>NW_026606612.1:0-2830000 GCF_029890125.1 Rhinichthys klamathensis goyatoka
TGCGTAACACGAGAATGAACCTCATTGGTTCTTGCTGAAGCTCAAAAGTGCTGCGTAACACGAGAATGAAGCTCATTGGTTCTTGCTGAAGCTAAAACGTGCTGCGTAACACGAGACTGAAGCCCAAAAGTGCTGCGTAACACGAGAATGAACCTCATTGGTTCTTGCTGAAGTTCAAACGTGCTGCGTAACACGAGAATGAACCTCATTGGTTCTTGCTGAAGCTCAAAAGTGCTGCGTAACACGAGAATGAACCTCATTGGTTCTTGCTGAAGTTCAAACGTGCTGCGTAACACGAGAATGAACCTCATTGGTTCTTGCTGAAGCTCAAAAGTGCTGCGTAACACGAGAATGAAGCTCATTGGTTCTTGCTGAAGCTAAAACGTGCTGTGTAAGACGAGAATGAACCTCATTGGTTCTTGCTGAAGCTCAAACGTGCTGCGTAACACGAGAATGAACCTCATTGGTTCTTGCTGAAGCTCAAACGTGCTGCGTAGCACGAGAATGAACCTCATTGGTTCTTGCTGAAGCTCAAAAGTGCTGCGTAACACGAGAATGAAGCTCATTGGTTCTTGCTGAAGCTCAAACGTGCTGCGTAACACGAGAATGAACCTCATTGGTTCTTGCTGAAGCTCAAACGTGCTGCGTGATACGAGAATGAACCTCATTGGTTCTTGCTGAAGCTCAAAAGTGCTGCGTAACACGAGAATGAAGCTCATTGGTTCTTGCTGAAGCTAAAACGTGCTGTGTAACACGAGAATGAACCTCATTGGTTCTTGCTGAAGCTCAAACGTGCTGCGTAACACGAGAATGAACCTCATTGGTTCTTGCTGAAGCTCAAACGTGCTGCGTAGCACGAGAATGAACCTCATTGGTTCTTGCTGAAGCTCAAAAGTGCTGCGTAACACGAGAATGAAGCTCATTGGTTCTTGCTGAAGCTCAAACGTGCTGCGTAACACGAGAATGAACCTCATTGGTTCTTGCTGAAGCTCAAACGTGCTGCGTAACACGAGAATGAACCTCATTGGTTCTTGCTGAAGCTCAAACGTGCTGCGTAACACGAGAATGAAGCTTATTGGTTCTTGCTGAAGCTCAAACGTGCTGCGTAACACGAGAATGAACCTCATTGGTTCTTGCTGAAGCTCAAAAGTGCTGCGTAACACGAGAATGAACCTCATTGGTTCTTGCTGAAGCTCAAAAGTGCTGCGTAACACGAGAATGAAGCTCATTGGTTCTTGCTGAAGCTCAAACGTGCTGCGTAACACGAGAATGAACCTCATTGGTTCTCGCTGAAGCTCAAACGTGCTGCGTAATAGAGATGCGCGGTTGGCGGTTATAGCCGCGGACTCCGCGGACAAACCGCGGATCGGGCGGATGACGTGACGGAAAAAAATATTTTAATTAAATTCGGGCGGGTGGCGGGCGGTTTCTAGTCTCGCGGCTGTCATCAGCAGCGCCTTGTATCAGCGGATGGCGGGCGGGTGCGGTTTTGAAAATTGGTCAAAAACGTTGGTGCGGATGGATGGCGGACGGATGAGTTTTGTGATGCGGTTGCGGATGAAATAATAGCCCATCCGCGCATCTCTACTGCATAACACGAGAATGAACCTCATTGGTTCTTGCTGAAGCTCAAACGTGCTGCGTAACACGAGAATGAACCTCATTGGTTCTTGCTGAAGCTCAAACGTGCTGCGTAACACGAGAATGAAGCTCATTGGTTCTTGCTGAAGCTCAAACGTGCTGCATAACACGAGAATGAAGCTCATTGGTTCTTGCTGAAGCTCAAACGTGCTGCATAACACGAGAATGAACCTCATTGGTTCTTGCGAAAGCTCAAACGTGCTGCGTAACACGAGACTGAAGCTCAAAAGTGCTGCGTAACACGAGAATGAACCTCATTGGTTCTTGCTGAAGCTCAAACGTGCTGCGTAACACGAGAATGAACCTCATTGGTTCTTGCTGAAGCTCAAACGTGCTGCGTAACACGAGAATGAAGCTCATTGGTTCTTGCTGAAGCTCAAACGTGCTGCGTAACACGAGAATGAACCTCATTGGTTCTTGCTGAAGCTCAAACGTGCTGCGTAACACGAGAATGAAGCTCATTGGTTCTTGCTGAAGCTCAAAAGTGCTGCGTAACACGAGAATGAAGCTTATTGGTTCTTGCTGAAGCTCAAACGTGCTGCGTAACACGAGAATGAACCTCATTGGTTCTTGCTGAAGCTCAAACGTGCTGCGTAACACGAGAATGAACCTCATTGGTTCTTGCTGAAGCTCAAAAGTGCTGCGTAACACGAGAATGAACCTCATTGGTTCTTGCTGAAGCTCAAACGTGCTGCGTGACACGAGAATGAAGCTCATTGGTTCTTGCTGAAGCTCAAAAGTGCTGCGTAACACGAGAATGAAGCTCATTGGTTCTTGCTGAAGCTCAAACGTGCTGCGTAACACGAGAATGAACCTCATTGGTTCTGGCTGAAGCTCAAAAGTGCTGCGTAACACGAGAATGAAGCTCATTGGTTCTTGCTGAAGCTCAAACGTGCTGCGTGACACGAGAATGAAGCTCATTGGTTCTTGCTGAAGCTCAAACGTGCTGCGTAACACGAGAATGAACCTCATTGGTTCTTGCGAAAGCTCAAACGTGCTGCGTAACACGAGAATGAACCTCATTGGTTCTGGCTGAAGCTCAAAAGTGCTGCGTAACACGAGAATGAAGCTCATTGGTTCTTGCTGAAGCTCAAACGTGCTGCGTAACACGAGAATGAACCTCATTGGTTCTCGGACATCAAGCAAACATCTATGATCTTCTGTTTACTACAACTGATGTGTGAGTTGATGAATTTTTATATGTGAATAAAAGCCGGAAATCAATCCGTTCATCATATAAAGTGATCGAGTCTCTTGAAAATTTTGGACTAAACCCCTCGATTAATATGGATTAGTTTTACGATCTCTTTATGAACTTTTTGAAGCGTCAAAGTGGTAGTTGTGTAGCTGTCAATGGAGGGACAGAAATCTCTCAGATTCCATTAAAAAGATCTTCATTTGTTTTCTGAAGATGAACAAAAGTCTTACGGGGTTGGAACGACATGAGTGTGAGTAAATAATGACAGGATTTTAATTTTTTGGTTGAACTAACCCTTTAAGTGAGTTATTTACTTCATGCAGCAGACACTGCAGAAACAACGAGAAAGTCAGCATTGATTTCTGAAGGATCATGTGACACTGAAGACTGGAGTAATGATGCTGAAAATTCAGCTTTGATCACAGGAATAAATTACATTTTAACAAAAAAAAATAAAAATAAAATAAAATAAATGCAGCCTTGTGTGCATAAGAAACATAAACCCCCCCTTCTGAATGGTAATATAAGGTGATCTAAAACAGTGGTTCCCAAAGTAGGGGTCGCGACCCCCCGGGGGGGGGGGCGTGAGACAGCGAGGGGGGGTCGCGAGATGATTTCCAAGGGACCGTTCGGTATTTATGGAAAGGTCCAATAATATAAAATAATGTGCGCTGTAGCACGATACTTCCATATTTTAGTTTCCATTCTTATTGTGTTTCCACAACAATGTTAGTGAGTAAATACTGAAATTGCCACCATAACAGTGGAGTGTGATGTGACGTAGGGCTATCACATTTTTAAATTACTATTAGTATTATTTGAAGTTAAAATAATCGGAAATACGCAGACCTACACCAAAAAACTATTTGAGGATAAATTATTTAAAATTGGGCAATTCCAGCTATTTTTTCCAGGACGTGACATTTGCAGTCAAAACTTGAAATATAAATGATCAGAAAATGTATTTAATACTGAAAAGTCTGTTTATATAGGCTATCCATACCCCCTTAATAAAGGAGTCAAGACATTAGAAAAATATCAGTCTACACATGCGTTTTAAATTTAATATGAGCGAAATACACATGTGACGTGACACAAAAAATCTTTAACTTTTATGTGGCAAAATATTTTTTAATAATTCTACGAATTACACTGAATTACACAAAACAAAAGTACGCTAATAACCGGATGAAGAAGGGTCGGCCTCCACAGAACATAAAATATTCTTTATTTTATTTTTCGTGTTCGCATTTATGAGGAAAAAAACAATACGGACGTGACAGTTCTCCGTTTTGGACATGACCGCTCTGAAAGCGACTTTAAAACTTCCACAGAGACTTCAGAAAGCACAAAGCCTTTCTTTAAAGTAAATTTAGTTTTTTATTAATTGTATCTTAATTTTAATTAATGTTTCATCAACCAATTACCTGGATTAATGAATAAGAAGTAAATATAGTAGAAAATAGATCATCATGACACGGAGTCGCCGGCGCGTGAACTGGACTCTTTCTCATGAACCGAAACTCAGCGTATAATGTAGCTACTTGCCTCACAGAATTGAGAAATATATAGAAAGCTTGATGTCAACTTTTAAACAGAACATTTAAAAACGAAAAACAGACTGCTCTCTGCTTATGTAATCCGTATGAAATCTGCATTTCTCTCTGGCGCGTTACTGTGAAGATGGCGAGTCAGCATCGTCAACTTCATCTTGAAGCCGACACACTGACACAGAAAAACCTTGTTTATTAATAAACAATTATCTCTCCTTGCTATACTATTTGACATATTCATAATCATTACATTTGCCGGTTCTTTGTGGCAGCTTTTAGATACTTTATTGGGAGCGCCACCCTTGTTACATGAACGCGTCACCTGCATCAGCACCGAAAACAAGATTTTTCTTTTTTTTTAAATCTAAAATAAAAAATCATGATACGAACCGAGTTGTAGGTTTGGTCTATCGTTACAGCCTTAGTAGGCGGTCTCCAAAATTAAACCAAGAATGGACTTGCTGTGCTCCAAGCATTGTGCCCATCCATCTCATTAGGAGATGGTAGGCTAATATTTAAATGAAAGTAATGAGTAAATTACTATAAAACAGTTTTATAGTTTGATTGTTGTGTTCTTTTTTGTTGTAAACATGCTCGTGTTTAGATAGGCCTATTTGTGCGTGTGCGCCTTTGTGCGCAACGGCATGTGCCCATCCATCTCATTAGGAGATGTTAGGCTAATATTTAAATGAAAGTAATGAGTAAATTACTATAAAACAATATTAGAGTTGTTTGATTGTTGTGTTCATTTTTTTGTTGTAAACATGCTTGTGTTTAGATAGGCCTATTTGTGCGTGTGCGCCGTTGTGCGCAACGATATTGTGCCCATCCATCTCATTAGGAGATGTTAATGTTTAAGTAAGGAATAATTGACGACAGGCCGTTGAATTATTAGAAAAATAGTGCACACTCGAGCTAATAGGCTAAATGAAACACAAAGCCCTTTTAACAAGTAGGCCTATCAATAATTATTTATTTGTTATAGAATAATAACGAAAACCCGTGCAGTTTAATTTTTATTAAAATTAAACTGCATGTGTCCATTTATTGTGAAGTTAGACATTAAAAATTGCAGATCAAGCGCATGGGGCTGCATGTTTTTTCTTGTTATGAATTGTATCCTATTTTCCGTTATTACAGTTATTACTACGCGCAGTGATGTGGAACTAATGTGGTCAAAACTACTTTAGCCGTGCGTTTCCCTGAAAATAATTGCACACCTTATAACGTTCTCAACCAATCAGAATCAAGCATGTAACAGCCCTGTAGTATAAATATAAAATAATATAATGGTTGTTTTGACTGGTGTTCTTTTGTGTTGTAAGTATGCCTATTAGTGCGTGTGCACAGTTTCACGCAATGTTTGTATACTTTAACCACCTCCGAGGATAGTAGGGGTCGCGAGTTACTCGCACCTTTATTTTGGGGGTCGTGGGCTGAAAAGTTTGGGAACCCCTGATCTAAAACACCTTAAATTGTGTTCTTTCTGCTGGTTAAGGTCCACATTTAAAGCAAAACCCACTCCGCACACAGATTTGTGCCTATTACATGGGGTCTGCTGCACGAAGTCAGTTTCAGTAACTTGCGCCACATGACTAACTTGCTCCGGAACAGGTTTTATTCTGGGTTAGAGAATCGCAAACCAAAACTGGACCAAAACCTACTTGATGTTAAAACCAGGAGTTTCTTGTTTTGAAAGGTTCTTTTAAAATCAGTTATTTCTTTTTAACGTTGTCAGTGTTTTGTTGTACATGTAAACTCATTTAATGTTGATCATTTTGATGAAGCTTTCAGGATCTCTGACAGTCGGCACACAATGGTCTTTATTGGCAATGCATTCTGGGACTGATTGTGTAGGAGACTCACCTGACAGGAAGGCAAACTGTTTCCTGAGGTCTGGGCTGATGTCTGCGGCACACAGAGGACTGCTCTCCTGCTGCATAATCTCATCTGAATGACAAAAAAAAGAGATAAAAAAGTTGTTACTACTCCTTTAAAGTGCCCTATTATGCTTTTTCAGATATTACCTTTCATGCAGTGTGTAATAGTGTTGTTTGGTCTGCAAACTTTTATAGATTAAAGTGCACGATAAATTGAGTTATTGTCTCCACAAAGAAAGAACCGATTCTGAATCCTTGATCAAACCGTTTAGATACTGTGAGAAAAGAAGTGATGCTGCAATGTATATTATGATCAAATTAAACTGTTTTTGACTTGGATGAATTCGTTTTTGAATTAAACTCTAATTTATCCAAAAACCATCACACAATATCATAGACAGAAATCTGACTTCACATTCTTAATCCAGATGTGGGTTATAGTGAAGATGGCATGCTCTTGGTCAGAGTTTGAGAAGAGCATATGAATGGATGGAGGCGAGTTCGGATGGAAGAGCAGTTGTATGAATGGAAAGATGGAAGAGCAGTTGAATGAACGGATTGATGGAGATGAGAAGGTGAAAACAGAGAAAAACAAGCGCATTTTCATGGGCATCGGGAGATGATGGATTATTGTAAGCAGCTTTTGAGAGTCTTGAGCCGCTGCGGTGTGTGTGTGTGTGAGCGAGAGTCAGTGCTGTGGTGCACCGCATCTCTCAGGATCAGACTCTATGACTTTAAGAGTTTAGATCAGATATGTCCTCATGGGTTACAATCTGAACACACATCAATATGAATAAAGGTGAATTTAGGCCAGTGTGAACAGATGAATCTGAAACAAAACGATTCATCCTGACTAACCACTGGCACAGTGCCTATCAGCACGGATAAAGACGCGCACGCACACACCCACACACACACACACACCATCCCTGTGTCCAGCAGACAACATCCATCTGTGCAACAGACCACCTGGGTCGACAACACAGAGGTTGTAAGAAACAGATAGGATGGCTTTGGCTGGATTAAATTAGCAACAAGTAAATTATTAATAGTTGTATACTGTGCAGTTGATCAGAGTCCAGAATTAACTTTTTGCCATGCCTGCCATTCTCATACAATTTACATGCAATAAAAATTTCTTACTGACCAAGAAACTGTAAAGTGAATAAAAGATAAAGTAAAATAAAAAAGATAAAATAAAATATAATAAAAATAAAATATCTAAAATAAAATTAAAATTAAAAAATAAAATAAAATAGAATAACTTTGATAAAAGAGTCCCTTACCAAAAATTATTAAGTAGGACAACTGATGTGGGGACTGGAGTAAAGACAATGACAGCCATTACAGAAATGAATTAAAATGTAATATAGGGGAAACAAATTCATTAAATTCTATAAAAATTTCACAAATTTTACTGTAATTGTGATCAAATAAATTCATCCTTGGTGAGCAGAAGAGAGAGAGAGAAAAAAAAAATCTTACTGACCCCAAACATTTGGTAAATAAATAATAAACCTAAGATTGGTATTGACCAATCAGAATTATACATTTTATAATATTCTTTTGAGAATTACAGATTTTGAGGAACAAAACATTTAACATTTACGGGGTACGCAAGACAAACAATAAAACAGATTTAAATACATTTCTAAAAGATGTTTAATTATTTTTAATCATAATATCATTAAAATATATATATTTTTTAAATTGCCATGACATTAAAATTATTCACTTTTTCAGGCTATATTCAATTACACTAAACAACAGCCAGAGTTTTATTTACTTCCTCAATCCCATTTTTACTCAAATTGACCCTGACTGTGATGCGCTCAACAAACAAGTTTACAACCACTCATGATCTTTACCGTGATTTATACTACGTTACTTTTGATTATTCTGTGAGATATAATATTTAAATATTGTCTAATATAATATATTGTCTGCAGCAAAAAAAAAAACCCTTGTGAAGCACAACCTTCACATCATCTGATAAAGTGGCTTGTTAATATAATCTCCTAACACAGGAAATGCCCTAGTTTGGAAGCTGTGGAGAACATTAGAAGCCGTCAGGAGAAGATAAAGAAGCCTGAAGGACGGTGATGTCAGGCACATTACAACATTATAGACAAACACTCTAGCTACTCAGCCTTTTATTAAGATTCTGTAAAGTTCAATGACATTGTGCCAGTTCTTTAAATGAAGGTTCAGCATTCCTCAAAGTCGTCATTTGTTGCACCATATAAGCACAGTCCCTTGAACTTCAAAGTTCAGCCCCCTCAGTGTCAATAACAACATGCTCAACCTGAACTATCTCCTCTTTCCTTTCCCACCGCTCCACTCACTACAGCCATGATCAGCAATGGAAAGATGCTTGAGGATAAAGAGAGAGCTGTCAATCCTTAATGGGATCAACCCTGGTAACACAGACGGGGCTCGCGCCTAAGAATAGTAACTGTAGATGGCGAAAGTCTGGCTTGTTGCACAGATTGCAGACCACATTCAGATTAAGATGTTACAGGGATTGCTGGTCTCAGATCAGCCGCTGACGCGTGACTTTAGAGACAGCTGCCACAGCCCAGGTTCAAACTGAGCTAGAGAGGTTACGGGAAGATTCTGGCACTGAAAGATTGGCACAGTTGAGCAGAAGAGAAGTCAAGACCAACAAAGATAACAATAGGGGCTTTTTGTCATTTAAAGTCCCCCTGTAGTCAATAATTATTTCCTTTAAAACTCATATTTGATCACCAAAATTACATATTTAAATTTTTTTCCTTTAAAAAAAATTCCTCATGCCTTAAAATAGCTTGTATGTAACTCTACACCCTTGCCTCATTTAGTATACGCAGTTCTATGAATATGCAAATTAGCCCCGCCTCCACTCACTCACACCAGCTCAGAGATCCACTCGTTGACGATCACACGTTGACGTGATTGGTTACAAGGTAGTTTGTGAGGTCAGAAACACCAGCGATTTCAAACCGGGTTTTTGAGACCGTCTGGTTCACCGCAGTTTTAAGGAGAAAATACTTTAAAATAGAATAAGGGGAATTTAAGCGTGGCATTCAACAATGTCAACAACTGAAGTGCCTGGACTTTGGCGTCAGTCCATCCATGTTCGTGGAGTTAGTTCATGGAGTATGTATGTAAACTGTGTTTCCAAGGCTTTTTAAAAATGGTGGGTGTCAGTGTTTCATATGGCATACGTTCGGCCAATCATCATACAGTACACTTGTGTCACTGGTAGTTCCTATTGTGCTGAGTTACATCCTACTCTGAAGGAGGAGCTTATTTAGGCCCTCTCCCAAAAGGTGTTACTATAACCAAAATCGTTTCCAGTTCCCGCGGTGCGAACAGCAAAAAGCGGGTACATCCATTAGTTAGAGCAATATGAAAAACAATTGCAAAAGCCCCTAATGCTTTGCTTTTCTTTGACCTGGTCGTAATTCAGTGCAAGCCTTTGCGACAGTACATCCATACTCAAAGTTCATCTCATGGATTCATCACTTGTAGCTTCAGGCTATAAGGGTTCATTCTACAGGTTGTGCAACATCACAAAGACAAAATCTGATGGGAGAGAACATATAAAAATAGACCTGCTTAAAAATAACAGGTCAAAGGATTTTATGGCCAAGTACTCCATGACAAGTTCCTCTGTGTTGCAAATTGGATTGTATTCCAAACACTATTATGCATTTAAGCAATTAGGTATAAGAGGCTGTTACATTGTGAATGTAGTCACGGCTACGGGGCACATGACACAGACACCGAGGAATGCCAGCAACTCCTTCATCTGCGAAAATATTCACATTAAAGCACAAACTCACATGCCTTTTTTTTTAAACAGCACAGAATATATTAATATTCATTTAGAATAATATAAATCATATATAATATATATTTTATATGCACACAATTTGGGTCGGTAAGATTTTGAAGAAATTCACACTTTAATAATTCAGCAAGGATGCATTAAATTGATCTAAAGTGGCAGCAAAGACTGCTACCTATTTTTTACTGGGCATGAAACCTTTTTTTTTTTTTTTTTTTTTTAAACAGGCAGTTATGACACCAAAATTTTAGATGTCAGTCAAAATTCACAATTCTCTATTCCAATTTTGATACCACAGCTAAAACTACTAGCCTAACTAATATAAAATGTAAAACATTTTTAAAGACAAGTAACAGTAGTTTTTTTAAAGTAGAGACACTGAATAAAGTAATCAAGTGTAAAATAACACTGGAAAGTCTTCAATGGAAAGTTCACTGTAATTTAAACAGAATAATCCTTATTAAAGTTACAAAAGTTATTCAATCAAGAGCAGTGGGTGATCTTTTCTTTGTCTGATTAATATTAAAAACGCAGACAGCAGCAGGATTATTAGGATGCTGTCACTTTGAGAGCGAATTCACGGATCCAATATACTGATACACATGCGTTGTTCTTCTCTACTGTTTTCGAGGATACTTGTCGACAGGCTTTTTTTTTTTTCAACGTATTTTTGCGTGAATTTGTCCATTCAAGCTCAAGGAGGTGTGAAAGAGCTAAATTCAGTATTTGCTCGCTGTCTGTGAAGCCTCTTTCTGGGCGCGCGCTTCGGATCTTTGCGTACACAACTTCCCACACGGCGCGCAAGTAATGAATTGAGTTGAGGCTTAAACTTTCGTGACGATGCAGCCTTGGCCCGTCGACTGTCTTATTCATGTTCTCACAACATTGCATTGTTGGAATTCATCAAAATAAAATGACAGATTTGAAAGAAATTTGTAAATATTTGGGCCAAATTCTAAACGATCTCATCAAGACAGTCTATATGACAAAAAGAACTTCCAGTTTGTGATTTTATCCTCAATCCAATAACCGGATGTGGTCTTTCATTTACATTTATCCCATTGCTCCTGTTAAACAATAGCCGTTGAGATAGAGGGGGGCACGTTCAGTCTTGCTGTCGCCTCTGATGGGCTCATGAGAAAGAAGCTTGAGCAAAGTCCAATGTTTCATTCACCATCTCATCTCTTGGTGTTTAATCAACAAAGATACGGCACAGAGCCTCCGCTCAATACAAAACATCCTCTCACATATCCGCGAAAAACCAAAGCAGCAATAACAGGCTATAGAAACGGCCCAGGGCCCTGCGCGGTCGCCAAGAACGCCAACCGCACATTGACAAAGCGATTCAACGCCGGAGCACAGGGTGCTGGGATTCACAAGAACCGGGGGAAGGGCAGACACTCATTTTAATGCCATTCAACGGATAGACGAGTATTCTTTACAAGGCCTTACATATTTAATGCCACTCGGATGGGTTGAGCCGTGACCGCTACCTCAATGTGATTGAAGATCTGGGTTTGGATTGTAAACTAAAAGATCCCAGTTATGAAAGACCCATATTCATCTCAGGAAACTGATAGATGTCTTTTGTTAAATGATTGTGTTAGCTCACAAAAGTAGAACCACAGAAAGCATTGTTCAATGTTATCCATTACATTTAAAATACTGCGCTACTGTTGTAAATTGTATCCCTCACAAACTCATCTTTGATCACCAAAATGACATATTTAACATGTTTTCCTGTGAATTTTTTATCTATTCATGCCTTAAAATAGCTTGAATGTAACTCTTTATTTTTAAGTCTTTATCTTCCGTCATAGTGTGCATGTAATGACATACAAGCTATTCTATGACTTTTATGGGTAAAAAGTGTATTTATACAGGCATCACAATTGAAGGAACGATTCATGAAACCAAGTGTTGCATTTTGTGCACAACCAAAAAACAACAACAAAAAAAACAAGACTCACATTGATTGTAACTATTGTATTTTTCAGTAAATAAATTTAAAAAGGAATGTTAGATTTAATAATAAAATAAAAATTAATAATACAATTTAATAATTTGATATGATGGTGATATGGAGCCTTGATTTGATTATTAAAAAAAATGTAATGTCACACACGACACTGGTCTTATTATCTGTCAAACATCCTGAAGCTCTCCTCCTAATTATTATTATTATTAAGTCCTCCAAATTATTCACTATTGCGTAAAATTCAGCTATAAATGTGCAGTCGTGAGCCTCAAGATCTCACCTCTCTTGGAACTCGGTTTCCTGGTGCAGGAGAGCAAGGACAGCATGTTTTCCGTGTCTCTGAGGTTGTGTTCACTCTCTGCATTATTTACAGGCGAGTGTTGGGTACAGTGGCTTAAAAACCTAAGTATTACACTAAGAGCTCAGATGGAAAAACAAGACACATACTGACAAACACACACTTAATGTTAACATGCAAGGCAAACATCCTCTTTGTTCTTCATGTCTGTGCAAGCAGCCCAGGTTAAACACATATTGCAGTTTTTGTTAAAGACCTCTTTGACGGTGTCTTGTCCGAGCCTGTCTGAACTATAAAGAAACCAGGCCAGGGTAAAACACACGGGAGTGCAATACAGAAACCATTACTGCTGCTACACTAGACAGTGAAGGCCAGGTAATACAGCAAAGACACACACACAGTCTTTCACATGAGAGTCACACCCACATCTCATTGTGATATCCACAATAACTATATGTTTTATGTGCTCTAAACAAAGCAAAGCTCATTGAACATCACAGTGGCTAATACAACAGTTAACATACTGAATCATATTATATGATATCACTTAAAGGAGTAGTTCATCAATGGTCTATTTCATCTTTGGGTAAGTCTTCTCGTAAGCCATACGACAAAGTCAGAATTTACCCAGGGTTAACAATTAACCCTGGGTATTCATAAACTGACGTTTCGCATTGCGAATCCTCGTATTGCCGACTATCGAGTTTACTGAATGGACATTGAGTAAACTAAAATTGTCGCATTTTCGGTCAGCATTTGACATTTTTTCCTTTCAAACGCTGAATTTACTTTTTATATACAATGTGCAGTGTTTCCGTGACTGTACAAAGCACGCAAATATGTCTGCAATTGGTTGACTGTTGCTAAGCGTCTAGCTTTAACATTCTAACACCGTACCGTTTCACACCGCACAAGTTTGGCAGGGTTTCATAACCCCGGGTAAAAGGCGGTGCTAATCCTGCTTCTAAATTACAAGTGTGAAACGTTCCTTTACCCGGGGTTAAAAGCGGTGTTTAGAACGATGATAACCCGGGGTTAAGCACAGTGTGAAAAGCACTAATGTGGTCCAATGTTGTTTTCAACCTCATGCATTAACTTTCATTATGTGGACAAAAATTGTTGAAACACTTCTATCTTCTGTTGAGCCCCACAGAATAAAGTCAGTCATACAGGTTTAGAATGACATGACAGTGATTTTTTTATTTTTGGGTGAACTATCGCTTTGATATAATTCATTCAGATTCTGGGATCAAACATCAATTTGTATTTGCACAGTTCAGATCCTTAACCACATATATAGTGCTTTATACAATACAAATTGTTTCAAAGCAGCTAAATCATTTTGTTGCCAAATTTATCAATTACACTATGAAATTACTTCAATTTCAGCTGCTCTACAGAAGACAATTGTCGTTATTCAGCTCAATTCAGTTCAATGTTGATTTAATTAGTTCAATAACAGTGTTACAATGTTACAGTTCTTCAATTATGAAACAAATTCAATTTACAATTCAGCTATAAAGCAGCTCTACAGAGGACAACATGTATCATTATGCACATACACGGATTGCATCTCTGATCTTCACCACGCAAAACTACAAACCTGCTCATTACTTATTTCACAACATACACAAACAACTTAGCGAATGATGCCCCACATAAGCCATTAACATTGCACATGGTTGAGTGTCATTAGGGCGCTGAAACCATGTGTGTGTGTTTGTAATGATGTACAGTGTGCAGACATGAGGTCTGACTCCAGCTGCATGGACAAATGTGAACAATGCCGTATCAATTATACAATCACACCAACTGCTAACAAAAAGGGCAGCTGTGTCTGTGCTGTCAGATATGTATGTGTTCAAGACAGCAGACAGAAGAATTCATGCACTAACATTTGGCATATTGCTGCACTATACAGAGTCTCCATCTGCCAGGCTGGAAGGATAAGAATCAGAAAACACACACACACACACACACACAGCCCCCTACACCAATAACAAATGGGTCAAATTTTCTACATTCCAATGCCCATCCCTTTAACAATGTAATTGAATGTATATCAGATCATTGTGGTCCAAACTGAACAAAAATAAAATACGGTCACAAAAGTTCAGAATCTGTCTGTAAAAGAGTCTTTGAAAACTCTGAGCAGTAAATAAATGCAGAATGTTACTGATTACGGGGTATGATATTACAATCTTCTATTTTCTCTCTCAGTGATGATATTGGAGAGTTAAAAGTTTCTGGACTTGGACCCAGCAAAACCACTGTAGTTGGCCACACATATAACAACCATTCTGGACGTATATAGAGAGATAGTTACTAAGTAATAGTGAGAAAAATTGTCATGACAAACCCTGTGCAGTCAACCAGAACAGTGAACCGATTAACCGTCTGTAAACATGTAAAAATGAGAATTCAGACATGTTTGCAAGCATCACTATTATGGTTGCTCGTACTATTAAGTCTACTGTAAGACACAATTTAAAAGTTGTTTAATTAATATTGATCAAAAGTGACAGTAAAGACTTTTCAACTTTGTAAAGAATCTTGAAAAAAACAAAAAAATGTATCACAGACAGTTTCCCTAAGAATATGAAGCAGCACAACTGTTTCAACATTAATTATTATAATAAGAAACATTTCTTGAGCAATAAATCAGCATATTAGAATTATTTCTGAAGGATCATGTGACACTGAAGACTGGAGTAATGATGCTGAAAATCCAGCTTTGCCATCACAGGAATTAATTACACTTGAAAATATATTAAAATAGAAAACATTTATTTTACTCTGTAACAATATTTCACAATATTACCGTTTCATTGCATTTTATGCAGTCTTGGTGAAAAAAGAGACTTCATATTAAAAATATTTTTGAATGGTAGCGCATTAAACTTTTGGTGTGCAACCCATCCCATCCATTCGAGTTATGGATTACTCAAATTGTTGGATTGTTGAAAAGACAGGCGCTATTACTTAGAAAGTGACTTTTCGTCTGGTGGATTATAAGATATACATATACACATTGAAGGAGCAACTGCACAGCAACATACTGAAAACCTTTCACCTTAGCAACTGCTCAGGAATGCCCTGGCATTTATCCACAACACCCTAGCATCGTGACGATGACTTTTGCGTAGGCAAACACAATTCAAATTTCATCCAGAAAATGTAAAACTCTAGTTAAAATCATGAAAGAGCACATATTATCATATACTGGATCAAATACACACTCTCTAGAAAGAACAAAAACGACTCAAATATAATAGAGACAGTCACACCCCACATACTCTTAATGGCATTGGCAAACACAGTGTGTTCTTGGACGCCACCCTATAAATGGTAAAAAATACACCCTGCACCACTCAGGTATCTGTGTTCTGGTTTGACATTTCCCTTATTAAAGCTGCTCTCATTTTCTTCAGCAACTTACATGTCTTATATAGCCTGAGGTCATAGTTACGTTGAAAGCATGCCAGTCTAGATTCAATAGCAAATATTTTCCATTACTTCTCATACACAGTGAAATTTTGTCCATGATGAGCATTCACAGCTAAGACAAAACCATTATCACCACTGTGCATATTGACAGGCTTGAAGCAAAGCTTTGAATGTAAAACAACTTCTGGTGCCAGTCCAAGTGGGTTCTGAAAGTTGGCACAAACCCAGACCAATGCCAAAAGTTACCCATATGTCCAGAGCCAATGAACACGGGTGAAACTGTTACAAACCGTTGACCAACAAACAATATTCTTCTCACGATCTGAGAGCAAAAAAAAGGAGGGAGGGGGGAGTTTACGTTCAAATTCAGGGTCGCAATTTAACTTGCCAGTCAATGAATTGTGGGAAAGTTTAACAAATAACCTTCAGATCAAGGCACTGTATACAAAGGGAACAAGAACAGTGTGATAAATATAAATCTACTCAATAGAAAACTGTTATTTTGAATTGTAAAAATTTGAATGGTTCACAAATAAAAGCAGCCTTGGTGAGCATAATAAAAGACTTTCAAAAACTCTGATATACTGTAAATATTATATGATCAACAAGATGACAAACGTTTTTACATTGCTTTAACTCATCAAAATAAGTTAAGCAATTTTCAACTTTTTTTTTAGAAGTTACAAGATTCAACTCATTTTTTAAAGTCAGTTTTAATGTAATTTAAGGTTGAAATGATTTAAACATCCTTAAAAGTTGAAGTACTTAATTTAAGGCAGCGACTTATTTTTTTAGTGTATAAGTGAAATATGCAAACATAAACATTACAGGGATGTTTTAACCCAAAAGGTTCCTAACTCCCTCTTAAAGTGAATTTCTCGACCATACTGAAGTCTATATAGCTGAATTAATTCAACACAAACATAAAAACACCAGACAAACCCTAAAACAAAAGAACACTTAACACAGGACACGTCTGACCAGCTTCAACAGATTTACCCCATTTATACAGATAAAAAGACCAGTTCAGTCCCCTACCTGTCATTACTTTCAGTTGCAGCCATAGCCTGGTAATGTCCTGACAGAGCAGGGACACTCGGTTGAGTTCCATCCCGCTCAGAGTGCACCTTTCCCGGTCACCCTCCTGCCTCAGGTGCCTCTATCTCTGGGGCTTCATCCTCACGCAAGCAGCCGCGCATTACCCAGGCTAAACTGTCCGTCAACGCACTTCACATATCCTCATCTCCCAACAGACACGGACAGGCAGACACACGAACTCCACCGGCATCAGGTTACACCCCTCTCTCACAGACACACACACAATGTGCAGGTGGAAGCAACAGACGGTGGAGTTAAAGGGAGAAAAAGCCCGAGGGCAACCGCTTAAACCAGAACGCAATTCTGTAGCGACCTGTGTGTGTGTGTGTGTGTGTGTGTGTGTTTGGTTGGTTGGGGGGGGGGGGGGGGGGGGGGATAAGCTCTTACATACACACACACACTCTCTAATCGTCCTGCCGCTAACAGGTTTGAGGGAGAGAGGGAGAGAGAGCGATGGGGAGAGCAGTTTTCTCTGTTTGTTACGCTGCCAGGGACCTGTGGATTAATAATAGACAGCCAATCAAAATACTGGGGCTGGACGGAGGGGCGGAGCACACAAATCACAGCTGTCTACATTTCTTCATCATCTATGATGATACTCTATTAAAGTGAATGAGAGAGAACGTTACTATTAGAATATGTTCATATTGCATTACAGTAATTGGCATATTCAGTCAGCTTTACTCTATCCCTTTTAATCTTGTATTCTTATTTTTTTATTGGTTTTATGTAATATAATTATTTTATTTGTTGTATTTTGTTTGTTTACTTAATTTTCACTATTGTTATTTTACTCCGTTTTAAATACTGTTTTTGCCATCCACAAAGAAAGAAGGAAATTATTATAATAATAAAATTGAAATAGAAAATTACTACATGAAAGGTAATTGATAGAATGATTGAAGTAGTCAATCCATAATATATTGGTAAACCATAATATATTGGTAACATGTTACAGTATGGTCCTAATGTTAATGTATTAACTAACATTAACTATAAATGAGCAATGCATTTGATATAGTATTTATTAATATTTGTTAACATTAGTTAATACAAATACAACTTAGTTCATGTTAGCTCAGGTCCATTAAATAATATTAACAGATATAACTGATTTTAATCATTTATTAGTTAATGTTATAACAAATCAATATAATAACCACCAATATTTTTGATACATTTGCATTTTTATGGTTTTTTTTTTTTTTTTTACTCTGCACTGTGGTCTCACATATGGAGCTGCAGGAGTGCCACACACACAGTTCAACATCTTTTATATGAGAAACCTTTATAGTGTAGTGTCAGGGAGATCG
Organism: Rhinichthys klamathensis goyatoka; assembly: GCF_029890125.1. Classification (NCBI taxonomy): domain Eukaryota; kingdom Metazoa; phylum Chordata; class Actinopteri; order Cypriniformes; family Leuciscidae; genus Rhinichthys; species Rhinichthys klamathensis. The sequence continues at coordinate 18,239 of NW_026606612.1, forward strand.
GCAAGCAATCCATAAGAGCACAGTGAATGGCCCTGTAACTCTGTATTCACAAATAGCCTGGGAAAGAGACACACACACACACACACGTTTGTGGCTAGAGTCTGTGCAGAGAGAGTCTGCTGCTGTGAATTAAACAGCTCTATAGTTCTGCAAAGCCTTTGATAGAACTCAAAACCCTTCAGACAGAGAGAGAGAGAGAGAGAGAGAGAGAGAGAGAGAGAGAGAGAGAGAGAGAGAGAGAGAGAGAGAGAGAGAGAGAGAGAGAGAGAGAGAGAGAGAGAGAGAGAGAGAGAGAGAGAGAGAGAGAGAGAGAGAGAGATTTAGACACATCAAAACAAGCTTTTTATGCTTATAAATTAGCAGAACAATAGCAAAGACTGCCAATGTTAGAAAAGTAATGCTTCACTAAATATATTCTCCAGTGTGAGTTTTTGGTGAGTACTCTATTCTTAGAGCATTGTGGTTACTTAAACAACGACACCATGTCATGCATTTTAATGCGCTACATGCTATTTTCAGACAATATCACAGATAAGTTTACAGAAAGGTGTATCGGGGCCAGTGCCGTCTGGGAGGGTATACTTTCACTGTAACTTTTGTGATATGCAATCTTCACCTCAAGGCTCTCTCATTGCCTGAAGGTCATAGGCCACACACAACAGGAGGACCTTCAAATTGCAGGTCAAGTTCAGGCACTCTCGCTGGAAATCCCCTGGCTCTCTCCTCTTAGATCTTGTGTCCGTCTATATATACACACTCCATGCTCGTTTGAGACACTCACACTCTACAGATTATTTAAGAGAGGCTGGTTTTTACTTTTAGAAAGACAAACACAATGTCCCTTTCTGTGCCTTATCAGTCACACTATGCCAGTGAGCTAGATCCTCAGTGTAAATAACAGTACATCTACTTTATATAAACAGCCATGTTAAATAACCGAGTAGAAAATAATTGTAGAGTGAACTGGAAGTGAAAAAGGACATTGTTTTGTTGCTCAAGTGGCTTCATCATGTAGCCCAATTTAGTCTATATTTTATAATCTACTGTAGAATAATAAATAAAAAAACGTCTTATTAATTATTATTATTAGTTAATAATAAATTATATATTATAACATTAATTTTATATATTTCCAAATAAATAAATAGTTCTTCAATTAACTCTAAACTTGCAAAAACTAAACTAAAGACTGCATTTTTTCTGAAAATTATGTAGCAGTAATTAACTATAACATACTTTTAAAAACTTTTTCGTTCATTGAAATTAGGCTGATATAAACAAAACTTAAAGAAACAAATATCTAACTCAATATCTAACTGGTAAATACACTAAAACAATCAATTAAACCTGAATATATATATATATATATATATAAAAAAATATATATAAAAAAAAGACAAGCGCATTACAATTTTTTTTTTAAATTAAACAAATTTAAAAGAAAACGGATCATATAAAAATATAAGCTAATTCAAAAACAGAAGCTAATTAAAAAAATACAAACGCGCACACTTCAGTGTAGTAGACATTTAGTTGATAAGCACAGGGATTTCCATGTTTTATGTGGAAGTGAGGGTATAAATAACACAAAAGAGAAATGAGCCCTCAATGTTTGTTCTCTGATAGGAATCTTTTTTACTGCCCTTCACACACCCATCACTTTTTCTTTTCCGCCGTAGTACAGAAAACATTATTAAAAGAGTAAATGGCACGAGTTTGGATCTGTTTGATCATGTGTCCCACTAATTCATAATTGAATTGTTCATGACTCACTAAAATTCTGCACCTTAAATTATTCAAAACAATTTAATGAATCGATTGAATGTGAGAGCGATACAAATAAGTGCCTAAACACATTGTTTAGAAACAGATAATGAACTATCCTTATGATCAGTGTTTCTACAAAGCCTTTTTCTATTGTGGTTGGATATTACTACATCAAAATTAAAAGCCAATCAGAGTCACACAACCAAGATGACATCACACGATACCAGCTTACCAAACTGCATTATAAGCAGTTATATTTGCAATAACTGCAATTTCTAAAGTCAAACTCTATGCTTGCCTCATTAGTGGCAGCACTTATTCTTAGCGAGGAATAATCTGCAACCAGTTGAAATCGACCTGAAGAGTCTGATCTCATATTTACAGTAACAGTCTGCTGAACATACAGTGGGATGCCAGTAAAAATAGACTCAAAGGCTATTGATTCAGATAAATGTATAGTCTAGCAGGACAGGATATGGCCGTCCTTCATAATTCTACAGTATTGCAGCGGTTATAATTAGAAAAACAGAAGTCTGTTTCTGCAACTTTGGTCAAACATCCTGTTTCTGGCAGACTGGTCTCCCTGAGCCATTCAGCAGAAAATTAAACCGATACTTCATATATGCTACTGCTAAGATTAGACAGATTGTGTGTAAATTATGTAACACTGTATCCAACAAATCATGTGATCACTGATCAGAACATCTGCATGATGGATTTACTGACATTATATTTGCCCATCCTCTTTAATAAACATTAATCCTATATTACATTACAGGAAAACAATTAGAATACTCATGTAATACAATACTTAAATCTCCTAAATAATGTCTCATAACTCATATTAACAGCTATCCAAACTGTTTTAGACCTAAAAGAGTTTTTGTAGGCCAATATATGTCACCCTTAAATGTCAGAGAAAAGAACAGAATCAGAGATTAATTTTTTTTATAGAAAATTGTACTTTGCATATTATACGAAAGATTAGATGAAATGGCATGAAAATTTCCTTTCATGATTTTAGTGACCAAAATGATCACGGTTATCACAGAATCCTGTTAAAAAAATACTACTAAATAAAATCAATTCACCAAGTTATATGTCGAAAATCAGCAAATAACAAAAAAATAGCATCAATATGCACTTTTTGTTTAAATAAACATTAAAATAATAACATTAAAAATGATGGCCAGATTTTAAAGGAGTGTCTTGCAACATGTTGTTATCTACTAACATGTACAAGTTCAAATAAAGTTTTGACAAAAAAGGTTTTATAAAAAGATAAACCTCACATATTTCAGCCTTTAAATCATTTTTATAAAAAGAATGAGTCAAAAAAAGATAAATTACGGACATTTACAATGCACATTAGCTTATCTTTTATTATTAATAGTAAAATTCGGTCCGGTTTTCCCGTGGCGTCTGTTATTGCTATGCAACCATATGCTCTCCACAACGACAAAGAAGTTTTAGTAATGGATTTCCACTACCGAAAAACGCTTGCTGTAGCTCTGCTACAAGATTTATTTACGGAGAAGAGAAAAACACCCGTAGTGTTTCCTTCATGTTGACTGAGCTTTCAATGTTGTTACGGAAAGGGTGAAGCTGATTGGTTGGATCTGGTCACATGAGCTGCGGTGCGCTCGCGGCATTTTGAAAAGTTGAGGTGTTTTCATCTCGCTGCGCCTGGAAAAAATGAGCACGTCGCTTCAATTATGAGCGCGCTTGCCCAAGTGCCAACATTTGAAATAACGAACTTGAGCGCGCAAAAGACGCGATATGTGAACGGCAACCTTGGCGAGCTACCTCCAATCAGGCCACGAGGTACTGGTAGCTCGCGAGCGACGTGTTGGAGACCCCTGCTCTATATAGCAATCATGAAGAACGTGAAAGGGATTGTCAAGAGCCAAATTCACTTGAAAAGGCATTTTAAATTAATACAGCATGTTAAATAAAAAACTACTACAAGCTCAACCTTTAACCTTAATAGTGGTCAACCGATATATCGCCAAGGCCGACATATCGGCCGATATTTGAAATTCTGATTGGCCGAATTGTTGGAAGTGGGACTTTTATTTTGACGGACAGCGATGAGAACACCAGCGGCTAATCACACATCGCTCACTCACATTCTCCGTCTTCATTAGTTTACGATCTCTGTCAGTCATATCTAATACTTTGTTAGACAGAACTGGTAAACAAAGAAAGTAAATGGTATGCGAAAAAGCAAACCGTTGCTTTTATATTATTTGTAACAGAAAAGGCAAACAATCATGCTAAAATACTATCATGTAGCCTACCGTCAACATTCAGCAAATGCACATCTACATAATTTAAACAAATCTCTGAATATCTAATAAACATTTAATTTCACAAACCTTGTAGATTTAATCGAATCCAGCTGTGATATCTTGTGAAGTGTGCATTTACAGCCGGCATTAAACATGTTCCTGCGAGTGACGGTCGGTCCGTGCGAAGTGAGCGAATGCGAACAGAAGATCAGCTTCACAGGAGATGCGATCGAAAAACTTTAAATCCTTCATTTTTAAATATGCTGTGCTATATCCAGTTGCCCACTGTATCATTTTCATATCGTTTTTTCACTGTGTGCTGTAGGTAAAATTAGCATTACCATGTCTTTATTTGAAAAAATATGATTACCAGTGCGCACGAAATTACCAGATTAGGCTACTGAGTGCCCTGTTACAGTGTTTACTTCCTTTTTATTCACATATTCATATATTTTTAAACAATTAGGCTACTTTATTTGTGAAAAATACTGTAATAGGATTGCAGATTCAAGAAGTTGCCATCTAAAGTATTAGCATGTTTATTTTAAGGATTTGTTTAATTTATTTATAATTTATTAAATAGTGATTAAAATAAATATAAAGTATATATATATCGGCCACCCTGCTCTCTAAGATATCGGCAATCAAAAAAATTATACCGGTCGAACACTAAACCTATCCTTAAACACACAATACAGTGATTTTATTTTACAGTAAAACTGTAAAAAAGAAGAAACATCTAAATTATAGTATCTATATCAAAATAAAATACTATATTCCATCATTCATGACATTCAGTGAAAAACATTAAATTGGCTGTAAATAATTCAAACTGACTGACAAACATTAAATCAGTCAATGAAAACAATAATAATATCCTCCATAACATTTTTGGTTAGGCTTTTAAACGCATTTGATTACAATAGTTTTAACCTTACTATTTATTATCATTTTTGTTATATTATTACTATTGGTATTGTCGTTAATAATTAATATATTATTATTACATTTTCTACATGTAACCTGATTCCTGACTCGTAGTTTATTAGTCTTTATTGTGGCATTTCAGGTGCATGTTTAAGAACTTCTTTTAAACAAACTCTTGTGTTCATTTGAGTCACAAGGCAGGGATGCATTTTTTACTGAGAGCCACTTTTAGGAAAGCACATGATTCTTCGTATCTTAGGAGGAAATCGTCTTTCATAATAGATGTTTTCCTGTAATTCTTGTATTGCTGTAGAAATATATACCCCCCCCCCCCTCCCTACTGATCCACGGCCAAATTTCTCAACTCGACCTGAATCTAAAGCAGTTCAAGGCAGAAGGCTTTAAAAAAAAAAAAAAACAATTTCATTAGCGGCTTTAGGGAACAATCCTTGATACAGTCAATCAGCAGACTTGAGGAAACCAAATGCTGCTGTGAGCATATGACTGCAAATTTACCAGAAAGCGGGAATTTTCAAATCACTCGAGAATGAGAGTGCATGTCAGCTCAACACAATGATCATCCGGTACATCAAAACTTCCTATCAGATGATGTCGCTGGCAAATGTCATATACACACACACGGCTGGTCATGTGATCAGTCTCATGCAGTCTGTGGTGGCTATTTGCATGGGTTTGGTCACAGCAGTATCTAAAGATCAAACGGCAACCAATCAAATCCTCAGTTCACTGAGAATACAACAAAGATCAGATTCATGAGATAAACAAGTTTCAAATCCCAAACAACTCCTGGAACCACGTGCCTGTTGACACACATACAGTAGATGTTAGTTTGTGGATAGTAAGTAAATAAAATGTGCAGAGCAACTGAAAAAGAATTGCACACTCTTACACATCTTTCATTACAACAAACTATAGATACTGTGGGTAACACTTTACAATAAGCTCCCATTTGTTTACATTAGTTAAAGGTACAATATGTAAGAATTTTGTAATAAAATATCCAAAAATCACTTGCACAGTGTGATATATTTCCAGTTGTGAACTTACAATATCCCAAAAGTCTCCAAAGATTTTTTATTTAAAAAAATTACACACCAATTTTAAATAAGTGCCATAGCCATGACGACGTAACCATGGCGACAGACGTGGACAACTGCGTAGTGCGTAACGTTTAGCGGCACGCAGTTCTTGTTTCTTTCAAACATAGACCATGGCAAGCAGACTTTGGGACAAACAAGGAGAACTAAAATGAGGATCAGTATCAGCGTGGCGTTTTTGAGATGCCGAGAGCTCCACGTCTGCGACTAACTTGGACTTGACAGAGCTTCACGAGTCACGACGTGACACCTTTTTAGACAGGTGAGCAAATGTACATAAAACAAATCAATGTTATATAACGTTAGCTCAACATGATGAAATGTTGGAATATGGTCAGTATGTTATTCTAATGTTGATCTAGATTACTGCTAGTTTCGTATAGCAAACGAACTAACACGTAGAATAACATTATAACTTTCAACACACATTTAAAGGCCGTTTTGTGTGATAGTGTAGACCAAGTGAAGCAGCGCTACGTTACCTCACAAGTTTAATTCGTCTAATAAACTGACCTGTGTGAGTAATCCAGCACTTGCGGTAGTTCAGTAGAATTAAATGTCCTTATTCCTTTATATCCGCGGGACTCGTGTGTGATATCTGTCTCTTTAGCAATCGCGACCTGCTTCATACCACTGTAATGTTAAAAAACATGAATGTTTGCACTCATCCATAAACATTATTAGATCCATCAGCTTGACAGCAAGTCCCATCATTTAGCTCATCACTGCGTCATCAACCTACGCCTTTGTTATTGTTGGAAACTGCGCCCTCTTGTGGTGAAAAAATCTTACATATTGTGCCTTTAATGCAAAAACTTAACCTTAAATATAAACAACAATGAGCAATTTATTTTGAAAGCATTTATTAACCATTGTTAATATTAGTTAATAAAAATGTTCATGTTAGTTAACAGCGCATTAAAGGGATAGTTCACTTTGAAATTAATTTTTGATATGTTTTAGCTTACCTCAAGGGCATCCAACATGTAGGTGTCTTTGTTTCCGCAGTAGTTTCAATTTTGATATTTTTAGGTCAAACCGTTCTTGTCTGTCAGTCATATAATGCAGGTCTATGGTAACTTCCTCAAAGAGCATGCACAGAGAAGTCCAAATAAAACATGATTTAATGACTTGTAAATGTAAGTACACATTGATGGCCTAAGACACGAAACGAGCGGTTTGTGTGAGAAAACGAACAGTATTTATATCGTTTTTACCTCTTGTAAACACAGCCACGTCCAAGTGATCTGAGGGCGCGGGCGCTTCGGAAAGCGATCTCTCGCACGGTTGCGAAAAACATTCAACGTTGTCTGTTGATATATCGAAAAAATCGTCTTCCATTGCGATTTCCTGTATATCTTAATATGTTTAGATCTTCACAGTGAAAGGTAACACTTCTGAAATCTCTGTGTAAACAATGAGTGACGTACACGCGCGAGAGAACACTTCCGGCGCTTGCGCAGACCGAAGCGCCCGCGCCCTCAGATCACTTGGACGCGGCTGTGTTTACAAGAGGTAAAAACGATCTAAATACTGTTCATTTTCGCACACAAACCACTCGTTTCGTGTCTTAGGCCATCAATGCATACTTAAATTTACGAGTCATTAAATCATGTTTAATTTGAACTTCTCTGTGCATGCTCTTTGAGGTGGTGACCATAGACCTGCATTATATGACTGACAGACAAGAACAGTTTGACCTAAAAATATCAAAATTGAAACTACTGCGGAAACAAAGACGCCTACATCTTGGATGCCCTTGAGGTAAGCTAAAACATACCAAAAATTAATTTCAAAGTGAACTATCCCTTTAAGAGGTGTGACATTTCCGAAACACGCTCGAAGCAATCATCCAATCAGAACACACTGGTCCAGCCGACCAATCAGAGCACATTGAGCTTTTCAGAAGATGCGACTTCAGACAGGAACAAAACACAGAGCGTTACTGACAGACTGGGAAGAGAGGTGCTGCAACAGCTGCAAATACATGAAAAATAAGCATGAAAGACTCCATAATGGAAACCACTGCCGCTTCAGACTATTCTAGTAAACCCCAAAAACAAAATCAAGACTTTGAAAAGGGGCATAATAGGTCCCCATTAACAAGTGCCTTATTGTAAAGTGTTACCATACTTTTTATTGCCAAAATTGTCCGAAGAACCCTGATAAACCAGTTTTATTTTGTGCTTGCTCTTTTGATCACCAATCCTATACTGAAACAGGAAACAAGTTTAAATAAGCCCAAAAGACAAAAGGTAGTTTTCTGTCAAGCACCTGCAAAGAAAACAACCATGTTGTAAGTCCCAGGAACACACAGAGACATGAATACCGTCCACGGCTCCACAGGATATTACTATGACAACATGTCTGGTTTATTACAAAACAACAAACAACAACAACAAGGATGCAAGAGAACTTCCTCTGCAGGCTCTGAAGCTACAAGGAGAGACTGGAATTTCCTTTTTATAATTAAAGTAAAACCCCAAAGATGAAGAGAAAAGCAATGAAATGCTCTGTCATAAGATCAGGCATTTCCTTTAAATAACATACTAAGTAGTTTACCAAAGAGATTATGCTTTCTCTTATTTCGTCAAAAATTTTCACTTGTTTTCCATGATCCTTTCTATCTCCGGACATACTGTCATGCCAGTGGGACGGTCTCCCATCATTAACCCGCATCAGTGTCGACAGTCGTCACGTTCTCTGGCCTGTGGACGTCTGGACGACCGTTAGCAGTAGCGGTTAGCTATGCTCGGGGGACATTCATGTCACCACACCCCCTTACCGTCCAGATTTAATCAGCACAGACACTGTAACCGAATCACAGTCTGTTTAGGCCTCTGCTTCATACTCCATTCCCTGTCTGAATTATCCATGCTTACTGTTGGCTGTTTAAATTTACAGTTTTACCAAACAGGAAGACTTAAGTAAACACTGCGTGTGTTTATATGTCTGATTTTTCTAAACCTGGAAAACTTTAGGAATCCATGACAAATTTTAATTGTCATCATTTACTTACTCTCATGTCATTCTAAACCTCTTTGACTTGCTTTCTTCTGCGGAACAGAAAAGAAGATATTATGAAGAGAATCTCAGTGTTTTAGTCTCTAATCAAAGTCAATGGGGTCCAAAATATCTTCTTTTGTGTTCGCAGAATAAAGTCAGTAAATGAAGACAATTTGTTTGGATGAACAATCCCTTTTAATAATAAATACATGTCTTAATTCACATGTAACAATGTGCATAATTAAATTAATTTAAGAATAACAATACAGAAGTCCACACATAGAGATCTCCACATAAAAATTTCCCTACAATTAATAATATTTATAGGGTGTTTAGGTATGTTAAAAGACTGGGTTGTTAAACAGAAAAATGAAAAGAAATACAGATATATATTGATCAGCATTACAATAAAACCAAGTTATTTATTTATTTTGTAAACTTAATACCATTCAACTCTAATAGTTATAATTTAAGACCAACTTCTTGTTCCAAACCAAATCAAACTGATAATAGGTATACAAATAAGAGGATAATATTCAACACTTCACACTTTTGAGGAAAACCCCAGAGCAAATGCAGAAATAATTAGCAGCTGATCGTAGCAAAATGTTGGTTCATCAACCACATGCAACTCTGCGTGACAAACATCATGCAACACAACAATAACGAGAGGAAAAATCTTTTAATGATTTCCTCTGAAATGACTTTCATGCCTCTAAACACATTCATGCAAACAGTGAATGTCTGTCTCTGAAAATCATAAAAGCCTAAGCACACACACAAGTATGAATTCTGCAAGAGTAGCAACCATACGGAGGAAATGGAGGCCAGTGGCTCTAATACATACTGACAGTAAAGCCAAAGGGGGAGATGACCATAAAGTCAATGAAAAATTATGACGAGAGGAGATAATGGGGGCAGTGGTCGGTAGATTTCTGCAGAATTTAAAAATATGCAATTCAATGTTTGTTTTAAAAAAAATACTTTTGCCAATTTAATAATGCTTTCAGCTATAGCCATGTATAGACTGAATGATAGAACTAATTATATAGATAAACACACACACAAACGTGTGCGTGTGTGTGTATATATATATATATAAAAATTATAATGATGAGTGATATGCCCACACAAATCTACGGACGGAGGGCCGGATATTATTTAAATATCATTCAATCTATTAATGCTCTAAATAGTTCATTGCTTTAATGCTCATATTTGAGTAAGCTTTTGATCTGTCAGTGCTGGTGTCTGAAAACAGTAAATCCCACGCAATAAGAGATTTACTTGAGTACATACACTACAACATTGGCTGTTTCGATAAAACAAGTATTGCTGAGTATATATGAACTTGGCGAGGGCAGACGTTTACTCAGAGCACACACATATGAGAAAAAGGCTGATGGCTCAAACACTGACAGCTAAATCAAAGAGAGAAGGTCACAAGGCTACAATGCATAGATTATATAATTTACTATAATTTATAGTGGATTAGTCCTGATCTGTATCACAGATCCATGTCTAAAAGTGGTACGAAAACAACTCGAACACAATTCACTCAGGGATCTTGTATAAGCATAGCTGCAGCGCTCTACAAAGTGTGTTTATTGGCAGTTTGTTACTGCACTGCCTGTGCTCCCATGAGAGATGACTCCATAGCTTCAGTCTCTGGTGATCAGCAGTACAAATGAATGCACTTGCACACGGCTCACCCAAGCCTGAATGGCTTAAACAGCAGAAACCTTCAGCCACATGCTGGATGCTCAGAGCCAAAATGGCCGCCTCTGTTTCACCTAGGTTGATTATCAGAGGCTTCATAAACCAGGTGAGCTGATCCAAAATAAACAGTGTAGACCAAACCTAGAGTAGTTTAAGATCAACCCTCCCTTCTGAACTGTGTCCTCATAACACTATAAGCAAACCTCACCAACCCCATAGGCAAATAAAGACATGCTCTTGACTTGTATCCTCTTACCGCTTCAGTGGATCATGTGTGTTAGAGGAGAGCTCAGTCTTTCCTTGTTTGACGTTCGTGGTCGTGGTGTTATCCCAAAGAAAAGGTTATGCAAAGAGACAGACAGTGAGAGAGAAGCCCATGCTGGAAGAACCACACCCACAGAGGAACATGCCAGCAGGTGCATCTAATTACAATATCCTGTCTACAAATGTTTGGAATCGGATGACAAGTGGAATGTCAGATGTTTCAATGGATAAAGACTACTTAGCTAGCTTTTCTTATAAATTCTGGTTGACCTAGTAAGTTTTAAAGGAACAGTTGACCCAAAATTTGTGTCATTTAGGCTACATGTCATTCCAATTCCATATGCTGTTGGAACGCTGAAAACATTTTGGACACCTTTCAACAGAGTCACCAGGGGCTGTCAAGCTCCAAAGAAGGTCATAAATCAACTATCAAAAACTTAAAATGGGGCGTTAACATTATTGCCATCAAAAAGACATTGGTTGTCACATGTGTGGTAACCATGTGACGTTTCATTTTAAAATTCTGGAAACAAATGAGAGCTTTAGGGGAGGGTCAAATGGGGGCAGTGACTATCAGAGGACTTGGAATAAGTGATGCAATTTTGAGGGTTTTTTGTCCTTTTTTGGAGCTTGACAGACCAAGGTTACCATGTTATTGTTTACTAACACTAAATCTAAAAATATTCATTTCTTGCTAATCGAAATAAAGCTGCAATAAAATCAAATATAAATATTAGATGGAAAAACTTAGTTAAAAACGTTTTTTTTTTAAAAGTTGAAGTACTCAAATTACTAAAATAAAATACATTTAAATATAAAAAAGGACAAAAGTACATTCAAAATGTTTATAAAAAAACTTAAAACTAAAATAAAAGTAAAATATAAAAATAAAAGCTAATTCAAAATAGTAAAAAAAATACTGTAACAGTATATCATTATTACTAAAATAACACTGTTACTTATGGAGCATTGTGGTAAAAGCTATACAATAATGATTCAAACATCTGTAGCATATTATAGCAGCATACTGGATTGGAACAACATGAGGATTAGTAAATAAATACATTTAATTTTTAGGTAACTATTCCTGTAGGTGAAATACATTCAGCTTGTTAAACCTGACCGCATATCATCACACAACCATGCGGATACTAGCACATATTCATAATATGACAGATGCATTATCACACTAAAAACATCCCATGATACATCACTCCCAACAACATCATGCATCATAATACAAGTGCTGGGAAAAACAACAAAGTGCCACACAAACACTTCTCATATTCTCAGCACATGACATAAGAGGAACTTACAGATCAGCTCATCGCAGGAAACAATGAACCTGTAGAAACTTTCCATTTCCTCTAAAGGGATCTTCACCAAGCTCCTGCAGTTCTCCGGGGGCCGGAGCTGCGTCCCAGTCTCCTCCATCAGTATCATTTCACCTGCTTCACTTAGTCTCAGTCTGCCCTGCCTTCCTCAGTCATTCTCTCTTTTACTGTCACATCCTGTCTGTCCTCACACGCAAATATTCCCTCCCTGAAATATCTCGATCTGTCTCTCCCTCTCTGAGACGCTGTCTTTCTCTCTCAGGTGTGAGTGCTGCAGTCAGGAACGTGACACTGTTTTATTATCACGCCCATGTAAAACACAGTTAACGCCCCACAACAAAGCCATTCCACACACGCATACAGTTACTCACTTGATCACAAACACACTTACACATCTGTCTCTTATCTGTGATTTGAGAGGCAATGTCATATCCATTTGCATTATCATCAGACTTTCAATAAAACTGCACTGTTTTTAACTAAAAACTTCCATTCCTTTACACAACAATGAATACTTCTCATAGCCTCAGAAGTCATTTCAAGGTCTCAGAGGTGAACCAAACACATTTACCTGATCGTGGGCTCTGCGTGTACCTGGTTTGTGTCCTCCCAGGTCTGTGAAGGAAACAGCACACCGTTTCCATTTCTGACTATCAGGATTTACTTCTCACAGCGAACACAAACACACGCGTGAATGGACCCAGCACCACTTCACGACTTTAACCGCTGTCCATTATACTTTGACCTCACGCAAACCGCTCAAACCTGCAGCTGAAGTTAACCATTAGCAGACACCATACAACATACAGCAGGTTGCAGAACTCCACGTGGCTATGATTTATACAAAGAAAAGTAGAGCAAAATATGTCAGATCATCAAATATATCTCAAGCTCTAAGTATGAGCAACAGGGTTATATAGTTAACAGAAACCAAAACCATAAAAAAAAAAAAAACATTTTAATTACTTGAAATAGAAAATAAATGTTAACTGAAATAAAATAAAAGATAAAATTCGTAGGATTATTTTATTTTAGCTAGTTGCCAGGGCAGCATTTCTCATTTCATTTAGTTTAACTTAAACTGAAATAAAAATTAAACTATATAGAAACAATATAGACAGTAACTATTAAAAATCAACAAAATTGCTCAAATTAAAATGGGAAACATAATAAATATAAAAACGAATAATTCAAATTCAAATTATTAATAAAAATGTTAACAGTGTCTCAAAAATGGTACTAAAATAACACGGACAAGCAATTGTTATAGTGACGCTTGCCTTAAAGGAACAATACACACAGGCAATCACTGAAAAATTGGACAACTGGTGCTAGATGGGGTGTATAAACTTCATATTCTAATAATAAAAGACTTTGAAGACTAAATGCTAAAGCTGGTCTGAGATCTGAATATGACAAATAATGAAGTTCCCAATAAACTCATCTGCATAGCGCTGATACGGAACATAAGAGTGTGACAACATCACAAGGATGCTAGGAGTCGTTTCATATTAAACACACAGAAAGTCAAACATCAAAGAGCAAATACACACACAGACACTCGGAGACTTAAGCGGCATCCTATTAAGAGCAAGAAACAGACAGAGAAGCTTAAGATCAGATTTACTCACATTTCAGGATGTCAGACATCTGTTCCCCAGTACAGATAAACTGTCCTTGTCAATGCCTTGTTTTTGAGTGTGTATTCCCTAGTCTGTCCACTGTATTCTGTATGCAAAGCAATGCACTTCTTCAGTTTGTTACGAGTTGGTATGTGTGTGATAATTTTTTTGAGAAGTTGAGATGATGCTATTTGAAAATATTTATACGTCTCTTGTGCCATGCGTGTTCCCTAAATATGCCAGTTCAGCTCTGCGCTGAGACGCATTGGTTTACTGTGAAAACAAAACTTTTAGCACAAAGTGTCTGAGCGAGAGAGAGAGAGAGAGAGAGAGAGAGAGAGAGAGAGAGAGAGAGAGGATGTGTGTCAATGTGATCTGGGCAATGGGCCATCCACATGCATCTCAATGATGAGAGAGAAATCCCACAAGGAAACCACCTTTCAACTTCACACACACACAGACACAAATAAATGGACAAATATTCACTTAAATTGGCCCTAAAAATAATATGACAATTCAAAATGTATACATTTCCTTTCATCAGACTTTTTGGGGGTCACGGTATGTTCAAGAAATAGTTAAAGGCAGGGTAGGTAAGTTTGAGAAACTAGCAGAAAACTGCTGGATTTTGAAACTATTCAACAGAGAAACTCCCAACCCTCTCTTCTGGGCTCCTTCCAAAGCCACGCCCCCAAAACACATGAAACCGTGATGCCGACCGCTCAGCTGGAGGACGCGTTTACCAGCGCCGTAGAGAGGAGCGCAGTGCATGGAGTGACATCACCTTTTTTTGCCTTGTTTGCCTGCGCTGACTGTATATGCAGGTACAGGTGGTACTGGGAATTTGGACTTCCTAGCTTCCGGCCGGTACGTGCCGCTCCTCTTTCGAAATGAGCGAGTCAACCGGGTGCGCGCATGTGGGCAGCTCCTGTAACAGCAGGGGCGGTAGCCATGGTAGCGAGGGAGAGTGACAGTCGCCCAGCCAATCCTTGCATTCGTTCCGAATGGAAAGAGTAGCTGTGTTTATTGCAGCCCTGAGAGGACTACAGACACTCGATTTGTATACTCTCCTTTTCAGAGTACTTACATTTTAGATATGTATTGGTATATAAAGACAGTTTAAACAAATTTGGGGAAAAGTGTTTTAGAAACAAACTGCCTACCCTGCCTTTAATCCATTCTGTTCATCCTTTACTCATCCTCATGCCCTTCCATACCTGTGTGGCTTTCTTTTTAAAAGGAGATATTTTAAAGAATGTGCATGTCGATCATTTCCATGCAATTGTAATCAATAAAAACTGGAGCTTTCAGGCTTCAATGCCTTAAATTTAAAACCTCAATGCTTCATTTTTGAAGTCTGAAAGCTTCCGTTCTCATTCATTGAAACTGCATGAAAAAGTTCAACTGGTATATTCTTCAAAAATTCTGCTGTTGCGCAGAAGAAAGTCATATGAGTTGGGAATGATATGAGGGTGAGTAAATGATGGCAGAAATATGAACTACTCCTATAACTGTAACAAAGAAGTGTCCTAAAACTGAATGACTCAAACTAACAGACTCAGTCAGCAATTTCCATCCTGTTTCCTCAGCAAAACCATCTGAAAGCAGCTACACCACATATGCACACACTGATATTCAGTTCTCTCACCGTTCCAGTCCCTCCAGGAGCTCTTGCGGCTGAAGGTTGTGAAAGGAGAGAAAGGGACTCCCTGTAAGACTGTAGCCGATAGGTTGTAGAGGAGCTGGGTCAGTCGGGACAGGATCCGCTGTGGGGCGTCCTGGCCCTCCTGAAGAAACTCGTGCAGAGACATTTAAACTGGTCCCTAAACCAGTCTCAACAGGTCTCGGCTCGGCCTGAACCAGCCCAAAACCAATTCAGATTGATCCACATTCGGTCCAATGGTAAAACAGTCCTGCAATCTGAACTAAGCAAGACCAATAAAATCCCAAGCCAGGACGATCTGATCCAAGAGAATGCCGGGAAGACTACAGCAGTCCTGGTCTCAGAGGGCTTCCCCTGTCAGATGGGACCCGCATTTCGGACCTCCTGTTTGTAAGGAAACAACCCCGGCATTCATGCAGGCTGTCGCAATAAACACACGTATTCTTGCAGAGGAGAGAAGAAGAGTGCAAGAGAGGGGAGGGAGAGTTTTAGCACAAATCCCCTTCTGCTCTGCTAATTACACAGGGACACACACACCACACACACACACACACACACACACACAATCATATGTAGACTCTAATCTCCAGCATTCTTGTGCGCCACTTAGGGGACAAACTGACTAACTTTTTCTAAACAGAAACAAAACCTCTAAATGAATTTGAACCTTTTCAAAACATATGCTCTACAAACAAACAAATCATTCTTAAATAACAAATCTGAGAGTTAATTGTGGTACTAGGAATGAGAGAGTAGTTGACTTATCAGCTTTCGATATAGTAAGATGTATAGGTGAGTGTGTGCTTACTTCTGGGAACAAATCTGACCAGAAGTAAGCTAAACCTGACAAAAGACAGATAGATAGATAATAGATAGATAGATAGATAGATAGATCTCTCTCTCTCTCTCTGTTTCTCTCTTTGCTCTGATTCTCTCCCTCTTTCACCCTTGTCACTGTCTTCAGAGAACACAGAGAAAAGAGGAGAGAGGGAGAGCCCGCCTGCCAAGGTTTGGGCAAAGGGCTCCACAGCATGTAATTTAGGCCTCTGGTTTTCATCCTATTACCACGGTGGAAGTAACCCTACAGAAGAAAACAGCCTCCTCTTGGAAGACAACAGAACCCGTTACCACAGCAACCCACAGACACACTACAGTATTTAGAGCCAATAAATACAGAGATAAAAGAGGTAAAAGTGTATAAATGATGATGTAATATCATAAACACATTACAGAGATTAAAGGCTGTTAGTTTTGTATGTTACGCTTCCACTTGTGGCTAACCTGAGCTGGAACATCAACGCTTTTTAGAGCCAATCAAAAATAATGTCACTGGTAAAACATCTACCGTACTGTTAAACAAATACTAGATAGATGATTTGATGTCGGCTTGACAAAGCATGGTCTGAAAGAATAGTTTTAAAAGCTTGAGATGTGAAGGTTGTACTGTCAGATAGACAGAAAGTAACAAGTCAGATGAATTAAGGAAAACAAAATAAAATCTCAAACGGACCATTAGACTTCCAAGAAACTATATAAAAACCAGTTCTGTCTGTCCCTAAAATCCTTTTGAGACCCAATTAGACCTCATAAGATCACTAAGAAACCACATCAGACCACCCATTATGAAAATTAACCATGGTTTTATTATGGTAAAAGTGAAGTAACCATGTTTTTTGGCGGATTGAATATCATTTGTATAACCACAGTTTTACTACAAATACCATGGTTAATTTGTGGTTACCATGGTTTAACTATATTAACCATGTTTTTTTTTATTTGTAGTAAAGCCATGGTTAGATTACATGTTTCTAGGCATTTCCAGATGTAGCTAACATGTTTTATTGTTGCTAACCTGTTTCTAGCATTCTTTAGCATTTTCTTAGTACGATGCTAGCATGCTTTATTCCATCTCTAGTACAATGCTAGCATGTTTTAGCATGTTGCTAGCATGTTTTAACACATTAGCTATTTCTCATTTCAAAGGCTGCGCCCTCCAGAGGCCACATCGAGGCTGCCTCATTTCAGAACCATTATAATCCACAGTAGGAAATAAATTACAGTATTTTATACCTCAGAAAATAACAGTGAATTTATATTGGTTACTTTTCTGAAATGAGACATCCTCGATGACGTATGTCGCCGACAAATGCAACCTTAGAAGGATGCAGCTTTCAAAATCAGACCCAGCTATTGCTAGCATATTGCTAGTATGTTCTAATGTCTTGCTAGCATAATTTAGCACATTGCTTGGACGTTGCTAGCATGTTTCGAACATATTTTTGCATGTGTATAGCATACCGAGTCAGATCATCCTGAAGGTCTGTGCCGAGTTTGGATGAGCTCTAGGATGAATTACTGTATGAAATTTAATACGGCTGAATAGATAAGCTTCGTCAAGCCAACATAATTATTTATTCGCAATATATATGTTGCTTTCAATAAAGAAAGATGCATTTGCTTCAGTTGTGTCACTGAACTGTGTATAGCTGTGTGTAGCATTCACTCAAAAATGAAAATACATTTAGACAGTAATTACAATTCAGATCTGTGATCACCTCCTAATCTAACTGTCATGCACCATGCGGGGAGATGTGATAAGCTAGATTTGCACAATGGGTGACATTTAGAGTGCAGACGTTATGTCGTGTGTGAGTGTGTGACAGAGAAATTGTGAATATGAGCAGACAGCTGTGGGTCAGCATTAGCTCTTTGGCTAGGGCAAGTTTTAAACACCTCATAAACACTAGCCAGTTCCTCTTGAAGTTTTTTAAGGCACAAAATGGCGCAGCCGAGAAACATAGGTCAACATAGTGGACAAAACTGCCAGCGTGGTCACACACAAACACAAGCATATTCCAAGTCGGCATTTCAACATTTGTTCATGGGTGAATCAACTCGGTTTTGCAAATTGAATCAATGGTGGTTGGTGGGGGCTTTCCATTTACTTCTACTGTTTTTATACTGAACTAATGATATTTTCTATCCCTTAGTGCTAAACCTATAACTTTACAATAATCTTTCTGTATTTTTAGGTTTCCATTAAGACACAACATTTTTGTACACAAATGTTTACAGCTGTTTGGTCCGCACAATAGTTGGAATTGTATATACTCACTCCAATTCATTTAAAACAAAATAAAAGTCTAATAAATTAATACTACCTCTGCTGGTTATATTATAACTGGGAAGAAACTTAACTAATGGTAACTCTTTTTGTAGAGCTTCAGCAAATAAGTGAGTGTGGGAACATGCACAGGTTGAGTGTGAGTGTGAGTTCACCACAGTGTAAACAGTAACATGTATCTTTATACACCAGAACACTAAAGGCCAAAACCTCTTGACTAAAGGATGACCCATTTATAGACATTTAATATTTTTCAAAGACCATTAATGTGAGAAAGGGTGTTACTACGCATTGTGTGTTTTCAGCTCTAAGTGGCAGACTCAGATGTAGGGAAATAGGACAAACTGAATTCCTCAGAGAATGAGAGGAAGAAGACATCATAAAAACACTGATAGGGTTACTCATCACAGACATGAATGAGAAAGAGCAAGAGAGAATCTACAATTCCAATGTGTAATTCAAAAAACAACTGCATAATTCTAATTCAGTTTTCAAATTTAATTTTTCAAATTTAATTCAAATTTAAAATTTGCGCATCACTCCGGGTCAGTCCGTGTATGTTGCATTCATCGGTTTTTTATTTAATACTGAAAGCAGAAATATCATGAGAATACCATGCCTTTTTCAAAAACAAGAATGTTTTGTTTTTATGCTTAATTTTTTTTATGCTTCTATGCTAAATATCCGTGCAACAATAGCAGCGGTTGACTATAATTATTTTACATGGAACTGAGGAAGAACTGATGAAGGCACGGTTTGATCATTGGTCGACCAATCAGTGGAAAGGGGTATTTCATGCCTGTCCTACATGTGGAAATAGAATATTCAAGCTGTTTATCCACTTTCCCTGAACAAATAAAAATAAAAAACAAGCTGAATTCATGCTTTTTTGAAAAAACAAAAAGGCACCATTTTCTCATTCTCTTCATGTATTGTCTTTAATATGTATATTAAAAAAACAAATGAATGCGACATACACAATGTCTAGTTCAAATGTCAAAAAAAATCTCATTCAGAATTTAATTCTAATTTTAAAACAATTCCAAATACCAATTTCATATTCTAATTGAGGTTCAAATTTCAAAAAATCTAATTAGAAATGTTGAAAAGTTAATTCAGACTTCAAAACGAATGTGATGCCAATCAACAGCAACAATTTTGAGCACCGAAACATAATAAAGGTCTAAACATTACAGCTGTTGTGGTTTCACAGGTTGGAAGGATTCATTTATTCAGAGGTAAAATCAATAAAACTCGTTCTCAGCAAATATTTACTAAAGCAAAGACAAACAGAAGCTGCAAACAACCTTGAGCTACAGTTCCCATCTTTCTCCCAATACCACTGATTCACACAGACACACACACACACACACACACACACAGAGCTCCTCCTACCGATTTTCTGTACGATAACAGTGAGTCGTCTGATGAGCTCCTCCAGAGAGTCCTTTCCCATATTCACCCATAGGATCATGATGAGCAGGATACAGAGAACCAGGAGCAGCGGAGGCACGCAGCACTGCTGCTCAGGAAGAAGGATTCTGAAGAGGGGAGAGAGGAAGCCGTCTCGCTGCTTAAACCAGCCCTGCTGCAAGAGATGCTGGAGAGAGAGAGAGAGAGAGAGAGAGAGAGAGAGAGAGAGAGAGAGAGAGAGAGAGAGAGAGAGAGAGAGAGAGAGAGAGAGAGAGAGAGAGGTGCCTCAGCAAAGCGGCAAGGATGAGACAGCAACACACTGATACACATACACACACTCACGCTCTGCATCAGCTATGCAGTCAACACACACACACACACACACACACACACACACACACACACACACACACACACACACAGGTAAGCGAATATATGGGTGATTTTAAGGTCACTAAATGATTCTATGGCAGCAATCCATGCTTAGACTGTGAACATGCATGTGCTCATAAGCAGTTATGCATTACTGTGTGTGTATGTGTGATATGTCATATTCATTTTGTATCCTCTCTAACAGCTAGAACAGAGTCTGAGATAATAACAAATCACTTCTGATAGGACTGCAGACACCTGAGGGCAGTGCTTTATAAATCATCATTAAGGTCATGAAAGGACATTTGGGTTTATTCTGGGTTAATTCAGTTATTTTTGATTCTGGTGTGTTGTGAGCATATTTTCATGAATATTAAATGGCTCACATTCTTTCCTACTGTTGAAGCAAATAACTGCACAAATGTAGCACAAAGAGCCATGGATGAGTTTAGTGCTGCATTACCTGTATCACATCATAGTAAGGTATACTTCGAGAGGAGTATCTGTAGTTTTGGAACATGGCGACATCGACATCTTGTGCTCGAGAAGCAGAATTACAAGTTGCATGACGTTGGCGTTTCTGTGGAGAGGGTCATTATTGCAAAATAAACTACGATAGAATCGCCGCTTATGATGCGACCACTTACCAAATAAATACATGCATATAAAATATTAACTTGTTTTGAAATTGTTTAATCTTACTTGTAGATTAGCCTTACGCTAAATTAAGAAAAATAGGCCTGTACAGTTACAGCTTCCAATCGGCCTAGCAAAAGATGAACACTGCAACATTAATACTATTATTAATCTGCAATCCAAGTTAGTTTATATATTAACTATTTAGTATATTTAGCTAATGTGTCTAATGCACTCACAAAATGGCGCAATTTAGGATTTTAAAAGTCCCCTGTAGACATATGCAAATTAGCACTGTTTTAGAAACGCATTGAACTAACGTTACTCAGAACGTCAGTGGAGAAAGGCATTCCTTATAACATCGTAATATACATCACATACATAATTCACCGCTATATTGCTAAATGTACCCGATTTTTCATATCAAAAGAAAAATAAAGTGGGATACCTGCTTCTCTTGAGACTCCCCTGCTTCCCGCCCGTTGACTTGATTGGTTACAACCACTGATCTATATGCCATTATATAGATCAGTGGTTACAACATGTTTATGCCATAGAGAATTAGGGTGATTTTAAACTGCAATCTTTTTTTCACTGCAGTTTTAAAGGGGTCATCTGATGCAAAATTCACTTTTATATGGTGTTTGCATATAAATGTGTCTTTACAGTGTGTGGACACAGCCGCCATACAATGAAAAAAATCCATTCACTCCTTTTTTTTAATCCTTAAAAAGTCTAAACACTCTCAATAATCAGGCTGTTTGGATTTTCTGAGCACTCTGATGTCATATAGCTCATGCTCGCCTACGACCACTGACGGACTGTCCCGTATTAGCATATTTCGGCCCTCAGCCATTCGACACCCCCCATGGAAGAGAGGGGTGGGGTGAGCAGTTGCTCATTATCATTTAAAGAGACATGCACCAAAATTGGTCACTGTGTACAAAGCTGTTTTGAGCAAGTAAAAACGGTGTTGTTTTACACAACCATTGAGGAATTTTAACCAAAGTACATTACAAACTTTACATGAACACCCTAAATAATCATACCAACTTGTGGAAAATGGGCATCCGATGACTCCTTTAAGGAGAAAATACTCAGCAATGGTGTTGATGAATTTGAACATGGTTTGTCTTAAAGGGGTCCTATAATGCCCCTTTCACAAGATGGAAAATACGTCTCTGATGTCCCCAGAGTGTACGTGAAGTTTTAGCTTAAAATACCCCACAGGTATTTTCTTATAGCATGTTAAAATTGTCACTTTTTGAGGGTGAGCAAAAACATGCCGCGTTTTGTGTGTGCCTATTTAAATGCAAATTAGCTGCTGCTCCCTGCACAGAGGGCAGAGCTTCAAGAGCTCCTGTGTTAGCATCTTCAAGACAAACTGAAAATGTAAAAAAACTTTTACCCTTTTATGTTAAAACCAGATACGGACAAAGATGGAGAGACTCAAGAAGAAGTGACAACATGTAGAATGTAACAGGAAATTTCATAATGGTTAGTTGAAGATTTTATGTAGCTGTTCTAGTCATTAATTACTCGTCGTCGCATTCAGGGGGCGGGGTTAATGTAAATTTTAGGGTTAGTGATGTCACTAACCAGTGAAGCTTATTGTAGTCCCTACCAGCCATTTGTTGTAGTCCTTAAAAAGCTATTTCTGTAAAAGAAAATATCTCCCTTTGCTTTGAACTTTGAGCATTGTAACTTTGTAGATGTTGTCACAAAGACATAAAAAGTGGTTTTGTTGATACTAGGATATAGTTAAATATCTTCAAGATTACATTTAAGTCTTAAAAATGATTAAAGTCATAAAATATCTTGCTTACATGGTTTCATAATGAACTAACTCTTTCGGCACTTTAAATTGGACAGGAAATGGAAATCAACATGATTTTTTTTTTTTTTACTATAAAAAAGGTTTATTAGTTCAAGAAAAGAATGACAGGATGTTTGTTCATTTTGAGTTCTGCTTAGTACACATGTGCTATACAGTGCAGAAAGAGTTTGAAACCCTTTATGGACAATCATTTGACTCACACCTTCACCCTCGATTCCCAGTGACGCATTAAAATACAGATAAAAACAGTTCCAGTGACACCTCAGCATCTTTTCCACTGAATCCACAGACAAAATGAATTCGACAGTCCATTTTCATCTTCACCGTGTAAGAGCGCACTACGGGGGAGGAGGGCGAGAGCGATTTTCCCCAGCGTTACCAAGCCACTTCCATCAATACATTTCATGAACATGGGAGAGACAAGGAAAAACACTACAACAGTAATCTATACTCTTGCCCATAATGATCCGAAACTTCAGAATAGTAACTTTGTCCTCACAGTATCAACCTGAGGCTTAAGATCACACAGCATTGTGGGTAATTGATTTTACATGTACGAAATGAGGCGAGTTTACAGGATCTTACAGAGGTCATGTAGTTAATTTAAGTGCATGTAATTTAACAGGTCCATTCATAAATTAAAGAACTGGTTGACATTTAAGGTTCCTCTTTTTTTTAACACCCAGTACAAAGGTCACAGCCTGTATAATTACAAACTTAACAACAAAAATATATATAATAATGAAAATGGACGAGATGTGTCTATTTTCTTGACTTATGGAGACTTTGAAGTGAAAAAGAAAGGGCACTAGAAGAAAAGCAAATCTCAATGGACTTAAATATTAGCAAAAACGTAAACACAAACAAATCTTTACAAAAACAAAACAAACAAACTAGTATTCACACATTAACTAAACTGAAAAAGAAGCACAACAGACCTGCGACCCTGTGCTACTGACAGTTACACTGTAAAACCACTAGACAGTCGATTTTGTGTGACTGAAATCATTTGGCCATGACACTGAAATAGGTTATTCTATAAACAATTTCCCTGTTAAATGAGTTTCTTACAGAGCGCCAGAAGAGTTCTGAGTAGCCCTATTAATAAACTGTCTCTTGAGACAGCAACCAAATAACATGAACGTTTCCCAAAGTCCGCAAGGTCAGATGTTGGAGCTCCGTCTCCCTCTTGTGGCCCCAAGCGAAGGCCTCAGGCGTGGGTCACGGGCCTTATAATGCTCGTTGAAGTCCAGACGGAAACTGAGGAACTGAAGACTCTCATCAGAGCACGTCATTAGCAGCCGCAGAAACTCCTGCACGATGCCCTGAAGGACAACAGAAAGAAAGAATGCGTTATATCCAGGGCTGGAGCTTCAGGCACTTGTTTGTATAAAATCAAATGTCATGTGACGTGATAAAGTGATCATTTCTACCTCTTGGTATCTTACCAGCCACCCAAGGACAACGAATGAAATTTAACTGTAAGCTAATAATGTTACAGAATATATATTGTGAATTGTCCCTGAACGAATAAATAATTTAAATTAATTCAGTGGTGTATGTTACATGAAAACTCCGATTAAAGCAGCACTAAGTAGGAATTCCGTTTTGGTCAAACAGCGACCCCTAGAGTCGCTGTGGAGTACTTGTACTGTCGTGAATAGCACTCGCGCAGAGATGGCGCGCACTCACGGCCGGATCCCCTCCCCCTGTACACCGGTACCTGGTCAGTAGGATGGACGCTGTAACGAGTGGAAATAAGGTATGGCCCCTTTAAGAGCTGCGCGCGCCCAACACAAGATGTATACGGCGCCGGGTTATTTCTGTTTGATGCTCATTTTATCAGATCTGTTTTTTGCCGTAAAGCAATTCGTTACCTCGCGAGACCTGATATCACACGATACTTCCTAACACTGAGGCCGGCGGCTCGCCGGCCCAAAGTTGCAAGGGTGGTTTTGTGGCTCACAGGCCCCAGGGGGGTGCGAGACAACCACCATTCAACACGAAATCAGTAATATAAACATTACAATGACTCCAAAGCTGTTCGGTTAAGGTAAAAAAGTTACTTAGTTGGCCTTTAATAATGAAATCTGGGCATATTCCAACGATGTCCGTTTCATATGTCTAGTATTTCCACAAGATTACAGTGAGAACATTTTTTTTTTGTATTCTGATAACATTTATATTACAAAAATATTCCAATAGCTCTAAAGCAAATGTATTTTCGAGAATAAAGAGTCAACCAGAATATGGGCTTCAATCAGAAAATCATGTTCATATTAAAATGATAAATGTCCACATTACATTATTATCTAGCATAAAACGCGGCGAGTACCGACCATTTAGTGTTTGAGCATTGCATATGTAGTGTGGATCAGCATAAAATGCTCTACTAAACACCATTAAGCATGTTCTCTCTTGCTCACACCTGCTGGTTCAGCACTTTTTTCACGCATGCATGAAATGATATGGGTTTATTGGGCGAGCACATTAAAGTGTATGAAAGGCTGTGCGGAGTACCTGATAGAAGTGTGTGAGTAATCTGAGCTGAGAGCACATTTTTGGTATGGTGTCTTTAAACTCCTGCACACGTCTGTTCTCCTCTGCCTCCTGCTCTGCTGTTACACCCCACTCGCCCTGAAATACACAGAAACAGAGCTAGAAACAAACACTCTGGCACTCTTTTCGCCTTTGTTTACTTTCATGGTAATTTATCTGACACCAGAAGAGAAAGGAAAAAAAATAATCAATGGGAATAGAAAATAAACACCGTCCCTGTAAAACGAGCATCCACTCTGCTTTTGACCTACACATTTGCTAATGGCCACTTTCCAGAGTCAATGAAAAGAGTGGATTATAATTCTTATTTTCAGTGCTGGAGACTCTGAACATGTGACCATTAGGAATGCTCTGGCCTATAAGAAGCCTTGCTTTTTTAGAACATATAGTTATAGCAATGGTCACCTTTGTTTTTGAGCATTTGGGATCTGTAAAATGTTTAACAATTTATTTGACCAAAAATAAAATACAATACAATTTTATTAGAACTAAAAATAACCGTTTTCTATTGTAAATAATGTATTGTAAAATGTCAATTTCAGCATCATTACTCCAGTCGTCAGTGTCACATGATCCTACAGAAATCATTCTAATATGATGATTTGCTGCTCAAGAAACATTTCTTATTATTATAAATGTTGAAAACTATATTTTTTTGTGGAAACTGATACATTGATTCCAGATTCTTTGATGAATAGAAAGTTCAAAAGAAAATTATTTATTTGAAATTAGGCACCTTTGATCAATTTAATGTGTCCTTGCTGGGAAAAAAGTATTAGTTTCTTAAAAGCACAAATTTTAAAAAATTGTCTGCAATTTCTTTTCTTTTTTTGTATAATTCTCTATACAGTGTATATTTGTTTACAGTATTGCACTTACAATAGAAATCTTTGGTGCAAGCCCTTCTAAAGGAGTAAAATAGTCATGTGAAATTCATATTTTTGTTAAAGTACTTTAGTTCTTTCATAGATAATGATAATAGATCATAGACAAATAATGCACAGCATTATTTGAGATGTAAGGCCAGTTTCATGGCTAGTAAGAAATATTTATGGCTGATAATGTACTCATTTCACCTGACAGAAAGTGTCAAAATGAATTTTGAATTCTGCATACATCGAAAAGCAATGATAGCAATATCATCATCTTTTTAACTTGCATTTAATGCGTTTCTCTCTGTACATACCATCTCTACTCTCTGTCTCTTCTTGTCCTCGAATTGGACGCGTAGCTGCAGCTCTTCTAGAGCGGAGCGGTACAGTGTGTCCTGAGCGTTCTGGAACTCAATGATCTGATCAAACACTGCGCGCAACTGATTCAACAGAGACTGCGCACACACACACACAAAGGACAACAGAGTTACGGAAATGAGGACAAGTACGAGGGATCATCATTGGTACACAATCACCCTGTGTAAGTGCATCGTACCCTGTTGTTCACATCCAGCAGGCAGCGAGAAATGATGGTGTCCAGAAAAACATCATGAGCTGCTATAATGTGATCCAGATCCTGAGCCTGCTGGACCTTATTCCACAACTCATCCCAAGAGCATTCCAAAACCTATAGTGACCCATGCACAATACAATTAAATATACAGCTCAACTGTTTGAAAAAGACAACCATACAGAGGGACGTACCTCAAATGTGATATAATACTGCATCTGGTGGATGAAGTGAACCATCTCGGAAGCCAGAACATGACATTGGTGCAGTACGCCAGAGAGCTCTGTGCAAATACACAACAGACATCTCAACTGTCTGCTGAGAAAGGTGGATCTCACAAAAATGTAGGTTGGTTCAAAAACATCTAACAGAATGAAAACTGCACTCACCTGGCATGCTCTTCAGCAGTTTGGCGTTACACATTTGACCCTTCCAGATGTCGGTGAGGATGTACTCCATTCTTTTAGCCCTCCACAGGAAGTTGAACACACGCAGGTAGTGGCTCATACACTCACGGGTGAATACCTGATCCAGGTATGACACGCATTGTGGTTAGGGATGCACTGTTATAAACAAATCTTGCCCATAACAATATAACCAATTAAACTAGGTCTGATATTAAAATTCTGTACTATTTTGTCTAAATAAATTTAAACTAAAATTAAAGCTGCAGTCCGTAGTTTTTCCTCTTTGTCGCCATCTCTGTTAGAAATCTGCAATTGCAGTTATTCGCGGAATTATCAACTTTACGCGGGTTGTGCCTCGGCACGGCGCGGATGAATCCAATGTTTTGAGGAGAATGTGTGGCTGTCAGTCACCGCGCCGGGGTGGATACTGGCATTCAGAATCACAGATTTTACTTTTTGGAAATATGACCAACATAAGAATTTTCACCGGAAAATGTAATCTGAACAAGTAAGTAACATCCACTTTTGTTCTGACCAAATAAGGGGAAAACAGCATTGCAGTAAATTGCGCTGATTAAATCTAACGGTCGCTTATATCACATCAAACCGTGCAAATTATACTTTGTTCTCAAATTGTTAGTGTTCAACATTAGCATTGCGTGACTACATTTAATAACCTTCCGATAAGTATCCTTGTTTTCGCATGGGCCCGGTTGCAGTCTCTCTTTTTCTGTAGCCACTCCGAAGTCTTTTGCGCTTTACAACGGTCGAATCTCCAGTTGTCACTGTGATTGTCATTTGAACCTTTCTGGATCCGCCATCAAATTGATACGTTTAATTATATCAAGTGCTGTGAGAAAAGGCTATAAATTTCCACCTCTGACATTCTCACACGCAACAGCCTACTAGCCGAGACTCCTTTATGTGTATAGATGTGATGTAATGACGCAAAGACATGCTCGAATTTCCTGTGGAAATCCACCAGTACCACTGGAGTTAAAAACATTATTACAAGCTTACCGCTTTGAATAGAGCTACGGCAAGCAGAGAGTTTTGAACACTGGCTGGTTATGTACCAGCTCAATTTCATTTTGGATAATTTTAACCCAAAAAAGTTACGGACTGCAGCTTTAAAATCAATCATTTTAAATGCTACAAGTGAATTTAGGCATCAAAACATAATGGACAGTATGAGAAATGTATAGTTTACATTTAAAGGGTTAGTTCACCCAAAAATGAACATAGCCCTCATGTCATTCCAAACTCATAAGACTTTTGTTCATATTTGGAACACAAATGAAGATATTTTTAATGAAACATCAGATTTCTGTTCCTCCATTGAAAGTCTCACCCAAAATTATGAAGCTTCAAAATGTTCATAAAGACATCGCAAAATAAATCCATATAAATAGAGCGATTAAATCCACACTTGTGAAGAGACATGATCACTTAATAGAACAGATTTTAATTTAGGCTTTTATTCACATATAAATATTGATCAGCACACATACATGGAGCACTCAAATATGGTAATCAGAAGCTCGAGCACAATTGCTTGACCCGCAAGAACCATTGAAATTCATTCTTGTGTCACACCCGCGCGTTTGAGCTTCTGCAAGAACCAATGAGGTTTGTTCTCACGCGTCAAGTATGAACGGTCAAGCTTCCGTTTACCATATTTGAGTGCTCTATGGATGTTTGCTGATCAATGTTTATATTTGAATAAAAGCCTATATTAAATCTGTTCATCATATAAAGTGGATTGTGTCTCTTCAGAAGACTTTGATTAAACCACTCAAACCACTATGGATTTATTTTACGATCTCTTTATGAAAGCTTTGAAGCATTTTAGGTGAATAGACTTTCAATGGACACAGAAATCTCTCAGATTTCACTGAAAAAAATATTCATTTGTGTTCCGAAGATGAACGAAAATCTTATGGGTTTGGAAACACATGAGGGTGAGTAAATGATGACAGAATTTTCCTTTTTGGGTGAACTATCCCTTTAACACACAACCCCAAACGTGCAAACTATTTCCCCATTCCGGGTGGAACGTAAGGTTATAAAATAGTCATAACCAAATATTTTTCAAACAAAAACCATATTGTATCTGATGAATAGCTTCTCATTATGCCATGGTCTGTCTAAATACTTGATTCTGATTGGCTGGAAGGTGTGCAATACAACCGTTTAATGCACAAGTAGTTCCAAGTCAGTTTAATCACCATTCTATATTAATGCGCTGTTTTCATTGAAGCACACACACACAAACACATCACTCGTACACAAGTAAATCACGCTGCACACACACATATACTCAGGAGCACAGAAACTTATCAACGCTGCCCCGTGACTTTTAGTAATAAAATAGCTTCGCTACTGAATCGCTGTATTAAATTTCTCAGCAACAAGGGGGTTACATCGCTACTTTGAAGTAATTAAACTCTCAGCTTTATTGTTAATGGAGAGAGAGAGAGAGACGCTGAACAGAAGCAAGTAAGCATCTCTCGATAATTAATTCAAATAAATGCTATAAATCATTCATTCATAATCTTACCGTACTACTTTATCTCTGTCTCTGAAGAAAATAATCGTCAATTTAATCCATTTGGCAAATTACCATGGTATAAGCAGGATAATCCACAGCTAGCTGAAATTATTAAGCGATTAATAATTAAACTATTTTAATGCACCAGCGGTTCTTTGCCTCCACACCGTAAATTAAAATAGTTTAATGCACAGCTAGCGGTGGATTTTCCCTTACTTAATGGATGCTGAATCTTATAAATCAATGCTGCAATAAATTTATCGTCTTGGTTCACTGAAATGTATTGCCCGATTCTTGAATGGGCCTTGGTCAGGGTCATGAGTCATGACTACACCTCTGCTAAAAACTATGCAATATCTCTTCCAGACCAAAAATGACCCGAATTAGTTATAGGTTAACAGTAATTAAAATATTAGTGTTATATTATGTGAGCAGTAGATTATGACAAAATGCATCTAAATGGGCTAAAACAATCTTGCTGGGTGCATACGGTGTGTGCGGAGCTGCCAGTGTTGATGATGAAAATTAAGCCACACATTTACCGTGGCAATGGGCCCCTCTACATGATAATCCAAACTGAAGACGTCCCAACCAGTGTCCCCAGGAGAAACCTAGACAAAACAGGACACCAGACCCGCATTCAGTGATACACAATTATGTAGTGATATTTGCCATCAGATATTTGAATAATTGGCTCAGTTTCTTCCCAGTACCTCCAGTAGCCGGACATCAAGCCTCTTTAGTATCTCAGGACTGTCAAACTGGGCATTGGTTGCCCTGACAGCAGTCTCCAGGATACCGGTTAGATTGTGTTGGTAAAGAGTGGTGGCAGCTCTCACCAACTCTGGCCTGAGAGAAAGCGAGAGATAAAGAGAGATGGATGACTCCAAGAATAAATGTCCTTACTAGAGGAGAAAGATCGGTTATAAATCAACGATGAAATCAAGCACATTCATGTCAAGCTACACAAACAAACTTACTTGAGAAGGTCCATGAGGTGTCGGATGAAGTCTCCCTGGCCCAGCAGAAGATATCTCCTCATGGCCTGAAGATGTTCCAGCAGTTGGTAGTTCTTATTCAACACATCCAACAGATACTTACTGGTCTCAAAATATGCAGCATCAATCTTACTCTGAAAGGCCCCTTCCAGATCAGTGAACAATTCTGTCGCTGAGAAAGATATACAGGGTGTTAAATGAAAGCAAGAGCTTGAGAGAAAAAAGAAGAGGGATGAAGAAAAAGTCAAGAGGAAAAATGAGGCAGAGCAAGAAAGAAAGACCCTTATAGTATTCTGGCAAATCCTTGCGGCAAACATTGCCAGATATTTATTACAAGCTTATATTTCCCATACAAATGAGCAGTGTTATGATATTTTAAAATGTAGACAAAACTCATTTTAGATGGTAATAAATAGTGTTGTCACGATACTGGAATTTCGATACGATACCTTGAAAAATATCGATATTCGAAATAGGTGTGGAACGGTACACAGAAGTCACGGTTCGGTTCAGACATCACGGTTCGGTACGATTTCAGTACAATGGAGGGAAAAGCAAAACAAAAATGCCGAAGGCATTGTATTTTTTAAATAAGTTTTATTAATAAAGGCATAGAACTAGTTTATTTGTAGTGCACTGACAATAGTTTTATATAATTAGTTTATTAATAAAAAGACAAAAAGACCTTGCAATATGTTTGGTAATTGTACCTGAATTAATTTAAAATTAATTTGCTATATTTCAGATCAATATATTTGTTTTCCTTAATTTTAATTAACATTATTAATTGACAATGTAACATTATTCTCATCTGAATTATAAATAATTGATTTCTGTATAAAATAATACTACCATTAAAAACACATTCGATTTTCTTTTTTAATCAATGTAGAGTGTGAGATAAGTGCCCAGAGGACGAGAAATGAAAACCAATGCAATATGATGAATGTCCAAAAGATGGGACCCACAGACTGTTTTGAAATGGAGTTGGATAATATGTTTTGCTTTTAAAACAGTGTGTGTGTGTGAGATTTTGGTTGGGTGACAGTTGTAGGTTACAGTTTGACAAGAGTTTACAGTGTGACAAAAGCACAATGTTGTGTTTTATTGCGAGTGTACACAAATATAAGTAAACACTTGGCAGGTTTAATGATCTGTATGAACAAAATGACGGAGTATGTTTTTTATGTTTCCACTGTTCGATCACGCCCGCGCCTCTCTCTTTCGCGCACACACACACACTCCAGCATTGCAATCTTGACATCGCAGCCCATTAAATAAAATAAATAAAATATTTAAATAAAAATCATTAAATAAATTATGCGGTCACAACAAACACGAATAGAGCGTCAAATTCGCGTCTAGTTCGACGCTAGTCCAAAGCGAATAGGACGCGCATATAAAGCCAACGTTTGAAGTGAACGCGCGTTCAGAGCTAAGCCGATGGTACAGATTATGTGTCCCTAAAGAACCCCGTATCTAACAGTAGTTCCCCATTACATTAATTAATTTGCACGTGAGTTTTATTTATTTTTATATCGTGTGTAAATTCACGCACCGAACCGTGACGCCCGTACCGTTTCGGTTCAATACGAATACATGTACCGTTCCACCCCTAATTCAAAACCACAGGGAAAAACATGTACAAGTTTAATATTATACATTTTTTTCAATATTTTTCAAAGTAATCAATATTTTCAAGCTTCAAAAAGTACATGGCAAATCGTAACAGTAATCCAAATGATTCAAGCGGTTTAATCCATGTCTTAATAGACATGATCGCTTTATACGATGAACAGATTTTAATTTAGGCTTTTATTCACATATAAACATTGATCAATTAGCATTAAAATTATCTTAGCCCTAAATGTTTGCTCACTCTATGTATTAGTGTTTTTACAATAGGGTAATTTTGTTGCAATAGTATTACACACAAGGAAGCTTGATTCCAAACTTGGAATTGAATTTACAAAAAAAGTAAACGGTCAGTCATAAAATAACAAATAAACAAATTGCAAATGATAGCACTGTTATCATTAAATAGCAAAAAAATTAAAATTAAATACAGATTCATCCATACAATTAAAGTTAAAGTTATTCAGTCCAGAACATCTTTTGTTCTCTGATGAACATTATTGACAGACAACAGCAGGTTTATTAGGCTGCAGTCACTTTAACTTTTAATAAAAATAAAGAAAATAAGAACAAATACAAGCAGCAAATCTAACTACAAGCAACAGCACAAATAAAACCAAGAGCAAAGATTTTCAGGTAGGTCTAACATTAGTTTTCAGGTACAGTAATTTGAATAATGTAATCAAATGTAAAATAACATTGCATATTTGACTGCTTAAATTCAAATCTAGAGCAGTGAGTGTTTTCCTTGTCTTTTGTTGTTTGATTAACATTAAAAACACAGACATGAGGAATATTAGGCTGCTGTCGCTTTAAGACAATGCCCGGATCCAAAATACTGATATTGTCTGTCACACTTGCGTTGTCTTTCTCAACAGTATAAGTTCACCTTAGGCATAACAGACCATGTCAGCTAGGATACGCAAGACGGGCATGTTGACAATTTTTGTGTAAATTTGTCCATTCAAGCGCAAGACTTGAAAGAGAACTGAATTTCTGTGCGCTGTCTGAGAGTGTGCGCGCTTCGGATGAGAACACACACACACACACACAAACCATATTATAGATACGTCGTCAGATTTGAGATCAACCGCGGTGCAAGTGCGTGCCTAACCGTGGGTGGAGAACGGTACGGTACGTTTTATTTCTCAACATTCACTTAAGACATAACGGACATTTTGACATAATTTTATCCCCTGGTTTCACAGACAAGGCTTAAGTGTAGTCCCAGACTAAAATGCAAGTTTTGAGCTGTTTTAACTGAAAGCAACTTGCACTGACAGATATGTCAGTGCCATTGTTTTGTCTCAAGATGCACACCATTAATGTTTCTTTCTGAGGCACGTTTATAAAAGCTGCTTAAATGCCCTAATTGAACTAACTAAAACAAAGCTTAGATTAAAAGTAAATTTCATAATGGTATTAAAATAACTTTTTTTATACCTGGAAAATAGAAACGATAATAACCTTGGTTGTGACTAACTGTTTATAAAAGGTTCACAAAATTATGGTGAACGTGACTGCATTGTTTGCCAGATTTGTGCCAATAAATAATTGAAAAAATAACCTTTGCAAGGTATACATGTAAAGAGATGAAAGAAAAAATAACCCAGACAAAGTCAATGCGGAGTAAGAAAGAGAAGGACAGAACACCAGAAAACAAAGAACCTTCCAGAATCACACTGGAGGACAGAGATGTACGTTGGAGGCTAAGAGCATTGATTATTTAGCCATGCTAGCAAAGACGTTAAATACAGCCAGCGTCGATATGGACAAATACACCACAGACAGGCGGTCAAAAACTGCACTTTCCTCCACAACAAATCAATCCTTCTCTCTCCTCTTTCTCCATCCCTCACTTTCAGCAGGTTATTTA
This sequence comes from Rhinichthys klamathensis goyatoka, assembly GCF_029890125.1. NCBI lineage: Eukaryota > Metazoa > Chordata > Actinopteri > Cypriniformes > Leuciscidae > Rhinichthys > Rhinichthys klamathensis. The sequence continues at coordinate 52,801 of NW_026606612.1, forward strand.
ACTATTAGCTGCCATTATGGCCACAAATAATCGCATTAGCAAGCATAAATGCAGCTATTTTAAGCAACTACATTAGCGCTAGCTCACCATCTTTGGGAGAGTCGGTGGATTTGGAGGCGGGCATGATCTTTCCCGGCGGCGTCCTGTCGTGGCAAACCTGATGCAGGAAGTTGATGGATTTGCCAATGAGTAGCACCTGGAGAAGGGCAGAAAGGAAGAAAACACATCAGATGGCATCATTATATGCTCATTTCAATCTAAAGATGAATCACTGTTAGGTAATGTCTTGCATTAAACAATCAAACTGGGTTTTTGCTATTAATGAAGAAAATGTGAGTGCTGCTTGGCCACTTCCTTCACAGTGTGTACTGTGTGGTTGATATAGGTTAGGTGAAACATGAGGAAAGGTGTGTTATAATATACTTTAAGCAATCAAATATACAAACTTCACCTGGTGAGCGATAACATATATAGTATATTTTATATAAATAAAATACAAAATATTGTACATCATACACAAGTCAAGTGTATTATTATTAGTAATATTTTCAATTTGTAATTTTTATAATATAAATATTTTTGAGTACCCAAAATATTGCATATATTTTTCACAAATGTAAAATTATTTGTAATATCTAAAAAAACAAACAGGTCTGCACGGGCAAACACCACTCACATTTTCTTTAGAAAACAAAAACCTTGTTCGTGCATGTCTCATTCCTCGATCAATAACACTGATTTTATGCCATCATGTAAAGTACAATGTAAAGTACATGATGTACTACCATGATATAAGTGCTGTACCTTCCTGGCCTGGTCCATTGTGATGAAGGACGGGATCATACTCTTCCTCAGAGAGTACTTGTCATGCCACAGTCTGTCCGTCTTGACTGTTGGGTCGGAGGCTACAAAGAACTGAACACACATTTTGATTGTCAGAAGGATTTCTTAACTTTTATATTGTTTGATTTATGAAAGTTATTTTGCTACGGCCTGTACCACGCATACAGTCTCATAATGTTTACACTGATGAAACATCAGCTCTAAGACAAATAAATTACCTCCATCGACTGGTCGCTGTAATGCAATGACCTTTCTGTGGTAATTACACAGACGGAGGGAATGAAAATAGAAGAGTACATCAGTGCTTTCAACACGGCAACTATTAAAACGACTATTGCCGAGAATAACGATGCCGAGCGAAACGAGGAGCTCGTAAACCCTTGGACCAGGAAGAGAGTGTTTTCGATGGGTACATTAGTGATATAACCCTCTCTGTCACCTCCACCCTCAACACTGCTTACACTGTGAAAAAGCCTGTTACACTTCAGCGAGGGCGAGATTAAATCCTGTGATTACAGGCAAGAGCGTCTGATTGGTGCCCATGCGGAGGGGAAGCTGGGAGTTGATTGGGCGATAACTCTTTTACGCCCGGCGACTTCAGACTTAGTCAAGTGGGCATAGGCTAAGTAAAGAAAGATTAATTGACACTATTTGGTAATGACAGAGGACAAGGCGAAGTAGATGTGAGAGTGATAGTGGGAGAAAGAGAGAGACAGAAGGCCACAGAGGAAGTGGAAGGAGAAGGGCCCATTAGCGCAGCCCCATCTGTCCTCATCTGGGTGTCTGGGTGTAGGAGACTGTGGTTCACTGTGTCTGCAAAACTTAAATCACACTGAAGTGCAGCGGTTTTCTCAGACATACAGTGCACGAGTCAATTTGAGGACACTGGCCTGATATTTAGCTTCCATTATGTGGTGGAAAATTGTGTTTAATTATTAACTTTGTATCAATTAAGTGGTATTTCTCACACCCCCACCAAGCAGACACAAAGTCCCTAAAGTAAGATCAAAAACTATCTAGTTGAAAATAATTAAGGCATGTTTTCTACAATGTTCTTCACTAAATGAACTCAAAGAACAATATATTTATGCATATAAAAAATGCAATTTGCCTAGATACTATATGCCATAAACAGACATTTTACAGTAACGAAGCGTTCAACCAGTTTTAATCAACTCGTTAAATCGGACCGTCTGTATCAGTAATTGAGTATAAAGCTGAAAAAGAGTTAAACTCTTACTGTACATTGCTAATGACGTTATTTAAAATCTGTTTTAACACTCTCCCTACTTGAGACACGAGGCTAATGATGATAAGCTAATGATACACACTTCAGGACACTCAATGACTAAATTAAAAGTGAATTAAAATTGTTGCGTCATTTAATTCTATTCTGGCAGCAAAATAATAGCGAATATATTGTGAATATTTAGTCCAGGCCTGCATAAAAGGCACAGAGTAAAGACTAGAGTACATAGGTTTGCAGTGTTGAAGTAACTACAAGTATTTAATTGCAGTCTGAGCACATACAGAAAGTTCTAGCAAGGGTGACTCTGCAAAGAAAAGCAGTGTGTGTGTGTGTGTGTTCATGTCCTGACCTCATGGTACGTATCCTCCAGCTCCCCGTCATAGATCCAGCGATACAGGAAGTTGAGAATAGGGTGGGACACCAGACCAAGGATGTGCTGGATCAACGCTCTCATGTGGGGGTCACCTGTCTTTCCATACGCATGTACAGCTGAGGCCAGCTCTCCTCCTTTACGCCCTGTGAGAGAAACCAGACTGAGGCTGATATCTTTGTGCTAAATGCACCTTTTACAATGAAATATGATGTTAATGCTGAATATATTTGAAGTGTATTTTGTAACCTTTAAATGAGCTGTATCATCACTAACCTTGGCAGTAATCCACCAGGGCGGCCAGTGTTTTCAGCCGAACCTTGGGGTCGTAGGTCCACACCAGCAGTCTCCTCAAAGTCAGGCTGCTGTCCACGCTCACGTTTACACCCTGATCATCTTCCACCTGGAGCTAAACACACACACACACACACACACACACTACCGTTACCTCTTTTTCACAGAAATGGTGCTGGTTCTCATACTTATTACTGTCATATCTATTAAGTTGCTTTTAATGCAAGTCAGAAAGCGTATTAAGTGCAATACATTTTTATTTCAGATTGGGTATGTATAAATTGGCTGGAGCTCACCATGAATCAAAACTGACAATACTGTTTTTTTAATGGAATATTGCAGTATTTATTGTAAACGATTTATCCTCTGTGCAAATCTTTTTTTTTTTAATTTTATTCACGTGCCCTTTCATCAAAATAACTTCCCCTGCCTCTTGCTGTGACAACTCATCTCTTCTCTGATGACATTAAAAAGGCATGAGGGCGGGACAACCCGTCACTCACAGTCACATGACATCACAGCAATGGCAAACCACAACCATCCAATCAATTCACGATGGACAAAATCAAGTCCCGCCCTACATTTTTCTTGCAGTTTCACTCGGATATACGTCACAATAGGGGAGAAAATTAGGGCTGCAACTAACGATTATTTTGATAATCGATTAATCGGACGATTATTTTTTCGATTAATCGATTAATCGGATAAAAAATTCAATTAGATTTTTTGTTTATTATGACTAAATAAAACCCTGTTACACTTTATTTTAAGGTGTCCTTGTTACAGTGTAATTATATATTTAAGTACAGAGTAATATTAAGTAACTACATGTACTTACTATAGGAATAGGGTAGGATTAGGTTGAGGGTTAGTTGCATGTAATTATGCATAATTTACTGTTATTACTACAGTAAGTACATGTAACATATGTAACAAGGACACCGTAAAATAAAGTGTTACCTAAAACCCTAAATTAGGATATTTATGTGTAAAAGTGTACTTTAAAAAGTGCAAAAGCCACACATTGAGTTTTACAAATATCAATATTTGCATTGTTTTTAATGATAATTGCTGATGGCAAGTTGACAACCATGATTAATGTAAAAAAAAAAAACATTTATATCCAACATATTGTTTTAACACAATTTTTGTTAAAACAAATTTACAGACATGTTGGTCAGATGTGAAGATATAAACTAAAAACATCTCAAATATATAATTCATTTAATTTTTATTTAAAATTAATTGAATTATAAGGATAATTTGTAAAAATAAATATAGAAAGACTGAAAACAAGCGTGTGAACATAGAGCCGCAGTAGATCGCGTTTGAAAAACAATTAAAACTTAATAGTAGACAAATGCTATATGAAGAGAGCGGAGTGGAGGTAAGTTACGCAGCAAGCTAACAGGCTTGATTAAAAAGACAGGAAAAATGATGCATTAGTGCACAAACATTCGCTGAAAACCACTGAGTACAGTGACTAAAAAACAATAATTTACTGCTGCTGTTATTAACTGCCTTTATATTTAGTGCTTCGCTTTGTAAAGACCGTTTTAATTTAATATTTCTGCGGTAGCACTATTTTAATCCATCACTTATGTTGCGAGCGAACTGATTGCGCAACCTGATGCTCGAGACGCAAAATACAGACATCCCAAGTCTCCCGGAAGTTCTGGAAGTCACCCGCATATTAATAGCGGCTCGCAAATTAGTTCAAACTCCCGGGATTTGAGCGCGCATGCGAGACAGAAGAGACTGTGCTCCAAACCGTGTAGCGCGAGCGCGCGGCAGAGCAACGGAGGGAGAGAGACCTTGCGTGTGTGCCTTATGAAGCGCGTGTAAGACAGAGAGCATCCTGATTGGCCTGTTTCAACCAATCACCAGTAAACGCTCCCCGTGACGTAGGCAGACCAACTAATCGATAATGACATTCGTTGACAACGATTTTCATAATCGATTATTATCGATTTTATCGATTAGTTGTTGCAGCCCTAGAGAAAATACAATCACAACTTCCATTTAATGCTGACTATGTTATCCTGCAGATTCCTCCAGCAAAGAAGCAGCAGCAGAAAAGGGGCTTAATCAAATAAATGTTTCATGGTCAAACACACACATTCTCCTCTGCGCATTTGTCCCGGACTCACCTGTGCATGAAGTACAGACAGCAATCTGTAGTACTCCTTCAGCTCTTGATGCAACGCAGCACAAAAACTCTGAGAACAAGGGTGATAAATGTAATAGTCTTTACTTTTTATGATTTTAATGCATGCTTGCTAAACAAAAGTATTAACGTCTTTCAAATAAAGAATATAATCCAGCATCATAAGATCTGTGTAGCAGTTAAGGTTGTATATGATGTGTTCACTGTCAGTCATGTCACATGTCCTACCTGTCCGACTAGGCCAAAGGCTCGATCCAAGCTGTGGGAATCTGTGTATTTTCTAATTTTATTGTGGAGCCAGCCGAGCTCTGCCAGCCTGCTGCTAGTGTCTCTCAGAGACTTACACAGCGGCACCTACAAAGCAAATATATATAAATACAGTCAACATGTAGAACAGTTTATGATCACATAATAATGGACTACAAGAAAACCAACTGATTGTATATGCAATATCTGCTGTAGGAATGTGTGTGAAATCAAAGTCTGTTTTAATGTATTCTGCCTGTGAACCGGCCAGTATGTAATCTGCCCATGTGACACTGTGGCAAAGACATTTCTATCAGTTTGAAGAAATGGCTTTAGCTAATCTCAACTGTTACTTATTTTGGTGCTTTGTGGGATACATCTGTTCCATTCAACACAAAAAACTCTTTAATAGTGTTTAATAAAAGGCCCATTTAAGCCTTTGATCAAATGTTCAATTGGAAAGGTCACCGAGACTTCAAAACAAACGATTACTAAACAGACAACCATTTTTCTTACATTTCTTCCTCAAAGACAGATGAAGACAAAGAAGCTTTGACAAACCTCAGACTGAATACAATTATGAAGAATTGATTCCTTTAATTCTATACTCCAAGGGAAAGGCAAAATATGAGTCCCACAAACAATGGTCCATAGTCAGGCTGCAAGATAAATTGTTTTAGCATAGATTTCGCAGTCACACCGCAGAATGTGCGACGTCAAGTATAGTGATCGTACTCATAGTTGATTTGTGATTCGTGCGGACCAGGCACCACGGTTTGAAATGTACGTGATTATCAGATCAATTGCAAAGTTTAACCATCATAGAGTAAAAGTTATCAATTCCACGCGTTTAAGGTCCTGTCAGTTTAAACATTCAAGCTATTTCGTGCCATTCGAGCGCAAGAAAACACGAAAGAGAACTCATTACGGAACTTGCGCTCTGTTTTCTGTGGGCACAAAGAGCTGCGCAGACCTCCAATATCCATTCTCTTCCGCCTTTATTTGTGCCTGAACGGACACATATATGCAAAATAATTGTAAAATACCCGTCTCTGCGAGTATCCTCGTAAACACTGTCCCATATGGCTTAAGTGAACGAAAGAAAACGGATGCGTCTCATTATATTGGATCAGTGCATTAGTTCTTAAAGTGACAGCAGCCTAATATACTTGCTGCTGTCAGTCATTAATGTTAATCAAACAACAAAATACAAAGAGAATCACTTTTGTAGTTTCAACAAAGATTAATTATATTTAATTTATACAGTGTAGACTAAGCAGTGTTATTTACAAGTGTTTATATTACTGTTAGCCTTAAGGCCTGTTCACACCGGGACGAATTTCACGCGATATTCGCCGACGTGTAACGCCTCGTGACTAAACAAAGGGCGCCAATGTGAGTGTGCACACCGACACGAAAAACGCCACGCGTAAAAGCGTCATTTTTTAAAAAACGCCTCGGGTTTGTTTTTTTAGTTTGACGCGCCGCGTCAAAAACTATCCGACCAATGAGATTGGCACTTTTGCTCACGTGTCTGGAGCTTCTGAAGTTACAGTAAAACACAACTTGGGGGCGCTCAAATACAAAACGGTCTTGCCGAGCACACATACGTAACGGCGAAGAAGATATACGCCAAGTAGCGTCTACACTGCCGGGAAGAAATAAGACGAGGAAGATGCAAGGCAAGATGAATGTAGAGCTGCTGGTCTCGTTGGTGTCGGAACATAAAGAACTATATGACAAACGAGCGACTACAAAAATCTTGATAAAAGAGAACTGTTATGGAGTGGTATTGCAGAGCAAATGGGCGCCATCTAATGTCAGGGAATGAATTTGCATGTTCACTCGGCTCATCGTCAGCGAAAATCGCTTGGGTGTGAACACAAAAAACGCGTTGAAAAACGCGCACCGATATTCGTCCCGGTGTGTACGAGCCTTTACCTTAAAAATATAAACCACTGTTCATTTCATTTGTATCTTTGTTCTATATTGTATTTATCTAATTCTTGTAATTTGTATATTATTATCTATGCAGATTCATTCCCCTACAAAACCACCTCAATCATTCTAGAATGATTAATTCTTTCCAAATAGAGCTATTAAAGTCATCTGGTGAAACTGTTTTTTATATCGCAATATAGATCGCAGAAAAAACAAAATGTTGCAATATCAGTTTATTTTAATATGGTGCAGCCCTAATCCAAAGATTAGTTAAACTCATGCTATCTGGGTAAATGTCAACAAATGTCCTCATTTAATCATGTAATACATACAAATTTACATTGATATGGAGTTTGATTTTAAGGTTATGAAATAAAGGCATTTATCTCCATCTGAGGTTATAAGGACATGTCACGTCCAAAACAAAAACAAACAGGTCTGGCCCATCAGAGTGCTTATTTATCCGTCATACCTCACAGGACATAAAAAGCACATTGTTCTTTTTCAAACAAATGGATGCTCCATTTTAAAAGTGTCACTTAAAAAGGACACCTGATCGATGATTCCTGGTCAACGTCTGCCAGGAATAAAATAAAAAATAAAAAAAAAGCCTGGGGAGCCTCTTGGCTCAAATGGATGGGCCACGTTAGTTATAGCCAGACAGACGATGAGATCAATGCTTCTACATTTCCCATTATGCACTTACAAAAGTGATAACAGGTGACCTACTTAAGTTTGTTTAATAAGAACTCACTTAAATTAAAAGTTCTTAAAGAACTCACATTACCAGTACTTTTATAAGCAGCGCTATGCTTGAACATTCTGCTCATAATTACTTCCAGCATCTCAGTCTGACACGTAAAGTGTTTGTACTGTTGCCGAAGTGTGGAAGTAAAGAAATGAAGAACTTAAAAAGCCAATCGAATCTGAAACTTACACTTGCTTTGTTAAAAATACACAGTCATTATGAATGACTGAGTGATTTGATTAGCTGTTTATTATGATTAAATAAAACTTAATAAGCTTTTTATTTGTGGTGGCATTTAAATGTGTGGTAATTAAAACAATTGCTTTATAAGAACACAGCAAGCAAACATTATGAAAATGTTCTCATAAAATGGCACATACTCCATTTATAACAATTTTACAATGACAATGATCTTGCTACAGTATTTCTTCATTTATCATTTTATGCTAATATATGCTACCATTCCACATTTCGGGATCGGTAAGATTTTTCACCAAGGCTGCATTTATATGACAAAAAATACCATAAAAACAGTAATATTTGTATTATTGCAGTTTATAATAACTGTTTTCTATTGAATATATTTTAAACTGTAATTTATTCCTGTGATGTAAAGCTGAATTTTTTCTACATTATTACTCCAGTCTTCAGTGTCACATGATCCTTCAGAAATCATTCTAATATGCTGATTTGCTGCTCAAATATTTTTTGTGAAAACCAATTATACATTATTTTTCAGGATTCTTTGATGAAGAGAAAGTTCACAAGAACAAAATTCATTTGTAATAGAAATATTTTATGACATTAAAGTATTCATTTTTTTAAACTGTATGCAACACGACTTGAAGCTGTAAACTTGCCAGTGGATCTCAATGTGCCAAGTACCGTTCACAAATTTTCCTTTGATTGTTTAAGGTTGCTATGCAACGCAACTGTCTTGCATGTGGGCGAAAGAGCAACAAAAATCATAGAGAGAAAGAAAAATAAAGACAGAACCATAATAAAAGAAAGACACAGCTAATAAAGCATCACCTTTGAATCGATTTTGTAGCAGTTTTCTGGGCTGCACATCTTGATGAACTTTCCGTCTATTCCCTGGAAAACATAAAGAATGTCTCGGACGAGAGCAGCCTCCCCGATCTCAGCTGGGCCAGAAGAAGAGATAGAAAGAATTGTAGGGGGAAAAAAAGAGAATTTCAATTAAAGAGCTGTAAAGGCCATGCTCATAAATCTGTCACAGAAAAAGGTGCTATGTGGCCGACTGCATCTTAAACACCTCTGAAATAGGAGAGATTTTCTCTCTACAAGAACGGAGAAAAATCTAATACAAAAGGCAATTATCCATTCTAACTAGTCTTAAGTATTCTAAAACTACTAGAAAATCGGTTTCATCTTGACTTTAAAATACTATTATTAATTATTCATTATTAATAAATACCTTATTAATTTTAGTATAGAGTATTAGTCACCCAATTGTTTCCAGAACTGTTCATTTCCTTTAACAAAACAGTGATTGTTGCTGCAGACACTCACCACTGCCATCTCCATCCCGTCTCTGTCTTTGCAGGGGTCTGGGTGCCGGACTGGAAGAGGGTCCGCTGGTGGGACGAGGGGCAGCACCTGCCCCAGAGGGTGAACTGGACACTGGGAGAGTCCAGGCTAGACGAGACCCTCTCATAGACTCACCGACAGGCTGGGGTCCAGGTCTGAAAAACAAGCAGAAAATGACATGAGTGACAAAAGTTTCCTATATAAATACACTCATGTTTATCTGAAAACCTCTGCACTTCATTTTACAGCTAAACTCTACAGAAGGTCAAACTCTAGGAAAGTGGTCAGTATTTTTTTTGTGCCTTTTGTCTTGAGACGCATCCTTGCAGCCCATTAGCAATATCTGTGGGAATTCACTAATTACCTCGTAATGGTGAGCTTTAACAAATAATGACACTGAAGTACAGACACTTTAATGATGCTATGGGTTCGACAGATTTACTGTCAAATGGATCCAGCAATCAATTAATTCAGGGCTTGGAGTACATGGTCATATTTAAAATATCTTAAGTGCTGCAGGCGCTAGACAGCTGTGTTAATAATAGATGAGCTTGTGGCAATTGAATTCAATTAAACATGCTACAAATACAATAGCTGTATTATTGAAGAAAAAAAATTACTATTAAAACGAGAGAGAGAAAAAACCCATTTGACTGTCACTGGGTAAAGGACAACATGAAGCAAAATAAAGCACTTCAAATTCAATTTTATGAAACCGCATGCATCAACCGAAGGTTCATTGCTACGTGACACAACAGCCACTTAATGTAAATAAATAGTTTCAGTGAATATAATGCTCATGGTTAGTGTGTAGACAGACACCGAGCTTAAACAAAATATCAAACCAAGTAGGCCCTGCAAACAAATTTTGCTAGATCTTTTTTTAGAAATAGCTTCACTTTTTAAAGACCTTTTTGCAAATGTATAGTGTAGTATGAAGCGAAAACTTTACATGAGCACGTTTATTTCCCCTGTAGACAAAGACAATTAATGAAAAAAAGAATAAATATTGGTGTTGAAACAAACCAGAAACAAAAAAAATGGAACATTTCTTAATGGATTGTGATAAAATTCTACCCATAAACACACAATGATCTCTAAATGCTACATTTGCAAAAGATATCTGACTTGAAACGTCACATCATATAAGCCCTGAAAAAAGTATCAGGGTTTCCACAAGTGTTTTCATCATCGATAATAAAAATAAATATTTCTTGAGCAGCAATTCAGCATATTAGAATGATTACTGAAGGATCATGGGACACTGAGGACTGGAGTAATAATGTAGAAAATTCAGCTTTACATCACAGAAATAAACTAAATGGGTCCTATTAAGCTCATTTACAGGTCAGCATTTTTTATGGGGTCTACTAGAATACATTTACATAATTGAATGTTAAAACATTTTTCTTATAATTTACATAGGGGTGACCCCGAATAGTCGAAGATTCGATGCTTCGATAGGAGGAGCCTGATTCGACTACCAATCTCACGGTCGAATCTTCGCAGATGTGTTATTAAACGAGGATTATGTCATTTTGGCCATATGAGTGTGCGAAATGTCTGATTTCACATAGAACTACTGGTTTTCTGTCAATATGTTAATATACAGCCTATTATGATAATGCTGTCAATAAAAATGTGCAAAGAAAGAAGCTTTTGATAAATATTTTTTAACTGCGTGCAGCGTGAATAACTCCAAACACCCCGTGACAGATTTAAGTTTCACTTTCGATCCGTGAGCGACAGAGGAGCGTCTTGTCGGCAGGGATTTAAATCTTTAAAAATGTCTGGGATAAGAAAATCTAAAGATGCACACCATCAGAAAGGATATTCTCCAAGGCTGGATTTAGCATCAGGAAAACCATGATCGCACTTCTGCCGGCCAACGTTAACAGGTTGGTTTTCCTCGGGACGTTCTAAAACGCTTAACGTGAAAAAAGCTTTTAAAACGCTTAAATGGCACTTTTACGTGCTTAATGTATGTACACAGTAGGCTACACACCTTAACCATTCCATGTGCAGATAAGCAGATGAACCCAGAATATGAACGCACGCGTTTCTCCTATAGAAAGTCACGTAAAGCTTTTTCTTTAACGGTTTTCTATGGGAGGAAATGCTTAACGTAGCCTATAATAAAACACGTTGCGTTCATATTCTGGGCTCATCTACTTTTCTGTAGGCTATATAGTATGCTTTATTATTAAGGTGTGTGCAGAATTTGATCTTTTAATATAACAGTAACAGTTTTAGGACAAAGCCGTTAAGCGTTTTTCACGTTAAGCGTTTTAGAATGTATTTTTATCCGCGCACACAATTTGAAAAGACTCAAACGGACACAGGTCGAGTGAAAGACTGGATTTAGTTTTTTCGATCAGGTATGGGTACAAGTGATTTCAAAACATTTCAGCCGGTTCTAATTTTGATTTTTGGATACTGTGAACACGTTTAGCTAAAGAGACTGCCGCTCCAGTTTAGCGTTTATTGTTGTTTCTGCAGTTAAAAAGACAAAGTTGACAATCCTGGCCATACTTTCGTTATTTTAATAATTTCTTTATTTTTATTTTATTAATTGATCACTCAGGGTGATCTAATTTAACTATTTGTGACTTGTGTTTTGAATATTTGTTCCCCTGCACTTTAGGCATTTTGCACACATTTGTTCTGCTTCTTGTGACTTGATTCTGACTTATTTCGTTTTGTATTTTTATTTATTATAAATGTATATTGTGTTCTTAATTGTTGATTATTTTTCAGTGCATCGATGTTGCGCTGTAGGCCTACTTAGAGCATGCTCGTACAGGCAATTCAGCCGATTTAATTTGCATGTGAAGTGCAAATCCTATCTGCAGTGTGGCCTTTCTGCAGTTATTTATGTTATTTCTTAGTTTTATTGATCCAAAATGTTTTTATACATTTTCTTCTATATCTTTGTGTGATGTTCTGTACATCGTGGCTTTAAAATGTTAAAGCCCCGCCCCCTCCCCAACACCACACACATGATTCGACTATTAGTCGACTATAGGCAGGACTTGACGAATCTGATTCGACTATGAAAATCCTTAGTCGGGGACACCCCTAAATTTACATTGTTGCAGCACCTGTTTTCATCCTCTGCCTGAATACTCTGTTTTACTTTCGGTTTCTTTAAAGTTACCATGAAATAAAAAAATGGACAATTCCTTTTATTTATTTTTTATACAGAATGTTGCAACGTTTATTAGGGGTTCAATCACGATAATATATAAATCTATAATATAAGTGGTTACATGATCGCTAAATAAAACGTAATACCTTTTTAAGCATTGGCTTTAAGGCTTTAAAGCACTTGAACCCAGATAATTGCTGCTCGCAACCATTTTTTAAATTTATTATAGGATTTATCCGTACACACAATTATTTCTTTCAAATTCATGAGCACTCGTAATAATTAATCAAAAATGTTAACCTCCCCTCCCCCTCCAAACAACCTCTGTTCTCTTTATGACGTGTGTCTCGTGGAGGATGGGGCTATATATCCTCCAAAATGACATTCAGATCTGCCTCAGTTTAATTAGCAATGTCCAACTTCCTTAACCATTCACTCAATTAATCAGGACGAAATAAATCCCGCCCTACATTTTTTTCCTCATTCCAGAAGCCGTTTCACTCGGATATACATCACAATAGGGAAGAAAGGACTATCGCAACTTCTGTTTCATGCCAACTTTAAAACCCGCCTTAAGAAAAGCACAATCTGCTCTGATTGGTCAGTCGGCCCCAGTCTTTGTGCTTAGCACGCGTGTTGGAAATGTTACAGCCCTATAACCATAACCTGTGAGTATCAGCTCCGGAGGCTTCATGAGGCACTGTAAACACAATATGGCGTACGTTTTGCCGTATCAGTTCAAGCCAGAGTTCAATAATGACAGTCAAGAAAAACAAGCTGATCAACCCAAACCACCTTCACAAGCACGACTTGTGTAGGAGTGAAAAAAACAGCCTCTTGGCAACAACACACTACCTTTTTTCCCATATGTCTTGGATTGGAATTATTTAAATGAGGGATTATGTGTATGTTGCAGAAAGGGAAATCAAGACGACCACAAATCGAGGAGTTTGAGGGATTCAGAAACAGCGTTTACTTATATAGAGAATAACTCCATTTGAAATATGACTTTGTAACTTTGCAGAGCTTTTTCATGCTCAAACTGCAACATTACACACCAAAGAAAGTTGAAAATAAGTTTTAAAAAAGCATAATAGAACGGCCTTTAAAATATATTCAAATTGAAAGTTTTAAATTGTAATAATACTTTATAGGGCTGTGTTCGATACATCGATGTATCGTCACATACTTGTCGATTCTGCTGAGGTGAAACGGTAGTGTGTGCATTGGTGTATTTAATTCACAATGGGTGTTGCAGCCATTCTGCATACATTTAGTCATTTCCCATTTGGAATTACTGGCTTCAAAGCAGATGCAACATGTGGCATAAGCAAATGATATGCTGATTTTAGTCATTTTTGGAGCTTGACAGCTCATGGTCACTGTATTTCTGCATTTAACTCTTAAATTGCAAGTCCATCACTGCCACTCACCCAGTAAGCAGAGACGGGGGGGTCGGTCCAGGCCCGTTGATGGAGAACACACCCATACTGCTGATGCCACTGGTGGCCATGCTGGAGTTATGGGCGGTGGCAGAGCGCTCTGGGTAGCTGAGCGGGAGGCTCTGGGGACGGGCGTAGTAGAACGGGGTGGAGTGGACGTCACGGGGCAAAGCCTGGGCAAGCAGAGCTCCATAACTACACACCTGTGGACAGGAAAATACATGACCTCTGCCCTTATACATAAATGTAAAATGACTTTCATTATGTTATTGTGCAGTATCTGCAGAATGACTGGAGAAATATTTCATACAGGAACCCGGTTGGACGGCTTCCTTGGGTCTTCACAGAGGCTGAGCAGGAGGTATAAGATGGACCATCTATGTTTCAATATGCCCTGTTCACCAGACAACAAAATCAACATGTGCACAAAACAATATGCAGTCCATGATGCATGATGAATCTATGCATCATGTATAATGGAAATATTAAGAACTCAATACATTGTAGATACTGACCTGGGTCTGAAGCTTTCTGTGCAACTCAGAGAACAGGGCAGCATCTGCTTCCCGTCTTTGTTTCAACACTACAATAAATAAGCAAAAAAAAGAAAGAAAGTTATTTTGCATTTGAATCACACGAGCCTGAAATTTTAAAGAATTGCCTGTTGAGTTTAAGACCTGTTGAAAGATCCGATACAGATTATTTCATCTTCATATAACAACAACAAAAACATCAGCAGCACAATATCAAATACCATAATAAATTAAATGACAAAGTCTAATGTTTTCAAATAGGGAACATAAATTAATGACAAAGGAGTGTATCATCTTTGCATAAATATAATCATTGGTTTAAACTACAGCTTAAAATTAATGGCTAAGGAGTAAAGACAACTAGTTCACTAGGATTATTTTACAGTGTTAGGAAAGTAACAGACTTAAAACTGTAATTACATTAGAGTCCATTTTAAATGGTATGTTAGTTATCAGAATTATTCATGTTTTTATCAGTCTAGATTATGAAATAACTGCTGACAGCACTATTTTTAGGGTTTTACCGTGAGTAGCGCATCTGCAGTCAATATGGCAACAAATGACATGCTCATCTCATCAACGCTCTCATTGTCAACAAACACATTTTTAAACATGTTTATTGCTTAATGATGAGTACATGCATCATTTTATGCCATGCAAACTTCTTGCTTTCTATAATGTTCTGAAAATTATGTATTCTGCAGAATTTATTTATTTATAAATTTTAAGAATTGATTGTTTTGGAAACACCAATTAGAATGGGTTGAAAATTATAAACAAATCACCATATACCATCATTTTCCTGTCAAAAAGTGCTTATGAATGTATAGCTGTTCATTTTTGTACAGAAACAATGTTTAATGATAAACATATTTCTTGCTGACATATGTTGTAGAAAATATTTGTGTTGTCGAAAATATTTGTATTGTGAGGGCAAGTAGCAGGCTATATATTGGTCCTACTACCCAGATATATATATTTTTTTTAACTTTATTGTTAAGCCCTGCACAGAATGATCTATGAACGCCACCTGAAATGATAATTACTCTTAAATAAGGTAAGAACAGGGTTTTAGATTACTCACGTTCTTTTTTAATTTTCTCAGACACCAGAAACTCATCCCGTTCAATTGTGGGTGCATAATTACTTCCGATGACCCGCACTGCATACTGGAACTGATGAGCTACGTCAGCTGAGAAGATACACAAACAACAGGTGCATTCATAACTTAAGACTTAAAAAAAATTTAACATACAAAAGCATTTTCATTCATATTCACAAGACACATTTCAGTTTGATAACAGGATCTAAATGAGGATCTATGTCCAAATCTACCGTATATCAAGCATGAAATGGGTGTCTGGTTCTACAGAAAGTCATTAGCTGATAGCAGGGATCATATTCCTGTAGGTCTGCTGTCTCTACTTCTACTAGATCCACTCATGAGCTGCTCATGTCCTGTTTCTGATGTGTTCTTGCAGATCAGGGTTTGATTCACACATACTACTGAAATATGACAGCATCAGTGAGCTGATAACATGTTAAATAAATAATGGCGTTGGTTGTGAACAGGTTTGAATCATCAGGGTCTTTATTGATCTAAAGGGCCATTTGAAACAGGGGCCCTGTATAACCAGCATCTCCCTGATGTTTTGCCAACCTGTTCGCTTACAGCATCTCATCGGTGGAGGAGACCCTCCATCAAATAATCTGTTTTCAACGAAACACCCCATATACTCATCGCTACACATACTGATCATGTTACTAAGCAGCTGTGTGACAGTGATGCAAACGGTTGAGATCTGTTTCTTTACCTTCACTCTTGCCCGTGATCTTACAGCACAGACTCTGCAGAAGCACGTTGGGTGATTTCTGATCAAGAGTCGCCATTGTGCACTTATATATCCCCTCCCGTACGAGCAGAAGCGGTCCGCGGCGTGCTTTTAACCGCTGTCGCTTTTAATACGGTGGGTTTCAGCTGGGAGCAACAACAGCGCCATTTTAACGGAACCCGCCGAAAAGCGCCCACATCGGCATCGGACACTAAACGGAAAACACGGCAACGGTGCGCAGCGGAAAAACATCCGGCTGTAAAGTGAGACTCCGGAAAGCTTTCCTCTCTACAAACGTTCCCTAAACGCAAAATTTAATTAAGTAATTTGTAAATTATTATTATGTTGTCTTTTACTAAACGCTGAAATGGGGTAAATGACTATTTTTGATAAGTGTATGAATGGTGCGCAGGACTATAAACTTTAAATATAGTAACTCTGAATACAAAACTCTGCACTCACACATAAATTATATGATTAATTAATCGTATCGTGATTAATCGTATCTAACATAAAAGTTTGTATATATATATATATCGATTCGATTAATATACACACGCACGCGCGCACACACACACGTGCGCACGCACGCACACACACACACACACACACACACACACACAAATGTTTATGTTAGATTTGATTAATCACAATTAATCGATTTGACAGCACTAATAATTATGAATGATGTAATATTATTTCTTATTATCATCCTTATTACATTTAATGAAGAAGAAAAATAACATAATGAAAAAATGTAGGCCTATAGAGTAAAAAGAAAAGTAGAAATAGTTTAGCTGAATTGATGTAATAAATGGTAGGTATAAGGTATAAGGTCTAAAAACAGGTCCACAAATAAAAAAAATCTAATAAGTAACTCTTTATACTCTTTATAAATGTATACTCATGTAATTTATTTAAATAAATAAATACATATTTGTATTGATTCATAATAACAAAAATGTAGGTTAATAATTATGATATAATATTATAAATAATTGTTCCTTGTTCTTGTTTTATTATTTATAAAAAAATATTATAAAATGATGGCTATTGTATTAAAACAACACACATATTTATTAATAATTGTTAGGTTGATTTCATTTTAATAATTGAATTATAATGATCTTATAATTTGTAAATTTGTATTTAGTATGATAATTTTTGGTTTGATAGCTTCTATTGCTCTCCTCATTTGAAAGTCGCTTTGGATAAAAGCATCTGCAAATGATTGCAAATTATTAACAAAATTACTACTTATTAATTATTGTTGTTGCTTTTATTATTGTTAGTGAATTATTTATCTTTATACTTTCCAAAAAAATTCCTATTCCTCCCCTCCCCCTATAACATTTGAGGTCAGTCATAAAGTCAGCACCATAGCCTGTAAAAAAAATCAATTCATAACACATAATGTAGCCTAGATACATTTAAAATGCTTGAGTTTCTTTGTTAAAGGGATAATTCACCCAAAAATCATGTACTCCCCCTAATGTTGTTCCAAACCTGTATGACTTTCTTTCTTCTGCTGAACACAAGAGAAGATATTTTGAAGAATGTTGGTGACCAGACAGTTGACGGCACCCATTGACTTTCATAATATATATATATATATATATATATATATATATATATATATATATATATATATATATATATATATATATATATATGTATATTTTTTTATTTTTTAGTCCCTTCTATGGAAGTCAATAGGTGCCGTCAACTGTTTGATTACCAACATTCTTCAAAATATCTTCTCTTGTGGTCAACGGAAGAAAGAAACTCATACAGGTTTGGAACAGGGTGAGAGTACATTTGTTTTGGGTGAACTATCCCTTTAAAGCTGATTGTCAGTAACTGGATGGGGGAGTAGCGGGGATGGGGGGCTGTGCAAGCCTGTGGGCGGGAGGGTGTAGCTGCGGAGTGCGCATGCGCTTATGACGCGCCAGATTGGTCGATCGGGAGGGCTCTACTACACCGAGAAGGAGATTGAGTGAGTACGTCAGTACATCAGAGAACAGCCCGAAGGGACGCTCGAGAAGGAAGAAGTGGCCAGTCCCTTAAAATATCAAGACAAAACGTTGGAAAACGAGAGCTTGTTGGTTTTCCCTCAGTTAGTGCATTTACAGGTGACACCGGAGCATGTCACTATGACAACGTTCGGACTTTACATAGTAGCCTTCATCATCTCAGTAGGCGCTCAATAGATAACTTAATAATCGCACGAGTCGTTAAGGACTGTCAATTGTCAATCCTAGAAGAAGATCGAGGAAGACATGGAACAGAGACTTGGTACAATGATCAGCTAGCGTCTTATGTACCCAATCCACAAGATTAGAGGAGAAACCGAAGACAGCAGCACACCTGGAGCGGCTCGAGCAGAATGGATTTCAGCACCATCCGGAACCTCATCACTAGATACGTGAGTAGACACGCGATCACTCTCGACAACTTGTTGGTTTGGTTTGCTCCATTTCGAAGGGCTGCAGTGCTTGTGATACACATTTTTTTTCTAGGCTACTTTAAATCCGCAAATGAGACGTTGTATCTTTATTTGTCCGTGTGTGCATCACTTTTGAGCCTGTCTGTGTCTGTGAATTAATATGTATAAAGCTAGCAATGGACGCAACCGGTATTTATTTACAGTTACTAATCTCAGGCGTTTGTAATGATGTTTTCACTGCGGTTCAATTCCGATCCCGATTGACTGTGAACTGAATTCCCAAGCGAAGTCACTAAATGTTATATTTTAATGCCTCGTGAAGACACCCGCTGAGCTCATGACTGAGAAATCACAGCTTGTGTTATGAAATATCAAAAATGGAAATTGGCCTCAATGAATGAAAACAGGCGCGGACGGAATTGGTCATTGAAAAAGAATGCGAGTCGTTTAGTGTATTTATCAATATAAGACGTTAGTGTAACATGAGTAATTCTTTTTAATCATTAACGTAGGAAGCACCCTATGAAATCCCAAATCTTATGATTTGGTTGTAAAAACATGTTTGATTAAACTAAAATCTAACAGACAATCTAAAAAAGAAAGAAAAAAAATCTAGTTTGAACACGTCAAATGTCTAAATTTCCTCAATTAAAATGGTCATTTTGGCCAAACTATAGTGTTTTAGTCTAGCTGAACCATACATCCTTGCTAGTTACCGTACGAACAGTAATCAAATACCCATTTTTCTTTAATTTAATGGAAATAAAAGTTTATCAATTACCAAACCAACTTTTGCTCCAAATTACATAGATACCGCTTCATTTGGACTGAATTTGCTAATTTTGTTTGTTTAATTCTGGTTTATTTAATTTTTGATAAATATAGCATTTAGTTTGATCTCTTTTATGATTTGTTTATAAAGTGAAAAATCGTTAAAAATATATAAAACCTTATTTTGTACCCTGTTAATAGGAAGTGCTATAAAGGATGAATTTCATGTTATTTTGTGCATCAGTAAAAAAAATGAGAAAAAAAGTAACATTGTTGCTCTACATTGTTTTATTATATAATCAAATCGTTTTCATAGACGGGTCACGGGTTCAATCGATAGTTTACTGCATGCCATTCCTACACAGATTAGACCTGCTTTTAAGCCACTTAGCACTCGGTATAGGCAAGAGTACACGCTAAACCAACTGTCCAAGCTGGTGGGGGTTAGAGAAAGAGATTTACTCAGTACCTGAATCAAATATGTGCAGGTTATGTGTGTCAGCATGTAAGGTTAAAGACATTTTACTATAGACAACATTCACTTTGAGTAGAGTGGCAACTTGTTAGTTTCCTAATTTAAAGACCCTTAGACAAGATACTATTTTCAATTTAGTAGTGGATGTATAAGCCAGATTTTGTGGGTTAAAATCTATTGTACTATATATATATACAATAACTTGAGGATATTATGTAAAATCTATGTACTGCTGAGAGCTTAATGTTAGGACAGTTTCTGATCTTGAATGTTGTAGGCTATTAATTACGTTAGATGCAATGGAACAACACTTAAGTTTATATTCTGACTAAAGGCCCGTTCATATCAAGGACGATAACTATAAAGATAACGATAAATATAGTTCTAAAAATCGTTCTCAATGTTAAAGAATAGCAGAATTCACACCACACAGCTATAACCAAAACGGCACAGAGAAACGATATCATTGGAATCACCTTCAGAACGATTTTATCCAGCTAATGTATCATATATGATAAAAAAAATTGACAGCCAATCAGAATCCATCCTGCTGTAACGAGCTCGAGCATTTAAACTGACTTTAAGCACGAGCTTAGAAATAACAGAACGATATCGTCCGCTGGTGTGGATGCTAATATAGTTATAGTTATATTTATAGTTATCGTTCTTGGTGTGAACGGGCTTTAAGAATATTGGTTGGTGGCTGAAATGGTGAAAAAGCCTGTAAAAATTGCATGAGTATTTAGTTCCCCCATCACTGAAGGCCATATGAATCTGTTATTCTGTACTCTGTCACTGTAATCAAGCTGACATGCGAACAGATGAGCAAAATCTCTTGCGCTGTCTAGACAGTCTGTAAAAAAAAACCTGATGAAAAGATGAAGAGTGTGCGATAAACATGACGTGAGAAATAATGTTCATGTCACAGACACCTCTCACCTGTCTGTTTATGTTTGTGTTTTGTTTGCTCAGGTTTTTACGGTAAACCATATAACACACAGGGCTCAACAACAAGGCCAGAGTGAGAGAGTTTTGGGACGGAATGATTTCTTCAGTGTTATTTTAGTATCATTAGTTTTTATATTTTAAATTACTTTTTATTTGTATATTTTTTGTTTTCATTTTAATTGTTATTATGTGTCCTCAGTCATCTCAATGGCAATAAGTGTCCCAATCAACTTGAATTCACCCCATAAATATCTATATTCTCATCATTATAGATTGTTATTAATTTCTATTTCAGTTTAGACAGTTAAACTAAATGAAATTGAGAAATGTTGCCTTGCCAACTAAACTAAAAGAAGTTTAATTTCTTGTCTATTTTATTTGATTTCAGTTTTAGTTTTCTATAAGTGCCCTGCGCTGCTGCTTGTGTCATTAAATATTAGATTTGTTATTGGGTTTTTATGCCTGGAAAAGATCATTTGACCAGTTAAAAAAAATGTTGACATGGTCATTCAAATTTTTGTATTGTTGAGTTCTGCACACAGTATGGCGAGGTTATGTCAAACATACAAAATTATATTTGCATCAGTGAGGTTTGAGAAAAATGCTTTGTTTGAAATGCAAAGTCTTTCTTTCTAAACTTATCCTGAAAAGTTTCAATATTTATGAAAGGTAAATACTAGGGGTGGGGGAAAAAATCGATTCTTAGATGCATCGCGATGCGGACGTGGACGATTCTGAATCGATTCACAATTGTCAAAAATCGATTTTCAAAAAAAAAAAAATTTTTTTAGATATATATTTATAATAACGTAATATTGACGGAACGCGAAAGACGGAACTCTGAAGCGCGGAAGTGCAGTGGCCGGACCGTCTGTGGCGTGCACATAACAGACGCGGACGCGATGGCTGAGCGCCAAATCCAAACACCCTCCTCGTTAAAAGCTGACGTGTGGAAATATTTTGGCTTCTGAAGTTGAAGGGGGAAAGGAGCTGGACAAGAGCCACACTAGTTGTAAGCTTTGTAGAGTAAAACTAAAATATTTCGGAAACAAGACACATGAAGCCAAATGACACGTTTCCAGCCAGAGGAGGAAAAACACTCGGCTGTAACGTTACCGGTCGTTGTTATATTATTAATTTACTACAAATATGCTGCTGCTAGTTCAGACACACATGTATTTTCCTGTTGGTTCTTTGCAATGTTAATAAAATATATTGTACGTTAATTCTTTATGGGTCATTACTTTGTACTTTTAAAGCAAAGTATTTATAGTCACACACACACAAAAAAAAGATTCTGATAATCGATTTAGCATCGAATCGCAGCCCTCTGAATCGTAATCGAATCGAATCGTGAGGTGCCTAGAGATTCCCACCCCTAGTAAATACAAGTCAATTTTGCTAGAAAACAAGCAGTTCATTTATCCCAGCCTAACCAATCATTTAGATAGAGCTGTGTCATGAGATCGGACGGAGTGTGTTAGTCACATGAGTTTTCCTGGGAGAAGCGCAGTCCACCCCACTGCTCCTTGATCTAATGCATGGTAATGCAGGTTGGCAGAGTGAGAGAAGAAAGGCAAATGAGAGTACCGGGCAGAAGAGAGATGGAGCGAGAAAAGGATGATGGAGAATGAGATGGGTCAGAGAAGATGAGAAATAAGTCCCTGTGTGGATTTGACTGGCTCAGACGACAAAGGAAGTGACAGTGGGATGATTTGCTTTCACCTGTAGTAGCGCTCACTTCAGAGTCTGTCTGCTGAATGGGCATTTTCAATGTAGGAAGATAAATATGAAATGGAAATGTGAAACCTGTTTTAATATGTAAAGCTCATCATTTTTCGTTCAGCTAGAATAGTAGGTTAGATAAATGGTAATTGTTTTCTTCTTTAAAGTCCACTGGAATGTTTCCGGATTAGATTAGAATGTGTGTAGTGTGTATTTTTTTCAGCATTCACATATTTCTAATAGTTTTCAGTATTCAAATAAAAGTAGTCAGTTGTAGATTGATTCTCCCTAGCACAAAGTAAAACTCTGGTGCTTTCAAAACATCCTAACATGGCAACATTTTCAACCAATGGTGTAAGTTGGGATGGGGGACATCTTTTAGATCGACCAATGGCAGATGGAGATAGTTTTTTGAAAACCGTTTTAAATTCAATTTATTGAATTGCGTAATGTCTTTACTGAATATTATGCTGTATGCAAGTGAAATGGTACTCATTATTCCACGATAGACATTTCAAATCTAAGATTTGCTTCGTTACCAATGCATTTTGTGTAAAAATGCCTTAACTTTTGGTAGTTATTAAGAAAGAAATGTAAAAAATTCGTGGTTCTCTTGTATACTGCTATTTTTGACAAATAGTATTCTACATAGATGTAGTACGAAAAAAAATCACCCTATTGCTGCAATATTGCATACTGTCCCATTCCGAACGTAGCGAATTAACTGTTTCTTAGCTGGGTTTTTTTAACAATCTCTTTGATTTAATAATACAGAATAATTGACTTAATACGCACAATTATTTACATGACAGAACTGGTTTCCAGCACGTTATTACTGCACAAAAAGGCAACTTCGAGCCATCACCGGCTTCTTAATTATTTCCATCCTTAGACAGGAAGTAGCATGACTGCCCATATCCTGTCTCAGGAGGCTTCGAGGTAATTTGAGCTCTTTGTACAGAGGTAATCTCATCGTCTGCGGGCCAGCAGGAAAGACTTATTGGAAATCATCTTACATGAGCAGGAATATGTTTCTGCTGGTCAGACAGTGAAGGAACATGCAAAGTCATCACAAGCAAGTTCCTACTTCAATGTTTCAACTTTGAATTTTGTATTTCATCAAATCCATTTAGTATGAGAGTAGAACTTGCATGAAGTATTATTTGGAATACATTTCAAATATGCAGCCGTCGCTTGGCTGATGTCCTTGGCAAAAACTTTCCAACATGTGGGTATTTACTGTGTGTGAGTTTCTTATGATGGATCAGGTTGGTTTAATAAAGCTAACAGCAGTGGATCTGAGTGATGCTGTTGTCAAAGTTTACACAAATGAAATTCTGTCATCATTTACTTCCCTCTCATATCATACTGAATTGACATTTTTGGCACTGCTGGTTTAGACTGCTGACACACGTACACATACACATGCAGGCACACGCGGTTGTTCGCCATTCATCCCGCTGACAACGGATGCTGACCCGTGAACCGTATCCTGGAATGATAAATGAATTGTTGGTAATCAATATGGGTGATGAAATGATAATCATTATCTTCACGCTTGACGTGCCCGTCATAGTTCAACTGAAGTTCACGGTCTGCGCCCTTATTTACAGAGATGGGTGCTCTGTGAGAAAACCACTGTAGGATTTTTGCGATAAAATGGCTAAATGTGTTCTCTCAAACTCTTATTTAGACTCTTCCCATTTGAGCGGACAGCTGCATTCCACTCTGAGCAACTGATAAGTGACAGCAAACTGTCAGCCGAACCCTGGTCCCTCAGGGTCTGTCAAACAGCAGCACCATGTGATTCTTTGCTAAGTAAAATGATCTAATGACTGTTGCTGTGGTCAAACATGATGTAATAATGCTGAGGTTTGTTCCCCTGTGTACGTGTCGCTGGATTTGAGTTCAGTAGAGAAAAGCGCATTCAAAAACTGGATGGGGGGGGGGGGGGGGGGGGTAATCGTTTGATGTAGCTTTAGGGTGGAAACATGGCTGTGTGTGAGAGTGACAGAGAAAAATGCTTGGAGAAAGCTTAATAAAGGTCAGAAAGACATGCTTATGTTTTGACAGAATTGTCACCTTCCATAAAAATATAAAAGTATCAGACTCTCATCTCTTCTCTCAAGCGGAAAATAGTGTGATCCAACAAAATTGATGCATTTAGCACAACATAACAGTCTCTCTCTCTCTCTCTCTCTCTCTCTCTCTCTCTCTCTCTCTCTCTCTCTCTCTCTCTCTCTCTCTCTCACACACACACACACACTCTCTCTCTCTCTCTCCCTCTAGAAAATATTAAATAGTCATTTGACAATCATATGACTGTGACTCTGAGAGTCTGTGGTATTTATATTGGGTTTTCTGTACTTTCAGAAAGCCAGTAAATCTGAAGACTTGGAACTAAGTTGTAGGTTAATGGTCTATAGAAACACCAAACCCTTTAGTCTTAAACTTTACAGCTGAAGACAAGAGTGTAGAGACAATTACATTTGAAAGGGAGGCTTAAGATAGAAACCAGCAAAAGACCTTGAGTTTGGAGTTCTTGGGTGTAACCCTGTATAGACTCACTTCAACTGTCCTAAGAAAAAACCAACATGCTGCAACAAGCAGAGTGTTGTTCATTCATTTCGATTTTTCTTATTTTTTCCAGGGGGTTTAAAATGATTTTGTGTCCACACTAGTGTGTTTTCATTTTAACACATCGTTTCTCGTCCATACTGGCGTTTTTACTGCGTTTCAGAAAATATCTCAGTCTGAAAACACGTCACATGACCATTGATGCACAGTGGGCATGCGCATACAAGTGTTAACTGTTGCCGATTGCTAATAGCTTGCCCTCTTGCACATGTAGGTAGAGTCTAAAATGCAGTTTAACTGCACAATGGCTGCTAAAAAGGACAACAAAGTCAGCAAATCTTGCAGTTCCATCTCCATGATATAGATTATACGGTCGTCAAGGCTGGTCTGTTATTGTCGTGTTCCGGTAGTGTGATGGTCATATGATAGGGGTGTGACAAATCAGAGAAGGATACTCAATGATCCAGAACAGACCCAATCAGGGAGTGAATGTGGGAAGCCATGCCTTAGTTTTCAAAAGTCTCCGTTTTGGTCCATTTACACTGAAACGCAACCCTGGAGTATTCAAACTAAAACTGGGTCTGCAGTGTTTCCAAAAGTCTCAGTTTTCGAGGATCGAAAACTCAGAAGTAGCGTGGACAACAGGCGTAACCGTAGCAAGTTATGCGTTTTAAGACGAAAACGTACTAGTAAAAACTTTGCCTTAATGTTCACTCAGATTCATAAATCAACGATGTGTGTTAGCCTACCACTTAATCAGGATAAGGAAGGGCTAAATCATACTTCAGACTGCTCAAAGCCTCTGCAAATGCCCTGATGATAACTCAGTTGTTGTAGACCTTCTGCTCCCATATAAAGCACTGTAGCTCTTGAGGGCTTACTGCACTCTTAATGCAACAGTCAGAGGAAAAAGCCACTGGAATAATGGCCTATTGATGGCTGTGAAATTGAATTGTGCTTGTTAAAAGAACACATGACCCTCCACTCGATAGCAATAGAGAAGTCTGAATGCCATTGAATGGGCAGGTATTTATTTGAAAAAGGATTTTGGGCACTACATTTAGCTTTAAGATGTGGAGAGATTCATTTGAAACGGAACATGACCTTCAGTGGAACTAAAAAAAATGATCTTAATCTTTGGGATAATCCTGTATACTACATTAAAATGTAAATGAAAAATGAATCTGTCATCATGACATAAAAGAACTGCCTGCCCTTCTCAAGAGATCCCTGCAGTAATAAAATGATTTTTGTTTTGAGTAATTCAACAGACATTCTTTGCTGAGTCAGACTGTCTTTATATGAAAGTGTTGTTGAGTTTATGCAGTGTACCCACAGATCGATCGAAGCATTTACAAGGGCTCAGCTGCTTAGATCCAGGTGTCCCTGCCTGCTGGGAATGGAAATTCACGCTGCATTTGTTTCTTTGCTGACCTGAGATCAGTTGAATACTCTGTCTGATGAACATTGTAGCCCCTGTTTACACCTGGTATTAAGATGCGTTTTGGTCGATCGGATCACAAGTATCTGATCTAGCAAACAGGTCAGTGGATGATGAAGTTAACATTGGACTCCATTAGATCCTGCAACAAAACAGGGACTTATGGGAGGATCCTGTTTGTGGACTTCCGCTCGGCCTACTCCTCCAGACTAAGTTAACTCAGCTCTCTGTCAGTGTATCACCAGTTTTCTGATAGATAGGCAACAGCTAGTGAGAAAGGAGAAATTGCTAACACCTGCACAATCATTTCTGTCCTGATTTCTTAAAGGACAAGGTCTATAAGCTCAGCGAACGCTGTGTGCGTGATACTTCTTCAACCCAAAGTTGGGTCTTCAGCCAACAAAGTTTAAATCCCACCTGGCTAGTGCACTTCCCATACTGTTTACTCATTACTAGGTCAGTAGATGGAGAGTAGGTGGTATTTTGTGGCCATTCAAATGCATTTGACCAAATGAGAGTCTACACTACGAAAGAAAATCCAGTCAAATGCGTTTTCGACTATCTCTGGAAGTGGTCGAAAGCGGACAAGCTCAAAACATTTTAGATACCGTTATATTGGTGTCGTCGTCCACTTGTGATCCGATCGACCAAAAGCATCTTAAAGGGATAGTTCACTTTGAAATAATTTTTTTATATGTTTTAGCTTACCTCAAGGGCATCCAAGATGTAGGTGTCTTTGTTTCCGCAGAAGTTTCAATTGTTATATTTTTAGGTCAAACTGTTCTTGTCTGTCAGTCATATAATGCAGGTCTATGGTCACCACTTCAAAGAGCATGCACAGAGAAGTCCAAATTAAACATGATTTAATGACTCGTAAATGTAAGTACACATTGATGGCCTAAGACACGAAACGAGCGGTTTGTGTGAGAAAACGAACAGTATTTATATTGTTTTTACCTCTTGTAAACACAGACCGAAGCGCCCGCGCCCTCAGATCACTGGACGTGGCTGTGGTTACAAGAGGTAAAATCGATATAAATACTGTTCGTTTTCTCACACAAACCGCTCGTTTGCATTTAGTGAGGTTTTCGGTTATTGTACATATAGACCTGATTACAGCATTTCTTGGGCACTTTTTTTGACATAATTATTTATTTTTAGAACTGACTTTGCATTTCTTGCAATCTTGAAAGTCCCATTTTTAAATAAATAGCCTGGAATTAATTAAAACATTTTCTTTTGCTGAAATGAGTAGTTAGATTGAAAGAGCTATATTTAGCATACTGTAATGGTCATTTGGCTTTTCGCAGGTGTCCAGATGGAAGTTTCATAAATGTGAAACATAAGAGTGTTTTAATATAGCCTTTAATTTATCAAACACCATAATCTAACCTTCACTTGTCCTCATTCGCTTTTTCTTTTCATCCCATTCCACCATCACTAGAAACACTGAATGTATTAAAGGAGATTAACCTGACAGGAGAGTTCAGCAGATCAAGCTGCCAAAAGTTCTGGTCATGTGACCTAACCCCTGTCTGATCCCATAAGGCCCCAGGACAAGTGGAACCCGGCTAGGAAGGCAAAGAGAGATTTATTGGAAAATATGTTTTGATATATTTATATCAAATATCAGAATTTTTTGCATCTGTCGAAGTGACAATAAGACACTTTTTCTAGACCAAATGGTTAAATTAATATTGTGATCAATACTCAAAAAAAAAAAAAATACTCTACCATTCAAATGTTTGGAGTCAGAACAATTTTTTTAAGAAATTAATGCTTTTATTCAGCAAGGATGCATTAAATTGATCAAAAATGAGAGTAAATACATTTTATAAAGTTACACGATTTTTATTTTAAATAAATGCTGTTCTTTCTATTCATCAAAGAAGCCTGAAACATTTTTTTATCACCGTTTTCACAAAAATATTAAGCAGCAACTGTTTTCAACATTGATAATAATAAGAAATGTTATTTGAACAGCAAATCAGCATATAAGAATATATTTTTGTCTGTCCAACAGTGAAGCTATTTGAATAGAATAGGGGTCAAAAGACTTCTAAGACTGCCAATCAAGAAAGCTGCTATCATCTCACTGGCCTTCAGGCATTGTGTGTGTATGTGTGTCCGACACAAGCAGTCCTTGTCTGAGCGATTCACAAACGGAGCATGTGACGTACTGTGTTGGGGATTTACACAACTAAACAAGGAATGGAAACTGACAGCACAAAATGGACGGCCATTAACAGTGTGACCCAGTGACTTTCAGTTCCCCATAGACCTGTGCTATATCTTCTTATAATGAGAGAAAGGAAACAAAACGTCAAACTTTGTAACACAATATTCCTAAGAGACTCTCCACACGTTCTGATGATGAACTGCTTTGTGCAGGTGCAAGAAAAATAGGAAAGTACTATTGTAGATAACAGTAACACCACTGCCAATGTTAGACTGTGCTTATTCATGCAGATATAGCCACAGCACTATCACAGATCAACACACACACACACACACACACACACACTGGATTTGTATAAAGCTATAATAAAATGCTGTCATCCATCCATCCATCCATCCATCCATCCATCCATCCATCCATCCATCCATTCTAGCCACAGACAGCACTATCACATATCAACACACACACACACACACACACACACACACACACACACACACACACACACACACACACTGGATTTGTATAAAGCTATAATAAAATGCTGTGTCATCCACCCATCCACCCACCCATCCACCCATCCACCCACCCACCCATCCACCCATCCATCCACCCACCCATCCATCCATCCATCCATCCATCCATCCATCCATCCATCCATCCATCCATCCATCCATCCATCCATCCATCCATCCATCCATCCATCCATCCATCCATCCATCCATCCATCCATCCATCCATCCATCCATCCATCCATCCATCCATCCATCCATCCATCCATCCATCCATCCATCCATCCATCCATCCATCCATCCATCCATCCATCCATCCATCCATCCATCCATCCATCCATCCATCCATCCATCCATCCATCCATCCATCCATCCATCCATCCATCCATCCATCCATCCATCCATCCATCCATCCATTTTGTAAATAGCCTTCTTGTTGCTCAAACGGAAGAGCAAGGTCATGGGTTTGCACATCCCACTGAATGTGTTGTTTTAGAAGCACCGTTAAATAGAAACATGGCAATTCCTGCCTGATTCCAAATTTCTGTGCCCATCAGGGTGGATTATGAAGACTAACATGTTTGTCTGCCTTCCTGCTGGTTTGCTTAATTATGTATGAGATCAAAGTCACGGATGAAGTCATGTTATTAACATGCCCAGGACTCGTGATGATTACAAGATTAGTGCTCCCTGTGAGGAGGCTACTTAATGAGCACAGGCTAATTAGCCAGGCGGCACACTGCCTATTAGAGATCTCTACTGCCAAGAAAAGTTGATTTAGTGATCGCAGAGCCTGACTTGTTGCAATTTGCATAGTGCATCTGATTATGGACATATAAAGTTTACAGAATAAGAAAGGTGACCTGATAATATAAAAATATAAAAGAAGAAATTTACTTTTTTGGTCAGTTTTACCCAAGCTTAGGGAGAAGAATAATTTACTATTGGTGGCATCCACTGTTGCCAGATCTTCCCTTATTTTATGTCTTGTAAAGGCATATGGCCAATACAACACTTCGCCGTCATTACACTTGTAGGAGCACTACTCGGATGGAAATTATAAAGCTGGCTGGATAAGAAAGTGTGAAGAAAGAAAAAGCTCACATCTTTTTCAAACATTTACTTTGAACTCTTCTCATTTGAGTACATGCTGTGACCATGGTCCATTTCTGCCCAGGAGCTCACAGGAGCACAGGAAGCAGAAGGATTGATTTATTAAGAGTTGGCAAATTAAACCAAACCTCACGAGAGCACCTGGCTTTTTCGGCAGCTCCATTTGCCAGCATGGCACATTAATGAATAGAGGGATAATAGTCGCCGCCGCCGTCTGTGACTCTATTTGTCCCCAAGAGAATGTGTTCTTTTAGACTCTGGAATTACTCATAATTAACTAGTGGTATTGCGTGGGATGATGGCATTTGTCATCTTCCTCCATGGGATATTTGAAAATCAACTTTTTTCCCCATGATGCACTTCTTTAAGAACACAATCCATTCTTTTGAGTGGCCATTTCTTGTTTTGACAATGATAAGTTGTAATGGATGAGAATATTATTACCAGAAATTGCCTGTAGTCAGTTTAAATAGGAAGCTGCCTTCTTCTGTTGCTGATTACTAATGTAGGTAGGCGGACATGTGTACTGGGTCAAGATCATCACATTTAATATCCTAGACCCGTCTGACCCACTTTAAGACTTGGAAGACACTAAAAGCCTAGGGTTAGCCTTAGGGTTTTTACAGTAGTTACTTTAAAGGGATAGTTCACCCCAAAATGAAAATTCTGTCTGTAATTACTCACCCTCATGTTGTTCCAACCCCGTAAGACATTCGTTCATCTTCGGAACACAAATTAAGATATTTTTGATTAAATCTGAGAGCTGGATCACTCTTTAGGCTTCCCACCAATTTCCTTCTCTGTGGGCCTCGAGATTTCACGTAGTGTAACTGCGCAGCGCTTCTGTGTTGTACGTCACACGTAGGCTCACTATTGGCCGGCGCTGGTCATGTGTGCGATGCGTGTGACGTACAACACAGAAGCGCTGCGCAGTTACACTATGTGAACTCACTCAAAGGCCCACAGAGAAGGAAATTAATAGTTGAATAAAGTCGTTATTTTTGTTTGTTTTTTGCGCACAAAAAGTATTCTCGTCGCTTGATAAACTTAAGGGTGTATTCACACCTGCCTTGTTTGGTTCGATTGAATCGAACTCTAGTTCGTTTCCCCCCTTGGTGCGGACCTTTTGGGCAGGTGTGAATACAGCAATCGAACTCGGGTGTGGACCAAACAACCGAACCGAGACCCAGCTGAAAAGGTGGTCTCGGTACGGTTCCAAACGAACTCTGGTACGGTTCGTTTACGGTGTGAACATGAACCGACCCAATTGGAAGAAAGCACTGCGCCTTTGAGTTAACAGGCTTCCGTAGTCGGAGTTGCATTATGGGAAAGTGATCTGTTGTAGCCTACTACATTTGATAAAATGAGTCGTGGTTTGACCTGGAGCTTCGAAGAGACGAGCTGCCTTATTAACATTTGGGCAGATGCCCATGTAGCACACCTGCTGGAGAGGACAAATACTGATGTGTTCAACATGTTTACTGAACGGATGAAGGAGAGGGGATATGAGAGGTCTCCCGCACAGTGCCGCGTTATAGTATAAAAACTTCGGCAACATTACTTGAGAATCCTTGTCCAATGAATGGACGACCTTAGCACACGTGTGGTTTTGTTTACAAAGTTTGGTTCACTTGCAAAAAGAGCAGTGTGAAAGCGAACCGTACAAAAAAAAAAAAAAAAAATTATTTGGTCCGGACCAAACCTAGTTTTCTGATTTTAGACACTCTCATTTTGTTAATTTTTAGCTTGTTTGAATAAAGATTCTGGATCCAGATCCATATTAGTGCTTCTAAAAACCCTTTTTTGGACCTTTATTTTGAAAATATTCGTTTGAACGGGTATCCTGTACATTTAAGTCTCTGCAGAATCTTGTTCTATTGACCTATTTTATCTTCTCTGGGGGAATATGAGGGCCCAGAGATAGATAGAGTGGTTAACACTGTTGGATATTTGCTTGCGTATCTTCTTGCGGATAATCAAGCATTCTGATGTCTCGCACAGGAATGTCTCCACTTTCACTCTGTATCTCAGCTGAACTTACTTTACCGTGCGAGCTGAAGACAAGCAAAGAGGTTGGTTCAAGCGACAGTCGGATCAAGCGTTGTGGAACATTAAAATCACACAGGGAAAAGCCGTTAATGGGCACAACATAGAGCCAGGGACCTCATAAAACCACACAATCCTTTGAGTCTCTGGATGATAAAGCGTGTGAATGAAGACGTTTCTTTGAACCGAGGAACAGGTTGAAAGAGTTCATAGTGGTTTCATTGTGAAGTGGAGGATTAAGCCACTTTAGTAATGTTAGTCTGGGAGTAGAAATTGCCCTTCCTTGTGTTACACTGTAAGAGGGTGTATTCTGTAGAGGACTCAATAGTATAATGACATTAATGGGATGATAATATAACAGTATAAAGTCCACATAATAGTGGTTAAGATTCTGCGATACCCCTACTGTATTTGAGCAGCTGTCATTGAGAAGAACTGCTTTACATAATTCATATGTGAGCGACAAAGAAGCATTAAGTGATGCGAAAAAGATCAGAAAATAGAAAACAGGGCGTGTTCCTTCATTACAGTTCCAACATTATAACTTGCCACAATAACATATTTATATTCATTAATAACCATTGGAACACTTATCCACAATGAAAACCATATAATTAAGCAATATCTCATGAGCAAGACTGCTGATCATCAGCACGATTGCTAGCGTGATCTTGTTTATGGAACTGTAATATAAAAACTATAAGTAGGCTAAATATTGATTAAATGTACATTTTATACACAATTACCAGTTTATTTGTGCATTTTTCCTCTGTTAGCGGAAATGACGAAGCAGTGAGATTTAGTTCCTGAATGAATCAGTGTTTTGATTGAATTGATTTGGTTGAGTGAATGATTCAGTGATATTAATGATCAAGTCGTGAGATTAAGTTTTTAATTTACCATATTTTACTATAATTTCAACACAATATTTAGCCTAACTAATTAATTCATCTTCCACTTAAAATGACTATTATCGATATAAGACTTTGCTTTGGCCATACCACCCATAGCAATACTCTCTTTTTGAAATGTTCTTGCACGTGTGGAGACATTTGGAACTCAAAGTGGGATTCTAATGGAGCTTTGACTTGGAGTCAGATGGCTTGAGGCTGTATAACCGATAACTGAAAGTCCTCTCAGTTTTCCTTTTCTTGCTTCTCTTGAAGGTGCATGTTCTGCTTATGTAATGTTTGCCTATGACTTTCAGAAATGTTTTATTTCTCCAGAGTCTTAAATTGGACATCTTATGTTTTATTCAAGAGTCAGATGCATTCTCACATTCTGTAAGTCAGATGTCTGTTATTTCAGTGTATGGATGGACACATGAGAACATGTTAAACATTGCTAATGGTAGTAGATTTCTGCCATACCCTGGGCTTACTGAAAGTCACTGGCTTGTGGAAGAAGCAGACAGATTATGCAACACCCATTTTTTGCTGAAAGATAAAAAACTGAAGCTATATCACTGATTGCATGGGAATTGAATGGGGGCTGAGCAAGCTCGAATCAATTCAGTTAAGCTTCTAAGGTTCATCACCATTTTTTGATGTTGCCTGAGTTTTAGAATTTACAGCCAGTGATGTGAAGATGAAACTTCATGCCACCGCTCAATTTCATATTTATACAGTTTGTGAGGCATTTGGGAGCATCTTTATCACACGTTTTTGAACCGCTCTTAAAGTGCAGAAAGTGTGAATAAACACGAAGAAAGGACAACCAGATTTGTGTTGAGGTCGTAGCCAACTTGATGGATAGATCTTATACTGTTCTGTTCTGAATAATGTAAGGGTCATTATTGTGTCTTTTCCAGTTTGATAAGGGGATTTTTAAAGTAAACTATTTGTAAGATTTTAAAATCTTTTAAAATAATTTGTTTATGCTGTGTTAAGAAACTGATTTTTTTCCGATTTCAATCTAAGTTAGCTAATACATTTTAGTACATGTTGGATGGAATATAAATATGCCTTGAATGAAGTGACAGGTTTGACTATTTTACTGTTATAATATTACAAGCCTTGGCCTCAAGGTCATGAAAATGTGCTTCTTAGAATGAGGATTTAATGCTGATATATACAACTATGCACCTTTCAATTATTATTTGTAACAACATGTACGATAACGTAATAAAAAATAAAGATTTGATTTATCTTTTAAAACTTCAGTTCTTAAAAGAATGATGATGATGTCATTATGAGTTTTTTTTTTAAAACAAACAAAAAAAGGTACACAACCTTGTTACACAACTTTAAGTCATTTTAATACATTGTCTCAACTATTATATATTATAGATAGATAGATAGATAGATAGATAGATAGATAGATAGATAGATAGATAGATAGATAGATAGATAGATAGATAGATAGATAGATAGATAGATAGATTTAAATGTAGAATGTTTTCGGTATCCATTGCTGTATGCTGTCCATTGAGAGATTTCTCCACCAGTGAATCGACAAATCAGGTTTACTTTCTCATGTTTACTTTTATCTATTCTTCCTCTGGGTTCGCAGCGGGGGCAAGAGTGAATTATTCCACTGCAGTGTGCTGTCAATTACTAACCTATGGCTCCATTTCTCAATTAGCTGGAAGGCAGGATCTCTGGCTGAGATGAGCTGAACATTTGATCCTTGTCTAAATCCATCCATCCATCCATCCATCCATCCATCCATCCATCCATCCATCCATCCATCCATCCATCCATCCATCCATCCATCCATCCATCCATCCATCCATCCATCCATCCATCCATCCATCCATCCATCCATCCATCCATCCATCCATCCATCCATCCATCCATCCATCCATCCATCCATCCATCCATCCATCCATCCATCCATCCATCCATCCATCCATCCATAACATAACATAACATAACATAACATAACATAACATAACATAACATAACATAACATAACATAACATAACATAACATAACATTGACATTTTGTTCTACAACATACACTACACGCACTCACACCCCAAACTCTCTTACCTAGTTAGTTATGAAAAACGTACATTTTCTAAATTTAGTTTTTCGTTATGGGTAATATATTTTGCGCTGTAGAACAAAACATCAAAGTGTATAGTCAACTTATGTTTCTCACAGGCTTAATTTTATAAATAAAGTGAAATTTTTATTATAAAACCCCATAGGAGAATCTCGAAGGAACCAGTGGCGAATTAGTCTTCCGGGTTCTGACGTCATGCCAGCACCACTCCATATATCTCTATTTTAGTTCGTTAGTTGGGAATTTAGACATTTTCGAGAAGTTCTTCCTACAGCTGTGTGTTGTTAGGTTCATGTTATAATGTGAAGAGGCTAGAACAAGGACAGTTGTGTGTTGCTTTTAAACACTGTAAATGCTTGAGAAACTTGAAATGACAGGTGAGTGACTGTCCTTCATAAAGCTAACTTATAAAATGAATAGTAATATTCTGTTCATTTCCCGTCTTCACTCTTCCAACAGAGTCCATTAGAGTCCTGATATACAGTATACATAATACACACTGTGATTGCCCTTCTTAAGGGTCTGTCTGTAGAACTTGCACACATTTATGTATGTGTGGTATTTATCATCTACGATAATATCGTAATTGTCTTTTTAACGATATGCGAGGTGAAAACGTGCACTTTGAAACCAGCTTGTTTTTTCAGTCCCTCAATATGCCATTGTTGTACAAATGAATGGCCAAAATGCATCAAATGTTTTCTGTTTATAGTTGAAAATGGTGTCGTCATATATATAAACCCTTAGTTTCATGTATTTATCCATGACAGGCCTAGACCAGCCAAGTTACCAGCACAAAAACAAACTCAGCATTGTCTAATTATCGTTATCGAAAAAATGGCCCAAAATATCAAGATATAATTTTTTTTGTCATTATTACACACAACTAGTTTGAATTTGTTTATGTCAAAACGTTTCACTACAGAGAAGTGAAGCCTAGCAGAGCTTCTATATGACTCATTTGGTAAGTGGGTTAATTAGAGTGACCCACTAAAGAGGAGCAAACATGTGTTTTAATGTGAGGTTAATGATAAAAGTGCTTACTGCAGGTCAGGGCCACTGAGAGCTGGTGAATACTCTGAGAGACTGTATCCTTTACATTAAATGTCAAGTCAGATCAAGAAAGGATCCCTCCTGTCTGAAAAATCATACACCGTTGAATATGACAGGTAAAATCATTTCTGGTCATCAAAACTGTAAAATATATAGGCTTACAGTATATTGGTGAATATACTGTACGATATCTATTTGAATGGTTCAACAAAAAGTTAAGAAGTGGAAAATAGAAATATATATATATGCTTGTCTGTTTTCAGTTAGAGATTTCAAGGATATGGCTCTGTGCTTCATAGAATTTTGTAATTTAATGATCAGAAAGACAATATGTTGAAATTTATTGATTTATTTTGGACTATTTTGTAAGGTACTATACTATTACATCAGTCCTGCTATTGAGTACCAACAACCATCATGTGAGCATATACATGTGGGTGTGTGTTTTAGCCACACCTCTTGTGGTCACAATGTCCAAACATAACAGATTGGAGTGAGTTTGAGTCTGATTGGCTCAAGTACTGTGGCTGGTCACATGCTGGCACAGATTGATTATTGTGTGGGGAGAGTGATCATTCTGGAAGGCACTAGCCATTTATTCTTTCACAGATCCTTATATCGCTGACTCCTCGTGAGTGTTGCACATCTGGTCTGGTCGCTGTGAGGGCCTCTAAGCATCTGTTCGATCCGTACACACACTCTCAGAAATAATGTGCTAAAATTGTACCTTTAGGAGTACAACAGCTTGTTAATATGTAAGGCATAGTTGATGAAAGGATGTTTAATGATGGAAAATCGATAATAATTAATTTTATTATTAATAAAAAAATAATATATTTATTTATTCATTTACCTACCTTCCTTTTTGTATCTGAACAATACAGTGTTCAGAATTACTACAGCCGCCAAAAGTTTCCTCCTAAAATTATTATGATGGTGCGATTTATTATGTATGGTATATTATTACATTACATGTATGATGTGTCTTTATGTTCTAGCTTAAATAATAATAGCCTATACCTTGAACTTGCAAACCTCATTTATCCTTTCATGTCTTTTTGTCCTTTCCATTAACTGCTTAATATGGTGACACACAAGGACAGGTACACTTTACGCTAATGGATACTAACTCCAGGCCCCTAAATATTTAATGTGCACATGTAGCACATTGGCTCGGCGTTCCCCATGAGTCTCACCGTGTAAATGGCAATGGGGTTCTGTAGAGACCGTTGAGATTAAGCTTGGTGAGAGAAGAACATCTAGAAGCTTCCAGACCTCTCTGCTCTCTTCCGGGGGTGGAAGTAGCTACAGTAACAGATGGAGCGCATTTGAGAGCAAGTGTAGCGTTTACCATAGATACACCTCCACCAGCAACAGCATGAACCTCGGTCAGCGTGCGAACATCGCATGATCTCCACAGATGGACAGTATTGTTGGTTTTGCAGAGTTTTATACATTTGCTTGCCAGCAATGGATCCCAGCAAGAAATTTTGTTATTTCTTCAGGGTCCCCGCGGGTCCTTAAAAAGTCTTAAAAGGTCTTAAATAAAATTTTCGCTTTTTAAGGTCTGAAAATGTCTTAAAATCTGAAATTTCCAATAAGGAGGTCTTAAATTTCACGTACGGACCTTAAATTTCTTGTAGGAGACAACAACACATTACAGACGGTGTTTACGACCGTTCATGCTTACGGTCGGGTTGCCAGATTTAAATGATTAAATCCACAGTCAGAGCTTTTCTGTTAAAATAACACGCTTTCTACCCGGTCTTGTCAATAGTATCTGGCAACCATGCTCGCGCGCGCTCTCTACACTGCTGAAGAAGCGCGGATGATCTGAAAACACTGACAAGTAAGCTGGAGTTCAGTGATCTTCATTTGAGATTTTCTACTTACATTAATTAAAGTGTCATTCAGTTGGTCTTTATTCTGTCACGAGCCGCTTGCGCTGTTTGTGTGACTAAATCTGCGATCAATACAGGCTGATATCCAGCAGTGTTTTTAATGTTGATCATATTATTGCTATTTTGCAACAAAAGCCACGGCAGCAGACAGTGGTGATTCGAGAACGAATCTGTGGCTTTGAACGAATCGTGAGATTCAATGACCCGTTCATAAATACAGCCACTTGCTTTGTTACCATAGACTGTTGTGTTTGATACTGAATGAATGAATGACTCGATGACGGATGACTCACTCATAAAGACAGTGACTTACCGCCACCTACTGGCGATTTTAATTTAATGCTAAAAAGTATCACCTCGTTTTTACCATCATTGCATATTTATTGAACATTGTTTTATTTAAAGCATTATTTCTTTTATAAAAGTATTTATAAAGGTACAAAATTAACTGGAAAAAAATCGATTAAAAGGGGCAGATATTGTCCCTTAATGGAAAAGGTGTGACTGCAGTCTAAGTGCAAGAGGGGTTACGGCACTCTAAAAAATTGGAGTACCACTGAACTAAGGAACAGGGATATGTAGAATTGCACAAGTGCTACTGCTAAAGAGTTAATTGTCAATACAGCCTGTTACCTTGATTCAAATGTCTCATAAGCTTAACTAAATTGGCCTAAAGCAAAAAATTATAATGTCATTTTTTGTCTAAAGACGACATATAAAATAGCTGCCAAAATTAATGTCGGTAACTGAAGTTTGACTAAAAGTTGACAAAAAAATGCAATGACAAATTACAAAAATGTGACTAAGACCAATAAGCATTTTCATCTTAAGACTAAAACAAAAACGGCTGCCAAAATTAACACTGTCGTGTCGTGCTGAACATTTTCCTGTTTTTTTTTGTCGTGGTAAAGTCTTAAATTAGCCTTTTAGAGGACTTAAAAAGGTCTTAAAAGTCATTAAATTTGCTGTTAAAAAATGTGCAGATACCCTGTTCTTTTATGTATCCTTTTTTTATGCGTTTTTTTTTTCTAGTTATAGAAGACGTGTTAGTGATGTTTGATTTGTGAGTGGATTATTATTATTTTTTTAGTCAGCTTTTCTTTAATGAATCAGCTAAAATTATATTACAGTATTAAACTGTTTAATTTGAAGGGTCAGAGAAAATGGTCATATAAAACTAAATTAATGTTTTAGGTGACTGAAACATTGACTAATATAATCAGTGGATTTTGATGTAAAAAATGATTCAAAAAAATATTATAAGTAATAGTACTTTATACATCAGCAACAGACGGTGTAACACTTTGGTTAGCATTTCTCGCTAGCATCTTACTAGCGTCCTGCAGTTGTTTACCTCACACATTCTCTCTCGCTCTCGCTCTCTGTTGGCCTGTTTTTGGCTGAAGACTGATTGTTTGGCCTGTTGACAACCTTATTAATCTCAGTCCTGTACGGGCCTGTCTGCCTCCCCCCAACAAACAATATTTAAAATGCCTTTTGTGATGTAAAATGTTGTTAAAGATGAGCTGACTGGACAAGCATGATAGCTCTTATCGCTAGCTACTTTTGTGGACAATCCATGAATTACACACAAGTGTTTAGCAAACGTTACCAGAGCTACCACTGAATCAATGGCCAGGATGTGTGTGGGTTGTGTGAGAACGGCTATATTTCTGTCGTCCACGCTGTGGTTATCAGTGGGTGAGATAAAAGACATAAAGGTCTGTTTTTTTGTGTTTTGGACAAGAGCTCAGCTGACTCAAGAACAGCCTGAGTTCTACATATGACGTCAACAGAGCCACAACAAAAGCATTTCAATTTCATTTTATGTCTAAATATTAAGCTACTATATTCATTCATGTTGAAATTCACTAATTTGATGGACTTTGTGAATCTCTGAATGTAATGAAAGACTTTCATTTGACTGTTGTTGATTTCTTGTATATTTTACTGTTTGGTTTAGGAATGCACAATATAATTGTCAGATGAAATTGGATATGTATTTGTTTATGCTGTTATTTTTTTTTTTATTCACATGGTTTTTATGTTTTTACATTTCAGCTCACTTGAGGTTAATGGTTTAAATCACTAATAATTAATCAGTTAATTAACTGTAATCTTTTTCAAACATATAGAGCATATAATGTTGTGATGTAATGTTTAAAATTAGGAATTTATTTTCATTTTATTTATTTAATATTTTGCTGTTTTCTTACATTTTTCTTATTACTTATTGTTTACTTTATTATTATTTGTTTTATTAAATATGTATCCTTTTTTACATTTTAGCTCACTTGAAGTTAATGGTAAATTAAAACACTAATAATTATTTAATAAGTTAATTCAATGTAATCTCTATCAAAC
Organism: Rhinichthys klamathensis goyatoka; assembly: GCF_029890125.1. Taxonomy (NCBI): domain Eukaryota; kingdom Metazoa; phylum Chordata; class Actinopteri; order Cypriniformes; family Leuciscidae; genus Rhinichthys; species Rhinichthys klamathensis. The sequence goes on from NW_026606612.1 coordinate 93,725, forward strand.
ATATAATGCATATAATATTGTAATGATAGCATTTCAAATTATGGATTTAATTTTTTAGTGTTTCATTAAGACAAAATAGAACAGAATGTAAATATCAGCCATTAATCAGTTATCAGTCATAATATGAAAATAATTATCAATATTAGCCAGAATGTGTCACTAATTAAAACAAATGCCGTAGATACAATTCATAGAAATCTTCTGTGTCTCTGAGTGTGACAGAGATGGAGAATGTCTGCCATAATGAAATTCAATGTTTCCAATGACTCTCATATAAATTATTAAATAATGTATTATGTCATCTATCCTCCTTCTATCTTTATTACTTTACTTTAGAGAGGCTAAAAGCATTTCTTACTCTTTATTATATAATTGCCAAAGCTATCTGAGTCCCCATGTGCACACTTACATGCAGAGAAATATACACAAATAGACAGATGGATGCAAACACACTATATTCCGTTCTCTCAGGTGACAAACACAATGATTGTACAAGATAGAAAAGAGGATATATTGACTTCTTCCCCCACTCACATAGGCAGTAGTCACACAAGTCTTATTAATAGCTAAATTAAATGCAATGTATTGGACAGATATTTGTACGGACACAATATTCGTATGGACGCAATTATTACAATGGATGTGTGATTTTCCCACATATACAGTAATATAATAATTTCCAATGATAGAGTAAGCATAAATGAAGCTTATATTTTATCAGACCGTACTAATAATGATCCCAGTGGACAGAAATAAAAAACACACCATTGATTCTTCTTTTCTGTGCTTTTCTTTACATCTAGAACTACTTTCCAGTGAGTATTAATTTAGAAGACACACTTTTATCCAAAGCAATTTACAGCAGTATTAAGTGACAGTCCCACTACAACATGGGGTTAAGTGTTCAATCCTTACGGGATTCGATCCAAACTCCCCCTGGATGCTAACCCTGAGCTTTTACCACTATCCCACATCCTTGTTGTGTAACCCAATAGCAGATTGTTTTTATCAAACAGATCAGAATTAGAAACAGGTTTAATGTGACAGACATCTCTGTAATGCACTCTTCAATCCATCTAAAACCAGATCAATAGCAGAACCACATTCAGTGATCTCCACTTTAGCAGTATTAGCAGCTATGAAATGAACTACTGTGCTTTTATTGTCCTTAAACGCATGAGGAATATTGTCTCACTTAAGGCTTGCCTTGCTAATTTTATATGGATAGTTTGCAGCATGTTGCTTATGGAAACACACTTGCTTTCTGTATAGCAGAATATCTTTAATACACATGCATTTAGTTTATGTAGCACTTGTCTGAATTATTAGCAGTAATTTAGTAGATATTCTTTTTACTTTAGTTTTATAATAAAGATAAGATTTGAATTTCGTCAGAAGGATTAGGTATCGCTAAGGAGACAGCGGGTTGTCATGAAAAGTAACAGACAGACACAAGATTAGAAGTATAATTGGGTTCACTTTAAATAAAAAATAGAAAATTTGTCAAGTTAAAGAAAGTAAAATCACAAAATCACATAAACAATAGTCAAAACGATTGACTATGAAAATTCCCACCTCGAGTGCACTCTTGTCGGTGTTTTCATATATATACTCACATAGTCAGTTTAACACTCAGAAAGAAAATAGAAAATAACAAACAAGATGCAACAGAAAAGAGTATAATCTCTCTCTCTTGAGACCCTTAAGTGTCTCACGTAAAAGTTCCAATGTCTCTCAAATCTGGATTGTGGTTGACCCTCAAAAAAAAAGAAGAAAAATAGTTCTTAAAATCAAATTTGTGATCGAGTACGAGTAGCACTGGAAACTCAAGGAAAGGATATCGGCCTCCTCTCCACAACGTGATGTCTTCTCCCTTTCTAAAGACTGGGTTGGCTCGCCATCAAACACGGAATCTACAAGACGTCACAGAAGGTCGTGCAGTCATCACATCTCCACGATATCAAGAAGAAAGAAAAGAAAAGAAAACGGAAAAACGAAAGGAGAGAGAGAAAAAAAAAACCTGGCCTGATCACAGACCAGTACATTCATTTAGTACATTTCAAAATAAGTTCCACATCAAAGATACAGAATAACATCTAATACACATTTACAATTACCATTTCTTCATGAAATAATATAATCACATTAATTTACCTCTGAATCAATAGCTCTCTTTCTAATACAGACACGTGGCCAACAATGGCGACGGTGAACTCTGAAATGAACAAATAATAACCATGCGGTTCACTATAACCGCTCAACTGAAGTAATCAGATAACCAGTAACATAAAGTACAAATATATTTTTTTCACAGAATTGATTAACTAATTATTTACCTTTGTGATCGATTTTTCTTTTGCTCTCACACAGGCGCAACTACAGGCGTGCGTGATCATAAAATGGCGTCGGTGAACTGCAATGTACAATGACCACGCGGTTTACTTCAGACATTTATGACTACTCGGATCAAAATACAATTTAAAGAGAAAATAACCAGTCCACAGCAACTAATTTACGGTTTAGTAGCAGTAATTCTATCTTATTATGAAGTAATACAGTCTTTTTATCATTAATTATATGATACTGACTCACCAGGTAGAATGTATTCCTCTATTCAATCGACTTCTTATTCAGAATGCATCAAATTAATAAAATCTCGACTTTCTCATACTCTTTCCACAGATTCTCAATCTAAGATTTATAGAAACGGATCACGACGATCAGATTGCGTCTGCTCTTCTCAATCAAGCTCGTCTCTTCTGTCATTGCGCATGCTCGTCGACACCCATGACTCAAATGACAAAGAGCTCTCATTGGTTGATCACTGAGCTTTTATCTAGAATGAATTTGAATATTTATTCATTTTTATATTATTCACTTTTTTCATCTCTTATCAACTTTTATTAAGGGAACAGATCACTAAATTGTGTTTAAATTAAATTAACTTTATTTAACCTGTGTTACATTCTCCCCTCCTAAATTCATGCAAGTCCCTTTGCATGTTCTGCTTGGCTGACTGGTGACCACACTGTGTAAACCATTAGGCAGCAAGGGAAGGACATTCAGATTTTCATCTCCACCAAGAGATTTAACAAAAGCCGAATTCAGACCTTGGAACAAAGATTGGACCACATATATTAATGGGTTTCCTGGCTGAAAATAAGTAAGTCGCTCTGGTTCTCCTCTCTGTCTAACAGAACGCCTCGGTAAGGTGTCTATCTCATCTTCTGATTGTTGTTCTGCTTTTACAGGAACATCTGAACTTTCAACAACACTGGTTACTTCAACTTCATCAACAGAACTACCCATTACAGCATCGACTTGGCCCTTATCAGGTAAGTTACTTTGTTCAAGGACACCGGGAACATTAAGAGGTAAGTGTTCACCAGGTGTATCGAAAGGTAAGTATTCATCAGGATTACCGACTGGTAAGGCTTCAATAAGTAAATTATTACTCTGGTCGCCCTGCAAAGTTTCGCCGGTTGAGAAAGTTTGTTCGGCTGAGGTATCAGCAGAATCAGCGCTCACGGTCTCTTTTTCCGCACAGATATCATGAACTGTAGAGAACCGTACTGTCTCTATATTTGGAGTATGACTGTACTCACAATACGAATTTCCTTCTTCAGGATCAGAGAGAGAAGTGTCATCAATTAACGGAACCTTAGGATTCTGTCGTGTTCGAGGTCTTGAGATGGATTTGTTTAGAGTGGGTGGTTCAACTTCGGGAGACGGTAAAAACCCACACGGGAGCAACAGATCTCTGTGAAGAGTACGCAGAGGACCGTCCTTTCTCTCTGGACGAACAGTATAAACTGGCAATTCAGCTGCCTGACTCACCACAACATACACCTCAGACTCCCACTTGTCTGCTAACTTGTGCTTCCCGCGTATCCTAACGTTCCTCACTAACACTCGATCACCAATCTCCAAAGAACAATGAGTTACGGATTTGTCAAACCTAGCTTTGTTTCTTTCTGCACTTTTTGACATACCACGTGACGCAAGCGAATAACTCTCTTTCAGATTGGTTTTTAGATGCTTGACATACTCGGAATGAGACTGTCGCAGACCATCCTGATACGGCAACCCAAAAGCAAGGTCGACGGGTAACCTGGGTTGACGTCCAAACATCAATTCGTAGGGAGTGAACCCAGTGACCTCATGTTTCGTGCAATTGTACGCATGAGCTAAAGGTTTTACAAAATCTCTCCAACGAACCTTGTCCTTTTCTTCTAAGGTACCCATCATACTGAGCAAGGTCCTATTGAAGCGTTCGACCGGATTTCCCCTGGGATGATAAGGGCTGGTTCGGGATTTTTTAACACCTGCCATTTCACAGAGCTCTTTAATGGTACGTGATTCAAAATCTCGGCCCTGGTCGCTATGAAGACGCTCGGGGAACCCATAATGCACAACAAAATTTTCCCAAAGACATTTTGCTACCGTCCTTGCCTTTTGGTTGGGTGTGGGGACTGCCACAGCATATTTGGTAAAGAAGTCAGTGATTACCAAGATGTCTCTCGTGTTACTCTTGTCCGGCTCTAATGAGAGAAAATCCATACAGACCAACTCTAAAGGTCTTGTGGCTTGGATATTAACCAGCGGTGCAGCTTTTTGAGGCAATGATTTCCTCCTCACACAACAACCGCATGTTCGGATCTTTTGTTCTACTTCCGCAGCCATCTTCGGCCAATAGAAACGAGACCTTACTAAATCTAGAGTTCTCTCTACCCCCATATGACCCATACTGTCATGCAAACTGCTCAATACAGAGGGCCTCAGTTTCTCAGGTAGCACGAGTTGGTAAGTAACTAATTCCTCTACTTGCCGCTTCCGATAAAGCACCCCATCTTTTAACTCAAGACGGTTCCACTCTCTTAGAAAGAAAGGAAGATCTGGGAGTTCCCTCCTGACTGTTGGCGGAGGCTTTTCTCCCGACTCTAAGAAAGACACTACTTCTCGAATGACTGGATCTGCCCTTTGCTCGTCACAGAGGTTCCCTGACAGGTAAGATACAACAGGTAACCCCTCTAAATCACCTTCTTGTGAGTAACTATCAGGTACTGCATCAGGGTGAAGTGCAAGAGACTCAACAAAAGCAGCACCAGACCCAACGTCCGTTGGCGGTCTGACCAGATGCTTCTCACATATCGCCTGAACTACGTCACTTGCGGTGTCACACGAATCTGCAGCTTCCGCGAGATGATTCTGCATAAACTGTTGAATTCGTTCGTACTCTTTTTGCGATTGAGGATTTTCAGGCAATTGTTCCTGCGGTCGCCTTGACAGACCATCAGCATCAGCATTTAACTTGCCTGCTCTGTACTGTAACTTAAATGAAAAAGTGGAAAGGGCAGCAAGCCACCTGTAGCTAGTCGCATCTAGTCTCGCCGTGGTTAGAACATACGTTAAAGGGTTACTGTCTGTAACGACGGTGAATTGGCTACCATACAAATAATCCCTAAACTTTTCAGTTACTGCCCATTTAAGGGCAAGAAACTCAAGCTTATGCGCCGGGTAATTGGACTCACTGCGGGATAACCCTCTACTTGCATATGCAATGACTCGCATCCTCCCTTCCTGTTCCTGATACAGGGCTGCTCCTAAACCCTTGGTGCTGGCATCTGTATGCAGGAAGTAGGTAAGTTTAGGGTTAGCAAAACCCAACACAGGCGCAGTAGTCAGGTTGTCGATAACAGACCGAAACGCTTCCTCACAAAGTGGGGTCCAACGGTCTCCGAACGAATCTTTAGGGTTATGGTATGAACCCTTACTCTCACTCCGTTTAACACTTTTCCTAGTCGGCGGATACCCTACGGTCAGATCGGTGAGTGGTTTCACAACCCTAGAGTAATCCTTAATAAAACGGCGATAATACCCCGAAAAGCCCAAAAACGACCTTAACTCCTTAAGGTTTTTGGGACTCGGCCAGGTTTTTAAGGCTTGTATTTTCTCCGGATCAGTCTCAACGCCGTGCTCAGACACAATGTGCCCTAAATAACGAACGGACGTCTGAAAGAACTTACATTTCTCAGGGGCGAGTTTTAGCCCATACTCTCTGAGCCGAGAAAGAACTTTTAACAGCCGTCTTTCATGCTCTTCCAAAGTTTCAGAAAATATGATTAGATCGTCAAGGAATACAAGTACTTCCCTGAGATTGATATCCTCCATACACTTCTCCATCAATCTCTGAAAAGTACTTGGGGCATTAGTGACCCCCTGAGGCATGCGATTAAACTCCCAAAACCCCAGGGGACAGACAAAGGCGGTTTTAGGTTTGTCTGCTTCTTCCACCTCTATCTGGTAATACCCAGATTTCAAGTCGAGTACCGAGAACCATTTTGATCCGGTTAAGGCGGAAAACGTCTCCTCGAGATTGGGTAATGCATATGCGTCTTTAACGGTTTGTAGGTTTAACTTTCTATAGTCTATGCACAACCGTACATCTCCGTTTTTCTTCCGCACTACTACGATAGGTGAAGAAAAGGACGACTCAGACTCTCGGATAATGTTACTCGCAAGAAGATCGCGCAGATGTTTGCGGACGGCTTCCAGATCTTGCGGATGGATCGGTCGCGCCCTATGTTTAAAGGGAGTTTCATCATTAAGTTGTATACGATGTTTCACTTTTTGTGTATGCCCAAAATCTAGATCGTGCTGACTGAAAACATCAGACATTTCTCTGAGTTTTTCTGAGATGCGGTCCCGCCATTCTTGTGGCACGGGGGACTCACCGAAATTCAAGGCGAAATTGGATTCCTGAGTAGGTAAGTGCTCACTAGCCGGGGAAACACTCGACTGAGGAAGCACGGACTCAACTGCATGCAGCTCTGCTATTATGCATCGTGGGGGAATGGTTATATCATGCTCTGTTTCGTTTTTTAGTACCACAGGCAACCAGACAGACTGACTACTAGAAGGGGTAAGTAAGCAGCGCTTCACAAACACACCACCAGGCAAGGAGGATTCAGACGGGTGTTCTACCACTACACGCTTATCTATCCCACCTGGTACTGCAACAGAACCCTTCACTACGACAGTTTGACCAGCGGACATGACCTCCGGTACGTTGCCTCTTAATCTCACATGACCCAGAACACCACTCGTGTTCTGCTTTCGCCTCGTTTCAAGGGTTTTCAAAACCACTCTATACCCAAATAGAGATGGCTGGTGCTTCTGGGATTCTGCTTGTAACTGCTGCTCATAAAGGATGTCAAGAGCGTTGGTACCTATTAAGATTAACGGCTGAGCGTGAGACTTCACATCTGGAACAACTAAAGCTACCGTGGCCACTTCAATAGTCACACCCAAAAACTCTTCAGGGAACGTGATGTCTACCTTTACGTAACCCTCGTACGGAACGGACAACCCATTTGCGTCTTCTACCTCTAATATATCGTCAAGAGGGTTAATCGGCTGCTCTGAGAGGTGTTGTTCATAAAAAGACTTAGGCACAGTCGTGACCTGGGATCCAGTGTCTAGTAGACAATGACATTTCTTACCAGCTATGCTGACTTCGGCAACACACCTAGCACCAACTAATCCCTTAGGTAGGTTTGCATTCTGCTTCCTAGAAGTTTGGCATTTCTTGAAGACACGATTTACAATGGGACCATTTGACTTTAACTCAGTTCCTGTATGGCCCACGACAGGAACTGACTCTAGTTTAAATCAGAGCTAGTAGGGAGATTCTGTGACTCCCACTGTAACTGTTTCTCTCTTAACAGCCTACGTTTAGCGGCGACAAGCTCGGGATTTGGCTCAGAACTACAAGACGATGCGATGTGGCCATCCTCACCACACGTGAAACAGTACCACGGCCTAGGTCTATCAGTTGATTTCTTGTTGACCGGAACTACACTCGCGGCAGCCCCTGACTTTCTTTGGTCAGGTGGTGCAGGCTTGTTGACAACCTCTCGCGACGGAGCTTTCTTTGGATGTTTTGATCGGACTGCAAGATTAGCTAACTGACTCTGAAGCTTGACAATCTGCTTCTTTAACTCGCGCGTTTCGGTTTCAAGAGAACTCACTCTAGGACCTTCGTCTTGTTCTAATTCAGCAGAAACCCACGCTTTCTGAGAGTGCATAAACGCTCTCTGTTTAGAGGACCCAAGGTGTTGCTTCATTCGAGTTGCTTTCGCAGTATGTTTATCCTCCTCTGTACGAAGCATAAGCAGAAGCTGTGCAAAGGAAGGAGGATTGTTTCGCTTTTGCTCTAGTCGTAGTTCGGTGATTAAATCATTATCCCAGCAGCCCCTGCAAAACTGCTTCAGAAGGTGCCTATCTGCCTCTCCTGGGATGATACCATCTCTTTTGACAGTTGCATTTAAAGCTGACTGTAGCCTGTACAGATAAGTGGACGGCCTTTCACCCGCATCCTGCAACGTGTTCATGAATTTGGCTAATAATTCATCCCCATCCTCCACAGCCCCGAAAGCGGAGTCTAACAGCTGGAGGTAAGCGGAAGGAGGAGATTCAGGATTCAGATGCTTTATAACATCTGCCGCAGGTGGCAAAAGACTGTCTAGTATTCGCCTAGACGCATGCAAATCAGACAAAGAGGGATCTTTCAAAATGAATTCGACACTAGAACGCCAAATGTCATAATCTACCTCGTTGCCAGGCCTGGGGCATTTTCCTGAAAATACTCTGAGCCTGGGCTGTACATGCCCTTGAGCAACCATTTCACTGCTCCGCACAACATGCTCAACTACTAGTTTTTGGACCTCGGGCGGGTTGAGAAATTTGGACGACGTGCGAAGGGTCGGCTCAATCAAATCGATAGGAGTAGGTTGTGACGCTACGTCATCTATCTGACTCGGTGGATTACGAATTGGGTTGAAGTTCCCATCAGGAGATGCCCAATATGGTTTCTCACAGGTGTTTTCACCAGTACTACCAGAAACAGCGGGCTCTGGTGGGAGGTCAGCACTCATTTGCGACAGCATTTCACTCAGTATAGACTCAAAGTTGTTTCCGCTCAGTTCCGCTATTTCTTTTAATCTGTCCAGGTAGGACTTTGTTATGCTACTACCCAGTTGCTGTGTAAACACACTGGCTAACGCTCTCACATGGCACTTAGCACCGGGTTCGCTTGACAGCTGGTGAGTATACGGCAATGTTGGTCCAAGTGATTGCATCGCTTTATTACTGTTGTACTCAACGATCACGTTTTGGTAGAACTCGGATTCTTTGTCGTCAATGCGCACGGTTTTGACAAACGACCCGTGTCGTTTCAGAGCATCAAACAATTCATCATCACTCGCAACGTCGGTTAAACCACTAACTATTACGGAGTTTGGGATAATAATCCCTTCAGCTTCAATAATCTCCATTATCGTCGCTTGCTTGAAAGCAAAAGGGATATAAAATGTGTAGCTGTTAGTTCTCAACAACAGCGCTGTCTCCTGGCTGGCTCGCCAAAGTTTATGTAGCACTTGTCTGAATTATTAGCAGTAATTTAGTAGATATTCTTTTTACTTTAGTTTTATAATAAAGATAAGATTTGAATTTCGTCAGAAGGATTAGGTATCGCTAAGGAGACAGCGGGTTGTCATGAAAAGTAACAGACAGACACAAGATTAGAAGTATAATTGGGTTCACTTTAAATAAAAAATAGAAAATTTGTCAAGTTAAAGAAAGTAAAATCACAAAATCACATAAACAATAGTCAAAACGATTGACTATGAAAATTCCCACCTCGAGTGCACTCTTGTCGGTGTTTTCATATATATACTCACATAGTCAGTTTAACACTCAGAAAGAAAATAGAAAATAACAAACAAGATGCAACAGAAAAGAGTATAATCTCTCTCTCTTGAGACCCTTAAGTGTCTCACGTAAAAGTTCCAATGTCTCTCAAATCTGGATTGTGGTTGACCCTCAAAAAAAAAGAAGAAAAATAGTTCTTAAAATCAAATTTGTGATCGAGTACGAGTAGCACTGGAAACTCAAGGAAAGGATATCGGCCTCCTCTCCACAACGTGATGTCTTCTCCCTTTCTAAAGACTGGGTTGGCTCGCCATCAAACACGGAATCTACAAGACGTCACAGAAGGTCGTGCAGTCATCACATCTCCACGATATCAAGAAGAAAGAAAAGAAAAGAAAACGGAAAAACGAAAGGAGAGAGAGAAAAAAAAAACCTGGCCTGATCACAGACCAGTACATTCATTTAGTACATTTCAAAATAAGTTCCACATCAAAGATACAGAATAACATCTAATACACATTTACAATTACCATTTCTTCATGAAATAATATAATCACATTAATTTACCTCTGAATCAATAGCTCTCTTTCTAATACAGACACGTGGCCAACAATGGCGACGGTGAACTCTGAAATGAACAAATAATAACCATGCGGTTCACTATAACCGCTCAACTGAAGTAATCAGATAACCAGTAACATAAAGTACAAATATATTTTTTTCACAGAATTGATTAACTAATTATTTACCTTTGTGATCGATTTTTCTTTTGCTCTCACACAGGCGCAACTACAGGCGTGCGTGATCATAAAATGGCGTCGGTGAACTGCAATGTACAATGACCACGCGGTTTACTTCAGACATTTATGACTACTCGGATCAAAATACAATTTAAAGAGAAAATAACCAGTCCACAGCAACTAATTTACGGTTTAGTAGCAGTAATTCTATCTTATTATGAAGTAATACAGTCTTTTTATCATTAATTATATGATACTGACTCACCAGGTAGAATGTATTCCTCTATTCAATCGACTTCTTATTCAGAATGCATCAAATTAATAAAATCTCGACTTTCTCATACTCTTTCCACAGATTCTCAATCTAAGATTTATAGAAACGGATCACGACGATCAGATTGCGTCTGCTCTTCTCAATCAAGCTCGTCTCTTCTGTCATTGCGCATGCTCGTCGACACCCATGACTCAAATGACAAAGAGCTCTCATTGGTTGATCACTGAGCTTTTATCTAGAATGAATTTGAATATTTATTCATTTTTATATTATTCACTTTTTTCATCTCTTATCAACTTTTATTAAGGGAACAGATCACTAAATTGTGTTTAAATTAAATTAACTTTATTTAACCTGTGTTACAACTTGAATAAAGATCCATGAATGCACATTCATCAGACATAGAAGGCAATCATATTTTTCCTGGTATTTTGTTAGTGTTTTAAGCATTGATAAAACACACTGTATCAGAGTAGTGGCTTTCAGATGAATTGAAAAGTTGGTAGAAATGTAATCTAACAGATTTTCTAGGTTATATAACTTGCCGTGCATGCGCTCCATTGGTCAGTGTAGCATATAATGGGATGTTCAATCATGTTATTAAAAAATCCACACACTCACGCTGCACCGTGGATACCTGCGGTCTGCTTTTATTCCAGTCGTAAAATATTGTTGCCAAACCACATAAAATAAAATGACAGTAACTGCTCTCTTTTAAGCAGTTAACTTTTAACCATTACTGCACTGCAACAGCTCAGCGGGATTGCGTTTACATTGCATTTATGTATTATGATTTTCTTTTTCTTTCTTTTTTTTTTCATAGCCTGAATAGACAAATAATATTCTTTTCCCACTTAAAGTGACAGTTCACCCAAATGTTCTTGTGTTCTTCTGTGGAGCACAAAGAAAAGATGTGTTGCTAATGTCCATACAATGAAATATTTGCATATTAATAAGAAATGTTTCTTGACCATCGAATCAGCATATTAGAAGTTCTGAAGGATCATGTGACACTGAAGTGATGATGTAATGATGCTGAATCAAATACATGCAGCCTTGGTGAACAAAAGCGATTTTCTTTCAAAGGTTTTTGAGATGTTTGATGACAAATGCAGCTTTTGAGATTCTGCACAGACCTATTGACCCAGATCACAACATTTACTTGTAACATTTTACCGGGAGAAATTTTGTTATGTCTCTAGTTTTAATATAGCTGATGTTAAGGACAGGTTGCATCATCGTTAAAATACACAACTTGAATGACTTGGCCTTTGGATTATAACCGAACTGTTCAGAGTTTTCTGGTAATGGGCAGATCTTTCTCTTTCACTGATTTATTTTCCCTATTTCTGATTCTCAGAGCGATTTCTCTTGAAAACAGAACCATTCAATCATGCTGCTATTTCAGCCTTGTTGTTTTTGCAGTACTTTCATTCTTTCACTTTCCCACCGAGAAAGCATTTTCCCAGTCTCACCCTTCCTGCCTGCTTGGCTTTGTCGTTGTACTACTATAATTGGCTCTCGCTTAGCATCGCCATGTGTCTTAGCTTTACAGTTAATCCGTTATAGATAAGATGATTCACCAGCTGTCTGCTACTCTTAAGACTGAACAACATCTGAACCACATGCTCTCGAGGCCTCGAAGCATCCTGAATATGAATTTTCATACATTCACTTTAAGAAGAGATGTCTACCACAGTATGTTCTTTACACTTTTGACGTGTACTACAGGCTCTTTCTTTATTGATCAAGGCAGTAATGCTCTTGGCTCTAGATGGACCACCCACAAATCATTCATTCACATACCAATACATATTGTATACTGTGCAAAAATTGTGTTTCCTTCAGTCTGAAAAGGACGAGCTAGCACTTTATGGTGCACAAGCCTCTTATAGTAGGCATCGATTTCAGATTTACACGCCCCTAAACTTCACCTAAGCTGAACAAACTGTGGTTAGTCGCTTTTTTGGCCATTTAAACGTCCCCTTCCTGTCAGTTTGTGATCTAAAACGATGCAAAATGAAGCAGAATTTCAAGTCTAACCCAGTAGTATTTTGCATAATGTTTGAGATTAGTTGTTCTTGGTGTTCTTGCCAGGTTGAGATTAAAACGGTTTGGAGTTCAAAGTCAGCGCAGCATTAAACATGAAATTATAGTCATTTACCGCTCAAAGTTAAACCTCTTCTCAATGGCCAGTTACATCCATGGAAAGGTCTTTATGCTGTTATTTTCTTGAAAGGGCATGTTTTTCCCCACGGAGCGGATGTGTGAGATTGTTTGTGTGATAAAAGTTGCTGAGTGTGTATGTGTGTAGTGTAGAGTGAACAGCCGACCAGGCACAATGTGTGTGTGTGTGTGTGTGTGGGGGGGGGGGGTTATTTCTGGGCTGGCATTCGCTTAAGACAACAGGTTACCTTAGTGTAGAATGAGTAAGAAAGGAAGCAGGGGAGAGAGAGGGATACGAAATTTGAGTCCTCCCACAGAATATTTGAAATGCAAACAAATGTTCTCCCACTTTGTTTAGAGGAGAAAGTCAGTGGATGTTTGTCCTTTTAAACCCTCGAGGCTCCAATTATCTCTGAAAAAAGAGAAAACGTCCTTAAAAAACATATCTTTTTCTCTGTTTCTCCGTACATCTCCTTCTTGTAAACAGCAATTGTTTATTTTCAAGTTTATTTTGGCTCAGGGGAGGAAGTCCCCCTTCTCTGTTCTCCTTTTGTCTCTTCTGTTTGTTTTTTTTCTTCGTGAGTTGTACTGAAGCAACAGGACATTTGGATGGGAAACCGACACCCATGTGACCAAACAATAGCACAGAGAGAGATACTTGGACAGGAGGCCAGGTTGAGCAGGGGTCAGAGAGAGGTCGAGAGAAGGACAATCTAGTTCCAGTTCCAGTTCACACTCTAGCACACAATCTAGATTCAGTTCAGAGAGGTGTGAACAGACAACTGACTGATCCAGATTCAGCTCCACTTTACTTTTCAGCCACCGTGAGACGGGTAGAAACTTGTTCATCACTTGTTCAAACATCAAATAATCTATTAAATTAAATTAATTACATTAATATTGAAATAAATTGAATTTAAATTCATTGTGATTTTTTTTTCATGCAGAAAGTAAACTACATATAACAGGAAATATATCATAGAGCCCACTGACCTTTGTTACTATGTAAAGGTCAATAAATCACTTGCAATGTTAAATATAAGTTGACCTTTATTTGACATTTAGTTCAGGTTGGGTGTAAAATGTTGAGATTCCTCAAAATTTGATTGAATTTGAATCTAAACTCCTTTTTTTAAAACAAATTAATAATGCATATTTATAAAACACTTTTTACCTTGGAGAATATACATTTAAAAACTTCTTTGGAAATAATGATAAATATATATTCATTATATATCAAGAGAAAAAAAAAACTTTTTTCAAGTCATATTTAATTTGTTCTTAAAGGTTTTTCAAAAAACCATATAATACCAACATGGATACAAATAGTACATTAATAAGAACCTGGCACATGTTTTTTAAACTGAATTTTTACAACCTTTCTTTATCATGAACACTCTTACAGTGTACAGTTTGACATTGACTTTTTAGAGGTTTCAATATATTGTGATGACAAATTTGAAGTTTGCCCTTGTACGTATAGCAAACAAGTACACACATGCTCTTGTTCTGTATTTCTGCATTTCCATCTTATCTCCACATCTCCCTCCTCTCAGGAATGTGACCCAACTGTCCCACGCTTAAACGAGAGTCATTAGATGCTGGCTTACAGTTCATGTAAGCTGACGACAGCTTGAGTTATTACTGTATATGACTCGATTCAATTATGACCACTCAAGTTGTTTACAGATGCATTTTGCCAATATAATCATTTCCTAAGCCACTTTGTGAGAACCATCAGTGTTTTAAGAGTTCCTGTCGTGTATTGAATTGTTTGCATCATGTTTCACATGCGACAGTCTGTTAGACTCAGGCCTGACTGCATTAAGTTACAGGAATCATGCAGCAGAGCTATTTTTACCCCATGCAACTTCAACGATGCCCTTTAAGAGTGTGTGTGTATATAGTAGTTGTAATCATTGTTCAGATTTCCGGAAAACCCTATTCTCCTGCCCTTTTCCTCACACATTTATACTCCCAGAAACACTCTTACCTGGATCAGCTTGTAATGAGTTGCCTCTGGCATATTTGTGTTTATATATGCAAAATAATATTATTATTAATAATATATATATATATATATATATATATATATATGTATATATATATATATATATGTATATATATATATATATATATTTTTTTTTTTTTTATATATAAATTAAAGCCAGTATAACATGATGTATATCATTATAAAATAATCTTTATTTATTATGCATTATAGTAATGAGATTGAGATTTTCTCACATGATAACGAGAATTGGGGGAAATGTGCCCAGTTGACACATTGTTTTTAACCTGAATTTGTTTGTACTAATTAACTCACTCTGACATTCCTTTGTTAATATATGCCAAGTAATATAAATAGTACAAAAATAATAAAATATCGTTTTTTTTAAATCAACATAAATGACAGTATATATTAATAATATATATTTTTTAAAATTAAATATCATGTATTTTTTCATTTAGTAACTATATAAGAAATAATAATAATTATTGTTTCTTTTTTGCACTAATTAACTGGTGTTTTTTTAAAAGTTATCTCCCAAGTACAATGTTGGACTCCCCATGTACCATAACATCAGATCTAGAATGTTTTTATGAAAGCGAAGCAAATATTTAATAAGTGATTTATCTGTGTAAGAAATAAAAAAAAATATATAAATGCACATTTACAATATAATTGACTTCCAGTTCCAACACCAAACGCTGAACCGCATATACAGGACTTGCATCTATTTTCCTCTCATATTCTCATACTGCCTGCTGTTTTTGGTTTGATAGCAAAATATCAAAATGTCGTTAGCTTGTAAAGTCATGACTGGAAAATGTCGTCATGGAGAGCATTATGTTTCAGTCTGTGTGACCTGTGGTGACACGGAAATTGCTGATCTATGATCAGTTTTTGCCACTCATATCCTGGAGTATGTCATCAAAATATTTTAGCAGGGATAGCTGTTCCTGGATCAGCGGCGGCTGGAGGAATTTTCACCCGTTGTTTACTCAGAGAGTTGGCTATGGTGTGTTTGTGTGCGCGTGTGTGTGTGGTAGGGTAACTTGAGCTATTCCTCGGGAGCTCAGGCACGAGTCGGCCGTGGGATAATCCCTTCGACTAGTGACCAGACTCCTGCCACCTCTCATTCCTGTGTGATGCTTTGCTTTTCATGAGGTTGTGTACTTAGTTTTCATGGGAGCTTATGCAATGATTTTGGTCTGATTTCTTTTATTATTAAAGTTAACAGATAATATACCATGATCCATCCATTTTTAAACTGCTGAGGATGTCGGGTTTATATGGGTCATCCCAGATCCATCAGGTGACTTGAAGAACACAGAACAGACTGCTTTGTTGTGTGAGTGTTGGTCTGGCTGTTGTGGGTGTGAGTGTGTTTTAGGGCAGTGGATTAGGTGTGATTATGGGGGATCAGGGTTCACTGAAGCTTTGACCAGCTGCTCAGTGTTTTCAGCTTAAAGCCACCTCTCCATCACAAAGACGGAGAGAGTAAGAGGAAATCAGAAGACTTCTTTGTGTGATTTCAGTCTGTTTATACTGTATTTGAATTTGATCTCTTGCCGCATTAAATGAGTCACATTAATGGAATTATGACTCATTTTAATCATTTTCTAGCACATTCTGTGAAGCAGCCTTATATTTGAGGGTGAATCTCATGAAAAACAGCACAATTAAAATGCGAATACATTATTAGATTTTTTTTTAAATCCATTAAAAGAAAATATAGCTGTTGTATTGAGTTTATTTTGCAGTAGTGACGCTATTTTAATGTCGTTTCAGCTCTTTTTCACATTACTGTAACTAATTTGGAAAATTTCTGTGAGAGGGAGCGCAGGCTGATTGGTCCTTTACATCAGTGGTTCCCAACCTTTTTTTGTCTAAGACGCCCTTTTTCCCAAGAAAATATTTTAGGGCCCCCTTCACATTTAATGATATTATCGCTCTTGTAAGCTTGCAGTAAGGACGACAAAATATGTTGTTTTCAAACAAACGGTATGTTACCTATAACCAGATATGTTTATGCACAAATAATAGCCTATAATATTGAAAATGATAACAAAAACATCAGTAGGCCCTTTGTAATTTAAAAACGTAAGCCTAGGAGAAGCCTATAAATTGGCCCTATTTGAAATGCAAAAAAACAAAAAAATATTCACACTGGTGTGTAGGTAAAGAAAAGAAAGAATATAGGCTATTACTAAATGACTGTTGTCTGGGGCTTCAATACTTGCATGTTATTTGTGAGGCTTTATCAATGTTGAGGCTTTATTTTTTACACTTTTGGCGCTATAGCGAGCGATAATAAACTTGCATTTATTTACAGAATAATGCGTCTTTCGGAAGAGCATTGTAGCCGGAACTACTTCTCTCTGTGTACGTCTATGACGAGTCACGCAGGACAGGTACTGGGCTACTCCGAACCAGTGTAAAATAGTCCCAATGTAAACACTTATTATAGGTGTACCATAGTGGTTCAGGAAAAGACAAAAACATGGATTGGAAAATGGATTCATGATGAACTCGCTCATTATATACATTTAGTAAATTTTGAACAGAAAAAAAGTTAAGGACTTTTATTTAATGCTCATTGCTCAAAACTTTTCAAAATATGACGCGACCCCCCACAGAGCTCGCCGAGGCCCCCTTGTGGGCCGCGACCCCCCTTTTGGGAACCGATGCTTTACATGCAATCTGCAAGCAATCACATCATTACCGCCTGGCACAAGCTGATTGGCTTCTGCTGATCCTGCAGAATCCGGACTCCTATAAAAGCCTCCACCTCCCCCAGCTCCACCTGCCTAGATCTGATGTATTTGGTCTTGGCGGACTAGATCTGTTGCTGCTGCTGCTGCAGAGCTAGTATGTACTTGCACCTGCTAATACACAGACATGCTGCTGTGACAAATAGACATACATAAATCCCACATCAGACCTAGGCAGGTGGAGCTGGGGGAGATATTATATATATATATATATATATATATATATATATATATATATATATAATGTAACAATTAAGCATAAAAATCCAAATTAGAATTTAATTATATAAATGTTCTAATAGCATATATAGTGAAAATCTAGTTCATTATATATATGGTGTTAGAACATACTAATTATACACTCACCTAAAGGATTATTAGGAACACCTGTTCAATTTCTCATTAATGCAATTATCTAATCAACCAATCACATGGCAGTTGCTTCAATGCATTTAGGGGTGTGGTCCTGGTCAAGACAATCTCCTGAACTCCAAACTGAATGTCAGAATGGGAAAGAAAGGTGATTTAAGCAATTTTGAGCGTGGCATGGTTGTTGGTGCCAGACGGGCCGGTCTGAGTATTTCACAATCTGCTCAGTTACTGGGATTTTCACGCACAACCATTTCTAGGGTTTACAAAGAATGGTGTGAAAAGAGAAAACATCCAGTATGCAGCAGTCCTGTGGGCGAAAATGCCTTGTTGACGCTAGAGGTCAGAGGAGAATGGGCCGACTGATTCAAGCTGATAGAAGAGCAACTTTGACTGAAATAACCACTCGTTACAACCGAGGTATGCAGCAAAGCATTTGTGAAGCCACAACACGCACAACCTTGAGGCGGATGGGCTACAACCGCAGAAGACCCCACCGGGTACCACTCATCTCCACTACAAATAGGAAAAAGAGGCTACAATTTGCAAGAGCTCACCAAAATTGGACAGTTGAAGACTGGAAAAATGTTGCCTGGTCTGATGAGTCTCGATTTCTGTTGAGACATTCAGATGGTAGAGTCAGAATTTGGCGTAAACAGAATGAGAACATGGATCCATCATGCCTTGTTACCACTGTGCAGGCTGGTGGTGGTGGTGTAATGGTGTGGGGGATGTTTTCTTGGCACACTTTAGGCCCCTTAGTGCCAATTGGGCATCGCTTAAATGCCACGGCCTACCTGAGCATTGTTTCTGACCATGTCCATCCCTTTATGGCCACCATGTACCCATCCTCTGATGGCTACTTCCAGCAGGATAATGCACCATGTCACAAAGCTCGAATCATTTCAAATTGGTTTCTTGAACATGACAATGAGTTCACTGTACTAAAATGGCCCCCACAGTCACCAGATCTCAACCCAATAGAGCATTTTTGGGATGTGGTGGAACGGGAGCTTCGTGCCCTGGATGTGCATCCCACAAATCTCCATCAACTGCAAGATGCTATCCTATCAATATGGGCCAACATTTCTAAAGAATGCTTTCAGCACCTTGTTGAATCAATGCCACGTAGAATTAAGGCAGTTCTGAAGGCGAAAGGGGGTCAAACACAGTATTAGTATGGTGTTCCTAATAATCCTTTCGGTGAGTGTATATCAATAATAAATGAATAATAATATTTATTTCACAATACAGTAATGAGAAAGAATTTGTTTTTTGCATTATTATGATAAGAATTGGAAAAATTATCTTATTTATTAATTTATAAAAATTGTCTCAATTAAATGAATAAAAATAATAATTGTGGTAAAATAAGCATACTATATTTTCTTCTGATTTTGTATTGTGAACGTGTTTTATGAGATGTATCCTTGAATTGGTTTTCTTTGAATGTGCGTTGTCATTTTAGGGGAGCTGATAGACATTTTGAGTAATTTGTGTTAGTGTGGATGCTCTCTGAGCTCACTCTGCAAGGTCAAAATCACCCAGACACACACACACACACACACAAATACACAGAGGCATAGAGATGCATGAGTCACAAAGAGAAACTTCAGACTGACTTCCTGTGGGTCTCTTAGGATTTTCCACGAGGATCAAGGTGATGTGAGGAATTTGACATTGCTGTGGTCCATGACGTCAGTCTGAGTGGTTTAGGATTTAATTTGTATAATTGATGTTGTCAACAGCTGACCTCAGATGTGTTTAAATCCCTGCCAAAACCTAAACACTCAAAGCCAAACACAAGAACATCTGACATGTTCTCAATGGTAATATGACGGATATCTGCATGCATGTGCTGTTGCATGCAGTGCTGGATACAGGCAGTGTCTGAAGTGCTAATGGCTCGTATTTCTCATCTTACGTAAGAGCTTAAGAGGCTCGACTGGATTTAATCCCGCCCTGACGGACGGGAAAGGTGGAGCCACACGCCAGCCAATCCCCTCACGGCCATTGACACTCGCTGCGGTTGCAGACAGGTTGTATGGTGCTGGAATGTAAAGACACACGGTGTTAGGTGACTCCCTTCACCCTGATCCGAGATCAGATTTCCTTGCATAATCCAAACCTGCTATTAAAGCTATCTGAAGTCAGCAGCAGTAGTAAGAGCAGATGCTTCAGAATAGCACATGTTGAGTGAAGTATGAGTAATGAAAGAGGAAAAGAGCGAAATGATGATATGTGCAAACCTGCTAGGATGAATATTACACGCTGTTGGTTTTATTACCACATAGTTTTCTGCTTTTTGCTTTAAGTTAATGTACTACAAGAAACAAATGTAAAAGATATAGCAGTGGGCATCTTTTCTTACTGTTTATCAAATTCACCCCTATATAATCGACGGAAAAATGAACATTATCTTATTATTTACTCAGCCTCATGTTCACTTTCCTTCTTCTGTGAAACACTTCTGTGATATATATATTTCTAACAGTGTTATTTTAGTATTATTCATTTATTTATAGTAATCATATTATTATTAGAATGGTCTTTTCATGTTTCATTTTAATTTTTGTTTATTTTTTTGTAATTTTGATATTTGCTTTTGATATTTTTATTTATTTTTATTTCAGTTTGTTGTTTTAGTTCATTTATTTGATTATTAACAACATGCTTCAACTTAGACTTATTTCAAGGCAAGGCAACATTTCTCATTTTTTTTTAGTTTAAGATTGTATTTTATTTTATTTATGTCAATAAGCCAAAATGTTTTACAGTTTTTCTCGATTGCTTAAACACATTTCTTGAAACTATGCCTCGTATTCTCAAAACAGTAAACACAAATCCATAACGTCTCACCCAATTCCCCAAACATCCTATTTTCAGGTCAAAATGAAGCTCTACACTCAAAACCATTCACTCTTGCTGAAAAACCAAACTTTGCCCTCAGACAGGACACACAAGCCCTCAAAAATACACACACTACAACATAGTCTTACACACTGGTGCTATAAATTCAAAACAACATTTCCAAAACTGGTAATTAATGTTGCTTGTGGTCCCCCACCCTCCCTCCCCCCCCCCATCTTTTTTTTCCTCTCTCCTACTCAAACGTAAGATGTGTGTGAGCATCATATGACGGTAAAAGAGCACACACAAACCTTATTCAAAAATGGAATTGTATTGGAATGGTAAAGAGTGTGGGTACATGCCTCCACTCAAGGATACAATATGACGAACAAGTCTAAGAATGTTCCACGTATGGTTGAAATACCATCATTGGCCTAGAAAGATAACATTCTGGGAGTCAAGACTATAAAGGAGAAAGGATGCCCTCCCTTCACTGTCACACTCTGCAGCCACTCTGTGACTGTACGAATGCTGGCCTTTTCTTGCAAGAACATAAACCTCATCAAAGACAATTAGAAATGTTTGTCTCTTATTCAGTGATAGAAATTTGTTTGCCACCACACCTCCCTGATGGTTCTGATGATGGAGGCGACGGTGAAGCGACTCAAATTTGGCTGTACTCTTTGTCCAGCCTCCCTCATAGTCATACCATGGACAAGGACATGGCCAACTAAAGTGGCTTGAATTTCATCCGAGACTGCTTGTCTTCTTGCCCTTCCTCCTCCTCCTCCTTCTTCTCCTCCTCCTCCTCTTCCTCCTCCTATTCCTCTTCCTCCTCCTGTTCCTCCTCCTCCTCCTCTTCCTCCTCCTTTTCCTCCTCCTCCTCCTCCTCTTCCTCTCCCTCCTCGACATATTGCTTAATTTCTCTGTGGATCCATTGTTCCAAAACTCAGTAAACTGATTTTTATCTTTTATAAAAGATTGTATAACCTTTTATCTATCTATTGAAGGATTTGACTGATGTGTGTTCAATTTTGACTCTTAGTGTTTTCACCTGGGTAATTGTGTGCTAACTGAGCTGAAGCTGTGCTGACTTGAGTGAACAATTTTGAATGCTAGTGCTTTCTAAATAACCACGTGGTGTAGGCAATGAGAAATGAAGGGATTTGTGTGTAGAGTTTTGCTGTGACAGTTCAACAAATCTGACTAATGTGTCAAAACAGGGGAATAGTGTTCATAGTTCAGTGAAATGGGTGTGCTTTTTGATAAATGGCATTATGGTTTTGAAATTTTAGTTCAAAAGCCTGGTTATAGTGTTTAAGCAATCAAGAAAAACTGTAATAGTTTTACTTAACCATAATCATGCAGTTCGCAATCAGACTTGCCATTTTTCCTAATGGGTTATAAAACGGGTGGGAAAAAAAACACTGAAGTAGAGACTCGAGCCAGAATATCATACAGAATACCACCTAGCAACCACCAGAACACCTTAGCAACCACAAAGCAATGGACTGGCAACCACCGTAAAGCATCTTCAGGGTGAAATGTAAAAATCTAGTATAATAATGTTCTTTCTCCTCTCTGTTACCCCCCACCCTCCTCTCTCTCTCTCTCTCTCTCTCTCTCTCGCTCTTTGTTATGAAACTATGTTCGCTCTGCCTTTGAGAGTCGAATCAAGCATGACGGGAACCATAAGTTCTGTATCTGTTCTCTTTCTCATCAGAGCAAACTCTATAGTTGTAGCTGAAAGCTGGTTCCTCATTTCGTGCATCTGTTTTCTCCAATGGTTGAGTCTGACCTGTGAACTCGAGTCAGGCCGGCCGAATGTGTCAACACTGATTAAAGAGTGTGCTCTTCAACAGGAAGTAGTCACATGGATGGATGATGCAGGAATATCTATGAATGACTAAATGAATAGTCCACTCTTTCTGTCTCTTTGTTTCAGTGTACAGGAGAGGAGAACTGGGTGGACAGCAGGACGGTTTATATTGGACAAAAAGAGCCTCCGCCAGGAACAGAAGCGTACATTCCGCAGAGATTTCCTGACAACAGAATCGTCTCCTCAAAGGTCAGATGTGCTCCACGGCCAAACAATACGTTAGGGAGGATGTACTGTACAGTCAGACAGTCATTCTTGCAAAATAAACAATGAAAGGATGATCAGGTGGTCTTGTATGGCGAAAGAAAAACACATTTTCTTAATCGTTATTTTAGTTTTATCTTCCAAGATATATATAAAAAAGTATGAAATAAAATCTGAATATTTGCTATTAAATAAAAGATAATAATTTCATTTGAAAGTATATATATTCAATTAAGTTTATTTTTCTTACATTGGCTCGTTTTTTGCTTGTTTTAAGCATAAACAAAAAAATTACATAAAAATAAAGATATCATATGTTGTTTTTATACTGATTTAAACAAAATTTGCAGTTAATACGTTTTAGTGGTCATTGTATAAAAATTCTTGAGTGCTGAATTATAGGTCAGGACCTTTTCACTTGGAATGCTGGTTTTGTTCTGTTTTGTTTAGTTTTTTTAGTTTTGTTTCATACTAAGTATAGTACAAATCTATTAGCATATTTACTGACATATCGCTTGAGACTTACTGATATAAATATAATTAAACTTTATTTGGAGTACTTCTTTTTTGCACAATGCACATTTCTTGATATTAAGCCTAAAATAATCACATATCACTATTAGGAAGGATAACACTGAATAATATCAGTCTTTAAATGCAAGATATTTAAAGTGTAGTACCTAAAGTATACTTGCAATAGTTCCACTTAAGCACAATCAACCATACTTAAGTATATCTTTAGTTGCACCTCAGCACTATTTCTGGATAACTAAAGTACAAAATTAGTTTTAAAGTGAATGAATTTACAGCAGACTTTTAAGTGTATGAATTTAGTATGCCAAAAGTACAATCGCAGGCTATTTATATTAAGTAGACAAATATGTAAATGTATTTGTAGGTTACTTAGCATAAAATAAATCAAATATATTTTGGTATATTTATTTTTCACTACAGTAGGCATTGATAAAGGTCACATGTAACTGAAACGTTTGCCACTTTTCATTAAGGTGTTTCTTTAATAGGTGCTTTTGGTCTACGCACCTCATTTGGACAAGGCGCGGTGAATTCTTGGCTTTTTTTTTCTTCAAATTCTGTCTGTTTTGCTTTCAAACATCTCTCTTTCTTTCCACAGTATACTTTCTGGAATTTTATACCGAAGAATCTCTTTGAGCAGTTCAGAAGAATCGCCAATTTCTATTTTCTGATCATCTTTCTAGTGCAGGTGTGTGATGGTGTCGCTTATGGAAATTGTCCCATTAGCATGAGTTGACCTTTCTGTGACAGCGTGATGTGTGATATTTCCCTTCTCACCATCTCTCTCTGTAGCTGATCATTGACACACCCACCAGTCCTATGACCAGCGGTCTGCCTCTTTTCTTTGTCATCACTGTTACAGCCATTAAACAGGTGAGAAAAGACCCCTGACTTTCCTATCTAATTGATGTTATAATTGTGACGTCACTCCTTCACTCGTCTCTCTCGCCACACTTCTTCTCTGCAGGGCTATGAAGACTGGATAAGGCACAAAGCGGACAACGCTATAAACCAATGTCCAGTCCACGTCATCCAGCATGGCAAAGTCGTACGCAAACAGAGTCAAAAGCTACGGGTGCGTAAGCTAAGCACATATAAAATCTGTCTGTTAAAAGGTTTCCCAAACAGTCCTCTTTGTTTTTCCATTGGTGAAGACAACAGATGCCCCAAACTCATCTCATTTGTTGAGCCAGTGTTGGGCTGGTTGAGACACTTAAAGTCCCCCTGTGGTGAAAATCCAGCTTTTAATGTTGTTTATATGTCTATGTGGTGTTTTTAATCTGCTTTAAGACAAACCATGTGCAAATTCACAAGTCAACACCATTGCTGAGTATTTTCTCCTTAAAACTGCAGTGAACCAAAGACAGTCTCAAAAACACGGTTTAAAATCGCTGGAGTTTCTGGCGTCACAAACTAGCTTGTAACCAATCACGTCAACGTGTGATCGTCAACGAGTGGATCTCTGAGCTGGTGTGAGTGAGTGGAGGCGGGGCTAATTTGCATATTCATAGAACCGCGTATACTAAATGAGGAAAGAGTGTAGAGTTACATCCAAGCTACTTTAAGGCATGAGGGTTTTTTTTTTTAAATATGTCATTTTGGTGATCAAACATGAGTTTTAAGGGATACAATTATTGACTACAGGGGCACTTTAAATAAACAGCAGTTTTGAAAGTCCCACAATGTTTCCATTTTTCAGGAAAATTAACCTATAAATGGCTTACTATCTATGCATATTAATATAGCATAAGAGAAAATATTTGAATGCTGAAAAAATGACACACCTCAAGTGTGAAAATGAGTTTTCGTTTTATTCTCAGAGAAATAAATCAACAAAGTTTCGCTCTGCTAACCAGCATTCTGCTTACACAGCCAGCTTGCTGTTTGGAAACAGAATGTTGGCATGTCAACAAGCAGAATGACAGTGTGCCCGCGTTACCCACAATGCACTGGGAATCTTTTGTTATTTAATTGTGGAACTATTTCTCTCTCACTCTCTTTCAATATGAAATAATCAGTATTTTAATGTTAGAAACATTTTTTTTCTTAAAATGTCTTTATTAGTTTAGAATCCCCCCCCCCCCCCCCCCCCCCCTAAAATATATATATATTTTTTTACTCTGATCATCCCATTGTTTTTCATGGTATTTTTTGCTATCCAGAATTCATTCTGCATGATTTCATGCAATAAAGTGAGTAAAAAAAAAAAAACATTGAAAAACACTGTGACGATAAAGAAAAAATGTGCTTGAATACTAACCATTACAGCTTTTCCTACTGATAATCCGGCCAGCATCTGTAATCCGTTATGCAACACATGCAGACAGGCCAGCGGGAACAATTACCAGGATCAGGATTTTCATTTATGTAGATTCATGAATACACAGTCAAACCTAAATGTATTCAGACACCTTCAACATTTCTTACATTATCACAGTTTATTCGCTATAGTTTAGAAAATGGTAATAAAATATGACAACTGGTTTTGGCCATCCTTCTGTTAGACTGTCTCACAAATGAATTAGGTTAAATAGGTGTCAGCTGTTAAATTGAAGTACACAATTAAATAATACCAATTTAGGTCAACCAATTACCAAGCAATGCTTAATTTTGTTCAGTCTGTGGTGTTAAAAGGTCGCATCAGCAATTAAAGAAAAAAACACTTAAGCAAAACATGGTCAGGTCAAAGTGTCTGAATCATTTTTGGTCCCAAATTTTTTATAAATTTGACTGGTAGTCCACTGTATGAATAATTAATTAATTAGGTATAATATGTCACATAATATAATTTAGCTATCCTCACTTACATAAATAAACTATAGTGTCCTGTACCCACTAGTAAAAAAAAAAAAAATGATATCTGGTATCTGAATAATTTTTGGTTTGACTGTATATATTTTTATCTATAACCCATTATCTATAACTCATCATCAAGTCATTACTATAGGCAACTCACTGTCTATAGTTGATTTGTTGATATTGGTGTGACAGTATATCTTACTTTATTACGTACTTACTTTATACCTTTACATACGTATGGGTATGAAGACATTATCTGTCCCACATTATAAATGTTGAATTGAACCCTTTCCTGCTCTTTGACCTTTCAGGTGGGTGATATTGTCCAGGTGAAGGAGGATGAGACGTTTCCGTGTGACCTCATACTGCTCTCCACCAGTAGAGAAGACGGGACATGTTTCGTCACAACAGCCAGCTTAGATGGAGAGTCCAGCCATAAGGTGATTGGTCATTTTATAGAAAGGCAAACATCACTGTTATTATTCCTAAATTTAGGAGTTTATTGTAAACTTACAAGTCGCATTTACATTTACATACTGTCACATTTATTCATATAGTTTCAAAGCAGCTTCTCAGTAATAAACTGGAAAATATCAGAATCAGTGATGCAAACTTCATCAATTATGAGGCGAATTCAAGTTCTGCTGTAAAGAAGCTCTAAAAAAGACAATAGTGTCATTAATTCAGCACAAGTTAGTTCGGTATTGATTGTTGATGTTGCAAAATTCATCAATTATGAAACAAAGTCGCATCAGCTATAAAGCAGCTCTGCAGAAAACAGTAGTGTCATCTTCCAGTTTTGTTCTCATACATTGTGACTGAAATGTTACACTGTGACTGAAATGTGTTGGTCGCACTATACAGCGCACTGCCAGTTACTCTCATTAGATAGGAGATTGTAGAAATACGTGTGAGAGTTTTTGACCTTGGAATGTCGACTGGTTTCTCTCGTGCTCTCCTCTCTACACAAAGACCTATTATGCAGTTCAGGACACAAAGGCATTCAACACAGCAGAGGAGGTGGACACACTGCATGCCACGATAGAATGCGAACAACCCCAGCCGGACCTTTACAAGTGAGTAATACACACATATACAGTATCAGCAGTAAACGCATAAACAAACCCTTGCTTTCTCTTACAAACACACACTATGCATAGGACTACTGTTGCTGCATGACACAAGCATACCACACACTCCAGATACCCCACACAAATATTCTCACATGGTGTCTTAACTACACACACACACACACACACACACACACACACACACACACACACACAAAGCCCAGACTAGTCATTAATTTCTGTCTTTTCTTCCTCTCCCGCTGTAGATTTGTGGGACGCATCAATATTTATTTGGATCGTGACGAACCTATCGCGAGGTAAATCTATACTCAGGAAATTGACTCTTAATTAAAGGGCCAGTGTGTGAAAGATTGAATTCAGGAGGGACAATTTATCATTTTCATAGAACAGCTCTCTCTTCCAATTCTGATTCTTACGAAAGAAATGTTCCCATTCAGATTTCCTTGCAGTCCACTCTAACTTTTAATAAACAATTTTGTATTTTGGTACAAATATGTAAGTAAATGTAATGAAATATTATATATTTCATGTTATATAATAGATAATAATGCAAATATTGGTATCTTGGTGCACTTCAAATATGCAAATATGTTCATAAATATAGTATTTAAAATAAAATAAAAAATAAATAATATTTATGATTGTATATTGCATTTTAAATACTGCAACGACTGCATTATAATATAATATATTTAGGCAGCTTCACACATATTTATTTTCATATTTAATTCATGAATATAAAGTTAGTTGACACATAACATGAATGTTTTAGGTTACATGTATATATGCATACACTGTATAAGGTAAAGTGTATATTTCATTGCTTTTACTGGTCACCATTTCTTTTAATTTTCCATTTCCAATTACCATTCAATCACCTTTTTTTACCTTAATTTTTATTTAAAAGGGCCCTGCAGTGTGACTTTGCACTACAGTGTGTTCACTGTCAAAAGATGTGAGCATAATTTGTTCATCTTTGTAATGCTCAATTTGATCTTGTTTGATTATTTTAGACCCCTGGGTTCTGAGAACCTGCTGCTGCGTGGAGCCACACTGAAAAACACTGAATACATACATGGTAATAAAAACCACACTATATATTTACATATCATTTAAGCGCATGCTCATTTATATTTATGCATTTGGCAGACACTTTATCCTGAACATCATGCGGCGCATTCAAGGTATATGTTGTGTTCCTTCGGAGCGCTGTTTGCATTTAGTCTAAACCTACTGATGTCAATGATGCCAAGATCTATCACTATAACCCGGTACAATGCATATGTGATCAGTTTTTTAGGCAAAAGGCAGGGCAGGAGAATGAGAGAAGAGTTGCTGGTTGAGTCATTTTGTCACTCTGTTCCCACTGTAATTAAATGAGTCACTGAAGCTTGTGAGATCAGAGAGAAGTTCTTAATTGCTAGAGAGAGAGAGTGAGAGAAAGGGGCGAGAGAGGGAGATGAATGTCACATTATACACGTGAGGATTCTAAGTGCAGGGCAAGCTCTAAAAATGTTTAACTTTGTTCCAGCGGAGCCATTATGCCTTACCGTACGGTAAGACAAAAGAGCTCAGTTATGTAACAACGGGTTTCACATTGTCATAATATCAAAGAGGCTGTATAGAGATGTTCATAAGAGAATTATGTTCTCAAAATGCTCTTCGTCTTCTCTTGTTTCTCTAGCTGTGGCCATCTACACAGGCATGGAAACCAAGATGGCCCTCAACTACCAGTCCAAGTCTCAGAAACGCTCCGCTGTTGAAAAGTAAGACACGATGATAGTCTTTTGATCGGTTTATCTTGCATGTACAGTGTAATGCGTTTAGTGTCCGTTTTGTAAAGCAAATTGCAAGCGTCTGTATTTGTTGTCACGAATCGTATCAAGTTGTGCTCATATGTGTCTCGCTGACAATTCTGTCAGATAGATAAATGCAGCCATTAAGAAAATACATAAAATCTGTTTATATTGAATAAGCAGGTGTACTTTCAGAGATCTTCTTTCAAAAGTTTGGATAACATTGACTTTTTCGATCAAATCTATGCTGATTTTTTTTTTTTAGACCTTAATTTAATATTATAGATGTCATTCGGACAGGATACGAGACTCTCAGGGAAAGTTATTGCGGATGGATTTCGTCACCCTGATGTAGTATGATACGTGTCTGTATAATTAGCTCCATAAATGATTATGCATATACTATATGGGTCTGAGATCATCTCATCGCTGTTTGTCCTGCAGGTCAATGAATGCCTACCTGATTGTGTACCTCTGCATTCTGATCAGCAAAGCTCTGATCAATACGCTCCTCAAGTACGTCTGGCAGGCCGACCCAAACCGAGATGAGCCCTGGTACAACCAGAAAACTGAGACCGAGAGGCAACGGCATGTAGTACGTGCTATTATTATAAAAATGTATTTTATTTTTAGTTATAATTTATTATAGTTTATTTTATTATAATTTATTATATGTTTATTGTTTACAAATTAAAATGGAGATAGTTATAATATTTAATAATTTAATATAGAAATTTCTAAATATAAAATATTGTGTACTACTATGTTTATATATATATATACAATACACACACATACACACACACACACACACACACACACACACACACACTATATATATATATAGTATATATATACACTGTATGTATATATTGTATGTATATATATATATACTGTATATGTATATATATATACTGTATATATATATTCTGTATATACATATATATATATATTAGGGCTGTCAAATGATTAATCACGATTAATCACATCCAAAATAAAAGTTTTTTTTACATAATATATGTGGGTGCACTGTGTATAATTATTTTGTATATATATAAATACACACACATGCATGTATATTTAAGAAAAAAATATTATTTATATATAAAATATTTATATATAATATAAATTATATATAAATCTATATACAGTATATACATGAAAATATTTCTTAAATATATACAAGCATGTGTGTGTATTTATATATATAAAATAATTATACACAGTGCACCCACATATATTATGTAAAAAAAAACTTTTATTTTGGATGTGATTAATCACGATTAATCATTTGACAGCCCTAATATATATATATATATATATATATTACTAACTATATTTTATACTTTCATATTATTAACACAAAGCAAAACAAATTTTCAAAATGAAACTCGAACTATTTAATTCCCATCATTTGTCTCCTCAGTTAATCCGGGCATTCACAGATTTCCTGGCCTACATGGTTCTGTTCAACTACATCATTCCCGTGTCCATGTACGTTACCGTGGAGATGCAGAAGTTCTTGGGCTCGTACTTCATCCTGTGGGACGATGACATGTTTGATGAGGAGCTCGGAGAGCGACCGCTCGTCAATACCTCAGATCTTAATGAGGAACTTGGACAGGTGCGAAACCATTTCAGTACATTTCAAACCTGTCCGGGTCAATATTTGTTCACTCTCTCTTTTATTGCCTTCTCCATTACAGGTGGAATATGTCTTCACAGACAAGACTGGCACTTTGACAGAAAATAACATGGAGTTGAGGGAATGCTGTGTGGACGGGCATGTGTATGTGCCGCATGCCATCTGTAACGGGCAGATCTTACCTGGAGCTGCAGGAATGGACATGATCGACTCCTCTCCGGGCATAGATGGAAAGGTGAGCTTGTTGTTTGTTTCCATAACTGCTGTTTAGCAGGGATTTGGACATGTGGACAATGATTTCTGAAGGATCATGTGACACTGAAGACTGGAGTAATGACGATGAAAATGCAGCTTAGCATCACAGAATAGATTTTAAAATAGATTCAAATAGAAAACAGTCATTTAAAATTGTAATAATATTTCCCAATTTAACTGTTTGTACTGTATATGTTTGATTGAATAAATGCAGCCTTGCTGAGCATAAAAACATCTTTCAAAAAAAAAAAAAAAAACCAAAGTAACTTGAACCAAAGTAACTGTCTTACAGTAGTCCAAAAAAAAAAGTATTTGTACAAACTAAAAAAAGAAAGAAAGGAAAATCATTAAAATATTAAACCAAATATCATTTAAAACAAACAGATTTGTCTATATTTGCTAACATTTTAGCCATCTGGTTTTAACCCTCTGGGGTCGGCGGTCTCGCCGGCGATACCAGCTCACTTTTTTCCTTATCAGTGCAAAAGAGACTCAAATTACTCTGTTGATTTTGATCTTACATATAAGTGTTGTACATCATTCGATCCTGTTAAGTTTGTATTTTTTTTTGTGGAACCTCATAATAAAAACAAAGTGTTGTGCTTTTCGCCTAATAAAGAAAAATAAACATGATGCGCGTTCTGCGTTCTCTCTGTCAGTGAAGTCCATTCTGAAACGCGTCCGAAAAATCAACTGTAACTCTGCAAATACTCAGTCAAACAAGTATACAGGCACACAGGCATGAAGCCTGAATTATCTTCTTTTAAATGAAGTAATTTATATAAAAAACAAATTTTCTCATTTTATGTAATCTGTACGAAAAGAGAGAGATGATAGTCGTTCTCGTCTCAGCTCATTAAAGTTAATTTGACCACGCCCACGGAGCGCGCGCTCTATTCAAACACAAATGCTCTGAGGCGATCCACGCCCACATCAGCTGGATAACCCACCGAAAGAGACTCAGATTTACGACGCTGTGAGGAATAATAGTACTATCTTAATAATAATCCTGGAAAAAATTACCTCAGAAGTAGGCTACAGGTAGTTTCATTTGGAGGAGCAACGGATCCAGCCGAGGAAATAGGTACATTCTTTATTTTCAAGTGCTTTGTGCTAATCGCGATATGGAATAGTGTCTGTAAACCAAAAGACTGTTTGAATCGCGTTTTTGTGTGTGAATGAATGAACAGCTTTTACCTAACTATATTCCAATACTGAGATGAGTAAAAATCGACTGAAATATGTTGAAATAAAATATTTTTGTATAAGCAACGTATTAAACTGCAAATTAACATTTATATGTCCTAATCATAAAAACGATATGTTACATATGAAAGACAAGATGCCGTTTTTACTGTAAAATACTGCCACATCAAATAAGCTTGTTTGCTAAGATGTTATTATAGTGTTTGTTCGATTGTAGGCTATATTCAAACTAATTAATCCGCAACTGTGAAATATGTGATAAAATGTATACTTTAGTATATAATACAAAGAAAGATTACATTTGAAATATAGTTAAAATTTTAATTGTTGTTGTAATTGTAACCTTTTTATTAAAATAGCAAAAATATATGTAGGCTACATATAAATAAATCTTAGGTAAATCTTAAAAGCCCAATATAAGCCTCCTCTTTAAATTATTTGTATTGTGTTTTATTAGTGACACATTTGGGATACATTCCCAAACTTTCTGTAAAAACAGTATGATAATTAACTGCACAATTACTAGAAATTTTTACATTTGATATTATACAATTTGCAAGCACAATTTGAAAAATAAATAAATAATTGGAACTGTGAACCAATTTTGTATTATATAGGCATATATATATATATATATATGTATTGTCATTGCATTCTTGTGGCTCAGTGACACACCTGAATGAAAGGGTCATTAGTATGCAGCTCATTATGCGGGGCCATTGTCTTCTCAGGTGTGAATCACAGCAGGTCACACATTTTTAAATTTAAACCAATCTATTGTTTTATGTGAATGATAAGGCAGGATGATTTTCAGATCATTTTGAAGAAAAAACTCTAGGCGACAACATCCATTAGTCAAAAGTCTTGTGGACACATATTTAGTATGTGTTTTGTGGCCTTATTTCAGAAACTTTAAGTTTTAGTTTTTTCAATAACCACGCATAAACAATATTCTCTCAAAAATACAAAAATGTACATACATGTTGATAACACATTATGGTAGCCCTGTTTGTGCTAAATAGAGTGTAATTACACCTTTGCCAGTAATATGTTTATAAGCAACTGAAAAAAGCACAAATGTCAGAGTATGTCAAAACATCTCAAGGACCCCAAAAACACCTTGGACCCCAGAGGGTTAATGTGATTTGTATACATTTAATGAAAGAAGCTAAAGAAGCTATAAAAACTTTTGGACAAGATGAGAGAATGTTATTATCAATAGCTAGTTATGTGTCATTGCACAGATAAATCATGTTATCACCAAGGCAAGTTTTTGCATGAATATTTTAGCTGTGGATGGGTGGAGTGATGGATGTATTCTAATTTTATCTTTGAGTGATGTGACACATTAATGCTGAAGATTAACTAAAACATTTATTAAAGAATTTGTTAACTCGAATTTCACCTCACATCTCTTGTCAGTTGTATTTTTGACTGTGATTTGTGAATAATGGATAAACTCAGTTTGCTCATTCAAATAAGATTCTGTTAGGATAATATTGTGTGCACGTGCATGAAGTGAAATATCAGAGTTCAGTGTTGTTGAGATCTTTAATGTCTGCTTGTATCAAATGTATCCAAATATTTACTGGATACATGGGTATATTGACTGCATTTTGTTCGGAGTTAGACACAGACACTCTCTCTCTCTCTCTCTCTCTCTCTCTCTCTGTTTTCCTTTCTTCTGGTGTGTGAGAAAACAGATTAATGATTCTGTTCTTCTGAGCTGACTTTTAAGTAAATGTAGTGTCACATAACCCGTGTGTGTACTGTACACTACTGGTCAAAAGTTTGTAATATTTAAAGACTGTTTAATGTTTTTGAAAGACGTCTATTATGCTCACCAAGGCTGCATTTATTTTATCAAAAGCACAACAGTAATGTGAAATATTATTACAATTTAAGTTTAAAAGAACTGTTTTGACCAAATCATCATATCAGAATGATTTCTGAAGGATCATGTGACACTGAAGACTGGAGTAATGATGCTGAAAATCCAGCTTTACATCACAGGAATAAATTACTTTCTAAAATATATTGAAATAAAAAAAGTTATTTTAAATTGAAACAATATTTCACAGTTTTTACTGTATTTTTTATCAAATAAATGTAGCCTTGGTGAGCAGAAGAGATTTATTTTTCTAGTATTACATTTAATACAGTATATTACTGTTTTTGCTTTAGGAATTGGGAACTCTTTGTAGCAAAAGTTTTGTACACCGTATTTCAGGGGAAACATTTAGGTCTTCTTGAAATTATCAGGGATTTAGAACCAATTGTCTTGTTAATCTCTCGTAGGGTGGTGTCATTTCTGACTCTTGGTGTGTGTGTGTCTCATCAGGAGCGAGAGGAGCTGTTTTTCCGTGCATTGTGCCTGTGTCACACAGTCCAGGTGAAGGAAGAGGAGACGGTGGATGGCATTAAGAGAGGAATCCATCAGGGCAAATCCACCTCCTTCTACATATCCTCCTCTCCAGACGAGGTTGCGCTGGTGGAGGGAATGAAAAGGCAAGACACATGCATGCATAAACTCATAAACATGCACTCACACCTACACACTTTATAAAACTATATGGTAACACTTTACAATAAGATCTCATTTGTTAACTTCATTAGTTAACACAACCTAACAATGAGCAATATATTCTTACAGCATTTATTAAAGGTAGGGTAGGCAATTTCGGAAAGGCTAGCGATAGCAAGCTAG
This sequence comes from Rhinichthys klamathensis goyatoka, assembly GCF_029890125.1. Classification (NCBI taxonomy): domain Eukaryota; kingdom Metazoa; phylum Chordata; class Actinopteri; order Cypriniformes; family Leuciscidae; genus Rhinichthys; species Rhinichthys klamathensis. The sequence goes on from NW_026606612.1 coordinate 128,730, forward strand.
CATTGAAAGTTTGAGATCCCACCCCCTCCTTTAGAGCGCTCGACGAAGCCACACCTCCTTCAAAACACATGAATGTGTACAGCAGAGTCTGCAAAGCATCACAAGACGAGAAACAGCGTTAAATTACCTCATGTCTCAAACCATGTAACATTACAATAATTACAGAGCTCTTACTTGGACCAACTGACTGCTGCAGATTCATTTTGGCGTTGATAGTGTTGACACAGAAACGCATAAATCCGAGTCTGAGGACGTGAACCGCTCCGGGTAGAACGTCACGGGTTAACATCTCATAATTACGGTTACGACATGGTGTGAACCCAGCATAAGCTCGTTGTTTTGGTTCAGGAGGAACTGTAAAATGCGGCTGCTGTTTGTTCATGGAGCTCGGTGACTGTCTACCACTGCATATCCTTACTGAACGCGCTGATGATGTGTGATGTCTGTGTGGGCAGGGTGTTGCGGAGGTATGGAAATACATATGTTGACAGGCAGATGAGACATCCTATCATTGCATTCGGACCAAATGCATTGATCGGACTGACATTTTTTTGGTCCTGAGACATCCACAAAGATATATGTACATGTTTTAATATTTAGACCACTTCTATTATTGATTGCTATCATGATGTGAAGAGAGTTTCAACCAGTATAACAAAAAGTGTTTATAAAAAAATTGCCTACCCTACTTTTAACCTTTGTTAATGTTAATAAAAAATTTTAGGTTAGTTCAAAAGTGCATTAACTAATGTTAACTGACATAACTTTTGGTCTTAAAACATATGTTAGTAAATTTTGAGATTAACATTAACTAAGATTAATAAATGCTGTCAAAGTTGTTGTGCGTTTGTTATATTTGTAAATGTCTTCATTAGATTTTCAAAGAAAAGTTGATTCATTATGACATGAGCCCAATAAGAAACAAATAAGAAACAGAGCTGACTTTCTCTTTCTCTCACCTGCTCAGGTTGGGCTTCACCTATCTCCGTCTGAAGGACAGTCACATGGAGATCCTTAACAGAGATGATGAAATGGAAAGGTGAGCCATCTGGACAACAGCATGAGCGCAATGACCAACAGGAAACTAGCAGCATTCTGATGTCTTTTAGACAGTCTGAGGAAGGGTTTTTTAAATAGTTTGTAATAGTGTTATTAAAATAATAGTAAAATGAATACAATACTATAAAAGTAAAATATTAATAGAAGAATATGTTTAAATATAGATTTGCATATGATAATTAACATGTTATATTAATACTTATATTATATAATACTTATAATTACTTATAAATATAATAATAAGTATGCAGACATATATATATATATATATACACTCACCTAAAGGATTATTAGGAACACCTGTTCAATTCCTCATTAATGCAATTATCTAATCAACCAATCACATGGCAGTTGCTTCAATGCATTTAGGGGTGTGGTCCTGGTCAAGACAATCTCCTGAACTCCAAACTGAATGTCAGAATGGGAAAGAAAGGTGATTTAAGCAATTTTGAGCGTGGCATGGTTGTTGGTGCCAGACCGGCCGGTCTGAGTATTTCACAATCTGCTCAGTTACTGGGATTTTCACGCACAACCATTTCTAGGGTTTACAAAGAATGGTGTGAAAAGGGAAAAACATCCAGTATGCGGCAGTCCTGTGGGCGAAAATGCCTTGTTGATGCTAGAGGTCAGAGGAGAATGGGCTGACTGATTCAAGCTGATAGAAGAGCAACTTTGACTGAAATAACCACTCGTTACAACCGAGGTATGCAGCAAAGCATTTGTGAAGCCACAACACACACAACCTTGAGGCGGATGGGCTACAACAGCAGAAGACCCCACCGGGTACCACTCATCTCCACTACAAATAGGAAAAAGAGGCTACAATTTGCAAGAGCTCACCAAAATTGGACAGTTGAAGACTGGAAAAATGTTGCCAGGTCTGATGAGTCTCGATTTCTGTTGAGACATTCAGATGGTATAGTCAGAATTTGGCGTAAACAGAATGAGAACATGGATCCATCATGCCTTGTTACCACTGTGCAGGCTGGTGGTGGTGGTGTAATGGTGTGGGGGATGTTTTCTTGGCACACTTTAGGCCCCTTAGTGCCAATTGGGCATCGTTTAAATGTCACGGCCTACCTGAGCATTGTTTCTGACCATGTCCATCCCTTTATGGCCACCATGTACCCATCCTCGATGGCTACTTCCAGCAGGATAATGCACCATGTCACAAAGCTCGAATCATTTCAAATTGGTTTCTTGAACATGACAATGAGTTCACTGTACTAAAATGGCCCCCACAGTCACCAGATCTCAACCCAATAGAGCATCTTTGGGATGTGGTGGAACGGGAGCTTCGTGCCCTGGATGTGCATCCCACAAATCTCCATCAACTGCAAGATGCTATCCTATCAATATGGGCCAACATTTCTAAAGAATCCTTTCAGCACCTTGTTGAATCAATGCCACATAGAATTAAGGCAGTTCTGAAGGCGAAAGGGGGTCAAACACAGTATTAGTATGGTGTTCCTAATAATCCTTTAGGTGAGTGTATATATATATATATATATATATAGACACACACACACACACACACACACACACTTGTGGATTTTAAATTATTTTTGCATATAATTAAAAAAAAAAACATTTAACTTCATACCACTAGCACTAGCAGTGCTGCTAACACCCCCTGTGGTGACTGCAGCTTTAATTTTCTTGTCATGCTATGTAATTTTCCCACATGTGGTGTGAGAAAGAAACCTCAGCAGAGGAACAGTTTGATCTGTAATCATCTGTGTATTTACTCAGCAGGTTGTCATATTAATATAGTTGTGTGTTTATTAAAATAACACTGTTATACAGTATGTTTTGGGAAGCAGTGAAGTTTTCCTGTTCAGTGTGTGTGTGTGTGTGTATGCCCTTGAAGGACAAGGATCAGCCATAATTAGTGCAGCTACACACTGTCCTACTGCTGAGAACATGAGGGTCAGCACAGTCACATAAAAACTCTATCTGTCTGTGATAAAGATGCATCCCAAAGGATCCAGTCAGCGCCTCTGATTTATCTGTACATAGGTATCCTTTTAAATCGAAATACTTCCTACGTTATCTGGTTGTGTTTATGCATTCACAGATTTGAGCTGTTGGAAGTATTGAACTTTGATTCAGTGAGGAGGAGAATGAGTGTAATCGTAAGATCAAGCTCAGGTATGATGAAAACACACACACACACACACACACACACGCACGATCACATTACATAAATGTACTTTATATACTATTACTGTTTTTAAACCACTTTTTACACATGAAGATGTAGCTCGCATCTGGGTACAAATATTTCCCCAAAATTAAGTAGGTACACACAGATACACACACAAATTTACAAATCTAAATGAGGACGTGTCGTACACTTGAGTTGTTTTTATATAAAGCTAAATATAATTATTATATATTGTTATAAACTATAGGAAACCTTGATGCCTTTTTCTAATATATAAAAATATAATGTCAGTTTAACATGTTAATGTTAGTGTGATTTATTATTTAAAGTCCCTGTAAAGTAAAAATTAAGTATGTGTTCTGAGTTTGTCACACCACAGAAAAATGTGTTATTAGCCACCCAGACAAATTTGAATGATAAAAAAAAGCTGGCAAGTACATAAAATAAGCTATCAAAATCTTGAAAAAATGAGCAGTATTCTCTGCTCTCAAACGCTGGGGGCGTGTCCGCTGGCTGCGCTGAAACCACGCCCACTCGCGGGAAAGCAGCCGACGGTGATATTTGTGATACTGCTTTCGGGACGGGGAGATGAAGGCCGAGGCGGGAGATAGTCGGTTCGGCCCCATTCCCCTGTAACAGCGGATTATCAGTGAATCCCAGTTGTCTCCGACGAAAGTTTATAAAACTATCCTGTGTAAAATGATCGCTACAGAGGCGGGTGTTGGTGGTGGTCCTCAGCTCTCCATCAAGGTTGGCTCTTCACAAAATTAATCCACCTCTTCTTGATGTGATCGTTTTCAGGAAATTTAAATAAAGACACCGATCTGTTTTGTACATGATCGCATCCAGGTAGTAGCCTACGCATTTCCGTGTCGAAGGCATAGCTAGCTAGCAAACTCTAGGCTGTAGTAACTAATAGTACTGACAGTAACTCACGATTGAGCGGCGAACTGATGCGAATGTGCTCTATTGTTAGGGGAGGGGCCAGCCTCAGTGCGTCATCAAGTAGGGGCGTGTCCAAGAGCTCAGGGGCTCCAGTGCGTCATCGAGCCCCGTTTTAGCCCCGCCCAAAAAATCCGGAAAATAGCAATGGTGAAAAACTGTTTAACGGTCTAACTCCACAATTCAGTAATTCACAGTTCACAGTCTTTGTAATATGTTTTAGCAATACATTTCTAACATTTATAATGGGTTTAGATTTTTTTTTTTAGCATTGCCTTTACAGGGACTTTAAAAAGTGATCAAAATTGAAAAGTTAATCATGCCTCCTGATCAGTAATCTAATCCCATACTTTTATACAGTTATGTTTAATGAAATACAAATAAAACAAACAATATATTAACTTATAAAGGGGCTTAGTCTATTTTTTGTTTTATTCTGCCACAATAATGTAGTCTTTGAATTATCTCTACAAATATTGATATATTGGTTTATATTAGATTCATTTGATAAATTGTTCTGCAAATAATGTAATTAATTTTATTTGAATTTTTAGAGATTTTTAGAGATTGGCAGCCCTAATTATTCACTTAATTTATGAAGGATTTTCCCATCTGAGAACATACCCAAAGGGATTTAGCTAACGTCTGGGGATAATTTTGTACTCAAATCATTGCTGAGTAAACACTCACGCACACACACACACACACACACGCGCGCGCGCGCGCACGCACAAACACACTCATTCTGGAACAGCAAGTGACTGTTGAACATTCCAGTGAAAGTGTCTGAGTCACCATGTGTGCCCAAATTGAGGAGCCAGTTAATGCAAGTGGGTCAGTGTGCTACTAGCATACAAACGAGAGTTAGATTTAACATCTGTATGACTCCTGAATACATTCAGTCACATACAATTGACCTGATAACTACTCTTTTAATTAAAAAAATTAAGATAATCTTGAATACACTGAGAACCTGACAGCATAACTAATATGCTAATTTAAAACAATGAAATGATGCTCGTGACCAATTTTACTTCCATATTGTGATGTATGATAGTTTTTCAGAGAGAAACAGGATATAAAATAGGGTACATTTTTATTTCATGTTGACTTTAAGCATTTTTGCTACAATTATGAATTAAAGGGATAGTTCACCCAAAAAAATTGTAATTCTCTTATTTACTTTCCTTCATGCAATCCCCAATGTAAATGACTTTCTTTCTTCAGATAAACACTAACAAAGATTTTCCTGAAAATAATCCATCTCTGCGAGTCCATATAATGCCATTGAATGGGTGGCGTTCATTTGACCCTTGGAAAACCACACAAAGCGTTCATGATGGTAATCTGTACAACCCCAGTCAGTGGATGAATCAATAGCTGCGTTTACATGGACCCTAATAATCCGATTGTAATCGGACTACTAGCACATTCGGAATCAAAAAGTCACATGCAACCATGTCAATTAAAAAGACGTGGTTTACACCTTTTCTAATCTGATCGAGAGGACATGTTTACACTTGATGGGATTGAAAAATGAAACGCGAGTTGCGCATGTGCAATGACGTAGAAATGGTGTAATGATGTATGAAAAGAGTGAAAAGAGCTGTTGTTGTTGAAGTATCACAAATGACTATCGTGTCATTCTAAAATGTTCCTTCACTCATCGTTTGTGAAGTGCATACCTTGAGCCCTTGTTTCGGACTCTCATCCAGCTACATTAGCCTGACTTCGTCATACTCATATTCTAGTCAGAATGTGAGTCTGATACTGCTCTATAGGGCTTTGATTATGAGGTGTGTCTTAACCGAACCAGGAAAAAAAAACTCTGCACTCAATTGGATAGACCTACAACCAATGAGAGCAACGCAGTAAGTTAACTACTTTGCATAGCACAGTTGTCAACTACAGAACTCAAATGCGTGTTCTGTCAAACGAGTGTTGCTTCTTTTACTTGGTCCTCAATGAGTGCGACCAAAGGAGAAACCACAACGACCACAGGGTTTTCATTGCGTCCCATCTTCTTAGTGACCATCGGAGCCAGCTGATAAATTAAACTTTTGCCGAATCCCGTAGGAAGGACGGCAAACACATCTTTCCGATCGACAAATGCCTTGATTGCAGTTCTCTGTTCGTCTATTAAAATGAATGCGCTGTCGATTTCTTTTACAACAGACGCGATAGCGGAATCTCTACATCTCAGTTCTCCAGCGGCAGTCATCTGTGAGGGGAACCAGTTAAGCGCTCTTTGATAACGTGATGATTACGTCCCTGCAGATCATCTGTCCATCATCGTATAAAGCCCGCCCTGGCAATTTGATTGGCCCGAACATTTTTTGACTGATCATAATTACTCCTCAATGGAGCGAGTCCAGACCGAACTTCCAGACCAAAAAATGTTGTGGGCGGGGTTCGGGCTGGCATCCAGGCTACAGACACCTTGTTTTGGGCACTTGTTTGGCTTAGTTTTTACTGCTTGATAAATATAAGCAGAACAATTCACACGCACGTCAACCTGATCACTGTATTTAACGTTCATGTAAACACTTTGTTTGGTTTAATCAATCGGAATTAATTAATTCAGATTGAAATAAAAGGTGTCCATATAAACGTAGCTAATGTCTTCTCAAGCAAAACGATAGGTGTAAGAAAAATGCTAAAATATTGCACTCTTTTAACTATAAACTATCGCTTCCAGCCAACTGTCCCAGGTGCATTCACAAGTTCAAGTTTTTTTCCTCACACACCTATCGTTTCGCTTCAGAAGACATTGGTCCATCCACTGGGGTCGTATGGATTACCATCACAAGCGTTTTGTGTGGTTTTTGAAGTGTCAATCGAGCGGCACCTATTCGATGGCATCATATGAACTCAAAGAGATGGATTATTTTCTTAAAAATCTTTGTTTGTGTTTATCTGAAGGAAAGTCATATACATAAGGGATGGCATGAGGGTGAGTAACCCAGATAGCACAAGTCTATTTGATGTGATGTTTACATCTGGAAGACGTATTTTTAAGAGCGTTTGTTCATCTGCAATACGTCTATAGGAACGTTTCCTGTCAGATATCAAATAGACGTTTAACATGCATTCTAAATCATTACATCTTAAAGACATCTTCTAAACATCTATTTGACATCTGACAGAAAACGTCCTATAGACGTATTGCAGATGAGCAAACACTCTTAAAAATACGTCTTCCAGATGTAAACATCACATCAAATAGACTTGTGCTATCTGGGAAATGATGAGAGAATTTTCAGAACTATCCATTTAATACCTATTATGAAATTATTGAAAGCATGCAATACCTGGTGTTGTACAGTTTCTTCTTCTAGTTGTATGTGTTCATAATTGTTTGTTTGTTCTAGGAGAGTACTACTTGTTCTGTAAAGGTGCAGATTCCTCTATTTTCCCACGGGTGGTTTCTGGGAAGGTGGAGCAGGTCAGAGCGCGAGTAGAGCACAACGCTGTGGTGAGCAGAAATCGGAAACATCTTCATCTTCTTTCTTATTTTAGCAGAGCTATTAATAGGCCACAAAAGCACCTTTTTTAGATCTTGGTGTAAAAAAGCTCCTCTCAGATGTGTTTGCTTGTGCAACTTGTTCAGCATGAGCATCATCTTCAAAATAAAGGCTGAAAGAGAAAAGTACCTACAGTACAAGCATCACAGAAAATGAGAAAGAAACCAGAAAGTCTTTATTGCCTTTCTATGTATGCATTTGCAAACTGCAGCCCAACTCTGTTCTCATTAGCTTTCCTATTACAACTGTTATTAGTTTAATATCTCTATGTAACTTTATAGCACCAGAAGTCATTTGTACTTTTTGCTGTTTATAATCTAATGAATATAATTATCTTAAACATGTCAAATATATGAAACTGTTTAAAGAAAAATTATATAACTATGGTCCCAGGCATAAGGAATGGATCTAATGTTATAGACTGACACAGCTCTATGTTACTTCATTATGTTACTCACAGACCTGTGTCAGGAATTACATCACTTTAGAAAGGGTTTGGTTGTACTGGCATTCGTGCTGATTCATGACTTTGGTAGCAGTAGTGAAAATGTTTCTCTAGAGGCGAATCTTTGTTCTAAAGACAGAATGAAGGAGCTCAAAATGACAGTTCTATCAGTTGTGTTTTATTAACAGTCATAATGGGAACTTTTCAACTAGAGCATTTTTCCATTCAATAATCTACATTTCAAAGGGTTTGTTCAACAACTGAAAATTGTGTCATTTACTCACCATCATGTAGTTTTAAACCTGTATAGGGCTTTTCACACTTGAAATAGTCAATCCTGGGTTATTCTAAACTGTAGGGAAACAGAATCCTGGGTTATCCTGAGTTATCTTCATGTTTCACACTGCTCATACTTTACCAGGGGTTAACAATTAATCCTGGGTATTCATAAGATACTGTTTCACACCCTACATTCCTAAACCCGTCCTATTTGCATATTTGCATTGTCATTGCCATTGATTGGAAGAACGCAGTGACCTGTTTATATAAAAGCTCGTCCTCATATTATACATTGCCGACTGTACTATCAAGTACCCCGGGTAAAAATCAGTGCTAACCCCGCTTCTAAATTACAAGCGTGAAATGTGAAAACCTGGGGTTTAGAAGGACGGTAAGCCGGCGTTAAGTCCAGTGTGAAAAGCCCTTATGACTTTCTTTCTTACATGGAAAATTAAATGTTTTTCAGAATGTTCATGCTGCTATTTTGCATACAACTAAAGCAAGTCAAGTTTCAAAAAAGACAACCAAAAAAACTGCTTTTTTTGGAGCTTGACAGCTTGTGGTCAACACATGATTGATTCTATGGAAAAGAGCAGCGTGAGCACTCTGCAAAATATTATTGTTTTACCACAGAAGAAAGAAAGTCACAAAATTGGAACAATACAAGTGTGAATAAATAATGTCAACATTTAATTTCTCTTTGCATTGGTATTGTTCTTTCCTTTTATGTTGTGTAAACCTATATTTAGTTATATCTAAGATTAATGCTGTTTTGGGACAAAGAATGAAATCTGGAGTTGAATTTGGTCTCTTTTTGCAAACGAATGGACCTGGTAGGCTAAGCTGACAACTTGTTTTCAAATCCTGGAAGGCTAAGCTGACAACTTGTTTCAAATCTTTCCCTTGTAGGAGGGTTTACGGACTCTCTGTGTGGCTTATAAGAAGCTGACTCATGAGGAGTATGAGAAAACGTGCCATCTCCTCAACAGCGCTAAACTAGCTCTGCAGGAGCGTGACAAGAAACTGGCTGAAGCTTATGATGTCATCGAAAAGGATTTCATCCTGCTGGGAGCCACGGCTGTGGAAGATAGGTGAATCGCTGCCTCCTAAGTTTGATTGACTTGTTTAAAAATTCTTGTACTGAAGTGAATCAAACTTTCCATTTCAAAGTTCACAAATTAACAGAAGCTGACTGACTGGAATCCAAACCATTTCATTGTTCAGTATTCCCTTGTCAAATCCAGAATGCAAATACTAATAACTCTGCCACTAAGATACAGTGGGATCCAAATGTCAACCCAGGTTTTATTTTGCATTTTGTAGTTAAATAGATTGTTTGTTGATGGTATTTGCATAACAATTTGAGTGAAATGTTTATTTGAAATAATACCAAGTATTGTTATCCAGCATCATTTGAAAACGTGCTTTTATTAACAAATTATCAAGTGTGCATTATAGTTTGAGGCAATAAACAACAACTCAGTATTGCTCTCCAGCATGATTTGAGAATGATCCAAAGAGAATCTTGTGTTTCAGTGGAAGCAAGAACATGTGACTTCTTAAATAGTAGCCTAAAAATAGCCCAGAATCAAATATTTTCTGTTTATTTTAAACCCTAGTGTACATTCCCAGAAATTGACAACACTTTGTAACTACACTGGAGTCGCTATAGAGAATCAGGGAACGGTTCATTTTATCAGGCTTTAAGTCCTTCATCTATGTGCTCTAAATATGCAGATTACTCTCCCATTCCCTCATGCTCCAACCCGCTGCACCGTCAAAAAATCCATAGTGTCGGGATATATGGAACCATGACGTCTGAAGCATTTCTGAGCAAGTCCGATATGGCTTTCCAGTGTTTATGTTGCCAAGTAAAAACATCAGCATGTTAATAATAACCTTGTGTTTTCAAAAAAGTGCATCATGCATTTCGCTAAGTAAACAAGAATCGTTGTACATTTTCCCGAAATGAAATTGATCATAAATGTGCATTAGCAGTATTAGATTTTTAACTGGCTGAATGCCAAGGTTCCGATTGGCCCAATAACTGGGTGGGAGAGTTACAGGTCCGGCGTCCAGTTGAAGCGCACGTGAGCACCCGCGGTCCTGGCAGAACCAGTGTGAGTTAACGTTAATTGCACAGGCAATCAATAGAGTCCATCCATTAGGCTCCAGTGTCCTGATAATGAGCAGCTAACGTAATTAGACCCCCTCTTGAATCAATCGGGGGCCGGCAGACGCGGATCTGATGAACCACTGTTTTGGCTTATGCACTTATGGAGGCCATCCAACCCAACGTTATAAATAAACACATCAATCCATGTCGACCGCCTTAATGAATATGACAGAGCAAACAAATAGTGATTACTGGACGGGAACTTATTTTGTCAGGCCGTGTTAATTAGATGCAATCACTGCCCCGTAGGCACCAGCCTGTTTGTGTCTCCAAGAGGTCACTCAAGATGATGTGTTGCAGTCAAAAATTCACGAAGCTAATTTGATAAGTCATCGCTGACTGTTTGTAACAGGATTGAAAACAATATGCAAGAAACATTCTTACTCAACATGAAAAGGCAAATGCAAACATTAGTGACCACGCCTTTTCCTTTTCCAAATTCCCATTGTTTAGCGATATATGAAGCACAACTGACACAGAAGTCACTTTCGAACTGAAAGCCGCTTTCTGTTGTTCAATGCAACGGATTCATGTATTTAAGATTGAAACATATATATATATATATATATATATATGATATAGATATAGACATTCAACAAGAAAAAAATTAGAAGGACTTTTTATCTGTTGAGAATTCATAGAGAAAAGTGGATGTTCAGTACGAGAATAGAGCCTGACTTGAATGTAAGACTGCAGTGGATTGTAGAGGGGATATAATTAATGTTACATAAGTTTTAACCTGCATTAAATTACTGCTAACTATTGCCAAGATTTTAGAAAGGCTGCATTAGCTAACAGTTGCCTAAAACAATGTCTAAAATGGCTATATTATTTCCCCGCCCACTTGGCCTATAGGTGACATAATTTGAAAAGGAAAGTCATTTCAAAGGTGGAGCATGTTATTATGAAGACAAATTGTTTGTTTTTTCACAATGAAGTGCATGAATCATGCTCAATAATTTTGCTTTCACACTGTCAGTGACTTTGGCGCTGTATGTTGCCAATGGCTGGTGGTGAGTTCGATAGTGAGCGTTTTCCATCACTGTGACATTCACCGATGTTATTCCACCAAATCAGTTTTCTTGCTGCTGAAAAACAATGATTTTGGAGGGAAAATACTACTATTGGTACACAGAATACTAATATTAAAGATGAACGAGAAACAGCGAGTGCTCTTAGCCATCGTGGCTTTTAATCTGCAGCGAAAGCACAACCGCTGGTCTATCTATACGTTCACAAAACCATTCAGGCTCGGAGTCAGCAAAGCGAGTACCAAAATATATACACAGAGGCATATCAGATTCATGAATTATAGGAAAGTAAATAACTCTTCCCCCATTACTCATATTGGTGTCGCTCCCAAAAGTTGCTCTTCATTTGCATAAAGTTAAACATATCTCAACTTTGTCGCGTCACTGGACACGCCTAGATCCTGTCGCCAATGGTCACTGTTGCTTGTGTCGCCCAGCTCTCCACTGAAATGAATGGGATCATGTCACTGCGTGTCGCTGGTAGTGTGAACGCAGCTTAAAGGGATACTCCACTTTTTTGGAAATAGGCTCATTTTACAACTCCCCCAGAGTTAAACTGTTGAGTTTTACCGTTTTTGAATCCATTCAGCCGATCTCTGGTTCTGGCGGTACCACTTTTAGCATAGCTTAGCATACATCATTGAAGTGGACAAGACCATTAGCATTTCTAAAAAAAAAAATGACCAAAGAGTTTCGATATTTTTCCTATTTAAAACTTGCCTCTTCTGTATTTACATCGTGCACTAAGACCGACGGAAAATGTAAAGTTGCGTACCATGAGAGCAGCAGGCGTAATGATATGACGCAGCGCCTGAAAATAGTTCCGTTGTGTTGACGGAAGGTAGCCTAAGTTGTGATTTTCTAGGCTGATATGGCTTGGAACTATACTCTCATTCCTGCGTAATAATCAAGAAACGTCACTGCCGTACCATGAGAGCAGCAGGCGTAATGATATGACGCAGCGCCTGAAAATAGGCGTCCTTCAGTCAACACAACGGAACTATTTTCAGGCGCTGCGTCATATCATTACGCCTGCTGCTCTCATGGTACGCAACTTTACATTTTCCGTCGGTCTTAGTGCACGATGTAACTACAGAAGAGTCAAGTTTTAAATAAGAAAAATATCGAAACTCTTTGGTCATTTTTTTTTTTTAGAAATGCTAATGGTCTTGTCCACTTCAATGATGTATGCTAAGCTATGCTAAAAGTGGTACCGCCAGAACCAGAGATCGGCTGAATGGATTCAAAAACGGTAAAAGTCAACAGTTTAACTCTGGGGGAGTTGTAAAATGAGCCTATTTCCCAAAAAAGTGGAGTATCCCTTTAAGGCCATGAATGTGTTTAAGAAAAAGTGTAAAAGTTTGCAGTCCATTTTTTTTTTTTTGGGTTCGGTTAGTTTGCGAAAACATTTGATTTCCATGTAGACTTTAAGCCAAGGTTTTAGAATCTTAGAATGTTATGGAGCCAAATAGAATGTTGGGGAAGTAATAAGGAATGTTATGACTTATTTAGAATGTTGGAATTTGTTTAACTTCTTCAATAGAATGCTGCTGAGTGAAATGCAATTCACGTTATTAGAATGTTTAATAAGGAGTGTAATAGAATGTATTCCCGGGAGTCTCTGTGAGAATGTCACTAGTCCCCACATGGCTGGGCTGTGAGTGAGGTGCAGTCTTAATGATCTGGCAGGAGTGTGGCACTGTGAATCCTGACTGCTGGGCTGCTTAATTACTGAGTGAAGTGGGCTGAGACATCACACTGCCGTATGAGACCTCCGAGCCACCGAGCCATGCAGAGCACTGTCCATTAACTTCCACTCCAGCACTGCGCAAAGAATAAAGCACACAGGATTGCTACGGTACATACTGTGCCAAAATGTAGCTGCTGCTGCTACTATACAGTTAAAACAATTGGGCTGTCAAAGCAACAATTGCATAACTGTCACTTCGGATGTTTTATGCAGTACTTTGGATACTATTTACGTCAATGTGTGACAGGTTCACTAGATTTGTTTTTAAAGAGTGAACTTATTTGACATTGACCCTTTAGTAAGCTCCCCTCCCAAGCTTTACAGAATATGTCGGATTTAACTAAAGTGGAGATTTTTTTATGAATATCATTCTTATGTGAGCTTGTCGTAATGGTGACATTGGAAAGAATTTTATCTGCTGGTTGTTTTTACGTTACAGTTCAAACGTTTAGGATCAATACGATTTTTGTAATGTTTTTGAAAGAAGTTTCTTATGCTCACCAAGGCTGCATTTACTTGACCTGAAATACAGTAAAAACTGTAAATATTGTGAAGTAATATTGTTAAAATAACTGTTTTGTATTTTAAAATGTTAAAAATTCCTGTGATGGCAAGGCTTAATTTTCAGCATCATTACTCCAGTCTTCAGTGTCACATGATCCTTCAGAAATCATTATAATATGATGATTTGCTGCTCAAGACACATTTATTACTATTATCAATGTTGGAAATGGTTGTGATGGTTAATATTTTTGTGGAAATAGTGATGGATTCTTTCTAGGATTCTTTGAAGAATAGAAAGAACAAATGAACAGCATTCATTTGAAATACTTTTGTAACCGTTTAAAAGTCTGTACCGTTTTGTTTTTATCAATTTAATACATCCTTGCTAAATTAAAGTATTAATTTCTTTTTAAAAAACTAAAATCTTAATGCCCCCAAACATTTGAATGGTAGTTTAAATCATTAAATTACACAGGAACCTGATTAAAAACTGTCGAATTCCTTAGGACTGTAAAATAGACGTACATAAGAAAGGAAACATGGTGGATGTCAACAGTTGCGAGGGTCATTAGCACGTTTAAGGCTAGCGAAGGTTTGTGCTAATCATGTACATGAAATGCTTAAAAAAAAGTTATTATTTTATGTTTCAGGCTGCAGGATAAAGCGGCCGATACCATCGAGTCCCTGCACAAGGCTGGTATGAAGGTTTGGGTTCTCACAGGGGACAAAATGGAGACGGCAGCAGCCACATGCTATGCTAGCAAGTTGTTCCATCGCAATACACAGATCCTGGAACTGACAACCAAGCGGACCGAAGAGCAGAGTCTCCATGACGTCCTGTTCGACCTGAGCAGGACTGTCCTGAGACAGCATGGCGGCATGACCAGGGACACTTTCTCAGGGTGGGTACAGTGGAAATGTGTACATGCCCTCATGTTTACACACAGGCACCTTCACACATATGTTTCGTCCACACAGGCTCTCGGGTGATTGCCAAGACTATGGTCTCATAATCGATGGGGCAACACTGTCAGCTGTACTGAAGCCAACACAGGAAGGAAACAGCAGCGGAGGGAACTACAAGGAAATATTCCTGGAAATCTGCAGGAACTGCAGTGCTGTTCTCTGCTGCCGCATGGCACCCTTACAGAAAGCACAGGTAATGCAGCACTTCAGTCACTAAGAGTATACACTACTGTTCAAAAGTTCGCCAAGTCTCACCAAGGCTGCATTTATTTGATCAAACATACAGTAAAAACACTAAATATTATTACAATTTAAAATAACTCTTAATATATTTTAAAATGTCATTTATTCCTGTGATGCAAAGCTGAATTCTCAGCATCATTCAGTGTCACATGATCCTTCAGAAGTCATTCTAATATGCCGATTTGCTGCTCAAGAAACATTTCTTATTATTATCAATGTTGAAAACAGTTGTGCTGCTTGATATTTTTGTGGAAACTGGGATATGGGATTCTTTGATGAATTGAAAGTTCAAAAGAAAGTTCAGCATGTATTTGAAATGGAAAACTTTTGTAACATTATAAATGTCTTCATTGTCACTTTTGATCAATTTAATGCATGCTTGCTGAAAAAAAGTATTCATTTATTTAAAAGAAAACAAAATCTTGCTGACCCTACATGTTTAAATGGTAGTGTAGGTAGTGTATCAGATCATTTTATAACATAATTTCCTGTCACAGTATAATTTAGGTAAAGAATCACAGGAAACTCTTTGTCATATATGTCTCCATTTTGTAGTTTCAAAAATTACTAATATTACTGTAATCGTTGTAATAAATGTTTTTATGTGTCTTTCTATTGGAAGAATATATTCATGAACAACAGTTCACAATACATATTGGCAGTTACTTTATTTATTTACTTTTGCTTCACTGATGAAAGCGGGTCCATGCAAAGAATTAACGTTTCCAAGCAACAAACAGTAGTGCCGTTCCTTAATGAATCCGTGTTTTTGAATAAATCGGTTTAGCAAATGATTCAGTAGCTGGGTTTCCATCCAAACGTAAAGCGAATCTTCGAAAGTTCGCAAAAACAAAACGAACAAAAAAACAAAACAAATGCAAATTAGGTACGTTTCCATCAAGTTGTTCGAGGAGATGACGGTGGTATTGGTAACCTTGTAACCAACAGTAAATAAAACACCATCTGCGGAAACAGCCGATTAGTCACGTGGGTTTAATGTTCGCTACATCAGAATTTATTCGGCAAATACGTTTCCATCTCCCATTATTCGCATTAACTCTTTTTCGCAAAAGTCAAAAACCACAAGCCAGTGTAAAAACTTTTTTAATAAATTTGCCGTTTCCATCACTCGTTTCTGATGCGATACTTCAGAATGCGCATAAAAACAGGCTGATGGAAACATAGCTAGTGACTATTTCAGGGGTTCTCAACTCTGGCCCTTGAGATCTACTTTCTTGCTGAGTTTATCTCCAACCCTGATTAAACTCACCCACCTGCAACTTTCTAGTAATCCTGAAGAACTTGATTAGCTTGTTCCGGTGTGTTTGAGCTTAACTCTGCTGGAAAGTGCACCTCGAGGGCCAGAGTTGAGAACCCCTGACTTATTAAATCCTGAATGAATCACTGTTTTGAACAAATCGATTCAGTGAATAACTCAATGACTCCCTCATAAAGACAGTTTCATTAAAACGTTATTTAGTTTGTTTATTAAGCCAATGGGTTCCAGTGACTATGGGTGATTTTAGGCTTTGGTATCAATTTGGGAACATTTGGTCTCCACAATGAGGATAAAACCTGACCCACACACACACACACACACACACACACACACACACACACATACACAGCCACCTGCCAGAGAAAGGTTGTCCTTGTTCCCTTATTGTAATCTCTCAGCCTGTGAGTTAGACGATGCAATCAAAAGAGACTCTGGTCTATTTCTCTTTCTAATTTACTGCACGCTAAACCTGTCAGTCACTCTCTGCTGCTGCTGGGGAAACCAGAGACTGTAAAGCCAAGAAGTGAGAGAACTCACAGTATTACAAGACCATTACTGACCTCAAGCACACAATAAAATCCTGTGTAATCAATGTGTACTAAAAGCCAATCTGATATTTTAGTCGTTTCATATGAGAAAGGGTAGATAGCTGATGATGAGTGTAATATTATCCCGTCTCCTCAGCCAAAAACTCTGATTAATAATCGAATCTCTCAGTTGTTCTGATTTAACCTGTGGAAATAAATCTGTTCTTTCAGATTGTTAAAATGATTAAAGCATCAAAAGAACACCCCATTACGCTGGCCATCGGGGACGGAGCCAATGATGTCAGCATGATTCTGGAAGCTCACGTGGGCATAGGTGATTTCACGCTTGCACACAAAATCAAGTCGTTTTTAGATATTAATACTTCTCCAGTCCTCTCTGATAGACTTGTGTTCAACAGTATGTTACATGCCCATTGACTGGTTATTCTGCCTCTAGGGATCATGGGTAAAGAGGGGCGTCAGGCGGCCCGTAACAGCGACTATGCAATTACCAAGTTCAAACACCTGAAGAAGATGCTCCTGGTTCACGGCCACTACTACTACATCAGAATCGCTGAGCTGGTCCAGTACTTCTTCTACAAGGTGAACCCAAACTAACAAAATGTGTAGACACACAAAATAAAGAATAAGATCACAAGCAAAATAGCTGATGATCACTAGCTGACACAACACAAACACAAACCACATTGCCTGCGGTTGTAAACACAGAAAAAAGTTGCTTAATGTGTGTGGATGATGCTTTTTTCCCAGGAGTTCTGAATAACCCACTAAACAATCTTGTTGAAAATGCAACTCAATGCAGCACTATTTATAGCAAACTGATTTCACACACGCACACAAACCCCCTAAAGGGTTTAGATCATCAGGTACTGAGGGTCTGTTGTTTCTCTCCACAGAATGTGTGCTTCATCTTCCCTCAGTTTCTCTATCAGTTCTTCTGTGGCTTCTCTCAGCAGGTAAACGCATATCTCAAAGGTCACTATTATACTACTTTTGAAAAAGAACATTCTGTCTTTATATTTTCTTCAGTTATGCGCCTTTAGAAAATAAACTTCTCGTTCTGTGGTGGAAATGTTGGTGGTGGGAATGATATTTGAAACATTTATGGAAATAAAATTTCAGAATCTTTTGTTTAGCTTAGAGTTATTTCATAGGTAGTAGCAATTCTTAAAATTAAATAATATTTTCACACTTTTTTTTATAATTTGACGATTACAACTTATATTTACTGCTATTTTTTTATTATTTATTGTATTAATTAGTACTTTTATTCAGCAAGGATACAATCATTTGATCAAAAGTTACAGTAAAGACTTTTATGTCGTTATAAAAAGATATCGATTTCAAATAACTTTCTAAAATGTACAACATTTTCCACAAAATATTATGATTTTTAACATTGATAATAATCAGATATGTTTCTTGAGCATCAAATCATCATATCAGAATGATTTCTGAAGGATTGTGACACTGAAGACTGGAGTAATGATGCTGAAAATTCAGCTTTGATCACAGGAATAAATTACATTTTAAGATATATTTCATAGAAATATCACTAGTAATACAAATATTACTGTTTTTTTTGTATTTTTGGTTAAATACATGCAGCCTTGGTAAACATAAACATAAAAGACTTTTAAAAACATTACAAAATCTTACTGGCCCCAAACTTTTGAACAAAAGCATCATAATATTTTTAAAATTAAACTTCTAAGATTTTAAAATTAAAATCCTGGGTCTGGGACAAGAGTAAAAATAGAATCATAAAATAAAAATACATGCATAGTAAAAAGCATTTAAAAAAGCAAAAATAAATTATGGAAGCATTGGGAAAAAAATGTAATGACCTTGATATAACAAAAAGAGAAAAGTATTAACCTGATTGTAAATCAACACCTGCAACATGAAAGTGCTAATATAGTTAATTTCTCTTTTGCACTTACACTGTACATTTACAGTAACAACAATTTTTCCCTCTGCAGCCACTGTACGACACGGCATATCTGACCCTGTACAATATCAGCTTCACCTCGTTACCCATCCTCCTCTACAGTCTGATGGAGCAGCACATCAACATGGACATCCTCAAAAGGGACCCCTCTCTATACAGGTGAGGAATATTCTGGTTGCACCATTATTACCCACTCCTGTGGTCAGAATGTCAGGCAATAATTATAATTTAACTCTAACAATAAGAAGAATCATAAAATAATAGTTCACCCAAAAACAAGAAGTATGTGGTTAATTTTGAGTTTTTTTTTAGTCTGATATATGATACGTAACGTGATGCATCTCATCACGTGTACGGGGAGGTATTTTGGAGCAGCACGTTCACTATCTTCTATTTCTGGTTCCCTCTCTGAGACCTACTGATAAATCCCTGTCTACATACAGGCTATTTATATCAACCTTGGCCTCCTTTTTGCACGACTGTTGGCTCATAACACACATTGTTTCATATCCTGACATTTGTTGTCACCTTTTTCCCAGAGACAAACTTGCACTATTTTTTATTACAGTCTTTTATTTTAGTTTTATTATTTTATTATTAATTATATGATTATTATTATTGTTATATGCTTTTCAGTTATTTGAAAGTCTGGGTCTAGGACAAGAGTAAAAAAATAAAATCATAAAATTAAACATATTCATAGTAAATACATTTGAAATGGCAAAAAAGCAAATGATGAAGGCATGGGACTTTTTTTATTATTATTTATATGTATTATTATTTTAGTATTATTATGCTTTTCTGGCTGACCCAGTTGGACCAGTAGTCCAAAATTATTAATTTTATTTAATATTATTTCTTATTTCATATTATTTTATTATAGAAATATTATTTATATATACATGTATATATATTATCAAAAAGTTTTGTAGTAGTTTTGTTATGTTGCCGTGGTAAGATATTTAATCTTAAAAAGCATAAACACACATGATAAAATAAAAAGTCATAGTGACGGCACAGCACTGGTCCATTCGGATGGTTTTACTATTAAATATGTTTTTGAAAACTTTTACTTTCCTTGCATCATTTTTGGATCTAATAAACCGCCTGATGAAGCCCAATCTCGCTCTCTATATTTTCCTCTTTAATAAAATGTTTTTCCTGATTGTGAGCCTCCAGGTATTCTCACTTAATCACATGAACACACTGCCAC
Organism: Rhinichthys klamathensis goyatoka; assembly: GCF_029890125.1. Lineage (NCBI taxonomy): Eukaryota > Metazoa > Chordata > Actinopteri > Cypriniformes > Leuciscidae > Rhinichthys > Rhinichthys klamathensis. The sequence continues at coordinate 148,807 of NW_026606612.1, forward strand.
CAAATACATGTCTGCAATAATTGGACAGTTCAATCAGCTTTTGGAAAACATATTTGCCTGGACGCTTGCACTAAACTCAATTTACACACAGCACTGGGCAGAAATACTGTAAGAACCACTTTACGTTTTATCAACAAATGTCCTGACACTGCCATTTTTTTCCTCTTATTTCTCTGCATTGCTTATTCAGTATATACAGTACATTATACACAGTGTTTGCTACTGACACACAGTGCAGCACTTGTCGACATCAAGGACATTTTCAATGGAAAAAGCTGATCTAATAGTCATTTTTCTGTATGTATATATATATATATAAAAAGAATGGGCACAAGCAGCAGAGGTCATGTTCGTTTTTTCTTACCAATATTTCACTTTCATTTGAAATGTTCTATCCAATCTCAAGTATGGTTGGAGATTAAACTGATATTTCATTGAGTGCTTACAAATAACCATATGATCTTGCAATGAAAGGTTAGATTGCTCAATTGCTCTTCATGTTGGTATCAATGTCTCTTCATTTAGTATAAATGTCTTATTTATACAAATGAGACTATTGTAGACATACAGTATAAAATGAACAGATAGCATAGCGCAGATCATTTGATCTTGGATTTGGAGTTCAGATATTTGACTTTAGTATCTTGGAAAATCTGAGCATAGTTTGAGACATTAGCTATGTTTCCATCCACTCATTTTTATGTGGATTTTGGGATATCGCATAAAAACGCTGCATTGAAATGCAAAGATGCACATAAATTCTAAAAATGCACATAAAACTACTTTTTTATCCGATAAGAAGACATGCGCATAAACTACAATGGAAACGCATTGAAAGCGCAAGTTACTTTCAAAAGGTGATTTGCGCTTCCATCGACATCCGTGTTTATATTCAAACTATAAACTTTTATCCCAGTGTGTCTGTGATAATATGAATGTTTGTAACAGAAAGAACAATACTATACTCACCTAAAGGATTATTAGGAACACCTGTTCAATTTCTCATTAATGCAGTTATCTAATCAACCAATCACATGGCAGTTGCTTCAATGCATTTAGGGGTGTGGTCCTGGTCAAGACAATCTCCTGAACTCCAAACTGAATGTCAGAATGGGAAAGAAAGGTGATTTAAGCAATTTTGAGCGTGGCATGGTTGTTGGTGCCAGACTGAGTATTTCACAATCTGCTCATTTACTGGGATTTTCACGCACAACCATTTCTATGGTTTACAAAGAATGGTGTGAAAAGAGAAAACATCCAGTATGCGGCAGTCCTGTGGGCGAAAATGCCTTGTTGATGCTAGAGGTCAGAGGAGAATGGGCCGACTGATTCAAGCTGATAGAAGAGCAACTTTGACTGAAATAACCACTCGTTACAACCGAGGTATACAGCAAAGCATTTGTGAAGCCACAACACGCACAACCTTGAGGCGGATGGGCTACAACAGCAGAAGACCCCACCGGGTACCACTCATCTCCACTACAAATAGGAAAAAGAGGCTACAATTTGCAAGAGCTCACCAAAATTGGACAGTTGAAGACTGGAAAAATGTTGCCTGGTCTGATGAGTCTCGATTTCTGTTGAGACATTCAGATGGTAGAGTCAGAATTTGGCGTAAACAGAATGAGAACATGGATCCATCATGCCTTGTTACCACTGTGCAGGCTGGTGGTGGTGGTGTAATAGTGTGGGGGATGTTTTCTTGGCACACTTTAGGCCCCTTAGTGCCAATTGGGCATTGTTTAAATGCCACGGCCTACCTGAGCATTGTTTCTGACCATGTCCATCCCTTTATGGCCACCATGTACCCATCCTCTGATGGCTACTTCCAGCAGGATAATGCACCATGTCACAAAGCTCGAATCATTTCAAATTGGTTTCTTGAACATGACAATGAGTTCACTGTACTAAAATGGCCCCCACAGTCACCAGATCTCAACCCAATAGAGCATCTTTGGGATGTGGTGGAACGGGAGCTTCGTGCCCTGGATGTGCATCCCACAAATCTCCATCAACTGCAAGATGCTATCCTATCAATATGGGCCAACATTTCTAAAGAATGCTTTCAGCACCTTATGAATCAATGCCACGTAGAATTAAGGCAGTTCTGAAGGCGAAAGGGGGTCAAACACAGTATTAGTATGGTGTTCCTAATAATCCTTTAGGTGAGTGTAGGTTTAATAGACACAGGTGTCATCCAGGAATGAGATCACTCGGGTTTATGAATCGAGATCTTTTAATGATTCATCGATCTTTTAACGATTAATATATATATATATAGTCTTTGAATATATATTTTTTTATATATTTCTTTTTACAGAGATATTGCCAAGAACTCCCTCCTGAGATGGTCCACCTTCATCTACTGGACATTTCTGGGGGTTTTTGATGCCATGGTCTTCTTCTTTGGTGCTTTCTTCCTTTTCGACAACACAACCTTCACCAGCAACGGACAGGTAACACAGTCACCGTCTAAACCAGGATTTTGTTCCTACGTTTTTCTGTGTGTGTTTTGTTTAATCGACTTAACCAGCTGTTTTTTTCCTTTAGTTGTTTTTTTTTCTCAGTCAAATAAAAGTCGCACACAGATTGAATGGGTGGCCGATGCTTGTCGAAAGTGGACTCAGTGCTTGTAAAGTACACATTTGTGGTTTAACTGATGTCTTGATCCAGCTCGCAGACTTTTGTCTGTCCTCCTCTGCGTATGTTTGAAGTCATTATGGTGCTTCTCCATTCATTTATGCGACACAAAGCATGCTGGTTAATCAGTCAGATCAGACATCTTTCTCTGTGCCATTAAGTTAAATCATAGTAACCTTTTTGGATTGCTTTTTTTTACCTGTTTGATTTACTTTAAGTTATAACATCCTAATTTTTTCTTTACTTTCTTGCTCCCTGTCCCCTCCCTCTCCTTCTTTTCTTTCGTTTTCTTCTTTATCTCTCTTTCTATATCTCTCCCCTCTCTCTTTCCTCCTTTTACCTACCCCCTTTTTGCCTTTCTTTTCTTTTCTGCTTCTCTTCCTTTCCTCAGCTAATGGCCACCAACACACAGATGGTAAGCCTGTCCCTATCTGTTTCTCATCCTATTTTTAGTTTTAGTTTTACTGTTTCCCTCCTCAGCCCCTCCCCTCATCCTAAAGCCACCCCCACTCACATAGTGTCTACTAACACCAACCGTTCACTGCCATCGTAGCTTTCAAACAGTACCGTACGACATCCCAGCGTCCCCTGAACCGAGGACCAGCCACCGTACGTATAGAGTAGCGAGCCCCCCCCTCCTTTCCATCTTCCTCTGTCTATCATCTTGTGATGGAGTAGGAGTTTGTGTCCGCCCCGTGTGTCACGTTGCGACTGTGTTTTTTTGGCAAACACCCGGGTCGGAGGGGTGTTGTCATACTCATCCTCATCGGCCCGTAGGATACATGTCCATCCTCTCATGCCTCACTGCAAGGGCAAATGAATGAACAAGAGGAAATGTGGATTAAGCATTTCGCTTCATTTGGCACATGTTGAATGGAAAAGAAGACACTTTAAATTAGAAGGTTTTTCCACAAATAGGGTACACTTTGGTGTCTCGTTAGCTTTTTTAAATCCATCGAAGGTTCAAATCTCTTTTTAAGATGTTTTTTTATTCGCTTTAAAGCATTTGACATTTCATAATGTCTTTATTGTAAGAAAAAATGGTAATACTTTGCAAGGTTCCAACATTAGATAACTAAATTAATGAACAAAGTAATGATTAAAAATACTTCTAAAGCATTTGTTAATCTTAGTCTGTTCATTTTTTTAAATTAAAAGTTGTATCTGTTAATGTTATTTAATTGACCTGAGCTAACTTAACTAACACTGAAGTTTACAGAAATTAATACATATTGTGATGTGTATTGCTCATTGTTAGTTAATACTAGTTAAATATCTATTTTTGATAGAAAATGTGCAAAATTGCACCAATCATGGTTTCAAACGTCACTTACCGGTAATTACAATCTGTCCCAAATTTTGGTTACGGGGTTGTAAAAATTGCAAACCTTGTATAAAATGAACAGAAAATAAAATAGCTCAGACACAAATGAGTTCAACCTCCTGATGTTGATGTTCGACCTCGTTTCACTGACCAATTGTTGAATAAGAAATAAAAGCCCTATTTTTTACCCTATTCGTGGAGAGTGGCAGATACTCTAACATGATTAAATTGAATTATTAACAGATTAAAAAAGAAAACTGTGCAAAATAACAAATTTAACCTTCTGAAAAACCTCACAAGATCCTTAAATATCATTTGCCCTTGACAAGTGTTTTTTAACACTACTTTTAATTTTGATTGCTCATCAAGGTAAGTTAATACATTTTCTTCAAACTTGTTGACATCTATTGTGTGTCCTTGTACTTGTTTTTTGTTTTAACTGGTTACTCATCAACATTGTATTGTTCACTAAAACCATTTGGTGCCGTACAGTCTTTGACCTGCTCGTGTTTTGCTATGGCTGGTTGATTTTGATTGTGATTAGTTTTTCTTTTTAAAGGTTAACATTATAAAGCGCTTTCATTATAGTGTCGATGTTTTGCATAGTGTCATCAACAGCGTGGCCGGTCCGCAGACAGGGGAAGGTTCTAGAAGAGATATCCATTGTGTCTAAATTCAACCATTTGCCAAGACTGTAAACAATGAGGGAACAAATCCTCCCAAAAAGAGAAAAAACAATCACACAGAAATCCGCACCCGAGCAGATGTTTATTGAGCCTAAGTGCCAATGCTGAATCCATTATAACATTTTAAGGGACTATCTAAGCTCACTATTTATTTATGAAGCTTTTATAGATAAAATATAAAACTCATTTGAGTTCAGCGAGTTCCAGACATCATTAATAATCTCTGTAAAACTATATAGGATGACACCGAAATGCTTTCAATTTGCAGCACCGTTAAAATATAATGATATAATAATACTATTTCATGCAAATCATTCACAAGAGATTTTTTAAAAGAAACATTTGATGAGTGTTTTGTGTATACTGTATATGTTATGCTTCTGAGAGCGCTGTATTGATGCAGAAGTTTAGTTGAGTGCAACTGTGAACTTAAGAGATGCAAAGATAGGTATCGTATTATTCATCAAATTAAAATGGACTAAAGGCAGATACTAAAAATTATATTTATAAATATATTTATTAGGTACATTTATTACTTTCTATAGGGTTTACAGATTTTCTACTTCTAATATATTGTATATATAATAATAATTATATATATATATGTACTATTTATAAATATGTATTTATACTACTAATATTTTCTACTTCTAATATATGGTATATATACAAATAATAATATAAATTCCTACATAAAAGAATGTACATAAAAAATTTGTATTTATTTTTGTACATCGTACATCTTTGTATATATGATTCAGGTAAACGCCTCTTCCTGTTATGTTGCATCTTTCTTCTTTTTTTTTTTAAGTATTTTAAAAGTAACCTAATTAAAATCTAATATTCCTTATTCAGCTATTCCTATATAAAATATTTCTTATTTAATATTTCTTGCATACTCTTTTGGTAAACTCGGTATTGTCCCAAAATGTCCTTATGAAGAAACTGAAGAAACTGAAGAAACGTTTTTTTTATTATTAATATATTTCTACTGGATAATTCAAACAAGTATTTTTCTACCGAGTGCTAAATTGCTCAAATAAAGGCACAGAAGCTTTTAACATGCGTGACTGCAGTGTATGGCGTGTTTGTTTGTATGTCGATGAGAGGGTGAGCTGTATTTACACCCATTCAAGTGGCTGTTTCTACATCAGTGTCAATCTCTTTTTGCCTTTTTCAATATTTCTCTGTTCTAGATGTTTGGAAACTGGACCTTTGGAACACTTGTGTTCACTATTCTCGTGTTCACGGTCACGCTAAAGGTGATACATCTTACGCATGTGTTATGATCTTAGCTGTTGCCGATCGGCGTCTATCTTCCTATTTCTCACTGTGTCTTCATGCTTTAGCTTGCCCTGGACACACATTACTGGACGTGGATCAACCACTTTGTCATATGGGGGTCACTGCTTTTCTATGTCATCTTCTCCCTCCTGTGGGGAGGCATCATTTGGTACGTCCTGCCTAAATATACTGTACACTTACTATCACAAAATCAAACATGTTTGAATCTAACGTGGTTCATCTGCTGTCTTTCTGTTCTTTATAGGCCTTTCCTGAACTATCAGAGGATGTACTATGTGTTCATGCAGATGTTGTCCAGCGGTCCTGCGTGGCTCAGTATAATTCTGCTGATTATAGTCAGTTTGCTGCCTGATGTGGTGAAGAAAGTGCTGTGTAGAGCTCTATGGCCCACCACCACAGAGAGAATACAGGTACGACACCAGTATCTACATGTGCGTAGAGATGCAAGGATACTGCTAGTTTGCATGTCAAACGTAAATGAATTTGTTTATGTTTCATTGCAGTAATAGATAGCTGTTTAAAAATATATATATATTATATACCATGATTATTAGTTTGGGTAGATGCCATGTTTAATTGAATGCAAATGAAAACAAAGTTGGGATGGAAATACATTTTTTTTGTATTATTATTGTTTAAAGCCCCAAGTCCTGTAATTTCCACAACCTATGTTTTCTGGATAGTCTGTCAAGTCATCTTTATTTATATAGCGCTTTCAAAGCAGCTTTACAGTGATAACAAGAAAATGATGCAAACAGAGTTCACAGCAGCTCTAAACGAAAATAGTGTCATTGTTCAGCTGAAGTCAGTTCAGTGTTGATTCAGTTCCATTGTAAAGATATCATCAGTTAATCAATTTTGTAGTTTGTAGCTGAATTTATTTTTTTAACTCTTTCCCTGCCATTGATGGAAATTTCCCTTATTTGTGAGACGATGCTTCCCCACCATTGACGAAATTTTCGGCCTTTCCGTGTTTTTACTGTTATACGGTAGGGGGTGCTATTAGGCGTCTTCTGAAAGTGTACTGAATCTCCGGATCAAAACACAGGTGAAGAAGACGCAAAACGAGCAATATCCAAGGGGGTAATCCATCGACCGGAAGTTGAAGCCGGCCTGGGTGCCGCCATCTTGTAGCAGAACTTCACTTGCGTTAGCATTTCCATTGACTCCCATTGATTTTGGCGTCACTTTGACAGCGAATAACTTTACATCTGAGGCGTTTAAAGACTCCATTTGTCCATTATTTATTTCTAAAGAAACACGACAATGTATAAAGTGCTCTATTACCTTCTATGTTACATTATGGCCCCGTAGAAACAGTTTTTGAAAAAATAGGCTAACGATTGCGTCATAACCACTCGACTCTCTGTCGCGCTGTACAGAAATTACCGTACAGACAGGAGGAGAAGCTCGCAGGCAATCGGGGGGACGTCCCGTCAAGGGAGAAGCCCATAGATAATGAGTCCATAAAAGCAACGGAATACTTACTCCTGGTCACTCACGCCAAAGAACTCTTTGCTCAAGTTCCCCGTCTCCGCAAGATTAACGTTGGCAATTTTCACGCACAGCTACTAGAAGATTAACGTCTGTCAGACAGGTTGCTCACGTCATCAAGCTTAGTTTGAGTCGGTTTGAGTCTGCGCGTCAGGAACGGAAGTGCTCAAAAATCGCTAAAAATGGGCTTCAACTGTCTCAACTGAGTTCCAATGAGATGGCTCTGTACACTTCTTATACTGTCTATGGCAATATCATATGTAATCATATTCATATGTAAAATAACGCGATCATTAAACAGCATAAAAAAAATCAAAACTGCCTAATGTTACAGAATGAAATGTCGACCCAGGAAGAGCTGTAGAACTGTGCAAGCATTAGCGGTGTTGATGGACTCGATTTACTCCATCTATGTTTTGATCATCGTTCTGAATCTGATCAAGATCTAGTCTTTGACAAAAACACGATGTTCTCAGTGTTTAGCTCAAAATGTTGCCTTTTTATGGAACTTACTCACATACAAGTGTTAATAAAAAAAGAATGCATGAAGATAGAATAATATATTTTTTTTTTTTTTTGCTATATTGCATGTTCAGATAATCATACAACAAAATATTCCAGGGGCCATGAATTTTTTGCGAAAATGAGTGTATTGAACTGATTGCACTATCCATAACAGCTTTGTTTTGTTTGTTTTCTACCAAAAACAGTGTCTATCCCAACTTAGAGCCATTTCTTCTGCAAAAATACAGCTATTTAAGAAAAATATTTGTTATTTTCAACCAAATGATTGTTGATCTGAACCAGCTCAATAGTGCTATACTTTGTGATAATGGCTACTAACTGGTCTTCAGTAGGGATGTAACGATTCACTCATCTCACGATGCGATACGATTCACGATACTGGTTTCACGATACGATTTTCTCACGATTTTTTTAACAAATGCGATTTAAGACAAAAGTGTCCCTTTTATTATTTCTCAGACAAAATGCTGCACATTTCTTTTTAATTTAAAATATATTTCTCAAATAATAAAACTACATTAAAAAAATTCCCTTCAAGGTTGTTTCAACTCAGTCTTTCTGTCTGTTTGGTCAAGAGGCTGGACACTGGTACCTTCGCACACTATGTAAAAGACTGTGTAAAATTAGTAGTACCAGATTGACAGGGGTTTTACATTGTAATAAAGGCAAGATTCTAATTTTGTTATAATTTGTATCATTACACTAGTAAGAGTAAAAAAAAAACACATTTAGAGAAAGAGATAGTAAAATAAATACAACACCTGGTTGCCACGGAAACACTGATGCACCTTGTGATCTCCGTGGCTCTCGCAATTGTAGTATTAATGACTTTTACATGAAAACGGAGGTGACTGGTGTTACTCACGGTGGTGATTATTATTAGTCTACGGAAAGTCAAAATGCCGCCACACCTCCGATTTGAATGAGTCAACGTCAACATCTACGCTTGCCGTCGCCAAAGCCATGTCTACTGTTTGACGGCACGTGCACAGCAGTCTATGGCACACACTGGTGCGGCGCGAGCGGAGCAAACCGAGCGTTTTCAGTTCATTCCTATGGAAGTTGAGCTTGGCTCACACAAGATCAAGTTCCATGAATGAAGTGAAAACACTCGCTAGCTTCACGCCAGTGTGTGCTCGCTGCTATTGTGCTATTGTAAAGCGAGGTTCACAACTTCACAGTAGGCTATAGTAAACGCGCCCTGCTGTTTAAAACGTGTATCGCGATTCGTTTAACATTTCAACCGACTTGAATCGTCACACATTTTTATCGATTTTCAACCGGTTGCGAGTGAATCGTTACATCCCTAGTCTTCAGATTTACACTTGCGTCGGACTGCTTCCCAGTGTGCTTGATGTAAGTGAATTCTGGATGCAGTTCACGATTCTCTTCTTTACGTTGGATGACTCTTTAAGCCATTCAATGGTGTTATTGGGTCTGTTATTGGGTCTATCTTTGTATTTTACTGTGTTGGCACACATAGTATGTCAGCATACTATGTTAAGAAATTTCAGAAGGAAATTTAATGTGTGTGTATGATCTTACCACTTACCACTGGTTTAACCCATGTGATGTTTTTCCTCTCGCTCACCTTCCCTATGAAACTCTAGAATTTCCCAGTGTGCTAATGTTACTGCCACATTAACGTCAACATGAAACGTCCATAATTCTGACACTAAGGTCAACAGGATAATCAACAATAAAATAACACGTAATATGATATATAAACAAGATTTAATCCTTCGGGAAATGATCAGGGGAGGTAGGTGCTACAAACCAAACCACAGGAGTTGGTGACATCGGCCGAAAACAAGCATTGATAAGAATGTGTATTAAGAAAGTAAATAGGGTCCGTTCTGATTTCATGTTGACTTTAGGATCTAACTGTAGAATATGATACTTCAGGAACACTTTACATAAGGTTCAAATGGTTTACATTAGTTAAAGGTAAAGTTCACCCAAAAATGTACTCATCCTCAAATTGTTCTAAACCTGTATGAGTTTCTTTCTGAGAAAGACTCATAAAGGTTTGGAACAACTAGAGCGTGAGTAAATGATCTCGTTTAATGCCTTAGGTGTCATGGACCAACAATAAACACATTTATCAATCACATATCATATCAATGTATTATGAAGGAACATGAATAAATAATACATTTTAGATAGATAAATGCTTGAATAAAAGCTGTAAAAATAGTTATTTCATGATGCTTAATGAATCAATGTAATTGACCAGTGTTATTTTAGTATTATTTAGATATTATAAGAATATTTATTCATATTTTGAATGTTTTGTTTAGTAGTTTAAGTTTGCCAATTTTTTTATTAGTCTTTATATTTTTTTTGAATTTCAGTTTTAGTAATTTCAGTACTTAAACTTAAATTTATTTGATTTCAGTTAGTTTCCAAGGCAATTTTTCAAAGTTTTTCATCTAATATTTCTTCATTTCAAATAAAATAAAATACATTTTTAATAGTTTTAGTTAACAATATCAAAACTGATTAATAAGTTGAACCTTATTGTAAAGTTTTACTAATAATTCTGCAAGAAAAAAAAAGTTGAATATGCACTAACACTTGTTGCCGAAGTTCCTTTATTAATCTCTGAGGATCGTTTCGGTTGTTAACCTCTCTAAACCCTTTCTGTTTTTATTCCTCTTCCATCTCTCTTTTTCTCTCTGATGCTTGACCTTCCCCCTCCCCTGTGTGTTTAACCCTTGGCCTGTGACCCGTGGTAACGGCAGACAAAGCGTCAGTGTCTCACTGCTGAGCAGTCCACCATCTTTATGCTCTCCCAGACCTCCAGCAGTGTCAGTTTCTGAACTGAGGCGGAGGTGAACCTACACACCGTCTCTGCATGTGCGTGTGTGTATCAGTGAGTGAAGACCTCCTGAACATTACTGCCACCCAACATGCCAATAGCATCCGTTACAGTACCCTGTGGTGTCTCCGAGCCTTATATTCCGTCACTCTACATGTTTGCATGCATGAAACGTGCATGTTTATGTTTGCGTATGTGCATTTTACGTTGCAGATCTGGAGTTGTTTAATGGAAATGCATTTTTTGCTGCTGTACTTTCAGTTCCAGCAAGATACTTCAGTGTCAAAACAATGGGTCTGTTATGCCACATTTGAGTCTGTTTGTGTGTGTGTGTGATGTTTCACAGAGAATGAGGGCTGACAGGATCTTTGAAAGGGTTGAGACAAACATTCATGATTCACTGCTAGATGGGGTTCAGAACACCACTGAGGCCTAGCAACTCTATGGTAAAGAGAATGTGAAGTTGAAGACTAAAGCCAGAAAGAACTAATCCACACTCGACTCTAGAGTTCTCAGATGAAGTGTGCGGTTCTAGAATCAATCTGAGAATTCTAGAATCCTCCAGTGAAAGCACTCGGGATTAAAAAGCCTTTGCTGCACCTGTGTAGGTCTGTTGTTTGGTGTGAAACCTACGGACTGGTTTGGTTTGGTTTGGTTTGGTTTTAAAGCTTCAGATTGAAGGTATTGGGTTGTGGTTTGGGGTGTGCGGTACTGTATGGCTCTGACACGTACACAAATGCACACAGCAGACTTGACATACAGTTTAACATCTAACACTCTGGCTTGCATGTGTGTTTTTACTTGTCTATTGAAAATATTATTTGCATATATTTCTAAATGTCCATTCCTAGAACATGCTTATGATCATCTCTGTTACTGAGCGAATCTCACTTTTTTTTTCTTTGTAGAACCACAAACTCAAAACAAAGAAACAAGAAATTATATTTTGCTTAAAGAACATAAAGCCTGTTTTGGGATCGTTGAGTTTTTTTGCATTCTGTGAATTTACAAAAAAAAATCCAAAAAATATCTGTAATGATCAAAAATAAATAAATAAAAACTATTACAGTAATTTTTTCACAGTATTACAGTAATGAGAATTGTACTGAATGACCGTGGTAAAAAAAAATTGTGTCAAAAGTGAACTGTTATGATAATTAATACTTACAGTAATGATGCATTACGATAATGAATAATTACAGTTCTTCAAAAAACATGTACCAGCACAGGAATTAATTGCATGTTAAAATGTAATAAAATAGAAACAATTATTATAGATTTTTATAATACGTAATATTGTTACTGTTTTTACAGTATTTTTGATCAAATAACTGCCTTGGTGAGCAAAAGAGACTTCTTTCGAAAACAATATGCCGACCCCAAACTTTTGAACGTTACTGTAAATATATTTCATTTTAAAACAAAACTTATTTTATCTTTTGATTTTGGGGTGAATTGTAACATTTCACCCTCCTTTTAAGAAAAAACCCACATATTTTTCACTGGCCTTAGCTTTTTCCCCCAGCAGTTTATCTCACAACATCCACTCAATCGATCAGTTTTGCATCTTCTAGGACTGGGCTTGTGCATGTGGTAAACATCCGATATGTGATCTTGTGAAGTATAATATTTTGTTGTTTTTTTTGCACCGCTTCTTGCTGGGGCTTTGGATTTGTGTTGTTTCAGCTTGTGATGTGACCAATGCCTGCATTTACATGCAATCTGCTAATTCACTCTCTTTCTGTCTGTTCCCTCCTCCTTTTCTCCAGGATGCTGATAAGTTGTATAAGGGGCACCTGTCCGAGTTCACTCCCCTGTCCTCCCTCCATGCTCCACCTGCGCGAAAACATGACAGACGGGGCAACCAAAGCCAGAACCACACCCACCGCAGGTCTGACTCCTCCCGTCCCAAAAAACTCATGTGTACCTACTGGGGCGGCAGGCCTGACTACTGCACCTTCAGCTCCTTCCTCCGAATAGGAGAGAACCCACGATTCTCTGGGGCAGCTTACGCCTACAGCACACCGGGTCCAGAGACGTCCGTATGATAGTCTCTCTAAAAGAAATAGTCTGGTTATCTGATCCAATTCGGCCTCGCTTATCCCAGGGTCAAGATCGGGACGCTATTGGGAGACCAATCTTGACTTGTCACCCTTTATCTGAAGCAAAAGCACTGAAATTGGTGAACGCTAATGGGCGGTAGTGATGCTGTGTGTTAGTTTTGGAGCTGGAGGAATTGGCCGCACCATCTGCAAGTGTTGCGTACTGCGCCAAGTGGCCTTGGGACCTATTTACCTTGATTTTTGTGTGTGTGTGTTCGTGAGAGCGTGTTTCCTTTACACTGTGGGTTTACGTGTTCGCTCACCTACCCTTGTAATCCTTCATGTGAAAAATTACTTGAAAACAACAATGGGCAGTAGTAGCACAAATCTTTCCATCTCAAACGCAACCTCTACCACTGAATATGATTGTGGATGACAGTTAAAATGGCCTCGGATGCTCTTAAAACTGACTGTCCTGTTTTTTTTTTCTTCTTTTCTTTGTTCTCTGTCGTCTCCCCTTCCCTTTTTTTATCCCGTGATCCTTCTCTTTTCTTGTCCTACTTTTTTATAGAACAAACTGGTGTTGCTTTTGTGCAAACCTGTTATCGAGGAACACTCCATAGGCTGCGATTGTCTTTGTCCGATTGCATTGTAAGTGGCTGAATTTGGCCATTTCTGCTGCTGCACTGTACTAGAGTGAACTAGGTGTGTGTGTGTGTGTGTGTGTGTAGGCCTTTGTTAGAACAACTATGAAAAGACAAATTGTAACTGGACTGTCATTATGTTTCACCCTTTACCTTTCAAAAAGGTGGAAATCCACTCGCATTCTACTCTTCCAAAGTTTCTAAAACCATTGACGTTGTGTCATCATGACAACCAGTTACTCTGTCCTAGCTGCTTGACCATTTGCTTTAAAATTCTCTAGTTCCCTATAATCAGTCCTTTAGTTTTTGTTTTTTTTAGAGTAGAACCAGATATACAACTCTAAAGGCTACGCTAGCCATCTTAGCTTAACTGTTCTGCCTTAATGTTAATGTTTCCCATCTTTTACACCACAGTTTGGAACCAAAGGTTGTAAACCAAGTGAAATACGGAGTGTATAAATGTGTGTTAGTTGCCTTATGCTTAAAGAGAAAAGGAGGGAAGGTGTTTGATGGCATTCCCAAGAATCCCACCACACTGCCTTAAGTTGACATTGCACCAGCTGAGGATGGAGAGCGATAAATGTAGTATTCGACATCTTCCAGTGCCACCAACACACAGCCCAGGGCTCCTGAGGGAAAAAAACAAAACAATAAAATGTAACATTTCTGTTGGCGCAGACGTCTTTGTGCGTTCGCAAAAAGTACAAAAGACCTTGTTTGTCTGTATTTTTATGATTGTAACATCCATTTTGACTGTTCCCTAAGCCTTTTTGTCTGTATTAATGGAACTGTTGGAGCCCTGTGCTGGGTTGCTATCATTTTCTTTGTTGCACATTACTGATTTATGATTCTCTGATATAAATAAGTCAGATGTAATTAGCATGTGCTACTGTTCACAAACAACTCATTAAACTAACAGCCCAATCAAGGTCAGCATGACAGATGCCCTATCTTGGGCACTAAATACCCTAAAACTTCAAATAATAGCCAAGTCCCAAATAGACGCCTGTCTCTTTTACACGCCTGGTGTGGATGCAGGTTTGGGTAAATAAAGGCCAGTCTCAAATAGAGGCCGGGTCTGTTTTTTTTTAGTTTCGGGTTGTATTTAACCTTCTAAAACCCGTCAGATCGTCCGCTTTTTGGCGGCCGAAAAAGCAAATTTGTGTCCCGCCAAGCCAAAGCCTTTTTTGATCGGTGAGTGATGTAGCGCTTGACAGGGCGCATAAAGCCTTGTTTATACTCGACGCGTCCGCAAGAGCGCGAAGTGCGCGCGGCAAAAATGACGTCATTGCGGTGTGGGCGGTCGTGCGCGTTGGGTGCGCAAGACCCCATTTCGCCTGGCGGTGTGCACGGCACTTTTTGTAACATCGCGCGCGGCGCCGCATCCGAAGATGAACGACTTCGAGCCGAATCTGGCCGAACTGGTGCGTCTGTATCAGCATGTTTATGATCCTTCTATACACAGAGACATTTGCATTGATGGGCGACCATAAAAGCCTCTCATTTTTTGAATAGGAACACATTTACATTAAGCACCCAGTTTGCACTCTAAAGTAACTGCTTATATTTACAAAATAAGCCTACAATAGCAGAAGTAAGCCCTGCTGATGAAATTAAGGTTTAAACACTCTTCAATAAGGCTTCAGTTGTTTACTAGTTTACATGCAGTGAAAGTACAATAAACCTACTGCATTTATTACTCTTTTTATATGAATCAGAAATTAATAAACTACTAATAAATGGCAAACTACTTCTTCACTGCTGATTCCTGGTGGTTTAGAGGAGAATTACTCCGAGTCGCCCCCTGTCGTTTCACAGAATAGCACAACGGCGAGCGCGTCAAGTATAAACGCCTCGTCCATATGGAGAGGTCCGCGCGCAGTCAGCGGAGACTCGCGCTCGTGCGGACGCGTCGAGTATAAACAAGGCTTAACGAGCAGAGAGCGCGCCCCGGCCGCGCGCGCGCACTCTCTCACGTCTTCAAACAAAACGAGCGCTGTCTTGCTCTCTCTCCCTCGCGCATATTAATCAAAGTCAATTGACACGATAGTAAAAGGTCGGAAAGACAGCAGTTTCACGTGGAGCATTTGGAGATTTTTTAGAGATTAAAGACTCTAGGCTTACACTCAATGAACAACATCTCAACACTAAATTATAAAGGCCGGTCTCATATAGACGCCCGTCTCAAATACAAGCCGGTGCAGTTCGACGATTTGGGAAATTAAAAGCCCGGGCTATTATTTGAAGTTTTACGGTATTCAGAGAAATGGCTCCTTTCCAGTGTACAGGACACCGAAAATGAGCCGTTTAAACTGAATCCCAGGAAATGTGCCTCACACCTGACATTCTCATAAAAGTCTTGTGAAGTGCGTTCAGTTCCATCTCCGTCGAGTCGCGGAATTCAGATTCACATTGATTTGAGTTGAATTTGAATTTAGTTTGAATGTAATTCGGATTAAATTCCAGTTACATTGTAACACGAATGAGAAGGATATGGAACTGAACCGAACTAAAAACAAAATCTGCGTATTTGGTCATCAGAACCACAAGCCTCTTTCCCTGCTGTCCTTCACATTCCATGCTTGTTTTTCTTGTTTTGTTTTTGCTGACGTTGATTCTTGAATGTAGTTTTGCTTTCCTGGAGCATCATCTCCTCATCTCGACTTCTTTCCTGGCACGAGTTTCCTTCTCTCACCCTGTCGTTCTGTTCTCATGATGAGGCCAGTTGCCCGTTTCACCATTTTAACCATTTTAACCATCATCCATTAAAGAGAGAAAAAACGTAGGTGATGTCAAAGACCATCAAGGTCACTGTTTTGATGGTTACTCCAAGCTTCTTGTGAGTATAGGTGCCTTCTGGTGCTTTTTAACCTCAATGTACAGTATGTTCATGCGTTGCACACACGTGTGTGTTTTAACTGCCCATCAGTTGGCCTGCAACAGAGAATGTCAGATTAAAGAATTGCATTATGGGTATAGCTAGTGTGTTAAAGGGTGAAAGGAATATTTTTGAACAAAATCTTTGGGTTAATGTTGATGAAAAGTCACAGAATAGTAATAGAATGTCCTTTTCCATGCACACATTATATCTATAAATATAGACTATATACAGTATATTGATGTCAAGGTTTACAAAGGCTGAGTGGATGAATGAGTGCGTAACAAAATGATCTAATATGTCAACTGATTAACTTTGTTTCTGCTCCAAAAGTATGTTATTTCATTTGTATTAATGTATAATCTGTCTGAAGTCAAACACTGTCTATTTTATTGATTATCGAAGTCTGAACTTTGCATGCCGAAGTGATGGACCAACCACTGAGCTTTATCAAGCATTTATGAGTTCTATTCTTATTTATATAAACCACTTTTATAACTTCTGTTCAAACTTCCAGTCCAGTCCAAGTGATGCACATCTATGTGACCATGTGCTAATCATCAATGCTGGCGAATCTGAAACAAAACAAGAATGTGCTATGATTTGAAGTAGCCAAGACTAATATAATAGGGGTAAATTAATGCATTTCATGTTTGTTTTTTAACTGTATTTTTATTTTGCATTTCACTGTATTTCGTATTTTGTTCACTATTACACTATCTCTGGCTTCCTGAATGTAACAAAAAAGAAAAAAGCCACTATTGTGCACTAAAGAAAAATCGCACAGCGTTAATTGGAGAGCTGCGAATGACGACTACAAACTACCAGAACAAATGTCCCTTCACAAATGTGTTTTCTTCTTGTTTCTGACATACTGTTGTTTTGAATCAGAACGATTTCTTGTAATATAAGAATAATTTGATCACTGAACGCTGTCTGCCTCAGGGGTGCGTTCAGGCACTGGCGAACACTGTATTCTGTCTGTCTAAAAAGGCTATATGAAATAGGTATTTTGTATATTGTGGAGAGAGAAAAAAAAAAGTCTTTTGCTACTTTTGTATCTAGAGGAGGAAGAGAACTTGGAATGTTCTAAGAGTTAGAATGTTACTGTTCCGTTTTAAAAAAAACACCAAATGTAAGGTCATGGGAGAAATCAACTTCAGTAAAGATGAAAGTTTGAAAAAAAAATAGCTTTAACAGTTTGTCGTTGTTGTTTTTTTGTTTTGTTTTTTATAGATGATTTTAAATATGTTTGAGGTAGTTTTTAAGATTATGTGCATGGTCATTGCTCACTCTGACTATAGGAAGATGAAATACACTCACTGTTTTTAAAGCAGGTGTGACCAAATATTTGATTAGATGTCTACTGCTATAACTGTAGTGGGGCTTCATCTGTGCCAGCCTGTTCAGATTAACGAAATATCTATTGCTTTTTGTTTTATCTGCACAAAGCGTGATGTTGCTCATAAATTTATTATATATATATATATATATATATATATATATATATATATGTATACTACTGTACACTTTACAGCATATACAGTATGTAGTAATATTCATGTACAGTTTGGGCTCATTTTGTATAAAGTTTTTAAAAGATTGATATCTGTAGATATGTGGATTTTTGCCAGTTTTAGCTATTAACAGCAAGAACATGTACATTTGCTTGTAATAAAGAAAGAGATTTAAATGTTTGAAAGCCTTGTGCCTTTTATCTTTCCTTAAGACAGAAGAGATTGTTGGCTAATAAAATATCACCGCAACTAGTTTCTTCTGATACAACAGGTGTAGTTCTATATTTCGACCTCAAGGTGGCAGCAAATTGTAACATATTGAGGCTGCTTCAACAATTCACCTCTGCTACTCTAAATACAACAGGACCTACTGATCATTACTGTCAAGTATAAGACATAAAAATAACAGAGAAAACTATAATAATCCAATTTTACATGGCAAATTTATTTCGGTGATTAATGCGTCCACCTCCAAACATTTCATCGTTTACATAAAAAATTGATCATTTAATTATTAAATCCAAGAGAATTCTATAAGGTCTTATAAATCTATAAGGTCTATAAAATTATAGAGAGACCCTTCATTCATCATTTGACATAACTTTGACATAAAGAGCCTATATTCCAAAATTATGACCTCACATTAAGTGAGGAATCGCTACAAACTTTTATACAGGCATTTTAAACAATGACAGTTGGCAAGGTAACATTCTAACAAATCCTCTGAAGATAGACCAATATATATAAATAAATTGGTCTATCTTTTTTGTTAGATTTGTTAGAATGTTACCTTGCCAACAGTAATACTCTAACAAATCCTGTGAAGATAGCTATAGACATTAGACAATTTGCATTAAGACCATTTTATTATGAGCTTTGTAGGATCATATTGACTTTGGTTTACGTGTTCGCTCACCTACCCTTGTAATCCTTCATGTGAAAAATTACTTGAAAACAACACTGGGCAGTAGTAGCACAAATCTTTCCATCTCAAACGCAACCTCTACCACTGAATATGATTGTGGATGACAGTTAAAATGGCCTCGGATGCTCTTAAAACTGACTGTCCTGTTTTTTTTTCTTCTTTTCTTTGTTCTCTGTCGTCTCCCCTTCCCTTTTTTATCCCGTGATCCTTCTCTTTTCTTGTCCTACTTTTTTATAGAACAAACTGGTGTTGCTTTTGTGCAAACCTGTTATCGAGGAACACTCCATAGGCTGCGATTGTCTTTGTCCGATTGCATTGTAAGTGGCTGAATTTGGCCATTTCTGCTGCTGCACTGTACTAGAGTGAACTAGGTGTGTGTGTGTGTGTGTGTGTGTGTGTGTGTGTGTGTGTGTGTGTGTGTGTGTGTGTAGGCCTTTGTTAGAACAACTATGAAAAGACAAATTGTAACTGGACTGTCATTATGTTTCACCCTTTACCTTTCAAAAAGGTGGAAATCCACTCGCATTCTACTCTTCCAAAGTTTCTAAAACCATTGACGTTGTGTCATCATGACAACCAGTTACTCTGTCCTAGCTGCTTGACCATTTGCTTTAAAATTCTCTAGTTCCCTATAATCAGTCCTTTAGTTTTTTTTTTTTTTAGAGTAGAACCAGATATACAACTCTAAAGGCTACGCTAGCCATCTTAGCTTAACTGTTCTGCCTTAATGTTAATGTTTCCCATCTTTTACACCACAGTTTGGAACCAAAGGTTGTAAACCAAGTGAAATACGGAGTGTATAAATGTGTGTTAGTTGCCTTATGCTTAAAGAGAAAAGGAGGGAAGGTGTTTGATGGCATTCCCAAGAATCCCACCACACTGCCTTAAGTTGACATTGCACCAGCTGAGGATGGAGAGCGATAAATGTAGTATTCGACATCTTCCAGTGCCACCAACACACAGCCCAGGGCTCCTGAGGGAAAAAAACAAAACAATAAAATGTAACATTTCTGTTGGCGCAGACGTCTTTGTGCGTTCGCAAAAAGTACAAAAGACCTTGTTTGTCTGTATTTTTATGATTGTAACATCCATTTTGACTGTTCCCTAAGCCTTTTTGTCTGTATTAATGGAACTGTTGGAGCCCTGTGCTGGGTTGCTATCATTTTCTTTGTTGCACATTACTGATTTATGATTCTCTGATATAAATAAGTCAGATGTAATTAGCATGTGCTACTGTTCACAAACAACTCATTAAACTAACAGCCCAATCAAGGTCAGCATGACAGATGCCCTATCTTGGGCACTAAATACCCTAAAACTTCAAATAATAGCCAAGTCCCAAATAGACGCCTGTCTCTTTTACACGCCTGGTGTGGATGCAGGTTTGGGTAAATAAAGGCCAGTCTCAAATAGAGGCCGGGTCTGTTTTTTTTTAGTTTCGGGTTGTATTTAACCTTCTAAAACCCGTCAGATCGTCCGCTTTTTGGCGGCCGAAAAAGCAAATTTGTGTCCCGCCAAGCCAAAGCCTTTTTTGATCGGTGAGTGATGTAGCGCTTGACAGGGCGCATAAAGCCTTGTTTATACTCGACGCGTCCGCAAGAGCGCGAAGTGCGCGCGGCAAAAATGACGTCATTGCGGTGTGGGCGGTCGTGCGCGTTGGGTGCGCAAGACCCCATTTCGCCTGGCGGTGTGCACGGCACTTTTTGTAACATCGCGCGCGGCGCCGCATCCGAAGATGAACGACTTCGAGCCGAATCTGGCCGAACTGGTGCGTCTGTATCAGCATGTTTATGATCCTTCTATACACAGAGACATTTGCATTGATGGGCGACCATAAAAGCCTCTCATTTTTTGAATAGGAACACATTTACATTAAGCACCCAGTTTGCACTCTAAAGTAACTGCTTATATTTACAAAATAAGCCTACAATAGCAGAAGTAAGCCCTGCTGATGAAATTAAGGTTTAAACACTCTTCAATAAGGCTTCAGTTGTTTACATGCAGTGAAAGTACAATAAACCTACTGCATTTATTACTCTTTTTATATGAATCAGAAATTAATAAACTACTAATAAATGGCAAACTACTTCTTCACTGCTGATTCCTGGTGGTTTAGAGGAGAATTACTCCGAGTCGCCCCCTGTCGTTTCACAGAATAGCACAACGGCGAGCGCGTCAAGTATAAACGCCTCGTCCATATGGAGAGGTCCGCGCGCAGTCAGCGGAGACTCGCGCTCGTGCGGACGCGTCGAGTATAAACAAGGCTTAACGAGCAGAGAGCGCGCCCCGGCCGCGCGCGCGCACTCTCTCACGTCTTCAAACAAAACGAGCGCTGTCTTGCTCTCTCTCCCTCGCGCATATTAATCAAAGTCAATTGACACGATAGTAAAAGGTCGGAAAGACAGCAGTTTCACGTGGAGCATTTGGAGATTTTTTAGAGATTAAAGACTCTAGGCTTACACTCAATGAACAACATCTCAACACTAAATTATAAAGGCCGGTCTCATATAGACGCCCGTCTCAAATAGCCTACAAGCCGGTGCAGTTCGACGATTTGGGAAATTAAAAGCCCGGGCTATTATTTGAAGTTTTACGGTATTCAGAGAAATGGCTCCTTTCCAGTGTACAGGACACCGAAAATGAGCCGTTTAAACTGAATCCCAGGAAATGTGCCTCACACCTGACATTCTCATAAAAGTCTTGTGAAGTGCGTTCAGTTCCATCTCCGTCGAGTCGCGGAATTCAGATTCACATTGATTTGAGTTGAATTTGAATTTAGTTTGAATGTAATTCGGATTAAATTCCAGTTACATTGTAACACGAATGAGAAGGATATGGAACTGAACCGAACTAAAAACAAAATCTGCGTATTTGGTCATCAGAACCACAAGCCTCTTTCCCTGCTGTCCTTCACATTCCATGCTTGTTTTTCTTGTTTTGTTTTTGCTGACGTTGATTCTTGAATGTAGTTTTGCTTTCCTGGAGCATCATCTCCTCATCTCGACTTCTTTCCTGGCACGAGTTTCCTTCTCTCACCTTGTCGTTCTGTTCTCATGATGAGGCCAGTTGCCCGTTTCACCATTTTAACCATTTTAACCATCATCCATTAAAGAGAGAAAAAACGTAGGTGATGTCAAAGACCATCAAGGTCACTGTTTTGATGGTTACTCCAAGCTTCTTGTGAGTATAGGTGCCTTCTGGTGCTTTTTAACCTCAATGTACAGTATGTTCATGCGTTGCACACACGTGTGTGTTTTAACTGCCCGTCAGTTGGCCTGCAACAGAGAATGTCAGATTAAAGAATTGCATTATGGGTATAGCTAGTGTGTTAAAGGGTGAAAGGAATATTTTTGAACAAAATCTTTGGGTTAATGTTGATGAAAAGTCACAGAATAGTAATAGAATGTCCTTTTCCATGCACACATTATATCTATAAATATAGACTATATACAGTATATTGATGTCGAGGTTTACAAAGGCTGAGTGGATGAATGAGTGCGTAACAAAATGATCTAATATGTCAACTGATTAACTTTGTTTCTGCTCCAAAAGTATGTTATTTCATTTGTATTAATGTATAATCTGTCTGAAGTCAAACACTGTCTATTTTATTGATTATCGAAGTCTGAACTTTGCATGCCGAAGTGATGGACCAACCACTGAGCTTTATCAAGCATTTATGAGTTCTATTCTTATTTATATAAACCACTTTTATAACTTCTATTCAAACTTCCAGTCCAGTCCAAGTGATGCACATCTATGTGACCATGTGCTAATCATCAATGCTGGCGAATCTGAAACAAAACAAGAATGTGCTATGATTTGAAGTAGCCAAGACTAATATAATAGGGGTAAATTAATGCATTTCATGTTTGTTTTTTAACTATATTTTTATTTTGCATTTAACTGTATTTCGTATTTTGTTCACTATTACACTATCTCTGGCTTCCTGAATGTAACAAAAAAGAAAAAAGCCACTATTGTGCACTAAAGAAAAATCGCACAGCGTTAATTGGAGAGCTGCGAATGACGACTACAAACTACCAGAACAAATGTCCCTTCACAAATGTGTTTTCTTCTTGTTTCTGACATACTGTTGTTTTGAATCAGAACGATTTCTTGTAATATAAGAATAATTTGATCACTGAACGCTGTCTGCCTCAGGGGTGCGTTCAGGCACTGGCGAACACTGTATTCTGTCTGTCTAAAAAGGCTATATGAAATAGGTATTTTGTATATTGTGGAGAGAGAAAAAAAAAGTCTTTTGCTACTTTTGTATCTAGAGGAGGAAGAGAACTTGGAATGTTCTAAGAGTTAGAATGTTACTGTTCCGTTTTAAAAAAAACACCAAATGTAAGGTCATGGGAGAAATCAACTTCAGTAAAGATGAAAGTTTGAAAAAAAAATAGCTTTAACAGTTTGTCGTTGTTGTTTTTTTGTTTTGTTTTTTATAGATGATTTTAAATATGTTTGAGGTAGTTTTTAAGATTATGTGCATGGTCATTGCTCACTCTGACTATAGGAAGATGAAATACACTCACTGTTTTTAAAGCAGGTGTGACCAAATATTTGATTAGATGTCTACTGCTATAACTGTAGTGGGGCTTCATCTGTGCCAGCCTGTTCAGATTAACGAAATATCTATTGCTTTTTGTTTTATCTGCACAAAGCGTGATGTTGCTCATAAATTTATTTTATATATATATATATATATATATATATATATATGTATACTACTGTACACTTTACAGCATATACAGTATATAGTAATATTCATGTACAGTTTGGGCTCATTTTGTATAAAGTTTTTAAAAGATTGATATCTGTAGATATGTGGATTTTTGCCAGTTTTAGCTATTAACAGCAAGAACATGTACATTTGCTTGTAATAAAGAAAGAGATTTAAATGTTTGAAAGCCTTGTGCCTTTTATCTTTCCTTAAGACAGAAGAGATTGTTGGCTAATAAAATATCACCGCAACTAGTTTCTTCTGATACAACAGGTGTAGTTCTATATTTCGACCTCAAGGTGGCAGCAAATTGTAACATATTGAGGCTGCTTCAACAATTCACCTCTGCTACTCTAAATACAACAGGACCTACTGATCATTACTGTCAAGTATAAGACATAAAAATAACAGAGAAAACTATAATAATCCAATTTTACATGGCAAATTTATTTCGGTGATTAATGCGTCCACCTCCAAACATTTCATCGTTTACATAAAAAATTGATCATTTAATTATTAAATCCAAGAGAATTCTATAAGGTCTTATAAATCTATAAGGTCTATAAAATTATAGAGAGACCCTTCATTCATCATTTGACATAACTTTGACATAAAGAGCCTATATTCCAAAATTATGACCTCACATTAAGTGAGGAATCGCTACAAACTTTTATACAGGCATTTTAAACAATGACAGTTGGCAAGGTAACATTCTAACAAATCCTCTGAAGATAGACCAATATATATAAATAAATTGGTCTATCTTTTTTGTTAGATTTGTTAGAATGTTACCTTGCCAACAGTAATACTCTAACAAATCCTGTGAAGATAGCTATAGACATTAGACAATTTGCATTAAGACCATTTTATTATGAGCTTTGTAGGATCATATTGACTTTGATCTTTGGATATAAATCTGTCGTGTCATAATTCATAATGATATTGAAGTGTAAAGTCTAAATGAGGCCATAACGATAATGTGTTAATGTATATGGTGATATTAAATGTATAGTCCTTACAGACTGTATACCTCCTTGAATTTATAATGATGTTGAATTTGGAACACAATTCTATATGAACTGGCCAGTGTTTGTCATAAACATAAATCACTTTATATTAATTACTTTTATGGAAGTTATAATAGCATTTACTCTTGTGTAAAAGTAATCGTACACTTGCAATCATGCTACAGTGTAGGTTACCTCCTGCGCCTTGTGCCTACGACCAAAGAGTCATGTGATGTTGCTTAAATATAGACCCACATAAGAAAATAAATATTTTTGAAAGCTTTGTTGAAGACCAGGTTATGATAATACGATTGATGTTAAAGGGAGAGTTCACTCAAAAATTAAAATTCTGTCATTAATTACTCACCCTTGTGTCTTTCCAAACCCGTAAGACTTTTGTTCATCTTCAGAACACACATGAAGATATTTTTGATGAAATCTGAGAGATTTCTGTCCCTCCATTGACAGCTACACAACTACCACTTTGACGCTTTAAAAAGTTCATAAAGAGATTGTAAAACTAATCCATATGAATCGAGGGGTTTAGTCCAAAAAAATTTAAGAGACTCAATCACTTTAAATGATGAACAGATTGAATTTAGGCTTTTTTTCACATATAAACATCAGTTGTAGTAAACAGAAGCTCATTGATGTTCGCTTGATGTGTGAGAACCAATGAGATTCATTCTCGAGTTACGCAGCACGTTTGAGCTTCAGCAAGAACCAATGAGATTCATTCTAAAGTTACGCAGCACGTTTGAGCTTCAGTGTAGCTGAGGCGTGCTACTACTATAATAATAAGCTGATTGAGGCGGCCAAATATGGACTGGATTCCGGTCAGAGAATCAGGGAGTGGAGAGAAGATTCTTCACAGATATGGTTTATTGTACAGTCTTTGGGTGGTTATCTGGATTAGTTATTCATTGGCAATGATGTCTGTATTAATGGTCTAAAGGAACAATAAAGAAATATAATTAAGATTGTATTCTGAAAATAATTTACACACTGGCATGGTAATAAAACAAATACGATAAACATAATACACTGTACCATGGTATGTTACTAATATAAAACACATTGGTTACACAGTTGAGAATACTTCCAATGCTAATACTGATTAGCGGATTTATCTCGCGGCAAATTACGGCCGCTACGGCGCTCCAAACGCGCCGATAACAACCGTAGAACGATCGCGGGACATCAAACACATACATTCAATAAACATACATATGCAGATGTACTTACATCAAGGCATAAACGCGTTAAACAAACATAAATAAGCGTGAAGAGGTGAACATTCCCCAAGACAGTCTTCCTGTGTGTTCCTCTATAATCGGTCCGTGTGGCAAACAACTTTGATTCCTAGGACAGGCTTTCGTACATTCAGCAAGAACCAATGAGGTTCACTCTCGTGTTACGCAGCACAGCTTCAGCAAGAACCAATGAGGTTCATTCTCGTGTTACGCAGCACGTTTGAGCTTCTGCAAGAACCAATGAGATTCATTCTCGAGTTACGCAGCAGTTTGAGCTTCTGCAAGAACCAATGAGATTCATTCTCGTGTTACGCAGCACGTTTGAGCTTCAGCAAGAACCAATGAGATTCATTCTCGAGTTACGCAGCACGTTTAAACTTCAGCAAGAACCAATGAGATTCATTCTCATGTTACGCAGCACGTTTGAGCTTCAGCAAGAACCAATGAGATTCATTCTCGAGTTACGCAGCACGCTTGAGCTTCAGCAAGAACCAATGAGATTCATTCTCGTGTTACGCAGCACGTTTGAGCTTCAGCAAGAACCAATGAGATTCATTCTCATGTTACGCAGCACGTTTGAGCTTCTGCAAGAACCAATGAGATTCATTCTCGAGTTACGCAGCACGTTTGAGCTTCAGCAAGAACCAATGAGGTTCATTCTCATGTTACGCAGCACGTTTGAGCTTCTGCAAGAACCAATGAGATTCATTCTCATGTTACGCAGCACGTTTGAGCTTCTGCAAGAACCAATGAGATTCATTCTCATGTTACGCAGCACGTTTGAGCTTCAGCAAGAACCAATGAGATTCATTCTCATGTTACGCAGCACGTTTGAGCTTCTGCAAGAACCAATGAGATTCATTCTCGAGTTACGCAGCACGTTTGAGCTTCAGCAAGAACCAATGAGGTTCATTCTCATGTTACGCAGCACGTTTGAGCTTCAGCAAGAACCAATGAGATTCATTCTCATGTTACGCAGCACGTTTGAGCTTCTGCAAGAACCAATGAGATTCATTCTCGAGTTACGCAGCACGTTTGAGCTTCAGCAAGAGGTTTGTTCTCACGAGTCACGTTTGTTCATTTGGCTAAGCTTGTGTGTATGTTCACTGATCAATGTCTAAATGTAAATAATAGACTTAATTCAATCTGTTCATCATATAGAGCGATCGTGTCTCTTCAGAAAATGTTGGACTAAACCGCTCGATTCATATGGATTAGTTTTACGATCTCTTTATGAATTTTTTTGAAGCGTCAAAGTGGTAGTTGCGTAGCTGTCAATGGAGGGACAGAAATCTCCCAGATTTCATTAAAATCTCTTCAGTTGTGTTCCGAAGATGAACAAAAGTCTTATGGGTTTGGAAAGACATGAGGGTGAGTAATGACTAATGAATGAATCATTTTTGGGTGAACTAACCCTTTAAATGTTGTATATTATGCTGATGTTTCCAGTCAACACTCAACAGGTCAGTGTTAAAATATTATAATTGACCATTTCATTCAATTAAAATGAATCAGGCTAAATAAGGACTGTGGTCCACATGCACTGCTGGAGGTGTCTTGAAGTTGTAATCCTCTGACTAAGTCTTCATTTAAAATGTTTAATGGAGTGTACGTTTATGTGTTCTTAGATATGTGTAAATGTGTGTGTGTGTGTGTGTGGCCATGCTCACTGACTTGTGAAATCGCTCTATTAGATGTGAAATTGCTGTTATTTGCTAATATTATTTATGAGTCATTTAACGTTTCGCGCTCTCTCTGGCAGTGGTTTGGTTCATTATTGATTTAAAATGTCTTTCAATGGTCCAGAACACAGTGAGGTGCTGCTGAAGACCTCTTAGTTGATTTGAGTTGGATGTCTAAGATGTGATGACAGACACTTCTGTTTGATTTGTGTGGGGATCACTGTGGCTCCTGGAAGGGAATGATGGTATGTTTACATACTTTTTTTAATCTATTTTATGGTGAATGGATTATAAACAAAGCTCTTTCTCAGCTGATTTACAATCCCCATTCTGTGGACAAAATCACCCTCATATATATACTGTGTATATGCCAAATATGTAGCATATGTGGAACGGAATAAGGCCATTCAAATTTACACACTAAGAATGCTTTAAATGCAAAGGAAGCCAAGAACTGTGTATTCTTCATACCCATTAAAAACGTCAGGTTACATGCAACAGGCACATTCCTCTCACCCCATCTTCACCTCTTCATCTCCATGGCAGAACGCGTGTCAAACGACAGTGGAGATTCTGACCTTGCCGTCACCGCCGGGACCTCACGCCTGCCTCCAGCACTGACCTTGAGCAATGAATGCGGCAGAGAGCAAAGCGAAAGCGAGAAAAAAATAAGAGAAAGGGCGAGTGAGCCGTCAAACTGTCCCCTCTTAACCTCTTATTATAAAAGAACAAATTGCACTGGAATTTCATTTGATAGTGTACCTAGACTTCGCTCTGAAGTGTGCCGATGGAGATGCTGAACAAGCTCACTGAGATATACTCTTAAAGCAGACGAGACAAATCACGGCATGAACCACAACTCTGCAATCTACAGAAACGGCTGATAACGTTGAAGGTGCAGTAGGTGACTTTTTTTATTGCACGAAAAAAATTTTTTTTAGCCCAAAACAAAATCTAGCCAATCAAAAGTATCACTTGCATATCTATCATTTTGCATGCTTGCGGTTATTTGATGTCAATGCGAGACAAGTAACGGATAACGACAATAACGTGTTACGTAAACAGATTACTTTTTTCAAGTAACTAATAAAGTAATGCTTTACTTTTACCTTTACAATAAAATATCTGACGCAAGTTGCTTTGTTTTCCCATTTATTGACTGAAACCTCTCCTATCCTCATGTTGAGAGAAATCGGGAGTAAGTGCGGAAGCGTTGTGAGTGCTTTGAAAAGTTACATGATGCTTATTGTAGTTCTAGACTAAATGCGAGCAGGCATTTACTCATTAAACAGTGAAATCCATGTTAAATAACACAAATATACTGTACAGGCATGAATTTGAGGCCTATTCTTTTCACTTTTGGTGTGAAAGGGCCTTTACATTTGCTTAAAATAGAACTTTTTTGTTATGAAAAAACAATTAAAGGGATAGTTCACTTTGAAATTAATTTTTGGTATGTTTTAGCTTACCTCAAGGGCATCCAAGATGTAGGCGTCTTTGTTTCCGCAGTAGTTTCAATTTTGATATTTTTAGGTCAAACCGTTCTTGTCTGTCAGTCATATAATGCAGGTCTATGGTCACTTCCTCAAAGAGCATGCACAGAGAAGTCCAAATTAAACATGATTTAATGACTCGTAAATGTAAGTACACATTGATGGCCTAAGACACGAAACGAGCGGTTTGTGTGAGAAAACGAACAGTATTTATATCGTTTTTACCTCTTGTAACCACAGCCACGTCCAAGTGATCTGAGGGCGCGGGCGCTTCGGTCTGTGCGCTACAAGAGGTAAAAACTATATAAATACTGTTCGTTTTCTTTGAAATTGAAAATACTGTGGAAACAAAGACACCTACATCTTGGATGCCCTTGAGGTAAGCTTAAACATATCAAAAATTAATTTCAAAGTGAACTATCCCTTTAAGCAAACAGCCCAGGTAAGAAAAAGTAATGTATCACAATAATACTTTCCATAAAAAGTAACTAAGTAACGCAATTAGTTGCTTTTAAGGGTGTATAATGCAATCTCGTAACACATTACTTTTAAAAGTAACTTTCCCCAACCCTGCTCTCTGACCTACATCTAAATTTCATATACATGTAAATATTGATGCTCACTAGTTTTAAACAAATGTATGAGGTGATGGATTAGTGCTTAATAAAATGGCCATTGTTTGTTCCCTAAATTTTTGAGTGTACAAACATTGTGATTTATAGATCTAATAAATAAAAAATTGTGATATTTTTCCAGTATATCTTTAATGTTGATCATTCATGATTAAATCCAGCCTATGTCATTCTAAAGGCAATCAAATACAGCAGTTAGAACTGCACCTCGGTCATCTAAAGACATGGGGGGAAAAATCACATGCAATATTTATTTATGTTAAATACAGCATCATTTGGTGCGTCTTGGCCTCTATAGAGCCCGGGTCTAAAGAGACCAGAGGTTCTCCTCTGATGAAGAGAGACATGCAGGTTTTGCACTAAATTATATCAGAGTATTACAGACATCACTTTCAAAAGCAAGGATGGATCGAGTTGAAAGCCATCTTGATTTGAAAGCCACTATTTGCCTAAGCAGACTTTAGAAGATTGAATATCAAAAGAAGAATATGCTTTATTATATTGATCATATTAAATGGCCAAAACATGTAAGTGTTTTTAAAGACCAATATAGAAAATGAAATCCATCCAGCGGAGGAAAAGAACAAGTCTCTGTGCTCAAACAGGAGGTTCTGGCTCTTTTAATTGGCACAGACGCTGTATGACATTTTCAAACTATATGATTGAATTTTTATTCTTTCTAAGTCCTAATAAAATTGATTTATTTTTGACAGATGCATTATTTAAAGCAGTTGGTTTTATCAATAACAATCTGTGTTGACAGTCTCTAAATATGCGACTGTGAGAGACATATGAGCTACAGTGTGCATTATAACACATAATTACCTGTTATTGATCTTACAAATGATTGAACTAACAGGCGGTTTCTCTTTCAGTCAAAACATTTGTTTTCAAGCATTGCCAGTGGAGGACGCTCTTCTACTGACAACCAGAGTAAGACATGTAATGTGTTAGATATGAACCAAAAAATTAGAGACCTTTGTTTGTTGTGATTCTAAAATGATTGTTTTGCAATGAAGATAAATGCTGATTGTTCATAGTATTGCTTGCCACTTTTATAATGCAAGCACACAGGGACAGGCTGTTGTTGAAACTAATATTAGGCCTATAGTTTTTTTCTCTTTAATCTTTTATCTAACTGTCATCACGTCTGAATATAGTGAGTGTGTTTTTGAATTGACGATCTATCCAGAAGATGATGGACACATTTCTCTTGCATAGAGGATATATACAAGTAATAAAATAATTGGGTAACACTTTACAATAAGGTTTGTTAGTTAACATTAGTTAACTACCTAAAAATGAACAGCCTATAGCCTACTTCTTCAGCATTTATTAATCTTAGTTAATATTAATTTCAACATTTCCTAATACGTTATTAAAATCAAAGGTTGTATTTGTTAACATTAGTTAATGCACTGTGAACTAACATGAACAAACAATTAACAGCTGTATTTTATTAACAAACATTAACAAAGATTACTATAGGCCTACTGTAACAAATTTGTTACAGTATAGGCATATAGTAATCTTTGTATTGCTCATTGTTAGCTCATGTTAGTAAATAGGCTAGATTAACTAATGTTAATGAACCTTGTAAAGTGTTACCAATAATTGAATGCAAAAAATTGTCATAGCGAGTCAGTTCGGTTAATCAAAATTAACAGTTTGTTGTGAGCATAAACCAGTCCTCTAATTACTGATAGAAAGGGCTTCCGAAATGTTGCACCTTCGATTTTAGCATTTACGCCTAATATGAGTGAAACAACGTCCAATTGAAATTCATTAATAACGATTATTCGTCGAAGTAATTAACATCCCCGATGATAAACACGGGAACAATACCCTAATCAGCGACCGGTCTGAATGTGACTACCCACGGTGCTCCGCATGGTCCGCGCGCAGCAGGCCTGCTGGGCCGTGTGTGTCTGTGGAAACAGGGCGAGCCTAATTACACGGAGAAATCCTTCACCCGCCCGAGCGAGGCATTGTACGGTGTCGCTTTTCTTCCCGTCAGTCTTTCAGCGAGGGGCTAGATTGGCGCTGGCCCCGGGGTTTGTGGGAACCGGGACAGCCCTTTCACGCAAGCCCTCCTCAGGTCGACATTATTACACGGCCAATTAAGCCAGTTCAACGGGCTCGAACTTGAGCAAACAGCAGGGGCGATTGTTTTCCGCAGCCCTCCCCAGCTAGCCTGGCTAATTACTCCTGGACTGCACCTAACCAGGACACAGGAGGGGTCTGACCACCTAATTATAACCTGAACCTCTCTAAAAGAAGTTCAAACGAAAGGTTGGTGGGGTCTTAAAACTATATTGTTTTTACATTACAGTTAGGCCTATACATAAGCTATCTTTTGTCTGTGTGTGTGTGTGTGGTCCTAGTAAACCCTACATTATGGGGACCAAATGTCCCCACAAATAGTAGTGATACCAATAATTTTTGACCTTGTGGGTGTTTTGTGTATATTATATCATGAGGAAAAACAGCTTATAAATCAAATAGACTTTGTAGTTTTTTACTATTTTAGACAAATAGTTTTTTATTGAAAATGTAAAAATGTAGAAAGTTTTGTGTGATGGGTAGGGTTAGGAGTAGGGTTAGTGAGGGGAGTATATACAGTTTGTATAGTATAAAAATCATCATGTCTATGGAAAGTCCCAAATAAAACATGGAAACCCAAGTGTGTGTGTGTGTGTGTGTGTGTACCACCATATTTTGTGGACAAATTTGTTCCCAGAAGTGAGCTAAACCTGACAGAATCTCTCAAATCCTCCTTTTGGGGATGTACTAATTTATAAAAACTGTGTAAAAAATAAAGTGTGCGTGTATTTTTCTTTATTTTTCAATGTGTCTTTATTTCACATCTGTAAATTCGCAAAAACATAACCATAAATTTCAGATCTGTGAAATGGATGCTGGGATGTACAATGATAAAACACAAGCACTGTCATTATATGTCTCTTATTAAATGATTAGTTCATTTTATTAGCTGTTTTTCCTCAATTAAAATGTATTGACTGATTTGATCAACTAAAATATGATGAGCAGAAGCGATGTTTACTTATGTTTTCTGATCAAATAAAGGTTTCCATTACAAACAGGCCCTGAGGTGACCAACTTAAAACAGGTGACTCGTTTTTTGCGAGGAAAACAAACACAAGAGGGGGATTTGTGCTGGAGGCAGCTGTGGATCCTGCACGCTCAGCTGGTGCTGCACAAAGAAACAGGTGACGGGGTAGAGATGTTTGCCCTGCGAGGGTGCCGCCGCGTGCTGCTTTTCCCTGGAACCAGCCCTCTCGGTAAAATCCGCACCTGGCCTGGTGGTCTTGGCAACATCGGTCAACCTCTAGCAGATGTTCGTCTCTCTTTTGTCGCTGACTTCGCGGTGGCTGCTCCACAAGACAAAACTGCGGTGAGAGGTGCTCCTGCCACAGAACGCTAATCAAAAGATGACTAACATTCTTCCCCCTTTACCCCACACTTCCAGAGAGTGTGAGAGGCCACTTTCAGAGTGGGGAGCTTGGATGGGTAATTGTGCATGATTAGCAATTTTAATTACCAGGTGCTCGGGGTCCCGTCTGAGAGAGTGTAAACAGGATAGCACTCACAGCTCCTTGAACATCCCACATGACGGTCGTCCATTGCTCTGTGTGTGTGCGTGTGTGTGTGTGTGTGTTGACTTGAGACAAATTCCCATTTATAGGGACTGTAAAGTTACATTTCAGGCCGTGACCCCTTTGGTTCATTTCATTTTTGTTTACCGTCCTAGAGCATATTGTTAGTGTCATTGCACTGAAAGCAAGATTGAAAGCAATCCAAGGAAATTGGGATTTCGCTTTAAAGCGGCTCTATTCCTTTCCAGGTCTGTTAACCTGGAAACCAAGTTCTTCTCAGTAAAAGACTTGTTTTCATAGCAAGTTTCTAATAGAGAAAATGGGTGACAGTTGTTCTTTGTATATGTTCTTTTCACAAAATGACAACTGTTCTGAAGGACCCGAGAGTCTTTTGTATCGCAGTCCAGTGAATACAGGTGTTTAAAGATGAAGAGAAGAATGTAAGAGGGACATTGGAGGATTGTCAAGTGTCCTTGCATTATATTGTGATTGTTGTATGTGTTTTTTTCTTAAATAGTGTTTTTCTCTATAGGGGGAAAAAAAAGCTCATTTGTTATTGAGTATAACTGTGTGTTTGTGTGTGCAGGATCCTCTTGTGAGTCCCTCTGCTGCAGCGATCATACGTGATGAAGCTTTACTCAGTCACCTGATCCGGGATGAAAGTTGCCCTTTGGCTGTGTGACAGACAAGAAGAAAGGGACACTCACGCTAGTCTAATGGTATAGTGAATTAACTGAACAATACAGGTCAAATTAAAGGCTTTTAGTGCACGGAGTCACTGATACACACAAACACAAACCTGCATCAGTTCACATACAGGGAAAGCATTCATGCATTCCGTCTACAGCATTTACAGTAGAGTACTAATGATGGACTGATATATTGGAAAGACCGATTAATAAAACATTATTTTTTGAGATTATCATCCACTTGATTAACAGATTTGGTTGAAATCATTCAATTAAATTTAAAGTATTGTAATTTATTGACAGTCTTGTGAATGCATAATTGCCTTTTGTAGGGAATTTTGAGTTGATATTGTTTAAAATAAGGAGTAATTTAAATTGAAAAAGATTTTTTGAGACCCATTTGCTGGGATTAAATTGCATTATGTACACTACCATATAAAAGGTTTTTTTTTTAAGTACGTTTTTTTTAAATCTTCAGTAATATTTTTTTAAAAGAATATAATACATTTACTCAGCAAGAATGCATTAAATATATCCGAAATTACTTTAAAGACATTTATAATGTTACAAAAGGTTTCTATTTCAACTGTGTGTGTTTGAACATTCTATTCATCAGAGAATCCTTGAAAAATTACAGAAATCTTAATACTTTAGCAGAAATCAGTTTCTGTGTAAAATTTTCAGCATTGATACTGTAAAAAAAAAAACTCATTATTTTGTGTTATCTTTTTGCATGGGTTTTTTTTAGTTTAACTAACTTATTTCGATAAGTTGAGGACAAGAAAACTTAAAATGTCTTGTTGTCTGGACAATCTAGTTATCTCTACACAAAAAAAAAATTAGTTGAAAACTAAATTGCTAAAATATTTTTTACAGTGTGATAAGAAATATTGCTCACACTTTAGTTTGGGGAACACATATTCACTATTAACTATGAGTCTTGCCTCAACTAACTCATCATTTACTAACTATTAATAGTAAATAAGGTAGTTGTTAAGTTTAGGTATTGGTTAAGATTTAGGGATGTGGAATATGGTCATACAGTATAAGGCATTAATATGTGCTTTATACGTACTAATAAACAGCCAATATGCTAATAATAAGCAACTAGTTAATAGTGAGAATTGGTCCCCAAACTAAAGCATTACCGAAATGTGTCTTGAGCAGCAAATCAACATATTAGATTGATTTCTGAAGGATCACGTGACACTGAAGACTGGAGCGATGATGCTGAAAATTCATCTTTGCCATCACAGGAATCATTTAGTAAAATATAATAAAATAGAAAACAGTTACAGTAGTACAAATATTTCACAATATTACTATTTTACTATATTTGTGATCAAATAAATGCAACTTTGGTGGCAATAACAGACGACCAAACTTTTGAATAGTGTACGGTACAGTGATCAGCAGTATATTGGCCATCAGCCTCCTCTGATGTTGATCACTAGTTGAAGTAGTTTTGTTTACTTCAACATTTGGAGAATTGTTTTTTAGAGAGACATGTTAACAGTGGCCTAAGATGGTTTGACTGTGTCTAAATGGCTGTTTGGGTTGTGTCAGTGCCTATGACCAGGGCCCATGCTGATTGTTAATGGTCTAATCCATATCACATTACAAACAGGATGATTAAGTGCTGTCTCACAGTAGGATTATCATGGGATTATTATGGGATCAGTGATATCTCTGATCTGTGAGACACTCTCTCTCGTCAAGTACCCTCCCTGAGGTACATCATATCGCTTCAGATACACATCGACTCAAGAGACTTCAATCAGGTGACCCGCAGACAGAACATTCCCATTGCTGTCGTAATTGAAACTGGCGATTGTGATTTATGGAGTATTACAGGATGTCGGTGACATTGTAAGACATGTTTGAAATCATTCCATTTTTTATGATTTTGAGGATTTATACAAAGAAATACACATTTAGAGAATCATCCAGCATTTGAAATTATTGTCAACCCGTCAACACAGTAGAATTGTAAAACAGTGGCTCTCTTGGTTGCATTTTCTCATTATTGGTTTTATCGGTTTCATCAGAAGGCAGGTTAACGTGAGACGGTTGATGTTTGACTTCAGTAAATGCTGAGGGACGCTTGGTGCCGTGCAGATCCATAGATCCCAAACCAACCAGAACATGATCCCTGGAACCCTCCTGTTCTCATGTTGGATTGGTTTACAGATGATTGACATCTTTTGGCAGGCTCCCAAGATTCTGGGATGCTTTGGCTAGGGACTTGTCGCACATCCCAGGTATATGTGATGTTTGTATTTGTTTGTACCAACAGTTAGTATCACCTGTCACCATGGAGCTGCTGTCCGCTCAGCTGCTTCGCTGAACACAATAGATTACGAGGAAGTTGACTGGCAGGTTTTGCTTTTAATGTGCGCTTGTACTACAGTACAGATGCGTTGTAGGATTTGAATCTGTAGATCAAGACTTTTAATTGCAATTAACTTACATATATCAGTCAAAAGTTTTGGATCGGTAAGATTTTTAATGTTTTTAAAAGAAGTGTCTTCTGCTCACCAAGGCTGCATTTATTTGATTTAAAATACCAACGACAAAAAACAGTAATGTTGTTAAATATTATGACAATTTAAAATAGTTTAATAATTTAATTCCTGTGATCAAAGCTGAATTTTCAGCATCATTACTCCAGTCTTCAGTGTCACATGATCCTTCAGAAAGCATTCTGGTATGTGGATTTGATGCTCAAAAAACATTCATTATTATTATTAATGTTGAAAACAGTTGTGCACAATTTTTTTTTTCGGATTCTTTGATAAATAGAAAGTTCAAAAGAACAGAATTTATTTGAAATAGAATCTTTTGTAACATTATAAATGTCTTTACTGTAACTTTTGATCAATTTAATCAATCCTTGATGAATAAAAGTATTGATATATTGTATTTATTTAGTGTTTAATGTTACAAAAGCTTTCTATTTAAGATAAATGCTGTTCTTTTAAACTTTCTATTCATCAACGAATCCTGGAATAAAAATGTAAACAACTGTTTTCAACATGTTTCAACAATGTTTCTTGAGCGCCAAATCAGCATATCAGAATGATTTCTGAAAGATCATGTGACACTGAGAACTGGAGTAATGATGCTGAAAATTCAGCTTTGATCACAGGAATAAATTACACTTGACTATATATTCACATAGAAAACAGCTGTTTTAAATTGTCATAATATTTCATAATATGGGTTTTTTAAACAAATAAATGAAGCCTTTCTCTTAAAAAACAAATAATCTTACCGGTCCAAAACTTTTGACTGGTAGTGTATAAAAAACGAATTATGTTACTAGAAATAAACAAGAAAATAAGTATTTCTGAGCTGGTTGATATTAAAAAGCCTTCTAGAAAATATAGGAGCACAAACGGACTCATGGTGTATTTTTAGGTTCCAGATCAAGGGCCTCTCCACTCAAAAGGGGGCACTGTTACTGCATTACAGATCACAAATGAACAGCACTACTATACACTTTCATGTAATACAAATGTTTTTTAATACCAGGCCAATCACTCTAGCCATTGAAATATGATTCCACGGTATAGCCATTAGGACTACTCGTCCCATCCTCCTAGTTTTAGACTGTTATTATTTTAGCCATGCCGAAAAGTACAAAGTGAAGAGAGTAATATTTCATTTAGCACTTCTCAGGTAAAGGCTGTACACTATGATAGTGTAACAAAAAAAAGTGACTACTGTAAATGATCAGCTCCATTTTCAGAGTCCTGAAAACAAATGAAAAGTACATAATGAAAGTTGGCCTTAAAATATATAGTGCTGCTTATATATTGAAAATCTTTAAAATCACATGTTTTCCTTAGCAGAACTGGTATTTTCTTTTTCTTTTAATTGGTAAGTTGGACCAGATAGTTTTGATTTATTAAACAATTTTTAATTCCTGTAGCATAATAGGCATTATTTGGAAATAAATGATTGCTTATATTCAATTGAATTGACAGAAAGTGACAGTAAAACTTCTGTTTTGGTAACTTTCTATTCATTAACCAGTCAAAACAAAAATATTAAGCAGCACAAATGTTTTCAACATTGAAAAAATTGCAAATCATCATATTAGAATGATTTCTGAAGGATCATGTGACAGTGAAGACTGGAGTAATCTAAAATAAAATATATTACAATAGGACACAGTAATTGTAAGTTATTGTGTATTTCACAATATTACTGTTTTTACAGTATGTTTAATCAAGTAAATGCAGCCTCTGTGAGCATTATAGATTTCTTTCAAAAACACGAAAAAATCTTACAGACCCCAAATATATAAGAATAGCTAGCGAGAGAGAGAGAGAGAGAGAGAGAGAGAGAGAGAGAGAGAGAGAGAGAGAACAGAAGACAAAGATGTATAAAAACAGGAAAGAAAGGGGTAAGAAAGAGAAAAAAGCTGCCAAGAAACCAGCTTTATTGCACAATTGTTTGTCTCCTCCTGATGTTTCTTGCAGTGTATCCTGGGTCGCTGCACCCTGCATATCAGCGCTCTCCTGCATATTCCTGTTCACCTGACATTAGGCCCCGGCTCAGTCCCAAAAGCTGCCTGCACCCTGCTGGGTTCACTCCATTAGATACTCCCTACACACTTTGTCTGTCATACTAAAAGCCAAGCCTGGGGAGCAAGAAGAGGTTAAAAGGTACGAAATGAGCCTCAGCCGAAAAGAGCAGGTGATTTAGGAAGCTGATTGCTCTGATCTGATTGGGCGGGTGCTTGAATTGAGGTATCTCTCATCTCACTGTACAGTATATGGTTGGACTGGATGATGAGGTTCAGGTCATTGTCTTTACTTTGAATTTAAGTCATTATGAGTCCATTTAGATCTTTCCTATTGTTATGGAGGTAATTACGTCCTACAGTGTACCTGACTGCTTACAAGGAAAGGGGGAAAAAGAAGCCCATCAATGTCTAAAACCTGGGTTTGTGTGTGTGGTTCAGGTATACCCTACGCTATGGGGACAAAATGTCCCCACTAAGAAGGCAATATCCAAAATCCTTGTAGGGAAGGTTTTTGGTCCCCATGATGGGTAGGGTTAGGGAATAGAATATACAGTTTGTACCATATAACATTTTTGGAAAGTCCCCATAAAACATGAAAACCCTGGTGTATGTGTGTGTGTGTGTGTGTGTGTGTGTGTGTGTGTGTGTGTGTGTGTGTGTGTGTGTGTGTGTGTGTGTAAGAGAGAGAGAGAGAGAGAGAGAGAGAGAGAGAGAGAGAGAGAGAGAGAGAGAGAGAGAGAGAGAGAGAGAGAGAGAGAGAGAGAGAGAGAGAGAGAGAGAGAGAGAGAGAGAAAGAAAGAAAGAAATGTAGGGAAATGTTAGGTCCTGCTTTCTTTATTAGACTAATGGACATTCACACCTAAGACCAAAAATGTTTTTAGGTGAGCATATATTCTTCAAGGCAAATGGCATTTACATGACTCGGAAAACTAAAAATTGAAAACAATTTTGGCTGTTCGTAAAAAAAAAAAAAAAAAAAATGACACGACAACAGCGTTTTGAGGGCCTGAAAATGCAAACTTTTGAAAACAAAAGTGCAAGTTTTTTTTAAAACAATACTGTTATCGTCTCCATGCAAACTACTAAGTTTCCATGGATCCATGTGAACGAGGATCGCTTTGACGACGTTGTCGTTTGTAGGCAAAACACGACATCATTGTCATTTATTCCTGTGATTAAATCTGAATTTTCAGCATCATTACTCCAGTCTTCAGTGTCACATGATCCTTCAGAAATCATTCTAATATGCTGATTTATTGTAGATTTATTGCTCAAGAAACATTTATTATTATCATCAATGTTAGAAACTATTTTTCTGGATTTTTTGATGACATTTTCAAAAGAACTGCATATATTCAAAATTGAAATCTTTTGTATCATTATAAATATCTTTACTTTTGATCCACTGAATTTTTCCTTGCTTAATAAGAGTATTAATTTCTTTTTTTTAAATGACCTTAAACTTTTGATTGGTAGGCCTATGTCAAGCATGATTTTAAAAGTAAAATTGAACTCAAGTTTGTAAACATTTGGTTATAATGGCAATCATCACTGAAACACAGATTAGAGCCTTATTTTTTTGTTTCCATCTTTATTGGAGAAGATTGTAGGTTTTTACATCTATGCAATTTTGTACACACTTTAAACCCAAGTGACTTGCATTGCGTATACATTTAATCAGTTGGTGCATGCCTTGCCATTGCTAATGATGTACTATTCGAGCTGCATGAACTGTGAAGAAAGTGGTCCTGTTTCTAAGGAGTTGCTATGGTGTCTGGCTGTTTGAGAGTGGAGCCCTCTTTGATTCTCTGGTCCCTATAGAAATGGCATGGATCCTTCCTTCATAGCAAATCTACAGACTGTTTTTCTCTTCACTTAGAACAGTAATAGCACACCTCTCCTCAGCAAGCCACACAATGTGAGATGTCATTCATTTTCACACCACCGTCGGTACAGGACGAGTTACATTGTGAAGTTGTTGAACTTTCTAAACATAGCTGAGCAATAGAAGTGTTGATGATAGCCTAACTACAACATTCGATTCCTCCAGCTCATGCAGTACAGCACCCGGTGGATCACACGGGTGATGGAGAGGTCAGGGGCGGATGGAGATAGAGGAATGTGTGTGGTGGATCTCACACAAAGACAACTACTGCTTTCCCTGTAAAACAGCCATGTGAAATGGTTTCACAGCCAGCCAAACTCCCTGAATCCTCTTCTGTGGAGAGACGCCAAACCACAGAAGAGAGAAATAAGGCAAGCCAAGAAGAAGAGAGAGACAGAGAGAGCTGAAAGAGAGAGATAGAGACAGGTGAGGAGTGAAGAGAGAGTGTGTGTGTGTGTGTGTGTGTGTGTGTGTGTGTGTGTGTGTGTGTGTGTGTGTGTGTGTGTGTGTGTGTGTGTGTGTGTGTGTGTGTGTGTGTGTGTGTGTGTGTGTGTGTGTGTGTGTGTGTGTGTGCGTGTGTGTGTGTGTGTGTGTGTGTGGTCTCTAAATTGTATTACTGTAGTATTCACTTTCAAAGCTCAAGAAGCATAATGGAGTTCTCAGTTACCCTTTTTAGATATTAATTTTGTCTAAATTTTAAAAATGTTTGAGAGCTCTTCTGAAAATTTAGACGAGACGAGTGGGATTGCTGAAAGACAGATGGTGTCAGTCTCCATTGGCTCTGTATAATCTAACCCTGTAAAGCCTGACTTATAAATCAGAAAATTCTGTTCTTTTAAATGCAGTTTTTTGAACAGTTTTTTGAACATTTGTACTTTTTTTAAGTTTGCATATGTGTTCAAATCAGGCTTTTATGGCTCATATAGTTTGGCTAGGCTGAATCCAAAATCGGAGGATGCAGTCCAAGGTAGGAAGGCATCAAGGCACGTCCGAATCCAACGTAAGCTTCACTTCGTGTCTCTAGAGATACCTTCATCTGAT
Source organism: Rhinichthys klamathensis goyatoka (assembly GCF_029890125.1). Taxonomy (NCBI): domain Eukaryota; kingdom Metazoa; phylum Chordata; class Actinopteri; order Cypriniformes; family Leuciscidae; genus Rhinichthys; species Rhinichthys klamathensis. Next base: position 190,170 of record NW_026606612.1, read on the forward strand.
GTATCCTTCGCTGCCATTGATATCCCACAATATCAATGTGTTACATTCGGTGACAGTTGAGCTAGAAAAAAAATATGGCGTCTGAAAGTTGCGGTTGGTGGCCAGTTTGTGTGTAAATGTACATTTTTGACCAACGCCATTCCTAGCGAGAAATTACTATTGTAGTTGTAGAACTGAAATCAGTTTCGTAAGATACTTTCAAAGGCAAACGCTGAGGCTACAAGCCTGAGTTTTTGGACGCAGCCATTGTGCACATGTGCATTGGCGGGTCCAGATCGAAAAATGCAGTTTTTTTTGTCATGATTTGAGTATTTAGAAACAAAATTGATCAGTTATCAGTCCATTTCATTGATGATTTCTAAGATGAAATGTAATGCTTGGTGAACAGCTTTGGAGAATGTGATGTTTCCCCATTCAAAGAGATAGGAGCTGTGTTTGCATGACTGAAATAGCTGCACGATTGGCATTTCAAAGATGGCCGCCGAGTTAAATGACTTGCCTTAAACTGGGACTTTGGTATAACAGACTACTTGCATAAAACTCATGTAAATATCAGTCATCATCACATTTTTTAAATGATTAGTTTTATGATCAAAGCTATCAATTAGGCATCAATAGTAGTTTGTGTACAACAGGTTTTTCAAAAAAGTTTTGATCATGTTGATGATTTAGACTAGACCAGTGGCCTTAGAAATCAATATGATACATATTTATAGGGCTAATTGCTGTATAGGGGAAATGTATCAACTGTATCAAAACAGAACCTGCATGTGTGTGTGTGTGTGTGTGTGTGTGTGTGTGTGTGTGTGTGTGTGTGTGTGTGTGTGTGTGTGTGTGAGAGAGAGAGAGAGAGAGAGAGAGAGAGAGAGAGAGAGAGAGAGAGAGAGAGAGAGAGAGAGAGAGAGAGAGAGAGAGAGAGAGAGAGAGAGAGAGAGAGAGAGAGAGAGAGAGAGAAACTGACAATAAAAGAACAGACATATCAGCGCTTTCAAAGAAAATCATAATGTTTTTGTATGCTCCCTTATCTCCAGGGGGTCTGTGAAGAAGATTATCAATAAAACATGCTGAATTTTCTTAAAACAATCAACTCTTGTAACACTTTCTTTATAATGAAAGTTGCTATAAATCTTTTTTTTATACCTGTGTTAGCGGAGAGACTGGGGGGTCCTGCAGGGGCCATACATGCAGGTTAAAAACTGATGGTAATAGATTTGCAGTTGATATGTTGTTACGTTGAGACGTAAGTTTGTTTTGATGTAGGCTGCTATTAGAGCTGACCAGTAAATAACTAAGCAAGGGAAGAACACACAACAAGCTGTCAAAGTCTTTCCATGTTATTGACATTTTTATAGCGCGCCAGTTATAGCCTAGCTTATTAGAGTCTGAACATTAAACATGAAGAGGAAGGTGTAGAATATGAAACAGCCATATAAAAATAATAGCAAATGTTTCAGAAATCTTCCACCGGCTGAAACACATGTTGATTACTGAGAACGGAGGACGGCCGCACGCAGAGTTCAATTAGTCAATCAATTAGCGCTGGTCCGAGCGCGGTGGGTGCGCGCCTCTGTGTGACCGACAGGTCTCACCATTACAGCCCTATAGCGTCCTTAGCCAGCTTGATTTCTGGGGCTTCGGTGGGCAGTCAGATGTTATTATCGAGGTCTGGAGTCAGCGGCTTAAAGTGGCGGCCATGGTTTAGATTGGAGACGCACGCGGTGCAGCGGTGCGCGCGAGTTCAACGCCATTTATCACCTTTTTCCTACACCCCATGACGCTTTGCGACCGTTAAACCGCAAACAATCAGCGAAAAGTTAGCAAAAAGCATTTTCAAAACCTGGGTACAATGAGATTACATTATTATTCTACTCACCTTCAACCATAGAACATTAAAAGGACATTTAAAAGTGTAAACTTTAATAGGCTAAATTACTACCAAGGACCTAACCTGCTAAAATAACACCTTCCCTTATTTAAAAATTAACTGACATTGAGTGATACAATTCAAAATGATTCCGCTGCTCGCTGACAGCTTCTTCACCAGATCCACCATCAAGTGACAGTGATATTTGATTGCATTCAGTACTTGCTCGGCAGTAAATCGCTGAGCCCATTTCAAGTTTTGCTGATGATACTTCCTATTCTTTTGTTTTCTGCCTGCAGTAGCTATGAGTGAAACGTCACTCTTCCGTGAGCACCTAACCTCATTAACATAAAAAAATTATATGCTTTGCATTGCCATCTTTTGGAATAAAGGTGAATTGCACTTATTCAGTCATCAATGATTAAATTATTGTTGTGCAGAAAAAATATACTTACACTGTTAAACACCTCGGCTGTTTGTGACCCTATACAATTTTTACAAAAAAATAATAGGAAAATAGCCCAGACAGCAACATGTCGGCCCAGATCTGGGCCACATCTGGTAAATATGGATTCCATGCCTACCAGATGTGGGCCGGATCTGGGCCGACACTATGTTGCTGTCTGGGTATGTTGCTGTCTGGGAGGCATTCTTTTATAAAAAAAAAAATTGTCTGTTATATTGTTTAACTATAAAGTTGATGGTTAACTTTAAAAAATGAATAAGGAGGAGGGTAGTGAATGACGTCCCGGGTCACTAAAGACCCGAGCTATGCGTTTTAGGGTTAATGGGATATATCGTAAATTAAATCGGGAGAATAGACTACAAATGCGCAGTAGGCTACATTCATACTGTCCTTTTTCATACTGTTGCATGTTACAACACGCATCAAAGGGTGCATTTAAAATCGATTGACATCGTCCAAACCCTATTAAAGAGGATTAACCGTGATCTCTTATAAATTCATCGAGTTATGTTATTTCTGTATACGAATAAAATCTCTAGGGTGGACATTACAGAAACAGGTCACATTTCACCAGAGGTGGACAAAGTACACAACTTCCTTACTTGAGTGAAAGGACAGATACTACTGGTCAAATATTACTCCGTTACAAGTAAAAGTGCCTATTTTTACTTAAGTAAAAGTACAGAAGTACTCGTTTTTAAAAGTACTTAAGTATCAAAAGTAAAAAGTAAATGTCAGTGCATTGTTTTATTATTGTTGCATTGTTGTATGTAATACTTACAGTACCTTATGCCTCTGAATCTATGCCTGCCTACCTACCCTCATATCAATATCAATTTTTTTTTTAGAACACAGTTCCAGTAGTGAGGTTGAATGTGAGATTGAATAAGTGCACTCAATAACATCCACAATGGTTTCGGAAATGGCTGTGCCCTATTTAAAGTTTTTTGGCTTTTAGTACATATGTTAGCCTTACTGTTATCTATAAGCTAGTGTGCTCCAAAACAATGACAAAATTCACATTTAGAAGACCAAACCCAACGTTGAAAATTAAAATCAGGTTGATGTCAGAATCCAACGCCATGACATTAATCTCCAACGTTGGACAGGCGTTATATTGTGGTTGAAACTGGAAATCGTGTTGACGCCAGAAACCAACAGTCTGGTTGGTTTGAAAGTAAAACGTATGATATTTGTCTTTTATGTAGTGAAATTAAAGTAAAACGTTTCCAGAAAGAATAATACTCAAGTAAAGTTCTGATACTCAAAAAGTGTACTTAAGTACAGTAACTCAAATGAAGACTCTTAAAAATAAAGTTTCCAAAAGTGGGTTTTTTCAGTGAACGTGTAAGTGATTAGCTCTGAAAAGAACCATTTTTTCTAGTGTGAAGAACATTTGAATAATCTGAGCTGTAAAGAACCTTTTGTGTAATGGAATTTAAATTCCCTGGATGCTAAAGGTTCTTCACGGAACCACAAATGCCAATAAATAACCTTTATTTTTAAGTGTATAATAAATATTCAATAGTAAATACTGAAAACAAATAAACTATTTGTGCTATTAAGATTGTGACGTTATTTTCATGACAGTACTTCTCAGTCACACTATGGCTACAGCAAAAAAAAAAAAAAAAAAAAAAAACTCTGTTAATTTCTTTTTTCTATTTTTTCTTTTGTGATTATATTAGGGCTGTCAAATGATTAATCGTGATTAATCACATCCAAAATAAAAGTTTTTTTTACATAATATATGTGGGTGCACTGTGTATAATTATTTTATATATATAAATACACACACATGCTTGTATATATTTAGGAAATATTTTCATGCATATACTGTATATAGATTTATATATAATTTATATTATATATAAATATAAATATTTTATATACAAATAATATTTTTTTCTTAAATATGCATGCATGTGTTTGTATTTATATATATATACAAAATAATTATACACAGTGCACCCACATATATTATGTAAAAAAAACTTTTATTTTGGATGTGATTAATCGTGATTAATCATTTGACAGCCCTAGATTATATATATTTACAGGTTTTGTGAGATCCACCCCTTCATTATAAACGCTGACAAATACTACCGAAATGCATTTAAAACGTGTTTACGCACACTTTCCATGTGCACTACTTTTCCACCAACATGGCAGCCGACTCAATGGGAAAACAAAGGTCAGAACTTTTAGGAAATGTCACTCATTTCGTCTCTCACCACTTAGTGGTCTGTTTGACAGGAGGGGGCTTGGCCTGGTCCCGGTCACCGGGGGCAACGAAATAATGAATCACCACGGCAGCGAGGCTCGGCAGCCAGAGCAGCACGGCGGGACACTATTGTGCCTTGGCCTGAACTATAGGCAAACCAAGCAGGCAGGAGGTCTGGAAATAGTTACAGTCAAATAGAGGCATATACTGATCAAGAACACAAGAGGTCTGCTATCCACATGGGCTAGAAGATGGTTTTCTTTTGCTTTCCCCATCCCTCCCTCTCGCTCCTGGCCCCCTGATCAGATAAAACATACTGTAACAGCACTTAGTGTTGGGCAAATTGACGATTGTCACAAATTTTAAGAGACGTCGGTCATCGTATCGAGGCTGGGTAAGGGATAATGTACATCCAGCCGGTTGTTCTCGCGAAATAAACCCCAAAAAGGCTGATCAGCCCCCCATGGCAAAACAGATGATCATGATGATGATTACTTGTCACATAAATAGACAAAATATTGAGTTGAATTATTTTATTAGCTCATTAAACACAAAGATTCTGTTGAGAAAAACAGTTCCTACTCTCTCAGAGAGAAAAAAGGGTACAAAAGCTGTCACTGGGATGGTACTCTTTCAAAAGGTACACCTTTGTACCTAAAGAGTCCATATTAGTCCCTCAAAGGTACCAAAGTACATATTAGTACCTACACATTAGTACCTTTTTAAAGGGGACCATCCCAGTGACAGCTTTTGTACCTTTTTTTCCTGAGAGTGCATGTTATTCTCAAAATGGCAGGAAAATATTCATAAATCATTGATTCTACTTTGTTATATTTCCATTTTTTCTTTCTATAAAAGCCTACTGCTTATCTGAGGTCAGAGCATATGATAACAATGAACAATTTAAGCCATTTTCTTTCACAATTCACAATTAAACCAAATATTATCTATTTATCATCTTCTAATCTAATCCATTAGTATTCAAAACAATCGTTCTAGCAACAAGACAGACACGATTAACCTACTGTTGATACTGAAGTATGTTAGTATTGCAGTAGTTTTTGGTGTGGCAACTTTTGTTTTGAGAAAACAGTAAGTCAGTGAAGTGGTGACAATGATAAGGGAGTTAGGTTGTGCCAGCTCAGTGCTTTTTTTTTCTTTTTTGCCCCAGGTGAGGGCAGACTGATCAGATGATTATTTCTGAAGGGGTAAACAGTGTCTGAAATAGAGCCGCGGCAATTACCTGAGTTTCAGGTAATCAAGGTAGAGCTGAATAAAGGGCGCAGTCTGCGTTCCTCCACCTCGCCTCAGACTCCATTACCTGTTCTCTTTCAGACCGCATAATAAGAGCAGAGTAACCCAAACCAGACTCTCAGCAGGAAAATCTGGTTGTCTGTCAAGTTCATTGTGTCAAGCAGCTCAGATATGGTTCCACTACTCTGAAACAAGACCCTGGGTTTGGGGTTTAAAGAATCAAAGAGCTTCCAGATTGAGACTTGACCCCATGATCAGGGATAAACTGTGTGTGTCTGTGTGACCTGAACATCATTTTAAAGCGTCATGATTGCAAATCCCTGTGTTTGAGTACGAGGGTCAGACAGTCAGTAGCCTACATAATTCACATTGTAAATGTATTTTGTGCATATGATATTTATTTTGATATATAGACCTTATGCACCAGAGAAACGCGGGCGCCGTCATCTTTAGAATATTGTCTTTGAACTTCCGTTTTTGCGGTCGCTCGTATATTTCTATGGCATCGCTGTCCAGGAGTAATTAGCTGGTGAAGTGGATTTACTTATTGTAGAGTTAACAAAAGTTATCATGAGCATTGTAATGTTTATCATAAGCATTGTAAAGCAGATTTTTTTTACAAACAGTTCATTCATCATACCTATGCAAGATCGCTGTGAAAACACAGACCGGAAGTCAAAAGACAACGAGAGCAGTGCTGAAAAGGGGCGGGGCTACATAAGGTCTGTAGTATTGTTGACATTGGCATTATTTTTTTATGACAATCGATTGTTTCAGTTTGTAATTCATCAAACTTATTTTAAAAAGAGCATAAATGAAAGGATATACAGTACTGCCAACCATGTATACATATTTCACATTCACACTGTTATCATCATGAAAACAAAAGAGTAGATGCCTCTTTAACGTTTGGACTTGTCAAAGATGGACCTCAGGGACAACTGCTATCTACCTAGGTCATGCACACTCCTCTAACACTCTTCCATTTTAGTTTCTCCCTTTGCCTTTGCCGTCTGCTTTTCCCCTCGTTTTTAACTCGTATGAAAATCGTCAAGCTTCCCTCTTCTGCTCCAGTTCTGCTTAATCCCCTCACAAACCATTTTATCAATGCTCACAAAATTGCACTCATGCACAAACAACAACATACTTCACCCATTAAAGGAAGAAATGCTTTTAAACCCTAATCATTACATTTGTTTAAAAGTATTTTAGAATGTTTTGAAGTGATAATGTTGTTTTATTTTACTAGATCTAGATCTACTGTAAGCACATGTCCTGATTTTAAGTAAAATTTTCCCCTTAAATTATCCTTATAAGACCATGAATTTGTAGATTGAACCAGTTAACTAATTCACTAAATATTGCTAATTTGACACACAGCTATTTTTTTTATTTAAGAGAACACTTACAGTCAGCATGAAAGAAAAGTTGTGATCGATTTTTTCCCTATTGTGACATATACTGTATCTAAGTGTAACGGCTTCTCGAATAAGAAAAAAAGTAGGGCGGGACTTGATTTTGTCCATCGGGAGTTGATTGGTTTGATATTGCTGTGATGTCATGTGAGTGACAGCCAGGTTGCCCCGCCCCTCGCGCCAGTAAACACGTCATCAGAGAAGAGATGTCACTGCAAGAGGGAGCGGAAGTTATTGTGATTAAAGATTACGAGGCCATATGAATTTTAAAAAAATTGCATGGATAAATCATTTTTTAATAAATACTGCATTTTTCCATTAAAAACAAGACCTGTCCATTTTTATTTCATGGGGGCTTTAATTACTGCCCAATGGTAAAAGTCCTATTTAGTTGGCAGCTCAGAACTTTAACCATTAGGCCACATCATGCCAGTTTAGATTCATTTCACTGATGTACGTTGTGTATCTCGTTAGGGAGAATCTCAATAACATGTGGTTAAGTAAATCCAAGCTGAGGATTTACATACGGCAGAACCCCATGAGAGATTCAAGAAACATGCACACAACTACACCTACACAAATATACACGGGCATCATGCCCGTTGGCCACAGTTGGGTATGTGCCACCCCAAACTCCATCCCAACCAAGAAAGCACCAAATGGCGCTACACGAGAGGAAGACTTTGACTTCATCTCATGATTAAGTGGTTATTATGTGCTAATGAACTGCCCCACGGGGCAACAAAATGTTCAGTCTGTTTTTTTGTACCCTCACCCACTGGCACTTCATGGGAAGCATCAGTGAATTGCACAGTAGGCATCATAAATTGGGCTAATTTACAGCCTTTTATTTTTTGGCAGCTCTGACCAACCAAAGCCAAAAGCCAGAGGAGAGGTGAGGTTTTACCCACCAGCCAGCTGCAAATTGCAGTCAATTGCAAGTGGTGTAAGGGTGAGAGAGAGAGAGAGAGAGAGAGAGAGAGAGAGAGAGAGAGAGAGAGAGAGAGAGAGAGAGAGAGAGAGAGAGAGAGAGAGAGAGAGAGAGAGAGAGAGAGAGAGAGAGAGAGAGAGAGAGAGAGAGAGAGAGAGCACTTCACAAAAAACGTCATCGGTTAACGGCAAATCTAGAAATATAACTGCATACAATTAAAAATATAACTGCATATAATGTAAGGTAGAACATAATCACTTGATCTTGTGACTATTTAGACCTTTTTAGACTATCCTCCTGCAGCCATAAAAAATGCTATGCTCACAGCTATAGATTGCTGCAGTGATGATGACATATTTTTGTATTTAAGTTCACATCACCCTGGTCCACTCGACAAAAAAAAAAACGATTTTTCCCAATTGCTTTTGGATTGAAAATAACCTCTGTGACTCAACAGAGGTTTATAATTTTTACATGTTTTGTTCATCATGATCATGATGAAGCCTAAATACAATTGCCAGAAATAAAAAAGATAAACTATAAACAAACTACATACGGTTACATGACTTCAACATCACCATCATTACGTTTCCAACAACTTTTTCAGTCATTATTTCAAAGCATTTTTCCTGACAGTTTGAGTTACTATAGTTTGCAAAAGCATGGTTATATAAACACAACGAGGCTGTAAAAGCGGACTAGTGAGTAGATGATTTTATTTGTTCGGCTTGATGATGTTTAATGTCCCTGACAACCTCTGCATAGTCCAATATTTAAAAAACACCTTTTTCAAGACAAGTACAAACAAACAAAAACACAACTGATGTATTTTATGTAGGATAAAATGTGGAAAATATGTTGAGCTAATGTTAACCACAGAACTTTTTTTCAGGCATTCAACCAAAAACACCCATTGACTTAAGGACGATAGAACGTTTCTGGGTTTGGGCCAACAAAAATAAGTAATTTCTGTAGCACCCTGCTGTACTGATAGGTGGAAATGAGTTGAGACAAGCCAGGGCTACTTATCCAGAAAGCTGACATTTAAATAGGGTGACTTAAGGGTGACTGGGACATAAGGTCAAATAAGACAGTAACTATACAGAGTTTATTTTCTCACCTAATGAGTGAAATAAAAACTTTTCCTATAAGATAACTTTTCCACAGTCCTATAGCTGTGAGACCACATAATCAAAAGAGGATGCCTTCACTGGTGTGACATCATGTAGGCTAGGTGGGCGGGGCAGGTATGAAAACAGGAAGTTGACCCTGAAATGCACTTTTCAATGACTTTTGGAGTTCAAGCCTTCTTTTACCTCAATTCCATGTGTTGTAGCCTACTGTGAATTTTGGATGAATTAATAGCCTAAACTTTGAAAAATAAAAGTGAGAAATAAACACGGACTCTTAATAAAGATAAACAGAAAAGGGAAATCTTGCATCTGAAATTATATTAAAGTATGAACTAACTTGTGTAGGCTGATGAATATGCTTTCACTACTAGCCTAAATCAATGATAAGATGTGCTGTCCTAATCACCCAATGGTCGTGTCCCAATCACCCAAACGTTACCAAAAAAATAGGTTTTGGCTCAGTTTACATAAAAGTGTATGTCACGCATCCTTATATTATAATATGAACTTGTTTCCTGTTCAAGTGGATAGGTAACATTTTCAGTATTACAGAAATGTATCGTGTTGGACTAATGTTTTTCATTTATGGCAAGAAATCTTACACAAGGCGGAAATTCTGTCCCAATCACCCTTAATTCTGCTACTGAAAACATATTAATAGAAGGTCAATGCTGTAGATAGGCTACCACCTGTAAAGTAAAACATATACCTGGTGTAAGGAACTGCTCGTCTGATGTTTTACACCTTTGTAAGCCACACCTTCAGCATGTTGGATTTCAGCACCTGGACAGCTCCGTGCGCACTAAACTGACGATTGGTCCGTGTGACACTCTAAAGTTTCCTTTTATCTCGTTTCATTCTTCACATTTTCATATTTAATCTATGTAGGCTATAAAAGTCATGTTAAATCCTTCCACTTGTTTAAGGACAACTGTTTCAGATGTCTGTTTAGCCGAGACATTTTAGGTTTCTGCTCGCGAATGCAAAATAGTGTCCTGGGTAACTGCAGCTGCGCACGCAAAGCTGTGGAATCCACAGAACAATTGAGAGCAGTGTTCGCCATCTTCTCGCCTTCTCCGGGCTATTTGCATAGTCCGTTCTGGTTGACTGGCTGCCACAGACCGTCCGAGAGACCTCTTTTGTCCGTTAATCAGCAAGTGACAGCGGGGTGACAACTCTCAGGTGACGGATCTCCCCTCGAGGAACGTGAGGAAGAGAAGAGACATCGAAAGATTCCAATCTTGCGCTCCTCTTGATTTGAATGGCTATATAATTCTGTTCTGAAAACGTTTCGAAATCAATCTGTTATTTAAACCCACACACGCACATCATTCTGGACATAAGTCGCATTCGGACAGCAGCACACGACTGCTGTCAGCCCTTCGAAAAGTGGGTTAAATGCAACAATTATTAGCCTATAAAAACTACAGACTGCTTAGACCTTGGATTGCAGTGTAAGCAATTTGGACTCTGAGGTAGTATATCTGAGGTAATAAAAACAAATATTTTAAAATCTAGAAAATCAAAACTAACTTAAAATTTTTTAATTCGCATGTGTATTTAAATGATTTCAAAATCGAGGTTGAACAAAACATTCCTAAATGAATGAAACATCCACATAATATTAACCTAAAGCTCCTCGAAGTACTGTTAAATGATCTTTCGCCAGTATATTTATTTCATTTATTTTTCATAATGGTATATATTTTGCAAAGATGGTTTCCATTTCCCAGTCTTTTTAAAGTTAGTGCACTTGATTCGCTTCAGACAGGCAATATCTCTGATTGGTTGAGGCTGTTCGGATATTCACAACTTTCAGCTACATCCGCGCATGTTCCAACCGGGAACTTACCCTCTCGTGCACCTGCATCGCCTCTCATTGCCTTCAGGAATTCGCTGATGCTTGTAATCAGCTTTGTAAGGCCAATGAGTGCACGGATGTGCGACACTTCCCAACTGCACAGTGAGTCGCGCAGGCCCGGTGAATGACAGTCAGCGTGGGGCGTCGTTCCAAAGCCGCGCGCTGCCAAATTCCAACAGAGTCTCTCACAATCACTTCGCCGCAGGCCCTCGCACAGGCGGACAGTAACAGGGGAGAGTAAGAGTTGTGTGTGTGTGTGTGTGTGTGTGTGTGTGTGTGTGTGTGTATGCGGGAAAAAGAGACTAAGAGAAAGAGATAACTCGCTAACTACCAATGCCGTGCTTCCCGAAGCGCTGAGCAGAACTTTAGTCGCATGTAGTAATCTCTACGGCACGTTTCCTACGAGCGTCTTTGCCTAAGTAGCACGTAAAAACGTTCGTAAATTAACCAGAGCCTCTGACCACTTGTAAACCCATTACATGCTTAAAGGGATCCTTCTCCTTGCCTTCAGTTTGTCATAAACAAAGGGACACTTAATAAATGATGCACATTTTATGTCATTGCAAACTACAAAGCCAATTTACACTATACACTCTAAAAATGCTGGGTTGGGTCAAATATGGACAAACCCAAACGTTGGTTTAAATGAACCTATAGGTTTAAATTGATTAATTTAAACCAATGGATGGTTTTGTCCATATTTGACCCAAAGGTGGTTTGAAACAACCCAGCAGTTTTGATGTGCAGGAGTACTGTAAAAAATATATTGTTGGTTTAACATAAAAAAGTAAGTTGGTTGCCTTCAAATTTGGAGTTCATTGAAATTAAAAATTTGACTTAAAACAATGAAGGAGACTGGTTTAATCAACATAAACTCAAAATATGATGTTATCTGAAACACATTAATTATAAGTTGATTTGACAAAAGAAAAAAAGTTGTGATAACAAATCATGAAAATATTTTTTTACAGGCTATTTTAAGTGTTGGTTAAAAAAAAACCCATTTGCACACCTGTTTTTATGACAAACGAAGGCATAACTTTGCGTAGAACGATTTTATATTATATAATGGGTCTATATGAAATTAAGCCTATAAATAACAAATGAGTGTGTTAACAGCATATTTCTCCCCAATGGCAGGTTTAGACCTGCTCCATGTCAGTCTAGTAACCTATGTTTTTGAGGATAGTTACAAGTGCAGTGCTTATAGATCTCAAGCCGGATGATTTCAACATTATTGAAATGCATGTGGAAGACAAACGTTTGGACACATTTAGTACGGCGTAAGGAAAGATGATCTTAAAAAGCCGTATTTGCAAGGTTAACGTGATTCACGTTCAATAAAGAGTAGACAAACACAAGGGTGAGAGGAAAAACTATAGTCTACATTTTTTTTTTCTGGCAATTTAAACAAAAGAGAAAGAAAGTTGCCCCCTAATATTTTGTGGAACATTTAGGTTTTAGCCTATTCGGTAAACATTTAACCAAGTCTAAAGCGACTGCCTCTCGTGCCTCTCGGAGGTTTGTGGATTAGGAAAAAAGACTGCGAGATTGTTAAACATGTCAACGTGTAATTGCACGATAAGGCCCGCGCAAGGAATTTACTGGCCCAGTTGCTGTTTCTATTCCCCGCTAATCTGGCGCCGCACATTCGTCCTCTGCAATCTGTCTCCGTAATCTTCCGTAGCAGAACGGCAACCGGCTTTTTTTTTCTGAAGAGGCAAGAAAATATGCAGGGGTATGATAAACCCGATGCTAATTAGGAACATTTATGACAGCGAGTGCAAAGGATCGCCGGTTTTACAAATGACAAAATATACAAGCCCATTTTTGACCATTTCACTTTAGAACATGGCGGTGTAAAGCTGATAAAGGTCTGTCTAGCTATTATAGATGTATCGGGGGTATTTGCGGTTGTATTCTTTACTTCTGCCAGGAAACGGTGAGGGTGAATAGGGTGAGATTTGCCAGTCTGCTGGACTGGTGCCCAAGCTGGGCTCACTCTTTTTGTTTCTGGATGCAAATCCGCGTTGCCAAGAACAACAATGTTGTGTATTGCCCTATCCTTCTGCATGTGAGGACAGAGTTTATTTAAAAATATATTTTCTTGAAATAAGGAAAATGTCTATTAAATTAGTAGCCTATTTTTAGTGTCCTGTCCACTTAAACGTCAAACAAAAAAAAAAAAATTCATGTAATTTTCAAATAAAAGAGTTAGCCTACGTTATTTTTCCCCAAACTAATTTGCGTTAGTCCAATCCATTTTTGTTACAAAGATTATAGTGAAACTTCTTCGTCAACATTCTCACGGTCGTCTGTGTGGAGTTCAAAAAAAGAAAAGAACTGAAGTTGAAAGAGCTCCCTGAATCCTGCTACTTGTTGCGGGATAGCTCCCGCGTCACGTCACTCTTCCGGTGGGTGTCATTGTAATAAGAATGTAACTTGTCGCTGACCCGGGGGTTCAGCTTTTAGGGCTGTCTAATCCTCCTCTTTCCCTGACACAAAACACTCTCTGCATTCATCTTAATCCCACTGACACCCCACGGAGGATACGAGCAACATTTGCTTGACGGCCCACCACTGATTCAATTATAAGAAAATTAGGTTGTCAATTTTAGTAAAAGAAATTAAGCCACAAGGCGAAAAAAAAAATGGAACTCCTCTTAAAATGCATATCGAAAGTGGAAATAAACAGTAACATTTTTAATTCCATTAGGAGATTTAGAACGCAATTATTCCATATCCGGTAAATATAGTCATGAGTGGCTCGCGGGAACCCAGGCGGATTTAATTGAAGTGGAGCGGATTTAAAGCATATGTCTGCACAATCCGGGGCTCACAGGGAAAAAAACAGGGGTTGGTCCTTTGAACAATGAATAATGTGGTTCGCTCTCTATTTGCTGTTCTTCGTTTTTCATTGGACACTCTTTATTTTGAGAGGTCTTGAACTTTGACCTCCATCATATGCATCAAGACACAGCAACAACGCCACGGAAGGCTTACTGAAAGAAACAAAACACTGTAAAATAGCTTTGTCGCAATTAAAGCAGCTGATCACCCTCAACAAAAATAGTGGCATCATATAAATAGTAATTATCCAACGATCTGAAGAGGTTTCATTTATTAGACAGACACAACACGATCTAAGTGGAGCGTTTATAAGTGTATAAAACTCGTTTAAAACGTTTACATTCAATAAGGTGATATTCATTTAGTAATATAGCCTATTTAGGCTTTAAGCTTCCCCTTCATCACGCACACTGAAATTTCCCAATGTCTTTTTAAAAATAACTTACCCGAGAAAATGTAATAGCAATGGAAAATTATTTGGAAATGAAAACGTGATTTATAATAATAATAATAAAAAACACAATTGCACGTGGTCCTACGCGAGAGTCCCATACAATTTTCAGTCGGTTTTTTTTTATAAGATACAAATAATTATGTTTCAATTTTACATCTGATAGCCTGAATATATAATTAAAATAGCCTAATACTGTGCTGTTGGAACAGTTTTCAATTTCAATTTCCAATTGAATAATTCGTTCTTACACATTGTTTTGTTCCAATATATAAATAAAAAAAGGTTCAGAATAGATCAAGCAGAGAGTGACTAAATTTAGTGGTTTGTACAAACGTTATCACATTTAGAATATTCTATTTCCAGCTGCTTAATCGCGAGGTTCGTGGGATAAAAAGCAAAACAACACAGCAAACTAACTTTTCAGAATCAGAGCAAAAGCAAATTTATTCTTCTCACATCAACGCAAAAAGTTTCCTCTTTTTTTCCTGGCAAATCCGAATCATATTTACAGATGTGTATCAATCTTCTCTGTAATATATTCACAATGTACAAGGGAAAAAATACAACAAACAAATAAGGAATAGAGCAAATACAGTAACTCACGTGTTGACAAATCAAAGTGTGATAGAGAAAAATCTTAGAAAACTTTAAAAACATTGTATTTAGACTATTCACTGTTGCAACCACTCTTTTTTAAAAACATAGTAGCCCACCATCTCTCTCTCTCTCTCTCTCTCTCTCTCTCTCTCTCACTCTCTCACACACACACACACACACACTCACTCACAAAAGAATAATTAATCCCTCGCAAATGTGTAAAGCTCACGCATATGGTGTCATTCCGGACAAATTATTCAGACAACATCCCGAGGACACCCTTCAGTTTAAGTATTAGCCTATATTTAAATAAAATCACCTTCAAATTTACAAGAACAGACATTCTGTACAAAAAAAAGGTAGTTATGCTCTAAAAGAGGTACATATTTGGTTATTTGAGTCTGAATGCGTATGCGAATCGTTTCATATGTGTGTCAGTGGAACGGTTCCGTTTACGCTCGTCGTGGAGCTTTGATAGTGCTGCGGTACAGCGTGAAGTCTGCTCTGAACGGACGGGTCCCCTCCCTCCGGCGTCGGTAAATACATGCTTATCATCTCGCGCAAGTCTCCGGGACAAGGGGCTCGAGCGTGAGCGGTAACGGGAGGGCTTACGCTCGGCTCCGATTTGACCAGCGAGCCCAGCGCGCCGATGGCCCCAGATGAAGCCACGCTGGAGTTTTGATGTTGCGCGTAGGATATTCCCCCATAGCCTGACGGCGAGGCGCTCATGTAGCTCTGAGAGTTTGAGATGGGGCTGTACTGGAGAGCCGTCATTTCGTAGCGGTGCATAGGCTGGGGGTTGTGGGGATGGTGGTGGTGCCCGTGGTGGTGATGCGCTCCGCTGCCTGGGTGCTGACTGTAGGCGAGCTGAGCCTCCTGCATCATTGCGGCAGCAGCCGCGGCAGCCGCCACCTGGCCTGAGTACGCGCCGTTGGTCCAGCCGTTCATGTGCGCGTAGCTCGCCGCGGTGCTGCCACCGTGACCCACCGGACTGTCTAACCTCTGGCCGACCCCCGCTGCACCCATCCCCATCCCCAGCCCCATGCCGCCTCCGCCCCCTGATCCAGCGAGCAGGCCACCCGCCAAAGAGTACTTGTCCTTCTTGAGCAGCGTCTTGGTCTTCCTCCGGGGTCGGTACTTGTAATCCGGATGCTCCTTCATGTGCATGGCGCGCAGTCTTTTCGCCTCGTCAATGAAGGGTCGCTTTTCCGCCTCAGTCATGACTTTCCACTCCGCTCCGAGGCGCTTGCTGATCTCCGAGTTGTGCATCTTTGGATTCTCCTGAGCCATTTTTCTGCGCTGACCCCGAGACCACACCATGAACGCGTTCATAGGTCTCTTGACGCGGTCTTGGTTAACTTTGCTGTTGGGTCCCGTGTGGCCCGTGTTAGTGTTAGTCTGGGCTCCTGGAGAATGCAAGTCCGTCTCCATCATCATGCTATACATTCACCCGGCTTTAACTTACTCAGCTCACACACAGAAACATTCACACGTCCCCGTTCGCTGGCAGGCGCACACGCGTAGAACCTCCTAATAACAAAAGAGGCCACTCGAACAGGAGACGGGTGCAATCCAAACAGAGGATGATGGATGGGAACTTTGCGGCAGCTCGTCTCCCTTTTGTTTTATTCTAACTTCCTCTCGGGGTGATTTTCACATCCAGTGCACTGCAGAATTGTCTTTGAGCTACTTTCAGCGGCAGGCTAGAAAAGTTAGTGGAAGAGCGGCCATATGATGCGCTTTGACAGGGAATAAATGAGTGAGAGAGAGCCAATGGCGTTTGAGGACGGGGCTGATTTGCATATGGCTCGCGGTAGTAGTGGGAAGTTCGGATCATTTTACTGACTCGGATCTTTGAGTCTCGTTCAGCAAAATGAACGAATCTTTTTTCGAGTCATTTCGTTCATTTCAGCATAATATAATTAAAATGGCATGTTAAATATCCCAACACATCTAGAACTTACGAAAATGTTGATTACATTTGTAAAAAGAATAAAAATAAATTATAGGGTAATGCAGCCAAAGCCAAATTATAAGAAACCGAAATTTTTATGAATTGATTAGTTGTTGGGTTTTAAGTTCAGGCTATTGCAGTCTGATTCTGTTAGTTCACCTCACCTCCTCATCCGAGACGTTCTTTCCTTTGCAACTTCATATTTATCAGGTTTGTTCTCCTCCTCTTGTGTCTCGAGACGTTAGTTGTCGACTCGTCAGTGTCTGACTCTGATCTGTCTGCTGGGCCGTGCCGTGTGTGATACAGCAGGGCCGGAAAGAGTAATGATTAGTTCATCTTTCGAGTCTCGAGTTCGGGTTCGGCCGGGTCCGAGTCTTTCGTTCTTCCTGTCAGTCCCATAGAGGCTATGCTGTCAGTACCGGAAAGAGTAATGATTAGTTCATTTTCTTCGAGTCTTCGGGTTTGAGTCCTTCGTTCTTTTGTCACGTGACCGCTGGTATCTCGCATCAAATACAATATTAGATTCGTATTATTGACTGCGTCTGAATGTATATTGTTTTATATTTAGGAATTAAAATACAAAATATGTGAAATAAACATTATCTGAAAAATAAAAGTTCCATCTTATTATTGTCCCTGTCCGTTTCTTTAAATGTTTCTTGTGCATCTGTGGTGTGTTTTATTATAGCATTATACATTAATTAACTACTATTATATTATACATTAACTACGTGCTTGTTTGTAAAAAGGTTGTGAATTAGTAGGCTATTCAATACGGTGACACGTCACGTGACAAAAGAACGAAGGACTCAAACCCGAAGACTCAGAAGATGAACTAATCATTACTCTTTCCGGTACTGACAGCATAGCCTCTATGGGACTGACAGGAAGAACGAAAGACTCGGACCCGGCCGAACCCGAACTCGAGACTCGAAAGATGAACTAATCATTACTCTTTCCGGTACTGACAGCATAGCCTCTATGGGACTGACAGGAAGAACGAAAGACTCGGACCCGTCCCGAACCCGAACTCGAGAGAGATGAACTAATCATTTCCAGTACAGATTCAGAAACCATATGTTGCTCAATGCGCATGCGCGATCAACACAAAATGAACGAATCACTCTCTGAGACAACTCGGTAGTCCCGAGTCATATTAAAGATTCGTTCAAAATGAACGAATCGTTCATGAACGACACATCACTAGCTCGCGGTCAGGTGACGAGCAAGGGAGAGATCGCGCGCGCCACAGGCGCAGCTGAAGGGTTTTTCTGCGGCACGCGGAAGGTAAACATTTGGCTACAAACCACTGTTGACACGTTAATTGGGGTAAATTTTTCACTGGAATAAATCAGTATTTATTTATATTTATTTTTTGGCTCTAATGTTTACTGAATACATCACCTTTTTGAAACGCCGGAGACTGAACTTCAAACATGTGAGCAATGGTTTTTATTTTCATGTAGCTGATATGGTTTTCTAGCAGAACAATTCCTGTTATGTGAACCGCAATAATTATATTGAAACACTATTTCAACTACTTAACCACAACAATACAAATGTCCCAAATAAGAATGAAATAAACTTCTCCGCAAACAGACCGTTTGTGTTAAAGTTGTTTATATATAGATTTGCACTCACACACGTTTCCAGTATCTTTTCCATTATTTATCACAGTTTTTATCACAATCCTTAAAAGTCCCTTATTTGAACAAATTGATGCCACAGGTGTTTTCATGTTGTGACGGTTGCTAAGAAACAGGTGACTCACGCCCGGTGCATGTGCCATGTGAGGCTTTTTGTCATCAAGTGCAGAGTGGGGAACAGCTCAAAAATGGTTAGTGTGCAAAAAAAAAAAAAAAAATGTAATTGGTGTAACCTGCCATGTTATTTGTTCCCCCCAACGCTGCAGTAGCCTATCTCAATTTCCTAGCACTTTTTTATTGGTATCGGAAATGTTGACTTAAACAATAGGTTACAATATCACAAGTAGCTATAAATTCTTTCCAATTAATAAAAAAATAATAACTCCGCAATTCGCCAGTTCAAAAACACGTAAAATTATCCCCGGTTCGATTTTGACGTCATCAGTGGAAAACAAGATCAAACACATTTACGAAGCCCATTTTACTCACACGTTCCCTTGGCTTTTTTAATCGGAATTCTAATGATTTTGATCCACAAAATGTGCACATGAAAAGCTAAATTTGTCACCTCGTGCTCTACATTAATTTAGAGTGTGATCGCCGTCTGCTGGACGTGCACATACGAGGACCAGCAGCGCACTGTCCTACTGAAGAAACTCTGCTTATAGGCGACATGTATTACTCGAACCACCACAACAAGTTCCTTTCCCCCCACATATATTTTCACTGTTTGATCACAAATTTGTACGTCCGAGTTTCACGACACAATCTATTAAATAGTTATGGAAAAATGGAAAAAAAACCTTGGAATATGTTTTGAGTTTCTCAAATTACCTTTTTTAAACGTGAAAATGTGAGGTGCATGATATTGAGGGGGAGGCGTTGAGGGAGTCGCTCAGATTTCACACAAGACTTGCTCAGAATATCTCCATTAATTGTGAACCGATGCGAAAAATAAATATCGCATCGGTTAATGTGTTAATCATCACACCCATCAGTGTGGAACAACAAGTGTTCCAACAAGTGGAAAAGGTGTTGCCATCAGTCAATTATGCCTTATTTGTTGGATTACACAACTGGTTTAACAGTTGTGCCAAGATACAGATATTGAAATTAATAAATGAAAGAAACAATTGTAAGTGTCCATCGAATCAATCTCCAGTCCAGATAAAATGACTAAAAATGAATACATACAATGAGTTTTAGAAAAGACCCCCCCCCCCCCCCCAAAAAAAAAAATAAAAAATAAAAAATAAATAAATAAATTTGTATTGAAGTGTGTGCTATTTTATATACCAAAAATAAATAGGGCTATATACATTTGAGTGTCTGCTGAATTATTAAATGTAGGCTTACATATTTGTAATAAAAAAGAATAAATGTTCTAATGTGACCATTTGAAAAAGAAAAGTGTAACGATAGAATATGATTAATATTATTTATTTTACAATATTTTACTTTGATTTAATGATAATGCACATCATAGGACCATGAAGGAGAACCACTGATATAGGAAGAACACAATAAAGTGCAAGAAAACAGAAACCCAATAAAGAATAAAGAATAAAATGGAAATCACACTATAAGCTTGGTGAACTGCAAGTGCCTCTACCCTGATCTGAGCTTCAGCACTAAAATCCTTGTGTGTTGGTCTGTGTTCCAAAAGCTCAGTAAGTGGCGTCGCTCCGTTATGTCCCGACTGCAAAGTGAATTAGAGAGTCTCTTGAACTTGTGAGAGCGAGCAGGGTTTAAAAACGGTCAACATCTGTCAGGTGCGCCTGTTCTCGCTCTCCACCGTGTTTTAAACATAATTGGACAGGAAGGGAGGGGAAACTCGAGCAAGGGCTGCATGCGTGGGGGGGAGAAGGGGCTGTCTCACACACATATTTTCAGCTTCATTTTCAATTTCCAGACTTATTTCCGTATGATTTACACGTTGACACTGACACTCTGAGAGGACTATAAAGGCATGGGGGATGATAGGGTTGTGCTCAGGAGAAGAAGGGAGTTTGCGCCCCCATGACCCTCGTCGAATCAACAATCATACAAAGTGTGCGACATCCATTTTACACAATATCTCAATATAATCTCTATATTATAGTTGTCCAGGATCTCCTAAATGCATGGGGTTCTATCCTAGTACAAAGCGAGTCCATTATAAAGCATAGAGGAATTGTATATTAGTCTCTTGTATCTCTCAAAGAAGGAGTTAAACCATATTTATCAAATTCTTTCACAAAGTCACCTAATAAGGGCTAATTACATGTTTTCAGCAATAGTGCATAAACTCGGAGGCATCTAATCAATGTCTTGACAGATGAGTTTTGTACTTTTATATGCTGTCAGATGCTCCTCTAGGCTGGAATGCTTTCAATTATACAAGTAAAAGAAGGGAAAGGTGTAGGAAAGAATAGAAATAAGGCCTGGCCTGATCACAAAACTCTGGTCTGATATATTTTGGGTAGCAAGAACACAACGGTGACAGTTTTCATTTATATAAATGTTTTTAAATGCCAGGTATAAGGATCAGGGTCAGGAGGTTGCACAAGCTAGAACTTAGGTTCGGTTGATCATCCATACTTCATTTTTTAAAATCATGAATGTGAGTATGAAATATGATATGGCTTTTGAGGATTATTTATCTCTTAATCATCATTGTAATGCATTGCATTCTATGTTTTGCCCCCCACAATACAAACTACAGACTTTAATCATAAAACTAATCGTTTAAATATCACCTTATAAGTCATGTTATTGGGAGTGCAACTGATATTTATATGCATTTCATACTATACTGCTAAAAGATCTTTGGGCCTCTGAAGAAAACTGATACTCAACAAAACACTTTGATATTTTAAAAAGATTTTGTCTAAATGTTTAATAAACGGTTCCATTTTAGATTTTTCTAACTATTCATATTTCAGGCTTTAAAGGGTTAATTCACTAAATTCTTTCTGACTCAGACCTTTATGACTTACTTTATTCTGTGGGGGAAAAAGAAAAAGAAAAAAAGATGACATTTTGAAGAATGTTTTAACCATTTTTGTTGGTACAATGAAAATCAGTGGGGTCCCAAACACTGGACCCATGCATTAACTTTCACTGTATAGAGAAAAAAAAAAAAGAGAACCTATTTTTCTAAATATCTTCTTTGGTCTTCAGCAGAATAAAGAAATGCATGCATGATTGGACTGACTTGAGGGTGAGTAAATGATGTCCCTTTAAGAGTTGAATTAATTAGTTGCCATAAGCGACACATGAGCGAAATGTGTTTCAGAACATGACTCTCGAGGGGGTCCAACAGGATAAACAAATCAAGGGAAATGATGGAAACATGTTCACACACCGTGTTGCTAACTGACTGGCCTTGAGACCAAATTAGCAGCTCATCAGAAGATCAAAGGTTGAGCAGATGAACACACACACACACACACACACACGGGCTATGATCACTGTATGGTTTTCCGCCTGTATGCGCACATCTCCCTGCTGTTACCACAGGAATCTCTAAGCCCACAGTTGTCTCCCACCACAGCCGGCTTCACAGGATCAGCTGAAGCTTCTAGAAACAACATGTTAGCGCGCCACGGGGGCTAATGGTATCAAAGGCATTCCTTTTACAGCAGATGGCTTGCTTAAGCTACCCGTCACACTTTCTGTCAGAGCTACTGTATGGGCGGAAGGTAAAAATCCCAATGCTTCAACTACAGTTAATAGTAATAGTAATAGATACACACTATGGTATATCTGCATGAAGGCTTTAAGGATCTTTGAAAACCACAAAGGAAAAACATAAGATGATGTTCAGTGGCATTCTGTGAGGAAAGAATGAGTTAATATTCAGTAGCAGCACGTCTCTGAAATCCTTGTAATATAGATGTATATGTTGAGTAAAATCAATGTTTTAGGGTTTGACCAGGGATTCATATTGAGTTTGCTGCTGAATGATAAATTGTTGACTTTTTGCTAACATGGAGATTGAGCACACACTGTTGATTTGCATACGGACATCGTAACAATACAAATCAGCAAACTTATCCTTTAATATTATATTAGGAATATTGATATGTATAATTATACAGTATTAATATGGCCAAATAATGAGAATCTAAATTCTGTCATCATTTACTCACCCTCATGTTATTCCTAACCCATATGATGGACAAATGGATACTTTTTGACAAAAAAGACCAAAAACACCATAAAAGCATCAGACAAAAAGTTGTATTGCAGTCTTCTGAAGCCATTTATATATAAGTTAAGATATGTTAAAACAAATCTGAAAATCTTGCCTAACAGTCAAGTTGACCATTTACTTCCACTGTACGGAAACGAGCAGCTTTGAACTTTCTGCTAAATAACTAATTTTGTGCTTTATAAAAGATAGAATTTGATAGGTTTGAAAGATATACGTTTTTATTTATATATGGGACAGCACAAAAAAAACATGATTCCAGTCGAAAACTGGAAAATATGTATTGCACATCGAGAGTATAGCATAAACTAATTTGCATCTCAAAGGTTTTTCTTAAAAATAGAAAAACTACTAATCATAGAATAAAACCAACACAGCATGTCATTTAAACCACATACAAATACCTAAATATCTAAATGGCCTGTACCTATTGTAAGGACGCGTCCAACCCTGGCATGAATAACTAATTAAATCAAACATTTATTAAATTTAAATATGCATGCAGTTTAAGTATGGGAAAAAATGATCTATTTCTGGGTGAAATAAAGTTAGCCAACTTTGTAAATACACACTTGGTGTGTGGATGGTGAAAGGTAATACAATTTGTGATTGACTGCAAAATTTTAACCCAGTCAAATATAAGATATGCAAAATGTGTAAGAAGAAAAAAAAATGCTTATAGCTAAATTAATACAAGAACACTACACAGATATCGGCACGATTTAAAATAACTTCTCCTACTAGCTACAAAACTTACAATAACCTTAAAAAAAATCAACGTGTTTGCTCAACATTATGTTTGTAATGTGTACCACAAGAAGTGGAATATTTCTTAAATCAACTGTCTGAAATAGAAAGCTTTAGGTTTACATTTTGTTACGTCATAAAATTAATAGCTCTTGTTTTTTATGGAATATTGCCGTTTTTACTATCAATAATGAATCCGTGCCCTGGAAGTCTTTATTCAAAATGTTCTCTTCTCTGATGACGTGTTCACTGGCGTGAGGGCGGGACTACCTGTCACTCACATGACATCACAGCAATAGCAAACCACAAGTCCCGCCCTACATGTTTTCTTGTTTTTCATACGACACAATAGATTAGAAAAGACTATTGCAACTTCCGTTTCATGCTGACTTTAAGGTTCTCTAGGATAATCCAAAAAATAATACCAAAAAAGAGTGAAATACTATTCTGTGACAAAATATCCACAATAATCCAGCACAGCAAGCCATTTACAATTCACCAAGAAATCCCTTCAAATCTTTAAATCCATTTGGACAGATTTCCATTCTTCTTTATTCACCACTTCTATAGATACCCAATAAGCATAATGAGCAGTCAGCAGATCTCACTCAGGTTACTGTGTTAATGTCTGTGCTTACTGTATTCAACAATGTCAGCTTGCACATAATTATGCTCAGGCATCATGTGGTTCATTAGAGGGTTATGATGCACTGTAAAAAAAAAAAGTTTTTTCACAGAAATATACTGTATTATTTTACAGATATTTTCTGTTTTTTTAACATTACGTGTAAATGTCATTAAAAAACAGAAAAAAACTTTTATTAAAAACATTAACCATAAAATAAAAGTAATAATCTGTAAATTCATATAAGGAGAAATTATAGTTTTTTTACAGGATTATTCTTTTGTTTAATTGGCTTGAATGTTAAATTACATTAAATTATATGTAAAAAGACAAAAAAAATCGCTTATTTAAAATTAAGACAACTATGTGTTTTTTTACTGTGAAACCGTAAATTTAAGGTAAATACATGTAAAAAAAACAATCGTAAAAAAACGGTAAAAAGTCTGGCAGCAAAGTTGCCAAACACTTACCGTCAAATTACAGTAAAAAAACCTTAAGTTATTCTACGGAATAATTCTGTTTTTTAAAATACAGATATTTACTGTAAACATTTTCTGTATTTTTACAGTTCCACTGCTGTAGAATGAAAAGAAAATCTCATTAAAAAAATGTCTATAGAACATTAAACAAATGAATAAATCTGCATATAAACTGGAAATTATTGCAGGAATACCTTACAATTATACAATTAAAGAAGTCTTCTGTTTTTACACAGTATTCTTTGGTAAATTCATAACATTATCAATTACATCCACAAGAACTCCCATCAAAGTACAGATTTTTAGATGTAAAACACGTACTTTTCACATTAATGTATAGGTTTACTTTGAATAAACTTACTTTTATAGTAATTACTATCCAATATATCTACATACTTTTAATTCAAGGAGTTCACTTTATATAAACATTGTTTTATAGTAAATAAAAGCAACTATCCGATATATCTACATTACTTTACCATTAATGTATAGGGTTAGGGTTAGGTTAGCACCTCACACCTATCAAATACAGGGTAAATGTAAAACTTCCAAGTCCCCTGCCACCAATGCAGATATTTTTCAGAAGCAAAGATAAACTTTGCTGGCCACATCAGCTTAAGATTCAACAAGTGCAGATACAAGAGTGATAAATAAAAAATATATACATACAATTAAAATAAAAAAACAGCTATGTAGGCTATACCTTTCATGCAGATATGCTGTAAATAAAAATTGAACATAATAATTACTGTGTGTTATACTACAGAAACAGATCTAAAAATATTGCCTTGAAAAATGGATGAATACAGTAGGAGATATTGTTGCACAGTGTAACTAAATATACAGTTATTGTACATGAAATAATTGCACAGCTTAAGTTTAATATAAAATTAAATCAAGAATAGTCAGTGATTGTTTATGCATCCTATATCCAGTGTTTCTACTGTCAGGTACCACTGACTCAGTGTTTACAATTCTGAAGTGTTCTGTAACAATTTCATAAGTGGCAGAGAAAAAATTGAGTGGCAACATTTTCAGACCCACTGTAGCTGCTGCTGTCTGGTGCTGCAGCCTCAAGTCTCGGATCATCATGCTTTGGGACAGTTTTTCCGCAAGACAACCAGGCTCAAAAATGCTGGACACTAACCTCCTAATGCCTGTTGGTGTGAAAGGACTCTTGAATCTTGTGTGCTGATATGTCCTCTTTTGGCTTGGCTTTTAAGGGTGACATTGTCCTTTTTGTCTGTTTGAAATGCTGCCCTGACAGTGATTTTCTGACCATATACTATATTGACACGTATCTCATATGCTTATTTGAGAAGAAAATATGTGATTCAATTTAAAAGTAAAGGCTGTAAATCCACTTTAAAAACGTTGAAGCATTAAGACACAAAGTCAATCTATATTCAACAAAATTCAAGGCCCTCACTGCAGTGAAATCATTAGGCCACTCCACAATTTTCTCGGTTGATGGGAACAAACCGCCACACTATGAATAAAGCTTTACAATGGGGTGCTATATATTTTTAATTTACAATAGGTGAGCAATGTGTGAAAGACAAGGAATTTATTCTGGGGCTCGAGTTCAACCAAGGCTCTTGTAGCATAAACTTGAGCTTTGGTAAACTGGGGGTGAAGGAATTGAAGACATTAAAATGGTTGAAACATTACACAACGTGTAAACAAACATCCTAATTGTTTTTCTAGTCTCTGTGCTTTAGATATCAAGAAAGTGCGCGCAGATTCAAATAATTGAATGTTGTACAATCATTGGACGAATCATACGCCAGAGGCAATCTCGACCAATGATATTGTTTGACTTTGGGGGGGACGTCATAACTTCGCGCGAAGCAGTAGAGAGCCTGGATAAAGTATGGAACATTTCCACGATATCGGCATTCAGCTTTCACTAAAGGTAGATTAATATACCCAGCCGGCACATGACCGACCTTCAACGTTGAAATATGATTGAAATAATGCCAGTCGTTGAAACAACGTTTAATGCTAAATGGTTGAAAAAGGTTAACAAAAACACTTTCTAAATCAACGTTATTTTTTACAAGATCTGTACGTTGAAACAATGTAATGCTTTCTATTGTTAATTTGGTTGTTTCTCCGTTTTACTTTGAGCATGATTGGTTAATCTGTCTGTCTTCCAGGAAACTGTCCAATGAGAATGTGCGCGGCTCTGCGCGCCTATTTTAATTTTGAAAATACGTCCGTTACTCTCGGTTGGTGTGAGCAGCTGCTGTTTGCGTTGTTGGTTACTCGGTCAGACCTGGATTATTTTATATCTGCCTGTTGTTGCTATGTCAATGAAGAACAAAAGCTGGAATATGAACAGAGGAAGGGGTCGTAGCCTACGTGGTCTGTTGGCGATATCAGGTAAGAAAACATTTTTCAGTCCTTAACAGTCTAACGTTTAGGGACACGGGTAATTTAACTGTCATAGGCTTACTGCAACCTCATAAGATGAATAAGTTATCTCTGTGTGTGTTTTTGTACTGCTTCACTATTTACGTAGCGATATTAGCACGTATTTCAATGTGTTAGTACCATCTAACATTGCTGTGTTTTGTTGGTAAGTTAACATGAGAGGTAAAAAAGCGTGTGAATGAGTAAAGTGATAAAACCGTCATTTATTCGTTAGAAGTATGTTTACATAACCTCTTCAAACACTGATAACATATTGAAAAGATATTTGTTTACTTTATTTTTTAGATCAAGCATTGGAATAAGATGTTTATCGGGGGAGAACACCCAACAGAAAGACCCATTCACCAACTAACGTTACAGTAAGTCAATTTTACCCACGTACTGTTCGAAAACCTACACTGGGATAGTATTAAGTGTGATTTTCATACTGTTACTGATGGAAAGTCTGAGTAACTTTCTGTCCTTTTGTCTTTCTTCTGCTGAAGTGGCGCACTGAAAGGGGAGATTCGTGTCACCTTCATCAGTCCTTTCTTTAATCACTGGAAACATTAAGGGAAAGACCCTCAGATGCAGGTAAAATTATTTGATGGGGTTAGGGTTATTTGATTTTGGTGTACCAACTGGCATTTTTTGTGTGTGTGCTTCCCTTTCTATGATACACATTTCTGACGGGATTGCCATGCTTTATGTGTATGTTTACATTTTTAATCATGTAACAACTAACAGTCTCAAAGATGACATTACTCAAAGATAACATTTTTACAAATGAAATAAATTTCATATACATAATATATATATATATATTTATGTTTCCTCACAAATGTGCTTGTTAAGTGCGGCAGCTTTTATACATTTTACAATTTTAATATGCAAGTTAACATTATGTCGAGTCAGCAGGGCTAACGTTAAAACTCGCCGTTTGTTACATTATGTATTAACCTTATAAAAGTCTGTCTAGCTTTAGCAAATGTAACATTATGCTGGTCCTAATAAAGTTAAACCGTTATTAACGTTAGCCCTGAATGTGAAACATGCATCAGCCATCATAACATTAACGTTAAATACCTTTGGTTGACTAACATTAATTTAATAACGTTAGCTGTTAACTTAACGTTACATCTTACAAGTTACTGTTGCCTCTTGCAAACACGTAACAGTAGGGGTGTGAAGGTTATTATATAACCGTGAGACCGACGGTTATAGTTGAACACCGTCATTAGAACTCTATAACCGCCAAAACCGTTATTCAAATATTTTTTACAAACATTTTTTATCATAGAGAATGTTTAAATACTATTATCAGCTTACGAGGGAATCAGAGGTGTAGAGTTAGTGGTGCTTCGGAGGCTGAGTGCTGGAGATGATTCGGGAGAGGTCTGTGCACCTTTACCGATCAGAGCGCGCGCTGACACGGAGTAAAGCCTAGTTTATACTCAACGCGTCCGTTTCTTTTACTGTCTATGGTCCGCGCGCACCTTGCAAAAATGACGCGTTGGGTGCGCAAGACCCCATTTCGCTTGGCTGTGTGCACAGGGTTTTTTGTAACAGTGCGCACGGCGCCGCATCCGAGGATGAACGACTTCATTGCAAAGTTTTTTTTTGTTAAAGGAGAACTCTGACGCAAAATGAACCTTTGGTCTAATAAAACATTGGTACCTAGTCAACCGTTCTCTGAGATTTGTTTTCATGGTAATCGAATGTAAAGAGTTTTATCTCTAAAAACTGTTTAGCGTATAACGCTAGTAATGGGGGCATTTAATGAGTAAAAAGAAATCGCTAGTTAATACCTCTAACAAGGCTCAAAATAGCCCCACACTAACACAGTAACATAATGAGGGTCCCTACATGCAAAACGAAGCATTGAGAACTTTGTAAGTGTACAGACCGTTTAATAAGAAGATATTTTATGAAGACAGTCCACTTCGTGTATACAGACAGGAGCCATCTTTGGAAAACAGTCTCGACTAGTCAAACCACGAACGACGTGCTAAGTGAGCTGAACTGTATGAATGGCGTTCGTGGTTTGACTAGTTGAGACTGTTTTCCAAAGATGGCTCCTGTCTGTATACACGAAGTGGACTGTCTTTATCTTTATCTTCTTATTAAACGGTCTGTACACTTACAAAGTTCTCAATGCTTCGTTTTGCATGTAGGGACCCTCATTATGTTACTGTGTTAGTGTGGGGCTATTTTGAGCCTTGTTAGTGGTATTAACTGGCAATTTCTTTTTACTTATTAAATGCCCCCATTACTAGCGTTATACGCTAAACAGTTTTTAGAGATAAAACTCTTTACATCGATTATCATGAAAACAAATCTCAGAGAACGGTTGACTAGGTACCAATGTGTTATTAGACCAAAGGTTCATTTTGTGCCGGAGTTCTCCTTTAAGGGTTTGTTTACTGTGTGTGATTTATTTAAAACAAAACGCATTCATTGCAAAGTTTTTTTTTTTCTTAAGGATTTGTTTACTGTGTGTGATTCATTTAATGGAAAGCACATTCGCTTCTAGTCGTCTTGCTGTTAATTTTAAATAAACGTAGAGCAAGTAGCTAATCAGTGTCTGCTCGTTTATTCAAACTAAGTTGTCCTATAACAGACGAACGTCGCAACGCATACAGTTCAATTTTCATTCAAGCTCCAAACTGCAATTATTGTTAAAGGCACACTGTGGAATTTTTGGCCACTAGGGTGCGCTCGCCCTGTAATTTTCACGTCTAGTGCCCCTAGTGGCCACAAGCGCCGCAGCATTGTCGCAAAAGTCAACAGTCAACCGGTCAACCTCCCGTGTCTTCATGTGTGTGCAGACGGCATTTGATTTGTATGTTGGAGAAAGTTAATCGATTCACTATACTGACCAAAATAATAATATAAATATAGGATTAATAATATAAATCCTATAAAGAAAACAAATTGAATAAAAGTAGCATACGCAGAAAACAATGTCTGATCAGGTAAGTCGCATTGACAAGGGTTGCCCAATCCTGCTCCTGCTCCTGCCGATCGTCTGTCCTGCACAGTTCATCTCCAACCCTAATCAAACACACCTGAAGCAAACAATCAACGTCTTCAGGATCTCTTTGCAATGGGTTGGAGATGAAATCGAGTAGTCGGGAAATCGTGTAACAAAACTGATATAACTCACTACATATTTCCGTTATTTGTAGTCTTCAGTATGTTTTTCCTTTTACACAAATACAAACATATATGAGCTGAAAGGAAAAAAAAAACATTTACTTTGTATGCGGCAGTATGTTGTGACTTATATCAGTTTTGTTACACAAATTCGCAGTAAATATTACATACACTTTTATGCCGATGTTTATTTTAAACTCTCCCTTTTTCTTTTTTTGGTCTCCTCTGACAAAATCTTAGCTTTCTTCGCTTTCTTCCGAGTAGCTGTTGATTCAGCCATGACGACAACATACAGACGCCGGCAATCAAACGCGAGTTGAGCTCTCACGTTAGAATTTGAGGAAGTTGGGGTGGTGGGGGAAGTGACGTATGCCGTAAAGCGGTCGAATTTTGTAGTTCTTTTTGTGCTCGGGTTCCTACCCGAAACCCGAAGTTACATAGTGCTAGTAAAAGCGATACAGACACCTTCAGGCTTCGGCAGACGTGTCATTCAACCTATTGTAAGTCGAGGTACCATCTCAATGGGTTTTGGTAATATATTATAAAGGTTGAAAAGTTCCACAGTGTGCCTTTAAGGGGCAACCTAATGGCTCTGCTCTGGCGATTTTTACAAGCATGATACATCTTATCTATTTTTCAGGACAATGCCTGGTGAGAGCCACTACAGAGGATCATAGCCATCGTTGGAATTTTTAAAGGACGTGGGTGAATATCAATCTGCCAAATGAACTTTTTTTAGCACATTCACATCTGTATATTAATGCTGATTATATATTAACTTTGTTTGTTACTGGAAAGAACTTAGCTTCTGAACTAAGAACAAAGAACTTTTTGACTGAAGGACTTGACCGTATTTTATGTGCATTTTAGCCTATGTGCATTTTAAAGTAAACCCCATGCCGTAATGGAAAAAGTATGTACATATATTGGACAGTTGCTTGTAATTGCTATCAACTATTGTTTACATAAAATAAACATGTGTATTTTTACATATATTGGAGAAATGCTTGTAATTACTGTCTATTAATGTGTATATAAAGTTAACCCATACATTGAGTAAATGTCATGTTGATATATTGGAAAGTTGATTTTAATTAGTATAAAGCAATGTTTATATAAAGTATACCTCATATATTGATGTTAAAAGTATATAGAAGGTAAAGCCCCATACATTAAAGGTACAAATATGTAGAAATATTGGAGAGTTGCCTGTAATTATTGTCAAATAATGTTTATATAAAGTAAACCCCCTTATTTAAATGGTAAATATGTAGAAATATTGGAGAGTTGCTTGTTATTACTGTCAAATAATGTTTATATAAAGTAAACCTGCATACATTAATGGTAAAAGCTTGTAAATTTATTGGAGATGTGTCTGTAATTACTGTCAAATAATGTTTTAATAAAGCAATAACTGTTAAAAATATGTTTCTGAAACTTAATA
This sequence comes from Rhinichthys klamathensis goyatoka, assembly GCF_029890125.1. NCBI lineage: Eukaryota > Metazoa > Chordata > Actinopteri > Cypriniformes > Leuciscidae > Rhinichthys > Rhinichthys klamathensis. The sequence continues at coordinate 221,880 of NW_026606612.1, forward strand.
TCACAAGATCTTGTTTTTTTGTACAGGATAAAACCAATATTTAACAGGAATTTACTGTAAATAGTTTGAATAATGACATAAAATAAAAGTTTAAATCGATCAATATACTGGTATTAGGCTTTAAATTAGGGTATCTGAAGGTAATTATACAACATTTTCTGTGTGTTTTACATAGAAAAGTCTTTACTTTGACAAGGAGTTCTTGTAGATGGATTGGATTATCCTAAAAATATACCAAATAATTCTGTATTAAAACAGAAGTCTTTGTTTTAATTATGTAATTTTAAGGTATTTCTGCAATATTTGTAAGTTTTTATACAGATTTATACATTCGTTTAACATTCAACAGACAATTTTTTTATGAGATTTTATTTTTTTTCTACAGCAGTTTGACTGTAAAAATACAGAAAATATTTACGGTAAATATCCGTTTTCAAAAAACCAAAATTTTCTGTAAAATAATTTACGTTTTTTTACTGTAATTTGACGGTAAGTGGTTGGCAACTTTGCTGCCAGACTTTTTACCGTTATTTTACGGAAAAAATTTTTACAGTGTGGTGTCATTCTGATGGGGGTTTGACAAAGCACAAGTGTCTTCATACAGGAGTTTCCTGGCTCACGTAGTGAAATAAAGAATGGAAATGGCTTTTTTTTTTTTTGCTCTACACAGTGGTTGCTATGCACCAGTAAAGAGAAAGAAAGGTATCTCTGGCTAACCATTTTGCAGCTGGGCCTTGTTAGCTGATGTACTTTTGTATGTTTTTGCCACTGGATGGGGCTCCAAAGGTGGATTACAAATGAAAAAAGGACTTGAAAGTGAGTAAGGCTGGTCGCATGTCACCAGAAATTAAAAACAGCTACTCTCTAAGACAAGTCTGTAAAAATAGGGCCCAATGTATTATGAAGGGGGAAAAAAAACATCCATGGAACGTTTCCATCGCACAAAAGGTTCTTTATAGTGAAAAAGGATCTTCAGATTATTAAAAATGTACTTCACATTAAGAAAAAAAAAGGTTCTTTGAGGAACCCAAAAGGGTTCTTCTATGGCATCGCTGTAAAAATCACTTTTTTAAAAGTGTATTGATATTTCACAAGCATTTTGAAGATTTTTAGGATAAACAAATGCTGACCTGACTGAACATTACTGGTACCTTTTCCGTTTTTCGACGGATTTTTATGAGAGTCCTTATGGAATATACTCACATTTGAATTGAAATGTATCTGGAGGTGAGAAGTATAGCAGTGTTTCTTTAGTAGCAACCATCAAAGACGCCTCAGATCAATACCCCACTTCTCGTATAGCCATAGCGTGTTATTACCCATAATCCCTCTGTAATACATGTACAAGGGTCACCCATCCTTGTCCAAATAGCTACAATCTCATTACGCCTCAAATAAAACTTTCCTATTTATCTACAGATTTCAAATGAAACTAATAAGGCTCTAATATACCCCTCACACCCCCTCCTTCTCTCTCTGCCGTTCCAAAACCCTAATTATATTTCTCCCTATCTGAAAGCAATCAGTGATTGTGTGTGCCACGGTACGAAACGTGCTGACAATACCAGCCAATGGCGCAAGTGCCAGTGCAGCTGGACTAATTAAATTAAATGTGATGCTGCCCTGCCACTGCGCTGCTCAGTGAGAGAGAAATGAGCCGGAGCAATAATGAGTACTGTAGCCGAGCAGGGAGGAGGGAGATATTGCACTGAAGACTGGACACTTGCAGTGATTTCCACATCTGATACTTACAGTACTTAAGTGCTGAAGCATAGATAGGTCGGTGTTTACACAAATAAAGCACATCATACCACCATATTCTCAGAAGGGATAAAGTCTCAGACAGTTTACTTGTGAGTTTAGTTGTAATTCATTTAGATTCTCATTGATATTCAAATGACTGCAGACATTAATGGCAGTTTAACAAATACTGCCATATTAGGGGTGTAACAATATATCGTGCCACAATATATCGCAATACAAAAATGCAATATCGTGGATAGTATCGTGGATACCCCCAAAAAAAATTACTGTGTGAGAAAAAAATTCAAGTTTTCAGAGTTTTAGTGTCAGTACTACATTAAACTACAATATATAATGTTGAATATAATGTATAATAATGCAATGGGGGAATATTTGTGGGTCCGGATAATACCAAATGTCTTATGTTACCTGACCAGTAAAAAGTGTCCAACATTATTTGAAATATATCTAGTCAGTGAAAAAGTGCAAGAACATTCGTCTAAAATAATTCTGTATTTTCAGCTTCAGAATCATGAAATTTTTTATTCTGGTGTCACCATTGTCCTTGGGTTAAAAGCACAGAGTCCAAGCCAATTCATTTAAACCCACAATGTAATATCAAAGTTAGCATTTTAATCAACAGTACATTTTTTGTTAACCTTTTATCATATGTCTCTGAGTATCGCAATGATATCTTATCGTGAGTTCAGTATCGTGATATGTATCGAATCGTGACATAGGGTATCGTTACACCCCTACATGATATGTTGTCACTTTACAATTTAATAAAAAAATGCTATTCAAAAGTTTGAGGTAAGATTTTTTAAATTACATTTATATATATATATATATATATATATATATATATATATATATGTAAATAAAATAAATCCAGCCTTGGTGAGCATTAGAGGATTCTTCAAAAAACATTACTGACCCCAAACATTTGAATGATAGTCTATATTTATTATTATGAAATTTAGCAGGTTGATTTTTTGTCATGTGCTTAAGTATCAAAATGCAAAGAAATCGTCTCTACATTTATATATCCTCATTTATTTCGATTTTGGGTTGAAATATGAGCTGGAAATGTTCTTGACAGGTTTTGTGAGATTTGCATCATCCAAAACAAATAAAACAGAACTGCCTTATAAATTCAAAGCTATTTAAAGATAAACATAAGACATATAAAAGTCATTAGAAAACAATCAAAGCGAAAATTAAAGCTACCCTCTTTTTTTTTTTAAAGAGACCTCCTGCTGAGAAGGAAAAAAACAGCTGACTATTAAACGATGGGGAAACGGCGGCGGCAGCGGAATCTGGTGAACGTGTGTAAAGCTGCTAATCTTTTTTAACCCTGCCTTGTAAGCCCTGCAAATTGGACCTGACACGCTAACAACACTCATAAAACAGTCCTTAGCCTCAAATGTCAGACCTCAGAGGAGCCCCTGACCTCTCGTCTCTCTTTCTCTCTCTCTCTCTCTCTCTCTCTCTCTCTCTCTCTCTCTCTCTCTCTCTCTCTCTCTCTCTCTCTCTCTCTCTCTCTCTCTCTCTCTCTCTCTCTCTCTCTCTCTCTCTCTATTACTCTTACTCTTTTCCCTCCAGCTCTTTCTCTGAATCTTTCAAGCATTTTGTACATTTGCCACAGTCTCCCTTGCTGGAAATCTCGCCCCTTCCTGCCACCATCTCCAACACTTCACCCACAGTCCTCCCATGGGCCACATTATTTGGCCTCCCTCCCTCTCTTTTCTTTCCCACCATTTGAGTGGAACTTTCAGTGGACCTCTTTCTTTTCTCTTTTGGCAGAAAGGGCAGGGATGATGCGACCAGACCCCCATCTGAGGCTAGTTTGGGCCCTGATCAGATCCGAGCGGGGCTAAGTGTGAGCTTCTCAGCGGGACGGCCCCTCTTCAAACTCCCCTCCTCTTCCTCTTCCTCTTTTAGTCATTGTAAATGAGGTCATCTCTTCTGCTCCATCCAGGCTGATGCCCAACGGTGCTCAAAGCCAACCTCTCACTACCTGGCCTTTCCTTCCCTTTGTTTTGTCTCTCTCAGAGGTTGTCCATTAGTCCCTTTATCTCCCTCTCTCTTTATCTCTCTACCTCTCTCTCTCTTCATAAATGATTTCTTATGCTACCACAACTAGGTTCTGCGATGCATCTCGAAATAAAGAAAATCAGAGGTAAAAAATGATCCTGTCTAGCCCACTTGCATTTAAGATTGTATTTATAAAAACTGACATGCAAACATTAAAAAGAGAAAAATATATTATTTAAACTGCTAATCAAAATCCAATTTAATCACATAAAATAATCGGTATAAAAGCGAATATGGGCACTGCACCTTCTAAATACAGCCACAACTAAAAACACATAAAAACCTCAGTCAATGACACCATTATTCATATTCCTAAAAATGAAGGTCAGGTGTAAAGGGTCACTTTTACACCTGTTGCTTCTACATCTGTATTAAAAAAAACTGAAAACATTAACATACACTGAAAAAAAATAGTGTAAGGTTTACTTAACGATTTTCACTCAGAAATGGCTAGTAGACTTTACAAATAAGTATAAAGAAAAGGCAAGTAAACCATTGAATTAGACATGAAAATTTGAAAACGTGAGCCTACAAGTTACCTATTAAGTGACTTCCAAAAGAGACTGTATGATTACAGTTCCTATAAACAAGATCACATACACACTAGAGTCTGAGATCTCAACAAAAAGCAAAGAAATTTCCAAGACGCCCTCATAGCATAAACACTTCCTGTATTTTGTAGCATTTGCATAAAACCGAGTCTAACTCTAAGTAACTCTTCCTCTGTCATGGCTGCCGTGCACTTTTCTCCTGACATTTCTTTTTCCTTCAGATAAACCCCTTTTGTCCCCCCTTACTGCTCAGCATCCCACGACCCACCTCGGGGTAAAAAAAAAATCCATGCCCCGTACCTGCTGCCCTTTTGAGGAGGGGGGCTGGAGGAAGGAGAAAGCTCCTTTGTCCACTGGAGAAAGAGGGGTGGGTGGGGACCCTCTCTTCACTCCCCCCCCCCCCCCCCCCCCCCCCCCCCATCCACTCCTCATCCTCCGCTTCGTCTCAAAGCGTTTGGTTCGTTCAGCCTGAAGAACCACCAGCGAGGTGGAGTAAGCCCAGCGAGATGCGCTCTCTCCCAGGGTGCTCGCCTGCCCCGCTCCCCTGATCCTCGCAAACTAGGCTGGTTCAGTCCGGGCCGCAGCCTCTTTAGGCAATGGAGTGGTTTATTTAATTTGCCGCTATAATGGAGAACTCTGAATGAGGCGCTGGGGAAAAAAGAAGAGAGAATGCGGGGCGGGCGCGAAGCAAATGAAAAAAAAGAAAGAAAGAGAGCTAGAGGAGTGAAAGAAAAGAGAGAGAGAGAGAGAGAAAACAAAAGCTAAAAGCTACCACTATTTTGATTCACCCGTCCCTTTTTTTTTAAATTACTTCCAAAGTGTGATATCTATTGTACGGGGAATAATGCAGAACAATGCAAGCGGGGGTCTTGGCAATATTCAAAGGGGCTTATTCAGAGCAGGGCCGGTGGCTGGATGTACATTCAGGCCCAGAACACTCCCATACAAGCTCGTTCGGCAGCCACTATAGCGCTCATTGTGAGGGCAGTGTAAACAAAAAGGCGCCCCAGAGCACGGTGGGATGTGGGAAAAAGAGAGCAGCTTTATTCCCCAGAGGTCCGGCATTATTATGGGGTTAGAGCGTGTTGGTTTTGTCTGGTGTAGGTCCGACCCCTTGCAGTCACGCCGGCTGCATCAGACTGAGTATTTAGTAGCATACAAGAGTATTTAAACAGAGGCGAGGTACAGAAGGGAAACTTTCAGCTTTCAGGTTTGTGGTTGGTTTGGGCTACAAACTCCACATCCTATCAGTTCTAAGGCAAAGTGTGAACGGATATGTGGGTTTATGCAAAACTTGTATAGTAAAACTGGGAAAAAACCTGGACTGTATAAAAAATTCCTGCCTTAAATTTTTAAGTACAATCAACTTGGATGTTTAAGTAATTTTAACTTAAATTACATTAAACTGATTTTTTTTTTAAACGAGTTGAATAATGGTGCGTTCAAGTCATCTCGTATAGTTCGTATTTACGAGTTGAACGCACTTGAACGAGTTGAACGCACTTGAACGCCACCACAATGTCGTAAATACCAGTGGGGAGCTCGGGATTTTCTCTAAGCCCCGATCTTTCCGAGTTGTGGGCGTGTCACTAAGAAACATGCACTCTAAAAAACGATGTGTTGGATTTACTTAAAATATATATGCACCATTTTTGCATCATACTTTTTAAGTAATCCCAACTTGGAATAATTTTACTTAAAATTAACAAGAAAACCGTTGTTATATGTACTTAAATATTTGAGTTCACGCAACATTCTTTACTTAAAAATATATGCATCACGTTACATATATTTTTAAGTAAAGAATGTTATGTGAACTCAAATATTTAAGTACATATAACAAAGGTTTTCTTGTTTATTTTATGTAAAATAATTCCAAGTTGGGATTACTTAAAAAGTATGATGCAAAAATGGTGCATATACATTTTAAGTAAATCCAACACAGTGCAGGCCATGTGAGATCAAAACAAATCTTAGTTCTGTTAACTTAACATTTAAGCCCATTTGTATATAAAAATAAGACAATTAAATGAGTTAAACCAACCATTTTAACTTATTTTAGATCTTCAGCTATTGGTCTGCTAACTGCACTGCTCCAGTACATTCAATGTCTTAAAATAAATTAAACATGCAAATCACACACAATAAAGCATTTAACTTTATTATTTTTTATTTTTTGCCAAAGGCTTGAAAGCCTGAAACCACACATGAAATGTAACAAAATGTGGCAAATCGACAAATGGAAAATCACTTTTAACAGGTCACTTTTTCACCTTTGCAACACTTCTCAAAAGATTTACATTTTTCCAATATTTACTTTTGGAACATACAAAAAAACTCTTAAAGGACAATTCCGGTGAAAAATGAACCTAGTGGTAATTAACACATGGTTACCGAGTTGATCGTTCTCTGGGATGCGTTTTCATGATAATCGAATGTACGTAGAGTTTTATCTCTAAAAACTGTTTAGCTTATAACGCTAGTATATAGGGCATAGAATAAGCAAAAGTAAATCGCTAGTTAATACCACTAACAAGGCTCAAAATAGCCCCACACTAACACAGTAACATAATGAGGGTCCCTACATGCAAACCGAAGCATTGAGAACTTTGTAAGTGTACAGACAGTTTAATAAGAAGATACTTTATAAAGACAGTATACTACATTACACTTATACAGGCAGGAGCCATCTTGGAAAACAGTCTCGACCAGTCGAGCCACGAACGCTGTGCTAAGTGAGATGAACTGTGACTTGGAATCTCATAATATGGTCCGTTGTTTACGGAAGAAACTATTTTAATAAACAGATATAATTCATGCATTTCCATGTAATTAGTTTCACAAACGTAATTCCTATCGACCAGCTCACTCAGCACAGCGTTCGTGACTCATCACCTCTATGCCTTCCAGCGTTACCCCAGTCTGTAAAGGATCATCTGCTGAGCCACCTTTCGTGATGATCCTCAATGTGAGATGTTCCAGTTCCTCTTCGTTCCTATGAGTATAAAAAAAACATTAAAAAAAAACAGGAAATCTGCATTTACTTGCAACATCACTTGTTATTGTTCAGACTGTTGCAAAAAATCAATTGCATTGAAACACAGAATGAGAAAGAAATGTACCTTATGAATCTCTTACAGCCTCTTACATTTGCAACATTATAAATGTCTATACTGTCACGTTTTTATCAATTTAATGCATACTTGCTGGATAAAAGTATTAATTTATTTTATTTCTTTAAAAAAAAAAGTTCTAATTGACCCAAAACTTTTAAATTGCATCTTAAAATATATTCAAATAGAAAACAGTTGTTTTAAATTGTAAAAATAATAATAATAATAATCACAATATTACAGTTTTTGCTGTATTTTGGATCAAATAAATGAAGGCTTGGTGGGCAGAAGAGACTTCTTTTAAAAACATTAAACAATCTTACTGGTTGTGTGTGTGTGTATATATATATATATATATATATATATATATATATATATATATATATATATATATATATATATATATATATATATACACACACATTTTTTTCTGGTTATCAAAAATATATCTAAAAAGAAAAAAACAATAATTAAATGTTACAAATTAGTCCATTATTAAATGCCTATAAATACAAAAATGAGTCTATTGAATAATATCTATTAATTTAAACAAAACAAGTTAATTAATGAAGACTTTTGTCCAGAGGTTTTGAACAAATCTCTTCAAAACATTTTAACAGTCAGTCACTACTGGAATAGCCAAACAGTAAATAAAGATCTACAATCTTTGTTTGAAGCCAAACTTTTGCTTAAAAGCTATTTACTTATTTTGATAATAATTTTGAAGGTTTAATAGACAGTGTTGTAGCTGTCATTTAGGAATAATATTGTGTTTGAATCAAGATCGCCATTATTTAATGATAAATCGTGCACACGGAGCTGTAGCCAATGTGTTTTCGAATTTAATATTTGTATGTTAACGAACGTTACCAGTAGGCTAACCCGCGCCCAAGGCCTGGCCGCCCCCCTTTCCCGCGATCCATATAGATATTACAGAATAGAATAGGCCTTGATGGGAATTTGTAAATATGCAAAGTAATTTTTTTTTTAATCCGAAAACTCATAGCCTGCATAATAAATGACAACTACATGTCTTTAATAAAGTAGGCCTACGAATTTATCCGTGGGGGAAAGCGCCGTCCGAATTGTCCTCTTATGGTGTGTTCAAACCGAACGCGAATAGAGCGTCAATACGCGTCTAGTTAGTTAGACGCTTGAATCTGCTTGAGTTCAAATTTTTCAACTTGCGTGGAAGACGTTCGCGGCAAACGCGTCACCCAATTCGCGTCATTCGCGCCGATGCGTCTATTCGTGTCTTTGCATTGACTTTGTAATCTACTCGCGCAAATGATTAAATTAGCGTTCGGTGTGAACACACCATTAATGCATACGTGCCAACGTCATGGTCATATATTTCGAAAAACACAATAAATACTCTGACTACTATAAACAGTTGGCACTTGATAGCCTATTCAATGGAAGCACACTCGCTTAATAATTCAAATATACTCTCGTGCAAAGTCACTCATTTCATACATTAACTTGTAGACTACATAGGTGTTCGTAACACGTTTCTAATTGTTGATGCAAAATTCGTAGCAATTCTGAAATTCAGTTTAAAAGTTAGTTTCTTGACCAAAAATGCAATAAACGATTGAGTGTACCTTAAGTTAAAAAAAGTTAAGCTTACCTCTTTTCAGCGTCTTCACATATGTGCTTCACAAAATGGCTCCAATTTGTGGCTGGAAAGGCATCACGGGAAATTGCATATCACGTGGCTCGTATAGTTACTTAAAATGTTATGCTCGATTTACTTAATTTTGAAGTAATTATTATAGTAGTTGACATGACTTATGTTTTTTCATTTTATTTATGCATACATTTAAGTTCACTTAGTTACTTATATTTTTGTGTTACACACACTAAATATGTTAAGTAGAGGTTGAAAAGTTATGAATACTTAATTTTTTGTGTTTAATCTAATTACTTTTATAAGTAATGGTTGTTCAGCCAACGAATCGTTTTTTAGAGTGTGGCGGAATACCACAATACTTAAATACTATGCAGTGATATTGTCAAGGTTTTTTATTTACAGCGCAGTTAAGCTACTTGCTTGCACAGAATGATGGCATTATAATATAACAATGCAACATGTAACGATAAAGTTGGCAGTGGCTTTATAAATTAATTAAAAACATTAAAAAACAAAGTACATCTGATGCACATTTCTTTGATCTTCATTTTCTAGAACAAGAGTTTAAGAACCTTACTGTATTTTTGTGTAATTAATTAAGAGAAAGTACTCCGCCATCTTACTCCGACGAAAGTGACTTGAACGCGCCTGCCGTCGTAAACACGACTTCCCACCTCGTACGTACAAACTTCCCAGGAGGACTTGAACGCACCATAACTTACAATATAAATAGTATGAAAGGTATAAAACTATTACTACCTAGTTAGTATAAAAAAGTTGAAAATTGCTTTGCTTATTTTAATGAGTTAAAGCAATGTAAAAACATTTGCTGTCATAACTTATTGATCATATACTTTTTTTTTACAGTGTGGGAACACTGTGCAGTTAGGTTCCATTAGTTCATCTTAGTTAAAGGGATAGTTCACCCAAAAATGAAATATTTGTCATCATTTACTCACCCTCAAGTTGTTCCAAACCTGTGTACGATTTTCTTTCTTCTGTTGAACACAAAATAAGATATTTTGAACAAATGCTGGTAATCAAACAGTTGATGGACCCCATTGACTTTCATAGTATAAGTCAATGGCTACCGTCAACCGTTTGATTACTGACATTCTTTAAAATATCTTCTTTTGTGTTCAGCAGAAGAAACTCATCAAATCAAAAGTTATCGTTTAGCCTAATGGACCTGAGTAAACATGAACTATGAATTGTATTTTTACAATATACAGGCAAAACCATTTTGTGATTTTGGCTATTTTGCTTCCATTTTTCCATAACACGTCTTCTTTCAGATGAAAACATCCAAAATGCACATTTATTTTATTACACTTTTGTGCTGGAAATGTACGCAAATTAGTGCATACATAATAGCTCAATTGCATATTTAAACATAACAAGTTTTCAGAAAACTAATACAAAAACAGTTGTCTTAATGTACTGTGACTAATCAACTATAGTATATAGTGATATCAATTAGTTAACAACATCTCTTCTCTGATGATGTGTTCACTGGCGTGAGGGCGGGACAACCTGTCACTCACATGACATCACAGCAATAGCAAACCCCAACCATCCAACAACCCAATCAATTCACAATGGACAAAATTAAGTCCCACCCTACTTTTTCCCCCTCATTTGAGAAGCCGTTTCACTCGGATAGGGAACAAAAACTATCGCAACTTCAGTTTCATGCCAACTTCAATGTAAGTTAGCACATGAATTACCATTAATAAGGCCTAATTGAAAAGCGTTACCAAAAAACCTACATCAAATGCAGAGGAATGACTAAAGTTCAAAGGAAGTCAAAGGAAGATACATAATTGCAACAGTCAGACTGTTGCTTTTTTGTGAAGCCTGAAAGGCTGGAGCTTCCGATTGCTGCCTGTTTCCACAGATAGACTCCTCTCCCATTCACATGGACCGACACACACGGCTCTCTGAGACCTCACTGAGACTGTGTCTCATTCATACAACTCCACCTGAGAGACGCGCTCGGTGTTTACACAAGATTATATTCCCCATGCTCAACACATATACAAACACACGCGCACGGCAGCCAATGCGAGCACTAAACAAACAGCCCCTATGCACATAGAGAAGCAGACATATCATTATGCCACATAATAGAGCCGGGCCTTGAATATCAGAAGTCTGTCTGTCTGGGATGTCAATCAAAACTCCTTACACAAGAGCCGAATGTTTACATACACTCTTTAGCATTCAGCTAAAATGGAGAGATCGGATATCGTTTTATTAAATAAATAAAAAAGATTCAAATGTTGATTTTATGTGGAATAAACATCTGACAAGGGATATCTGATGCATTTTAGCCGCATTGGGTGCAAAACATGAATTATTTCAAAAGCAAGTGAATCTTGGTCTGTGGCATTTAGACAGGGGCTGTTTTTTTTATGTTTATCTATGAAATGTTTATATGTATGAACTGTTCATATTATATTTTTAGAAGTAATTTGTTAGGCTAACATTACAAAAACATTTAAAAACCTTAATGACCAAATCAGGACACAACCTCTGACAATAGTAATCATAATCAAACTATGAGTACCAGACCAAAGACTCAATGACATGAGATATATACCAGTATATACTAATACATAACAATAATTTGTGGATAAGACAATTAAAAGCTTAGTGTTTAGCTGTTTTGAGCTTGGCACACACACACACTCCTTGGCAAAAAAAGAAAAAAGGGCCAAGCCCAAAAATAATAAACAATAAGCTTTTAATTGTCTTAACCACAAATTATTGATGAGGAAATGAACGAAATTGATGCAAATGCATTACTTAAACAGCCATTGGTGTCTCAGAAAAACATCAAAGACAGAATGAAGTTTTTGGCAGAATATAGGAAGATGTGTGTGAAGTGATGAATCACAATGAAATATAAAATATGACATATGAAATATGAAAATCTTTTAAAAGGAGGGAAATTACTTTCAGTGGTTTGGAAAAGCTCTTATGGTACTTGAAATTGGCGTCAAGTAAAAAGTTATATTTAAAACAGTACATCTCATTATTTCCATAAAAGTTTCTAAATATATTTTTCAAGTTTTTTCCCACCAAATATAATTCATTATTAAATTATTATTATAGTATAATTTTTGCCCTATATGTGATATTTTACAACCTTGCCTTTTATAAATGATCAAATGATCTTATGTTGATATATACTACCATGTTCATTTGATCAAAAATACAGTAAAACAGTAATATTGTCCAATATTATTACAATTAAAACTGTTTTGCTTTTAATCAGCAAGAACACATTCAATTGATAAAAAATATATCCACAAAAATATTAAGCAGCAAACCCAGATGTCTACATTGACAATGATAATAAATGTTTCTTGAGCAGCAAATCACCAAAACAGAATCTTAAAGATTGTATGTAATGTATTTATTAAAAAAAACACCCAAATAATAAGAACATATTTGAACAGAGACCTTGTTAATGAATATCTTGTTTCTATGCATTGCCTTAACACAATAGGTTGATCGTTCTGCTGAAAAAGGACTAAACAGAGCCAGAGAATAGCCAGGATGTTTTCCGCCTACAGAATGGATTAGGCAGGCAGTTCTATACAGGTTTCCAGCAGGCATTAGAACCAGAGCCTGCTCTCCAATAAAGAGAACAAAACAGCGTGTGTCAGAGTGCTGTCACAGCAGACAAACAGACAGAGACAGAGAGAAAGTTCTTTGTCATTCATCAGAGTAGAGAGTCAGCATCGGGGAAAAAAAAAAGTGGGATACTGGTATTTACCTGCGAAAATAATACAAATAATAAAACCTTTCCATGTGTCAAGCTGACATGCTCTCTCTCTCTCTCTCTCTCTCTCTCTCTCTCTCTCTCATACATACATACATACAAACACACACCGGATTATACTGGACAACTGTCACGCCAACGACGTTTTGTTTGGTTTTTACAGATTCTTCTAAGCCAACAAAACATGTCATGGGCATTATGCTAACATTGCCAAGGATGTCTTATTAATTCTTTTTTATTTTTGTGGTGCCAAATTATTAAACTGCTGTGAAAAGTTCAATTAAAATTTTCACAAAACACATTAAACTGTCAAAAATGTTTTGTTTCGTCCAACAGAATCCCATATCTGGTGACTAGCACAAATATTGTCTGAGTCGCCATTGAATTTCTACGATTCCCAATGTCTCGCGCCTCGTCTACGTCAAAACAATTTCAGCTTTTTTTTTTTTTTTTTAAGTCGGGTCAGAATAATGCTGTTTCATCCTGTGATTTTTTAAGCACTGCTTAATTAGTCCTCCCTCCCTGCTCCTTGCTCGCAGTTAATTAACTTGAAGGCGCGAGTAATTAGCTGGAGACGCTGAGTGATTCACGCGCTGTCCCTCCTTTAAACACCTCGTGAGAGTCTCGCATGTGACAGACCCATAGAATCACACCCATCTAATAGAGGAAAAACACAAAATTTGCAACTATTCACTGACAATAATGTTGCATAGTCAATGTCCTGCAGAGTTTCATCTCCAACTTGTCTGGACAACACACTCATGGCAATTCATAACTATTTTACATTTTGACAAATTATACACTCTAAAAAATGCTGGGTTGTTTCGACCCAAATTTGGGTCAAATATGGACAAACCCAAATGTTGGGTTAAAAATGTAATTAAAAAAATTTACAGTTGAAAGTGAAAGTTGAAGTTGGGTTAAAATTTTAAATTACATTTTTAACCCAACATTTGGGTTTGTCCATATTTGACCCAAATTTGGGTTGAAACAACCCAGCATTGTTTAAAGTGTACATTTAGCAAATGTTTTAAAAATATATTTTATTGTATTAAATGTACTATAATGTATTAATGTATTGTATTTATAACATAAACTTGGCATGAAATCATTGTAAACTGGAGTGTTTCTAACAACAGCTGTAAACTCTATATAATATCCAGTATAATCGACAGAAGTGCGTTTTTATCTCTCGGTCGAGCGGCTCACATCAGATCTTCCCCTATAATATTTACAAGGATTCCTCACAACTGTTTAATGTTTCACTCAATTCATCCAAACATTATGAATCATATGCAGTCATTGGATGCCAGACTTCGGCTGTGTTTGGTGTTCCTTCCGGACATGAGGAATGTTTTGGTGATTTTGGACCCCATTAGCGTACAGTAAGGCGTTTAGCTTGTGTGTTCGTTTCTACAGCTCTTTCTGGGTTTAGTGTGAGATGTTATTTCTCATCTGTCACCGCTCCGGTTCCTGTCAGGATTTAACAGTTTAATGGAGAGGGTGTGTTTGTGGTTCATTACTAAGACAGAAGGTGTGCCTTTAGTTCACTGCTTGCTTTCTAAAAATAGATAAGGCTAGGTTTCAACTTTTGAAGATCATCATAACACACAAGAAAACAAACAAACACCCTGAAACTTAATATTTTGCACCTTTGCTTCTCGATTCAAGGAACTAGATTTTACTTCAAAGTAAAGATTCTATTTAGATTTTACTACACTCTAAAAAATGCTGGGTTGTTTCAACCCAAATTTGGGTCAAATATGGACAAACCCAAATGTTGGGTTAAAAATGTAATTAAAAAATGTACAGTTGAAAGTGAAAGTTGGGTTAAAATTTTTAATTAAATTTTTAACCCAACATTTGGGTTTGTCCATATTTGACCCAAATTTGGGTTGAAACAACCCAGCATTTTTTAGAGTGTATGTATGAATTTGTGCAATCTCATTCAACCTGCAAAGGTTGTTTTCATACAATCTGCTTACGGTTATGTTTAGGGATCGACCTTTATGCTAAAAATCATATGTTTCCAACTTGCCCCTACACACCAGTCTAGACAACACACTCCCGTGGCAATATTACAATTCTTAACTATTTTATGTTTTGCCGAACTGGTGGTTAATTCGTATGAGCTTGTACATTTTCTCATTTGTACTTTTTAATAGAACCTGCTATGCCCCATAACTATAAAGCCTACTGTATCATATTTGACACACACATTTCTAAGACCTCAAAATTATACATGGACCTTCATGCTTTCACCAAACATACGATTACATACGAATCACATTGCACGAAATCACCACTTCGTAAAATAGTTACGTTTTCTCATGAGATCATGTTGGTCTGGAAGTCTCTAGGCCTGCATCCGAATAGGCACACTTCTCCTACGAAAAAGCAGTATGTGAAGCATGTCTGAATTCACAGTATTCAACAGTGGGCAAAAAGTGCCCGGATGTCCTGAAGTGCACATCCGATGGACACTTTAATATCCCATAATGCCATGAAAGAGATGTTGTAAATGACAGCATGACAAATGCAGTACGTATGGTTTACATTCATACTACACACATTCATAAAGTAATTTACTTACTTAAAGTAGACTTAAATTACTTAAAGTCCCCCTGTGGTGAAAATCCAGCTTTTAATGTTGTTTATATGTCTATTTGGTGTTTTTAATCTGCTTTAAGACAAATCATGTGCAAATTCACAAGTCAACACCATTGCTAAATATTTTCTCCTTAAAACTGCAGTGAACCAAAGACAGACTCAAAAACACGGTTTAAAATCTCTGGTGTTTCTGACGTCACAAACACTCTTGTAACCAATCACGTCAACGAGAGGATCTCTGAGCTGGTGTGAGTGACTGGAGGCGGGGCTAAATTGCTTATACTAAATGAGGCAAGGCTGTAGAGTTACATACAAGCTATTTTAAGGCATGGAGAATTTTTTTCCAAGGAAAAAACGTTTAAATATGTAATTTTGGTGATTAAACATGAGTATTAAGTAACCCGATCTCACGGCAATTTGTACATATTTTATGAGGTGGCTAATTCGTACGAATTCATACGACTTCACTTGTACGAATTCGTACGAGTTGCCGTATGAATTGGTATGAATGACCTACCCCTGACCCCGCCCCTAAACTTAGACAAATCGTGCGAATTGGCCACCTCGTACTCACTCGTACGAATTGGTCGTGAGATAGCGTTGGTTTTAAGGGATACAATTATTGACCACGGGGGACTTTAAGAGAAGAGAGTATGCAATTTCGGATGCAGTCTAGTTATCCTTGGTTAGCGTGTTCAGGTGTGTTTAACCTGGGGTTAAAGCAAAAATCTGCAGGACAGTGAGCTGGATTGGAAAACCTTCTCCAAACCTTTTTGAACCACCATTTCTCTGTCTAATAAATTGCAGCTAGTTTTGTTAGATGATATGCATGTTCTTATACAACATGCCGAGCAGGGCTATAGAGTATGTGTGAGACCGAGACTGTTTGTGTGTCAGAGAGATAATGTTGAGAGAATAGGGTCGTAATGGGGTCTCTATTCTCAGTCTTTGAAGGTAACGATATGCTGTTACAGCATCAGAGGGTGAAGAGGAACCAAAGGCTATAATCACTACAATTACCAACCGCTCTCACCTAGACCAGCTCTCACTTTAATACAGTCACTCACTCACTCTCTCTCTGTCTGTCGTCATTCTGAAACACTCTTTACACACCATTTTAAACTAAAATGTGCCCGTTTCATGAGTTCAAATCTTGTGAGACTGACGTTTAGCAAAATAGAGGTTGCCTTGCTTAAAAAGACCTGCAGAAATTGATAATGGGGGAACTGATATAAGAACCAAAGACCAAAAAAAGTAGAGTTGCCACATCATACCATCCCTCTGACAGCTAAGTGCCAACTCTATAAAACCTACTGTATCATATTTGAAATGGAAATTTATAAGGCCCCCAAAATAGCAACATGGCCAAAACTGAACTTTTAGTATAAAAATGTGAGTATCAAATATGACACATCAGGCTTTTGAGGAATGTTTGTTTGAACATCTCTCAATCATCAATTTCAATAAATATCTGGAACTTTATTTCCACTTTTCAAGTATATTCTTCATTTATATATATAAACAGCCTCTCCAAGCGGATGTGTGATGGGAATGATAGGGCAAAGAATGGAATTGGAATGGAAACGATCTATAATTTAAATATAAATAATAATAATATATTGTGTTTTGTGTTGTTTCAGATTAGTTAGTTACATTTTCCATGGAACATAATAAAAGCATAACTATATAAATTATGTTGAATATAAACATTAAGGTTTTTATTCCCTCAGATGAAGCAGAAACAGATGAATTATTGTTACAATCTAAAAACACACTGACAGCGGTGACTTGAGTAGACGGTTGCATCGATCTTCAGTCTGTTGGTATTTCTGGAAGATTTCATCGCACCTGAAGGGAAAGCGCAGTTTGATGGGCGAACGACAGATGATGTTTGAATTGGACTGAGTAGACATGCTTTCATGGAGATGCGGTTCTGTGCAATATATGAATAACTGGTTCGCATGAGCTCTGCTGAAGGTGTTCCATGAATTCAAACCAAGTAAATTAAGTAAGTAAGCAAATCCATATGTATTTAACTTGCAATTGACATTTTTCACCTTAATTATAATAGCACAACCATTTAGTTGTTATAGTATCATATGCTGTTCTTTTAACCACTTAGGTCCAGTTTCAGATTTGATTTAATCTACAGTACTGTCAGGAAAAGGCATGGTTTCCCTCACAATATAATATTATACAAACTCCGTTATCATATTTTGAAGGAAAGAGAGAACACTGGAATCAAAGCATTCTTTCACAGGCCATGACATTGGAAGGAGATGTATTGTATTGTCCAGCACTTAATCACGTACACTGTTCTGAACTCAGAAGTTCTGCACAAAGAAAGGCAGGACAGGCTTTGAGCGTTCTGTCAGATTTTGTGTGCTTTATTACGTTTTTTTTTATTCAGAAAAAATCTGATTTATAATGTTCTTTTCTAAAAGGAATAGTTCACACAACAATAAAAATTCTGTCATTTACTCACTTGTTTCATATTAGTTTGTTACATTTTCCATGGAACATAAAAGTATAACTTTTTGAAGAATTGCTATGCAACTCTTATCTTTTTATTTAAAGTTCATACTGACCAGGGGCTGTCAAGCAAACTCAAAATGCAGGAAACAACAACACCACCAAAAACGTGTTAATAGCTAAATTAATTATATTACATTTTTATATATATATTTTTTGTGTGTGTTCATTTTGGAGTTTGAAAGACATGGTCGTTTCGAACAATCTTCTTGGAACAGCTACATGGAACAGTACAAACCAAAATATAAGTCATTATTAGGGATGCGCCGATACCGATAACCGATACATTTTTATATTTGAAAGCCAATAACCGATACATTGGCCGATAAATCTAAACCCAAATTTCTATAGAATTTTTTAGAGCTTGATTACAAAAACAAAAGTCTCACCATTAAAATCCATGTCTCAAGCACACAATTATAATGATGTTCTCATTATTTTATATTACAGATTTGCTCTGCACATGTTTACTGTATTTTCCTTTTTGAAGTGATTCCAATCATATTTCAAGCAATTCAGAACCATCATGGTGAACAGTGCGCTCACTGAAGTGCCTCAGCTTAAGCAAATAATACTTTATTTATTGGTTTTAATAGATCGGACAATTTTTTTTTATCGGGATAATAACGATAACAATAGATATATCGTGCATCCCTAGTCATTATTCAATAATAATCATCCAAATTCAAAAAATGTTGTGTCAGTGTAACTGTTTTTGAATTCTGGATGTGAATATAGGCCACACGTAAGATTATGTGTAGTTAATAAAAAATCTGTTCAGTAACACAAACAAAGCTATCATACAGCTTCGGAAGACTTGAAATATGGAGCACAATTTGTATGTTCTTCTTATATGATACTTTTTTTTGCTTGACAGGTGTGGTCAACAACAAAAATTATTTCAGAAAAAAAGAAAGAAAAAAAATCCTTTTTGTATTCCATAATAATAATAAAAGCAGCATGCAGGTGAGTAAACACTGACACAATTTTCATTTTCCTTGGAATTTCCCTTCCAGTGAGCTCAATCGAGCTTTCCTGGAAAAAATTTCCTCGACATTTAATTCTCCGTATTCTTTTATCATCCTAAACTTCAGCATCTCTTCTCTCATCCCCCGTTTAATCGACCGCGCTCACCTTCTCCTCCGCTGTGTCTTGCTCAGTTCACGCTTTGTCTCTCCATTATTCTTTCTCTCTTAGCTCCTCTGCCTCGGTTCACTCTCATCTCTCCCAAGGTCTGCAAGCACAATAGCCAAACAACAGATTAGCATTTTTCTCCACGATGTGCGTTTGACATTGTGTGAGAGAATGAGCGCCGCTTCTCTAGGCCACTAACCTTGCTATGAAAGGCTAATTACAGTCTTCACAATTAGCACGCTAATGCTAGTCGCAGCATGAATGTCATTCACCTTTAATAAAGTCGCGGCCTTGCGGCAAACTGCCTGTGAGCCAGTGTATTAGCCCATATTATCCATTCAAGCCGTTTGAAGCTAATAAGCTTTGGTTTGTGTGAGATTGGATGTAAAAGGGATTTGATAACCTGGTCAAGCAGGCTTGCCAAGTATGCCAGCGTAGACCTCCATTACTGGAGGCCCACCAGCCAGTCTCCAAATTCTGAAAAAGCCATGAAAAAGCACTCCACATATCAAAATTACAATCAAATGAAATCCCTGGGACCATCAGATAAGCAACACAGAAGGAAAAATTGGACTTCCTTTTGTGAGGAGAGATACCGCACGGCGCATCACACTCCTAAATGGGACCGGCTTTGACAATGGCATTACAAACTGGATGACAGTTGTGACCTAAACTATGACAGATGGAGGATTGATGGGCAAACCAAGTTATGTCTTGGCCCCTCTGTGTCTGAAACTGATTCAGTTAACCCTCCGTCAGCTGGACATTAGCACAAAATCAACACATCAGGCAACAGACTTGTGTTTCTCCCATACATCACACTTATCTTGACATGAAATGAGTTGGGTGCTTCATATCTGTGGTAATTTATTACTGTCTGGTTGGATTAAGGCACTTTCAAATGATTTATTTTGGGGCATCTGCATGGTAAATTATTATTTATTAGAATTTAAGGGCTCTTCATTAGAGTTATGGTTCAAGCAATGCTTTTCTTCTCAGAATTCAGAACATCGTGATTTTTTTTTTTGAAGGCTGTTAACAATATTTTCTTCAGCTGCTGTGGCAACAAAGCCTTTTTGTACCAAGAGCTCTCAGCACGATCAATAACGTAAACCAATTAACATTCACACACATTCTACTGAGCTGCTCCAATAACAGCTGCTCCTCAAAACTCAGCTGGACAATTGTTCAGTTCACTGACATGTTCAAGTCATGACAGACAAGAGGCAACACTGAACTAACATTTGTTTTGTATTCTAATTTTAATATTTTTGTAATACATTATACTTCACTTTTAACATTACTTTAATCATGCTATTATGTTTTGCATACTAATTCTATTTCTATTCTAGTTCAGTTCTATCAAAGAATCCTGAAAAAGTCAAGTCAAGTCACCTTCATTTATATAGCGCTTTTACCAATATAGATTGTTTCAAAGCAGCTTTACAGTGTGATAATAGGAAATTAAAGTAACAGAGATTGTTTTGGCTTTACAGCAGCTCTAGAATAAAGTTGTCCAGCTAAAGTTAGTATTTGATTGATTCCCTTCCGTTGCAAAGATCATTAGTTATTAACTTAGGGGCCGCATACACGGCACAGTTTTAACTGAAAACAGAAAACTTTTAATGTGTTCTGGTCGTTCATTTGCACGACAACAGTGTTTGGTGGCTCGAGAACGCAAACTTTGAAATAGGTTCCTTGGTGCAAGTTTTGGAAAATAAATATGATATAAAATATATAAAAAATATAAAAATCATGTGACACAGGTAGCACAAGTCTATTTGATGTTATATTTACATCTGGAAGACGTATTTTTAAGAATGTTTGCTCATCTGCAAGACGTCTATAGGACGTTTCCTGTCAGATGTCAAATAGACGTTTAGAAGATGTCAGTTTAACATGCATTCTAAATCATTACATCTTAAAGACATCTCCTAAACGTCTAATTGACATCTGACAGGAAACGTCCTATAGACGTCTTGCAGATGAGCAAACACTCTTAAAAATACGTCTTCCAGATGTAAATATAACATCAAATAGACTTGTGCTATATAAAAAATATAAAAATCATGTGACACGACTGGGGTAATGATGCTAAAAAAATCAAATTACATTTTACAATATATTCAAACGGTTATTTTAAATATTTCACAATATCACCGTTTTACTGTATTTTTGATCAAATAAATCCAGCCTTGTTAAGCATGAGACTTCTTTCAAAAACATAAAATAAAATAATTAAAAAATCGTTTGACCACCTAAATGTTTGACCACTATTGTGCATATGTAGTTATGCAGCTAAAACTTCTTCTTTTCTTTTTTCTTTTAAAAATGATATCATATTAAATGATGATATAAAAAACAAAACTGCATGCATTTTGCGGAAGTTTTGTCTGTGCTTCGGCTCTGCGTGACTGTGCTGATAAATATGTTTATCCAATTGCTCATAAAAAAATACTACGAGGTTCAAGAGATTTAACCAGTTTAGTTTAGGTGGAAAGGAAAGGATGTCAAGCTGACTAGCTGAAGACGTTACTGTTGCCATACACTTGAATAGACACGGTACTTCCTTGAAAATAAATTCCATTCCATCACAGCGCTTCAACAACCATAAAGTAGGCCTATGAGTCGACCCTTCACAAATATAATGATTTACAATGAACTCTGTTAGAGAGTTAAATTTGGCAATGTATCTATAAATACCTCAACCGTTGAGTAATCAAAACTGAATCTCCGCGTCGCTTTTTAAAATCCCTCAGTTCTCGCCATCTCTGAAAATCCAGGGCAATGTTGATTCTGGTTTTGTTAGGAGCTCTGCCGCGTTGGGGGGGGGGGGGGGGGGTTAACCATATACTAACGAAACAGTGAGAGAGTTTTAAGGGCTTTGGAGTAAGGAGAGTATCCAGGTATTTGTAAGTTCCTTAAAAAAATGAAAAATTAGGGCTCTATATAGGCTAGGCCTACTGATATAAAAAGACACGCACGGGCGAGTGACGTATGTAGGCCTACTGTACGCAATTTCCAGTGAAAACCACCCTGTCAGGTCTAAAATATAAACACTTATAATAGGCTGAATCACGATTCATCGTGAATCGGGGTAATATAAAAAAACGTTTTGGAAGAAGGATTGATGGTTTAGTTACTCATTAAATTTTGTTAATTTTGAACTTTAGCTACAACATAGGCTACCTACCTAGTAGGACCATATAACTTTCCAATTTGATATGGGCTTTTATGCTGTAGATAAGTTTGCACCTAATCAAGGTTTCTCACTTTCACCCTCAGTCCTAAAAGACAAGCTCCCCCCCTGATGTGACCTTTATAAAATGCAGGTACATCGATGCTGGCGGGAAAAAACACAGGGAAACAAATATTTTGGCTTTCCGAGAAACATCTCAACTTTGCCTCCCCATAGTGCAATCTGCTGACAAACAACTGTCCCCAACTCTCATATTTTGCAGAACATTTTAATTAGACAAGGGCTCTCTGGATTTAAAGAGAAAGTTATGTAAATCAAATAAGACTACAATGCTGTTAAATCAATTTAATTTAGTCAAACAGTGGCACAGCAGCCGTTCCTCTGAGGTCTTGCGTGATCTACCATGGTACAGGATTAAAAAAACAGCCAGGGAAAAATGCAATCACATGCAATCCACATGCAATCCTGACCTTGAATTGAAAAAATTAATGGCTCTCCTCACAGTGTGTATTAAATATGAGTGTAACTTTATAATATTGACCTTATAAGTATATCTTACTTGGAATTGTTTGTAATGTTTACAATGATTCTTTGAGTAAGTATCAAAGTTATAAAATTAAGTGAAACCTACTCAACTTTCTGGTACGATGTTCCTATCATGCACTAGGGTATGAGTAATTAATAAGGTTGCATTTTTCACTGTTTTCTAATTGTATTTACACTGTTTTGTCATAGCTTTTGTTGTTAGGTTTAGTAACTTGCTTTTGTGACATCTGGAGTTCCCTTTCAAGGGAACTTCGAGCTGCGTTTGAGACGCGGTGGGAACGCTCTGCGTGATTGCGTCATGAAGCACGTGTAAAATCAGTCCAATGGAAGCCCGATACGTCATAGGTGACGTCATAGACCAGGAAACTATAAAGCACCCTTGAAAACAGACCGCGACAGCTTCTGTTGTCTTCAGTAAGCGCTCTCTGTGACTCTGTCCTTGTCTATTTATTGTTGTCTGTCCGATCATTACATATATATATATATCATTATGGCGAGCAAGCAAGATTACAAACGTTGTGTTGTCCCTTGCCCTCGTTTCATTACGGGTGGGGACACACATCAGATGTGTGTTGCTTGTTTGGGAGTGGAGCATGCCCAGTCGGTCCTCGAGGGGGCTGACTGCGAGCAATGCATGAGTTTGTCCATGAAAACTCTCCGCTCTCGCCGGGCATTCTTTGAGGAGGATGGTTCGGTTCGTGTTCCCCGAGGTGCGGGTCCCGCGGCTGCCGAGGCACTGCGGCGGCGTTCATCTTGGGGTTCACATATGGATTTAGTAGCGGGGTTTGAGACGGGCCCCGCCCTTTCTCAGCCCTTACCTGCTGGATCCGGTGTCCCAGCCCAGGAAGGAGCCCGCTCTGCGGTTTCTCCTCCCCAGGCTGAGACACCACTGTTGCGGCTATCCAGTTCTGAGGAACTGGATGTCGTTGATATGGGGGAATTTGAGTTTTCGCCAGCTCATACCCCTGCTGATGAGGAGCTTATGGAGGT
Organism: Rhinichthys klamathensis goyatoka; assembly: GCF_029890125.1. Classification (NCBI taxonomy): domain Eukaryota; kingdom Metazoa; phylum Chordata; class Actinopteri; order Cypriniformes; family Leuciscidae; genus Rhinichthys; species Rhinichthys klamathensis. The sequence continues at coordinate 245,818 of NW_026606612.1, forward strand.
TTTATCTCGTGCTGTTACTAAATTAAATATTGAGTGGCCAGCTGATGATATTGATGTTGAATCAAGAAAGAGTCTTCTAGATGAACGTTATTTACCATCTAGATCACGACCTCCTCGTCGGGAACTCCCGTTTTTTCCTGATCTTCACACTGAGGTGTCCAGATCGTGGAATAAATCGGCGTCTTTCAGAGTTCATAATCCTCAAACTAGTAATTACAGTAAAGTTAGAGGTATTGATAATTATGGTTATTTGACGATGCCTCATGCGGAAGAGACGCTTGCGAGCTATCTCTCCCCCGAGTCAGCGTCATCACTGAAAGCCCCGACGTTACCCACCAGACCATTAAAAAATACATCAGTGCTGGTGGGTAAAGCGTATTCGGCAGCAGGTCAGGCTGCAGCATGCTTACATACAATGTCGATATTACAAGCTTATCAGGCTGACCTGCTGAGGGACATGGATGAATGTGAGGAAATTAGTGCTGATACTATTCGAGAATTACGTCGCACAACAGATCTATCTCTCCGGGCCACCAAGGAGACGGCTAAATCTGTGGGCCGTTCTATGGCAGCCCTGGTGGCCACGAAACGTCATTTATGGTTGAATCTTTCTGAAATCAAAGATAAAGATAGATCTGTTCTTCTGGACGCACCGCTTTCTCCTACAAGTCTGTTCGGCGATGCTATAAATTGTGTTGTCGATAGGTTTCAAGAAAATAAAAAACAAGCGGCTGCGTTTCAGAGGTTTCTTCCTCGCCGGTCCAGTGTCCCCGAGGCTGCACGTAATATAAAGATTGAGCAGCCTCGTCCGTCTACGAGCTCCGCACACAGATTCCAGCAGAAACAGAGCGTCGCTGCTCGGGCTCCTCCACAATCCGGGGTTCCCGAGTGGCGTTCGCAGTCCAGGCCTGTTGGGGGTAGACAGGATCTGAGGACTGTCATCTCCAAGAGAGCCTGGACTAAGAAGAAGTCCTGACGCCGAGTGTGCCAGGCTTCTGAGGGTGGTCCCCTCCAAGGAGGAACGATTCCGAGGAACCGTTTCTCTTTGGTGCCCTCCGGGGGGCGATTCTCCGAGGAGAGTCGCAGCGTTGCCACATCGGTTGTTCCCTGCCGGTTCGCCGTTTCAGGGCACCGAGGTGTCAGCGTCCCCGTGCAATCCTCTGAGGAGGGTTGTAGAATGGTCAGTTCGGTTGTTCCCTGCCGGTTCGCCGCTTCAGGGCGCCGAAATGATTGTTCAATCAAATCCAGAGGCCAGTCTCGAGAGACTGGTTCCCTTATCAGAATTTCTGGCAGCGTGGAAACTTCTGCCAAATATTTCTTTATGGGTCCTGCACATAATAGAAAAGGGTTACAGAATTCAGTTCGGTTCTCGTCCGCCCAGATTTCAAGGGGTCCTTCCCACAGTGGTGGACTCACAGCAGGCTCTGGTTATGGAGCAGGAAGTTCTGACACTTCTTCAAAAAGGAGCGATAGAGAGGGTGCCTCCTCCCAACAGAGAGTCAGGGTTTTACAGCCGTTACTTCATTGTTCCGAAAAAGGATGGAGGGTTGCGTCCTATTCTAGATCTGCGCCAGTTAAACAGCAGAGTTCAGAAACTCAAGTTCAGGATGCTCACACTCAAGCAAATTGTTTCACAGATTCAGTCCGAGGACTGGTTTGTCACAATAGACCTGAAAGACGCTTACTTCCATGTATCTATCCATCCTCATCACAGGAAGTTCCTGAGGTTCGCTTTCGGGGGCGAAGCTTACCAGTATCGGGTTCTGCCGTTTGGCCTAGGTTTATCACCCCGCACCTTTACAAAATGCGTGGATGCAGCTCTGGCTCCCTTGAGACTCCAGGGCATTCGCGTATTAAATTATATCGACGATTGGTTGATTTTAGCTCAGTCAGAGCAGTTGGCGGTTCGGCATCGAGATGTCGTTCTGTCTCACATAAAGGAGTTGGGGTTGCGGCTCAACACCAAGAAGAGTGTTCTCCTCCCTACTCAGAGGACCACTTTTTTAGGTGTAATTTGGGATTCGACCACAATGCAGGCACGTCTATCTCCTGCTCGGATCTCTGCGATTCTCACAGCCGTAAAAATTGTAAAACTAGGCCAGTCACTCACTGTGAAACAGTTTCAGAGACTGTTGGGGCTCATGGCAGCAGCGTCCAACGTGATTACTTTTGGCCTGCTGTACATGAGACCCCTGCAGTGGTGGCTCAGAACCAAGGGGTTTTCTCCGAGGGGAAATCCGTTCCGCAAGATCAAGGTCACGCGGCTATGCCTTCGTGCTTTGGTCATGTGGAAGAAACCTTGGTACCTCGCCCAGGGCCCAGTGCTGGGAGCTTCTTGTCGACGCGTCACGCTTTCGACGGATGCTTCCCTCACAGGATGGGGGGCGGTCATGAGTGGCCGCTCGGCGCAAGGTCTTTGGCAGGACCATCAACTGTCATGGCACATAAATCGTTTGGAGATGATGGCGGTATTTCGAGCTCTCAAATATTTCCTGCCAGACCTGAGAGGCCATCATGTGTTGGTTCGTACGGACAACACATCAGTGGTTTCATATATCAACCATCAGGGGGGTCTGAGGTCACGTCACCTTTGCAAGCAGGCCCATCAGATCCTCCTATGGGCCCAGGGGAAGTTGCTATCTCTCAGAGCAGTTTACATTCCGGGGCGTCAGAATGTGGGAGCAGATATACTGTCAAGGCAGGGGCTGAGGCCCGGGGAGTGGAGACTTCACCCCGAGGTGGTGGAGCTCCTGTGGGAGAAATTTGGTCGTGCTCAGATAGACCTTTTTGCATCCTCAGATACAACCCATTGTCTCATGTGGTTCTCTCTCACGCACCCAGCTCCTCTCGGACTGGATGCGATGGTGCAGGTGTGGCCGAGGCTGCACCTGTATGCATTTCCCCCGATATCATTGCTCCCGGGGGTTCTGGAGAGGGTTCGCCGGGAAGGGGCCCGTCTGCTACTAATAGCCCCTTACTGGCCGACTCGAGTTTGGTTCTCGGACTTGGTGTCTCTTCTGAACAGCTCTCCCATGGAGATTCCAATCAGGAGGGACCTGCTGTCCCAGGTAGAGGGCACGATTTTTCACCCTCGGCCGGAGTTGTGGAAACTGTGGGCCTGGCCTCTGAGGGGGCCAGGCTCATAGAATCCGGTCTCTCGACTGAGGTCGTTGAGACCATTCTCCATTCCAGAGCCCGTTCCACGAGAAGACTGTATGCGCTGAAATGGAAATTATTCTCCACCTGGTGTGGTGAGCGCCAGTTAGATCCTGTTAACTGCCCTGTTGGTTCAGTTCTCGATTTTCTGCAAGACCGTTTCTCTGCTGGATTATCTCCTTCCACCTTAAAAGTTTATGTGGCGGCTATATCGGCCTATCATACCCCTCTGGGGGGTACTTCTATTGGGAGAGATCCTCTGATTATTCGTTTTCTCCGTGGTACATTGAGGTTGAGACCTGCACTGCACTCTAGAGCACCGGCTTGGGATTTAGCCATTGTACTTGAGGGTCTGGCTCTGGCTCCCTTCGAGCCTATTGAAGAGGTTTCAGAAAAAATCCTCACTTTGAAAGCTTTGTTTCTCCTTGCTATTTCATCTATCAAGAGAATTGGAGATTTGCATGCCCTGTCGGTTGCTCCTTCATGCCTGGAATTTGCACCTGGTATGGTGAAAGCATTTCTATACCCTAGACCGGGTTATATGCCTAAGGTCCCAGTTAATGTTGGGGGCCCAATAGTGTTGCAGGCCTTTTATCCTCCACCTTTTAATACCCCAGATCAGGAAGAACTGAACCTGTTATGTCCAGTTCGGGCATTGGATGCCTACGTTCACAGAGCTGCCCTGTGGCGTAAGTCAGAGCAATTATTTGTATGTTTTGGGTCACTCAGAAGAGGGTGCCCTGCATCGAAACAGGGTATGAGCAAATGGATAGTCGAGGCTATATCATTGGCTTATGAAGCGGCCGGTCAGTCTTCACCTATGGCTGTACGGGCCCATTCTACAAGGAGTATGGCGGCCTCTACGGCCTTAATTTCGGGTGTTTCCCTTCTTGACATTTGTAATGCGGCAGGATGGTCCTCTCCGCATGCATTTGTCAGGTTTTATGACCTTGACCTCTCCACTCCTGGGGCGAGGTTGCTTGCTTCTTAGTGTGCGCCAAGGACTTCACACAGAACGGGCATTTGTCACTATGGCGTAGTGGGTATGGGGTTCCCACCGCGTCTCAAACGCAGCTCGAAGTTCCCTTGAAAGGGAACGTCTCAGGTTACGTATGTAACCCTGGTTCCCTGAGAGGGAACGAGACGCTGCGTTTGCCTGCCATACTTCCTGCATACCCTGATCGACTTACTTCAGACTTTTCAGAAGCTGTCGCGGTCTGTTTTCAAGGGTGCTTTATAGTTTCCTGGTCTATGACGTCACCTATGACGTATCGGGCTTCCATTGGACTGATTTTACACGTGCTTCATGACGCAATCACGCAGAGCGTTCCCACCGCGTCTCAAACGCAGCGTCTCGTTCCCTCTCAGGGAACCAGGGTTACATACGTAACCTGAGACGTTTTCTACTCAATTTCTACTCAAAATGAACCATTCTCAAAAAATATCCAAGTCTCTGAGTGCAGCTGAGTACCTCATTTGCTACATTAATACAAAGTGTAGCCTAACAAGAAATCTACACACTGTAAAAAAATTATTTCTGGTTTAACTTAAAAAGTAGTAACCTGTTTACTTAAAATTTTAAGTTCATTGATTAATACAACGAAGGAGATTGGTTTAATCAACAGAAACTCAAAATATTATGTTATCTGAACTACATAAAATATTTAAGTTGATTTGACGAAAGATAAAAATGTTGTGATAAATCATGAAAATAATTGACAGTGTGTTTTGTTTACTTAAATGTTTCTAAGTAAACCATACACTTTAAAAGCCTGGCTTAATTCAGTTGAGTAAAATTTACAAACAAAGAATGAGTAAAATGTACTTGAAACAGAGTATTGCAAAGTAAACTTCAAATGACTATGTAGAAATTACTCAACAGCAGGCCAAGTTAAATGGACTTATTCTCTTTGTTAATTTTACATAATTTAGTTAAGTAGATTTTACTTAATTCCATTCACGTGAAATTTACTTATAAACAAGAGTAAATCGTTTATAAAAAAAGAAATTTTTCATTTTAATCAAGAACCTTCTTCCACAATAACCTTTTGAGCAACGGAAAGTTCCATGAACGTTAAAGGTTCTTCGTGAAATCATAGATGTCAATAAAGAATCTTTGTTTTTAAGAGTGTAGGTCATGCTAACCTTCCAATGCAAATAAACTGAAATCTTTATTGCCCGTTTCTTTGTTTCAGAAGACACAGGCCATGCAGTCACAACTCTTTTGCTGCCAGCTCTAACACACCGAGGGTTAATCAATGAGACAGTCGCCTCATGTTTGATGTAAAAACCTAATTACAAATGACTCGTATTAGTGTCTGACAGGGTCAGCGGGCCCTCTAATACGGCTCTGCTCGCTTTCCCCCTGTTGCTCACTCTCCAGCTCCACAGATGTTTTCAGACATATTAAAACAGCATCAGTAAATCTGCCGAATGGCCACCCTCGATCCTGCCGACACCAAGAGTCGTTTCATCACCTCGCCTGTAATGAAACGACGGGCCGGCGGAATCCGCTCAGCACGGCATTAATCAGAGCTTTCCTGCTCCATGTGAAATATCAGACCTCTCCTGACAAAGGCCCCCCTCTGCATGAACAAGCCGATCATTATCTGCTCCTGTAGGAAATTAAATACGGGGCCCTCCGTCTGTAATATGCGGATATGCAGATTGGCAGACAGAATGGAGGGAAGAAACTGGCCAGTGCCAGGGCGACTTGATTAATATGCGTGGTATGAATACGAAATCAGACAGCATGTCTCATGTTGTTGGGGGGGGGGGGGGGGGGAGCGTGGCAAGACGACGACACCCACATTAAAATGTCACCACTGTGGCCGCACTCACATGCTGATTTGGATGGAGAAGCTAAAAGATCCCCTTACACGGGCACACGGGGGGTGATTAAAAGAGCCTTGTTTGCTTGTATTTCTGGTCATGGTGAGATTTTTTTATTGTCTTCAGGTCAGTTGATCTGTCCTCTAAATATCACTTATTTTGCTGTTTGGAACCAGGCTTTGTGACTTTGTAAAAATCTAAACAAACACAATAAAGTTGGTAACATTACAATAAGGTCAGATTAGTTGATGTAAGTAAATGCATTTACTAACTGACAATGCAAAATACATTTGTAATCTTTATTAACATTAAAACACGGTCACACTTTAGTTTAGTGTCCAATTCTGACTATTAACTACAACTTTTGCCTCAAACTCGTAATTACTGCTTATTGATGGTTAGTAAAGTATAGTTGTTAAGTTTAGGAATTGGGTAGGATTAAGGGATGTAGAATATCGTCATGCACAATAAGGCATTAATATGTGCTTCATAAGTTTTAATAAACAGCCAATATCCTAGTAATGCATGCTAATAAGCAACTAGTTAATAGGGAGAATTGGACCCAAAACTAAAGTGTTACCAAAAACACAACTGTTTATTGTTAGTTCATGTTTGCTACGGTGCATTAAATAATATTAATAGCTACAACTTATGGCTTTAATAATGTATTAGTAAATGTGAAAATTAACTAAGATTAATAAATGCTTTAAAAGTATTTATCATTGTTAGTTTATGTTAACTAATGTAATGTTAACAAATGGAACCTCATTGTAAACTGTTACCAATTTGTTTGTTATAGTTTTTGTTCCAGTTTTGTTCTCAAATTTGACCCATGTTTGATGAACCAGTAATTATCTTTCACCTTTGACCTGTCAGCATGTTAAAGCACTTTCCCAAACACAACAGCACTTAGTGCCACAACAAATAGTTTTGCATAAGTATGGAGGAAAATATTTGGTTATACTTTATTTTAGGGTGATTAGGTCATTACATTGTACTTACTTGAATAAGTACTGAGTAATATTAATTAACATGTACTTACAATGTTACGGTTTGGGTTAGAGTTTGGCTTAGGGTTAGTTACTTGTAATTATGTATCATTTACTGTTACTACTATAGTAAGTACATGTGCTAACGTGTAACTACGTCACCTTAAAATAAAGTGTTCCCAAAGATTTATTGTGATGTGCAAAGTGGGTCCATACTGACTGCTGCAGCCACAATGGGGAAATGCACATTAACTAAAACTGTAGCTCTTACATGTACAGCATTCATTATTAGAATAATACAAAAGTTGTTGTAAAATATGTGAGATATTATGAAATGCCAAAAGTGACCGGAATTAACAAAGCGGCAAACCTTCGTTAACATTTCTGTTACACAACACAAATTGTGCACCAGTATTCAATTTAAGTAATATTAAAGTAACATAAAATGTGAAAATATAACATATTATCATCTTCTGTTGTAATACAACATTTACAAACCTACTCAGAAAAGTTCTTTAGGGAAAATTGTACCCTAATTTCTTTGGTTTTCCATGTGGGTCAAATTTGACACAAGCATCACAGCTACAGGTGCCATTAAAACAATATGAGAAGAGTTTGATGAGTGAACAGTTTCCATCAGGGAAAGACAAGCAGGAACAAACCAGAAAATAATTCAGCATAGCAAATGAATCATCATATAGCCTATTGATGTGCAAATCTGAAATGGAAAAAAAAAGTGTGCTTTTAGAAAAAAAAAATACATTCACGAGACACTTCCCTTGTTTTTCTCTTCTGCACTCTCACATTGGAAGCACTGTGATTTTGTATGAGAGGCCATTTCTCTTGTATTGTTATTAATAAGGACCTGCACTGACACCTTCGCCAGACCTGATTGTGGGGCTCATCTGCATTGTATAGAGAAATGGGGGGGATTCTGCAATATTACCAAAGCTGTAATTTCCTGCAATATCATTTCGCATTCGTCCTCTTTTCTAGTCTTTTTCCACCGCTTCTCTTCTGGCCATTTCTACCCTGTTGGAGTGTAATTAAGAGTCCTGACCCCGTGACCTCCCGGTTTTAACAAGCCATTTGGAAAATGCTCTGAAAAAGCAGATCTTTAACAAAATATCTCCCCCCCTCATCTCTCCTCCTCTCTCAGGGGGTTCAGCAATAGAATAACATGATTAATCCAGTAATTGTATGGCAGCCAGTAGTGTATTTCTCTTTCTGAGTGCTGGTTTTTCTCTTTCTGAGAGGGTGATTACCTGAGGAAGGGATGTCCCATGTTATGGGCTCTTCTGAAAAAACTATCCGCGGGGGGCATGATTATATTATGCCAGCTCATACTTGAGTCACAAAACTCACAAATGGAGAAAAGATGGTGGGAAGAAAAATAAAAAGCATAGAGGAAAGTAAATATGGTAGCACTTTATTTTACAGTAAAAAAGAAAAGAAAAAAAGAAGCACTTTATTTTACAGTCATGTTTGACATGTACATACTAATTGCAAAACTAGCCCTGAACCTATACCTAACCTTAACCCATGTTACCTTATATCATTCAGTACTTTCTTGGCAAATACACTGTGAGTACATTGAAAGTGCACATACTGTGAAATAAAGTGCAAACGATGAAATGATGATGAACAAATTAGGTCTATTAAAACCCAACATCACATAAATGAAAATTCTATTATCATTTATTTACTCATCCTCAATGTTGATCAAACCTGTATGACTTTCTTTCTTCTGTAGAAGACAAAAGGAAACATTTTGAAGACTCTTTTGCATGCATTTATAAAGAAAGAAGAATCAAACCTACCATAAATGTATCATTGTAACACCACTTGTACAACAAGGTCTTATTAGTTAACGGTAGCCTATTAATGCATTAACTTTCATAAACTAACAATGAGCAATATATTTCTACAGCTTTTGATTTAAGGCCCGTTCACACCAATGACTATAATGATAATTCTAAAATTCTAAATATAAAAGGAATAGCAGAATTCACACCATGCCGATAACGACTGAGAGAAACGATATCATTGGAATCAGAACGATTTTTTCTAGCTGATGAACAACTAAAACGTTGACAGCCAATCAGAATCCATCCTGCTTTAAAGAGCTCAAGCATTTAAAGCGGCAGAGACAAACGTCTCTGGTTACTCACGTAACCTATGTTCTCTGAATAGGGAACGAGGCGCTGCGTAGCTTTAAGACGCAGTGGGAACGCCCTCTGGGTGTGCCTTATAGAATCACGCCAATACATTGGCTGATGGCGCGGGCGCCGCCCCGATGCTCTTACGCCGTAACATTATATACGCGCGCACGCCATCTGCTCCTCAGATTTTTTTCTGCCGAAAAATAAAACTTGTCGGCAGCGCAAGGAGCTTGGCAGCAAACGCAGCGTCTCGTTCCCTATTCAGAGAACATCGGTTACGTGAGTAACCAGAGACGTTCTCTTTCATAGGTTCACTCAACGCTGCATAGCTTTAAGACGCAGTGGGAACGAAATACCCAACTCGCCAAGCTAAAACGCTGCCAAGCTAAATAGCTAGTACAAGACCAGAAATTTTTACACGACCGGTTCAAGCAGATAAAACTTGGGAACCTGGAGTAATGTCAAGATCCAAACTATAAAATCTGACAAAAGTGTGCGGAGAGGACCAGCCTGTCGCCACACAAATATCTTCCAAGAGGGCCCCTCTAAAAAGAGCTTGAGAGGAAGCCACACCTCTAGTGGAATGTGCTCTGATGCCAAGAGCTGAAGACAGGCCACGCACCTCATAAGCCAGGGAAATAGCTTCCGTAACCCAGTGGGAAATTCTCTGCTTCGATGCGGCAAGCCCGCGGCGGCCAGCACCAAAACATACCAAGAGCTGGTTTGATTTCCTCCAACCGCCCGAGCGGTCCACATAGAACTTCAAAGCTCGAACCGGGCAGAGCAAGTTAAGTTTCCTATCCTCCTCAGAGGCAAAAGGAGGAGGATGGAAAGCATAAAGGTTAATAACCTGAGAGCGGAACATTGTGGACAGAACCTTGGGTACATACCCTGGTCTCGGCCTAAAGTTACCTTGACCAGACCAGGAGCGAAGTCCTGCAAATCCCCTATCCGCTTCAACGAAGTTAAAGCTAACAAAAGAGCAACCTTAAGAGTCAGAATCTGCTCAGGGGCTGACTCCAAGGGCTCAAAGGGAGCCTCTGTCAAGCCCTCCAGGACGACTGACAGGTCCCACGAGGAAACTCCAGGGGAGCGTGCCGGTTTTAGGCACCTCACCCCACGCATAAAGGCCGAAACTAACCTAAGTTTACCCAGGGGAATCTCTATGAGCGGTAATAGCCGCGACGTATACTCTGAGAGTGGTAGCGGCCGCTCCAGAAGCAAACTTCTCTTGCAGAAATTCCAGCACTGAGCCAACTGGGCAGCTAACTGGGTTCTTAGCATGTGCTGAGCACCATGACTCAAACACCCTCCACTTGGAGGAATACAGCTTCCTCGTAGAAGGGGCTCTCGCACTTGCGATGGTTTCCTGAACATCAGCTGGGAGACCAAAGCTTAAAGCTAGCGACCTCTGATGGGCCAAACGTACAGCTTCCAAATGTCGGGGCGAGGATGCCATATCCTGCCCTGAAGTTGGGAAAGTAGATCCTCCCTGACCCGGATCTCCCAGGAAGAGGTGACGCACGCGCATGCCTGTCTAGGGTGCGCGACCGTGAACCCCCCTGCCGGTTTACATGGGACACTACCACGATATTGTCTGTTCTGACAATGACATGGTGTCCTTTGAGAAAAGGGAGAAAGTGATGCAGAGCCAGGAAGACGGCTCTCAGCTCCAAGCTGTTTATGTGCCAAGAGAGGGTCTCGCCAGTCCAGATCCCACATGCTGGTCTGCCTTCAAAAACCGCTCCCCAGCCGGTCAGAGAGGCATCCATCGTAATCATCTGGTGACGGAATACCGCCCCCATGCTGACCACCCCTTTCCGAAGGAAGAGGGGGTCCCGCCAAATTGACAGGGTGTGGAAGCAACTGCATGACACCTTCAATAGGCGAAGGGCTGGACCCGTGGGCCGAGCCCCTGAGCGTTTCATCCACCACAGAAAAGGTCACATGTGGAGCAGACCTGGGGGCAGCACAGGGGAGGCTGCGGCCATGAGGCCAAGAAGCCTGCGGCAAGTGCCCACAGAAACATGATGGCCTAGTGTGAAGCGGGCCAAACATGTCACAAAACTGGAAATCTGCGCAGGAGCCAAGAGGGCCTGCATAAGCACGAAATCCATGTGCACCCCCAAGAAAACTGTGTGTTGAGCTGGGGTAAGAACGCTCTTCTCCGTATTTAATCTCAAACCGAGAGACTGAATATGACGAAGGACGATGTCCCTGTAGCGAGTCACTAACTCCCTGGAGTTGGCTAAAAGGAGCCAATCGTCCAGGTAATTGAGATTTCGGATGCCCTGGAGCCGCAACGGGGCCAGAGCAGCATCCATACACTTCGTGAACGTCCTCGGTGCTAGAGCGAGGCCAAAGGGGAGTGCCCTGTATTGGTACGCTCTTTCTCCAAAGGCGAACCTGAGGAACCTCATTTGTCGTTGTACGACCTGGATGTGAAAATATGCATCCTTGAGGTCTACTGTCACGAACCAATCTCCCGACCGAATTTGAGATATGATAGTCTTCAGCGTCAACATCTTGAATTTCCCCTTGTAAAGGGAGAAATTCAGTCGGCGGAGGTCTAGTATGGGTCGCAGGCCGTCGCCCTTCTTCGGGACTAGGAAATAACGGCTGTAGAAGCCCTGTTCGATTTCCCCCAAAGGAACCTCCTTTATCGCCCCTTTGAGTAGAAGGGATGAAATCTCCTGCTGTAGTACAGAAGCTTCTGCGATCGGCAGGTATAGAATGCGTCTCCTTCCTCCAGCGCCGGACTGAGTGAAAAGGGGAAATAGGGACTGCACTTCGAAACATGCTGGGTGGCGAAGGTGACGGGGTAGGAAAAGGAAACGCTTACGAGGTCTGTCCCAACCTTGTAGATGGAGTGGAGCTCTCCTTTTTCTGACCAGAGGGTCAGGAACAGCTCGAAGAAGCTGGAGCTGCCAGTTTGTTGGACCGCTTCAACTGAAGACGCCTGTGAGGTCGCTGGCGGGGAAATGGGCGACCACGGGCTCCCCAAACCATGGTTGGTGGGGGATGAGCCGGGTTACTCCTCCTAGTAGGGAACTCTGCTCGATTCCCTAACCCTCCTAGGCACAAACTGCTTAAACGCAGCTGACTGAGACTTAGCAGCTCGAAATTTCTCAACCACCGTGTTGACTGCCTCCCCAAACAGACCAGACTGTGAAATAGGGTCGTCTAGGAGAAAAACGTTCTCCTTGTTGCGGATCTCCGTGAGATTGAGCCATGGCACTCCGCGGCAACCGCACCCGCCATAGAACGGCCTACAGCGCGTACGGTGTGCTTGGTGGCTCTTAGGGCCAGATCGGTGGCTTTACGGAGCTCTTTGACAGCTTCAGGAGTCACTCCATTTCCCTCGTCCATTTCCTTCAGGACGTCCGCCTGGTAGGCCTGAAGAATGGCCATAGTGTGTAGGGCCATGCCTGCCTGACCAGCTGCCATGTAGGATTTCCCAATAAGAGAGCAAGAAGTCCTACACGCTTTAGAAGGAAGGAGGGGCGACTTCCAAGACGGCGCAGACGATGGAGCTAGGTGATTAGCTAACGTGTCCTCGATGGAATGGCGGAATAACCCTGCTCCACAAAACCCACAAGGTTGGTGAAGTCAGTGGCTGCCGCATTAGTCAGACGAGCGGAGAAAGGCTGTTTCCAGGATCTGGAAATCTCGTGATGCAGATAATAATAACAATAATAATAATTCATCACATTTATATAGCGCTTTTCTGGACACTCAAAGTGCTTCACATAGAAGGGGGAATCTCCTCAACCACCACCAATGTGCAGTATCCACCTGGATGATGCGACGGCAGCCATATTGCGCCAGAACACCCATCACACACCAGCTTACTGGTGGAGAGGAGACAGAGTGATGAAGCCAATTGGTATATATATATGGGGATTATTAGGAGGCCATGATGGACAGAGGCCACTGGGCAAAAATTGGGATTTTTTGTGACCACAGAGAGTCAGGACCTCGGTTTAATGTCTCATCCGAAGGACGGTGCTCAATTTACAGGATAGTGTCCCCATTACCATACTGGGGCGTTAGGACCCACACAGACCACAGGGTGAGCACCCCCTGCTGGCCTCACTAACACCTCTTCCAGCAGCAACCTGGTTTTCTTAGAAGGTCTCCCATCCAGGTACTAACAAGGCTCAGCCCTGCTTAGCTTCAGTGGGCAACCATTCTTGGGCTACAGGGTGATATGGCTGAAAAACTGAATGGGCAGATCACTGAAAAAGGGCAGCTTTCTTCGCTCTGGCCTAGAATTAGGGCCACTAAGAAATCTCTCGTCGAGTTTAGACGACTGTGACTCACGGGGCTCGTCAGGCCAGTTGATAGCGAGCTTTTCCGTAACGCGCGAAAGCACGTCTATAAGTTTAAGTTAAAGCAGGCCCGAAATCCTCGGAGTCGGAAGCTGCAGTATAAATCTTGGGAGAGGGAGGGAGAGAAAGGGCGAGGCCCGTCTGCTCATACTCCAAATCCTCGAGCTCTACATCCGAACCCCAGGTCGCGGATCCTCGAGAGGCCTCGGTGGTCTTGGGAGCGCGACGGTGGGGAACGAATGACTCCTCAAAAACCGTGAGCCTAGAGCGGAGGGTTTTGAGAAGCAGATTGTCACAGAATGTACATTAAAACGATCCTAAAACAGCCTCACGCGCATTCGAAAAACCCAAACACTTAACGCACTTACTGTGAGGGTCGTCGCTCCGCATGGCGGAGAGCAACGACGCTATTCCATTACACTTCACTGTTCCACTTATTCCAGTCGCTGAAGTGCAGAAGACGATGAAGCAGTTGTAATACAAATTTTTCGTGCTCAGAAAAACCGAAAGCGAAGGGCATGAAATGGCCACTTTGTGAAGGCAGAGAAATCTGAGGAGCAGATGGCGCGCACGCGCGTATATAATGTTACGACGTAAGAGCGCCATCAGCCAATGAATTGGCGTGATTCTATAAGGGCTTCAGACAATCGGCACACCCAGAGGGCGTTCCCACTGCGTCTTAAAGCTACGCAGCGTTGAGTGAACCTATGAAAGAGAACTGCAGAGCATTATCATACGCTGGGGTGGATACTAATATAGTTATCGCTATAGTTATCGTTCTTGGTGTGAACAGGGCTTAAAGGGGACATATGCAAAATTCCCTTTTACATGGTGTTTAAACATAAATGTGTGTACACAACCACCCTATAATGGTAAAAATCCACCCACTCACTTTAATACAGTTCTAATATACACATGTGATTTCTTTCCCTGCTGTTTACATTCACAGACATAACCAACTGTGTTTATGTGAACTTTGTGTGTTTTTGACATAGCCTTGTGTGTATTTGACAGTTTAAGTGCAATAACTTAGTTTAATACTCATTGGACGTGCCGTCTAACATCCAGCTTTTTTTACGTGTGCTTCGGATGTGTGAGCTCAGAAAATCATATATCAGGCTTTAAAACGCATGCAGATAAAAGCTTTCATGATGATGAAGAACTGCAATGTCACGTGAGGGTGGCCGCAGTAGAAATAATCAAAACCAAACTTATTTTTTGGCAGAGTATCGGAGGCACGAGCTGTAAAGACTGCGCCCTCTTCTGGAAAGCGGGGCGGAGAGCAGCAGCTCATTTGCATTTAAAGATACATGTAAGAAAACAGCATGTTTTTCCTTCCACTGAAAAATGTGGCATTTACAATATTGTATAATAAATTATCTCTGGGGTATTTTGAGCTGAAACTTTACAGACACATTCTGGGGACACCTGAGACTTATATTTCATCTTGTAAAAAGCGGCATAAAAGGTCCCTTTTAATAACTAATGTTAACAAATGAAACCTTATGGTAAAGTGTTACCAGGAACATCAATGTGATTTGTACACTATATTCCAAGTCTTCTCAAACGACTTGGTAGTTTTATGTGAATCTGGTTTGTAAATGATGACTAAACTTTTACTTTTAATATTGTATGGAATCCATTAATCTAAAAACATACTGCAATAAACATGGAATTTGTTTTTCTAGTCTCTAAAAACAGCCTTTTACGATTCAACATTTAATACATAAGTGCAAATTCCTTGTTTAAATCTTTCTACACTTTTTTTGCACGAAATCCCCACTTTTAAAGAATAAGAGCCTGACAGTGCTGTGTTACACCGGAGGCTGGTGGCGTCAGGCAGAGTTAGCTGAGCAAGCAGCAGTGCGGAAGAAAGCCTCTCTGGCATTCAGTGTTTTTAAAAAAGGGATCGAGGCAGAGACAACACGCTGACACCTCACACGTCAATGCCAAGAACACGCACAAACTCTCTGTTCCTTTGCCCGTCTCTTGTGAAACTAGCCATTGTTTAGCTGAAGCACAGTAGCGTCACTGACATTACCCAAACTTTTGACTAAAGAATATTCAGACTTGAGAATTTCACTTTTTAAAGAACTTTTCTAAATTCACAACAGGTTACACGTACTACTATCTACACTACCAAAAGAAGAAATGGATACTTTTATTCAGCAAGGATGCATTCAATTGATCAAAAGAGACATTAAATACATTTATAATGTTACAAAAGATTCCGATTTCAAATAAATGCTGTTCGTTTGAACTTTCTATTCATTAAATAAACCTAAATAATGTATCATGGTTCCCTCAAAAATATTAAGCAGCAAAACTGTTTTCAACAATAATATAATAGTAATCATAAATGTTTCTTGAGCAGCAAATCAGCTTATTTCTGAAGGATCATATGACACTGAAGACTGGAGTAATGATGCTGAAAATTCAGCTTTGCATCATGTAAAAAATACATTTGAAAATGTATTAAAATAGAAAAGAGTTATTTTAATTAGTAAAAAAAAAAAAAAAATTTCCTCATATTAATGCAGCCTTGTTGAGCATAAGAGACTTTTTCAAAAACAATAATAATAATCAAAAAGCTTACCAAGCACAAACTTTTAAAGTGCCCCTATTATGCTTTTTTGAATATTACCTTTTAATGCAGTGTGTAATATAACTGTCTGTGAATATAAATAGTAAGCCAAGTTGCACGATAAATTAAGTTATTGTCTCTCAAAAGAAAGAATGGACTCTGAGCCGCCTAAACAAGTCGTCAGGAATTCGAATCCCACTTTGTTACGGCTACACATCACTATGTAACACATTAATGCCCGCCTATGTTCTACTACATTGTCCGCCCGCGAATAACTTGACTCGCCCTCAAACTCTGTAGCTAGCTGCTGGTTCGTGTTGTGTACATGTCAAGAAGATGCTGTTTTCTGCTCTACAAAAGCTAATTCTCTTTGCAAACTCTTCCAAAGGATGAGGATGTGAAGAGTCAGTGGTTAAAATGACCACAGCGATTCAACAGCATTAGCCTATATAACCTTTTTTTGATGGACACTAATGCTGATGGTGAGGAATTACAGTTGCAACATCTCATAATGTACCTCAAACTAAGTAGCGTATTTTTGAGAAACATAGTCGTCCTTGCAATGTAGGTTCGGGTTGAATAATTAAATGGACTGCATTTATATAGCGCTTTCACATACCCAATGGCCACCAAAGCGCTTTACATTTTGCCTCACATTCATACACTGACGGCAGTGTCAGCCATACAAGGCGCCATCCAGCTCATCGGGAGCAGCTGGGGTTAGGTGTCTTGCTCATGGACACCTCGACACTTGGCCAGGTGGAACCGGGGATTGAACCACCAACCTTCTGGTTTGTAGACAACCTACATGAACCACTGAGCCACTGCTGCCCCCGAAATTAGTTTTTCCAATGTTTCTTAATCGGATTCGCGCTCGGATTGATATGGTAAATTGACGTCATCGTTATACTGTCTTTACAGCGTGTACAATTGCTATAGGAATCCTCCAGAGCTGAAATTCAGTTATGGTAATGGGCGTTTAGCTTCCGACACACGCTGTAAGTGGTAGACCACAAGAGACTGGGCCGTCTGACCAAGCAGAGCAGAGTAGCTCGCAGAAAGGAGGAATTTAGAGAGACTGATTCATCCGACGAGTCGTTTGAGAATCATTGAAAAATGTGGTGATGTGCAAATGTATAGGCTATTATAATCAAATTAAAGTTTTTTTTTTTACCTTTGATGCATGTAAACCTGTTCTAGGAGACTCCAAAACAACATTAGGAACCTTTAAATAGCATAATAGGGACACTTTAAATAGTGAAAAAAAAATTGCGAATAAATTAGTGCTGACTCCAGATATTTTTTTACAACCCTAATTCCAGGTCTTCAGGAGTTCTGGGTAAATATAGATTGCACCTAAACAATGTGCAAGAAACATTTTACCAACGGATTTCTCCATCACACAATACATCTTCATCTAGATTTATAGCAGAGTCATCGTTATGGCAACTGTCAACAGCATTTAAGAACATCTGTTATCTCGTAACTCTGAATCCTGCTTTGTCCTTCACAGTGCTCCAGTGATCAGCCTCTCTCCCATCCAACACAATGTACTATAGACGCTAGCAGTCAGGACTCTCTATAATGAGCATGCTTGTTTGCCTGTGATAAGGGCCAGCCAGTGATCTAGTGGGAACAGTGGTGCATGTGTGTATGTTTGTGTGTGTGTGGGTTAAGGTTAGGGGTAGCACTGTCGCCTCACAGAAAGAAGGTCCTCGGTTCCTGAGCCAGGAGATCTTTCTGTGTGGAGTTTGCATGTTCTCCCTGTGTCTGCGTGGCTTTCCTCCGGTTTC
This sequence comes from Rhinichthys klamathensis goyatoka, assembly GCF_029890125.1. Classification (NCBI taxonomy): domain Eukaryota; kingdom Metazoa; phylum Chordata; class Actinopteri; order Cypriniformes; family Leuciscidae; genus Rhinichthys; species Rhinichthys klamathensis. Next base: position 263,665 of record NW_026606612.1, read on the forward strand.
ACCAACAATCCAAAAACATGCAGTACAGCTGCAGGTGAAACTCGAAATTATTGAATATTTTGCTGATAGCATCCATGCCACGCCACATTGAGGCAGTAATTCATGCAAAAGGGGCCCAAACCAAGTACTGAGTACATATGCATGATTATACTTTTCAGAGGGCCGACATTTCTGTATTTAAAATCGTTTTTTGAATTGATTTCCTATAATATTCTAATTTTGAATATGGGGTTTTCATAAGCTGTAAGCCATAATCATCAAAATTATAACAAATAAAGGCTTGAAATATCTCACTTTGCACTAATACTAATATATTAGTTTCACCTTTTAAGTTGAATTACTGAAATAAATTAACTTTTGCACAAAATTCTAATTTTTCGAGTTTCAACTGTATAGCTGAATTGGTGAGACCAAATTGTCCGTAGGTGTGAATGTGTGTGTGTGTGTGTGAGTCATGTAATAGAGAGAGTCATGTAAATAAATAAAATGATTAATTCATTAATTATGGATGTGTAGGCTAATGGTTGATACTTTGTTACAAAATATTCAAATTTATGGATGGATGGATGGTTGTTTTAGGTGAGCAAAAGAGACAAAACAAAATTACAGACCAAAGTCAACCAATATATATAACCATAAATAAATAATGAATAATAATAAATGAATAATAAAATGATTGATAACTTAATTTTTCTGTATGGTAATAATAAGCTACAGGTTCAGGTGGTTATTGTGGAATTTACTGAGAGCATATGCATTCGTCTTAAAGGGATAGTTCACTTTGAAATTAATTTTTGGTATGTTTTAGCTTACCTCAAGGGCATCCAAGATGTAGGTGTCTTTGTTTCCACAGTATTTTCAATTTTGATATTTTTAGGTCAAACCGTTCTTGTCTGTCAGTCATATAATGCAGGTCTATGGTCACCACCTCAAAGAGCATGCACAGAGAAGTCCAAATTAAACATGATTTAATGACTCGTAAATGTAAGTACACATTGATGGCCTAAGACACGAAACGAGCGGTTTGTGTGAGAAAACGAACAGTATTTATATCGTTTCCCAAGAACGGTTTGACCTAAAAATATCAAAATTGAAACTACTGCGGAAACAAAGACACCTACATCTTGGATGCCCTTGAGGTAAGCTAAAACATACCAAAAATTAATTTCAAAGTGAAATATCCCTTTAAGCAAATAACTATGATGGTCCTCTCAACTCCCTGGTGCTCCAGAAAATAAAACAAATTTAAAAAATAAATGCATTTGCAATTTTTCCTTTTTCTGTGATGTGAGGTACTCTTTCTCTCTCCTTCGGCATCAGACACAACGGCCCTCGTTTCTGACGGCTACTTGAGTCTGAATGCACTGCTATTATAGGCATTATATGAAATTGGGTGTTTTATGTGAAGGCGGATTATGGATCAATAACGGTGTTGGGATAACTGGCCACTGTCACTTCTGCTCTATTGCTGCTGTCAGGGCTGATTTATAAAATATGTGTGTTTGTGTGTGTCCTGCTTCTTTCATTTATTCCACATCACTCACTTGAATGGCTGTTGCAGTGTGTCTCAATTTGCTCTGGAAAAAAACCCCTGATTTGCTAGACGTAAATGCACCTAAATGGGAGGGGACAATCTACATGTGCTTATAGAGGTAAGGAGAGTGGTTGCCCGTGTGTGTGTGTGTGTGTGTGTGTGTGGAGGAAACATGAAAGTGAGTTTATACCCAATGTCTCGAGTCCAAGGAGACCTCTCACATGACACAACACACATTTGGAAAGTGAGAAGACATTTTTATTCTATCGCATTCAATTTTATGATTGAAAGCCATAGGATTTCAGCATAATGAAAATCCTAAAATGCATACATAATTTTCACACATGAAATGGTCTTTTCATCTGACATTCCTGAAATACTTAAATGAAGGTGCACGTCTCTGATCATGTGAACTAATTGTATTCACATATTTAAAGAGTTAAAACCCCTAGTATTCACATTTTCATATATTACATTGGTATTTCCCACCAGTTATCTATAAGAAATATGTTAAATTTATAATCAGCAAGTGAGCAACTTGTAATAGTACAGATTTTTCCATCTGAAGCAATTTACAGTAAATGATACGATACTTACATTGCATCACAGGGTCAAAATGATATTATAGTGACATTGGTTACTTAAAAATGTCATAATAAATCATAATATTTTAACAACAAAATGTCATGGTACTCTGGTATAACATTACGGATACTGTCATCCCATGTTCAAATTATTGTACTTTTCATTGGGAAAACAAGTAGGCCTAGTTTTATATTAACCTATATGTATATATGTAATAATGTATAATCCATATGTAAATGAATAAACTGTAGAATTACTTTCTGCAGTATTTCTTTTGACCCCAAAACACTTGCTAAAAGTCCAAATATCTCTGTAAAATGTCACGATGACCTGTGTAATTATTAAGTCATAGAGTTTCTGTGAACGTGGATCTATGTCTGTGTGAATGAGTTACAGGCAGACTGTTTGAAAATGTCAATACATTAAATGATCTTAAATAAGACTAAAAATGTGTAGTGAAATCCCGTCTCCTTCCAGGAAGAGCTCTGCCCCCCAGTGGCTCAAACAGACACATCTAAACTGAGGAGTTCAGCCTACCAATGGAAATGCTTGTTTAAAAAGGGGGGGGAAATGACTGAGGACATTTTCATGAGTAACTAAAACTTTGCCTGTTTTGATATGGCAAAGTTTAAAATATTCATGTTATTAACGGATTTAAACAATTATTTTTTCAGTGAAGGAATCTCAATAGCTTATACGATATAGAAGACGTCTTGTTTTGGTTACTATAGAGAAACCCCCCCCCCCCCCAAAAAAAAAAACGAGCTTTATTCACCATGGCGGATAGGGAAGATATTTGCTAGACCGTTACAGACTTTAACAGTTTCAGTAAACAGGTTTATGTTCTATTATTATCCCTACAGCAAATCAATAAATGCTTCTGTTTTCAGCGGTTTTTATAAATGTGAAATCCACTCTGAAATCATGGATCATTTATTCAGTTATTGACCCATAGCAACAATGACACCAAACACTTAAAAAGCCTCACTGCTTAAATGTTTTTTTTTTTTTTTTTTTTTGCATTTATAAAAACCTCTCCTTAAAAACAGCTGGAATTTATCAATTAAAATGCAAGAATGAACGAAAAGCAAAGTTGTGGCTTGTCGTGGCTTCTGGAAAGAGCAGCGCATAAATTGCAGCTGAAATAAAGGGGAAGGCTCTTCTCTATGTCACTTTTACATAAGACCAAAATATAGGGGAACAATAGCAGCAATTCTCCTCGGAGTATATCGAGCCTGGATGCCGCTTCCCTTTCGTTTCAGTCACACAAGTAGGAAACAACTAAATTATATGGCACACGAGGACAGTAGCGCCCATAATTTCAGGATCGACAAACCCTGCAATAGAATTACCCAAATTACCAGCACATGAACAGTGTGAAGTGGCATAATCCTTTGATGTTACTGACACCGCTGACCGCACAAACGTCCAACTGCCCTGGATATTCCCTCTCTCTCTCTCTCTCTCTCTCCTTCCTCGCTCACTCTCTCTGTGCTGAGCTGGTGCCATCACTTTCATCTCTCTTTTACATCCTTCTGCATCCATATCTTAATAACAGAGGCCAAATGATGCAGCTAATTTATGATGACATTAAGAAGTCATTTATATTATTAGAAGTCAGTCGAGATGGGTTTGAAGTTATATTAGACCTTGGCAGTGTTGGGCAGATTACTTGCAAATTGTAGTCGGTGATTACAAATTGTAGTTAGTAACGTAATCTACATTACTCATTTTAGGTAGGCTAACTACTTTTTGATTACTTTTGACCTAACTTGTTTATCACTTAGATTTGCACGGGATTAGTGTGTGTACCATATTAATATATTAAAAAAATTAAAACAGCAGTGACATTACACGTTTAAAGTTTTCCAGATTTGAAATATTGTTGTCCAGATCAATCATTTGTGAAGTTCACTGGGTATGATGAAGACATAGTGTTTCACATCAGCAGTGTTTAGAAACTTGCATAATTATGTATTATTGTAATTGAAAGGTGCTTTTGTCCCCAAATTTAGAAGCAACTCATATTTATTTACATGATATTTACATGGCCATTCTGTATTGTGAATATAGTCAAAGCTAAGGGGGGGGGGGGTGGAGTAAAAAAGGAGTATTACAGAGAATCACTAAATTATGAATCACGTGTAAAAATCATGCAATCCAACTGCAAATACTACATTTTTTCAATCTGATTACGTAATGCAGATTACATGTAATCAGTTACTACCGATCACTGCACCTTTGCCTTATTATTTACAAGCCTCTTTTTTTCTTTCTTCCTTTTTTTTATTTACAATTTTTGCTTGTATGCTTAATTAAAATATGTTTAAATTAAACTTAATTGTCATAATAATGTCAAATAGAAAGTGATTAAATAGATAAATTAATTTAAATATATATATATTTTATTTAAAAAAAATTATACTTTAATTTCTCCTTTAAATCAGAGAAATTATGGTGATGTGTACATTTCTATTCTATTCTAATAAAAGAAAGCTATATTTAGCATTATACAAAAAAAAAGTAAAAATAAAAATGGAACAGGTGACGGCAGCTGACAAAATCTCGTTACGGTACATTTACATGCATAATTACAGTTATGTCACAAATATATTACTCTTCTATCCCCTGCATTTCATCATTTCATATCTCTGTCATTGTCTCACATGGTGTTCAATCCAGATCTGGTCACTGGCTTTTAAGTGGTTTAAAGCAATTTTACATGCATTCCATATTGAAGTAATTTCAGAGTGTTTATGATTTAAATAAAGTAAGCATGACCAAGCAGAAAGTAGTAGACATGTGATACTAATACATTTGGTATGTATAAATGCACTGATTAACCATAATGGACCTTATAAGAAATATATTTACTCCCTTAAATTACCTTGTAGGCATCATTTTAAAAAATCCATTTTCCAAAATGTAATAGACGCTTACTAAATACATGCATAAATGCATTTTCATTACATTGGTTTAGGAACATTTTAATATGGAACAGAATCCCTACACCTGCAAACTACCTCCGTACACACAAATCAAGCTCAACAGACAACAGAGATAAGAGCACAGCTCTTTTATGAGACGGAGTATCTCCTAGAGCAGCGACGCCTGCTTTCTTTTGAGGAAACACCGCTGTGTAAACAATAACAGCTTGAAACCGCGAGGATTTCTGTTCAGCGCTTGCGGCTATACCGCAGATATGCTCTTGCATCCTCCTACGGCAAGAGGGAGGGAAGTTTTAAATGACAAGCATAGACAATAGAGGAGCATGAGAAAACAAATTAACCTGTCAGCCCCTAAACAACACATCAGCACGCCACACTTGACATGTGATACTAATCTTTTCAGTCCCTGTGGGTGAAACAAACAAAAATACAGAAGACATGATTCTCTTCTGAAAACACTGGGTGTTTTTTCATACGCATAAAAGAGAGGATTGTGCGTTTCTGATGAGGATGATCAGTTCTATGGATGCTTCATTTCATACATTCATTTCAAGGTAGAGAGTCTTCTGATCAGCCTTAAATGTGTTGAAATATGCAAGTAAGATAATCACATAACTATTTTCTTGTCATTTATAAACTGTTTTTTATGCTTCAGGTATAGAAAACAAACCACAGCTAATTGCTTTAACGACAAAAATGCAAATCTCAGTCCAAATTGCTATAGACATGCTGTTATACTGCACTGTTTTATTTGGGATGTTGGAACCTGAATTCCACTGCTCATGTTTTCAAAGGCTTAAGCGAATCTTCCCTTTACACTCCTCCGTCTCAAGACAAATGAAACATTTAAAGACGTCCCTTCTTAGAAAAGCAGACGCTGTGAGATTCTGATCGGAGGAAGCGAGAGCACATAACGACACTGCTATCTTGTAGTCTTTTTCTGTCACGTAGCCCTGCCCCCATCTCACAATAAATATAAAGGGTAGCTTCACGACAGCTGAAATTTAAGTAATTATCCACTTGTCAGATTATGGGTCAAACCTCTCTTCTTAATTTTGCCTCGTCTCAGAGCACTTTCATTCACTGGTCACTTTTTAGTCTGTTGAGCTACTGTACATATGAAGCAGAAATTCATTTTAATTTAGCTTTTTAAAGAGGAGACCGGGGCTAGTTGTCACACGGGAAAGTTGTCAACAAGGGCTACAGTATTGAGAAAAGGACCCAAGGTCAATGGGACCAAGGAGCAGGACCGGAGCACAGAACGTTTTAATAAATTTATTAGTGCAAAAAGACCAACGTTTCGACGCACATGCGTCTTCTTCAGAGTCAAAAAAAAGAGGAGACCGGGGCTAGTTGTCACACGGGAAAGTGCTACAGTATATTTCAGTCACTGAATGATTTTGCCTAAAAACTCAGATTACTTGTTCTCTAACAGTGGGTTTTATGTTCAAGCATTTAGTAAACCATCCTGGCAAAAATTCAGACAAGAGTCGGTGAGTTTTAAAGGTAGATTTTAACCTAACAGACAAGCATATTTTTCATAAATATCATGTTCTGGAAAGCTTTGATTTTATCTATCATTTACGATTTTACAATAGCTTAACAATTTGCTCTTCATGGAGTCCCTAAAGGTACATGGTGATGGAAAAAATATGAGACGCATGGGAAGAAAAATATATTTAAATGTTTTCGCGTTTGTTCGCAAAAGTTTTACGTTCCCCCGAGAAATTTTGCGTTCCTTCACAAAGGTTTCATGTTCTTTGCGAGGGAACACAAAATATCTTGGGGGAACGAGAAACATTTTGCGAGCGAATGCAAATTTTGTCAGGAGAGCGTGAAACATTTTGCGAGCGAATGCAAAGTTTGTCGGGGGAACACAAAACATTTTGAATCGAATGCTAAGTATCTCGGGGGAACGCGAAACATTTTGAGAGCGAATACAAAGTTTGTCGGGGGAACACTAAACATTTTGAATCCAATGCTATCTCGGGGGAACGCGAAACATTTTGCGAGCGAATACAAAGTATCTCAGGGAACGCAAAACATTTTGAATCGAATGCTAAGTATCTCGGGGGAACGCGAAACATTTTGAATCGAATGCTAAGTATCTCGGGGGAACGCGAAACATTTTGAGAGCGAATACAAAGTTTGTCGGGGGAACACTAAACATTTTGAATCCAATGCTATCTCGGGGGAACGCGAAACATTTTGCGAGCGAATACAAAGTATCTCAGGGAACGCAAAACATTTTGAATCGAATGCTAAGTATCTCGGGGGAACGCGAAACATTTTGAATCCAATGCTAAGTATCTCGGGGGAACGCGAAACATTTTGAATCCAATGCTAAGTATCTCGGGGGAACGCAAAACATTTTGCGAGCGAATACAAAGTATCTCAGGGAACGCAAAACATTTTGAATCGAATGCTAAGTATCTCGGGGGAACGCGAAACATTTTGAATCCAATGCTAAGTATCTCGGGGGAACGCAAAACATTTTGCGAGCGAATACAAAGTTTGTCGGGGGAACACAAAACATTTTGCGAGCGAATACAAAGTTTGTCGGGGGAACACAAAACATTTTGCGAGCGAATACAAAGTTTGTCGGGGGAACACAAAACATTTTGCGAGCGAATACAAAGTTTCTGGGGGGAACGCGAAACATTTTGTGAGCGAATACAAAGTTTCTTGGGGAATGCGAAACATTTTGCGAGCGAATAGAAAGTTTGTCGGAGGAACACAAAACATTTTGAATCGAATGCTAAGTATCTCAGGGAACGCAAAACATTTTGAATCGAATGCTAAGTATCTCGGGGGAACGCGAAACATTTTGAATCGAATGCTAAGTATCTCGGGGGAACGCGAAACATTTTGAATCGAATGCAAAGTTTCTCGGGGGAACGCGAAACATTTTGTGAGCGAATACAAAATGTCTCGGGAGAACTTGAAACATTTTGCGAGCGAATGCAAAGTTTCTCAGGGGGGCGCAAACATTTGCGAGAGGACGTAATTTTTCCTCCCATCTCATATTTTTTCCTTCACCGTGTCCCTTTAGGGGCTCAGTAGCTCGTTTTATTTTTCATGAATTGTTTTACTGTTTAAATTTAGCTGAAAAGTCATAACACGCTGTTTAATGACAGGTTCTCTTGCATGTGAGAAATTACACAGGGTATCACAAAACACAAGTGATCAATAAACTATATATTCAATAGCTTTTGTAACCACGAATTCTGTTTTTCTATAAAAACATTGACTAAATAACATGATAAATTCACAAGAATACAAAGTGTGACAACTAGCCCCGGTCTGCCCTATTACTTTCTTTTCTATATTTCCATTAGGGACTTTTACATTATTTTCTTTCCATCTTTGCACTCAAGAAGCATTTTTGCCACCTAATTAACCCAGATGCGCCACATTAATGAGTTCTCTCTGGTGGCATACCTTCTTTAAAAGGAGAAGCCTTGCCTACGATCTCCACAGGGCCAAACCATCAGGACATTGTCAGGGCAAACAATAGCCTTATCTGGCTCCTATTCAAGACACCTGATTAGCTGAGAAAAAGGGGAAGAGAAAGAAAAGGCCATGTCCTTGCCCAGTAGCTGTAAATGTCAGCAAAAGGCCAGGGGACCCATCGCTTCTTTATATACGTTAGCATATTTTACAGACGGCCAGTGGCAGGACGGCCACCTCACAGGAAGCCCTACCGCTACACGGATGACATGCGGATCTCCATTCAGCAGTGGTTCTCAGCTGGTTTCACTTCAAACTCAGATTTTAGTGGCAGACCTATCATGCAAAAGTAATTAAAGCTGTACTTAGAATCAAACATTAGAATTATTAATATTACAATGAACAGCAGAGGCCCACAAATATGCATTAGTGATGGGAAATCCAATTCATTTCAGTGAATCAAATCTTTCTAACATTCATTCATTTCAAATAACCGGTTCAAAAACGTTCAGTGTCTGGAACAGACACGCATTGTATATTCGTTTTTTGAGTCCCAATTCAGTTTATTGCATTTATAATTCAATTCAACTAAAAATACCTTGTGTTTACACTGGACAATAATGACATTAATTTAATAAAATCGTATTTATTAAAACCAAATGTGTTGACCCGATTCGAACTGGTTTAACAGAACAATTGGTTCATGAATCAGACTTTGCTAATATGCACAATTATTAACATGACAAGCTGAAAAGGAAAATTTACCATTTTAGTTTTTAAATGTCTGGAAAATGGAAATTTTTATGGTTTCATGCTATTGTCAGAGAATAATTACTTCACTTAGGCTACTTCACTTAACAAAAAAAAAAATGGAAACACTTTATTCAAATGGTCCACTTTAGACTCTCTATGAGTAACTTTGCAACTACATGTCAACTAACTCTCATTAGAGTATTAGTAGACTGTCTGCTTAATATCTGCTAACTCTTTATGTGATATCATTCTTCTGATTACAAGTAATTTTGCAACTTTGTTAACTTATTCTGCTAACCTGAACCCAACACCTAACCCTAACAGTCTACTGATACTCTTATGAGAGTTCGTTGACAAAGTCAAAACAGTGCCATGAAGTGAAACGCACAGAAAACGCACGCTCAAAAATAGTATCGCGAAAACTTATTCTTTTGCAAATCTATGTGGCATGGTTTTGACTCCATAGTTTTGCTCACAGCTTTAAATTATAAAACATTTCAAGAAACCTGTCCATGCTGGCACCTGTCTATTTTAGCTAACTACTAACAAGTAGCTGAATTTGCATCAAAATAACATAGATTTGAATTGGATTCCAGGCATTTGATATCAACTCCAAAAAATATCTCCTTCCTTCGAAAATTTGATAGGTCTTTTTAATAACGCACAATTATATGGGTTTTTATTATTTGCATTTAGCATCGTTTGCATTAGCAGACCTGTAACCCATTTTTAGGTCACAATCAATCAACCACTGCCACACTATTGCACAGTATAACACTTGCATACAGAAATCAGTGATCAAGAGGGAAGAACAAATTGAATGCCGAACAATTAGAACACATTACACAGAAAATGAATTTCAAATTAATCTGCATTGATACTTTAAGTGGTTTAACCAATTGAAAATTTATTTTAAAAGGTTTTATGTGATTTCCAACCATTAACAGGTTACGTAAAAGTGTACACTGGTAAGTACTTTATCAGAGAGAGTAGGTGTAGCAGCTGAAGACAATTGAAATGGTATACTTTATTAACAGAATTAACAGTAGGGGGAAAAAAAAGAGTGAGAGAGACCTGCATTAACCCATGACAGAGTGATCATCCGTTCCTATGATGGAACCTCAATTAACATAACAATTTAGGATAACAGGCCATTAGTAGGACACGAATTAAGGGATTATTAGCAGCTAATTTTCCACCAATTTAGCACATTAGAGTGTAATTAGAGGGCACTGGAGTTGTTCTAACTCATCAGGAGGAAATTTCTGTACTGAGTTATGGGAGCAATAGGTCAGCACTCAAAGGTCTCCAAGAGATGGAGTAGGGTCAGTGCAGGTATGACCCTACTAAAGTGGACTCAACAGTCAGCAGCTTACTGTTCCTATACTTCCTCAGAGCAAAAGATGCAGTAAATCCAAACTCCTTATAATCAAACCAGGCTAGTATCCTAAAATTTCACAGCTACACTTTACGTTTGGCTACAGCTGCGTTAACTCCAGGTTTCCACTGGCTAGCTCAAAGCTTCAATTCTCTGCACACTACACCATTCACTGCCTAGTTAGCAGCTCAATTACTAGCGCTAGACCAAATTCCCAGGCTAAAGATGGGGCCACCCACAAACCACCATCTAACAAAGACATCTCTGTCTGCCCCGTCCTCTCGGCATGAACCCCCTCGAGTGGACAGTCAACATTGGACGCCCCGCGGAGATTCAAGCACGGAGGATTCGCTACAAGCTATACCACTAATTATTCCACCAGATTAGCAAGACAATTATTATTGCACTTGTGGTAATTAGAAATTATTTGAAGCATTTGTAAATTAGTCCTTACAACCTCTGACGGATAGGAGAAACTCATTAAAAAGACTAGCGTAAAACAGGAGCCCAAGAGGAGAGCTACCGGTTAACCACTGCTGGGAGTAAATAGAAAATGTAATAAAAATGTGACAAATGTTATTATAACGAATATATACAGTACTACCTGAGGAGGGTTTGGAAGTTTGTGAACAAGTTACATATCATTTAAAGAAGTAAACTTTCATAGTGCAGTAATTTCTATTATGAGAAAAAGGGCTTCAAGATTTTCTGAATGAATTATTTTTTCATTTTATTAATTTAATTTCTCACTGGTTTTCTGTGTATAGGATTCGATTTCAGTTCCTCAACTTGACAATGACTAAAACTAATGTTAAACTTAATGTTAAACTTGACTAACTAAAACTTGACTAAAACTAGTGTTTTGTCTTTGCAAAAGCAGTACAGTGAGTAAAGATACTGTTACTACAGTCTTAAAAATAATGGTTCTTTATTGGCATTGATTGTTCCACGAAGAATCTTCAACATCAATGGAACATTTCCATTACACAAAAGGTTCTTTTAGTGGAAAAAGGTCCTTTAGATTATTAAAAAGTTCTGGGGGGGTTGGCTTCAACCTTCAAAGTGAAAAGATTCAGCTGAACTACACACTGAAAAGTCTAGTTAAAAGATAGTTCACCAAAAAAATGAAGGTTCGGTTTTCATTTACTCACCTTTTTTCATTTACTTTCATGTATGAATTTCTTTCTTAAACCCCTTTGAAGGCAAGGATCACCGACGACCCAAGATTATTGTTGTTCAACATTCACTGCCCGTTAAAACATCACACTCTTACTTGATCTGGACAAACTGAGTATCATTAGAAAGATTAAAGACTCCTATTTTCAATATTTGACCACTGTTTAAAACTATAGGTTGCAGTGACATCAATTTCTTAATTTATGTCAGGACTCAGGAGTGCAAAATAATCAATCTGTAATGTTTGTTATTTTGCATAGATACACACACATGCACTAGACAGCGTCCGTTAGGGCTCTTAGTTCAAAAGTGCGTATTTGGAGAAATATAGATTTATTATCACGTTTGCAAAATATTTAGTCAAACAGAATAACACTTCTATTCATTTCCCACTGAATTATGCGATCTGAAGAGTTGAAAGAGCTGTGTCTCCAGTTCCTGGTTTGCGTCAGTTATGATCCAAGCGGTCTCTCATTCACCGTACAGCTGTCAATCATCTTACGTGAGTCAACGTGACCATATTCCCTGCCCTTCCCTGCATGACGCTGTCCTGTACACTTCCTCGTCCTGTGCTCCGTGAAAATCAAAGTACAGTGCAGTTGAACACTCGTTATTGCGGTGCATTATGGGATTGAAAGAGAGCACTCGATAACATACACTATGGTTTCGGACACCACTATAAATTTCTGTCCCCTCAAATAGTGTCCTATATAGGGGGAGATTTCGGACGCAGCCCTAGACCTTCAAGTCATTCCGAACACTACAAACTCACGGAGAAACATGACAAATGAAAATCTTCTAAAATCAACTCAAAATATCGTATTTGATACAGTATCCTCTGGCTGAACGGATTCATAGTCTGAAGTTAATCTGCGTCTGCGCTCAGCATACACCAACCAATTTTCTGTGAAACCTGTCCACTCTGACAGGCCAAAATCTGAAGACGGACTCTCAACCTTCTCCTCCTCCAGAATCAAATCAAATCAGAGAAAAAAATCTGGGCAAAATTTGTGAAGTGTATTCCAGCCTTTTTTCACACTTGGTTCAATTACTTAGTCTGAACCCAAGTTTGATTCCACCACCTCCCCACTGTATAGAAAGAGATCTGAGGAATATGAGCTGATCTGCAAAGGCAATTTATTTGGAGACAAGGAGCTTTGAGAAATGCATTATACTATAATGAGTGTATCAAAGACGCAACTTGTGCTTACTGTCCTGTAGTTTACACGAACGAACTCGCACACCAGCAAACTTTACCTAGGTTTAGGCAACCGCTTCCAATCAAACCCAATGAATCAAAACAAAAATGGACGGCAGCAAAAGCTCGAGTGTGAAAGCAGCACAAGACACGGTCTTTGTTTTGCATGTTTTTTGGCCCGGCCACTCTAGCTGTTCTCTGAATGAGGTAAGATTTCTTCTTTCAGAGCAGGATGTGAAGCAGGTGGCATGATCCCAAACGGTTTCTAACTTACCGCTCATATTCCTCAGACTCTTAAACCTTTTCCACTGTATTCAAAGCCCAGCTGCCAATCACGGGAGGAGATTTTTTTGGGTGCACAGTGGCTGCTGAAGGGGCTTGAAGAAAAATGGGAGGGGGGCATAGAGGAAAACCCTAGCAAGGCTGGAGATTTCTTTAGTAGCGTCCTTTATTACTACAAAAGGGCTATGATTAGCGTGGCTACAATAAGGGCGGTCAGGAGAAGCATACCAATTAGGTTACTGTGAGCACTTTGGGTCGCATTGCTATGGAAACCACCCCCACTATCTCACAAACACACACACATACACACACACACACCGCCCAAACACATCTCACATACACTCTTTGTGTAATTATTCAAGAGGAGGGTAGAGTGGTAAAATCAGAAGCCTCAGTGTTGCCAAGCTCATAAACATAAGGGATATCAGATAGGATATATTCAGTCAGCTGCATTTGTATTAAAACTCAACCATGGAAACATTTACAAGGTCTAAGGTCATCTTACAAGTGTCAAAGGTGAGAAAAGACATCTGACCTTCAATCAATTACTACATCATTAACTTTAGAATTTACTGTTACCTGATTTTGGAAAAAAGTCAATATGAATTTAAAAAATGGCCCCATTTACTTTCTTAATGCCTGTATCTAGTCTTAATCCATGATTCATATTGGTTAATGTTAACCAATAGCCAAATGCCTATTTAGTCACTGTTTTATCAAACTCGCATTCAATATGTCACCATGCTGTTATGTAACACCCACTTTCAATCATTTCTCACAGGATAAATTTAAAAGGATAGTTCACCCAAAAATTGTAATTGTCCTAATTTACTTATCCTCAAGTTGTCCCAAACCTGTAGGAGTTTCTTTTATCTGTTGAACACAAAATAAGTTATTTAAAAAAAACGTTGGTAAACAGAGTTGATGGACCCCATTGACTTCCATGGTATTTTTTTCCTACTATGGAAGCCAATGGCTTCCGTCAAATGTTTGATTGCCAATGTTCTTCAAAATATCTTCTTTTGTGTTCAGCAGATAGGTACTCAGGTACAGGTTTGGAACAACTTGAGGATAAGTAAATTAGGACAATTGAAATTTTGGGGTGAACAACTATCCCTGTAAGCCCCATCCAACATCTTTTCCAACTGAATGCACTTTCAGTTTCACTCAGTAAAATGGTTTGAGATCAGCAAATTTACGTTGACCTTAAATGTCCCACATAAACGAATGAAAAGGCACAATACTGAACAACGTTTCAGGTCAACCTCAGTTGAATGGTGTCAAGCCTTAGAATTATTGGTCAAGACTCCACTATTAGGAATATATATAAATCTCATTATTAGCATACAGGCAGGGCTTGACTGATTGATGCCGATAATGTCATTTTGTGTGCTATAAACAAACCCACTTTTCTCACTCTCTTTCTATACCTCTTTTTTTCCTTTGCTCCATCACCCCTTTGTGTTCTCAAAAAGGTGAAAAGCTGAGCCAACATTGGTACTCCGTCACCTCACCATTAGTATCCCGTTTAATCACTTTAATTAATTTTCAGCCTCATAGTGGTAAACTAATCAAGCAGATGCCAAAAACAATGACACGCCTTTGAAGGATCACACTGAAGAAGCGGTATTCCATCATTCCACGCCGCAGACATCATGTGGAGGGCAGACAGGAAATATATGGAACACATCAACATCAAACAAAGTGAATATTCTCAAGAAAAAATATAAAAGTGACAAAAAGCTAATGTCTCAAATAAATTCTGTTATTAATTTAATTATTATTATCAGGTTTAATCATTAACACCGTTGTGATTAATTGTTAGTTGTGCACACTCACAAAGGATATTTTGCGTTATAGTTTGAGAAGTTGTTCAAATTGAGTATCTTGAATTCCTTTTGGAAATATGGACAGTTCTTTTGCTCGTCTCCAGGTCCATATGATTCTAAGCACAATTCAAAATATATAAAATCATTTATTTATTTTGATGGTCCACTTTAGACATTCTACTAACTATAAGTAACTTTGCAACTACATGTCAACTACCAGTCATTAGAGTATTAATGTAGACTGTAAGGTTAGAGTTAGGTGTTAGGGTTCAGGCTAGTATAATAAGTTAGTTGCAAAGTTGCTTATAGTCAGTAGAATGTCTGTTGGGGAGCATCAAAATAAAGTATTAGCAGATATTAAGCTGACGGTCTACTAATAATGACTGGTAGTTGGCATGTAGTTGCAAAGTTACTTATAGAATCAATGTCTACAGTGGACCATCGAAATAAAGTGATATCTAATATACAATATGACTACAGTAAGGTTGAATTTGGCAAACCAAACCTCTGGTAAACTACTGAAGTCATACTACAACAGGTCCTTAGTAAAATTATGGGTCACACTTTATATTTACTTATTTACTATTTACTAAAAGTGAGGAAACCCGGTGCTATAATAATTAAGTAAACAAACTTCATGCGTAATTGAAAAAATTAAGTTATGTTGAATTGTCAAGTTCACATAACTTACATTTTTCAATTACGCGCAAAATTTACTTAATTTTAAGGCAACAGGTTCTCACTTTTTGAAGTAAAGTAAACTGATCAGTTTTTACAGTTTTACAGTGTAACAGCTTGCGCCAGCGCAAATCCTCTTTTAGCGTTAAAAAACTACTGTCAGGATTTGTAGGAGTTTCCCTTTCGGATGCAAAATTTATGGGAGGAGAGTATTTAAATGAATAATGCAAGGTGATTTGCACTGGTCAATTTATTGGTCTTTGCACCATTATTTACCGCCCAAAAAAGCATGTCTTAAACCAGACGCTAATTTGCGCTGCTCTTGGTAGATTGTGTTGGTCATTATGGAAATGATCCGGCTGGGTCTGTGTTCTTTAATCTGCGCGTTGTCAGTCACGAGCAGAATTTTCTACTCCCATCGGCACTGTTTTGGAATTGCGCCTGCACTCTAATTTACCCTGTTTAGTCAATCTGGCCCTAGGTGTCTTAAACTACTATGTACTTACATAAGAATTAATTGTTAGGTACAATGTATTGCGCTCGTGTTGTATTGCAAAACACTTTTGCTTCAATTTGCCCTGGTAAGGTTATATTTTACTGTGATTAGTCAAAAGTTATGACTGAAATATATTCTTTTGGAAAACAACCTTCTGACTAACTGCATTTTGGGTTAATGTAAAACACCTTTTTTCCTTAACAGTGTAAATACAAAAGACAAACATCATCACCATCACTTCAAAACACTGAATTCTAACTCCAGGATGCAGCTGGATTAAGGATTTTCGTCCATAATCTCTGGGCACTCTGGCTGTTAAACGGATGCATGCTTGGCTTTGTGTGGCGAATAAATTTAGCTCTCTGGATTTCATTCACTGGTGCTCCAAAAGCATCGATTCCTCCCTCTTCACCACCCTCAGCCGGCTGCATTAGTGCCAGCACGAATAATACACAGACCCTCCTCAGGGCAAAAGATTAAACCCTTCCACTCCTCAGAGGATCAGAGCCATACTTCATCACACACACACACATATACCAAATAAAAGACAATCACACACATTGCATCAGCAACAAGCTAAATATTTACACTCAAATTGCCAGATACACACATGCACATCACAAACAATTACCTTTGATTCAGACACAATCAAATCCATAGAGAGAATTTTGTATGAACCTCACGCTCAGTAAAGTACTCAAGATTATTGTTAGAAACAGCAATTTACTCTAACTCACTCATCAGTTAATCAGTTTAATTTGCCAAGCAGCAATGGCGAGTTTAAACTTTGGAAAAGTTTGGATTTGGCCCGGATTTTAACACCCTTCAATGAGGTTGTCTTCACAGTAATGGGTTTACTTGAGCTAGGCCATTGATGATCCTTGTTACAGACATTTTTTGAGTTTGATTCTAGGTTGCATTAAATCACGTGTCAGTGGAGACAAAACTGTTGCCAACAAAACCAGAGATTACATTCTAAAACTGTTGAATATTGCAATACAAGTCATCAAGAGTTTAACAACATTGGAGCATCTAGATTTTCTTTCTGCTTTCCCAACTGATGAATACCGAACAGCAGAATACAAAGCTGAACTTTCTATAATTAAGCAATTAGTTTATTTGATTACACACAATGGCTTCGTTTGGAAGACCGTTGTAAAGTCTATTGACTGGTCAGCTGGCTTGTTCTGATGGAGAGGATTCAGCTTTGGAAATGGTACATATTTGCTTATAGTCAAATTCAAATTGTATTATTGGTTATGTGCAGAAACACAATATGAAATCTCACCAAGATTACAACAACACAGTTAAGCAATGCATGCTGAACAAACCCATTCGTCAAGCATGCAACATTCCTTAAGGGAGATGCACTGAAGATGTATTTATTTACATTATTTTACAGTCATTTTAAAGTTAATTTACCCATTTGACTTGTTGTCTTTTGTGTAGCACAGTATAGAATATCAGAGTTGCTCTTCTCCATACAATAAAAATGATGGCCACAATTGTACAGCAATTTCTATTGAATAACTTAAATTTTAGTCTGTTCCTCACACACAGTTTTTGATGGATTCAGAAACCTTGGAATGTAATGTATGAGACTACTTTAAGGTGATTTTATGGTGCTTTGTTGTTCATTTTGGAGCTTGACAGATGATTGTCCCCATTCATTTTCATTGTATGGAAAAGAGTAACTCTGGCATTCTGCTAAACCTCTTCTTTTGTGCATCATGGAAGAATTTAGACTTAAACCCATAAGAGGAAGAGAACTGTGAAAGTTGAGCGAGTGACAAAACTGTTCCCAGTGCCTCAGAATCACAATTTCTTCTCTATCACTCACATTTCTGAGTGTAAAACTTATTTAATAGCATTATTCAATAGCTTTGTGAATTTGGCCCTAATTGTGCTGATGAGGCGGGGAGGAGAGACATCTCTCAATTGATTGCTGAGGATCAAAACAATGCTAATTGGGTTTCTGTAGAGTCTTTGATCATTATTCAATTGAGTGGTCGTAATTAATTTAATGAGAATGTGTCTGACTGTGACTGGAATTGCAGCTGACAGTTTGATGAAGATGAGGATGAAGAAGGGCGACAAAAAGAAAGAGTATGAGAAAGATGAAGACGAGGTGTGCTGCAAGAGTGTTTGAATTGCGATGTTTTTCTCTTGTCTTTTGTCTGTCAACTATTCCAGTGCTTGTTGCTTTACACAGCGAGACCCATTTATACAGAGAAATTTCTTTAGATATACGTTATCTCTTCAGAAATTTTTCTTACTTAAAAGTGACGCGAGTCGCCACTTGCCACAAAATCACAGAAATGATATTTAGTTTTATTAGAAGAAATAGTTTAACACAAGAATTAGTCACATTGTGAGAAACAAAATTGCATAGTGAGATACAGTATAAAGTCAAAATGATGAGAAATAAAGATGCAATTATAATCAATAAAGTCATTGTGAGAGATATTAAGTCACATTGTGAGATAAAGTTGCATCTGTGAGATATAAAGTCACAATTATAAGGTATAAAAAAAATTGCAGTTATGAGAAATAATGTCATATTGTGAGATATAAAGTCACAGTGAGATAGTCAAAATTATAAGAAATTAATTTGCAGGTACACGCTATAAATTTAAATAAAATCCAGTCACATTGTAAGATACAAAGTTGCAACTGTGAGATAAAGACAAAAAATGAAGTCACATTGTGAGAAATAAAGAAATAAAGTCGCAATTACAAGCAATGAAGTCACATTGTAAGATACAAAGTTGCAACTGTGAGATAAAGTCACAATTGTGAGATATAAAGTCATATTGTGAGATGTCACATTGTGAGATACAAAGTTGCACCGTAAGTCGCAATTACGGAATATGCAAGTCTCAATTATGAGAAATAATGTCACATTGAGATTGTCGCATAGTGAGAAATAAAGTTGCAATTACAAGTAATAAAGTCATATTGTGAGATGTCACATTGTGAGATACAAAGTTGCATCTGTGAGTTGCAATTAGTCTCAATTATGAGAAATAATGTCACATTGTGAGATTTAAAGTCGCATAGTGAGAAATAAAGTCACAATTTGAGAAATAAAGATGCAATTACAAGTCATATATGAAGTCACATTGTGAGACACAAAGTTGCAACTGTGAGATTTAGTCATGATTACGCAGTATAAAAGTCGCAACTGCACGAAATAAATGACAAATACAATTGTTTAACATGTCTTTAAAAAATTGTCTGTAGAAACAGGTAGCCGCACAGCACTACGTTTAATTAAATGATCTGACCTTCTTTTAATTGAATGTTTAAATCTAGAACCACAGTAAAGAACAAAACGACAAGAAAGTAAGTGGTCTTGCTGTACGGGAAATCTGCAAATGAAAGATCCCCAGGCAACGTTACATCGCAACAACCCTGAATCCAAGAGACAGTGATCCACACTGTGTTTACCTCAGATACTGTCTGTTTATCTCGCTCTCTTCCCTAATCTGGATATAAACAAGAGTCATGCAAAGTACTTAATAAAGGAGTTGGCTTGCTCCAATATGACAGGCCAAACTAATAGGATTTAATGACAGTCCATTTACATGTCAGTTTGTGATGTTGTGAAAGAATGAGAGGGGTAGGTTTGGGGGGGAAGGGAGGAGCGAACGGGGATATTCTGGGCCGCTTTTGACGCTGACAAACGTAATTACATTAGACGGGTTGTGTCTTGGCGGAGTGTTGCAGCATGTATCTGTTTTTAAAAGGAAGGAGCCTCTTTACTCTGGATCTTGTCAAGTCTCATCTCTTGCATCTATCCTCTTAGGTAAAGAGAGCTCATCCGCTTTTGTGCGCGTCTCACTCGCCAGCCCGCCCGCTCGCGCACACACCACTAAGGCCGAACGCCAATTGGCTTCCATTTCTCGATTAGCTTTGATGTCGAAGACGCAGCTCATCTCCAAATGCTTCCATTACTGGTATCACATTAAAGAGGGAGTTCAGCGACGGATCTGAGTGTGGTACACTTTCATGTGCATTCTCTTCATGTGGAATACTTCACCTCTCTCACCGCCACATGTAATTTCACATCTCTTAGCGTATACGCTGTCCCTGCTGCTCTGGAAACTCAGCTCAAATGGAGCAAGTATACGGTGCTTGAGAGGAGTGTGGAAGATTGTAAAAGATGATCTTCATATGTAGCTGGAAAGCAGAGGGCAAGAAAGAAATGTGATGGAAACAAATCCCCAGAGCTCCAAAAAAGTCTAGAATCATCCCAATGCCGTTAACGGGGTTTTCCAATGATTTAAAAAAAAAAAGCAGATTGCCAGAAAGCTGTCGTTTTAACCAATCTTGTTGTTTCAGCTCATTGTTTCAAGACGTTTATTGTGTATCCCTCCAGTACCTCAACCTCACCGTCTCTTCAGGTTGGAGAACTTTGATCTTGAGTTCAACAACAGGTGTAAAAACTCAGTTCCTGGAGGGCCAAAGCCCTGCGGAGTTCAGCTTCAACCGTAATAAAAGGCAGGCTTATTCCTTCAGGCTTATTTGAAGACTACAGCACAGTTGGAACCGAAATCTGCAGGGGCCTCCAGTAACTGAGTTTTGAAGCCCTGCTATACAGGGTCAAGGTATAATAATGCTTTGTTTGCCCCTGCTGGAAGATGTTGTAACTACAAGATCTGGTTCTAATGGTGCGTTCTATTATTGTCAACGAACCGACTCGGCCCTCGGATATGACGCCGTTTCCACACTTGAAGCGTTCTGGTATGTTTTGCGCGTCCGAGTCGGAGAAAAACATGGACGCCACCCGGAAAGCTGTTGCTATGGTAGCACTGGCCGAGTACCAGGCGCTTATCAAAACTCAGCCATTTGAACTTCTAAAATTTTCACTTTATTTCATGTTTTAGTTTATCTTCTGTTAGCAACAGTAGCCACGTTAGTAACACCCTTTTAAAACAAGGCTTCATTCAATATTGCACTCACAACAAGACCGATTCCCATACCCACAGGCAGTGATACGGACGCAGTAAGGTATTGCAGTAATACGAGTGATTAAAATCTTCATTTAAACAACCAAAGCGGTCCAAAAACAATGAAAACAATTCATACTAAAGTCACACAGGGCGCAGCCATCTTGGATTCCGTATCAGAATTCTTGCTCGGTGTCCTCATGGTTGTCCGAAATCCGAGCGGGAAAATCCGAGGAAAGGGGGCGTGTTGGTGCGTGTTGCTAGGCAACGTCTGTCTTCCTAGTCGGAACTCCGACACGGATAAATAATAGAACGCACCAAAAGGCCCTGTTTACACCTCATATTAAGATGCGTTCCCGTTTACACCTGCTGTTTTTTTTAATCCGTCTCTTTTGTCCACTTTCAACCACCTCTGTCCTGATTTCTTCAGTCTATGGGAGGGTAATAGGTTTTTTTTTTTTCAGATCTTTCGATCTAATGGACAAAATAAGCTCACACAATTTACATATGAACGCGACAGGAAACGACGGTAAAAACATACGGAATCAGCTTTCGTTTTTTGCTCTAACAGCCGAAAGACCAGCCGAACGCTGTGAGTGTGTGTTAGAAATCAGGAATGGTGAGAGAACATTGTGCTTGGTGCGCTTTTTGTCATCAAACCAAACTTGGGTATTCAGCCGACAAAGTTTAAATCCCGTCTGTCTAGCGCGCTTCCCATAGTGTTTATGCCTTAGGTCAGTAGGCGGAGAGTAGGTGGTATTTTGTGGCTGTTCAAAAGCATTTAAAGACATGAGTGTTTACACTACAAAAGCAATCCAGTCAAATGCATTTTCGACTACCTCTGGAAGTGGTCAAAGTGGACAAGCTCCAGACGTTTAAGACCCCGTTTACACCTGTATTTAGCGTCGTCCACTTGTGATCCGATCGACAAAACCGCATCTTAATACCAGGTGTAAACAGGGCTTAAACGACTCTTTCTGGATAGACAATCATTCAAAATGTGCACGATATTCTGACCTCTGACCTCTGACCTGAATTAACTAAAATGCTTTTATTTCCTGACTTAAACAAGACGTTTTACTTAAACTCTAAATTCATGAAAAACAACATTCATGCTATAGATTTCCTTCAGATACTGTGAGCCAAATTTAAATGTGAGTGAGGATTTGTTCAGTACTTTTATCAGTTTTGAGCAGTGCAGAATAATAATTTAGTTTCTCATTTCAAACCCATATGAATTTTTAAATCATACACTGGTTAAACAATAGGACTAATTTGATCTTTACTTTAATTAAATCTTCAGATTCTATTTAAAGAAAAAGACAAGAAATAATCACATTCATTCGGCAGGACACCGTTGCAGACTATCTTTGCCACTAAAATCATAATTAACGCATTAAATACATTATTTCGGAATCCAATTTCCATAACAAATGCTGAAATGTGTTGCTCTCCAGCACTTTAATTGACTTTTTAAACCATAGTTGAATCAGCGAATCACAAGATTGCAAAAGTGTAAAAAAACATCTATAATTTATCAACAAAACTAGTGAGAACAAGTCATGGTCAAGACCATCAAAATACATCTGATAATCTGGTTTACATGCAACAAAGTTAAACTTGTAAGAAAAAGACGTATACCGTAATAAAGACAAAGAGCATATTTTGATTTGGAATATAAAGCCTCATTCTCCAAACCTCATTAATGCTTCCAGACGTCTGGCATTGTTCAGAGAAGCATGAGCAAATACTGCTTGAGATACTGCCATTAAACACACAGTTGTTGGGCTTCAATATGTATTAGATCTGGGCATGAATAATATAGCATTCAGTATGTTTTTTTTCATACTTTTATTCAACGAGGACACATTGAAAACTAATCAAACATGTAAAGACTTCTACTACAAATCAAAATAAATGCTGTTCCTCTGAACTTTCTATTTACCAAAGAATGTATCGCAAGAATATTAAGCAGAACGACTGTTTTCAACATTGATATTAATAAGAAATGTTTATTGAGCACAGAATCTGCATATTAGAATGATTTCTGAAGGATCATGTGACACTGAAGACTGATTTTAAATAGTAATATGTCATTATATTCAGTTTTTTACTGATCAAATAAATGAACTTCTTTCATAAACTTTTGAATGGTATGCAATGCATATATGTTTATCTGTGTGCACCATCGCCTACGTCCCAGAAATATTCCCCTCTCAGCATTAACATAAAATGTGTTGTTTTCCCCTCTCTCCTTCCCCCCTTTTAATTCCCATCACATGTTCTATAATATAACTTTGATGAGTATACGTTAAAGGCCCTAAACTAATAGCGCTCCTAATACTGGGAAACGGAATTAGACTTGATCGCTCTAATATCATGAAGAACATCCCCCCCCCCCCCCCCCCCCCCCCCGCCCGCCGTCTGTCAATTTTCCTCTGTCCGCTGTGATCGCTAAATTGTCGTTTAGAAGACAAGACGGGGCCCTAGGGACGGCACAAAAGGAGCGTGGAGCTGACCAGCGCTCAGGTGGAATTGAATTGGAAATCTTCCACAGGGTTGTTAGCATAACAATAGGCCTTGTTGCTTTAGACAAAAGCAGGCGGTTTAATGTAAAAAAAAATCAATCTCTCAGAGGAGGGTGGTATTGTGCAGGCAGACGTACAGGTGTTCCTCTACCGCTCCTTAATCAAAAGTGTCAAAACAAAGTTGGAAAGTTATCTTTTCTCATGCCAGCAGAAGTGGCACGCGTGTGCAATCGCAAAAGTGTCCGTCTATTGTTATAAATCGTAGAAAGAGAGTTGGGTAGTATAGGTACCAAGCTGAGCACCCAGGGGAATGTATGAATATACCAATGCATTCTCATCCTTGGGCTGGAATATACATTATGAATGTATGAATAGGAAGCAGCTTCAGCAAAGGGCACAAACCTTATGGATTTTAACCTTCCATAAAAAATTACACTATCAAATAGATTCTTAACACAGCTAAAGCACTTACAGCTGCAAGAGTGGCAACTTTTTTCGGTGGCCTTGTGATAGGCGTCATAGTTGTTCAATGTGTTTTAGAAAAGATTTCAATCAAAGAGTTGAATGAAGACCTTCAAAAAAACCAAAGAGCTCTAAGATATACCGCATTACAACATTAGATTCAAAGCCAGAAGTTTTTCAAAAAGGTACAAAAATAATGTTGAATGAATCCCGTAAAGCATTAAGCAATTAAAATGAATCAATAATTATAATAATCATTAAACTACTGAAACATCATTTATATTATGATATTATATTGTGTCTAATATAGACACTGTCTAATATACACTACCGTTCAAAGATTTGGGGTCAGTAAGATTTTTTTTTTTTTTTAAAGAGATCAATAGTCTTATTCAGTAATGAATGAAACCTTAAATCGATCAAAAGTGACAGTAAAGACAATTATAATGTTACAAAAGATTTCTATTTTAAATAAATCCTTTCTATTCATCAAAGAATCCTAAACAAAAAGTATCATGGTTTCCACAAAAACATTACGCAGAAAAACTCTTCAACATTGATAATAATAAGAAATGTTTCTTGAGCATCAAATCATCATATTAGGATGATTTCTGAAGGATCATGTGACACTGAAGACTGGAGTAAATTCAGCTTTGCATCACAGGAATAAATGATATTTTAAAATATATTAAAATAAAAAACGTTATTGAAACAAGCTTGCTGAATAAAAGAAAAAAGAGGGGAATGTGAGCCTTAAATCTGCTTGTGCTAACAATACAAATTTTAGGAAATCTAAGATGGGAAGAAGTTATAGGAGAAGAAAAAAAGCATGTCAAGTGGAAATTCCAGCGAGAGATCTGCACTTAAAGGTGTTTGTGAAGATAAGGTGAGTCTTCATTTATCAGCTCACCCCCAGCCACATATTATCATAAAAATGATTTAAAGGCTCACTAATCCCCGCAAGTTAATGAACATCTTCATTTTTCCAAGCCAGGGAAAGAGGAAGTCGCGGGTGTTAATGCGCGTGTCTATCCACCAGGTCTGGCAAGCCATCCCGGTGGGATTGTGTTGTGTGTGATACCCAGAGAATATGATGGGTAATTTTCCAAATACGCCCCTATCGTTCATCCCCATTCACGTTCCCACATTCAGCGCATCACCCTTTCCTTTTGTCCCCACAGCCACACATGGATAATTTACCAGTGTTTATGGGCATTAACCTGCACACAAAAACGCTTGCCACCATCCATACTGCTTAACTGCACCATAAATAGTTTTCTGGAAATCATTGTCGCTCCCAACTTCTTGTAAAGTGTCTGAATGCGTTAAATGCTAATGCCTTTGTGTAGAATCAAGCTAGAAGGTGAAGTAAACCACCCTAGGTTCCCTCCTCCCATTTTGGCCACCCAGTCAGCTGTGTAGGAACCGATGCCCCCTTATTCTCTGGGGAAGTGACCCGTGGGGACTCCATATGCAAACCAGTTGATTAAAAAACAGTTAGCGAGACACTCAGCCAGAACGGTATGCAGAAGGATGGAGAGGGGTTGACGTGGAAACGGGTGTCAAATGACTCAATGCCGCAAATGTTTCATATCTCCTTACAGCTTGAAAGAATATCAACTGATTGATTAATGGGCCTGATGAAAATTTAATGATTTTGCACGGTGACACTTTCTGAAGAAGTTGCAGGTTCACTCAAGAGCTCCATAAAGTTTAAGTAGGTCTAAATCTGAGTTCAAGGGGATACTTCACTCAAAAAAGAAAATTCTGTCATTACTTACTCACTCTCATGTCATTTAAAACCTTTATGGCTTTATTCTTTTCCACAGAACAACTGTTTTTGTTCATAATGGAAGTCAATGAGGTACAAAACAACATTGGACCCCATTGATTTATTGTACTCTATTACAAAAAAGGTGCCTTAAACATTAACATTGTACTTAAACAAATTTAAGTAATTTCAACTTAAATTACATTAAACTCTGACTTAAAAAAATGAGTTGGAAATTGCTTAACCTATTTTGAGGAGTTAAAGCAATGTAAAAACATTATGTTGTCTTGTCATAACTTACTGATCATATCATTTTTTATAAAGTGTATGGACAATTTTCTTTTCAAATGTTTAACTCTAAAACACTAAATCTTATCTTGCACTTATGGATTTCTGTAGTGAATGATAAATCATAAACATTTATAATATTCAGCCATTTGGCAAGCAGGTGTCCTTCAGTTTTCTTGCTTACTCTAACCAAATGACCAATCAAAATAATTGATTTATTTTCTTTGTTTTATCAAAATAGGTGCATAATACATATATCAGGAAAAATATAGCATAATAATTCCCCACTTGAAATTCCCGAGCCACAGTGTTTGGATGACCATAGTGGTGTAGGGATTTGTAATTGGGTTGACTGGAACATTCAGTGGATTTTCTGGGTTTTAGCTTGGAATGCTGAATGGCATTCCAGAATTCGTTGGCAAGGGCCCTTGTGCCGTGTAAAAATAAACTTGGCTTGGGTGATGCAGGCTGGATTAAGGATTAGGTTTAATTGTTCATTTATGCCATGTAAAGTTGGAGAACCTTGAGCTTCGTTCAAACAGACGATTCAGAGATGCTGATGTGAAAGATTCATATACAAACCGAGATTATCTTGTCACTTAAATTTGGTAAACCAAGTGAGGTTTCAAGATAGTCCAGCCAACGCGGATTACGATTTGATTTAATTACAAGTACAGCGAAAACTGTAATTTAAACATTGAGAAAACGATTCAAAGTGTTCGCCGCCGAGAACAATGTCACCTTAGCGAAATCTGTCCTTCAAATCCAGCAAAGTCGGCTCTGCGTGGTACGTTATCTTTTGCTAACGTGTAACTAGCGTCCTTGTCCAGCTCAGACAAAGAGACAGACTGGCAGTACAGCCCTCCTTTGACATGATTCTTATGGAATCCATACTTCAAGGCCCGTCCTTCATCATTGTAAACATACACAAAAGAATCGCATCATACACTGGAGCTGCAAAATATAGCAGGCTTTCAACCTCAATTACCTCCTCAGGGTTTTTGACAGGGCCAGAGAACGAGAATCAATCTCTAATAAATTAACCGTGTTGTCTCACAAAGACGGTCCATTTTTGACATGACAGAGGCCTCATTGGCCCGGCAACAGCTGTGGATGACAAGGGTGACTTTGCATTGGTCCCCTTGCCTATCAAGAGCAGATGGCGTGCCACTTCTTAACTCAGTTTCATCTAAACTCTAATGCTGTGCATATAAATCAGGTTTATCCCATCATAATTTACTTGTAAACATTTGGTTTAACAGGTAAAGATCTTAAGGTCCCCCTGTGGTGAACATCCAGCTTTTAGTGTTGTTTATATGTCTATGTGGTGTTTTTAATCTGCTTAGAGACAAACCATGTGCAAATTCATGTCAACACCATTGCTGAGTATTTTCAACGCATTCATCCTTTGGCGTCATATAGGTGACGCCATATGACATTTCGGCGAAATCTTACGCACATGGCATCCTTTAGCGTCAATATAACACGCACTGTTATGGGTAGGTTTAGGTCTGGGGTAGGGTACGGTTATGACGCCTTGGGATCTGCGTCTCATATTCACGCTAAACGATGCCATGTGCGTTGGATTTAGACGAGCGTCACCTGTATGACGCCTTGGGTTCTGCGTCTCATATTGATGCTAAAGGATGCCATGTGCGTAAGATTTCAACGAAATGTCCAAAGCGTCACATGTATGACGCCAAAGGATGAGAACGGGCTGGTATTTTCTCCTTAAAACTGCGGTGAACCAAAGACAGACTCAAAAAAGCGGTTTGAAATCGCTGGTGTTTCTGACCTCACAAACTACCTTGTAACCAATCACGTCAACGAGTGGATCTCTGAGCTGGTGTGAGTGAGTGGAGGCGGGGCTAATTTGCATATTCATAGAACCACGTATACTAAATGAGGCAAGGGTGTAGAGGTACATTCAAGGTATTTTAAGGTATGAAGATTTTTTTTCAAGGAAAAAATGTTTAAATATGTCATTTTGGTGATCAAAGATGAGTTTTAAGGGATGCAATTATTGACTACAGGGGGACTTTAAGCTCATGTCATTAGTCATTTGACTTTTAGTTGGTTCCTCACACAAATGACTTCATAAGACTTAGTGTATATGAGTCATATGGACCAGTTTTATAATATATTTATAGTTCTATTGCGTCTTTTATGAAGCTTGAATGCCCCATTCATTGTAATTGCGGAAGACCGAAACTAATATGGGTTCGAAAATACTTGAGTAAATAGATGTCAATTTAAATTTTGGGGTGAACTAATCCTCTACTGTAATCTCAATATCACCTGTTGATAGAGGCCTCTTGTAATATCGCAGACAGATATGCAAACAGAGGACAAATCACTTAATACGCAATGTTTCCCAGAAGACTATGCATTAATTGAGGGACAAGTCAATATTGACAAAAGGAAGAGCGGTCACGCCATCTCTCTTCCCTCGTTCCTCTCGCTCTCTGCTTTCTGTTTCTCTCTGCATTGGATAATTGGATGCTGACTCCACTCACATATTCACTACCAGGTGTGTGTGTTAAAGACAAATAGTGGTCTCTCGAAATGAGGTTCCAGCAAATACTACACAAACGGATCTCAGCTCCCAGAGCGCAGTACAGACACAATCTGAGAACTCACTGTTCCTAGAAGAAGAGAAGAGAATCAGGATGCAAAGCTCTTCTTCCTAAATGTACCCCGTATAAGATCTTTCAATTCATACAGATCTTTTCCAAATGTATCCTCGAACTATGAATTCTTGTTGAAAAGTCAAGTTAAAGTTAACATTTTCATGCGGGTGGTTTGCAGACCAGCAAGACATTATTAAAACAAAATGAGGTACTCAAAAAAAACTTGAAGGCAACCGTTTGCATGGCTTATTTTTAGTAGGATTCATTCATTTATTTTTAGTGAATTTTATCTGCCATCATTACATTTACAATTTAAAATTTAACAAGCTCTAAACTCAATTTGCCGAATTTTAACAAAAATATTTTCAGTTTAGGTCTAATAAAAAAAAAAAAAAAAAAAAAAAAAAAAAAAACGAATACAATTGTAAGTTTTCGTATCAAATAAAAAAAGATAAAAATTAAAAATAAATTAAATAAACAAAATTAAATTAAATAAAATGCATTACTTGTGTTGCTGAAAGTTGTTTTTAATTTAAAATATACAATAATCAAGTAAATGACTGTTGTTGTTTTTCCACCCAGCATTTTTCACCGGATCTAAGAATCTTTTATTACAGCGAGCATCACAGCATAATGATGAGGATCTAGTTAAGGTGTTCTTGCTGGAAAAGGTACAAGATAACTTTTAAAAAGACATATCCCACACCTGAAGATAAAGCCATGCTGGAAAATGCGAGTGAAGGAGAAAGACAGCAATAAGGCCTGCTGCCAAAAGGAGAGATGCAGAGAAAGATAGAGGACCTTCCTCTTCATCACCTTTGATCTGTTAGTTCTCAAAGATCAGAGGGTAAAAGGTGTCAGATCAATCCCTCCTGTTGTAATATAGCACAGCAGAAACATGTTATTTTTGAGAGGGCTGACCACAAACCCAGAAAAAAAAAGTAATTTGCTGTGGAGAAGAAAGATCAAAAAATGGGTGTGAACTGGTCCGTGTCACAGAACAGGATTTTTTGCACAAGTATGTCTCGACAACCAACATGCATGAAGCAACATGAGTATGAAGAGTGTACGGTGAGTAAAAATACAGAGAAAGCAAAAGCATACAGAGTCTGTGATTGAGGCACTCTGTAATAATAGGTTCCCCTCTGACTAAATGCCAATGCCGATTTGTGTCTGTCATCGCAGTATGTTTGTATCTGTAGTGTTGTTGATGCCTGGCCTTTTCCAGTATTCTGTTTGTTATAATCAGTGCAATGGCACTGGCCAAAAAGAACAAAAAAACACACAGACATACACAGAGAGCCAAACAGAGAAATTGCATATCAGTCTGGAAAAGTTCAGTCAAAGCATGACTGCCAGAAAATATAGGGTATTAGTGAGAACATGTGCAGCACGTACTATGGATGTGTGAGCAAACATAGAAAAGGAATGAAACATGCTTTCACATTATGTCTCTTTGTGAATATGAATGGTTAATCTGTGGGTCAAGACAAAAAGGATTGTACAAATGCTCTGGAGAAAAGACATTTATTTGTGATTATTTATTATTAAATGCACTGCACTTTTTATTAATACACACTACTGTTTTGATTTTTTTTTAAAGAAATTAATACGTTTAATAAGCAATGCATCGAATTGATCAAAAGTGACAGTAAAAAATGTATATATAAAATAAATGCAGTTTTTTCATCAAAGACTCCAGAAAAAATATCACACTTTCTACACAAATATTAAGCAGCACAAGTGTTTTCAACATTGATAATAATACGAAATATTACTTGAGCAATATATTAGAATTTAAGAATGATTTCTGAAGGATCATGTGACACTGAAGACTGGAGGAATGATGCTGAAAATTCAGCTTTACCATCACAGGAATAAATTGCATTTTTAAATATATTAAAGGTGCTATATGTAACTTTTCTTCTAAAATGAATCCTTTTTTTATTGCCTGTGCTTGAAGGGGTTGTAATCACACATTACAATGGTCCACTTGTCGGGTTTTGCTATTACCTCTGAAGGCCAGTATTCCTATTTCTATGTGAAGTCTCCGGGTCGGATTTTCTGCGAAATCCATCGGATGTGATGTGCACGCGCGCTCCCGAGCCTCTCTCCTTTTTATATACAGTCTATGCGACGGCACTCCAGCTGACGACATGGAGTCTGATAACACCCAAAAAACAACCTGCCTCCAGCACAACACACACTCCAACACAAACTCCACATAAATATACAAAACAAAACAAAAATGTATCTGCTGAAGCTCGTCAGGCCAAACGTGATTCGGATCGACTTTGGACGAGGACACGGATCAACATCGGCAGAGCGTTTGAATTATGGAGAGACCTCCGCTATTTTATTGTGATAAATTACAAGTTTTCAGATATGCTGAAATAAATAATGGTAAACTGTAATGAAATGGCAAGGTAAACTACAACATACATGAGACATGAAATGAATACAAAAGACTGTTCCAGGATAACAAAAAGTAGGTGCTTTAGGATGTAACTTTTATTTTATGTACTAGATCTACTGTCTCACGTCACTCATCCCACTACTATCATATTGTTTATAATACATATTTCCTGACACGTTCAGTACAGTAATGTTACTTCCTACGATCTTACTGTTACACTGAAATTGTTCAGTCTAGTTCACTAACCGTTTTCGTTATCATATTATACATGTTGACATTGCTGATTGTGAAAGATACACGAATAGTTAGTGAAATGCCTTATGCTAACACCACATGCCGGCTAAATGCAGTCAATGTAACGTTATCATGGTACGAGCATGGAGCTTTAGTTCAACGTCAAGCTGATAAAAGTAGTCTATTATTATAACGTTGCAGTGGGAGTTTACATGAGTTTCCAGCATGTTGTGTGATGCTTTCTCCGGTGTGTTGAAAGTCTCAGTGTGGCCGTGTACCATGAGTGCTCGCTCTTGTGTTCGAGCACGCGCAAGAGCACGAGCGCTCTTGTAAAAAAATTGGTTGAAATCTGAAACATCACCGATAGAGGCCGCTAAAAAATACATATAGCACCTTTAATAAAGAAAATTTTGTATTACTTTACAATATTACTATTTTTCTGCTTTTTGTATCAAATAAATGCAGTCTTGATGAACATAAGAGACTTCTTTCAAAAACATTAAAAAATTCGTACAAACCCCAAACATTTGTGTACATTAGTGTCTGTATATATATATTATACATATATAAATGTATAATATATAGGCTACATATATCCTTTTCTTATGAAAGCTGATTGGTCAGTAAAAATATAGCTTAAACCTGCCTAAACTGGTAAGCTTGTTTTAGAGGGGTTTTGGCCATTTTTCAAACTATCCGAAATGTCACCTGAAAACCACCTGAGGCTAAACCCCCTGAAATCCAGCTTGGACAGTCTGGGAAATAAGATTAAACTAAGACCACCTTAAACCATCTTAGGCTGCATGGTTTAAATTGGGTATATTCACAATAAAGCAACGCCTTTTTACTTCTTACAGTATTGTATTGATTTGTGAATTGCAATTCATGACAATGCTGTTTTCAAAAATGTTGCCCTTAGTGTGTGAAGATACATAGCGACTATTATGTAAAACACAAGATTAGCCTTCAGCTCTTAACTTCAGTTAAAGCATTGTGTTTTTGTTTTCATCTGCACATGAACTGCTCTGCCTCCAGCGGTTCCTAAAAAGGTACTTGTACATTAATTAGCCTAATAAAACACACTTTCAAATGGGTTCTGACACACAAAAACCCCATTGACCCTTCTGAATGGTGCCTTAGGCCTCAACAGCCATCTTTCTGAGAGACACGCACACACGAAATACAGCACCTCCGCCCTGGCATCATGCCACCGATATGCCCCAGGGGCTGCTGGGAGCTCAGCAGATACTAAACACAGACAGAGCAAACAAAACACTGGCACCAGGTGGCGAGACCCTGATCCAGGATCAGCTCACTTTACCAAAACATTCTCTATCTAGCCTTTAAACATAAAAACACAAACTGACTTCAGAACAGCACTTAGGCTTCTCTTCCTCACCCAGCTGCAACGGCTATTAAACTCCATATTGAGTCATCAGCGTATTGCCGCCATGCTCTGGAAAGACAGAGAGGGCTCTGGGGAGGCACTGAAAGAGAGAGAGAGGCCTTCAAATGCTGATTATTTACCTCCTAATTGAAACGCTGATGGAGGGATGCCGATCTTCTCCTTCCCTGGAGCGTCTGCCCTAGTGATAGCTGGATAATTGATTTCAGCGAACGCAGGTTAAATGTGACACACGAGGGTTTTAATGAAAATCTGCAGACCGCAAGTCATTTATCATCTGCTTGTGAGGGGGGAAAAGAGTGGGGAAAAGGAGGTGGAGGCTGTTGACAGTTTGGAGAGGATGAATGAAACAGTTTTAGGTTCTAGGGAAGGAAAAGAAAAGAGGGAAGTAAACTGCACAATTTTCTTAAAGTTATACACATATGTACTTTGGTCCAAGACGTGACTATATTTATTTTTTCTATTAAAAAATATTACATTGACTATGATGAAAGTGTTTTTAATTTCTGAATTAAAATTCATTTTGATACTTTGCGGGGCTTAACAATGTTAATTAACAATATATTTAAATCATTCTAAAAAAAATTTTTTTAAATGAAATTTATATATATATAAAATTTTACTTTGGAATAAGTAGTTTGTTTTTATTTTATTTAAAAAAAAAACATGCAGTGAAGTGATTTATTAAAATATTATTACTATTTTGTCCGCCAAATCAAAGTTGGTGTAACCAACATGCATGCAACCATATTGTTGTTGAAAACCATGAGACAAAAAATGAACAGAAAATAAATGTTTTTTATTAATAATAATGATTATGATGATGATAATGGTTTAATAAAAATATAAAAAAATGCAAGGTCAAATGAAGTATCCCCAAAAAAACATGATATTCTTTTTTATGTGTTATATTTAACAAAAACGCTTTTTACTTAGAAAAATAATGTATGTTTGAAAACTTTTTTATTACTTGATGGTTACACCACCTGACATTTTTACAAGCATTAAATCAAAATATTTAAAAAATGTATGAAACTAGCAAAGATTAAATTTCTAGGAACTTTAGTGTATTTGTAACTATGCAATCATCATTAACATGTCAGCATCTTCTTGTGTTTATTAGAGGTTTAGAGCCAGTCACAGAAACTGCTTCACTCCCTTTAAAAACATGCAATTACTATGCATACATTTACACTCCTTTAAACTACATTGACAGAGATAACAATGGTGATAACCAATAAACGCATCTCTGTCCAGTCAATGTGTGATGGCGTCACATTTACACCAAACATGCACTGGCTCAGCTATCATGCTTTGCATGTGAAAAGCACACAAATAATCATTGCCTTTATCATGTGCATGCATTTTTCTGTTCATTGTTTCGAATGTGAAGAAAAGGCACACAGAAAAAATAATGTATTTAACAGTGTCCTTGTTACATGTAGTTACTGTAGTAATAACTAATTTATGCATAATAACATGCAACTAATCCTAAACCAAACGAAAATAGCTACCTGTTTATTACTCAGCACTTAAATGTATAATCACACTGTATAGGGCACCTTAAAATAAAGTGCAACTAAAAATAGACAAAATCTTGAAGACCTTGAATAAATAAAAAGGTCATTTACCTTTCCCTTCATTGTCCTATCCTCCTCTCTCTTTCCCAGTTTTATTTCGCAATATATAATGCTGTTTAAATTAAAACTTTAAGTCTAGGTTATTAATGCGCCAACAACATCAAAAATTCAGATTTGACCAGAGGAATTAATGTCTTTCACATTAAATTGTTTTTCATTCTTCTCCCCTCAATGTTGTAGGAAGAGAAATGGCGGTCCTTAAAAATGCATTGATGGGCAGTTACATATTTTCTGATTTTCATTAGGAAAATATGTAACCAGTGCTTTTTATCTCAACTCTTATATACTGAATATCTAATAGATCTGCTTGTTGAACTGTAAATGAATAAAACTCTTAAGCAGTATGGATATTAATCCAAATTTTTCTAAATTAGTCAACTGAATGTCAGTGCATTTAATGCAATGCAACAGGGTCCATGAAGAGACTGAAATTCGTGAACCATGCATTTTACAATCCTAGTGAAGAGATAAAAAGAGTGAGTGTGTGTGAGAGAGAGAGAGAGAGAGAGAGAGAGAGAGAGAGAGAGAGAGAGAGAGAGAGAGAGAGAGAGAGAGAGAGAGAGAGAGAGAGAGAGAGAGAGAGAGAGAGAGTCTCACAGATGGAAACTGGATTGCCTGTGAATCCATCAGGACACCTTAATTGGCGTGCAGCTTGCAGGGTTGCACTTGAAGTCTTTAAATTGTCCATTTTTTTCTATTGGGGTCATGTTAAAGTGCACCCCCAGGCAAATGGGCAGGATGTCAATAGCACAAGCCTGATGTCTCGTTGCCTCTTGATAGACTTGCAATTACACACTGCATCGCTCACTGTCATTTTCTGCCCTTTTACTCATTACTACTCCATCTTTCACCATATCATCATTAGTTAGTATGACTACTGAGTGTATTTCACCTCACTTCTCCAGTGACTGCTTCAGCAACCTGTGTGAGAGGCTGCTGTAACACTACTGTGAGAAACAGAAATCTTAAAGGTGGAACAAATTATATAAACACAACATTCTGTGTGTTCAAGTCATTACGTGGCCTTGTATGCGTGTTCTGAACAATGACCCCCCGGCCCAATGAATGACCACACAGCATTACCCATGATTCAGTTGCCTGCTGCCCCTGTGAAATCTGCATAATGTCTGGTCGTATGTCAAAGGAAGTGTTGACCCCTCTCCATGGTTGCCACCCCTTTTGACCAATGAATTTCCATGGCTTTTCCAGTTGCTTATTCAGTAAGAATATACAAAATATTTTTCTGACCAATAGATTAACAGAAATGTCTATGTGAATTCAGACTTTGTGACTTTTTCAGTAGTTTATTTAATAAGGATATAAAAAAAATATATTAAGTATATTTTATAGCTGAACATAACTAAAAGAATGTGTGAATTCCTATATAAAAATGTCATTATTTGTAAGATTTTAATTTCCATGATTTTTCAAATGACTTATTAAATAAAGATTAAATATTAAGGATTTCTAGTTGAGGGGAATTTTTTTTTAGAGCTGATACAAACTACAGACAAATTGGGTGTACTATAGTTTTCTAAAGAAAATTAAAAAGCTATTGTGTTAACATCTGAAAATCACAATTTAATAATATTTAATACAAAATTCACAGACATATCCAGGCTTTCCACCTCTTGCTCTCTAAAGCTATATGACATTTGCCAATATTTATATTCATATTTTTTTCATCGGCCTATTTCCCCGTTTCCTTCCTCATTTTTAAGCATTTTATAAAATGTTTCAACTTGATCAGCATTGATTAACAAATCATTAGATTATTTATAATTCTAAATGTTTGACTTTATGTGTGTGGCAGTCAGTGACCAGACCTGTCTTTATGGGAAATGAGTCGAAATTTTCTCCTATCAAACATCAGCAGGTGACAAACGCCGCCTTGCCGTATCCCTCTCCGTGATGCTGTGCGCAACAGTAATAAACACGGAATATTTAGCCAGTACTCAGTGTTTGTACAACTGCCCCAGGTTGCCAGATCCCCATTAGCATATTTGGGCTTTGGTCTTTGTTTTACTTTGACCTGTATAATAAATGTCACATCCACAACACAACAAATCAAACGTTTGTTAATTTCCCTGGCTTTCCTATGCAGCTGCGGGCTCCCATTGTGCCACCAGTTTTTAATTAATGTGATAAGTAATACTTGCAAGGCAGCAATGTGCTTTTTTTCTCCTCTTTTGCTTTTTAATTGGGTGGGCTGAGAGGAAGGAGGGGACACAAGGAGGGCTGAGGAGGGGGGCTACGAGCAGTTTTTAGAAAGTAAACGAGAGTAAATCTAAGCCATCGAATGTTGTCCTTTTACCTGAGGAGGTAGAGATATGCACACAATGAGGCTGACATGATTTCCTGTGGTATTGTGTAAACTGATACGCTCAGAATTATGTCTCATAATCTAGAGGCGTTTAAACAAGGGCTCAAAATGCTTACAAAGAGCACAGAAGCTCAGTCTCACACACACACACACACGCACTCACAGTCTTGAAGAGACAGCTGACATTTTCCCTCCCCTAAGAGCTTCTCTCCACAACACTCGTCCTCATTTGATTTTACACACGGCCAACCATATTTATTTATATATTGCACTCAGCTTTATGAAAATTTAAAGGTCCTACAATGATTCTCATGGGCCGAAAATGCATGTATATAACAATTCACCTACATTTGTCAGAGTAAAATAGAAATAATATCAATAAAATCCATCAAAAAACGAAAAGAGTTTAATGAATGTTTAAATAAAGGGTTCTCAACCTATAAGACTCGAAGGCCCCCCAGTTTCTAATATATAATATAATATCTAATATGTACATAAGGTAATGTATTTTTGACAAAGCTGCTTGTTTTCCAACTTTTTAACAGAAACTGGGAGTATTGATGTAATAACTAAAAACAATTCATTTTGTGATTTTTAGAAATTTCAAGAACTGCATGTTAAAAAAACAAAACACTATTAACCTTAGTTATTGAGGGAGAAAAAAATAAACATCTTGATTGTCTGTTTTAGAAATTTAAATAATTCTAAATCATCCAGCGGCCCTCTTAAAAGTTTGCTGAGGCCCCCTAGTGGGCCCCAGGTCCTTGTGGAGAACCAATGGTTAAATATGATGAAAATGGTGCCGCCCTCTGGATGCAAGTAAGAGAAGTTCACTCAGAAAAACCTCATGTTCTTTCAGACTAATAAAACCCAAAATAATAAAAAGAAAAGAAAAATAAGCTGTGCCCACATATTATATTATAGCCCACATATATTTGGTGGTAAGTTAAATAAACTGGTCTATTGGTTCAATCCTGTCGAGAGCTCCTCTGTAATAACAGAAAAATGCCTCACTAAGAGTCACTCTATGGTTGGAATCACCACTTCTGACTAACAACGGCAATTATCAAACTCTACACAAACTACCACCGATCTCTCTTCAGGTAGGGTTAGAAACAAGTATAACCCACTTATCAGGAGGGCTGTTGATCACAACCACAAATCATTGAAGAGGAAGAGGAGGACTCACCCAAACAACAGACCAGTGCTGCAGAACTACTGATGCTTTGGCAGGCCCTGACAATACTGAGGGGAAATCAGTGCAATGGATTTAAATGTGGTGATGTGTTAAATAGAGCCTGCACTCATAATGGAAGATAAAAACATAATCCAATTTGCCTAAATATTTAACAGATAAACATGCAAAAATAGGACAGGGAATGTGTAGACTTTTTGAATGACAGGTCTTTCGATTCTGCACAAACCAATTTCTGCCGACATTTTAACCAGCTAAAGGATATAGGCTACTATAGGAAAGAGACTATTTTGCCACTGTTCATCTGATTCAGTGGCCCAAGGTCTTCCAGCATTTTTCTGCTAGCAACCAGTCATTAAAAAAAGTCCTGTAACCCTTATAATATTAATAAATAAATGAGAATGATAATAATAATATGTGAACCCACTTTTCTAATCTCAACAACGAGTGAATATCAGTAGCCTCACTGAAATAAACATCAAAGATGGCGACGATCATAACTTAAACAAAGTAGGCCTTAAGACTGAACTGAACACACTTACAGACTGTTTCCAACGACTGCAGCAGATTTTAAACACCGACTGAACGCAACTGTCTCTGACTCATTGCGTTTGGCCATGGCATGATCAGTAGTAAGTATCAAATTACATTGATAATCGACCTTACAGTCGTTAAAGTCCGTTTACGCAAATTCATCCGTTGAAACTTAATTAACGGACAGCGACTTCAAAATTATTTTATTGTTACCTGAGTGTAGAGTGCCGTGTTTGGTGGAGCACCTGAGGCTGAAGACGGCGACTGTCTACAGGGACAAAATAATCTCCGTCTCTGGGTAATTTACCAGTGTTGAAGAAACGCCTGCCCTGCATATATGATACAGTTTACGCGTGCATGATACGCATTTTATGGCATGGCGTGTAATACGCACGCACTTCACACCCCTAATCCTACCCAAGGGGTTTACCGTGCGTATCATTTGCACGCAAAAAACTATTTTTGGTGTATAAATGGCACAAGAAATAAAATTCGTGGTATAGATAACTTTCATGAGATCGTGTTGGTCGTAGGGCTATAACGTGTATGTGCTCAGTATCAAACCTCAATATACATTTTTCTAGAATAGCAGAAAAATGTGAAATGTGCTGAGGGAAGACATGCTTAATTTGCTGCAAAATAAGTTGTACTTGATGTTTGTCTAGCCCTCTATCTGTCTGTCTATCTATCCATCCATCCATCCATCCATCTATCTATCTATCTATCTATCTATCTATCTATCTATCTATCTATCTATCTATCTATCTATCTATCTATCTATCTTTCATTCTATCTTCTGCCTTAGCCTGCATGATGTTTTATTTTTTTACTTTCATTGTGTTATTGTTTTTATTATTAGTATTATTAGGCCCATTTTTTTGTTAGTTTTTATTACTGCTTCTGTTTTGTGTATTAATACTTTGGCATTAAGAACTGTGATGCTGAAAATTGCTTGACATTACAACTATAGTTGTTCAATAGGCAGTCGAGTCCTGAAAATGTAATGGTGTCAGTTCTGTTATAAAAAGCGATTATGTGTGCAGAACAACCTCGTTTTGCACTCTAACACAGGACTGACAACCCATATTCTGCTGCTGTGTGAATGTGGCCTCAGAGCGATCTTATTGACGGCTCTCATGCGCAAAATGCCTCATTCGTACAATTACACCCGGCCCTGAAACACTATCACACAGCATCTTTCAGCAGTCAGCAGATTGTCCCGTCGACCCACCAATAATCAGCTCAGTCTATTCCATCTCTCCTCTTCAGACCCCATTGCCCAGGTTGGGCCACATCAATGGCAGGATCAGACTGCCATGCTAATCACCACTGTCAGGATGAAAGAGGCAGGGTTAATGTCCTCTGACAGAGGCATGTACACCAGCCATCTTGATAAGAAAGAGGCCAGTATTATTGCCCCAAGGCTGCCCATTTCCTAGTCACGGACGGGGTATTGTGGAAGGCAATCGATGTCACAGAGCCCTGATCATGTGTCTTGTCCGTAACATGTATATCTCGCCCTTCAGATCAGCCATTGAGGATACAGCGAGATATATGTGTTGGGTTTGGGTCAAAGAAAGACAGAAATAAAAGCGCTTTGTATCGCTGCCAAGGCCTCTTCAGATTTATGATGCCCAATTACAAAGGAGTGTGCGACCACCTTTTTTCCATTAGCCTATCAAAATCTTTAGTGCTTGTTTGTGAATAGGTTATCAAGCCTTTCAGAGGAGACAATGAATTTATAACCCCCTCACATTCCTCAAAGAGGGACGTTTAATACTGGGTCTTTGAACTACACATCTCTCTCTCTTTCTCTCTGCTATGTTGCACACAAATACACACTCACAGGTATATGTGCATTAGATGGCAATCGTTTTTGTTTTGTTTTTATATCTTTGCTTTTCAATTCTCACTACAGATTGGCTTTAGAGACACAATCAACAGTTATTGTGTATCAAATCTAAACCTTTTAAACAAAGACTATCGGCCACTTAATCTGTTTTTCATTTCCTCTACGCCGACTCAAGAGTAAGAATTGTCCATGGTGATTTCAGTAGCAGATCTAGTCCGTCCTGTTCAAAGAAGTCGAGCTGATCTTATTCTGTCATGTTTGCTGGCAAGTTGCCCTCGGTCTATGACAGCTAAATAACACGGCAGAGGAAAATAACCCAGAGAAGAGGCACCTGCTCCAGAGGGAGGAGAGCTTTACCAGACACATGCATAAAGCAGCATGAACACTATTTTTCAGGTTTCTTTGCATCATATGCCTTACTTTAAGATGTTCATTTTGCTTTTATGCAAAAAACAATATTAGCTTTCAAACGAGAAGTGTTTAAAAGACTTTAAAAGACTAATTTAATGGGGGTTTTTTCATAGATACACACATGTAATACAATACGGTGTCCACAAAAAATATTAATCTGCTTTCAACCTTGACAATAATAAGAAATGTTTCTTGAGCAGCAAATCAGCATATTAGAATGATTTCTGAAGGATCATGAGACACTGAAGACTGAAAATTCAGTTTTGCCATCACAAGTATAAATTACATTGTAAAATAGTTATTTAAATACAAAAAAAGCTATTTTAATTTTTAAACACATTTCATAGTATAACTAGTTTTACTTTACACTGTATAAATGTATATGATCAACAAGTTATGACAACATGTTTTTACATTGCTTTAACTCATATTTGTTAATTCAGGATAATGTAATTTGTTGAAATGACTTAATCATTCAAGCTGATTGTACTTCATTTAAGGCAGCGACTTTTTTTTATTTTTTAACAAATAAATGCAGCCTTGCTGAGCAGAAGAGACTTCTTTCACACAAAAAAACGTAATTATTCCAAACTTTTGACCGGTAGTGTAGACCTAAACTAAACTAAATAGATATAATATATTTTATTCACTGAATATTATTTAATATATTCAGTAGATGGAATTTTGGAGACCTTATAAAATCAGAGAAAACAAAAGGACATGTTGTGTTTGAATAACAGTGACGAGGCGTTTGGCATTTAGATAGCCTACCTGTTTCTCGCGCATTCACAAAAAAATTGGAGTGTGTAGCCTTTTTTTATTATTATTTTTTTTTATGGTGGTGGGGGTGAAAAGGCAGAGCGGGTGCCTGCGGCTGTCATGGCAACCGATGGCAGAGTTTTGGGCATGCTTTGTCACGGCCATTTCTCCGACATGGTTTAAGAGGCTCAGTGGTTGGTCACATCTCAGTTTTAGGAGTTTCTTTCATTCTCCTCCCCATTGTCCCTTTCTAACTGCCACGTGTTGTCAGGCAATCAAAACCCGAACAGGGAAAAGTGCCGAGACGGTGCAGGAATTCACAGGCAGCTCAGAGACGGCACTTAAACTTCAGTAGGCCTGTCCATTCCTGCCCGGTTTTTAACCCTTCCGGTGGAAAACCCACACGGATCAG
This sequence comes from Rhinichthys klamathensis goyatoka, assembly GCF_029890125.1. Taxonomy (NCBI): domain Eukaryota; kingdom Metazoa; phylum Chordata; class Actinopteri; order Cypriniformes; family Leuciscidae; genus Rhinichthys; species Rhinichthys klamathensis. The sequence goes on from NW_026606612.1 coordinate 305,784, forward strand.
CTAATTGTGCTAGATCTATAGATCAGGCAGGCGGCTGTCCGCGGGGATAATTGAGCTAAAAGTAGGCTACTGTGTTGTTTGCTCCCGCTGCGGTCCACTATGAAATCACCTTTTTTGCACATGCAATTCAAGCCAGAGAGTCTGTCGAAAACAAATGCGCTAGGCTAGGGTCACATTGTGTCAGGCATGGTGTTTCACCCGCAGAAATAAAAACGTCTGATTCTGCTGGACGGTACCGGTGGCATCAGACCAGTTGGAGACTTGTTTACAGTAATCTGTTTACAGCTCTTGCATTTGCGCACAATGTATAAAATAGTAGGTCGTCTGATGGCGGCCAATTCTGAGGCATTCAATGGAACGCTGCACGCGCTTCCCGCGCCTGTACTTTTCCTGTTCCAAGTCACAATAGACGTCATGTAGCGCGTGCTGCAGTAAGTCGTGGTATTATTAGCATGGCATTTGAAATCTGCGCAGTGAGGTTATATCTTATTTATTTCAGTTTAATGTCTGCATGAGCCCATAGTAGAGCCCATAGCCCATAGAGGTGTGTGCTGCCCAATAGATAATAATTGTATTATTGATGGTGTAGCGGTAGCCTACATGTTCTCCTTCAAACAGACAATGTCACCAAAAAAGGAATTATAGGCTACGAGTGACAACGAGGAGACCATGATCTCTATTTAAAGTTGCAGAATTAATGAAAAACCACACAGTTATGTCAGATTGTAGGCCAACCCGGAATTCTAATCTATATGAGTTCCCTCTGTAATTTTTAAAATAGTATTTTTTTTTATTGAAGTCTTAAGTCATTCCTTTGTAGACCCTTCCACGTTTGTTATAATTAGTCCAGCATTTAGACTGACATCCATGTGATAGTTTAGTCCTTATTTATCCATCTTGTTAGTGATTAAAAAAAAACTTTCAAAACATTCAAAATTCATATTTGAAGTTGATTAGGCCTATGTTGAACAGCAGTGTTCGACATAAAGACGTTGTTTTACTCAGAATAAACTGCCATTTTAAAAAAAATCCACAGGAAATTTGTGAGGTAACACATGCCTGAAAATGTTAATCCTCGACAGGTATGGGAGTAAGTGCAATGACTGCACAATTATCTTGCTTGGTACCTACATTTACAATGTAATGAAAAGTTCTGCGCTAACATCACCAAAGTAATATATAATCTCATCTGTTTAAAAAGGGATTGTTTGTTGTTTTAAATATTAGACATTGATGAGCGTTCAGAGACAGTTCTGCTGCCGGTGTTCTGACGATTTGTGCTGCCTTGTCGAAAAATGCTACCGTAGTGCGAATCGATCACAGAATGTCGATTAATATTATATGAAATACAATTATAATACAATTCTAAGTTATGAGTAGCTACTGTAGACTACTGTTTTTATTTTTTAAACGGTGTGAAAAGTAGAAATTATCATCAAATATTGACTTGTCAAAGCACACCTTTCCTTAGTAACTGAAACTTTCAATTATTCTTGTTCAGCTGGCTGACCGTACAAATATTCATATGGTAGTTATCATTTTTTAAAGGGAAATTACTTTATAACACATGAAAATTTACCTTTTGTTAAAAAAAAAACTGAGTCTGCACATGCGCATAACCAGTAAGTAGCAAATCTCGATGGGTAGCATGAATCGTCAGAACACCTGCTTTCAGCTGTAATATCTGACACAGAGCTATGGCGCCCTCTTCTGGTTCGGTGACATTATTGATTCACAACAGGACAAACATTTAGCCCTGGCTAGTGCTAGTGGTTAATGAAGTCAGCCATTGAACTTTTGAAACATTTTGGCAACATACCAAAACCTTAATATGACCGTACGTCTTAATATGACATGCAGTTCTGATATTTTAAGGTCATTCTTATTAGAGAATAGTCAGAAAGAGAGAAATTATCCAGGTCTGTGGGCGACAACGCCTTGTTGATGCCAGAGGTCAGGTGAGAATGGCCAGACTGATTCAAGCTGACAGAAAGGCAACAGAAACTTAAACAACCAGCCGTTACAACCAAGGTCTGCAGATGAGCATCTCTGAATGCACAACACGTTGAAACCTTGAAGCAGACGGACTAGCAGCAGAAGAACACACACACCTGTGACACTCCTGTCAGATAAGAACAGAAAACTGAGGCTACAATTCACACTGGCTCACTAAAATTGGACAATAGAAGATTGGAAAAACGTTGCCTGGTCTGATGAGTCTCAATATCTGCTGCGACATTCAGATGGTTGGGTCAGAATGTGGCATAAACAACATGAAAGCATGGATCCATCCTGCCTTGTATCAATGGTTCAGGCTGCTGCTGGTGCGGTGTGGCAGATATTTTCTTGGCAGACTTTGGGATCCTTAGTACCAAATGAGCATTGCCACAGCTTACCTCAGTATTGTTGCTGACCATGTCCTTCCCTTTATGACCACAGTGTTCCCATCTTCTGATGGCTAAGGATCATGCACCATGTCACAAGGTTCAAATCATCTCAAACATGACAATGAGTTCACTAAACTCAAATGGCCTCCGCAGTCACCAGATCTCAATCCAATAGAGCAGCTTTGGGATGTGGTGGAATGGGAGATTCGCATCATGGATGAGCAGCTGACAAATTTGCAGTGACTGCATGATGGAATCATGGACCAAAATCTCAGAGGAATGTTTCCAGCACCTTGTTGAATCTATCCCACTAACAATTAAGGCAGTTCTGCAGCCAAAAGGGGGTACTTGCAAGGTGTACCTAATATAGTGGTCAGTGAGTGTGTATATATATGTATATATATATATATATTTTTTTTTTGTTTGTTTGTTTGATTACCTTTTTTTTTTTTTTTTTTTTTTTTACATATTTAACATTTCCCCTTAAAATATAAAAAGAAGGACTCAAGTAGATCCAGTCTCTTTTAAAAATTTCTCCTAACTCCATCCTGACACTGGAGCAAGGCATGGAGGATACTGCCATCTTCTGGACTTTCACTTGAGTTAAATGCTTACAGTCCAAGAGGGTTTGAAACATTTCAACCTTATCTTTACATTTAATACATTAACAACAAATCTCACATCATTTTTTTTTTACTTGTCAAGCTCAATTTAGAAGCTAAATTAATTACTTTAAATTATATATATATAATTCTGGTGTGGTTGCATCATTTGATGCATCAAATCCACCTGATCTTCTGATATTTTAAATATTTTCATTATCTCAAATAAAAATGGATTTTTTTTTAAAGTAAGCATCAGTCAAATGTTTTAATGCCTCTTTCAGAGTTCACTTTTGAAAACTTGGCAAGTTCCATTTAGAAGTTTAAGTTAATGACATGAAATTAATTCTGGTGATTCTTCTCTATTAGTTTCGTCTTGATGTTTTGACATGACTAGAAACTACATTTCCTTGCATACTTAACATACTGTACAGAACTCCTAAAATAGTGCCATATTCCTTAACAATTTGTTCCCCACGAAGAGCAAGTGTCTGCATGACGAGCGCGAATGCTCTACGTTAAAGAGCACGACAGTGAATCTATTGAAAGATTAAACAACCCATCAACCATCTGATTACTTCCCTGGAATGCAGTAGGTGACATCAGATGAATGATTGATACAGTATCTTTCGTGTATAGGAGATCCACTGAAGAATGTGATGCTCTGTTTATTGCTAACATTACTCTAAAATACAAAAACAAATGTACATTTTCTTCTTACAGCCTGCACCCTCTCTCTAACAGTTTCACAAATGCATTTTCTCAGTTCTCTCTGGGACAAGTGAAAAGATTACTTCTCAAGTCACAGTCTAATTTCACACTTTATACTCTTTCATTCCGCACTCTCGCTGTTTCTCTTTCTCTCTCTCTAATTCTGTTTTCCTCAGGCAGTCATCCCTTCAACTTCCTGAGTCCTGACACTGATCCTATAATAAAAAGAAAACATATGATCAGACAGACCAGTCTAGAAACCAACACTTTTTTTTCTATTAGAAGAGTCTATTACCAAAGCTATGATGGAAACTCAGCTGCATATATTTCCATTGACAGAAGAAGCAATATTCATCATAAAGCAGATTGATGCATTGCCATTGGAGGGAGGAGAACGTCACACTTGTTTATAGGGGTGGTTTTCTCTCAATCTGACTCCCAAAACACTCACTTTGAGTCATTTACCCCCCAAAAAGAAAGCTGATTATTGCCATTATGTAAACAGGCCACTTACCTCTATATACAGACATGTGCCTTTGCTCATTGAGGACTGTTATGATGCAGAGGACTGTAGACAAGAAAGCTTATTTTAGAGATCAAGTGCAGGATTCTTTCCAACATTCAGGTGCGATATTTTACCATTTTTTGTCAGTGATGTGCAATCAGTCTAACCCAACTAAAAAAAAATTATTTTACAGATTAAAAAATATATATATATAATAATAAAACATTTAGATCTTAGCGTTAAAATTAAATCTGGGGAAAATTAAATAAGAAAAAAAAAACAGAAATAGAAAAAGGGAATGCTATTGAAACAGTCATTAATACAGCAATGACATCCAATCTGACAATATTAAGCCATCAATATCACCAGAGCATGTAATTAGAATCAGGCGTATCATTTCATACAAATAAGATATGCATGCAAAACTGATACTGCTAGGTGTCATACCTAAAATGCAAATAGAATATGAACGTGTAAGGACTTAAATGTAAATCACAGAGCTGTCCATGCAAGTATGTCAATGAGCCATCAGGAGGAACAGTGCAGGGAAGTGAATCAGACAGATTGAACTGCTAAACTAGCCACTGAACTTCCTCAGCATGACTTTTTCAAGCACAGGGTTAAGCCAAGAACAAGCCAAAGCAGTTTTAGACATTATATCACGGCAGCATAAAGAAAGATGCAATTGAAGTGAATTGCTTCCGCAGTGAATTTTGATTGTGTTGTCAGACAGAATTTCTCATAAAGTTTATAGACACGTGAACAGCTGTCAAAATCAGTTCCTACTCACCATTGATCTCAACAGAGATAAAACAGTAGAATATGTTTTCACATCTGAGAAGTAAAGTGTCCAGTTTGGAAACATTATCCCACAAAAATCCCCCTTCATTCCAGCGAAAAACATCCGATGTCCATATTCCCTCAAAAAGTCATCCTGTTTGTTTGTATGAAAACCACTTTCTTTTCAAGCTTCTGCTGCGAGTTGTGTGTCCAGTCCATCACTGAGCTCCTCTGCAGGTAATTCATCTGAAGCACCTGCTCCCCGTTCAACTCACTACTTCTGAAGACCCACTTCTCTGGTATTCCTGTCAAACACCACAAGCCAGTGACGAGGGAGTTATGGAGAGAAAGACTGTGACCGAGAGAAAATAACAGTGAGAGGCAGAACAAGAGAGAGAGGAAACGAGAGGTGACACAGAGTAACATCAGTTATTGCTCTGGCAGTTGAGACGCACAAGCCAAACCCCTGTAGCCCTTTATTCACTGCCACACTGCCTCTCGTTCTCTCTCTCTCTCTCATGTTCCCTTCCTTTCTCTGAGAGCATGAATATGTTATTATGCTCACAAAAGCCTTATGTATTGTTTATGAATTACCAGCTTTCCAGTCAACAAAGGCTATTTTCATAAGAAACCTCCATTTCATTTCAGCTTCAATTTGATTACCAGCTAAAGAATAGAAGCCCTTCGGCCAAACCCCCAGCGGCTCCCCTCTGTTCTCCCTGGTTTTATTCATACCCATTGAAAGACCTTTATTGCTTTCCTTTCATACTGACAGAGGGAAAAGCTTTTAGAGTAAACCATTGACAAAAAAAAATATTGCACAGCTATTTTGCACAATAACCATATGAAAGAGCAGCCGGTGTATGCGATGCGCCCTAGCTGCTCTTCTTTCTTTCTCTGTTTTATTTATATATTTCAATATTCTAAAGCACAAGTACAGAGAATGAATGGCAGTTTGTTCAGAGTGACGAGATAAGGTGTCTCGCAGTCCCACAGAACATGTCATTTTGAAATGATTGCTATCCAGGTCCGGGGCAGAGAGCAAGAGTTTGGCGTAGGGCAAAAGGTTTATAATGGAGCTGGTGAATTAAGCTGTCTGGATATGGAGAGTGTAGAAGGTCCACTGACAAATAAACCTTGGTGGTTTTGGAAAGACTGAACCAATGGCGTAGAAGAATCATGGGGGGTTCCCCGAATAACCATTTAGTGAACAGTTTTTTCAGTAAATAACGTTTTGTGCAATGGAAGGATTCCATGTTAAAGGTTCGATAACACTTTAGAATAAGATCCTATTACTTATAATTCGTTAATCCATTAAGGTAGGGTAGGTAATTTCGGAGAGGCTAGCAATAGCAAGCTAGCTTCGAAAGCATTAGATCCTACCCTCCCTTCAGTGTTTCCAAAGCCACGCCTCCTTCAAAACACTTGAACACAGGTCGTGCACAGCCTGAGCAGAGTCTGCAAAGCTTCCCTATAGATGGCGTTAAACTACTGGTGTCTCAAAGCACATAACATTACAATAATAATGAACATAAACAACTGACAGAGCTCTGACTTGTACCACTCTGCGTCCGAAATCGCGTATTGTAGGTTCTACATTTGAATTTGATTTTACTTTGCGATCGTTAAAAAAGTTTTCTATATATAGTATGAACATAGTATGAATGAAATTTGGACGTACTACTTCCGCCATGTTGTTACTGTCACATGACCTACTAGCGTCAGTTGCGTCGCTTCACTGCCATTCATAAATCCTCTCCTGTGGCCTCATGGGAGAGTAAAGTGTCCATCGAATGCACACTTAAGAATCTCGGCGGAGGTCAATCGGGGACTTTTCGCCATAGGCGTCGATTTCGGTGGGGACGGTGGGTACGCGTCCCCACCAGATTTCGCCATGAGTCATTTTGTACCCACTACTCTTGGAAACATTGAGGATGTACCTAATACAAATAAAACATCTCCAGTTAACTAGCAGAGCATTCATTTAGTTCGCTCTTAAATAAGAGATATAGCGCTAAAATGTTTTGTTTTTTAACTCAAGCTGAGCGCTCGTGTCTGCTGCTATCAGTGTCGTGGATACAGTGTTCTCTGTGGCTCGCACACAGTCTTCACTCGGACGCGCGCTTCAATCGCCGTTGCGGACTCTGTGCAGTTGCATATGGGGTGTTTTATGGAGCGCTGCATTTAAAAATCTGTTCTTCCAAAGCGAGGTGTGTATTGATTGTTCATTGATGGTATGAAGTTAAGCCCCCTTAACAATTTCACATGCCCCCTCAGTCATTTCATCCTGCAGCCGGGCCTGGGAGAGACTCTCTATATATTCATTCCGGTGAAATTACAAAATAAAATGCACACAAACGTGTCTCTGGCTGCTTGATATAGACTGTAACCACTGATGAACATATTCAGTTTTGAGAGAAAAAAAAAACTATACCGAGGGCGGATTAGTATCCGTAAACTCTGACACGCTTGGCCAACGATCTACCACTGGACCATTTAAAGGTGCTCTATGTAACTTTTCTACTAAAATGAATCCTTTTTTTATTGCCTGTGTGCATAGGCGTCATTTACGGGGGGGACGGGTGGGACATGTCCCCACCACTTTTTGCCAGGGTCGATATTGTCCCCACCACTTTTGAAACATCTCGCGTCACGGATGTACCAATACAAATAAAACATCTCCAGTTAACTAGCAGCATTCGTTTCATTCATTTGTTAAATAAGACGCGATCTAGCGCTGAAATGTGTTGTCTTCACTCGGACGCGCGCTTCAATCCGTTGCAGAGATTCTATTCGTTCCAGAGAAATCACAATTCAAAATGCACACAAACGTGTCCCTGCTTCTATGGGTTCTAATCCGCACTCGTATAGTTTTTTTTTCCTTCATCAAAACCGATAATGTTTATCAGTGATAAAGTATATCAAGATTCTTGATATACAACCACTGATAAACATTATCGGTTTTGATGAGGGAAAAAAACTATACCGAGTGCGGACTAGAACCCTCAACCTCCGACACGCTTGGCAAAAATTCTGCCACTGGACTATCACAATACATATGCAACGCAAGCGGATCTATGGATACTAACAACATTATATTAGATCTCATTTTACGACCAATTAAACCCAAAGTACCATCACATTTTTGGTCGGACATCATACATTTTTATTTATTTCAATCAGTAAGCTACAGGACATCGTCTTTCAAACCATGACCTGCGCGAAAGAGAAAAAAGAATGAATGCGTCATTGTACCCAGCACTTTTGAAAATGCCCTTCCGAATGCGTCTCTGTCCCCACCACATTTCAAACCAAACTGACGCCCATGCCTGTGTGTGAAGGGGATGTAATCACACATTAAAATGATCCACTTGTCGAGTTTTGCTATTACCTCTGAAGGCCAGTATTCCTATTTCTATGTGAAGTCTCCGGGTCAGATTTACCGCGAAATCCAACGGATGTGACGTGCATGCGCGCTCCCAAGCCTCTCTCCTTATATACAGTCTATTGTAGACGGTCAGGGAGTTACGTCCGGTTAAAGGCACACGTTTTTCGGCTTATATCTCAGTCAATCTTTGATCAATATTCCCAAGACTCTAATCGTTCGTAGTGCTGGATGGGGCCTTTCGAACGAGCCCTCCCCCGAGGTCCAACTTGCCCGGCTCCCACGAGTTATAGCCATTCGAAATCGGGGGTCCCAGCGAACGGCGATCCGGTAGGGGGCATCCCCGAGGCCCGCCACTCTAGCGTTCGGGCAAGGGTTCCCCTGGTACCTCCTCCCCCAAATTGGAGCTCTCTGGGTCTTTGCGTTCCAGAGATACGAGCGATTTTCTTCCGAGATCGTGACGTCACCGGCGTCCGCAATTTTGCAGCGCGCCCGATGGTTTTCTGCTAATATCTCTGCGAAAACACCACCAAAAACTATGGAACTTATATGGTTCTTTTCAGCTCGACTAGATGGTCCCAACGAGCTCGGTGCTCGCCGAATCCGTCTAGTATTCGCCGAGATATTTGCGTAATAGACGGTATTGTCTGTGAGTTCGAGCACGAGCACTCTTGTAAAATTTGGTTGCAATCTGAAACATCACCACTAGAGGCCGCTAAAAGCACCTTTAAGAACTCAAAAAAAAATTTGCGGATCGATGCATGTATTTACGGGTTAAACAGGCTGCAGAGTTTGTACCCAGCACTTTTGAAAATGCACTTCCGAATGCGTCTCTGTCCCCACCACATTTCAAACCAAACTGACGCCCGTGCTTTTCGCCCACTGTTTTTCGAAAACTATGTATTCGGACATACTACTCCTTTGATGTAGGGTAACATGGGGTAAAATTCCCCCTTAAGATCATTGTGCATTTACCTGTAAATTGTAACACATTTAGATATAAGTTTGGCGTGTGCAGGATGATAATACATCAGCCAATGTGTTATTATAAGGAAATAAATAGAAACATTTGCTAATTTATTTGTTATAGGACAAAATATAAAATTATTCAGAGGCCATCTTACCCCAGTATTGGGGTAAGTTAGCCCCCTACTTGGGGTTTTTGGTCATATTTTGTAGATTGACTACATCTACATCCATTCACTTTTATTGCAGAAAAAGAGTAGCGTGAATATTCCATAGCATTTTGTATTCCATGAAAATTTTGCAACTCATTTGACTTTCCATCCAGAAAGTCAAATGGGTTTGGAACAACATGAGGCTGACCAAATTTAAAATCTCCTTAAAATCACAGAGGTCTTTACCCCAAACCCCATGTGTGCGCATATATCGGACTCTCTTTAGCCTTTCGCTTCTGTGGAAGGGTTAACAAAAACCAGGCGAAACACGAAAGACAGCAGTTTGGGGTAAATCAGACTTTTGTTCCAGACACAAGAGATAGTAGCGAGCACAAAGGTGTTCTTCATTCACCTGTCTGTCGTTAAGAAAAGCGGACTCTGTGCTGAGTTATCACAGCGTTTGATCTGGGAGTTAAAAGATGAATTAGATGCTCTTTTATGCGTTTTATGAGTCTTTGTATTTATGTAAGAATATTCAGCAGTAGACAAAGGTGACTGATCCATTATTCATCCCTGGGCTAAGGCAGGTCTGGCAGTTTGAAAAGAGGCTGACATTTGAGCTTTTTCACCAACATCTGCAAAATTATATCCTTTCCATTGTGAGTCAATGAGGGGCAGTCAGCGTCCATAAAAGAATGAAATTTGGCCTGTCACTTGCATAAGGTTGAAAGTACAACCTTAACCCTTTTGTGGGATAAATGGAAAGGAGACCGAGCTTTTGTCTTTCATCTAGCGTTGCTCAGTCTAATAGGGTTTAGGATCTGAACTTAAGAATTGCTTAAACGCAGCGTTCTTAGTCAAGCAGAAATACAAAGTAGGCCACCATGGGATATAATCAACTTTTTAACCTGTGCATGATGTATTTAAACATGACTGAGATCAAATGATGGACTTAAATTGTTTTAATATAAGAACTAAGCTACTTTAACTCTCGGTGAATGTACATCTTTGTTGATCATGCAACATGCCATTCAACCAGTTGGATTTGAGGGACAAGTTTACAGTTTATGTCAAGTTTTAGCTTACAACCTTAGGTGCTTCTACATCAGTCTTATTTCCCTCTGATTTTAGGGAGATGTTTTGGGAAGGGTTAGGTTTAGGGGTAGGGATAGGGATAGGACTAAAAAAATTTAGACAGGAATGTTGTTCCAGAATCAACAAATTGTGTTGATACAGGAACATGTCTTACTTGGTAAAATCATAGTCATGACCTATAATTCACAATGCCAGGAGTGGGTGGGTGGTTGCCAAGGCATTGCTATGCAGTTGCTAAGGTGTTCTGACTGGCTTATGGGGTGTTGCTAAGTTGTTGCTATGGTGCTCTGGGTGGTTGCTTACTATCCCAAGTCTATACTGATACCTATGGCTTAGAGCTGCGTGATTAATCGCTAAAAGATCTCAATCTCGATTCATGTAATCACGCAATCTCACTCCTAAATGACCACGATTTTTTCAAATAATTAATTCAAATTAATTAAACATTTTAAATAGACTGCAGCAGTTAACATTTTGTCAGAACCTCTAGTAAATTGTTATTTTGTTAAGTTGTCTCTTGTCTGTTCAGAATCATGGGAGTATCGTGATCTTTATTTGAAACAAGAAAATCGTGATTCTCAATTTATCCAAAATCGTGCAGCTCTACTGGTACGCATCCACATGTACCAGATGTGGCCCGGATCTGGGCCGACACTATGTTGCTGTCTGGGACAGTCTTAACAGCTTCGGTCAGGCCTAAGTTTTACAGACAAAGGGCCAGATTTACTAAACAGGGGAAATTAGCATGAGAGCTAAATTCCAAAACAGCGCTGATGGGAGTGGAAAGTTCTGCACGTGATCCACTGACGACACACAAATTAAAGAACACAGACGCAGCCGGATCATTTCCATAATGACCAACACAATCTACCAAGAGCAGCGCAAATTAGCGTCTGGTTTAAGACATGATTTTTGGGGCGGTAAATAATGGTGCAAATACCAGTAAATTGACTTGTGCAAACCTTAGTAAATCACCTTGCGTGATTCATTTAAATACTCTCCATAGCCTACATTTTGCGTCTGGAAAGGGAAACTCCTACAAATACATATGCAATAAGGTCAGCCACAAAAATAACGGTGTCCAAGCCTTTTCAGCGCTCATTTTTCACTGCGTGTCTTTAGTGAATCCTGACAGTAGTTTTTTAACGCCAAAAGAGGATTTGCGCTGGCGCAAGCTACTAGTAAATCTGGCCCACAATCATTTAGACAGACACATTTTCAATGTTCTGAAACAATGCAATCAAATATTTTTGTAATGTCCATTTATAATATTTTATTAACCATGCAGAATAGCTGAACATACTTTTTAAGTTTAAAAATACCACAGTAAGACAAAATACACTTTACGTTTTAAAGATACATTTCAAACAAGTCTCAATATCTTATGCAGTGTTTTAAAGATTTTTTTTATATTTGTAGATAATTATTAAGCAGCACAACTGTTTTCAACATTGATAATAATAAAAGTTTTTGAGCAGGAAATCTGCATATTACAATGATTTCTGAAGGATCATGTGACACTGAAGACTGCAGTAGCTAATGATGCTGAACGTCGGCTTTGCCATCACAGGAATAAATTAAATTTTAAAGTGTATTAAAACAGTTTAATATTTAATTTACAATATTACTATTAAATACAGCCCCAATAACCTAGTAAGAAACTTCATTTAAAAAACATAAAAAACTTTGTGTACATCCCACAAAGCTTTGTATTCATTCACACAAAATTAAATCAATGTTGTCTATCTATCCTGACTAAGGCCGTGACTAGCATAATTTTGAATAGCATAATGTGAATAGAAATGGAAGTGACACTTGCCCTTGTGTAAAGACATTATATATGTGGAATATTTTTTCTGCCATTCATCACAGTCTGACAGTCCATGTACAGTCAGTGTAGCAGGGAATTTGATTTGGTTAACACAATTAAAACTTTTGAAACACACAGAGCGGCTCAATTAAGTGACATTTAACATTTTCTGTCTATCTCTGTACCATTCTCTTCCGTTCTCTGGGCTTTGTCCTTATGTAAATGTGTCCTAAACGTCAGTCTTTCTCAAAATGTCAAAGTTGCCTCAGTTCTGACACAAAAGAACAACCTGCCTCCTTCTGCATAAGCCTCAGCCAGTGATTAAATCTCCCACAATGCCTTGCTGTCCCTGAGGATTGTGAGTCTTTGGAAGCGTTTGGTGCGAGTCATTGTTTGCCATAATAGGGTGGAGGTGGAGGTAGCGATGTTGGAAAAACAGATATGAGACAGACAGACACACACACACAAGAGTTTTTCCACACCTGCACCGCAGCCCTGTGGGTTGAAATATTGATGTGCCAACATCTCAAACAATGCTAAAGCCATGAACAAACCAGTGACATTTTCATCATAATCCAGATATTCTTTCTTACAATACACAGAAATGAAAGAAACAGCACAGGAGACGTCAAGCCAGGAATTTAGATTGCAAATGAATATTGAGTTTGGTCGGAGCGACGGCACAGAAATAACTTGATGTGGAGAGAAAGAAAGAGAAACATTTGAACATCCATCACATTACCGGTGTACACAAAAAGAGAATCCAAAATCCACAAACTTCTTTTGAGTTTCAGCCTTTTCTGTTCGGCGGCTTCCATGTGCATCTGTTGCCATCTCAGCCCTGGATTATCATAGACAATGGGAATGAAACAAAAGAGGAAATAACAGAAAGAAGGTTTGTGCCATGTCTGTACTGTGAGCAGTGCATATGTGCTAGGGCTATATTTAATAAATGAACAACTGAAGTTTGTCATGGCAATTGACTGGCTAGCTAACAGGGAACGTTCTCAGAACTTTGGCTGACATTCTAGCAAGTTATGAACAAACATTTGTTCAACGTTTTGTTAACATGTTCAAATGCAGATTAAAATCCTCATTGTAAAATAACATTGTCTGAAAATACACACTACCGTAAGTAAGATAAGATTCAGTAAGACAAGATTCATACAATAAAAGGGGTCATGACATGGATTTTTTATTATTATTTGAATGTTCCTTGAGGTTCACTTATGTTAAAGGGATAGTTCACCCCAAAATGAAAATTCTGTCAGTAATTACTCACCCTCATGTTCCAACCCCGTAAGACTTTCGTTCATCTTCGGAACACAAATTAAGATATTTTTTTGGATTAAATCTGAGAGCTGGATCACTAGGCTTCTAAGGGATTGAAACTTGCTGGCCGAGAAAAGTTAAAGACATCGTTCAAATAGTCCAAGTGACTACAGTGGCTCAATCTTAAGTTTAAGCGACGAGAATACTTTTTGTGCGCAAAAAACAAACAAAAATAACGACTTTATTCAACTATTCATTTACTTCTGTGGGCCTTGAGATTTCACGTAGTGAAACTGCGCAGCGCTTCTGTGTTGGACGTCACACACATCACACACATGACCAGTGTCGGCCAATAGTGAGCCTACGTGTGACGTACAACACAGAAGCTTTGCGCAGTTACACTATGTGAAATCTCAAGGCCTATGGACATCACTGGTCACACAATATCAAAACTAGCTCTTTTTGGAGCTTGATTATAGCTGCAGTCCGTAGGTTTTTTGGGTTAAAAATTATCCAAAATAAAATTGAGCAAATACATAACCAGCCAGTGTTCAAAACTCTCTGCTTGCCTTAGCTCAATTCAAAACGCTAAGCTTGTAATAATGTTTTTAACTACAGTGGCACTGGTGGATATCCACGGGAAATTCAAGCATGTCTTTGCGTCATTACGTCACATCTGTACACATAAAGAAGGAGTCTCGGCTAGTAGGCTATATTGCGTGTGAGAATGTTGGAGATGTATAACCTTTTCTCACAGCACTTGTTATAATTAAACTTATCAATTTGATGGCGGATCCAGAAAGGTTCAAACGACAATCACCAGTAACAACAGATTCACCCGTTGTAAAATGCAAAAGACTTCGGAGTGGCTACAGAAAAAAAGAGACTGCAACCAGGCCCATGCGAAAACAAGGATACTTATCGGAAGGGCTTTAAATGTAGTCACGCAATGCTGATGTTGAACATTAACAATTTAAGAACAAAGTATAATTTGCACTGATTTACGTGATATAAGTGATTGTTAGATTTAATCAGCGCGATTTACTGCAATGATTTTTTTTCCCTTAGTTGGTCAGAACCAGAACAAAAGTGGATGTTACTTACTTGTTCAGATGACATTTTCCGGTGAAAATTATTATGTTGGTCATACTTCCAAAAAGAATAATCTGGGATTCTGACAGTATCCACACCTGCGCGGTGACTGACAGCCGCACACTCCACATTGGATTCATCCGCGCTGTGCCGTGCCGAGGCACAACTCACGTAAAGTTGATAATTCCGTGAGTAACTGCAATTGCAGATGGCAGAGATGGCGACAAAGAGGAAAAACTGCGGACTGCAGCTTTAAATAAATGCTTTATTTATAATGAGGCCATTTTAAGCTATGAAACTTCCAGGAAGTTATGCTATGAAACCTCTTAGTACATGTCAAAAAATCAAGGCATATCTGATTTCTCATGTTATGACTAATAGTGCAAGAAAGGAATGAGACAAGCACAAATACCTTTTAAAGAGTCACAGTAAGAATTTGTATTTATTAATTAAATCAGCAAGAAATATAGAGTAAGACAGCGAGAGTGCTTTGGGAAGAGAAAGTAGTCGAGGTTATCTGGAAATTTCACAATACACAGTCATTTTGCAGTAGACAATATTTCATTTAAATACATAAATTAGACAGACAACATAGAAGACTCTTAATCTGTCAGTTCCTACCCACAGATTCAGTGTTCATTTAAAATAAATCTTGCATACGGTTTTCTTACAAAGGTTCTTTGCAATGCTGACAGAGCTAGAAATGCTGACAAAATTCTGGAAATCTCTTTTTCCAAAAAAGGCACATTTCTGAGCATTAAATACAATAAAGGATTATTTCTGTACAAAACAAAAATCTGTGAATGCACAAGTAGGGTTAAAGGGCCATAATAAAAGTAAAAAAAGAAAAGAAAAAGAAGATACAAGCTGCAAGGTGCAAAAGATCGACCGGACGAAATTAAAACTGAGGTTATTGTAAAAGCAACTTTGAAATGTAACCATTTAAGACTAGTTCCCTCAGATTTGTCTCCAGTATTGCATTGCAAGGTTTTCCATTGGAAAAATTCTACTGAATGTCATCACTTATTGAACATATTGGCTTATGATTCTAAAAGTCAGAGGACGCAGGCAGTGATGCAGGCCTGGCAACATTTGTAGGTACAGTGTGTCTATCATCCCTGAGACTCCCAGTTTTAAACTAGGAACCAATGACATCTGTGACGGTGAACTAAGTGATCGAACTGCAAGAAGTATTTTTTGGCAGCTTTGCCAGACCACACCTGATCCGGTAGAGACGAGAAGTATGTTTCTGCTAGATGATGTCTAGCCTCAATACATTTCCTTATATCATTAGCATATCTGAAAATGGGTTCAACTAGATACTTGGCACTGGCAAAAAAACAAAAAAAAAGGCTTAAAAAGGATCAGGTTTAAAAAAGGCATACTACTGTGACTGAAGGGATCAAGTCCAATTTTGTCACAATATTTACAAGCATTTTTGGTCAGGACTTACACAGAATACACAGAACACACAATTATCAGATGCGGTTTTCATTTCTAAATGCACAGATGGGATCACAAATTAGTCTCGTCCCAGGACGGGTCGTTCATACTCTTTAACACTTTCCTGACAATCTTCTCCAGCTCTTTCCGTGCCTTTTGTTCTTCTTCAAGAGTTCGCTTCATTCTCTTGTTATCCTGGTGATGTAAAAAAAATCAGAGCATCCGGGTCACGGCACCAGATTTAGACTTTCAACATTCAGCATAAAGGAACGTTTGCGTGTGGCATGTGGACTGACCTGCTTAAGTTCTTGAACCTCATCCCTTAAGGCATAAACTGTATCCACCAGACTCCTGGAATGAATATCCAGATGAAAAAATCATGAACAACTACAAGACAATTAACTTTTTTTTATGTGCAACATTATTGTAAGATTAATCCTGATAAATGATTGCATTAAACTGAGAGCCCTAATGACAATATAGCAATATTTTAATGCAAATTAACTGCATAAAGCAGTGATCGAACCTTTCTTCGAGTACGGTTTGACCATTGCTCTTTGTCTCTTCCACAATGATCTTCTCCTCCTCAGGAAAAAGCATATGTGGGCCTGGATCCTTCCTTGATCCTGAAAGAAGTTAAATAATGTAAGGTTAACAACTGAACTGTAACTGGTTAACAGACTCATTGACAGACTGTGTCAATTGTACATATATCTTTATAGATTTTTTTTAGTTTTAGTTAACTATAGTAACTGAATCGTACAGAATTTTTGAATGGGGCACTATTAAATGCGAATGCTTCTGTCCTATGAAAGCCATGGAGCAAAAGCAGTGAAAATATCTTTCTTGCTCTTTCATGTCAACCATCTCTTCAATATGTTCCCAACTACAACAACTAACTTATATTCAAGCCCTCAAAAAGAGCTCGTCACTTTCAATGCAAACAAAAGAAAAGAAAAAAAGTGTTTTAATTTTGATGTGTATATACGAGCAGCAGCTCTTACGGGACATAGAACCAATTCTGTTAGTGTGAGTTATCCATATAGTGTCATAGTCCGAGTCTTCGGATTGGTCAGAGGGAAATCCGCTGCTACGACAACCCACAGCATCCACATACGATTGGCCAACATCAGCCAGCACATGATTATGCATCAAATCAGTGCCCTGCCATGCTAATCAGGGATGGGGAATCAAACCAATCATATTGGAGAGGATGGGTGGGTTGAGAGGATGGACCAAACCAAGATGAGTAAAGTGAGGGACGCCCAATAAATTATATATAAGTGACAAAATGAAATAAAAAAATATAATAAAAAGCAATAATAATGGCAGGACAACATAAGAGAGAAATGGGTGAAAAAGAAAGGAATGAAGGAAGGGAGAGGAAAAGAGACAAATATGCATGTTAAAAGAGCAGAAAATATTAGATTGAGCAACATGGTAAAGAGTTAAGTCAACACACATTTAAATAGAGAATGCCATAAGAATTTAAAAAATAATCAAAAGATGTTGCAGTATTTTACAGACATATCGAAGAATGTTTATCAGAGACTTCAGTAGGACTTCAAATATGGGCCTTCTAGCCCAAATACACTACCGTTCAGAAGTTAGGGATTGGTACGATTAAAAAAAAAAAATTTTTTGAAAGAAGTCTCTTATGCGCACCAAGGCTCTATTTCATCAAAAATACAGTAAAACAGTACTGTTGTGAAATATTATTACACATTATTTAAAACAACTGTTTCTGTTTTAATACATTTTAAAATGTAATTTATTCCGGTGATGACAATGTTATTTTTGACAAAAAAAATTTCAACATCATTAATCCAGTCTTCAGTGTCACATGATCCTTCAGAAATCATTCTGATATGCTGATTTGCTGCTCAATCAATGTTGAGAACAGTTGTGTTGCTTACTATTTTTATCAAAACTGAATTTTCTCTGCATTCTTTGATCACTGTCAATTTTGATCAATTTAATGCATTCTTACTGAATAAGGAATTCATTTCTTAAAAAAAGAAAAATAATACTGACCCCAAACTTTTGAACGGTAATGTATATTTGAACCTTTAAACTGGGACAAAAAAAATGACGGTATTATGTGGGATTCACAGTTATATTTCCTTCACTCATTACACTCGTGTCACACAGTCTGGGACTGAAGTGAGATTTCAAAGAATATGAAAATCACAAGAGAATACATGACACACGTAAGAGTACATACTTGAGTTGAGTGTTTGCCGTGTTTTAGCGCTTGTGCAGTATGCTTCGATCACTTTCAGGATCTGAGCATCCTCCTCCAGAGCTACAGTGCCTTATGGGAAACAAGAAGAACAGAAAAGATGTAATTGATCAGGTAACACTGTGAGATGATTGTAAAGGGACTGTTTTCTTGCAAACAGTAAACACAGAAAGCAATGCATGTGACGTGTTAGTATAATAAATACATCACATGCATATGTGAAAACTAAGAGCCTGTTTACATCTGGTCATTTCATGCGTTTTCTCTCTCCGATTAAGAAATGACTAGGTTGAAAAGACTAGGTTGACACATTTATGTGGCCAAGTGTAAATGGAACCGTTTTAACAAATGAGATGGCTATCCGATCAGTAAAAAACCCGAAGTGACCAGGTGTAAACAGGCCCTAAAGGAACTTTAATTAAATAGAGTTACGAGTGTCATACTTTTTCTCACAGCAAATTCCTCATCAGATGGCTTCCTCTCAGATTTTCTTTTGGGCAGAAGCTTCTTCATGCTTTTGGGACTTTTACTGAGATCCTGAAGACATACGGAAGTTAGATGCAAATTAAAAAAATACCTCCACACAAAATAAGTGTATTTAATAAACAATGTTTCGCTAGTACATCATTTGTTTCATTCACAAATCCAGAGTGTATCATATGTAAATCACTGTACACATTGGTTTATAGCTAGTCTTCTGTTAGAGATGCTGTTAGTGTGTTAACATCAGTGGTGGAATGTAACGAAGTACGAATACTTCATTTCTTTACTTAAGTACATTTTTCACATTACTTTACTTAAGTAGAATCAATAGTGTATACTTATTACTTTTACTTCGTTACATTTTGCAGCAATTATTATACTTCCTACTCCACTACATTTCTACAACGTTCTGTTACATTTTCTGATCAGTTTTCCCCTGCCAAAACGTCATCCTGACCGTCCGTTCGTCGTACGTTTGTCTCACCAGTGAAGTTTGGTTGCCATATCAACCCGGTCACACTAAATGCGTCTCTATAGCACGCAGTGTGTTTATCGTGCAATTTATACGCGGAAATTTATTTTTAAGTGCATAGGATACGCATGGGTAGATTTAGTAGTGGTGTGGGGTGCGTGTGTAGCCTATTATACGTTTGGTTAGGATTAGTATGGCAAGCCAAGAGGTTCAGAATTACGCCATAAATTAATCGCGTTTACAGCCAAACCCCGTCAAATTAAGCTTGATGTGATTTATATTGCCTAATTGCAAGCTTGTTCAGAAATGGTGACAAAAACTTAAAAAATAACAGCTTTTCCATCATTATTGAACATCATAATAGGAGTATTAGGTTGAATGAGTTAGGATTAACTGTTTTATTAATCATTAGAATATAGACATTAAGAGAATAAAGTGTTATGCAAGTACTTTTACTTTTAATACTTAGAGTACATTTAAAATCAGGTACTTTTTTACTTTTTACTTAAGTAGGGTTGTCATTGTGGTACTTCTACTTTCACTAAAGTAAATATGTCTCTTGTTATTTGTACTTTTACTTAAGTACTGAGATTCAGTACTTCCTCCACCACTGGTTAACATACAAATAACATCTACCTCTTTGTAACACAATGCGGCTGAGGGTTTTAGGGGTGGTGCAGGTCGGAGGCAGCTGAGACTCCAGGGCTTCTGGGTTTTGGGGGGTTCAAGGGGCCCCCACATCATCCCACTGTGAGGAGTTCCAAGTGAAGAGAGATGAGGAAGAGTGTGGTAGACTGGAGATCCGCTTGTACTGCGAATCTCTGAGTGTCTGGACGGGGTGAGAGGGTGAGACGGCAGCTGAAAGGGAAAGAGAAGATCAGATGAGTGACTGAATATCACTGCATTTCTGTCGTTTTCAATATAGGTAAGGCTTCGAATTTTTTGAAAGAAATTAATACTTTTATTCCACAAGGACGCATTAAATTGATCAAAAGTGACAGTAAAGACATTTATAATTTCCCAAAAGATTTCTATTTCAATGTTGCTTTTTTATTTTTTATTTTCTCAGAAAGAAAGAAATGTATCACCGTTTCCACAAAAGTGTTAAGCAGCACAGCTGTTTTTAACACTGATAATATTAAGAAATGTATCTTGAGCAGCAAATCAGCATATTAGAATGGTTTCTGAAGGATCATGTGACACTGAAGACTGGAGTAATGATGCTGAACGTCGGGAGCATCATAGGAATAAATTACATTTCATAATATATATTAAAATAGAAAACAGTTATTCTACATTGTAATAATACTGTACTGTATTTTTGATCAAATAAATGCAGTCTTGGTGAGCATAAATATATTCTTTCAAAAACTTTAAAAGATTTTACTCACCCCAAACTTTTGACCGGTAGTGTATGTGTTTGTGGAAAGTGCCTGTTTCTCACCGTATGGCAGGGGACATTCTGTGGTTTCAAGTTGCTGGTTGAAGTGCGTTTGGTCTGCCGGTGTAGATGATCCACCCAGTCCTGAAGATCTTGCTGGTTATTACAGATTACCTGGATCCGCTCGATCATACTTCCTGCATGCAAAAACATCATCAACTAGCAATATTAACATGTATAAACCATGAGGACAACTGTCTGGGAAACTTACCAGATATTTCAAAAGCATTTTTTGTGGTGTCACTGTCCTCTATTTTATTAACAGCCATTCCAGTCAGAGGAAGCTTCCCCTGTGTAAGTCAATCAACCAATAAACTGTCAACATTTTAGAGCATACATGACCAACTAAACAGCCGATATTCATTCTGATGGAGTAATATGAGACAACAGCGTAATAATAGAATAATATGGAGTCTGAGATCCGGTCCCTCCAGGATTTTGCAATCTTGTGATGAAATGTGAATTTATTAAATTCATTACATTATTTAACTGGATATGAAAGTTTTACATTTTTATGAACGCCATCATGTAAGCTGTGAAAATTGCAAAAACAATATTACAGCAATAGACAATATTATAACTATTAAATTGTCAAAATATGAAATAATCATTTAAAATATACAGTGTGTACAATTTGGTATTATCTGAAAAGCAGTATCAGGAATATTTCTAGTGTCACCATTTGACTTATGCATGGGAGTGCCAGGACCACAAGTGATTTCAGTAATTATGCAAAAATATATTATATCTATGACAGCAAAATCATTTACCTGGTAAATGAAACCACTCATTCGAGGACTGGCAGACAACATGAGAAGAATGTGAGGAAACAGCAGGAGGTATCGCTCGTTTTTCTCCTGAGAAGCAGAATATTACAATAAAGATTTCATTTTGACTGTACCATTTTCATTTTACTGAATTCAAAAATCAGTAAATTAAAATCTTTTATAATACTCTTATTAATATGGATGATATTTGGCTCCTCTTAAACCAAGTTTTTAGAGGTCCATAAAGAAGATATAAAACATTTTGAATACGTTTCTAACTATTAACTAACCAATGATTTGTTAATTACTTTAAATGTAAATATAGCTTGTTACACTGGGTGTCCCTGATGGTTGTTTGAATGCTTAAAGATAGATTATTTGATGACATTCACCTCAGCGCCGTGGTTCTGGATGAGGACTTGAGACATGTAGAGAACCGAGCCCAGGGTCTTAATGCCCTCCCCTTCCCAGCCCCGAATAGACTCCATCAGAATCTGCAGCTCAAGCTCCTTCCTCTTCCTCACTTCCTGACACTGGGCCTGAAGACACAACAATAAACACACAAATAAGCACAGCATCCCATTCTGAAAGATAACAAACAGCTCATCGTCATTCTCACACATCTTTCATGCTTTAATACTGGTGAAAAATCAAAGACAATCCATGATGTTGACCTTATAATACTCACCGAGAGATTTTTAAACACTGTCATGCTCTTCTGAATGTCTGGATAATCAGGATGAAGCGCCTGGGCAGAACAAAGGAAGAATATGAGCGAGTTAAACTGGTTTAGTCTATATTTATTCACACTACCAATACAAAATTTGGGGTCAGTGAGATTTCTCTTAAGAAATAAATTATTTTATTTAGCAAGGACACAATTAAATTGATCAAAAGTGACAGTAAAGGCATTTATAATGTTGCAAAATATATCTTTATATTGCTGTTCTTTTTCCTTTTCTATTCATCAAAGAATCCTCTAAAATGTTAATTACAGATATGTCAGAGTTTGAGTCTAAAAAAAAATTTAAATTAATACTTTTATTCAGCAAGGACACAATAAATTGACTGGTTATATATTGGTTTCACAGACAAGGCTTAGATTAAGCCAGGATTAGGCCTCTGGAGACAAAACAGTCAAATGGCAGTGATATATTTTAAGATACGTCAGTGCAAATTGCTTTCAGTTAAAACGGTTTAAACATACATTTTAGTCTGGGACTAGGCTTAAGCCTTGTCTGTGAAACCGGGGGATAATGTTATGAAAGATGCTGTAAATGCTGATCTTTTGAACTTTCTATTCATCAAAGAATCCTGAAGAAATGTATCAATGGCTGCTGGAAATGCAGCTGTCATCACAGGAATGAACTACATTTTAAAAGATATTAAAATAGAAATCAGTTACTTTAAATGGCAATAATATTTCACAATATTACTGTTTTTACTGTATTTTTGATCAAATAAATGCAGCCTCTGTGAGCATAAGAGACTTCTTTCAAAAACTTGTTTGAAAAAATCTAACCAACCCCAAGCTTTTGAACGGTAATGTACATACAGACAGTGAGAGCGGTCCAGTACCTCCATGTGCCGCTCCATCTCTTTCAGTAGAGTGGGGTATTTCTCCAGTCTCAGGAAGGGTTTGCTCAGGCCTGTGGTGAGTGTGAGGATTCCAGGGGTGTTCGCACCTTTACTTTCCATAAACTCTCCTAGTTCCTCACTGAAACATACATAGATGCAAGAAGCCACTGAAGTCATTAGAAATGTTGCATAGACTGTATTTTTGACACACACACACACACACACAAAAAAACGTTGCCATGTTAATCATCAATGCACCGGGTTTCTGTGAGTGTGCCTGTGTTGTTTGTAGACATTACTAGCATTATGTGCATTGTGTTGTGTTACGCACCTGTGTTGTGTAAGAACGTTAACCGCAGATGGATGGTTGGAGCAGTAAGTCACGTACAGACCCTTCATCTGAGGAATGAGGGACAGGAAGAAGCCTCCTATTCTCTGCTGACTATCTGGAACTCTGCACACAACACACACCTCATTTAGAAATAAAGAAAGAACAGAGCTGAATTCATAACTACCACTAGATGTCGCTGTTGACTGGTTGAATGAAGGAGAACTCTTACTTGACGCTTTCCTCCAGTGAGTGCACCAGTGTCTGCTGGAAAGAGCTGATCTCCTCTAGATTTCCCATGATGTGACTGATATCTGACACGCTGAGCCTAGAGAGAGAGAGAGAGAGAGTCACCTACTGTCATCTCTGTTTATGTTGGACTCTTGGTTTGTGTTCTTACCTGTCGGTGGGCTGCAATGCTCTCAGATATGTGGAGAGGAGAGTCTGCAGCTCTTTACAGTATTCGGTCTCGGTTTGTAGAATATTCTGAACCACCTGTGCATTTGACAAAAACCAACAACAGTTACGCATGTACGACAGCTAAAATTTATATTTTAGAATTTTTTAACTATTATATCGCAACAGTGTAATGAGATAAGACAAGTACAAATATCATACAAACTTTCTGCATCTATAAGTATACACTGATGGATATTAACAGATGTGCAAGAAATGTGGGACACAATATTAAATGCCTAAAGTACCTAATGAAAGCTAATGACACCGTGAAGTATACATACATGCATTATATAAATCTATAATAAATATTTACATGTAAATTGACATGGCTACTGCTGATCCTGAGGGTTAAAAACATCAGCCTCCAGGAAAAAAAAGGGCTAAGTACATATGATTTGATTCTTATTCTCATCCTAATGCTCAACATTCAGACAACGATGTGGGAGAATGAATATTATGCTGGTAAACCCTTAAAAAAGGAGAAACACCTCACAGACAAAAGGCACACTGAGAACAAGATGACAGAACTGGGCCAATCCTTGCATGTCATGATAAAGTCTGATTTCAGACTAACTTAAGATTTAAAGACATCTCTGGTTGTGCGGAGCTATTTGACTTCACTGAATACATCCTGTCAGTTAAAACCTCACAATGTCACAATAGAGCTTAAATCTGTCCTCAAACAGAGAGGATGAACCTTGAAATGCAGCCAATAACTGGCACAGCGAAAAAGCATAATCCACACAAGCTGAAACAAATCAAACATTGAAACTTTTTTTAATTGTTAAAGTTTTGGGTGATATATTCTGCAGGTTATCTAAGAATGGTACAAAAAATATATATATTAAAAGGAGTTGAGAGGCTCAAAATTAGTTTTTTTTTTTTTTTTTTATCCTGGACCAGTCCATTAAATACATTCAAATGTATTTGTTTCATTTATTATTATTATTTTATTTATATATATTTATTTATTTTTTGACAAATATATATTTTTTTAATTCAATTCAAATTACAATATTAATCCAAAGTGATATTTTAGAAAATATATCCATGCTGATTTTTTCATCCACTTAATATTACCCACTTGATCAAATTAATAATAAATTTTCAATAAGCAGAATTACTTTAAAACATGTTTAAGGCAGAAAAACATTTACAAGATCAACCAATGTAAGATTTAGTTACAATGCAGCCATGAACTAGCTAAAATATTTAATAAATAAAGATGTAAGGGATGAGAAAGGCGTAGAACTTTTAACATCGAAAAATCTTTCATAGGAGATCTGCTTCCACACAGTGTGTGTGGGCTTGATCAGTAACTTTCAAAATGTTCATTTTTACCATCTGTACCTCAAGAATTAACCAAGACCAAGTCAAAGTTTGTGTGTAAACACACACACACACACACGGAACAACCACTGGCATAAACACTGGACACCTGGAGATGACAGCCTGACAGTTACAACCATTACAAACCGTCTTTAACATGAATCTCCTTCCCTAACGCTGCTGTAAAACACTGAACTCTGCCTGACCTCAATCTCTCGTCCAGCCTAAAACACACAGACATACACTCTTCATTTTCAGCCAGCCTGCCTTACGCAGTCTTTAGAAGAGTAGGGTCCGTTAAACATGACACGTAACCAACACAGACACACAGACACAGACAGCGCAGGGCCTCAGGCACAGCTGTTCCCCTGGTCAATGAGATGGAAAAGATGACCTATATTACAGCACGACAGAGAGACAAACACACACACACACACACACACCAGTGAGAACTGATAACCAAATACAGACATTCATAACAACACATTTACATATGAATATGCAAACACAGACCCAAACACACAGGTTTTCTATATCAACACCTCCAAAACACACTAATGTGTTCACATATCTGTTTTTCTATCATAGTGGAGACTTTCCATTGACTTCCATTGTTTAAATACTGACCTATGATTTCTCTCTCCAAGTATCCCCTTAAAGCTATCCCTCACACAAACCTTTCCACATTTTCAAATCAGATTGTTTGTTTACTAAAGGCTGGAATACACTTCACAACTTTTAAAAATCGGAACAGATCGCATCACACACTTGCCGATTTTGTAAATGGTTTAAGAGAAAAACTGGTAATCTTAGACTAAACGACAGAGGATCACACACTTGCAGACTTTCAAGTAGTCCCAAACACAGCAAACTCACACAGAAACACATCCCCATTGCTATGAAAAGCATGACAGATGAGAAAAAACGAGCCAGGCGCATTATGGATGCAGTCTTGTGTGGGTAGACTCGGTCAGTACGGACTCCAGCTGCCCAAGATCTGCCAACTATTGTCGACTCATCTCGACTGCAAAAATCAGAGCAAAAGTCGTGTAGTGTATTCCAGCCTTAAGTCATTTTCTTCATGCAGATTGTGGACTGATCCTCACATTTAAATGTTGGATGTATAGTTTATCCTACTTTATCTGCATATCTAGAATACACTCACATAAAGCAATATATACTATACCAAACCTAAACTGTTGTTTTTTGTTTTGTTGCAAAATATAACTATTTTATTGCCCAGCTCTTTATATAAAGCTTACATAAGTTATATAATTTTTTTATATAAAATATACAGTAGTGGCCAAAAGTGATTTTTGGTTTTTAAATGGCCCTACAAGTTTGATTAAACCTTCAGAATATGAGAAATATTTGAACGATTTTCCAATACTACGGAAAAACAAAACAATAAACCAAGTTACGGTATTTATCTGGAAAAATTATTTGGTTAAAAAAAAAAACGCAATCTACAGCTATGGTTTTATTTACCATGCAAAAAATGGTAACACTTTACAATAAGGTTTAATTTGTTAACAATTAACATCAGTTAACACGACCTAACATTTCTGAAGCATTTATTCTCAACATTTACTAATACATTATTAAAATCAAAAGTATCTGTTAACATTAGTTAATGAACATGAACTAACAAAGAACGGTTTTATTTTAACAACTAAAGTTAACAAAGATGAATAAGTACTGTAACTAATATCTTGCTTATTGTTAGGTAATATTAGTTAGTGAATTAACTAACCTTAACTAATTGTAAAGCGTTACCAAAAAAATGTATATAAAACCAAAAAATTGACTACAACATAATTAGTTATTCATATTTTGTTGGTTCTCTCTCTCTTTTTTTGCACGTGCTCATCATTTCTTTTGTATGGCAGTCCGGCCAAAGATTATGTCTGCACAATTTGGCTTTTGGCATGCATCACTTTTGGCCATTACTGTAAGTATGTCTAACTTTATCCGCATACATGTAGTTTCCTTGAGTAGGGTGATATATACTACTGTATATAACATTTCTCAACTCCTTGATTGCTTGTATCTTCGCAAAATGTAAACTATATGATCGCCCATGTCTAATCTGATGAATGCGACTATTAAGGCATGAAAATAATAAAATATTATAAACATTGTCATCACGATTTTCTGTAAAGCTATACAATACTTGTGGTAACATTTGGTCCGCACAATTTAGGCAAAGTCTGACCAACACACACAAGTTAACGGCTCATTGGGTTTGCAGAGGCTCAAGAGGGAGGCTGCTGGGACAAGTCGCAGGAGGAAATGGAGGACAAGAAAGGAAACAACGCACACGCACACACATAAATGACCTGAAATTACATTCATTAGCAGAATTGTCATTGTCAGGATATTGAACTTGTGTCTCTCTCTTAGTTAATGACATAAATCAAGACTAAACCCGGAGTAGCATCTGCTGGTGGGTGTTTAAACTTGGATTATTAACTAAGTAACTCTGGTTTGGCAAGGCTTTTAAACCCAGATAAAAGCCTTATGACTATAAATTCAAGGATTAGTCAAGTCTGGGAAAACCGAAAACGCTGCTTCAAAATAACCCGTACACAAATCGAATATCCTCGCAACACACTGTTTTATGCACAACGTTACTCAAAAAATTCAACACCATTCAAAAGTTTGCGGTCAGTAAGATTTTTTTAAAACAGTAATATTGTGAAATATTATTATACTTTAAAAGAACTGTTTTCTATATTAATATATATATATAAAATGTCATTTATTCCTGTGAAGGGAAGGCTGTATTTTCAGCATCATTACTCTTCAGTGTCACATGATCCTTCAGAAATCAGACTAATTTTCTGATTTGAGGCTCAAGGAAACATTTCTTCTTATTATCAATGTTGAAAACAATTATGCTGCATAATATTTTCTGGAAACAGTGATAGAAAGAATAGACATTATTTGAAATAGAAATCTTTTGTAACATTATAAATGTCTTTACTGCCACTTTTGATCCATTTACTGCATCCTTGCTGAATCAAAGAATTAATTTCTTTAAAAAATAAAATAAAATAAAAAATATATATATATATATATATATATATATATATATATATCTTACTAACCCCAAATGTTTGAATGGTAGCATATACATTAAATTTATTATAGGCATATTGATGTAAATGTCAATAAGAATGGAAAGAGAAGGATTAGCCAATAGTATTTACTTAAGTCGATTCCACTCCAGTTTAAGTCTAAAATAATTAATTTCATATTACCCTGTTCTAACATTTTGGGTGTGCAGTGCAATGGGGAAGTCCAGTTAAACAGACATAGGGATCTTTTATAAAAGTATTAGATGCTAAAATTGTCTGTTACAACCTCCAAAAACCTGAACCTTTAAAAATGACTCAATGCAGCTATAACAATCGCATTGTGATAGCCTCCATAATTTCTAATATCTTTCATCTTTAAACCTTAGTCTTATCTGTCAGGTATAGTCAGGGTTGGTGGTGTACTTGCCTATTTGGTTAGGGAAATACTGGTGCAATACAATATTCTGCTCACAAATAATCAACTGGTTCCACATGGGAGGCGTTACATGCAACACTACAGCACATCTCTCTTACCACATTATAGTAAGTCTTGCAAAAGTTAGTGGTCTCAAGGCCCTTGGGCGGACTCTTCAGTGTTCCAGACTTGGGAGACACAGGTTTGTCTGTTTAAGAGAGCAAAAACAGAACAAAAGGTAAGAAGGTCACCTTAGACCAACAGCTGGAAGCATCTTGTTTCTGTTATTGAATATTAAAGTACATCTCTCCTGCAGTGAGCAGTCAGAGCAGCAATATTAGATTTAGATATCTAGAGGGGGAGATCTGGGTTTACAGGAAAACATTATACCTCTTACGTCAGTCTGAACATTTCAATCCATATGGTTAATTTACACTAATATCAATACCATAATGTGTGAACTTCCAGGAATCATCAAAAATATCAGCTTGAACATTCCTCATCATGCGTTTGCTAATGCGAACAATCAGATCATTAGCGACGTTTTCATCCAAACTTGTGCGCAAAATTGAAATATCGCATAAAACATTTGCGAATAAAGCAGCGTTTCCATTCCATGTGTTCAAGAGAATAAAATCGCCACTTCCTGGGAAATTGATGGAAAATATCTGCAATAAAAATGGCAGTTTCTGCAATTAGGTAAGCATCACATTTTCAACTGCTCATACTTAGAGTTAGAGATTTGAGCAAATCTAGTTTTAAAGGAATAATTCACCCAAAATTACAATTTTGTCAGCATCCATTCATTTACTCTAAAGTCGTTCCTAGCCTGCAGCCATTTATGAGATTACATATGAAATCAATACACTATTAATGTCTACTACAAGTGATGTATTCACCACAAGTAAATCATATAAAAGAGTCTGGATCGCTAAGTGCTCAGAGAGTGGAGTAAACTGGAGTGTGAAGCCATATTCAGAGGAAAAGGGAAATGGTGTCTTCTGGCCGCTGCACTTCCTGTCTTTGTTGTTAGATTGTGTTTCCTTCCTGTTCAGCTCTGGATGTTCAAACTCTGATGTCATCCGAAACTATTTCCATTCAAGCTGGACTGAATACACATTATGGCCATTTCCCCATACATGCGAGGGAAGCATCTGTTTGGCATCATGATGTGTATATGCTATTTATGTTTAAACTGGAGAGCGAGGGTCAGAGGTTCTGTTTATACTACAACATGCATACACTGAGATAAGGCTTCGTAAGAGCTGGTTATTTAAAATATACAGTACCTACAGACATTAATACTTTTATTCAGCATTAAATTGATCAGTGAAGACAGTGAAGTATTTATTTCATTTTTAAAGATTTCTATTTCAAATAAATGTTGTTCTTTTTATCTTTCTATTCATCAAAGAATCCTGGAAGAAAAAGTATTAGTTTCCACAAAAATGTTAAAAGTCCCCACGAAAACAAAATGGAAGTTTTTTGGCTTTTAGTATGAATATGTTAGGCTTACTGTTATCTATCAGCTAGTGTGCTCTAAAACACTGACAACATTTGCATTTAGAAGATATAAGCATTCAAAACACTTCCGCCAATATGGATCAGTGATTTTGATGACATCACTCTGCACTTCAGCTTCTCATCAGATTTTCTGTCCAATCAAATGCTCTCTAGAATCTAAAGCCCCGCCCCCTGCATTATAAATAGACGCTGAAGCTGCAGTTAAAATCGTTCACTTGTTCACACATTTAATATTTTCTACATGGTGAATGGCACATAGTGCACTATATAGGGGATATTTTATTTTCAGACAGTGTAAATATGCTTTCCATCGGGGTGAATGAAGTCTGGTTTCACGTTAGTGTCACGCAGACCGCCGCTGCGCGCACACAGACTGCTCCGAGACACGATAGCACAGTGGATCATATGCGCGAGTCTCGTAGACCAGAAAAAGTATATCGGACCTATTTAAATGACTTCAATTGGTTTTGATTGAAGTCATTCGCTATAATCCTGAATAAAAGTTTTGTCATCAGGAAGACATTACAGCAACAGTGCAAATGGCAGTGTATAAATTTTGAACTTTATCAAAAAGGATGAACTGTGAATATAAGAACGACAGTGTTAGCCTGGTTAAAACCAGACCATTCTCAGTTGTAACCGAGTTATGGTCTGGCAAAGCGTCATAGAAAAATCATTTCCAGAGGGGCGTCACCAACGGACGTCACGGATAGACCAAAAACCAATCCGAGCGATGAAGGAGATGACGTCTGCAGAGCGGCGGAGAAACATCTCCGAGTGTTGTTCTTTGCTCGGTTTTTAACAAAAAGGAAACGTTCAAATCGCTTAAAACAGACGCGATAGCTGATTCAAACGAGTGATGTTCAACGGCGGCATCCATCTTTGTAATGTAGGCTACAAAATCTGCTTCAAAATCCCAGCACTGTCGTCATCGTGTAAAGCCCGCCCCAACGTTTCTGATTGGTGCCTCGATTTCGACGGATTGGAAATGGGCTTGAATGAGCTCTTTGCCAGACTAACTTTCAGAGCAAATCTAAATTTGCCGGAAGTTGTCTGGGTTTTCCCAGGCTATGACAGTGTGACAATCAATGGTACATTTCATTCCTAATTCCGTTTACACGAAACACTGCACGTTATCATTTTTCAACTATAACTGTGGTAACTAAGTATTAAATGCTAATATATTAAATGCTAAAATATATTAAAATTGAAAACAGTTTGTAAAAAATGTCACAATATTACTTTTACTGTAGTTTATATTTGATTTTGATCAAATAAATGCCTTGGTGAGCATAAGAGATGTCTTTCAAATCTATTTTGGGGGGGGGGGGGTGAAAATGTTCGCAGGGAAAGGTCAAATCTAAAGTACTGGCACAACTAGATCAGCAGAATTTTGTAGAATTTGAGTAATTTTGGAACAATCGGGTCTTCAGATGAAGTGTCCTACTCTTTTTATTCTTAGATTGCTGCATTGTATCCAGCACCTGTACATGGAATGGATGAGCACACATTTTCCCCAAGTAAGCCTGTAATGGTCACATAATCTCACAGTTTTGGCTTTTGCAGAGCGCAGCCATTCAGTTCTCTTTTGGCACATTTTCATTAAGCCTGTAAGTCCTCCTTTAATCGCCCTTTTAATGGCATGGACCTGAACAGATTTTACATTCTCAACTCGTAGTGCCTCGTAGAGTGAGTCTTCAAATAAAAAAAAAATATATATCACTCAAATATTTTAAGCTGGCTAAAATGTTGACAGCCCAAATGCAGCTGCCCATTGCAATTTTCTGATCTATACACATACTCAGCAGGTCTTTTATGAAAATATTATGCTAACACTAGGACACAGAAAAAAGATAAATGGGTTCAACAAAAGTCTCTGAAAGTTCCCTTATCATCTCTTCTGCTTTTCTTGGCAGTCTGTGAGAAGAGTATGAGTAAGACAAATCCCTCTAGTTCACTTTGCTTGTCTGGTCTTGCAAGAGCCTATATCTGTTGTCTTCCTCTACAAGAATTTGTCAGGGTTCAACTTCTGCAACTAAAACTTTTAAAGGTTTAAAAGTGGCAAATACTAACCAGAGCCTTTGATCTCTTTGACATAGTTACTAGGAAACCAGCCGCTCTTGCCATTGAAAGACCCCTCCCACCAGCCGCCATCTTCCTGCCGCATCACCTGGATGATGTCACCCTTACTGAAGGACAACTCATCCTCATTGGTCTGCTGGAAGTTGAACTTAGCTTTCACCAGCACCTGAGGGACACTGTTTTCAGACATGTCCTAGAGAGAAAGAGAGGAGAAAACACAGAGAGCATTTTTAACAGTTTCTCATTCAGCGTATTTGTGTGAGGTTTCAATTTGGTGGTGTACAATGTGTTTTTTTCCAATCAAAAACTTGTTGCACGCAGAGAATTGACCAGTACCTTTGACAATCATTCTTAAAATAATTTCAGTCTGTTTTCCAGGAGCTTAGAAAAGGCATTTTATTCTTCATAAGGGTGTGGAGTGGTTGCGATTCTCACCAGACTGCGGTACTGGTTGTTCTTGTGTCTGGATGATCTCCTGTTATTGGACGAACAGTTGAACGAGTCAAAGGACTTGATCCGCAGAGAGGACGAGTGACGAGAACACACAGAATTACTCCCACCACCGGACTCTACAACCAGAGAATAAATGATCAACAAAACACACACACACACACACACACACACACATTTAAATAGGGATATTCCAAAGAAATTTATTGTATAACCAAGCTCTAACCGTAACAGAAAGAATTATCGGTTATCACAGTATCGGCCAACATTTTCATATCAGTGCCTTCCTAGTACCTTCTCAAAAGGAGGTTTTGTCAGATTTAGCTCACTTCTGGGTACAAATTTGTCCCCAAAATATGGTTAAGCACACACACACACACACACACACACACACCTCACCTGAAGTTGCTTTGTTGAGTGCAACCAAACAATTCAAGACCTTGGAGAAGTTCTGGCCCTGAAACAAGTCATTGGCCTCAAACACCTGCAGAGGGGAAAATGCCACGATTACATATGGTAAAAACAAAAACACATCAGCTCAAATATGAAGTGAATAAAGTACAGAATCTGCTACTCTTAGGTCATGCTGATAATCTTATCCTAAAGGAAATTAAATTATTTAAGCAGATGATGGATTGCAATGCATGTAATTTAATGCTACATATGGAAATCCGGAGGCCATATGCAAAACAGCAGAACAGTAACAATCATTCATAAAAGTATGTGCATATTCTGCAGAATTTAATTTCCTTTCCCAAATAAAACACAAGTCAGCACGTTACAGAAACTTACAAACAATTATGATGAACAAAGATTCTCTATCACATTTGTCTGCTTCACTGAGGGAATATGAGAAGGGAAGGTGATTTTGCTAAGCTCAATGTTTGTGTGTGGGTTTCTGGCTCTCAGACTACCTGCTGCTCTTTGGGCCATCTGGACACATAAGCTCATCCCAAGCAAAATTAACTGCCCCAAAACTGCCCTGATCCGACACCAGCTTGACTTTAACTCTTCAAAAGATACAAGGTAATAAGATGGAGATGGAATGGGGTCCTTGATCTATGTCCACACACAGAATGTTTCCTGTTTGATCAGGTTGTTTGCATTTCTCATTCAAATTTAGGGAACCATACATTTTGGTAAAATCAAATGGTTTACTTCACTGCCCAGCTAGGATATTTTGATATTAAAAATGTTTATTTTTTTATGCTGTTTGCAAACCATTTTACTTCCATATTACCATGTAAAACAACAATGAAACCATTTTTTTTGCATGTATTAAGAATGTAATTTGGGTTAATTTGTCTTAAAAGTAACCTGTAACTTTATCAAAACATTTTTTCTGCTATGTTGATTGGAGAGATTTTGTTTATTTTCATAAAACGAATACACTTTAAAAGTTCAAAAGTTTGGGGTCAGTAAGGCTGTTTAAATAATAATAATAATAATAATATTTTTTTTCTGCAAGGACACATTAAATGACCAAAAGTGACAAAGACAAAAAAAAAAGTTCAATTTTAAAATGTTAAAGATTTCTATTTCAAATAAATAATGTTATTTTGAACTTTCTATTTATAAAAGAATCCTGAAAAAATAAATATTAAGCAGCACAACTGTTTTCAACATTGATAATAATAAGAAATGTTTCTCGAGCATCAAATCATCATATCAGAATGATTTCTGAAGGATCATGTGACACTGAAGACTGGAGTAATAATGCTGAAAATTCAGCTTTGATCATAGGAGGTCTGAATTACAATTTAAAATATATTGTAATAATATTTCACATTATTATCTTTTTTTTTTATCTCACCAACCTCAAACTTTTGAATGGTAGTGTACATTAATTAAATGCTTGCAGAACTAAATTTGACACTTTTGCACCATGGGAATGTAGCAATCTAAAAACAGTTTACAGTTATTTAAAATAAGGATGAATTTATCAGGATAAAGTTTCTTTCATCAGTTCGTATCACTTAATTGAGAAATGTGTTTATTTGCTCAAATTAATTGGGTGAACCCTTTCAAAAAAAAGGACACAAAGACATTTCATTAATATTCAGTACTTGATACAAGCCTAAAGTCCAATCCCCAACACTCAATCTCCATTAACAATCACACACATCTGAGTCTACATTACATCATCTGCCATCACTGTAGTGGAATTAAATCCCCTCCTGCTCTTTCTTCTTAAACCAGCCACACCATTTGAAAAAGTAGTTTTAGTGGAGTGCTTCTCTTCATTTCGCCCTGTGCCAAACCCCACAACACCATTAATGAGCTGGCAGCTCTGCCCATTCAAACACACAACTCCATTCACCACAATAGAGGGCTTGTCTGAACCTCTCACAGCTGGCTAGAAGAACCGAAGACACTGGCACAGTTACACACACACAGAGCCATAACTGTCCCACACAACAACACTCATATAGAGAAACAAATGGCACACATAGCAACATACGCAGTATGCGCAATATGTTTGCTGAAAAATCTCAGTTACACGATCACGCTGCCAAACATGAAAGGCCGATAATAACTATAAAGATAGTTCTAAAACTCGTTCTAAATATAAAACAATAGTAGAGTCCACAACACACAACTATAACGATAAAGGTACAGAGAAACGATATCACTTTCAGAACAATTTTTTCCAGCCAATGAATGATAAACAACGACAGCATATCAGAATCCAACAGACTTCAAAGGGCCCCTATTATAGATTTTTGTAGTGAGTAACATGGCTCTAAGTCAGGGGTAGGCAAGTTCGGTCCTAGAGAGCCGCTGTCCTGCAGAATTTAGTTCCAACCCTAATCAAACACACCTGAACAAGCTAATCAATGTCTTCAGGATTACTAAAGCTATAGGCAGGAGAGGTTTTTTTCAGTGTTGGAGCCAAACTCTGAGTCTGCAGGATAGCGGCTCTCTAGGACCGAACTTGCCTACCCCTGCTCTAAATGAATGAAAACATCCCGCAAAGTTTTTAATCTGAAAGTGCACCGTATATAAAGTTATTGTCTTTCAAAAGTAAGAGTCGACTGAGTCAATGAAATGAATCGTTTTTCAAACGAGTCATAAGCCGTTTCGTTCTGACGTCAAGACGAAACATTAGCATATTGCCCGCCCACTTATTGCGCGCACAGACTCCAGAGAAAACTTGAACCTCAAACACTGCAGCTGATTCCTGTGGACACTGGACAGCATCATGTCGAGAGGACGGCGCTGTGCTCTACAATGTGACGGTAACGGGGGTTTTTTCCACCAACCAAGGACGAGCATGTGAAGAATCAGTGGTTAAAAATTCATCTTTACCAAGATATCACAGCAGTATAATCCTAAACTTTTGCTGTGTTTCCTTTAGTTTACTGACGACTGCTTCTTATAGGGGTGGAACGGTACATGTATTCGTATCGAACCGAAACGGTACGGGCGTCACGGTTCGGTGCACGAATTTGCACGGAGAATACACGGTACAAAAAAAACCTCTTAAATAGCGATAAATTTCGCTTTATTCGCTTTTGGTGTGACTGTGAACGCAGCAATGAACAGGCTGCGATCAAGACTGCAATGCTGGAGTGTGTGTGTGTGCGAGAGAGAGAGAGAGAGAGAGAGAGAGAGAGAGAGAGAGAGAGAGAGAGAGAGAGAGAGAGAGAGAGAGAGAGAGAGAGGCGCGATTAACAGTATGTGTGTGTGTGTGTGTGTGTGCGAGAGAGAGAGAGAGAGAGAGAGAGAGAGAGAGAGAGAGGCGCGATTAACAGTATGTGTGTGTGTGTGTGTGTGTGTGTGTGTGTGTGTGTGTGTGTGTGTGTGTGTGCGAGAGAGAGAGAGAGGCGCGGGCGCGAATCGCGCGATCGAACAGTGTGTGTGTGTGTGTGCGTGTGTGCGCGCGCGTGCGAGAGAGAGAATGATCTCTCCTGCGCGATCGAACAGTGGAAACATAAAAACATACTCCGTCATTTTTTTTATACAGGACATCATTAAAACTGCAAATTGTTACTTATTTTTGTGTACACTCGCAATAAAACACTACATTGTGCTTTTGTCAGACTCTAAACTCTTGTCGAACTGTAACCTACAACTGTTAACAAAAGTTTTGAATGGTAGTATTATTTTATACGGAAATCAACTATTTATAATTCAGATGAGAATAAAGTTAGGGTTAACTAAAATGAAGGAAAACAAATATATTGATCTGAAATAGCTAATTAATTTTAAATTCATTCAGGTACAATTACCAAACATATCTCAAAGTCTTTTCATCTTTTTAATAATTTAATTAATAAACTAATTATATAAAACTATTGTCAGTGCACTACAAATAAACTGGTTCTATGCCTTTATTAATAAAACTTATTTAAAAAATACAAGGCTTAAGACATTTATAAAAATGCCTTCTGCATTTTTGTTTTGCTTTTCACTCCATTGTACCGAAATCATACCGAACCGTGACGTCTGAACCGAGGTATGAACCGAACCGTAACTTCTGTGTACCGTTCCACCCCTAGCTTCTTATTAGCCTGGCTGCCAGCCCGAACCCCGCCCACAACAATTTTTGCTGGGGAAGTTCGGTCTGGTCTATTATGATCAGTCAAAAAATGTTCGGACCAATCAAATTGCCAGGGCGGGCTTTATACGATGATTGACAGATGAGGTGCAGTTACGCAATCCTCACGTCACCAAAGAGCGCTTGGGATGAATTCGTTTACAACAAAGTTCTGCCGCTGGAGAATTGAGATTTCACGAGTTCACACTTACAAATAAGTCAGATAGAATAAATGCGTATATGACGTGCTGTCCGAGGAGAGGGCTCCGTGATCGGTATTCGGCCCGAACCCAGAGTAGGCCTACTCCCCCGTATTCCTGGCTGTGAAAGAACAAGCCAAGAGTGAGGAGTCGGGGCGGTGGAGGGATGCAGAAAAACTGTCGAGGAGTGTTAGAGTGAATATGCTTCCTCTCATGCTGATAGGGTAACGTTAGACATGGTATTGTTTGATGACAAGTTGATTGGATTGATTATTTGAACGTGCTCCTCCCGAACTTTGTTTATGAAATAACAATAATCGTGTAGATTCCGCCATCGCGTCTGTTATAGAAGATATCGACAGCGCATTGCTTTTAAAAGAGGAACAGAGAACCGCGATCACGGCATTTGTCGGTCGGAAAGATGAATGAAGAACATGCGTCATATACTCCGTTGCTCTGATTGGTTGTAGGTCTATCCAATTGAATGCAGAGGCATTTTCTTTCCTGATTCGGTTGAAACACGTCCCATAATCACAGCCCAATGGAGCAGTATCAGACTCACATTCTTTCTAGAATATGAGTATGACGAAGTCAGGCTAGCTTCTTATAACAGTTATTAGGTAACTTCTAATGACTAGGTCTTCTTTAAATCTCGGAGTTCAATGCAGGATTCGTAAACCGCTTGCTCTTGAAAGATGGTGTTCAAAAACTTAGTTTTGATTTTATATTGTGTAGGTCTCCTGCTTCTGGCTTACTCGTGTAATCACTGTCTTACTGAAATACTTCTGCTAATCAGGTGTGGGCCACAGATTGTCTGTCGTTCTCTTCTCACTACTTTGAGTAAAGATTAAGCATGGAGCAAGATTTGTTTTACCAACGTTTATGTTAGATCAGTCATTCATGCTAGAGCTTGGCTAATGTATGCACTGTTATTGATACAGTTCCCAAATGTTCACCGCAATAAATTAGAAAATTATTCGGTAAATAAATAAGTATAAGTAAAATAATTGGTTTGTTGATGGACATGCACTTGTTAATGCTGATGGTGAGGAATTACAGGTGCAACATCTCATAATGTACCTCAAACTAAGTAGCGTGCGTATCACCGAGGAACGTCCTGCTCGAGTTGTCCTTGCGATGGAGGTTCGGGGTCGAATGACTGACTAGTTCTTCCAATGTTTCATCATCGGACTCACGCTAAGATTGATTTGGTAAAATCGACGTCATTGTTCGTTACTGTGTTTAGTTTACAGTGTAGGAAGCCTCAGGACAGCTGACACTGTTATGGCAATGGCCGTTTTTGTTTTTGACACGCGCGCTGTACGCGGTAAACCAATCACAACGGGCCGAGCTGTCTGGCCAATCAGAGCAGAGTAGCTCACGAAAGGAGGGATTTAGAGAGATTGATTCATCTGACGAGTCGTTTGAGAATCATTGAAAATGTGGTGATGTGCAAATGTATATTATGAGGAAATGAAAGGTTTTTTTTACCTTTGATGCATGTAAACGTCTCCGGTTACTATCGTAACCTCGGTTCCCTGAGAGGCGGGAACGAGACATTACGTCATACTGACGTATATGGGAACTCCTCCCCTTCTCCATTTTCACTGAAATCTTATAGATTAACGCCAGCTGGAGACAGCTGGCCAATTGACGCAAAACATGCAAATGCTGACCGGTCCGCGGGCAGTATAAAAAGCATGGGCGCGACAATTACGTCAGAATCAAGACTGAACGCTAGCACAGCTGATCAAACGGCGAGCACGGCGGTTGACGTAATGTCTCGTTCCCGCCTCTCAGGGAACCGAGGTTACGATAGTAACCGGAGACGTTCCCTTTCAAGGCGGTCACTTCGACATTACGTCATACTGACGTATATGGGAACTGTATAGAATTCCGCCGTGAGCGCAGTGAAGATAAGCCCTGAACGGGGTCAAGCTACACTCCCACAGGAACAACAGTTCTAAGCCAGCAGCGCCGCTAGGAGCACTCAAAACTGATAGGCGAAATTAGACCAACGTCTGCTCCGGCTTACCAAGTTGCGCATCCACTGCAATGAGGCGAAGGCTGCACTGGACAGGGCAGCACAACACCATAAGCACTCGAGCACAAGAGCTAACACAGTGTCGACGGCATAGTGGTGACAGCTGCATAACCTTAAGCCACACACAGAGTTAACAGTACGTTGGAACTACTGCGTAATGTGGAAACAGCTATGTAACCTTATAGTCATAACCCAGAGTTAGCAGCAATGGTAACTCTGCAACACAGACTACTGCACAGCTGGTGGTAAGTTTCATGAGTACATTGATAAAAACTCACCGAACCCACGACGCTAAGGTGGTGCATCAAACTTGG
This sequence comes from Rhinichthys klamathensis goyatoka, assembly GCF_029890125.1. Taxonomy (NCBI): domain Eukaryota; kingdom Metazoa; phylum Chordata; class Actinopteri; order Cypriniformes; family Leuciscidae; genus Rhinichthys; species Rhinichthys klamathensis. The sequence continues at coordinate 345,732 of NW_026606612.1, forward strand.
AACCCTGGCGAATGTGTTCTGAGAAGACAGCCAGCATACCAAGTCTCTGTATAAAACAGCACGTCCCTAGTACCATCCACCAAGCACACAAACAGCTGGTAGACTGCTGCCTAGTGATCCACGTACATCCACAAATCCCTTACAGGGCCAACATCACTCTGAGCATCGGCATCATGCGAGGCTGAAACTCAGCAGATAAGGCGGGCAGGGATCAACCTGTGCTCCGAACGGCGTAAGCGACTTCGGAACGTAGCTTGGCATCGGACTGAGAGTGACGCTGCAGTCATCAGGTCCGAGACAATGCGACAACATTCACTAGAATGAGCGTAAGTCTCCAAGTGCTTCGCTGGGGCGAGAGCCGGTGGTAAGGCCATCTCAAGGAGAGCTCGTCTCAGCACTTGTCAGTGTGAAGTGTCTTGCTCAACTAAGGACCCAGCAGCGGACACACAAGAAGGTTCCACAGCTTGGGGCTGGGGTGCCACCTTGTAGAACATAGCCGATGTTCCATAGCCAACGTACAGAAGTGCAATCAACACATAACTGAATGTACATAAACACAGTGTCAGTGGCCGTAGCGACGACAACTGTGAATATACGCAATTAGAAAATAGCCCCATAATAGCATAGCACCTCAGTAAGCAAACAAACACAGTCATAACTGTAGCTACAACTGTGAAAATATGAGTTTGCACAGAATAACTAGTTGCCCTGATAGGAACGGGGCAATATAACAGCGTAGCACATGCACGTACAGCATAGGTCGCTGTAGCGCCAACTTAATACACGCAGTTAGCTCCGTATTAGGCTGAAAGGCAACACCGCTGCATGAACACACCCATTTGTAAATAAATGCAGCGCATGTCGCCGTATCGACGGAGACTGTGAATATGCACAGTCTGACTGGGATAGCTAGTTGCACTGAAATACAGGGCAACATGGCAGCATAACACAAGTGAGTAAGGAATAGCGCATCCTTGCATGTACATAACGCAGCGTAAGTCGCTGTAGCAACAGAGACTGTGTAGAGACAGAAACTAAGATGCATAGTTAGATTAGGATGGCTAGCAGCACTGAAGGAAACAGGGCAGCATTACAGCATAACACATCCGATTACGTACATACATCCAGAACTGTGAATATGCACGGTTAGATTAGGATAGCTAGTTTTGCACTGAAGGAAACAGGGCAACAAAATAGCAAAAACACGTCCTTGTACGTGCCGTGTAGTCGCCATAGCGACAGAACTGAATATGCAGTTAGATAGGATAGCTGGATGTTGCACTGAGGATAGAGGGCAACATAACAGCATTACCCATCAGTGTGCACATATCAAGCATCTGAGTGTATAATGCGGTGCAAGTCGACGAAGCGACCGAGACTGCATGAATATGCACAGTTCACATAATGGTCAGTTACGTTCGCAACATAACTGCATAACGCTTCAGTGTGGACACAGATGCAGCGCAAGTCGCCGTAGCGACAAACTGTGACTATGCACAGTTAGATAGGATAGCTAGGTGCACTGAAGGATACAGGGCAACGCGTTAGCATAGTCACATTAGTGTGTACAAAAACACAGCGTCAGAGGCATCGCGACATCGACTGTGAATACATAGTAAGTCAGAATAGCCGGTTGCACTGATGATACAGGGCAATATTTAGCGGCGTAAACATAGCACATCAGTGCGTAGCGTGTACACAGCGTCAGTTGCCCCGCACAACAACTGTGTACGTAATCAGAATAGCCATTTGCACTGAAGGATACAGGGCAATGTACGACGGCATAAATCATAACACATACAGTGTGTAGAGTGTACATAGACACGGCGTCAGTTGCATCACACGACAACTGTGAATATGCACTGCGTAGTAATCAGAATAGCCATTTGCACTGAAGGACACAGGGCAATATACAATGGCATAAATCATTACACATAACAGTGGGTTGTATGTACGTAACAGTGTCAGTTGCATCGCACCACACTGTGAATACGTAGTAATCAGAATAGTTATTTGCACTGAAGGACACAGGGCAAAATACAAAGGCAAAACTCATAACACATAGTGTGTAGTGTGTACATAACACAGCGTCAGTTGCATCGCACGACAACTGTGAATACGTACTGCATAGTAATCAGAATAGCCATTTGCACTGAAAATTACAGGGCAATATATAATGGCATAAATCCCAACACGTAACGCTGTGTAGTGAGTACGTAACACAGCGTCAGTCGCTTGCACAACAACTGTGAATACGTAGTAATCAGAATAGCCATTTGCACTGAAGGATACAGGGCAACAACGGTAAAATTCATAACGCAGTGTACAGTGTGTACGTAACACAGCGTCAGTTGCATCGCAAGACTGTGAATACGTAGTAATCGGAATAGCCATTTGCACTGAAGGATAAGGAACAGGGCAATATGTAATGGCATAAATCATACACATAACAGTGCGTAGTGTGTACGTAACACAGCGTCCGTTGCAACGCAACAACTGTGAATACGTAGTAATCAGAATAGCCAGTTGCACTGAAGGGTACAGGGCAATATCGTGGCATAAGCATAACACACACATATCAGTGTACATAAACACAGCGTCAGTGGCATCGCACAACTGTGAATCAGAATAGCCATTTGCACTGAAGGATACAGGGCAATTTATAGCGGCATGAATCATGAACACATATCAGTGTGTAGAGTGCACGTAAACGCAGCGTCATTTTATCGCACAACAACTGTGAATACGTGGTAATCAGAATAGCCATTTGCACTGAAGAAACAGGGCAGCATATAACGGCGCAAATCTTAGCACATATAGTGTGCAGTGTGAACATAAACACAGCGTCAGTGGCTTAGCGACAACACTGTGAAAACGTGGTTAAATCAGAATGGCCAGTTGCACTTAGGGATACAGGGCAATATATAAGGGCATAACAGTTAAATCATAGCACAAATCAGTGTGCAGTGTGTACATAAACACAGCGTCAGTGGCGTAGCGACAACAACTGCGATTATGTGGTTAAATCAGAATGGCCAGATGCACTGAGGGATACAGGGCAATATATAAGGGCATAACAGTTAAATCATAGCACAAATCAGTGTGCAGTGTGTACATAAACACAGCGCCAGTGGCAAAGCGACAACAACTGCGATTATGTGGTTAAATCAGAATGGCCAGATGCACTGAGGGATACAGGGCAATATATAAGGGCATAACAGTTAAATCATAGCACATATCAATGTGCAGTGTGTACATAAACACAGCGTCAGTGGCAAAGCGACAACAACTGTGGATACGTGGTAATCAGAATAGCCATTCGCACTGAGAGAAACAGGGCAATATATGACGGCACAAATCATATCACATACCAGTGTGTAGTCTGAACATAAACACAGCGTCAGTGGCGTAGCGACAACAACTGTGGATACGTGGTTAAATCAGAATGGCCAGTTGCACTGAAGGATACAGGGCAGCCTGACGACATAAGCTGTAAGCTGTGCACCTCCATTACCAGAGCGGGGCGTCCTGACGCGGCGCTCTCCGTGGCCTGTGTCGCCACATTCCCGGTCCCGCCCTCTGCCAACGGTGAAGATCCGGTTCGTTTCGGGTTCGAACCGTTTTGGCGGCTGTAGCCGAATTAGGCGGGACGAGGTGCCGACGAAGAGAGACATCGAGGAAGGCTGGACCGTATAGAGATCAAAAGTTTCGGTTTAATGTCTGGCCGCGGCGAGACTAAATTTCATGCTGTGAGAGCTGGGATCGAACACGGGTCTCCCGTGCGACGGCTTTGGGTTTCGCCACTGAACCACAGGGGGAAATGACCACTTTCGCGCCTTTAGACACAGAGCCATCGCCTTGCCTCGTCTCTCTGGATGCGTCTTCGCATGACTTACCATAGGACGTCGTGAAGACGGAATCTTTTTGAAGTAGCTTGGCTGATAGATACCGAGCTAAGTAAAATAATAAAAGTATCCTTTCCGACGAAGCCTATCGCGTCGAGTCCTTCTAGCGAGCCCGCGAAAAGGACCGGAGAGGCGACGGGCAGGTTAAAATGCATCTGCTGCGAGAGCCGGGATCGAACACGGGTCTCTCGCGCGAAGGCTTCGGGTTCCGCCACTGGGCCACAGGGGGGAACGACTGTTAACTCTTCTTTGGGCGTGAGAGGGCCCACCAGCAGCCGCTGGCGGCAGTGGGCCTCATCCCTGCTGATGCCCGGGTTTATGAGGGCGCGTACCGGTAGACCAGCACGTATGCCTGTCGTCCGTGAGTGCGGCCTCGGTAGATCCTTGTTTGGGTAGAGCGAGTCGATACCGCACATATCTGGCATGTAGCAGCCATCGGATGCGGGGAGGAAACGTGGTGAGTAACCTCCATTGCAACTTCCACGATGACTTCAGATAAGACTTCTAGCGTGAAGAAAGAGATTCTGACGTAATTGTCGCGCCCATGCTTTTTATACTGCCCGCGGACCGGTCAGCATTTGCATGTTTTGCGTCAATTGGCCAGCTGTCTCCAGCTGGCGTTAATCTATAAGATTTCAGTGAAAATGGAGAAGGGGAGGAGTTCCCATATACGTCAGTATGACGTAATGTCGAAGTGACCGCCTTGAAAGGGAACCTGTTGTAGGAGACTCCAAAACAACATTAGGAAACTTTAAAATAGCATAATAGGGAAACTTTAAGATGCATTTTGATCGATCGGATCACAAGTGGACGACGCTAAATACAGGTGTAAAGGGGGTCTAAAATGTTTTGACCTTGTCCACTTTCGACCACTTCCAAAGGTAGTCGAAAAACGCTTTCTTAGTGTTACAAACGTTCATGTGGTCGAATGCGTTCGAACAGCAACAAAATACCGCCTTCTCTCCGCCTACTGAGTCTGACCTAACGTGTAAACGAAAGGTGTGTTTGACTTGAAGCGGCGCTGCGCAGACTGATCAGTGTATGACATCACAGTACCGCAAACAGACCCGTATGCTTTCGCGGTACTTTGACGTCATACATCGATCGGTCTGTGCAGTGCCGCATCAAGCCAAACACACCTATTATCAAGTGCCATTCACTGCAGAGCTAAATGACATCCAGCTCTACCTCTCTGGATGGCATTAGTTGAGCTTAACCTCGTCCAGCTTCACCTCTGTGGATCTAATGGGTGGAGGGATTTGGGTTATTGTTAGGGTGTGGTTGGACCTTCTAGCTCCACCCATTACGCCCAAATTACATCAGGAGAGGGGAGCTGGACTTCACACTCCACCCATGGCTCTGCAGTGAGCAGCCTCTCAACATAATGATATGCGCGTTAGTCAGACGAGAACCAGTTTGGTTTAAAGACGAAAAACGCACCAAGCACAATGTTCTCTCACCATTCCTGATTTCTAACACACACTCACAGCGTTCAGAGTGGTCTTGCGGATAAGAGCAGAAACAAAAGCTAATGCTCTACGTATATTTTTCCACCGTCTCCAGTCGTGTTTGTAGCCAATGTAAAGCTTTTTCAGATCTTTCGATCTAATGGATATCTCCGCTGGTGTGTGGACACTAATATAGTTATCGTTCTTGGTGTGAACGAGACTTAAAGACAGAAGAGTTTTTGAAGAAAAATTACTGTCGGCTTTCCTAAAAACACTCTCAAGAGTGTAAGATTCAAATATTCAAAACAGCTTTTACTGACAGAACAGCAGTCGTTGAGAAAAGCGTCATGGAACGAACATGCTACCATATTATATCTGAAAGAAATGCATTACATAGCCAGTGCAAGACTTCAGGCATTGCAATAAATCAAAGGTCATGTGATTGCACTGTAATGTGAATAATTTATGGCTGCATACTGTGCTCTGTATGGCACGCTTTTTCAAGAAAAGACGTGCAGCCGCCTGTACAGACAGAGAGAGCTGCAGGAAAAATGGGCAGAGCTGGATCTGAATCCAACATTCAGCAATAAAAATAGGTTCAGCAACAGCACTGCTTCAAAATCCAATAAAATAACAGTGTGTGGGTGAGGGATCTGATCCAATCTCACACCAACACCTAGTGGATTAACATGAATTATAAAACGGTTAGTTACAATCCTTGATTCTGATTGGTCAATAGCTGTGCTTTATTCACGATAAAACACGGCTATGACCGCTTCACCCAACGGTTCTATTTATCACTGCGCCCTTAGCAACACCCTTAGCAACCACACGTATCAACATAAACAGACAAAAAACGTAAGAATTAAAAAGGCTAAAATGTTTAAAGTAAATTTCGATTTATTAGGTGGCATGACGATGGATAAGTGGTTTGAGGAACAATTTGTAGAGACTTCTACAAATATGAACCGTCATGCTGAAGTGCTGAAATGTAACATTGATACATTCAAGAAGACTCGTAATGAAAAAAATACCGTGCAGCAAACCCAATGGGCAGTGAAATGCTTCGGTGACTGGTGTAGTGAAAAGGGTTGCAGCATTGATTTTAAACAAATCACCAAGACGGAACTCAACGCACTTCTCCGTGACTTCTACGGAACTGTCAGAAGCTCCAAAGGCGAAAAATATGGGATCAGTAGCTATGTAGCGTTACGTGCGGGTGTGAACAGATTCCTGAATGATCCACCTTTGAGTTTGTCCTGGTGTCTGATGAGAGACAGCGAATTCACCTCATCCAATAATGTTTTCGTTGGAGTCGTAAAGACAATGAGAAGAGAGGGTCGTGATAAAACGGAGCATCACACATCGATTTCTACGAAAGATTTCAGCACCATAAAACTGTCCGATGCGCTTAATCCTAACACACCTGAAGGACTCGTTAACAAAGTCTGGTTTGACGTGCAGTTACACTTCGGACGTAGAGGAAAAGAGGGGAACCGAGAACTCATTCCAGACTCATTCCGCATTTTAACAAACGAAAATGGTGTAAAGTATGTCACAATGAGCTTCAATGAAGACACAAAAAACCATAAGGACCCACATGACAGAAATAAGGAGAGCAGGCGTGGCTTCATGTTCCAACAAACTGGGAACCCGCTTTGTCCCGTTGCCTCTCTAGAGAAGTACGTTTCTCTTCTGCCATCTAACCCCCCTGCTTTTTACCTTCACCCCAAAAAGCAAAACCTCTCTAAATGTGTTTGGTACGTAGATCACGCAGCGGCACATAAATCATATTAGCTATTTATAATTTGTGTTAAATCTTGTTGTGTTAAAGTTTTTTCTCGTTTTTGACTGTTGCAGGTACACAAGAGAGCCTATGGCTGTGAACTACCTCGCAACAATGTTGCAGAGAATTTGTAAAGCAGCATGCACCTCAAAGGTTTACACAAATCACTGCCTTCGCAGCACCATGGTGCAGAGATTGTCCGATGCTGGTCTCGAATCGAGGGAAATTATGTCTGTGAGTGGACATAAGTGTGAAAGTTCACTACAGAGCTACTGGAGGCCAAACTTAAAACAAAGAAAGCACTGGAGCGACATTCTTGCTGCAACAGAAAACACTGCTGACAGTGCTGAGCCCCAACTAAAGAGAACCGCGTTAAATATCACCACAGTGGAGCCGATTGAAATGAGACAAATATTTAATGCGTGCACAATTAACGGAGATGTTCAAATAAATTTAAATAAACAACAATAAAAAAGAATCTCTTGTTAGGCAGCATTTTAATAACTGAATTGATAACATTAATAAAATAGATTAAAGACCTAACTGTTATCTATCAAAATATGTGCCCTTGTGTTTTTATTTATAGGCTATGTAAATATTTAGTTTAGTGCAGAGAGAAAATAACGGAATAAACAAAAAAGTAAACGTTTTCTCATGCTGAGAGATAAGCTATGCCTATTTGTGTGAGGAAATTTCACAAATATTGTGTTGTAAAAAATAAAAAGAATGAGACAAGTTTGAGAACGGTTTGTTGTTTTTATTTGAGCTTTCATGCATATTACACATTGGAACGTTGTTGTTCACGGTCAGGGACTATTTTTTTTCTAGCGGAAGGAATGCTTTTAATGCTTTTATTGATTTAACTTCCATGAAATTTCCACTAATCATTTTTTTTTTCTTTAATATTGTGTGGTAACCGTTTTATAAAAGCAATAAGGTACTCGAGGCAAGTGCTGTATCGTGAATAAGTAACGGCTGAAGGGGTTGCAGGCACTCCGCTTCGCGTCGTGCCTAACAACGCCCTTCAGCCGTTACTTATTCACGATACAGCACAGCCTCTCGTACCTTATTGCTTACGAATGAGCTGCCAGAATGCCATGTTTACAAACATATGAACTGTTATAGTATATCAACACTGATATTTTTGTTACAATACACCGCAATTTTCAGCAAAGCCCTTATCTTGATAAACAAGTCTGGACAACTCTGGTTAAATTTTTACCTGGCATTGAGAATTGTCAGAAGCAACACCCATTAACAATTGGCTACACCCTGTAAATTACTGAAGGGAAAATGTTCATTATGAAATTTTAAAAACAGATAAAAATTTGACATTTACGAATGTAATTCGTTTCCGTTGCAAAATGTAAAGTATATTATTGCACAGCTCTACAAATAAATTGGATATATATCCAACTGGATCTGCATAAATACAGTAAAATCAAGTAAAGCTACAGCTTGATTGTTTATTTGGTTGCAACATTTAAACTATATTATCGGACAGCAATATGTTGGACATATAGTACATCCAACTTTATCCACAAACATACAGCATACTAACGTAAAGCGATATTTACTCTAAAGAAAATCTCAACTCCTTGATTGTTTGTATTGTTACAAAATGTAAACTCAGCCAGCTCTTATCTGTTAAATCTGACTATAAGGTATGAAGATATTATAAATATTAACATCATGATATTCTGTAAAGCTGCTCTGAAACAATGTGTATGGAGAAAAGCGCTATACAAATCAAAGTGACTTGATTTATAAGCACATCATTTTCAGATTAAGGTCCACATTCTGCTTTATTCTGAAAAAAGACTGAAAATTTGTGTGTAATTTCAACTCAATTAATTCTCATTCACGTCCTTAAGAATAAAACGTGAGTACTTGCAACTGCCGGTCACTCTGCACTTATTGCTGATGATTTTTATTTCAGTGTTTATTTATTTATTTTTAATTAAATCTGTCTTCAACAGCTCGACTGTTCACAGCTGTCTGTAAACACTAAAGCACAGCAAGCTACCTGGACATCTGCAAATGAGACATTGCTCTGCAGAAAGAACATTATGCGATGTTGCATAAATCATTTAAGGAATTGTCATGGTAACAAATAAGTCAAGATACCACAATAACACTAAATACCCCTGTAACCGATGTAGTAGTAACTCTAAAACCAAAACACACGGGATTAGTCTGTTCTCAACTACAGCTGAGACTCAGTCTGGCTGGCGACCTGATTTACTTCAAACCACACAAAGTCACTGAAATCAATAACAGAAATATACATGAGAGCATGCAAATGAAATGACTAAAACAGAAGCGCAAACATCATGCAACACTCACCTCTACTTGATATAATGCACAGCCTTTCACAAACTCTCTGATATTACTCAAACACTCGTCCTTCCTCGGGTCCTGATAGATCTGAAAATGAAGCGAACAGATCAATCCTCTCACGAGCCGTACTTTTAAAAAGCTTTGTCAAGAAGTAAACAAAACCGTATGCGATTACGCCATTTGTTTATATCACAGATCATCGCCCCGTTCCAGCAAAAAGCCACTTATTCTCCACAGGGAAGTTGGCGGAGGAATAGCGGAAATGACGTGCTCTAATAGCTTGTGGTTGTTGGGTTCAGTGAGAGGGGCATGTTGGCACAGGCAAACATTACTTGACCTGTCAGAGCAAAGTCTATCTTCTTCTCCATGATGGGCTGCCTGTAACTATGCGACATATTGTTTATACAACAGAACGTTTTCAACAATAGAACTGAACATTTTAGTGCAATATTACATATTCCCAGAGTTTATCAGTATGTCATACGATTACTGCAATGTCAGCATCGACGATTGTATTGCTTATAAATCAGAATACATTTACCTCACTGTCTGTCAAGGCTGTGGTTGATATATAATTCACAAAACGTTTGTGAATTATTAATTTAAATAAAACCACTTAATCATTTATATCATATGTGAAAAAAATAACCTGCAAAAATAAGGATGCTCAACGAGAATTTATTATTGTTGAAATGTGCTCAAATGAAATCCAATTATCTGCTTCCTTAGCAGATTTCTATTTATAGTTAAAAATGTCTAGTTATAAATAGTGTTCTACCACCGACACGTGTTAATGAAAAAATAGGAATAATTAGAAATAATATTTTAGACATATTTGCATGTATTATTTGTTCACTCATCAGTTCTTGGACATCTCCGAATTATAAGGTTCGATTCAAAGAATCAGATTCGTGAACGATTCGCTGAAAAGATCCAACCCAAAAGAATTATTTCACAAACCGGACATCGTCGTTTCCTCTCTCTCTCTCTCTCTCTCTCTCTCTCTCTCTCTCTCTCTCTCTCTCTCTCTCTCTCTCTCTCTCTCTCTCTCTCTCTCTCTCTCTCTCTCTCTCTCTCTCTCTCAATTCAATTCAGCCTTACTGGCATGACAAAAAAAATACATTTTGTATTGTCAAAGCATTAAAACAACTTAGAAATGGTTTAGAACATCTGAACATTTAGTAAATATATAGAGAAAATAATAATAAGATAACAATAGTCTCTCTCTCTCTCTCTCTCTCTCTCTGACAGAGTCAATGGCGGACGACTCGTATGGACGAATCCCAAGGTTAATTTCCGTTGATATATTTTCTGCCACACATCACGTGCGTTCATTATTCCTGTAATCTCTTGTCACCGCAGATAACACGGGGGCTTCTTTGCATATTTTCTATTGATCCCCTTTCTCTCATAGTTGATATAAATAATAATAGAAACAGTAGTATTTTATTGTACAAATTTACACTGGTTCAGCATTGCACGTACAGTGAACACAAAACGCGCGCGCGAAGACAAATACAAAGGTCTGTGTGTCACATCTGTGTTTTTGTGTAACTGTGTAATATTTACTCGAATATGAAACTGCATGGACTTCATGAGCACATTAACAGCTTACCGTATAAACTGTACCGGGTCGCAGTCGTTCCAGTAGTTTACACAAAACCACTCCATCTCTGAGAGATGCTTGTAAAAAGCCTTCAGGATCCGATAGTGTCTTTTTGGGTGATTCCAGGACACCCAGCGTTATTAACCATGTGATGGTCTGTTCAGCCGAATTCATGACCTCATGCGTCCAAAGCTCAAACGCGATAATCCACAAGCAATCGAATATGAAAGCTGTATGAAATGACAGCAGAAATCCTGTGTAGTCCACAGCAGCAGCAGGACATTAGGAGCCAGGGCTCTGGTCCCTCCTTTTCCCTGGATGTGTTGGGGATGACGATTTGTTTAGGGTTATCTGGCAGGTCCGGTTTCCCTCGCCTCTTCTTTTCATCTGGCAGGATGTCAGCTAGTGTTAAACCAAAATCAACAACCCACAATTGTTTTCCGCCACATGACACCCAGTTCAAGCAGCCTGGGTCACCGAATACATGAAAGACTTCAGAAACAAACACACTGACATATTAGGCTTTCAGGAGCACTATACTGAATATATGAAAGACTATGTTTTTTCCATCACACGCCCACAGGTGGAGAAAAACACAAACTATTAACACAATCTTGAGCAGAAGCCATCTTGTATTGTCTACAGACCACTTGCTTCCATAAAAGTCAGCCCTTTGTTATAAAAGACGGATCAATGCGTCTAAATTTATTCAAAAAAGGCGCTGATGCCAAGTATTAATCCATTAAAATCCAAATGTAGCTCTAGCGCCCCCTGCCGGATTCCCAAACCTTTTTTTTTATTTTATTATTTATTTACTTTATTTATGGTACGAAACTTGGTAAAGGTTTTGGCACTTGCTGTATGAACACACACAAATGACTCGAAAAGGTTAAATGGTCCTGAAAAAAATAGTCACAGACACTTTGAATTGTTCGTGGTCAAAAATGACCGCATTGGAAATTAATGGGAGATGAATTTCATCTATTGGAGAAGTTTGTTATTGCGCACAAACAAATTCTTATTGAAAGCTCTTCTTTTTTTTTTTTTGGACATATATATTTATGGCTTTGATTTTCTCAGTTTTTGAGTAAAACGTGCTTTAGAAAATATCTTAATATAAACATTTCATATAAAAAAAATTTTTATATGAAAAGAATACAAAAAAGTGGTATTTTTGTGCATTTTTCATAAAACATTTTAGGCCTATAACTTTTTTCAAGTTCACTTTTTTTTTTAAACTTTAGCAATAATATGCCAAGTGTCATCTTTAAAAAGAGACCAAACTGGATTCAAGACTTATGACAGTTTAAGAAATTTCATTTTTAGGGTCCATGCTCAAAAAGTGACTAAATGGATTATAACTAGTGCATTAATTTAATACCATTAGATAAAAACCATTATCAAACTAAAATATAGTACAACCATTTCATTGTACCAGAGGGTTAATACACACAATACAAAACATTCTATGTGCTGTAATGAAGTGACTAAAAATAATATTATTTACATATATATATAAATATAAAAGTATAAATTAAGAAGCCTACAACAAACACTATCATGATGTATACTTTAATTTTTATTTCACCTTTTCCACATTACAGCTGGTTATTGACATTTTGGGGAAAAAATTATGTCACAAATCTTTGTTGTCCTCAGAAAAAGGGCTCTTTTACCTTTAAGCAAAATATAATCTAATATATCCATTTAATTGTATGACATTTTGTAAGCTTCACCTGTGCATTCATCATCACCAAAAGCAAAACAAAAGGACAACAATGTCTATAAATAGGCCATCTCTTTATTGTTGTTGATTTTCACATATCAATCTCTGAAATGACATATTCAAACTGATTAAGGGAAGAGCCTTTCATCCAAGTTCACACACCCAAGAGAGGGAGAGGAGGAGAGAGTCAATCTCTGGCTGGAGGGGAATCGTTTTAAAAAGGTCTATTTAAGAACTGTACTCCAAAAAGGAATGGAAAAAGCAGGGCAAAATGAAAATACTGATAAGGTGACTGTTTTATATATATATATATATCTAAAATCCTGGTGTAATCTCCAGCAGTCATTCACGAAAGCCACACGGTCTTCAACTTATACCTTTCGATTTAAACCTCGGCCTAAATCTAAGGTCAGACCTCAGGCCCAAATCAGCGGCTCAAGTTTAATCCAGCCATACAGTGAACTTTGAGATGGTGAAAACCATGAAGTGGAAAAAAAATTGATGCTCAGAGAGAACAGGCACATTTGGAATAATTGTAAAGGTTGCCTAACATTTTCTAACATTTGTCACTGTTTAAAACAGTGGTAATAGTTTCAGTTTCTCACAGAAAAACATTTTTTTCCTTGCTTTATTTTTTCCTTTTTTTTTGGTCTCCAACACTCCCCACCACGCAAAAACAGCTGGAGGAAAAGGGTAGTGATGTGAGTTTTCTCCCATGCACACACGAGGAACAAGTCCTCGATACGGGACTGTGCAAGGCTGAGTGTCTAAGTACGAATGTCCTTAAATGTATGAGCAACACTGATGACTCCATAATCACGTGACCTTTAGGAGTGTACAACGTATAGTGTTTGTATGTGTGCACGGGGGCCGTTTTGAGATCTAGAATCAGTCGGTCACTTGTGTGTTCAGATGATTTCAAAGGTTTTCTTCAGTTCCATGATTAACTGCCAGTCTGATTTCTGCATCTCGTCTCTGAACCAGTTCTTCAGAGTGTCGATTGACTGACGGGTGATCTACAAGAGATACAGGAACAAATGTGCATTAGATAATCAATACCAATCACGTTTAAGGGGACGGCAGATTGAATACAGACACTATTTTAGTAATATTTGTATACTATTATAGTATTTATTCATATTTTGAATTAACTTTTATATATTCCGGTTTCATTTTCCTAATATACCATTTTAAAGGCTCCTTATTTTGTCTTGGAACAAATATACTGGAGGCCATGAAATTGTGAAAATGATCAAAAACACTGGCGGTGGCTGGCAACTTGTTTTTTTTTTTTTAATGCTGGCGGGAAAAGGGTCAACAAAAACAACACTATGTCTTGGCATCACATGAGCCCCAGTGGCTTTATTTCGGGATGTAGGAGAGAGCTTACCTTGCTAACAATGAGGTCTACAGCCTCAAAGTGTCGGCCGAACATCTTGGGTGATTCTCCAGGAATTGGTTCTATTTTCACACAGATCTCCTGTCCTTTCTTAGCGATGTCTACAGATTTGTGATTTATTTCAATACCGGTCACAATACCAATGTCTACAAACTGAGAAGGAGAGAAAAAATAATGCAAACAATATCACTACAAATTCGATTTTTACCGTAAAATAAACTGCTAAAACGGAAGAGAAAATGACAGTAGAGGAAAGCGGTTTCTCTGCTTCTTTATTTATTGAGCATATAATGTGTAAACGGTCTAAACGTCTCACCCCTTTGGTGGGCACACACACCGGAGTGCCTGTTCTCAGAACTCCAGCGTCCACAATGACGCCCATGACAATGGGATCTCTGGAGTTGAAGATGAACTGGGGCAATATACGCAGCTTACAGGGAAACACGGCTAGTTGTCTGAAAAAGAGAGAAACTTTCAAATATTCAGACTGCAAACATTCAGGAAAAATTATCTGTTTTTCAAAGTAACACCATTTGACCTTTGACACAGTCTTTAAGAATCTAGGCTTGTTTGTGAGTGGTTAAATGTAAAAACATACACTACTATAGGCTCAGTTAGATTTGTCATATTTCTGAAAAAGTCTATTTTGCTCACCAAGGCTGTGAAAACTTTAATAATTACTAACATTTTTAATAATGTATTTTAAAATGTAATTTCTGTGAATTTTCAGCATCATTTTTCCAGTCTTCAGTGTCGCATGATCCTTCAGAAATCATTCTAATATGCTGATTTGTTGCTTAAGAAACATTTTTTGTTAAAATCAATGTTACTGCATTATATTTTTGTGGAAACTGTCTATTTCTATTCAACAAGGAATTGTGAAAAAACAGCATTTATTTGAAACAGAAATCTTTTGTAACATTATAAATGCCACTATTTGCTGCCACGATTTATCAATTTAATGCACTATTGCTGAATACAAGTTTTAATTTTTAGTATGAACTAAAAAAGTATTAACTTTTGAACTGTAGTGTATATCGCTGTTAAAATTAGGTAAAACTGTGAGGATGAGGGCAGTAGATAACGCACTTGAACTCATCCTGTTTCTGTTTCTTGTAGTCTTCTCTGTATTTGGTGAAGGCGTCAAACAGATGGTAGATGATCTCAGCGCTGAAAATGCGCACGCCGAGACTGTCAGCCATCTCCTGAGAATCTCGCTCTATTTTCACATCGAACGCCAGGATCACTGCATACCTACAGAAAGAAAGAGAGAATGATTAGCATGATTTAATCTCATAATAGGAGATAAATGATATATTACTCAGAATACATACTGTTGATCATGCTCCAACATAGTAGAAGCTTTCATGACGTCTTTCTTGTGGACGGGACCAATGTTGATGCCAGCATACTGAAGGACAGAAAGAGAATCTAAGTGGAGATGCAAACAACTGAAACACTACAGCTCAATTACACTGCAACAAGCTCAATGGAGAAAACAAAAACAATTATTATTTTGGTAATCAAGTAATCGGTTGATATTTTGACGATTAATCGAGTAACCTGATCATTTTTTTTGTGGTAATACAAATAGACCTAAGCGAACAATAACGTGTAAAATGACTTAAAATACATATATAAAAACAATAAGGCAATAATTATTGGTTTAAACACTGTTAAAATACATAATGTAATATACATAATATAAACAATCAACTTATGAATATTCCACATTATATCAAATTTCTGTAGAGGGCGCCAACTGATTGTGATTGTTGTCATATTTAGAAATATTTTGATGTATTCTCCTGTAGGTTTACGTTACAAATCTGGTGAAACGGCGCACGGTGTGTTCCCAGATGAACGTTATAAGCAACCCGAGCTGCAAAGACGCGCTTCACGCATGCAAATGATAACAGTGCAACCCTTCGCTATGAAACCCAAATCGCGTCAGACTTTATATGCCTTCCCAAACGCACGTTATTGGAAACCCAAACAAACAGCACATGCAGAGACTGAGTTCGTGTGGAGCAGCATTTACTGTGAACGGAGCCGCTCTGAGATGCGTAACCTGCACATATGTAAATAATTAAAGCATCGCGCTTCACCAAAACCCGCAGTGCATATACTTATTTAAATTAATCGCAGACTTTGTGATTTCACAGTAGCACTATGCTATATTATGATTTTTAAATGGTTTAATTATATCGTACAGCCCAGGGGAGTAGGAGCAATTTTGAAACTGGGGGGGACAGTAAATGCTGGGGGGGGGGGATGTCCTGAATTTTTGTATATATTTTTTAAATATATAAGGCACTTAAATGCTAATTTCTAAAGACTTATGGTAACAGACTGTATCACTTAGTTTGTTTCTAAGCAGTGATTAAATTGGTATTTATTATGTGGGTTCTCCCTAGGGGGGTCCGGGGGTATGCTCCCCCGGGAATTTTTTTTTGAAAAATAAACCATTAAATGGCACTTTCTGGAGAGTTTTGTGCAAAGAAATTGAGAAAATGAGTCTTACATGATATGTGAAAAACTGCAAGGTTAAGAGCATATACTTTGCATTGTTGTAGTATCAACATGTATTAGGACATTTAGCATTTACATTACTGTTAATCAGTCATGTACTGATTAACTAAAAATTAAAAATTCAAATAAATGGTTGATTTAATTTCCATTAACCACCTAGCTTACCCCCCAAGGATAGATTGAAAAATAAAATCAATCTATCCTTGTGGAAAGGTTCCTTGGTAGCTAAAAGTAGGTCTAGCAAGTCTTATATTTCTGTAATTCACACAGATCAAACAAATATGCTGCCTGATTAGATTGCTAGTTTATTTTGAGTAGCCAGCTAGCAGTTCTCTTGGCAGTTTGCTGATAATCTGGTGTCTGAAGTAAAATGCTCAAAACATCTCCTGAGAAAAATCACATGGCCAACCTAGTCTTGGTTATTTAATTTAGATTTAGTCTTATTTTCCTTACCTTGGCATTCAAGGCCAGGGCACTTTATGTACATTTCTGGAACTTTTGCACGCTTCCACATCCCGCGCAACTAGGATCTCCCAGGAACACTCATTATATATTGCTGCGTACATTTATCCGTGTCACCTAGATGCGCGTGCGCGAGCGGTGCGCGATCATGGTCGACTGACAACGAGATTAGCAGCTGAAGAGTTCGGCCGTTTTTAAAAAATTAAATTATGTATTTAAAAGTTGCCGAATGGATTCATTTGGAGACTCCGAAATCGGCAGAGATAGGCAGGCAATGCAAAACAAAATCTTACATTGGGAAATAGTGGGGGGGACAAAACTTCGATTTTGAAATGTGGGGGGGACATGGACACAGCGACCCCATAGATTTCAACGGAGAAAAGTGAAGCCAATTAGAAGCACACACTTCCTGATGGCTGAGCGTACTGCGCAGGCTCAAACTGAGCTTGACGACGTAGATGTGACGTGAGCAACCTGTCTGACAGTTGTAAGTCTTCTAGTAGCGGTGCCAAGAGGAATCTGAATCATTCCCTTCAAATCTTGCAGAGCCGGAGATCGTGAGTATTAGCTGTCCATGAGCAGCAGCAGGAGCAACTTTATGACTCTCTATGGGCTTCTCCCTTGACTTTATGCCTCCACGTCCTCCCGATTGCGCGCAAGCTTCTCCTCCTGTCTATACGGTAATTTCTCTACTGTGCGACAGAGTCGCGTGTTTATGACGCAATCGTTAGCCTATTTTTACAAAAACTGCTTCTACGGAGCCATAACGTATAAGATACAAAGTAATGGAGCCTTTTATACATTGTCGTGTTTCTTTAGAAATAAATAATGGACAAATGGAGTCTTTGGACGCCTCAGATGTAAAGTTATTCGCTGTCAAAGTGATGCCAAAATGAATGGGAGTCAATGGAATGCTAACAGCAGGTGATGGTCTGCTACAATGCCGGCCCCCAAGGGAAGCTTCAATTTCCGGCTGATGGATTACGCCCTTGCTTATAACGCCGTTCATGGATTCTTGTCCTTGGAATCAGGTCCACTTAAATCAACACGTAATTATATTAAAGATGACTGTGAATACATGTAGGGTAAGTGCAAATGCGTGTATAATCTAAGCTATCAGGCTAATCGGGTATCTGTATGCTATGCTAGTACATAGGCTAATACAGACATTAATGGTCTTTATAACAGTTCAAACAGCATTTATCATAACATGATTTTGTAGGAATTGTAATCAGGCGCTAAAGAGAGTACCTATTAAAAGTAATTTGAGCCAATGAGATCGCTTGGAGTCCTAACAGAGACCCGATTTCAAGGGAGGACCTGATTTGTCACCACACAGGTTAATCGAAATGGATAAATGGCAATCGACATTTTTTTTTAAATAGAGTACTTGAATTTCATCATGTTGCTAGCCCTAAAAACAATACTTTAAGATGGCAGCCAAGATGAGAGAAATGCTGATTATAAATATATTTGCATTTAATACTTTGTACTGTTATATATGAAGCAATATTTGTGATATATATATGACCAATATTTGTGCACTATGTATTAGGGGTGGAACGGTACACAGAAGTCACGGTTCGGTTCATACATCACGGTTCGGTACGATTTCGGTACAATGGAGGTAAAAGCAAAACAAAAATGCAGAATGCATTGTATTTTTTAAATAAGTTTTATTAATAAAGGCATAGAACCAGTTTATTTGTAGTGCACTGACAATAGTTTTATATAGTTTATGAATTAAATTAATAAAAAGACCTTGCGATATGTTTGGTAATTGTACCTGAATTAATTTAAAATTATTTTGCTATATTTCAGATCAATATATTTGTTTTCCTTAATTTTAATTAACATTATTAATTAATGTAACATTACTCTCATCTGAATTATAAATAATTGATTTCTGTATAAAATAATACTACCATTTAAAAATACATTTGATTTTCTTTTTTAATCAATGTAGAATGTGTAAGATTAGTGCCCAGAGGACGAGAAATGAAAACCAATGCAATATGATGAATGTCCAAAAGATGGGACCCACAGACTGTTTTAAAATGGAGTTGGATAAATATGTTTTGCTTTTAAAACAGTGTGTGTGTGTGTGTGTGTGTGTGTGTGTGTGTGTGTGTGTGTGTGTGTGTGTGTGTGTGTGTGTGTGATTTTGGTTGGGTGACAGTTGTAGGTTACAGTTTGACAAGAGTTTACAGTGTGACAAAAGCACAATGTTGTGTTTTATTGCGAGTGTACACAAATATAAGTAAACACTTGGCAGGTTTAATGATCTGTATGAACAAAATGACGGAGTATGTTTTTTATGTTTCCACTGTTCGATCGCGCGCCTCTCTCTCTCTATATATATATATCTCTCTCTCTCTCACACACACAGAGTTCGATCGCGCCCACGCCTCTCTCTCTCTCTCGCGCGCACACACACACACTCACTCCAGCATTGCAATCTTGACATCGCAGCCTGTTCATTGTGCGGTCACACCAAACTCGAATAGAGCGTCAAATTCGCGTCTAGTTCGACGCTAGTCCAAAGCGAATAGGACGCGCGTATAAAGCCAACATTTGAAGTGAACGCGCGTTCAGAGCTATGGTACAGATTATGTGTCCCTAAAGAACCCCGTATCTAACAGTAGTTCCGCATTACATTAATTAATTTGCACGCGAGTTTTATTTATTTTTATACCTTGTATTCTCCGTGTAAATTCGTGCAACGAACCGTGACGCCCGTACCGTTTCGGTTCAATACAAATACATGTACCGTTCCACCCCTACTATGTATTGCTCATTAGAGTAAGATGTTACCATCAAACTGGATTAGAATCAATAGCAAATCTGGAATCTGGAATGTGCTTCACGTGAGAAGAGAGATTTGTGCGCTAATTTAGGGAGCACTAACTCACTCCCTCTGCCACAACAGACAGGATGTGGCCTTAGAAGGCAACTGCTTATGTAGGCAGCTTGCTTGGTTTTAAAAGAGCTTAGATACAACATGCATTGCAAAACCATAATAAATCCAAGCAAGTTCTTCAATAACCCATTTATAAAAAGGGTTTTACGAGAGTGTGTGAGGTGTTTGAAGACTTACAGGCACTTTGGATGTACGCAAGTACTCCAGAAGAGCCTCCAGAGAGCCGAGCGTGGAGGCCTGCACATACACACCCTTCTCCTCCAGCTTTATGGCATTCAGAGTCTGTTTCAGCTCTCGTATCAACTCGTCCTACAAAGAGCAAACATCAGGATGCAGGAAAGCTCGCCAATGTAGCAATTAGATTACCAGTTATTATTGACTTAATTATTGTATGTGCGAGAAAAGAGAGGAAAGAAAGAAAAGTACAGCGTGTTCGGGACACAACTGATTGGTTTGTAAAAGAACATGGTTACCCTCAGGACTGGAATTTCATCCTCTTTATGAGCGACGAGGAGAGGCAGACCTGCCAGCGTCTTCTCCAGATCTTTCCCCAGGATCTTCACTCCCTGAGCTGTGGACACTTCTTTATGCTTCTCATACGTATTCTGTACACAGAGAGAAGAAACATATAGCATGTGATCAAGTGAGACAAGCTCAGAGCTCTATCGCAACATAACGGATATGGTGAATTAAATATATAATTGGGCATGAGACCTTCACTCGGAGCTCTTTCAGGGGTGGAGGGAGGAGCAACCCTCTGATCTGAGTGACGATTGGTCCATCCACACCAGGGACGATAATGGTCTCGCCCTCCCGCAGACAACCATTAATCAGGATCACGTCTATCGTCGTACCCATGCCAGGCAGAGCTTTTACCTGAGAAATAGGAAATGGACCGCAGAGGTTATATTACAGCTTGGATCCATGAGTGAAGAAAAATAAATAAATAAATAAATTCCCAGACACAGAAATGACCTTTTCCAATAAGTGTCAAATATTTGCTTTTTTTCCTTTATAAGGGCAATGTTTAGTTTACTGGTTAAATTTACATATTTGACACAAGACAACACAATTACTTAACCCTTGTGTTCTGTTCGATTTCTGTGTACTCCCCTTTTGGACCGGGTCAAATTGACCCTAATTGGATTCAATACAATTCCTCAAAAATCACACTATGAAAAACAACAAAGATTTAGATACAAACTGTAAACTTTTAATATCAACATTTGTCAAACATTACAAAAACATTATATCTAAAAAAATATGATTTATGAAAATGTTTTTAAAACATTTTTTAAAACAGTTTTGTTTTGACAAAATTGGAAAAAAAACAGTATACGGATTTTTTTTTTTTTTTTTTTTTTTTTACATTTTATGCTTTGAACATCGTAACTGAACAAAAAAAAAATAGCAGTATAATGAAATTTTTTCATTTTCCTAAGTTAACTTTCCCTAGTTTCCTAAGACCTATTTTCCTAGTTTCATTATTCACTCACTGGGAAGTGAGAAACCAAACATAACAAAAACATACATCAAATAAATGTTTTTTATTTATTTTTGGCTCTGTGAAGCTGCCTTTGAAAATCCTACATAAAAGTTTTGGTTAAAAGCTAGGTATTTTAGATATTTTGAATATTGAAATTTTACTATCTGTGTCTGACAAAGATTTTCATCTGTAATTTGCAAATAATTCTGAACACTGTAATTTGAGCTTTCTCAAATGTGTTTGGTTAGGGTTAGAGCACTTTTAGATACACTTGCACGTTAGAACTGGAGTTGAAGTGCCCTGACATACAGAAAATAAATGTTTTTATTTTGTGTCTGTACAGTTGCTTTTGAATGGCTGTCTATGAGGGTCAAATTGACCTGTGAACATCACAAACGTAACCGTAATTTTGTTTGTATATGTCAAAACACATCAGCATGTTGAAACTTTGCATGCATGTTCATCATGATAAATGAGAAAAAGTCACAAAATATCAAGAAAAAAAACAAAGGTTAACCAGTATTTCCAACAACTTGAAAATCGAAACGGGTCAAATTGACCCGCAACATACCGTATTTTCCGCACTATACGGCGCACCGGATTATAAGGCGCACCTTCAATGAATGACCTATTTTAGAACATTTTTCATATATAGGGCGCACCGGATTATAAGGCGCATAAGATACTGCAGTCAAACGTTTGACTGGGTTTGCGTTATGCATCCACTAGATGTCAACAAATGTCAACAAAACAGTCAGATAAAGTCAAACTTTATTAAGCGTTCTGACAACTCCGTTCACTCCCATGGTAACGTTGTTCAAACGTTAAAGGAAAACTCCGGTCAATTTTAACATTGAGCTCATTTTTTTGTACATTTGGAGTGCTGTCAGTACAGATAACAACGACAAAAACCGGTGTTGCCTACACCGTGTTATCCTCTTTTTAAAATTTGCACCCTGTTGACTTAAACGGGACAAGTTTTAAACCTGCTTTTAGCCTCTTAACAACCTTAATGTGTCATTACAAGTGCACAGCCATGTGAGCGAACACGGTGAATCTGACTGCAGTAAATGACAATGTGAAAGATATGAATAAAAATGATGTTTATTCAGCCAGCTCACATACCCGTATTTTCTTCCTGTTTTCGGTCGAAGTCCACAGTAGGCGATTGTCGAGTGCGCGCGCGATCATTGGTAACTAAGCAACAGTGGAGACTCAGACTGTCAGCTGATGACGGTGCTGTGTGGTGTTCTGAGAATATCAGCTCAAATGGATAGTTCATCCGACTCAGATGTTGAACACACGGAGGAGGTTTGATCGCGCGCGCGCGAACTTGACAATCAACTGCTGTGGACTTCGGCCGAAAACAGGAAGTAAATACGGGTATGTGAGCCGGCTGAATAAAGAGATTATTCCTGCTTTCGTGAAAGCTCGGATCACAGTTGAGACTGATATATCAGCCCAGGCATCCACGATCCATTGGCAGATAGTGGCGTAAGTCGCCCGGCGCTGTCTCCCCGTCTTGGTGAACGTGTGTTCACCATCCATATATAAGGCGCTCCGGATTATAAGGCGCACTGTCGGTTTTTGAGAAAATTAAAGGCTTTTAAGTGCGCCTTATAGTGCGGAAAATACGGTAACACAAGGGTTAAATCAATCAGAATACTATAGTATAGACAGTTACCAATAAAAATGATCAACATCAACAAAAAACATCTTTACACTGCAAAGGTGGAACAGAAGCTGCATCTGACACGGCATTTAAGGCCCAGATATAATACAAGCGAAATCAAAGAACGAACTGTTGTGACATCATTTTAAACAAAATCAGGACACTGGACAGCGATTACAATATTATGACAAAAATCACTGTTGTCGATTACTCTTGATATTGTAATAAAGAAATGAATGTCGATTAATAAAATATATTTTAAAAAGTTTTGTGTTTGGGGAAAGGCTCATCATATTCTGGCTACACAGACAAAACAAGCTAAGAAATGTTTACACATAAGAAAATAAAGACTTCACATTGGTTATTTTAGTAGCATGAAAAACAAAATGTCTAGTCAAACCTGGAATAAATTATATTTAGAAAGCAAGCAAAGAACATTATCACTGAAGCGGTCCATGATTTCAGTTGCACACTCAAATATAACCGCTATAATAATGTAAACTGTCTACACCGCAGAATGAATGTAATTGCATCGTATCTGCTTAGTTGTTTATTCACAATTTAGGATGCAGTTATTAAGGGCGCGCACCGAACAAAGCTCTGGCATTTTCAGCATTGACAAATCTAAATGCCTCTGATTGGCCATTGCATTCATATACTCAACAGAAATGTGTGTGATTGGTTATAATGCTCAATGCTGCAAAAAAATTGTAAAAGGAAAGCCGTTAATGTAATGTCATAATCAACTCATTAAAGCTTTTCCTTTGACCACTTACCTCCATGACCTGTGCCCGAAGTTCGTCACAGTGAGCCAGTCGGCGGGCCAGCATGGTTTGAGTGAGCTCAACCAGCAGGGCGATGAGGTTCCCCATCCCATCACCCGAGTGGGCCGAGGTGGGAACCAGGGACACAAACGTACGAGGATCTTTGTTCTCGTAGAACAGGGCGGCATTAAGACCCTGAAAATTGAAAGACACACAAGACAACATTTAAGTTAAGCTCACTTCTCATACATGTTAAAGTCAACAAGAAACAGCATTTGCAAACAACATTAAGAAGAAAGGTAAATAGGGCTATACAAAAAGATAGAGACAACAGACCTGCTGCGCGAACTCTACGATGACAGCTTTAGCCCTCTCATCAAACTCATCCTTGGTGTTCTTCTTCTGTTTCTTCAGTGTGGCCACCACGTCTGTTTCTGGACTCTTTTTCCAGTCATACAGACGGTCGATCTGACAAAGAAACATTAGTATTCAAATAGTTGTGATGTAATGATCAGTATCAGCATTCAGTAGTCACTATGTGGTACCTTGTTAAGTGCTACTATGAAGGGGCATTTCTTCTCCTTCAGCAGGTTGATGGACTCGAGTGTCTGTGGCTCTAAACCGTGCATGATGTCCACCACCAGGATGGCGATGTCACACAGAGAACTACCCCTGTTCCTCAGATTACTGAAGGGTGGAGCAGAGTGCCATTAAACATACAAATACTATAGAGTTAATATTTACTTATAATTTTAATTAATAAAAAATGTATTTTTTAAATATACACACACCACCATTCAAAAGTTTGGGATTGGTAAAAATTTTGAGGTTTCAAAAATTCAAAGGTTGAATTTATTAATCGGAACAAAAATACTGTAAAAGTTTTTTGACTTGCCCTCCTTGTATTTTACGTATCAGGGATATTTATCTGACATTTCTTACATTATTTTGTTTCCACTTATTTCTGTACATTTAAATGTATACCATACTGTTGTTTCACTTTTTGGACCTCACGTTGGTTGAAGTTTATGCCTTATCAGAAAACGAAAAAATTTATACATAAAAAAATCCAGTGAAACAATTTATTACAATGTAAAATAACTGTTTTCAATTTGAATATATTTTAAAATGTCATTTTATTCCTGTGATGGCAAATTTTCAGCATCATTACTCTAGTCTTCAGTGTCACATGATCCTTTAGAAATCATTAAAATATGCTGATTTGCTGCTCAAGAAACATTTACAATTATGCTGCTTAATATTTTTGTGGACACCATTATTATTTTTAGTATTCTTTGAAGTACAGAACATTCAAAAGAAACAGTATTTATTTGAAATAGAAACATTTAAAATCTCTTTACTGTCAATTTTATACATTTAAGGGATCCTTGAGGAATAAAAGTATTCATTTCTTTCTTAAAAATTTGAAAACCTTTGAATGGTAGTGTATATATTCTGTCTTTCACTTTTACATGACACACACACACAAAAGTATAGTGTGTACCTGAAAGACTCGTGTCCAGGTGTGTCAATAATGAGCATGCCAGGAATCTTCACACTCTCCATCTCAAACTGAGAAAAACATACAAACACCAGGGTTTATACACATCTTTACCAATACATTTCCATGACTTTTGAGGCAACATTCATGACCTAATGTTCCATGAAAGTCTACGTACACGTCAAATAAGAATACAAATCAATGTTCAAATTTATCATAGTATATATGAAGTAAAATGAACGACTATTAATGCTATTTGTTTGCTTTCTATTTGTTTTAATAATAAGAACTTCAAATTTATCACAGTATATATGAAGTAAAATGAATGACTATTAATGCTATTTGTTTGCTTTCTATTTGTTTTAATAAGAACAAACTGCATGCAACTTTCCCAGATGTTACTCCACGCAGATAACATAACATCACGTGACTGAATGCCCGAATGCTAAGTATTGTAATTCCCATTTAATTCCCCCCCTTATTTAGGCTGCTGTCCCGCAGCCAGGGTTCCCCAAACTCGGTCCTGGAGGGCCACTGTCCCTGCAGAGTTTAGCTCCAACCCTGATCAAACACACCTGAGCAAGCTAATCAAGGTCTTTAGGATCAGTAGAAATTCACAGGTAGGTGTGTTTGATCAGGGTTGGAGCTAAACTCTGCAGGGACAGTGGCCCTCCAGGACCGAGTTTGGGAACCCTGCTTTAGGACCAAGCAAGCATCCAATATACTGTTACACATGCATATATTTCTCAACTTTTTACATTCACTTAAGACATAACTCATTTTGTTTAGGCCATGCATGTTTTTTTAAGACATGCTTTTTAACCTCTTAACCGTCTCCAGAGCGTCGGCGCACTGAAGCGTTTTTTTTTTTATTTAGTTCAAATATACTATCAGATTTAATGTTATACCTTGACAAACTATACATCATTAAAAAGATATAAGACTCAAGATTCAGTATTTGACCACTATTGTATTCTGAGAAACTTATAGTGACAGTTATGTCTTAATTTGTGTCAGGAGTTATGAAATACAAAAATGAGTCGTTACCTTTAATATGAATTATGAGCGTCAGCTGCTCTCATTCAGAAAAAAACTCCCGTGCGATCGTCATGACAGCGCTTGACAAAACAACGTCCCTCAGGGCTTTGAGCTCAAACATGTGCAGATTTGGAGAAATATTGATAGATTCTCATAGCTTTACATCAGACTTCTATAGACAGGAATAATATTTATTGAATTTATACCCAAATGCGTCGATGTAATCATTTTGAGCGCTGTATACTCTGTACTGTGTTATCAATTCATCCTGAAAGTGAGGGCGCTGTTTGCACAGAAGTCCATATATTGATCACATGAAGAAGAGCCATAATCATGTGACATTCAGGAAGTCCTGCCACAACAAAGCTATCCGAGATCGCTGTAAAGTGCATATAAAGATGTTTTGAAGACAATAAACATGATTGCAATGATATTTGATTTACCTGTGTTCTTCGAGTCATGTCAGGTATTTTCATAATAATTGATTATATGTATAATGTAATGCTAATCGAGATAGACTTTCAAATTGTGCAGAATACAATAAAATAATATATTTTCTATCTGATTTTTTTATCTGAAGCCAAATCAGATTACAGAAAGTTATTTAAAACACTCGACTTGCGCTATAAAGTAAGTTTGGAGAACAAACATAGTTTTATTCTCATAAATTGTCGTGTATTGATGGTGTGCTAAGCTAACATGCTAGCTAGTACTGAGCACCTGCTACCTAACTTCGGTGTAATTTTTATGATTTTTTTCTAAATAAGAATGCTTACTGAAATGTTTCGTTTCTCAAAAAGGGCATTTGATACAGTTTCACTGTGAAGTGCGAACTTTTATAAAATAAATGAGGGATTGAAACAGTGTGAATTGCTAGTCGTTAGTGATTATAATGCAGACAAAAGAAAAGCATATTTAGAGCAATAAACTGGCTGGAGAGGTGTGAATATGTGCAGGGGAGACTGAGACTGAATGGGGCTCGTTTTTGCATCACAAAACAATAGAGGCAATAGACTGAATAGATGCTTATAAGAAAACAATAAACACCAGTCTAATCAAAATAAAGTCATATGACATGATCTTGAAAAACATTGAACTAAATACAGAGTTTTAGACTTATCATCTTCAGATTTTAAATATAACATGGTTAGACATGTGGCTTTAGCTGCAGTGCATTTCTAGATTGCTACAATGCCAACTTCAATTTTATTTTCATGAAGATGTTTCATAAAAATAAATGTATAATAACTTTACAAAACTTTGAAGCTATTTATAACTATTTTTTTTCATTATGATAATAATTAATTCTACATTTACAATAAACTTCCAGGTGTCAGCTTTCAAATGAGATCTTACTTGTGCTTTTAGTACAAAGGGTTCATGAACTGTATCTGTTTCAGTTTGGGAATGCCATATCTGGGGATTTTTCAAAAATGGGCTTGAAGCTTAACAGGTTAAAAAACAAAAAATTGTGTATTAGGACGTTTAAGCACAATATGCCACAAAAAGAACTCAATTTGACACTGAGCTTTTTGTGAGGTGGCTTTTAGAGAGCAAACACGGTACAGTTGAATCACCCACACTGTTTTCAAATTACTGATTTGATCTGATATTCTGTGTGGATTCATTTACCCATCTAACCTACATGCTATGACTGTACAGACCCTGAAACACATCTTGATAAGCTTTAAAAAAATAAAAAAAAAATAAAAGGGGGGCGCATGGGAAAACAGAATGAGAGAATGAGCGTTACAGAAAGATACTCACATTTTTCACCATCTTGGTTTGTTCTATTATGGTTTCCAGGGGCACATTTGTGGCTCCGATCTGCTGTGTGATACCACCAGCCTCACCATCCTGAACATGTGTGTGTCTCAGCTGATGGACAGAGAAGAAAACAATAATAAACACAAAATCCACACAAGTCCACATCAGTCACTTTAAAAACGCACCTTATCCAGGATTTTGGTCTTCCCTGTGTCCACATGACCCAGTACACAAACCACAGGAGATCGGAGCTTGTCCAAATTAATGTTCTTCAGGTTTTCCTGCCTTCGTTTCTGCACACAAAGGAAAACATGATTGATCTCATCTCCACTGACTAAAATGTATCTGTACAAAACACTGAGTATCTGTACCTCTATGCGCCTCTTGGCCTTGTCGTAAAGTCTCTCCTCTTTGCTTCGGTCATCATCCGAATCGCTCTCGCTGCTCGACTCTGAGCTCGGCTCTTTTCTTGCTTTGTTTGTGGTCGTCTTGTTGCTGCTGTCTTTGTTGTCCTCCTCATCCTCACTCTCCTCCTCTCCTTCACCGTCCTCCTCTTCTTCTTCCTCATCATCCTCCTCCTCTTCATCATCCTCTTCTTCCTCACTGCCATCCTCCTTGTCTTCAGCAGGTTTTTGTGTAGCTGTAGTGGGTTCCTTCACCTCGATGTGAACCTTCTTCATCTCTGAGTGCACAAACGTCAAATGAATCAGGGTCCGTGGAAAACTACCACCAAATGACTTTGATTTGAAAAGATTTGCATCTGTGGGACAGGTTGCTTTAACCCCACCTTTCTCCTCATCGCTGGCCATGGCCTCCCAGTCGTCCAGATCAGCAGCCTCTGCCTTTGGCTCCTTAACTGTAACAATGAAAATTACATTTTTAAGAAGCCATAATACTTCCTTTACAGGCATAAATTTATGAACAGACAATTTTACTGTATAGCATGCAATGTGACGGAATTTGGCAACTTTTGGATTAATAACTCAAAAGTAGGGCTGTAAAATGAATCATATTCAAATCGCGATATGGAATAGTGTCAGTAGTTATAGAAACCACAAAAATTACTATCTGCATGTCAAAAACTCAGAAACTTAAAAGGTCTTCATGACAGAATGAAAAAATCAAAGTATGGTTAACATGAAATTGCGATAGAAATATATCACTCTTACTAAAATGTACTTCTCAAAATAGTAGAAGTAGTAGTAATAATAACAATATTGATTTTAGATGATTACTATTTTAAAAAAATGAGGAATAACAAAAACGAGATTTTTACATCCAAGTTTTAATTTATAGTTTCGTTTTGTTGTGCAGACCTGACAGAAATAAAAATGCTATGTATGATTTATTGTAAAGTATTTTTTATATTTTGATTACATTTAAGACGGATTCAAATGTTACATTTTCCAATTTCAATTGATCAAACATGACTAAAACACTAATGACTAAAACACAGTTAAACCATTAAAATAAAAAAATTAAAACAGAATTAAGGGGAAAAAATAAACAGATTTTATAGGGCCCTACATTTGAGAAAGCAAAGTCAAGCTTAATACTTTTCATTTTAAACCGGAGTAAATCTAGCAGAGCTGGCTGTGATTGGTCGTTACCTGGCTCCGTAACAGGCTTGTCTACTTCCATCTCTGTTGTGATTGGCTGAGGTGCCTCTGATGTAGGTGCTGTCACTTCTGACGTTTCTAATATAAGCCAACAAAAAAAATCTTAGGACATTTTAACCATCTTTGATTACAGCAGGGAGCAAGTCAGGATCTAACCTTCAGGAGTTTGTGCTGTTGGCTTCTTTTTTCTCTTGTCAGAGTAAACGGGCTTCTTCTTTGGCATTGCATCTTTGGATGGCACTTCAATACCTGAAAGGAAGCCAACGACACCACCAGGTCAAAAAATGACCATCATAACTTCATCATAAGCACTATCAGTCATGTTCTCACCCTGAGCCTGCAGTGCTCGCAGTGTGGCTTCTGCTCTGGCTCGAGCCTCTTTCTGGGCCTTGGTGAGGAGTTTTCCCTCCTTCTTTAGTCTCTCTTTTCTCTCCTTTTCCTTTTGCTTCTTCTTCTCCTTCCTCTCGGCCTCTAGACGCTCCTATGGATGACGGTTTCAGAGTTGAAGGAACCATAATCATAATTTGACACCATGATCTTGAGTGACTGTCTTTCCACTGACCTGCTCCAGTCTCTGAGCCTCCATCTCCTCCAGCAGCTTCTGTTTCTCCTCCTCTTCTCTTTTGATTCGTTCCTCCTCTTCCTTCATTTTGGCCAAGGCCTCCTGCATGGCTTTCACCGTCGCTTTGCTGGGACCCTTTTTCTTGTCTTTCTCCTCCTTTTCACCCTTCTTCTTCTTCTTGTCCTTTTTCTTTTTATCACCCTCAGCCTCCTCTGTAGAAAAGCAGGGGGAAATTAGTTGGAGAATAAAAAAACAGTGATCATGTAGGCTTGAAATAACCCAGACGAGCATCTTGGATATCAACCAGTGTGGCTTAGATGTTATCAACTAATTTATGGTCTTAAAAAGCTTATTGAATATTCACAAATAATCATGATGCCTTTCATCATCTTTTTATAAGTTTCCTATAGAGCATGTTTGACAATTTAGCACTCCTCATCTAATGACTTTAATAGTGATTGATTTAAACTTCAGTAGCAAAATTGCTACTTCCTACAGTTCAATATTTTGGATTCAGTACGATTTTTATTTTAAAGAAATTACATTTATTTCAAATAAATGTTGGTCTTTTGTTCTTTTCTATTTATAAAAGAATCCTGAAAAAATGCACAAAAATAAAATAAGCAGCAATAACGGTTTTCAACACTGATAATGATAAGAAATAGGGCTGTAACGATACACCAAACCCACGATTGGGTTCATATCACAATCTAGCACGGGGGCTTGGGGGGTGAAAAAAATAGAGATTTTGAGAGAAAAAAATATATCTTTATTAAATAACATTTGAAAAACCTGTATAAACTGAACACAAAAGAAAAAAAATAACTATGCAAATTATCAAACTAAACTAGGCAGTGTGGGCTGCTGCTTTTGGGTTGTTTTCTGCGCTCCAACTAAATTGATTTCGGGATGGTGCCGTAAGATATGCATCTGCATGTTGGACGTGTTGACCGGTCATTTGAGAAAGCTTCTTAAAACACTTCAGGCAAATTGTGTGGATCTAGTCGACTAGACCAGGGGTTCTCAAACATTTTGGAGCCAGGGACCCCTTACAGGGGAAAAACATTTCCAAGGACCCCCTCATATTTATAACAGTGACTGAGCCTAAAGTTAATGTGGGAGCGGTTAATGAAATATTTTGACACAAATAGTCTCGACCCAGGGTCATATGCAGGGTTTTCTAAATAGCATACTGAGGTCCCAAAATTGATCTTGCTAGGGGGGTTCGGGGGCATGCCCCCCGAGGAATTTTAGATTTTCTTGATCTACACGTGCATTTTAAGGTGTTTTTAAGGCCAAAATTTTTTACTTTTTTCTTGATATACCCAGAAAGAATGGAAGTGCAATGTGACAACATGTCCCATAGGTGGGGCACATTGTAACATGACCATATGACAGATTAAAATGTTATCTGATCTAATCAAACAAATATACAAGACAAACAAAAAAGCTATACAACATAGTTCAAAACATATTCATTGTAACGCAGTGTGACAACATGACCCACTTGCACAACTGGGATTTACGTTGTGCCCCGCTATCCCCAATATTTCCTTTCCCGGTTGATACTTTGCAAACTGATTGTTTCTGTCGTTCGTTTAAAACTTCTATAACAGCTGTTTAGTTTAGCGATTTACATATTATCTCGCACTTTATGACCGAATAACTGAAGCGTCATGCGGAAATTCGCGCTCGGCTTGCAGCTTCTGTGAACATAAACCCGCCTACTTTGATTTAATCTCCGACTCAAACATTTTGACATTGACGAGCGCTGTTAGTCTGCTGAAACCGCTCAGATGAGAAGGTCAGTTATCATCATCGCGATGTTTAATATCCTTGCAGCACCAAATTAGAGTTAATATTAGGCAATTATTTCACAACTTTCATTATACACATAGAAAAATTACAGAGGCCCGGACCTCAGGGACCTCAATTGTGGGTATACGACCCTGTCCCTATGCACAAATTTATAATTTACTATATTTTTTCAGAAAATAAGTTGCACCTGAGTGTGTAATACTTTGTTGCGTTCTTGAGGCGTAGGCCTACTTCCCCTCACTCCACAGCAAATCCTTAAATTAATGGTATTCAGAACAAAACGAGAATGAAAAATAATACTATTAATAGATAATAATACAAATAATAATAATAATAGTATACAGACAACATTTATTTAAAACATCAAGTCTAAACGAATTAAGTTGAATCGAAACTGAAACTGCAGACGTTGGGCTCGTGCATCTCTCATTCGGTCCAAAGTTTCCATATTTGCGATGTAGCCTAACATTTGGATGCTTAACTATTTATGTAAAGAAAGCTTCATGCTTCAGTCCCAATATAGGCCTCCACGTATCAGCATCTTCACATTTGGAGAAATGAGATTGGAACAACAGCAAGTCGACAGTATATGATTGACCGTCTCTGCCTTCATAGTGTACAACAGACAAATTAAATTAAGCAGAACTTTTTATAAGTTCGGTGAGTATTTTATTTTGATAATGAACAGGTTTTGATGTCAAATTAGCAGTGCTAGAACTGACATATTGTGCGCGCACACGAGACGCCGGCGCGAACACTTGGATTTTTCCTCAGCAGTGGAAACAAAGGAATACTCTTATTTATGGTCATAAAGATAAGAGTACATCATTCAAAACGGCAAAGTGTCTATTTTTTATTTGTGTATACATTAAAAATGACTACAAAATGTCATGCCTTTTAAAAATAAAGAACACAACAGGATGCGCGTTCTGCCGTCTCCGTCTCCTTAGCTGGCGCACGTGCCCAAAAATCGACCAAAATACAGCGAATACTTGACGCACAGACATAAGAAATATAGATAGATTATCTATCTATAGAAACCTTTAAGAGCCTACTTTTTTATTATTTGACATTAAATGCATTATATAAGTCACTTTGGAATAAATAGCAAGTTTTCAGATGCTAAAGAAAACATGACTTACAGTCGGGAAAAACGGTAGGCTGTTATAAATTATTTCGCGGACCCCTTGGCTATAGTTCACGGACCACCAGGGGTCCGCGGACCCCACTTTGAGAACCACTGCACTAGACGATTTAATTATAGAATATCAAATAGGTTGTGCGATTATCGACTAAAAAAATCTCCATGTTTTTGGTGCTGACGAGTTCATGTATTGTAGCATGTAGGGTGCTGCTAATAAAGCACATAAAACCTGTCACAAAGAACCGGCAAAAGTAATTAAGTCTGTTTTCTTTCGTTTTGAATTGTTCTGTTTAAAAGTAGACATTTCAATATAGATATATTTTTCAGTTCTGTGAGGCAAGTAGGCAACCTTATATGCTGAGTTTCGGTTCATTTATGAGACGAGCTCCAGCTCACGAGCCGGCGCCTCCGTTTCGTGATTATCTATCGTCCGCTGTATTTACTTCTTATTTATTAAATCCAGGTAATTGGTTGATGAAACATTGATTAAAATTAAGATACAATTAATATAAAATGAAATTCACTTTAAAGAAAGTCTTTGTGCTTTCTGTTTGAGGTCTCTGTGAAAGTTTTAGTGCCGCTTCCAGAGAACTATCACGTCCGTAACATAGAAAACAGTTATTTTAAATTGTGATAACAATTCACAATATTACTGTATATTTGTAATAAAATAATTAATAAAATTTTTACAATATTACAACCTTGGTGTGCAAAGAGACTTTTCAAAAACATAAACAATATATACTACTATATTTAATACTGACCCCAAACTATTGAACAGTAGTGTGTGTAATATATATATATATATATATTACTGTAATTTTAAATCCTGCATTGCACATTTAATCAGTGTTATCACTGAGAAAATAAGTAATACAAACAAATAATAAAAAATACACCTTTAAAATCATTCAAATCAATCTGAAAATACCTGAACACAAATATCTCATAAATATATATATATATATACAGTATGTATTATAATACACATGGAAACACTCCTGAGTGGACAATGTACTATGGAAAATCTGACCTTCTCCTTGGACATCAGCTTCATCCTGCTCCACTGAAGCCGCTGTCTCTAATGTCTTGCTCTCTGTTGAAGGTGTGGTAACCGGTTTCCCTTCATCCTTTTTTGAGGCCTCTTCCTCTTTTTCTCTCTTAGCCCTCAGCTTGGCCCTCTCCTCATCTTTCTTCTTCTTATCCCTCTCTTTTTTCTCTGCTTTCTTCTGCGCAGCTGTCTTCATCTTGAAGGACGGGTCTTCTCTTTCGTCTTCCTCACTCTCTGCTTTGGCTTTGCCTTTACCCTTCTTCTTCTTGCTTGAGGTTTGAGAATCATCATCCGATTCGTCATTGTCGCCCGCTCCTCCACCCTTCTTCGCACCACCATCTTCATCATCCTCCTCCGAGTCAGACGCGCCCTTTCGCCCGCCTTTCTTTTTAGCCTTGGGTTTCTGTCGTGACTGCGAGCCCTCGTCCTCAGAGTCTGAAGCAGGACCAGCAGGAGCGGGAGCCGCCACCGTCTTTGTATCTTTCGTCCTGTGCTCGTTTTCCATGTTGTTCTGACCCTGATCTTCATCACCTTCCTCATCCTCCAGATTCGCCTTCTTATTCTTCTTGGCCTTCTTCTTGTCTGCTTTCGTCAAGGTGGGCTCAGGTTCAGGCTCTTCACATGAATCGGATTTCTAAGAGGGAAACACATGCAGGAATTGCTTTCAATGGAAAATGACTCTACTTATAGTATCTGCAATATTAGAAGAGGGAGGAAAAAAGAAAACGTGTGTTGAACGTGTTTATCGGTTTGTGTTACTAAAGAATACCTTTGCGGTTTCTTTTTCTGGTTTTCCTGCTTTCTCTTCTACTGACAGCCTCTCTAGTTCTTTCTGGATTTCATCCTCACTGCAATAAAAAGAAGTAATCAATCATTTCCAAACATTTACACTAATGATATTTTCATGTAAATTAATACTTTTATTCAGCATTTTTTTCACATATTAAATTGATTAGTGACAGTAAAGACAATTATAATGTTCCAAAAGATTTCCATTTCAAATAAATGCTGTTCTTTTCTATTCATCATTAATACTGAAAATAAATGCAGCACAACCGTTTAAAGGGTCATGAAACCCTAAACCCAATTTTCAGATTTTAACAGAGGTATGTGTGTTGAACACCATTGAAGACAATGTTAGCATCTGTTAGATCTAATAATAGGGAAAATGGTTAAATTTTAGTTTTTTTCCGCTATTTCTGTCTTCCGGGTTTAAAATCTTCATTGTGTCCACGTCGTATCCTCGTATCCTATGAGAAGACACTGTCTCTTAATTATTCATGACACCACGTGGATCTTTCCAGTGACAGACATGTCAAACTGTGATATCGCGCAGTAGATGAGCAAAAGTTCCAGTGCGTTGCATATCTTTCCCCGCGATGCTGCCAGGGCTAGACTCTGGCCATCAACCACGGACACATCTAAACTGTGTGTGTGTAGCATGCATTTTTGTAGCGAGAGAGAGCTTCGAGAACTGGAGAATGGTGGACTTCGGCCTTGTTCACCAATCCAAGTTGCGTCTTGCGAGTGATCCGGTACCAAGTCCCGAGGACTTTTCTATCCCTTCAGAGGTAGGTGTGTGTGTGTGTGTGTGTGTGTGTGTGTGTGTGTGTGTGTGTGTGTGTGTGTGTGTGTCTAAAATGTAACCCTGACCGTTTTACTTGCCTTAGTTTTGTTAAACCTCTGAGGTTGACAAACGTGCCGGCGCGTTTTGCTGGATTTTTTTTACATAGCAGAAAAATAGACTTAAAGGAGAACTCCGGCGCAAAATGAACCTTTGGTCTAATAAAACATTGGTACCTAGTCAACCGTTCTCTGAGATTTGTTTTCATGATAATCAAATGTAAAGAGTTTTATCTCTAAAAACTGTTTAGCGTATAACGCTAGTAATTGGGGCATCTATTAAGTAAAAATAAATCGCTAGTTTATACCACTTACAAGACTCAAAATAGCCCCACACGAACACAGTAACATAATGAGGGTCCCTACATGCAAAACGAAGCATTGAGAACTTTGTAAGTGTACATTTTGCGCCGGAGTTCTCCTTTAAAATACTCCGTCATTTATGGTCATACAGACATAAGAAATATGAAAAAATAAACTGTTAAATGTCTACTTTTTTATGTGTCCACTTACAATCGAAACAAAACATTGTGCTTTTATAAAATAAAGAAAATAAAGAAAATAAACAGGGTGCGCTTTCTGCCTCTCCGTCTCCGTGAACTTATTTTCTGGAGCACGACTCTAAACTTAAACAAAACTCAGCGAATACTATTCACCCAGGCAAGAGCAGTATATCTTTATAATCATTTAAAATGAATTATTTTCAAATATGCATTTATACTATATATATTAGGGGTGTAACGGTTCACAAAATTCACAGTTCGGTTCGATACGATACACTTGTGTCACAGTTCGGTTCGGTACGTTTCCGATACAGCAAAAAGAAAGAAATGCCAGAGAAATTTCCTTGATTTAATTTTTTTAATTATATTTTTATTAAAACTAACATCAAAGTATGATATTTTTTAACTGAGCAATGATGGAGCTATACTTGACTTTTCTTAGGAGCTTATAAAACAAAACAGCTCCTTGGACAAAATGAAATGTAATATTCTAGTAGTTATAAAGGTTTATTTTAGTTCAGATTAACACTTGAGGGCAGCAATTGTATTCATAATGTCAAAATAAAACCGACGTAATGTTACTTGAAAGCATTGTAGCCTACTATTCCTGCCAAACTTCCATGGTTACAGTTAGTAGTGTTACTACAGTAAATCCATGGTGAATGTTGCTGATCTGTGGACACTGAATAGTTCATTCATGGCACAATGTTTCTTCCTGGTTTCCACGTCAGTGCTGTTTGATCCGTTAATAACGGAGAAATGCGAATGTTTCTCACTAGATCTCGCAGCGATGTTATTACTTCAGTGGCGATTTCAAATGCTTTCTTTACTGGATTTCGCTGTGTAGTAACAGTGCTTATGATTAAGATCGGCTCGCGCTGCATTGGTCCAAACTGATAAACGGCCCGTCAACCACACA
Source organism: Rhinichthys klamathensis goyatoka (assembly GCF_029890125.1). NCBI lineage: Eukaryota > Metazoa > Chordata > Actinopteri > Cypriniformes > Leuciscidae > Rhinichthys > Rhinichthys klamathensis. The sequence continues at coordinate 383,323 of NW_026606612.1, forward strand.
ATAACGAGTGGTTTCGTTCCGCTTACATGACATTTGATGTTGGGCAATGTTGTGGTCAAGCCAGCATCTCTTATGAGCGCGCTTGCCACGCGTGACGCGCCTACATTTGAAATAACGAAATTTTGGTCAGGAAAAATGGTCCAACGAACCGTTCGGTTCAAAAATGCGTACCGAAAACCGAACCGAAAGCCTCGTACCGAACGGTTCAATACGAATACTTGTATCGTTACACCCCTAATATATATATATATATATATATATATATATATATATAAGCAAATATATATTTAATAATGACATTATATTGTACATGTACATTAATATGTTTTAAATAGAATTACGATTACTGTAGGCAGAACGAAACCTCGTTTGAGCTGTGCAGCGCGGACAGTTTATCAGCTGAGATCAAGTGAGAAAGTGTTTGAATTCGCTGCAGTATCGCTGCGAGATGTAGTGAGAAGCATTCAAATTCTGCGCAGAATTCTTTGTTAAATATCAGATCAAACAGTGCTGACGTGGAAAGTTACAGAAGTCTTTACAGTCTATAAATCACCAACGTTCACCATGTATTTAATGTAGTACTGCTAACTGTAACCATGGTATTGTGGCAGAAATAGTCGAATGTTTTTACATTATTCATTTCAGGGTTCGTACAGTTGTGGTCAGAATTATTGGCACCCCTGGTAAATATGATCAAAGATGGCTGTAAAAATAAAGCTGCACTGTTACTTCTTTTGATTTTTCATTCAAAGAATACGCAAAAATCTAACATTTTATTGAAGTAAAAGAATTGAAAGTAGGGGGTAAATCACATTATGAAATAAATGGTTTTCTCCAAAACACACTGGCCACAATTATTGGCACCCTTTTATTAAATACTTTTTGCAATATCCTTTTGCCAAGATAACAGCTCCAAGTTTTCTCCTATAATGCCTGATGAGTTTGGAGAACACCTGACAGGAAATCAGAGACCAGTCCTCCATACAGAATCTCTCCAGATACTCAGCTCCACATTGGTGCTTCTTAAGTTCACCCTACTCATTTTCTATAGGGATCAGGTCAGGGGACTGGGACGGTCATGGCAGAAGCTTTCAACAATATTAAATAAATCTTGACCCTTAACTATTTGAGCAGTAGGTTAACTGTAAAGCAAGGGGAAATCTCTTTAGGCTTATCAACTGTGTCAGTGTTGGAGGAAAAAGACAAAGACTTACTCATAGTCTTCTTTCTTTACTTTCTTTTTCTTGCTCTTTGATTTGTTCTGCTCCTTGCCTGCTCCCGCTCCTTCAATCTCTGCCGCAAGTGCGTCGATGTCAACCCCGTCGTCTTTGGCACTATGAAATTCAGAAAAAGATGAAGAATACATTCAATTTGACTGAGGACGTTTTTCCATGCATTTTAACTTTAAGGTCTTCTTCATGGTGGTGTATTTCTTAAAGGTGACTAAAAAAATATCATCAGGCACAAACACACTTAACATTTACAGTTTACCTCTTCAAGGACATTTGACTATAACTTTCACGAATCACATGATTCCCCCTAATAGTAATCTTCCTGTTTGAACAGGAAATACATCTCTACAAAAATAGATTTTACATCAATAGATTTCACAGGGTATTTAAATGGTGTACATTTTAAATAAAATATTTTGCATTTAAATAAATACAGAAATGTTATGAAAGCGAATAGAAATGTACATAAAACTAAAAATATTTGATGAAATCAGGTTCACACACATATACGGTGCAATAAAACAATTAACCTCTGAGTAAATGCAGACCACCAGAAATGATTAACTAGCAAATGGCCAGGAAAACTGTGACTTCACATCATACTTTCACTAAAAAGACTATCATTATTGACCAGTGGTGTAAGTCAATATATTTCTGACAAACTCGTCAATCAACCAGCATTACAACAGCAGCACAGATGCATATTACACCCCAAAAACCACTCTAGATAACCAATGAAAGCGCATAGCAATATTTACAACAAGATTTACACAAACTGAGCATATTAAAACACGTGCACCTTACCCGTCAAGTCAAACACAGCAATAAGGAGGAAGTGAACTTGTGCTGCTGCTTATATAGTGGAGTCTAAAGCCCTCCTTGCATGCTTGTTGCATCAGAAAGGGAAATGCACTGTTTACTAGCCTCACATCACAGGGTAGATGTAGATCCCTGTCACGTATAAACTGCTGACCTCAACAAACACAGAGCAGATGATGAAAGGCCAGCTAATAGACAGTTGGACAAATTACTTGAATGAATGAAGGAGAGATGGGGGGACGTTTAATAAATTCAAAAACGTGTTTTAGCAGACCAGTTCTCTGATGCAATGCAAAGCCTTTTCAAAAGTCAGTAATAGTTACAGGTAATCTTGTTTTGATGCAACTGAAAGTGCAATAATTCATGGCTGGATCTCATGAGATCTTCTGAGACTGAACAGGGAATGACATAGCAACCGGCACTGAATTGGTTAGCATAGGTTAACACACTCATTAGGGCACTAATCTACTTAACCACCTCCAGCAAGGCCAGAAGAGCAAGAATCTGCTCAGCATCAGACCCGGCTAAATTTAGACAATTCAAGCGACTATACAACGCAAGGAGAAAACAGGTCAAACCAGGTGAAACTACTGTCCCACATTGCCCAGTAATACAGCACTAAATACAAATACTAATACAAAACTAAATAATGATTTCAAGTAACAAACTAAAAACAATCCACAGCAAACCAAACAGAAGAACATAAAAGATTAGAGTCTGACATAAAAAATACAATCATTTCTAAGCTTCAGATTTTGATCAATTAATTTCCAATAATATATAAGGATTTTAAGTATATATATATATATACATACACACACAATGTATTTGAATTATTTTATATTGATTATAGTATATTAATTTATGAATATATTTATAGTCATTTAATGCACTCTGAACCGGTTTAAAAACATTTTACTCTAACGAGACATATTTATTATTGAAGATTGCATGATATTTTAAATTATATATTAAATAAATTATACACAATTAAAATTATATAAATGTGAAAATTGATAGAACTGTCATGTTTATTTATGTATGTTTGCATGATTGTGAGAAACATTTAGTATATCACTCGTAACCAATTACTCAAACATCAATGAAGTGTTAATAATTTTTCTCATTCCAGAACTGTGGTGAAAATATAATTTAATATAATTACCGGTAATCACTAAAATGTTTACAAAGCATATGATCTTATAGGTATAGACAAGTAAAGATCAGATGTTGCAGCAACCCTGACAAAATGCACACACACCCACACACACAAAAGTTGATCTTAAAATTTTAAATACAGCCTGAATCACTTTTATTATTTATCATAAGCTTGTCACAATCACACCCCTTGATCTCAGTGGGAAAGCCAAAGCCCAATCCAGCTGGTGAAAGACTGTCACAGTCTTGCGAGCATTTTAACATTTCCACAGCTCAAGATTTCTAACTGTTACAGTCGTTGTGCCAAATTCGGACCCCCTCCTTCAGATTTTGACCCCCCTGAGTCCCAGGTAGGTTTAGGATTAGGTGTGTGGGTGGGGTTAGGATTAGGCAACCAGGTAGCGGCCTCAACGAGGGGGTAACAATTTAGCACGGAGTTCAAATAAGGCACAACACCGTTTCTACATGAACAAAGATCGATGGCATCCCATAGAAGAGCGTTTTACCGAAGACAATGCGAAACCGCCAGGCAGCACAATGGAAACGGATGATGTTGCACTGTCGGACGAGAAATCAGATACTGCGTGTAATACACAGAGGCCACTGCCCTTAAATACGAGTGTCTTCTCTGCTCGGACAGTGTCTGATATGATATGACAGCAGATGTGAAGTGCATCTAATCTAAGACTCACAGCTGGAGGACCTCGACTCAGGGGGGTTGCCTAAACCTACTCGTGTCTCATTTTAAAGCCACAAACGCGACAAATAAGAAATGCTTACAATAAATTACGCAATCAGCCTCGTGTGTAGACCTGTATTAGTGAATGTCAGTGATCTACTGACGATATTCCTCTTTGGTAAGAGCGTCAGTATGGTAATGATCAAGACAGGCCTAGTTACAGCGGCACATGAACTCATGCCCATCAGAAGCTAGCCAGGTGGCTAACAGTGTGTCTCCTTAAACATTACCCGTGTCAAGATTACAAACAGCACAGTAATTCGCTGTAGTCCGTGTTACGCATTCGCCCGTGTTCTGACTTACCCGTCATCTCCCTTATTTTTCTGTTTCTTTCCCATTATGTGTGAATAACTGTAACAACCTCGTTGCGATGCAGTGTAGTCGGTGTAGCCACGCAAGTTGGTCGTGCTCGCATTGCGCATGCGCACTTGACATTGAGTAATCGCGCACGGCGGCCTCAGCGCAGACCTTTAGCGCTTCTGGATAGTCCATTCATTCGGCTACATATTAAAAGGATGTATGCGATTTTAATGAGATTTAGGGGTCTTTGACTCCAAAATAATGCCGTTCTTTTACTTTTTCTCAAACAACCCGCACACAAGACAAAAAAGAAGACTATATTTAAAGAATAAAATTAAAGGCCATCTACATGACATACTAATCTGCGTGAAACTGCGCGTCAGGAACAGTTTGCCTGTTCGAGACAAGGGCGCCGTGCATGGAAAGTATGTTACCAACAGCCAAACCTTTCGACAAAAACATACTAATTTAGATATATGTAAAAAAAATCTTCATATATATATACGTGTGTGTTTTTTAAACGGGGGTGGGGTAATTAAAATATTATTAATGATACAAATAAATATATATTTATATATAAATATTCATAATTGTTAAAAAATATTTCAAAGTCTATTTATCTATCTAATATAAAATATTTATAAATGTACAAATATTCATTTTTATTAATATTATTATTTTGGGGGGATTTTAGTTTTTATTAATATTATTACTTCTAACAATACTATTTAACAATAGTATATTTATATTAATATTTCTTACTAAATATAATCTAATATTATTTCCCTATTAATATGTGCAAACACTAAATGGTTTAAATAATTAAAATATGCTAATTATATTCTACAGTACTAGAATCTCTGCCCAATTCTTTAAATTTATTTAAGTGGTTTCATCATAGATTTGTGTTTTTCCATATAAAATCTCTGCATTTGTGGATAAAGTGTAACTGTGCAGGAGACAACTTTAAAATTAATGTCCATGGTTTTTGAAACAGGCGACACAATGTTTATATCTGACTTTTTTTATTCACATTACTGAAAGCACACCTTCACACAATCTATGAATCTTCCCAGCAACATCAGCGCTCATTGAACGGGTTCTCATGAACGCCGCCACCAGCACTGCAGCTTCATTTGGACAGTATTTGCTGCCAGTGAGAGTTGATGTAAACTCATTCACCGTCTCTGGAGGAAGCCAGTTTTCAGGGATTTCCACAGCACATTGTTCTACAGTACCACTTTTGATGTCCATGTCAAGCTTAATATTCACATCATCTACCACTAAAGATGTGCAAACGCTGAATTTTGGAGTTTTGCCATAAATCCACTCCCACATTTGAATATCCTTTGTCATCTTATAAATGCCAGGCATAAGAGCTTCATGAGTGGGGTCAACTGTGATGACTGGGCTGTCAAAGCCAAATTCATTATTGTACTGGGAAGCAATAGCCTCCATGATAGTATTGGAGTCAAGAGTGGGATCCACATCCGAAAGGTTCTTGACAGGGGTAGGAACGCTTGGGGTGGCATTGCTCCTGATGACTTCAGAAGTGTTACTCTTCAGAACTGAGGACAATATTGAACGATCAACAGAACACAGCAATGTACAGTGGTGATAAGCAGAGGTTCTGCCTAATTTCGCAGCAGTGCCTGAAATCTTGTAATGCCCATTCAACAAAATGTCAAATCTGTCTGTTGCAGTGACATCTAGATCGGGTCGGAGTGCTTTCAATGCACTGGTAACGACTTTAAGATTTCTGTGACGGTCGTATTTCTTCTTGGAGGTGAAGAAAGTCATGTTGATGTTCCCAAAATCATGGAAAACCGTCCCACCTCCACTGCGACGTCTCGCTAGCGGGATCCCCAAGCGCCTCAACAGGGGAAGGTTACACTCCTGCCAGGGGTTTTGATGTCTGCCTATGACCACCACTGGGGAATTTCTCCATAATAACAATATGCTTCTGTTTTGCAGATCAACGTGATCGTGAATCCAGTCTTCTAAGGCTAGGTTCTCAAATATGCCAGCTGACGCAGATTTTAGGATGATACCAGCTTTTCCCATCTCATCGAAGTAGGTGGACAAAGTGCTTTTGAGGCGAGCTGGCCCAGAGAGGACACATGCCCTGTTTGACAGTTTTAAAATCATCGCTAATCGCTCGAAATGTTGATAAGGCTATAATACATCACAGCTTATTTGATCCTGAGGTGTATAGCGAATACTTTCGAGACAATGTCGCACATCAAAAACAAATCTGTACAGTTTTTGTACCGCTTATTCCCATGCCTGCAGTTAACATTTACAACCGGGTCAACAGGATCACATATCCTGGCAAGTCATAATAAAAGTCAAATTTGACAAAAGACAAAATTGAATTATACAAAATTAGAATATTAAATGTATGTAATTTTAAGTAAATAATAACAATATTTCACTAATAATATAAACGATTCCTCGGGTAATTGTATTGTTCAAGAGAAAACAAATATTAATAATTGAATCACAAAAAAAAAATGAATTCGTGACGGACTTTTATTTTGACATGTTGTTCTGGAGGCAGGCGTTTGATTTCGTGTTTCACAAAGTTGGCCAAATGTTTTAGGAGGTTGTATTTTTTTCGAGGTCTGTTTATAATTATTTCAATTTTAACAAACAAAGGATATACAATACAATAACTCACAAACAATCTTTCAGACAACAATTTATGTCTCAATATTCAACAAGTGAAAATATATAAAGAAGCCTATTGAAAAATATTTCTCAAGAAATGTAAAAAAGAAAAAAAGAAGAAAAGATAAAGAAAAAGGGGGACAAAAATTAATAAAAGCATATTCCGAAAGAATATTAAACATGACACAAATTCTAGATGTTTTTATAGCTTTCTTATTAACAGAGATTGAGATTGTATAAAATAGAAATTTAAAACTTGTTTGAAGATGTTAAAGCGTATATTTACATGCATGGATATAAACTTTCCAATTAATAATAGAAGGTTTATGCAAAAACTTGCTTTGATTCGATTAATCTCATTAATATAAACCCCCCAAAAATGTGTATATAAGATATGGAAAAATCACAAAAGTTGCTCTGTATTATATTTCCACCAAACTTTTTGCTACAAAATGAAACCACTGCCTCACTTTACCTAAAAAAAAAAATAATCTATAGTAGAATTGGAACTAACTAGCCTACTTTTTTTTTTTTACCATGAAAAGCTTTTTAACCATTACAATCTTATTAGCCGAATTGAAATTAATTAATTATCATCCTTTTTTTCTGTCTAAATGAATCTGTGTGCGTGCCTTTGTTCACAGTTGGTGTTTGTCGCACTGTGGAGAGTCTGTATATTTAAAGATCACCACTAGGTGGTATTAGATAATTCCGAATGCATAATTCAGTTTGACAGCTGTACAAGCAATTCGATCAGTACAAGATCTATGTTACTCTTCTCAAAGTAGTTGAGATTAAGATTCAGAATGAGATGAGTACATTACTAAATTCAATCAGAAAGAAAGCATTTTGATAAATGGTGTGCATTTTGATGCAGTTGATCAAGCTCACCAGTGTCCTAGTTAATATCTGACTTATTCAGAGAATTAGATGTTCCTTTGAAACAAACTGCACTTATCTAAATTCGGTTCCTGTCATAGATCAGAGATAGTGATTTGTACCTGAAATTTAGATTTAGCTTTAGATTTAGCTTTGGTATAAGTAATTGGTATAGCTATTTTGACCGGATCATTTCACTTCACAATAAGGTATATTCAAACATTACAACATTTAGTTATAATTGAATTTTAGTCAATCTATATATATATATATATATATATATATATATAAATTCAAAAGATGACGCGATAAGTCATGGGGAATGTTTTAATGTAGTTAATAATCAGTTAACCATTTTTTATATTTTCTTTTTAGGTGTTTCTGTTAAGGTTAAATCGTCAAAAGTATCAAGTAAATTTTATGTGAGAGTAAGCCGAAGACTAAAAACGTTTTGTAAAGAACAATGGGGGAGTGAATCGGTGAAAGTCAATTCTCTGAAATCTGATTGGTCAGCTTCTCATCTCTGATTGGCTGTTGCACTGACTGAGTGGAATCTACGCAGAGCTCTGAGCGGATGCTTCCGGTATGACCGTTGTTTGACAGATCGGGACGGACAGTCGCTTTCAGGTAGGGTTATCAACGACACACCATGTACAGTTTTACTGGTCATCCGGATTATGTGACAGCACGTTTTATATCTAGTGTAAGTTTATTGTGTGTGTAAGGTGAGAGTTTCCCGGTTGAGGTCGCAGACGGTGCTGTGTGTTGATCTGCTGAGGTCACCGCGCAGCATCACCGCAAACTGCAGCCCGCCGGACGGATCACTTTACAACACTGAATACAGAGAAAAAACATCAAGACACTACGGCTGAGTCATGGGTTCAAATCTGGAATCACTTTCTTAAATTTCATGCGTTTAGCTTCAGTGCACTGCCATCCAGGGCTTGTTTGCTGACATGTTTTAACCCGTTATCAGCTGATGAGACCATCCGTGTGATGATGCTGTTTCATTATCACAACAACTGATGACATGTTCTGCTTTCCATATGACATGGGAATGAGCATAAATGATGTATCGTGGACCCTGACTTCTCAGTTATAATGTGCTATAGTAGCATGTGGCCTATATGGCATGTGATAGACTTTGGGCAGTGGAAGACACAGACCTCTATGCTGGACCAGCCCGCTTCATCTGTGGCTGACACTTTTAATATGGTACACTTGAGTGTCCCATTACTTGAGCAAAGTTGCTACTTCCATTAGCTATCAGGTGTTTACTGTTAGGTAAGTTAAACAAACTATTAATACATTTAATGTAGTATGAAAAGTAGCTTGTTTTAAACATGTCAAATTGTGATTTGTGGTCCATCCTTCCTTAGAGGTCTTGACTGTCTGTACTGTATCTGATAATTAAAACCATACAAAACCAATATCATAATTTTAATATAATAATATGCCGAATTGATGTTTAATGAATGTAGTAAAACATTTCGAATGACAAAACATAATCTTTAGCAAAACACAACCTCTTTATGTCATGTTTGCCAAGTAGATCAATGTATATGTATATATATTATATATATATACAGTAGTCAAAAGTTAGGAAACATTACTATTTTTAATGTTTTTGAAAGAAATCTCTTATGCTCATCAAGCCTGCATTTATTTGATCAAAAATACAGACAGTAATATTGTCAAATATTATTACAATTTAAAATAATGATTTCCATTTTAATACACTTTAAAATACAATTTATTTCTGTGATGCAGATCTGAATTTTCATCAGCCACAGAAGTGTCCTTCAGAAATCATTCTAAAATGCAGATTTATTATCAATGTTGGAAACAGTTGTGCTGCTTAATACTTTTTAATAACCTATGATACCTTTTCCAGGATTCTTAGAAGTATAACAAGTTTTAAAAGAACAGCATTTATTTAATATCAAAATATTTTGTAACAATACCGTTCAAAAGTTTGGGGTCAGTAAATTTTTTCTTTCTATTTTTAAAAATTGCTGATGTATCAGTTATTTATGTATTTTATACATTTTATCTAGGCTATTATGTGTGTTTATTTAATGTAAACTGCTAGAAAAACACCATTGTAAACTGTATTCAGTTTAGTTTAGTTTTTTTGGTCAAGGTGAAGTGCATCCACAGGGCTGACATGTTTAGCTGTTGTAACTTGTCGTAGTGTGGACATAATATATGCAGACACGGTCAAAACGGTCTGTGAAGCGCAAAAAATTTCATTGTTTCGGTCGGTGAAATTTCTATTTTTGACAAAGTTAATGAAAATACTTTAAAAAAAAAGGGTATTAGTACTAAACAGTTAACCACTTCAAATCCACTTGATGGCAACATTGTCTGAAGGTTAAGCGCCTCCTTTCATTGACCATTTGTTGATTTTTTTTTTTTTTTTTTTTTTAAAGCGTTTCAGGCCCTATTTTGTACTGTATTCATGAAAAGTGCCAGCAGTTGTTTCCATCAAAGTCCTGCTTGAGTTTATGCATGAGTCGTCTTTGTCGCAGCAGCATCTGTATGCATAACATTTGAAATCAATGTTCACAAAAATGTTCACTGTGTGTTGTTTATGCTGTTGGTCACACTTGACCGTTGACCATAAGTGCAGCTTAGTTCATTTCTTATTGAATCGTTGAGTGTTGTATATGTCAGTTGGGGGCTTTGAAACAAAACTGTGTCTGTAAGTGTGTGTGTGTGTGTGTGTGTGTGCGCGCCATCTTTTGTTGTTCTCTCATGCTTAAGGGTGCATACTAAGGGCATTGTTAACTGAGGACAATGGCCATTAGGTACCCATTAGTGAGTAACGAATACAGGCATTTCAGCTTTTCTTTCTCTTCCCCCCTGTCATTATTGCCCTGTGGTTTCCATTTACTATTTTGTTATTCTATAGTGTGTTATTGAATGTCAGTTTTTCAAACCGATCCCTGTCTATAATCAATCTGAATATGATACAATCACCTCTTTTATCTGTATAAGCAGTAAATCTCTGATAGATGCACCGTAAAAAAAAATAAAAAAAATTGTTAAACACATTTGAACGACCTGTAAATTTTACAATTTAATTTAAATTGTAATTTACACAAAAAAACCCTGGTAAATCTAACAGCCCTTTTCTGCTGAATTAGCAACACCATGCTGCTATTAAAATCTGTTTTTGGCCTTTACCATAAACTGACTCATGGGATGTGATTTATCTGTATTTAGATCCTATTTTTACAGATTTTCATATTTTCTGACCTGAAAAATATGAGCCGATGTGAATTGCGTAAATCAGGGGGTAGAAAATGGTTGTGGGGGGAGGGGGTTTCTGATTACTGTATGATGAAATCGTGAAATGGCCAAATAAACTGCAAAGTGTTACTTTTTCTGATACGTTTATTTCATGCACGGATTGCTTCTGCCAGAGCTGCATGTTAACCAGTGTTCAAAGGGCCAAATGCAAGTAAAAATCTACGTTGAAATGGTGTTACCCGTCAGTTGTCTGGTAACGTTTTATGAATTTTGACAATGCACGGTTGTGAGAATGTCATATGGCTTAGTGCGATCATCAAATTGCTATAGTCTGACACGCTGCGTGTTTCATTGTAAAGCACAGCACTGTCGCACGTGTTAAGGCCCTTTCACACCAAGACCGATAACTACAAATATAACTTTATTGATAACTATATTAGCGTCCACACCATGGACGACATCTGTCTATTTATTACATGCTGCAGTTTTGACGTCTGCCGCTTTAAATGCTCGAGCTCTTTAAAAGCAGGATGGATTCTCATATACTGTCATTGTTTTTATCGTTCATCGGCTGGAAAAAATCCTGCTTTTTAGTCTCTTACAGTTAAAATGACAAACATTTTTACAGTCATCTCCTGTCATTAGTGCGTTTTATACACGCTCACAGTCAGATATGGATATGTGGATGAATCCCTTTATGTCTGCTGTGATCTCAGTAATGTAATCCTCTGTCCACCCCCATTGCTTTCAGTTGTTTGCCTCCAGACACTGTGATGACATCACTGAATGGCTTTAGATGGACTCATGCTCAGTATTTTGATGGGAGATGCAAGTAAACATGAAGGTTTGGTCGTTGCCTCAGTCTCACGCTATAAACGTGCTTGTGCGTGTAATGAGTGTGAAGGGCTTTTATTGTATGCTGCAAAGGTCAGCAAAATCAGCGAGCGTGTGGTTCAGTGTACATGCAGTCTGCTTGTGCAACCCTGGATGTGAAGGGAACTGGTGAAGATGGGGTTATGGTGGGTATAGAGGAAGATCATGCTGTAGTAAGGCCAGATGGATGTGTGTGTGTGTGTGTGTTTGGGTGTCTGTTAAGGATGATGACATCAGTTTGGGGAGTTTCCTCTGCTGATTGTGATCATTGGCAGACCTGTTTTTCAGCCCTGTTTACATTAACATTACTATTATTAAAATGATATTTAAATTTTTTTAAATACTGGTTTTATTTGTTTTTGTGGGATTGAATGTTATAATAATCATTATATTTATTATAATTAATTGTTATTTTCGTATTATTTGTATGCTATTATAGTTTTTATTAATATTTTGAATTTGATATTTTCAGTTTTTATTTAAAATGTTTTTTTTTTCTATTTAGCTTTCATTTATTTTTATTCCAGTTTTAGTTTTAGTATATATATTTTTTCTGTAACTTAAACATATTTTATTTCTGTTACAAATATTCAAATGATCTCAGAAGTACTGGGATAAAAGTTTATAGTTCGGATAGAAACACTACGGTAGCGATCAAAAGCAAATCCTCTTTTGAAAGTGACTTGATGCTTCACATAACCATTGTATCGATTGCATCATTACACCAGTAGGTGAAGACAAGTGCCTGTTAAAAATGTATTTGTCATTGAATCATTCATTCAAGAGTTTCGTTCAAAAACGCTGATTCATCCAGAAATTAAACAAGTGAAGTCTTTGAGTGAGTCATTGAATCTTTTTTTAAAATAATTCATTCAAATGAATTAAACATTTTTAAATAGTCTGCAAATAACATTTGATCAGAGCCTCTAGTAAATTACATGTCATTTTGTTTAGTTGTCTGTTCAGATTCAGAATCATGGGAAAATTGGGATTTGAAACAACAACAAAAAATCGTGATTCTCAATTTATTCAGAATTGTGCAGCTCTAGTTATTAGCCAAGGCAATAACTAGAACTAATTTTAGAGCTAATTAATTTTATTTAAGTTTAAGTTGTATCTAATACTTATGTTTAGTTTTGTTTCAGCTTTGTCAATTTGTAAAACCCTTTTTTATTTAGTTTTTTTACAATAACAACACTGTAAAATCAAATGGTTAATACATAATTAAAAATATTAATTGAACAACTTTTTAGAAAAAGATTTTCTATTAAGCAAATTGTGTGCCATGGCTGTTATAATATTGTGTATTTTAGCATGGCTGAGAAGCTGTATTGACCAATCATCATCCATGATCTGTTTTTTAAATCTGGTGCCATTTTCTTTATTTTAGTAATCCATCCAGATGAATATATGCATGGACTTGAGCTGAATATGTGCGTAGCCTGTAGTGGTCCTGTTTGAATGTGTGATGGTGATCTTTGCATGTTGCATTAAGCCTGTTGTCTTGCTGTGTGTTGCAGTGGCTGTTGTTGATGGCCCAGCTGAGCGTTGAGGTAGAATGGGACAGAGCACATCGAGCCCCGAGTCTGCAGAACCTCCAGAGGTGAGCACAACCACCATAATGCTTTTCCTTATCCACAAATACACAAAACTTGACCTTCTCAGTCTGAGCTTAGCAGAAGTTTCAATGTGAGTGCAATGGAGTACCTAAATTCTGAGTTTGATGGCAGTTATCTATCAACATCTAACCCAATCTGCTTCCTGTATAAAGGGTGACTATTGGGCGTTTCACATTTAAAATTGTTCATTGCCGTTTTTAGCCCTGTTCATACTTTACTCTGGTTAAGTAATTAATAGTGGACTTTTTTAAATTTCACACTTTTTGTAAACCATTGGTTAATGTTCTCATTTGCATATTCAAAAGGTTAATACTAGCATTGATTGGACATGTATAGCACACAACAAGCAAGCTGTCTGTTTTTATAACAGTTTGTTGGCCTATGGAAAAGTCAATATGTGTAATAAGTGCAGGAATATTTTAGGGGTATTTTATGAAAGGTTGTCTGTTGTTAAACAGCTTGCCGTTACGTTTTAGTTACACTGTACACTTTATATTTAGTGATGCACCGATCATGATTTTTCATGGCCGATTCCGATACTGGTTGCCGATTTTTTCGAACACAAAGATCGCAGGGTTCTCAAGTTTTATCAAAAGCTTGGAGTGAGATCACATGCGGTTAGGGGAGGGGCCTAAATGGAGCCCCGCCCCCGCCTAGCCCCGCCCCCAATTTTACCCATTGTTCATAATTAACCAGCAAAAATTGAAATTATAACAATTGGTAAATCTGATAAATGACAGAGCAATTCATCACATCAAATATAGGCCTACTCTTTAATGTTATATTTCAAAATTAGGCTACAAATATATAACAAATTGCTCCAAAATGTTTGGAAAAACAATTATTTTTGCATTTTTCCCTGACATCTTTGAAAAATACAAATGCAATGGCAATGATTAGGCTAATGTATGTTTTGACAGGATATACACTATTACCAAGAGCACTCTGCTTTAGCCTTAATGTAACTAGAAATACTATTAATACAGTATAATATAGAATTTAAAATAAACTGAAGAAATACATCTTCATTCCTTCCCATACCCAATAACATTTCCTTAGCCAAACTGAGCCAAAGCTTCTGGCCTGGTTGCAAAGCAGTTGTAGAGTTTTTGACTGCATCAATAATGTATACGATGGGCTATATATTAAATGTTCTAGTCTAAAAATGTTAGGCGAGCTTTCTTCCAACTTACTTTCTCCATCACGACGTGTGTTCGCGCGATGTCGCGGTAGCCGAACTTCCGTGTGTGTTCGCGGACTTCGCGCGTCTATAAGTTGCCTAGTAACGAACGCAATCTGGCCGAGATGCGGACGCGCTGGCGGCAGGAAACTTATCTTTGTGTGCATGCGCCTCGTATACAACGTTATATATAAAGCTTGCAGGACAACTTGGTTGGCATTGCCTTTTCAGCGTGAGATATACACGGTGTGGCGTGTGAGCGTGTGAACTGGTTGAATTGCGTGTGTCTCACAGCCAATGCCTGAGCCTTGAGAACCCTGAAGATCGGCTAAAATAAAACTAAAAAACAATTTATGGACGGTCGACCAGTGCATCTCTAATACCTTTGAATCCACAACTGCTCTGGTGCGAAATTACTAGTGTAAAGCGTTTCTCGGTCCTGAGTTAAAAAAGCAATTTACCATAGTTAAGCATAATGTGAATATCCCTCACGTTTTGGACTCTTTTTCTTTGCAGAATGTCTTCATTCACACATACTACAGATAAGCAGCTGCACTGCTTTCCCATCATGCACCTTGCACCTCATTCACGTTCCTTCACAAACCCAACCCCGCTTTCACCGATCTGTTCACGTGTCAATATCAGCAGCGGTTCACTTTTGTTTTACCACCTTCTTTTCCTTCTCTCACAAATCTTCTTTGTGCAGATCCTTGGCAGCTGTGTTTTGTAGCTGGACAGATTGTCTGCAGCTAATCTGATCATGTGCTTTTTTAGCTCTGTCATGATGGGCAAAGTGAGAGTTTAGAAGATGCAACTAGATTCCTGGTGTAGGAATACAGAATTGCACAAATCCATATCTCGGTCCAAAGATTACAAATCGCAAGGGTGTATTTGCTTACGAAACATCACTGAATGTGGCCTATCAAAGCATTTCATTTTCAAAGCAAGTATATAAACAGTTTATATTACGGTATATTACAGGTGCACTAAGTAATAATAATTTCAATTCTTAAGTTATAGTAATTTTGGAAAATATGATTAAAATGATGTGCATCCACTTAGGGTTAGTTCACCCAAAATGAAAATTATGTCATCAATTACTCACTCTCATGTTGTTCCAAACCTGTCAAACTTTCATTCATCTTCGAAACACAAATTTCAGGAATATTTCTGTCACTCCATTAAATTTCCCCTGCAGTCAATAATTTTATCCCCATCTTTGATCACCAAAATGACATATTTACCGGTAAACGTTTTTTCCTTGAAAAACAATTTCTTCATCCCTTAAAATAGAACTTTATTTTTTATTTTTATTTTAACTTTTGCTTCATTTAGTATACTCGGTTCTATGAATATGCAAATTAGCCCCGCCTCCACTCACTCACACCAGCTCAGAGATCCACTCGTTGACGATCACACGTTGACGTGATTGGTTACAAGGTAGTTTGTGACGTCAGAAACACCAGCGATTTCAAACCGTCTTTGGTTCACTGTAGTTTTAAGGACAAAAATACTCAGCAATGGTGTTGACTTATTCATTTGTACATGGTTTGTCTTAACAAATGAACAGCATAAAAAGCTTTATTTTCACCACAGGCGAACTTTAAAAGACTATTCAAACAAAAATCTGACGTTCCTAAAGAAATCGTAAAATAAATCCTTCCGAAGTCATGTTTTACATGATTTCATTTAGGCCTTTTTTTCACATATAAACATTGATCAGCGAACATACATAGAGCACTCAAATATGGTAAACGGACGCTTAACTGTACTTGCTTGACTTGCGAGTCTTATGGGTTTTGAACGACACGAGGGTGAGTAATTGATGACAGAATTTTCATTTTTGGGTGAACTATCCCTTTAAGATGAGAAGTGCATTAATATCTGTGGCCTAGAAAAGGCTATTTTTATTTTACATGGGGCATTGTACTGATGAGATCACACTACTCACTCACTATATTTCAATAACCCACAAAAAATTAAGTGCACCTTTAAGACAATGGGCAGATAGTCCTGTAACACAATTGGGAGTGACATTTGTGAGAGATTCTAAATTCTGCACACTCTGATGTCACAAATAAGTATGTCTTGATAAAGTCAGAGGATGTGTTAACATCCACATGGTTATGTGGTTCCCTGATCAAATCTACCACTTCTGTTTTAAAGTACTTCAACATTTTAGAAGTTAATTTTCATCATTCTCACTGCAAAAAACACTCTTCTTCTTTCCCATCCACAAATATGTAAACATCCTTAAACTAAACGTAGCACAACTGCATAAGATATTAGGAATAGTTTATTTTTCTTAGCCCATTGGAAAATAGTCCCCCCCCCCCTGTCAAACAAAAATCAGCAAAAATGCTTTACAAGAAAAATCTGCCTAATTAAAGATGAATTAGCTTCATAGTCTTTTTATCATAGACAAATTGTCTTCTCAACTGATCTTGTTTTTATGATGTTGAGAAATATAAAGAAATTGATATTGAGAAAAATACTTAAGAAAATGATTTTCGCAGTGTGCAAGATTCATTATTATTCAGAAGCTAGACACAGTTCTGCTGTTCACTTCAGATTCACTGTGGGCCTTAACAATGCTTTATTGAAAATAAATGAGCCGAGAAAGAGAGAGGGAAGGAATGAGTGTAGAAGTGTGGGAATGCTTGAAGAAAAGACGGCAGGAAGGAGAGAGAAGAAAGGTTTACATAATCAAGGGACAGGAAAATATGGGATTATCTTGTGCATATTTCTCTTCCTGTCCTTCACTCGTTCATTATCTCTCTGTTCATCATGAGCCAGATCTATAGCTAGTCTTTTTTTGTTTTTTTTTTTCATGTTCTCACTTTTAACCCCAGGGTGTTGTGTTCTCATCCAGATCTGGTTATATTAACATCATGTGTGTTTTACAGCAGGACGGATTTGGAAACATCAAGAGTTTAGTGGAGGATCAGCTGCAGACCAGCATGGTCAGTAAACACGCATTCAGCATGATTACACTGAATCATATTCTTATGCAGGAATATGAATTCATCTTTCACTATGAATTACCAATAAACATGTTATCATACACATGACATATGATGTATTTCCTGAAACCTTATATTATTTTTTGGTCAGGTTTTTTCTTTTTTAAATAAAGAATTCTCCATTATTTGATTAAAAATATCATAAAACAGTAATATTGTGAAATAAATATTATTACTATTTAAACTAATGGTTTTCTATTTTAATATATTTTAACATGCATTTATTCCCTTGATGGCAAAGCAGAATTTTGCTCAAGAAACATTTCTTCTTATCAATTTTGAAGATGAAAACAGTTGCTGCGTAATATTTTTTTTGGAAACCGTCATACATTTTTCAAGAGTCTTTGATGAGCACAAAGTTCAAAACAACAGCATTTATTTGATTTAGAAACCTTATGTAACATTATAAATGTCTTTACTGTCATTTCTGATCAATTTAATGCATCTGGCTGATTAAAAGTAGTAATTTTTTGTTTAAAAAATCTTACTGACCCCAAACTTTTGAACAGTATTGTGTATATATATATTAAACTAACTTTGATTTTTCAGATACAAATTTGAATTCATTATCAATTTTGAAAATGTAGCCATAATTAAAATTGGTTTTGAATTGTGCCTTTGAACTTTGATTTCATGACACATACAGTATCTCATACTGTTCCTCATACACATATCTCTCATACTAAACATCACTCTCTTTCTTTCCGTTTCCGTACAGGTGGTGGGAATCATAATCGGCGCTGGAGTCGCCATCCTTCTCATCGCTGTCCTCATATTTTTTGTCCTGCGCAGGATGCGGCTCCGAAGTTAGTTCTGAAAAGCTAATTAGTGAAATTGATATTTATTTTATAACTTTTTTCTAAGCTCTTTAAAAATGATCTATCTTATTTATCTTGTTTGTTTGTTTGGTGCGTTCTCTCAGAACTCGAGGCTCAGGAAGCCCCGAAGTATCGTTTTCGTAAAAGAGACAAAGTCTTGTTTTATGGGAGGAAGATTATGAGGAAAGTGTCTCAGTCCACCTCCTCGCTGGTTGGCTCCACCTCCTCCAGGCCCCGCCTCAAAAAGAAACAGAAGATGCTGAACATTGCCAAAAAGTGAGTTTCTGTAGTGTCTTTATGATGACCAAACCCAGATGACTAATTCGCCAGTGGTTCCCTCAAGATTTTCCTATGGGGTTTTTCAATTTATGAGTAAAATGAGGCAAATACACATAACTTGCCATACTTGTTTCGCTCTACAACGTAAATTACACACAAACATATTGAAAACGCAATTTTTTATGCTGTTAGGTTGTTGTTTTTATACCTATGTTTCTAATAAGTAACTAGATAAGAACGTTTAGTGTTTGAGTGTGTGCAGTTTCCGTTGTATTACAAAATGTGCAAGTATCGTCAACTTATATTTACCACAGACCTTATTTTACTCTTAAATTGAAAAACCCCATAGGAAAATCTCAAGCGGACCAGTGGCGAATTCGACATTTTTGTTTTTTACGTCATCCCTGCACTGCACTATTTGGTTATTTTTATTGTCTCAGAAGATTCCCAAGCATCATATCATGTCATCCCTCTATCCTTCAGATTCCTGCGCTTTAAGAAGGAAGTGCCCACTCTGCAGATGAAGGAACCTCCTCCGTCAGTGCTGGAGGCAGATCTCACAGAGTTTGACGTGGCCAACTCTCACCTGCCGTCTGAGGTGCTCTACATGCTCAAGAACGTGCGGTACGCTTCCATTGCTGTCGTTGTGTTACATATAAGTTTTCTCCACATCGAGAGTGAAATTAGACACTGGATTATAATGTGAAATATGACATATAATTTATGTATTTGGTCTTGTGTCTCTGTTTCTCTCTCCCACAGCGTGTTGGGTCACTTTGAGAAGCCGTTGTTTCTGGAGCTGTGTAAACACATGGTGTTTCTGCAGTTCCAGCAGGGTGAATATGTCTTCAGACCCGGTCAGCCTGATAGCAGCATATATGTAGTACAGGATGGCAAGCTGGAATTGTGTCTTACTGGACAGGTGTGTGTGTGTGTGTGTGTGAGTGAGTCAACACTGTTGTGGCAAAATTAATATAAGGCACTGCAATATGTATATGTGATTGTTTGCAGGTTTCGTACAAGGTGCTTAAAGTGCTTGAAGTAATTAGTTTTGATTTTTTGTGTGAAAAAAAAAACACAAATACAATCTTTTAATGCAAAATGAACACTGCAGCCCGTTTGAAATGGAAAACCAAAAACAGTAGTGCTTGAAAAGTCCTTGAATTTCATTTGACAGTATCTGTACGAAACCTGTTATTTTAGTATAATTTATATACTATTATATATTTTATTTATATTTTGAATTAGTTTTTATATTTATATTTTCTGTATTCGTTTACATTAATTTTTTTTTATTTAATTTTAGTAAATTGTTGTGTTTTTGTCATATTTATTATTTTTGTTGATATGTCTGTAGTATTAGTTTTAGTGCAAGTTTTAGTTATTTTAATACTTCAAGTTAAGCAAAACAAAATTTTCAGTTAACTTTTATTTTATTAAAAGTAAAAAAAATGTTGGTCCCACTTTATATAGGTGTCTTTAACTACTACGTACTAACCTTTAAATTAATCATTTGATACATTGCACTTATCCTACATGTTCTTACATTGTACTTGCATGTAGTTACATGTGTAATTACAGCTATAATTACAGTGTTGACTCTTCCCTTCCCTTTTAACCCACCCTTAAACCTACCTAAACCTGTCCTAACCTTACCCACATCCCACCTCAATAGCAGCACAAGTGTTTTGCAATACAACATGAACACAATAAGTACACTGTACTTATTTTTTGGATGTAAGTACATAGATGTTAAAGACACCTTTTATAGCGTGACCAACATTTTTTTATGATTTTAGTTTTAGTTAACAATAATAACTCTGGACTGACCCTCTCTCTCTCTCTCTCTCTCTCTCTCTCTCTCTCTCTCTCTCTCTCTCTCTCTCTCTCTCTCTCTCTCTCTCTCTCTCTCTCTCTCTCTCTCTCTCTCTCTCTCTCTCTCTCTCTCTCTCATTAGGATGGGAAAGATGGAGTGGTCAAAGAGGTTTACCCTGGAGACAGTGTTCACAGTCTACTTAGCATCCTTGATGTCATCACAGTGAGTCACACCCACAGTTCCTTTCTCTGTGTAACATGATTATTTTATAAAATGCATCAAATGACCATTCTCTCTCTTTTTCCGTATCCTTTCCTGTTCCTGTTTTTTCTTTCCTTTTAAATATTCCCTTAAGAAGGTCAAATAGCCATTTTTGTTGGGGGAAAAAAACACTTTACATGGGAAAATGCTCACATGAGATTACATATTCTGGATATTATGCATAATTCAAGGATGAAAGTGGTTTGAACGTTTGTGTGCATGTGTGTTTTAGGGTCACCAGAGACCGTATAAAACCGTCTCTGCGAGAGCGGCAGAAGTGTCCACTGTCCTCAGACTGCCTGTTGATGCCTTTCTGTCCATCTTTGAGAAATACCCAGAGAGTCTTGTGCGAGTGGTTCAGGTCTGGCTTTATGAGACAGCTCAGAAGATTCTGTTGTTATCTGTAAGGACACCGGATGTAATTGAGAATATGCTTCCTGTTGTGTCATCCCTGCAGATCATCATGGTCCGTCTTCAGAGAGTGACGGTTCTGGCCCTGCACAACTACCTGGGGCTCACCAACGAACTCTTCAGCCATGTGAGTCAACACACATATACACTCGATCAGTGATGGGAATAACGGCGTTATAAATAAACGGCGTTACTAACGGCGTTATCTTTTTCAGTAACGAGTAATCAAACGAATTACTGTTTCCCCCGTTACAACGCAGTTACCGTTACTGACAAAAAAAATGTGGCGTTACTATAATTGAACTCACTGAAGCGGTTTTCATCCGAGTAGGCTCTCTCTCCGCCATAGGACCTGCAAAGTTTTTTTCTCTGGTGTGTGTGTGTTTATGAGGCGCCGGAGTGGACAAAAGCGAAGCGAACGGCGCGAGCGCGCTCAATGCGCGAGAGAGACCGAGTGCGTCCGTGAGCGCGCTCAACAGTTGCGCAAGAGAGACCGAGGGTGTCCGAGCATTATATAGTTTGTTTTTTAAATAAATGACATATTTCAGCATTAGACAGCATTATCTATAGCCTATTGGAATCATCTGCAACGTTAATTAATTTACATGGTTATACAAATAAAATCTATAACACAGAAAACATCTTTGTTTGATCGGTTGTAAACACGTGCGGCAAACATGTCTAGAATTTGGCTTAAATAACCTCTGATGATGACGTTCGCTATAGGTTATAAAAATAAACCCCCAAAATATTATATTTTAGTATTATATATATTTTTTTTGGTAAATTGTTCAGTATTATATTGAGAGAGCACTTGTTAAACTGTTTACTTTTGTTAGGAAGAAAATACTTAGGCTACAGTATGTCTACTAGTTGTGAAGTTGTGTAACAGTTTTATCATTTTAAAATGCACAAAGAGTGTGTATATTTTTTATTATTATTTATTCATTTTTGGTACATTTCTTAAGAAGCATAATGTATATTTAAACTTTAAAAATACTGTGCGATATAAAGTATAAACCATGATGTTTTATTGTTCTACTATAGTAATGCTAATATTTAGAATAGTATTGAATTTAATAGGCGTCTCTCACATTGTCCCACAGCAACATTAAAATAGAATAAATTATTATTATAAAACATTAAACACTAATCTACACTAAGTGTCCATTTCATTAATTTAACATATTTAATACTGGGGGCATCCAAATTATTTGACATAGGCCTATTTGATTTTTTTTTTTTTTTAAGTAATGCAATAGTTACTTTCTCTGGTAATTAGTTACTTTTATAATGATGAAACTCAGTTACTAACTCAGTTACTATTTGTGAGAAGTAACTAGTAACTATAACTAATTACTTTTTTTAAGTAACATGCTCAACACTGCACTCGATGCACACACACTTTCTTTCTCATGAATGGCTGTATTGTAAGTGTTTTTCAGGTATTTTTTATTTTACTTTCCTTTCTGTCTGTCTTCCTTTAGGAAATGCAGCCTCGTCCCTCTCCTCTCTCTCCTCATCCGACACGCTCCAGTCCCGTGCGACACAGCAAACGCTTCGGCAGTCTCACCGTTCCTGATAAACACCGTGAGGCCGCTGTCCAGAATGCTACTGGTGAGGCATAATATCATAATTCTCACTTATTTACATGTAAACTTTGTTTTCTTTTACTTTAATGCAAGTAAATATTTATATATTACTTATATTCTCTACTGTGTATCAATTAATGAGAATCTAATGAATAATATCACAATGCAAAACATTTTACTAGTCTTAAAAATAGATTGATTAAAAAAGTATAATATTTTTAATAAAATTATAAATATAAATTTTTATTTTATTTTACTTTTTTTTACGGTACTGTAAACTATTATAATATAAAAAAATAATACGCTCTCAAAAACTTAAATGTTTGTATATATGTTTGTTGCACTTTATTAAGGATGCCTCACACTAATAGTTCTGTAGATTTCGCACTTCTGAAAATCAGACCATGTGATAGCGAATTTTGCATGTCATCAATCTTGATAAGCATTGGTTTGTTCATTTGTTTAAGAATCCTTCCCTAATTATGTAAAACACTTTGCAGTGTGAGTCAGGCATGATGTCGCTTATCTAGGTATTTGTGTTGAGTGATATGAAGCCTTTACGTCTGTTCTGTCTATTGCAGGTGGGGATCATGGGAAGGATGGCAGCACTATACCAACCCTCAGTAGGACCATATCCATGCCAGTCGACATCGCGGGTAAGTGCTTGTGTTTTACAAAAAAATTCTAGTTCAAATAAATTAACTTTCTGTTCATCAAAGAATCCTGAAAAACTAAAATATTAAGCAGCACAACTGTTTTCAACATTGATGATATGTTTTTTTTTTGAGCAGCAAATCATCATATTAGAATGAATGATTTCTGAAGGATCATGTGACTCTAAAGACTGGAGTAATGATGCTGAAAATTCGGCTTTGAAATCACAAGAATAAATTACATTTTAAAAAATATTAAATTGATATAATATAGAAACATGTATAGAAATTTAAAGTGTATTGGTGTCATACTTGCTGACCATTTCATAACCTCTTATGTGTGTGTGTGGTACAGGAATGCAGAAGAGTCTGCGTTCAGATTTCGACATGGCATATGAGCGAGGCCGTATCTCTGTATCTGCAGAAGATGGAGCTCCCACTCCGCCTGCTTTCACACGAGTGAGTTTTTTTACACATATTTTAACCTATTAACAACATATTTTTTGTATTACAGTATCAGGAGTCGAATGATAATCATCATTGAGAATAAGAAGTAGAAAAAAATTGCATCTTTTGATTTTAGGTTGAAACGTGCCAGACAAAAAGATTTGAAACATTAAAATGTAAAGACATCATGCTTGTTTTCGGTGTCTCAGGAGCAGCGTGAGAGGAAGGTGACGGTGGACGAGGTTCCTTCGGGTGTGTATTTGTATCCTGAGGAGGAGGCAGGGATGGAGAACATTTTTTGCCCGTTTCAAGGACGACCCAACGCTACAGTGTTCGAGGAGGCCCAGAAAGAGATTCTCAAACTCATGAGGATTGAGGTACATTATATCTGTGTTTGTTTGGTACAGGTCATTGTCCAGCAAAACGAAGCAGTCTCACGTGTACTTTAGTTTTCTTCTGATTTCTGACGGTCACACCTGTGTCTCTTTCCTCATATGCTCTCTTTCATCATCAGGACCCTACGCTGCTCAATGGGAGGGTGACGTTTCATCATGCTAAAGCTGGATCTGTGTTAGCCAGACAGGGAGACCAGGTGCTCATCCTCTCTAATCTCCTTTCCTTTCTTCCTCTGTTGCCTAATTTTGTTGGCGAACCTTATATCTCTTGTATTAAAGAAATGCTTGTATTTCCTTCTAGCCTAGGACTATGTTCACACTGTCAGTCCCAGTCCGATTATATTGATATATCGGATATGAATCTGATCTAAATTATTGACTGTCCACACTGTGTATCGCCGCTGTTCAGATCCGATTTGTGTGTTGTCCCGTGGCACTCTTTCGTTTTCCAGGATTTCTGCGTTCGTTTCTATGACAAATACTTCTTTCAAGGGTTTTATTTCTTTGTTTCCTCAACCTGCACAAGTGCACATCAAGAACAACACAACTTTGTTTCTGCAAAGACATCTGATATGTTTTATGTGACGTGAGAAAGAAACATAAGCAAAAAAAAACAAAAAAACAATGCAAAATCCAATCAGAGCGGTCAGACTGAAATGGATTTCCAGAAATTAGGTTTGATATAAATTTAGCTTGAACCGGATTTTTTTTGCCATTAACACTTGCTAAATATGATCTGATATACACAAAAATTGGATTTGAACTGACGGTATGAACAGTTGATTGGTCATCTTTATTTAGTTCCACATTATCACTCCATGTATACTCAAATTTCTTCTTTGTGATCCTGTTTTCTTTAGGATGTGAGTCTGCATTTTGTCCTCTCTGGCTGTCTTCACGTCTTTCAGAAGATGATCGACAAGCAGGAAGCAGTGTGTCTGTTCGTGACCAAGCCGGGTGAGATGGTAGGTCAGCTGGCTGTACTCACAGGAGAGCCGCTCATCTTCACCATCAAGGCTGAGCGGGACTGCACCTTCCTCAAGATCTCCAAATCCGACTTCTATGAGTGAGTGTTTCCATACAGTCCTGCAGCTGATTTGACTCTTTCAGTTTATCGAATGGCACTCTAGCCATTGCAAATCTGGTAGAACTTTATTTTACAGTCCTGTTCTGCATGCACATTTTATGTACTTATTGTAGTAATGACACTAACTGGGTAATAACTAGGTACTATATACTTAACCTTACCGTGATCCTGTGTAGCTACATTAAATTGCTCAGTACTTTTGTGCACTGCATTTGTAAAATAAAGTGCAACCATGAATCTTATAAGAACATATAAGAAATCTACATCCAGTGAGCAGTTTTGGTAATATCGTCTGTGTTTGTGCTGCCCCCTGTAGGATCATGCGTGAGCAGCCTAGTGTTGTTCTCAGTGCAGCTCACACCGTGGCTATCCGCATGTCCCCGTTTGTACGACAGATGGATTTTGCCATCGACTGGATGGCTGTTGAAGCTGGACGGGCCCTGTATCGGTACCATCATGCTCTCCTGTTTTTTTTTTTTTTTTACTGAACTGAACTTAACTGTTATTAATTAATTGCTAATTGTTATTAATTAATGGCTGACAACAATCACAGGTAATAGTGCAAATGTACAGTGTAATTTGTTTTAATAATAAGTTGTTGATTTGATAATTCAACATTTTAATCTTTAGAATATTTATTTTTTAATGCTATTTTAATCTGTACGGAAGCCCTGAACCGCAACGTAAAAAAAACAACAACTAGCATTTCGAGATTAAAGTCGAAATATTTCGAGATTAAAGTCGAAACCGCAACGTAAAAAAAAAAAAAAAAACAGAAAAAAAAAATTAGCATTTCGAGATTAAAGTCGAAACATTTGAGATTAAAGTCGAAACATTTCGAGATTAAAGTCGAAACATTTCGAGATTAAAGTCGAAACATTTCGAGATTAAAGTCGAAACATTTCGAGATTAAAGTCGAAACATTTCGAGATTAAAGTCGAAACATTTCGAGATTAAAGTCGAAACATTACGATAATACAGTCTTCCATAGAAGTGTGTGCATTCATAACAGTGCGCGTCCACTGGCTCAGAGCGCGCGTGTGTGTGTGTTATCTGGGCTTTCAACAAAATTCTACACAGGTGCTAATCTACCAACAAGAATTACCATGGCGTTGCCTATAGACGAGCGCACAGACTCCGCCGGAGTAGGTATCACAATGGTCCAAACTTTATGTGGCAGTGTTTTTTAAATGTTTTCGTGCTCGTCTAGGCAACACTATCTGGGTCGAGAACACAACAGTAACCGTTCTGTCTCCCTCTTCACCGTTCTGGATACATTTTATCATTCTGTATCCAATCATTTGGCCGGATCCCATTATTTCCTCAGATTTAATAACCACTAATGGCGGTTGAGGAGAGATTCTCTGATATGATTGTAAAGCGCTTTGAGTGTAGACATATGAAAGCGCTATATAAATGCCTCATTCATTCATTCATTCATTCATTCAATCATTCATTCATTCATTCATTCATTCATTCATTCATTCATTCATAAAGCTGGATATCTCCATCCAGTCTGAAAAGTGTTTTCCGGGTTGGTTTTCCTATAGGCTAGAGTCTATTCCGGCGCAGTATATTTTATAACGTCCTATAATGGTAGCCTAATGCTGGTAGATTGGCACCTGTTGAATTTCCTTTTGTTGAAACAAAACACACACACACACAGTGTGAAACACTCGCTATGCACCATTATGAATGCCTGTGTGTGCGGCAATGTGAAACAATGGCAAGCAAAACACGCAACTTCCACGGAAGACTGTATTCTCGTACTCTCGAAATGTTTCGACTTTAATCTCGAAATGTTTCGACTTTAATCTCGAAATGCTAGTTTTTTTTTTTTATATATATATTTATTTTTTAACAGATTTTTTTTTTTTTTTTTTTTTACGTTGCGGTTCAGGGCTTCCGTAAATCTGCAATCAGATTTTTTTATGCAAATGTGCAACAATTTGATTTTTTTTTTTCTATTTGAATATATTTTTGCAAAGCTGAATTTTCAGCATCATTACTCCAGTCTTCAGTGTCACATGATCCTTCAGAAATCATTATAATATGCTGATATGGTGCTCAAGAAACATTTCTTATTTCTTGTTGTGCTGCTTAATATTTTTGTGGAAACTGTGATGCATTTTGTAGGATTCTTTGATTAATAGAAAGTTCAAAAGAACAGCGTTTATTTGAAATAGAAATATTTTAAAACATTATAAATGTCTTTACTGTCACTTTTAATCGATTTAATGCATCCCTACTATTGAAAAAAAACCCAACAAATTGCTCATTACATTTGTTGTGTTCTGTAGGCAGGACGATCAGTCAGACTGCACCTATATTGTGCTGAATGGACGACTGCGTTCTGTCATTCGAAAAGCCAATGGGAAGAAAGAGCTAGTCGGAGAGTACGGACGAGGAGATCTCATCGGAGTTGTGAGTACCTAGAGCTCTGACATGAACCCTAGTTTTATGGTCTAAGGATTGCTAAACTATGGCTAACCCTAAGTTTTGTATATTTCCTCTCAGGTGGAAGCTTTGACAAGGCAGCCTCGTGCCACCACGGTCCATGCCGTCAGAGATACTGAGCTGGTGAAGCTTCCAGAAGGAACGCTCAACAATATTAAGAGAAGATACCCACAGGTGGTGACGCGCTTGATCCATCTGCTGGGGCAGAAGATTTTGGGAAACCTCCAACAGCCCCGTGGACCTTTCTCTAGTACGTTTAGCCCAAAAACCAAACGTTAGTCAGTCAACTCGCTTCAAAAGCGTCAGTAAAGTTGACCATAGAGAAGAAACATATTCTTGGGAGAGAAAAGGAGAGGAGTTATGGTCAGGTCATAGTTTTAGATAAAACTAGTAAGCCAATGAACATGAAGCAGAGCTTTTTTGTGTGTTTAAACAAACTTTGACAATGTCTTTCCTTTCTTCTAGGCACTGCGCTGGGTCTGCCAAGCATGGCGTCCAGTCCGGACGTCACTAACCCAGCCAGTAATCTCTCCACTGTGGCCGTGCTTCCTGTTTGTGATGATGTGCCAATCAATGCCTTCAATTTGGAGCTTAGCCACGCTCTCAGCGCCATAGGTACACTAAAGCACTTATTGACATTTAAAGCCCATGATCTAGACACATAATCTAAAGGCACTTATATACTGGACTCACGGCGAAGTTATTCGTTTTTCACTTAGAGATAAACTTCACTTCACGCCAGTGCATTCTTCGATTTCACTTGAAGTATATCTGGGCCTTAACAAATTCTCATTCTTCAATCAGGACCAACCCTGCTGCTAACCAGTGAAATCATCAGAGAGAGACTTGGCGCTTCTGCTTTGGACAGGTATATAAATATGAGATCAGAACGTCTCATTCTCACATCTCATTCGTTCTCATATCTCATTGTAATCTGAAATGCGTCTCTTCCTCTAGCATCCATGAGTACAGGTTGTCAGGTTGGTTGGCTCAGCAGGAGGACATTAATCGTATAGTGCTGTATCAGACGGACAGCGGTATGACCCCATGGACTCAACGCTGCATCCGACAAGCTGACTGCATCCTCATTGTGGGGCTTGGAGACCAAGAACCTGCACTTGGAGAGGTATTTGTCGAATCTTGTGTTGTTTCTGTCTACATTCATGTGAATGTGTGAGGTGGTGTAGTGGTTGAAGATCAGAGCTGGTAACGCAATGTCGTTGGTTCAAACCTCACAAGGAAAGATTCATTTTACATGTCACCTCGAGCAACCAACTTCAGGTTGTGCAACTTGTCACATTTGATATACCACCAACATGTAATTTTTGTCTCATCTATCTATAAAGCAGATTTTGTTTGAATGTACTGCTTTATATGCCACTTGGCAACGTTTTTACTCAGAAAGTTTACTAATGGATGTTTTCAGAAACATTTCACCAGGAATAATCTTACTTTTTTTTTATATAATTCTTATATAATGTTTGTTATGATGATGAGGTGGGTCAATTGTTGTTTTTAAATATTACTGTATGTTACTACTATTTGTTTCTTTTAAAATGCATTGATCTTGCCATGAAAATAGCTATATATGCTGGTATGGCAATAAAAACAAACAAACAGCATGGCTCTTTAATATAGAAGGTGTGGTCACTAGGTGTGTAACGGGGTGTAAAAACTAGGAATTGTGAATTTAATCGATTTGCTGTCTACCCAAAGATTCACACCCTTAGCGGTCTCAGATTTGTGTTCGAATAGCTTCAAACATGGATTATCCAATCAGAATTTAGATTCAAACTTAATGGTAAAAGGTTCTGTTTTGATTCTCCCGTGTTCTTACCTTCTCAGTTGGAGCAGATGTTGGAGAACACAGCGGTACGGGCACTGAAGCAGTTGGTTCTGTTGCATCGCGAGGATGGGCCGGGTCCTTCGAGAACCGTTGAATGGCTAAACATGCGAAGCTGGTGCTCTGGACACCTTCACCTGAAGTGCCCCCGTAGAGTCTTCTCACGAAGAAGCCCCTCTAAACTGGTAAAAAAAAAAAACATGTTTAGCTTTCTGTTGATTTACAGAACAAAGAATTTTAGTAACCCTTGTGTTTGTTATGGATGTGGTTGTTGTGTTAAACAGCGAGAGGTATACGAAAAGGTTTTTGAGAAGACTGCAGACAGACACAGTGATTTCTCCCGGTTGGCCAGAGTACTCACAGGAAACAGCATCGCCCTCGTGTTGGGCGGAGGAGGAGCCCGGTGAGCCACATCAAGCAATCGTTATGCTGTAATTTAAATGCAAACCTGAAAAATGGACTTAAGAGTTTTTTTTATTCACTTATTTTCAAATTTGTCCGTGTTACTTTAGTCATACTTGTAGTCTATTATAGTTTTTTTATACTTGGAATTCGCTTTTATCTTTATATTTTCATAAATTTGTTTTTATTTTAAATTTAGTTTTATGTTCTTTTGTCATCTGCATTTTTTATTATTATTACTATTTAGACTCAAATGTTTTATTTCAGTTTTTATTTCCATTTGATAATTTTAGTGCTTCAACTTAAACAACATTTCAACATTTTTCATTTCAGTTATATTTCAATTAACAAAAAGGTTTTTAGTTTTAGTTAATGATGATAACCCTGGTTTTTGGGTAACACTTTAGAATAAAATAAATACTGTAACAAATGTATTCCTCATTGTTAGTTCGAGTTAGTTAATACATGAACTAATGTTAACAAATGAGACCTTATTGTAAAGTGTCACCGTTTTAAAATGGTCAATGTTACGTTCAATCTTGCAGGGGCTGCTCTCATGTTGGTGTAATCAAAGCCATGGAGGACACGGGAATTCCCATTGACATAGTGGGAGGAACCTCCATTGGCTCTTTCATCGGTGCTCTGTATGCAGAGGAGAGAAATGCGGTTCGGGTCAAGCAGAGGGCAAGAGAGTGGTCCAAGGTAACGTCGGCTCTATCCGTCCCCTCACACCTTGCTTTGAGAAATTAGAGAAGATATAAGATCTTGAGTTATTAATCACTGAAATCTGATTTTAGTCTCTTTAACCTATTTCTCTTGCCCTCAGGCCATGAACTCTGTGTTTAAAACGGTTCTGGATCTTACTTATCCAATCACTTCCATGTTCTCTGGCTCTGCCTTCAACACCAGCATCTCCAAAGTCTTTGAGGACAAACAAATCGAGGTAAGAGGTCACCACAGCTCTTTTAGAGTGCATCGGTTTCAGAAATCTAACCCAATGTTTCTGAAACACATATTTTGCTTAACTTAATTGCTCTGTATTATTACTTAATTTTTCAATTTTCAAAATAGCTTAATTAATAAGGGTGATTCTCATATGCATATCTCATTGTGTTTTTTGTGCTTGTATTTGAAGGACTTGTGGCTGCCTTACTTCAACGTGACCACAGACATCACAGCTTCTGCTATGCGTGTTCATAAAGATGGTGAGTGACGACTGAACTGTGTCCTCTTTACTTTCAGCTTTAATGTGGGGTTCCACAGGGTTCCATGTTAGGGGCATTTGACTTCTTGAATATAAAAAATATTTTAAGAATTGTTAATCATATAATGATTTAATAATATATGAATTTAATTATCAAATAATCTTGGCTAATGACAATGTCAAATATTGATGTAAAAAGTTTTTTTTTTTTTTTAAACAACAACTTTACAGCAGTGATAAATTGAACACTATTAAAACTTAACTCTGGTAAAAGGCTTTTCAAATGTTTACTGTTAGTGTTAACATAACCTTGACAGAAATATGGGATGTTCTGGCTGTCTGGTTATGAATTTGTAATGATCGCATGCATTAAGAAAGAGGAGTTGTTGCATGAGGGTTGTGCAATTTGCTGAAAGGTCTGAAGTAACGGATTGTTTGAAACATCTAGAAAATGTCCATTTAATTTTGCCTGTTAAAGGGGTTGTTCAGAATTTTGGACATCGGGCCTCATTTCCAAGTTAGCCTTAGTGTTATTTATCACTTTTATTTCAAAAATTTTCATCCAGTCGTTCCAGTTGCATAGTTGGCCGGTGCTAGGCTAGTGCGTCGCGTCAACGGTAACTGCTAGCCTGCCATAAAAGCAGTTTTACCCACTCCACAGTACACCAAAAGCAAATAAATTATAACGCCAGACTATCGATGTAAATGTCTGTTAAGAGAATAATGTGAAAAATCAAACTACTCCTGCATCTCAATGATCGCAATACATTTACAGGAACTAGTTTCTCAGCAGCGGCGGAATTTTACTTTACTCCGGTTAGTAGTACTGCGCCGAAAAGTAAACACAGAACCGAAGCGCACTACAGTCGGGACTACCTCTCTCTCACTACCTCTCTCGGTTGCCCAGGTAACTTAATATCACTCCGCCGCTGCTGTAGACTGCCCTAATAAATACAAGGAACAATGTATAACTATTGCAATGCGATGAAAGGGTAGTTTGATTTTGAACATTATTCTCTCAACAGGCATTTACATCGATAGTCTGGCGTTATAATTTATTTGCTTTTGGTGTACTGTGGAGTGGGTAAAACTGTTTTTAATGGCAGGCTAGCAGTTACCATTGACTCGCGCTAGCCTAGCACCGGCGAACTATGCAACTGTAACGACTGGATGAAAATTTTTGAAAACTGTCTCCACAGATAAATAACACTAAAGCTAACTTGGAAATGAGGCCCGATGTCCAAAATTCTGAACCACCCCTTTAACTCACATTTACACAAGTGAGATGTTAATGCAGTGATTAATTTCTCTCACTGTTTGTCGAATACATAATCCCTAATATGCATTTTGGGATTGACCAATGGCATCCATTATCTCTGACTGAATTTGTGGACCAAACCCAGAATTTAAACATGTATTAATCAGGGTAAACCAGTATTAAACAGATATACTGTAATATAAGTTCATTCACTCTGGATAAATCAGTTAATGTTCATGTTAACAACACTGACTACAGTTTAGAGCTGTAAAATGCTGGATTTGGGGGCTTGATAATGGTCATGTGGTCACCCCTGTTTGCCCAAATGGATTATGGGATAGAATTTGCATGTTTTACTAACTGCAAGGACAAAGCTTGTCTCTGTTTTCTTTCCCACTCAATCCCTTCTGTCTTCCCTTCCGTCTTAACCTGCTTTTGTCATAGAAACGGCTAATCTCACATTCATTCCCGTCCTTTTCACACATCTTGATCTCACTGTTTTCTTTCTATTATATTCTAAATGCCCATCATGTCAAAGTAAACACCTTTAGCTGCTGTAGAAGGTTAAACCCCTGTTAGTGCTGTCTGTAGGATCCAGAACGCATTCCCATTTGCTTCCCCCCCTGCTCCGTTAATGTTGTTTCCTCTTCATTCTGCTGTTGTAGCATTGCTTAGGCTCTTCTAATTCTCACACTGCACAAAAAAGTCCAAACACTTTTCTGCATCAGTATGCCTTCACTCGGCTGTGGATGTTGGCCAGGGTGTTAAACAATAGAATGTCCTACAGTATATTCAAGCAGTTTCTGAATGTTAGAGTAAATAATTGAATTTTAGTCTTTCACCTTTGTGTCAGTGGTTATAAATCAAGTGACCCTCAAGAAACACAAATCACACTGTTGTAGTTTTGTAAGAGGTTCACAGAGAACAAGACAAGCTGCAGTCAACATGATCATATATTTAGTTTCATGTCCTGACTCCTGTGTGCCATAATACTTATAACAGCCTGCATATCTCTCACTCTCACCCCATTTCTCTTCCAACTCTTCTGCCTCCTTCTCTAATCAGTTTTATTTGTCCATGTTGGCATGGCTTAGATTGTCATCTCTAATAAATGCAATTTTAGCTTTCAGCTTTCTTTCCCTCTTTTGTTAGGAAACCACAGTTATGTTACAATTTACTTTTAAGTTTTTTTTTTCTTGTTTATAATGATTAGAATAAGATGTCCGATTGGCATAGCCAGATCTCAACATGATGTCCATGAAACTACGGAGAGTTATCTGAGAGTTTTGGGTCCCCCTCTCATTCTCACTCATCTGTTTCCTGTTGTTTACTGTCCCTCCCTCCTCTGTCTCTCTCCACGTCTTGTCCAGTTTTGATTTACTCTCCATCTTCATTTTTGCCAGGCTGTGTTTGGCGCTATGTTAGAGCCAGTGCCTCCTATACCCCTTATCTGCCTCCTCTCTGCGACCCCAAGGACGGCCACCTCCTCGTGGATGGTTGCTATGTTAACAATGTCCCAGGTCAGGATTCTGCCCCCTTTCCCCCCTCCACCAACTTCCAGAAGCCTAAAGGAGGATATAAAAAAAACCAATATCCCTGCGACAACCAACCACTCAGTTACCCTTTGCTTTTTATCGTCTCTTGTACTGTTTAAAAAAAAATTATTAACCCCCTGCTTACATTGGGAACCCATGGCTTGGAAGGAATATGGGATAGTATTCAATGAGAGAAAGAATAGAGGAGAGAGACTGTGCTTTCATAGACATTACATTTGGCTGAATCTTATGAAAAACATGTTCAGGTCTCATTGTGGCCCAATCAAAAGAAAAAAGAAAAGATACTTTATTTTGCATAAATAAAATAAGCCTATTTTAGGTTTTGTTTTTTTGCATTGTGGGATATTTTCTTTTTTTATGGCAATTAAGCTCAATTATCCCACATATTCTCATGACCATAGTGTTTCTGGATATTTTATGTAATTGTTATTAGATTTTCATTACTGCAATACAGCATTTTTTTCTGCATTAAAAAGTACTTTAATAAAACCACTATATACTGTTATATATATTTTTTTTTTTTCTTGTGCTTTATTGTCATGACAAAATGGGCTTAATGGTAGTGGAATAGGCTTCATTTTCTTATTAAATTTTCTTTTAGCAAAATATAATTTCTTTTCTTTTTTTAGGATGAAATATGACCCTCATAATTTCAGTGTCATAAGATTCAGCCATTCACTCTCAGGAACACTAGGTGCAAAATTTACATTTTTCTTTTCTGACCCTCCCTGGGGTTTCAAACTCTTCCCTGTTTAGCTCTTTTGTAAAGGACACTTTTTTGTTTTTATACACATAGACTCCTATCCTTGGATTTCAAGTGCACACTTTCATCTGATGCTCTGATTTCCTTTTTTTCCTTGATTTCCCTTTGCTTTTTCAGCCGATGTACGGTTACAAATGTGCATAATTGGTTATTTTTACAGCAGCATTTATTTTTTTATTTTTTGTAATTTGATGTTTCAATTTGCATTAATAGGTTAACAGTAAGCTTCTGGAGAATATGGCACTGTTGAATTTAGAATGATTTTTGCTGGGGTTGTCATTCACTGAGATATTAATAAGGTACTATATTAATAAGGTCTCTGTGTCAGGATAGTTGGTGAATATTGTTTAACAGTCTCTAGTGTCAGTTGCTCTAGCTAAACCACTGCATGATTATATTGATTTGCATTAAGCTACAACCAACATTAATGATGCGATGTGACTTTTGATGTTGACAAGGTTAATGATGGCTTTTTCTTTTTCCTTTTTGGTTTTTGTCTGCCTCCTGTAGATACTTGCGTCATAGTTTTCCTGTTCAGGCTGATGTATCTTCCCATGCACTTCTATCATGCACAAATCACATGCACTCGTCCCATCTACCTTGAGCTTGGCTGTCATCAGCACACCAAACACACTTTGTGCATGTTGTTGCATGTGTATCTATTGCAGGCCGCTATTCTACATGTATAAAGTATTTATGAGGTCAAGGGTCACTGGGAGGTCTTGTTCTGGATCCTACAGCACTGCTAGCTACATAGGCTAACCTATTAGGAATTATTAGGAGACCCCTTAACATCGCCCCCCACCCCACCGAATTTCAACCGAGGGGGCCCAGAAACGACCGGCTCTGGGAGTACCGGCACTTTTCCCCCCACTTCGCTGGGAATGTCACAATTTTAAAACGACAGATCTTTTTATGTTGTTTCACCTTTATCAATGGGCACTCTTTTTGCTTAAAAGTAGTTCACCCCAAAATTAAAAATCTGTCATTATGTACTTTATAAAACATGAAGGCGAGTAAATGGAGTACTGAAGTGATGACAAATTTTTTGTAGGCCAGCCAAGAAGTTAACCCTGGTTTTTCCTTTGGCTTTTGGATTATTGCAGAAAATATGTTTTGTAACTCAACAAAAGTTCATGATTATTACATTTGTTCATCTTGATTATCTTTACAAATGAACACAACTTTTATGAATTTTAAACGTAGGCTTCAATGTCACCACCATTAAGCTTCTTGCAATTCTTTCAGTCTTTATTAAAAAAAATAAAAAAAAATTCTCTGAAAGTTTTCCCTCAAAAGCATGATTATAAACACAATAAGGCTGTGAAAGCTAGTGAGAAGATGAGTTTTCCTGTTCGGCTTGATGCTGTTTAATGTGCCTGTCAACCTCTGTAGTCCCATTTAGACCCTTGTTAGCCTAAGTAAAAGATCACAAGGAGGTATTTGTGTCGAAGAATAAAACGTGAAAATATCTTGAGCATTTGTGTTAAAAATACCTGATTTCAGGCATTTAACCAAAAACACATAAAAACATTGGCTTCAGGAGGATGGAATTGAACTTACTAAAATGCAAACTCATTTCTGGGTTTTCGCCTACAAAAATGCATTGCTCTATAGTGACAGAATTGTCAATTTTGGGTGAACTATCCCACGTTGAATGCACTTGCCTCTCTCGATTTATCTCTCTCCTTCCAACCCATGTCACTGTCACGCCTCTCCTAACACCTGCTGGTCGAGTCTGGTACTGCAGGCGGGAACAGGCTGGCATTGCCCAATATGTTCACTGACTGTCTTTTAACTCTGTCTCCTCAAGGCTCTCTGCCCTAAAAATACATCATTATTGTCATGGAATCATTAAAGATGAAAATAAGTGAATTAATTGTTAGAATATTGGCATAGGTTTTGCGAAATTAGAAAAAGAATCCATGACACATTGAACATTTTTGTTCGAAACAAAGGCAGAGTTGAAAGATAAGTCAGCCTTACCTCATGAGTGTTTACTCTACGTCTGTCAAGGTCGGGTTCACTGTATGAGGTAGGCCAAACTAAACCACCGCACACCGTCCTTGGGGTGACCATCACTGTATCTCCCTGCTGGTCTGTGCGCTACTAACCAAAAATGTGACTTCAGGGTCACCTCCAAACGCTGCTGGGGCATTACGTATACGTTCTTTAGACGTTATTAAGAGGTTATTGTCCCCTCCCGGTGTGGTAGGCTCCCTGTGGCGCTATGTCAGGGCGAGCATGACCCTTTCCGGGTACCTGCCACCCCTCTGCGACCCTAAAGATGGGAACCTGCTCATGGATGGAGGATACATCAACAACCTGCCAGGCAAGTACGCCCCAGAGAGAGGGCCACTGGGGCCAGAAACACAATCTAGGTTGGACAATTACTTAATTTTTGGCTTTAAAGAGCTATGTGGCTCTAAGTAAGTATAATGTGATTTTCTTTGCAATTTTGAGGGTAGAACGAGTGGTTTTGCTTTATCCATTTGAACTGAGAATATCTATTTTAATCTGCTAATTGGTCAATTTGGCATCTGGGAGATTTCCAGTACATTTTAAATTGTTGTATTTTGGACGAACAGTTTATGAATTGTTCAGAGACAAATGGATAAAGTTTTGCAGGGATTGGATGGTGTGGACAAAGATGGTCAGTTGTTTGACCTCTAGTCTTCACCACCTATTAAAAACTTTCAATTTGATCAGATTGTAAATGTCAGTCGTTGTAAGTTGATGATGTTGTCTGGTGTATGATTGGTCTTTAAATGGGATTATAAATATTTGATGTCTCTTCTTTACAATATAAGTAAGTGCAATTTAATAAATTTAAATGAAAAAAGAAAAGAATAGAATAGAAAAATGGCCCTAAACATCACCAGACAGCAACAGTGTAAAGTCCTTGAGTTTGCAGTGCAACATAATAGGAAGAAAGACAAAGTTCACATAGTTCAGATGTTGCATTTCAACTTGGGGCATCTAAGGGGAAAAAGACAATATTTTGCATGTGACATTCCATGTTATAATTTGATCTGATATATTTCGCAGCAATCAAGCAGTTTGCACTGCCAAAGGCAACATGATTCCTTGCATGAAGATCACCTGTGTTTTATCCCTCTGAACATATAAAGCTAATTGGAAAGATCAATATTTTGTAATGCACAACTTACTTTTTAATTGGGTCATCATTGATTGTCTTTTTCCATCCTTTGTTTATCTTGAACACCTGCCAGGCTGTTTCACCACAACTCTCATGCAGCGAAAGCTTTTAGATATCATTTCGTTCTAAAATGTCTTACTTTTGAACATGTTTATTCGGTCATATTCCTGATGAAAATAGCAGCTTTCCAATTTTGGGTTTGGTGAAACAGTGTTGATTGGTGATCAGTTATTACTTGAAGGATTTTGTCTGAAATATTAACAGTACTTTGATTCTTCCCGCTACCTTGTGGATGTCTGTCTTTGTGTGTGTGCGTGTGCATTTGTTTGCATTCAACTGGCATTGTAACGCCCTGCAGCGGACATAGCTCGTAATATGGGCACAAAAACAGTCATCGCCATTGATGTGGGCAGCCAGGATGAGACTGATCTCTGTAACTACGGTGACAGTCTTTCTGGCTGGTGGCTGCTATGGAAACGAATTAACCCGTGGGCAGAGAAAGTGAAGGTGAGTCAATATTGTTGGATGTTAAATGTAAAAAATTTATCCGATACCAATAGACGATTACTCAGAATGATATCTACCGATTCTGATTTTGTTTTGGGGAAAAAAAATCTCTCCAAATGAATGCTGTAAACTATATACAGGAAAGCCTCTCATTTGGTACATCACTGTAATAATAGAGGTTCCTCTGTCTTTCAGGTGCCTGACATGGCTGAAATCCAGTCCCGTTTGGCCTACGTATCCTGTGTACGACAGCTGGAACTTGTCAAGAAGAGTGCATACTGCGAGTACATTCGCCCACCCATCGACCGCTTTAAGACTATGGACTTTGGGAAATTTGATGAAATCTATGTAAGAACACAAAAGCCCATATCTACAATAAACATGGGGGGGGGGGGAGAGGAGAGCGGCAGAGAGAGAGGAAGTGAGTGTGGCAGAGAGAGAGGAAGTGAGAGCAGCAGAGAGAGGAAGTGAGAGCGGCAGAGAGAGAGGAAGTGAGAGCGGCAGAGAGAAGAAGTTAGAGCGGCAGAGAGAGGAAGTGAGAGCGGCAGAGAGAGAGGAAGTGAGAGCGGCAGAGAGAGGAAGTGAGCGGCTGAGAGAGGAAGTGAGAGCGGCTGAGAGAGAGGAAGTGAGAGCGGCAGAGAGAAGAAGTGAGAGCGGCAGAGAGAGGAAGTGAGAGCGGCAGAGAGAGAGAAGAAGTTAGAGCGGCAGAGAGAGAAGAAGTGAGAGCGGCAGAGAGAGGAAGTGAGAGCGGCAGAGAGAGAGAGGAAGTGAGAGCGGCTGAGAGAGAGGAAGTGAGAGCGGCAGAGAGAAGAAGTGAGAGCGGCAGAGAGAGAAGAAGTGAGAGCGGCAGAGAGAGGAAGTGAGAGCGGCAGAGAGAGAGAGGAAGTGAGAGCGGCAGAGAGAGAGAGGAAGTGAGAGCGGCAGAGAGAGAAGAAGTGAGTGTGGCAGAGAGAGAGGAAGTGAGAGCAGCAGAGAGAGGAAGTGAGAGCGGCAGAGAGAGAGGAAGTGAGAGCGGCAGAGAGAAGAAGTGAGAGCGGCAGAGAGAGGAAGTGAGAGCGGCAGAGAGAGAGGAAGTGAGAGCGGCAGAGAGAGGAAGTGAGCGGCTGAGAGAGGAAGTGAGAGCGGCTGAGAGAGGAAGTGAGAGCGGCAGAGAGAGAGAGGAAGTGAGAGCGGCAGAGAGAGAGAGGAAGTGAGAGCGGCAGAGAGAGAAGAAGTGAGAGCGGCAGAGAGAGGAAGTGAGAGCGGCAGAGAGAGAGAGGAAGTGAGAGCGGCAGAGAGAGAGGAAGTGAGAGCGGCAGAGAGAGAGAGGAAGTGAGAGCGGCAGAGAGAGAGGAAGTGAGACCGGCTGAGAGAGAGGAAGTGAGAGCGGCAGAGAGAAGAAGTGAGAGCGGTAGAGAGAGGAAGTGAGAGCGGCAGAGAGAGAGGAAGTGAGAGCGGCAGAGAGAGAGGAAGTGAGAGCAGCAGAGAGAGGAAGTGAGAGCGGCAGAGAGAGGAAGTGAGAGCAGCAGAGAGAGGAAGTGAGAGCAGCAGAGAGAGGAAGTGAGAGCGGCAGAGAGAGAGGAAGTGAGAGCGGCAGAGAGAAGAAGTGAGAGCGGCAGAGAGAGGAAGTGAGAGCGGCAGAGAGAGAGAAGAAGTGAGAGCGGCAGAGAGAGAAGAAGTGAGTGTGGAAGTGAGAGCGGCAGAGAGAGAAGAAGTGAGAGCGGCAGAGAGAGAGGAAGT
Organism: Rhinichthys klamathensis goyatoka; assembly: GCF_029890125.1. Taxonomy (NCBI): domain Eukaryota; kingdom Metazoa; phylum Chordata; class Actinopteri; order Cypriniformes; family Leuciscidae; genus Rhinichthys; species Rhinichthys klamathensis. The sequence continues at coordinate 423,698 of NW_026606612.1, forward strand.
GAGAGCGGCAGAGAGAGAGGAAGTGAGAGCGACCGCTTTAAGACTATGGACTTTGGGAAATTTGATGAAATCTATGTAAGAACACAAAAGCCCATATCTACAATAAACATGGGGGGGGGGGGTAGTTATTCTTTGTCGTCTTGATAGTATATAGTTAATAATAGCAGTAGTGAGGAGATGAGAAGTGAGAGCGGCAGAGAGAGAAGAAGTGAGAGCGGCAGAGAGAGAGGAAGTGAGTGTGGCAGAGAGAGAGGAAGTGAGAGCAGCAGAGAGAGGAAGTGAGAGCGGCAGAGAGAGAGGAAGTGAGAGCGGCAGAGAGAGGAAGTGAGAGCGGCAGAGAGAGAGAGGAAGTGAGAGCGGCAGAGAGAGAGGAAGTGAGAGCGGCAGAGAGAGAGGAAGTGAGAGCGGCAGAGAGAGGAAGTGAGAGCGGCAGAGAGAGAGTAAGTGAGCGGCTGAGAGAGGAAGTGAGAGCGGCTGAGAGAGAGGAAGTGAGAGCGGCAGAGAGAAGAAGTGAGAGCGGCTGAGAGAGAGGAAGTGAGAGCGGCAGAGAGAAGAAGTGAGAGCGGCAGAGAGAGGAAGTGAGAGCGGCAGAGAGAGAGAAGAAGTGAGAGCGGCAGAGAGAGAAGAAGGGAGTGTGGAAGTGAGAGCGGCAGAGAGAGAGGAAGGGAGCGGCTGAGAGAGGAAGTGAGAGCGGCAGAGAGAGAGGAAGTGAGCGGCAGAGAGAAGAAGTGAGAGCGGCAGAGAGAGAGGAAGTGAGAGCGGCAGAGAGAAGAAGTGAGAGCGGCAGAGAGAGAGGAAGTGAGAGCGGCAGAGAGAGGAAGTGAGAAAGGCAGAGAGAGAGAGGAAGTGAGAGCGGCAGAGAGAGAGAGGAAGTGAGAACGGCAGAGAGAGAGGAAGTGAGAGCGGCTGAGAGAGGAAGTGAGAGCGGCAGAGAGAGAAGAAGTGAGAGCGGCAGAGAGAGAGGAAGTGAGAGCGGCAGAGAGAAGAAGTGAGAGCGGCAGAGAGAGAGGAAGTGAGAGCGGCTGAGAGAGAGGAAGTGAGAGCGGCAGAGAGAGGAAGTGAGAAAGGCAGAGAGAGAGAGAAAGTGAGAGCGGCAGAGAGAGAGAGGAAGTGAGAACGGCAGAGAGAGAGGAAGTGAGAGCGGCTGAGAGAGGAAGTGAGAGCGGCAGAGAGAGAGGAAGTGAGAGCGGCTGAGAGAGAGGAAGTGAGAGCGGCAGAGAGAGAGGAAGTGAGAGCGGCAGAGAGAGGAAGTGAGAGCGGCAGAGAGAGGAAGTGAGAGCGGCAGAGAGAGAGGAAGTGAGAGCGGCAGAGAGAGAGGAAGTGAGAGCGGCGCAGAGAGAGGAAGTGAGAGCGGCGCAGAGAGAGGAAGTGAGAGCGGCAGAGAGAGAGGAAGTGAGAGCGGCGCAGAGAGAGGAAGTGAGAGCGGCAGAGAGAGGAAGTGAGAGCGGCAGAGAGAGAGGAAGTGAGAGCGGCAGAGAGAGAGGAAGTGAGAGCGGCAGAGAGAGGAAGTGAGTTATTCTATGTCGTCTTGATACTATATAGTTAATAATAGCAGTAGAGTATTTACTATAGTGTGCATATAGCTGTTATTCCGAGTAGTAAATGACCTCCCACAACGGCATAATTAAAGTTTTCTGTCGTCTTTCAGGATGTGGGTTACCAGCATGGTAAACTGGTGTTTACTGAGTGGGCTCGTGGGGACATCATTGATAACATGCTGAAAGACCATCGCTCAGCGGACTATAATGACAGCAAGAAGACCGATGTGAGTTTTCTTAGTACTCATTTAAACAAGCCATCATTCAATCACCCTTTTTTGACTATTAACATCATTCTCTTGTGATTGGCTGTTTGTTTCAGTCGTGCCCGTGTCCTAGTGCAGACTTCACTGATCTAGCTGAAATTGTGTCCAGGATTGAGCCAGTACAAAGCTACTTAGGAGCTGATGGTCAGTTACCCAAAGAACATTTCTTCTGCAACTCTTGACAGAGTTAGTATTATATAATGTACTTGCTGTACATTGTACTTCTTGTTAACTGATGTTTCTTTGTCTAGCAGAGGAGTCTGACTATGCGACAGAGTACGAGGAGGATGGGATGGACACAGTGAGAGAGGAGGAGGGTGAGGGTGAGGGTGAGGAAGAAGAAGAAGAGGAGGCTGAAGACCCTGAGGACCAGTCTCCTGGAGAATGGGGACCAAATGGGATCTTCACAGCAGTGAGTATATATATACACACAACCTTTTATATGTGGTGTTAAAAGTTAACCCACAGTTAACACAGTAACTAACCTCATAACCAGTAAAATAAAAAATATTTTGCGTAGGATGAAGAGAAGACGGTGCGTCAGAGGAAGTACATCACAAGGGACCTCAACATGGACTTCTCTGGAGTGTCAGATTCCTGAAAAGGGAGTAATACAGGGTCCAGAGGTCAAAGGGCACTGGAAAGAGAAGCAGAGACTCGCCAGTGGCTGAGGAGTGTAAAGATAGATACAGAAGAAAAGACTTCTGAATTAATAAGATTGTGGGGAATTCACCAAAGATACTGTGACTTAGACCCATTAACACTACAATACCCACAACTTGTCACCAAAACTGTGACTCCTCTATTATCGTTATCGGTTTGCCTTTGATTTTTTTTTTTTCGGCTCAAGACTCTGCAACAACAGGGTCCAGGAACTGTGAGGGCCCACCTAGGCAGAGGAATCACTCCTTGAGAAACTGTGCCACTGAAATGAGGGGCTCTATATCTTTTGAGATGTTTTGGTATTTTACATCTTAAATGTCTAAAAGGGGGTTTCATGAGAGTGATGTCTACAGTGGCAGCCAGTGTACCACTATACTTCTGGTCTGTTTCCAGACTATGCCAGTTCATTTGAGTGTGTATTGTGCCTGGTTAGTGATTTTTATTTAATTTTATTTAATTGAATTTTTTTTTTTGTGAATGTGTGTGTGTGTGTGTGTTAGAGGTCTGCTACCCGACCCGAGCCCGACGGGTCCCGAAAAATGTGCGGGTTTCGGGTCGGGTTCGGGTTTAACTAAGAAAAACTAAATAGGCTAAATATAGTTTGCGTGCCGTGTGCTTTGCCTGCTTGCTGTGTTGTGGTGACGGGCACGCGAGAGAGAGAAAGTATACGTGCGCAGATGTGCAATATGTGCATACACACAGTCAGACACACAGGCTCTCTCTCTCAAATATAATGATATATATATATATATATATATATATATATATATATATATATATAATTTTTTTAATTATTTGTTTTATTTTATCATATCATTTATACTGTTTTGCGCATGTGCTACCGCTCTCGCGCGCTATTTCAGTCACAATACAGACAGACAGCCGACGACAACAAGCAAACCATGAGTCTGATAAAGCAAAAAATTACTTGGTAAGTTTTTTCTCTTACTGCTGTGCTGCCTGCTGATAGGGCCGCTGCGCCTACATGTATTTGTTTAATATGTCAAGCAATCATTAAATACAACATAGCATATTGCAAAAATGGTATTGCTGTGAGAAACAGAATGGACCTCGGGTTCGGGCTTAATATGTAAATGTAATTGTCGGGTCGGGTTAAATGATCGCGGGTACGGGCCGGGTTCGGGCTTCAGTTTAAAGCCTGTGCAGACCTCTAGTGTGTGTGTGTACGATCATAACCTGAACATTCATTGGCAACTTCTCCCATAAAATGCCTTCTAGACTGAAAACGGTTTTCCCAGGATGCATTGTTAAAGGTCTGAAGCTGAGAAAAGATGGCATATGTTCAGAAAGACTTCAGTGGGAGTGTGATACTGCTTCCTGGAGTCTTGTCTTATTTCCATTACAACGATCAGATTGTAATGATAGATTAGTTTTGATGGTATTTGATGCAAGGTTGCCATGCTCACATGTTAGTAGGAAGTGAGAGCGGCAGAGAGAGAAGAAGTGAGTGTGGCAGAGAGAGGAAGTGAGTGTGGAAGAGAGAGGAAGTGAGTGTGGAAGTGAGAGCGGCAGAGAGAGAGGAAGTGAGTGTGGCAGAGAGAGGAAGTGAGAGCGGCAGAGAGAGAGGAAGTGAGTGGAAGTGAGAGCGGCAGAGTGAGGAAGTGAGAGCGGCAGAGTGAGGAAGTGAGAGCGGCAGAGTGAGGAAGTGAGAGCGGCAGAGTGAGGAAGTGAGAGCGGCAGAGAGTGAGGAAGTGAGTGTGGAAGTGAGAGCGGCAGAGTGAGGAAGTGAGAGCGGCAGAGAGTGAGGAAGTGAGTGTGGCAGAGAGAGGAAGTGAGAGCGGCAGAGTGAGGAAGTGAGAGCGGCAGAGAGTGAGGAAGTGAGTGTGGCAGAGTGAGGAAGTGAGAGCGGCAGAGTGAGGAAGTGAGAGCGGCAGAGAGTGAGGAAGTGAGTGTGGAAGTGAGAGCGGCAGAGTGAGGAAGTGAGAGCGGCAGAGAGTGAGGAAGTGAGTGTGGCAGAGAGAGGAAGTGAGAGCGGCAGAGTGAGGAAGTGAGTGTGGCAGAGAGAGGAAGTGAGAGCGGCAGAGAGTGAGGAAGTGAGTGTGGCAGAGAGAGGAAGTGAGAGCGGCAGAGAGTGAGGAAGTGAGTGTGGCAGAGTGAGGAAGTGAGAGCGGCAGAGTGAGGAAGTGAGTGTGGAAGTGAGAGCGGCAGAGTGAGGAAGTGAGAGCGGCAGAGAGTGAGGAAGTGAGTGTGGCAGTGAGAGGAAGTGAGAGCGGCAGAGAGTGAGGAAGTGAGTGTGGCAGAGAGTGAGGAAGTGAGTGTGGCAGAGAGAGGAAGTGAGAGCGGCAGAGAGTGAGGAAGTGAGAGCGGCAGAGTGTGGAAGAGAGAGAGGAAGTGAGAGCGGCAGAGAGAGGAAGCGAGTGTGGAAGTGAGAGCGGCAGAGTGTGGAAGAGAGAGAGGAAGTGAGAGCGGCAGAGTGAGGAAGTGAGAGCGGCAGAGTGTGGAAGAGAGAGAGGAAGTGAGAGCGGCAGAGTGAGGAAGTGAGAGCGGCAGAGTGTGGAAGAGAGAGCGGCAGAGAGAGGAAGCGAGTGTGGAAGTGAGAGCGGCAGAGTGTGGAAGAGAGAGAGGAAGTGAGAGCGGCTGAGAGAGGAAGTGAGAGTGGCAGAGAGAGAGGAAGTGAGAGCGGCAGAGAGTGAGGAAGTAAGAGAGATGAGTGACAGTGAGGAAGCGTGTGAGAAAGTGAACGCAGAAGGCAGGGAGGTTTTATGAGGAGTTTCATATGCTGCGTTCACGCCCTGTCACAATTACTGTAGGCTCAAGATGACATGTGACGTTCTATTCGGAGCTGTTCACGTCCTCGGACTGGGAATTATACGTTTCTATGGTGACACTATCAAGACCTAAATTACTCTGCAGGGGTCAGGTGGTACAAGTTGGAGGTCAGAGAAAAGTCCAATCTTACAAGCTGTAATTACAAGCTCTACAAGGACGTGAACACTTTTTACAAGTTGAAACCTTGAAATTACGATAATTTCAACATGGTGTGAATGCACCTATAATGCCAAAAATATCTCATATGGATTTGAATGGGTGTTTGTCTTTTTACAGTGTTTTTTCAGCCTTTCAGAAATGCAGAGCTACTTGTGCTTCAGGTAGACGAGGTGGTTGCCTTATTTTGTTATTGCACATTCACAAAGCAAAAAAAAAAAAAAGAGAGAAAATGAACAAAATGGATACCTGTAATATTATACCAGACATGAAGATGTAAGGAGTTTAAATTGTCATATTGCTGAATGAGTGCTAGGAATGCAGTATCTAGTACTGGACCAGATTTTCCTTGCACTCCAAAGCCAAATGTCATCCTTACCATATTCACCAACCCAAATGTTGTCCATAATCAATGTATATTTCCCTGAAACCTCACTAAGATGTACAAATTCCTTAATCCTTGATGCTTTTGCTTTGTTTCAGTCTTTTATGCTGAGACATCTTTGTTTTATGTTTATGAGAACTGAAAGGATTGCCAACTACTATTTAATTTATTTGTTTTACCACTAGCTTTTTTAAAACAGCTTTTTAAAACACTTTAGAGTTTGTAGAGAATAACAGTAAACATTTTATTTAGCTTGATTAGCATTTTTGCACTGATGAAAATGAAGAAAAAATTATGAATGTTTAATATGAGAGGCTGTTGAGGGTCAGACAGGTCACATGTGCGACCGCTTCAAGCCTCAGAAATAAAGACTGAATAACGAAATAATGATTAATAAAATCTTATTTAATGCCATGCTGACTAATCCCTTTTTGAAATAAGATGTAATGTTCCTGAGTGATTATTCGTCTTTTTGAATTGTAAAGCAACTTTATGCGTGGAAAAGTCTATTTATATAAAACCTTTTCTATTACATTCTTGTCAAAGTAGAGATTTAGCTTCTTTCTTTCTTTTTTTAGCAGCACTGTTGATTGTCATCATAGAGGTTTATTCACACCAACAAGCCTGAGGAAAGGAATAAAAATCTTCTTCGACTCGTTTCATCTTTTTTATCAGAGAACATTCATATTACCTAAAGGCAGGTGTGTGTTTGTGGTCCTGGTAAACCACGATTAAAACAGCTTATAAATCATAGAATTATGTTTTTTGAAAATGCATAAAGTTTTTGTGAGAGTTGTTTAGGGGTAGGGATAGAGGATAAAATACACTACGGGGCAATTGAATGCTTGAATCTGATTGGTTGTCGAACGTTCTGAGATGTGCAATTATTTTCAGGGAAATGCACGGCTAAAGTAGTTCCTGGCAGGTCTTGACCGCATTACAGTTCCATATCACTTCGCCAAATGATTTCAGTTATTTCAGAGGTCCTTGCAGCTTACAACAGCAAAAGAACCAAAACCCACGACACTGACCAAGCAAATAAATATAGTCATTTTTAAAACGCACACACACACACAGACCGTGACCGTGAGACACACTCATTTGATTGGTCTCACACGCCACACCCACGATTTCTCACGCTGAAGTGTCAACCTGGACGTTCAAATGCCTGAAAGATGATTTTATCTATATATCTACCTATTGAGCCACTCGTGATCGACTAGTTATGCCGCAAATTAGTTATAATCTCGGAATCTAGAGCGAGCGCGCGCGAGACAGAGACATGTGCTCCAACCGCGTAGCGCGCGCACGGCAGAGGGAAAGCGAGCGAGAGATCTTGCGTGTGCAGAGAGCATCCTAATCTAAAAACAGTCCTTTAGTCCTACACACAAGAGCGTTTTAAGGACAAAAACCTGACACATTTTAAGTAAGCATTATATGATAGTATATTACATAGGACCTATCCAGAAAACTCAATTTAGTAAAATATTCTATTTTGATATTGCCAGGAGCTCAGGTTTGTGTGTAGACTATCAAACATCTACTGAGTTGACCTAACGTTACGCCACATAGCCAGAGAACTTGACTCATATGAACGTTCAACATTTCTTTGAGCATTTTCAATAATGATACTAGCAACGGATTATGGCAGGGTGAATGACATCTTGCAAATGGTGACCGCTCACATGAATTATTCTGCAAACAATTTCAGTGAAATTCATTGTGGATTGGTGGTTACATTCTGTTTTAAGGTATGGCCCAACAAAGACTGTACTGTACAAGGACACAAGCATGAAGATTTTGCCGCCTCCCGTTTCAGTGGCAGAAGAGAAAGCTCGGTCTGATTACAGTCCATAAAATAAACCACACAAACACTTTTTTTGTGTTTTATTTGTTTTAGGTTTTTGAAAGTTTTGTCATTTTTCCCAAAAGAAAAAAAATCCTGAGGTATTCACAATATAATGGCATTTCTTTCATTTGAAATGAAAAACAAAACAAAAAAAAGTGGGGAAGGGGGCATCAGAATGATGATAAAACTGTAAAAGCTGTATCTCAATACAACAGTTTGGGATATTTCCGCTCCATTCGAATATTAAAATGGTACCCAAAAAAAAGGAAACAATAAATAGTAAAAAAAATAGATATATTCACAAAAGACAAGCTGTTGTAGTTGAGTCTAATTTTTAAAATACCACATCAAATATCTTAGTTTAAATCAAACTAATCCCAAAAAGTAAAAATGTTGCATCATAATATCTATATTCTATAACTTTCATATATCCATAGATATACCAGAAAACATGAAAGGTTGTCTAAGTTTGTTGTTGGCACAAAACATTTCTAATTCTTACAATATATTTTCCAAGCTGTATCAAGATGCCAACAACAATAGAGTACATTATGGAAATCTGTTCTTTTTGACTTGAACAGCATGTCAACGGCCGCATCAAACAGAATTAGCAGGTTTAAACACTTCCAAACTCCATCTATGAGACTCAAACAGAATTTGGTGAACTACATGGTTCTAAACTCCATCATGACAATTTTTTATAATAATAATAATAATAACAACAATAATTTAAAAAAACCTCCAGTGCAACAGCAGCTAAAAATTGTGAGATTTCCACATAAAGACACATTGTAACCATACAGCAAAACAGAGCTGTGATAACAGCTCTAGAAAAAAAAAAAAGAGCAACACAAAAAAAAAAAGAGCAATAAATGATTGCTTAGCTTCAACAGAAAAAGACACACCTTTGACGCAACATTCCCAGGAACCATTGGTGAAACAAGAACTTGCAATCTGTTCCACTTTTCTCATCTTAATTTGGTGTGATCTTAACCCTGAAGATAATAGTATAACAACAATAAGAAGAACAAACAAAATGGCATGAAAATAAATGGCTACAAAGGACCAAAACAGATACAAAATAATAGACTTTTGGTTTTCTAACAGCTGAAGACAAAAAGTCTTGCTAAAACCTCTCTTAGCACGCACTCACTCACAGATCAACACAAACACAACATGGAAGAAAAACAAACGGAAGGTCAAGAATCAATACAAACGACAAAATATCATCACAGCTTGAAATCAGCCAACAATGATGAAAGTAAAAATGCATATTAAGATCAAAAAAGTCAGGAGACATAAAAAGGCAAAAGTGTGTCTTTTTCTAAAAACACAATGTATTGGGGAAAAAAAAAAATACAGAATATATATATATGTAAAAAATCATAAATAAAAGAAAATACTTGTCTCCCCTCCCCCAACCCACAACAAAATGTCAAATCAATGGCAGTTACTTAACATGCAATTGATATACTTACAGCACTTGACAAACTATTTCTCCGAACTACCAACCCCAAACACACCCCGTCCCAGTACAATCCTTAAATATGTCAGCTCATTGAAGAAAAACAAAGGAAAACACTCTCTCTATTGATCGCTCTAGCTGAGGAAGTCATATTCACTCGCTCGTCACAGAGATAAAGAGACTCCAGTAGTTGTGTATATACAGGAAGGGGGGGGAGGGATGCAAACGGACTTGATTTGAGTGACTGCATAGTGAGTATTTGGTTTAATTACAGATGGGGCATTTAAAAAAATAACAACAATTCTAAAAAAGTAACAAAGACTCATTCAACATGATGACGGCAAAGTACACGCCTGAGCACACACACCAAAAATAACAGTGATGCTGCCACACACACACACGCGCGCACACACATACAGATAAACAATAATGCAAATGAAACAGCAGCACACACTGGTTTAGTTAACATAATTTGGTGTTCAGGGATGTGTACTACTACCGCCCGCAGAAATGGGTTCGGTATGTCTGTCCTATTCACAGAAACGCCGATTTAAAAAAATAAAACACAAATAACTGATGCTTCGATTTCAGAATCAATTAAAAGCAAATAAAAAATAATAATGATAATTACAATGAAAAACAAATTCAAATAGTGCCAGAAAACAGTGAATGGAAGTACACTTTAAACCAAGCATAAACCATAAAGATTAGCATCTCAGAGATAATCTTTCCTTAGAGGTGTGTACGGAAGCTTGTTTCTGCCCCCAAAAAAAGAGGTAATTGCAACTTTTTATCTCGCAATTCTGACTTTTTTCACAAAATTGCGAGTTAATAACAGAAGTCACAATTGCAAGTTTATATATCACAATTTTCAAATTGACATTTGAACTCTCGATATTTCGTGAGATGTGTTTATTTCTTGCAATTGCAAAGTAATCTTACAATTTTTTTTTTTTTTATTAAATAAAGTCAGAATTGCAAATATAAGTTTTTCTCGCAATTGCGAGTTTATAGCAGAATTCTTACATTTCTCTTGCAATTGCAATTGTAAGAAAGTCATATCTCGCAATAAATATCTCGAAATTCGTTTTTTGCTTCTCAGATTTTCTCAGAATTTGGAATTGTGACAAAATAACATCAGAATTGCAAAATATAAACCTGAAATTTTTACTTTTTTCTTGCAATTGCGAGTTAAATCTAACAATTTCTTATTTTTTCCCACAGAATTTCGAGAGGTAAACCCGCAATTGTGAAAAAGTCAGAATTGCGAGTTTATTTCTCGAAATTCTGAGGAAAAAGGTCTGAATTGAGAGATATAAATTCTCAATTGCAATTTTAATGAAACAAGCTTCCATAGGTGTGTGTGCCAGCAAAATAAAAGCCCAACAGAGAAGGGCGACGGACTGAAAAATAACATATCACTAAGATGCCATTTCCAGTACCTCACCCGCCACAGTCTCGCAGGAAATTACATACATGAAGCTGTGTATCCCTCAGAACAATCCAGTATCATCTAGAATAACAATAATCATCCTAATGACAACAACGCCACTGGTTTGAATTTGTTTTATTGATGACACCTTTGGTGTGTAATGCTGCGGTTATAGGTCTAAGGTCTAATGAGAGAATGACGGACAGACAGACAGGCAGGTACCACAGTATCTGTGATGAATATCAACAACAACCAGGAAACCAGTGTTATGTTGACAGCAAGAGTCCTGTTAGAGATTCTATTTGGCATGTGAAAAGAGCCAAGAAACTATTGGGAGATAAATAGTTACAGCTCATTGTTAAGTATACTGTAAGAAATTAAACCCTGCGTTTTACACATTTCCTGTGTTTTATTGGCTCTTTTGATTAATTTGTCAATCCAATTCGAAGGAAAACTTCCAAATGGACTCATGATCAGATCCAAAGTGATGAATTTGGGACAAAATCTACAGAATTCTTTTACTAATTATGTGTTATTGCATAGACAAACAAATTAGCATAAATCAAAGCAGCCAAAATATTTAATGAGGTGAATAATAACTGACTTTTTGATGAATTCATCCACCGCAGGACGGACACAGGAGGACAATTACAAACATATCTGTCTGTGTGACTCGCAGCTAATGGTGTAAAAAGGGAAATCTAGCTCAAATATATATAGATATTACCAGCTGGTGTCTGTTATTTTGTACAAATAAATGGAAGTCGATCTTATTAGTAGCTCAGAGTGAGCCGTGACGTTTGTGAGTTGGCATAGTTTCAAAAACAAACTATTGAGATATAAATATAGATATAGGTAAATAGAGATTCTCAATTTACTTCCTTGCTTGCTTTCTCTTTGTCTCTTAATGAATCACATCATGCGTCTCACATGTAATCATTCTCGTATTTGGTAAATGTGTAGAAGACATTGCAGTGTTTTATGCATTTGGTTTAAAAAAAAAAAGAAAGAAAAAAAGAATCGTCCTTTGGGGAATATAATCAATGAGAGCAGCATCTAAAGTAAACAGTAGCAGCAGTAAGATAATAAATAAATATAATAATAATAATAATAGCAGACAATAAGAACAAAGTTTCAAGGATAATGAACAAAACCGTAAGATGCAAAACACAAACTAAAAATAAAAATTGGTACATTGGTTCCAAAACGATTGAAAGCTTTTATGCAACGTCCAGCTAGCTCAAAACACAGCGATCTATAACACCACCAACACCTGTTACCGTCAGCCCTGAAATCTCATCAAACCTCTCAAAAACGAGCCAATACTTTCTATAAGACTTTCTTTCATACTTTCAAATGCCTTTCTCCTGATTTTCTCTCCCGTCCCACTACATTAATTACTCTTTCTTCAGGCCCTTATATAACACCATACTTCCTCTCAACGTACCATCACCCTCTAAATCTTTCTTTGCTGATTTTAGTCATATTTCCCCCTCCTCACGCTCAGTCTAGCAGTGATTTGGTGAATCTCGAACTCTACAGCTTTGGTTGTGAAAGTCGCTGAACATCTTCAGCGTGACCCTTGAGCAGATGCTGAAATCCTCTGAGAACAACAGCTTGGCAGGAAAAAAAGCAGTGCCGTGTCAAAAAAAAATGCTTTGGTTTGCGGGAACTCAAATACTCATGGGAAAGAGAGAACGGTGAAGAGACTGAAATAATGAACGGCTGAGTCGGGTGATAAAAGCAGAAATGTTCCTACTCACAAAATGAGACGTTTTATATTCTTGTGGAGGGAACAACCTGCAAAAAGTCCCCCGCTTGTCTCTGAGTGACTGACAACATCTCTCATGTTTGCTTTTGGCGACTTTGATTGTGGTTTCACCCTCAGACACAGCTAAATCCTGTTAAAAATCCCCATTTCTAACACTCGTCTTCCTGAGGTGTGCATTGTTATGACTTTACAAACTCTGGGCTAATTTTTTTGTGTGTTATCTAGTGATAGACCGATACATAGTGCAAAATTTGGCAATTTTGAGATCATCGCCATTGGCTGATGAGATATCAGCATCGCCAGGAGAAGTGAAGTGTGTAATTTGTGCATGACTACCATTAACGGAATTGCACAAATAATGATGTTATTTATAAACGGTATAATAATGTTTTTCTGAACAATCCCCCCCATCTGCCATTTGCTGGGTAAGGCTGCTCAAACAAACACAAATTCCTCATTTATAGATGATTTGGCCTTTTAAATTGGGATAAGAAGTACTGTATCGTCGAGAAAATGATACACTGCACCTTTAAAAACACCCTTATCGGTCAACCACTAGTTTTTTTCTTAATATACAATCTTCTTTTTTAGCCAATATATCTATTTCCATACATGAAAGTCCAGGCCAAACTAGTTATAAAAATCTAAACATCAAGGATTAGAAGTTCTACCACTAAGTATCACTAACGCTTTAAGTACGTGTTACAATCACTGAAACGTCTGCCGATTTCTGCTAGCATAGAAAAGAACACTTCTATAAAACATAATTTATGATATATCACGCGGCTATTATCTCGCTAGTTTCTATTTCCTTGGATTCAATTAATGGCTGTGAACAGAAGGTGTACTTGAACCGTACACTAGGACTGATAAACGGATAACACACTCACACACACACACACACCATTGCACAGTGTTGTTCGACTACTCTGTTCAGTCCCTGAGTAAGGGGCTACGGAGGACCTCATGATCTGCGGATTAGGAAGTTAACTAAATAGACTGTACGCTTACTCTTGTGTGGCTAATCTTTATATGACGGTCAATGCGCGGAGGTTTAGTGAAACAGTGTTACTGCAAATGTGCGTGCGCGCGTGTGTCACAGTGAGCGTGTTAAGACTGCAACCTGTAATGGTCCATCCTGTTCAATGGGTGGATGAGAAGGACAAAAATATTTCAGATTTACATCAAACCTGCCCAGGATTGTCTGTCGATCAGTCAAACTCCAAAATGAACATTCTAGCTTTCGTTTCTGCCATATTCTCCCCTCTCAATCGGTCCATTTCCACTCCATCGTGTCTTTTTCGTTAACGTAATTTACATTTCAAACCTGTCCATCCGTGTCTCTAAATCAACTCCTCAACATCGCATCATTCTCTCTCTGCCGTTCTCCGCCTGGCTACCTGCTGAAGAGAGAGTGGAGCTGGTGATGGTTGAAGCACTGGCTGCTGCGAGGAGACTCTGTGCGCTCCATCACCGTCTGGAACCAGCCCGCCACGTCTACCTCGGACACCTCGTAACGACGGATAAAACTGTGTTCCTAAAGAAAAACAAGACCAAATGATCAGAACAGATCATGATACTGAACTGAGCACTACAACTAATGCTCGAGTTACAGGGGTGGTTGAGACTTACAAGCAGCTTGTGGTATTTTGGCCTTTTTCTGTGATCCTTTGTGAGACTGCAGAGATAAAGAAAATTAAGATCTGTGCAGAACTCACACACAAACACTATTGACCCATACGGGTGCTAAAACTTTGCCATGTTTATGTAGCTGTATGTGGGTGTACCAGTCTTTGACGAAGGACTGAAAGTCAGGGGAAAAGCCCATGCCGAGAGGAAGGACTGGTGGGTCCTCTTGCAGAACTTTGGTGAGAACCTCAAAGTCTGTTTTGCAGTTCTTGTAAGGAAACTGCCCCGTGGCTAGCTCCACCTACAGGCGGGGAGGAATATAAATAATCACTTTTAGTTATTCAAATAGATTGTGTTTTGAAATACAGCTCTTTAATTACATTTACAAAACCATCTAAAACTTTGGGGGTTGGTAAGATTTGTAAGGTTTTTTACAAGAAGTCTCAACAATGCTGCGTTTATTTGGTCAAAGTTACAGTAAAACATTAATTTTGTGAAATATTATTGTATTTTAAAATAACTGTTTTGCATGTTAATATATTTTAAAACGTAATTTATTCCTGAGATGACAAAGTTGAATTTTCAGCATCATTACTCCAGTCTTCAGTGTCACATTCTCTTATGAGAAATCATTCTATTATGCTGATTTAATGCACTATTATTATTGGTGCTCTATTATAAAAAGATTTTATTATTATCAATGTTGAAAACACTGTGTTTGCTGCTTAATCTTTTTTGTGTAAACTAATACATTCTTTGATGAATAGAACCTTCACAAAAACACGCATTTATTTGAAATACAAATCTTTTGCAACATTATAAAATGTCTTTACTATCATTCCTTCCTGACGAGGTAAACGAGGGTCGGCTCAACAAAATGTAGGCAGAAGAACTCACCAGAGAAATGCCAAGACTCCAGACGTCAGCTCTGATGTCATAGTCTGGCTTACTAGGGTCCGGAGGGTCTATTCTCTCAGGCTAAAAAAAAAAAAAAAAAACACAAGAGATGAAACATGCATGATGCATAATATGGACAAGGCTGCCACTGAGTAAAACATTAATTCCTCCATTTTGTCCAACTTATGCTTTAATAAATTAGCATTTTTTATTAGCGACCTACAAATACTGCAGAACTTTATATATACACATTTCAAATTTTACCCCATAATGTTACTTTGTTATATATTTTTCAAAATCCTTTAAGACTTTGAAATCCCAGTGTATGCTCACCGCCATGTATGCAGCACATCCGGCGCTGCGAGTCTTGGCCTTAGAATCCACAAGTCGGCCACTAATGCCAAAATCACACAGTTTGATCTGCCCTTTGTCATCCAACAGGATATTAGATGGCTTCACGTCTCGGTGAATGACACCGTGTTTCTCTTTCAGATAAAGCAGAGCCTTTACAATCTACATACAAAAAGAAAAAGTGTGAGATGAAATGGGATCTGAGAGTTTCAACTTGCAAACAGACCAATATCTAACCAATAATAGATGGTATTCTGTTAAAACGAAGTCTTACGGCCACGGTCATGTTTCCCAGAATGGCCTCTGGTATGGGCCCCTGGATCCTCTTCTTCAGCTTCTCTGCACACGTACCCATTAGTTCCATGGCGATGAACACATCCGTCTACCGAGAAAGAGACACCTTTAAATAATTCAATATATTTAAAGTGGCCCCATTATGCTATTTTAATGGTTCCTAATTTGGTAATTAGGTTGTAATAAAGGTTGTCTGATACTGGTTCGTTTGAAGATTCAGTCTCTCTAAACCCCTCCTTTCTACGAGCCTACCCTGCTCTGATTAGTCACACGGACCAGTCTGTTGTGATTGGTCGACCGCTTACAGTGTGTGTCATCATAACCAAAATGCCTATTACCATATCTGAATTTCTCCTCTGGAGGCTTCCTCAACGCTTGATACACAGTTATAGGAACGATGGTCATGGTTTGCTCCTTATCAATGCCACCACATCCTCATCGTTCTTTTTTAAGAGCATGGAAAGATGATTCACAGCGCAGACCAAACTCTTCCAGGCCTCAGCTACAAATACAGTGTTTGAAGGTGGTTCAAAGTAGACGTCGCTTGTGGCCAGCCAATGAAGACCATAGACAGGCATTATGCAAATTTGTGAAATCGTTACAAAGGTATGTAACAGGAAGTGAGACTGGAATTACTGACGACTTGTTTCAGCAGTTCAGAATCGATTCTTTCTTTTAGGAGACACTAACTATATTTGTCGTACACTTTGATGATTAAAACTTTGAAGCCTTTTACATTCACAAACAACTATATTACACACTGCATGAAATGTAATCTTTGAAAAAGAATTAGCATCCAAACTCTGGAACAGTCTTCCTAGCCTTGTTCGGGAAGCAGACTAAAAACACATCTCTTTAACCTGGCATACACATGACAACATTATCATATTTCTATCGTTCAAATCCATTTAAGGATTATTAGGCAGCATAAATTAGGTCAACCGGGAACACGTCCTATAACACCAGATGTTCTTGTTACATCGTAAGAAGAATGGCATCTACGCTAACATTAGCCTGTCTGTCTCATCCCGAGGTTACCGTAGTCAGCCGGATCCGGGTCGTATCCAGATCAGATGGTGGACCTGCACCTAGACACGACCTCATGGCAGCCCTGAATGTCAGCAGAGACCGTGTCTACTAGAACACTCCCCTGTGAAGACCTTGTCGACACGACAGCCATCGGCACAGATCCTCAGCAAAGACCTCAAGAACCAGACCCCAATGGGCAGCTTCGTCTCCATACCAGCGTGATGAATCCCATCTTCAAGCAGAAGGAACTGAATGAAATATTTTGAATGCTACCGATCCACAATCTGACTTCTGACGCAGCCTGAATCATAATCACACCGTGTTCGTTCGTTGGCCAGAGGAGAACTGACCCCTGGGTTCTCCCAAGGTTTTTTTCTTCATTTCTGTCACCTGATGGAGTTTGGGTTCCTTGCCACGGTCACCTCTGGCTTGCTTAGTTGGGGACACTTAATATTCAGCAATATTACTGATTTGACTGCACAGACACTATTGGATGAAAACTCAACTTAGCTGGATGATGACATCACTGTTTTCTGCAGAGCTGCTTTATAGCTCAATTGAACTTATTTCATAAATGATGGACTTGACTTTACACAGTTACTGAACCGAAATGAATCAGCACTGAACTGACTTCAATTGAATAATGACTGTTTACGGTTGTCTTATTAGAGCAGCGGAATTTAATTCTGTTTGCAGAATTTTCCTGTTTATCACTGTAAAGCTGCTTTGAAACAATTTGTATAGTATAAAGCAATATATAAATATAGGTGACTTGACACTCACATTGGTGACTATTGCTCCATAGCACTGAATGATGTACGGACAGTCATGACTCTTCAACACAACGTCCAGATCCATGAGGATTCTCTTATTCTCGTCTTTATTACCCGTCCTCCTCATTTGCTGCACAGAAAAATAGGGGAACACAATCAAACACTACTAGAACAACACCAGTGATGTAATTAGTAAACAGTAATTACTCCTGCCTTAACTGCTGTTTTAATGACTCAGTAATTACAAGGAAAGTTCAAGAAGACAAACACATGGATATACAAACTCCATCATTCAAAGATTTGAATAATAATATTTTCTGGAATTTCTTTTGACTTTAGCACAAAGACAACATAAATGGCAATTATTTGAATTTGTTATATCACACCTACTATTTTTATTTGTTTTATAATTAATAATGAGGTCCCCCGCAAAGGCATCATCATATTTAGGGGGTCCTTGCTCAAAAACTTTGAAAACTCCTGGTTTAATCCCATCCAGAAAAAGACTAACTTTGCATTATCAGTAGTGATGTGAGAAACAAAGCGCTTCGAAACTTTGAACCAATTGATTCACAAAATGATTCACTGTTTCGAAGCGTTCGAAACGCCACATGCTGGTGTTGCCTGTTGGTCAGAAAAGTGTAAATGCAGCGAAAACTCAGCTCAAACATGCATAAAAACACCTTTCAAAAAAGAAAGTCATTAGCGACCGTTTAATTTAAGGTGTAATCCATTAAATGTAATTACCAAATCATCTAATACCACTAAATATGAAGTGTCTCCATAATATGTGTTATTTTATTAAATCGTAATAAAGCTTATTTAGTTTGTTTTCCGGAGAGCTTGGTTAATCAGACCAGTAAGAGACTTTTATCTACAACTCTTACTTTTTGTTATACAAATGTGTCATTAAATGTATAAAATTGTATAAAACTGATCCGAGATCAGGTACAAATCACTGGTTCACAGAGATCATCGCCCCCTCTAGCGGTGAACCATTGAAATTTTGCAACGTTTCGAAATAGTTATGACGTAACGAACCCTCGTTTACCGAAGTCCCATGACTATGGCAGTTTTATACACGCTTCATATCAATGGTTCGAAGCAAATGATCCGCAAAGGTTTCGAAGCTTTTGCAAAGTGCCCATCACTAATCATCAGCCCCAATAGATTGAGCAGAGAATCCGAGCGCTGAACTGACCTTGACAGCGATGACATGGCCAGTCTTCTTAAAGCGAACTTTAAACACCTGTCCACAGGTTCCACTGCCGATCTCCCCCTCACTGATCAGATCCGTCACCTCTGCAGGGTAACGCTGGAGAACACACACACACACACACACAAGAGGTCGGGCACTTTTCCCACTTTCAATACCGTCAGGATCTATAAAGACAGACTCTGACTGGTGACTCACCTGTCCGTCAATCTTCAGATATCCGGTTTGTTTCATGATTTCCTGAAGCTTTTGATCGATTTCAGCACTGAAGATAAAACCATAAGGAACAGATTAACACACTAAGACCTTTACTTTCTTAAAATGAGAACTGAGCACACTACACTATGCTGTGCGTGTGACATACTTCTCTAGGCTCTTCTGTAGGCAGTAGGGCGGGGTGGGAAGCGTGAGCATTTGTCGGGGTCTGCTAGGGTACGAGGGGTGTTGAGGAGAGCTTTCTGAAGAGGATGAGCGACTTCCTCCATCGTTGGCCAATGGTAACTGTAAAGCTGTAAAGACAGAACAGAAGGTTGGAACGAGCGGGAGAATGGGCAGAAGACAGCAAGTCAGTGACCGTCAATTGATGGCCATTACAGGGGCAAATGTTCACGAAGTTCACCCTAAATTAAGAGCCTCAGGTCTGAGGGTCCAGAATCTGACAGCTGATCCAGATTCACTCTGAGGTCTATTACACCCCTCATCAGTGTTGGGGGTAACGAGTTACAAAGTAACGGATTACAGTAACGATATTACTTTTTTGGGTAACGAAGTAAAGTAACGCATTACACTAAAAATATCGGTAACTACACTACTTTACTATACTATAGGAACGCGCTTTCCTGCGTTGCCCAAGCCGTGTTTGCTTGTGTGTAAAGTTCTGTCTAGTGGTGCGTGCGCACCGTTGCCATAGAGATCAATTTGAGTGACATAGCTGCCGGTGCGAAGGAGAGAGGGAAATGGAGACGGAGACGGAGACAGGGGGTCTCTGCAGCGCGAGTCTCCGCTGACTGCACGCGCACCTCCCCAAACGGACGAGGCGTTTATACTCGACGCGCTCGCCATTGTACTATTCTGTGAAACGACGGGGCGACTCGAGTAATTGTCCTCTTAACCATCAGGAATCAACGGTGAGAAGAAGAAAGGTCCACACGTGACGATGTTTATTTTAGTAGGCTACATCACCACCAATAACACTACAAAAAGAATCGTGTACGTAAAATCCAGTAAACCCTGAGATTATTACTTGTGACATTAGAACAAAATGTGGATATAAAAACATGTATGTAGACTATAGAACTAAATCAACGATCTCTTAAATAGTTTCTAATTTCACTAAACATTTCATTAAGTTTCGTGGACATTTTATAAAACATGGATATTTCTATTAAAAATGCTTATTATGCTATTGTAGGCTCATTTTGTAAACATAAGCAACTGATTTAGACACGCAAACTGTGTGCCGGTGCGGTCACGGTGAGACGTAGGCTACATGCTCGGGCAGATTCGGCTTCTTGAAGTCGTTCATCCTCGGATTCGGCGCCGCGCGCGCTGTTACAAAAACTCTTCTCAAGTCTTGGAGCACAGCAGGTAACACAAAACAAAATGAACAGGCTTGTTGCAGGGTTCATTGTAGAGGAATGCTTCCCCTGCCGACTATTGAATCGCCAAGAAAAATGCATTTTAAATTAAGATTAAAAATGTAAAAGTGACCTTTATTTTATTATTTTTCATTGACCACTTCATTTTTTTTTTTTATTGCCATGAGTCGAATAAAAAGCTTGTTTTGTTCTCAGGAGAAGAGTTTATTCTCATGTTTCCCAAAGCCTGTGTTTTAAAACTTGTGTGTTGACCCCATTTTAAAATGACCGCACCATAGCCTCCTTTATCCTGTTGTTTGTGGATTTTACAGTGAGATATATTTCCTTGTGCAGACAGGGATATTGTTCTTTCATATGGTTTTACATGCCATTTTGTATATATTTATACAATAAACACTATGTAGACAGGCTAAGTGATGATAGGGCTATGATATTTGTCCATAAATTAAGAAACGGGAAAGTAAAGTAATAAGTAGTGAAGTTACTTTTCAAACGCAGTAACTAGTAAAGTAATCTCATTACAATTTACAGAAGTAACTAGTAACTAGTAACTAATTACCTTTTTTGAGTAACTACCCCAACACTGCCCCTCATAGTACAGTAGACTACTAAGAATGGGGGGTAACGTGTATGAAAAGCGTCAAACTGCAACACTTATTTTTAAATGCCATTCTTCATTTTCTTTATTAATATAATATATTAAAAGCTTTTATAATTGAAAATATAACATCAATAATAAATTAAATAATAAAAATTAAATAATGTATTTTCTAATATTTATTGTAATTATAAATCAAACATACTTGTTACAGTATCTAATAAAATAAAGATTTATTATTGTTGTATAATAATATAAAAACAAAATTTGTTTTCTAACAATTTATTCTTGTTGATGTTATTAAAGATAACAAACATAAGATTTCTGTCTCATAATAATAATAATAAATTGAATTTGATATATCTATTATCATATATAATAAAACATAACAATAACAGATTTGACAATAATAACAACCACCATTTTTTCTAGTAATAACAAAAATATGAATCATCTTTTCTTGACAGGTTTTGTGAGATTCACTACATCTTGATTGTGAGTTGTGGAGCACATTTTGGGTCAATGTTTAATTACCGTCCATGGAAAACCAGTCAAAGTCTCGTTTTACTGTCTTAAAAGACATTTGTGACCATGTAAAATCCTGAGGGAATATCAATCACACAAAGACAGTAATAACTGTCCATGTCATGCCAAGATCAGACACACTCACACACAGAAGTGACAAAGGCTGCCAAACAGTGAAAACCAGCCATTGGAGTTAGTGTTAGCATTCCCAGCATGCACCGGGGCAGAGCCTTATGAGAGACAAGCAGAAGTCACCACCGGGTGACATTTGGCATTCGCTCACCAAACCGTGCAAAACTAAGCAATTGATACATTTTCTATATGTTGTTTGAGCATAGAAACGACACTATTTACTTTATTTGTCAAACCCTGAAAAAGCAAAGTAAATGAAGAGGAAAAGGAGAAAGGGATAACCGTTGAACTTCTGATTCCTCCTCAGAAAAACCTGTTCATGGGAGAGAATCGGTTAGCTTGGGTTAGTCAGTGAGGTCAAGCAATTCAGTGCAGAAACACCTGCTGGACACACACACACAGGCGACTACGTGGCCGTAATTCACATCTGTGCAGAAAACAGAGCCGAAGACGTCTCTTCCGGAAAGAACGGACAAAGAGCTGAGAGACAGAAGAGGCCAGACAAGCTCAAACCCAACAGTTACTGAACACAGAACACCCTGTCGAGTGCCGCCATAGCTGTGTGGAGGTGTGTGTGGAGGTGTTCACACAGTCGGGCCGTGCAGTTATAGCCAACAACATGCACAATGTCTGATCGTCCAGCAAAACAAGTTAATCCTACACACAGGTCTCACACTCACACCACATACACACACACGCTCGCAGATCCCTTTTCATGTTCAGGTGGGAAAAGGGAATGAGAGGAGGAATTAAAGAAAGGAAGAGAGGAAGATAATATTTGAATATAGACATGGTGAACAAAAATAGAATGAGATTTCAGCACTGAAAGAAAAAAATTATGTTTTCTTTTAACCTATATCATGCATTTAACGAAATTATAGAAACTTTTTATGTAAATGAGATTAATGAAAGAAAGTCAACATGAGATTAAAAGCCAACATGAAATAAAAATGGACCCCATTTACTTTTATCCTATTTAAGTTTGGGGTGAGGAGGATGGTTGTTTTTAAAGAAATTAATAGTTTTATTCAGCAAGAATGTATTACATTTATCAAAAGTGACAGTAAACATTTATAATGTTAAAAAAAAGCTTTCAAAATGCTGTTCTTTTGAACTTTCTACTCAAAGAATATATGTTTCCAGGAATTCACAAAAATATTAGGCAGCACAACTGTATGTAACATTGATCATTATAAAAGATATGTTTCTTGAGCATCACATTTCTGAAGGATCATGTGACACTGAAGACTGGAGCAATGATGCTGAAAATTCAGCTTTAATCACAGGAATAAATGACCTTTATAAATATATTAAAATGCAAAACAGCTATTTTAAACTGTAATTTAAAAAATGTTCTGTGTTTTTGATCAAATAAAATACAGCGCTAGCGAGCATAGACTTCTTTCAAAAACATGTACCTGACTTTGTTTCTTAAACTTCAGAAGTGATTGTAATTTATTACGAAATGAATTAAAGGTACATTCAGTAATGTTTAAATGCATTTAATTTTACACATCAACCTTTTATGTAAATATTATACTGCTTGAACTCTAATCAAAAGCAGCACACAGAAAATTAGCTAAATTAAGATATTGTATTTTGCTTCCAATATAAAATTGCAAACTTATTCTGAATGGGACATAAAAACAAGATAACCCAGAGGACAAAATAAAAGTTTTTATAATCATTCATAAAGATGTAGCAACTAGAAAGCGTGAGAAAGACTTAGAAGAGAAAGAGAAAGAGAAAGAGGGAAAGAAAGAATGATAAAAGAGTAGTGAATGTAACCTGCAAGGTAAAGAGAGAGAAGGAGAGAGAGGGTGATGTAGCGTGATGTAGTGATGATGATGATCATGATGATGATGATGATGATGATGGTACCTGCGCGCTGGGAGGGAGCTGGAGCTGGACTGAGCTGGATCACGATGACTAGATATAGAGGAGAAAAAATACACACACACTCATTACTAAAAGCCCACACACACCTACAGGAATCACTGTGTCCTCTTCAAATGTTATGATTCACCGGCTTCAACACGAGCACACTTGACTTCACTAAGCCTATTTAATACTGACACCACCTAAAAAAAACACATCCAGCTAATGACAGAATCCGATATAGGGGGGAAATTGTTAATGACGCCGAATAGGTTTAAATATGGTCATTTTTCTTTCGTCTGAGAAAGCACTACACCATTTTTAGTATCTGAAACCATGATAAATTAAAGGGATATTCTACCAAAAAATGTAATTCTGTCACCCTAAATGTAGTGCTGGTATAAGCTATTCAAAAAAAAAATTGACAATATTTTGCCTTTTCTAGGAAAGAAAGTCAATGGCCTAGGGGGGGGCGGGGGGGTGTTATAACATTACAATTTTCATTTTTGGGTGATCTGTCCCTTTAAATTGATTAATCCAGTGGTTTCCAAACTTTTTCTGCCAGGCGTCCCTTTTGTAGAGAAAAATATTTTCTAGCCCCCCAATTAGGCTACATGCACCCATAAATACACACGACCTTGCTTGCAAAATCCTATAGGATTTATTAGAAATACTATAAATACAGTACTACAACTTCTCAACTTCAATGGGCTTCTCTTTGTGTTGTGATGTGAAGTCTATATGTGCCGTTTTAACTTCGGCTTCATACTGTCAGAGGCTAACATTTTGAGGCACACAACACACTGCGGTCGCTCTTCATTACCCACCGTTGTACTGGTGAATCCCAGGGCAAGATATTGCCTCTTGTCTTGAGGCTGTCTACATTTGACTGTATACACTTCTTCAATCATGCCATCTAGTTGTCTGTTATTCCACGACAACCAATAACAGGCCACTCAAACGGGTATTGTGAGTAATCTTGAGGTAATAAAATATATCAAATTTATATTTTGTTCTCATTTACTTATGTTGCAAGTAGACACATAAGCAGCGGGGTAATTTCGCAGTGGGGTCTTGACTCACCCTGAAGAGCATAACAATCTGCTGACTGTACACTATCCCTTAGTCTTAAGCTGCATCCGAAAAACGCATACTACCCTGCTATATACAAAAGTATGTGGCAAAAGCAGTATGTCAGAATTCACAGTACTAATAAAAGATACAGGCAAAAAGTCCTTCAGGCGAGATTCTGAAGTGCGCATACGATGGACAGGACACTTTACTATCCCAGCTTCAGCTTCCAAGGCTTTAAGCAATTGTAAGCACACTGTTAATACTGTTGTCGGTTTTACCATATGAGTTCGAGCCCGGATTCTCAGAAGCAGAAAAGCGGAAGATCAAGCAGATCGATAAGAACCAACTTGCAAGTACGCCTGCCTTGAGACAGTGGAAAGTAGTCTTTGTATATAGCCGGCGTTGTACTCTCCCAGGTTCAGGTCAGGAAGCCGTCCTCTGTAAAATGTGCTGTGCACAAGCAAACTTTTGGGTTGTACTGCTCAAGAAAAGCTTTAGAAATAAATATTAACCTCCGATACCTAATTTCATCCATTTTCAGAAGGCCAAACAAAGCGGTTTTGCTTTCGCTCCAAACACACAGCATCTCCTAGACATGCAACAACACTACAACTCACTGAAGCCTCGTCTTCTTTCTTTGCGTATGCCATTATGCTAATATTTTACATTGTGACATAGATGTTTGAGGAAGTAACATCTGGACTTGGATCAAGGCAGGGAGACTGAGCTTTGCAGATCATATACATGCACAAACAGATACATTACACAATAAAGGAAAAGTAAAACATTAAAAAGCATTTAAAAAAAACTCTTTAAAATGACTCTCAGATTATTTACTTTTCACTGATAAAAACAGCAAACATTAGTGAAACTATTTTTTTCCCCTGAACAACATTTACCATGCCAAATGTAAATATTGGATAAGGAATTAGTTTACACAGACATGCTGTCTACCCGCTTCAGTTACTGTCTATGACCATGTAACAGAATCAAGAGACTAAATTATTTCTGCATATTATAAATACACAAGCTGACAATCTGAAAGTGTTTATGATTAGGGTAAAAAAGAGCCAGCAAAAGGCAACAATTGACAGCAATAGTGAGTGTCCAGGAAAGTAATGTACTGGGACATCAGCACATCAAATTAAACACACTATCAGTGAATATTTCTGTGTGGAGGAGGTTTGAGAACAGATATATCACTTCACTTTCACAGGAACAACGCAAATCTTTCACATAAAACGAATGTTAAAATACTTTAAATTATCTGAAATACACTCCTAACATGATCCCTTCATGTCTATAAAAACCACTACAACGTGGCCATGGTTTCAAGACAATCCAGACAAAAGCTTAAGACATTAAATTATAAAGGAGAACGAAAACATGCATTTTCTCATTCTCTAAATACAGACCAGAGACAGACAAGAGAAACACCAAACCAGCAATTCACAACAACAAGTCTGCCATGACTGATGACTTTACAACACTAAACACCAATAGCATCTCTAAATGATGATATTCCAACGAATATTGTGTGAGAAGAACATACAAGGAGAATCTGACAGACATACAAACACACAGATAAAAAGATACAACAGTCTTTCGGACAGATAGGAGGGAATAAGACAGACATTCAGTGAGAATGATATGCGAGTATCAGGGCCTGCTAAACAACTAGCCGCCAGGCTAATGCTAGTGAGCTGACTGCCAGATATTTTATTTATTTATTTTAAATAACAAATCCGTAGTAAACAATTTGGAGTACAAACCCTGGTAAACAGAACCCCCCAGACCTTTACCAGCGAATCCTAAAAGTGAATGTGAGTGAAGTGTCAGGATTTTATCGGTTTGTTTATATCATGTAGAACGTATTTCATCTCTCCGTCGTTATGATCATTCACGCGTTCACTCTCTCAAACACTCACTTGGCCTCGGGCGCGTCCGCTGCGGGCTCATGTCGATGTTCAGGTCGATTCGTTTGCGGGCTTCTTTATTTTCCTGCTTGAGTTTCTCCTCGATTCGGGAGAGTCTCTGCTCCAGCGACGACATCTTGAAAACTTCAGCGGCCCCATCAAGCGCCGCGACTCACTGCTCTCTAGCGGCGCTGTTGAGGAAACACACCGCGCCTTCACAACTGCCCTCTGGCGACCAATGAGGGAAACCGAGCCGAAGCAAAATACCGGTAGGCTAGTTTATATTTCACAGCAAAATGTATAAAGTTAGCTCCCACGGGCACGGACACGGACACGGACACACAGACATAATACGAATAATACGAATTCATCACTTTCAAACAATCACTTTTCATCAATGTCTTTTTAAATGTACGCTTTATTTTATAATATTTTTTTACTGTTCCTGGTACTTTTTCCTGACATTATATGGAATTGATGTTTAGGCAATATTCTTTGCAACCTGGCTGCTTTAAGGCAGGGTAGGTGATTTGTTCCAGAAAATTATTTTTGTTATGTTAGTCTCTTCACATACTGATAGCAATCACTAAGTTAAGTGGTCTTAATGTATTTATATTGTCTTTGGAAGGCATATGATCATAAAATGTTCGTCCAATCATTGCATTCGGTCCGAATGCAATGGTACAATGTCCTACCTTCCTGTCAACATATGTATTTCCATACCTCCACGCACCAGCTCGTGTAATCATCAGAGCGGCTCATGCTATGCAGAGTTAGACAGACGTCAGTCACCGAGCACTGTCCGCAATCGAAACAGCAGACTCCATCAGTTCCTCCTGACCAAAACAACAAGCTTATGCTGCATTCATGCCATAACTACTGTAATTTGGAAGAGATGGAATCCTGCTACGTTATCCTCGGTGCGGTTCGTTCGTGCAATTCAATGGCAACACTATCAACGCCGAAATGGATCTGCAGCAGTCTGGTCTGGTGGTACAAGTTAGTGCTCTTCAAGTTACATTGATTATTATTGTATTGTCATGTGATTTGATACATGAGGTAGTTTAAAGGGGTCATATAATGGTACATGCACTTTTACAAGTTGATTGTACTGAAATGTGTGTTGGCAGTGTCTGTACACAACCATCATATAATGATAAAAATCCATCCAGTGGTTTTGTTTTAATCTCCTTATATGTTTTCCCCTGCCTCAAATCGAGCCGTTCGAGCCTGTGACGTCACACGCTCGCACGCCCCTCCCGCGATTGTTGAATGACAGCAGCGTTTCAACACAGACCCGGAGCTGTCAATCATAGTCTGCGCGGCGCGGACCGGCGCGGTCATTGTTGATATGCTGGAGCACTGTCTATGAGCAGAATGGCGTCTAAGCGATTGTGGTCTTCTGTTCTTGGGTGTAATAACGAACACAGTCATTTTAATGTTCCTAAATCCAAACCGCTGAAGACGCAGTGGCTGTGTTTGTTTTCGAAGGGAATATTCCCCACGAGCAACGTCAATGCTTTCATGTTTGCGCGAATCATTTCACACACCAGACTGCTTTATAAACGAGGATCAGTATAAAGCTAGATTTGCTAAGAAGCTGCTCATGAAAAAAGCATCGGTACCAGATATTCGTGTTCCTGCTGAATCTCCAGAAGAACGGAAGTGAGTGTAACGTTTTATTAAACTTTATTAATATATTAATCTTTGCAAATCGCTAGCTGCACGCTTCACAATGAATGCGTCTAAGGTTTACACTCAGGGTACATTACGGCATGTTTTCTATGTATGACGTTCTCAATATAATTCATAATCCCACGTTTATACTGAACAGCGCGTTATGGTTATTGTGTTATTGTGTTACAAATGGTGTATGCACAGAACAGAGAGGCGGGGTGAGCAAAGCTCATTATCATTTAAAGTCATATGCACTGAAACGGCGTGCTGAAAACAGAGCTGTTTAGTAGGGTAGGAAGGGGGGGGGGGGGTTCACCTGCACCCGAAAGATATATTTTTTTAACCTAGTTTTTTGTAATCCTTAAGGTGTCTAGAAAAGGAATTTTGATGTTCCCCACGCCAATTATTGTCCCATATGTGATTTTTTTGTATCATCTTTTGTGTCCGTGCTTGATTTTCGGCTGCGGAAAATGAAAACTTTAAATCTACATAGAATCTGAACAATACATCCTACAGACACAATCTACCCCATTTTCTCTTTGTCTTTGCATGAGGAATTGATAGATATAAGGATTGTCATGATTAGATGATGTATAGTGCATAAAAACTCAAATAAACACCAAAAAATGTAAAAAAAATGGTAACATTGGACCACTGGAACTCCTCCCCTATGGACCCCATTGATATATGTATTCTAACTTTTGTATTTTTACAGTCTTTAAGATGTCTAAGAAGCAAATGTTGATGATCCCCACCTGAAATATTGTCACATGTATGTATTTTCTGGCTATATTGGTTGCCACCCTGGATATCCAAAAAAGAACATTTACATAGGCAGTCTGTTTTTTCTCCTTTAGTTTTTGATTTGATAGATCTCTTCCATTTTCCATAACTGGCTATATAAATTGTTGTTGAGCACATTACTGCTAGTTTCCAACGTCAATTGTTGCACATTAAAAATATAACGTAGATATTTTAAATAAATAATACATTTTAAGATACAATGTGTTCAAAAATATACATTAATTAAAAATTACATCGTGTAATCAGGATTCACTGGTAGTGTGAGGTTTATTTAACATACATTTTTAAACTAACTACACATACATAGCCTACATGATGCACCAACACACAATTAGAAAGATCTTTCTTGAAGAGCATGTAGCATTATGGAAGCCCACATTAACTGGCAGATATTGGCCTCTCAAGGTTTCTGTTAAATTTAAGTTAAATTTTGCTATGGCTTTTTCAGCTATTAAACTCTCAGAAGTGTTGAGGTTAACCCATTTCTTTGCACACTGAACAAAAGATGCCCAACTCATTTGAGAAAATAAGGTTTTTGGGCTTTTTGCCTTAGAAGCAACATGTATACAGCAGTTCATATTGTCGCCAACCTGCTGTCAATCACATCCCGCTTTGTTGTTATGCGGTGTATGTAAATAAATTAGGTGATAAAAGAGGTCTTCTGACGGTAAGTGCACAATGTATAGTATAGTTCGTGTAGACAAAAAGCATATAAAGCCTATTTTAATAGCAGGATTTCGTTATCAAGAGAGCAACGTTACAATATCAACTATGCTGGTGGTCAGGGAGATGTGACAGGTTATCAAGGAGACGGGTGATTTGTTTACGTTTTCTGACTCTACGATTTAGTAGTCCTACAAATGTGCATGCTAATCATCCTCAAAAAAGAGAAGGGAGATATCGATGGTGAGTCTGAAAAATATACTCCTCTACCAAGTTTGAAGCTGCCTTGAAGACATTAGGGAAAAAGAAAGTCAACACTTTTATACTATAATAGCTAATTGGCTAGTTGGTGATCATTGCTAATCTTGCCCAAGTCAAAGTCTAAGTCAAGGAAACCCAAGGAAGAAAATGATAGTGAGTCTGAAGAGTTTAATCTTGCTACAAAGAAATCCAAGAGAGATGATGGTGTCAAATCAAAAGACCATGGTCCTGAAAATTGTATTTTACATATCTTTGAGCATGCAGATTTCACACCACTTAGTAAGATTAAAGGGTCTGCTACTGACAAGCTAGCTCTGCTACACAGCATTTGTGATAGACGTCTCCAAGAAGCTCTTGATTTGCAGTTTCACATGGATCATGTCTGTAATCTCATTCCAGAGTCTTGTAGGTGCCAATTTAGAAACAACTGGCTATCATCGAGCCTGCTACCAAAAGTTTACAAAGAACCAGGGACTCTTACAGGAAAGACCTACTGTGACTGTCACGAACACACACAGGACGAGGGAAAATCCAAGTGCAGTAATTTATTAAGAGGGCAATCCAATATCGTTGTAATCCATGCAGAGGTCAAATATCCAGAGAAGCAATCCAAAAACAAGAACGGGTATAAACAGACAAGAAGTGTGGGGACACCAAACAACGACTCCGTGACACATAAAGACACAGACAGGGAATATATACACAAGATCTAACAAGGACTAACAAGAAACAGCTGGTTACAATGAACGGGGAACAGGTGAGTGCAATAACAGTGATGGGTACAGACTAGGATTGTGGGGAATGTAGTTCAAGAAGGGATGACACCGTGGGGAAGAGGACCTCTAGAGGATACCCGGGGAAACACACCCAGACACTGTGACAGTGACATCTCAGCAAGCTTCAACATCACGCTCACCACGTAAATGTGGGTCCTCCACAGCTAAGCAGCTGTTCCCCCCAGAGTGTATCTTCTGTGGAAATCTGGAAGTAAAAGTATTGGGAAAGACCGAACGATGCATCAAGTTCCCAGTATATAAGGCTAAGGACGGAGCATTGAAGGAGCCTACATGGAAACAGATTACGCCTCAAGCCTATGAACTTGGACTTCACCGTCTACATCACATGGTGCAAGGTGAGGACCTTTTTGCGAGAGAAGCAAATTACCATCAGTCATGTCGCAAGTCATTCAACCTGAAATATGCAAACCATATCACATCTCGAGGTAAAGCCCTTGCTACCAACCCTGTCAGTGAAACAGAGCAGACTACCATGGCTGCTGCACATCAGATGTCATTTAATGCTGTACTTGATGTCATTCAAGATCAAGTGATAAGACAGAGCAAGATTGTGCGGCTTGCATCACTGCGTCTTATCTACACCCAAGAGTTGGAGAGAAATGGCTTCCCCAATCCCGAGTACAGAAGTGAGAAACTGAAGAGAAAACTTGAGAAGCATGAGGGGATTGGCATTTCTATGGTCACAGCAGATTTGAAGGGTTGTATCACCCATAGCTTGATATTCAGTGCTAGCTTATCCATCTCAGATGCAGTGAGAAATGCATATGAGATGGGGAGCACGGACAAGTATGAAGATGTGGCCCTTCTTCTTTGTGGTACAATCAAGAAGACGTACAGAGAGTCAAATTCTCTTCCTTGGCCTCCCAAAGCTGATGATCTGGTCATGTCCTTGGATGACCTCCTCCCATCTAATCTCACGAGGTTCTTCTTGACCCTCATGATTTCTGGTGATGCTGACTTGGAGAAGAGTGAGAAGACAAGACGCCTTGTGCTGTCTATAAGTCAGGTATGACAACTCTCCA
This sequence comes from Rhinichthys klamathensis goyatoka, assembly GCF_029890125.1. Classification (NCBI taxonomy): domain Eukaryota; kingdom Metazoa; phylum Chordata; class Actinopteri; order Cypriniformes; family Leuciscidae; genus Rhinichthys; species Rhinichthys klamathensis. The sequence continues at coordinate 455,147 of NW_026606612.1, forward strand.
CTTTGGTATATTTTTCAATATTGCATATGTTTTATTTTGTGTACACTATAGTTGCTTGAACACTTCAATGCTAATTGGTTTCTTTAGTATTTCAGGACATCTGCCGTGCTGTGACAAAGGGAGAGTGGAAGTTGCCTAAGCATATCCTCCTCTGTACCACTATACGTCACCTTTATCGCAGTAAACTACTGACTACTATTCTTAGTAGGCTAGGTCACTGTGAAACTTACGACTTTGGCTTGGAACTTGAGACCGCTCTAACCAAGGCCCTCAATGAGGTTTCCATCTCTCTCGGTCCTCAAATTATTACTGGTGAGGGAAACTATGCGTTTCATCTCGAGTGGGACAATCTGAACAAAATAATGACAAACATTCATGGCTCAAATGTGGTGAACTGGACCGGTGGGATCATGATACAGGAGGTGAAACCTGGATTTAATGCCCCCAGCTCTCTGGAAATTCCACGAATGCTCCCACTCTACGAGCGGAACAAGACACGCTCTCTTAAGGTAGACATACCTGAGACCCTAAACACCGTCCATATCTGTAGCCGAGTCGGCCCCAAATTTCCTGAGGGAGCAGTTTTTACTCTGCCCACAGCAAACAACAAAGTCTACTCAAACTGCATCCAAGAGTATCGTGTCTGGCTAATTGTCCGAGTGGTGGGAAGCAGTGGATCAAAACAACTTGTTGCAGGGTTTGCTGGCTTTGTATCAGCCACTGGTTACAAGCCCCCTCGAAGATCTACTATCGATTACTTCAACCCAATCAACCAACCTTTTACAGAGTACTCAGTCATAAAGGTCTGGACTAGGTCAAAGAGGGCTTTGGGATTGGTGATCTCCACATTCTCCTCTTTAATGAATCTCTGAAGTAAACATCTAAAGTGATGTTGAAGCTTGCTGAGATGTCACAGTAGGTCTTTCCTGTAAGCGTCCCTGGTTCTTTGTAAACTTTTGGTAGCAGGCTCGATGATAGCCAGTTGTTTCTAAATTGGCACCTACAAGACTCTGGAATGAGATTACAGACATGATCCATGTGAAACTGCAAATCAAGAGCTTCTTGGAGACGTCTATCACAAATGCTGTGTAGCAGAGCCAGCTTGTCAGTAGCAGACCCTTTAATCTTACTAAGTGGTGTGAAATCTGCATGCTCAAAGATATGTAAAATACAATTTTCAGGACCATGGTCTTTTGATTTGACACCATCATCTCTCTTGGATTTCTTTGTAGCAAGATTAAACTCTTCAGACTCACTATCATTTTCTTCCTTGGGTTTCCTTGACTTAGACTTTGACTTGGGCAAGATTAGCAATGATCACCAACTAGCCAATTAGCTATTATAGTATAAAAGTGTTGACTTTCTTTTTCCCTAATGTCTTCAAGGCAGCTTCAAACTTGGTAGAGGAGTATATTTTTCAGACTCACCATCGATATCTCCCTTCTCTTTTTTGAGGATGATTAGCATGCACATTTGTAGGACTACTAAATCGTAGAGTCAGAAAACGTAAACAAATCACCCGTCTCCTTGATAACCTGTCACATCTCCCTGACCACCAGCATAGTTGATATTGTAACGTTGCTCTCTTGATAACGAAATCCTGCTATTAAAATAGGCTTTATATGCTTTTTGTCTACACGAACTATACTATACATTGTGCACTTACCGTCAGAAGACCTCTTTTATCACCTAATTTATTTACATACACCGCATAACAACAAAGCGGGATGTGATTGACAGCAGGTTGGCGACAATATGAACTGCTGTATACATGTTGCTTCTAAGGCAAAAAGCCCAATAACCTTATTTTCTCAAATGAGTTGGGCATCTTTTGTTCAGTGTGCCAAGAAATGGGTTAACCTCAACACTTCTGAGAGTTTAATAGCTGAAAAAGCCATAGCAACATTTAACTTAAATTTAACAGAAACCTTGAGAGGCCAATATCTGCCAGTTAATGTGGGCTTCCATAATGCTACATGCTCTTCAAGAAAGATCTTTCTAATTGTGTGTTGGTGCATCATGTAGGCTATGTATGTGTAGTTAGTTTAAAAATGTATGTTAAATAAACCTCACACTACCAGTGAATACTGATTACACGATGTGATTTTTAATTAATGTATATTTTTGAACACATTGTATCTTAAAATGTATTATTTATTTAAAATATCTACGTTATATTTTTAATGTGCAACAATTGACGTTGGAAACTAGCAGTAATGTGCTCAACAACAATTTATATAGCCAGTTATGGAAAATGGAAGAGATCTATCAAATCAAAAACTAAAGGAGAAAAAACAGACTTCCTATGTAAATGTTCTTTTTTGCTTTTTTGGATATCCAGGGTGGCAACCAATATAGCCAGAAAAGACATACATGTGACAATATTTCAGGTGGGGATCATCAACATTTGCTTCTTAGACATCTTAAAGACTGTAAAAATACAAAAGTTAGAAAACATATATCAATGGGGTCCATAGGGGAGGAGTTCCAGTGGTCCAATGTTACCATTTTTTTTTTTTACATTTTTTGGTGTTTATTTGAGTTTGTATGCACAATACATCATCTAATCATGACAATCCTCATATCTATCAATTCCTCATGCAAAGACGAAGAGAAAATGGGGTAGATTGTGTCTGTAGGATGTATTGTTCAGATTCTCTGTAGATTTAAAGTTTTCATTTTCCGCAGCCGAAAATCAAGCACGGACACAAAAGATGATACAAAAAATCACATATGGGACAATAATTGGCGTGGGGAACATCAAAATTCCTTTTCTAGACACCTTAAGGATTACAAAAAACTAGGTTAAAAAAATATATCTTTCGGGTGCAGGTGAACCCCCCCTTCCTACCAGACTAGTTTTTGACCAAGTAAAATAAGTGTTTTCTTACAATACTAATGAGAATTTTTGATTAAAGTATATTACAAACTTTTAATTTAGACCCTAAAGAATCATATTAGCTTGTACAAAAATGGCATTATATGACCCCTTTAACACCGTCTCTCTCGGCTTGTGATGTTTTGCAGACTCTGCTGTGTGCGTTCGTGTGTTTTGAAAGAGTGGCTTTGGAGACGCTCTGAAGGGAGGGTGGGATCTCACGCTTTCAAAAATTGCCTACCCTACCTTTAACATAACCTTGCCCCTAGCGGCCATGGTGGGTAACGGCAACACTCAATACAGTTATTGTAAGTTAGTAAAAAGTCATTGTATAATTCAGGGTACTCTGTAAAAAAATGATAGATAACACAATAACACAAACACATGATCATCTCAACAACAGCTTTATAAATACAACTTGTGTAATAGGTTTGATGGATTGTATAATTGTACAGAACATGTATTAGTCTGCAGTCAGACACACAGGAGGAAATATGTTGTTAGACACAAAGTAGGAAATATGTTAATAAATGATACAAAAAGGTTTCATTTGCAAACATTTTATGTATAAGTTTGACATGATAGGGCTGCGGTTTTGCTACACATTTTTTCACAGTGTGCATGTTTTATTTTTTGGCTTCATCCGTGTGTGTGTGTGTGTGTGTAATAAAATGCTTTCAAAAATCAAAAGCAATTTAATCATCAGCTCCTAGCAAGTAACAGATATGTCATGGTGTGTCATTCGCACAAACGGTCTAATAAAAACTGCACATAATGTTTCAAAGGCATCAAAATAGCTCTGAGGTAATAAAGGGGGTGTAAAACCAGAACTAACACATAACAGTCACTAGTTGCCAGTCATTCGCATCATAGCTAAAATAAACAACAGATAGCATTGTCTATTTAACAGATATCTATCTAAAAACATTAACGAAATAGAAACAAAGTATCTGTTAATGGAGTCCATAGTCTTTAAACAAAAGTGGTATACCCTTTTGCTCAGATTCATAATAGCATCGAACTAATGTTAAAAAAATGTTTACAGGTGTACTTTCAGTGATTGGAGCTTGTGAAAATATTCAACCAAACATTCTTTCTCCTTTACTCCAGTACAATAATCACATTCAAAAGATCAAATATTTGAGTCCACAAAGAACTTGTTCGGTCTGAATATAAATGATCTGTCATTTTATCACATGACACTGTCTTGATGAGCATACTCTAGTTTTACATATGCTATTGTAAAGTAAATGACATAAATTAATTTTTCAGATAAGACAATTCTCCCATGTGTGTAACATGATCCACTCCCAGCAAAAAAGAAACAGGCAACCAAGAAATGTAAAAGAGCAGGGGGGAGGGGGAGGGGGAGGGGGCAGGGCTAACAGGAACATCTTTAAGGCATTTTGTTCAAATCGACTTTACATGAGGTTTATTTGTTTTTGTACAAATTCATAAAGGTAGCCATACTAAAAGTGCACTTAATGAAGCTGTCTTCAAACCGTGCTGCTCTCCTAAATTTCAATATGCTTGACTTAAAGATGAATATTTTGGTGTGATATAGCCAGAATGGACAAATGTAAAGAGGCTTTAACTCATTAACCACTAAGAACTGCAAGAGCAAATACATATTCATTAATGTTCAAGCTTAAATTAGCCTTATTAGAAAATCCTGCTCTTAACGTAACGCTCTTGTTCCATCTAATGTCACAGTGTCTGCAGAGATGCGTCTCTTAAACAAATTCCTTTGGGTTCCTGGTCCACGTCATGTCAATGAACATTATCCAGTTCTTCCTGTTTGAATGGACATTGTTTGAGAAAGATTTTTGTAGATGTTACCAGTTGGTTCCTCAGAGGTCATGAAAGATGATTTTCTTCCCTAAATGTCAGAATGAACAGAGTGTTCGTATTTTCACAAAAGTTCACAGAGATGCCTCTGTGTGGCATTTATTGATTTGCTTCAAGTTTTTAAATAGATCATCAGATTGTCTTCAATAAGACAATATCCATTTTCCAAAAGCAGATATGACACTTGAAGACAAACCAACAATTTCAACAGGTTTAACGGTGCACTTTTTTTTTTTTTTTTTACATTTAATATTACTTTTGAATTAAAATGATGACCATTCACATAGGATGAGGACTCTAGTCTCATCAGTATCCCAATAAAAGCTGTTTTATTCTACATGAAGAGGGTCCCCTGATGGGGGCCGCCATTTTGAGATCACATGACCTCAACCCTCATTTCAGTAACCCACCTGTTATTGGACACTTTCACTAGTAGAATAAATTAATCATGGCTGACTGCGAATAATGCATTTCGACAACTGCACTGATAACTGAACACTTACTTTTACTAGTGTGACGCTTCATCCAAACCACTAGGTGTCAGTGTGAGTCGAAGCGCAACATTAAAAAAAAGATTGAGTGCACCTTTAAACCTGTTTCTAATGGTTTTCCAGAGCTTTCTCTCTTCCTTCACAGTGTTCACAGGTCCAGCTCATTCACAATTCACTCAAATTGGCCACTCTTGTCCTCATCGTCACGGAGCAGATATGTCTCTCTACGGCACTGTCACAGTGAAGACGCTCTCAGCAGAGATCAGAGACATAGTCAAAGTCTCGGAAGCTGTCCTGATCCTTCCTCGAGAGCACCCGCGGTTCACGAGGCGGAGTGAGATTCGGCGCTTCTGCTGTGAATTCCTCATCAAAGTTGCTGACATCTTCTTTTCCTCCGATGGACGGAAGGAAGGGAGGAGGGAGTTTACGGAGGAGAAGAGCCTCCCAGTCCATATTCTGAGGGGAAAAAAGAGGAGCACAACATGTTTTTGTTATTTTTCTTATTGTGGCACTTTGTGTGAGAAGTATATCTATTAACATATAATTAGAATATAAAAAATGCAAATGCAGCACCAAAAAAATCATGACTTTAATTTAAGGCAATAACTTTTTTCTTGTTACGGCTGAACAAATGGTTGATATTAAAATTCTATACTATAACTTAAAAATGAATCATTAAAACTAAAATAATTCAACAAAAGATGCTATTTAAATGTTACAAGTGAATTTAGGCTTAACAACATTATAGTGTACAGCAGGGGTTCCCAAACTTTTCTTCAAACTTATATTTTAAAATATTTACTTGAAGTGAAGAACCCCCTGAGATTTTAAGGTAATACTTCAATAATTTAATGACACATTTGAATTTTCACAGTTCTCTAATATTGATAATATTAATCATTATTATTAGTAGTAGTTTTAACTAGTTTCCACGTTATAAAATCGAAGACAGAAATATTACTGTTGTAAATTACAATTGTACTGTAAAACAAAAAAAATTATATTTGATAATTATAATAGTGAAATGTGCTCAGACTATACAGTTATTTCATTCAATTGCAGCTTTTGATTTGACAATCGCACTAAGCTATATCACGATTATCATGCAGTCTAATTTATTTACTTTCATTTTACATTCGATATAATTAATTATTAGATTATCATCAACTCACGAACCCTTGTTTGGGAAAGCCTGATGTACAGTATGAAGAGAGGGATTTTTATTTTGAGATTTGCTAAAGTTCACATTTCAAATAATCAAGATTTAAAATCTTTCCCACCCTGAAGAAAGGCTGTTTCTTAACATCCTCTGCATCTTTCTCACTGGAGCCCAGTCGTCTTTCTGGATTTCTCCTTAGTAACTGTATTAAACAATATGCAAAATCAAACTTTATTCTTACATCAAAATCAAATGAAGAAAATCATGAGATTCAGCGGGGCATCTCCGCAGCTCTAAATGAATGAAAGAAAGATCTATTTACCCTCCTTAAGATGCCAATGGCCTCAGAGGAAAGAAACCGTGGGTATCGAACTTCATCGTTCACTATGCTGTCAAAAACCTCCTCTTCATCATCACCTGGAAATGGAGACTAGAAAGACAGTTTTAGATCAGACAGATGCCAACACTGTATGAATGTTTCAAAACATTTCAAAAGCTCAAATCTCTCACCTCTCCCACCAACATCTCGTATATAAGCACTCCGAGTCCCCACCAGTCCACGGCCCGCGTGTACGACGTGTCTGTTAGAACCTCTGGAGCCAGAAACTCTGGAGTCCCACAGAACGTACTGGTCCGGTCCCCAAAACCCATACCTGAGAAAGAGACAAATGTCTGACAAATGTTCCTGGTTTCATACCAAGCCCAATCGACATGACCGGGCACATCAACAGAAACAAACAGTGAAAGAGAGAGAAGTCTTTACCTTCTTTACACAATCCAAAGTCGGCGATCTTTACGTAACCCTCTGTGTCAAGCAGCAAGTTGTCCAATTTAAGATCTCTGGAGAAGAAACACAAAAATATATGCAATATACAGTGCATTTAAAAAAAAGATTTAGACACAGCCAGAACATGTACTCACCGGTACACAATCTTGTTGTCATGTAAAAATTGAAGTCCTAAAACTACACAAGCAGAATAGAACCTGAAACACACACAAAGTCGAGACAAATTAAATTAGGCACTAAAAAGCTGGAAATCTTTTTTTTTTAATATTAATATTTTCTATCTTCTACCTTTAAATCTAAATATCATACAAAACAGTTTCTTTAAAGTTAATTAAAAAACAATTTCAAAGAAATTATTACTTTTATTCATCAAGGATACTTGATATAACTATAACAAATATAACATTATTAAAAAAAAAATCATAGTTTTCATAGCTGCTTAGTTTTCACTAAAATATTAAGCAGCACATTGACAACATTGATAATAATAAGAAATGTTTCTTGAGCAAGAAATCAGCATATCAGAATGGTTTCTGAAGGATCATGTGACACTGAAGACTGGAGTAATGATGCTGAAAATTCAGCTTTGCCATCACAGGAATAAATTATATTTTAAAACATTATTTAAATAGAAAACAGCCATTTTAAATTGTAATAATATTTCAGAGTTTTTACTGTATTGTTGATCAAATAAATGCAGCGTTGGTGAGCACAAGAGACTTCTTCCAAAAACACTTCAAAAATCTTTTGATTGACAGCTGATTTCAGGTTGTTTGATCCTTGTGGGGAACATTTGATCCAGACAGTGTAGCCAAAACCTGAGAAAACATACACAGCCCGTGGCTCGGTGAAGACGTCTGCGTGTATATGCATCATTAGGTCTCCGCCTGCCGTGTACTCCATGACAAAACACACATGTTCTGGGGTCTGGAAACATGCAAACAGGTTCACGAGGAAGGGGTGTTGTGTACTGTTCACCGTCTCAAAAATGCGCTTCTCACACATCAAACTGAGGGAAAGAGAAAGAAACAAGAATAAATGTCTGAAAAACTCAGATCCTAACGATTGCTAATGATGATCAATTAATTGCTGATAATGATTTAATCCATAAAACTTATCGATGGTCGATTAAGCAATGTCATATTTAGAGTGTGTAGTTTTCATGCGCGAAACGAAAAAAAATGAGGCGCGCAGTAGTTACGTATTCTAAATGTATTAATGTCTTCAAGTCATGTTTCAAATCAAGAGTTTGGTCTCTAAGTGAAACAAAAATGCTTGTATTCTGCTAATCAAGACATTTTTAACAATATATGACAGGTTTGTCTTATGTACGATGATTTTACAATCACATTTTAAAGCAGTTATTTTTTCATGCTATGAAAAGACTTCTAATTAGGGCTGTCAAATGATTAATCACGATTAATCACATCCAAAATAAACGTTTTTTTTTACATAATATATGTGGGTGCACTGTGTATAATTATTTTGTATATATATATAAATACACACACATGCATGTATATTTAAGAAAAAAATATTATTTATATATAAAATAAATTATATATAAATCTATATACAGTATATACATGAAAATATTTCTTAAATATATACAAGCATGTGTGTGTATTTATATATATAAAATAATTATACACAGTGCACCCACATATATTATGTAAAAAAAACTTTTATTTTGGATGTGATTAATCACGATTAATCATTTGACAGCCCTACTTCTAATATGTCAGCAAATTTAAAAGCAAGTGTTAAGTGATGGTCATATTCTCAATATTCACTGTAAAGCCGAGTTTTTAAGCTTTTAAAACAAACCTATTTTGTGTTGGTTAAGCAAGTGGTTGAGTAACGTCATAACTTAGTAGCGCCCCGCTTCGGGTTTTGGAGGTTAACGATTAATCGATTAAATGACCGTTAATTTAAACAACGATCGATTATGAGAATTTATGTAAATTGACATCCCTACTCAAAACAAAAGAAAAAGTTATTTTGTTTACCTTTCTACTTCATCTCTGGCCACGATGTCTCCTTTCTTTAGGGCTTTTATGGCGTACATGCTGCCTGACTTCTTGTATTCTGCCAACAGCACCTAACAGACACGCATATGATGACAATTTCAGATAGAAAGAGAGCTAGGGTGAAGTTGACGGTTAAAAGAAGTGGTTAAAGGCGAAGATGATCACCTTTCCAAAATGGCCTCTGCCAAGAACCGCAATTAGTCGGAAATCCTGCAGGCTCAAAGGGGTCTTTTTCTGTTTACTGCAACACACACACACAAACACACACATACTTAGGAACCACTTTAAAGACACAGATAGAGTTGCTATAGTGTAAAAGGGAAGGTTAGCCGAGAATCCTTATATCCTATGCATATGCACATATGTCTGAGTGTACCTGTTCTGTGATCTGATTTGTCGCTCAGGAGTGGTGAGGTCAGGAGTGGAGAGGGGCTCAGTGGCCGCTTGTTGTTCCTGTGCCAAAAAGCAGAGAGAGGGGAGAGGTTACAGAGAGACGGGAGGGGCTTAATAGAAAGAGGAGTTATGGAGAGTCTCTCACGGGAGTGCTTGTGTCCGTCACGTCTCGCCGGATGTCCACCTTCATCGGTGAGTCATAGTCTAAACTCAACTTCTCCACTGATATCTCCCTGTAACACACAAATATATAACTGCAACAAAACTCACATTCCAGCTTGTTTATCAGATCAAATCCACACTTAATTTTTACATGATAATACTTATACTAGTGTGCACTCCTTAGTAAATGTGTTGCTCTCTAGGATTTAGACTTGGGTATCAGGCAAGCATTTATATGTGCTGATTTAAAGGATAGCTTACCCGAAAATTTAAATAAACAAAATCCTGGCCATTCTTTCCCATATCATTCAAGTAAATTAATGTGATTTAAATTAAATAATAACAAATTAATTGACTTTCTTTAACTGAAATAAAGTTGTATGAACCAATTTTATGATCATTTTATGGAAATTTATGGAGATGAAAACTCATCAGGGGCGGAAATGGTCAAAAAAGTTTCACTAAAATGTATTAAATATCAGCTTTAAAATGTGGATTAATAGATGATTTTGGGAATGAGGATATAGGGAAAAACGCTCCCTAGACTCTACAAAGTTTAATAAAGAAAAGAAAAAAAGTTCACATTCGCACTTTTGTTTTTATGGATCCATTCAATGATTATACAATAATAATAATAATATTAATAATTTTATATATTTTAATAATAATAATTCTATTTTAAATATTTTGATTAAATTATAATTTAAAACCAATAACGAGAAACCACTATAGTAATAATACTACTGCAAGTACAGTACAATACTGTAAAAGTACTGTAAAAAAAAAAAAAAAATATTGAATCCAATTTACATTACAAAATTACAATACCAATATTCATGTTTTTTTTTTAAGTCTTAAAAACTTTTATTTTGACGGCCTTTTTCTCTTTTGTTAACGAAAGATTCATCCACAATTCTCAGATGGTACAGGCTCAGCGGATGTTCATTTGAATTATTTTTTTACATGTATTGTGTGTGCACTGAATGTGCGTGTGATTTACCCTGTCTGTACAGTGTGTGCGTGCGGGCTGTAAGTTCCTGTGTTGTTGACGGTTGGTATGGCATTCCTCAGTAACCTCACCCATGTGCCGATATCAACGTTCATCTGCCGAGCTCGCAAGAAGGCCTTCCCTGTATGTGACCGCAAACACACACAAAAGAAAACATTCTTGTTTAATCTCTGACCACTAGATGGAGCTCAACACCATTCGATTCACATGCCAATGATTAAAGTCAACATGAAATGCCATTCTGGTCAATTTTAAGAGCATTTGGATAAATGAATCAAAAGATTAATGCATTTATTTTCAATAGAGAGAAATTGTATCTATTACCCTGTTGTTTGGAGAAAACTTTCTTCTGCCGTTTTAGCCGTGGAGCCCTCTCGATCACGGGGTTAAAGAAGGTGACCTGTGGAAGACAGATGACATTTTAATGGTGCCCAGTAGTATCAAAGATTTTAGCACATTTATTTGGTTGGAGTGTGTTTATAAAGCAACCTATGCAATAAGCAGTGATTCCCTTTATGAACATAAGAGACATATTTTTGAGTGTCAGTTGCGAGCGTACCTCTGCCAACAGCAGTCCCTGTGGTTCTAGCTCTAGTTGTACTCTGTGTTTCTGGTTGTCCAGGAAGTCCTCCAGCTTTAGAAATTTCAATGCACACAGAGAGCGGTAGTCTTTCCAGTACACAGCCATCTCCATCTCTCTGGACTGCACACATAAAGACACACAATGAAATATTTTAGTATTATTTAAATACTATTACAGTATTTATTCATATTTTGAATGACCTTTAATCTCCAGTTTTTTTTTTTCAGATTTCATTTTAATTTGTTTTAGTCATTTTGATATGTGCTTTTGTCTTTTTTGTTGTTATTTTATATATATATATATATATATATATATATATATATATATTGTGTGTGTGTGTGTGTGTGTGTGTGTGTGTATATATATATATATACACACACACACACACACACACACATATACACACACACAGCTTAATTTTTTAGTACTTGTTTTTTTTTTGTTAGATGCCAAGATAACATTTCTATTTATTTTTTTAAGTTTTTCATCAAATATTTATATTTTATTTAGCTTTATTTAAATAACCGGAATGCACATAACAGAATGACTAAAACTTAAACTAATAAATATATATATATATAAAAGCATTATTTTTTATTTGTTTTAGTAATTTTAGTACTTAAACTTATTTTGAGTTAGATACCAATATTTGTAAGTTTTTTTATAAAATATGTATACAACATTTTGTTTTATTTTAACATTGTTTTATTTTAATAACCAAAAATTTTTTTTAATAGCTTCAGTTAACAATAATAACACTGACCAGAGAGATTTAACAGCATTTGTTCAGCACGTAGTTTCAATTAACAAATAATTGTACCGATATTATATATATCCTGGCCAAAAAAGTCTTAATTTGCTTGGCTGTTAATCATTCTGCATGTTCAGTAAGCTTTTTCCTCTCCTAAATAGAAAGAATAGCCTGTCATTGCTTGTGTAAGAGTTATTTGAGACGCCCCAGTTGGCGGTAAAGTCACTGATGTTACATATCCAAAGGATTTTGTTTTTGTAATTATAATTACAGCCTCTTGCCTGGAGCTTTAATTAATAAAACAGACACTGAAGCTCTAATCTGTGTAAATCTACTATTAACACAGAGTTGAACTCACTCTCTCCAGCTCTATGGTGAAAGTCTGATCCCAGCCCTGTTCTCCAACCATCTTCCATGCCGTTTGGCCCACGACTGAGTTATCCAGCTTCAGCACTGCACTCACCTCCGCTGTGCACACACAACAGACATCATTTCAAAAGTATGCCTATTAATTGAGATCAAATTAAGGTAAAGTGTTCTAAGCCATGAACCAAGCCAACCAGCTATGAGGTGAATCATAACATTACAAAACTTTATTAAAAGAAAAAAAATATTTGAAAATCAGAAAAAAAGACAAAGGTACAAGACTGTGTACTTAACGGCTTTTATGAAGGAAACAACTACAAGCCTAAGGCATTGTGATCAATATAACAGAATGAAAAACAATGGAGAAATAAAAAACTACTCATTTAAAGTTGTTGATTAGATCTATAGAATCAATATATTTGAAGTTTATTGCACGTTTATCGCGTTTAGCTTGGTGCGTGAACTCTTTGATTGGTGGAATTTTTGCACAGCATCATGGGTAATGTAGTTTGCCACCACAAATTCATCTGTTCAACACGATTATTTTTAAAAAATAAGCTGAAATCATGCAATCCAACGAAGCAAATACCATAAATGAGCAACCTCAGAGCTCACAGTAGGTCTTGTCTTCAATAGGCAATCACCCCAAGTGTTATAAGCTCTGATGCACTACATCCTGTTCTGTTCAATGCAAAACTGTCATCGCACATGACAGACACATCAGATTACAGAGTTATATCAAAAGTCACACATCACCACGGACTAATCACACTGTGAATGTTACATCCTCTACACTCACAGGAAAGTTCGTCTGTTTTGGGGGTGGTTTTTCCGCTCACACTGCCGCTGCGACCGTACAGGCCTTTTCCACTCCGCATAAAGGACCGCCCCTCTCCCGGACTGTAACACGGCAACAACACCTGACTGCCCCGGGAACGACCGGGAACCACCTCCAGCACACCCATACAGCCCAGCAATGTGACCTGAAGAGTGCCTGCACATAGACGTACAAAGATACAAAAAAAAAAAAATAGGAAAACAATCAGAACTTAGAAGCCAGTCGCTGACAACTCCTACTAAATTAAATGAATTATACAATGTATGAATACCAGTGAGCGGAGAGGGTTTGGAGAGGGTGCTGTACTGGTTGTGCAGGTAGGGGGCGCCGTGTCGGGAGCTGAATGCTGGTGAGGAGGCTAAAACCAGCTCCTCTTTAATGACAGATGCTTTGGGATGATCCTCAGGAAGTTCTGCCAACCGCCGATCTAATGAATCTCTCAGCAGATCCAACCGCTGAGACGACTCGCTCAGACGACACTGAGCCTGAAGAAGCAGAGAGAGGAAGAATCACTCAATGTATTAGACTTAATTATTCACTTAATTGGAAAAGACAGTGTTTACCTAAATAATAGGAGATAAAGATATAACTGAAAGCTACATGCCATTTTTATAATACAATACAATACAATGTAATGTAATAAACACTACTTTTCAAGTTAAATATTTAAAAATTATATATAGTGATATAGTAATTTATTCTGTGATCAAAGCTGAATTTTCAGCATCATTACTCCAGTCTTCAGAGTCACATGATCCTTCAGAAATCATTCTGATATGATGATTTGCAGCTCAAGAAACATTTCTTACTGTAATCAATGTTGAAAACAGTTGTCCTGCTTAATATTTTTTCGTGGAAACTGTGATACATATTTCCCAGGACTCTTTGATGAAGACAAGTAAAAAAACAGCATTTGAAACTTTTTTAACAATGTAAAAAATCTTTACTGTCACTTATGATCTAATGCATCCTTGCTCAATAATGGATCCTTGCTAAACAAAAGTATTAATTTCTGTTAAAAAAAATTTATTGACCCCAAACTATTGGAATGACAACACAACACAATATAGTTTCACCTCTGACATGGCCTTCTTGTCCTGTACTTTACTGGCTCCGAGAAGTCTGAGGACATTTTTGGCTCCCTCAGCGACAGCGTGCTCTACACGGTAATGGTGTCTGAGCTCCTCAATCCGTAGCTCCATACCACATGGGTCAGGCTTTCCTGAAGAGAAACACACACAGACATATTTAGGCTATCAAGATCGCTCACATTCTCACAGCAAATTACACAAGCTATCACATAAGCCTGAATGGGTTACAGCCATTGTAACCCCGTAATTAAAAAGCAAGGGAGAATTTATTTCGAAATCAAATTGTTTGTTGAACTGCACTGGTAAAATGATTTTATTTAGCATTTTTATTTATTTAATAATCCTTTCATGAACTTTAAAATATCTTTTTCCCCTAAGTATAATAATAAAATAATAAAAATGTATTTTTTATTTTTAAACAGTTAAAAAATATATAACTATATTTTAAAATGTAGTTGAAAAATTGTTTTAGATGAAGAATATCATGTCACACTGCAGGACGCTGGTGTCGTGGTTAGAATTGTTACACCCATTAACCAAAATGAAACTGAATGTGATCTCAAAACAGACATTAAGTCTAAGATATATTAAGGTACACAAGGTCATGTGCATCTATCAGACTTTGAAGAGGGCGAGGGATGATGTTGGATCAGGACAGCGAGTTTCCATATAGTAATTACTATACTTATGCAAACTGGGGGAGATGATTGTAGATCATCAGAGGTCTGCCATGCTGCCAGCTACAGACTTTTAGAAATAAGAGGATTATTAGAGATTATAAACTGAAAGATTAAGATGCTATGGTGTTATATTATTCTGTCATACCATCAAAAAACATTGACATGCTGTTCAGGGTTTTATATAAACATTTCTCTGTGTCTGTTTGGTTCTGACTGCAATGCAAGCAGTTCAAAGCATTCCTGAGTACAGGGAATATTGTCAATCTTCTAACATAAACCAGAGTACAGACTGTTTACTATTTCTGGTTAACATATATTTTTTAATATAGTTGAGACTAGATGAGCGTGCTTGTGTGTTAGAGAGTGCGTGTTTGGACCGCCTATTAAAATCATGTATTGATATTTATCAATTCTACAAAAGAAAACTTGGGGGCAAAAAAGATGAGTTTGAGGGAAAATGACACTTGAATTAGTGGATTTATAAAGAGGTACAATAAGACAGAGATGTAAAGAAGGATTGACTGCAGTGTTTTTTGTGCCCTAATAAGGCATAAAGCTGAACGAGGTGACAATTTCATAAACAGAGTCTCGACGAGTGCATGTGTGTGTACATGTACACACACATTAAAGGTGTATGTGGTGTTTATACGGGAGTATTAAAGAATGTGTGTTTGTGTTAACTAATGCCACCATGAGCCTAAAACATTTTGTTTTATATCATACAGTCCCCTAGTCTATGTCTGATGATGATTTCATAAGCTATAATTACTTTAAATGCATATAAAGTTTAAGTTTGTGTGTTATTGTCATAACGCAAGGGAATTTCAATTCAACCAAGATAACGTTTTTAAATGACAATAAAAAAATGTAAGAAATAAAATGTAAGAAAAATTATAAGTATTAGTCTTGTTTTTATTCCTGTGTTGGAAAGCTGAATTTTCAGCATCATTACTCCAGTCTTCAGTGTCACATGATCCTTCAGAAATCATTCTAATATGCTGATTTGCTGCTCATGAAACATTTATCAATGTTGAAAACAGTTGTGCTGCTTAATATTTTTGTGCAAACCGGGATTCTTTGACGATTAGAAAGTTCAAAAGAACAGCATTGTGAAAGTCTTTACGGTTACTTTTGATCAATTTACTGCATCCTTGCTGAATAAAACTATATAAAACAAAAACATTTCTTGTAAAAGAAAAATTATACTGACCCCCACATTTTTTATGGTAGTGTATGTGGACAATGGATAAAATACTGTGTACTAAATAAAATGTAATTTAACTTACAAGTTAAAGCTATTTATTACATGGCTTGGTTGAATTCGAATGTAGAATGCGGTCTGTTATTTCTTGATAACACACCGCTGCTAAGCATAACACACCGTTGCCATGGAAAACAGAGCGTTGCCATGGACTCAGTTCTCACAGGAACGGACTATTTTCTTTAGCGGAAGCAATACAATCGTTTTTAAATCAATACACTCCTTTTTAAATCAATATTTTGTGTCAAATTATTTATTTATTTGGTAGGTAGCCATGTAATAAGCGGGATAATGTAGAGCGAGGCGATTGTTATAGCGAATACAAACCCTTCAGGCTGATTCAAGACCCCTCCGCTTCGCGTCGTATTCGCTATAACAACCGCCTCGCTCTACACTATCCCTTACTTATTTAATGGTTACTGGGATAAATTTATTTCATATGAAAACGAACCAATTAAAAGTAGGTAAATTATTTTTTATTTATTAATTTATAAACTATTTGAATGTCACCCCTTATTTGTTTGTATTTGTTCAATGTTTTATAGATTACAGCTTTTTGGTGTAAAAACTGTTAAATCAAGAGGTGTGTGTGTTTCTCAGGAGTAAAGGAAATGGAGAGCGGGAACTGACTGTCATCAGTTACCTGATCCTGTGTGTGTGTGTGTGTGTGTGTATGTGTGTGTGTGTGTGTGTGTGTGTGTGTGTGTGTGTGTGTGTGTGTGTTTGACTCACTCTAAGCCAAATGGGGTCATAACATACATTTATTGATCCGTATGACCTGCACTCACTGCTTGTGCATAAACACTGTACACCTGACCAAACACACACACCACTCGTGAGATTCAGGTGGTTATTGATCGGTTTATTTCTCTGCTCATCTATGAAATCAGACTCTAAAAGCAACAAAGCAGTAGCACACATACACACACACTCAGCCGTACCTGGTGTATCATCAGTGTGTTCGTAGGCCTGCACTGTTTTTCGGATCTGCATGCGGATGATGTCAATCTTTGTCTTGCTGTCCTGTAGCATCTGCTGAGCTGTCTGCAACATCTTTTTATCCTGACAACCCACACACAGACACAAACACATCATTAAACAGTGAGTAAACATCTTTTGACAGACTGGCTCCGCTCCAAAATCTAGTGAGCTGCCTTGCCACCTACATAGAGAGCAACTTCCTGAGCCATGCAAATAGCATTCAGCGCTGGAGTTTGACATTAGCTGAAAATTCAGCTTTCCCATCACAGGAATAAATTACATTTTAAAACATTTGAAAATAGAAAACAGTTATTTTAAATTGTAATAATTTCACAATATTACAGTTTTTACTGTATTTTTACTGTACAAAAGCAGCCTTAGTGAGCTTAAGAGACTTTCAAAAATACTGTCTTACCACCAAACAGTACAGATCACTACGTTTTGGAACAGAGCGTTTGTGTGTGCATTTGTCTACCTTAGTGGAGCCATTGGCGTAGATGGGGATCATATTCTCAGCCCCCTGTTTGACTTTGAGTTCGATGTTTAACTGCCTTTCCAGTGCAGCGATTCTCTCCTTATGTGCCGACGATCTGCTCTCTGCTCCTGGTGACTGAGGAACATCATCTAAACCGCAAGAAGTGGAAAATTACAGTTAGCCGTGGGTTGAGGGATTTAAAAATGGGACTTGCAATGTGTAAAATCAGTTTTTTTATAAAAAAAACATGAATTATTAATATTGCAGTCATCTATAATTTATGTTTAAACATATGTGTTTTTGTTGGATTTAAATATTTACGAGTATTGGAATAATGGATGAGCATAATCTAAGTAAATCAAAACATGAAATCAAATTGTTAATTAAATCTTTTATGTATGCATGTATGTACAAATACACACGTCACACGCACATATATATATATATATATATATTTTTTTTTTAATTGATTAAAATGTAACTAAAAATGTAATAAAACAATGTATGTTAAAATCTTAAATCTCGTTTACGTTTTAAGTGATTTTTATGTAACATTATTTTGTTATTGTAAAACAAAAATTAGACTAGTATTTTTCTTTCATGAAGTCCCTACGTCATCATCCCTCATATACAGCAGTGTCCGTCAACTCACCACGTGAATCATCCGTCCCTTTGACGACGATATGAGCATCCAGCTCTTGTAGTTGATCGTGGAGCGTTTCCAGACGTCGATTGGAGCTCCGCAACTGACTCTCCACCTGCTGAGCATTTCGTTTATCTGTATTGGCTCTGCGGAGATTCTCTGCCCCCTCTTTAATCTTCAGCTCCTTACGAATTTCCCTACGGATTCGCTCTCGCTGTTCATCCAATCGCAGCTGAACACTCGTGTCAGAGAAATCGGAGCTGTGGTCCAAGCCAAGCTGCTCTAGTACCGACAACCCACCGGGATCACTCTGCAAAACAGAAAGATGAAGTTTAAAGATAAAGCAGATCAAATTTAGCTTGACATATCCTAAGAGATCTTAGTAATTCACTAAATGCATTCCATTGAGATCACTTTGAATGTTGGCATGAAGTCTTCTTCAAGATCCGCATTGTAGCTTATCTGGCTAAGAAGTGCCAACAGTAAAAGACCATCTGACCAATAAGTGCAATATTCTTGTTTTCACATGCTGTTGGGTAGAGCGGCACAATTGATCGTAAAGCCCGGGAAACACCAAGTCAACGTCAAAAAACTAGCGGTGACAAAAGCTGACTGTGTTGTTGCCTGTCGTCAGCCAAAAAGCTGCGCTTGAACACACCAAAAGGACTTAAGGAAACTGTCAACTATCACGTGCGTTCTGTGCCTGCATGTAAGTAAATATCAGCGGGTATCAATAGTCTTTGTCATTCAAAAGCTGAACAGCCAATCAGAGTTCTCGCTCTCACCAACGGCCCGACGCCAATTGAACATGCTGTATCGGCCCAAAAAAACCCCGACGGCGTACAGCTAGATCCAACGGTGCGGGACACTGAAAAAAATAAGCCGAACAACACTCAAAAATGTCTCTACACTGCCTGACAGCCGACCATTGGCTTGGTGCGTCCCAGCCTTTAAACGATCGTGATCTCGATTCAAACACCCGCACAATCTAGTTCCTAAATGACAGCAATTTGCTATGTCTATTAAACCTTTGACAAGTACGATCACGAAGAACATTGAATTCTGCCTTGGCTCTGCCCCAGAGAGAGCAGTTGTCATGTATGAAACTTAATAAACAGTTTTTTCAACCACACAGTATCATTATTTCTGTGCTATAATAATTCAAATTATCTTCCTTTGTGTTCAGCAGAAGAAAGAAACTCATTCAGGTTTGCAACAACTTGAGGGTGAGTAAATGATGACAGAATTTTAATTTTTGGGTGGAGTATCCCTTTAATTTAAAGATTTGTTAAGAAACAAAAGTCTTTATGAGTGAGTCATTGAATTATTGATTCAAACCTATTTCTTTAAACATTTAATTAAGAAAAAATAGATTAATTTTATCAGAACCTCTAGTAAATTACATGTTATTTTGTTTAGTTGTCTATGCAGAATCGTGGGAGAATCGTGATCTCTATTTAAAAAAAAAAACATTGTGATTCTCAATGTATCCAGAATCGTGCAGCTATAATGCTGTTAATCTGAAATCTACAAGATCTGAAAAAAGAAGAAGATAAAAACAATGTTTCCAAGTTGTAAAACAAATTTGGATTATAAAATTGTCAAAATCAAATCAATCTTTATAATATCTTAATGCCTTATAGTCACATTTAGCAGAATAGACTGGGCGATTATATAGTTATAATACAAGCAATCAAACAGTTTAGATGCGTAATAAGTTTCCTAAACTTTCCTATTCCACCGATTAGCTTCTATCTTGGTCCCTTTAAACACAACTTTGGTTCCCGGTGGACTGATATAAACGTGCACCTGGACTCCTGTAAACTGCGTGGAAGTCAGCCAATCATATTGGAGCGATTTTTGACCAACTTTTGTGTGCAATATACACCAGCCTTATTCTCAGTAGCATAACACAACAAAAATTGAGAATATACTTAAATATCTCTCAGGAATTTTGTGAACATTGTGAACCGCGTTCTCAAAATACAAGTGTCCAGAAACAAGCTAAAAAAAGTGAGCAGCGAAACAATGTCTCTAACATTCCACTTCAAGTTACTCATATTAGATTAACACATTTTGAACTACAGCTTGGAAACATCTAACATTAACAGTGGATTCCAGACATTTTGGGTCACTTGCCCTATTGTTTTCCATCCTGCTAGTCATGACTTCCACGTTGGGATACTATTCACTGCTTGCTAAGAGATACCCCTGCCTGCCAGAAACAAATTACTAAAAAACATTTGCATTTCAGGACATCAGCCTCTATTGGTTTAAAAATTTTTTTTTTTTTTTAAATAAATATGCTTCAACTTATCAAATCTAGAGGGGGAAAGAAATTCTTAGACAAAAGAGCTTTTTTTAAAAGCAACCACAATTGATTACAACAGTTGAATGCAAACTGTCTGGAAATGTTTACTTTTGTAAATTATGAAAAAAAGAATCAACACTGTTTTCAGAGATAATAAAAAAGCAAATATATCACATAAGGCAGGAACAGAATGGATCTTCTACTTAACACAATTGGAATCCAATGTAAAAATACACAAACAACCACACAAAAAAACCACTTCAAAAGGACATTGAAAACACTAAAACCACTTTATAACAAATGTTTTACAGGTTACACAAGTTTGCGCACTAGTCAAACCCACAATCACAGCCAACGCATTTTTCAACAACTACGCATTTTTTATCTATTTGACTATCTTAAATCCAGTCATAATTTGTGACACTGAATACAAAAGGTGGCAATAAACTCCTATAGATTTGCTATGTCAATGTTCTCCCTTACACAACCTATGGAAAACTTCGGCCAACGATCCTGTCAAATAGATTGTCACCTGTATGACCAGATATTCCCAGTGATCCCATTCACCAGACCAACACATTCTCCTCTCTCCGATAATGACACCAATATCCAGTAGCATAGAAACAGAGAGAGACAGAGGGAGAAAGAAAGAGACGAGGGAAGGGAAAGCTGTGGTCGAGGGTCGCCCTCCCTGTGCAGGATATCCGGTTAAACCTCTGCACGGTCTCTTCCTGTTTTCTGCGAGGCTTGGCTATACTAGATGACACCAGCGTGAGGAATAATATTGTGTGTGTGTGTGTTTGTACATGTGTCTTTATTTCACTTTCGAGTAATATTACCCATGTTTCAATCAAATTTAGCATTCAACATGCAGCCATTGTTCATTTATCAGTTTATAAAAATGTGGTTTCATTCAATGTGACAAAAGACTTCTAAGAAACCGAGGCAGGAAGGACCTTCATAAACAACATTTCATAGGAACATGGAGAAAAGCACGAGCACATGTGTGCGAGAGGGGGAGATATCGATATACCAAGATAAATAACCAGTGGAGGTTGGCGGAATGAACAAAAATACAAAAGTTTGGGGTCGGTATAATTTGTATTGTTTTTGAAAGAAGTCTTGTGTGTTCACTAAGGTTGTATTAACTTGATCAAAAATACAGTAAAAACAGTAATATTATTACGGTTTTCTATTTAAATGCATTTTAAAATGTAATTTATTCCTGGGATGGTAAAGATGAATTTCCAGATTCTTTCTAATCCCATCATTCTGATATACTGATTTGATGTTCAAAAAACATTTCTTATCATTATCAATGTTAAAAAAGCAGTGCTCCTTAATATTTTTGTGGAAAACAAGACTTCTTAACAGCATGTATTTAAAATAGAAATATTTTGTAACATTATAAATATCTTTACTGTCAGATTTGAGCAATTTAATGCATCCTTGCTGAATAAAAGTATTAAATAAAATTACACATTATATATTACAATATTACAAAAACGTTTTTATGAAACCAAGTAATTAAGATAAAAGTAGTCTGTAAAATGTCCAAAAAAATATTCCAATGATGAGCAAAGAAACGGTCTAAAACTGTAGTAGCGGTATTCCCCCGGTGTGGTTGGGTTTAATTTATTGTTTATGAGACGACGGCATCAGCTTTCTAATTCTCAGCTTCTTATTTCATTGTGTGATGCTGTATGACATCAACCTAATTAATTATTATCACTAGAAATTTACCCAAATAGCTGGCTTGAAACTTGAGGAGCTTGAAGCCGCTGCTTTTTGAAGTCTCTGATGTAATTTAAGATAGCAGCATGCTGATATTGTGCAACTGAAACTCGAAAACGGGTCACATAATCACAAATCTAACCAAATATATTTTTTTTAAGCAGACACCCTGAAGAAGAGACTGCTATCTGATCAAAGAGCAAATGAACACTAAGAGCCTGGGGCTCATGTGTGTAATTGCAAAAACACACTTTCAACACTGGCAGAGATTCTACCACAGATAAAGTAGATCACAGTGACGAGGCTGTTGCAGTAAAGTTTAGTTTGCACAAAAAACAGATGAGTCATTTACAGTAACAGAAGCAAAAAAAAATAGTGTGTGAAAGATTTGACTCAGTCGCATCAAAATAGCCCTTTATTACAGGACCAGCTCACACAAGGCTTTAGTTTACACAGGCAATCTTAACGAAATGGTAATATATGTAAATTAATCTGACTTTACGTTTGGGGTTGGTGAGATTTTTGTAATGTTTTTGAAAGAAGTCTCTTATGCTCACTAAGGGCCGTTCACACAGAACGCGTCTTTTTGTCTAAATTTTTTTTATGGTTTTTAAAAAAGCGCAATGCAGAAAGCAAAGGATCACAAGATGCGCTTCTGAGACGTGGTGAAATAGCCAAACAGAAGCATAGATAGCTACTATTTTTGACATGGAAAAAAAGAAAATAATCTCACTGGCTACAGCATTTGACCTTGATAAAGACTGGCACTGCTCAGAGAACAACAGTACAGAGATCTGTCTGCGTTCACACCCATCCTCCGATGCTATGGAGTTTCCTTTGTCTTTTTATTCAATCAAACATACTGTGTTTGAGAGTAAAAATAATTATTTTGTAATTAAAAAAATTAAAAGACTGCAAAAAAGTCTTCTTAAGGCTCAAAAATAAAGAGGTTGATAAAATTATTTGCAGTGCATGTAAATCTTTGAAGACCTTTATTTGTCTTTTGCATTTATTTGCATTTCGAACACTTTCGCACATATTGCTCTCTTTTCTGCTGTCTTTTTTGCAGATCTAAATCTTTTGCTTGCAAGTTGAAAAGTTTTCCTTGCGAATGAAGCCGTGTCTCAGTGGGCGGTCTCTAACAACCAGGATGGAAGGCCCTTTTCTATTGGTCATCCTGGATCGAAGTGACAGGTTGGCCACGCCCACTACGTTTTCCCACTGCTGCCGCGCAGAGTGTCTGAGACATAGACTGTAAAAAAAGATGGACGATGCCCCTTCGCTCTCTTCCATTGGTCAGAAGTGAAGCCACCAGTATCCCGATATGGCGCTGACATCTTGGAACTTGAGTCTGCGCAGAAGCGATTTCGGGACCAGTCATGCGCAGTAGTGAGCAGGAAGTAAAGCCGCGAAATCAAGGCCCCGCCCTCACTCTCGCAGAATCAATCGCTTTTTTAAATTAATTATAGAAATTTAGATATTAAATTTAAAGCTCCAATCTCCTCAGTCCTCCGAAGATCCCGAAAAAAAGTCTGTTGGTGCTTCAGTGACTAATTCGCTCAGACAACCTGTCAATCACAGCTGTCAATCATGACGTCACCACCACCGCATCAAATAACTAACTAAAAACAAACTTATTTTAAAAACAAACACTTGAAATTACATCAGCGTGATAAAAACTGCAGTAAATGACAGAAACCATATTTGGAAAAACGATATTTGAAGTGTAATTTAAAGGTGAACTAAGTAACTTTTTTACCTTAACCGAACAGCTTTGGAGTCATTGTAATGTTTATATTACTGATTTCGTGTTGAATGGTGGTTGTCTCACACCCCCCTGGTGCCTGTGAGCCGCAAAACCACCCTTGCAACTTTGCCGCCGGCCTCAGTGTTAGGAAGTATCGTGTGATATCAGGTCTCGCGAGGTAACGAATTGCTTTACGGCAAAAAACAGATCTGATAAAATTCTGATAAAATGAGCATCAAACAGAAATAACCCGGCGCCGTATACATGTGGTGTTGGGCGCGCGCAGCTCTTAAAGGGGCCATACCTTATTTCCACTCGTTACAGCGTCCATCCTACTGAACAGGTACCGGTGTACAGGGGGAGGGGATCCGGCCGTGAGTGCGAGCCATCTCTGCGTGAGTGCTATTCATGACAGTACAAGTACTCCACAGCGACTCTAGGGGTCACTGTTTGACAAAAACGGAATTCCTACTTAGTGCTGCTTTAATTGTTTAGTTGGTCTCACGTGCTGTTAAATATCATGGGGAGGCGGTGTTTATGACTTCTACTAGGACCGGCCACCGGGGGGGGGGCGATCGAGATGTTTTGGCTTCACTTTTCAGGGCTTGTGCAGCACGCTTGGTCAGAGAGAACAAGAGCGAGTGAACTTGTAACATGAGCCTTAAGAAGACTTTTTTGCAAGCTTTCAATTTTTTAATTACAAAATAATTAGTTTTACTCTCAAACTTAGTATGTTTGATTGGAAAAAAAAAGACAAAAAGGAAACTCCATATGATGCCACCATTAAAACAATTGCAAACTAGCTACTGGAAACAAAAGCTTGCAGCGCTTGCCCCACCTCCAGGGTCTTCTGATTGGTCCACTGTTTTGGAACTGACATTTATAAGCGGCGCTGCGTGTAAAAGTTTAAATTCTTTTTCCTTGACATGGTGTCTTAAAAACGCGGCGCTCATGTGTGAGACACTGCAAAAGACGCGAGCGAAAAGTCATACACGCCCATAGCACGTGTTTTCATAGAAAAACAATGGCCAAGTAGGACATTGAAATGGAAAAATGTGGTCTGTGTGAACGGCCCCTTATGCTGGATTTATTTGTTCAAAATAATATATTGTAAAATATCATATACAAATATTATTATACTAAATGTTATGTGGTTGAAAGAATGTTGCTTACGATGTTAAAGTTCTAAAATGTCAAATGTGATAATTGTAACCCCAAATAAAACATCTTTTTTATATTTAGATTACCGTGCTGGTCACTTAAAGGTTTTTTTGAAAGTTTTTTTTTCGTGGCGTTTTTGCCTTTTATTATGATAGGATAGTTTGTTGACACGAAGCGAAGTTGGAGAGAGAGAAGGGGACGGGATCGGGAAAGGTCCACGAGCCGGGACTCAAACTCGGGACTCCCGAAGAAGCGCAACTGCGCTACATGTCGGTACACTGCCCACGAGGCTATTGGCACCGTCATGGTCACTTAAAGTTAATTTATTTTTTTAAAAAAACTAATATTTTAATAACACTTAAATTTAATCTTTAACAAATCTCAGAATAAATATGCTGAGATGCTTAAATAGTGCATTTAGAATATTAGCATTTAAAAAGATTGATTTTAGTTTTTTTTTTTATTCAGACAATAGGTTAGACTTTTAATGGAATATGTTCCATTTATCATGAAATGTATATGTGGTTTATCTGGTACAAACATATTTAGAGGATTTAGTGAGACTTCTAAATGTGTCCTGGATATAGATAGAACATTCAGAAACATAGTGTATTTAAACATCGATCAATTCCTACCACATTTCCAACCTTAAAAGTGCTGGCACACAGAGGCTGACAGAAGTACCAGATCACTGCAAAAACAACCCTAAAAACTCTTCTGTGGGACTCTTTCTGTGACATGATGACACCAGCGTTAATTGATGTGGTTACAACGATACGGTTTCAGCAACAATGGTTTAAGCCTAAAACCACAGCATCATTTCGACCATTTCGACCAAACGCAAGTCATCAGATCTCAACTGAGACAACATCTGAAGCCAACTCAGTGGGTCAGCTCACATGCATCAACTCTCACAAAGGACTAAAGAAGACCTAAGAGAGAGTGAGACAGGATATAAAGAGTGTCAGACAGAGGAAAAGCATAAACAATGACAGAACAGCACAAGGGAGAGTCGTAGAGGAAGAGGGGGATGAGAGGAAATGACGTGATGCAACTCGCAAAGATATCAGATGTTGGGGGAGGGAGGGAGGACGCGGTCCACAAAGAAAACAAATGTCAGCCCACACAGGAAAAGTTTAACTCCAAGGGAACAAAAGAGAAACAAATAGAGAAATAGACAGGAACAACAGAAAATTTGAAATCCAAAGATGGTGTGTTTTAAGGAAGTGCAAATTGACAAAGTACTATATAATATAATCAAAACTAGATGTCCGTAATGTCCGTAAAACGTGACCGGCACCATTTTTTTCTAGCGGAAACTCTGGCGAGAACTGAGGGATTTTCAATTTTGAGCGATGCAAAGATGCCGTTTTTATTATTCGACAGGTGAGTAAGGTATTTTATTTAACAGATAAATTGACATTTGTAGCTCTCAGAGTTTATTGAAAAGTATTGTGAAGAGTCATATTCATCCGCACAGCCGAAGCACAACCAAAACAATGTTCTTCCCCAAAATGCATGCAATTTTTTTTACCACAGGAGGGCCAAATGTTACATAGTGTACCTTTAACATGAGTATGTTTCTATTATCTTAAAAGATAGGGGTAAATGGTGAAACCGGTTTGGCTTAAATGATCCATGACAAAACTGGTGGGGACATGTCTCTGCAGTCCCTATTGTAAATAATGGCAATGATACTGCCAATATTGATTCAGTTTTCTATTCAAATTGTTGGTAGGCTACATGAATTCCAAACAGGGTTGATAGCTTTTTATGTAGTGTTTTATGGCTAGTATTTATGATTGGTGTTTTTTTATTGATGTGCACCCCAGATAGTGCTCCAATATCTATTTATCTCAGTTACAGTTAAATGATTTTATTTATAATACATTGTAATTAGCATTAATATTTTAGAATACATTTTTTTTTTTTTAAATGACTTAAAGTGGCATATAAATGTATTTATATATTTAAAATACAAATAATACATTTATGTAATACAATATTAATTTATTAGATTAAAGTCACAAAACATTTCTTTAAACTGAAGAAAAACAAAATGGTTTATGCACAACGGATTTGCATTCTTGCACAACACATTTCACATCACTGGAGCTATGGTACACCGAATATGAACTCACTGAAAAAGACTTTATGACAGAGTATGCTTCAACAAAAACGGTTTAAGATCAGGATTTGGGGCGTCTTTAGCAAGCCTACCACTTGTGGTGTAACCGAAGTCTCTGGGTGTGTGATGTCGTCGACGTCGTGCTGCTCTGTGAGGGATGTATTTCTCCCCTCCTCGTAAGCCATGTCACATCCTCTATCTCCCTGCGCTGTG
This sequence comes from Rhinichthys klamathensis goyatoka, assembly GCF_029890125.1. NCBI lineage: Eukaryota > Metazoa > Chordata > Actinopteri > Cypriniformes > Leuciscidae > Rhinichthys > Rhinichthys klamathensis. Next base: position 482,867 of record NW_026606612.1, read on the forward strand.
ATAAAGTCTGCTAATAAAATCTCCCTCTAGAGCGGCGGTCAGTCCACCTCACCCCCCCTGCCGAGACCCTCTTTATCAATCCCACTTCACTTCATGAAACAACAGAGACAGCTTCCCCCTCGACTAAAGAAAGGCGAAAAAACGGAAACGATGTGGGGGTGAGATGCAGAAGGAGGACAAAAAAAGCAAAGCGACAGATTAAGTCAGTGAAAGAAAGTGTGACTAAGCCCCACCCCTCAACTTCCTTACCCTCTACATAAGTCCATCTAAACTCTCTCCAGTCATGTCTGTGAGTGTGTGTGTGTGCATGTAGCGTAGTCTACTTACAAACATGTTTACAAGGCATGATACAGAGACCATCATCTAAACAGAACGCATGAAGTATGTCAGAGTCATTGAGGCCACAGGAAGAAAAGAAATGTCAAGGTTTTGCGTCAGTTGCCACACTTTCATCTGAACTAATCCTTTTATAACCGTAAGACACGACTTTACCCAAAAAAACAGAATCTAATTAGCGATAAAGAGTTGCAATATGGGAGAAAAATTATGAGAATGGGGAAATCGAAAGATAAACAAAAAATGAGACCAAGCGTGAGGAAGCGAAAAAAGTGCAAGAAAGGGCATAATGGATGAATGGATGGTCACTTTTAAAGCCTATACAGTCCAGAAAAGGTCAAAACACATAGTTTGTGTGTTAAATCATAATTCTAAGGGTGCTATCGGCCGATAATAACTTAATATTTGATCTGTGGTCTCTATAAAGGCTGATCAGAATAGCCGATCAGATGATGCAAAACTCGAGACATTTTTTAAATGCGCAGCTAAACTATGGTTGTGATATTTTAGTGCATTTCTTTTCCTTCACAGCGGTGCACCTAAACTTAACGTCCAAATCAGCTAGACCATCGGTTCCCAACAGGGGGGTCGCGGCCCACAAGGGGGCCTCAGCGAGCTCTGTGGGGGGGTCACGTCATATTTTGAAAGGTTTGAGCAATGAGCATTAAATAAAAGTCCTTAACTTTTTTTCTGTTCAAAAATTACAAAATGTATTTAATGAGCGAGTTCATCATGAATCCATTTTCCAATCCGTGTTTTTGTCTTATCCTGAACCACTATGGTACACCTATAATAAGTGTTTACATTGGGACTATTTTACACTGGTTCGGAGTAGCCCAGTACCTGTCCTGCGTGACTCGTCATAGACGTACACAGAGAGAAGTAGTTCCGGCTACAATGCTCTTCCGAAAGACGCATTATTCTGTTAATAAATGCAAGTTTATTATCGCTCGCTATAGCGCCAAAAGTGTAAAAAATAAAGCCTCAACATTGATAAAGCCTCACAAATAACATGCAAGTATTGAGGCCCCAGACAACAGTCATTTAGTAATAGCCTATATTCTTTCTTTTCTTTACCTACACACCAGTGTGAATATTTTTTTGTTTTTTGCATTTCAAATAGGGCCAATTTATAGGCTTCTCCTAGGCTTACGTTTTTAAATTACAAAGGGCCTACTGATGTTTTTGTTATCATTTTCAATATTATAGGCTATTATTTGTGCATAAACATACCGTTTGTTTGAAAAAAACAAACATATTTTGTCATCCTTGCTGCAAGCTTACAAGAGCGATAATATAATTAAATGTGAAGGGGGGCCCTAAAATATTTTCTTGGGAAAAAGGGGGTCTCAGACAAAAAAAGGTTGGGAACCACTGAGCTAGACGAACAGTGATTGTCATAAAATACTGTCTACTGTTGCTACACTGCAGGATTGCTCGATAATAAAAAGTTATTAAAAGGGCTTTAAGCCGCGAAAGAGATACTGTTTCCCAAGCGACTTTGTGCACGCGCTCCGAGACGGAGTTGAACTCGGACATGCAAAGTGAAGTTTGATCTTCAGGTTTGCACCTAAATGGTTAAAAACACAGAGAAATATGTCAAAATGCCCAGCTTGGTGAGTATTCACTCAAACACTGTCGGTTATGTCTTATGTGAACATAAACAGTTGGGAAATAAGTCACATGTGTAACAGTATATTGGATCTGTGCAAAAAGTGACAGGAGCCTAATAAACCTGTGGCTGTCTATCATTAATTTTAATCAAACAACAAAACAAAAGAAGAAAATCACTCATTGCTGTTTAACAGATTTAGTTTGTCCCTATAGTGACTGGTTGAGAACAGTGCCAGCGATGTCAAGGTAATAGGTTAAATTCCCAGGGAACGCATATACCTTGACTGCATTGTAAACGCATAAATGTAAATCATAACATGCAGTGTGAATATTTTGAGTTTATTATTACCCACATCTGGTGTACGACAGTTCTACAAGGAGGACAGCAGGAAGACTCGCACTCGGACACTGATTTCTATCTCTGGTGTATCAAAGAACAGTGGAGATTTGTTAGGAACATAAGTCCCAGGTGTGGAAAACAGGTTGCTCTACCGTTCTTGAACACCAGGGGGTGTGAACCACAGAACTGTTCAGTGAAATAAGAGTCAAAGTGTCTGTTTGATATCAGTCTGCGGGAGGGACCTTCACTGATGTAACTTTGGAAGATTGTTGCTGTAATAATAACAGACTTTGTTTAAGACAGAATGCAGATACATAATGAGACATTAAAAGTCAGAAGAAATATTTTAAAAGGGAGATAAATATTGAGAGATATAATGGTCTATAAAGCTAATAGGTGTGTGTGTGTAGATGGGGGACATTGGAGACTAGACATTTCTAAAATGTCAAGGAATTTTTTTCTAACTGGAGAGTTCACTGTAAACAATCAAACTCCACTCTGCTTCTCTTCAGATCTGATTCCAGATGTCGTTCTGACACTTTTAAATGTTATAGTAACTGCGTCTTTAAAGCGTGTCTAAAAGCCCTGTGTTTAATGAAGATTTAACGGCATGATGTTGCCAACAAAAATAACTCCGTATTCTGTATTTGTGGGGTGGGGAGGTTGTTTAGGGTGTGTTACACACCATCTGAGTCACACTCGTTAAAAATCCTAAAACAAGCTCCCAAAACTAAACACACACTAGATCATTAAAAAAACATGTTTATCCTGTTTGCAAACTGTTGTGCAAATACTTGCACTTACCATATCCATTTATATTACATTTGCATTTGGCTTTGGATGTGCATGGAATATTGTTCATATTCATCAGTGTTTTCCACAGGAATTGAAACCATGAACTTGATGTGGCACATTGTTTTTAATTTATATATTTAAAAAGTACAAAATAAATAACTTTTAAGTTTTAAAAGTAAATAGAGAAAGCGGTTTATTTAATTCCTGTTTAAAATTTAGTAGCAACAAGAAAATAATACATTTGTAATAAATAATAATAATAATAATAGGTAACTAATATCACGCGGTAATAATATAAAATAATAATGTAATATAATAAATATTTAGGGCTGCACAGTTATGGCAAATCATAAGAGTTTATTATTTCCCTTAATATTGTAATAATTATTCATTTTGATGAACAGATTTTACACTCAAATATTTGTTTTAAATTTTATTTTTATGTTTGGTACATTATAATCAACAAAGCTATCCCTGCATTAAAGTTACTTTTTGAGTGTCAGATGATGATCACTTTTTCTCATAAGAATGCGTGTCATCATGAATAAACATTTATGATAATGGGAGGACACAGGACATATGAGCACCTCTGAACAGCACTTGTAGAAATTTGCCAAGACAACCCTAGTCTCAGCCTCAGACGTCACGCCCACAGACCGTTGGCAAAACGTCTGATGCACAAGGCATACAAAATAGGAAACACTTCGGGAGTTTTGAAGTGGTCATCTGATTGGTGGTTGAACTTGAAATCTACATGATTTCCTGGAGATGCGTGTTGCGTTCATTAATGGTCCGCCTGGAAACAAAGCCGTAGTAGCAGTCATGTTTTCAATTGTGACAATGAACCCTTATCAGGATCAACTAAATGCTGGATTTTCAAAAGTATGTGAAGTTCACGGCACCATTGTTGCAGTAAACTTGCACAATGTTCTTGAATGAATAATTTATTAGATGCACGCTGTTCTGTTATCATAGGGATATTTTCACGCCCCTAACCATAGCAAATGAAAGCTACGATGGGAGTTCAGACCTTCTGCCTGTCAGTCTGAAGGTCTGGCTACGCGAGACTAAAATGAGCTCTTGTGCTGTTCAATCCAAAATATAACTGAGCAGTGCTCATTCTCAGGTCACGCTTACTCGAACACACACACACACACACAGAGGGAGCTCTATTCAACTGCTGTGGCTCGTGAGAATGCCAGAAATTCTGAGCTCAGTAAAAGCCCTGAGGCCAAATGACTGTCCTTCCTTCTGTCTCTCTCCCTCTCTGTCTCTCGGTCCAGTCATGAGCTCTGGATTCATTTACCCTCGTTTCATCTCTAGCTGAACATTCGAAAAACGTTTACAAATTAAAAGATAACTTGAGAGGGAGAGCAATAAAGAATCCGTATGCAAGAGAGACAGAAACGGAGAAGGGTGTTACTGTGACAAAATACTGTGAGAATGAACAAGGAAAGAGAGAAAGGGGAAAGAAAACTAAAGATTCTTTCTAAAGAAGAAAACTAAATTCCAAAAGACAATATTCAAACTGGGATAAAAGTGTCCATGCAATCAAATTAGGGGAGGAGGGGGGGGGTACTTATTTTCAAAAATGTTACTAGTCTGTGTGTTGCCTTAAAAAGTACTCAACTAATCGGTCTTAAAGTCGGCATGAAATGAAAATCCAATCTATTTTCTTAATATGCACTGAGGAATTGTTGACAATATAATAATGTTTAATTTTTTCCCCCCTCATAATTTAGAATCAAAATGTCGTAACTCAGTCTTCCAGTGAAAACTACATGCTTGCTTCTCTGTGGAATAAACCATGACCCTTTCATACAATCAACAGCAAGATTGCATTCAGATCTGCCTCAATCCAGTCCAAGTTCCCCACCCAACATTTTTTCGGTTTTCGATAACCCGTTTTCACTCAGATGTTTGTCACAATAACGCCTTTTTCGCCTTTGTCTTCTTTTTTTCACCTTTGTTGCCATTGGCTTTTGGCTTGCTTAGTTGGGGACATTTAATTTAACATTCAACAATAATATTGATCTGCCTGCATTGACACCATTATATGAGAACTGAACTGAGCTGGACGATGACATCATGGTTTTCTCCAGAGCGGCTATATATATAAATGAACTAACTTAACTTTTTTACAACAAAAATTAAACATTTTGAATGGAAGTCAGGGTTTTTCCTGGCTCAAACCGAGGCGGAGCTGGTAAAATCCTGATCATGTATTTTAATAATAAGATAATTAACTTTGTATTTTTCGTAGACCATCATATAGCCTACTGTGTTTCCCACAGTATTTTTGTGGGTGGAGCTTGGTACCTCTAGGGGGGTCCGTGAGGAGAATTTTTTTTTGTACATTTTAAAGATAAATTCATTAATCTGGTGCACTTTGAGTCACCCGAATCCGCTGTTAAAAATAATCCACCCGCCAACCGCCCAAACCTATGATATTCTCTGATTTAGATATTATCTGCATCTGATCATCACATTACAATTATTCAAATTCTCAGTGTTAAGCATGATAATATGGAAACATATCACACTGAAGTGGGCTGATTTTAAAATAACATTTATTTAAAATAAAAGTTCTTCTTTTGGCAAAAAAATTTTTCTGCACCACCACCTATTAAAATAATAATAGTCATTTTAAAAATATATTTTTTTAATTAGAAATAAATAGAAAGAAAATGGTTTCCCAACATCTATACGAAAAATAGTATATGTACAGGTTAGGTTATTAAAGCAATAAGCCCCGCGAAGCCGTGTTTTACAGTGAATTTAGAACAATTAAAGGGATACTCCACCCAAAAATGAAAATTCTGTCATCATTTACTCACCCTCAAGTTGTTGCAAACCTGTATGAGTTTCTTTCTTCTGCTGAACACAAAGGAAGATATTTTGAAGAACGATTGGAACCAAACAGTTGTTTGGCACCATTGACTTCCAGTAGGAGGCGGCAAGCGACCGTCTTAATGAGCGTGTCATTGAGTCGTTCATTCAAACGATTCGTTCACACGGCTGATTTATTCAGAATGAGGCAGTTTATGAATGGGTCTTTGAATCTTTAACTCAACCAATTTGTTCAAAACGATGTGCCTGTGAGTTGCGCTGTGGTTCTGCTGTGATCTTTGTTTGGAACTATTTTCGCTGCTGAAACAGAACAAAAACAGTCATGCATCTAAAATGTAAGTGACTTAATTTTAACTATTTGTTTATTGAACTGTTATGAAATCAGTGTGTCGGTTTCAATCGTGATGGTATTCAGGAAAACAGCACTCAGGTCGTGTGATGTTTCTTAACTGTATAATATGTTATAAATAACTGCGCGAGCCTCAACAGCGCAACTTTGTAGTAGGCGGCCTATATTATTATCAACTATGTTTTTATTACTTGGCCCGCCCGACCCGAGGATTATGATCGGCGCAGCACTATCGGCAAACTATAGGGTTTGAGAATGGACACAAGCCGGGAACCCGCAACAGAACCGTCACGGTGGAAAAAGTGTATCTGAGAATGTGACTGTCTGTCCGAGTTTTGTCGAGAGTCGGAGGCGGCACGAAATTTGACAGAGGCGCCCGCCTCGTAATTCCCTATGCAGGAAAAACCCTGGAAGTGAAGCAACGTAACTGATGCTATAGGTCACATGACAGTGACAACATGGCGGATGTAGTACGTCTGGATTTCATTCATACGATACTGAATGTACTTTAATGGTCACGAAGCACGTTTCAAACCAAATGTAGTACCTACATAACAGTAGGCAATTTTGGACACAGCGAAAAGTAGAAATAAAAAAAGTAGAAATAAAAAGTCGGTAAACTGGTTGACCTTAGTGACAGTAAAAAATGGGATGGAAATAAAAGGAAGATATGTAAATAAATAAATACAGTAAACAGAAGAGATATTTCCAGTGAAAAGCTTCACGGCCTCTTTACTTCATATACACAAACGCACACCAACACATCTGGAGCATTCTTGACATTCTCGTGTGGTGAACGTTAGTGTTTAGTGTCAGATTGATGAATAGAGACTGACGCCCACATACACAGGTCTATATCTAGATATATCCAAATCTATGCAGATTTTGGGGCAAAATCATATTGTCAGTATAGAGACAGTATAAGTCTGATTGATTATTTCCCAAACTAATGGCTTTTTTATGTTAACAATATAATTTGATACACGTTTTGTGTATGTGTGTGCGCACACATGTGGAGGCAAAGAGTTCCTTAGGAGGTCACCGTGAATTTAGTAATGCAGTGTTCATTATGGGTTGAGATGAATAGTGTGTGTGTGTGAGTGCACACTGAGTTCAAATGAATAGTTTCATTGTGGCATCATGAGGAAAAGGCCTTCTTAAATCTCTATTGTACTCACTCAAACTGAGATATCATTGTGCCGTAGTGGATTACACTCTTTAATACTCTTACAACTGTATTTGAGCTATCACTTTAAATAACTAGATAAGAGCTTCCGAAACTGATTATCTCGCAGTCGATATATGAGCCCAAAGTTAACTGCCATTTCAGAGGCTTTTATTTTACAAAAATAATATAAAGGAAGTGTGTAGGAAGGAAGTGGGTGTGAGATCAAGGGTGTCCTGACTACATTGGGACTCCTCGAACTGCAAGGAGTGGGGGAAAGGTCAAAAGTGGAAGATCAGTCCAGGGTCAGTGGGAGAGAGGTGGCCCAGTTCCACTGTACTTCAGAGGGCATTTTTTTTCTGCACCACCACCTATTAAAATAATAATAGTCATTTTAAAAATATATTTTTTTAATTAGAAATAAATAGAAAGAAAATTGTTTCCCAACATCTATACGAAAAATAGTATATGTACAGGTTAGGTTATTAAAGCAATAAGCCCCGCGAAGCCGTGTTTTACAGTGAATTTAGAACAATTAAAGGGATACTCCACCCAAAAATGAAAATTCTGTCATCATTTACTCACCCTCAAGTTGTTGCAAACCTGTATGAGTTTCTTTCTTCTGCTGAACACAAAGGAAGATATTTTGAAGAACGATTGGAACCAAACAGTTGTTTGGCACCATTGACTTCCATAGTAGAAAAAAAAAATACTATGGAAGTCAATGGTGCCAAAGATCCAATCGTTCTTCAAAATATCTTCCTTTGTGTTCAGCAGAAGAAAGAAACTCATACAGGTTTGCAACAACTTGAGGGTGAGTAAATGATGACAGAATTTTCATTTTTGGGTGGAGTATCCCTTTATGGGTGTTGTTAAGCATGACACATAGCGGAAAAAATGTACTCACTGCTCTTGACTGAATAACTTTTGTAACTTTAAGGATTAATCCATATTTAATTTATACAATGAAGACTACATGCAGGGCTATTTTACAGTTGATTATTCATTTTCTCAACCTGAAAATGACTGACAGTAATAAAAATATTTTTTTATTACTGACAGTTTACTTGTCTTTAAGAATATTTGAAATGTATATAAGTTTGGCTAGTAGTTTTTGGTGTCACACAACCTTATGATTATGGGTCAAAAATAAAGAAAATAACTAGGCCTATTTTATTTATTTATAATTTTTTTGTGGTGGGAAAAGTAAAAATTTTAACCATTGGCCTGACTGGGCCAGGAGAAACAAACCTTATCATTGAGCCCTGGGGGTGATTTCGGACACAGCCCATGTTTACAGTGAAGTGGTGAAAACCCAGGTGTTTCTTATCATCTGTTCTGAGTGGTGTTTTTTACTATCATAAGCCAAAACGTGCATGGGCTGACTTGATGTGATGATGATGAAACTGAGGCAGTTTCTTTTTGAGAGTGTGAGTAAATCTATCACAGGGTGATACGCTTTTTGAGAGGGTGGTGGATTAAACATGGTCCTATTCCAGGGTTTTTCCTGCATTGGCAATATTTTGGCGGCCACCAAACTGAATCTTTGTCCCACCAAATATTTAATCGATCATTTAATGTGACTATACCTGCCATTCTTCAGTACCGGTACCCACTGATAGCCAGCTGCTTTAAAGGCACAATATGTAAATTTTGCCACTAGAGGTAGCTTATTTAAAACAAAAGGCGGTGGAGCTATTATTATGCCGCAGACGGTGCTTTTGCTTCTTCCGGTCATGTGTATTTGGGGTAAGCAGCACTGTTTTATCATATTCGACACATTTGAGTGTGTTGAAAGTTATGTTACAATGCTGCTTTGTGCGTTCGCTACTATGCGGCTACTATGAGACACTTGTTGCACATTGCAGTGAGCTAGATAGATATTAGGCATGGTAAATCATGGTACTCGTGGTAAATCAAGAAAACAAGATTTAAACATAATGGGCCCTATTTTAACGATCTAATAGCATGGTCTAAAGCACACGGCGCAAGTGCACTTAGGGCGTGTCCGAATCCACTTCTGCTAGTTTAACGACGGGAAAAAGGTTCGGTGCGCGGTGCATGGTCTAAAAGGGTTGTCCTTGTTCTCCTAATGAGTAATGGGTGTGTTTTGGGCGTAATGTGAAATAAACCAACCAGAGTCTCATTTCCCATTCCCTTTAAAAGCCAATTGCGCTTGTGCTATGGCGAATTCGCTATTTACATGACGGAATTTGCTGGCGGAAAGACTGAACGCGTCCCAAGAGCGCAAGTGGATCTGCTCGTGCTCGAGGTTAGAGGCGTGCAAGCAGACCATCTACGGACAAGCCGGATTCCACCATATCTTTATGTACACAATATTAATCTTTTACATTGTTATCCTTTTATTTTTAATATTTGGCTAGTTTGTGTGCTGCTGCACGTCCTTGTGTGTGTAATAAGCAGAGTGTAAGTGCGTTGTGGACACGCCTATAGGCGCAAGAAAATATTGCAGTCTATTTCAGTTCCTCAAAATAGCAACGCACCAACAATGCGCCTGAACACACCTCGTTTTCAGACCAGCACGCCCATGGGCACACAAATAGGTGCAAATGCATTTGCCATTTAAACAACGTGGCGCAGGAAGTGAAAATGATAACTGCGTCGGGCTGAAACTAGCAAAAGACACTTGAGTCGCGCTTGGCGCTGCATTGCGCCGGGTGTATGATAGGGCCCTATAAGACTCACTGAACTGTATAACAATGATTAGTTTTCTGTCGATGAATGTATCCAAACAGTTGCTCACCTGTCTAATAAAACACATAATATATTAACGTGTCTTTGGTGTTTCCATGGTTTCTACAAAACAAAACCGGAAATTGAGGGCAACGCGGGTATGATGTTATTGATAGGCGACGCACGGGCGTGGTCCGTGTCCTGGTTAAAATTGCTGATTTCTCTGGATTTAAACATTCTTGGAAACATTTGGGATAATGTGTTCACAAGTCAACAAAATATATAACATTGTTCTAGTGGTTTTTGGATATTTTAATTAAAAAATCGTACATATTGTGCCTTTAAAACACTCCCAAGTGCAAAGGCCAATCAGATGTGTTTAAGTTAGTCACAATCCCCTCAACACCGCTCAAAACAGCTGAGTTTTTGTTCAGCACACTCACGAATCCTTTCATTATAACCAACTAAGTATAAACATGATGTCAAAAAGACATCATTGACATCAGCTCCACAGTGGCTATAGCACTTGGTATCTGTTTTCATTCAGTTACTTACTACTCTCCCATTGTGTGCAATAACGTATGCAGTACTTTACTGCCTATTGTGCAATAACCTGTATGATCTGCTGTGAAAGATCTGTGCAATACTTGACAGCTCACTACTTGTGCCAATAGTATGCAAAACTTACGTCTCTTCTGTTATATGCCCCAGCTGTGCAATAAGTGTGCAATAGTCAATACTCCACACTGCTTTTGTACTTTAGACATTGTTATGGAATAACTTGCTTAATTTGCACTACTGCCTTGACTGAACTTGTTTTGTATTGTATTGGTTTAGGTCATTTGACTTAGACTATATACATGTATATTAATTTAAATTGGACGTTTAGTTTGCACTAGTTATATGTGATTGCACTGTAAGGATTGCACTGATTTTGCTGTACTTTGTATTGTAACAATAAAGAATCTTGAATCTTGAGATTCATTGCACAGATTCATTGATTATAACATTGAGTTTTCGCAAGAGTGTTTACCTCGCATTGTAATTGACAGCTTTAAATGATTATAATGCAAAATGTAATGAAATCTGTATTGTAATTTAAAAGTAAAAAAAACTATTTGGAAAATTTCTTCATATTTATACAGTGTAGTGCCCTATTTTACAGCCTTTTATTACAGTGTATTTTTCATGCTGCTAAATACACACTGCAAAGTTTCTGAATTGAAAACCGTATTTAAATGCGCAGTTGAATCCGATAGACGAGCTGAGCTGCTTTTCCACCAACAGGCCAAACGGTTTTAAGAACGGTATGGAGCGGTTCCGGTTATATTTCCACTTGAGATTGGTTGGGCACGGCATCATTACAAACACCCCTTAGCCTGGAATAATCAGAACGGTTGGCTAACCATGCCGATAAAATCCTACATTGCCACTCAGGATTGGTCACTTAATAGTTTCTCTGTAGCTGGCCAAGCGTGTTATTTGAGTGAAGTTAACGCAAGTTAATAATAAAGTTGAAAGAAATATCTGATCATCATCAGTGACAATCAACGGAGAGCTTACAGATCACTTATATAAAGCTGTATAAAGCTTATATAAAGAATGATCGGGATCGGCCGTTCATGATGACAAGAAATCGGTAGTCGGCATCGGCTGCAAAAATCCTGATCGGAGCATCCCTAGTGTTACTCACAACAATATATAGATAAGACGATCTCGGTCTGCACGAAACATTTTACGTGTACGTGTAGCCATACTGATTTAAGTATGAAGCAGAAATAAATAAATAGATGTTTTTCCAACATCTAATGGAAAATAGGAATAGTATAGATGTTCTTGAACCCAATCAAAAGGAATAGTTCACCTAAAAATCACCTTTTTTTAAAAAAATAAGACAATCCTAGATGATGATAATAATAATAAGCTTGCTAATGTTTTGAAGGCATGTAGTAGATGTGCAACTGCTTTTTGGAATTATTTTTACATAATTTTACAAGTAGAACATACACGTGTATAACTACTTCAAAGGTGGATTACTAAAAAAAAAAACTGACGCTTCAATGACTAATATATTTGAACTACTTTAAAAGTGTATTTCTATCTGTCTTAACTCAAAGTTTAAGTCTAAGATCTCTCTTGTTAATGAATTAGTACGACACCTAGATTCCCCAAATTAAAGGGGCGAGCTAATTAAAGCGCTTTGTGCCTGTTCTACCACCCTCCTGTGAGACAGTATCCTGTGACATCACTAATCATAGTTGCTATGGCAGCAGTTGTCCTGGAAACCTGGTTGCAAACACCTGTCTGTGACCACTCCCAATGTCTCCCATTTGCATTACAACACAAGCTGATCAAATCTATATAACAGTAGATGTGTGTGTTTGATAAATGTCTAAAAAATAACCAGGAAGCAGAATATATACGTCATGTTTCAAATCCACTGAATGTTTATAATGTATTTGCATAAAACACAAGGCTTCCTTGTGCAAACCAACTGATCGTATTAGTGATAAAAAAAAACATGATCAGCTAAACAAAGGATTGTATTTCACTGTTACTCTACTGCAATGTATACCTTTTAATATCTGTGTGTGTGTGTGTGTGTGTGTGTGTGTGTGTGTGTGTGTGTGTGTGTGTGTGTGAATGAGGAAATCAGTCCATCTCTTCCTGGAGTAGTTTATTGCTCCATTTTAAAGGTTATCTAAGATTGTATGAATAATGGGATTGTTGAAAGAACAGTAGCCGCTAGTGCATCTCACACAGATACAGTATTATATAGACTAAGTACCCTGTAAAATACTAGACCCACCCAGAGTCAGGGGACTGGGCTGAGACCCATTGACCTGGAGAAGTTCTCTCTTTCTTAAATACAGATGAACAGACATGCGCGCGCACATACACACACACACGTGGTCGTGTACACAAACACAGGAAAGAGTGTGCACATCCTCTTTTCTAAAGTGACAGACGAGAAAAAAAAACAAGCTTTTCTTTCACATATCATTATCACATTACTAACAAGTATTTTCAAAAACGTTGCTTCTCCATTCCCACTTTCTGTGCTATATTAATAGTAAAATTTTATAAAAAGACTGTAAAGTTTATGTGTAAATATTCAAGATTCGCATCTATTAGGAGTATGACCTCAAAGGCAAAAAAAATGGAGTAAAAATGTAATTTAGAAAAATACAATAAATCCTAAAGCTAAATCTAATCCATCAATCAACCATAGTTTATTTGCTCCTTTTTCCTGACCATATATAAAAATATTTTCGGCTTAACAGAATGATTCAGAAAGCTACAATGATAATCGTATCAGGGACATAACACAGGGAAAACCCCCCAAATTCAAGCTCAAATTCAGTGTATTCTCTCAGAGCAATCCGATCTCCAAAGAGAGTGCCTGAAACCCTGAATCCTATATTGAGCCTGGAAATCCAAGAGAGCTGTGGGAATGACGGAGAGCTGACCGGTCTGATAAAGGGAGAGACAGACAGAGAGAGGGGAATTTTGGAGTTAAGGAGGGGGAGCAGCAGAGCAGCTGGTGTTTCACAAAGAGGAAGGGGGAAGAGAGAAGAGAGCAAAGAGAAAGAGAGAGAGAGAGAGAGAGAGAGAGAGAGAGAGAGAGAGAGAGAGAGAGAGAGAGAGAGAGAGAGAGAGAGAGAGAGAGAGAGAGAGAGAGAGAGAGAGAGAGAGAGAGAGAGAGAGAGAGAGAGAGAGAGAGAGAGAGAGAGAGAGAGATTACAGGCGCTACTACACCCTGCGGATCAGTTTACAACACCCTAACTGTTGCATGCTCTCTCAGACAAAGAGCAACAGGGCCGTGTGGATGGGAGGGGAGGATGTGTCTCTCTGCAGAATATGCTGGCTTTCACAGCATTAAATATTCATCACTCTGGGATGTATTAACAGGATGGCTTCCAAATAAATGATTTCACGGGGTGAGCCGAATTGAAATTCCTGCATTGAACCAGGAAACAGTGGTTTTTAAGTGCTTTATAAAAATCGGAGATTAGCATAACAATAGAACATTAATTTAACACACAGAGAGAGAACAAAGTTTAATCGTGTACATTAGTGACATTTCTTTCTTCCTGAATAACAAATCAAGCAGTTAAACTGCAAATGAACAATTAGATCAAGGGAATGAGAGAAAGAGGGCTTTAGAGAGAAAGAGAGAAACAGTGATTGAGTACTTCGCATCAAGATCAATGTATGGAGGACTAGCCCAAGGCATTGAAATAATGAAAGTGTGGTTTTAGTAATGGAACAGTTATGCAAGCTGCACTAATGCTTCAGAACGTTGGATAATGAGTGGAACTCATCATGGACACAGAACTGATGACGTCATAATGGGGAGGAGCTGGAATAAAAAATAAATAAAAAAGCTTTGGAACACATGGCCAGAGTTTGCCTTTATGAGGTCATGAGAAGATGCAGCTGTTTTACACTTGGGGGGAAGAAAATGGGGAGGGAAGCGATCGAGTTTCTGAACCACCCATCAAAGTTATTAAACCAGCTGTTGATTAGCTTAAAAACAGGAATACGCCAGACCAGCTCCAACCTTCACTGGAGATCATGCACTGGTATTAAAATTCAAGTTGATACAGATAAGCCGATAAATTATTTTCATGGTATGGCCGATAACCAATAAATTAATAAATTGTAGATTAAATTCTTGTGCAATGAGGGCTAGACAATACTCACTCTCCTCCAACAACCTTTCAATCATTAGAACGCAGCAATTAGCAAACAATGACAATCAATCAACTTTAATCAATTGACAGCAAGGGTAATAAATGTAAAAATAGAGGAAGCAAACATGCACAGTAAAATATCCAATATTTTATGTTTGATTGTTCAAAAAACGCATTATTTTTTCACATATTTTACATTATTACAGGTCCTCACTCCCCAGTCTGGTTGAATGTGTCGTTTTCGATGAAGCCCCTCCTTCCGAAATACGAAATGTGCTGTAATTGGTTAGCTGGCCCAGTGTGTTGTGATTGGCAGTGCTTAGTGCGTGTTCGGGAAATGTCCTGCCCCTCCATAACTGGGAGTTCTTTTCTAGTGTAAATATTAACGATGGCATCCATTTCAAACTATTTCGGTGAACAGTCTTAAAAAAGCAAGAGCTTACAAAAGCTACAGTAAACACTACATCAATACTGTAATGTTAGTTAGCAGACTAGCAGAGGCAAAGCTTTGCCCTTTCGTTTACATCATAGCTATATGAGCTTATAATTGGACTACAAATAATAATACATATAAGTTGTGATCCATAAACAACAGATTGTCTCGACAAAATGGTAATGGCTACGTCTTTCAGGAGAAGCTTTTGTGCATATAGCCTGCATTGTACTCTCTTCTGGAAGCTGTTCTCCGTAAAATGTGCAGCGCACAGACAAACGTTGAGGTTATAATGTTCAGGAACGGTGTTAAAAATAAATTTCAACCTCTCTAAGTTTGTTAACTCTAGGACAAACTTTTTCCAGCGACAACAACTCTTCCTTTTCTATAAAGCAGCCCAAGATGGTCTCACCCCTTTGATGCGTGTTCCCAGGGGTGGGGTTTATGTAAATTTTAGGGTTTGTGATGTCACCAACCCAGGAAGAAGCTTGTTGTAGTCCCTACCAGCCGTTTGTTGTAGTCCTAAAAAAGGGATTTCTGTAAAAGAAAATATCTCCCTTTGCATTGAACTTCGAGCGTCGTAACTTTGCAAATGTGGTTTATGCTCAAACAGCAACATTACACACTAACTAAAGTTAAAAACGTGAAATCATAATCAAGGACCCCTTTAAATAATAAAAAAAAACATAAAAGGCACAAAAAAAAAGAAGCAAATGTTACACCTTAGCAACAGTATTGAGAGATGGATATTTACACAAACCACTAGCTAAATTCAAGTTAGTCCAATCCAGGTGGTCAACAAACATGACAGCAGCGAGTCACCAGTACACACACACACACTAGGGGTCAGTAAATAGGCTGAGGGTGTGGCGGTAGAGCACAACATGAAGTCAATGCTGAATACGATCTGGAGCTGTGGTAACACAATGGAGTCCATTATGCCTGAGCATCAGTCTCATGCCCTCATGATCCCCCCCAAAAACTGCACAATCAGCCAAACACACCACAGCCAATCAGATCTCAGCAATAACTTTTCTGGCAAACAGAGATGCAGATAGATACTGACAAGTGCACTCTTCTTAGCAAGCTCATCTTTGAGCATCCTCGCCAAATCAAATCCAAATGTTAACAGTAATAAAACAAAAACAACATAATCTTTCTTATCACACTCTTAAAAATAAAACACTGATTTTTAGCACTGATGGCTCTTTATATTATTGAAGTAAGAAAGTAAGAGTTTCTAAGTAAGTTCTAAGTAAGAAAATAATGACTCTTTTAAGAACTGTTCACTAAATGGTTCTTCTGTGGCATTGCTGCAAAAAAAAAAAAAAACTTTCTGAACCTTTACTTTCATACTTTCAAGAACACCAAAAATACAGTTCACTCATGAGGTGTTTTGAGTCTGGCTTTGGTTTGGTTTTGGTTTTTGGTTTGGTTTCAGAACAATTTGTTAGTGAATCAGACTCAACCAGAGTTTAAGTTCTTGAGTGACTTGAGTTAACAACTTACCAGGAGGGAAGATCTAAATGTATGGGGGGGTTGGGATAATACATGTATTGTATTTATTTGGATAATGCCAATTTCCATTTTGAGGTGAACTACTTTAACCAACTGTGTTCATTGCAATAAAACTCCTTACTAGATCAAATTAACTTCCAATTTCCATTGACACAAAATGAAACCAAACAGGTACACCTAATTCTATAGACCTACATACAGGCGCATCGATTTGCTGATGGTATGTACTTATTAGGGATGGGGCCGATCCGATCCAGTATCGGTATCGGGACCGATACCAGCGTAAATTCACGTATCGGATTTTCCCGATCCAACCTGCGGAGATATCCGATATCCATGAGCCATGTCTGCGCTTTAACGTTGTCTGCTGAAATGACTCCAAAATTGGTTCCCGCCGGCTAGTCTGCTAGCTGGCTGCAAACTGTGGAATGGATTTCCTGAACGGAGGCGCGGCTCAAATAGACACAGAGTCATGAGACACGCCTCCGCTCAGAAAATCCATTCCGCAGTTTGCAGCCAGCTAGCAGGAAAGCATTGAGCAGCATTATGTCCGCTGTGTGGAAAAACTTCACACTGGAAACACTGCAGAGCAAGACAGCAAAATGCAATGTTTGCAAAGCTGTAATTCAGAGAGGTGGAAGCTCCCTCGCGTCGGTCAACACAACGAACGCAATCAAACATTTAAAAAAGCACCACGTTAAAGAGCACGAGGATTTTTTAGCCAGTGGGCAGAAAGACAACGGGAGCCGTTTTATTGATAGTGTGTGTGTGTGCGTGTGTGTGTGTGCGTTAAGGCCCTTGCACAGAGATGGTCCTCACTGCAGAACATGAAATCCACGGGGAGGAGTCGGATCCAGATCCAACTCCTCCCACCTTACATATACCTAAACCTACCCATCTCCGCCCCCTGATCCCTAAACACACCCCTAATCCCTAAACCCACCCCTAATCCTACCCATCTCCACCCCTCGGATCTTGATCCGACTCCTCCCCGTGGATCTTATGTACTGCATTGAGGTGCTACTGCTTGCACACGGAGTCCGAAATTCACGTCTGAAATTTTCGCACGTTAAAAAATAAATACGACCTCACGTTATGTCAATCACGCTTGCATATATTGCCACTGAAACTTTCGTCCGTCATAAAAAAAAATCTGCGTTTTTCGCATCCGTAGCAAGAAGTTTTAATAGAGTTTGAATGGTGTTTTGACAATTCAGAGCAGCTGAATCACGAATAGCCTACGAAAATGTTGGACTATTGCACTTTTCTTATATTTCTAATATTTTACATTTTAAAACCTTGATTTGTTGATGCTACAAGAGCCAGTGTACTTGTTTTTTTGCTGTTGATGCAAACTGTTTTATTGATAGTGTGTGTGTGTAAGATGTTTACACTTGCACTTTTCTTATATTTCAAGACTCAAGTATTTGACATTTTGGGAATGTAATAAATATTGACATGACAATCAATTTAAAACCCTTACAGTTGCATATTTGCTTTCAGAATGGGATTTTTCCTGTTAACAGGATTTCCTGTTTTTCTGACCTTATATTTACCTAAAGTTGCCTTTTAGGACATAGATACGTACATATCATACTTGCCTGTTGAGAGGAGTTTATTTCAGCATCATATAAAATCAACAATAATGATGATAATAATATTAAAGCAAACACAGCTCTGGTATCGGAATAGAATCGGTATCGGCCGATATCCAAATTCAGGTATCGGGATCGGATCGGAAGTGAAAAAATGTGGATCGGTGCATCCCTAGTACTTATTGACAAAAACAATACGCAACTGTGTTAAAAGCCAGTGAAGTGAAGACAGGACAGCAAAAAGGGAATTAACCTACTCTTCAAACCCCATTAAGCTGGTCTAATGCGTAGAGGGCTGGGAACTTACTTAATAAAACACACAGATACACAACAAGAGTTCACAGCGATAAGGCTTTGTGGAACATGCTAGTCTAGCACATAACATTAAGTTCTGTCGTGCTCCATCTGTGAACTAGTAATCTAGTGAGCAAATAAACTGTTAGGGTGTTAGCTTGAGATGCATCTGTGTGCAGAATCGCCTGCTGTGAGGATAAGAAAGATAAGATCATTGCATCTGAATTTGAAACTTGAGGGAACTCTCAACAAAACAAAACAAAAATGATGCTCATTATGTGAATCAGCTGTTGTCATTCAGTCGCTGACATAATCACATTCACATTCCTGATGACTGTTCTTGCTAAGTCATCCTATGTGTGGACACAAGTGTGTGTGTGCATGAGGCTATGTCCACATTGTTGGTTGTAACCATATATGAGATGCCTCATGAAAAAGGGAAAATATGTGTAGGAGTCAGACTATGACTTTGTTGGTGTTTTCCATGTTGTCTGCAAGTATCTGGTCACTTATAACAACAATCAGTCACATTCAGCAACATTACACGAATACCTACAAAAAGGTTTAAATTGGGAAAACAGTGGTGGCCTTAAAGAAGCTTTAAAAGATTAAAGTGCTGCAGATACATTAACTGGACTAGTGATAGTCAATGAATCAGCCAGACTGATTAATCTGCCGATACTTCAGCATATTATCCAAATATGATTTATTAATGGAAGTGTTCTCCCTTTTTTCAGATTAAAAATCGTACCACAATTTTTTCTGCTTTCAACTTTTCAAAAACTTGTCATCATATTACCGTGATCTTGTTTCAAAACTGTATGACTTTATTTTTTCTGTGGGACATAAAAGATATTTTGAGAAATGTTTTTTTTTTTTATCATACCATAATCAACGGTGACAAAAAGAGGTTACCGACATTCTTCAAAATATCTTTGTGTTCCACAAAATAAAGAAAATGATATAGGTTTGAAACTACATGATGACAGAACTTTTATTTTGGGGTGAATTACTCTTTAAAGCATAAATGTAAAAGTAGCATACAGCTTTACCATATGAAATGTACTATACATAATATTATTCAATTCCAAAAAATTATATTGAAAACAAAAAATTAAAAAAAATATTGAAAAGGAAACAAAAAAGAACCCTTCGGTTAAATCGTCTAAATTGGTTATTCGGATAATCTGCTGAAAATTCCTAAATATCCTCAGTCTGTCTGATATATCGACTATCACTAGTCCAGTTAATGGTGCTCTTTTAAAGCTTCTTGATGGACATTTGTTTTAAACTGCTTTTGACATTTTTCCAAAAGAATCTGGTCAGCATATGTGCCCATGTTACACAACACAAGAGTGTTGGCTTACATTTAATTGACCATGAATAGAAATACACATAAAACATTTCTTTAAACACTTTCCAGAAACCATAAAAGGGGGAAGATTATCTATACAAGGCCTAAACTTAGCCTACATTTTACTTGTTTCGGTTCAATAAGATTTTATGTGAACAATTCTCTGGCACACCACAACGAGAAAACATAAATATTGGTGTTTAAAACAGAGCAGGTCTAAAACAACCCAAGCTATCAAGCTCAACAGGGTTTTCCAAATGAACTGCAGTATATTAGTGTACAACCCAAACATTTTGACTTGTGTTTAGCCACCACAAATGTCTCTTTACACCATAAAGGGGGAGAAATGGCCCCTCAGATGAAGGGTGGATGGGGGACTCCATCGCTTTAGAGATAAACTCAGTCATTCTTCAATTCCGATGAGCTTTCTAAGTAAAAGTGAATGCATCTCATGGGTCTTAAAAGCAACTCTATTGTCTGCCCCCCAAATCCATGGGATTATTTTGGTATAATAAAACACGTGAGGGGTTTTAGGATCTAACTAGAAGGGTGCAATAATCTAACTGTAAATTTTTGAGGGGGTTATTCTGTAATAAGCAGTCAACTTACTTGGATGGAGTCATTTGCCATGGTTGTATCTGGAGTGGCGTTTGTATCAGGACACCCAAATTGTCGTTCCTCCTCTTCCTAGATTCTCAATGATAGCCGACAATGTCAGCTCTCAATGCAACAGTTTAAGATCCAGCAGCGGTTGAACGACTTATTAAAACTCTGTGCATGTAATAAATGCTGTTTCATCACTGTCAGACCTGATGCAGGTTGTCATCTGGACAAAACCGAAGCTTCGAAAATTCCTTCAATTTAAAATAAAACAACTGCATGTAAAACATTATATAAAAGCATTAGCTATATAAATGGCAACGTTCAATCAAACTATAATCTGGCATATCGACAGCTTGCCGTTAAATCGTAGCCTATGTATTTTTCCATGATAGCGCCCTAAAATAGTTCTTCTGGTGGAGCTCGTTACAGATGAATACATGTACCGCATTGGTCAGGGTAACTGGTCAAAAGAGTTGAGCTTTTCTTCTTCATCTGAAAACACCAACGCGTATATTCAGTTCAACAGCTAGCTCATTATCAAACGAGGCCCGAGGAGTTCACATTCACAGCCGGTGAATAATACAACAATCCGTTCCTCTGGAAAAAAGATACTGTCGCCGCTCTCCAGTGTGTTCCTCGCGCGCCAGTGATGAGGCTCGTGTACTATCTCCGGGCGCGAGCATTGTGGACGCAGGCAGTGCGCCGGTTGCGCGCTCTTGCGGGTCACGTGATGTCGCATTGTGTTCACAAGCAAATGAATTTGGTTTCATCACTCCCTCATGGCAAACAACATTTACAGCTGTTGATTCACACCGCAATATATATATATGTTCAAATGTTACAGCGGTTAACAAATCTGTATTTTAAAATAAAAAGTCGTACGTTACTTTGTTAAACATTAAGCTTTTAAACTGAGCAACTTTCAACTAAGACTAAATTTACTTCAAAATAAAGGCTAAGATATTGTAGACATCCAAAATACGATACTTAATATATTGTGTGCGACTGTCATTACTTTTCTCTGAAATACCAATTAAATATATGAAAGCTTCTTTCCGCCACAGAATAAAAAATAAAAATTATCTCACTTTCTCATTTTATCTTTATTTTATCTCACAATTCTGACTTTTTTCCTCGCAGAGTTGACAAGATCACATCTTGCTAAAGGGACCAAAAATATTGATGACTCAAACTGCATCAATATAACTCAAACCAGAATGAGTTATAAAAACGTGAGATTTTTATATTTTTTATATATATATTTATATATATGTGTAAACTAATTAATTTTAAATTACTTAAAACGATTCCTTAAAATAATTTAAAACTATTCCTATCATGATGCATGCGATTACCACTTAAAACGTAGGCCTAATATTTGAGTTTGCACACAGATTAAATAAACTGTAAAATTATGACATTTATTTGTTACCTTGTTGTAGATAAGTACAACCTGGTACAACTCTGATACCCGTTGCTGGGAGTGTTTCGGAGTCCTAGCAGGTTCAAGAGTAGGAAATACAAGTATGGTCATAACGAATAGCTTTTCAACGGTCGAGGGAAATACAAATATGGTCATGGCGAGTAAAACGACAACGGGCGTGGAAATACAAATACGGTAACGGAAATCACTCAAACCTCTAAACTGCGCCACTTTGCCACAATAATTTGTATTTTTCTCATTTTTCTATTTATTAGTTTAGTCACAGGTGCAATACAATGTACAGACTAAAATTAATAAGCAAAGTCAACAATTAGCCGTCAAAGTTTGTGACATTGCAGGTATGACATATTTTACTAATTTTGTCACGTGTATGTTGACGTGTTTGCAGACGATGATCGATTGTGTTAGCAAGGATGCACATGCAGTCGTCAATTACTTTTAAAAGTATTTTACACACGTTTCTTGTCACAGAGCTCATTATTTAATGGTTTCAGGTTGTCTGATTAAGCCATGATGGCAAACTCAGAGCATGATGAGTCTTCACTATGTAAAGAGAATGAAGCAACCCAGTCTTTGAGAGAAGTAGGAACATTTACACAGACTGTTGAAGGTAGGCTACTGGAAATATTTTTTTTTTTTTGCTAATCATTTATCCATTCCCAGCCCAAACCCAGAGCCACATTGATGCGTAAAATACTGCTTTTGTTTACAGAAGACACTACAATGGCGCCCTCTTTTGGTGATGAGAGGTCATTTTTGGGTGAAGGTCCTGCCGCAGGAAACACTTCTCCGTCCTCTCAGGATAAGAGAATGATTGATGAAAAAATCTCTCCCATAGAAAACCAACTTCAGTACTTGCTGAACAAGGCAGATGAGTTTCAAACACAGCTTTTGTGGAGGTGCGGTTATATCTAGAAAAAGAAGATTTTGATTGTTTTCTGTCAATGTCTCATGATTAATTATGCTTTAATAAGCCAACATATGTTATTGGATCTTTATTATTGTTGTTTTGATATTAGAAGAGACGAGAAAACACAGTTTTATTATACAAAAGCAACTACGTCAACACAGAAAGAAAAAAAAAGCTGTACCTATGAAAACATTTCATTGGGTCTCTTTTTTAACAGCCAAATGTCTTCTGATGTTACCCATCTGATAAAAAAAAAATCTGCTCTTGTATTTATTGTTGTTATAGCCAAGACTGCCTCCAGAATTATGAGTTTGTCCATATTGTCCCAATGTTTCTGCAAACTTGTCAGTCGTACTTCACTTACTTGGAGTCCACAGCCAGAAACTCCAACCCCTTCCGCCCACCTCTGTCCACATATATTCGCACACAGGTGAGAGACTGATTTATTCTGCACATCTCAGGCTCTGCATTGTGGGAATAACTCAAATATTCACTGTGTTTGTATCCATCACAGCTTTTGCAGTTCTCTCAGCAACTGTGTTCTCGTCTGGAACAGCTGATGTTGCTGTACGCCTCCTTCAGTTTCGTCTCACTGGAGGAATCTGATCCACTGAGGTACAAACCAATTAAAAATCATAGATAAAGACAGGCAGCAGACTTGGCAATGACGGTGAAGAGTCAGTCAGAAGATATGGATCCTTTATTAGCACAAAAGAAAGGTTCTCAGTCAGAGGCCTGTTTTTTTGGATGTAGTCATAAAGTGTAGTCATAAAATACCCAGGGGTTGCATTATTTCTGTTAGTACTATTTATTTTGTTGCAGATTTTCACTAAGTATCTCTTTCTACAGTATCTCACACTTCTATATTGGCCAGTGTCAAATAGACAACATGAAGCTGTCAATCTTCCGATACTGTTGCCCCACCCCCTTTCTTGCCACAGCCAGTACTGGGCTATACAAGCGTATGCGCTGGAATGTGGATCGAGAGATACAGGGAGGAGAAGGAAAGACGTTTGACAGTGCAGAGTTGTAAGTGAGGTTTAGTCAGAGAGACAGTCATTTAAAGGTCCCATCCCATTTGTTTGTAAAAAGGAGTAAGGGGAATTTTATTGTATTTTTACTTATATTTCGATAGTAATTTTTATTATTACTACCGTATAATAATTTTATACAATACCTGTTATTAGTTAATAATAATGTCATTTAAACATCCATTTTCAGCCAAAGCAACTTTGTTAGATGCACAGGGAAACACTGATAACCGTGTAAGAGTAATATCTCAACAAATATCCAGTTTCTTGTTCACTTTGGCATGGGATTGAATTATATTGTATGTGTTAAGAGTCTTATTTTGTGTGTGTGTGTGTTTTAGCTTATTAACACCAAAAACATTCTAAATTCCATTACAAATCTCAGGTTAATTATCAAAAAGAGAACATAAGTCATATTTTGGCGCTGAATAATGCCACATCTTAATTTTTACAACAACCCCTTACTACCTCCACAGTTACTTTCTGTGCTGCGAGGATGTCATTGAGACTCAAGATGAGAAGGATGGAGAGGGAACATGCGAGGGAGAAAATACAGAGAGAGAGAAAAGAGTGGCAAGGATTTGGTCTATTGGTCGGTGGGTCCAGACATACCCTGACCCAGAGGACATCACTGATTGGTAATGTACTGCCCTCAGTTCAATAGGAAAAGATGGAGAAAAGATTATTAAATGCATTACTATCTACTCATACACTCACCTAAAGGATTAGTAGGAACACATACTAATACTGTGTTTGACCCCCTTTCGCCTTCAGAACTGCCTTAATTCTAAGTGGCATTGATTCAACAAGGTGCTGAAAGCATTCTTTAGAAATGTTGGCCCATATTGATAGGATAGCATCTTGCAGTTGATGGAGATTTGTGGGATGCACATCCAGGGCACGAAGCTCCCGTTCCACCCCATCCCAAAGATGCTCTATTGGGTTGAGATCTGGTGACTGTGGGGGCCATTTTAGTACAGTGAACTCATTGTCATGTTCAAGAAACCAATTTGAAATGATTCGAGCTTTGTGACATGGTGCATTATCCTGCTGGAAGTAGCCATCAGAGGATGGGTACATGGTGGCCATAAAGGGATGGACATGGTCAGAAACAATGCTCAGGTAGGCCGTGGCATTTAAACGATGCCCAATTGGCACTAAGGGGCCTAAAGTGTGCCAAGAAAACATCCCCACACCATTACACCACCACCACCAGCCTGCACAGTGGTAACAAGGCATGATGGTTCCATGTTCTCATTCTGTTTACGCCAAATTCTGACTCTACCATATGAATGTCTCAACAGAAATCGAGACTCATCAGACCAGGCAACATTTTTTCAGTCTTCAACTGTCTAATTTTGGTGAGCTCATGCAAATTGTAGCCTCTTTTTCCTATTTGTAGTGGAGATGAGTGGTACCCGGTGGGGTCTTCTGCTGTTGTAGCCCATCCGCCTCAAGGTTGTGCGTGTTGTGGCTTCACAAATGCTTTGCTGCATACCTCGGTTGTAACGAGTGGTTATTTCAGTCAAAGTTGCTCTTCTATCAGCTTGAATCAGTCGGCCCATTCTCCTCTGACCTCTTGCATCAACAAGGCATTTTCGCCCACAGGACTGCCGCATACTGGATGTTTTTCCCTTTTCACACCATTCTTTGTAAACCCTAGAAATGGTTGTGCGTGAAAATCCCAGTAACTGAGCAGATTGTGAAATACTCAGACCGGCCCGTCTGGCACCAACAACCATGCCACGCTCAAAATTGCTTAAATCACCTTTCTTTCCCATTCTGACATTCAGTTTGGAGTTCAGGAGATTGTCTTGACCAGGACCACACCCCTAAATGCATTGAAGCAACTGCCATGTGATTGGCTGATTAGATAATTGCATTAATGAGAAATTGAACAGGTGTTTCTAATAATCCTTCAGGTGAGTGTATATCCTTTTATAATACTGCAGTTACAGTTTCTGCTTTCCACAATACGCAAACAAAAACGGAAGCTAATCCTAGACAAGCGCTGAGCTGGTTTGAGATCATATGTGTTTTAGGACTACAGTTAAAGTTAGCTGCTAAATTCATTGTGTGTATATGTTTTGTAGGGTGTTGTGTTCAGTCCCCTGTGGTCAGTACAAGCAGCTGTTGTGTCTGGGAATTGAAGAGCCTTCATCCTGCACTGCCACAGACTGCCTGCTGGGGGTGCTGCTGTCTCCGGAAATAGATGGTACATTTGGCATTAAAATATGAGGTTGTGCTTGCTCAGGGCCTCACCCATTCTGGAAAGAGCGTTTGGTTTATTGAAATCAGATGGTTAACAGAGTACAGATAGAAGTTGTAAATCCTTTCAAAATAACTATTTTATAGTTCATGGCTATTGTTAATGTTGTTCTGCAATGTCAGTTTGTTATATGTTAAATGATGAAAAGCTCATTAAGCGGAGTCAAAGTTCAAGATTAAATGTCAAACCAACTTTATTTTTTCATGAAAGCATTAAAATACAGTGGCCGTCCAAGTTACAAAGTCCAGAAATAAAACCTGCTGGCAGTCCTGGCCCACTGCCTATTCTTCTCTATAAAACAAAGAAATAAAACAATCCTTCCTTTCAAAATAATAAATTACAAAAATATACACAATAAAAGTGGGGAAATGTACCACTGAGATGCAGTTATGTCTTTGCACAGTTATTGTAAAACATGGTAAAGAACAATGTAGAGGGCAGAGCATTATGAATAACGTTGTGTATTCCTTCATTTTTCTTATTGTAATTCAGCCCAGTCAGAGATAGAGTGTTGTTTTCAGTGCATTATTAGTACTGCTGGTTTTTGTCTCTATACAGTAGCTTTCCCTGTACATTTTTTGTAAAGTGATATGTCAAGTTATGTACAACAGTAGTTCAGCGAAAATACAGTGAAAGTCAATCTACCTGGAATCCCTGTGTGTGTTCCCTGATTAAAATGCAAAGTGGTTCCTTTGATATATTAAAAAAAGTAACAATTCTTCTACAATTACGGTGTCAAAAACAGTACTATATATATAATCTCTAAACTACTAGTTCACAGCACTGGACAAACAGGCAGTACATACACGGTATAGTACAAATGAAATTAAAACCTCTCTTCATAATCTCTCTTCATAATACAGTAAATCGACTTTAAACATGATCCTTTTTAAAATAATATACATGTACTTTCACAAACGACAAAACAGATAATATAGGCGAGATGAGCTCCAATAATCAAATTGTGCTTTAACATTCCTCTGGGCAATCAAAATTGCCAAGTTAAAATCAATTCATTCAATCAGATGTGACAAACAAAACTCCTCAAAAGATACACAAACGACAATAACATCTGACTTATCTAATTACAAGTTAAATTTAGGTGAACATATTAGGCCTGCTTATAATGTGACCCATTGGATTCCCTTTGCTTTGGAATTTTTTTTTTTTTTTTTGCAGTTGCAGAGAAACACAGAGACAGATCAGTGAAAGACAATTTTTCCCATTCATACTAGATGAGACAAAACAATTAGACCCCAAGG
Source organism: Rhinichthys klamathensis goyatoka (assembly GCF_029890125.1). Classification (NCBI taxonomy): domain Eukaryota; kingdom Metazoa; phylum Chordata; class Actinopteri; order Cypriniformes; family Leuciscidae; genus Rhinichthys; species Rhinichthys klamathensis. Next base: position 510,420 of record NW_026606612.1, read on the forward strand.
AGGGACTGTAAACACTTGGTAGACTATTGTGACAGTGTATGAGAGTGCTAATTTAGCTAAAAGTCCTTTCTAGCCCTCTAAATGTGGGAGTCAATCTGAGGGACAGCAAACCAGAAAAGTTTATTTAAATGAGTGTGGTTATGAGAGCTGCTACTTGTTCCTCAAATAGATACTAGTCATTCAAAATTCGGACAGGTAAGGGAGGCACAGTGTTCAGAAGGTTCACAGTAAAGATGATTATTTGATGTAGCTGCACAGTTGTCATCTTATATGGTTGCAAAATGTCTAACACATTCAAATCTAGAATGTCAAAGGTTCTGTTGTCAGCTATTTCTAAAATGTTACAGCAGTGCATATAGTTCCAAAAAAGAAAACAACAACAAATCATTACTTTGTAGGTCACACATTTTCCATGCGTCACTCTTTATAAGTATTAGACCAAAAATGATCTTTGACCCCCCAAGATGTTTAGAAATTTCAGGTAGCTGTGCATTGTTTGGAAAACCTGTAATACCGTCTTCTATTTTACAGTTTTCATTTCCAAATTACTCAATGAATTGCCCAGTGAAATTCCTGCAAATCTTGCAAACCAGTGGATTTAATTAATGCCAAATTAGTTTTTCGATGCTTTTTAATTGCACAAAAGCTGCATTAAACCATTTTGGTCTTTTGTAATAAGCAGAGCAAAAAAAAAAAGAAAAAACCCTGAATTTGAAACCTGCATGTTTCAATTTACCTCAACTTTTTCACAGATATTTTGCTCAGAGAAGCCAAAGAAAGGAACCCATTTTGTTTAAACTTGCTCAGTCATTGAGTTGGCATTTTGCCTCCATTGTGGGTAGAGGGCTCAATAATGACTAAGAGATAAATGTATGTAGCCCAAGCCAGCCAGACATCTCAATTAAACCTTAAGGAAATGGCTTTTAGGCATGGGGGCAGGTCAGATGTGGCTGTAGTGTTTCATTGCTTTTGAGTGGGTGGAGAGTTGAAATGAAAACTCACTGCTCTAGAATAACTCTCAGGTTGAAGACCAATCAAAGAAAGAGCAAGATGGTGATAGTCCTGTTCTGCAGCAGCAGTTTCTCGAAAATGGATGACTCTGTCCAATCTGTGACTACATCCTCCGTAAAACGGTTATCTAATGCTACAACATGCGCTTTCCTATTGGTGGACCTTCATCTTAAATTCTTTGAGTTCATATTTTTGGGAAGCTTTTTATTGAACTTTCCTCAGTGATGCGTCTCCAGCTCTACAACGGTCCACTCACCTTGAGCAGAGCTGCCTGGAACCTCAGGTGAGAAGCTGCTCACAGACGTCACAGTGGCTGAAGGGGGTGTCAAAGGTGGCAACAAGTTGGGCCACAGGCTGCTTTCGAGGGGGCTGAGTGTCCCACCTGCTCCTCCGGGGAGCAGAAAAAGGGGCGAGCAACCATCACCTGTAAGCAGTAATGTCTGATGGATGAGCTGATGAACAATGTCCACCTTCTTGCCCCAGTCAAACTCCAAAGGTGGAGGTTGCTCGGGAAATCCCAAGGGAGAAGGACTGTCTTGATGTGATGCAGGGTCCGTCTCCTGAAGTTCTCGCTGTGGATCCTGAGTAGTAGACTCTGGGGAAGGTGTTGAGTATTGTGAATAAAGATCATCAGAGTCATTTTTTTCAGTGCATCTCTGTACGTCTTCTCCATGACACGCATTAAAAGAGCTTTTATCTTCTACTTCCTCAAACACTCTTTGTCCCCCCTCCTCCCGTTCATCTTCTGTGTCACTTGCTTCCACAGTTTCATAGATGGTGGAGAGTCCTGATGAAGGAGAGAGGACGACTGGTGTATGCACCTTGTGTTTTTGCTGCTGCTGCTGCTCAAGTTCTTGTTGCCACTGCATGATCTGGTGTCGCTGCTTCAGTTCTTGTTCCTGCTGCTTAAGTTGCAACTCAAGTAAATTTCTCCTCTGTTCCTCCTCCTGCTGCTCCCTTTCATTCCTCACTTGTTCTTCCTCTCTCGCTTCTAGTCTCTCTTGCTCTCGATTACGTTTCTCCTGTCGTTGCTGGATCTCATGAAGGTGCTGTTGGTGTTGCTCTAGACATCGGAGTTGTGTGTTTGTCACTGCATTTGGTATTCTGGGTGGGAGGTCAGTGGGAAGCCGTGGTGGTTGGGTCACATGGGCAGCACGTGGCCGAAGACGAAGTTTGGACGACATCGTCATTTGGATGGAAAGCAAGTCATTTGGTTGTGGCGGAAAGCTTAAGTTCCTTTCTGTAAATGAAGCATAGAGTCCAGAGCATGTTTAAATAGGAGAGTTAAGCAGAATGCAATAAAACAATGTTAAAGATGGTTTTGGTGAAGGAGAAAAAAAGCATTGTGGAGAAACAAAATTGTGAGATTGCAGTATAAGATGAAACAATTGTAGCAGAAAATCAAACATAAGTGTGCACCTTGTGACATTTTGTGAAGAGATTTGTGCAATAAAAGTGGCTATACCCTGTATATGCAGTAACCACTAACTAGTGTGAAGAGCAAACAAAGAAAACAAAAGCTGATGAGGTAACCAATCTCCCTTAATGTGACAAGCTGAACACATGCAAAAGTGAGTGCTCACCATGCATATTACAATACAGCAGAAAGCAAACATGTTCTTTTTTTAAACAATGAGAAAACATGACCCACCAATAGATCCATGCATATAAAACAAAACATGCTTTACACAATAAGCCACCTCTCACTATACCAGCATATTTCTTTGGTGAGGTGAGCATGCTTAAAAACAGGAAAAATTACAGAAAAGTGCATTGTGCAAAGCAAGTCCAGTTTGGGGATTAGGAAGAACCCAGCATAGGGATTTACTGAAGTCCAATTAGTCCAGGTAAATATGTCAAGTCAGGTCCTTTCAAATAGCTTCAGCCGTTAATAATCAGAGTGATTAAAGCGGTTTCACCCAGTTAGTCCCAAAGTGGAAGGTGTGCAAAGTCTACTCCAGAAGCAGCGGTATCAAAATACAAAGATGGAGAATTAAAAACAAAAATGAGGTGGAGGACTTAAAGCACCTTGATAGAGGGTGAGATCCAGAAGGTTGATGGGGTCAGATCTTGTTTTTCCTCCTCTGGATGGTAGGGAGTTGAGAGGAAGGCGGGATCAAACAAGGAACGGAGGAGGAATACAAGCAAAAGGAACATACTGGCATAGAAGAAAAACTCTTCTGCTGCAAGCATCCTGTTTTCTTTATATAATTCACTTACACAAGGTTTAACGTATGTATGTGTGTGCAAATGTGAATGTTCAAGTTTACAATTTAGTATAAGTAACTGAATTATAATGCCACAACAAATACGGTAGCAACTAGTTTAAGTGAATAAATCAAATATTCCATTATGACCCAAATGTGCTCTGAAGCTTTAATAAAATAAAACAATACCAAGAATGTGTCTCATCCTTATGTACTAAATATTTGACATTGTTTCACAATATTAAATACCTAATAATAAATTCTAATGAATATAACAAAGTAATCTTTGTTGTCATTTGGCTACTTCCAAAGTTACCAGTTTGAAAGTCCAAAGTGATGGACGAACAGTGGGCATTAAAATAAACCAGTGCAAATTAGCTTGAAACGCAAACCTCAAGAAACATACAGAGTAAAAAGAAATCATGTTAAACATCTAAACTTTATTTAACGCTAAGACAATAAGTACTCCAAATAAGACATAAAAAAGTAAGGGGTTAGCAAACCCTAAAGTGCAGAAGAGAGAAACATGTGAGGACAGGATATGATAATGATGGGAAAGGGATGAAAGAGTGGCATTTATAGTTAACAGACAACAGAATACAAAAAGCAATGAATATACATTTGTTCAGTAAAAATTGGATAAATACACACAAAATATGTTGATTACATTGTTCATTTTTCTTCAATGCTTCTTTTGTCATTTTGAAGACTCCACAAACAAACAATTTCATGCCAGTTCAGACCAACACCCATTATTAGTTTTAAAAAGAATAGTTGAGAAAGTCACCTCAAGTGTAAATGGTAGTAGCTATTGCACATACAGGTTCTAAGCCATATACGTAATTTTAATATCTGTTTCATATTGTGTAAGTGGAACCATTGAATGAGCGTTTTCGTAAACTGAATAAAAAGACATCATCAACTGGGAAACCCCAAGCTAGACAAAATCCTAAGTGCACTCTATACGTTACCTGCCAGGGGACTATCAGTCTTTTCGCATATAGTGGAGTAGTAGGGATGCTGAGCGTTAATATCTTGCTCTTCTTGGTGCTGTGGGGATGAAGGGTCAGTCAAACCTGACTGTAAGGGTACAACTCTTGGTACTGAATCAGGCTCAGGCAACTCACTGGACTCTCCACAAAGCATGTAATGTTGCTCTGGGTAGGACCGGAACTCCCCATGTTGGCTTTTGATATGATCAATCTTTTCCCCGGATGCAGTAGTAGGTATCAGGATCAACTCTTTAAGAAGAGATGGATCCTTGGCCTCATCTGGGAGCTGCTCTTCGTTTTCAAGAGAAAAGATGCCAGGACTCTTGCTGCAACTCTCAGCAGATGATTGGGCATTGGAGTTAGAGGTCATGTAGTCAAAACCATAGGATGCAGCAGAAGTGGCAGACTGAGGGGTTTCACTACCACCACCAGCTTCATTCTCACCGCCCATTTCTTCACGCTCCTCCAGACTGGACACATTGTGGCCCACAGGTGCAGTTTCATAGGCATTCCCAGTGCCAGGTAGCTCAGCTTGAGGTTCACCGATCTGCATTTCACCTTCCGTGTCACTTGCCTCATCCTCTGTAGCTGATGAAGGAGATGATGGAGCAGTTGCTGGACCACCCAATACATCATCAGCTGGCAGAGTTTCTGGTTCTTCTTCCTCATCATCATGTTCAAGGTGGATGCCTAGGTCCTGCATGATGTCAGGCAGGACAGTGGGGACAGGGTCCAGCGGTTCTGGCTGCAGCTCCCCTTTAGAATGAGTTTCAGTATCGGAGAACTTGTTGCAATCTTCCACCTCTGCTGGTATACTTGTGTCTCTGTTACTATCAGATGCTAAGTCAGGGTGACTGGAGGTACCAGACTGGAATTTGCAGGTTTGAGAGGGTGTCAAGCCTGGTTGGGGGCTAACATCTCCATCTGAAGCAGTTAGTGGTGCTTGTTGAGGTGAGCAAGTTGGAGGATCATAAAGGTTTGGTGGTAGAGGGGAGGAAGAGCCTCTTTCAGAACTAACATCAAGTTTTGCTTGAGCAGGTGTTTGTGTTGGGGTCTCTGGGTCTGCTTGCCAACATTCAGAGGAAGGACTTGAGATAAGAGTAGAGGCAGGTTGTGGTGGCTGGGCCCAGGCATCAGCAAAGTAACTAGACTGATTCCACTGGGTTGCCAGGGGGGCAGAGGGAGCCATGGGAGGAGGCTGGATTCGGTTCAAGTTGTCTAATCTGTAGTCTTCGGTCAAGTCATCCTCATCTGCATTCCCATAACTTTCAAGCCCACTCTCAGTAATGCCCTCACTTGCCATTTCTACATCTTCATCCTCTTCATCGTCCTCATTGTCATGATGTTGCCTATGAGAGTCCTCTGCTCTTTCTGACCCTACCTCCATGTCACAAACTCGATCATCATAGTCATCATCGTCATCTTCGTTAGCAAGAATATCAGGAACCTTCTCAAAGTCAGGGGACCCAACAGATGCACCTTCACCATCAGCTCCTTTAAGGCTTGCATCACCTAGATCATCCAAGCTTTCCGTGCCCTCCAGGACACCTGGAGCGCTGAGCTCTGATGCTCCCTGCTGGCTGCAACTCACCTCCTCAGAGTCAAGCTCCGAAAGCAAGGCCCCTGCACGCCAAACAGACCCAGCAAGTCCAGCTGACCCAGGTCGAGACTCTTCGGTAGGCTGGGTGCCACTCATTTCTGACAAAGATACTTGCTGACTGCCTTCTCTCTCTTCTTCTTCCACTGCTTCATAACAGTCACTGTTAATCGCTTCAGCTTTTTCAGCCACCTCAACACCTGAGGACAGTATAGTAGCAACAGAGTTATTAACTGGTGAAGCAGTCATGGTTTCCTGCTCAGTTGCTTCCTGCGCAATTGGTTCCACAGCTATAATAAGCTTTTCATCAACTTTTTCAGACACATGCTCTTCAGATTCATGATCGACCGCAGATGATGTCGGACAAGCAACTTCAGCAGGACTAGTTTCTATTAAGGCCTCTAGAGCCTCGGGCTCTGTTTTAGAAACATCCAGCACACTTTGGGAGTTTACATTAGGGACCTGCACATCTACATTTTCCTGCACATCTAAAGAGGAGGTTGGTGCATCCAGAGAGCTCTCGACAGTTGGAGTAACTTCAGGCCCTGAAACAGACTCTTCCCTGGCTATGGCAGCAGCTGTTGCTACAGCAACAGTAGCTTCTGCAGCTGCTGAAAGTTGCACGGACTCTGCTGCAGCTTCTTTAACATCAGGCTTTGCTGCAGATTGTTTATCATCGGGCTTTCCTTTGACAAGTGGCAAAACAGACTGTGTTGGTTTAGATGGCTGAAGCTTCACACCAACCCCACTACCTGCAGGTCTACGATTAGGAGATGCTGCAGCATTCTTGCCTGATGCTGGCCGTGAGGGATTGTTTCGTGGACTAGGGGGCACCTTACGTGTTGGTACACTTTTTTTGTCATCTGGTTTGGGTTGAGGTGCTTTGATGCCAGGTGGAGGTCGTTTGGTAACTGCAGCTGGTTTTGGAGCTTCTGAATTTGAAGGCTTGTTGGAAGCAGGACGAGAAAATGAGGCAACTGTTCTTTTTGCAGGCACTGTAGTGCTCGTTTTGCCAACATCTATAAATGACAAATAGATTTTGATGACTTAACGAAATACGCAAAAAAAAATTAAGCAATGCTTTTCCATAAATAATATGAATTTAAATGCAAATAAATGTTGCATCACCTTTCCGAGCAGCTGATGCTGTAACCAAGGGTTTAACAGGCTGTTGTGTAGCAGTGCGGCTTGTTTTAGTTACTGTAGAAGTAGAAGTAGTTGTACTGGTTACCGTTCTTCCTGTAGCAGATATAGCAGCTGGTCGTGGGGCAGGACTTCCAGTTGCCCTAAGAAAGAACACACAAAAAAGTCATGAGCACTTTAGAAAAAGAGTGATGTCTGTTTGATGTTTGCCGTTTAAATTTTAGCATTTGGGATGCGTTTCACACATTCAGATAGTTTACTGTATGATTGAAAAAGTACAAAAAGCTTAGCAGATAGACGAGGTAAGTTTTAAGGTGCAATAATTGGTTTCATTACAGTTCCTTCCAAGATAATGTTTTGTGTCAGTACATGCACAAAATAGGTTCTTATCAAACCAGCTTTCTGTCTTGGGTGGTAAATCTGTATTCTGCATGTGTACGATAAAAGCAATTTCAAGCAGCAACAGAAAACCAATCCACTAGGGCCATTCATCAACTAATGCATCTACCTCTCATTTCTCTAACCTGAGAGAAAGTGATTTGAGTCGGGAGGAGGAAACTAGAAAAGGCAGTAGAAATGGTGTTAAGGAGGAAATAGGAGTGGGGATGGGTAAAGCGTTTGGTAAGAGACCACATTAGGGAGAAATGGAAGATGATAATCAATTTCCTTCGGTCTAGCCTATACTCCCTTAATGTAGTTGCTTCTTAATTAACCTTTTCATGTTCACATAGGGGAGAATTAGTGATGAGAAGATCACTTGCTTCATCTCATATGCCACAGTTACTTGCCATTTAAATGGATGCTTTTTTTAGTCAAAAAGACTTGCAGTTCACAAATTGCCCTTAGCTAGTTGATCGACAATCATATTAGCCTTAACCGGACCTAAGACTCAGCTTAACACTCTTATAGGATCTGATAAAGTTATTTACAGTCAGTTTTATTTGGACAAGCACAACAGGGTAACACGTCACAGAAACAAAGAACGCTACTAAAAATACAATGGTCACAGTTCAGTGCCACTGTACACTGTAAAATCTAACAGTTGTTCTTACTAAGACTTTAGTTAACTTTACTTAATGTCCAATAATTTGTTGAACTTACTTAAAACCATTTAGTAATCTGTACTGTTTGCATGCTATGCCTTCGTTACTCAAAAAAACCAAGTAAACATTACTTGAATGGGTTGAGTACCATTTTGCCAAAGCAAAAAAAAAAACAAAAAAAAAAAACAGGCGGGGCATGGTTTTTGAGGCAAGTGCTGAATTACTCACAGGTTTGTTTATTAGACGAATGAAGCTTCTGAGGTAACGCAGCGCTGCTTCACTTGGTCTACACTATCACACTAAACTGCATTTGAGTGTTGAAAGTTATAATGTTATTCTATGTTTTAGTTTGTTGGCTTTATAAGACTAGCAGTAAGCTAGATCAACATTAGAATAACATACAGATCATATTCTAACATTTCATCATGTTGAACTATATAACATTGATTAGTTATGTAAATTTGCTCACCTGTCTAATAAAGTACATGTAAGAGCTCTGTCAAGTCGAAGTTAGTCGCGGATGTGGAGCTCTCGCGTTTCTCGAAAACGCCACGCTGATATTGATCCTCGTTTTAGTTATTTTTTCCCCAAAGTCTGCTTGCCATGGTCCATAATGTTTGAACGAAACAACAACAGACGTTACGCACTACGCAGTTGTCCACGTCTGTCGCCATGGTTACTATGGCAGTACGAGCGGAAACCAGGGATAACGCGGATATTACGTCATTGACAGGCGACAAGTGAACAGGGATTCCGGGAAGGCCAATTTAAAATTGGAATTTCTCTGAAATTAAAAATCTTTGGGAACTTTTGGGATATTGCAAGTACACAACTACAGGAAATATATCACACTGTGCAAGTGATTTTTTGATATTTTATTACAAAATTCTAACATATTGTACCTTTAATGTCGATTTCCAAAAATGTCTCACCATATTGTGATTAGTGTTCTCTTTGGTTGGGCAGTTGGAACTTCATTTATATTATTGTAATTCTCTTCCAATTGATGCAGTGATGCAAAATGAAACCACAGTTATTTGATTACAAAAAAATATATATATAATATACACTCACCGGCCACTTTATTAGGTACACCTGTCCAACTGCTCGTTAACACTTAATTTCTAAGCAGCCAATCACATGGCGGCAACTCAGTGCATTTAGGCATGTAGACATGGTCAAGACAATCTCCTGCAGTTCAAACCAAGCATCAGTATGGGGAAGAAAGTTGATTTGAGTGACTTTGAACGTGGCATGATTGTTGGTGCCAGAAGGGCTGGTCTGAGTATTTCAGAAACTGCTAATCTACTGGGATTTTCACGCACAACCATCTCTAGGGTTTACAGAGAATGGTCCGAAAAAGAAAAAACATCCAGTGAGCGGCAGTTCTGTGGGCGGAAATGCCTTGTTGATGCCAGAGGTCAGAGGAGAATGGCCAGACTGGTTCGAGCTGATAGAAGGGCAACAGTGACTGAAATAACCACTCGTTACAACCGAGGTATGCAGCAAAGCATTTGTGAAGCCACAACACGCACAACCTTGAGGCGGATGGGCTACAACAGCAGAAGACTCCACCGGGTACCACTCATCTCCACTACAAATAGGAAAAAGAGGCTACAATTTGCAAGAGCTCACCAAAATTGAACAGTTGAAGACTGGAAAAATGTTGCCTGGTCTGATGAGTCTCGATTTCTGTTGAGACATTCAGATGTTAGAGTCAGAATTTGGCGTAAACAGAATGAGAACATGGAACCATCATGCCTTGTTACCACTGTGCAGGCTGGTGGTGGTGGTGTAATGGTGTGGGGGATGTTTTCCTGGCACACTTTAGGCCCCTTAGTGCCAATTGGGCATCGTTTAAATGCCACGGCCTACCTGAGCATTGTTTCTGACAATGTCCATCCCTTTATGGCCACCATGTACCCATCCTCTGATGGCTACTTCCACCATGTCACAAAGCTCTAATAATTTCAAATTGGTTTCTTGAACATGACAATGAGTTCACTGTACTAAAATGGCCTCCACAGTCACCAGATCTCAACCCAATAGAGCATCTTTGGGATGTGGTGGAACGGGAGATTCGCATCATGGATGTGCAGCCGACAAATCTGCGGCAACTGTGTGATGTCATCATGTCAATATGGACCAAACTCCCTGAGGAATGCTTCCAGCACCTTGTTGAATCTATGCCACGAAGAATTGAGGCAGTTCTGAAGGCAAAAGGGGGTCCAACCCGTTACTAGCATGGGGTACCTAATAAAGTGGCCGGTGAGTGTATGTATGTATATACTTAAATTATTTCCATGTTTTGAATGAATGTATTAATGATATATAACAATTATATTTCATGTATAATAATGATCTTTTAAAATTGTATTGCTAACACTTATGACAAACATTTAATTGGGTTGATATAAATAATCCCTCTATATTTGTTTAGCTTGAGTCACACACAGACTTCGACATTCAGCATGAAAACCACAATAATGGTAACAAGGTTGTTTTGTTTTTTTTAATTAGACCATTACAATTTTATTTGGTGTCTCTTGTCAGTAAAACCCCAATAACGGTTTCAAATAAAATTGTAATTTAAAATAAAGCCAAAAATAGTAAAACAAAGCAATTAATTTATTCATGCCCCAATGCACTCTTGGAGTACACTTCCTCAGATCACAGATAGATATAATTAAGTTGACAAAACTTAATTGCATCAAGTTCTTCTTACTTAATCCATTGAAGTTATGCTTACTTAAATTAAGGCAACGAGTTTGCACAATTGAATGAAGTAAACTGAACAAATTTGTTTTTACGGTGTATACACTGCATTAGTGAATCCCCGATAACGGTTACAAGCTACTAACCTAAATAACAGGCTGCAACTAATCAGAATTAAAAGTAGTAAGACAATAATAATCAGAGTAATATGCAGGGAAAACGTTGTTGAACATCTATATTTAGTTTTAGTGGTGTCAATTGATTAAAAAAAATAGCTAATCACATTTTTCTGTAAATAATTGCGATTAATCACACCTAACATCTTAATATATTAATAGAAGTTAATATATTTTTAGAATGTAACACTTTCACGTTGACCACATTTCACTAACCTGAAACCAGACTTCATTCGCCCCAATGGAAAGCATCTTTACACCACGTAGCAATAGTAAATGTGTTAAGAGTGACCGATTTTAGCAGCAACTTCAACATCTATTTATAATTTAGAGAGCATTTGATTGGACAGAAAATCTGATGAGAAGCTGAAGTGCAAAGTGATGTCATTAAAAAAAATAAAACCATATTGGCAGAAGAGAGAGACTAAGTTTTGAATGCTTACATCTTTTAAATGCGGATTTTGTCATTGTTTTGGAGCACACTAGGTGATAGATAACAGTAAAGCTAACATATTAAAAGCAAAAAATTCATTTGTGATTTCATGGGGACTTTAAGACCTGACACATTCTATTTTAATCATTAATTTAAATTTTTACTCGTTTAAGATTCTGCTTACGAGGATATTCGCCAATAGCGGCATTCCGACAATTTTGTCCAGTCAAATGCGGAAGTCGTCCATGCTGCGCTGTCTGAAGTGGCATTCTGTGTGCAGGTTTCAGGTGTTTGTTCACAGAGCCGCTTCACATTGCGGCAGTACAGATTTGAGTTATTTTTCGCTTCTTATTGTGTCCTAATGGTTTAATAGCACTAGAACGAATGATAGCGTGATCATATGTAACGCTAGCCAAAGGATGGCCGGAATAAAACGAATGCTGCGTAAATTGTAAATATTTTTAATGTGTTAAACTTAAATTAAAAATCGCATGCGTTAATTTTGACAGCCCTATTATGTAGATACAGTCAAACGCTGCGGAATGCCATCGGAACAGATTAACATCTGTTTAAATGTCATGACCTTTGCATTAGTCTTCATAATCAAAAACATCATAAAATACTTTTTGTAAGCAAGAATCAGATCTACCAGAACTTCAAAAGATAAGAACTATATGAAGCATGTTTCCACACCAATAACCATGACAGAAGACATACTCCAGCTCTTCACGCAGACAATACAGGCAATAAGCGCGTTCCTTATAGAAGTGCACAATAGAGAACATGGTCAAATGGCTTGGCCCCACATGCAACATCTCCCCCACAAATTATTCTGAAACAACGGCCATTTGTTAAAAGGATGAGAACAAAAGAACTGGAATTTCCAAATACATTTCCATGACCTACATTAAGTTTATTTGTACTTTCTAGGACACTGATTAAACCATCTTTGGTCAAATTAAAGCAGAATAAAGACAACAAGAGGGAAAAGAAAATAGGACTGCAATCACATTACATAAATAGAGGGCAACTAATATAACAGGAGAGCATTAAGGCATAAGATAAACGTAGCATAGCAACTAAAGTAAACAGCTTTGCATCTTTATCTTCATTTCTGTAGCATTATGGCTACAACTTGATTAAAATTATGCAGCTGGAGAGTACAAACCAAGCAGCTTCCACAGACATGCTGACCTCAAAAGCTCAGGCATCCAAAGGATTAGGTATTTACAAAAACCTTTGCCTGATTAGGGCTCATTATATTTCTGGCCAAACAGAACACAAATTGCCAAGGCTATAATTTTGATAAAGACAAGACTCGACAACAACATGTAGACCGGCATTATGTACTTATTTTCCAAAGTCCTAAACAAAATAATTGGTCGAGAAGTTTAAGATGACAATAAAATGTCAAAACTAAAGGCTCTGCGAATGTGAATGATAGCGAGTTTGTGCTTTTCTTCGGTTAAGAGGTCAAAGACGTTCCTATAGGAGCAATCTGCCTTTAACTCAATGGAAAAGAACACAACACCCAATGGCACAGACATCTACATATCAATAATTAAGCTTTTAATTAAGTAATGGCCATAAGGATGAAGGTATGGTTCTGGATTTATAAAAAAATAAAATAAGTGTTCAGCAGAGCATCGGGTAGTGGTTATCCTTTGCACATTTACACGCTGCTTTAAAACATCACTCACTTAGTTTTAACTGTTCCATTCATTCTGGACCTTTAAGGGTTTGCCATGCTTTTATTTTCAACCTCATTAGCACCATTTTAAAATGTATAAGCTCATTCATATTTAAACATTTGTCTTGTGGTGTAATGTGACAAAGGCCATCTGGTTTACTAGTAATTTTGCAGCAAAGGAAAACAAATAGAGATAGGCTACCCAGAAGCTCAGTTCAAGGGAAATTAAAATGCTCTGACTCCCGCAGGCTAAAAATTGAAGAGGCTCACCGACTTTGCAACCTAGACAGAAAAACTCCATATACAAAAGGAAATTTGATTTGGTGAGCACAGCACTTATCCAAATCCCATGAAACTACAAACTGAGTGAGCAAGATGATTGGTCTAGTAAGAGTGGCAGAACCATGGCCAAAAACCCTCTTTTACCTCACAATCACAATGTTATCTATAGAAAGGCAAAAAAATTATCTCCTCCTAGAAATGCCTGAAATATCTAGCTGGCACATATACCAGGAAGAAAAGTAAGAGTGAAAGCGAAGATGAGAGGAGGGGAAGAAGCTGTAGTTGGATCATGAAAAGACTTTGATGGAACTAGTTTATTATTTCTCACAGTGGGGGCGTGATTGTGTTTCTACAGTGCAAACATTTTATTTGAAGCTACAGTGAGGATAAGCATTGTGTGACATGCATCAAAGGAAAACGTACCCATCTAAACAGAAAGATCAAATGAGTGCTCATAAATCACACAATTCACAATTAATTTCTCTCTGAGCATTTCATTCAAGAGTGAATTCAGCGTCAATGCAGAAGCGCACACAAAACCACACCCTATTGTTTGCCTAAAACACACTATAAAAAGGGAGTCTAAACAGCCTTGTAAACTGGCATTACCGCATAAATACAGAGAATTAAGCACATAATTAATCTGTAATCAGCAGACAAGACCAGTCACATCCACATTAACTGGCTGACCACATTTACTCCATGTACAATTGAGGAGATCGGATATGGAAGTAATCAGCTGCAACAAACAGTTTAACTCTTCAAGACAAGGTTCCCAAAATTTTTCGCCAATGACTTCAATGTCATGCAGTCGTTTGTGATTACTTATATTTATCATAAAAAAACAGAATTATATTTATATAAACATTTATCAAAGATCACTCACAAAGTGAATTTTAGATCTGATCAACAGAGAAAAATTCCATGACTGATTTAAAATGATTTTGAATTTCACATGCAGTTTGCGTGTTTTCCATGTATTATAGACATTTCTAATCATAAAAGAAAGAATAAATAGTAATAAATTGGGGAAGGAAATATTTGTGAGACGGGGAAAGAAATAAAACTGATCAGTCCCAATCATTTGATTCTGATAATGAATAAGTAAAACTGCTAAATAAAATTTTATGTTGGGATGAAATGAATAAACAAGAGACTGAAAACAAAAAAGACGGACATAATTGGTAATGTAGCTAACTTGGATCATAAAAGCAGGTTAACTCGAAGCGAAGATACCAATTATCATTCCCAGAGTGTATCATCAACAAAAAGAGCACTGTTGAGCCTATACGCTGGTTAAGCCTGATCTAAGCAGTCTTTCAGGGAGAATGACTCACAAAGGGACAGAAACTTGAGCCAATAACTGCCAGACACACAATAGTGACCATTCCACTGCAAAAAGCATGCAGTCATTGATATTTGTATGGTTTCTCCACTAAATGGTGTCCTAAACACAAAGCAGTTCCCAAATGTGACTGCATCCAAATCTGCCTTATTGATACCTTAAAGCCACATAAAAGTCAAATATTTGTTCAGTTCCCAGCATTTCAATTTTCCATTCAAATACAATCAAATGTCCAAAAGCTGCTTTACCTGTTAGTTTTGGGAACTGCAGTGGTTTTGGCTGTGGCTGAAGTGCTGGGTTTGGCAGCAGGGGCAGCAGCTGGCCTTGGAGCTGGAGCTGAAGAAAATAAATAATGTTCCAAAGTGAAAATTCTCTGGGATATGATCAAATATGATGCAAAGCCATGATGAAAAGAACCACAATTAAATTACATTTATTTTACAAAAAAAACTAGCACATGATGACTCACTACACCATGAGAGGTGCGTGTTGTAACTACCACATGACAATAATGGATTATTTTCTAATTACGATTAGTAATTTGTAGATGCCCAAATCCAAACTTAGAAGTACCAGAACTAAACTCATGCCAGGCCATCTTACCTGTGGTTTTGGGTTTGGTTGCAGCACTAGTGGCAGGTCTTCTACTCAGGCTGGTGGCTGTGGCGACAGCTGTCCCGGTCTTTGTTCCGCTGGTTACAGTTGTTGTCATGGATCTGCTAGTTCCAACAGTAGTTACTTTAGGTTGGGCCCTTGAGGTAGCAACAGCAGTAGAAGAGCCAATAGGTTTCTTACTGGGACCAGATTGTCCAACATTAGTGGTGGTTTTTTTCTTGTCTGCTGCAGTAGTGGCCACTGGAATGGGTTTCTTGGTTAGAGTACTCGCTGCAGTCTTTGTGAGGCCATTAGCCGCACGGCTTTGGCTTGCTTTGGGTCGTGTGCCTGGTCCAGTGGTAGCCGGGCCTGGTGCTGTAGTCTTGTCTTTGACTGGGCCTTTGGATTTGCTTTTAGCATCTACTGCTTTCCCAGGAGCTTCCTTCACGGTTGGAGGAGCTGCTTGCTCAATTTGGGGTTCATCAGGTTGTGGAGGTGATGATGTAGTGCCATTTTGAGATCCCCCGTCACTGCTGGTTGGATGCGTTACGGGTTCTGTTCCTTCAGTTTCCATTGGTTCAGATGGTGATGTGGCCACCCCATCAGGTTTCATCTCCAATATTACCTGTCGATTGGCTGCTGCTAGATACACTCGCTGGATTCAGTGCTGCTCACACACTGAACCCAGGGATAACGGATGTGTTCAACTCAATAACTGCCCTGTAAAAACATGGGAAAGACAAATACAATCAGTTTAGCAGAGAAAAGTTTTTGCCATGTGTAATAGAATAAAAGATTTTTAAGTAATCAGAGTAAGAAATAAATAAACACTCCACAGAGAGAACTTGAAGTTAAATGGGAAGCAGTGTTTTCTAAAGGGAACCATCCTCATGAATGGTGACTTGGGAAAAACAGGAAATGGTGCATTATGAAAAAAACAAAATACAAAAAAGATCACGTCCAGGTCAAGCATCCTAGATGATCACTGTAGTTTTAAAATAGTTTAGAATATAGAATGAAATACTATAAAAGTATCCTGTTAAAATAAAATAAAAAAACACATCAACTGTGGTTGCCAGAAATACAGTGACAATTTGTCATGTATTACAGGATGGAATATTGATTACTGTAGATTTTACAACTTATAACATTGCCATTCACTTCTCACTCATTTCATTCACCAATACATTAGTCAGAAATGGCTCCATAATTTTTTTTTTTTTTTTATCAGGATATAAGATGATTTGTGTGGATTATTTACACAGAGCCATCACCACCACCTGCTATATGATGCCATTATCTGGACTGCAGGTTTCATCTACTGGTTCATTCAAACTAGTAATTTCCTGTCTGCCAAGTGTAAACAGAGATGATGTCATAAGTGAAGAAACAACTATGTCCCAGACAGTAGACATCTTTTTCACGCAACACAGATTCAAATCCATAACTTTTTATGTCTCATAAATAAACCCAAATTAAATTTTGGTAGAATTCTAAAAGAAAATTTCAATATAACTCTTACTGGAGCACTGCACTATGAAAGTAATTTTTGTTTCCTTCAGGGACTGATGCAAAAGCTCGTCAGCAAAAAAGATTGTGGAATTTGGGCTCTAAGAGAGGAGGATAAAGGGTCAATGTGGTGGAGAGGGGGGCTTTGCACCCATTCACCCCTCTCCATTCTCCAAACTCCTTTATTCAGAATCCTCTTGTCTTACTCCTTAACCACATAACCACAACCCCCCTCTTTCTTCCATTCTCCTTCCCCTCCTCCTCTGCATCAGATCTGTTCCTCGTCTGCAGTTATACAGATGGCCCAAGCAGCTGAGCTATTGTTCTGGCTCTTCAACAAGCCCAAGCCACCAATCCAGAGAGCAAATAAAGAAAGGGGAAAGGGGAAAATAGTGGGATGAAGTAACAATGATGAGGAAAGCAGAGAAATCCAATTTTAAAATCATCATCATGCAGGAAATGAGTGGGCTCAAGTGTGTGTGACAGAATCATGAGGAGGAAAACATACAGCAAAACTGAATCAAAATGTTGAAGGAAGTCACTCAAGAGACAGAAAACAAAGATGATGGGTGACAAGTTCTTGAAAAAACTTGTTATCCTACAGGCCAAGATGAATTGGGAAGTCATCGTTCTGCCCAGAAATTACCCAGCAGCCCTGCTGCTGTGTCTCCATGTGGATGTGAAGCTCAACCAGGGGACATTCAAAAAAAGAGATCCAATTTAGTCAGAGAAGAGTAAAAAAGTAAAAAATGTTGCACAGATCATTGGAAACCAAGAGAATATCTGCAGCAATGAATCCAGCTGTTTTACATCACAGTTCAGCTTCCCATGAATATCACTCCATCTTTCTCACCTCGTATTCATATTTTAAATTAGTTTTAAGTTTATAGCCATCTTTGTTTTGTTTTTTCATGTCTATAAAGTTATTAAATTTATTTTGTTTCAGTTCTAGTTTTAGTTATTTTGGTACATCAAGTTAAACTAAATGAAAATGAGAACTATCAGGAAAATCTAACAGCAAAAGCACTTGTGAGGCAACATGACATCGAAAAAAAGCCTACTTTATCATCCAAACCAAATCGGTTCACACTTAAAAATAACAGTTCCAAAAGTAGGTTCACAGCGATGCCATAATATAGAAGAACTGATTTTTCCATGGCCTTTTCAGCTATTCATCTATTTGATTCAAGACTGATCTGCTAATGAGTCTTTCAGACTGATGCATGAACCAAACCAACCAATTCATTTAAAAGAACTGACTCAAAGAAACAACTCACTCTCAGATTTAAAAAATGACCATGGTTTAAGAGCAAACCATAGCTGATATGATATTGTAGAGCACAGCATAGGAAAAAGTATGATTTTCCAGGCTTGGAGAACAAGATGAAAAAAAAAATTACTAATATTTGCAGTTTTTCAATGAAAGTAGGAACCTTGTCTGCCTCTCATTAAACCCCATGCCTGTCTTGTTCAATATCTTAATCTGTTATTTGTTTGGATTAGGGAATTTACATGTATAGATTGAGGATTATAAAGGTGCCATGAGGACATTTTAAAACATGCTTCCCTAATCCTAAACCTAGCCCTATATTAAACTTCTGGTGTTATCAGATCTGAAATAATCAAATAAATGAAGCTTATAAAGCAGCTTTCCACATTTCCCAAGTGTGTGTCTTTTTACTTAGTGTAGTGGTTTGATGGACTGTGCTGTGACAGCGTCCCACTAAGCGGTTCAGAAACATCTGCAGATGACAGCTAGAGACACACACACAGGCACAAAGCAAATGTCACATTCTAGAGAATCTGTGCAAGAGAAACTGATACAAAACCAAAAAGGAACAAATAGCGAGACCTTGCAAACCCAAATTCCTGCACAGGGCTTCCAGCTCCTCAGGGCCGAGCCATAACCAACTGTCATAGACAGACGTCCAGCTATTTCCATGCAGCTGTAGTTGGCCACATCCTGCATTCTTGTAATAAGAGCCAGCAGTAGGACCCAGGCCTCTGTTTAACAAATATCTATATCCTCATTCTAATTGTCAAGTTTAGTTTTAACTTGTAATTTCACAAGAAAGTTATAATCAGTAACTTGATGTTACCTGGCGAAAACTGAAAAATAATCGGAATGGGATGAGAGATCGAATAACGAAACGGATTTCACCAGAGAGGTAAAAAAGCGACACAAACACATACCCCTCATACAATCTGCCCATACAAGGCAGTGCTCTCACAACGCTACCACTGGCACATGCACTCCTAAGAGATCAACACATGAAAACACTGAAAGAGTGCAGCAACACACCCCTCCTATTCCATCTCTTTTACTCCCTACACATTACAGTCAATTAGTCATCGGACTCCCACACTGACTCCATGAGACTGCTCTTACCAAAGACTAAAATGATAATGTGCATAAAGATATTATTGTGCATCTTTCAATTGGCAGGTCCAAAACCGAGCTTGCATAGCAAATTCAAGTTTTTCTTAAAGGAATTCGACTAAAAATTATCCCATAATTTAGCTACTCACCCTCAAGACATTCTAGGTGTATATGACTTTCTTCTTTCAGCCAATCACAATCTGAGTTATATTAAATAATATCCTGGCTCTTCCAAGCTTTGTAACATCATTGAATAGTGCCGGGTTTTTGAAGCTCCAAAAAGCCCATCCATTTTGCAATACATTTAAGAATTTACTCCTGTGATGCAAAGCTGAATGTTCAGCATCATTACTCCAGTCTTCAGTGTCACATGATCCTTCAGAAACAGTTGTGCTGCTTAATGTTTTAAATAGTTTTCAGGACTTTTTCTGATTACTTAAATTTTTGAATTAAATTCGAAATCTTTAACATATTTAGTGCATCCTTTCTGAATAATAATAAAAAAAAAGAATTTTCTGACCTCAAACTTTTGAATGATATAAGAAAATCTGCAAATAATGAAATGGCAAATTACTACAAATAATATTTTAAATACACATCTGAAAACAAGTCTGAGCTTACATAAGTCTGACCTGCATCTCAAGTTGATAATTCACTTTTCAGCATTTGCACACTGACCTCTGAAATTTGCATGGGCACCCAGTCTGTGGGTGTTCACTTTTTACTTTCACTTCCCATATAGAAAACGACAGCCAGTAATAATTAAGTGCGACTTTTTCAGTGTTCATTTTAAAGGAAAATTTAAAAACAGAACTAAACTCTTATCAGTAGCTTAAACAATCAAAGTAGCAAAAACATTTAATAAACTCTGCTGATTTTGAAAAAGAAAATGCTGCTTTATGCAAAGGAAAATATGGGGGGGGGGGGGGGGGGGGGGATTCTCTTCTGATTCTGTCTTGGCCTGCATATCAGTTACATCCCAGAACAAAATGTAACATGCTGCGTAGTGCTAGAAAACCCAGATTCCCATCTTTCTCCCTGAGCTACATCTCAGCATGTTTATGAGCACACCACATTCCTTAATATGGACAAGAGACAGGAAGTCACAACATACATATACACCCACAACTGTGAGAGTGAAAACTGCCCATGTGAAATAGTCTCCTCGCAGGAAGGGGGAAATTCTTTAATATGCTCAAAGTAATAAAAGAGTCACCAGTGGTGGGTGCGATTTCTCGACTTTCTGATCCTCCACACAAACCTTTACAGATAAAATACACCCATATAGATACAAACCAGCACTTTCTGTAAATGTTCTCCACCATTCACTAGTTCCTTTAGCAGGTTTCAGTTCTTATTGTAGTCAATCTAAAGTAACCTTTCGTCATTAGTACTGTAATTTGCATTGGTAAATGGTTACTATATGGGTGAGGGATGGGTAATGGGTCAGTATTGTGTTTGTGTGTGGGGTCGAGCTGAAGTGTCAGACTTCAGGGAGTGTGAAACGGTAGTAACGATGCAGATAAACAGGAAGAAACGTGACGACCCTGCTCCCACTCATCCAACGGGATTAACTCCAGACAAGCGAGCCGTCTGTGTTGTCTCAGTATAGGGTGTGAATGGGGCTTAATGACCCGGCAGGGTTTGATTTTGCCATGCGTAATGTAAGGATTAAGAGAGGACATTCCCCATTGTGTGCGGCGCACCATGCTGACGGGGGCTGGGCACAGCCAGAACGGGGCTGCCAAAACAGAGATATTGGACAGAAAGAGGCTGCAAACCGACACGGGACAAAAGTAAAAGTGGTGTAAAAGGAATTTTGAAGACACTTAACTTTGAGCGTAAATTGAGTAAAGAGAAAGCTGGAACCACCTCACGTGTTCAAGACAGACAAAAAAGATTAGCGTCAGATGTTATGGAGAGGGCGGGAGTTTTGAGAGAGGGAAGGATAGAAAGAACAGATGGTGAATGGTGGCGTGATGGTTTGGGTGTAGTTTGCATACTGGACACGCAGCAGGACGCTGTGATGGATAGAAACTGAGCCCAGGAGGATTAAAACAGGACATCGGCTCCATCTAAAAAACACACAAATAAACTCTCTGCCAAGTTATCTAGCACTGGTTTGCTGACAGTTAAAAGCTCTTATGTCAGTGGCAGGGTTTCAGCAGATTTGGGGGTTATAAAACCACCAGAAAGGATTTAATATAATAAAGGGGTATTTCAAAATGTTCTTTCCAAATGCGAAACTGACGTCAAGCACCAAGTAGATTATCCCGATGGTAAAAACTCAGGAAGCCATTTCACAAGAAACGAAACAGTACCAGGACTTAATTATTGTCTGGAATTCACATTACGAGAAGTGGAGTCAATCGAGTTTATACTAAACTAAGTTAGAGTATCTGTAAGGCAGTGGACTGGTGGTGAATAAGCAAACCAATTTGATGATGTGGTTTATTTAATTCAATTCATCTGCTATAGAAAATTGGGCCTTCTTCCTAGCTGTGCATCTGCTTGTCCAACTCGACGACCCCACCATGAGGTCACGGCTAAGCTGAAGCCAACCAGACATCTCAAAAGCTGTTAAATGGTCCAATCTGTGACTGCTGCATTGGCCAGGACATCAATAGATATGCATACAAACACCCTTAAAGGGTTAATTAATCCAAAAATAAATTCTGTCATCGTTTACTTACCCTCATGTCGTTCCAAACCCAAGATATTTTTCAATCAGAGATTTCAGTCCCTCCTTTGACAGCTACGCAACTACCACTTTGACCCTTAAAAAAAGTTCATAAACAGATTGGACTAAAACGCTCAATTCATGTGGATTAGTTTTACAAATTCTCTGAAGAGACTCAATCGCTTTATGATGAACAGATTGAATTTAGGCTTTTATTCACATATAAACATTCATCAACACACTCATCAGTTGTGGTAAACGGAAGCGCAAGAACCAAAGAGGTTCATTCTCGTGTGTTACGCAGCACGTTTGAGCTTCAGTGCACGAAAAAAAAAAAACCCAAAAAAACTAATGTCATAGCAAAAATACCGACCACAGACTTGAGGAGCAGCACCAAAATGCAACACCACAATGACAAAACCTGTTTTGGTTCCAGCCCAAGATGACTCAAGTGATGAAATCATTAGCTCACAGGATGCAATAGAAAGCACAACCAATCGATACATGGTACTATCGGCTAAAAACAACCTAAGTCTAATGGAGCAGCAAGAGAGATTGGTAAAAATGTCCTGTTTAAACAAGGCTGTCAAAGTAGTATGGCTAAAACAACCATTGAAAGCAGCTGTCCCTGCTCAACACTATTCTGACTAACCTGAGCTCAGGCACACGTTGAAACAGAGAGGGGCTATCATAAATTTTAGGACAAGTAGACATTACAATGAAAGCCCATTTTCATATGTACTCTGTTCTACCATTCTAGCATCAAACTGGTTTTAGCTCTGGATTGTTTGGTCAGGTCAATCAGGGTTTTTTTTTTTTTTGGGAGGGGGGGGGGGGGTGTCACAACAACAGCTGGCATTACAGACAACTGGGAAAAACAATAGACCATTATGGGCTAAGCAAGACATCATAGTTGATTCACATTACATGGCATAGACAGGGGCGTTTAAAAACACCCTGTAAAGAATTTGATCTCTTGCAAATTACTTAAAGGTGCACTCAGCAAGTTTTTGTAAAGGCTACATTTAGCTGGCTTATATTCGATCCAGTAGTACCAGTTTTGGACTTCATAGTAACACCTATTGCCCTGGATGCATTTTTTCTCCCCACTAGAATCTATTCTGTTCGAACAGCCTGCCAGTCTATTCTATCAATCTGGACCATGCTGTTAACTTGTTTTACTAGCTTGCTTTGTTTAGAAGTACTGACAGTTAAGTTTGAGTAGGCTACTTACTTAAAGTCAATGTATTAATATTGTTAAAATTACTAACTGGTTAATTGCATAATTCCGCTGGTCACGTGATCTCAATATGGCTACGCCCATGATAGGCGACCCGCTCTGTGTAGAATGAACTCTTTTGGAATAAGACTGATATGTCTTAATCTAATGAGTGTACCTCATTCAAATGATATTTCCAAATAGTGCTTTACATATCTTTGTGTAAACCCTGTTAATTTGGGATAAATTACCGAATGCAGCTTAAAATCTGCTGTTTTCACACAAAACGACCGCTCATGAAAGAATCGCTGGTGAATGGGCAACAGTTCCCGGAGCGGCCGCGTAAATATCCGGGCCATTAGCGCTAAAAGCGGTCATGAACTTCTAGAACTGAAGCCTAGAATGTAAACAGACAGATACAGGGTGTGATGAGAGACACGCTGTTATCTACATGCATACCTACTGGCGTTACAAGGGCAAGGTGATAACACAGAATGACATCAACACGATTCAAACGATAATTTCAAGTCAAAACGTACGTGGCATTGTCCAGACAAGCTCAGGATAAGTAGCCTACCACAGGCGGTCCACATCACGACCATATCAAACAACGGCAATCCATGAGAGTCCACTTATACTATCGATTTTCTCTGAGCTTTAGAAGTTTAGTCGGATAAAGAGGCGAGGCGGGTAAGAATAAAACAGGACAGCTAGCTCATGTTGTGGACCAACAGGGATTTGAATTCCTCAACATTGTAATTCTCAAGAACATCACTAAACGTTTTATGCTGATCATATAGGCTAGCTTACTATAAAACCCCCCACAAAATACAGCGATTTCTTTGAATTTAAGACAGATGAATGTTGTATTCATAGGCTATTTTGTAGAAAACATGATCCTTTTATGCTCAAGAAAACATGTTCCTGCAAGGACATACATTTTTATCCGAGCACGAATCGCTACATGTAACCGTCCGCAGCAGCCACGCGAAAAATGTGATTAATTACGATGCCCTTCACGCGCAATGATTAAATACAAACGTAGCCTCATATTAAAAAAAAGAATCGGTGTAACAAACGTAGCGCAGGCCGCTGTTCAGTTCATACCATGTGTGTAAATCGATGCATCCTTTAAAAGCCCAGCCCAACCCAAACATGCAAAATCCGAACGAAACCGAACCTGATACGAGAAAATATTCAGAACGACAACCGAATGCAAACCAAGTTGATTTTGGTCCCGAATGAAGTGACAATATTAACCGAGAATTTGAACCAGGCAAACAGGTTGAAAGATAAGCAAAGTAAACATGTTCTAAAATGCCATTAATTTACCTTCAGATGATTTTAAAAGCGTCCTGTTTCGATTCCTCTGCTTCAATCTGGAAAAGCAGGCAATCCACGACTTCACACCGGTGATACGGGAGCCGTGAGGTTCCTTGTGCAAACTGCTTAAAATATACAAACGTGCAAAAACACCACCTTTATCTCAGCCCGCTGCTTTACTCTCGCGTTTCACCTTGAGCTGAAACCAGTGTGAAGGAAATTAACCAAACACTAACGTGGCAATTAAGAAACAAAAAAGGAACAAGCCACCAAAAAGCCCATCGGACTCCCGGTTTTCATCCAATGGGGTCAAGTACCGAAATTCACTTCAAAGGGCAGTGATGTCACTTTGCAAACTATGGCCCCGCCTATCTAGCATCCAGCATGACTGAGGACTACCAACTCAACACACACAAGTAGGCTACCTGAGAAAATGTATCTATTGATATTTTCCAATATATATTGTTTTTATTTTTAATTTCATAGTTTGTAAAAAAAAAACAAAAAAAACATACAAGATATGTACAAAAACATTTAAGGGTTAATTATCAGAAATCAGAACAAAATTAATATTGCCTGTTTTTGCTCTAATAGTAGTTTAAAAAAAGATTTGAAAATGTGTGCACAAGTGTCATTCAGGAAATTATGTGGAGTAATTTCACACTCTTGAAATTGTATTTTTCTTTAAAAACAAAAGGCGTATTCATGGCCTAAAAGCAGCTAGCATTCAGGCAGAGAGAAAAAAATCAGTATGACAGCAAACTTCATCCTGTTAGACAAAGAAAGGTTCATTGATGGACAAGCAACACTTGATTTTTGTGTACGTACATAAGAGGGAGAGAAAATAGACAAAACACATTTTAGTGTGAATAGTGTGCATCTCAAAAGGAAGTTTTGTAAAAGAGTGACTCTCACAGGCCTGCAGCTGTGCACTGTACATTGCTCTTCTTGTCTAGACCGGTTTTATTTAGGATCTGCTTTGTCTTTAATATGCTGATCTGAATCTATGGGTGAAGCCAATCATATAGCACCAATATCACTGAACCTCCCAACAGTGTTTAAGTCTGACAATTGCTATCCTCACCCCTACGGTTAACCGAGAACGTGGATGTTGTGAACATCTGAGTGCATTAAGCATCACGGAAATGATTTTGGATTAGACGAATTAAATTTAAGTCTCAGAAGATTATCTTTCTTGTTATACTGCTGCAAGACCTGTCTGTACATCATCACAATGGACTTACTGATGTGGTTAAATTAAATCTCTTCCTGTTAAGTCATTGTGCTTGAATAGCTGGGTGTGGCTCATATTCACAGAATAGTAAAGCAGGCCTTCATAGAACGGTTCTCTTGTTATCAATGGCCACAGGTCTGAGATCAGCATCTAATGGAGCTTTCTCTGTTTGAACAGTGTGTGTAATCTCTTTCTGTGGTTTCAGATAGCCATCTAAAACAATGTACACTGGCTAGAGCACCTGCTTAGTCCAGCTATTCAAACATGCCTACAATTTTTTTTTTTTTCAAAACTAATATTTTACTTGAGCAATTTAGGTGCCACATACTACCTTAAATTTTAAAGGGTTCAGATTTGTGGAGGGAAAATGCTCTCATTATACCATCTAGTGGTGGTCATATGGTATACCAATAAATTAAGTTTAGATGGTTAATGTAGAACAGCAAAAAGGAAAAAAAGTGACTATATTAAACAGACTTTAGAAAATCTCTGTATTGAACATATACATATGAACATTAAAATAACACATATAACCCTGTCAAGAACACAGTTCAGGAAAAAAAAAATGTGCAATGACACTTGAAAAAACAGGAAATTAAAATCCTCCAGTTTGAAGGTCAGTAGATTCTTCAACATCATTTGATCTAAAATGCATGGATGTTTTTGACAGCAAAATGGTGAAGTATTTGCACAAGTTGTCCATTCCAAACCATCACAAAAAAATCATAATAACAATCAAACAATAAGCAGGATAAAATGAAATATGAAATACTTCAGGGTACACATCTACAACATCACCACTTGGTGCAGCTTCACATGTAAATAAATTGTGCGCTTTAAATTCATTTAAAACAGAAAGGCAACAGAGCCAACACAATTGATTGAGTTACTAATTAAAATCATACAGGATGATTAAAATAAAAAAAAGGAAATCATGTAGTATGACCAAAAAGCTGTTGACTGACGTCAAAATCATATCACATAACTGGTCCCACTTATTGTGCACTTGAGTAAATGGCTTGCACAGGCCCCAGAATTTAAATATTTATACTTGCTTCTCTTATAAGTCAAGTATAATGGAGAAGGTAAAAAGGGCATTTTGGATGGGTTATATTGTTTTAATATGTCACCATGGTAACAGAACACAGTGTCCTCGACCGATATCTTCTCGAAGGCCTCTGATTTAAAACAAAGCTGTAAAAGTCAGTCTTTCTCTATAAAGTACTAGATCAGCAAGGGTAAGGCTGTCTAATATAATTTCACTTGCAAACAGAGGGATTTGATTCAGTCTGCATATGAAACAATGAATCAGTGTCAAAACAAATATAGAGGTGTCATTATTGTTGAATTTGTGAATCAAAAGCTCAAAAAACACAAAAAAAGCGAATGAATCGTCCTATTCAACATCTCATCCAACAATGAGGTATTATAGCCATCTATACACATCAAGAGAGTGTTAAGGCCAAGGTTTTGAGGCATTCTGAGCATGAATTCATACTAGCAGAGCATGTATTTTGGGAGTGCTGTTTCTGCTCTAAGTGCGGAATAAGAGCCAACTTTACCAAAGCTTGTTATGTTTAATCTCATGGTCTCCTCATCTTGTGAGGTTAACATCTGCTAAACGCTTGTGCCTGCCAGTTCAGTCTCCTTTAGAAACATCTTCTGATGCAGACATTACACGTGACTAGAGGTTATATGAATCACTCAATAGTTATGAATCATTGACCACCGTCACACACGCCACTATGACTCTCAGTATCGGCGACTGGTGACCCACTTGCACACCACAGCACGTGCACTGAACCAACATGTGGGATCAACATTCAGGGAGTGATTACTGTACATATCGCCTGCACGTCCACGTTTAACAGTCTTTCGATTCAAACCTTCTGGGCGTTTTAATCAGCATAGACAAAGAGAGGGTACTTGGCTCCATTTGGCAACCTCCAGAATTGAGTTAAAACTAAAAACAAGGGGAGGTAAAACTAGTTTATTCCCACTGAAGCGATTCTTCAGGAAAAATCATATATGCTCTTCTCCGCTTCAGGTCCAAACTGAAGCGACTGACTTCTTGAGTATTTAGTCTGGAGCTTTTTACTGGCTTCTGTCCTGTTGCTCTAGCGCAGTGTGACCAGCAGAGGGAGGTGCAGTCAGGCCTCAAGACCCATCACTTCACTAGTTCACAAGGAGGACGTCCTCATATGTGGTGGTTCTGCAGGGTTGCACCAACAGACACAATTACAGCATTCAGTTATATTAAAAAGTGAAGTATGTCATTTTTCGTGTTGAAATACTTCATGTTAAATGTATTTTATGTTATAATATTTTCTAATACCCCAATGTAAAGTCATGATAAAACTATACTATCTTCTATACTGTGACGTACATCCAAGTGCAACGGAATATTTAAAAAGTGAAAATGCATCGGCTGTTGCACTCAAAAGTGGAGGCAGAGGAATGAGAGTTTGTAGGGGCTGGGTTTAAATCAGAAGCTCTCATTTCCACTTGGATATACGTCAGAATAGGGAAGAAAAGACTTCCGTTTCTTGCCGACCTTAAGAGGCATTTTCTTTGTTTCTATAGTGACACACCTGTCACAGCAGCAGAAGAACGAGCAGGGCGAGGTTTCGATCCCGCGAAACTTTCCAGAGCAGGGTGTGTCGGTGCACTGAGCGATGAACGCGTGCAGGTCAGTGATGTGGCACGGCTCCTGAGTTTGATGCTGAATGGAAATGACAGGATATCACATTACCATACTCAAGCTATATATAACTGTCAGTGTCACCTTAATTAGGAAAAAACAACTTATAATTTACAAGAAAGATAAGCCAAAAATGACACTTTAATATGATTAAAAACAAACTAAAAAATAAACGTATTGAATTCTAAGTTTTAAAATGAGAGTTTCCCTATAAAGATATTCATGTTTGTGCATGTGCGTGTTGTGAGCATTATCAGGAAGAAAAACAAGTTTTTCATTTATATCTCTTTATCATCTCTCACTCTTACCTTGATGGTCTCGTAAGCTCCAGTGATGAGAGCGATAAAGAGAGAGAGCACCATGTAAATGAACAGAGAGATGAATGTGTAAAGGTAAACCTGCAAAAGAACAGTGTCTTTAGTGCTCTGAATCCTGTAGCATTTGTAATGTATGTACTTGTGTGAGGATGTGAGTGTTAAACTCACCTGACTGAATACCCAGACTAGCAAACTGCTCTCTTGCATGCCACTGAAGGTCACAAACATGTCATCTCCATTAATCAGAGAGAAAAGACACTCTGACACCAGCGAGAGAGAGCGGAACTGAGGATGCAAAACAAAAACTATAAACACCACATACAATAGATAATGAGAGAGAAGACACATGTACATTTCCTTATGTACATACATCATATACACTACCGTTCAAAAGTTTCTACACCTTAAGATGCATTTATTTGATAAAAAAATACAGTAAAAACAATAATATTGTGAAATATTCTTACAATTTCAAATGATTGTTTTCAATTTTAATGTTTTAACTGTAATTTCTTCCTGTGATGCAAAGCTGAATTGTGGCCGTCAAACGTCAAAGTGGCCGGAAGTCATTCATTTTCAATGTGAGCCGGCGGCGAGGAGGGTTGAGGTCAGGTCAACTTTATGGTAATGAGCTATGACGCGGTTCGGCGGCAACCAATCAGGATGTAAAAGTCCTCCGCTTGAGAGGATTCCAGAGTCCTGTAAACTTTGGTTCTGACCACATTAGTTCCCAAGCAATATAGAGGAGAGGTTGATCATGTGAATTTGATAAGAAGGCGTGCAACACTATTTATAGGCAACATTTTTGCGCTAGAACGCTTGTTTTTCAGCGGGAATGCAAATTAGTTTAGCACTTAACCATGAACACAAAAGCCACACCACACAAATGGCTTTTAATTGGTTTATTTCGTTAGCAAATATGTCACTATAATTGTTAAGTTCTTTCCATCGATCAATTTCTTACTTTCACATTTAAAAGATTCCATGAGGTTAACTTATACCCTACTTGGTCAAGTCTGCACAAATAACGGCCAACATGCTTGTTTGCTTCGCGGCGCCTTTAAATAAAGTTTTAAAAAAAGACCAAGCATTCGATCTACGTCAGAGTGTCCACGAATCTTTCTACGGCGTCATTGGCAGGGCGGCAGTGTGAACGCACAGTGACTCCAAACTTTTGAACAGTATGTGCATTATAAACCTTTTTACGGTTTCTTTTTTTACATTACAGCATAAATTAAACCAAAACAACTGTCATATTCCTAAACAAAATAATAATGTCAAAATTACTGATTGTTGCTAAATAAAAAAATAATACACACACACACACACACACATATATGCAAACATGTCTTCTTTCTGAACATATTCCATGTAATGCCACATTAAATTATTTTGAATTAATTATGCTTAATTAGCTTGTGTCAATCACAGACTGCCAGACTTAAGTTGTATACCTTAACATGATAGGGTCCCAGCACAATCCACCCACAGAAGCAATACCCGAGGTAGATCACCGCCACACAGCAACAGAAACGGATCACATTAGGGAATGCAGCTCGTAATGTGACAATGAGAATCTGAGAAAGGAAAACACTATATAGTAAACAAATTCCACATCCTAAGAAACATCTCAATTGTTTCACAAGCACATCTTCTCTAGAGATGTGGTCAATTTCAGGTGTATATACAAAAAATGTATATGTATGTTTTTTAAATAAATAAATAAAACGGTGCATTTATTCCAGAAATGTATAGAGTTCAACCAAAGATCTAGACATGTCAGCAACCTTGTTAAAATAATTTAATAAATAATATATACATATTTTTCATACTTTTTACAGTAAAGATCAAGGAAAATTTAAGTGTAAACTTTAAGTGTAAACTGCATGTACATTGGTG
Organism: Rhinichthys klamathensis goyatoka; assembly: GCF_029890125.1. Lineage (NCBI taxonomy): Eukaryota > Metazoa > Chordata > Actinopteri > Cypriniformes > Leuciscidae > Rhinichthys > Rhinichthys klamathensis. Next base: position 540,910 of record NW_026606612.1, read on the forward strand.
TGTGGGTGTGTTTGTCTCTCACATTGTACTTCTGAAAGAAGGTGAGGTAGCGAATAACTCCAACCCAAACCAATAACGTCGAGGTGCCCAAAAGGATCCCACACTCATCGTACGATGAGAGGTTCTGAGGGTTGAAACAAAGTATCATGAAGTATCCGTGCTGATTGACCTAATGCAATGGATCTTTGTTCACATCAATGTACATAAAGGTTTCAGAATATATTTCTGATGCACATCAGCTCGACTGACCTTTAGCTCAATGCCGATCTTAATCATGGAGCCTGTGATCGTGAGCATGTCGCTAATGATGAGCAGAATATACCATCCGTTAATAAACTCCATTCGGTCTCCCCAACAGACATCACGGTTCAGATAATTCCTAAAGTACTTTACAAACTCCTGAAGAGAGAACGTTAGAACAGGATTCACTAAGTGATCTTTGGCATATTAATGTGGATTTGTTTGATACAATATCTTACATTTTGAAGAATGATTCCTCTGATGATAGAGCGACCACAGAGGACCAGAGAGAGAATACACACCACTGCAACCGCCGCATCAAACCACACACGAGCATTACTATCAGCTGGAGACAGAGAGATAGCACGAGAACAAGCATATGGTGATTATCCACCATGTAAAAAATTAGGAAATCCCCAAAAATTGATCTGAAAAGTGAAGTGAATGAGGTAGTTGAATCTTACCATGTCCAGACACACTTGGGTCTTTACATTCCTTTATGGAGGCCTGATTATCAAGACTGATCTTAACTTTACCACTGTGGGCTTTGTTATCCAGCAGAATCTGAGCATAAAATAATAACATTATATACAGTAAATACAACTATATATAGGTACATAGCATTGTTATTAGTTAGTTTATATATACAGAATATATTAATAGCTCTTTTAAAATAATTGTCTTTTTTATTGGGTTAAAGTAACATTTCATGTGCAAACTCACTGTGATGAAGAAAGTGTAACAGTCAGGAATTTCATTGTGGATGATGGTCTGAAGATTTATAGCCTTTAGCTGGAACTGTATGGTGACATTAATGAGCCTGAGAGAGAGTGCGTGTTGATATTACAGTTTTAGATAATTCATTAATGGAAATAAGTAGAAAAAACGTTTAAAATCCTTATCTAACTTACTTATGGAACTTAAGGGTGAAGTTCCTGTAATCGCGGCCCAGACCTGCTGTGGGAGTGGCCAAAGGGTTTACGCCCATACAGTCTACAGAGAGGAAGAGAGAAATTGTTTAGCACCTAAACCAGCCTCAGTGGCCGACAGGGTCATCCGATGATTTATTTTAGAATACATGAGAAAGTGATTCCTGTGTCTCAGTAACAAGGAACTGCAAGTAACAACGTGCAAAAGAGGAAATGACATGGTCTTTTAGTTTTAGCAAGTTTTAATCAGTACTAATAAACAAACTAAACAATTAATTTATAAGTGTTGCTTGTTATACTAATAACTAATATTGCAAGTTCATTAAGTATCTGCCTTGATCCTATACACTGGACAGGTATATTTCTCAGATTAAACAATGATTGAACAATTGAGTAAAAAGAGGCCAAAAACGTGTCACCTGTGACCACATGCGGATCGATGTTGAAGGTGTCGTTAGCTGGGTCAATCTGGCCTTTTTTATAATACTGCTGACACAGAGAAAGAGCACTCCCGTTCACACCGACATCGTACACATATGCATAGCGGCCCACTGTCGTCTCCGGCAAAGCCAGGTACTGAAAGACAAGTGAAAAGAAAGGCCATTAAATAAGGCGTTTCAAATAAACATGACCATCAGCTATGGAATATATTTTGTCCTAAAAACAAATTCAGAAAACAAAATTGTGTTATGACTTGACTGGGCTCGCTGCCCAAATATATCCCCTCAAAATATATTCATTAGTTTCATAGTAATGATTACGAGATAATTACAGTGAAAAAGACACCATATGAATGAGAGTTAGTGTATGTGTCATTGTCAAAATTATACATTACCTGTTCTATTGTGTAATGCATATGATCATAAACATCTCTCTGTGTGTAAACAGCAAGCGCGTCATCTGAGTCAGCGTAGTCTTTGAGAAAGAGGTGTTTAAACGAGGCTGTGTTTTCCTCTTTAAACGTCACCGCCATCTCGTTGCTTAAGCCAAAAAGTACCAGCTGGAGATCATGACAAAGCAAAAGAGGAAGAATTTGTATAAAATAATAATTGCTAAATGCCAAATGTGAGTAAAAATAGTATACATATGTATATATATATGTGTGTGTGTGTGTGTGTGTGTGTATATACGTGTATGTGTATATATATATGTGTGGGCCAAATTTTCTCAACATATCATTTAATGCTCATTGAGAGGGCGAGATCTTGGTTTTAAAGTTTGGCTTAAATCTCTACGAAAGAAATTCATGCTTGCTAGCCGACTTAGCAAACTCTGTGACACTTCAGAGTGCAAATCCAAAGGTCAATTCTGGGATTCTAGGGAATGTCACAGTGGTTAAAAAATAATTTGGGGGTAGAACTGAGACTTTGAGCAGCAACACTGTCTTTAATAAGCTGTGGGTTGAGTATACAAACACTAGAAAGAAAATCTAAGAATAAATAAATACCTGTATAGTTACTATAAGAACCTTCAGCATTTGCAGAACCAGTTTAAAAGGTTTTCTGCCTTTGGCTTGGTATTTTTCACAAGGACTCATAAAGAAATATTTTAACTTCCTGCGCAACGCTTCCTCTTCTTCACCAGCACCTATCCAGCCATCTGTTAGCAGAGTCGACCTGGGGTTACTATACTGATCCATGCAGTCATTCGAACCATAGTGAGTCACCGGAAACATTAGCCTATCCTCTTCTGAAAAAGAAAGAGAGAGACAGATAGCATTAGTTGGACAAATCACAAAGCAAATGGTCTTTTTGCTTGAAACCACTGTTATTCTTTCTATTACATTTAACGTTACACACACTACCGACCCTCAAAAGTTTGGGGTCAATACGATTATAATTTTTTTTTTAATTATATTTTTATTCAGCAAGGATGCATTAAATTGATCAAAAGTGACAGTAAACACATTTACAATGATACAAAAGATTTCTATTTCAAATAAATCCTGAATGAAATTTATCTCGGTTTGCACAAAATTATAAAGCAGCACAACTATTTTCAACTGTGATGATAATACAAAATTAATGATTTCTGAAGGATCATGTGACACTGAAAACTGGAGTACTGATGCTGAAAACTCAGCTTTGCATTAAAGGAATAAAAAAAAAATGTAAACATTAAAATAGAAAACATTTATTTTAAATGGTAATTTTCACAATATTACCGTTTTTACTGTATTTTGATCAAATAAATGCAACCGTGGTGAACAAAAGTGTCTTGCGTAATACATACAGTGAATTAAACAAATTTGAATCAAAGTTCATACTTGGATCATCAGGACACAGTGGTGAACTTTATTCAAAGTAAGAGAAAAATAAAAGACAATTGAAAGAGAAGATGGCCTCAATAGTGCTTTAACGTGACCTTCAGTCTAACGCTACTTCAGTAAGTCAGAGACAGCCTATATGTTGCAGGTCCACTCAACAGATGAGAATTGTCTTTTAATATTAAATGAGAGTGAGAGAGACACGAGTTCTGTGTTTTACAAGTCGTCCTCTGTGTTGTCTTTATTTAAACATAGTATTCAAAACAATGAAGAAAATACAGTATTCTTAACTATGAATTTATTAATACACATTTGATCTCAGGTAACATTAGGTATCTCGGGTAGCTAAATGATACACCAACAGACTTCTCGATGACATAACTATACTAAAATCATTAATAAATTGAACATTCACTCGAAATAAAGCATTTATTTCAAGTTAAAGGCATTTGAGTAACAGTTTTTTCCTCTGAAACTCGACAATTTTTACTAACCTTTAGCATTAAATAAGAGAGAAACACTTGAGTTAGGTGTTATTATTCAAGCTGTGTTGTCTGAGGATGAGCCACAGTCGTCATGGTAACTCTCAAACTCTCAACTGCCACTCAGAATTTAGAAAATGCAGCTTAATTCCCTGCAATACTCACATTATAACACCTATCACTAGTACACACATGCAAACAACAAATAATATACATTCTTGAGACCCAAATTCAATGTGGGAGTCCACATATACATGCACAATCCGAAACTTGATATCTGACGCGCGTTCTCTTCTTCAAAGTGACGTGTGAACACTTGAGGAATGGGTGGTTGGGTGGTTTGTCAAAGACTTGTGTTGGCGTGAATTTGATCTATGATCTACTAGTGTTACTGTTAAGGCTTCATCGTAGCACTCAATGCAAGCGTCATGCACCACTTTGACATCTACATGAAGCGTTTCACATAATATCATGGATAGGATTTATGTGGTTGCCAGGTAGCAGGGAAGTAAAACGGGAACACCAAAACTTACTTTCTGTACGACTTGACTTTATCCTATGAATTCTGTGCACTGCCCTTGTATTGTAATGAAGTGAATTGTCGAATTTATCAGAACTTTGATCATCGCATTACAACGCTTGACTTGCAGGCAGCAAATCTCGATGTTTCACTCCATCGCGTGGTGGTGCAAGTCATGTGAAAGGGCCTTAAGGCTGGTTAGCTTAGTTAGCTTGTCAAGGACACGTCTTTCAAGTAGCCTGGCTGGTTTGTGAATGAATGTTGAATTTTGTCTCTGTGTGTGTGGCCTCTAATCTTTTTATCTTCATTTCTTACAATGAAAAAGTGTCAATGTTGCTTGCTGATGCACTTCCTGTTCTGTAAACATAGTCTTTGCTTTGCTCCTTCCTTCCTTTCTTTTTCCATATCACTTTTTAAAAATCACTGACTAAGCACTTCCCAAAAGCATTTTTATGTGTGAAACTACAGTAAATATGACTTTTTGAAATGGTGGCTTTATAAGCATGTTCTTTCTAAAGCAATTCTGTGAATTTCATTCAGTCACTAAGTGATTCATTCAGTCTTGTGTTATTTCCACAGTAGCTCTACTACAATGACCAGTTATCTCAATTTTGACTACAAGCTAGCTACCAAGAAAACGCCAGGTCAAATATCATTGAGAGAAGAATTATTACTATTATACTATAAATGTGTCTTTTCTGCTAAAAATTGTGTTTGTGATTTAAAATCTGCACACAAAAAAAAAGGTCTGCTGTGCTTGTTTGTAGGGCTGCACAATAAGTTTTATGCCGAACGTCACATGAACAAACAGGAAACCAGTGCTGCGTCCCAATTCCCCTACTTATACTACGCCCTTAAGTATGTACTCTTTTTGTGAAGAAAAAGTACATACTTTTGAGTGTGTAGCAAAAGAGTAGGCAAGCTTTGGGACATACTACTTCGTCTTCATTAACGGACAGATCTGTCGCGTGCTGCGTGCGTCCTGTCACCGTAAACTGCCCTGTCAATCATCTCGTCACAGTTTAAATCCTCCATTCAATCTAAGTTAATTTCTTATTACGGTTTCGGAGAGAAATGTTGTAGCACGTTCATCTGCCAGTCGTGGGTCTTTCATGCCGAGACTCTCCTCGTGTGTTTGGATTTTGAATATAATAATGCATTTAAAAGTTAATGGCTAAACATATCTTTGCAAAAGTTCACAATGATGCTGCAGATGCAATATAATGTGGACAACATTGAATAAATACATTTTCGTCAGGTTAGATACTGACAATTAATCACTCAAACCCCTTTATCTAAACCTCTCTGCATAACCGTCGGACTCACGCGTCCTCCATGTCTGTAGTTTTTGAACACTTTTCATTCGTGTTTGTAGTTCTAACCGAATCCTTGTCCAACGCGCGATGGGTTGTGGGCAATATCAGCCGTTAGAGTGTGCAACGATCTGCACTTCGGATTCTGACCGGAAATAGTAGACCATCCGGGTCTCTTTGGAACACTCATTTCAACATACTACGATTTGGGACGTACTAATTCTATTTTCGAATACTATTTAGGACGGATAGTATGCGAAGTGGGACGCAGCACAGGTCTTACCGCATCCGCTTGTCGGAGTTACAACGTTACGACGAAAGTTACGACGCCGACTTTTAAGCTTTTTCAAACTTTTTCAGCTAAACTAGCTAGTTAATTTGATCTAAATATTAGTGAGAAGAACAAAAATAAAACACTTTTAGATATGCACATGTGATGGACATCGATTATGCTCATCTTTGCTCGCTCCTTTGAAGGTATCTTGAGTAAAATGGCAAAAGACCTGAACCAGAAGCGATGCAACCTGTTCTACAGAATACGGAAGTTTGCTGCGCATAACCTCCATTTAGCAAAAAATATTGTGATTATATATATATATATATATGACAATATAATAATAATTTAATCATATTACTACTAAATAAAAATATCAAAAAAAAAAAAAAAGTTTACAGTGCACCAACAGTGTTAATTTTGACCGCAAATTTTGATTTATTTTTAGCACTAAGCCATATTGCGCGATTTCGATTTTATTTAGATTCGGATATATTCAGATGTACCACACACATTTATGCCAACACATGTAACGGAAATTTAGTGGAACAGCTTTTTTCATGCCTCATAAATACCACATAAATCACAATCCAGAGTGACAACACCTAATCTAGACTGAAAGGAAAGTAAAATACAAAAGTAAGAGGGTCAGCCACTCAAATGAGATTACTGATCGCAGCGCATCAGTGCTGACAAATGGGAAATTTCATACAGCTCCGTTTTATTACTTCATAGCAGAAAAGTACAGATAGGCGGACTAAATGCACTCATAATATTTCCTGTAAAGTTCCTGTAACGTCCACATTGAGCAACTGAGATTTCCCTATTTCTTTACTCTCTTGAACATCTGACCTGCAGATCACTGCATGATTAAGCAAAAAATGGAGAGAGACTAAGAGTATTTATGCAACTCTTCCTATAGGCTCCCATTGCTCTCTCTCTAATCAAAACCATCATTGTTCATCTAGCAGCAGATCTGTGTCACTGGAATCTTGCCTTATCACATTTTTGTTACTGTATAACAGGAAGATTTTTAATGCAGTCTATTGGAGTGATAAAATCTTGACAGCAAAATTGTGACACTCATGAGTGTCTGAAGTCTCTCACGAGCACTGGTGTTTGTCTACAAGCGATAGAGTCAATCAAATGCAAAGAATAAACAGAAAAATCTCATCCGTCCTGTTTTGCAGCGTGTTTTCATAGATCGTGTACAATGGCTCCTCACACGTTCTTGCTGTCATAAGTAAATATCAGCATGTTATAATAACCCTATCACACACGGCATCAACTTTTTTCGTTCGTGTACTACACGAGTGGCCAAGATCTATATGTCTAAGTGATCTATATCTATATGTCTAAGTTAAACAACAACATATTATGAAAAAACTAGTCATGCACAAAAATTTCAGCAACAGAAAATATTTGGCAAAAACAGAAAAAGAGATGAATGGTTTTGAAGGGCCGAAATCACTGATTGAAACAGTGACATTTAAGGCTGTGTACATTAATCTACCAGTCCACTGATTTTGCACGTTTTTGTCCCGAGAAAACTTTTTGAAGCATTTTGAAGATTCTCCGTAAAGTGGGTACATTTAAAAAGGTTGTTTTTACGTTGTAGTGTGGACTATGAAAACGGAGGTATTTGAAAAAGAAGATGCATGTTTAGCCATGTGACGCACACTGTACCTATGGTTAGACCGGCATGTGTGCTATTCACTTTCAAAGAACAATCTTCATATAACATTCCTGCAAATATGACAGAAAATTTACTTACAATTGCTGTCCTGCGGCAAAGCATGATGGCAATTGCGTTTTAGACCATACATGGAATAGCGATTGAGTGCGACCTAGATGCGCCATTAAGTAGTGGAATATTTTGTTTATAAAAATTGTTTTGTGTTTATTATGTCTGGTTTCTCTGTATCATCTCAGTGAGCTTTGATTATGTTTTACGCATGCGTAGTAAAATAATTTACGTTTCAGTGTGGACGAGCAACTTTAGGAAAAGCCATGTCAGCTGTGTGGAGCTGTGTGCACTTTACTGTGACCACAAACTATGCTAAAATAGCAATATTTAAATTTGTTTGGCAGAAAAATCGTGAGCTGACTCGTTGCATTTCGGTTTTGGTGTTTAAGTGCAAAATTCCTTTTAATGCATCACTAGAAAAAAAAACATGAATAAATTATATATAAATGAATAAATTATAAATTAGATATGTCGCTTGTGTGTAGAACTACTTTTCCACACAGACATTTACAAAGACTGCGCTTTTGCGTAAAAAAAAAAAAAAACTTCTCCGTCTAGCGCATGTTTTACAATGAACAAGCAGTAGGTTTGGATGCAAAAAGGTGATCTGTGTGAACAGACCCTTTTGCAACTGATTATAAATTTTGTAGTCAATGTGAATTGATGTTAGCATAGCAACCCATTTTGCTTTTGTATTTTATCTATTTTTGAGTAAAACCATAATTGGCAGGGGGGGGGGGGGGGGGGGGGGGGTGTTGAAAAGTGGGTGTTCATTGGATGTTGAAAAGTGGGTGTTACATTGTAGAACAGACTTAGACTAAATTTAAATTTCCTTTTGTATTCCCTTACAAAAATCCTTTGGAATAACATGCACAGATGACTCTTTCACAAAGACTAGGAACATGCATTAAGAAGATAAAATCATGAAAGCAAATACATGAAAATGTTTATTTTATGCTTACGTAAGAACATTCAAATTCACTGTTATTATTAGTATGGAAAGTGATATGGAGCAGTATTTTGGTCAACAAACCTTGAATTACTTTTTGGCCCTGAAATTTTGGTGGCCAACCAATACTGTGGCAGAATGTTTCATACCTAATGGATAACAAAAATGTGCAATAGGACCTTGGGAACGTCTGTCAGCCCATCAAAATGAAGAACTCAACAAAGCTGTGGTATAAAAACAGTTTCAAATCTAGTGTCCTCCAATCTACAACTCCCAAGACATATCACTGAGTCTTGAGCAGATCAGGTTTAGATGATTTTTATGGTCATTAAAAACTGAGTGAAATGAAAATGAAAACAGGTGTAGTGTTGTGATTTACGACCACATAAACACAACATCAGGGCTCTGTATTATGGTGTAACTACAGAAATAATGGAACACGAATGAGGAAGAAAAAACGAAAACAAGCAAGTGGAAAACACATCGCATACATTAATTATCCACTAACACAGCAGTCTATCCGACCTTGTGAATCATCCAAACCACAAGATATTCCACCAAACGTCAAATAGACTAAAACAGCACTAACAGTGTTATCCTGCGCTCGTGACCGTGATCAACAAACTTTGACATTTAAATTTTCTTGTGCATCTTAAGTTACTTCTGTGCAAAGCATATACATTACACAAGCACAACAACACAAAAAATAATAATAAAATCACTATTTTGTATTCCACCTCATAAAAATTCAGTGGTAGATCCGTTCTTCCTGTAATAACACCTCACTGACGCTTTAAAACATCACATGCATTATACAGCCGATCACTCACCGGAGGAAATGTTGACTTTATTCGCGTCCACTGCGGCCATGTCGGCGATTTAAAATCACGTGCAGAGACTGTCGGCATTAAAATCCCCGGTTAATTCACATCACAATAGGATCTGATTATGTTCAACAGGCTTTTTTGTTCCTCTGTAGTTATTTGACGGGTTCTTCTCCGGTTACCTCATGTTTACAAGCACTCGCGATTCGCGACTCGAGCAGCACAGAACTTCCGATGCTTGAGGTCATGTGACAACATCATGTGACAATCTGACGCTGCCGGACGCTGCTGAGATGCCATAAAACTTTCTGTGTGTGTGTGTGTGTGTGTGTGTGTGTGTACAGATGTCTTATGTTTTATAAGTTCTGAGCTTCTTATTATTTTAACTCTGTCACAAAAATGTGCAAATTTGTTTGGAATCCCTTTCTCAAATTTTCTTATTTTAAATAGGCTAGCAAGCAACTCCCCAAAAAATGTTTACTTTATTTCATATGATGCGGAAAACATGGTCATTCTGACGTTTTTTTTGAGGTGATTCAATAGATGAATGAAGTTGAAAATCAGTTTGAAACCATGCTGTCATAATTCATTTATTTTTCTGAGGTGAATGATATATGTAATGTAGGTTAGGCTATATACACAGATCTGTGGCCAAAAGAATTGGCAGTGACATACATTTTGTGTTTTGCTGCGGTGTTGATTCACGTTTCTAGACTATTGTGCAGAGTGATCATATGCATTTCAAATAATTGCAAAAAGTTTCATGGGCCAAAAAATGTAACTTTTTTCACAAAAAAACTAATTTTCACTGTTTTTTTGGCCCTGGCACAAAATGACCAGCTAACGAGATTCCAGTAATCATCTTTTGGCACTTAGGAAAGTGTGAAAAAAATACTTGTCAGGTAAAATCTCTCTATTATTCTGATTGGATTATAAGGGCATGCAAGCTATAAAAGGAGGGAAGTGTTTCCAGTCATTGTTTTCTTGTTTTAGCAATGGTTACCTCCAAAGAAATGCAGCCATCGTTGCTTCAAAATGGACTCACATGCAAGGGAATTGCTGCACGAATATTTTTTCTGCAAGGAGAGAGGTTCAGTTGGAGTGAAGAAGGCTTTAGGATGTAAACCGAGTGTGCAGCGAGCTCCAGGACAGTCACAGTCTCCTCCTGAAGAGTCAGATATGGAATCGTGTCACCACTAGTGCAGAGCTTGCTCAATATTGGCAGCAGGGGGGTGTGATGCACCTGCACGCACAGTGAAGCAAAGACATTTGGACAATGGCCTGGTGTCAAGAAGGCCAGAAAAGAAACCACTTCTTCTTTGTCTGAAGAAGAAAAGGTGAATGCTACCTTGAGTCCTGTGTCATGCCAACAGCGAAGCATTCTGAGAACATCCATGTGTGGGGTCTCTCACAATTCTGCCCAAAAACATTAAATAAAGAATGGTATCAAAACGTCCTGCAAGAGCAACTTCTCCCAACAGTCCAGGAGCAATTTGTCACCATGTCACAAGGCGAGAGTGATCATGAAATGACTCAGAGATCATTACATATAAATTTTGGATCTGTGGCCAGGCAAGTCTCCGAATCTTAATCCCATAGCAAACATGAGGTCAGTCCTCAAAAGGCAAGTGATCAAGCAATAATCTACAAATACAATGTATGTCACTGCCAAAACTTGGTCGTATAAACAGTATATATATATATATATATTTTTGTTTTTGAGAACTTTGAAGCAGGAGGCAGCACCCACACATAGCTTAAATATACCTCTAAAGATGTTTGAAAGATTTGTGTTATATTTCAGTGTTGTCCCAGTAATCAAGAATTAATGTGAGGCAAAACATATGACTAATTTGGGAATAGTTCACGTCACGATGATTTTTACAACATGACACCATTTACAAGAAATCAAGTCACAAGCACTACCAAAGGCCATGATTGATTACACACAACTGCTAAATCCAGGTCCTGATAAAAACTACCATTTACTAGTTATTGCTACTGTAATAAAACTGCTGTAACTAGTGTTAGCCACCAGTCCTCATCAAAAACAAACAGACAAAATGTTACCGTAATAGTATTAATAATAATCATTGTCATGTTGAGATATTAACTATTGCAACTACTGTAGTGTTTAAGTGTTTAGGCACAAACTGTGGTTAATATGGAACATTTATGCAAGGGACAGTATTTCCCGATCTCTTCTTGCAATTTACAAAGACTTTATTATATTGTAGGACAATGAAAGAACATGTGAACAAATGAAACATACACATACATAGATCAATCGTCTATAATACAAAAATGATCAAGAAGTCCAAATGTAATTAATGCTGTAAATAAAACTTCATATACATATTTAATTTTGCCATATGAACATTGTCTGCAAAATTTTGGAAAACTAAACGGTTAAAGGGTCATTTGACTTTTCTTTTCTTTTTTTCACGCAATATCTGTGCAGTAATGTGCTGTCCGGCACATCTTATACTCAACAACTCAATGAGATCCAAACCTAACAATCTATTAAATTCTGATTTAATTGATTAATTACAACAATTTATTCATGCTTTGTTTTAGTACATATGCAAAATAGACATCCAAAGATTAAGAACTTCATACAGAGAACTGTATAACCCTTTACTGCATTAGTGTATCAGTAAAGACATTATTTTTTACACGGGATTGGACTAGTGAGGTGACTGTGCTGATGTGGTTTGTCCTCATCTATATTCTGCAACATCATTAATAAAGCAAGAGAGCCAGATACAGGCTTGAAGTTATTTGAGATGGGTGCTAGATGCAGTGAATTTGTTAGCTATAAAAATGAATGAAAAAACAATCAATTCAACTTAAATCCTATTGAGACACCAGACTCAAGGGTAAACCTTGAGACTTGATTCTGATGTGCAAAGCAATCTGCTATCTCCCATCAAGAGCTTTATCTCGAGCAATGACTGCCTCATCAAACTTGATCATCAGTGTGGTTCCCTTATGCCAGTGGACCGTGACTTTAGCTGGGAAGCCACTGTGGGTTAAGATAGCCTCCACAATGCCACCAGTGAAGGCCGCACAGTTTAAAGTGCTATTCTCCTTAGGTACTGATATGTAGGCATTGATCAGAGGCTCCTTTTCGATGATGTAGTATGTTTTGTCATCGTCGTTGGCTTGTTCCAGTTTGTCTGCCTCCTTGCCAAACAAAGATTTCCACACATTTACCTAGGAGAAAAGTAAGAAAGAAAGAAAGTTAAAGGGTCCTTCATCAACTACTCACCCCTGTTGTCGTTCTAAAACCAGAACTTTCGTTCATCTTCGGAACAAAAATTAAGAAACCGTGAATTTACATATAAACACGGGTCAGCGAACGTGCATAGAGCAGAGCACTTAAATTTGGTAAACGGAAGCTCAATGATGCTTGCTGGTCATGCCAGTACCAATGAGGTTTGTTCTTGCGGGTCAGGCAAGTATACAATTGAGCTTACGCTTACCATATTTGAGTGCTCTATGCAGGGAGTGACATTAACGGATTTCAGCAGTGGCGTGTAACGCAGTCACTCCTACTAGCCACTTTGCCGGGTTGAATTTTATTTATTTATATATATACATTTTTCAATTGTAGTCTTTTAAAAAGGCATCTGAAATAATATACTAAGTGCAATGTAGTGTTGTCAAAAATATTGATTTTTCGATACATATCTGAAACATTTCAAATACAAATTTTCCACAGAATACAGGATACAAGCTGCGCTTTTTCGCCCTCTCATATCTTCGACAGTGAGTTGACACACATTTAAACCCGCCTCCCCTCACTCACTCGTTTCATTTGCTCTGAATGAATATTGCTGGTGTAAATGGGGTTGAATTTCGCCATGGGATTGCACATCATTTTACTCATTCCCACATATTTTGTGCTCACTCGCACACAAAGTGCGCGTGATACACCAATTTTGTGTATATCAAATATACACAAAATGATGCCGGTCTTGGCGTGTATTCACGTAAACAGTTATGTTTTAAGTAAACGTAAACAGATGAGAAAGATAACGCATGTGTAATAGTATAATGGAGCTGTGCGTCAGGTCTTAAAGTGACAGCACCCTAATATACCTGCTGCCAAATTATGAGATAATATTAAAAATGTGTATATGGCATTTTCCCCCCATGGTATCGATGTCAAAATTGTGGCCAGTGAAAATGCTGAGTGGCTAGTCACAGAGGATGGTGAGCAAAAAAGTTAATGTCAAGCCCTGCCTCTATGTATGTTTGCTGATCAATGTTTATATGTGAATAAAAGCTTAAATTAAATCTGTTCATCATATAAAGTGATCGTTTCTCTTCAGAAGACTTGGATCCATACGGATTTCTTTTACGATAATTTTAAAGTGACAGTTTTGGGTGAATAGACTTTCATTGGATGGACAGAAGTCTTGTTAGTTTGTGTTTCAAAGATGAACAAATGTGAGAGTGCGTAACTAATAATAACAGAATTTTCAATGCTTAAACCAAAATGATCTGCAATCTGTAAACAAAATAAAAGTAATACCTTAATAAAGAGAAGTATGTTTAATACTTTGGTTTCTCTTTTCCCATTTTTCTCCCTCATCACAAGAACATCGAGAAGACTGGCTCCCACACCTTGACCCATGTCAGCCAGCCGGGCCTGGAGCTCAGACACCGAGTACACCCGGCTCTGGCAGTACTGCACCATCTCGGAGAACAGCAGCGCAAACGCACTCACGCTCACCTCCGTTTTAGGACGCGTGATCGAGCGCTCGAGGATCGCAGATTTGCCTCGCGTGAAGCGGACCTCCATTCCGTCCACACCGAATTTGAATTGAATTTTGAATGAAAGAATGAAAGTGCCTGAGCCCTGGAATACAATGATAGTTTGTGTTATAAATCAGCGCATTGTAATTTGTAAATATGTACGAATGCATAGAAAGAGTTGAACTGTCAGAATGTCATTCATCGTTGCTCTGGTACAGAGAGTCAAACGTTAATCGTTTGCCTCTGGTTACATTATGGGTTTTCCTGAATATATAGGTGCTGAATGTACTACGCAGAGCATAGCATCTCCAGAAAATAAATTATACGAAATGATAAGCAGCTATAACAATTACAGCGTATTTCGTTGCTCAGTGGCGTTTACCTGATGTTTTGTTTCAGTTCCGGATGCGTGAAGCCACGATTAGTAAAAATGTCATTGTAACCGGATATTTTCAATATAAAAGTAGGACGGGAAATAGTAATGAATTTGCGAGATATAGCTGTGTTTTGTAGTGGTAAACTAGTTACAAGTTTTGAAAATGTATTGTTTGTTTTTTATTTTAATTTGTCATTTGGACTTTTTTTACGAAATGTTCGTTCAGTGGAAACGACTTTTATTTTGAAATCATCACTCTAAGGTCACTGGCCAGGATGCGCTTTGCTCACACTCACAGCCGATTTATATCCCTCGATGTAAGTTTGCAATTCATTTGGAAAACAGGACTTTACAATTAAAATGTGTTTTATATACATGCATTTTTATTATAATTTTATATAGTACATGTAAAAATGTTCGAGTTATTCAGACATGTAAAATTATTTTATTCTTCATCCGAAAACTTTTTTTTTCTTTATGCATGTCATGTTCAAATGAATAAGGTGGAAGATAGGTTACCTTTCAAACATTTTAAAAGTGTATTTTTCGAATAAACATCAGCTTCTCCCTCTCACGTAAGGGGGTTTAAACTGCACTGCAAGGTGTGAGAATGATTTCTGCGTTCACGAGTCTCAGACACTTTGGCACAACTACGATGAGGAGAGCGGGTAAGAAACAGCCTTTTTTTACGGCAACACTACTATGTACTTACTAGTAAATTGTGCATAATTATTTCAAGTAACTAGCCCTAACCGTAACTCTACAGTAAGTAGTTAATAAATATTACTCTGTAGTATTTATTTGAATAAGTACAATGTAACTACGTCGACGTGAAATATAGAGTTACACTTTATTTTAAAGTGTCATTGTTACAGTGTAATTATATATTTAAGTACTGGGTAATATAAAACAACTACATGTACTTACTTTAGGGTTAGGGTAGGAGTAGGATTTGATGGTTAGTTGCACGTAATTATGCATAATATACTGTTATTTACTATGATAAGTACATGTAACATATGTAACAAGGACACTGTAAAATAAAGTGTTACCAAATAAAGTGTAACATTTTTTATTACTATTGGTTAACATTCATCATAGCTGCTTCAAAATGAACTTTTCAATACATTTATGGAGCATGTGTTCACTAATGTGCATGCTTATGATTTAACTGATTATGACTCTTCTGTACTTTGACACACAGCGTCTGAGTTCCGAATGACAGTCCCATGGGGAGAGATGAGAGGTCAGGTTTGGGGTCCTTCTCATGGTCGTCCCGTGCTGTGTTTGCACGGTTGGGCTGACAACAGCGGATCGTTCAATACCCTGATTCCATTGCTTCCTAAAGGTATTAGTATTGGATTCCAGAGGATTCATGAACATTATAAAGATCCACATTAATAAATTCATTCTTGCATACTTCATTTACAAGCGTCAATGAAGTGACCGTGGTTCTCGTTCTCTCGTTTTTTCTTTTTCTCCACATCTCTCTCCCAGACTGGAGATTCGTAGCCATTGATCTTCCAGGTCATGGCTTCTCGTCTCATAGGCCTGATGGATGCTTTTACACGTTCCCTTTGTATGTGGCAGATGTTCGGCGAGTTGTAGAAGGTTTGAAGCTACTTGGGCCTTTGTTACAAACCGTTAATGAATCATCCTCAAAACAAAAAAGAATAACGTAAAATGAGTATTTTTGCCTTATTTTCCAGTTAAAATATTTTAAAAAATCTTTGTAAACAAAATAAATGCAAAACTTGTTTTCAGAGAAGGTGTCCTGAATTGTGAGAGCGTATTTATTCTTTCTGCACTGGCATATATATTTTTTTCTTGTTTTACCCATTAGCAAGTTTGGCAATATTTACTGCTATTACAGAAAGACAAAATACATTTGCATTCTAGATACAACCTATGAAAACAAGTCTTAATATCGTATGTATTGTTGCTTCTAAAGTAAATATATCTTGTTCTTAGAATTCTTAGTTATTTGTACTGGAAAACAAGGCAAAAAACGAATTAACTATATTTGTATTTTTTGTCACCATTTGTTCATAGCTCTTCAGTGGAAGCGATTCTCTATAATTGGACATAGTATGGGTGAGTCAACTCTTTTACTCATCTACTGACAGAGGTCAAAGTTCTCTTTAGTGTGTGAAAGGTCGGGAGATCTATGTAAACTGTAAATTAGCTGAAGATGAGCAATATTATTGTGTTGCTGTTATATCATCTTCTGTGATATAACTATATTGTCGTGGATCATGAGGGCATTAGAAGGACACTGTGGGATGAATGCCACAAGTCTGATTTCGTAATGCCATACTACTGTACTTATTTATAGCATCCCTGCTGGTGCTTTAAACGTCATCCTTATTCATGCCAGAGGATGATCCATGTTGTTGAGTTCCTGTAATATTAGTTCCCAGAAAGAAAAAAAAGAAAATCTTCTCCGGCTCAACACAACATGAGGGTTAATACAGAGTGAATACATTCACAAACCTGTAAATATATATATATATATAATAACCACATTAATAATCTTGAGTACTGGATAACACTGAAATATAAATGAAATTATAAAAAAAGCAGTAAAGCTCTATCATCATTCACAAATAACTTATAAGTAACACATATTTATGATATTCAAAATGTCAAATTAGTGTAAATATATATTTTTTTATCTGGATTAAGTATTTGTCCATTTACCATAATTTGATATTTTATTAAACTGATTTTGTTTCTTTAACAGGTGGTAATGTGGCAGGAATAGTGAGTATCCATCATAGTGCTTTTCTATTTATGTAAATGAGTTGTTTAGTAGAGTAGTTCTCAACTTGCTTCATGACCCAGATTTTACATTTCACATAAAGGGACAACCTATTACAGTACTAAAAGGATGCATTTTATTATGTCTTTACATGTGTTAATATTACTATGAGCTGTAATAATATTATTAACATTTTGAGGTCATTGATGAACGGGTACAATTTTGATTTTTGCAACCGCTGAGAACCGATGTATTAGGACTGTCACTGTGCTGTGTAAATGTAATGAGTTTCCTCTGGTTTTCCAGTTTAGCGCGTTGTACCCAGAGATGGTTGAAGACGTAGTTCTCTTGGATACTTATGGATTTCTCCCGACAGAAGTGGTAAGAATAAATGGAGCATGTTAGAGTTGCTGTCTGTAAACATAGAGAAGACTCCTTGTTCAACATGCATGCCACATAAATGTTTATTTGTCCTTCCCTAGACTGACATGTTTAAAAACATGAGAAAAGGGATAAATGATCAAATCCATTATGACAACAAGATGGGTGAAAGGAAAGAGAAGGTGTACACGTACGAGAAAGCCAAAGAAAGGTGAAGAATGCCTGATGTCATGTGATATATATGTTTGTCTGTAACTACTGTAAACATGAATGTTGTTGTTTACTGTTGAGTTTCAATACGCAAGCTTTGCCACATTTTAAGGTCTCATCTCATTCTCATTCCTCTTTAACAAAATTTTTGCCATTTTAAGTTTAGTTTTGTCATGTCCACCTCATATTGATATATATTAAAGTCTCTTACGCTCACCAAGGCTGCACTTATTTGATCAAAGTATAGTAAAAACAGTAATATTGTCTAATATTATAACAATTTAAAATAAGTGTTTTCTATTTGAATACATTTTAAAATGTCATTTTTCCTGTGATACTAAGCTGAATTTTGAGCATCATCACTCGAATCTTCAGTGTCACATGATCCTTCAGAAATCTTTTCAGTATTCTTTGATTAATTTAAATAGAATTTGAAATAGAAATTGAAATCTTTTGTAACATACCAACATTTGAAATGTTTTTACTGTCACTTTTGATCAATTTAATGCATCCTTGCCGAATAAAAGTATTTCCTTTTTTAAAAGTTGTACTGACCCTACGTGAATTGTAATGTATTATATATATATATATATATATATATATATATATATATATATATATAGACACGTTTTTATTATTGTCTTTCAGGTTGAAGGTTGCAAACCCCTCCCTGTGCGATCAGTCTGCAGATATTCTGTTGGAGCGAGCAGTCAGAGAGGTTGAGGGAGGTAAGACATGCAACACTCACTCCTAAACTTTCTCATAGATTTTGCTCAGACAAAACAGTTTATTATATCAAGCTCTCTAAATGACTTCCTTTCTCTTAAAGGATTTATATTTACCAGAGACTTCAGGATCAACCTGGTGAGGCATTTCAACATATTGTTGTTTGTGTATTCCAGATAACAAGATTTCAGCCTTTGTTCTACTATTTAACCCACATTAATCTGTGACAGAGCTGCCCAAACATCTCATTATCATATAGTTTATTACCTTTTCATCATGTTTTCTGCTTTACAGATGTCTTGTTTATGAAGGAATATGTGGAAATGTACGCTATACACATCATGATTAATGTGATCTAACTTTTTCTGGTGATATTTGTTTTTGTTTTTTTTAGAAAAACATTGTAAATAATAATATGCAACAGTGCCTCTACTTGCTGTCACTAGTTAAAGCCAGAGTGATGCTACTGCTGTGAGTCCAATTCACACACACACACACACACAAGTTTTCATAGTATTCATGAGAAATACTGTTATGCACAATGCTCAAAATTAGGGATGCACCATTACTATTACATTTCTGTCCAGTACTAATAGGATAATAATTAGTTTTATGTTATGGCCAGAAACCAATAATTTGCAGATGTTAAATGATTTACAAAATAAAAAGTCATTTTAAATCCTACAGGTTAAATTTAGGCCTCACAACATTATAAAGTAAAGTATGAATAATATTTTGCTATGTGAAATATAGTAGCCCCAAAAAGTATCTGGACAGTTAAGTTACACAAAATGCCTGAATGTCACTGTACTAAATAATGAGATATTTAAACCAAGTGGTAGAGCTGCACGATTAATCATTAAAAAATCGCTATCTCGATTCAAACACCCACACAATCTCATTCCTAAATAAAAACGAATCGCCCGTATCTATTAATCCTTTGACAAAATCACAAAGGAACATTCAAATCTATCTATCTAGGTAGGAAACGACCTTTTCAACCACAAATTATTGTTATTTGCGTGTTGCAAATATTCAAATAGTTTGGATATTAACACTCTATGGAAGCGAAATAGAGCAAATGACCTTTTTAAAAGTAACTTGGCACTTCAAATAACTATCGTATCTATTACATCGTTACACCAGTAGGTGGCGACAAGTGACTGTTAAATTGTTTTTATTTGTCATTGAATCAGTCATTCAAGAGATTCATTCAAAAACGCTGATTCATCCAGTATTGAAACAAGTGAAGTCTATGAGTGAGTCATTGAATCTTCCATTCAAATTGATTTTAAAATAGACTCCAGCAATTAACATTTGGTCAGAACCTCTAGTAAATGACACGTTATTTTGTTTGGTTGTCTGTTCAAAATCGTGGGAGAATCGTTTTTTATACAAAAAAAAATCGTGATTGTCAATTGATCCAGTATCGTGCAGCTCTACCAAGTGGCATCTGTGAACAGCTGATGGATAAATGTCCGTAAGTGAGGCTTTAGTGCCCAAAGCATTTGGGACTACCGGTACTGTTAAAAAATACTGTTTATCCACACACTATCAGAGATACATACACTATCAGACTGCATTTGTTTCTTTCTTCAGGGCAAATGAGGGTCTGTTCAAAACGTTTACTCTACCTAATGGATATAGTGATATGATTCGGAAGAGCTGGACTGATCAAAAAGTGAGATACATACACACAAAAATGAATGAAAATGCATGTCTGGAATAGCAGTATGTACAAATATATCTTTCTCGCTCCTCTACAGGCCACCATTCTTGACATAGAAGGAGACCATCACATTCACCTCAACAAACCTGAGTCTGTGGCCTCCATAATCACTGATTTTCTTCAGTCACACAGTCCTGACAAAACAGAAAGTGAATTTGACAACAACCAAACATCGAAATTATAACACAGATTCCAATAATGCAGTATACACATCATTCAAAGTTTCACATCATTAACCAATTCTCGTTATTTTGCGTTATACTATGATACTTTTTTAAAGCATAACAAACTTTAGATTTATTTTCTCATAAGCCTTCTGAACATTTGCAGTATTTTGCACTCCATTCATCCATTCGTCTTCCAGTTCTCACCTCACGGTGCTTTTTGAGGTGCGGATTCACAGTATTAATTTAGCAAAATACATTGCTTTGAATTTTGGCTAAATGTTTTGGCCTTCCCATAAAGGCCAGTGTTCTATGGAGTTGGTTAAGGGTGTGAATACCTTTGTTTATGACTTTCTGTATTTTGTGGAAATGAAAATTAAATTTAAGTTTAAAGCTGCTGAGCTGGTAACAAAATGTAAAAAAAATAGTTTGACTATGTGCCATTATTCTGACTTCATTATAAGTAATTATATGTCTAACACAATAAATTAGGCCGTTGGATGCGCGGGACATATCAAAGCTCTACTATAGAAATAGTGTAGAAGTCTGCGGTGAGTTAATGTGACGAACTACGCCTGTGTTAAAGGGATAGTTCACTCCAAAAAAAAAAATTCTGTCATCATTTACTCATGTTGTTATCATCTGACACTGTTATCATGTTGTTATGTTGTTGTTATAATTGTTATCCTATGTTTATTCCTTCAGAAATCATTCTAACATGCTATTATTATATGTTGAAAACAGTTGTTCTTGCTTAATATTTTTATGAAAACCATGATACATCTTTTTTTTTCAGGATTCTTTGATTTAATAGAAAGTTATAAATGTCTTTGCTAAATTTAATGCGTCCTTGCTAAATAAATTAAAAAAAAAAAATGTAATCTTAAGAAATATATTACACACACTTTCAGGCAAAGCATTTCACAAAAAGAAGATTGTTGGGTTTCAAAAATAATTTATTGTCAAACATTGTTGCGGTGAGTTAATATGACGAACTACGCCTGTGTTAAAGGGATAGTTCCCCCAAAAAATAAAAATTCTATCATCATTTACTCATGTTGTTCCAAACCCGAGTTTCCTTCTGCTGAACACAAAAGAAGATATTTTGAATAGTGTTTTTTTACAGACAGTTGATGGACCCCATTGACTTCCACAGTAGGGGAAAATACTATGGAAGTCAATGGGGTCCATCAACTGTCTGTAAAAAAACACTCTTTAAAATATCTTCTTTTGTGTTCACCAGAAGAAACTTGTACAGGTTTGGAACAACATGAGGGTGAGTAAATGATGACAACATTTTGAGTAAACTATCCCTTTAAGTTAAGGGCAACTCACTTTATATCCATCACTGTGCCACCAGTTGGTTAAAAATAATTGCAGAAATATTGAAATTGGGTCTGAAAAAAAGCCACTTGGTGTGACATTTTATCATCACTGAAATTCAGGCACTTC
This sequence comes from Rhinichthys klamathensis goyatoka, assembly GCF_029890125.1. Classification (NCBI taxonomy): domain Eukaryota; kingdom Metazoa; phylum Chordata; class Actinopteri; order Cypriniformes; family Leuciscidae; genus Rhinichthys; species Rhinichthys klamathensis. The sequence continues at coordinate 563,017 of NW_026606612.1, forward strand.
TAGATGTGACATTTTTTAAGTGTACATATACTTTCTTGGGCCACTGCTGTTGTGTTTGCATCAGTTGTAATTGTGAATGTGCAGATTTGTTGTAAATGTATGCGAGTTTGATTTCCTTCAGGCTTTGCTGAAAGCTGCACATCTTGCGTTTGCCTTGTGCTCATATATAGGTCAGCACTGCTCAGTTTTGCCTTACATTTGAGACTATCAATTGCATGATACTCTGAAAGCCAACAACTGTGTAATGGGCGTTATTGTGATGAGATTATAGTTGTGTGTGCTTGTGTTTAAGAATCTGCTTTATGTTTATTCAGCCAAGCATTGCTTACCTCAAGCTATTAAGACTTAAAGAGTAACGCATCAGCTCCCAAGTGTGTGTGTGTGTGTGTGTGTACGTGTGTGTGCATGCGTGGGTATGTGTGCGCACAAGAAATATTACATAATAGGAACATTAGTCTGGGAAGTGTCATTCATGTTTTACCCTCAAATCTGTATGATATTCATTCTTTCATAGACCAAAAAAAAAGGAGCTGTTCAAATGGATAGACCAACTAAAAATTAAAATTTATAATTTACTCACATCATTCCAAACCTGTATGACTTTCTTTGTTCTATTTAACATGAAAGAAGATATTTTGAAGAATGTTAATAATCAAACAATTTCTGTTTCCATGGTCTTCTATTGTAATTCTATTTCTTCTATTTTTTGGTCCATGCAGTTGAAGACATTGGGAACCATGCACTAAAAATGAACAGTTGTATTTTTACTGTATTAAAGATTTAAAAAAGTGATAACAGTTACGAACATTCTTCAAAATATCCTTTGTGTTTCCTTACAATGAATGTGAATGGTCTCATTACAGATCATGACATGTTGTAATCTCATAACTGAAATTTGAGAGCTTTAGTATATATATATAGCATAATATTCTGTAATAGTACATCACATGAACCGCTTTTATGATTTTTTTGTTATTTTTACAGCTTCGATTGTAATGTACCAGGGCCCGTATTCCTAAAGAATCTAAGAATCCTTTTAGAAAACTCTTAATTTAGCTTAAAAACTTTTACGTAGGAGTCTTAGCTTAAGAGTGATTCGGGACCGATCTGAGAGCAACTCTGAGTTAGGAAAAGACAAAAACTCTCATCTTAGTGAGGAGGCGGGGCTGACCCCGTTGCTATGTATGACACAATCTTTTGAAGACTGTGATTGGTTGGTTGTCCAAGAAGGAAAAAAAAGAGCCATTTTAAGTATAGAGTTTACTCACACACACACGCACATTATATTTATGTATATAAATCCTTTTTTTTACCTTGCTGTTAATTTGATTGGCTTAGAATGATAAAAATTGTTCCACTCTTTCCAATTACACTGATTGCTGTCTATTTAAGTGGTGGTTTGAATGTTTGTTTTGAAAACATGGATTAAAAAACAAGAAAGACGAGAAAGCCTGACTGGTCAGAAGAACCGTGTTTACTGTTAGCCGAGTTAGTGGATGAACACTAGGCCGTCCTTAAAGGAAAATTCGGGCAGGGTGTCACAGCATGGAGCGAGAAGCGGACGTGGGAGCTTATAGCGCACATTATTAACGGTTCATTCCCCTGCTTGTGCGCACCAGGGGAAGCCTGCTATATTCATAAATACAGTTTTTTGAGCCTGCAAGGTGGGAATGTCCAGTGGAAACTAAATGAACTGCGACACAATAAGAGGTTCTGAAAGTGCTGTAATGTTTGTGTGATCACTGCTTACAGAAGGTTGTCACAGACCCAAATCACTATTGCTTTATTGCATTTTCCCATTTGCCAAATATCTTAATGTAGTGATCATTTCTGGCGTTATGGCATTCCTGCGCTGTGTCGGAGATATTAGCGTGTCTCTAATAAGATCAGTCACAAACATGATCACTGCACAATCTCATCTATAGCGTCTTATTAACTCACTGTCGTCATCTATTGTCTGCATCACATTTCTTCTCCCTCTTCATCGTTCTGTCATTTTCTCCTCTGCTAAAGAAACTCTTAAGCCTCTTAAAAGTCCTCATCCATACTCCTAACAATTTTGACCTTAAGACCTCTTTTAAGGGTTAAGATGCTTTCTGAATTACTTTTTTCTTTACTAGGATTTTTTCTTTAATTTTAAGAGTAAACGCCCACATTTCTAAGAATTTTCTTAGAATTTTGTCACTAGGAGCTACTTTTTACATTAAGATTCTTTAGGAATACGGGCCCAGGTCATTATCATTGTATGTAAAAGAGCAGCATGAACATTTTGTTGAATTTCTCCTTTTGTGTTCTATGGAGGAAAAGCCATACGGGTTTAAAACAACATGCGAGTGAGTAATGCAGGACAAATGATGCTGTGGGTTATTTTGAACCCTTTCAGGAATTTGAAAACATCTATACAACACAACGTCCTCCCTAAAACCTCGGATTTCCTATAATATCTGCCATGTTCCAGTTTGACCTGAAATGACCAGTAAAACGGGAGATCGAAGATTGAAAAGAAAGGGTTAAAAAAAAAAATTTATGTAACTTCTGCTCTGACCCTTTCCTCGTCACAGACGTCTCCATGGTTACCCTCCCACCCCCCCTTTCCTAACTGGATGGCACAGCTTTGACAAGGAGAGCACGAAAGCAAGAGTGTGAGAAACCCTCATGCCACAGCGTCGAATAAAATAATAATATATTCGTCCATGTAGTGGCATCAGCCATCATTTGGCTTTATTATTCAGCATTTTCACTAAAACGGTTCTATCCGCTCAGCCTGGGTTTAACCATTTAAACCCCAAACTACAGTGCCAGTTCACAGACGATCAGAGAAAGACTGCAGGTATGTGGAGACACATGATGCAAATGTGCTGTAGAGCCTTATAGCATGCTGTACTTATTAGTGTAGGCTACTTCATCTTCATTGTACTTCATACACACGTACTGCAGAGTAAAGTGAAAATAATAAGACAGAATCTGCTGCACTGTTAAGAATGAGGGACTTTACCTATATATTTACACGTGGATCATGCAATGTTTCATATACTGCAGTGCACAGGTGTGTTCTCATTTTATCCATTTCTCTCGTTCTATACTTTTGAGACAACACGATGTCTTGGATGTTTCTGGACTGGTTCGTCCCCGTCTATCTGCTGGTCTCAGTCCTGGTCCTGGCTGGTTTTGGAGCGTGTCTGTATTTTCTGGAGCCGGGTCTTCAGGATGCCCACAAGTGGAGCAGCAAGTCACTGAGGCACCAGCCGCTGGCTCAAACAAGGCAAACACACAGCAGAGATGACGACAGCAATGCCTTGTTATGATGGGACATGTGTGGACGTTTGTGCCAAATCATGCATTGATGCCACTTTATCAGAATCCATTGTCTTTTCACAGGGTTTCTTTAGTTATATGCATTAGATTACAGAGCAAAACGATATAATACACTGCAGAAGTCAATTCATTATTTACAATGATTATTATTTGCATTAAACATTGTAATGTTAATTCAACTTGGGTCAGTGGGAAACTGAACTTGGTATGCGGTTCAGAGTGTCGTGTTTTCAGGTGATAAATTAAACCAGTTGAATAGTAAAGTTCAGCCCAAAGTAAAAATACACATTGCTATTCTAGCATCATTTTTGGTCAAGTTGCAGTGCATCGTACAGCTGACATGTTTACTTGTGTCAGCATATCCACATTGGGTGCACAAAATAGACACTGATGCAAAATGCTAAATCAGAGAAGCACAAAATGAAGATTTCAGCCCTGCAAAACAATTTGATTAAATCCAGTGATTGTTCCCACACAAACCTCCCACAAAAGTCAATGTTAGAATAAATTTTAGTGACATTTGGCCAAACTGGAGGAACAACCTTGACATTTGTGTGAAGGGTGGTATTGTGTGAAGATATTAAATGCAATAATCAAACAAAATGGAATGTTTCCGGGTCATGACTGTCATGTTCCGGGTCGCATTTTAGAACATGCCTGAAAAATCTGGAGAAAAAAAAGCCATGTCCCATACGTTTACTGTGAGAGTAAAACATAACTTGAACTACTCAATGTGCTAAAATTGTCATTGGGCACCAAATGATGGTAGAAATATGCATATGCATGCCAGGCCAGTAGTTGGCGATGTCAAGGAACGTGTAATGAAACACTACGCGCCGACTGAACACAAATTACTCATCGGCATGATGTCCCCGCTTTCACAAATTTTTTTTTTTTTTTTTTTCACAGAGACGATAACGGTATTGTTTTCAAATACTTGCTTTGAAACCCGTTTTCAAAAGCTTGAGTTTTCAGGCCTTCAAAACGCTGTTGTCGTGTGAATGAACAGCCAAAACACATAAAAGTTTTGTTAAGTTTTTATTTGAAACGGTGTCTTGTAAACGGCCCCTAAGATACGAAAAAGAAAAAGAAAACACTGTTGTTAAGTGCTTATTTGTGGGCTACTGTTTTTATCCGAGGCCTATTTTCACGTGCCAATAGTTTTGTGTCTCTTAAATTTATTTTTGGTCAGTAACATCTACATTTGCACTGGTTTTCATTAACAGAATGCAACGTTTCTTGGAATAAAACAGTGTTAAACTGTTGGTTAATAATTTTTTGGACAATCATATATAATAATGTCATTCATAAAGTGGATAATTGTAGAATGTTTTTTCCCCTCTTGGAAATAAACAAACTGGTGTTTGATTTTGGTGTTTGACACTTGATTTTGGAGTTTCACAAATTCTGCCATTTAGCGAGTATGATGTGAAGAGAGTGGGTGAATGAGACAGTGGAGCTTCAGATGAGAAGAATGGAGGGAATGTAAGTCTAGTACCCACCATTTCCTGACACACTCTTCCCCCTTCATTCTCTCGCTCTCTCGTCCAGTAAACAGACCTCAGGATCACAGGTCAGTAATATTACATATAACTTTTAGAATTAGATGTACTCATATGCATAGTAGTATGCAACACTTTTTCTGTATATTCAATGGAAAAATAGACTTTGGAATCTTTTTTTTTTTTTTTTTCATGGTTCTTTTGAACAACTTACTACATATTTTGTGTTACATACTCAAACTTTTTCATGAAAGGCTGTGTCTTACTGCAATGAACCCATGTGAGCAAGACCCGACGGGAAACACATTACCTACAGGATCTTCCTTCAACACATCCTCTCTGTCCTCAGCAAGACTCTCTCCAAGTCTTGGCCCTATTTCTCCTTCCCCTTCCAGTCTCTACCCATGTCCAGTTACCTCAACCTCCTCTCCCTCCCGTCTCTCACCTTTATCCACTCCTCCTTCTCGTCTCAGTCCATCGTCTCACTTTATTTCATCCTACTCTCCTGTTCGTCTGTCTCCTTGTCCCACATGTGATCCATCTACTTCACCCACTAGAGTGCCCCCCTGTCCTGTGCCTCTTTCCCCCTCTGTCGTCTTAAAAAAGCCCATCCACATTTCCTCCTTCAGTCAGACCGGCCAAAGCTTGGAACAAGAGAACCAGATTGACAGTTCTCCAACCAGGTATGTTTATCTCAATACAATGTTTTTGATGCTAAGGACCCCCAAATTTGCAGTTCCTCTCCTTATTAACCCCTTCCTAAAATGTTAAAGCCCCCCTGTGGTGAAAATCAAATTTTTAATGTTGTTTAAATGTCTATGTGGTGTTTTTAAAATGCTTTAAGACAAACCATGTTTAAATTCATGTCAACACCATTGCTGAGTATTTTCTCCTTAAAACTGCAGTGAACCAAAGACAGTCTCAAAAACGCGGTTTGAAATTGTTGTTGTTTCTGACATCAAAAACTATCGTCAAGACGTCAACGAGGGGATCAGAGCCGTTACATATGTTTTTCAACGGCTCTGGAGTGGATCTCTGAGCTTGTGAGTGAGTTGGGGCGGAGCTAATTTGCATATTCATGAGGCAAGGGTATAGAGTTACATTCAAGCTATTTTAAGGCATAAGAATTTTTTTTAAGGGATAAAATTATTGAGTACAGGGGGACTTTAAGACTCACTGTGAAAAACAATGTGATATTAAAGCCTTTCTCTTTGCCAAATTAAATATTTGTCTATTATATATTGTTATTGTATCGAAACAAATCAAATGTAAATTAGGATCTACATTTTTTTTAATTTGTATTAAGTGTATTTTCTCCCATTTTAGCATTTTATTGTTACTGTACCACAGCAAAGTATTAAAATATTATCTGGAAAATATTTACTTAGTATTAATTTGAGTGTTTATTTTTCTCCCCACTATGTTTGATATATATAAAAAGCTAATGAGAAATATTTTCAGTTAAATTAATATTTATTTGCATAGCATTACAATATCACTAAACACTAAATATCATTACAAATCAGTTTTAGAGTTAACTTTTACAAAAATACATTACCAATAAAATACATTATACTAATAAAAAATGATCTCACATTTTTGTACGGATCCCCTAGAACCCTCTTGCAACACCGTTGGGGGTCCCTGGACCCCAGTGTGAGAACCCCTGTCTCAACATAGGCTACTACATTATCATGTGTCAAGGACTCAAGGTCCTTGCACACCGAGTCCGAAATTCTCGTCCCAAATTTTCGCACGTTACAAAATAAATACGACCTCATGTTGTCAATCAAGTTTGCACACTGTTTCCGAAACTTTCGTCCTTCATAAGAAAATTTGGATCGAGTTTGAATTTCTGCTTTTTTCGCATCCGTAGCAAGCCTTTTGAGAGGTGTTTTGACAATTCAGAGCCACCAAATGACGAAAACGAAAAAACGCATACAAAAATTTCGGACTCAGTGTGCAAGGACCTTAATTTCCAAACATTAGATATTTGCTAATGTCTTTAATTTTACAATATTTTACCCTGTTGAAAAGTTTGGTATAAAGGTTACTTCATTTTGTTGATCAAACCTAATAATACTCATCCATCCTTCTATTGTTCTTTGTTCTAAAGCATCATCAATATAGTGGATACATCCCTGAATTCATCACAATTGAAGTCAGTCAAGACCATTTCTCAAATAGCGACTACAATTAAAGAGCTACCAACAGACAAAGACAAACCATTACATTCTGCTGATATACGTGGTAAAACATGGCCAGACAGCAAAATATCTCGATTTTCACCCATTTCATCCACTGAGAGAAGCGTCAGATCAATCCCCATAACCAACACGAGGGGTCAAAAAAAGCAAACTGGCCTACAACAAGATTCACTCAGACCTCAACGGCAAGATAAGCTAAAACAAACTTCGAACGTCTGCTTCAGGGAAGTTACCAAGCCTCCAACGTTTGTGAGCATAAGCCCTAAAAACCTCAGACATGTTGAAAAAAGGGTTGTTAAAGCCTTGTTAAAGAATGTTAAAGCCCCCCTGTGGTGAAAATCAAATTTTTAATGTTGTTTAAATGTCTATGTGGTGTTTTTAAAATGCTTTAAGACAAACCATGTTTAAATTCATGTCAACACCATTGCTGAGTATTTTCTCCTTAAAACTGCAGTGAACCAAAGACAGTCTCAAAAACGCGGTTTGAAATTGTTGTTGTTTCTGACATCAAAAACTATCGTCAAGACGTCAACGAGGGGATCAGAGCCGTTACATATGTTTTTCAACGGCTCTGGAGTGGATCTCTGAGCTTGTGAGTGAGTTGGGGCGGAGCTAATTTGCATATTCATGAGGCAAGGGTATAGAGTTACATTCAAGCTATTTTAAGGCATAAGAATTTTTTTTAAGGGATAAAATTATTGAGTACAGGGGGACTTTAAGACTCACTGTGAAAAACAATGTGATATTAAAGCCTTTCTCTTTGCCAAATTAAATATTTGTCTATTATATATTGTTATTGTATCGAAACAAATCAAATGTAAATTAGGATCTACATTTTTTTTAATTTGTATTAAGTGTATTTTCTCCCATTTTAGCATTTTATTGTTACTGTACCACAGCAAAGTATTAAAATATTATCTGGAAAATATTTACTTAGTATTAATTTGAGTGTTTATTTTTCTCCCCACTATGTTTGATATATATAAAAAGCTAATGAGAAATATTTTCAGTTAAATTAATATTTATTTGCATAGCATTACAATATCACTAAACACTAAATATCATTACAAATCAGTTTTAGAGTTAACTTTTACAAAAATACATTACCAATAAAATACATTATACTAATAAAAAATGATCTCACATTTTTGTACGGATCCCCTAGAACCCTCTTGCAACACCGTTGGGGGTCCCTGGACCCCAGTGTGAGAACCCCTGTCTCAACATAGGCTACTACATTATCATGTGTCAAGGACTCAAGGTCCTTGCACACCGAGTCCGAAATTCTCGTCCCAAATTTTCGCACGTTACAAAATAAATACGACCTCATGTTGTCAATCAAGTTTGCACACTGTTTCCGAAACTTTCGTCCTTCATAAGAAAATTTGGATCGAGTTTGAATTTCTGCTTTTTTCGCATCCGTAGCAAGCCTTTTGAGAGGTGTTTTGACAATTCAGAGCCACCAAATGACGAAAACGAAAAAACGCATACAAAAATTTCGGACTCAGTGTGCAAGGACCTTAATTTCCAAACATTAGATATTTGCTAATGTCTTTAATTTTACAATATTTTACCCTGTTGAAAAGTTTGGTATAAAGGTTACTTCATTTTGTTGATCAAACCTAATAATACTCATCCATCCTTCTATTGTTCTTTGTTCTAAAGCATCATCAATATAGTGGATACATCCCTGAATTCATCACAATTGAAGTCAGTCAAGACCATTTCTCAAATAGCGACTACAATTAAAGAGCTACCAACAGACAAAGACAAACCATTACATTCTGCTGATATACGTGGTAAAACATGGCCAGACAGCAAAATATCTCGATTTTCACCCATTTCATCCACTGAGAGAAGCGTCAGATCAATCCCCATAACCAACACGAGGGGTCAAAAAAAGCAAACTGGCCTACAACAAGATTCACTCAGACCTCAACGGCAAGATAAGCTAAAACAAACTTCGAACGTCTGCTTCAGGGAAGTTACCAAGCCTCCAACGTTTGTGAGCATAAGCCCTAAAAACCTCAGACATGTTGAAAAAAGGGTTGTTAAAGCCTTGTTAAAGAATGTTAAAGCCCCCCTGTGGTGAAAATCAAATTTTTAATGTTGTTTAAATGTCTATGTGGTGTTTTTAAAATGCTTTAAGACAAACCATGTTTAAATTCATGTCAACACCATTGCTGAGTATTTTCTCCTTAAAACTGCAGTGAACCAAAGACAGTCTCAAAAACGCGGTTTGAAATTGTTGTTGTTTCTGACATCAAAAACTATCGTCAAGACGTCAACGAGGGGATCAGAGCCGTTACATATGTTTTTCAACGGCTCTGGAGTGGATCTCTGAGCTTGTGAGTGAGTTGGGGCGGAGCTAATTTGCATATTCATGAGGCAAGGGTATAGAGTTACATTCAAGCTATTTTAAGGCATAAGAATTTTTTTTAAGGGATAAAATTATTGAGTACAGGGGGACTTTAAGACTCACTGTGAAAAACAATGTGATATTAAAGCCTTTCTCTTTGCCAAATTAAATATTTGTCTATTATATATTGTTATTGTATCGAAACAAATCAAATGTAAATTAGGATCTACATTTTTTTTAATTTGTATTAAGTGTATTTTCTCCCATTTTAGCATTTTATTGTTACTGTACCACAGCAAAGTATTAAAATATTATCTGGAAAATATTTACTTAGTATTAATTTGAGTGTTTATTTTTCTCCCCACTATGTTTGATATATATAAAAAGCTAATGAGAAATATTTTCAGTTAAATTAATATTTATTTGCATAGCATTACAATATCACTAAACACTAAATATCATTACAAATCAGTTTTAGAGTTAACTTTTACAAAAATACATTACCAATAAAATACATTATACTAATAAAAAATGATCTCACATTTTTGTACGGATCCCCTAGAACCCTCTTGCAACACCGTTGGGGGTCCCTGGACCCCAGTGTGAGAACCCCTGTCTCAACATAGGCTACTACATTATCATGTGTCAAGGACTCAAGGTCCTTGCACACCGAGTCCGAAATTCTCGTCCCAAATTTTCGCACGTTACAAAATAAATACGACCTCATGTTGTCAATCAAGTTTGCACACTGTTTCCGAAACTTTCGTCCGTCATAAGAAAATTTGGATCGAGTTTGAATTTCTGCTTTTTTCGCATCCGTAGCAAGCCTTTTGAGAGGTGTTTTGACAATTCAGAGCCACCAAATGACGAAAACGAAAAAACGCATACAAAAATTTCGGACTCAGTGTGCAAGGACCTTAATTTCCAAACATTAGATATTTGCTAATGTCTTTAATTTTACAATATTTTACCCTGTTGAAAAGTTTGGTATAAAGGTTACTTCATTTTGTTGATCAAACCTAATAATACTCATCCATCCTTCTATTGTTCTTTGTTCTAAAGCATCATCAATATAGTGGATACATCCCTGAATTCATCACAATTGAAGTCAGTCAAGACCATTTCTCAAATAGCGACTACAATTAAAGAGCTACCAACAGACAAAGACAAACCATTACATTCTGCTGATATACGTGGTAAAACATGGCCAGACAGCAAAATATCTCGATTTTCACCCATTTCATCCACTGAGAGAAGCGTCAGATCAATCCCCATAACCAACACGAGGGGTCAAAAAAAGCAAACTGGCCTACAACAAGATTCACTCAGACCTCAACGGCAAGATAAGCTAAAACAAACTTCGAACGTCTGCTTCAGGGAAGTTACCAAGCCTCCAACGTTTGTGAGCATAAGCCCTAAAAACCTCAGACATGTTGAAAAAAGGGAAAGCAGACCACAAAATTTAGCAGGCTATCAAAAGAAGAGGCAATCCCAGGACCCTACTTTAGTTCGAATCCGGCTTGGATTGATTAAAACAGGGAGGATTATAAACTCTACTGCCCACGTGTCTAATCTGGAGGAGATCAAGGGAAGCAGTGAAGAGAACAACCCAAAAATTCAGAGCGATGGACATCCTGCTGTTTCAGAAAAGTTACAACAGCCCGTTCATTCAAAGATAGTTTTAGGGGCAGCCGCGCAGATAAAAAGACCTACCATGATGTGTCAGAAACCTCAAAACCATCCACAACTCTACAAAAAATCAACACCTATAAAACCAGCCTCATCACCTAAAGCTACCACAAGCCAAAAGGATATTTTTCAAGAACTGAAAAATGGAAGTTCTCCAAAGGAATACAGTGAACTGGTTTCATCAAGCTCATCGACAAGGCAAAACCGAGCTTCAGAGGACTGCAACACCACCAATGATGGTTCTAATGAAAGTAATATGCTGATTAACTCCTCCCAACACAATCAAACCAATGCCAATGACAACCAAGAGTCTAAACCGAAGATCAGGCCTCAGTCCGCAGCTTCCGAGACAGACACTTCCGTCATCAAATCCCATAACAATAATACATCAGATCAGTGCGGCCGAATGAGCGGCTTCCAGTTCCCTTTGAAGAGTCCCAGATCATTCACCGAATGCGGTCAGCTGAGCAGAATCTGTAGACCTATGATCAAAAGAACACCTGACAGTAGACCGACATACTTCAAAACTCCTCAGGCATGGAGAAGACCTTCCTCAAACCAAACAGCGAACACAGGGAGGGATGTCAGAAATGCATCCCAAAATAGACGCAACCTTTCAGATTCAGAATCTTCTAAATCCTCTTCAAGCGAAGCGACCTTGCATGAAGATTACAGATTCGGAAGAAAATACAGGGGTATACGCTTATACAAAAAGTGTGATACTAGTTGTCCAACTAAATTTGATGACAAGAAACGTGATGCAGCTGGTTGCATGCCGCAGTGTCCATTCACTCTAGATCAACGACAAGAGCCCAAACACACACTTCATACTACAGATTGTGACAGATTTAGAGAAATAAACCACCCGTGGTTAAGAGAGCAAGAAGACCCCCCACCATTACAGCCATCTGTAGTCGCAGACATGAGGAGTGGAGCTGATGTACAGTCCTGTCCTGAAGAATGCGTGTCTACAGGTAAGTGCAAAGACAAATTGCTGGAATTACATTAGAAGGATTGAATGTAAGGACACAAATATATACATAGAAGCCTCACATAAATTTTGAATATAAACAATCTAAGCATGTATCATGTGTCAAATAGGAAGACTTAAACTAGTCATTAGTGGCACATGTTTGGGCGAGAATCACAGTTAGTACTTCTCATACCTACGGTTAGGGATTTGAAACTCCATACGCCTAAATATTTTACTTAGGTGCACAATATAATACTTCATATTGATACCCTAAAATTATGTGGCTAAGGAAAACAACCAACCATCCAGAACACTGTAGCAACTGCATCAAAAAATCACTTAGTAGAACACCTTAGAAATTGCATAGCAAGTGTTAAAACTCACACAGAACACTGAATAGCACTGACCTAACCAGCGTATGTGTGATAGGGCGGAAAATGTACACTCGCCAAGCGCCAAATGCGAGTAAAATCTGAGTTGCCGAGTATATGGAACGGTGTCAATCACCAGTTGGCTGGTAGCAGTTTTATGAAACAAATTGTGAGAACATGAACAAACGTTAACGATGCTCGGGACAGTTGACGGGGCAGTGTTGAATCGTCACGAAAGTTTAAGCCTTGTGATTTTAAAAATTCAAGCTTAAGAAGATGCGAAAGGGAACTCAAATCATTACTCGCATGCTATGTGGTAAGTTTTCTGTGCGAACATCCGAAGCGCGCGCACAGAAATCCGCATCTCACGTCAGAAGCGAACGCCCAGCGAATACTGAATTGAGCTCTCTTTCACGTCTTCTTTTGCATGAACAGACATATTCAAACAATATTATCTCACAATGCCTGTCTTGGCAAGTATCCTTGTAACCATTATGTCTTAACTGAATGTAAACAGTTCATTAAAAAAAGCGCACGTGTAGTATTCCTGCTGCTGTCTGTGTTTTAATGTTAATAAAACAACAAACGACACAGAACAATCACTCATTGCTCTTGACTAAATAACTTTTGTAACTTTAATAAGGATTAATCTATGTTTCATGCTTGTTAAAACATATTTATGGCCGGTAAATTTTCTTTTTTTTTGAAAGCCATTGAAAGGTGTGGAAAAACATTAGTTTAGGCCCTGTGTTTAACTGCTCTTTGGGATCATGTGATTAGACTGTGATGTCACTGTGCAAAGGGTAAATGCTCAAGACTCAGTATATATATATGAACCCTTTAAACCCAAATATTCATGAGTAGGCTATACAGAGTGTTTGTTGAATATAATCCACAATATAGATGGGAAAGGACAAACTGTAAATGGTAGTGTGCGAAATAGGGAGCCCGCCTTATCATCAAGCACAGGCCTGTCTAAACACATTGAGATAACCCTGTTTTGAGGTAAAAGCCACATTGACGCTCAACGGCACTTCAGTGGCCACTGTATACGCCACAAACACTCCACATGTGAACAGAGCTCATGAGACAGGCAGGCACCGGAATACAAAGGCGTAAAATGTGAGTAGGCCTATAGTTTTGATGACATTAAGTGCAAATCAAAATTAAAGTTTTGTTTTGAACCGTTATGTGGTATTGTGAGTTTAGGTTAAAATGAAAGATTTTATTTGCATGAAATTATGCAGGCTATTTCAGAATATTTAATGAGTATTTAATATAGAATGGAGAAGAGAGTTGGAAAATAAGAGGACTTGATGACGTCAGCAGAACGGGATAGTTGTTAGTTGATATTAGGCTATTGTTTGTTTATGAATTATTTTGCTCCATAAACTCCATAATCATATTTTTTTGGAACAGGGAAAAAAACACGTTTTCCTTAAAGAGTCCCGTTGTAATCTATATTCTGTCGCGTTGTTTTACACTAGTCACCGATCTTGTAATTAGGCTACTAATCATTATAATCACAGTAATAGCCTAATTTTCTTGCTTTGTAAAGTGGCCTATATAAATATCTGTACAAAACAAGCTTAAACAAACACAGACAAACGGCTAAGAGTTAAATATCAGAGTGCCGCACAAATATCATATCACCCAACAACGACCCGAATCCCTAATTTCAGGTCGACCCGCGCACTGAGCATGCGCGCTGCATCCCCCAGTCTCCCGTTAGTTTCCTTGGTAACGAAAAAAAAGGGTGGAGGAAGGAATGAGGTGCATCGAGCTGCGAATAGAAAGGCGAGAGACAGAGTGAAAGAAAGAGGAAGAGAGGTGAACCTGAACACATGATCATTCCCTAACGCCTGTTCAACTGCTGCCTTAGTCTACTTATAGCCTACTTTTATAGACTGTAAAACAGCGGAGAAAGGCAGAAAAAAGGACGAGAATAAAACACATCCAGCGATCGCTACAAAAACAGGGATTGGTAAGTGGGAAGAGTGTTTCCCTTTAATTACTCGTTATCACTCGAATCCTTTTGAGGTAAATACACGAACAATTCGGGAGATTATGTGTGCATGAACCCATGAACATGCTGATGTTTGGCTTCCCCGTAATTTATAAACAGCTAGTAACGTTTAAAATGCGAGTAATATTAATATCATTCTCCATGAAAGACGCACATCATGCAGAGTCGCTTGAAGGAAATGTCTCTTGTTGTGTTTAAAAAGCGTCTTAGTGCGTGGGAAAGGTCGAGCCGTGGGTGATTAATCCGATAAAGAGATTTGTTGAGTGCTTCTGTAATATTTCATTATTTGTTGCTTATTATTGTGGCATATGGTGTTAATATAGGCCGACAACTCAGTGGAGCATTTAAAGTGGACTAGGCTGGGAAATAGGAGCACTAAAAAAATAGCACACACAGGTGTTTGTCTTTCTGAGTCCAATTATTTACTGTTTACTGTCTAATCTTTGTTGTTATCACCAATTAATCCTGTTGTTTCTGAGTAACTACATATTGTCCATGCAAAACAGTGTAGGGAAGAGTGGGGTACGCTGTGCCACTTTTTACTTACTTGTCCGTTAGGCCAGGGAATAAGAAATAGGACTTAGATAAAACCTATATTACAAGATTTCTGCTGTACAGTGTAATTTGAAAATAGCATAACATTGGGCCATAGATATACAGCTTCTGAATATTATTATATGATATTAATGTGAACAACACTATAATACGTCTTATTTTTTAGAATATTTGAATGTAGTTATACCACTTACATTTAAAACAATATCATCATAACTAATATAACTAATATTCATATAAACAAAATTGTTTTAAGTTGTATTTTGCTGCATTTTTTACATTTAAAAATGTAGTATTCAGAATATTTTATACACCGCTTACATTTCAAAAACATTTATTTGAATTAATTTCAAATAAATAATTACAATTATAATACTAATATAAACAAAACTGTTTTAGGTCATATTTTGCTTAATTGCTTTTAAAAGTTTACTATTCAGGATTATTTGAAGGTAGTTATATATTTTGTGGTAGGATTTGTAATAGTACATTTGGACGCAAAGCTTAATCTCTCCTTTACATCTTAATAATTTGATTAATATTTAGCCAAATAATTTGCATTGTTGTATAAATTGGCAATTCACCAACATGTCTGATGTTTTTTTTGTGGATACATGATTTGACACTAAATTAATTATACTTGCTATGTATAAAAATGTACTTTCACATGCAAAAAAAAAAAAGAGAGTGTTTTTAGCATTAAAAATGCTTATCAATTTTCTTATGTGCAGCACCTGAAATATGATCACATGACAAAACTATGCACAGTTTTCTAGGGTTAAGGGTGGCACAGTGTAGGATTTATAGTGTAATAACACCTAGCCTGATTAAATGTATTGAATGTTGAATGTTCATTCTTTCACACAGACATGTCAGAAATTGTGCCCCCTGAAGTGAGACCTAAACCTGTCGTCCCAGCTAAGCCCTCTCATGTGGCACCACCTTCTGGCGCTCCCTTTTTGCCTTCACCCCAAGGAACAGGGGGTGAAGGTCAAGGGTCAGGTCGAGGATCTGCATTGCTTGGATACATCGGTATAGACACCATCATCGAGCAGATGCGGAAGAAGACCATGAAGACAGGCTTTGACTTCAACATTATGGTGGTTGGTGGGTGGGAGAGTGATTAAGTTTCCGTTTTTATAGTTTTTCCCGATTGACTGTTGTTTCTTACCATTCCTCCTCGCTTTCTCTCTCCAGGTCAGAGTGGTCTTGGGAAGTCCACTTTAGTGAATACTCTCTTTAAGTCACAGGTGAGCAGGAGGAGTGCAAGCTGGAGTCGTGATGACAAGATTCCAAAGACTGTTGAGATTAAATCTGTCTCGCATGGTAAGAGAATATTGATCATGACTTCTAAACACGCAACAGTGTCTCAGTCAGTCAACTTTTAGCAAGGACTTTAGATATACAAAGACAGTGCACTCATCTTACTATGAATGGGAAGTGCGTCATGTGATATGGAGGAATAAATCCCGCCTTCTAAATAAAAGAGCCAATCACGAATTGGTAAAATCATTGCGCCACTGCAGCCGCCTTTAGAAGCTCAGTTTGCTCTGTGTTCTGAGATGCGCGCTTATGACTGCACATGTGCAATGACTGGTCCAGCCTGAAAAATGCAGTTTTTTTTGAGCATTTAGAAACAAAATGTATGAGTCGGTTGTTGTCAGATTTCATTGGGGATTTCAAAGAGGAAATTTAATCATATGCTTGGTGAACAGCTTTGGAGAATTTGATGTTTCCCCATTCAAAGAGATAGGAGCTGTGTTTGCATGACTGAAATAGCTGCACGATAGGCGTTTTAAAGATGGCCGCCGAGTTAAATGACTTGCCTTGAGGGGCCTTTGGCTTTTAGCCACTGTTTGCTATAGGACAGACCTTTTACCCGACAGAAATAGACATCATGGGCTAATTAAGAAAGACTCAGTTAGTGTCTGCTCATGTAATCAATACACCAGGAACTGGAGCACAGTGGTGACCTATAGTGTGTATGGTGCTTGTGAGTAAGATGTGTGTAGACTGGCATGTGTTGTGCCCAGGGAGGCCAGCTGATGGTGAATCCCCTTAGGTAGGCGAACAGCTGGCAAACTAAATGATACCATATGCACCCAAATGGTGTTTAGAAAAAGGCACTAACAGGTTAGATATTTAATAAATTTCATGTTTTAACCTTGTGTAGACCCCTGTTTGATATTGTTCCGTAGGTTGTGTTATATGGAAGTCATTAGAAATCAGGTGCAAATATTTTAAATCACCATTACACTGTGTCTGGATAAACATGTCTGAATTAAAAGTATAGTTCACCCGAAAATGACACCTGTCATTATTTACTCACCTTCATGTTGTTCCACACCTGTATGACTTTCTTCTGTGGAACACAAAAGGTGATATTTTTAAAGGGATAGTTCACCCAAAAATTCTGTCAAAATGTACTCACCCTTAGGTCATTCAAAACCCATAAAACTTTGGGTAATCTTTGAAACACAAAGTAAGATTTAAACTGTCTCTCCATTGAAATTAAAGGTAACTAAAGCTTCTAAAAAGCTCATAAACGTATTGTAAAAACAAATCCATATAAATCAAGTGGTTTAATCCAAGTCTTGTGAAGAGATGCAACAGATTTAATTGAGGCTTTTATTTACATCTAAACAATGATAAACACATAGATAGTGCACAAATGCATGTCTGTCGTGTATTGCGTTTTTTTGGTGTATGGTTTTGCTTTTGGTAACTTACAGCGACAGAGATATGAGCTGTGTGTCCTCTGAAGGTCCTAGATCCAGTCACTGTTCTCCACCGGAGCCGCTCACCTCAGTTTTGTGTTGTACGTGCGACCCAAATGCTCTGCTCTCCACCCAGATGTAAAAGCTGCTATCAGTTAATGAAGATTTGATGTATGAACTCGTGGCTCGATTGGACTCTTGTCGTATCAAGTGATATGACCTTTCAGTTTTATGGACGTCGCCATCTTTGATATTACTTTGGTCACTGTCGCTTTGGTTACTGGTAAGAAAATACGGCCTTGACTAATGTTGCACGTTCAAAGACGCTACTGTAAGTTGCTGTGTGAACCGGACATTTCGAGACTCACCCCTGTAAGTAAATGCGGTTGTCAACCCCAAAAACTGACGGTGTAAATGTAGCCTAAGTTTTGGTTACCTGGACTTTCAATGGAGAGAGAGAAACCTCTCAAATATTTGTGTTTCGAAGATTTGTGTTTTTGTTTTGTTTTTTGTCCATATAATGCACAACATTGACTTTCATTGTATGGACAAAATAATTGAGGTTATCTTGTGACATTGAACCACTGTATCCTGTCTGATCCCATATTATACTCTGGTATTTAAACAGAAACAATCACTGTAATCTAACATGCTTCATTTGTAGCTCTGATAAATGTTGATTTTGCAGTGATTGAGGAAGGAGGGGTGAAGATGAAGTTAACAGTCGTTGATACACCAGGCTTTGGGGACCAAATCAACAATGATAATTGGTGAGTATTGTGTGATTTCTTTTAAATCCAGAGGACTCATAGCTATTTTCAATCAATTTAGTTTTTGCAAATGATCCAAAATGCCATCACTGCATCGGAGAAACTGAGGACATGCATTAGCCGCTACTAACTGGCATCAAAAACATGTTCAAAGTGTGAGGGTCAGTGTTTCGGCTTCCAGATTTGCACTTAATTTCCCGAGACAAGATGTAGATTGTTGGTAGAGATGCCAAATGTGAGTCTGGTTTGGCACCTCGCCCCCAGTAATCACATCCAAGGGTCTCAGTAAAGCAACACAGTATTTTTCTGCCATTCAAATGCCTCAGACCAAACGCTGCTGCGTTGGGGGTTGAATCTTCTGTTGCTGACTGTCATGACAATGAAAAACATTTCATTCATGATTAAACGAAGCATACCTAAAACTTTAACACTGTTGTTTTTTTACTGCCTTTCACAAAGAAAGTCCGTTTTTTTCCATGTGCTTCCATTTTGTTTCAAAGTTTCATGTACTTTACTCTCCACATGTCACACTGTTGATTTGTTCCTTTTTGTTCTTAGCTGGGAGCCCATATCCAAATACATCAATGAACAATATGAGAAGTTTTTAAAGGAAGAAGTCAACATTGCTCGCAAGAAACGCATCCCTGATACCCGAGTGCACTGCTGCTTGTACTTCATATCCCCAACTGGACACTCGTGAGTTTACATATTTTACTTTAGCTCACATAGCTACCATGTAAAACAGCTCACATAGTGTGTACACTTAAGCATACTTTTTAAAAAGATACCTTATTACATAAAGAATATACTTTAAAAGAATACTTAAGTTCAAACTCAATGTAATGTTTTTAGACACTTAATTGCATGTTATTTGCAATTAAATGAAAGTACATTATAATTTACATTCATATCAAATGCAATTAGTTGAACTTAAGAGTACATCTTTAATTTCATAATTAGTTCTATTGCTTTTTAAATATGGTTAAAGTGTATTGCCGAATGTACTGACAAGCATTAATGATAAACTAAAATATAATGTAATGTCATTTCTATTGAAACTTGTATGTCATATATATATTTTAATTACACATTTAAGTAGCTTTTATAAACATACCTTAGAAAAAACTGCACCTTGAGACAAAACAATATTACATATTTTAAGATATGTCATGTTTTAAGACATGTCAGTGCAAGTTGCTTTCAGTTGAAACAGTTCAAGCATGCATTTTAGTCTGGGACTAGGCTTAAGTTTTGTCTGAAACCGGGGGTTAAAATATTAACTTTAAATGCAATATCGAATAACATGCTACAATTCAAATTATAATCAAGTACATTGTGCTTTATAGTATGTCAGTCAACATATCAAAGTAAGTTTGCTTTAAAGCATGAAGAGCATTTGAAATGTCATTTAAATCTTTTATTTTGACATTATTTCACAGTGCAATTTTTAAAAAGTGTACATAAGTGTTAAGAAATATAGCCATGGAAGTGTACTCTCTTTAAGTACACTAAAATGGCCTTTATTTAATTCATATCATGTTATCTGCAAGTTCAGTTTTTTACAAATATGTTTTTAAGATTTTAAGTACATTACAAGTGCACTTTCAATACAATTAAGTGCACGTCTTTTTCATAAGGGCAGCTAATCACATACTGAATCAGCTCACGTATTGCTGACATAGTTCAAACTGTAATTGACTAAACTGGTCTCTAGAAGACGGCAATAAGACATCTGGATTTGTGTGCTTCTTCAGAGTATTCACATCTCTCAGAATTCTTTTTATTATTTGTCAATAATTGAAAAAATGCTTGCCGTTGCAGGTTTGGTAATTAAATTGATTTAAGACCACATGCATGAGTGCTCCTCATTCAGCCAGTAAGGTTCTGAATGCTTGACTGAGCAACAGTAGTCAAACCGTGAACCTTAGGCAGACCAGTGTCCCGGTTTTAAAATCAGATTATATCAGTCTATTAATCATATATCTTCCCCCTTATTTCCCCTTCTCAGGCTTCGCCAGTTGGATATTGAGTTCATGAAACATCTGAGTCGTGTGGTCAACATCATTCCTGTCATTGCCAAATCGGACACACTCACTCTTGAAGAGAAAATTGAATTTAAACAAAAGGTGAGAATGAAAGACGGATTCACAGGGTGATTCATTATCAAGTCGGTTACACCGATTAACTAGAGTTCACCATAATCCCTTGCAGGTGAGGAAGGAGCTGGAAATGTGTGGGATCGAGTGTTATCCGCAGAAAGAGTTTGATGAAGACACGGAGGATAAGAGTGATAATGATAAGATCAGGGTAAGATCTCACATGCTGTTCTTTTTCTTTACATCTTCTTTCATCTTTGGACGCTCTCATCTGTTGGTCAATTTGTTTTCACATTATGTTTGTCCCATTAAATCTGTGCATTACAGGAGACAATGCCCTTTGCCGTGGTAGGAAGTGATAAAGAGTACCAGGTCAATGGGAAACGAGTTTTAGGGAGGAAGACAGCCTGGGGAGTGGTGGAGGGTGAGTGGGCAGAAGTGTTTGCTGTGTTATTTTTCTTTTTAACGCATATTTCTAAGATCTGTTAGTTGGTCTGTTAGTGTCACTATGCCAATAATATTAATTTCTGTTCGATTAGATCAGGGATCGGCTACCTTTTTGTAGTGCCATTTTTAAGTTTCCTAGTTAATCACTGTGCCATACACCCCGCCCCCCTCATATAAATACACATAACCCTATTTTAAAAGTTTGTAATGGCTTAATTGACCGATTTACACGTTTTACAGTTGAAACATGATGATCAAACATTACTTGATCAATTAAAAACTTGCTTATTTGATTAGTAAAATAGAAATAGTGCAGAACCTTAAAGTCCCCCTCAATAATTTTATCCCTTAAAACTCATCTTTGATCATCAAAATTACATATTTAAACGTGTTTTCCTTGAAAAAGAAAATACTTCATGCCTTAAAATAGGTTGGATGTAACTCTACACACTCTTGCCTCATTTAGTATACGTGGTTCTATGAATATGCAAATTAGCCCCGCCTCCACTCACTCACACCAGCTGCAGAGATACGGTTACAAGGTAGTTTGTGACGTCAGAAACACCAGCAATTTCAAACCACGGTTTTGAGTTTGTCTTTGGTTCACTGCAGCTTTAAGGAGAAAATACTCAGCAATGGTGTTGACTTGTGAATTTTGCACATGGTTTGTCTTAAAGCAGATTAAAAACACCACACAGACATATAAACAACATTAAACGCTCCCACCACAGGGGGACTTTAAATATTTCTGAAGGAATTTTCCATACAATTTGTTTCAAATTTGCCAAAATCCTACAAGTTCGTTTGTTTTCGGGTTTAAATTAGACTTTGAATAACAGATTTCCAATGTGACCCTACTGAACCCAACTACGTGTGAACGGAGTTTGCACATCACCATCACCCACAATATTTGGGTAATTTTCTATATATTATAGTCCCAGCAGAAAATCAGATTATGTTTCACTCAAAACATGGACCGAAAATGCTTTCAAGAGGATTATGTTTTAGGGTTTATATACTTGCACAAAATAATACAAATATGTGAACACAAGGCATTTTAATCACTTTTTTCTACAGATGACACATTTTACCATGTCCCTATGTGCTATTTGTCACCTTTTGACATCTTATAATGAATTAAATCTCAAAAAGTTACAAAAACATACATGTGTTCTGTCTGTTCTTAGTACTGCTTTCCACTGTTAGTATTTACTTAGGGCATCTTATTTAGGGCAGGACAACATACATTTCCTAATAAACACATTTCAATAAAACTTTTTGAGGTACTGCATAAAAAGAATTACCTATTTTATAGTAAATCTTGTATTTGTACTTGTGTGTTCACTATATTGCTGTGTTTGTGCATGTTTCTGACAAAACAAGTTTTTTTTTCCCGTCCCTGTAGTTGAAAACCCAAACCACTGCGAATTCTCCTTACTTCGTGATTTCATGATTAGGTGATGTATGCAACTTTATTTGTTATAGTGATGATCTTAATAGTTTATTGTATTTACTACTGTTCAAAAGTTTGGGGTCAGTACGTGTTTTTTTTTTTTAAGATATTAATATTCAGCAAGGAAGGACACATTAAATTGATCAAAAGTGACAGTAAATACATTAAAAATGTTACAGGAGATTTTTATTTCTAATAAATGCTGTTATTCTGAACTTTCTACTCATTAAAAAATCCTTAAAAAATCTATCACAGTTTCCACAAAAACATTAACTGTATTCAACATTGATAAAAATAAGAAAGGTTTCTTGAGCATCATATTAGAATGATTTCTGAAGGATCATGTGACACTAAAGACTGGAGTACTGATGCTGAAAATTCAGCTTTGAATCCTTCACAGGAATACATTTTCAATATATTTTTTAAATTAATTTTGATCAAATAAATGCAGCCTTGGTGAGCATAAGAGATGACTTTCAAAAACTATTAAAAATCATAGTGTTCCCCTAATTTTGAACAGTAGCCTAGTGTATAAACTGTATATAATTCATTTATTCAGTCAGTCATTTATTGACATACATGCATATATATATATATCAATGTTTATTGCACTCTTAATATTAACAAAAAAAAAAAAAAAACATATGTTTTCATATCTTTATGAAATATTTCCAAAAACACTCGACACTAATTATGTTTTCATATACTCAGGTCTCACCTCCAGGACCTGAAGGAGGTCACTCATAACATCCAATACGAGACGTACCGTGCCAAGAGGCTCAACGATAACGGAGGTCTGCATCCCATCAACTCCTCTGGCCATGACACACAAGAAAGCAACCTGTGAAGAAGAACAAGGAAAAAAAACTAGCAGTATAGTAAGGATGTGAGAGGAGACATAGATTCATCTTGTAATAATTCAGCTGTGCATGCTCAGAAGATCTCATCGCTGTGGAGGTTTTGTCTTTATGCTCCTTTTAACCCTTTGTGGAACTTGAAAATTTTGAAAAAGTGTTCCCCAGTTGCTCACTGTGCTGATATTAGTGAGCGAGATTGCTCGTGATAATCGTGTCTTGTCCTCCGTCCTCTACTGCAACCTCTGTTAGACACATTTGAGCAGTTTAATATAGTTAGAAGGGGGATTGCACTGCCACTGCAATCTGCAGCTTACTCAACGGGCCTTATCTATTAAAACATTTAGCACACTTTTAGTACCTGTGTCAATTGAACATAAATTAGCCTACTAAATCTTAACATGCAAAGTGTTTTAATAAGTGTCATCTCTTTGGCCCTTTAAGTTGTACAGCAGTGTTTCTCTAAGTACTTTTTATCTTTGCTGTGTATCTCTGCCAAAGCAAGTCTCAGAGGACTCTGAAGTGACCATTGAAGTATATTCCTACAGATGACTCCAAACCAGTGCAACAATTTAAACCCATGCCCGGATTTCCAGTGGCTAGTGCGTTTACATTGCTTTCCAGTGGCCAATTAAACTTCAGGAAGAAACTGAAAGAACACTGATTAAAAATGATCAGTTCCTTTTACAAATCAAGAAGTTTTTCTTCAGCACATTTTGTATGCGTGTCTGTTGGTGTGAATGAGTAGAAAAGTTGCGTTTAACAAGGCTTTCTCACCATTTCGCCAATGGTAATAGTGATTTCTGTCTCTTATGTGATGTCATTTTCTTTTTAATATCCCATGTGTGCCAATATTTTCAATTGTGTGTAATTGCTTT
The DNA here is from genome assembly GCF_029890125.1 of Rhinichthys klamathensis goyatoka. Classification (NCBI taxonomy): domain Eukaryota; kingdom Metazoa; phylum Chordata; class Actinopteri; order Cypriniformes; family Leuciscidae; genus Rhinichthys; species Rhinichthys klamathensis. Next base: position 587,229 of record NW_026606612.1, read on the forward strand.
TACATTCAATCTCACAGTAACACTCCCACGATCTCTGCACAGATTTATACATTATGTTGGAATCTTATCTTAGAGATTCATACTGATCTTAAATCAGTTCACCATTCATTCATCCTTTTCATATCACATGGTGTGGAATAATAAAACACATTTGAACAATAATTATGAAAAATTATTTATGTTTTATTTATGTTTTATTTATTACGATACTTGTGGTTTAATTTAATAAACATGTTTGCCATGATTGCCTTGACTTTTTTTTTGCATCCAAAAGCAGTACGTTTACCAGTTGTCTTATTTTTTTTTTTACACAGTTCACAGACAGTAAAAGAAAGACAGTTCAGCAGTTATTTGTTTCCAAACAGAAACGGAAAGAAGACTGTCATCTCGTCTTTTGTCTGTAGGGGGAACTGTATAACAAAAGACTACATTTGGGTCAGTATTCACAAAGCCCACTGGGTGGCGAAGTACTGAATCGTAACAACACATCAGTTCACTGTATTCAGTTCACACACAGCATTTTCTTAGTCCATCCGAATTCTTGTTTGTGAATGACTGGTGCCTGCCTGCCATCGTGTGTCAAACGCTGCAACTAGGTTTTGACTTAACATTTTATAAGTGTCATCACCGTGTGTAACTTCAGATGAATCTTGTAAACCTGCCCTCATATTATCATACTTGAGCGTGTTCTGCCCGCTCTGCCTCGATAACCTCTAGCACTGAGGTAATTGATTTGAAGTGATAGTCAATTTGACAGCGTTATTTATCGTGGCTTTTATATGATACGAAAATACCGTCGTCTTTCTCTCGCCGAGTGTCGTTTCAGGAGCTTTGTGTCCCTGGCTTAAAAAAAAGAGGCGGGGCCAAATTATCTTCCTGCTCTATGATCTGAGAGAAGTAGGCTACTTTTTTATCATGTGTTGGTTTGGGTAGTGTACACCATGTACTGGTGTAGTAGTGTACTGTCAGACCACATTTTACTTCCTCTAACTTAATGAATCTAAGTTCTCAATCAAGTGGAATCCAACTGAAACGGTTCAGCGCTTAAGGGGTTCTTAATTTATTAATGCTAAAATATTATTATCATAATCATTTTTTTGTAATGTTTAATTAAAATAAATGTGTATATGCAAATATAGACCTAATCCAGTGAATCTGATCTAAAATGGGTTACAAATAAACGTCTCTCGTATCTTTGTGAGCCCAACAGCTGGCAGGCGGTACTGCAGATAGTAGACATTTCAAACAGCTACACATGCTGCAAGTAATGACAAAATGGCTGACCTTCAGCTCACACAAATAAAGCCTATAAGTTACTTGCAGTCATCGCGAATCGTTGAACCGCTCTGCAATGTGTTTGGATGTGTGCTTTTAATGTGCTTTTTAAATAAAAAAATACATTTCTTGTTTATTCAGGTTTGTTAAAAAGAGGCGATCTTAAAAAAATAAAAAAATAATTGAGCCTGCATGCATGGACAGACGACTCCTCCCACGGGTCATCATAAGCTCCCATCCCCCTCACTACAAGTCACCCACCCCCCCTCTGGCATGCGATCCTTCACCGTTAATATTTGAGTGACTGTTCAAGAAAATAAATAGAAGCAAAAACACAAAGAGCATAATTCTCATATGATTTTCATGACATTCAGTTTTACTGAAGGTTCTTAAACATGCACTAACTTAGTCTAGTAGTGCAGGAAACAGCTAGTGCGATGCATGTTTGAGAACCGAACTGTATTCTGATTCTCTAGCGGTTTTATTGCGGCATGTAGCATTATTATTAAGCTATAGTGCCGCAAGTTAAGAATGCAGCGCGAAACAGCGTGACCAATTCCTGAACAAATGATTCTTTTGAATCGATTCATTCTAGTGAATCAACAAATACATCACAATATACAGCACATGGCTCAGGCTGCATGGGGGATCACATGCTGTTGGGAAACGCAGCCCAGATTCCCGAAGATATTACTCGTAACCGGTTATTTTTGGTGAATCAACGTGGATCCATCAGAGCGGTAACTCACTGAAATAACTCACACAAATGATTTTCATCCCCAATTCGAATTCAACCAAAAACTATGCCGCAGCACTTGTGGGTAAATCATACTGACAGCCAGTTCATGACTAATGTAACTCACATTATATTGCTATGATGCAGAAAATGATATTGCCAGGGTTTGTGTAAGACCAAAATTCGAGCTTGGTTGTTGACAGTCGTTGTAACGGTATGCAATGTAAAAAAATAAAAATAAAAATCCACTTGTTAAAAATTCTAATTTTTGTTGATCGTTTCGCAAATACATTAAAGGGTTAGTTCGCCCATTTAAGACATGAAGTTGTATGCAATCCTTACCAGCACTATAGTGCATACACACTGACCCACTCTGTACCTCCCTGGTCAGAGTTCTGGCCGCTGGAAGTTTTTCAAGAAACTACTCCCGGTTAGTTTCCGGGGCCTCAAAACTGTGCGTTTTTACGTGAAAAAATTATTTGCGTTTCAAAGCTTGATTAATTTACCACACAAAAAACACGCCAGACAAAATTCATAGCCTACCTCAGTTTTAATCGGCACTATTTTCTTTCCATTTCTATCAATCCGCGCTGCTGTCAACGTCAACAGTGCGCACGTTCCGATCAGCTGTTCCATAGTGTTTACACAATCGATTGACAACGACGTAAAAAGTAGAAAATGAACAATGGTGCGAACTTGTAAATTCCCAGGTTGTGACCACAAGAATGTGCCGGGATCACCGTTCAGATTCCATCGTTTTCCTGTTTCGGATATAGCTACGAGACAGCTTTGGCTGGTTGCCATCGGCTACTCTGCGGGAGCTAAAATTTCCAGAATCAAGGATTATCGTTTGTGTAGTGCTCACTTCAGCGAAGACGATTACATCCCCAACCAAGGAGGAAAAAGAAAAAAACTGATTTTAAAGAGTTTTGCTGTACCAGTACCACGGGTAAGCCCTATATTTACTAACTTTATGATCCCATATGTCTAAACTGTACGGTAAAGCTGATGTTTAGACTCCAGTGGAAATACTCCGGTTAGGTATCCCCTTTGGCGTTGTGCTATACTTTCATCATCATCTGTTCCGTCTGACATTGTGCTAAAATTGGTTTCATCATCAGAAGTTTCGCAGTCAGACATGTTGTCAGCGAGTCGCGCTATCAACAGCTGATCGGAACGTTTTCACGTAAAAACGCACAGTTTTGAGGCCCCGGAAACTAACCGGGAGTACTTTCTTGAAAAACTTCCAGCGGCCAGAACTCTGACCAGGGAGGTGACTACAGAGTGGGTCAGTGTGTATGCACTATAGTGCTGGTAAGGATTGCATACAACTTCATGTCTTAAATGGGCGAACTAACCCGAATACATCATTTGCTAATATCCTGTCCACTTTGACACCCATGTCGAACCCAAACAAAATTCATGTGTGGGATGAGAACACGGTTGAACCATTCCCAAAACAATCTGCTTATGGATTTTAAACTATGTAAAATGTACCAACGGACATTTAGATTTAACATTGTGACCACGCGTTTCTGAAAACGTTCGAGGGAAGGTAGGAGGAGCTTATTTCGATTCTCACGTTGTCCCGCGAAAAGCATGTCTCCTCCCCCTGTTGTTGTACCGTTGGAGAGGAGAAGAGAGCGCGAATCACCAAGCAAACTACACTGTTGAGTTGCTGTCAGCCTGCTCACACTGTAGCCTACAGTCAGTCACCTTGTGCTGCTGCCTGTGTGACTGTATGCGATTCCGTTGCGTGACGATAAAGACGTTACCAACCGAATCTGCGTTTGCTGATGTTTTGTTTTTAAACGTATACAATACGACATAATTATAGACCGTCGTGGTAACGAATTTTTGGAGGTACCGGTTGTATGCGCTCCGACTGATCAAAACACTGGGTGAGTTTTCACACTTGGTTCTGCTAAATGAATTGTTTGTCCTTCGTTTTTCTAAGAATATTTGTAACTTAATATGCATTTATTTTCATTATGTATTATTTATGTAATTTTTTTAATCTTGAATTTGGGCTGTGTTTATTTTTAAACTGTTACGTGATTTTACCTGTCACTAATTGCACATCAGGTGTAAACTCATTTAGAAACTCAGTTTAAATAAAATAAAAAACTCAACACAATTTAGACTATCTGCTGTTTATGTTATATTTATAAAGTTAAATTTAAGTGAGTATCTTTTTTTTCTTAAAGTGATTACTACAATTTGATTTCTTCTAAACCTGGAAAAATCACTTATATTTACAAATCCAAAAGATAAAAAAAAGCTGCACATGTATAACATTTAATGTTTTTATGTTGGCTGACTGATATTAGTGTGAATGTAGCATTGTTTGCATTAGTTTTGTTACTGATGTCATAGTAGAAACATTAATTTTTGTCAGCCATGATCATTTATTCTCTGAGAGAAAGTGTCCAATAAGTAGTATTTGGATGGTCATGTGATCTCAATATATCGGCCCCCCTGAGGTGACCCCCTAGCCTGGTCCCACCAGACTCTCGTACATTTCATTTGTACAGAGAGTCATATGAGACAAATGACGACTCAAACTAGCGCACACCATCAACGTCATCGTTCTCAGCCACTCCCTCTGTTCGCTGATTGGGGTAAAAAAATTGACCGGAGAAAACCAAAGAATACACCACAATCCCAGACGTAGTACTGAAGGAAAATGAAAATTGAGCGGTAGGAGGGCGGAGCCAGGCTAGTGACCCCCACCACGTAAAGTACAAAAAAGCTGCAATTAGGCCATGTGTCCACCAATGCATTTTTTCCCGAGGCTAGCAGATGTTTTCAATTGTTTTCAATCATGGGAGCTCCGCGTTTTTAAAACGCCAACAGCGTGATGAGGCTCTTAGCGTCTATTTCACACCGAGCAAGTTTTTTACTGGCCGCTGACAGAAAACACAGCACTCATCACCATCACTTTTTACCCAGCCGTCCAATCACAGTGGAGGAGGGACAGGACAAATACCACACCGACCAACCGCCACATCCTGCTTGTACAATGGCAACAGATGACAACAAGCATAATAATGGAACAAACTATCTGTGAAATAGATACTACTAACACTTCCATGGTTATTCCATTTCATTCATTGCAAGAAAAGCGTCTCGACTGAAAAGAAAACGGTGCGCTGCCGAAGTGCTCTGAAGCGCCAACAGCTAAGCGTTTGCAGCAGAGCGCCTGGCATCTTCAGCTGGTTAAAAATGCTTTGGTGGACACACGGCCTTAGGCTACGGAATTGAACTAAAGTCTTCATCTCATCTTTATGCTTTTAAAACTTAAGTACTATAAATTTGTTTATATTTAGGTTTTTGTACAACATTTAAGTTTTTTTTTTTTTGCCTCTAGTATTGTGACAAAAGGTGTTTAAAAATGTTTTTCAAACAGGTTTTCCTCCACACATGCCAGCCATTGGTCATCAAACAGATAGCCCCACCCCAAACTTATGCCATTGGTTGAGCCAGTGCTATGTGAGGCTGGTTGGTATTCTCAAAACAACAATACTTAATGCCACAGTGCTTCCCTATATCCACCTTATTTTGCAATGCGGAAGTAAGCTATTTGCTGTGAATGTGCAAGACTTCGATTCATTAGCCACTATAGGTAAATAACTAGAAGAATAACAAAGTGCAGTAAACCGTAAAAACTATTTGCAATACAATGTTTAATGTGCACTTTGATTCTCTTGTTCTTTAAAAAAAATCCTGATGTCAATTTAGTTTGGAGGTTGGAGCGGGATTACCTTTTTGACTCAACAGTGGAAGCCCTTTTGGAAATTAGCTATATTTTTCCAATACCATTAGGCCTGTGTGTTGTTTTAAACCTTTAAAGATTTAATCAATCATACCTCCTACAAGGACTCTGAATGGTTAAAGCTGCAGTCCGTAACTTTTCTGGGTTAAAAATTGTTCAAAACTATCTGCTTGCCTTAGCTCGATTCAAAGCGGTAAGCTTGTAATAATGTTTTTAATTCCAGTGGTATCATTACGTCACATCTGTACACATAAAGAAGGTGTCTCGGCTAGTAGGCTATGTTGCGTGTGAGAATGTTGGAGGTGGAGATTTATAGCCTTTTCTCACAGCACTTGATATAATTAAACTTATCAATTTGATGGCGGATCCAGAAAGGTTCAAACGACAATCACCAGTGACAACTGGAGATTTACCCGTTGTAAAATGCAAAAGACTTCGGAGTGGCTACAGAAAAAAAAGAGACTGCAACCGGGCCCATGCGAAAACAAGGATAAATATCGGAAGGGCATTAAATGTAGTCACGCAATGCTGATGTTGAACTTTGAGAACAAAGTAGCCTATAATTTGCACGGTTTGACATGATATGATAAGCGACCGTTAATCAGCGTGATTTACTGCAATGCTTTTTTCCCTTATTTGGTCAGAACAAAAGTGGATGTTACTTACTTGTTCAGATGACATTTTCCGGTGAAAATTCTTATGTTGGTCATACTTCCAAAAAGTAGAATCTGTGATTCCGAATGACAGTATCCACACCGGCGTGGTGAATGATAGGGCATTCTCCTCAAAACATTGGATTTATCCACGCTGTGCCGTGCCGAGGCACAACCCACGTAAAGTTGATAATTCCGCAAATAACTGCAATTGCAGATTTCGAACAGAGATGGCGACAAAGAGTAAAAACTACAGACTGCAGCTTTAAGGGTCCACTGGAATGTTATTTGGAGTAATAGATCTTGTAATTTACCAAGTACTGCACTTCCTAATTTTTTTTATTTCGCTTGCAGTCATTAAGTCTAATTATACCATGGTCTGTCTGAATACTCGATTCTGATTGGCTGGAAGGTATACAATAAAACTGTTTAATGCACAGGTAGTTCCAAGTCATTTTAATCAGTGTTCTATATTAATGCACTGTTTTCATTGAAGTACACACTCACGTCACTCATAGATCTTGTTGCGCGCACACAGAAACATTCAGGAGCACAGAAACTTATCAATAACAGATTTAAGTTGTCAATGTTGGCAAATGACCATGGTATAAACTGGATAATCCTTGGCTAGCTGTGCATTAAATTATTTAAATGCACTTCGTGGAGGCAACCATCGTTTAATGCAGTTAGCTGTGGATTTTCCCTTACATATAACATTGCTGGGTATAAAAGGTTGTATGTTTCATATCACTATAGAAAAGCTCAAACAGAAGGAAATGATGCCAGCAATGCCAAGATCATAGGTTCAAAGACCAGGGAAAGCATGAACTGATCAAAAGTGAATACCATGCATGCAGTGTATCTCACTAAAAGCATTTGCCAATTTAGGTCAGAGGCCTTTAGATTACATACAAAAATGGTAATTCCGGAATGTTTTATATTGAAACAATACTATTGACAAAAAGTTTCTGTACAAAACAGACTTATTAAATATGATCAACAAATGGTGTCCCTTCTTTATTTTAAAGACCCATAATTGTTTTATGAACATGACCTTTACAGATGCTTCTTTTGAAACCATAAGTAGGCTATTTAATGGGAGAATCTCAAACCTGTGCCTCAGATTTGTTTACTATAATGATTCAGATTGATCCCTGACTACTGCTTTGACCCAATTCAAACTTACTGCATATAACATCTGGATGGGAAGGGAACATATTGTCAGTAAATAAAAAGTCAATGTATCCTTCGTTTTTTTTGCACTAATTGGTTTGTCCACAAGTTGCCCATGGTTGTTGTTTTACAGTATGCTTATGTGCTTTTATGTTTTTTTTTAGTTTTTTTTTTAGAGGAGTGCAGGTCACTAATTGTTTTCTAACTTTCTGTTCAACTGCCTGTGTTCACGCATGCTATAAAATGGAGTAATCTTTGAAAGGCTTTGTGTTTTGTACATGTAAAAGAACCTAACTTATAAAGTGATTTGGATCACTTGAATCAGCCAGTTCAACTGATTCATTGCAGAGTTGATTTGTTTAGATATTTGTGCCTAGTACACAGACACCTTTTAGCTAGCTTTCATGAAATTAAATAAACAATAGTACTGCAATCATTCTGAGTCTGATACACTTTACAACCTCTGTTTAGTGTAGCATTCTATGAGATTATGGGCATAATCCATGATGTAAGTAAACTTGTTAGATCAGATCACTCCATATGATGGACACATTGGGGTCTTCTTTATATACTACTGTTTGAAGATTTGACTACTGTAAAGACAACTGACATGCTGTGGCCAGTTTTGGCATGTACGTCTTTTATGCATTGCTTAAGCACATGGTGCACCATTGTCTTAAATTTCATTGAGGTTGATCATTGAATTAGTAGACTGTGGGTTTTGGAAGCCAGTGACAAACTTTCTAACTAGTAACAGTACATTACTGGGCTGGAAACGTTGTGTGGACTAGAAGACAGTAGAATGGTCTGCTGAATCATGTTACCAGGGATTGGAGCTGACAGCAGTGAATTCATCTTGTCAGATTGGAACAGATCCATTAGCTATAGCTATAAGAGATTTTAGGCAAATCTTTGCTAATCATCAACAATTGTTGGTGTCAATCATTCTCTTTGAGCTGTCTTGCCCAATAACAAAGATGGTCCAGTCCTAGTTGAAGGTGCATTCACTTGAGTTCAGAACCCTGAACATGAGCCCTGGCTGCGGAGCAACATTGAGATATAGTTGTGCAATCAAGTCGAGCTATTGATCCACCACCAGAGAATAAGGGCGTTTTCACACCTGGCTCGTTTGGAGTGTTTGTTTCGTTGTGCGTTTTCTCCCTTAGTTCAGTTCGTTTAGGCATATGAACACGGCAATCGTGCTCAGATCCGCACCAAAGCAATTGCTCGCCAGGTCTTGGTCTGATTGAAAACGAACTCTGGGACTGTTCGTTTGAGATGAGAAAGCAATCTGACCCAACAGACCAATGAACCAACGAACCAAGTGGTATCATAATTCTTAACGGGAAATGTGTTCTATAAAAATCAGCTGTGTCTGATTCTGTGTTGTTAGTTATCGCAACTGAAAACAAAAGAGCACCTCTTCATCTCGAAGTGGTTGCGTGTCACGATAGCTACAGATAAAGCCAATAAGCTCTTGTCAATCTTGTCAAAAACTTGTCAATCTTTCTTGATGGATGAGAGGACAGTCCCCATTAAGAGGACAGTTTTTCTCACACGTGACTTGCATTAAACACTTTTGGTACGCTTTGAAATGTTGCCTTGTGAAAGCGAACCGAACCAAGAAGAAAATGCAACATTGTAACAAATTAAGTCCCTGTTTCGGAACAAAGCAAACGATCTACAGATCTGAAAACAATGGCTGTTGGGATGCAAGAATCAATCGTTTAATCTCGTACAGTGTTTCATCGTGAACGAAAACCGATGCTTTGTCTGCGACACTTTACGACAGAAAGACTAGCATGTTTAATTTTTTTCTGTCTTCCTGCTGGGTTCTGTCATTGACCAATAGGAGCACAGAAGCTATTCCTAACACAGCTTTCAAACATGGCGAAATGAAAGACAGACGATGGTATTGGTGCTGCAAGGTGGAATTATGCAATAGAGGAAAACAATACTCCTGCCTATATGATATTTCCTGGAGGGACTACCACGCCAGTGTGAAAAAAGATAAATGCTGTAGAATGATTGCATAGGCAATGATTGCTATTGTTTGTTTACGCTCTTGTGAAGTCAGTCACTAGTTCCGCCTTCTCGATGACATCCCTGCACGTTATTAAAATGGCTAGAGATGATTGGTTGGAAAGCAACATGTAGTCTGACATGTTGCTTGTCCATGTCAGGACAAGAATTTAAGGGGCAAAATCGCATAATCTGACAGCGACTCTCGTAACAGAAAAAAACGTGTAGTCTGAAAGTCGCATACACTACTCACATACTTTGCCACCATTAAAAAAAGTATGTTCTATAGCCTATAGTATGAATGTGTATTATGAATGTAATCATGACTTATATTATATTCACCTTGTTGTCATTGTCATGTGACCTACTAGCATCAGTTGTGTCACTTGACTGCCATTCACAAATCCTGTTCTGTGGCTTCATGGGATGGGCTCATTGGATGGGCACTTCAGATATCTTCGGGTATTTGTCGCCTACTATTTTAAGAATTCTGTGAATTCGGACATAATACCTGTTCACATACTGTTTACCCCCTACTATGTAGTAGGGAAGTATGCGATTTTCGATTCAAGTTATTGACAGCCATTAAAAATATTCAGAATACTTGATCTAATAACATCTGCATCTTGTGGACGTCATGTGCCACCAAGTAGTCATGGCTGAGCTGTCCTACTTCCCCTGTCTGTGTACTCATTCCACACAGTTTTAATAGTTGCTTTCATTTCATAACAGTAAAGCAATAGATTATTTTTCTACTCTGGAGTAATAGTCTGTTCTTTTAATACATTATTAAACTACGCACGTTTTTTTTGTTCCACCCCTAAAAATCTCTTAAATGGTACAGCCCTTTCTGTCAGTAATTTTCCACTCACCCATTGACATTCACTGTGGGGGAGGGGAACGGCTGTGCTTGCTTGAATCACAGAGTAGCTGTGCTGTTGTATTATGCGTTTCTCGGTGTGTTTTCCACTTCTTTGCCATGTGATAGTCGTAGACAAATAGTTTGTTCACTGACGTCAGGTCTAGTGTACTTTATTAAAATGCAATTACAGGTGCAAGCTTTGCAGTGGCAAGTAAAATATGTTTAACTTGCGTTTCCATGAGTACATGGTTCAGTTTTCTTTTCCCTTTTAAGCTCTGTTAATGGGTGCTGTTATATCACAGGTCGTGGTTGTACAATATATTGAAATGTGTTATTTCTTCCTTTTTTAAATGATCTTATCAAAACGAACTCAAAAAGGGAAAAGAGAGAGCTTCTCATTTTCTAAGTAAAGAAAATAGGACAGAAGTGTGTGAAACCGGGCTGATTTCATGTCGCTAGCAATTAATGCCACATAAATGTTGTGTTTTTTATTTGTACATCAGTCGAAATAAACTAGCCTATTTCATGCATAAAGCGATTAAACAAATTTAAGAGGTTTCATGATTATTAATACTGTTGTCGATTATTAATAGTCAATTCGAAAAAGGTTTTAAAGTTTGGTCTAAAATGAGTATGTTTTAAGACATAAATAAAATATGTCTATATAAATACTTGATAAAAAATAGGGTAAGGAATGGAAGGAGAAGGAGAGCTGCTCATATCTTGAGTGTAGAGAACAGGACAGAACTGGTTGAAACCGGTTGTGGTTGCACAGCTTTACTTCCTGACTGTACAGCGCCACTGTGAACAACAATGATTTCAGGTCACTAGCTATTTGTGCCGTAATGATAGCGTGATATTAATAGTACAAATTTTTAGCGCTAAAACTATTTTGTGTTTTAGGATATTTTACGATTTTTAATGATGTGTCGTTTAGTGACTGATTAGTTTAAGAAATGTTTTACATTTTTAAGGTAATAGAAGAACATATAATGAAATAACAACATACCAACAAAGAAAAGAGATAAATAAAATCAGCTGATCTAATTTTTCAGCCTCTCGAGGTAGCTGATGAAGATTAATTTTACATTGATTGTTTTGCAGTATACCATGAAACAATAGTTGTCTGTGCTGTTGGTCTCATATCAAGAAGGCATGATTTACTATTTTTATATTCAACATACACTAATCGTACATGATAATTCTGGTACATGATCATGTGTATGCATGTTATAGATCAGGGTGAATTTAGCTTTAGAGTGGCCACACATTAGTCTAGTCACATTTATGATTGTCATCATTTAGGCCTAATCATTCCTAAATTGTATCACAGGAGGGTGAGTACATGATGGCAAGTTTTCTTTTTTGGGTGAACTATGTTTCTTTAATGAAAGAACTATGTTTCTTTCAACCAGGCTATGTGCTAACAACCAATTTAAGAGCCCATTTACAATAATTTAAGGTAGCTAACAGACTTGTCAGCTTTTTAAATCTGCAGCGTACAATGAAAACGTTAATGTTTTGACACATTCAAACTGATGCTTCCAATTTTTTTTTATAGTGCTGTGAGGGAATTATGCTTGTTCATCTGTGCTGCTGCACATCTGTAAGTCTGTGTGCATTTGATTTGGTTTTTGTGAACCCACTACACACACATTATGGCACTGAACTGACAGCATGAATCCAATACTGGCCCATCGGGTTGGTGACAAACTCGTCAACTGCGCCAATGTATCATCTTTTGTTTAAATTCCATATAATAAGTGTAAAAATGTACTAGGGGTGTGACGGTTATTATATAACCGTGAGACCGACGGTTATAGTTGAACACCGTCATTAGAACTGGTCCGCCAAAACCGTGCTATTAAAATATTTTTTACAAACTTTTTTTATCATAATGTTTAAATACTAATATCAGCTTACGAGGGAAACGGAGGCGGAGTTGGTGCTTCGACGCCTCCGCACGAGCGCAAGGTGCGCACCTCAAAAATGACGCGTTGGGTGCGCAAGACCCCATTTCGCTTGGCTGTGTGCACGGCTTTTTTTGTAACAGCGCCGCGTCCGAGGATGACCAACTTCAAGCCGAATCTGCCCGAGCATGTACGTCTCACCGCGCCGGCACGCAGTTTGCGCAAAGTTTTTTTGTTAAGGTTTTGTTTACTGTGTGTGATTTATTTAAAACATTGCAACGTTTTTTTTTTGTTAAAGGACAAGTTCGGTATTTTACACTTAAAGCCCTGTTTCAAGATCGTTTCTGATAAAATAGAACGGTTAAGAATAAAATTTGGACACATGCTGCTGTCCCGAGAAATTTCGGTTTCTGTGGTCGCACCCCCCCCCACCTCTACAATGGTTGCAAAGGTGCACAGAAACAATCCTTCCTAAAACGCATTAAACTTTAGTTTACAAAGACGTGAAACTCACGGAGTGTTCAGGGGTGTTCACTGATATGCTCACACAAAAATCGCTGCAAAAGATGCTTTCCAACAGGTTTTATCGTAGTTTTTGTCTAACTCCATTTGACTTGACTTGGACAAAAAATACGATAAAAACTTTAACACATCATGTAACACATTGGCTATTATTAGATTAACAAAATTAAATTATTTGATTCAGTAATGATTCATAATTTAAAAAGTGAAAATTTAGGTGCAAAACTCTATTGCGCTTAAAAAAGTGGCATGATGAAACATTACCAGGTTATACAACACCTAAAATCCTCTGCAAAGCAAATGGTACAGCCTCGTTTCTGTCACCCCTCCCCCACACTTATCACGTGTTGGCTCATGATTGAGTTCTCCTGGCTTACTTAATTAAAATGGCGTATAAACATTGTTACAAGATTAGTGCGTTTGTATAAATATCAGGATTTTAAATGGTCAACAGGACTTTGACAAAACTGATTCAAAATGCTGCAGCTTTTTGTTCTACTTAACCATGACATGTGGTGTGGACACTCCCCTATGCACAACCACATTATGGTATAGTCCACCCTTGCCTCTTGTTTTTCCACTTCATCTCTTTTTTTTTATTAGGGGTGCCATTTACTATTCATACATTTAACAACCAACGAGCTTTTTGCAATTGTAAATTTAGCCATAACTAAAGGTTTTGTGTGGGAACAGGTTTATTTTCTCTACAAAAGTGTTATTTTATCTTTGTGTAATATGCTCTCACCATTTATTAAAGGTTGCTGACCTAATTAAGCCCTGGTTTGATATGAATATATTTAATCGTACTTAATGTTTCTCTACAGTGTTGATTGACAGAGTAATGACTTTGTACTTGAGTGCCTTGCCGTGAGTACTCGGCTGCTTTCCAATGCTCATCCGCATATTTGCATTCCTGTGACCTTTGCATTGTTAGCGCTATGCTATGCTAGTTAAGCTACAGGAATTACGAAGCAGTGGCATATAGCGCTACTGTCATTTATACTGGAAGCATTTGTGGACCAAATAGATTGGTTTTTGGCAATCTGTTTTTCCAACCAGGCTATGTGCTAATAACCAATTTAAAAGCCCATTTAAATCAGCAGCGTACAATGAAAACGTTAATGTTTTGACACATTCAAACTGATGCTTCCAAAAAGATTTTGAATAGTGCTGTGAGGGGAATTATGCTTGTTCATCTGTGCTACTGCACATCTGTAAGTCTGTGTGCATTTGATGAGGTTTTTGTGAACCCACTACACACACATTATGGCACTGAACTGACAGCATGAATCCAATACTGGCCTATAGGGTAGGTGACAAACTCGTCAACTTCGCCAATGTATCATCTTTTGTTTTTGCGCCAGCAGTGGCACCAAATGGAATTGCAAAATAATGACAAAATGGCTTTGCCAAAAACTTTTACCACCCTTCCTGCCCTACTCCCTGTCATTATTTGTGCAAACAGGTAATCTTGCCCCTAACATGTCATATATTTAGTTGAAAATATATATTTTTTCAAAATATAAAAATATATCAAATTTATATAACATCTAGGCCTTTGTCTCTTGAGTCCAATTTTCAATGCACATTAATTGCATGCAATTTTTCTGTGCTTCGATATTGGCAGTAAACCCATAACCATGCATGGGAACCAAAATCATGATTTATTATTGTACTTTTTTTTCTCATTCATTGTTATTGGTTTTGTTTTAATAATTAACATACCTGAATATCTAGGCAGTTTCTTTTAAAGTGGAGGTTTCTTTTCTCTCGCATTCTGTCCTCTGAGAAGATATCAGATTCCTGTGTCTTTGCCGACTTTCATTCTGTCTTCATGTTAGGTGTTAATGAGATCCTAGTATAAAAATAAGCTTAACTAATCTACGAAAATTAGGACTTAACTGTCAGCTCTTCATGTCTCATTCTCATTTTATCATTAATCCCAGGACTTGATTATTTATTTTGCGACAATGACCGTTTGATTGTACAGGATGCTTTCCAGCTTTCGTCAACAAAAGCATTTTTCACTTTCATGTGTAATCATACAACATCAAGTTACTCGTTACATAAGCACTAAACGGACACAAATGTTACACAATCTCTCTTCCCAGTCATATCATTACTTGGCTATTGTCTGTTCTGCTGGAACTACAGGAGAAGGTAAGGGTTTAGATACTGTTTTTACCATTCCCAATCAATGAAAACTCAGTGTCGTTTAATGCTGTTTCCTGCGCCTGGCTTTCTCTGCCGATACAAGATAGAGTGTCTCCCCCTCTCAGTTCTTATAATGGTATGGTCTGTACTCTCCAGTAATTTTCCATTGCCTGCTCTGCCTGCTACTTGGTAGCAAGAGGGTGGAGCTACACTGCAGTGTGACTGTGTCTCCAGAACTAGTTTCAGGTAGTTTGATATTTTGCGTACTTATTACGCTATTTTGAACAGTTCTCTGTTTAAACGTTTTTTCAGAGCATGTCCAGTTTAAACCCTCGTTTAAAGGGTTCATGTCTTGAGGAATCAAATTTACATTGATATTTTGGCATAAGGGGTCATTGTACACAATGAAGTTACAGAACTCAAAACTTGCTAGCGGTCCAAATAGAGCATCTAATTATTTCACTCTGCAGTAACGACTCTTTTTAAAGAGATCACATTGTGATGTCAGGATGTGGTGTTCATTTGAATGACCCCACCCCTGCAACAAGCGTAATAGTCTTGTTGAATTGATAAAGAGAGCAGTTAAAGCAGCACTAGGTTACTTTTCAACCTTCATAATATACTTCCACGTCTCTTGTGATGGTACATCGACTTACAATAGGTTGAATGACACGTCTGCCATAGCCTGACGGGGTCTGTAGCGTTTTTAATCGTACTTTTAAACTTCGGGTTTCGGGTAGTAACCGGCGAACAAAGAGAACTACAAAATTCGACTGCTTTACGGCATATACGTCACTTCCACCACCACCCCCACTTCCTTAAAATCGGACGTGCGAGCCAAATGTTATAGTCATGGCCGAAGCAGCACAGAAAAACAAGAAAGCAAAGGTTTTATCGGAGCAAAGCAAAAAGAGAAAAAGAGAAATTGATCGCGTTAAAGGCAGAACGAGGATCAACGTTGGGCCAGCATTTTCTCGCTGGCGTGAGCTGAAGGAGGAGGAGGGGTGCCCGACCGATGCGGACTTGAAAAAAAAAAAAAAAATCTAACGAAAGCCTGTGTCTAAACGGTGTGCACAAGTTTGGTAGGGGCTACATTCTTGCAAGTAAATATAAGTTGTACAAAATCATATTTTAGGATACCTAACATGTCTGTGATATTTGTTTATTTGTCTTGCCTCAAGCTATAATGCAAATCGATTTGTAAAATTTGCAGATTCATTTATGGTAGCTTGATATTATAATATTGACGATATATGGTTATTATCAACCACTCAAACATTGCATTGAAGTATCATATAGATTCAGTAAAACGGTAACCAATAGACTAGGCTACTATAATGACGCTGGCTTGTAAACGTGATCATCGCGATCATTTGTCGTTAGAAAAAAATAAAACCCATGAAATTATATTCATATGACATGCTGAAATATATGCCACTGTACCTGGGATGAAGACATTTCACACGCGACGCAAGCAGAACACCTGCATGTGACCTCCTCCTACAGTGTTCAGGGCTATCATGGTTGTCAACAAATGCACGTGCATGTAGGATGACAGAGTTTACGACAGTAGTAGAGGTCAAGAGGACAATACTGTTTCCCAACTGTAGGGGGACCCCACCCCGACAGCAAAAGTTCCCTGTTGTTACTTTAAGGTAATCCATCACTGATAGGGCAGAAATTGGTACTGTTTTTGCTTTTCCCCCAGACATTGCTGTGGTCCTGGTTGTAGAAAACTGCATCTTTGCCTGCATTTCCAAAGGATGTGCCTAACAATGTGCCTGATTGTGTAAATGTGGGATTATTTGTTTGTTTGGCACATTTTAACATTGATTTGTTTGTAAAACACTCACAATATGTGGCAGGATTTGCAAAGTTACTATTATTGAAAGATAGGACAGTACTATAATCAACCTGACTGATGACGGTAAGTAAACAATTTAATTCTAATGTAATGGTTTGCTAATATTTGTTTGAAAAGCAGGGTGTAATGTAATGCAAAGCATGTGTGTAATGTGTAATACTTGGCTGATTATCACCTAAGTGCATAAACGGATACCTGGAGACAGATTTATAAACTCTTCACGTTTGTAGCCAGTGTTAAGGCCCATTCACACCAAGAACGATAACTATAAAGACAACTATATTAGCGTCCACACCAGCGGACGATATAGTTTTGTTTATTCTAAGTGCGTGCTTGCCTGTCACTTTAAATGCTCGAGTTCGTTACAGCAGGATGGATTCTGATTGGCTGTCTATGTTTTTATCTTTCATCAGCTGGATAAAATCGTTCTGAAAGTGATTCCAACGATATCGTTTCTCTGTGCCATTTTCGTTAAAGCTGTGGTGTGAACTCTGCTATTCTTTAATATTGAGAACGATTTTTAGAACTATATCGTTATCTTTATAGTTATCGTCCTTGGTGTGAACGGGCCTTAAAGCGATACTTCAGGATTCAGCATTAAGCTTTGTATTAGTAGAAAACCTGTAGTATTTTCGAATTACCATGCTTTCCACCCTCATATCCCCCTGAGCCGAGAGATTTATGTATTTTTTGTCTGGAAAAAATCCTCCGATGACGCAAAAATCGTCATTTTGCGTCATCTGAGAATTTTTTGGCCAGAGGCTAAAGACTACAGTCAGTAGTAGGGGCTGTTCCGCATGTTTTCAACCCGCCCATAGAGGGTGGGATCTGACTCACAGAATGTAGTGTCAGCCATCTTTTTTTGGAAGCTAAGCTAGCAGGCTCTTGTTCTGTGGAGAAAGCTGAGTAGCAGGGGTTACCATCCTCTTTTTCCCGGACATGTCCAGCCGTCGATGTCCGGGATTCAGCTTTTGCTTTTTGCAGTCACCATTCATTGTTTACATGCACACCTTTTGTTTCAATCTAACTGAATTCATTCCGATTGGTGAATCTGAATGTAGTGTTTACATGAGCGCTAAACAAGTGATCGGTTGATGCGTTTTAACATTGCTAAGAAAATGAGAAAATCCTCCGTGAGAGATACGAGACCGGTGCGTCTTACAGGTGTCGCTCATCGGTAATCACGCCACCGGCCTCGCGCCGTTCTCCCGCTGCCCTAGCCTTGTCCTGCTCGCCACAGTAAACATAATGAATGGCGACTGTAGAACGCAAAACCCCAATCCCGGACATTTTGGGCGATCTCGAAACACATTTTCGGGCAGACTCATCACAGAGACTCACTAGTAGCCTAGACTTGTTGTTTAACTACTGCGCTCTGTTACCGGTAGGCGTGGCCTCCTAGGGCAGCGAAGCAAGTGCATTCTGGGAGTTGTTGTCTTTCATCCACATAAGCCAAAAATACATTTCAGCTCCAAATTCAAAAATAATTTCACATTTCTTCTACATAAATGACCCATTTTAAATACACATTCATCTTTCCAGAGGTGAAGTATCCCTTTAAGTCTGCATTATTTTCAGTGTTGGCAGCTTTTTAGATGGTATAGCCTATAATTTTGGTTTTCATCAAATTGTGTCTTTTGTAGACTTGGTGCCAATTTAGTACAGTTCTATCCGGAGTTTTGAAAACCGTTTTGTTCGTAATCGAGGAGACATTGATAATTTCCTTTGCAAAGATTTTAGCCAATCACAATAATGGATTTTTACATTTTAGTCTTAATGCACAAGTGGCCCAAAAATTAAACCATCAGTTGAAGGGTCAGAGAAGGAGTAGAAAGTTTAGACCATTTTTTTCAATAAACAAAGTGAACCCTTACTTGCTCAACAAGGTTCTCTTCAAACTAGCTACGATTACATGGACTCCTTTTGTTTCAGTCGGAATGAAATAATTCAAGAGTGATGAATTCGAACATAGTGTTATGAATGATAAATAAAGTCATCGGGATGATTTGCGTGTTTATGTCTCAAGCTTCAAATTGGAACTTATATTCTTTCTGAGTTGTAAAATGTGCACACTGCATGAATACAGACGCACAGAGGATGAGTGGAAAGAGAATTTTAGATTGCTTTGCTGTATTACTACACGGCTACTGTTGCTCTATCATAACAGTTTTAGCCTCATAAGGAAGAATGACCATAGTAGTCATTTAATAATGTCTGCTTTCGTGCCCTCAGTGGCAACACTGAGAATGCAATGCATACTTGTGTAACAGCATTTTTGGTACACAACTACTCTCTGAATGGAGTTTGAGGAGCTGTAAGTTGCACCTTAATTCAGTCTTTTATGATTGTGTATATTTGCACTGTACTTCTGTTCTTATTTCGGTGAGCTTCACATTGAATTGCTGTCAGAATGAAGCTTTGAAATGCATGACGGGAAATGAGAGGCAGCTGTTGAAACTGTCATACTGTTTTCATTCTTAATTAGTAAGCAAAATTTTAGCCACAATAGTCATTACATTTTTCAGAGGATGCTAAAAAACAACAATCAGATTAGGTTTTGGGTTAAACCAGCTTGAATGTTTTGACGTACTGTCTGTGACCTGTCTTGAATTCGTATAACCTTGATGATTGAAAGGTGTTAAAAGATAACAAGGCTGTTTTATAAGAAACACATGCTAGATTATTTCAATCTGTAGACTAAATTAGACAACATTTGAGATCATGATACTTTTTATGTTTATTTCTTCTCAATTTACTGAAACACTGCTATTTCAACTGTTTTCTTTGTCACCAGCCGAGCTGGTGGCCATTTTGTGTTATTGCAGTGCAGAGTATAAAATGGCTGAATGGGGGAGGGGCTCTTAAAGAGACCTTGCTCGAGTCTGGCTCTCAGTGGTAGATGTAGTGTGCATGCTTCACTGCTGTTGTGCCGTGTTAGTTTCTGGTCATTCTAGAAGGAGTTTAAGCTGTAGTGCAATATTTTTTTCCATTTCATGCACCTGTATGACAATTTTGTGAGTTTTGAAATGCAAAAGTGGCCCAAAATGTAATGTTCAGTCAGAGAAGTAGTGGAAAGGTAGGTTTAGACTAGGGATGCAAATTATCGATTAATTCATTAATCATTAGTTGATCAACATTATCGATCGATTAACGATTAACTGATAAGTGGCTATTTTCCTGAGAATGTAAATTTCTCACGGTATCAATTTAGCATAAAAAGCAAAATATTTCTTATATACTGAATAAAAATGCATGTTATATTGCTCAATTGATGTTTTATTGTAACAGTTGGGATACGTTAGAGATTATGGCATTTATGTAGTTTAACTAAATAAATGATGCACAGAAAATTAAAGTACATAAAAAATGATTGTGCACTGGCTCACCTGTTGCATGTGAAACATTAAGCAACATAAAATAAATTTTAAATAAAATCTATATGGGTAGGCTTAGCCTACCTACACTATATTAAGCCTACATATAATAATCTATCTGGTAAACATCTTATATAAAAAACTTGAAACATTAGCAGCAGCACTTATAATATAGGCTGAGCGGGGGAGTAAAATGTACAACTTGTAACGAGTGGAAATAAGGTGTGGCCCCTTTAAGAGCTGTGCGCTCTCTGTTGAACTATCGGCGGCAGTATTGTATTGTATGTGCCGTGCGCCTCGAACACCCCTTTTACTGTCTATGCGAACACCCCATGTATGCGGGTAATTTCTTTTTGATGCAAATTTTTTATCTTATTTTGTTTACTATAGCCCCTTTCACACAGAGATTCCGGAAAATACACGGATAAAGCGACCCGGGATTTGACCCGGGTTCGTTTGACTTTGGTTCATTCACACTGCCAGTGATTTTCCGGAATCAGAGAGTGCGTTCACACACAACCCGTAAAAATCCTGTAAAGACACGTGACATCGATGTGACATGTAATGTCTCAGCAGCGTGTATAGTTTGCTTATGAGCTGTGATTTCTCTCTGGAGAAACCACGCTTGTGCATTTTTTTTTCTCTGATTCGATCATAAACTAGCGCATTACGTACCGTTTCACTAGCCTGCTTTCACTTCACTTCAGCGTCATCATTACGACACGGCATTGGTTACGGCTTTTGTTCACACAGCGCGCGTTCCGGGACTGATCCCGGCAATGTTACTATAGGTCCCCAACCCGGCATCGATCCCTGCATCAATCCCTGGTCGTGTTTGCGTTCTGGCAATTTCCCGGGATCAACGCGCTGTGTGAAAGGGGCTTAAGTAACGATGTGGACGGTAGAACGTGTGATAGACAGTTAGACTAGTTTCCCGGAAAAAATAACAAACCGGGAGGGGTCCGGGAGATAGGGCTAAAAAACGGGAGAAACCCGGGAAAAACGGGAGTGTTGACAGGTATGAGCTAACTTATTGTTAGAATACAGCTGGATTTTCGAGGTTAGCATGCTGTATAGCTGGTAGTCAATATCGATGCACTCCCCTCCGTTTTGACCGCCTCATGTTTGGTTTCTTTTTTGCCGCCTCAAGTTTGTGTCAGCTCTCTCGCGTGAGAATCTCGTGTCACGTTCGCAATGTTCAATTAGCCGACAATTAATTTAATTGAGTAATACCCGCAGATTTTGTGCTCACACAGAAGGTGCGCGAACATAAAGCCGCCTCAGTACTAAATTGAGTAATTTTTCGCTGCTTAGAAAAACAGTCAAATATACAAAAAATAATGTCAAACAGGGTTCCAGACTGCGACCAAAATGTTCGCATATGTGCGAGAATGGCGCGAGTTAAAATTGTGGTCGCATTTGTGCGAGTGCATGGTCATGTACTCAGTTAAATTCACGCATGCGCAACAGAACGCTGTTGTGTCAGCAGCTGCTGCTGTCCGTATGTTCAAAATGAACAAGTACATCATGAATCCATTTTCCAAACTGTGTTTTTGACTTATACTGAATCACTACGGTACGCCTATAATAAGTGTTTATATTCTGACTATTTTATCCCGGGGTCGTCTCGGCTGCGGAGTTGCCCAGTGCCTGCGTGACTCGCCATAGACATTAACGAAGAGAAGTATCTCCGGCTACAATGTTCTTCTGCAAGACACTTGCATTTTATTTATTAACGAACGTACACGTGACGTCACGCGCATTGCACACTGATGAAACGTCATAATAAGTGTAAGTTAAATGTACAGTGTACGACATGTAAAAAAGACAAGAGGCTAACAATGTCAAGATCAATATTTGTGTAGCCTGACACGGTATTTTCACACTGCATCCGTTCCAGGAGCGCTGCGTAGCAGTGCAGAGATCGTTTACACACCGAGTCTATTTTTTCTGTGCTGCATGTGCTGAATTAAAGTGACAGCGCATAGTTCGTGGTCAAAATGAGCACAAATTGACATGACAATGAATTTCATCATAAATGCATTTAATTAAATAAAATGTAGTAGGGCCTATCTCACCATAAAGGCATTTAATTAAATACTACTATTTTTCACAGTCATCTTTTTACTTTTAACTTTTTAATAGTTTTTTTTGAGAATATTTTGATTTGATCGTTAAAAGATTAAAACATTTTGCTAACATGAGGTCTTGTGTCAGTCTTTTTACATCAGTGCAAAACTATGGTATGCAGATTAAGACCACTTTTCATCAGCATGCATTGATTAATCCCATGGCATGTAGCAAAAAATAAATAAATAGGTGCGACCAAATCATATGCTGGTGCGACCAACGAAGAAAGTTGGTAGCACCAGTGCAACCAGTGGAAAAGTTAGTCTGGGGCCCTGTCAAAATGCCAGTCTTGGCAAGTTTTCACGTAAACACAGTGTTATGTTTTAAGAGAAACAGTTGAGAAAGAAAACACATGTGTAACAGTAATGGATCCGTGCGTTAGGTCTTAAAGTGACAGCAGCCTAATATACCTGCTGCCAAATTTATGAGATAAAAATATACAAATGGAAGTTTTTTCCCATGTAATCGATTGTCAAAATTGTGGCCAGTGAAAATGCTGAGTGGTTAGTAACTTTGGAAAACCACTAGCCACAGTGGCTGGTGAGCAAAAAAGTAAATGTCAAGCCCTGTCAAACTAGCTACGTTTACATGGACACCTTTTGTTTCAATCGGAATGAAATCATCACAGATGATGAGTGGAATGAGAATTTTAGATTGACACGATAAACATTTATATTCAACAAAATCACCAGCTCGTTCCAAGCGTCTTTACGTCATTACGTCATTGCACATGCGCAGAACATTCCAGTTTCGGTTTTTAATCCGATCAAGTGTTTACATGTTCTATCGAATGGATTTGAAAAGTTTTAAACCATTAGGCCAATTCATTCCCATTGACGGGGTTACATGTGACTTTTTATTCAGACTATGCTACTAGTCTGATAACAATTTAATTATTAGGGTCCATGTAAACGCAGGACTGTTGCTCTAACATGACGTATTAGCCTCAGGGAAGAATGCTATAGTAGATGTTTACACTAATGTCTGCTTTAGTGCCCTCAGTGGCAACACTGAGAATGCAATGCATACTTGTGCAACAGCATTTTTGGTACGCTACAACAACTCTCGAAGTGCAGTTTGCGAAACTGTAAGTTGCACCTTAATTCAATCTTTTATGAGTGTGTATATTTGCGCTGTACTTCTGTTCTTATTTCGGTGAGCTTCACGTTGAATCTCGTTGTCAGAATGAAGCTTTGCAATGCATGACGGGAAATGTGGCAGCTGTTGGAACAGTCATGCTGTTTTCATTCTTAATTAGTGAGCAAGATTTCAGCAACAACAGTATACGTTCTGTAGAGGATGAAGAAGCAAAAACAACACAATCAGATTAGGTTGTAGGATGAACCTTGAATGTTGGGCATGCTGTGCCCTGTGTTGAGGTTGTATAACCTTGATGATGGAACGGTATTAAAAGATAACAATTTTGAAAAAGACAAATAAGACCATGGGTGACCTTGACCTGAGGATAAAAAAAAAAAAAACAGGCTTGATTATTATTCAGGCAACCTTTGAGATCAAGACACTTTTATGTTTGTTTCTTCTCACTTAGCCTAATTTACAGAAACACTGCGATTACAGCTGTTTTCTTTGTCATCAGCCGAGCTGGTGGCCATTTTGTGTTATTGCAGTGCAGAGTATGAAATGGCTGAATGGGGGAGGGGCTCTTAAAGAGACCTTGCTCGAGTCTGGCTCTCAGTGGTAGCTGTAGTGTGCATGCTTCACTGCTGTTGTGCCGTTTTTGAGAATTTTAAGCACTAGTGCATGAAAAATTTTCCATTTCCTGCACCTGTTTGACAATTTTGTGGGCTTTGAAAGTAATAACATTTTATGGCTCAAAATTCATTATTCTACAATTGTAAAAATTTTACTATTGAATTGTAATCTGGTAGATCAGATGGCTAGTTTTAGTATCTTTTAACAGAAACCTTCAACTTCTGACCGATTACATGAGAGTTCTATAACAACCAATAACTGAAGTAGTCTCAACTGGTTTCAGCCGGTTATATCTGTGAGATGGCTGAGCATACAATAGCATTGGAAAATGATATCTGTTTCAATGCAAACTTTTTTTAACTAACAATGCTCTCTGTTTTAATATATCTTGGATTTCATGTTTGTCATGGATTAGATCCTAATGCTTCTGCTCCTCTGATATTTAGAAAATGCTATATTCCATTTCCAGGGATCTCTGTTTCTACTTATTAATTTTTGTTCTCAGTCAGGACTGGGGTGGGGTTTTGGTTGTGTTAGCAGCAGTTTGTTTTTGCAGCTATTTCTCTAAGCCATTCTATGATATTATCCAGTTTAAGGAATCTATTGATTAGTTTTATTAAGCAGTAGCAAATATCAAAGGATTGACATTTATATAAATTCATTTAACTTTTATCGAAAGCAACTTAGAGTTCAGAGTAATGGCAATGCGATATTAGCAGCGATAATGGAGCAGCGTTTTTGATTTTATTTGGTGCTTTTTGTGCATTCACGCATTTGACGCGAATTCGGTGGTCAACCTAGTGCGCGCATGTGGGCAGCTCCTGTAGCAGCAGGGGTGGTAGCCATGGTAGCGAGGGAGAGTGACAGTCGCCCAGCCAATCATTTCATTCGTTCTGAATGGAAAGAGTAGCTGTGTTTATTGCAGCCCTGAGAGGACTACAGACACTCGATTTTTATACTCTCCTTTTCAGAGTACTTACAAAGACAGTTTAAACAAATTTGGGGAAAAGTGTTTTAGAAAAAAACGGCCTACCCTGCCTTTTTAAGTCAGTTGTAGTTGTGTATCAATTCTTTTAAGAAATAGCTGCTTTTAATTAACCTTAAATAATATAGAAATTACAGAATAACACTTTTTAACATTTATTTAATCAGCAATGTTTTGGTCATGCCGTTCTATGCACTTGCACTATGCAAAATGTAAAGTGTGTGAATGCATATTTTTTCTATTTCATCTCATTCAATTTAGACTGCAAGCTCACTGCTAGGCAAAAATAAAAAAAATCCTTTGCTATAGCGCTGTAGATTCAGCAGAGGTGCATTGGTGCTTCTAATTAGCGGTGCAGGAAACACTGTGGATACCTGTTTGAGCTGGGTAAAACATGCACGTGAGCATTCATCCAGAGAGGCAGCCACAAACATCAAACCGTTGGATGTAATGTCCGCTGAATGTTGCATGGTGCATTGCATTGATAATTTATAAGCATTTGGGAAGAGCTTGATTCAAAATGTCATATTAATCCTTCTTGGCCACGAATGGAAAACTTTGGTCCTGGAGGGTCACTGTCCTGCAGAGTTTAGCTCCAACCCCTAATCAAACACACCTGAACAAGCTAATCAAAGTTGCCCATCCCTGTTCTTGGCTTTTTTCTCTTTTTTTTTTTTTACACGTAGTCTGACCCTCTGTCAGTGTTTATATTCAGAGTTTGATATTCTAGGGTTCTAGTGGCCCGGATGGAAATGCGGAGATTATAAATAGCCTAGCTTGTCGCCCTCTTCCTTGCACTACTTCCTTTTAATGGATCTCTCCACACCCCTTTTAAAATAATAGTACGATCCATGCCTATCCTTTCTCCCGTTTTGACTGCACATTCTGCAGCAATGGGGGAGGGGTGAGTGTTCTCACTTCCATGAGTTTTACCCCAGCTAATGTTTAAGTACTTCTGTTTCTCATCGTGGTCTCTACTTGATTTGTTTGTGTTCTTGGAAATGCTAGTTTGTTCAATCGCTTGTTGATTTGTGACAAGGTCTTGCAGGCTGTTTTGGTCACTGAGGGCAGTATATTGTTTCAGTGTTTTTACAGGATTCAACAGTGATCCAGACAGAGGATGTTAATATTCTTTATTGGTTTGAAATAAACATGTTTTAAAAGAACCTCTGCAAACGTGGTTGAGTCCAAGCTATGCTTCCCTCCCCCTTCCATCTACTCTTTGTGTGCTCCTAAACGTGCATGAGTTCTCTCATGACTAATCTTGGGCTAAGCTTGAGAACCGCTGTATTACAGACTTGTATTTCCACAGTTAATTGTATTTTTGTGTTAACACATTTTTTTGCGTCTATATGTGCACGCTTTCGTTAAAGCTGAGGGGCACTGATTGGAGAGGATTGCGACAAACTCAATGGTCATTTGCGGATATGTTGGACCTCTGAGTAAGTGGACCTTAGAATGACAACTAGTTAATGTCTGTTTGGAACTCATGTAGTTAAGAGTGTCTCCCCCCTCTCAGTCCTTCTAATGGTATGCTCTGTACTCTCCAGTAATTTTCCACTGTCTGCTCTGGCGTTATACTTTGCAGCAAGAGGGTGGAGCTACACTGCAGTGTGACTGAGTTTGCTCTAGAACTAGTTTCAGCTAGTTTAATATGTTGAGACCTAATTTATGTTTTTACAGTTCTCGGTTTCAATTCTGTTTCACAGCACATCCATCCACCTCAAAGTTAATCTAGTAAGGAAAAAGGTCAAACCTGAATAATTAAAGTTAAGAGAAAATTAGTTTTTTCCCCTTGCAGTTAGACCTATATTAGCACTAATTTTTCAGTGAGAAGTAATTAGTGTAATTACTGATAGAAATGAGTAGCACCCCTGTAAAGTCCATGGTACAGCCCTAACCCTGCCCCTCCCCCACCTCTGCTCAGTTTTACTGCTAGGCTTTTGATCGCACGTCGGCTAGTCACGCTTGCAAGTTTCTCCTCCAAGCAGAAGGTGGCCTGCATTTGAGGGTAGTACTGTAAGGTCACAGCTCTCTGTCTTCCTGTACTTATTTAATTGTTTGTATTTTCATTAGTGTCTTTCCGTGCATGATTTATAGAACTATGTAAAATATATGAAATTAACAAAATACAATAACGCAGCAAGTGGGGTGCTTGCGATTCACTGCGCATTAGTATAAAAGTGTTTAGTATAAAAACCATTTTTCTTTAGCTGTGTCACATGTATGACTATATGCTAAACTAAAAGCAGTTGATTGGTTTTCAATCAGTTGATTTTGGCATGTCTTTCAGGTGTACTCAATCCTGCTCCTGGAGATTTTCCTTTCAGCAGCGGTTAAAGTCCCTACCTTAGCGCACCTGCTGGTAATTTACAAGATCCTGAGGATCTTGATTAGATTCCTTGTGTGCCTGTTTAGAGGCCGAACTAAGCTAGTTTATACAAAAGATTGAGCACCCTTGTGTTACAGCTTGAATACTGAAAGCTGTATAGTGGCATGTCACAACAAAGTGCTTGGTCCAATGAAATGTAAACTTGAAAGCTAAATTTTAATGAAGTAACGTGATAACTGCTTAGATGTACTCCTTACAAATAAAAACTCCTTACATGAGCTAAAATGAGCAATTTTTTTAATCGCACATTTTCTGTAT
This sequence comes from Rhinichthys klamathensis goyatoka, assembly GCF_029890125.1. Lineage (NCBI taxonomy): Eukaryota > Metazoa > Chordata > Actinopteri > Cypriniformes > Leuciscidae > Rhinichthys > Rhinichthys klamathensis. Next base: position 615,027 of record NW_026606612.1, read on the forward strand.
TGTTTTAACTAAGATAAAGCGATACCAGACCAAACTACAGACCAGAAAAATCAATCCAGCTGGCCTTTGAGAAAAGGTTCAGAACTTAAATGATTTAAATATGAATAATGAATAGTTTTATATCAGTTGGATGGGTAAAAGTGGCTGGAGTAGCTGTGTTGCATGGCATACATAAAAACGGGGTGTTTGTAAACTAAAGGCATCAGGTGCTTCCAATGTAGACGGCTTTTATAAATTAGAATGGGGGTGATTACATTTTGATGTGACGTGCCACTTGAATGCGGTGTGGACAACGTGTTAGTACATGCTATTAGCCTTTTCACCTTACAATATTTCTGATACAGCATGACCTGCATTTATCTATAAAACAGAGCATGCAGTTAATGTCCAGAGACATTGCTACTATTCCATAACTGTCACTCGTTGAGTGCAAGGTGACAACGGTATGGGACGTCTCGTCTGCATGGATTGAAGAGAGAACCCTTTAAAAGCCCTCCATTAATACTCCAATGCACAAGTATGAAGCAATGGCACAAGACTGAAGTATGATCAGATATCTCAGAAGAATCACAGGAGTAAGCCTGCATCTGATGCATAGCGAAGACCATCATTGTGATCCTGAATACAGAAGACCAAGGCTTGAATAACTGAACAGACTATGCCCTCTGTAGTAGTTGTGCGATCTTGATGATGCAGCATGATTAAAAGCTGACCATTTTAAAAGCAAATAAATAAGCTCCTGTGTGGACGAACTGGATGCAAGGAACGTCAGATGTGAAGAAACATGCTTAATGCATGCTAGACACTCCATCAGACAGCCCTGAAACAAAGGCACTTTATTTTAATTTAGTCATTTCTTCCTGTTTAATTTACATGATTTGTGCAGCTGCAGTTGTTTGGCTTGCCAGCAGCCGAGCTGGTGGCCATTTTGTGTTATTGCAGTGCAGAGCAACTAGTATGAAATGGCAGAGCGGGGGAGGGGATCTTAAAGAGACTTCGCTGTAATTCTGGCTCTCCATGGTAGCTGCACCGTGTACACGGTTTAATGTTGTTGTGCCGTGTTTGGTTTCAGTCATTCTTGGAGGATTTAGGCTTCAATGCGTGAAATGTTTCATTTCATGCACTTGTATGATCATTTTGTTAGTTTTGGAAAGTAATCATTTATTACACAGAACAAGGAAATTTTAGATCAGGTCATTATAAAATTTAATTTTGTAGCTTGATCCGCTAGTTAGTTAGTGTATGTTATCAGGAACAAAGACTGACACATGACCGAGACCTATGACATACAACCCACAGCTAAGCCAGTCTCAACTGGATTCAGCCGGTTTCTGCCGGTTGTGTCTGTCATTAGCTGACTGTGCATACAGTAGCATTACAAGAGGAAAGCTGTTTTTTTGGGGGGCTTTAGGGAGTTATTGAATTATTAGTTTTTAAGATGTACATGCAGGTCATGTTTGTACCCATTGTACCCACACCAGAAAACCTCTTTAATAATACTTTATATTTTATTTTTTGGCATGGATGTTTGTGCTGCCCTACAAATTAGAAAAATGGTATATTCCATTTATGTTTTTAACTTGGGTGTGTTCTCTTCATCCCAGTGAAGATTGGGGGAGGATCTTGGCATATCTTATGTATTTCATGCTAGCAGCAAATAGTTTTTGATTGGTTAAACTGCATTGAAGAATTTCTTCAAAACGTTTTTTTTTTTTTTTGTCTTTTGACTAAACTTTTTGTTGTGCACTTGCAAATACTGCAACAATTGCATTTTGCATTTATTCATTTTAAAATGCTTTTGTTGAATGGGACATACCATTTTAAATTATATAAATGCAAATGTTGAATAAGGAGCCAAGAATTTTAGCAGTCCCACAATACTGAATTACAAAAATAGATGAGAATAAAGCTATAAATAAATATGAGTCTAAACCAATGCTAAATAATAAAGGCAAATAAATACCAATATTCTCCATAACTGTAAAAATGTGTAGTTCTGGGACTCTAGCAAAAGTCTCAGGTCTTCTAAAATGAGATCATCTCATTTTACACCCTGATTGTAGCCTATGCAATTTTGTGTTGTTCTTTTTGTATTGACTTAACACATTGAGTTAGCTGACATCTGCTCCAGTACCAGTTACTAGTACTGAGATGCCCACACAGAACCTGCTATAGTATGTCATGTGAAGTCTTAGTCAATACCACCATTCTCTGTTCATCTTGAGTTGCACATGATGACTAAAATGACAGTAACTGACAGTGAGTCAGATGCTAATTCATCGAGTGAGTCATTAGACTGATTCAACCTGATAACTCAACTTTTTTTATTCTTTAAAAAAGAATCAGCACATAGTTATTTGTTCACAAATAAGACTACAGAGGTCTTTTGTTGTGTGCATCCAGCGAGAACAATGCAGTAAAAATGTTTATTCGGTTTGTTCATATTATCAGTATTATTTCGCAGTTCTCCTTGGCTTCTTTCTCATCACGTTCACTTCACACAGTGTGAACTCACAAGTCACAACTCAGCTCAACTATAATTTCTCTTTCCGTGGTGCTGTAGATTCAGCAGCAGCGTGTCGTAGTCTCTGATTAGCGGTGCAGACGAATCTGTGGCTACTTATGCAGGGTAAAAGCAGCATGTGGGCCTGCATCCAGAGAAATAAAATAAATAAATAAATAAAAAGCCATTGGATACACTGTATCCTGAACAATGAAAAGCTTGCTGATATGAATTAGCATTTGGGCAGAACATTACTGAGATTTTAAATTAATGCCTCTTGCCATTTGTGAATTCGCACTACTGAAACGGCTATATAGACTCAGAACTTGCTGCTAAAGCTGGCTTTCTGATTATTGAAACTACTGAGGCAACCAACTGACTAGCAGATTGAGTGTGTTCTCTGCATTGAAAGCTAGTGCTACACACGAATCGGAAAATTCCAAGCTGTTGAGATGAAGCTTGGCAGAGCATAAGCCCCGTTAAATTTATAAGCTACTAGATCTGTTAATGCAGAAACACACTATAATTAAATTGTGATTGTGTGTTAATTTAGGCAGATTTAGTACATTCCCTGACCCTGTCTATTAATTTCTACAGTTTTTTTTTCTTACATGTTCTGCAAAAGTGGGGGAAGCGAGAGTGTTCTCACGATCATGATTTTTATCCCCCTAAAATTTGACTGCTTTTATTTATTTGATTTTGTTTTATTATATGCTTCACTTTTTCGCAATGCATAATTTAATCGAAAGCCTGCAGTTTTGTGGAGTTTGGCTTTGCTTGTTCAATCATGGCAAGGTCTTGCAAACTGTTCTGGTTGCTGAGGACAGTTGTGTTTCTTGCTGTCTTTCAAAGAAATAATAGTTGGGTCCTATTAAAGTCTTACTATTTTTCTAGTGTAGAAGTCCACGTTTTAAAGACGACTGCAAACATGGAAGAGTCCAACGTGTGTTCCCCTCCCCCTTCCATGAACTCCTTTGTGTGCTCCTTGAGGTAGTGTGACTAGACATGCTTGCATTCTCTCATGAGTAATCATGGGCTGCGTTTGAGAACCGCCGTATTACAGATTCATATCCCAAATTATTTAATGTTTCGATTAAAAAATATTTGCGTCTGCCTTCATATGCGCTTAAAGTTGGGTCTGATTGGAACACCTCAGTGCTGTTTGGCAGACATAGCAGACTCTCGATTAGTTGGACCTCAGATGGAAAAGACCTGTAATTAATGTCTGTTTGGAACTCGAACCGTTGTAACGTCCAAGTTAAGAGTGTCTCCCCCTCTCGGTCCTTCTAATGGTATGCTCTGTACTCTCCAGTAATTTTCCGTTGTCTGCTCTGCTGTGGTACTTTGCAGCAAGAGGGTGGAGCTACACTGCAGTGTGACTGAGTTTGCTCTAGAACTAGTTTCAGCTAGTTTGATATGTTGAGACCTAATGTTTGTTTAAAACCGTTTTCAGTTTCATGTTTAATTCTGTCAAAATGTTTTATTTAATTTGGTAAGAAAAATCCAAAAGTATAACCGTAATAAATGTAATGCTAAGAGAACAATCATTTTTCTCCCCTGTGCAGTTATGTGGATATATATAGTACAGCTGAGCTCATTTGTCAGTGTCAAATATTGTATATTAGTGTGTTTAATACTTATTGAAATGAATAATGGTTGCACCCCTGTAAAATCCATGGTACAGCCCTAGCCCTGCCCCTCCCCCAACTCTGCTCAGTTTTACTGCTAGGCTTTTGATCGCACGACGGCTAGTCACGCTTGCAAGTTTCTCCTCCAAGCAGAAGGTGGCCTGCATTTGAGGATAGCAGTGTAAGGTCACAGCTCTCTGTCTTCCTGTACTTTTGTAGTTTTGTTTCTTTTTATTAGAATCCTTATGGGAATGTGGTTTATTTGACTAGATTGCACAATATATTTACATGTGATTTATCGAAGTTAGACATGTTTTTGCGTCATTTTTTATTTTTTTACCGTTAGTTTAAAATGCGGGTATTTAAAAAAACAAAGACATTTTGCTACATAATGCGATTATTGATGAATGTCTAACATATGTGCTAAAAATTTATGTTGGTTCTTAACCAGTTTATTTAGGCAGATATAACGTGGTTCAGTTGTACTCAGTCCTGAAATTTTCCTTTCATCTGAATTTAGGTTCAACTCTCGTTTAACTCACCTGTGGTAATTTACAGGTGATTCTGAGGAGCATGATTAGCTGGTTCAGGTCCTTTTTTGGAACCAAACACAATCTTGAAAATCAAATCTGCACAGAGGTAAATCTCCAGTAGGATTGTGAGCACCCTTGTAGTAGAGCTAACATACTTAGGCCTTTTCTGTTAACAGTGCTTACCAAATGTATTTAACTAAAATAAATAGATTAACTTAGCCATGCATGTCTAGAGATATTGCTGCTATTCTATAACTCTGACTTGTCAAGTACAAGGTGTTGAAGATGAGGAACAAGGATTGAAGAGTACCTATAACAGCGTACAACTCCAGGATGAAGCAAAACCGGAAGACTGATGATAATACTCTCAATGGAGCAACACGCACCTGACGCATCAATTAAAACATCTTTACGCTGTCCAGAAGACAAAAGGCCACCTCTGTGCTATCATATAGCAGGTTATTTTGTGGGATCTAAAGACGTGAATGATTGAAGACACTTGAAGTTTCACAACCTTCAAGGGGATGAATTGAAGCGCCTTCTTGACGCAAAAGAAAATCAACTGCTGGAAGGAACGTTAGGAACCGGAGAGAGTCAGACACATGCTCTATGCAAGTTGGCTAAATTAAAATGGACAACTTGTAAAATCAAATCTAATCTGGTTTAAGTCACATGGATAGTGCAGTTGTTTGGCTTGCCAGCAGCCGATCTGGTGGCCATTTTGTGTTATTGCAGTGCAGAGCTACTTGTATGAAATGGCAGAGCGGGGGAGGGGCTCTTAAAGAGACTTCGCTGTAATTCTGGCTCTCAGTGGTAACTGCAGATGTGCACGGTTTACTGTTGTTGTGCCGCGTTTGATTCCTGTCATTCTAGAAGCTCTAGTTCCTGAAATATTTTCTATTTCACGCATATGTAAGACAGTTTAGTGGGGTTTTGACAGTGTTATTGATCAGACAGTCAGCAAATAAGAGGAAAATGAGTTAATTTATAAAATAAAATTGACAGAAATTAGTTAATCTGATTGCTTTACCAGAAACCTCCAAGTGTTTTTAGGCACATGAGAGATCTATGAGAGCGTCTCAACTGGTTTCAGCCTGTTATTAGCTGGCTGTGCATACAGCAGTTTTCAAAGGAAAGCTGTTTTTATACAAACAGTTGTTGTGTTGGAGGGTTTTAAGATGGGTTCAAGTTGTTGTAATGTTCTTATTTCACCAGTGGCCCTAAATGTTGTAAGTATTAGGCCTTATCCATTGCCGGTCATTTGCGCTTGTGCTTGTACATCTGCGCTACATTCTTTCGAGAATTCTCTACTTGCGAGTTAGGAATTCGCAATAACATCGGGATTTGGTTTCAAGTGATTTTGGTCTGAATAAAATCCGCTTTTTCCACTTACCAACAAAGAAGGGAGTTTATTTGGCACTAATGCTGTATAATAAAGAGCAAAGGATAAACTTTAGGTCTGAATCTGATGCTTTATCTTCTGCTGCCACAGAAAACTATGAATTGTAGTTTGGGAGCACGACTCATTGTAAAACAGCTGTGTCTCAAAGCCGTAATTATGATATTCAGTTGTCGGAATCCCCTTGGTGTAGTGAATTTTTAAAAATCTTTTTTTTTAATAAACAATTAAAAATATCATTATAAAAATCTTCTGCTAATAAATTTAATTAGAATAAAACAAGCCAGCAATCATGTACCCAACAATATTAGCAGTGCCGTAATAAGACATTTTAAAAATAGACCAGAATAGTTATAGCGTCGTAAAATAAAGCTAACGCTAGTGCGAAACCGTAGAGAGAAATTATTATAATAGATTGAATCTTTTACACCCTGATAGCATACTATGTTTTAATTGTTCTCATCATAGCTGCAGTATTATGCTCATTTTTTATTTTATTCCCATGTGACTGTACTGAGAAGGCGCCAGACTTCCTCTATATGGAAACAAAGCTTAAAATTTGTCAGATAAAAACCATGCTGTTCAGCCTCCTTCAAGGCCTTCATCAGACGTTAGGAACATCGGACACACAACTGCAAAATACTAGATGAAGTTTTATCACGGTCTTCCTTGTATCAAAATTTCTGCATCTCCACACCCCTGCTTTAAGTTATCGTACGATCCCTGTCTCTCTTTTTTACCGTTTTGACGGCACATTCTTCAGCAGTGGGGGAGGAGTGACTGTTCTCATTGCATGAGTTTCACCTCCACTCTAATGGAACTCCTTTTCATTCCCATTTTACACCTTTTTTTGGTGTAATTTCTCTCTGTGCAGTTTCATGGAATGTTTTTCCTAGTGGTCTTCTAAAGTTAAAAAAAAAAGAGGACTGGTGTTTTTCTGGTGTGGAAATCAATACGTTTCAAAAACAACTTCTTTGTGTGCATGGTAGAGATCCAGCAGAGAACTCTTTTCCTTCCGTTCACACTTGGTGTGAGATGGCTAGACGTACTTGCGTTCTCTGATGATCATGAGTTCTGCCTGAGAAGTATTAGGTTCATTGTGTGTGTGAATCATGCACGTTTATTGATTGTGGATGGCGCCGAATATGTTAGTACGAAAGGGGCATTGACAAGCTCAGTGCTGCTAGGCAGACATATATCCAGATGTGGTGCAACTAGATTTCTACAGCAAGTGATCTTTGTCCACTCTGAAAGTGAAAATGCTTTGCGACAAAATAACATCAGTATGTGGTTTTCTCAGTTTGCACATTCTCTTGCACTCGCAATATATTTGCACATTACTGCTGAAACTGCGTCAATCTAATGCCTCCTACAGACTGTGATTTTGGCAATCCTATAAGATCATTACAAATCACACTGTACGACATGGATCTAACAAACTTTTGTACGACATGTATGTAGACTGTACGATGATGACAACTATTGAATCGTAGGCTACGACGCAAGTTGGTATAGAAGAATAAAAAGTCAGCATTCGTGAGTGGTAAATAAATAGAGCAAGATGAATCGCATTTTGGCAATTGTGGTTTTTATGTTCGCTGAAAAAAAAAAGGGTACACGAAAGGAGAATATGGACTAGGGAAAAGAGGCCAACTTGGCATGCCAATTTTGTAAATGGAGCTCGAGTTAAGTAGTTTTAAGTTTTAGTGCCATGTCGCATTGATCAATACACCGTTTCATGTTGCATTTTAATTGGCTAGTCAGTAGACGTAGGTTGTACCAGCAAACACACTGTGAGATGATCATGCCAAATTTCTGACACTGTCAGAAAATGATCGCAGGCTATCTTTGGTTGCAAGACCGTGACAATGGCCATCTTTGAACCTCTCACTGTATGACATAGGACCAGAGAAATCGCCAGTCCAAAATCGTACAATGTGTACCAGGCATCATGACTTCTATGATGTGTTTCCAGGCGGCACTATTTTTTTTAAATGTCCTTTTGAATGTTAAGGGATTTGTCATATTTGATGTTTGTGAAAATTACAAGTAAAGCTACAAAAATGGAAACCGTGAGATGGGCAAAGTGCAGTGTCGCTTGTCATGGCAAGGACAGAAGCGCGGATTAATGTGGAAGAGCGCTTTGGTCATGTCGCGTCTGGTTTTGGATCGTGTCAGACTTCTGAGTATGTGAAAACTCATCAGTGTTTGCTAATACTGTCTGCTGGGAACTCCATGAGTTGCAATATAAATGTCATTAGGCTTTTAGGAGATCTGTTAAATCTGTTGTGCTAAAATTTCTCTTTTTTTGTGTGTGAAAATTGACAGCAGACATAGCAGCCATCTGAACTAGAATAGATTTGTTTAGATAAGGTCCTCTGTTTTGTTCTCAAGGACTGATTGTAGGGATTTTTTATGCCCTTTTTCAGTTTTATTTATAGAAGTTGAGAGATGACAGGAAAGGATTGGGAGAAGAGGAGAGAATAAAATCGGAAAATGTCATGAGCCGGATTAGTACTTGTATTGCCGGAATGAACACTTTAGTTAAATGTGTCAGAACACCTGAGTGATATTTAGTCAGGATAGGTTTCCTTTACTAGGAAAACAATGAATAGAACAATTAATTTCTTGTGAGTTATTCGATTTCGCATAGTCACGAAATATCATCACAATTTTTGCAAAACTGTTTGAAAAATGTTCATGAGCTGAGACTGTTTCCATGTGACTAAGAGGTAATAGTCAAAAGGCATGGAATATGAATATGCTTAATTGTCTGGCATCATTTGCTCAGTTGTTTACATAATTGTTTATGGCAGTATTTTGACCTTTTACCTTGTTATAAACCTGCTTTTGTGCAATAGCAAAGCTACTGCCAAAAGATTTTTGTGCTGTATTGGGATGTACGCTACCAAGTTATTTATTGAAAAATGTGGACTTTAGTAAAAATGCATTGGCAAATTGTCACTTGGTTTATGCAGAGCAGATTCAGTTTTGCTGCGCTCCCTCTTGTGTTGACACACAGCGGTGCACGTGAGACACCCCTCTTCTGTTGCAATGGTACGATCCACATCGCAGTAATTTTCCACCCTGTTTTCTCTGTGCCTGCAGCAGTGGGGGAGGGGTCTGTTTTTTTGCTTTACAGCATATGGCAGTTTTTCTTTCTTGCTGCTGATGTTTTTTTTCCTTTGTTCTTTATTTTCCTCTCTTTTTTAAAGGTTTTTGTATGAATGTCTTGTTTTTGAACACCTTTAATTGCAGGTTTTATAATACAGCTGGTCTGTCAGTGAGATTTTATGATGAGATGAATCATCTCAGGCTTATCATGAGTCAAAATGTGACCTTTTGTTTCATATAACACTGGCCTGTTGGTTGTAACGCTACAATTGTCTGTAGCTACACTGTTTTTCTATTCTAGTTACAGCCAACACCTTACAAAGAATGTGCTCCGCCTCTCCACATGAGATCCCTTCCCCCTCCCGTTCTCTCTGTCTCTCTCTGTTCCTCTTTTCTTGTTGTGTGCGCTTTGAGCTAGTTGGAAGCTAGGCATGCTCCCGTTTTTGCGCTCCCTACTAATCAAGGCCTACTCCTGAAGACTAAACCTCAAGGTTGTTTTTTGAGCTGTTTTGGTTATTGAGGACTTCAATTTTTTCGCATTCAAATTTAGTGTTGTGTACTTGTAAGATTAATGGACATTTTGGTGGATGTTTGTTTTATTTGTTTTAAGAAAAATTCTAGATGAATTTTCATGTCTTCGTATTATCGCAGAAACAACCCTTTTTACGATTTTTTTTTTGCTGTTGTTGGTTTTGGCTGTTAGTGAGAATTGTGCAGTTCTAACATGATTGAGATCATCTATTTTACATTTGACTGGGATATTTTTAAGTCATACTTTGGTCTTTGGCATCAGGAAGTGTTGATTGCGTGCAAACCGTAAACGAACGCAATTCCTTGCGATCTTTTGATATTTAATGCCTTCTAATGGAATATTAGTGGTTTGCTTATTTTGGATAGAGCAAACTTTTTTTTTTGTCAGCTTACCATAGAAATTATTGCAGGTATTTTACCTTGAAACGGTTTTCAATATGGGATACAATGTTCGGCTATTTTGCGAATAGTTTTTTTCACAAGAGGTTATATCGCTGAAATCAACTTGCATTGAACGGGACTTGGCTATTCAGGCCTGAGCCTCAGGAGGAGGAATAGGCCTACTGTAAAACTGAGCCTGGCTTTACACCGCAGCTCTGGCGACCATTTTGCTATGAGCGGGAACCTCAGTGTCTATGTTTACAGTTGGGGTGGGGGAGGGCCACTGTGAGGCTGTGCGCGGTGATCAACATTAGAACAACAAGCTTCCCAGAAGCTAGCAGCCATTTTTATAAAATGAATGTATTTTCTGTGGACATAAAACCGAGGACATGGAGGAATACAGAGATGCACTTTATTACTGTTTAGTTTGTCACTCATTAGTGTTTTTTTGGGGGGGTTTATGACATGAAATGTCAAATGTTTTTTTAGTGTTCGTTTTGGGTTACTAAATGGCTGTCTGTAGTCAGCTTGCTTGACACCTTCATTTGTGTCTTGTACAACCTTGTTACCTGTCTTGCACCTGACTCAGCAGTTTGTGGTGACACTTCAGTGTTTAGAATGGAAAATTAGTCAAAGCTAATAGAACTTACAAGTGAATTAAGTAAAAAACTTTTTCGTGGTTGTCATGGATACCAGAACGTTGGGGAATGACTGTTGACTGGAGGTTAAAGATTTTGCTAATGGTGTATATATATGTAAGCCGCGTCATTCACACCTGCCAGGATGACGATTGCTAATTTTGCAGCACAGCAGCAATGTGGTGTCCTGTGGATTTATGCTTGCAGATCTTGGCAAGATATTTTTATGGGATGTGTAGTAAACGAAGAAAAGATGAGAATAACTGGAGTAGAGAATAAATACTGAGGATAAGTTGATGTTAAGCATTAGAATGAAGTCAAGATGGATTAACTTTTTGGATCCAGTAAGGTGCTTTGATGCTAATAGCAAGTTCAATGCTAGCAATTTGCTCATCTCTTATCATTGGGAATATTGTAAAAGAAAGGAAATTGTTTAATATTTTGAGGTTTATGGTATTTTGATTTTGTTTATAAATGTTGGTGTTGGCTGAGAGGAGTTCATTTTTACAAGTATTGAGCAGTTAGTAACACTATTTCCAAACTTGACCATATTATTTCTTGTTTCAGATCACACGTTTTTTATTTTTTTAAATTCCAGGAGGCTATTCTTTTTGTATTAATTTAGAAACTTCTAGTCTCTTAAGCGCTGAAAGAGAACACCAGTATTGTAATTTATTTTTAAATGCATGTCCTCCAGTAAAATTCAGTCTTTTTAAATGGCAAATAGGTTTTAATATTACCTCGTCTTATCAGGACAACAATTTGCAGTGTACTACTTTAACACGCGTTGTGTGATGTACTTAATTTGTGATTAATTTGAATTTAATTAGTTTCTAAATTGTGTAGTATTGGAGAAACATCTACTTTAATTGCAGGATGTCACCAGCTTTGTTTCTTTAGCTGTTTGCTCAAGTTCTTTGTTTTTCTCTGTAGATGATGTTATTTTTGCACAGCTTGCGATGAGTTCACTGTATGTGGCCTTTGTCATAACATTTGGCTACAGATTCAGCATGGATTGTAATCCATATACGTAGAACTAAGGAAGTATGTCGACTAGATTGCTAGATAATCAAGTAGGGAATATGCCAGCGCTCATCGGTTATGTTAAACTACTGGGTTATGATTACGTAACATTTTTAGAGCAACTTATTAATTAAAACATGAGGGAGGGAGCTGAAGGATCTTTATATCTGGTTATGAGCTGAAGAACTAACTTTAGCATGAAATGAGTTAGAATGTGTGCGAAACTATTTTTAACTTAATTTCATACCTAATATTTCATTTCTTTCTTTTTTTAGGATCCTCAACCGACTGGCTGCCTAATCCATGAACAGGAAAGTACGAGACATTACAGAAGCCTGGTAAGACAAACTAATGTCTTTTTGTGATGATTAACACGGAGACAGAAGTACGAGTCTAGTTTAAGTAGCCTACGATAGTAACTTTGAAAATCTGCATTATATAATGAACTCCTCTTGTCGCTAGCAGATTCTGTAGTGTGCTGCTCTTATTGGCTAAGAATTGCACCAATCACGTTGAGGGGGAGGACACAAAGTCTGCTCTCCCTCTTATTATTCTGAAATCAGATGCACTGCTGGCTGTTACGGCCCTACCAACTCGCTAGTTATGTCAATTGAACTGAGGAAGGTTATTGGTTTTTGTTAGGTAACTCTTTTCAAAACAGATTTCTAGTGGTTTGTGGACTTGTTTATTAGAGAGATGCTTCAGCTCAGACTGATTGTGTGGATAAACAGATCTAAACAGTTTAGTACTTTTACTTTGGATGAATTACCATCTAAAAAAAACTTGCCAAAGCCTTAGTCCAAGGTTATTGTGACGGTTTTGTTACAGTTAAAAGAAGGTATTGTGATTGAGGTCAAGAGAAAATTCTAGAACAGCAGGAAATGGCTTTTAGATGAATGACAGTGACACCTTGTGGTCACTCTTCAGTAAAGACACTTGTACTTGGTTAGATTAATCAGATGTGTTGAGTACTGCATGGAGTTTTGCTAACTAGCCTGTTTAGGATTTAAACATTTGTTTGACCATATCCTCCTATTGTTCCGCAGGTGAAAATGGAAGTAGCTGTACCTGAGGAACCTCAGAAGAAAATCTTCCGTGCACGGAAAACTATGAAGATGAGCGATCGGCAACAACTTGAAGCTCTGCACAACACCCTGACAACCACCAATTCCAGCTCCGCCTCTGCCTCATCACAACCTCAGACACCGCTGGTGAATGGCACCCACACCGAGGAGGAGAAGGAGAAGGAGAAGGAGAAAGACTTGAATCATAAAGAGGCCGACTTGATGTCACCTGCCCCGCATTCAGCTCGCTGTTCTCCTTCTCCATCTGTCTCTCGATCCCCCTCTCCACCCAACGAACAGGCTACCTCACCTTCTATGGATATGGACGACCCCCTTGTGGCCACAGAAGAGAAAAAGGAGACAAGCAATAAAAGTTCCTCCTCTTCTCTCTCTGCTTCTCCATCTGGGTTAAACTGCGATCCAGAGGTTAAAGAAGGATTTCTGTGCTTGAGCGAAGAGGATGAAATCCAAGCAGAGAAAGATGAAAAGAAAGAAAGTAGCGAGGAGAAGATGAATGTAGATGACGAGACAGAGGACCAAAAAGATGAAAAAGGCACTTCTGAAAATGCAGGAGGTGAGAATGTCTAGAAACCCAACCTGCCTGCAAACTACTGGTCAATCTCTAATTTCGGGGTGGTGAGATCTTTGTCATTCTTGCATTCCCATACAATTTATTTGTGGAGACTGTAAAAAAGGCACTCCTTTGAATACTTTAGAGGAAAACATGAGCTTCCCTATTTTTTTATTTTTTTGTCGCTCAAATCCTGATAATAATTAATTACTTTGCAATCTGATTAATTAAAGGGATAGTTTATCAAAAAATGAAAATTGTCACTATATACTCAATCCACTTCTGTGGAACACAAATTTTGAGTTCTCGTTTTTTTTTGCCATTCAATAAAAGTAAAAAACAAACAAACATTTGACCCCATTGTATGGACAAAAAAAAGCTGCAACATTTTTCAATATATCTTTTGTGTTTTACAGTAGAAAAAGTAAAACCGATTTGAAAAAAGTAAAAGCGGTTCTGGATGAGTAAAAGATGAAAGAATTTATTTTTGTCTCAAATGATCGAACAATTTTGAGTTTCCTACGTAAGTGTCGACATGAAGTTTAGCGTTTGAGCTAACATTCGTTACGCTAATATCCCTGTTTTTATAGTTGCAGGCACTGCCTTTAAACCTAAACCTTTCCTCTGCCTCTACCTAACAGCAGACAACAGCTCCCCTGCTGGTACAAAGAGATCATTGTCTGAGGAGCAAGATGAAGATGACAAAGAAATCGAGGAGAGAGATGGAAAACGAGCAAGGCTTGACGGTGAGGAGCTGGAGGCTCAGCTGGAGCTGAAAATCACCGGCAATGCGGGGAGCCGCCATAAACTGGAGAAGGTTTGTTCTTGGTTTGAAATCCTAATATCTATGTACAGCATCTATAGCATGCAGTCACTGACCATGCACAACAGCATGCTTTAGGTGAATGTGTAAATTAGTCTAAAGGTGATGATACACGGGGCAACTCTTTGAGCAATGTTGCTTGGGCACTTTCCCATTGAGAACGGGCAACAAATTTCTATCTGGCTACTTTAGACCCTGGTTGCCCATTGAGCGCAATATTGACCAGCAACATTCCTCAAAAATGTGCCTCGTGTATCATCACTTTAGAGATGCACCGATTACAATTTTCTAGGCCGATTCCGATTTTTCATTGAGTTTGACCTGCCGATACCGATTTTAGCCGATTCCGATTAAATTTTTTCTAACCGCTTTACAGCACACTCAAATATGTCATTTATACTTTTTTATTATTATCAAACACCATATACTTTTACCCAAACTGAATAATAAAAACAAGTTTAAATGGGTAAATTTTCTTTAAATATTTGAGTCTTCATTTTCTTTTCTGACATAGCCTACTCCAGTTCTTGTTAAAACACACTAGACATGCAGATTCTGGGCATTTTGGCACTTTTTGTGTGAAATCATATTTATTTTGTCCATCAAAAGTGTGCTTTCACTTTAATTGAGCGTGAGCAGCGCAGCAAAAATAGACTCGGCGCCGAAACCCCCGCTTCACTGCTGCTCACGCGACACTCCTGCTTGATGCTCACGCGCTGCTCCTGGTGTGAATGCACTCTTTGATTAACATGCACGGCGAAAAAAATACGCGCTGCTCACGCGCCACTCACACTTGCGGTGTGAATTGACCGTAATTCACGAAGTTTCCTACATGTGTGTTCCGTGTGCACATGTGATGCTGATGTTGCACAATGTTAATCATGCGGCGCCCAAGTGCATTTGACCGGCATAAAATCGGCATGTCAGACTGACCGGCCAGTCGCCGGTCATGGCCAATCGGCCAATTCCGGTCACCAGCCGATCAATCGGTGCATCTCTACTTTACAGGGATAGTTCACCAAAACAAATGAACATTGTCATAATTTCACATTCCACACCTGGATGGCTTTCTTTCTTCTGTGGAACACAAAAGAAGATATTTGAACGTTTTTCATTCAGCTTTGGAAGCACAAATTAAGATTTAATAACCTCTCATTTCTCATTAGTTCACTCAACCAAAATGTTCAAGCTTAAAGAGTTGATAAAAAGTAGACAAAAGTCTAATCCAAGTCTTCTGAAAAGACAAGATTGCTTTGTTTAAAGAGGACCTATTATGCCCTTTTTAGTCTTAATTTTGTTTTTGGGTTCTGCTAATATAGGTTTTCATTGGGGGATTTTCCAAATTATCTGTAGAAAAGAATACTCCTATATAATGTTCATGATAAACATTGTTCTGATGATCTGTAAAGTCTAATTCTCTTCTCTTTTGGAAGACTTAAGACCTTAGATTTCTTGTCTTTCTTCCTATTAGATGGTACAGCAGTTAGTTGAGGAACGGTTACGGGTGCTGCAGTTGACCGTATTTGACCGAAGCATAAAAGAGCTGAAAGAGAGAGTGGAGAAGATCGACAATGCAACCAAACAACACAATGCTTTGCAGCATATTAACACACTACAGGTGAGTTTAAGTTTTCACCAGAATCGATGTTTGCCAGAATAATACAAGAAATATTGCTATTGTGCATCAAATAGAAACAGGTTCGTCTTTATTTGAATGCTTGAATAACATTAAACCACAGAGTGCAATATACATATGAATGTTTTGCTCAATCTCAGTATGTAATTTTAATAATTTTATTATGCTGGACACATAACATCAATACAATTGTGATTTAACTTTAGGCTAAGATTTCCCGGCTAGCTAAAAAGTTTGGTGCTGCTAATCAGGCCTCCGAGAACTCAAAGAGAACTCAAGAGGTAAGAGTGTGAATTTTTCTTAAGTTATTGTGGAATAAAGATGTGGTCCTTATCTATAAATATAATACACTTCTTAGTGTTTGATTGCAGGCAAAATGTGCTTTTGAATGTGAGGTTGAGTTCACTTCTAAGGTAAAATCCACTTTGCTTCCCATTAATCAGGTTCATGCTGCCTCTGCTGCTCAGGCCAACAATGCAACCAACATGACTACACCACAACGGTAAACATATCTGACACATCCTCTATTAATCTTCACAAGATCATGCTACTCTTTCTCCAGTACAAGATGTTGCAATCAATTTGCTTCTAACCTACACTTCTGTAAAAGTCTTCCACCCCTTTCACTCCTTCTAAGGGGCCATTCAAACAGAATGTGTTTTTGTGTTGGAAAAACAAAACAAAGTTGTGGTCAGTGCAATAGGAAAAAATGTAATGCCTTTAAGTTGGAACTTCTTTTAACATGAGTGCTGTGTTATGCGCGGAAAACACGTGAGCGCAATGGTCAAAGACGTCCCTTTGGAGCAACTTTAGTGCAACGCAGTGGAATGCAAAAAACACATTCTGTGTCAATGGCCCCTAAAGCTGTTGGGCTCCCGCTTGCCAAGATCTAGATATTTCACCATCCCTTTTCCACGTTGGTTGAACAAACTCTCAGTACAGTCTTAAATTGTTGTTCCAAAAGCAACGCCATAGAAGAACCTTTCAGTGAACAATTATTTTTCGTCAGTGTGATGAACTTTTAAAAAATCTAACATCCCATGGATGTTTAAGGTTCTTCATGGAATCTTAGATGCCAGTAAAGAACCTTTATTTTTAAAGGGGTGGTTGATTATGACTTCACTTTTTTAACTTTAGTTAGTGTGTAATGTTGCTGTTTGAGCATAAACAACATCTGCAAAGTTACAACGCTCAGTTCAAAGCAAAGGGAGATATTTGCTTATAAAGAAATATTTTTTTAAGGACTACAACAAACGGCTGGTAGGGACTACACGAGCTTCCTCCCTGGTTAGTGACATCACTAACCCTAATATTTCATAAACCCCGCCCCTGGAAAGACGCAGTCCATGTTGAGAAGAGGAAGAGTTGTTGTAGTAGAGCACATTTGTGAGTCTGCTCAAGCTGTCGCATCCGTCTTTTCACATGCAATACAGTACGCAACACAAATGCAATAGCATGTCACTCTGTAGGCATCTTACAACAGTTCTCACACAAGCGATTTTATAGATTATCATGACATAATATGCTAATCAATGACTGGAAGATAGTTAACTCCACATCAGCAACATAAATTCATCAACTAACCATTCAGAAACGTCCTGTTGCATTCTACATGTCACTTCTTCTTGAGTCTCTCCATCATTGTCTGACTCCGGTTTAAACATAAAAAGCATTAAGACATTTTCAGAGCGTGTCTGCGTGAGCTAATCGGAGCTGCTAACACACACACACACACACACACACACACACAAGCTATTGAAGCTCCGCCCTCTGTGCCGTGAGCAGCAGCTCATTTGCCTTTGAAGGGACAGACAAAACAACTCGTTTTTGCTCGCCCTCAAAAAGGGACAATTTTAACATGCTATAAAAAAAACATCTGTAAGGGTATTTTGAGCTAAAACTTCACATACACACACTGGGGACATCAGACTTATTTTACATCTTGTAAAAAGGGGCGTTTATACCACCCCCATTTTAGAGTGTTGCTGTCAGAAGAGCTCATTCTCCAGACACACTAGTTTGGGAAATATTAGCTCTGCTAATTCTAATTCAAAAAGCTAAAGTAAATAATATATTTGAAATGCTTGTCCACCACTTATTTGTTTTTGCCATTTTTAATGCTTCCATACCATTTCTGTTCTTTTACAGTACTGTTAAAACCACAATGGATCCCAAACTGTCCAGTCCACCCACTGGTTCCAATTCAACTGGTGAGCTTTGGTTCTAGTTCTTGCATATAGTTAGTTACTATTTCATTAAATAACTCTTGTTTTTCTTCCCTCTCCCCTCAGCAATCCCAGCGCTGCCCAAACCTCTGTCCACACCGACTGCCCCAGCCTCCTCCGCTCTGGCCGCCTCTACACCAATTCTACAGATCATCTCCACAACCACGAGCTCTACTCCCTCATCCACCTCTTTGCCTGGCCAGACTCAAACAGGCACCCTACTACTAAAGACTGGTCCCGGTACAGGGGTCATGACTAACACCCCGGTGACATCAGGGGGTCAGTCAGTGTCTATTCAGCCTCTTTTAATTCAGCTGCCTTTAGCGATGGCGAATGGGCAAAGCGGGGCATTGGTTAATGCTGCCGGTGGTGTTGGTTTGATACCAGTGTCGTCATTATCTACGGTTAGTAGCATCAATAAGGCAAAGACGACTACAGCTGCTACCACCTTCATCCTTCAAAAGCCAGCTGGCAGTGTTGTTTCGTCTTCCTCCACATCGTCAGCTCCGGCGGTGTCTTTGGCAAGAGCCGTGTATCCGGGTGGCACAGGGACTGTTAGTTCACCCAGCACAGGGATATCTGTGACGACAGCCCGAACACCCATTCAGTGTGCTGCTGTTGTGGGAGTGTCTACAGCCGCCTCTTCTCCAGGAACCACGGGACCAGCAGCGACAGGATCAGCGGCAGCCGCTCCACCATCAGCTTCCGCATTGGCCTCAAAGACCGGTATGAGACAACGTCTTTTTTCTGTTTAGTAATTTTGCTGTTTTTCCTATGGGGGGTTATAAGGGACATACTGCATTAGATTTATTATTCTCACATTGCCTTTATTTATTACTATGTAATGCATATGTAATCTATGACTTTGATTACATTATGAAAAATATGAATTGATAACATTTTACGTTCTCATTTTAACAGATAATCAGGCCTCAACACCAAAAACACCCACTCAGGTAAGCAAGGTTTAAAATATGTCTTTGCAAATACCACTTTTGTGTAGTAAAAGTGTGGTATACTTAATTTTACTCCCTCTTTCGACAGCCTGGGCGTCCCAAAGGTTCTGTGATTGATCTAACTGAAGATGATGACGATGTTCAAGGTAAAATACAGTTGCTTTTTATTCCTCAATATTAAGGTGCATTCATATTAGCAAATTTTTGTGTGCAAAAAAAGGTCCGTTGTCTATTGCCAATAGTGTAGCGATGTATGAAGCACAGCTCTCACTGAAGTCAGTTTCAAACCAAGCGGCTTCCTTGTTGGTCAGCTAGGCAAATTTGCATGGCCAACTTGAATATAACTGAAATCTGAGTGGGGGTTCTTCTTTTTCGCTTTCACACGATTGTGTGGATGAAATGCAAATGTGACCGAACCTTTACTAACTCACACTGCTAAATATTCTCATCATAGTTGAGGTTTTTTATCTCTCCTAATATTTTTATCTTTTTGTGGGTGTTCTGCAGTGACAGGAGTCCAGAAAGCCACTGTTTCCCCTATCACTACCCAGCGTACATCTGGGCCGCCTCCTTTAGTCAGCTCTACCCCTAATGCAGGTGAGTGATCATATTTCTCTTTTCCCTTTTCTTTGTCTTGCTGTTGCTGCTTAAAATATTATAGCGTTCTACATCACTTCAGAATATGACTATTTGTACGAATAAATTCAGTATACTATACTGATGGTTTAATTTTTTCCTCCCTCCCTCCCTCCCTCCCTCCCTATGTTCAGGAGTTCGATCTGCACAGCGTTCCTCTGTGGTGAGTGTGTGTGTATATAAAGATGATACAAAGGCCATGATTTCACTTCTTTCGCTCTTTATGCTTTAACATTTTATTTCTATTTTGTTAGCATATAATATAGTGCCTATAATAATCTTTCTTGCCTTCCCTCTTTGTTCTCTCTCAGGATTCTCCGTCTCTTTCCCGCCCAAGCTCTTCTTCCTCCACATCTCTTCCCCCTCTACCACTGGCACCATCACCACCGGCACGTCTCCCACCCGAGGCGGCCCACACTTCACCACCGCAGCAGCCCCAGCTCAAACTGGCCCGTGTCCAGAGCCAAAACGGGATCGTCCTCTCTTGGTGTGTTGCGGAAACGGACCGCAACTGCGCCGCTGTAGATACCTATCACCTGTACGCCTATCACCAGGACAACCAGGGGACAGTATCGGGCACTGGTGCTTCGGCTCAGTCACTGTGGAAGAAGATCGGGGAGGTGAAGGCACTGCCGCTGCCCATGGCGTGCACCTTGACCCAGTTTGTGTCGGGGTCGACATATTATTTTGCCGTGAGGGCGAAAGATGTGTACGGCCGCTTCGGTCCTTTCTGTGAACCGCAGTGCACTGACGTCATTAATCCGACATCCGCTGCATCATCCTAAATTAATTCCAAATGGATGGTACAAAAGGATGTGGCCTGGGCCGGAGGAAGTTTGACGGGAGATTTGTAATTGTTACAAAATTGTTAACTATGCGCAGACCACTGGTTTAGTCTTGCCCTTCGTGTTAGGAATTGTAGGGAGTTCAAATAGGTTGTCTAATGCAAATGGAAAAACAAATACTCATCATTGCATACAGACACATATACACTATTTGTTTCAACTTTATTTTACAATGAGGAAGGAACTATCAAACATGCATCGTGCTTGAATTTGTATTTTCCTTGTGCAAAATGTTCAGAGTTAAGTATTGTTTTCGGAATTCTTTCTCTCTCTTTTTTTTTTAAGGTGACTTTTTTTTAAATAAAACAATATTCAATACGTTGCACAGATTATTGTTCCAATATAGGTCCCGGTTATTAGCTACAGGACAGGAAAGCAGAGGTGTTAAAGGTTTTCTAATGTTTTTTGTCTGGTACCCAGACACTCCAAAATGACACTCAATAAAAGTATTGATATATTTAAAAAAGGTCTCATTTATTATTTGTCAAAACTACAGTGTATTATTTAATGACATAAAAGTCCTGTTACAAATATTAAAAATATAGCATTCCCGTTCATCTCAGTGGCAGTTCCTTGGTTTCCTGGAAGTATTGACTTTTTTTTATTTTCACAGATTGATGACATGCTTCAACATTTATTAACACTGTAAATCTAGCAAGGTTTTTAATATATATTTTGTGTACATAACACTATATTTGTGTTGTATTACCTTGCCAGTAAATTACAGGAAACTAGTTAGTTGCTACTGGAGCAAATGAGAATGCAAAAATTATACTTCGTGTAAACTTCTATAGTGGATAATGGAAACTACAAGATGACGACTTGGCGTACATTTACATGACAACAATGAACTTAAAACGGAAACGGTTTCCTTTTGTTTTTAGCGTACAAATGACAATCCGCAAAAACAACTAAGAATGCTGTATGCATGCCAGGCCAGTAGTTGGCGATGTCACTTTATAAAGAAACACTGCACACCTATAGACTGAACACGTAATACACATGCTCATGAAGTCAATGTTTTCAAAAATTAGCATTTTTGTAGTTTACTAAAGACAATAACTGTATCATATTCAAAAACGTGCACTTTGAAACCCATTTTCAGGCCCCCCAAATGCTGTTGTTTTAAAGGGACAATGTGTATGAATTTCTCCCATCTAGTGGTGAAATTGTATTTTGCATTCAAGCAAAATGTGCTCTCCAGCGCCTAGCTTTTTCAAATGTGTGTTGTATCTACGGTAGCCGTTATGTACCAAAAAGCTATGACAGGATGTCTTCTAATAGCACCTCGTCGAGTGTTCCTTCGGGTGAACAGGTTTGTTATTTCAAACAAACAGCAACTTGACACAACGAACAAACGAATGTTACAGTATGAATTACTGACTGTGAAACTTGCCGGGGCAGTGACAAGCGCCTCTCACTGCTCTGCTCCTCCGTTTCTGCTGCTTTCAGTTACGTCACACTGGCTCTGAACGAAAACGCGTTGTGGAAACGCGTTGGCCTAGTACTTTTTGTCCCTCTCTGCTATTATAGTTTTTCAAGATGGTGGAACTACATGGAAGCCTTCGTGGACCTACCCGTCCCATGTATATAAAGATAGTAAATTCTTCGTTTACGAGGATAAGTCAGATAATTGGCAGAGGTATTTGTACACCATTGAGGACATATTTATGAATAAAAATATTGATTTTAGATTATAAAATACCTAAAAAAAAAAGTACACATTGTCCCTTTAATGAACAGCAATAAGTTTTCTATTTTTATTTGAAAACGGTGTTGTGTAAACGGCCCCTTAAGGTTCTGAGAGCCCTGGAAATATCCATTGGTCCAAGGTCCATTGGGTCCAATGATACATGATTAATGAGTTTCAGGAAAATTCTAACAATGCTGAGGGCACCATAACAATGCCACAGTCCCAAGGCCTTTACTAGCGACTGTCCTTAGATGTGATGGAATTGCTTGTTTCCGCCACAGAATGAAAAATAAAAAAGGTAATTGCGACTTTTTATCTCACAATTCTGACTTTTTTTCTTACAATTGCGAGTTTACATCTCGCAATTCTGACTTTATTTTTCAGAATTGCGAGATATAAAGTCAGAATTTCGTGATATAAAGTCGCAAGTCAGAATTACGTGATATAAAGTCGCAATTACGTGTTATAAAGTCAGAATTTATTGATATAAAGTCGCAATTACAGGTTATAAAGTCAGAATTGCGTGATATGAAGTCGCAATTGCGTGTTATAAAGTCAGAATTGATTGATATAAAGTCAGAATTGATTGATATAAAGTCAGAATTGCGAGATATAAAGTCAGAATTGATTGATATAAAGTCGAAATTGCGTGTTGTAAAGTCAGAATTGATTGATATAAAGTCGAAATTGCGTGTTGTAAAGTCAGAATTGTGAGATATAAACTATTCTGAGGGGAAAAAAGTTACTTTTTTTCCCCCTTAGAATTGGCCTGATAACTCGCAATTGCGAGTTTATATCACACAATTCTGAGAAAAGATGTCAGAATTCCGAGATATAAACTCGCAATTATGTGTTATAAAGTCAGAATTGCGAGATGTAAACTCGCAATTGTAAGAAAAAGTCAGAATTGTGAGATAAAAAGTCGCAATTCTGTCTTTTTTTCTCGCAATTGCGACTTTATTTCTCAGAATTGCGACTTTATATCTCGCAATTGTGAGATAAAAAGTCAGAATTTTTTTTTATTATTTTTTTTTTATTCAGTAGCGGAAACAAGCTTCCATAGATGTGCAAGACAATACACAGGGAAAAATATAAGAACCTTCCAAAACGAACAGGAACTGGTAAAACTTTTATTTATAACAGAATAAAGTATAAGCAATACCTTGCTTGTCAATTTTTTACAGAAGAAAGAAACCAGCCAGACCTTTTAAAAAGTTTTTATTAGTTAATATTGCTTACAATTCACCATTCATGCGTCGCTTCACTGCCATTTACTACAACTCTCCCATGGCCTCATGGGATGGCAAAGTACCCACTGGATGGACTCTTTTGTCATGTACTATTTACGTAGTAGGGACTTTCAATTTCAACTTTTATTTATTTAAATAGCACATTTAAAAACAACGTTGTTGCCCAAAGTGCTTCACAATCATTTTAGAGGAAGAGTGTATAAAAAGTAAAAAATAAAAGATCAGAATCAGTATAAAAATAAATAAAGCAAAACATAATTCCTACACCCATAATTCCAAACATTCCTACACCCAAATACCATATAACATTATCGTGCCTACATACACAGAGACAATTACTCAAGATCCCCTTCAAAAGCTAGGTTAAAAAGGTAAGTTTTCAACTGAGACCTAAAAACCTCTATAGATGGAGACTGCCGAATTTAGAGTGGAAGACTGTCCCACAATTTAGGAGCAACTACTGTAAAAGCTCAGCTATCATTGACTTCTTCTTAGAAAGAGGGACTGCCGACAACATTTGATCTGTCGATCTCAACGTCCTTGCCGATGTATAAAATCCTAAAATGACTGCGCCGTTCTTTACAGGCTGCAAACGAGATAATTGTCGCTTACTGATCCCTGAAATAGTATGTGATTTGGGAAGCAGCCAGTGTTGCCAGTTACTGTCGAGCACTTGAAGCTCAGCATTGTAAGGGGATTTACAGTCAAAGACCCGGAGTCAGAATTATAATAAATTGAAGACAAGTTTTACTGAAGATAGTTCAGTTTCATCAGCAGAAATCAGCTTCAAGACTCACAAGGACTTTTTAGGCCACCCCGTTACAGTTACAAAGATCACAGCAGTTACACCCTTCACCAAGGTCTAAGCTATGTCCTTGCTTCAGGTTGAATTATTCTCATTGGCTAAGAAATAGATAAACATAGTAATTTTTCACACATATACAGATAGGCTGAAGCATATCTCCATCGATTATGCAGCTGACACTCGGACCCTGAAGTTAGGCACGTTGTGATCTTCCAGGTCACAGATTTGGGTTGCTGGGCGCCAGCCTGTCCAAAACAACAACTCAGTCAATCTCCAATAATGCCATTGGTTCCTCAACCTGTAACCAAACAGACTACACACACGCCGAAACACAGCTTTTCCAAGGTTGGATTTGGCCAGGCTCTAACTATAAACAGGAGAGTCGTCTCAAAACATCAAGATAATACGCTCTTTCTCTTAAGGAGAGGACACTTCAATCTAACACAGTAAAGTAAAGACTAGCTACGAAATGGTCACTCAAACAAACTATTGGTTTCAAAGACCCTTGTGACCTATAGTCGTCATGGTGAGCTAGAAGAACAGATATATGTTTTAACACATGGTGAAGACCTTTCTCAAACAAAACATCTTTCCACATTTCTGGAAGCCAGGGTAAATGAGCAAGCACTGTTACTGCATTCAGATATCAAATAGAGCTGGTAAGTCCCGCCCCTTCCGCTTACCCCGCTGGACCTCTAGGTTGAAAAATCGTCAATGCAAGTGAATGAGAGAAAATAATTATTTTCTAATCCCGTTTGAATTTTGCATTGAATGTGAACATATGTTGTCTGTGAATTCTTTATATGTTTCGTGTAAAGAATGCTACAATTTAGCGGGTAGAATTTTCATACGGTTAGACTTTGTGTGAGAGCACTTTGTGGACTACAACTCTTCGCTGCTTTGTTTCGACGCGTTTGATATACGTCACCACCACTAGCACACGGATCCCGCTAAACATGCCTTTGTTTGAATGGTGACATTTGGGTACAAAACACACAGGCATCTCGATCTAATTCCTTAGATTATCGCACCGTAATTTGTGGAGGGAAAATGTGTTATGCGGTGACGTCACATATGCGACGTGTAGTCTTTCTCGTTATGTCTATTCCACAACTGCTATCCAAAGAATCATACAATATACTGTCAAACTCGTTACATGAGAAATTATATAAAAAAATCACAGACAACATATGTTCACATTCATGGCACAATTCAAACGGGATCAGAAAATAATTATTTTCTCTCATTCACTTGCATTGACGCTTTTTCAACCTAGAGGTCCACTTGGAGTTTTACGGATGGGCGGGACTTACCAGCTCATACCAGAGGGAATGCATTAACGTCACTTTCCCGCCGGAACACGCCCCCCTCAGCCGGACTGAGTGGCAAAAGAGCTGCTGCGTGGCTGGAGTTAATAGGGGAAACTGCGAAAACGCGAGTAAAACAAACTATTATCAGTTTAAACTAAAAGTTGGACTCGATATAGTGCTCCTTACAACTTTTCAAAGATCCAGTGATCCATGGATATTGACATGCAGCCCGGAATCGTGTTTCCTGACATTTATATGTGCCTGATTTCGACGCCGGGGAAATTAATTAAGAAAATTTGCCTGTAAACGTTTTATATAAATACAATATAGATAGGTCTAAATCCGAGTGATCACTTACATTAATGTTATACTGTATATCATCTCGTCCAGCCCTAAAACTTATATAGTTTTTTGTCCGTGTTTATTTAAAAACATCCAATTATGCAGAATATAGTCTGTTCTGTAGCTTTTTGCAGTCTGTAAAAATATACAGTACCTCAGATTTCTGGTCAAATCTAGTTGTACAGT
Source organism: Rhinichthys klamathensis goyatoka (assembly GCF_029890125.1). Lineage (NCBI taxonomy): Eukaryota > Metazoa > Chordata > Actinopteri > Cypriniformes > Leuciscidae > Rhinichthys > Rhinichthys klamathensis. The sequence continues at coordinate 641,119 of NW_026606612.1, forward strand.
CAATCACAAAGCTCTTTCCCGTTTTAGATGTGTTTTGTGTGTTTTTCACGGCATTCACGCTGAAAACAAATGCTGCCGCTCAGTCTTTTTGCCACCGCATTCACTCCGGCCGACGGTGACGTCATACGCATACCCTCTATACATAGTTCCCACAGGCCAATTAATGTCACGTGACCTCCCCGGAGACGCCATCTTTGAGGGCATAAGCTGCTCTGTTTACAAAGTTTTACAAGCAAATTTAGAATATTTCTTTCGGTTTATAATGTTATGAAAATCATGAAGAGACAAAGTGGCAGAGATTATAAAGAGACTCTATTAACACAAGACAGAGAGAGGTACAATGCGAAAATTTCAGTCATAAATGGTGTGGAGGAAGCACCGAGCACTGATTATGCAGCTTTGCCTCATACAGTATTATCATGTGTAACGTTACCATTATCTGGTATTTTATACACATGTGAGCAATTCCGAGCCTGGAAATCACTGGAGGCTTACAATCAGTTTGTCGAGGGTTGGGTTGGTGACGTTTGCTCAAGTGCAATCAATGGAAAAGTAGTCATCATAGCGAATGTATGTAGCGTGATGCTAGACTATCTGTCTATTAAAAAGCATGTACTTATTTGTACACTGAAGAATAGGGTTAGAACGGTACATGTATTCGTATTGAACCGAAACTGTACGGGCGTCACGGTTCAGTGCATGAATATACACGGTATAAAAATAAATAAAACAATAGGTTACTATCGTAACCCCGGTTCTCTGAAACATCGAGTGGAGAGATCCACCTATGGGAAGGGCATCCGTACCTGACCTCTGCAGAAGCATCCAATTGCACCAAGTCTGGCTAGACAGACAGAAGCGCGCAGCCAATGCCAGGTGAGGCCACACCCCCTTACCTACTGGCATAAAACCGCTGGGCGCGCTGCTATTCCTCAGTAAGTATATTCGCTTCTCGTGCGGCAAGCGGGGCAAAGCTGGTGGATCTCTCCACTCGATGATTTAGAGAACCGGGGTTACAATAGTAACCTATTGTTCTCTTTCATCATCTCGTGTTCGAGATCCACCTATGGGAGAGACATGGACAGCTCCCCGATTGCCCAATACACTCACAGTGAGGTTCTGAAAGCCAGAGAAAAACGGTCACCTCGTGGAGGCGGTGCCTGACACGTCCATTAATCATGAACCTGCAAAGGTGACGCCACACCTAACTGCTGTGGACAAGCAGGACATGAAACATGCATGAGACACATACATGATAGTAACCCCAACCCACCAAGACACATAAACTATACCCATAAGGGAAGTAAATGTTTGTTGACAGGAATGAACATGGCCAGCCGGCCCATTCCTACTGTTTTTTTTTTTTTTTTCACAGGGTTACAGGGAAGAGCTAAGAAGACCCCACCCCTAAAACCGAATGTGCTACCGAGGTTCTGGTGACATCCAGCCGGTAGTAACGCACAAAGGTATGAGGAGAAGCACAACTGGCAACGGAGCAGATGTCCTGCAGTGACACTCCACCAAACAAGGCCCAAGAGGCGGCTAAGCCCCTTGTGGAATGAGCTCTGATGCCCCTTGGGGGCTGCACTCCCTTTGCTTCATAAGCCATAGTTATAGCGTCCACAACCCAATGTGAGAGGCGTTGCTTCGATATGGGACTCCCTCTGTACGGGGGGGGGGGGGGGGGGGGTGGGGCCCATGAAACAAAGAGCTGGTCGCTCTTCCGGAAAGCGTTGGTCCTGGTCATATATGCCTGTAAAGCACGGACTGGACACAAAGCATTCAGCCTCTGATCCTCTAGAGAGGTAAAAGGTGGAGGGTGAAAAGCGGACAGCTCCAACACCTCCGAAGTGAACGCAGGGAAGCACTTCGGCATGAAGGCGGGGTTAGGCTTAAGGGAAACCTTATCTCCACTGAGGGAGAACTTAGTGCACGAGGGGTGAACCGAGAGTGCATGTAGCTCACTGACACGTTTAGCAGATGCCAAGAGCAAAGCTGTCTTGAAGGACAGCAGCTTAAGGGAAATACTCCCCAGAGGCTCAAAAGGATGTTGAGACAGCGCTTCCAGCACCATGGAGAGGTCCCACTCCGGAACAGTTCTCCTGATGACTGGCAAAGAGCGGCGTGCACCCTTCATAAATCTGTGGATTAGAGGGTGCTGCCCGACAGTAGACCCCTCAAAACCCACATGACAGGCTGAAATCGCAGCCAAGTAGACCTTAATGGTGGAAAAGGACCTCCCTTTTCCCATGAGGTCTTGAAGGAAACACAAAATATCAGGAACTGAGCACTGATAAGATGTGAGAACGCGCCCATCGCACCACCCTCGAACACTTGCCACTTACAGTCATATAAGGACCGTGTAGAGACAGCCCTGGCATTCTGAATAGTGGCGACCACACGCGGCGAAAGCCCAAGTGCGTTCAGGTTCGTCCTCTCACGGGCCAGGCCCAGAGAGCCACCCTGTCCGGGTGGAGGTGGTAAATCTCCCCGTTGGCTTGGGACAATAGATCCGTGCGAACGGGAAGGCGCCACGGTTCGGCGTATAACAGAGGAATTATATCCGCCAGCCATGGTGCCTTGGGCCACCTGGGTGCTATCAGAATGAGAGACAGGCCCTGCTAGCTCACCCTGGCCAATGTGGGAATTATCAGGCACAGGGGAGGAAAAGCATACAGGAGCACTCTGGGCCATGGGTGGGCCAGTGCGTCTACCCCGAGGGGCGCGTCCATGTCCCTTAGAGAGAAGAACATAGGACAATGGTAGTTTTCGCGCGAGGCGAATAGATCTACGCTCGCCCGTCCGAATCTCATCCATAGCATTTCCACTATCTGCGGGTGAAGACGCCAATCTCCGTAGATTGGGTTTCCCCTTGATAGCAGATCCGCGCCTCTGTTCAGGATGCCCGGAATGTGAGTTGCGCGTAACGACAGGAAAACCCGTCTGCTCCACACCAAAAGCTTGTAAGCTAGAGTGTGGAGTTTCGACGAGCGCATGCCGCCCTGACGGTTGATATAAGCCACAGCCGTGGTATTGTCGCACCGTACTAGAATGTGATGTCCCTGCAGGCGAGGCAGAAAAAGATTCAGAGCTTTCCAAATGGTTAAAAGCTCTAAATAGTTTATGTGCGCTGAACGTAGTCTGTTTGGCCATAGACCGTTCACCGTTCTGCCCTCCTGGGTGGCACCCCAACCTGTTAAGGACGCATCTGTCGTCACAACTTTCCGCATCGTAACCGCCCCCAGAGGGGTTCCCCGTCCGTAAAAGTCTTCGCTCTCCCAGTGGCGCAAGGCTGCCGAGCAGGCGCGTGTCACTGTTACCGAGCGGCAAAGGTCGCGAATCGGGCTGAAATGTAGTGACAAAATCCATTTCATAAACGCCCTCATCCTCAGGAGTCCCAACGGCACAACTTGGGTGGATGAAGCCATGAGACCCTGCAGCCTGAGACATGTGCGATTTTGCACTTTCGCCCCTTCTCTGAACTGCGACAGACAGTTCATCAGAGAGCGAACGCGCTCTTGAGAGAGAAGCGCTCGCATGGAGACCGAGTTCAGCTCCAAGCCCAGGAAAATGACATTCTGACTGGGCGTGAAATTGCTCTTGCTCACATTCACTTGGAACCCGAGCGATGTGATGTGCGCGATCACACGGCCAGTGTCCTGCAACACCTTCTCCTTTGATTCGGCTATGATGAGCCAATCATCTATGTAAGTCAGGATTCTCAGACCTGATATTCTCAAAGGTGCTAAGCCCGCCTCCGCGCACAGACAGAAAGACCGGGGACTCAAACTGAGTCCAAACGGAAGAACTGTGAATTCGTAACTTATGCCCTGGTAGGCGAAACGAAGAATAGGATAGATGCTTATGTGAAAGAAAGCATCTTTCAGATCGACTGATGTGAACCAGTCGTTCTGTTTTATGGCACGGGCGAGTGTGCCTTGTGTCAGCATTCTGAAATTGTATTTCCTCAAATGTTTGTTCAACACTCGAAGGTCCAAGATAGGGCGGAGCGAGCCGCCTTTTTCGGGACCAGAAAATAACGGGAATAAAAACCCTGGTGCATCAGATTGGGGGGTACCACCTGAATCGCTCCCTTGTTTAGGAGAGATGAAACTTCCTCTTTCAGAATGTGAGAGGCGTTCTCTTCCGTGTGAGAAAAGAGAATGCCGTTGAAATGCGGGGGTTTTACTGCGAATTGCAATCTGTAGCCCTGCATTACTGTACGCATCACTCACTCGGGAGCTGAAACGGTTCGCCAAGCCGCTTCGTGAGTCGCGAGTGCTCCCGCTCGGGACAGAGCGGAGCTGTGTGAGACCAACATGTTTTGCAATGGTTGTGATGCAATGGCGCCATCTAGTAGGCACACTAGAGGCGACATGCAGGGGTTCGGAGGGATTTTCTCTCTCCGCAGTGAGATGAGTTCTCTCTGCGGAGAGAGGTTTTCTCTCCGAAACGAATTCATTTGATTAGTATTTTTTTGTGTTTTGTGTGTTTTGTGTTGGGCAAACACTGGGGCCGAAGCCTTTATTGAGAGAGTGAGGGGAACAGAGTGTGGGCAGTATGGTGTCACTGAACTTAAACTTTCCCTCACAAAGGGCCCCCTGAACGTGGGGGGAAAACACACATTTCTCGAACACACGAGCTGGGCAGTCTCGACAGGCGGTGAGCTGACCCATCCGCTTGACCCCCTGGGTCTTTTGGACGGGGGTCCTAGAAGAGGAGGGGAGTCCGAAGGGCTCGCGGCCCGTGAACATGGACTCGATGCCCCCATCGGCTGAACATCAGGCAGGCCGCTTGCGTTTCGAGTCGGTGGGGTTGGAATTCGCAGGTCTCCCGGCCACGGCCGCGGCCACGGCGGGAGCGGGCTTACCCCAGTGCTTGTTTGTAGGTGCTGGGTTATGTTGCCGAGGGGTGGTTTGTTGCGGGGCTTTTCCTTGCCCTGGTGAAACTGTCGTCCCGTAGCCGGTGGGTTAGGCAAACGCACAGGGGGCGCCTGGTGTGGGACTGCCTTCCTGGGAAGGCAAAGCTTGAAAGCCTCATCCTCCTTCTTCTTATCGTCACACCGTTGTTGCATCAGTGCGACGGCGGGGCCGAAGAGAGCCCGGCCGGGCTCCACCGGCGCGCCCGCGATGCGCCGTTTCTCACTGTCAGGGAGTCCTGACAGGTTCAGCCAGAGCGCGCGCGCTCTCCCACCACGGAAAGCGCCATGGAGCGCCCGCAAGCTTGGACAGCCTGCCGAGCGTTACGGAGGACGAGGTCGTTCACCGTGAGGATCTCCTTCCACAAGGTTTCAGAAGGATTTCCCTTTTCCAATTGTTTCCCTAACTCTTGGAAGATCTCCGCCTAGTAGGCGGAGAGGAGTAAAGAAACATTAAGGGCCCTGACAGCCATGGCCGAGGACTTATAAGCTGCCTGGTAAACAGAGGCAGCAAAACGGTCCATCTTGTTGGGCAAGACCGGCTTAGGGGGAGCGAGCAGCCCGCCCTGAGCGGGGTTAAGGTGCCTGGCGATGGAAGGCTCAACGGCGGGAGGTTCGCCCATACCGTGCGCTGCCATGTCCATAACCTCGAGTCCCGTGAGACCGTGTCTGAAGTCGAGCGGGTCGCTCCAATAATACCTCATGTGCTTTGCGCACGCCGGGATGATGGGGAAGAGTTGTTTCCTCGGGCCGGGAGGGGGTCCCAGCACTTTCCCATCATAAATATCCCTCTCCTGGTCGGTTGCGCTCTGTGGTGCCGGCCATTCAATGTTAAGACGAGCGGCCGCTCGCTCACACACTTCCAGGAGGATGGCTTGAGGCAGAGCCGCATGGGCGGTAACCTAGGGAACACCAGAGGGCGGGATGGCCTCCTCGTCCTCTGAAACCCCAAGAATGGCCGCATCCTCCTCTTCGCCAGAACCGGGCGGTTCGTGGACGAGAGCGAGGTTGTCCCCGAAGATGTCCTCCTCGGGGAAGGCGGGATTGGGCTGGTCAGCCCAGATGAGAGACGTTGCGCCCCAGGAGGCCCCCGGTAGCGCGTCGTCATCACCGTGTCCCCCGTCCGAGTCAGAAGGGCTGAGCCCGGTGCACTGTGTCACTGCCACCTTAAACGCCATTTAAGCAGCTTCCTAGGCAGCATGAGGCAGAAACTGCAATTTTCCGGGTTCTCCAGGGCTTCCCGAGCGTGCTTAAGACCCAAACAGACCATGCAAAGGTGATGAAGATCCTTAGCTGCGGTACGGGCGCCACACGTGGCCGGGCAGGCCCGTGATAGGCTATCCCCTAGAGAGGCTGCAGGCTTAGACAGTGACATACCAGCGAAGAAAACGGAGAAATCCGTGGCGGGCAGCCGTGAGGAGAAACGGTGAAAATAGCAAGAGCGTGGGCGGCTCCGAATGCAAAGCAGCAGCAGTTGAAAATAAACAACTGTCACGTCCGGCGGAGGCTGATCTGGCCGATATGTCCTCCTGAAGACACGAGGTGAGCAGAGTAAAAATCAACCGAGCTGTGAGATCCAGAGATCGCGAGAAGCGAATGTTAACTGAGTAATAGCAGCGCGCCCAGCGGTTATATGCCAGTAGGTAAGGGGGTGTGGCCTCACCTGGCATTGGCTGCGCGCTTCTGTCTGACTAGCCAGACTTGGTGCAATTGGATGCTTCTGCAGAGGTCAGGTACGGATGCCCTTCCCATAGGTGGATCTCGAACACGAGATGATGAAAGAGAACTCGCGTGCAAATTAAATAATGTAATGCGGAACTACTTTATACGCGGGTTCTTTAGGGACATAATCTGAGATTGCAATGCTGGAGTGTGTGTGTGTGTGTGTGTGTGTGTGTGTGTGTGTGTGTGTGTGTGTGTGTGTGTGTGTGTGTGTGTGTGTGTGTGTGTGTGTGTGTGTGTGAGTCGCGCGCGCGATCGAACTGAAACTGTTATTTTTAATACCTCGTCATTACGTTAATACAGGATATCATTCAAATATGTGGGCTGATTTAGACAATATTTTTCCGCATGTCATGCAGAGCTCCTTAATTTTACATCATTCGTTGCTTCTTCGTTTTTCCAGTGGGATCAGTGAATAAACATAAACTCGGGATTTTACACAAATTATGATAATTCCCTGTATTTCAGTAAAACAAGGATAAATCCGAAAGTGTGTTTTATTTTATTTTTAAGCAAAACCACGGTGACAAATAAGACAGGCTACCAAATAGCAAGCCCTGGGGCCTCATTTATAAACGTTGCGTACGCACAAAAGAAGGCGTACGCCGCTCTCTACGCAATAATTGGTATTTATAAAAAGCAAACTTGACGGTAAAATGTGCGGTCCTTCACGCAAGCTCTGACCCAGGCATACGCACAAAAACGGGTGAAATGAGAAATGGCGACACCGTCGGCAGATGGAAGAAACACGTGAAAGTGTGTGAAACTGTAGACCGTTGTGTAAAATAAATGGCAATACTGCCTCTCATAAACAACACGAAGACGTCACAAAGCAAGTATTACAATTAACAGCCTACACGAACACCCGTTTGATCGATCTGCAACAGAAATGCAAATTAACACATATTTGCAAAAAGAAAAGTGAAATATGTTCTGCAATAATATTGGCATGTTATACAATTCATCCTCATAAATAAGATGGTAAACAGAACGAAATAATGTACAAAACTGATATTCTCGCCAATGTGTCCGTCTGGCGGAGCAGATATAGATGCAATTAGATAGATAGATAGACAATTAGGGAGATAGATAGATAGATAGATAGATAGATAGATAGATAGATAGATAGATAGATAGATAGATAGATAGATGTATTTGCACTGGGGAAAGTTCTTTTCATAGTAAACATGTCTTCATCAGCTACGGAATCATGGTATTCATGCATATGCCTTTAGTTTGTTTTATTTTTGATAAAATAACGTATGACGTAGACCTATGTCTCAACCATTCAGAAAGCTGCAAGAAATTACATTTGCGCTGAACTATTTCCCATTTCCAAGTAGATTATAACCGACATCTGTAGCTTGTCATTTCTTTTTTATTTCGGCCACAGTCCGAGGTTGTGAGGCTACAGCATTTACGGCGTCTGCAACCTTTTGCCACTCAAGTGCCTTTTTGGCATTATCCCAGATAGCAAAAAATATCGGCACGGCTTCTTTTTGCCGCCGGCCCCAAACTGTCGGCTATAGGTGCGCCCCGCTGGCGGAGATGAGACGTTTGCCGCCGAATACGTCACTCCCATTCCTTGCGAGATGCCGCCGGCGAACAGCCGCCGGGCCGCCGACTTCATTCTCTCTGGCGGTTGCCGCCGTCTAAATGAACCGCGGCCGGCTGGCGGCAAGCCGCATTGAAATCGACCAGCCATGTCATTGGCATGAGTGGAACTGCAGCATTTTAACTTTCACATTTAAAGCGATTATAATTATTATGTGAATTACATCAAATTTTGTTATTGTTTTTGCTCCAAAGTCATTAGGGTTTATAACAGATTTGACTCAGTCTGATTCCATGATAAGGTTTAGGAAAATACATTTAAATTACGTTGAAACTATTCAGTGATAGCGATTCAGTGATAGTGATAGTGATATATAGAATTATTTTATTCACTTAAGGTGACAATTCTTTACATTTCTTTGATTTATGCACAATTGAGATTCACAAATAGTCCAAAAAGAATTCCTTTTGTAAAACTTACTTGGCAATAAATATCTTTCTGATTCTGATTAGGTTTTAAAATAAATATTTCATTCATGGTATGAACAATTTAGCAGAATAAATGGATGTAGTTAGACTTTTCACCAATGCCTGAAATCAGTGAACAGTGAAAGACATCTGCAACTTGGCCAAAAGCTTGGGTATGCTTTAGATTTTTTGTATTAATTTGCAACCATGGTAATATTTATAATAAACATGAAAATCCCTGTTTTGACCTGAAAGATAAAGTGAAATATTTAGAAATATTTTGTCTCTCTGTCACCCCAGGAAATTTCGTTTATGTCTTTCATTTTTTTACAAGCTCGATTTTTTTTATTTATTTTACCTTTTACAGGTAAGGGATTAATTTGCAATTGCGAGTTTTGCAATCTGTACAAATGTTTAAGAAAGTATTAAAGCACAAACAGAGAAGTACCTCCACCGGCCGAGAGGGGCAGTACCAAAAAAACGGAAGCAGATTTACCAACACAACAGTGGCCACTCGTCACACGATTTCAGTATTTGGAGACGATATCCTATACACAAGTTTACGCGCCAAATCATGGGCGCCGCCATAACTCTACTTAAATGCACTTCATTTCCGCCGGAAGAGGTTTGCACACAGCGTCTGCCGGTGTACACAGCGACGGTTCCACGACTGGAGATGGCGTTACTATCCCCCACCCGAATTCAGTGCAGAACACTAACATGACGACGTGGCCCAGCATAACGTACAGCGAGATTTGCTCCTACTTCGTGCAATCCATGGCAATAGATGGAAAAGCAATTGGACAATCTGAAAGCCGTCGAGGCATATCAATATCTGCACAGCAACAAAGTCGGTTGTGTCATGTCATACACAGCTAGATAAAACAGACATAACGTGCAAATAACTATCAGTTTATGTCCGTGGTAATAGCAAATGTATCTGTGTGTTACTTTAATGTTTCTTTTAACATAATAACAACAATTGTGGCTAAATAAGTGTTTGCAGTTTATAGCTTAATCAGGGAAGACATTTACATGATTATAGGAAATAAAAGAAGCACGTTGTTGCGGATGGAATACGTGTTTGTATTTGGAAAACGGACTGTAACCTATAACATGACTTACTGCTGAGCTATAAATAAAGACATGATCTCTTTTGCAATTATCCTTATGACTCTGCATTGTTTTACCTGCTGTGTACCAACCAACCATTTTACCGGTTAAAATACCTTTAAATGTCGAAACTAACCCCTTAAAATGCAGTAGCCTATTCTACTTACAACAAAACGATTGAAGCCTCTACTTATTGCAATAAATAATGCAATCACTTTTCGCCACCGTGCCGGATCTCCGGCGTGCGGCCGTGAGAAAAATATTTTCCCGATTCATTTTTGTCCAGCTTTAACGTGTTAAAATATTTAATGCAAACGCAACATCTGTTCTTTCTGTCATCCTTTTGCTAGGGTTATGACCATTCTCTTATTCACGCAAATGCTTTAACCACTCATGCGCGACAAGACAAAAGAGAACGCGCTGTCAGTGAATGTCCTCCTGACGATCCGAACTATATCATAGGCTTCTTAGCTAGAGTGCAAAGTGTGTGTGTGTGTGTGTGTGTGTGTGTGTGAGCCATGATGATAATAATTAGGCGATCGAACTGTGTGTGAGAGAGAGGCGCGGGCGCGATACTGTGTGAGTGTGTTTGTGTGTAAACAATGGAGCGCATGGACCTCTTCGTAGCTGGTTTGCGGTCGTAGAACTCTCTATCTAACCACTCGTTCAGGTGCTTTCTCGAGTGTTTACAACCAACTATCACACACATCGTTCCCGAACCACCTTTCTTCATGTTGTAATTGTTATGTCACTGCGATATCAGCGCTTTGTCGAAGCTAGCTAGCAAAACAAACCCAGACCGCCAGAACGGAAGTGGGTTGCATCGACGGGAGGAGTTTAGGATGTAGAGCGGAAACGGCTCATAAACTTGTGTATAGTCATTGACTACGATCTTTAAAGTAAGTACATTTTTCCTTTTTGTGTAACGCAATATTATGTTCATTTTGTACATTTTTAGTTCATCTTTTTCAAATATGTTCTTGCCTTACTAGTCAAGCTAGTAAGTTAGCCTTGTTTACAAAGTTTTCGTCATGTTTCTGACATAGCTAACGTTAGTTAGGCTAACGTTACTTAGTTTCTTCCTGGCGTTAGTTTTTTCTTTTCTTCTTTTAACTATATTTACGTATGTTTATGCAAGTGTGAGTACTACAGTATGTGGTTTAAGATAGTATTGGTCAGTCGAATAATTAACTAACTTACGTAACCAAATCCTGAAGGACAATTCTCCCGCCCACGTGGGAATGGTAACGTTAGCAAAATCTTTACAACAAGAAAGACTGATCAGTATAACTTGTGTTGTTTTCTAACTAAACATAATGATGTTTTGTTTGATTCGACAACCATGCTGCTAGTCTAGTTTAACTTACAGTGTTAGCTAACACATGCTGCTTCGCCTTTTTTACTCACTGAATTCAAGCATGTTCGACATGTTGAAATGTATCTAGCTACAGTAGATCGCCAAAGCTTTACATCTAGAAAGAAAGCTTTACATCTAGAAAGTTTAACTTTTGGTGTTTTCTTACAAAAATAACGATGTATGTGTGTGTGTATATGTATATATGTGTGTATATGTATATATGTGTGCATAGGCAGTATAGGCAAATGCTAAGGGCGCAAGCGCCTTAAACCCTAGGGGGGGCGCCAGAGCCGCGTAAGGAACTTTCCGCTTTTATTGTACTTCATTAACACTGCAACGAGTGGAGCAATTACATAAGCCTGCCAGTGGCGCAAAAAGTGGGTATACCGGTATGTGTAGCGGAGTAGGCGCCCTCATAAGATTTCATCATAGAATTTTGACAGGGGACCCCCCTCCAATAATATCGCGAGCGGGCGCGGGCGCCGTGAGCGCTGAGCGAACAGGCACGAGTAGTGAGTTGTCGTCGAAAAAGATAAATAAAGCAAAAAAGCGGCCGGGGGCTAAAATAGAAATAGCCCATTCGTTTTGTTTTGCTTAATCGGCGGCGCTGGGTTAGTGCTGGTGTAATGCATTGGTAAAAAAAAAAAAAAACTTTTTTTCTGACACCGCATGAAACGCGTAGATCAGCGGCCCATTGGTTGTTTTCTTGATTGACACTGGGCTGGCCCAATCACATCTTTAATGTGAAGTACAGAAAAATACTCTTTCTATTAGTTTAGAAATTAGTACAAAACTTATGAAAGTTTCCTTTATTTTTCAGTGCATTGTTTTACAATGAGTATTATCATGGGATTAATATTATAACTATTATTATGTAATGTAGACAGACACTAACTAAAAGAGGTTTGAATTTTTATTTGTTTAATTTGAACACTGAATATGGGTTGGAGCTTTTAATTTTGAACTCTCAAAGTGCACCAGATTGATGAATTTAACATTAAAATGCACAAAATTTTCTTACGGGGGATCATGCCCCCGTACCCCCCTAGCCTTGTAGCAGCCTAATGGATTAGTAATAATAGTAGTGGTGGTAGTAATTGTAATTTATCTACTACAAGTTACATGGTCAGATAATATGTATTTAAACAATGCAACTATGTAGGAAGATTGAAATATGCTTGAACGTTCTTTTTTAGCATTTGTATAAACAATTTATTACAGTTCAAGTCATAATTTGCTTGTTGAAGTTTTGGAGTGACTATAAGAGCATTTTTGTTTAGTTAAATAAATACTCATTATTTTTAAAGAGGGGGGGGGGGGGGGGGGGCGCGCAAAAATCAATCTCGCCTAGGGCAACCAAAGGGCTAGAGCCGGCCCTGTGTATATGTATATATATGTGTATATATGTGTATATATGTATATGATTGTGTTTGTCTGAACATGGTTTTCTGTTGATCCACTTGTGAAAATGACTCGTTTTTTGAAGGGGTGAGCATTTTAATGTTATTGATTTTGCCTGGAAATTAATCAAAAAGTATACTTTATGCAAAATGTTCTTCTATTTTAGATGGTTCACATTGTTCAGTTTATCAACGAGGAGGATCTGCCATTTGCAGTGGTTCCGCAAGAGAGCATGTGCCATTGGCCCCCATTTAACCTCAGCAAAAAGACGAAAGCAACAATTTAGCCATCCTCTGCACACCTCCACACAGCACCTGGGAGAAACATCATTTTAAGTTCATGAAGGGAGCAGGTAAATGGGTCTGACTTGTGTATTTGATTTTCCTGTATTTCATCTGTGTAATTTATTTTCTGTTTATTGTGGATAACTGACTCTTTCATTCATTATTCCCTACTCTAGAATCTTGGAAGTCTCAAGAAAAAAAACTCTAGAAAGATGCATCGATTCCAGAAAACCAGGAAAATGCTGAACTGGTATGTAAAATCTATTGCTGTGATGCTGGATTTGTGATCCTGCCACTAAACTATACCATTTGTTAGATTTTCAAATTTCTGTTTCCTCTTTCTCGCAACCAGGTTTCTCCCCAGTAATCCAGACTCCACTTCACAGAGCCAAGAGTTTGAGTACAAGTAAGTGATGTTATTTGTGAAGTTTTTTTGTCTTGGAAACTATTGCTTCTATTTGAAGTCGGCATGAACCGGAAGTTACAAACGACTTTTCTCCAGTGTTGTGACGTATTTAAAAATGAAACGGTATATTGAACGGAGGGCAGGGTTTTACTCTAGCGCTCCTCTTCTCCATCTCTGCTCATAGCACGGTTTGAGGGGAGTTGCCACGCCCTCGCCCCATAGCACATGACCGGAAGAGAAGAGAAGTCGTTTCGAGGGGGAGGGAAGGGTAACGTATTTGATTAAAGATTATAAGGCTACATGAATTTTAAAAGAATAATGAAGTGCACAGATAAATCATTTATAATAAACACTACAATATTACATATAAAAATACGAATTGTAAAATCTTACTTCAAGAGCAGGTGAAGCAAGTTCAACAAACAATGTTGAAAATGTTTGCTTGCACTGAGCAATTAGGTACAACTTGCAAACAGCACCTGTGGTTGTCGGTTTAATTCCCACTGGGGCTACCTGTACATGTAGTAGACCTAGATATAAAGTAAAATTTAAGATTGTATACTGCATATATTACAGTCTGAATCCTTAGCCTTTCACATTTTTTATTTATTTATGAGAAGCTTCAGAGAAATGTAATTTGTAACACTTTTTTGGATTTTCAGCTTGGTGTAGGGGATAAAGCATGTTTTAGAGACATGTTCCTGAAGACCATTGTTCAAAGTAAGTTGGATATTTTTTTTAGATTTAAGTAGATGTGTATGTCCTATTGTCCTCATGCAATTCAAATTAAATGACAGATCTGTATTTTCTATATTAGCCATCCGGAAGGACCCGGCAACCCAGGATGCACTGATGAGGCGGTCCAGGTTAACGTTACGCGTTACCTGAAAGGAGCATCTGACCGTGAAGGCAGAAAAAGGCGCCGCACAGCTGAGAGGGACCCACAGCCGACCACTTAAAACTATACTGACTACTGACACCCCAGAATCACTGACAACTGGAATCCTTTCTTTATCTTGCAGTCAGTAGAATCAAGACCCCTAAAGAAGTCAGAAGTGTCAGACTACACTCACTCACTGTGGAAATTACTTTCTTTTTTTCTTTTTCAAATAAAGCTTGTAAATCCTTGTGCCACAGGTCAGCATTGCCGTTATAATGGCCTATTCTACTCCAGAGCTTTACTATAAATTACTACCACTTATCATATTGTTAGAAATGGCTTGTAAATGTAGTTATACTTTTATTTATTTGGTATCTTGTACATTATTTGGTATCAAATATCCTCTTTACTTGTCATAATGTTTACTGGTAATTTGTTACCCTAGAGCTGTCCTTTTTATATGAACACTTATTGTAAATGTTGTAATTTGCTTGTAAGGCTGTTTAACCAAAATTGAATTGGAAACCTGCATGTTAGTATATTGATTTATTTATTTTTCTGTTATGTTTCAGTGATCTGAAACATCTTGTTTAAATGACAGTTACTGTACTTTGAAATGTGGAATAAAAATGCCAATTGTAAATTTGTCTGGTTTGAGCAATCATTATTCTTGATAAACTGCATGCTATAAAAAAAATATATATATATAGCCAGAATAAGCGGCGGCAGAGCGCTCGAAAATAGCGTTTGCCTCCGGCGGGCCGCGGAAGGACGGCCTTCAATATAAAGCGCGGCGGAACGGCGGTTGGCCCGCGGGCCGGCCGCTTAACGAAGGCGGTAGGAAGGCGGCTGCCGCTTTTAAAAAGCGGCTGCCGCCGGCGGTGCGCCGTCCAACGTGTTTGCGATGTCGCCATTCTGACGCTTCTACTGCCGCCGGAGAACCGACGGTGGTCCGCCGACTCATTGCTATCTGGTAGCTAATGCCCACACTGTGCCCTCCAAACAACATTTTTTTCTCCTCTTTTCCACCTCGCCAACGATAACTTCTACTTCACATTGAGTGAAGTTACGTTTTTTTGATTTCCTCTCTGTTTGCCATGATTTCGCAATCGATGAATATTAACTTATGGGCGTTTCACGGACTATTTATGGGCAACTATGGGCGTGACATGAAGCCGCAAAAGCTGCGCTACATTTAGAATTGATTGTGATTTATTAAGGGAAAAATGCGTTGGATGTGCGTGCGCACGGTTTTATAAATGCGAATATTTCTGTGCGTACGCACGTCCTATGTTTCATCCGTACGCCACTTCTGACGCAAATCCTACGCAAAGTTTTATAAATGAGGCCCCAGGCCTGGCTGGCCATTGGGTTATGTGCATAAAATCCGTGCAGCGCTGCTATGTGAAAAAAAAAAAAGTTTTTATTTTTATTTTATTTTTTTACTAAAACAGATGTTATGTTGATCTATAGCAAATATTATAATGGGACTATGTGCTCTATGTGCTCAAGAGCGTATTTAAGCAATTGGCCTACATATCACTTCTCTGCTGGGTGTTTTATTTATTTTATTACAGCCTATTATAATTGCACAGATTTATAGCAGTGTGTTTTTTTATGGTTATGCAGCTAGCCTATATGTGAGTGTTAATATTTGTAACCATTTTTATCCAGTAGCCTACATGAACACGCAATGCGATGGTGGATGAATAAACAATTGGATTTTTAATATACCTGATGTCACAGTCACAGATAGACAGTCGTACATAACCGGTTGACACTTATTAGAAAACATGAATCTTTAAAAAATATAACATAGGGCTTTACAGAACCAATAGGCCCTCATATTGTATGAACAGGTAATCATCAACCAGGAAACGTGTTTGCCATAAACATTGTATTTGCACTTTGTACCAAATAATGCAAGCATTGGACAATCTCGTTAAAAAAAATGACAACAAAAAACGGTCATACTTTAGAATTTAAAATCAGCTGCTTACATTCTTACAGTCAATTATCATCATTTGCGTAAAATCCCGAGTTTGTGCTGATCCACCGATCCTGATAGAAATATGAAGAAGCCAAGTGAATGACGCACTAATCTAATGTAAAACATCTCAGTACAAGTAACGTCAGTGCGTCACCAAGCGTTCGTTTTTAAACAATAACTTAATCTATACTGTGTCTTAAGTAGGCTATATAAAGTATTAGCCAATAGATATTAACAAAAATTACCATGGTAAACTGATAATAAGATACAATTAAAGTTAGCATTTAATATTTCTTTGATACGGCCAAATCATTCACAAAATCGTACATAAAGGAATGCGCATGCTCAGACCTGAATCGTTTACACCAATAAGATTGCGGTATTATAAACCAATTAAATTGGGGGTGGGCGGAGCGACACGTGTCGCCCAGATCGTCCCATAGAGGATCGTCCAGACTGCACTCTGGGGTACTACGAAACTTCTATTACAAAGTAAAATTCCACAAGCCTAGAGAAGTCATTCAACTCATGTGATGTTTAGAAGGAAAAATATTGATTAATACCTTGATTATAATCACTCATTAGATGTGACCCCCTTTAGGACACCCCTTCAGCATACTATAGCAAACCCAGAAAATAATCAGATTAATTAGAGGTATTTGTTTGGCACTCTGAATAGATTAACAGGGAACCAAAATCTGATGAAACCTGGTGTACCAGTAGCAATTGTTTTATGAATTTCTTGTCTAAAAACCCCCCCAAAAAAACCAAGAAAGAATATTAGAAATAATTTTGGACATGTGCAATCAGCTTCCTCATCATCTCAGAAAACTTCTAGGAGCAGCTTTAAATCATTTACTGTTACAGGGCAGAATGCATTCACAAAACTCATTCCAGCTTGAAAACTACTGCTTGTGTGCTTGATGGTTCCTGTGGGTGGTTCAAAGATTCACCGTGGACCAGACTTCATGCCATTAGTCAAAAGTCTATTAAGGATATCCTCAAAAGGATATTTTAAATAAACACCTCAAAAATATTAAAAAGGCTGCAGAATATTCTCTCTATGATGCAGGAAAGTTAGTTAATCTCTTCATAACCTTACAACTTACTTATTGTAATGTGCTATTGGCTGGATGTCAGACTGTCTCCATGAACATGGTACAGTAGGGGGTATTCCAGAAAGCAAGGTTATTGTGCAGTTCAGATGTTATGGGAAGAAGGAGGCGGGAACCGGCGAACATTCAACAATTTAATAATAAAATAAACATATACAAAATGAAAGTAAAAGACAGCAGCCCCTCATGGACGACTGCTGGCGCATAATAAAACACAAAACAAAGCTGGTTCAGGCCTGTTCCTCTCTTGATCTCCACTGTCGTCGCTCCTCCTTTTATGCTTCCGCTCCTCCGTGAGAGATATGAGACCGGTGTGTCGCGCAGGTGTGCTCATTAGTAATCACGCCACCGGTCTCGCGCCGTCCTCCCACGGCCCTCGACCTCCTGCTGGCCACAGTAATCTTACTGTCAAACTCTTGGTTGATTAACCCAAACCTTGCTTACTCGAGGTATGCTGGTTCCAAAAACGCGCCCGGAGTTCAGCCAACCCAGACGGTTAACAACACAAGACATTCTCAACAGAGCGACGAATCGACGAGTCACCATGGAAACGGACGCTAAGAAAAAGCGCGCCATACTACTTCTTTCTTCTTCTTTTTCTGATTTACATAGTGGTGGTTGTGCAATCATTTTTCAATATTTTCGTTTCGTTCTTTAATCACTGTGAATAAGAACAATATTGTTTGTTTGATGCTAATTATATAATAAAAAGAAAGACTGGTTAAACTAAATAACACTGTGCATGCAAATACATGGCTGTATATTTTCAAAGTATTTTTTTTGTTTAATCATTTTGCTTCCACACTGCTTGAAAGGTAAGATTATATTTATTATGGAAATACATAGCACAGAATGCTGTTACAAAAATAAATAAATAAATGTCTGAATGCAGAGCAAGGAAGTGTGAGATGAGAATTATACAGCTAGCCTATATATATATTTATAACATTAACTTGTTTTAATATAGCTTTATATATCGAAATAGCTATATATAATATTGAGCGCAAACTGTCACGCGCCTCATCAATAAGGCACGCATGCGGATCACCTCTGGAGTAAACTAACCCTGGAACAGAAGCTGCTCGACTGGATGGCTTAATACCCTGAAGCGCGTGTCCACTGCACCACTCAAAATGCATGCATGATGGGCGGGAAAAGGTAGAATGATAGACTACCGATAATCAGTCCCTCCCGAAAAACGCGATAGCTGAATTCAATGCATAATCAGCCAAAGTCCGCATATTTATGCGGGGGTCGCATTTTTTCAAATATTCCGCAATTTCGCCGCATACATTGCTGATTTCCGCGCAAAATATGCGGGGCTTGCATGATTTCATAATTCCCGCATTTTCGTCGCAAAAAAGTCACATATATCTTAGCGGAAAGTTGGAAAATGTTGCGTTTGCTTCACACAAGAGCAGCCGTTTCCCCCTGTTGCCATGGGAACGTTATGAAGTGACGTAATTACGCGACGTGAACATCATCGAAAAGCTGTAAAAGAGGAGCACACTTTATTTTTAAATATTTCATTTTTACTGAAGTTGTAGCACATTCCTCTAGTAAAGCTACAGAACTTGTTTGACTCATCAATGTTTTGGAAGTTTGATGTGTTTATTAAGGTCTTGTAACGCGTTGTGTCAGGAAGAAAAATAGGGATAGCTCACAGCTGAAATTATTGCAGAGGCCAGACAGATTCACGGAGGCGATTGGCATCTCACAACTCGCACTTTATTCCCAAATCGAACTCGTATAACTGTCTGTCACACGTTGTACCGTCCACATCGTTACTTAATAAACAAAATAAGATAAAAGAAGTAGCATCAAACAGAAATTACCCGCACACATGGGGTGTTCGAGGCGCATGGCACATACAAGCGCGCAGCTCTTAAAGGGGCCACACCTTATTTCCACTCGTTACAGTCTTAAATAAAACAAGATGAGAAATTAAATATTTCCAGCGCTTTCTGTGATGTAGTATGCTTGCTTATCATAGGAAGTAATAAGAAAGGACTCTTTTCATTAAGGTAGTAGCCTAGTGAGAACAGGGTGTTGGGGGAATCACTTTTTTTTCTCTTTTACATCAAACCGCAGTTTTTGCAAGTTCCCGCAATTTAATCGCAAAAAATTGCATAAATATCCAGCATATTCCATCGCATTTTTAAAGAAAACGGGCCGCGTAATCAAGGATTTTTGCCCGCAACAATCACAAAAAAAAAGTCCCTGGAAGGACTGGATAATGCACCAATTAAAACAAAGAATCTCATAAATCTCAAAACAAAATTCGACACAGTTAAAGGGGAAGCTAACATGACAGCCCAGCGGGTAAATGTTGATCCTTAGAAGTCTTTATACACGAACAGCCTGGGGCAAAAGCTACAGCGTGTAGGCTGCATAAATTAGGTCAGCCGGAACCGGGAACACTTCCTATAACACCCGATGTACTCGTTACATCATACGAAGAATGGCATGGTAATGTTAGTCTTTCTGCTTATTCCGAGGTTTACTGTAATCAGCTTGATCCGGGCCGTATCCAGATCAGATGGTGGACCCGCGCCTAGACATGACCACAACGCATCCTTAACAGGGGCACGGGAAGACGTTTTAGGTTGGGGGTGCTGTTTTTTCTTTGTTGGTTTTGTTGGTCTTTGTTGGGGGTGGGGCACTTTTGAATAAAAAACAATATCAAGTCTATAAAACTCGTCAAAACTCCGCGAATCACAACAAGTGTATCGGTGAGAACACTCATTTACACAGCATGTACGCACACCCGAACCTGACTGCACATCACATTTTTGACATCATTGAAACTGCTTTCAATCGTAATGCAACGGACCTGTCTTCGGGACATAAATAAAGCTTTTAAATAAAAGGGTTACTGGGCTGTTTACACTGTATTATACAATAAAAGAGCCTGCACAGCGACAGGACATAGAAATGAACACAAAAAACCTGCCTAGTGTCTACCTTACACAACACTGATGGTGGACTTGCGCTCAGGAGTAGATCGGCTGCGGGCGAATTGACTGTTCGCAAAAGCCACGCCCCCTAGTTATTGTTACTACGCCCGTCAAACAAATGGTCAAACACGACCAGCGCGACAGATTGCCATGACGGGAAGAGGTATACCCGTGCGTGTCAGTGACCTTTTTTGGAGCAATACCTCAGCGATATCCTCCAGATCGAGGCAAAAGGGGTTATGTCACACAGGTCGAGGGGAGGAATGCTCGGATGACCAACCACCCCCCTCTCTTACTGAGTCACCACCGTGGGGAGCCGACACCACAGGCACACAACAGAGGACTACGGAGACACAGGTAAGTTTCAAAGGAGGAACAATCTTTATTGAACGATAAAACAAGGGGCATCAATTGGATAGCCTTCACTGTCCTCTAGATATCCTTCTGTCACAGGCGGGCGTGTCGCAACTGTCACGGTGTCCCCTGGGCGACAATTTAGGGACTCCGTTCACCAGCGGTGCTGCATGCTTCTGGACTCAAACAGTAAGTAGAACAGGTAAGGATATTCACAGTACCGAGAACTCTCATCGGCACACCGTAATGGAACAATGGTTTGAAAGCTTACTTTTTCCCAGCAGTGCTGCAGACTTCCGAACTCGGGCAGTAAGTATAGCAGGTAAGGATCCCTCGCAGTGCGCGGTACTCTTCGGTCCACAGGAGGAAGACAGTGAGTTAAAGATTTACTTCGCCCATGATGCTGCGTCCTTCAGTGATGCTGTATACCTCTGGACTCGGACAGTAAGTAGAACAGGTAAGGATCCTCACAGTACACAGTGCTCTCTTCAGCTCGCAGTAAGGAGACAGTGAATTAAAAGGCTGCTTCCCAAATGATGCAGTGTGCTTCTGGGCTCAACAGTAAGTAGAGCAGGTAAGGATCTTCGCAGTACAACGTACTCTCTTCGGTACACAGCAGGAAGACAATGAATTAAAATGGCACGTTACCAGTGATGCTGTAGGCTTCTGAGCTCAAACAGTAAGTAGGACGGGTAAAAATCTTCACAGTACAATGTACTCTCTTCAGTGCACAGCAAGGAGACAATGGATTAAAAGGGTACGTTACCAGTGATGCTGCATGCGTCTGGACTCAATAGTAAGTGGAACAAGTAAGGATCTGCACAGTACTCTTCTTCAATTCACAGTAAGGAGACAGTGGGTTAAAAGATCGTTTCTCCAGTGATGCGGTAGGCTTCTGGGCTCAAAACAGTAAATAACAATTAAGGACCTTCACAGTACAGAGTACCCTCTTCAGTGCAGCTGTATCACACTGGACTTTCAATGGGGAGCAGATATAGTAACTTTCCACAAACGTGTAAATGGGGCTAGGGCCACTTCTCAGCAAAGGCACAGCACACTTGTGTTCACTTCAATTCCACAGCCACAAATCAATGTGTATCAATAAGGCAAAAGCACTGCAATTCACTCACACATTAAGGCTGGTCAGAGGCCCCACTCCGTTTGTTGCGCTCGCTCCACGAGGGATTTCTCTCTCAATTCCTCCTCAACACACTCTGAAACACATAGCTCTTCCGACAATCAGATCCACATTTACTGCATCCTCTTCCAGCAATTTAAACACTCATAAGATGAAATCAGTTCACTTATCTCTTCTCTCTCCTTCCACAGCACCAATCCAGACGATAGCTCAGTCCAGCAGACTTCCCACAAACGATCACTCTGATCCAGCAAACTCAAATGGCGATCTCCACACCCCAACGGTTTTCCTGAGGAAGCTTGTATCCAACACTGCTCCAAGTCAACCCTTTAGGCTCTTCAACACTTCCAACTCACTGAGCAACGCGAACCCACTGAACAACCCACTGAACATCAACGACCAACACTCTCTGAATGGTCCCTTTTTATCCTGGCTTGCGTAACATGAAGCCTGTGTGAGCGCCGCTTCTCTCTCTCTCACACCTGCAATGCATTAGCGCTAATCAGTGCGGGCATGTTTACATCACCGGAGTGGGGCGTGTTGCACACAATACCTTCCCCTGGGAAACTTAGGACTCTCAAGGGGGTTCCGCTTGCCGAGCGATTTTGTCACCCGTGACATCCCCCCCTGCCAATCGGTTCTAGTCCCTAGAACCGGCATTTCCTCAATCCCATTCGCCATACCTCGCAGGTGGCTGTCCTCGGGTGTCCCGCTGAGATCGTCGGGGTGGCGAGGGCGGAGCCGCTCTGGCTTCAACTCCAGGGTCCCTCGGGACCACAGCCCACCCTATCATGGGCACCTCTGGGGTGGGTGGCGCGCCTGGAGCCTCAGCCTCTAGCTGCGGATAGTTCGGACATGGACGGAGCAGGTTTCGATGGAGCACCCTTATTGGTCCTGACTTCCCTTCGGGGCGTACAGAGTAAACGGGAGCATCGGGCCCTTGTCGTTGTTCCACCACATATGGCGTCGACTCCCAGCGATCGCTGAGCTTCCCCTTCCCGGGGCGCCGGTTGTCCCTTACCAGCACTCGCTCCCCAGGTAACAACGGGGCCTCTCGGGCAGTCCGGTCATATAACCGCTTATTCTTGGCGGCTGCTGCACTCAGATGGTCTGAGACTCGTCGGTAGGCATTGAGCAGTTGGTGGTGGTGCCGATTCACCCAGTCAGTGGTACTATACCCTCTTTCTGCAGTCTCGGTCCCCAGGAGCAAGTCCACAGGCAAACGGAGATGGCGCCCAAACATAAGGTAGGAAGGAGCATACCCTGTGACACTGTGCACACTATTGTTATAGGCTTGTAACAGCGAGGGAAGATTCTCGGCCCATTGGCCCTGTTGTTCACTCTCTAAGGTCCCCAATAACCCCAACAAGGTCTGGTTAAATCTTTCGCACCCCCCGTTACCCTGAGGGTGGTATGAGGTCGTATGGGTTTTTCGGCACCCATAAAGGTGGCTCAGCTCTTGAATGACCCGGGACTCGAAATTTGAACCTTGGTCTGAGTGTAGGGTTTCTGGGCAGCCAAAAGGTTGTATCACTGCTCTCCAAAGAGCGCTGGCCGTGGTAACTGCCGTTTGATCAACGTTGGGGACAGCCCAAGCATATTTGGTGAATAAGTCGGTCATGACCAGAATATTTTGGAATCGGTCCGTCGGCCGACCCAGAGTCAGGAAATCTATCCCTACAATATGCAGAGGTGCTTTAGGTCGTAGGGGGACCAATGGAGCTCGGACTTCCTTCCTGCGCTTGAACAACGTACACCGTGGGCAACTCTGAACAAACTCCTCAACCTTCTTTTCCATCCTAGGCCAGTAGAAATACCACCTCAGCAGGGACAGTGTCCTCTCTTGGCCCTGATGGCCCGTATGGGTGTGATATGCAGTCAATAGCTCCGAAACTTGGCCCTCCGGTACGGCAACCTGATGTATGATCTCCTGTGTGCAAGGATCCCGCCTTGAACGACAGATTACTCCTTCTCGGAGTTGCAGCCTCTTCCACTGCCCCAGAAGCTGTCGTACCCCCACCGTCTGAGCCCGCCTTTCCTCTGCCCTCGGCATGTTTCCCTGTCTGAGGTACAACAGGAGCTGACCCAGATCTGCATCTCTCTGCTGCAGCCCTCTCCACCGTCCGGGGTCCCACCCCCAACTGGACGGAACAGGCTCCGGGGCCCCAGGGGCTTCCACCACTGCCACCAACAACTCGTCTTCAGTACCAGGGGTACAGAGGGGTGTTTGATCGTCTCTCCGGGTGGCTGGGAGTCTAGACAGGGCATCTGCGTTCACGTGTTCTCTGCCGGGATGATATTTAAGCTGGTAATCATAATTTGCTAGCTGTGCCACCCAACGCTGCTCTACTGCCCCCAACTTAGCGGTCTGCAAGTGTACTAAGGGATTGTTGTCTGTAATCACCGTGACCTTGGCTCCCCACAAGTAGTCTTTAAACTTCTCCGTCATGGCCCACTTCATCGCCAGCAGTTCGATTTTAAAGGAGCTATAATTTGACGTGTTTCGTTCGGCGGGGTGTAAACTTCGACTTGCGTAGGCTATTACTTTCTCCACTCCTTGCTGCTCTTGGGCCAACACGGCCCCCAACCCTGCGTTGCTGGCGTCGGTATACAAGAGGAACGGCCGGGTGAAGTCTGCATAGGCTAAGATAGGGGCCTTCAGAAGTTCCTGCTTAAGGTTCTGGAAGGCGGTCTCACAGGTGGAATCCCAGTGTACTGAGGGGGAGCCTTTACCACGGGCACGTCCAGTACCAGCCAAGAGTTGGTTCAATGGCTTCGCAAGCCCAGAGAATCCCTTTATGAAGCGCCGATAATATCCCACGAACCCCAGGAATGACCGCACCTGTCTCACTGTCCGGGGTGGCTCCCATCCTTGGACCGCCGCCACCTTCTCCGGGTCAGGGGAGATCCCTGCAGCACTGACGCGATGTCCCAAGAACTGCACCTCCTTCCGCCGCAACTGGCACTTGTCTGGCCTAAGCTTCAGCCCATATCTCTCCATGGCCCTGAACACTTCCTCCAGATGATGCAGATGGGTGCGGAAATCAGGGGAGAAAACGATCACATCGTCTAGGTAGACCAGCGTTGAGTCGACTAATTGTCCTCCTAGGCAACGCTGCATCAGGCGTTGAAAGGTCGCGGGAGCATTGCACAGACCGAATGGCATACGGTCCCATTCAAATAACCCAAACGGGGTGGTGAAAGCTGTCTTCTCCCTATCTCGGTCGTCCACCTGCACCTGCCAGTATCCACTCGCCAGGTCCAATGTTGAATACCACGCCGCTTGGGTGAGACTGGTGAGCGAGTCCCCAATCCGTGGCAATGGAAATGCATCTTTCTTCGTTACGCTGTTGAGTTTGCGATAGTCAACGCAGAACCTCAAAGCTCCCGTCTTCTTTTGCACCAGAACGATGGGCGCAGCCCACGGACTACTGCTTTCTCGGATGATTCCTCCCTCCAGCATCCCTTTCAACAGGGTGCGAACCTCGGTATAAAGAGTGGGAGGCACCGGACGGTAGCGCTCCCGACTAGGTGTCGCCCCACCAGTGGGTATTTGATGCTTCACCACCCCTGTGCAGCCATAATCCTCTTCGTGTGTTGAAAACACATGTTGCCATTTCTTAAGCAGCTCCTGAAGCTGTACCACTTGTGCCTCCTCCAGGTTCTCACCCTTCAGGGACTCTCCCATCAAATGGGCCGGCACTCCTCTTCCAACCGAACCCAGTTCTACCTCGACGGGACGGACAGCAACTTCCACCACCGCAGGGCTCACCTGTCTGAAGCAGACATCTTGGTGCTCATGCACCTGGACAGGACGTACTGAGGAAACTCGGGCCAGACGTTGGTGTCGATGAAGGAGCACAGGGTAAGGATTTGTATTCCGTACTTTGACTGCGACTCGCCCACGGCGAACAACCGCCAGCCCGTGAGCCACTTCAACTGGCTGACAATCTTCATGAGGCTCTACCAGGACACAGGTACCTGACCCACGGGGTCCCGCGGGTACACGGACCCAAAGAACGGTCTCACTCTGGGCTGGGATAGACAGAGCATACCGACAGGTAACTCGACCGATGTCTTCCCTTTCTTCCATGTGATTAGCTGTGTGCACTCTTCGGCAATCGGCCAGAATTCGGTCCCAGTCCTGTTTCGCCGGTGACGGAGACGTCCGAGCCGGCAGGTCCCGAAACAATTCTTCCCAGCAATCCAGTATAACGTTCATCCCTAACAGTGCTCGATGAATGCCCAAGCAATGATCTCGGACGATAACTACCCCTTTTTGTGGGACGGGGACCCCTCGGACAAGAAAGTCTACCACGATGTACCCAGTATAAGGGATGTCCAGACCATTAGCCCCCCGTAAGGTCAGCTTGGAAGCTTCTGTTGCTTGGAGCCGATGATCTGCGAACAACTCCTGGGCCAGGCTCTCTGAGAATAACGTAACTTGAGACCCTGTATCAACCAGACAGTCTATCGTGACTCCATTAGCTTGAACCTCCACGGTGGGGCAATGTCCCACCCAGTTATCTCGTGCAGCAGGAAAAGGAGGGTCACACAAAGGGGTCCCGGCCACTTGACCCACAGTGGCCGGTGGGACTAAAAACCCCCTTGAGAACCTCGGCGAAGCCCACACTGGCGGCTGATATGTCCCGGATCTCCGCAATTGATACAGATGGGCCTTCCTTGATCATCCCACTGGAACCGAGGGCCCACAGGACGTAGGGGGCGGCGCACAGGGCCTCGCCCCTCCTCTGAATACGACCTCCCTCTCACCACTGCTCCGCCCTCGACTCGTCCTCGACGAAGTTCACCCAACAGGTTCCGCGATAATTCCGCCATCTGTCCCTTGACATCCTCTAGCAGCTCGGTCCTAAGTTTCTGCTTCCAATCGTCCGGTTCGACAGGAGCAGGTCCACTAGCACTACTTGCTGCCACACAAACTGGGGTACGAGTTACCTCTCCCTGGTCTATTTCCAACGCCAAGGCCTCTTGTCGCAGAGCCTCAAAGGTCATAGTGGGGTCTCGTCGAAGCTGGAGTCGTATGCCCTGGCGTACCGGCCCTTCACGCAGCCCCAAGACGAATTGGTCTCGTCGCAAGGCATCCCCTTCACCCAGTCCATGATCCGGTCGCCCCTTCAACCGGCCGAACTGCTCCCGTAACTTCAAGGAGTATGCCCGAAGTGTCTGCGTAGGTCCTTGTTGATAGTTGAAGAACTGGGCACGAAGAGTGGCCACTGGGGTAGAGTCTCCATACAATCCAAACAAGAAATCAAAGATAGTTTTCGCAGTAGCCCGTGCGGCTTCCGGTGCAGCCAGTACTTCCCTTTTTGCTTCTCCTTCCAATGACCCCAACACAAACTGTACTCTCTGCGCGGCACTCAATCCCTGTAGTCCAGCCAGGTACTCCGTCTGCGCCCTCCAATCCTGCAAACTTAACTCCGACCCCGGTCCTCCATAGCGCTGCGCCCAAGGAGCTCCCATGAAGATCGGCATGACTTGTGGACGAGCCGCGGGTGCCTCTTCGTCCGCCATCGCGTACCTGTGGCCGCTACAACTCACGGGGTGTACCCTGCCGACTACGCCACTTGATGTCACACAGGTCGAGGGGAGGAATGCTCGGATGACCAACCACCCCCCCTCTCTTACTGAGTCACCACCGTGGGGAGCCGACACCACAGGCACACAACAGAGGACTACGGAGACACAGGTAAGTTTCAAAGGAGGAACAATCTTTATTGAACGATAAAACAAGGGGCATCAATTGGATAGCCTTCACTGTCCTCTAGATATCCTTCTGTCACAGGCGGGCGTGTCGCAACTGTCACGGTGTCCCCTGGGCGACAATTTAGGGACTCCAGCGGTGCTGCATGCTTCTGGACTCAAACAGTAAGTAGAACAGGTAAGGATATTCACAGTACCGAGAACTCTCATCGGCACACCGTAATGGAACAATGGTTTGAAAGCTTACTTTTTCCCAGCAGTGCTGCAGACTTCCGAACTCGGGCAGTAAGTATAGCAGGTAAGGATCCCTCGCAGTGCGCGGTACTCTTCGGTCCACAGGAGGAAGACAGTGAGTTAAAGATTTACTTCGCCCATGATGCTGCGTCCTTCAGTGATGCTGTATACCTCTGGACTCGGACAGTAAGTAGAACAGGTAAGGATCCTCACAGTACACAGTACTCTCTTCAGCTCGCAGTAAGCAGACAGTGAATTAAAAGGCTGCTTCCCAAATGATGCAGTGTGCTTCTGGGCTTAACAGTAAGTAGAGCAGGTAAGGATCTTCGCAGTACAACGTACTCTCTTCGGTACACAGCAGGAAGACAATGAATTAAAATGGCACGTTACCAGTGATGCTGTAGGCTTCTGAGCTCAAACAGTAAGTAGGACGGGTAAAAATCTTCACAGTACAATGTACTCTCTTCAGTGCACAGCAAGGAGACAATGGATTAAAAGGGTACGTTACCAGTGATGCTGCATGCGTCTGGACTCAATAGTAAGTGGAACAAGTAAGGATCTGCACAGTACTCTTCTTCAATTCACAGTAAGGAGACAGTGGGTTAAAAGATCGTTTCTCCAGTGATGCGGTAGGCTTCTGGGCTCAAAACAGTAAATAACAATTAAGGACCTTCACAGTACAGAGTACCCTCTTCAGTGCAGCTGTATCACACTGGACTTTCAATGGGGAGCAGATATAGTAACTTTCCACAAACGTGTAAATGGGGCTAGGGCCACTTCTCAGCAAAGGCACAGCACACTTGTGTTCACTTCAATTCCACAGCCACAAATCAATGTGTATCAATAAGGCAAAAGCACTGCAATTCACTCACACATTAAGGCTGGTCAGAGGCCCCACTCCGTTTGTTGCGCTCGCTCCACGAGGGATTTCTCTCTCAATTCCTCCTCAACACACTCTGAAACACATAGCTCTTCCGACAATCAGATCCACATTTACTGCATCCTCTTCCAGCAATTTAAACACTCATAAGATGAAATCAGTTCACTTATCTCTTCTCTCTCCTTCCACAGCACCAATCCAGACGATAGCTCAGTCCAGCAGACTTCCCACAAACGATCACTCTGATCCAGCAAACTCAAATGGCGATCTCCACACCCCAACGGTTTTCCTGAGGAAGCTTGTATCCAACACTGCTCCAAGTCAACCCTTTAGGCTCTTCAACACTTCCAACTCACTGAGCAACGCGAACCCACTGAACAACCCACTGAACATCAACGACCAACACTCTCTGAATGGTCCCTTTTTATCCTGGCTTGCGTAACATGAAGCCTGTGTGAGCGCCGCTTCTCTCTCTCTCACACCTGCAATGCATTAGCGCTAATCAGTGCGGGCATGTTTACATCACCGGAGTGGGGCGTGTTGCACACAATACCTTCCCCTGGGAAACTTAGGACTCTCAAGGGGGTTCCGCTTGCCGAGCGATTTTGTCACTCGTGACAGTTACAGTATGCAGTGGACTGAGTGGAGGGATATATTCAAAATATAAAAATACGCAATGAAGGAGACACGACTACTATCGAGGCTAATGCTTACCGGTCTCAAGCGAAATCTGAGAAACCCCATGACCTGTACCTCAATGCAACCAGCACAGCCTTGAAGAAGATTTTATAAGCTGGTTCAGTGGCTAATTGTTTGAAGTTAGAAATATATAACTCGTGCTGCATATTTAGTAATTTTGCCTCAGATACAGGATTATAAGTTCGCTTTAACAAACAGGTTGTTCATTACCACGGCAACCGCTTGCGTGTCATGCTGAATGCGATTTTCGTGTTTAAAAAGTAACTATACATAAGAGACGGAAAGATGCAGATAACCATACATTATTTAAGGTTATTTCTATTCGTTACAATATTGATATATGAACTGATGTTGTCAAGTAAGCTTCATGCTTTCCCCGTTGCGAGCGTGTACTCCTGTAAACTAGTCTACGGGTTCTGCACTGCTAGTTGACTGCTGCTCATTTTCCCCCGAGAATATCATGTTAACAACAACCCTTTAGAAAGCGTAATTCCTTTGTGGATCCTCTTGATCTGCTTTCTCCATGTTTCTTTGACTAATCTCAGTGTCTCAGTCTCACGCACGCTGCACGCGAGTTAACCATGTTCGACACATTTAACTGGCTGTGGGGCCATCTACACTGTTTTATCTATTGTAGGCACCTGCTCACGTTGTGTTTTCGGCTTTGGAAACGGAAAGAACACAACTCCTCCAGACAATCTCTCGGGGTACCTAGTGTCCGATTTACAAACGCTGTGGACGCACCGCTTCACCATCTTGCTTGGAGTCAATGTTTGACGGACCTGCTCACATAGTAACGGTTGCTATGATGTGTGATGGACAATGGCCGTTTTGGGGGAGGGGCCGGCGAAAGGTCAATTCTTTCTACGCACACACACAATATGACGTAACATTCTGCGGGTATGTTTAAAAAAACAATTTAACATATAAATAGTCCTAACACTTTTTAAATAGCCCAGTTAAAGTGTTTATTACAAATAAATTACTAAATACTCAAAATGAATAAATGTAAATGAACAAAAATTTGCGTTACATTTACAATCCTGTGAAAACAGGGGGTGCTGCAGCGACTGAGCCTGGTTTCTCACAAGATTTTTTTCTCTCCATTCTTCCACATGATGGAGTTTTGGTTCCTTGCCACTGTCGCCTTTTTCGCCTTTTTTCACCTTGTTGCCATTGGCTTTTGGCTTGCTTAGTTGGCGACATTAAATTTAACATCAAATGTAATATTCAACATTATTATTAATCTGCCTGCATTGACACCATTATATGAGAACTGAATTGAGCTGGACGATGACATCACGGTTTTCTCCAGAGCCGCTATATAAATAAATGAACTAAAACATTTTTTTTTTAAATAAAAATATATAAATGAACTAAATTAATAACTTTTTTACAACAATAATGAACAATCACTGAACTTACTTAAGCTGGACTGTGACTCTATTTTATTTTCACAGCACTGCTTATAATAATAATAATAACAACTATAATATCCCTGCTAACACACGACGTAAAAGTTAAGTAATGTATTCATATTTTTTGGTAATTTATAATTGACAACGTAAGTACAACGTCGAATGCCCGTAATATTACCATCACATTACCAACTCACAACGTTGTCAGAACGTCCCCCCAAGGTTACAAAATAACCATAACGTTCAAGATACATCTGTAGGCTACTGTACACGTAATATATTGGTAATTTTATGACGTAATGTGCCCGTAATTTCATTACCGTCGTTTATATGTTCTTTATGCTCTGATGCAGGATTTGCTACTTAAAATGAGTAATTAAACGTCAGACACAGTGAAGTTTCCCTTAATATAAAATGTTTTTCTTTTCACCAAGTCAGACGATTATAAATTTGGTCTTTAATTATATAGTGACGTGATATGTAGCGCGCGCCTCCTCCACATGTGCGCGCAGTTTTTTTTCTCAGGCACTTTTTTCGTCAACTGCGCTAAACTGATCCCTTTTTTAATTGCCATAGCAACCGGGAACACATTCAAGCTGCTGGAGAGGACAGTTAGGGTAGAGTGGGGGAAAATGCCCCCCTGGGGTAAAATGCCCCCCCACCCGTTTTCCCCAAAATAACCACTAGAATGAATCAAGATACATTTTTACTATTGCTATGCACTACGTTGACAACGGGGATATACAAATCTCCATGGAGAATCTGACACCAGCGACGTATTTGAAGAGAAGAGGATTACATGGAAAATGCTAACCTGACTCCGCCAGATGGATTTGCTTCGCATATCCATCTGGAAACCTTCCGTTGAAGTAGTTTTGGTAAGGGGCGAAAATACTGGTTAGCTGATTGGCCTATGTTGGTGATAGACGGGCCAAATCAACCAATCAGATCAACGAAGCATATGACGTACTAACAGAGCGTATCTTTTCCTCTGAGAAAAGCCTCCAGAGCAGTGTTTTGCTCTTCTTTCAGTGAAGAAATACTCTGTAATTCCGATAAAACTTGCTCGATAGCCACGCTGATGCTAGTTTCATCCGCTGAAGCCGACATGTTCTTTAGACTGAACTGTCGCGCTTCTCGTTGCGTCACACCTCAACCCGCCTCAAAGCCAACGCTGATTGGACGTTCGTTTGGTGAACTGCTCCCAAATTTTCTTTAACGGAAAGTATCCAGACCAAGGGGGTAATCCATCGACCGGAAGTTGAAGCCAGCCGGGTGCCGCCATCTTGTAGCAGAACTTCACTTGCGTTAGCATTTCCATTGATTACCATTCATTTTGGCGTCACTTTGACAGCGAATAACTTTACATCTGAGGCGTTTAAAGACTCCATTTGTCCATTATTTATTTCTAAAGAAACACGACAATGTATAAATGGCTCCATTACCTTCTATGTTACATTATGGCCCCGTAGAAACAGTTTTAGTAAAAATAGGCTAACGATTGCGTCATAACCACTCGACTCTCTGTCGCGCTGTACAGAAATTACCGTACAGACAGCAGGAGAAGCTCGCAGGCAATCGGGGGGACGTCCCATCAAGAGAGAAGCCCATAGATAATGAGTCCATAAAAGCAACGGAATACTTAATCCTGCTCACTCACGATAAAGGACTCTTTGCTCAAGTTCCCCGTCTCTGCAAGATTAACGTTGGCAATTTTCACGCACAGCTACTAGAAGATTCACGTCTGTCAGACAGGTTGCTCACGTCATCAAGCTTAGTTTGAGTCGGTCTGAGTCTGCGCGTCAGGAACGGAAGTTCTCAAAAATCGCTAAAAGTGGGCTTCAACTGTCTCAACTGAGTTCCAATGAGATCGCTCTGTCCATTTCTTTTACTGTCTATGATCCAGACTGATCTGCGAGTGAAACCTTGAAAGCTCGCGAGATCAGGATGGTCTCACGAGGCTAGGAAAATGCTATAATGTTCAGATATTAGTAAACAAGTGTTTAATAGAATATTGTTCACAGTGATATCACAGTAATGTATGATAGATGAATAGTGAAGTCTGTAGTTTGAGAGCATATGTTATTTATAAGGAATATAATTATATTTTTTTTTAAAAACAATAAAAAAAAAAAACATGCTGAGGGGTAAAACGCCCCCCAATGGGCATAGTTTCTCTTTATCATAATTACTATAGTAACATATTTCTGTTTATCAAAGTCTTTATTTTACACTTTAATGCAGTATAACTAGGCGATAAAATCAAAATATTTTAACAAAACATGATAAAATTACCTCAAGTGAGCATTAGCTAGCTAGCTTGGTGGATGCAATGATGGAAGGTGGTTAGGTGACCCAATGATAAAATATAGTGACTTTTAGAGCATTTATTGAATATATTTCACTTTAAATATACTAATTTATGTTTAATATTTATTTAGGGTTTTCTGTTTTTCTTGATGATAGTGGTGAACAAATACTACATCAATTATCAACCCCATATAGGCCTAGTGTAGAAATCAAAATATTAAAATGTTAGAAATTTGGCTATTTTGTACATTCCTGAAATAAATATTAATAGGTATATATACACTCACCGGCCACTTTATTAGGTACCCCATGCTAGTAACGGGTTGGACCCCCTTTTGCCTTCAGAACTGCCTCAATTCTTCGTGGCATAGATTCAACAAGGTGCTGGAAGCATTCCTCAGGGAGTTTGGTCCATATTGACATGATGGCATCACACAGTTGCCGCAGATTTGTCGGCTGCACATCCATGATGCGAATCTCCCGTTCCACCACATCCCAAAGATGCTCTATTGGGTTGAGATCTGGTGACTGTGGAGGCCATTTTAGTACAGTGAACTCATTGTCATGTTCAAGAAACCAATTTGAAATGATTAGAGCTTTGTGACATGGTGGAAGTAGCCATCAGAGGATGGGTACATGGTGGGCATAAAGGGATGGACATGGTCAGAAACAATGCTCAGGTAGGCCGTGGCATTTAAACGATGCCCAATTGGCACTAAGGGGCCTAAAGTGTGCCAGGAAAACATCCCCCACACCATTACACCACCACCACCAGCCTGCACAGTGGTAACAAGGCATGATGGTTCCATGTTCTCATTCTGTTTACGCCAAATTCTGACTCTAACATCTGAATGTCTCAACAGAAATCGAGACTCATCAGACCAGGCAACATTTTTCCAGTCTTCAACTGTTCAATTTTGGTGAGCTCTTGCAAATTGTAGCCTCTTTTTCCTATTTGTAGTGGAGATGAGTGGTACCCGGTGGAGTCTTCTGCTGTTGTAGCCCATCCGCCTCAAGGTTGTGCGTGTTGTGGCTTCACAAATGCTTTGCTGCATACCTCGGTTGTAACGAGTGGTTATTTCAGTCACTGTTGCCCTTCTATCAGCTCGAACCAGTCTGGCCATTCTCCTCTGACCTCTGGCATCAACAAGGCATTTCCGCCCACAGAACTGCCGCTCACTGGATGTTTTTTCTTTTTCGGACCATTCTCTGTAAACCCTAGAGATGGTTGTGCGTGAAAATCCCAGTAGATTAGCAGTTTCTGAAATACTCAGACCAGCCCTTCTGGCACCAACAATCATGCCACGTTCAAAGTCACTCAAATCACCTTTCTTCCCCATACTGATGCTCGGTTTGAACTGCAGGAGATTGTCTTGACCATGTCTACATGCCTAAATGCACTGAGTTGCCGCCGCCATGTGATTGGCTGCTTAGAAATTAAGTGTTAACGAGCAGTTGGACAGGTGTACCTAATAAAGTGGCCGGTGAGTGTACATGTTGTTGCATTACTTGCCTTTTACTTTTAGAGATTAAAAACTATGTTTATTTTGCTGTTGATCTATGAAGCAAACTGGTTGGTAAGAAAGGGGGCGTTTTACCCCACCTTGGGGGGCGTTTTACCCCACCGCTGGGGCAAAACGCCCCCTTTGTACAAAAATATTTTCAGTCAAAAAATATATATAATTATGCAGGTTGAGCAATTTTAATATTTAGTAATATTCTCCTGCCATAGTCACTCAAAACTGGGATGGCAATTCACATTTATGTTTTGTTTCACAGTAATGTCACATTTTCCTTAAGGGGGGCGTTTTCCCCCACTCTACCCTATATCACAAATGTTCTTTAACTACGTCACATTGTTTAAGTTGCCCACAGTCTACTTTACATACTTTTTAAAATATTTATGTCTCCTAATTTGGTATCTTTCCTTATTAATCATCTGAAATGTCTGCTATGTAACGCTAGCATAGCATATCGGTTAATAATGCTCAGCAACGTCTTACGCTTTCATTTATGTTTTGCTGCAATTGCTCCAATTCATTATTAATTTTTGTGTGTTTTTCAAAATAGATGAACTGAATTAATTTTGAGTCTGAATTCATCATTCACAGCTGTTGAAATAGCCTTTAAATTAGTTTGGGCAAATGGGTAGGCTAAATGAGGTTAAACTACGGCACAAATGCCACGGCAAATGTGCAGGGTCGGCGCCACGATGGGGCCCCAGGGGGCCTGGCCCGGCCACCTCGGTCACTGTGCCCCCTCACCTCTGGTCAGCACATCACCCTGCCTCGGAAAGCGATTTCAGCCGCTGAGACTCAGCAACAGGCACACTACCACTGTGCCCTCTTATGACATATAATTAACTTAACTACACATTTATATATAGAGGCCTATATAGAAAAAACTATTTTGTAAATTAATTTAGTTTTACCTTGATTAAATCAGCTTTGCAACTTTGCATTTGCGACAGGCGATTAACTAAATTACGTCACTAGCAGCTGAAGAAAATACGCAACGAATGAAAAGACCTCGTTCTGAGAAAGTTTAACACTTCCACTCGTCGACTGCAGCTTTTCTAAAGGGATGTGTTTTTGCTTTTTTGTCTTTGTTACTAATATGATTGATTATATAGCCAGTCAGGGGTGGCGCCAGAGAATTTTTAACGCAGTTGCTGAGGGGGTGCTAGATCATTGACAAGGGGAGCTGCGCAATTATATATTATATATTTATACTATTAATAAATGAGCAAAACTTGGCCACTCAATATTTAATATTCAATTATTTTAATTTTCACAATTAAAGTTTTCATTTTACTAAATTGAACAAGCACAACATTCAGCATTCAATCAAATATTCTTAAAGATTTATTATTAATAATGTTATTTCAACATAATATCTCCTTATTTCGACATAATATGTGTGCGTGCATAAAGCAAGATGCTTGCAAATCCGGTGACAGGTGATATTTATTAATAAAATATTTTTTTTTCTGTGTCAGCTGCAAGATGAGGTTGACGATCACCATCTCCGTGAACGCGCCTATTCACATATTGGATTACATAACCAGGGAGTAACCTAGGCTATTTCTTTTAGTTTTGAATTGTTTCGTTTAAAGACACTTCAAGCTTTATATATTTCTCATCTGTGAGGCATATGCTGAGTTTTGGTTAATTTATGATGAGATGCGCTCCAGTTCATGTGCAATGCAAGTGATCGCGCAGGCGCCTCCATGTCATGATTATATTGTCTGCTATATTTGCTATCCAGGCAATTGGTTGATGAAAAATGTATTAAAATTAAGATACAATTTATACAAAACGAAATTCACTTTAAAGAAAGGCTCTCTACAAAACAAAACGTACATTGCCTCTTACATTGAGTGGGTCAAAATCATTTCTGACCCACTCAATGTCTCCCGATATATACATTCTATCTTACTCATGCTGTTAACTTTTCATAATCAACAAAAATGGAAAAATATTCCATAAAATAAAATATAATAAAATATATATAAATAATATTGTAACAAATATAAAACTAAATGCGCTTATTTAATGGCTACAACACGTATAGTAGGCCTATTTGTACGAATTCCTGCACATTAATTTAATTCTGAATTTTGCACTCGTAAGTTGAAAGGCATTTTTTTGTGTAGGCTATAGTAACACATATCTGCAACATTTATCAAGTTCACGGATATTGTGCATGCATTTATTAATCATTATGATACTAAAATCATAATAAAGTGCTGTAGGCCTACTATGTGCAAAAAAATCAGATCATAAGCCAAGAATATTGACGCAACGCGTTTAATTAGCCTACACATAAAGCATTTTCCTCCCAGGAAAACCATTATAAGAACGCTTGGTTTATGCAGATTAGAATGTCCCAGCAGTTGTTATGTCGAAATAACGAGATACGATGTCGAAATAACAGATAGGCCTATTATGCCGAAATAATATTATGTTGAGTGGCTCTGTATCGTCGCGTCGGGTATGGTGGCATGATGGGGTTGTTGTTTTTTAATTAAAAGTGTGTGTATTGTTATTATTATTATTTTTGAGGGTGGGAGAGGTAGGCCCCCCCAGTGACACATCGAAGCCCCCTCGTTCCGTATGTCCTGGCGCTGACCCTGCAAATGTGTTTTCTTGAGGAATTATTAATTCATGAGCCGTTTGTATTTACAGTGTCCGCGTATAGAAATAGAAATAAAGAAAATTGCTATGGCTACTTACCCGGAAAGTTACCTGTTTTTGGAAAGTTGAGGTTATCCGCTTACTCTGAGTAATCTTACCCGGGTATGTTGCATTACCTGCTTTCTGGCATACCTCCCAGATGTTTGTCAGAACTCGGATCGATCCTTTAGTTTTCCTTTCTCTTGTTTTGTTTCCGTCTCTTCCCCGTGTGATCGCGCTCTAATCA
The DNA here is from genome assembly GCF_029890125.1 of Rhinichthys klamathensis goyatoka. Lineage (NCBI taxonomy): Eukaryota > Metazoa > Chordata > Actinopteri > Cypriniformes > Leuciscidae > Rhinichthys > Rhinichthys klamathensis. The sequence continues at coordinate 678,460 of NW_026606612.1, forward strand.
GCGCGGCCGTTTCTCCTCCCGTTTCTCGTTGTCTCTTGATTTCTAATATCAATTCGTTTCCCTCTGTTTTCTGCCCAGTGTGTTTTGTGTTTCAAGCCTCTTTTGTCGTTATTTTGTTAAGTTTGGGATCCCATTTAGTTTAGTTTCTTTGTCTGACGTTTTTCTCTTCTGTCCAGTTGCCTGTTTGCCCTTCCAGAACTCACTTGACTCGGACAGCTCTCCTGGATTTGACCATCTGGTTCTGGAGTCTCTCCCTCAGTGCCTGCTGGGACTGTCTTGCCGTTCTGACTGTCAGCCTGATCTTGACCGTGCGCTTGGATTCCTCTGATACGGTTTTCGTTTGCCCCTTGTTGGATCAAGTTTGCCCCCTGTCTGCCCCTTCACGACTGAATATTATTTGCCGACTGATCTGGATTTGACCTGTTTGACTTTCCCTCTGCCTATTGCCCAAAGTTGGTTCGGAGCCCATGCAGCGGCTCGAGCTGTTGTATAAAGTTAAGTTGAGCATTTTTGCTCTTTTTGTGTCCTTTCAGAAAGCTTGACAATATTTACCTCTCATGTATCAAATGAGCACCAGTACGTGTTTATACCCCTGTAGCTAGCAGCTACCTAGTTGCCTTGTTTTGGAAAACTTTTTATTATTTGCCTACCAGAAGAGTTAGAGTTAGCGCTAGGCCTATTCCCTATTCCTCATCTGCCACTATACTTTGTGAAGCACCCTTACAAAATGAAATCTGAAAAGTGCTATGCAAATAGAATGAAAGTGAATTGAAATTCAAGTGTACAAGTCTGCATTCATTATACAAATGAAGTTTGAACCTGCCATTTGCACTATGCAGATTTCACCTTTGTTTTCCCTACATTGGCCACAAGGGGGCGGTCAAAGATGAACAATTTCTGTAGTAGGAAATGCAGCGCAGACGCATGATCTCTTGCTAATAGAAAAACTGTAGGTCTATTAATACATCTTAGCAAAGTTGCATTCCCACACTGATAACTGACAAACATTTAAATCCCTTTATATCAGAGAGTATTTTGTAAGCACCCTAAAAGGGGTCATGAAACAATTATTTATTATTATTAAAGTGAAATTACGTTTTTAATGTTTTGAACTATTTCGTTGAAGCAATTAACGTATCATTTAAGTTGAATTTGAAGCAGCCTCAGAATATGTATTGCCGCTAAATCTAAATCTGAATTGTGATTGGCAATTTGGCAAGAAGAACCGCGAAGAACAGAAATACGTCATTAGATTCAGAGCCCAAATCCACACAATGAGACCGACTGATTTCATCCAATCTCTGCTAAACTACATGATCCTGAAGCGCGCGAGCACCGCGAATTTCTGCACAATAAACAGCGGTAAGTTCAAAATCACTTTTAGACCATACCGGCGACAAATAATTGTTTCTATAAAGTTTTTTCCCTTCTGGCCACATCAGTTACGTTACTCCAAACATTAACTATCGTTTAGCCAAACTTATTCGATCAAATCTTCTTTAAAATTGAGAATATTTAAATCCTGTAACTTGTGATAATGTGAAATTGTGAAACAGAAAAGGTATTATGTAAAATGAAAAGAATATGTTATAAATATGCTCTAGGTCGCTGTCACACCAAATTTGTAACATGATGACCATGTGATATCTTTTGTACACAGTCGACATTTTTTCTTCCACGGAAGCCAAAGATTCTCTCTGGATCATTCTCAACAACATGATTAACAGATTTTACAAAAGCTCGTGGAGTTCATGCAGATGGCTACAAAAAAATCCTAAGAAATGCTCTAATTAAGCAATTCAGATCAATCTTTGAGTAATATAATTTATTTATATAAAACATATGTATTAATGGTTCGTTATGTTCAAAATGAACAACATTTATTATAATAATTTTATCATCATATCACAGCACATTATTCACTTCACAATCAACAGTGTTTACATGCACGTTCTCAACCCGATAACGCTTAATAAGCCAACGTGTGTGGTAATGTAAACGCGTTAACCCTCTGGGGTTGTTCGTTTAACAGTCACACTTGGGGTGTTCAGGTCCAAATGGACCCAAAGGGCAGGATTCATATTTTAACAAAGAAAATCATAAACAATTTTTTTAACTTGTTTTCTATAATTTTTTTTTCTTTTCTTTTTTTGGTGTTTTGAGATATTTTATGATTTATAATTAATATTTATGCAATAATTATGACCCATCTTTTCCCATTGAACATAATAGATTTTTTTTATTTATTATTATTTAAAAAACATTTTTTATCAAAGCTGTATTACATTTTAGAGTGAAGCCTAGGCCTCATGAAAGCAATTAAAAAAAAAAATATAGATGCCATCTGGTGGACACACTGAGCATTTTTATCACGCAATAGCACATTTTTACCACTAGTGGATTTACAGCTCTCTGTAGAAAGGCTTGGGGATTCTAGTGATTTTTGCAAATATATACCAATTTTTTTTCAGGTTGTTGATTTTTAAAATATAATAACAGATTCTCAAAGACTATTTTTGTCTTGTTTTTTGTTTGTTTGGTTGGTTTAAATGGTAATTTGAAGTGCCAGTTTTACTTTATTATACAGATTATTATAAATATATAATACAGTGTGTGTGTGTGTGTGTGTGTGTGTGTGTGTCTGTTTTGCACTCTTGATGTTTTAGAGATTCACCCCTTCACCGTTGAGTCATTTTTTCTGCATTCTGGCTAATTTGTATATTGTATGCACAAAAAAACTGTTTTCATATTTTTGACAATTTCCCATTCATTTCCAATGGGGGTCATTTGGACCCGAAGGTCCTAAGTGTGAGTATTTTTTTTATTTGTTTTACAACCACTTAGACTATTCAAATAGACTATTCTATTTGAATAGTCTGTGTTTTCATATTGAATAATCTGTGTTTTCAAATTTTTGACAATTTCACATTCATTTCCTATGGGGGTCCATTTGAACCCGAAGGTCCTGAGTTTGACTATTTTTTTTACAACCACTTAGACTATTCAGATCCTGTCCCCATTTGTTTTGTGTGTTCACATACCTAATACCATAAAAGTCACCTAGTTTCGTAACATTCCGATTAAGCTGTGATTTTTAAAAATTCAAAACAGATTTATGTACAGTAATCTGAATTTATGAGTGTGTATGTGTATAAAAGTGTGTGTGTGTTTGTGTGTGTGTGTGGATGTGTCTGTTTTGCACTCTTGATGTTTTATAGATTCTCCCCTTCACTGTTGTGTGCTTTTTTTATGGATTGTGGCTGATTTGTAGATTGTACGCCCCAAAAAACTCTGTTTTTTCACATTTTTGCCAATTTCCCATTCATTTCCTATGGGGGTCCATTTGGACCCGAAGGTCCTGAGTGTGACTATTTTTTTTACAACCACTTAGACTGTTCACATCCTGTCCCCAATTTTTTTGGGTGTTCACATACCAAATACCAACAAAGTCACCAAATTTCGGACCATTCCGAAGAAGCTGTGATTTTTAACATTTTTTTATTTGAATGATTCGGGTCCATTTGGGCCGAACAACCCCAGAGGGTTAAACCGCAGACAGGAAAGCGTCCTCATACGGAAGATTTAAGCACATCCAGCCTCAGTGAGTGTTTCGTGGTAGAGGAGGTGAAATATAAACTTTTTCTTGACCCAAGAAATATAAAAAATGTATTCTCATTTCGTGCAGCCAAAGGACAAATTGTACATTTCTAGGAACTTCAAATACAAGAGGAGAATGAGTATGTGGGAGTTTCCCACTGACTTTTTGAAATACTTGGGTTTTTAAAGGGATAGTTCACCCAAAAATGAAAATTCTGTCAGTAATTACTCACCCTCATGTTGTTCCAACCCCGTAAGACTTTCGTTTATCTTCGGAACACAAATTAAGATATTTTTGATTAAATCTGAGAGCTGAATCAGTCCTCCATAGCCTTCTAAGGGATTGAAACTTGAAATTGAAGCGACTAGAATATTTTTTGTGCGAAAAAAAAAGAAAAAAAATACGACTTTATTCAACAATTAATTTCTTCTCTGTGGGCCTCGAGTTAGTTCACATAGTGTAACTGCGCAGCGCTTCTGTGTTGTACGTCTCACGCATCACACACATGACCAGCGTCGGCCAATAGTGAGCCTACGTGTGACGTACAACACAGAAGCGCTGCGCAGTTACACTACGTGAAATCACTCGAGGCCCACAGAGAAGGAAATGAATAGTTGAATAAAGTCTTCTTCTTTTTTTGCGCACAAAAAGTATTCTCGTCGCTTGATAATTTGATAAACTTAAGACTTGGACTATTTTTACGATGTCTTTAAAAACTTTTCTGGGCTGGCAAGTTTCAATCCCTTAGAAGCCTATGGAGGAGTGAGACAGCTCTCAGATTTAATCAAAAATATCTTAATTTGTGTTCCGAAGATAAACAAAAGTCTTACGGGGTTGGAACAACATGAGGGTGAGTAATTACTGACAGAATTTTAATTTTTGGGTGAACTAACCCTTTAATGCTTTAATGAAAACCAGACCTGTCTGGTGGTTTTCGCGGGAAATTGCATACGTCAGTCGCCTGTGCGTTTCTCGTCACATCCGTAAATAGAGAAAAGTTGCTCCGGCTCTAATAAAACAAAAATCAAGATTGGCTTGCCTTTTCAGAGATGGTGAGAACTAATGAATGTAAAATGTTGTTAAAGCAATGTGGTCAACAGGTGAGCAGAATTCGATTTCGGATTCAGCCAAAGTGTACCTTTAAATGTCAAAAGATCAAACATTTGGTCTTAGATTTTGTATTCTCCTGCATTTTTAAATCTACACAAAATAAAATTAAAAATGTATTTACACACACAGACAAAAAAAAAAGAGATAAGAACAAAGACACAAGTAACAAAATATTCAGAAGCCTATTTGTGAACTTACTACCCCCTTCAGAACAGAGAAACAAGCATATTTTCTCTTTTGGGATGGACCGCAAAAACAAAAGCAGAGGCATATGGAAGTATAACAGTTTTTTGGACACTACCATTGTACATTTTGATTAGGGAAACTGTGTTAGTTCAGCTAAGTTAGAAGCTGTATTATGTATGAGGTTGACAGCAAAGTTGGCGCATATAGTCGCCATGTTGCCAAACAGATGGGGAAGAGAGAGATATGACCATTAATTGAGTGGGTTATTTGACATTGAGCGATGGGAGTGATAAGAAATTGATGACTGTTGCTTACCAATGTGACTTGTGTATTTCCCATGAGAAGGAAGGGTGATGTGAGAGAACAGGATCACACCAATACGCTGATAACTACCAAAAATCAGTTTTTTTTAAATAACCCGATTTACTGGTTTACATGCAAATCAATAACCCAGCAACCGCGTTTACAAGATTAAAAAAACAGGTTATTGCCCGGTAGTGACGTCAAAACGTAAGCACCGATGTATTTCACTCTTTTTATTATGTGTGTTGTGATGTTAAATCAAGCATTTAAAACCCCAGAGTATTTCAAAATGTCAGTGGGAAACTCCCACATACTCATTCTCTTGTATTTGAAGTTTCTACAAATGTACAACTTGTCCTTTGGTTGCAAGAAATGAGAACACATTTTTTATATTTCTTGGGTCAAGAAAAAGTTGATATTTCTGTCACATATCACACATGCGCACTTCATTTAGCCGACAGAACACAGGGTTAGGTGTTTACATGCCGGGAGAAATCAGGGTAATGGGCAAAAATCTAGCTCTGTCGATCGGTTTAATCTTAACCTGTTTATGACCTTACTGCGATACAGGAAAGTGGTTTAACGCGTTTACATTACCACGTTGTCGGCTTATTAAGCATTATCGGGTTAAGAACGTGCATGTAAACGCACTCACTGTTGATTGTGAATAATGTGCTGTAGGGGTGGAACGGTACACATAAGTCACGGTTCAGTTCATACTTCGGTTCAGACATCATGGTTCGGTACGATTTCGGTACAATGGAGGGAAAATAAAAAGACAAAAAGACCTTGCGATATGTTTGGTAATTGTACCTGAATGAATTTAAAATTAATTTGCTATATTTCAGATCAATATTTTTGTTTTCCTTAATTTTAATTAACATTATTAAATAATGTAACATTACTCTCATCTGAATTATAAATTATTGATTTCTGTATAAAATAATACTACCATTAAAAACACATTCGATTTTCTTTTTTAATCAATGTAGAATGTGTGACTTAAAAATAAACAGATTAGTGCTCCGAGGAGAAGAAATGAAAACCAATGCAATATGATGAATGTCCAAAAGATGGAACACAGACTGTTTTGAAATGGGGTTGGATAAATATTTTTTGCTTTTAAAACTTTGTGTGTGATATTTTGGTTGGGTGACAGTTGTAGGTTACAGTTTGACAAGAGTTTACAGTGTGACAAAAGCACAATGGTGTGTTTTATTGCGAGTGTACACAAATATAAGTAAACACTTTGCAGGTTTAATGATCTGTATGAACAAAATGACGGAGTATGTTTTTTTATGTTTCCACTGTTCGATCACGCCCGCGCCTCTCTCTCTCTCTCTCTCTCTCTTTCTCTCTCACACACACACACACACACACACAGTTTGATCGCGCCCGCGCCTCTGCACACACACACACACACACACACACTCCAGCATTGCAATCTTGACATCGCAGCCTGTTCAATATGCGGTCACACCAAACGCGAATAGAGCGTCAAATTCACGTCTAGTTCGACGCTAGTCCAAAGCGAATAGGACGCGCGTATAGGTATAAAAGACAACGTTTGAAGTGAACGCGCGTTCAGAGCAAAGCCGGGGTTACAGATTATGTGTCCCTAAAGAACCCACGCATCTAACAGTAGTTCCACATTACATTAATTAATTTGCACGCGAGTTATTTATTTTTATACCGTGTATTCTCCTTGTAAATTCGTGCACCAAACCGTGACGCCCGTACCGTTTCGGTTCAATACGAATACATGTACCGTTCCACCCCTAATGTGCTGTGATATGATGATAATTGACAAACTTTTACAAAAAGAGAATGCGACAGAGCTCGTAATAAACCAAGAATCAACATTGGCTTGGCTTTACGTAAATGGCGAGAACCAGGGTTTCCGTTGTCCGGTAATTACCGGACATTGGCCGGGAAAAAAATGAAATGTCCGACAAAATTATATCTCTCCGGTCAAATTGTCCGATTAAAATTGCGTAATAATCCCGCCCCCCAACACAATATGAATTTGAGAATAAGCCTAAAATGTATAAAGCAAAAATACACTGACCTTTGGCTATGTTATAAAGGAACAGGCTCTACCGTTTGAAAGTTATTAATCGCATGCTGCATTTCAAATAAAGCGCACGCCTAAAACGGCTGTAATAAAGACCTAAACAACGAACGATTGAGTGAGACGTTTCAAATATGGCCAGGCCCAGGCAGGCTAGCCTTAAAAGCTTTTTTCAGAGGCCAGACTAGGGCTGTCACTTTTGTGAAAAAATCCTGATCGATTTTTGAGACATAAGTGTTCATTGAATCGATTGTAAAATCGATTTTCCATGTCTAAAGACGTTTCCATTTTTGCCAAATATAGGCAAATCCACGGACAACTAACAGGCATTAGGACGAACGTAAAGAGGTCAAGTCAGCAATATTTCTGATGATTTATTGGCGTGAAGTTTCGTGCACAAACAGGAGTGTAACATTCTCGAAAAACAATAAGCAGAGTGGACTGCCATAACATCAATGAAAAACAATACTGCAGGCTTCAACATGGCTGTGTTTACGATTAGAATTATTATTTCGATTATTTGAATGTCAAACAAATTTCGCCTACGTAGCCTATTGTAGCCCGTAACCCGAATCTGTATCTGTATACACGAGACTGTCTGAATACCGGCAGAATTCACATTTTTTGTTGTAAAAAGAGACACATTATGCAGAAGTATAGACCCCTTTTGCGTCGACGTCACAGTTACGTCACGGCGCTAGCTGGAGGCAAAACAAACGGACAACTGGAGGCGGCTAATACAAACCAGCACAGATTCGGCTACATAATAAGGAGCTTAAATTATTATTATTATTATTAAATGTCATCTTGTTGTGTTGTTGGGTGCAAGAATCAATGAAAAATGAATATGCTGTATCTGGAATTTTTATTTATAGAAAATATTCACATCATTAAAATTTCACCGTAATGTCACTCTTTACATTGTCGTCTTCTTGGCGCTGGCTAGGCAGAACTGCGGATCGCACCACACAAGTCTTGTACATGACCACTCAGCACATGGTTATAGGCATCTAAAGATTTATATGCCCTCAGTTTTTCTTTACGCTCGGTTTCTCTATGGGATAGGTGTAGAAGTCGTAGCGTTAACGTTAATCCTGTCAGATCATCCATCCATTGAGTGAGCGTGTACGGGTCAGCCAATCTGGTTCGACAGACGATGGTGAATCAGGAACATCTCATTATATAGATCAGTGGTTCTAATCCGCGCACTCGTAGGCTACAGGTTTTTTTTTCTCTCATCAAAACTGAATAGCCTATGTTTATCAGTTTGAATTTTTTTTTTTTTGTGTGCATTTTATTTTGTGATTTCACCGGAATGAATAGAGAGTCTCCGCAACGGCGATAGATTGAAACGCGCGTCCGAGTAAAGATTGCGCAACTCGCGCAGCGCGTCGTCCATGCAACTGATAGCAGCGGACACGAGCGCTCAGCTTGATTTCAAAATTTTAGTGCTAGATCTCTTATTTAATAGCAAACTAAAAGAATGATCTGCTAGTTAACTGGAGATGTTTTATTCATTTGTATTGGGTACATCCGTGCCTCAATGTTTCAAAAAGTGAATGTGTGTGAAACCACAGTAAAAAACAATTGGTGTTGATTGATGCCAAACGGACGTTCATGTTTTTTTCCGTCTATTTGAAAGTTAGGCTAATAAACATGTTGCATTCTATACGGCCTGATTATGTCATTTTTTAAGTTACATAGCCTGCCTCCAGTTTTCCTCAACTTGACTAATTAAGAGGCGATATTTGACCGGCATATCATCAAAATGTCCGTAAAACGTGACCGGCACCATTTTTTTCTAGCGGAAACTCTGGCGAGAACTGAGGGATTTTCAATTTTGAGCGATGCAAAGATGCCGTTTTTATTATTCGACAGGTGAGTAAGGTATTTTATTGAACAGATAAATTGACATTTGTAGCTCTCAGAGTTTATTGAAAAGTATTGTGAAGAGTCATATTCATCCGCACAGCCGAAGCACAACCAAAACAATGTTCTTCCCCAAAATGCATGCAATTTTTTTTTACCACAGGAGGGCCAAATGTTACATAGTGTACCTTTAACATGAGTATGTTTCTATTATCTTAAAAGATAGGGGTAAATGGTGAAACCGGTTTGGCTTAAATGATCCATGACAACACTGGTGGGGACATGTCTCTGCAGTCCCTATTGTAAATAATGGCAATGATACTGCCAATATTGATTCAGTTTTCTATTCAAATTGTTGGTAGGCTACATGAATTCCAAACAGGGTTGATAGCTTTTTATGTAGTGTTTTATGGCTAGTATTTATGATTGGTGTTTTTTTATTGATGTGCACCCCAGATAGTGCTCCAATATCTATTTATCTCAGTTACAACCCTGATACTTTGGGCCTGAGGTGGTAACAAGTTTAGTAGTAGCCTTTTCAATAGAAAATATAGAAAAATCTTTAAAAAATTGAAAGCCCAAACTGCGCCATTTCCATGGCCCTTCTTTAACTCTCCTTTTATTTTTGTCTATTTCAAAATGATCAACAGAGGGAGAGAGCAACAGGCAGACAGACTGTGTGAGTTTTAAAAAGGAGTGGAAGACAGGTGCCAAGAAACTGAGGATCAAAAGCACAGTGATCAGTAGTTCAAGCCAAGAAACCAGAGAAAGTGAGAGTGAGCCCTTGAGAGAGCAGACATCTGAGAACCAGACATCCACATGTACACAGAAACCTAGACCGATGACAGATGGAGTGGTAGTGCACCGGTACAGAATCAGTGCCTAAGTAGGACTGGGCCATATCTAGAATGAGGAATTGGCTCATGTTGGAATTTTAATTTGATTACCGGATGTTAAAGAGGAATTTGATTGAATTGCAATTCAAGGAAATTCAACAAAGTCACACAACAAAGAGATTTAATTTCTCTTTGGAACAAAACAATAATAATGACATAAGTTAGACTAATTTAGCTTATTTCCTAACTGATATGTAGAATACATATCATGTGTTTCTATGTTTGGTGAAGATTTTGATAAGAATTAGAGCTGAAATGTGGTGCTTTTCAACCCAGGTCCAACCCAACAAAAATTAATTTAGTGTACTAAAACATAATATATAGTATATATATATATATATATATATATATATATATATATTTGACTTTCATTCAGCAAGGATGCATTCAATTGATCAAAAATGACAGTAAAGATGTTTGTAATGTTCCATAAGATTTCTATTTCAAATAAATGCGGTTCATTTAAACGCTCTGGTCATCAAAGAATCCTGAAAAAAAATGATCACCTTTTCAACATAAATATTACCTACATGGATGATAATAATAAGAAATGTTTCTTGAACAGCAAATCAGCATATCCAAATGATTTCTGAAGTATCATGTGACACTGAAGACTGGAGTAATGATGCTGAAAATTCAGCTTTGATTACAGGAATGAATTACATTTTAAAATGCATTACAATAGAAAACCGTTATTTCTCAATATTACTGTTTTACTGTGTTTTTGATCAAATAAATGCAGTCTTGGTGAGAAGAGACATTAAAAACAATACAAAAATCTTACCAACCTCAAACTTTTGAACTGTAGTGCATATATAATTAGTAAATTTGTTTCAAACTTTTATTGGTACCATCATTATGATTATTAGTATCATCTAATGTCATGCTTTGCAAAATACCCCATGTTGTGTATTTAATAAATGTTTTGTTTATTTATACTGAATAATTTTACTACTAATTTCTATTACTTTGAACTGGAATTGAGAAGACATTCTTAGCTTTTCCTCTTTTTCTCCCTCTCTCTCAGTTTTGCAGTAATCCAGTAGAGGGACCCCTCTCATTCTGCTTCCTCTGCCTCACTCCTACTCAACAGTGTTCTGTCCGTAAGGGAGGAGAGAGAGAGAGAGAGAGAGAGAGAGAGAGAGAGAGAGAGAGAGAGAGAGAGAGAGAGAGAGAGAGAGAGAGAGAGCGAGAGAAAGAGAGCGCAGTCTCGTTGTGTGGAATTCTTGGGCAGACATCGCAACCGTTACACCTCTTCCTACTGTTCTGCCTCAGTCGCTGTCTGTGGAAAAGGGCTATTACTTACTGCAAACAGAGGACTCCTTCAGAAGCCAAAAGAAAGGGAGAGGAAAAAAGAGGGAAAGAGAAAGAAAAAGATGAACTAAAGCAACAACTGGACAGCAGGAACAAACTGACTGCCTTTCCTGTTTAAAAGAAAGGAAGGAAAACGGAAGCCACTGGAGTATTTGTTTTTTTCTTTCGTTTTGTTTTCTTCTTCTTTCTCATCGTGGTGCTGGGGGGCACATCATCTTTTCATTTGTTCGCTCTCTCCATCATTTGCCTCCTGATCTATTTCTCCATCTATATGGTGTATAATTTTGTCTATTTATGACGAGACAGGCGAGAAGAGAAAGAAGGGGCAAGTTTTTTTTTAACTCTTTCACAAATTTTTGACTATTTATGTCCCCCTTCGTTCCTTCACCTGTCCCTCCTTTCCATCATCCCCTCTTCCTTCCATCCCTCCCTTCATCTCAAAAGTGTGACGCTCCCTGAATGAAAGTTGGTTAGAATTGCGAAAGAGACTCAAAAAACCATCTCCACATCTCCTTATCAGTTTTTTTAATTCTTCTTTTTCTTTCTCTCTTTTTTAAACAGTTCTTTTGTCCTCCACCATCTACCCTCACGTTTCACTCTTTTTTTCCCTGGATGCTTTAATATTCTTCTAGGTAGGTTTAACGGCTCGTTTAGTGTCTGTCCGGTCTGTTTGTCTGTGTGTGTGTACTTGTGTGTTCTTTTTTTACATGTACATAAAACACACATCGACACACACATACACACATGCATTAAACTAATGGACAGCCAGGTGTCAAAAATTAAATATCACTTCTCCACGCCCATTTTTTACTCCTCTCCAACTCTGTCCATCTTCCACTCTCACTTATGAACAGAAAGAAAGACATTTGTTTCCTGCCATTCTTTCTTTTGTAACACACACTCTCACACATACACACACTTAAAACACTCACACACATCTGGTCTTGGGCTACCCGGTCTAAAACATCCTCCATTCATCTCCAGTGTCCAGTGCAAGCATCAGTGTCTTCTGTTTTCTTTGAGAAATCATTGCAGACACATTTCTGAGATGAGGTTCTGCTTCCATTCTTTGACAGAGATGGGTGAGGTTGGCGTGACTGCTTAATTTGTGCTTCTTGGACACATTTTGAACTTGTGATTTGAGTTGTCGACAGCCTCCTGATGAGCTGTTGAAACATGAAACCGGAATTGTGAACAATAAATTGGCATTTGCTCAAAAGATCGATTAGGGTTCAGTACAGCAGTCGTTCCCCCCAGTTTCACCTGCCTGTGAGCTCGAGTCCATTTGCGCTGTTATGGTCACTCCTTCGTTTTATTGAGTGTTTAATTTTCTGCTGTCACTCGCCATCTTTTTCTCTCATTTTATCCGTTCATCGAACACCTTTTGGACAGGCTGTCACCTCCACTTCTTTTCTTATCACCACCTCTTGATTTTCTCTATTCATTTAGGGTCCCTGTTTTTAGGTGTCGTGCATGACCGCTGTATGACTGTAATCTTCTCAATAGAGGATGAAACTTTTCACTCCCCACTGTAAGTTATTTATACCCCATCCTCCTTGAATGATCATTTTGCACTTCATTTTATACATTTTAATTCAGAACTGCTTTTTTTTTGATTGACTGATTGATATTCTCGATTTTGTTGTTTGTAATATATTCTATATTTACCTCTAAATATTACAAACAGGAGTCAAACAGGGTTGTATTTTATTTTTTCTTGGTTTTTATTTCATTTGAAATGAATCTGAGAAAGGGAGGGTGATCCAAGAAGTGACGTTGTGTCACAACTCAAGATGGAAGGAAATCTGAACATCTCCTTTTTCCATTCATGTTGATATTTTATTTCTATGCTTATGTTTTCCTCTCAGTGACAAGTTTGAAATCTCAATTAAAGTTCAGTTTCAGCTAGAAATTTTCCTTTAGACATCTCAAATTCATCATCTCCCTCACATTTTTTTCTTATGTATGGACTGTTTGAAAAACAAACAATCAAAAAGAAAAAAAAAAAAGCATCTCACTTGCCTATTATTGGGCGAAATGGACAAATCAGTGGAAGGCGACCATCTTGTCTTACGTTTTTGAATGCTTGCACTCGCCCTCTTGTCTTGTGTATCACATTTTTGTAAACATTACCCAAATAATAATGATGAAATGCCACAGGACAGTTAGACTGGTAAGTAACACGGTAAAAATGTCACACATAAGTATTTGTATACATTTGTAAGTGTGTTACTGTGTGTGTTTGTGAAACATGCCTGTCCTTTCTATGGCTCGAAGTTGACATATTTTTACATATCAGTTAACCAATAAGTATTGAGCACTGTATATTAGATCAATTGAAAGAAATAACAAAAGGGGAAAAAAAAGAAAAATGTCACTCAGTTTTCCAAAATCATCATCAAGTTTGATCTTTATTCAACATTATTAGCCAGACAACCTGTGCTTAAGATACTGTTCTCTTCTTTTCCCTTCCAATAGTGTCATGAGAAGGACCCAGCGAAGGACGTTCATGGATACTTGAACCAATGAGAATTTAAGACCAGACGTCGCTTCTCCGGCCCTCTCACTACTGGACACTGCTGGGCGTCAAGCAACTCCAGAGCTTGTGGACTTGTTCACAGATGAAAATGAACTTTTAAAAACATTTGATCTTCTTCTTTTCACCTTTTTCATTTTATATCACATTTTGTAGGCCTGACTTTGTCCTGGTTCATTTCAAATTTTACGTACATTTCTTAGGTTTGATATAAGACTTTTAACTTTTCTTGAGTGACTGAACATCGTTCGCATAGCTCAAGCATTTAAAGTTTTACTTGTCTTTGATTTTGTCTTCTTTTGTGAGCCAGGCATCATTCTTACTTTTCTTGAGTGACTTTTCTTAATAGTTTTGATTTGATATACAATTGCCTGTGCTCAGTCATCCTGCCTGGATTTACAGTAGTGACCAACACTTTCATCCACGGTCTCTACACCAGTCCTACTTTTTCTTACCAATCCCTCAAACTACTTCAACGGTCAGTCACTCCTCCATCCAGGGCTATGAGAGGAAGAGACAAGACCCAGCTCACATCATCATGCAGGAGTTGAGGAGAGAGAATGGGAGTTGGGCTGGCAATGTTCAAGGTAAGGGATAAACCTTTCTTGTCTAATGTTTATCCACGCTATCTCTGGCTATGTTCATAATGGAATACTAGCTAACAACCAGTGCTGGGAAGATTACTTTCAAATTGTAGTCGGTCAATGATACTAAATTACATGAAAAAAAAAGTAGTTAGTAACATGATCCATTACATTATACATTTAAGGTGACTACTTTTTGATTACTTTTAACCTAACTCGTTTATTACATTGATGTGAATAAAATAATCTTGTACCTTATTGATATAAAAATAAAAAGAGAAAGAAAATCTATTCTAAGTACAATATGTCAGGGTTTCCCAGGGTTCATGATGGAACTGCAGAGGGTTCGTGAGTGTATCAAAATAAAACACTTCTTAAAAAGATGAAATATTTCATTTGTTTATCTGCATGTCATCAGAGGTATGAACTTAATTTTATTATTGATTTAATTTTATGGCCACACTTTAAATTAGGGTCCAATTTTCACTATTGACTATGACTTTTGCCTCAGTAAGCTCATAATTACTGCTTATTTATAGTTAGTATGGTAGTTGTTAAGTTTAGGTATTGGTGGGATTAAAGGATGTAGAATATGGTCATGCAGAATAAGGCATTAATATGTGCTTTATAAGTACTAATAAACAGCCAATATCCTAGTAATAAGCATGCTAATAAGCAACTTGTTAATAGTGAGAATTGGACCCTAAACTAAAGTGTAACCAATTTTATTATTGACCTAACATTCTCAGGGGTACTTCTGGTTCAGCTGACAAAAAAGTTGGGGAATCCATGCATTGCATGTAAATATGAAATTATGTGAATTTGTACATTTGAATGTGTTTTGAAGGACACACTGAGTGATAATTCAAATAATAATGAACGTGTTTGCCAGGAGTTGATTAGATGTGCAATGTTGCACTTGTGTTTCCTCAAAGTGAAAAGATTTCTGTAAATTCAGTGATCAAATGCTGTGTGGGTCTCAGTATTCAGTGGCTGCTGGTCTGTGTGTGCATTAAAGGATGCATTGTTTATGTTTTTTTTTTTCAAAGTGTCAGTAAAGACTTTTAGAAATGGACATTGTTAAAAATGTCTATTTCAAATAAAATCTGATCATTTGAAGATTTTTTATTAATCAAATAATCCTGAAAAAATATATTATAAAATATATTAAGGAGCACAACTTGTTTTCAACATTGATATGATAATAAATGTTTTGAAGCAGCAAATCATCATATTATAATGATTTCTGAAAGATTCATGTCATACCGAAGAAGATTGGAGTAATGATGCTGAAAATTCAGCTTTGACATCACAGGAATGAATAATATATTAATAGAAAACTGATATTTTAAATTGCAATAATATTTCATATTATTACTGTTTTTACTGTATTTTTTGATCAAATAAATGTAGTCTTCACCATCATTGAATGACTATCAATGAAGAAAGATGCTTTTTTTTGCCCACCGAATGGTGTAGTTAGTTAGGACATCTACCAGCAGGGCCTAAATGAACCATGCTATCCAACCAGTCCTTGGATACCTTGATTTATTGTTTTGTCAAAATCAGATTTGTGAAAAATGTTACAAAATTAGGTAGTTCACTTAAAGGGATAGTTAAAATGAAGTCATTAATTACTCACCCTCATGCTGTACCAACCCCGTAAGACCTTCGTTCATCTTCGGAACACAAATTAAGATATTTTTGATTAAATCTGAGGCCCCGTTTACACGAGAACGATTCCGGGTGAAAACGTAAAAATATTTTATCGGATGTGCCTTTCGTTTACACGGCAACGGCGTTTTGGGGACTTAAAAACGCAAAAAAGTGAAACCACCCTCCAGAGTGGAAATCTTAAAAACGCTCCACCGTCGCGTTCCCGTCTAAACGGTAAAAACGCAAATCTGCTCACGGTGGCTCTCGTCGCGTACGCGTTTACGTCACACGCATGCGCCAGTACAGGAAAATAACAACCAACATGTCAGATTATTTCCATACGTCGGACCTTCAAATTGCCCTGGCAGCTCTGAAAAACATACAAGAGTCTTTTCAGCAGTTGTACAAAATATTCTAAGATATTGGTGTTGTTGTGTGGCAGTGCTTCACATTGCCACCTAGCCGCCTGGGGTGCATACGACATCGAATTTCACACACTTTTGCGTCACCATATGCACGCGGATTTCCCAACCATAACGCTCGTCTAAACGGAGAAAAAAAGTGATAACTTTTGCGTTTTCTCTTTAGATCGTTTCCGTGTAAACATAGCCTGAGAGGTGGATCACTCCCCCATAGGCTGCCTAAGGGAATGAAACTTGACGGCCCAGAAGGTCATGGAAGAAAATGTTTAAATATTTCATGTGCCTACAGTGGCTCCACTATAAGTTTATCAAGCGACGAGAATACTTTTTGTGCGGAAAAAATACAAAAATAACGACTTTATTCGACTATTCCATTGCTTCCTTGTGGGCCTGAGACGAGAGTTCAAGAGATTTCCAGGACGCATGCGCGAGAACTGACGTTCTGAACTGAGAAGAAGAAGTAATTAATGACTTCATTTTCATTTTTGGGTGAACTATCCCTTTAATAATGAGTCATAAAAGAGTAAAAAATCATTACGTTCATTTATCACTTCTCATTTTGATGAACCGATGATATCTATTCTTAAATCCCAAGAATCGTTCTTTTAGTCTATGATGTTTTCAGTTGATGAATGAAAAAATATTTGTAGTGCGCCACTGCGCCTCTGATTCAATAAATCGCATTAGGGTTTGTGCTTTGTTACTTTTTATATGAAACAAACTTTCACGTTTAAAATTGTGTCAAGTTTATTACGAAATTCAATAAATACCATTTTGGGGCTCTTCAATATGGCGTGGCAGATCGCACTGCTATAGCACGAAATAAACATCAGAAGATGTTTAAAGAGACAGTACAACTTACTGAAATCCACATCATGTCTCATTAATCGCTCAAAAAGTGTTTCAACCAAGAAAAGACGTCAATGAAACAGTTTGTAAACAGTGTGACTTCGTAATGCTTCGTAAATGCTATGACTATGTAATGCTACATTACATTACAGAGCTCGATAGTTTGCTAGAAAAATGAACTATAGAGAGGAATATTTTGCTAAATATATGCACTATTTCATATTTTTACATTTATGTTCTTTAAAATTTCATGCATGTTTGAATAAATCCATCATGAAAATTGAAACGTTTTCATGATTTATTGACAGGGTTCCTAGTTTACAGCATTTGAGAGCTATTTTTTCCCTTGAGAAAATTTGCCATGTAACGTACCTCATGTGCAGTACATCCAAACGAATCGATATCGAATCAAATTAAATCAAAATTGAATGAATCGCAAGCTTGTGAATTTCTCTAATTGAATCTAATTGAATTGTGAAATTTGTGTGAATACCCAGTCCCAGCCCTAATAGCCTACAAACGATGAGCTGCAACAATATTAAAAATAGTATGGTAATAAAGTATTCTGAATAGCTTGAATAGTTGATATGCTCTCTTTCGCTTTCTCTCTCATCGCCATTTTACCATCTTCTCCCACTTACTCGAAAGCCTAAACAACATGTCTATTTCTTCTTCCAGGGCTCTAATTTTCCGTTGTCTCAATGAATGTGTGCGTTTCTGGTACTCAGCTTGCCATTGTCTTGTTTTCATGCAGGCATTCGCCCAAATTGCACTTGGTCGTGCTGCCTTCGATCCAGTTTGAGTAATGTGCCTGTGGTCTGGGTCAGACATTGCAGCTAAGTGGGTTAATGAAAGAGAGAGTAAGAGCGATAAATACTGAGAAAGAGATGGAGGGTAAGAAAATAGGGTGAGAAACAGACGGAGAGGTCGAGCTGCCTTTTTACTCTCTTGCTCTCTTTTCTCAAGCTGCTCTACAGGCGCTCCTGATAGCCGTTAGACTCAATCCTGGGAAAACAGGAAAGTCGTTAGTCGATCTGAAAACGTCTGATGATGTATCGCCCTCTTAAGATGTGCCGCTGATGATTAACGTGAGGTGACAGCGTTTTTTACCCACGTCAGTGGGGTCGAAGCAGCTGTCAATCAAGCTTGACACTGATTGACAGGGACCAGAGGGATGAGGACAGTGTGGAATGTCTTTCAGAGTGAAGCATCACTCAGAGATTCTGTTGGTGTGGTAACGGAGCCTCTGTTGGCATGGCAACGGAACATAGGGACACGAGGGCATTCTAGACTTTCAATGATAATAACTGCTACACAGAGATGGTGCAAATCTGATTTTGTGTCAGCCGTTGTTTCAGAAATAATGATACTTAGGCGGTAGACACCTTGCTTGTGTATACAAATTGTCTGACAATGTACCACTCTACATTGAACTTGTGTCTCTGTGTACCGACTGAGCAAACAACAAGCCTTAATCTATCATCCTGAAAACTGGGGAAATTTGACTTATAAATGTTAGTTTTCAAACAACAAAGATGATAGTCAATAAAAGCCTCTCAGGGATGGATGATGAAACAAGTTAGGGAAATGTGTAGTGTGGGTTTGTTGGTGCTCATTTGTTTTGTAGCTTTGTTGTGAATGAGTGAATATAGAGCTATGTTGTGTACTTTAGTCAGAGAAACAGAACAGTGTGTTATAAAGCCTAGACATTGGTGCTTTTTTAAAACTGTTTATTATAATATAAATGATAATTATGAATAATACTTTATTAATACATTTTATTTTATTATTATGTTTTAAATAAATCTTAAATCCGATTTCTACAATAATTTGGAAGAATCCTAATTTGATTCCAATATGATTTCACTTGTCTTAATAGGACAACATTTACCATTAGGATAACTTATATTCTAGTAGGATCTTTTTTTTGTTTACAGGATTCTTATTTGATTTTTGTTTGATTTCAAATTTGAAATACGACAAACTTTGCAAAGAAAGTAGGTGTAATAGGCATTATAGCTGCATGATCTCGATTCAAACACTCGCATAATCTTTTTCTTCAAGGACAGCGATTCGGCTGTGTCTATTAAACGCTTGACAAGTACTAACACATCGAAAAATCAAATCTTTGTTTGCGCTGTCGCTGAGCCAGAGAAAGCAGTTGTCATGATATGAAACAGTGTCACAAACAATCTTTTCAAGCACACAGTATCATTCATTTCTATGATACAAATATTCAAATTATCACAGAAGTACTGGGATAAAAGTTTATAGATCGGATATAAACAAATATACATTTTTTATCAATTACATCGTCACGCCAGTAGGTGCGACAAATGTCTAAAAACTCCATCTGTCATTGAATCATTTATTCCAAAAATGTGTTCAAAAACGCTGATTCATCCAGTAATGAAACAAGTATTTATGTGTGAGTCATTTAATCATTCATTCAAACCGATTTTTTAAACATTTTAAATAGACTGCAGCAGTTAATATTTTGTCAGAACCTCAAGTAAATGGCAGAAAAAAACAGACATATAAAGAAAAAGAGCTCTTAACTCACTGCTAAACTGAATAAAATTGAAAGTGTGTTTTCATTTTTTCGTTTTCCTTTGTGTAGAGCAGTAAACTGTCAGATAAAACTGAAAAGTAAAAGCAGGGTACAGAGTTCAAACTGTTGTCTGCTGAAGTGCACAAACGTTTGTGTGTAAAAAAAGTGGCAGCAGGAGAGATGGATTGACATGACACGGAGGTCATTATCCTGCACTGGTCTTTTCGCATCGGCTTTAACAGTATTGAGTAACAAATTAAGGGGATTTGGTTCCATTGTGTGTATTTGTGTGTATGTGTAATGGGTGCATTTATCACAGAGTTCATCTGTGTAATCAGGTCAAAAGGAATACCTTATGGCACAGGTCAGTTTGCTAACAGGCAAGTTACAGCTGAGTGTGCATGTGTGTGTGTGTTTTGACCCCCCTCCCCCTCATGGGGATGAATTGCCAGTTTATCAATGTGCACCTGTTGTAATTCACACCTCCATCACCACAGGAGTGTATTTGGCTCTCGTCCCTCGTACACTATGCTGGTTAAAGCTTAGCCTTAATCACAGCGCATGACTTCATTACGGATAGAGTTACAGTGACTTAATGAGCTCTTGTCCAGTCATGCACAGTGTCATAAGTCTCTGAGATGAGTGATATGCATATTTAATGGTGTAATTTCATTATGTCATTCATTATGTCGTTTAATGACATTCTGCTTCTTTGGAATGGAGGATATGGGCGAGAAAGTTGCGAGTAAGCGGATCTGTACGGCAGACAACAGTCAAAATATCATTATACCAAACACTGCAGTTCAATACCATATTTTGCTGTGCTGTTATTTTTTTTTTTTTTGAAGTGTGAAATACTGGATATATCAGATTAGCTGTCACCTAAGAAACGTTTGGTCTACATTTTCTTGCTGTCTGCTTTTACTGCAGGGATGCTCATTCCTATTCCTGGAGATTCACCGTCCTCTAGATTTTAATATAAAACTCAATCAAACATGCATTAATAGCTAATAATGATCTTTATGCCAAGGGGTCAAGGTTTATCTGGTTAGTATGTTCCAGGTAACCCCTGCTGGTAGATGCCGTAACTGTGCCATCTTGGGGCACAAATTGACGGCCGTTCAAAAGTAGACGTGCTTTGTGAATGATTTTTTTCCCCAAATGTCATATAAATCGCATTTTACAAATTTTTTTTTGCATGTGGTGGCCTTTTAAAAGTGTGAAATTGACTTATTCTTCACTGGCCTTATTCTGCCATTCATGTCAGGTCTCAGGATATAGGAAAGATCTGGAAAGATTGCAAACATTCACATTATATAAATGTAATAAAAATATATATATACAAAGTGTATGTATCGGTCAGGTTTTTCAGTTGAGTCTACCTAGAACCTCAGGCAGTAGTAATTTGTAATGCCTGATTAATCAAAAACATGTACAAAATGTAGCAAATGTATAAGCTAGCAGGCTAATCGCCTAGCGGTATGCAAAGCTAGTTTTCTGATCATAAAAAAATACAAAGAGCAAGAAATGTTTAATTTCACACTCTTCAGCTTCAGTTATATAAGGTTATATGCAGCATTATATAAAGACATGAATGGACATAAAACATAGGCTATAGTGATTTTGTAAGATTCTAATCATTTGGAGGCTTTCTAATCAGGCATTGAATAAAGAGGAATCATGCCAACTCAACGAACTGTTAATAACAGAAAATGTTGATTGAGCATCTGTGGCCTGAATATATTTGACCTTTGCAAATGATGTTTTGGACTAGGAAAAAGTGACCTGCTCATAGTGGTTGAATACCGGTAGTGGAAGTCCAAGTGATTTAAAACACGATCTGTGCCCTAGTAAACGATGTACTACACCACATCACAGCTCATGTTCGAATCTCAAACTACTTCCTCCTCCCTTTGGTGTCCATTAGCGAACGCTACATGGTGTGTTACAAAGCACCGAGGAGTGGACGATTGAGTGATTTGGGATGGGGCTCATTGTTTCATGGTAACCATGTGCTGATATTCATTTGGCCTAAACAAGGAACAGCTTGGTAATTAATTACCCATGACCAATGGGCAGGGGGGGTGAGCCAATGCTCGCGTGTGATTGGTCAAAACAGAAGCAGGCCATCACCAAGCCCTCAGGGGAGGAAGTGATCTCTCACCCGAAAACCTGCTCATCACTGCGCTCGTGTCTGTCAGAGTGTGTACGGTCTGATACAGATGTTATAGTTGCAGCCATTCATAACATTTACAGTATTTGGCGTACACTAGTAGTGCTGCTTTTCTTCCGCATCTGCTGGCCAAGAAAACTTTCCACGTAGAATCTCACACATCCTGTGTGTGTATGTATGTATGCATGTATGTGTGTGTATGTATGTATGCATGTATGTGTGTGTATGTATGTATGCATGTATGTGTGTGTATGTATGTATGCATGTATGTGTGTGTATGTATGTATGCATGTATGTGTGTGTATGTATGTATGTGTGTGTATGTATGTATGCATGTATGTGTGTGTATGTATGTATGCATGTATGTGTGTGTATGTATGTATGCATGTATGTGTGTGTATGTATGTATGCATGTATGTGTGTGTATGTATGTATGCATGTATGTGTGTGTATGTATGTATGCATGTATGTGTGTGTATGTATGTATGCATGTATGTGTGTGTATGTATGTATGCATGTATGTGTGTATGTATGTATGCATGTATGTGTGTGTATGTATGTATGCATGTATGTGTGTGTATGTATGTATGCATGTATGTGTGTGTATGTATGTATGCATGTATGTGTGTGTATGTATGTATGCATGTATGTGTGTGTATGTATGTATGCATGTATGTGTGTGTATGTATGTATGCATGTATGTGTGTATGTATGTATGCATGTATGTGTGCATGTATGTGTGTATGTATGCATTTATGTGTGTATATGTAAGCATGTATGTATGCGTGTGTATGTATGTATGCATGCGTGTGTGTGTGTGTGTGTGTGTGTGTGTGAACATGTCTGTTCATTTGGGTGTTTTTGTGCGTCTCTGTGTGCATCTGCTAGTAGCATTGTGTTTGTAGTGCTGCATGTTTTCATGACATGGGGGAGAACACTTTCTAACTCAAACGTATCTCATATTTACCTGAATTTATCTGCTATCATTTAAAGTTGTTTTAAAATCGACAACTGTGTAATTTCATAACTGTGGTACAACAATAGGTGGAGTGGATTGTAGCACCATTACAAAACATACATCGTTTAGATTTTGTGCGTTATTTTTAAATTAAAAAAGGTTAAAATATTATTGAACACATAAAAAATGAGCTAATGGGCTATTTTCTAGGTTTTATAAAGGGTTAGTTCACCCCAAAATGAAAATTCTGTCAGTAATTACTCTCCCTCATGTTGTTCCAACGCAGTAAGACTTTCGTTCATCTTCGGACCACAAATGAAGGTATTTTTGATTAAATCTGAGAGCTGGATCACTCCTCCATAGGCTTCTTAAGGGATCGAAGCTTGCCGGCCGAGAAAAGTTAAAGACATCGTTCAAATAGTCCGAGTGACTACAGTGGCTCAATCTTAAGTTTATCAAGCGACGAGAATACTTTTTGTGCGCAAAAACAAACAAAAATAACGACTTTATTCAACTTTTCATTTCCTTCTCTCTGGGCCTCGAGATTTCAAAAGTTCAAAAGTTGAATAAAGTCGTTATTTTTGTTTGTTTTTGCGCACAAAAAGTATTCTTGTCGCTTGATAAACTTAAGATTGAGCCACTGTAGTCACTCGGACTATTTGAACGATGTCTTTAACTTTTCTCGGCCGGCAAGTTTCGATCCGAGATCCGATCCGGCAAGATAGAAGCCTATGGAGGAGTGATCCAGCTCTCAGATTTAATCAAAAATATCTTAATTTGTGTTCCGAAGATGAACGAAAGTCTTACGGGGTTGGAACAACATGAGGGCGAGTAATTACTGACAGAATTTTCATTTTGGGGTGAACTAACCCTTTAATATTTAGGTCAAAGGTTGAATAAATGTTGTACACTATCGTTAAGGTGGGTACGATTTTTAATGTTTTTGAAAGAAGTCTCTTATGCTCACCAAGGCTGCATTTATTTGATAAAAAATGAAATACAGTAATTACAGTAATATTGTGAAATATTATTTCAATTTAAAGTAACTGTTTTCTATTTTACAATATTTTAAAAAGTAACTTATTCCTATGGTGGCTAAAGTAAAATGTTCATTTCCTTCAGAAATCATTCTAATATGCTGTTTTGGTGCTCAAGAAACATTTTTTATTAATATAAATGTTGAAAACAGTTGTGCTGCTTAATATCTTTGTGGAAACGGGGAGGCATTTTTACCAGGATTTTTTTTTTTTTTTGATGAATAGAACAGCATTTATTTGAATTGAAATAGCTTTTTATAACCATTTACAAGGCTTTTCTACCTTTGATAAATGTAATGCATCCTTGCTGAATAAGTATCAATTTCTTAAAAAAAATACTGACCCCAAAGTTTTGAATGGGAATGTACATCAAATTAAACTGAGAAATCTGCTGATTCAGATGACGCCAGCCGTTGTCACATAATATTCATTAACCTAATGCAAATCAAATTATAACCCAGAAGTGAATGTAATTTAAAAAAAAAAAAAAATTTTTTTTGTAAAAATCTTGTACACAGATATTTAGAGGTTGTACGATCACCTAGAATAGTAGATGGTCAAATATGACAGGGAATTTACCGCTGTAGTGTGTATAAACGTACCCTGAAAAATCGAAAAATTCTCACAAAAATCTGATTTAATACTGGGAAGCTTGATTTTGGCATCTATGCCTCAGTTGCAATCAGAGCAAACCGCTGCTGGCTGTTATTTAGGCGTCATTATGAGGAGAGAGGACTTCAGTAAAGGTTACAGCTCAGAGGCAGGAGTTCATAAACACTGCTTAATGGAATCGCGCTCACAGTGCCATATGACAGATACACCTTAGAGACTGGAGTGTGTGCGAGGTGTGTATTTGGGAACGTATGCTTGCACGGAAGCCAAGACAGAAATGCTGGCTAAATGTCTAAGTATGAAATGAGCTTAGTTAGAGGTAAATATCAAGTTGTTTCCCTCTGATAGTGTTATTTGCCTGTTTCGGTATATATGTGTGTTGCATGTACCCAGAGATTTGACGTAAGAAGGCAGGCCGCATACCTCCATAGTGTTGCACTGGATTACTAGACAGCCTAATCTCTCACTTTAAGTGTGATCTGTGTGTGAGTGCGCGTGCATGTGTGCGTGCGCTTCTTCTGTTACACGATATGTTACAAACCTCTGTCATCTCTTTATGCTGAATTAAATAACATTTTTGTGTGTTCCGGAAATTGAATCAACTGTCTCGGGTTTATTGGGATTCATTCTGTATAACTGCATCAATGAATGTTAATTCAGTTTCTGGTTGTTATCAAAGCTTTCCCACCCCGCTCTGAAACAGAGCTCGTATGAGATGGGAGGGAGTCTGTGATGGGCTTTTGTACAAACATTTTGTCGAATACATAATTTATTACTTCGCCAGGAAGAACTGAGATGGAGGACTGCGTCGACGCCTTATCTGTTTCCCAAAGCAATGAAAGAAACAGAGATGCGTTACAGGGCTCAAATGTACACACTTGTATTTATCATTTCACATCCTCTCTCGCCCTCTAAAACGTGCACAATGTCAGGATACCTTTGAATCACCTGTCGCACATGTTGTCGGCTAGCCTTCCTTGTGTTCGCTCTGTTTACTCGTGTCGGTTTTACTTGTAAGTCTTGCTTGGTTTGTTCTGGATTGCGGTAATCATGTTGGTTTGCTTCTAGTTTTGATCATCGACTGCTTTTAAGATCAATAAGTCATTCTAAGTGGCATTTTAGCTGACACCAACACACTTGCCCAGGCTTGTTGGAAGCTTTCTGACCATTGTAGCCAATCTGAGGCCCTTGGGGCCCTTTCTCTCGTCTTAAGCCAATTGTCAATCAGGCCTTAGGCCGCGCACAACTGTCTCGCAGAAAATCAAGAGAGAGCAATCTATCAGAGCAGGCAGATGCATGGATATTATACAGCACCACGGGGAATGTGCGTGTATATGTAACATTTTTTGTCGTCTGTGTCAGTTAAACTTAAGCGTTAGTGGTGGCCATCCAGCAAATGTTGAGCGACACTGGAATTCTTCACAATAAACACCCATATACAGTGACAACAAGCATAGATGCAGTTTGAGTGTGCAAAAATAAAACAAAACAAATATTACAATAGATGATGTATTTATTGAATATATAACAACTGAAATGATGTGTACATTTCTAATTCAACAGCTACATTAGTCAACAATGGTTCAGAATGAGATCAAAACCTGCCTTGAGCTCTTTGGGTTTAACATTAAGAAAAAACACCAGTGAAAAGCCGTGCCTTCATGCCAGTGTGACTGGCTATCAGTAGTAGTACAGTAAAGAAAAAAATAACGCATTTAATGACTATGCAGTTAGAAAGCTCCTAAACTTCAAGATATTGGGGCAAAAATGCCCCTGTATGAGTTTTTGTCTCATATTGAATTATTTATATCATATGTAAAGGGATAGTTGACCCAAAAATGAAAATTGTGGCATCCTTTACTCACCCTCAAGTTGTTCCAAACCTGTAGGAATTTCTTTCTTCTGTTGAACACAAAAGAAGATATTTTGAAGAATGTCACAAACCAAACAATACTATGGAAGTCAATGGGGTCCATCAACTGTTTGGTTAACCATATTTTTCAAAATAATTATTTTGTGTTCAGCAGAAGAAATAAACTCATACTGGTTTGGAACAACATGAGGATGAGTAAAAGGTGATACAATTTTCAATTTCACTATCCCCCCTTAAGCAATATCACATGAATGCTGTTTTTGTCCCAAATAGCACCAGTGCAAATGTGATATTGATTTTATACAACAGTTCAATAAATACGAAGTTAATATTGTGTTATGATTTAGACACAATATTGACTGTTTTTGCTCAATTTTGCCTACGAAAATATGACCTATAAAGCCACTATTGTGCAAAACTGTTGTGTGTCTCCGAGCAACAGACAGCGGTGTTTCGTTTCTGAATGACTTCGCGTTTTTAGCAAATCAATGAGGTGAAGTATTGATTCAGTGGCCCATTCATAAGTGGAGCCATTTACTTAATTCCTGAATGAATCGACCTGTTGAACTAATTGAATGAATAAGATACTCAACGACTTACTCGTTAAGACATTTACCGCCACCTACTGGCAGTTTTGGTTTCTTTTTGAGAGTATCATTTCATTAACAAAACAATTTCATATTTCCATATTATTAAGAAACCCATTTAAAACCTATTAATCCCATTTCATTATTTATGCAATTGTAATTGAAGTGTAAATGCAATCAGGCCACCTCTGAACTGCTAAACGGACTGTAAATATATCTAAATACTAATTCAGATGCAGCTTGTGAAAAAAAAAAACGTGGCCGTTGTAGCTTAAGTGTTGAATCAAGTAAAAAAAAAACTCTTGGTAATGTCTTTTTGATGCTTTTCTCATTTAACACATTAATGACTTTAAATGATCTTTTGGGGGTAATTTCTCAGCCAAAACTGATGTGTGAGCATTTTTTTTGATTAATAAGATTAATTAATCGGCGTATCATGTAGTTAATTAGAATCAAAATTCAATGGCTTGATCAATTTTTTAATTTTAGTTTTATTTCCAATTGAAAACGTGTTTTTACATTTGATGTGACGTGGTTTTAAAAAATAGTATGCTAATATACTAATAATATAATATTAGTTTTTTGATCGTATAAATGATGTTCCTCATGCTTTTAACCCAGAAACTGTGTAAACATCAAATGAAACTGGAACATGGATTTACACTGGACTTAAAGCCACCTGAGAGCACTTTCAGAAGTCTGCTACATATCACTGGTGTGTATCTGATATCCCAGCTGTCAATCAGCATTTCAGACGGTTCTGTAACATGCATTTAAAAAAAAAAAAAAAAAAAAAAACCTTCCTGGAGCTGACATTGAGCCTTGAGCTCCTTAGGAGAAAATGTGTGGGAGGTGTGTGTGTGTGTTTTATTTCATTTATTTATTTTTAGTATTATTGCAAGAGATGGTGGTTTCATGTATGTACACAATGTGTCTCTAAAATGCCTTTTTCAGTAGGCTGTGAATAGGTGTTACTATGGACTTTAAGACAAAATCTATATAACTGTGTCTGTATATAGCAGTCTCTGTTTGTGTGTGTGTGTGTGTGTGTGGAGGAAGGTTCATTTGAATAGTTGCTATGGAAACCAAGTGCTGTTAAAATGAGAGGCAGAGCCAAATAGAGCATCTTAGTCTCTCCTTGCTCTCTTGTTCACTCAGCTGCTGTTCTCCTAGTTTTCTATCTCCCTATCTAGTGCTCATCCTTCCGATCTGTGTGCTTCACTTTGCTTACCTCCTCTTAACGAGCTGATCATTAGAACGTTTTCTCTTTTCGCCACTACTCTCGTTCTGTCTCTGCTTTATTCGTTTAGTCTTCTAATTTTCTCTTTTCCGTTTTTTTGTTCAATTTCTTTTTGCAGCTCATCTCCATACTTTTCCATTCCCCCTCTACTGAGTTCTCGCTCTCTCTTTTTCTTTCTTTCTTTCTCTTTCTTCCTCCCACACTTTGTCCTCCTCCGTCTCTTCTCTCTTCTGCAGCAGAGAGAGCTAATTCACAATTAGCATGTGTACCTGCAATTAGCACTGACAAACCTCCAATAATTAGCCTTGTAAAAGCAGTCTTCCTTTTTCAAGCGTGTTTGCTTTCTTTCCGAGCAATGGTTCCCTTATGTTGTCCTTTCATCCTTTTGTCCTCCTCTTCACCCACCATGTTTTTCTTTACCTGTTCTTTAAAGACCCTTGAAATGAGTTATGTGGCTGTTAGTTGGCATGTCATTTAGTCTGTTATGCTCCAAAAATAGGCTGCTACTGGTTAAATATCTACTGTAATATAAGGAAATACATGATTTTAATGTCGCTTGCAAAAAAAAAAGATACTTTTTACACGCAAAATGGAAGAAGTCTGTTCACCAAGACTGCATTTATGTAATCAAATATGCATATTGTGAAATATTATTACAATTTAAATGAAGAGTTTTCTATTTGAATATATTTCAACATGTAATTTAATCCTGTGATGTCAAAGCTGAATTTTCAGCATCATTACTCCAGTCTTCAGTGTCACATGATCCTTCAGAAATCATATTCTGATATGCTGATCTGCTGGTCAAGAAACATTTCTTATTATTATCAATGTTCAAAATCATTGTTTTGTGTAATCGTTTTTTGTGAAAACCATTTTTTTTAAAATAAAAGTTCAAACAAACAACATTTATTTGATATAGAAATCTTTTGCAACATTATAAATGTCTTTACTGTTACTTTTGATCAATGCATACTTGCTGTATAAAAGTATTAGTTTTACTGACCTCAGATTTCTGAACGGTAGTGTATGTCTGCGCAAATTCCCGTTTCAATGAAAAATGTCAAGATATGAAACTGCACTAATCAAACAATTTTGTGTTTTTTAGTATGTTTCAGAAATTCCATCATTAGGTGCAGTAAGCGATTTATGAGAAACAATGTTGATATTTGAAATGAACCCAAACAAACACACCCCTTCCTTCATTGCCCCCCCCCCCCCCCCCCCCCCCCCCCGAAAATGCACAAACACTCAATGCAAGTGTGGATGAGAACTTTATCATAGCTGAAGCAAAGCAAAATAATGCTTCTGAAAAAAATGAACAAAGTGAAGATGACGAACAAATGACAAGGAAGAACAAAAAATAAACATACAGTACACAAGAATACAATCAAGAGTTCATTGTTAATCGTCAGCAGCACAGAAGCTCCAGACAAACAATTGCTGTGCCCGAAATCTCCCACTACTCACTATATAGTGAGCTCGCCATTTTGTAGTGCTGTCCGAATGTATAGTGATGAGTATTATACCCTATATAGTCCACTCAATGTATCCCAGAATGCATTTTGAAAAGTAGTGTACAACCGATGGTCACTAACCCAGGCCCTACCATCATACATTGCGCTGATCGTAAAAGACCTATCAGCATCATCTTCATCTTTAACTTACAATTTGACGACGTCTCGCTAGCGTAGCAAGAACAGCACGTCGTTTTCTGTGTCTAGAAATCCTGTTTCTTTTGCTAATCCGCAAAATCTTCTGAATCAAGAGAACAAACAAACAAAAAAGATAAATATTGAGTGGCATCTCCACAGAGTCTAAAAGCTGTTTTATTAAGAGTATTATGAGCAAGATATTTGATAACGTAGATCTGTTTTTTTTTTCCCTAATGTTGACAGGCAAGAGAAAACGGTGTGGCGCGAAAATGAAAATAAATGAAATATGTGTATTAATTTTATTTATGTTTATAAGTTATAATCATGTGTGGAGTAACGAATTATAACAGAAACGGCCAGAAATGACTTTTAATTTTACAATTTTGGAGAAATAAGCTCAATATAATGTAATGTATTTATAAAAAAAAAAAACTATTTAGCCCAGAGCTGGCTCGGCACCAGCTGACAGATGATGGCGCGTTTAATCAACGGCGCCGAGAGACGACCGAGTAGTGTCCGAAAGTGGTGTTTCTATTATGCTGGTGAGTCACTATATAGTGCTTTACTCCCTACCCCCTACATAGGGGTTAGGGAGTAGTGGTTTGAGTGGAGATTTCGGACACAGCCAATGACACTCAAAAACTGCCCAGTTATTATAGCTAACATTACAACAACAGCATGTGTTGTTGTTTCTGTGAAACACAGCAAAACCAATGTTACTCAATACTCACGTATGGAGCAGAAACAATGCTAATATTATTAACACGGGTCCTAAAAAAGCTCTTGCCTGTTCATAACCCCTTTTTTTTTTACAGTGATAGTCCTCTGACCTTTTCTCTTTTGTAATGTCTCTCAGCCATCTCTCTTTCTACAGTCTTTCTTCAAATCTCTCTCTTGCTCACTCGCTCTCCTCTACCATCATGAGTGTATACCCCCCCTGCTGCTGATTGGGTACAAGTGTGTTGTGCTGCTCTGTCCGATCCACTTTCAGAAATCGCTTACTGCACCTTTAACAAACAGACAGAAACGTATTCCCTAATAACTAACTTGTTTCACACCTCTGCTAATGAAAATGTCTCTAAATAACAATAAGTGTTCCTCAAAAACATCACAGAAAGATAACTGGCCAATGTCAGTTACTGTGTGTGTATTTGTTTGTGTGTGAGAGAATATGCTGTTTGCTGATAAATCATCTTGTATCTTATTCATCTGATTGCATTTGGTATTCATTGTGCACACATTACTCACCCTATTTATCTCTCTCTCTGTACACACACAGTTAATTTTTTCTCTCACTGTGTTTCACAATCTAGGTTATTTGAACTCTTTCAGCTCATTTTTGAAGTGCATGAATGTGTTGGCCAGGCTTTGTCTACACTGTAGGAACCAAATGTCCCCATAAATGACAGAAAATAGCATTAGTTAGCTCAGGATAAAAACAACTGATGTCAATGGCAAATCCCCAGTATAAAAAGCGTCAAATAATAATTTGGGGAGAAAATTGTCCTCAGATCTGACAAAACCTCCACTTGGGATGTTATTATTAAAGGTAAAAACTGTATTTTTATAAAAATGGCAAAATCCATCCTGACCTCTGTAAAATATAAATGATTATAGGCTTACCGTAGTGATTTAGGGCGAGATGGTTTAATGATGTACTCTCTCATTATTAAGTTGTTAATTTTGAAGAAAAAAGTTACATTGTAGCTCTAATTGTAAAAACTTTCTAAGTCTTTTGCATGTCCTTAGTTAGATAAACATAAGTGTTTACTGCTGCAAATGACCTCATTTCTCAAGACTGCCAGTTTCTGTGATTTCTGTCCAACATACGTCAATAATGAAGAGGACAGACCCTTGAAATGAGGTCACATGCTCTTTTTAAAACGACAGGTCTCTCGTCAGCTTTACTTGACTCAACTTTCACCAGCCAGAGTCAAGTTCAGATCATGTAGATTTGATGCGAATTCATCTCCCAAACTAAAGTTGTCTTTTTCTCTGTCTGCAGGGACTGTATCTTCACTCCTCCGCCATGCTTGTCAGCCTCCACCTCTCCTCTTCCCCTTTCTCCGACCGTCGCGTCCTGTCTTTGGTCTCCCTCGCTTCCTCTTCCAAACCGACCCTCTCCCTCTCGCTGCTTCTCCTCTCTCTCTTCTTCTTCCCCACCTGCGAGTCTCGCCGTGGAGGCGGGATCGGGACGCCCGGCGGAGAGCGAGGCCAATCGATCATCAGCCCTCCTCATTATCCTCCACCAGGAGTCAATCCAGTGGGTCCTCCCTTGCCACCAAAGTTTGCTCAAGGCCTTAGCATCGCAGTGATCCTTGTGGGAAACTCCAGCGAGGTGTCTCTCTCTGAAGGTCTGGAGAAAGAGGACTTCCTACACGTGCCTCTCTCTCCCAAAGTCGAGCTGGTCACAATGAACGAAACAGACCCCAAGAGTATCATAAACCGCATCTGTGCTCTAATGTCACGGAACTGGCTCCAGGGCGTGGTGTTTGGGGACGATACCGACCAGGAGGCCATCGCCCAGATATTGGACTTCATCTCGGCTCAGACGCACATCCCCATCCTGGGCATCCGCGGAGGCTCTTCCATGATCATGGCCGCCAAGGTATGACAGACGTTACTGCTACCTACACATTTTAGGGCATTTTAGGTGCAAAGGTTGTTCAGATGAGGATACATTTTGCTGCCTTTATAAGAAACTTCATTTTCGACAGATTCTAAAACACATCACAAGCATTTTTAGTGGATAAAGCAATCCCAGAATGCATTGTGATCAAGCAAGTGAAGCTTGTTCCAAGATGGTTTGCAGAGTTTAAAGATTTGCTGATTATAAATCCTAATGTAAATTTTTTTATTTCTTAATATTAGCACATTTATTTGACACTTTTAAAGGTTCCATTAGTTAACTACATTAGTTAACATGAGCCAACTATGAACAATACTTTTATTAATCTTAGTTAATGTAAATCTCAACATTTACTAATATTAAAAATCAGAAATGATATCTGTTAACATCATGTATGCACGGTGATCCAACAAATTTGAACATTGAACAATTAACTAACATTAACAAAGATTGATAAATTATATAAATCCTTGTTAATCCATGTCTGCTAATATGTATTTATTAGAGGGAATTTTATCAATCTTTTCAATATATTTGAATGATATACACGTATATATGTCAGTTTTGAATTTAAGTCTTTCACCATTCATGTAGATAGGAACTATATTTGTCTTTTAATTAAATATGAAATGGAATTTTTTTCTCTGTTGTACCGTATGAAACCGCTTCTCGAACAATAAAATAGTATAGGGCGGGGCTTCATTTTGTCCACCAGGAATTGACTGGATCTTTGTGGTTTGCTACTGCTGTGATCTCATATTAGTGACACGTTGTCCCCCCTCGGGCCGAAAAATCTCATCAGAGAAGAGAGATCATGTTCTCTCAATGTTATAAACAAATGTTCTTTTAAACCCTGTTTAGACCTGGTATTAAGGTGCGTTTTGGTCGATCGGATCACAAGTAGACGACGCTAAATACAGGTGTAAACGGGGTCCAAAACATTGTGAGCTTGTCCACTTCTAGAGGTAGTCGACAACACATTAGACTGGATTGCTTTCGTGGTGTAAACGCTCATGTGGTCGAATGCGTTCGAACAGCCGCAAAAGAGCCTTCTCTCCGCCTACTGACCTAAGGCATAAACATTATGGGAAGCGCGCTAGACAGACGGGATTTAAACTTTGTCGGCTGAATAACCAAGTTTGGTTTGAAGATAAAAAACGCACAATGTTCTCTCACCATTCCTGATTTCTAACACACACTCACAGCGTTCGGCTGGTCTTGTGGGTGTCAGAGCAGAAACGAAAGCTTAAAGGGGTCATATAATGGTACATGCACTTTTACAAGTTGATTGTACTGAAATGTGTGTTGGCAGTGCCTGTACACAACCATCATAAAATGATAAATCCAGTGTTTTTGTTTTAATCTCCTTATATGTTTTCCCCTGCCTCAAATTGAGCCGTTCGATTTTGTGACGTCACACGCTCGGAAGCCCCTCCCACGATTGTTGATTGACAGCATCGTTTCAACACAGACCCGCCCTCGCTCGTGAGGGAGCTGTCAATCATAGTCTGCGCGGACCGGCGTATCATTGTTGATATGCTGGAGCACTGTCTATGAGCAGAATGGCGTCTAAGCGATTGTGGTGTTCTGTTCTTGGGTGTAATAACGAACACAGCAGTCATTTTGATGTTCCTAAATCCGAACTGCTGAAGACGCAGTGGCTGAGTTTGTTTTCGAAGGGAATATTCCCCACGAGCAACGTCAATGCTCTCATGTTTGCGCGAATCATTTCTCACCAGACTGCTTTATAAACGAGGGTCAGAATGAGCTGGTTTTGCTAAGAAGCTGCTCATGAAAAAAGGATCGGTACCAGCTATTCGTGTTCCTGCTGAACCTCTAGAACAACTGAAGTGAGTGTAACGTTTTATTAAACTTTATATTAATATTTATATTAATCTTTGCAAATCGCTAGCTGCACGCTTCACAATGAATGCGTCTAAGGTTTACACTTAGGGTACATTACGTCATGTTTTCTATGTATGACGTTCTCAATATAATTCATAATCCCACGTTTATACTGAACAACGCGTTATGGTTATTGTGTTACAAACGGTGTACGCACAGAACAGAGAGGCGGGGTGAGCAAAGCTCATTATCATTTAAAGTCATATGCACTGAAACGGCGTGCTGAAAACAGAGCTGTTTTTAACCAAGTAAAATAAGTGTTTTCTTACAATACTAATGAGAATTTTTAATTAAAGTATATTACAAACTTTTAATTTAGACCCTAAAGAATCATACTAGCTTGTACAAAAATGGCATTATATGACCCCTTTAATGCTCGTCTCTGTATGTTTTTCCGTCGTCTCCGGGCGCATTCGTATGTAAATTACTTCAAGCTTATTTCGTCCATTAGATCAAAAGATCTGAAAAAGCCCATACATTTACCCTTCCCACAAAAGAAATGATTACAAAAGTGGTCGAAAGTGGACAAAAGAGACGGATTAAAACACGGATTAATAACATTTCAATGTTATCTGGTCTTTAATAATGTTCTTAAAACATTAGCAAAAAATCTTTATTTATAGATCCTTCATGGAACGTTTTTTTCTGAAACTTTTTAGTTGGACATTTGTCTAACCTATTTTAAATGTTTCTTCTTGTTCAGAGAACATTTAAAAGTAATGTTCCCTTAACGTTAGCATGACCAAGAAAAAAACGTTTTGAAGTTTAAAAATTGAATTCAGAAATAGCGTTTTCATAACTTCATGGGAACGTTAGCAAAACGTTGCAAAATTTGTCTTAGCCGGGGAGCTGCAAGTGAGAAGGGAAGTTATCGTGAATTAAAAATAAATAAAAATGATGTGCATGGATAAATCATTTATAATTAATCCTCAAATATTCCATAGAAAAAAAACAAGAATGGCCAAATTTGATTTCATGGTGACTTTAAACCACAATGTTTAGATAACTAACCTTAAAGGGATACTCCACTTTTTTTGAAAATAGGCTCATTTTACATGACGTAATGATATGACGCAGCGCCTGAAAATAGGCTACCTTCCGTCAACACAACGGAACTATTTTCAGGCGCTGCTTCATATCATTACGCCTGCTGCACTCATGGTACGGCAGTAAAGTTTCTTGATTATTACGCAGGAATGAGAGTATAGTTCCTATCAGCCTAGAAAATCGCAACTTTACATTTTCCGTCGGTCTTAGTGCACGATGTAACTACAGAAGAGTCAAGTTTTAAATAGGAAAAATATCGAAACTCTTTGGTCCTTTTTTTTTTTTTTTTTTTTGAAATGCTAATGGTCTTGTCCACTTCAATGATGTATGCTAAGCTATGCTAAAAGTTGTACCACCAGAACCGGAGATCGGCTGAATGGATTCAAAAACGGTAAAACTCAACAGTTTAACTCTGGGGGAGTTGTAAAATGAGCCTATTTCCAAAGAAAGTGGAGTATCCCTTTAAAGACACATTGCGTGCTTCACATGAGTGGCAGTAAGTTGTGTAGATCATTCCAGAGAACGTTTAATTAGGATGCTTGGAGAGTAGCTGCCTGTGTAGACAGTAGACTCACTCGGGTTTGGAACAGAGCCACACTGCCTTCTTTCCCCCCCTCAATATCTTTGATTCCTCTCATGCATGTCTGTCTATACACATACATCCACATGTTCCTCTCTTTCTCTTTCTTTTCCGCCAAGGTCAGAGTTGTAGCAGACTTGTGCCTGCTGTTAAGTCAGTGGAGGTCTGAAGTGCTGGAAAGAGATGCGACAGAACGCATAGTGTTGTTGTGTACTGTCAGTGCTGTCGTGAACTACCCGCAATGTGCTTCATTAAGAGGACTGTGTTCCAAAGAGGCAGAAGAAAATTAGAGGGAAAATAAAAGCTATGCAGATTTGTTTTTCAAAAGACAATGTTTTTTTTCTCTCTCTGGCCAATAAGAAAGAAGGTAATAAAAAAAAAAAAAGATGAGACGGAGGGAGGGAGAAAAGTGCAGAAAGAGAAGGAAATGTCAGAGGGACTTTTTGTAAATGCCACACAGTAAAAAACAGGGAGTCAAGTACATTTATTTTGTCATCTTGGAGAAAAAAAGGAGAAACGGATGGGGACGATAACTGCAGACACCTCGCATTGTTAAATACAACGTGAAGACGAATATCACCTAGACTTTAACACAACATTCTCAAGCTTTTTGCAGCTACATGCATAATCACGGCCGTCCCAAGGAGGCTTATTTTTAAACAGTTTTCGCAAACTCCGCACACCCAGGGTATCTCGGGGTGTTTAACGGGGGCAGCCGTTACTGCTGAAACCAACCTGGTTGTAAATCAGTGACCCCCATCCTGAACAGCCTTTGCTTTAATGGAACAGGTTTCCATTATATTTCTCAAGAGAGACACTATTTATCCAAACACAGACTGCAGTTTATTTCCAAGGAGAAGTTCAGCTCAGATCAGTTTTCCCGATTGGTGCTTCTTTGATGTTGACGGCTGCAGATGGTTGATGTGTCAAGATCTCGTTACAGAGAATCATGCTTGATATGAACTGAAGATTGAAATGTGAACGGTGGACGTGATACTTTTTCACTGGATGAATTTTAGGGACTGACTGAGAATATGAAATATATTGTCAGGCTGGAGACTAAAAATATAAACAAATCAATTATTCTCAATTAAACATATATATCAATACGAAGAAAATTCTTAGTAATTACTTTATTGTGGCAGATGAAAGCATAATAGACAAAAGTGGCTTTAGAGGTTTTTTATTTCATATCATTGAATATACTTCACAGGTCTACTGTCCAGTGTTGTTATTATTAACTAAAATTAAAATGTAAAAAATATTTGAAAAATGTTTAAATGAAATAAAGCTGAAACAAATTATAAAAACTTAAGCTTAATAAAAAAAAATTGTGCTGTCAAGGCGATCAATCATGATTAATCGACTCTAAAATAAAAGTGTGTGTCTATATAATATATGTGTGTCTATATATTATTGTATTTATATATATAATGTGTGTGTGTGTACATGTATGTGTGTATATAAATACATATACACACAAATATATATGTAAATATAATAATATATATATACACATATATATTATAATTTTATGTTGGAATCGATTAATATTTCAATAATAAAATAATATTTGCATTGGAAACCAACTAAAAATAAGTCGAAGTACTAAAATTACAAAAATGATTAGAGCATCTTCCGTATACAGTTACTTATTTGCACTTATTGGCGTACCTTCTCCATCCTAAATGCACCTTAAAATATATTCTATAATAGTTTACATATATGTATATTTATACTTGTATTACTGTTTGCACTTTTGATTAGATGCTTTTGTATTTTATTGGTTTTGTCCTGGACTCTATGCAGTGACCAGTAGTTGCAGTTGAATCTAATCTAAAAAAAAGAAAGAAATTGAAGCTAAATATATAAAAAAAACTAATGAAAGTGACACAAGCATATAACAAAATGACTAAATTAAACTTAAATAGAAAAAAGTACATATAAAAATAAAAGCTATTCAAAATATGAATAAATACTATAATATTCTATAAAAAATAACACTGATACAGTCCACAATCTTTACAGTTCACAATCTACCGTTTTGCAGTTGAATTCCAGTTCAGTCTGTCCGAGGTTGACTAAACAGCCGTCCGCACAGGACGTGTTCTTATATTTTGATTATGACTTTTTAAAATTGTTATTTAATTGTCGGTTTAGATATGCATTGTGATTGTGATCCAAAACACTGGAATAAATCAACCAGAGACTGATTCAGAATGAACTGCCAAATGCTTGATTTCCCCCATGATCATGGGTCATTGGTGCTAAAGTAGACATGAACCTCGTGGTTAAGACTTGCAAAATACAATAACTTACTTTTTTAATTGTGTGATTTTAATGTCTCCCATTAAT
The DNA here is from genome assembly GCF_029890125.1 of Rhinichthys klamathensis goyatoka. NCBI lineage: Eukaryota > Metazoa > Chordata > Actinopteri > Cypriniformes > Leuciscidae > Rhinichthys > Rhinichthys klamathensis. Next base: position 717,056 of record NW_026606612.1, read on the forward strand.
TTTAGATGTACATAGATCCGTTTTAAACGCATTGGGAATGTTCAACTCGTCTGTCAGCAATCTCTTTGTTCTAGATCTATTTTTTGCCATATCTGCAGGGTGTTACAAGGAGAGGAGCTCTTTTTAGTGTTGGTGAAGGGCTGTTAAAACATGCCACATCCTCTCGTAAGCCACTGAGGAGCTCGATAAGGGGCTAATTGAATTAGCGGAAACATTTTACCATGCTTGATGCCTTTCCAACCACACATAGCCTACATAATCGCACCGTTATCTTTCTTTTATGACTCTTCTTCGTTCCCAAGAGCAGTGGAGTTGATGGAGATATATAGATTTGTATTATATAGAGGCAGAAATGGGGGGAAAAAACGATAAAATCATCTAGTATACGCACATAAGCCATTATAAGCATTATTAAGACTTGTTTCTAATTCTGTGACTTTACCCCGTGACGTTGGACTCCGTCCACCATACTAACTCTAGGCAAGCATTGTGCTGGCTTATCTGTTCCATGTGCGAGTGTTAATGGGGAGTCATAGGAGCGCTGGGATACTTAACGAGCGCAGTCGCACTGCTAATTTCATGCTTAATGGGAACACATGCAAATTCAGCCTCTCTCACTGGCACATGGAAGCATTAGATGTGCATGTTAGGTATAGCAGGGAGAGTTTAGATGCACCTGCTTGGCCGGTTCATCCAACACATTTGCTCACACACACACACACACACACACACACACACACACACACACACACACACACACACACACACACACACACACACACACACACACACACACACACACACACACACACACACACACACACACACTCACACTCACACTCACACTCAGAGAGAGCAGTGCATTCTCTTCTGCATTTGCATTTTCAGTCATTTGTGTCTGCTATGTTTTAGTATGCCACATCTGTCCATTTCATTTTTTTCAAATGTTTTATTTAATCAGTTGAAACTGTTGTGAATCCGCGTGACTTCATTTTTTTGCATATGTGGTCACTTTAGAGTCTGTTATTCTGCAACACTGATTTACAACACAGCAGGCTTCAGAATTTTCTTCATTGAAAAACTAGGAAACAATCTAACCTAATAATTTTAGTTTAATCCAAACGGAAATATATAAAATAATTACTATAAAATCTAACTTTTCTCTAACATAAAGTTTTTTTTAATCTTTAAATATAATTTTAACATTATGACATAAAATCAATCAAAAATATATTTTAGATTCTACAATATTTCTCAGTCACTAATCAATTAAGCAAACTTGTTATGACATTGGCATGTGAATTCCTCTTGAGTGCTGCAGTCATTAACACTAAATGGGGACAAACCAAATACTAAAGGCCCGTTCACACCAAGAATGATACCTATAAAGTTAACTATAACAATAACTAGGCTATATATTAGCGTCCACACCAGCGGACGACATCTTTCTGTTTATCTGCGCTGCAGTTTTGTCGTCTGCCGCTTTAAATGCTCGAGCTCTTTAAAGCAGGATGGATTCTGATTGGCTGTCATTTGTTTTTATCGTTCATCAGCTGGAAAAAAAAATCCTACTGAAAGTGATTCCAAGGATATCGTTCCTCTCTGCCGTTTGTATTGTTATAGTTGGACTAAATGGTGTGGTGCAAAATGGGAATATTTCCACTGGTGGCCTCACTAATGGATAGTGTTTTGAAAGCTGACGTATCAATGTCAGGCTGATATTATCAGTGCCTTTTTTCAAATGATCCTCCAGTCCACGTCTCCAAAAATCTAGACACTCTGCTGAAAAAAAAGAAGTGTTTTTGATTGAAAGCCTGTTGCTGTCAGCATCGCAGGGGAAGCCATGCAACACTTTTGCATTTGCACCTTGCAAGCGAAAACTTGTGTTGTGACCCATGTTTCAGTGCTGTTTCTCGCTGGTGTCACACGATCTCATGAATACAGTAGTTATGATCACACACTGCTAATGTAGGAAAGCACTATAGTGCACGTCTACATCACATCCAGTGACACTGACTCATCTTGTAAACCTAGAATAAAATATAATTGAATTCCACTTAAACATTATAAATAATAATAAATAAAAACATTATAGAGAAAATATTTTTATATATAAATGTTTTATTTTTCATATATATATATATACACTATACTATTCAAAAGTACGATTTTTTTAATTTGCAAGAAGTCTCTTATTCTCACCAAGGCTGCATTTATTTGATAAAAATACAGTAAAACAGTAATATTGTTAAACATTATTACAATTTTAAATAATTGTTTTCTATTTGAATACATTTTAAAATGTAATTTATTCCCAATTTTCAGCATCATTACTCCAGTCTTCAGTGTCACATGATCCTTCAGAAATAATTCTGAAACGCTGATTTGATGCTCAAGAAACATTTCTTAATAATTCTGAAAACATTTTGCGCCACTTAAAATTTGTATGGAATTTTTTTTCAGGATTATTTGTAGAATAGAAAGTTCAAAGGAACAGCATTTATGTCAAAAATTTATGTGTGAAAGTCTTTTTTACTGTCACTTTTGATATATTCAATGCAGCCTTGCCCCACATTTTTGAATGGTAGTGTATATAATAACTTTTTATTGCAAATTAAAATTATATTATTGTTATGCTAATTTAAGTGAAAAGGTGAACTAAAAAATAAACCATGAATTTAAATTTTATTCTTAGTATTTCTTGTTTCCTTTTTCTTTTAATGACAGCAGCACTCAAGCTGAATTTATTCCGCAGTTTTGAGCAAAACCTGATGATCATGTTTTTCAGCGTGATTTAATATCGATCCAAAGAACATCTGACCATTCAGATTCTCAGCTGTTCTCTATTGCGTGTCTCAATGTTTCATTGGTTTACAAAAACATAAACCTTTTCATTTATTTCAAGGTTTAAATTGGTTTTTGAATCCCGGATTTTCAATGTTGCCTCAGACGTGGAGCATTTCTAAGTCTGAATGCAAGAAAACACCGAAACGAGTGAATGCTACTCGGAAAAAAAAAGCAAGAATGGATGGAGAGAAGGAAGGATGAATATGACAGCTGGAGAGGGAGGTAGAAAAAGACTAGGGTGGGAGAGAGAGAGATAGAGGAAAGGAAGAGGGGACTGTTTTAAAATGAAACACGTGGGTGTGAAACAGAGGAAGAGGAAGGCACTCAACATGCAGTTACAACACGCTTACATCTAAATCGAGGCATTCGAAAAACACAAAAAAACATTGAAAGAGATGAAACGTGACTTTTGGAGAAATTTAGCATTAAGCAATGATCACAGAGGGGCAAACAAATATGTGTATAGGACAAACTGAACGAGAAAGAGAGAATATAAAAGAGCTACTGCGATTCCCGAGCACGGATGGGGGAGTGAACGCATTGTGCATGTGAACGGACGAGAGAGATGTGTGACATGCCACAGGAGGTGGTGGTTAAATAGAGGGGATTGAAGAGTGTTTTCAACCCTGTCTTTTTCTTAATAATTACTTTTACACCCTCTCTCTCTCTTCCACTCTCTCTTTCTGTCTTTCTCTACCCAACCCCAAACACACTCTGTGGGCTGCATGCGTTGGCATGGCAACCGCTGCTACATACATTTCTATATATATGTAGAAGGAAAGCGAGAGGGAGAAAGAAAACGAGGGAGTCAGGAAAAGGCAGAAGAGGAGATTTAGAACGTTTCAATTGCTCTGTATATAAATGTAGTCGGTATAGGGAACAAGTGTGCATCGATATATCATTTCATTGGAAGTGGGCAGGGAAATTCACCCCCCATTCATGGTGTAACCCGCTTATACATGAAGTTTGGGCACTGAAATAGTTTTTATTCACCTCAGGTTTGGTTTCTGTTCATGAGTTAAAAAAGGTTTTTGGATGCCCTTATTAACCCTTATTTCCCAATCATTTAAAACTTAATTTAGGGATTTGAGTATGACAAACTAAACTGATTAAGTTTAGACATTTTTATGTTTTTGAAAGAAGTCTCTTATGCTTACCAAGGCTGCATTAATTTGATCAAACATACAGTTAAAAACTGCAAGATTATTATTAAATATTTTAAAATTTAAAATAACTGTTTTCTATTTCAATATATATTAAAATGCAATTTATTCCTGTGAATCAAAGCTGAATTTTTAGCAACATTACTCCAGTCTTCTGTCACATGATCCTTCAGAAATCATTCTGATATGAAAGAAACATTTCTCATTATTATCAATGTTGAAAACAGTTTTGCTGCTTAATATTTATATGGAAACCTTGATACATTTTTTTCAGGATTTTTTGATAAAAAGAAAGTTCGGTAACACTTTACTTGAAGGGGTGTACATAAGACTGACATGACACCTTCATAACCATGACATGACATATGTCATGAATATGAAGTAGGGTTTATGCATGTTTATGACAACTGTCATTAAGTGTCTTTCGCTCAATAATTACATTTTGAATGCAAATATGACATTGTTTAAGATGTCTTTGTTATGACACCTTGGCATAAACCATAACATCATAACCTGTCAGTGTCTTTGTCATGACAACTTGACATTAAATTAAGTTAAACTGTCATGTGGTTGGTTTTGACATTGGCTGTCATAAGGCCATTATAACTGTGTCATGAATATTTTTCGTGACCTCAACTACAGTGGTACAAATTGAATTTGTCATTAAACAGTTATAATGGCTTCATGACAGCCAATGTCAAAACCAACCACCTGACAGTTTAATGTAATGTTAACCAATAAAGCTAAGTGGTTTCTTAAGTTTGATAATTAATCTGCTATGTCATGTTTATAACAGGCTGTGTTGTCTTAGTAATGTCAAGTTGTCATGACAAAGACACTGACAGGTTATGATGTATTGGTTTATGTCAAGGTGTCATAACAAAGACATCTCAAACAATATCATATTTGCATTAAAAATGTCATAATTGAGCGAATGACACTTAATGACAGTTGTCACAAACATGCATAAAACTTCCTTCATATTCATAACATGTGTCATGTCATGATTATGAAGGTGTCATGTTAGTCTTATGCACACCCCTTCAAGTAAAGTGTTACCGAAAGTTCAAAAGAACAGTGTTTATTTGAAATAGAAATCTTTTGTAACATCAATGTGTTTACTGTCACTTTTCATCAATCTAATGCACCCTTGCTGAATAAAAGTATTATTATATATATATTTTTTTACATAGTACTGACCTTAAACTTTTGAATGGTAGTGTATATAATTATACATATTTTATATATATATAGAATAGAACATGATAAATGTATTAATGTTATATTAATTGAAATATCTAATCATGTTTTTTTACGTATACGGTATTATATGTATGTATAATATGAAAGTATGACCATTAATCTTTATATTTATAGTATTATATTTATCTACATGAGTTTTTGTCATGCATAAAACCTCTAACCTGTGGATTCCAGTGTTTGTGCCAAATGAGCCATGTTTCTTTTGAATGAAGTGAACGGCTCAGTGTGTAGGGAGCAGTAAGAACAGCATAGGGACCCTGAGAATTGGAACACAGGTTGTGAGTTATTGAAAGGCCAAAGCATGAATCAAAGGTTGCGCTCAGGCTAAGAGACCATTAAACACACACTCTTCAAAGCTCTCTGCTCAGATGGGAGGGCAGACATGGGAGAAGTGGAGGAAATTGTACAGTGTGGTACATAATAAAAGTTAAATATTAGTTTTAAGCCTCAGTGTGGCTTGGTTGAATACAAGTACAAGGCAGCACTTGTGGTGAAATGTTGATTTCCACAGAGAATAATTTTGAGGGGAAAAAATCAGATTTTTTAAAATTGTAAAATTATTATTATTAACAACAAAAAGCATTATTACATACAAATACAATACAATATGTAATCTGGAGGGTTAAAAGGCAAACATGTGAAGCTATATTTTCAAGGCACTTACATGAAATATTAAAGCTCCCCTGTAGTAAATAATTTTATCCCTTAACATTTTTTCCTGTGAAAAAAATTCTTCATGCCTTAAAATAGCTTGAATGCAACTCTATACCATTGTCTTGTTTAGTATACGCGGATCCATGAATATGCTAATTATCCCCGCCTCCACTCACTCACACCAGCTCAGAGATTCACTCGGCCAACTTACTGAGGTAAACGCTGCACAATGGTATCACTCTTTACAACGTCAGACCAACGCTATCTCACGACCAATTCGTACGAGTGAGTAAAAGGTGGCTAATTCGTACAAATTTGTACAACCTCACTCGTACGAATTGGTACGATTTGTCTAAACCCCAGGGGTGGGTAGGTTTAGGGGCGGGGTCAGGGGTAGGCCATTCGTACGAATTCATACGAATTTGGCAAGTCGTAAAATATGTACGATTTAGCAGAAATCGTACAAGTGAGGTCGTATGAATTTGTATGAATTAGCCACCTCGTAAAATTTGTATGAATTGCCGTGAGATCGGGTTGGTCAGACACATAACGGTAATTAATATGATTAGCTTTTTGCTTGACTATCAAACAGATAATACTGTGTTGCTAATGTTACACAAACCATGTTAAATTAAAAACACCACACCACCAAAACCACAGGGGGCCTTTAAGTAAAAAAATGTAAAACCATATTAATCGGCATAATCTTTCTAGGTGGATAAACTATGGATATGCATTATGGATATAATTCCTGTAATTGGAGTTTGTTCCATATAAACAGTGTTTTACAGATTATGGACCATGCAGATTTACTAAACAGGGGAAATTAGCATGAGAGCTAAATTCCAAAACAGCGCTGATGGGAGTGGAAAGTTCTGCAGGTGATCCACTGACGACACACACATTAAAGAACAGACGCAGCCGGATCATTTCCATAATGACCAACACAATCTACCAAGAGCAGCGCAAATAGCTACGTTCACACTGCAGGCTGAAACGACCCAATTTCGATTTTTTTGCCCCTATGCGACCTGTATCTGATCTTTTCATGACAGTCTGAACGACACAGATCCGATCTTTTCAAATGCGACCCAAGCCACTTGGGTATGTGGTCCAAATCCGATATGTATCCGATCTTTTGAAATGCGACTTCAATCTGAACGGCCAGGTCACATGTATCCGACCCGCACGTCATTGATATGAGACAAACGTCATAATTCTGCGTTGAAATAGGCGGGAATTGACCGTTGAGTACTCTTCTGCGCATGCGGGTCACTTCTGGGTCATTTCACGTTCACACAGGAGATCACAATAGGTCGCATTTAATTGGAAATGTGAACGGCCTTGCAAAAGAATCGAATTTTTTCAAAAAATCGGAATTGAGCATTAAGCCCCTGCAGTGTGAACGCAGCCTTAAGGCCTGTTCACACCGGGACGAATATCGGCTCGCGTTATTCGTCAGCGTTTTTCAACGCGTTTTTTGTGTTCACACCCAAGCGATTTTCGCTGACGATGAGCCGAGTGAACATGCAAATTCATTCCCTGACATTAGATGGCGCTTAATGTAAAACAGAAATACCCCGGTCCACAAAGTGGCGCTGCGCAACTACGCTTCTGACACTCGCTTGTCACTCAGAAGAAGAGAGCAAGTTTGTCGCGTTTGTCATATAGTTCTTTATTGTCGTTGGTGTCTCTTTATAAAGACACCAACAAGACCAGCAGCTCTACATTCATCTACCTTGCATCTTCCTCGTCTTATTTCTTCCCGGCAGAGTGTAGACGCTGTATATCTTCTTCGCCATTACGTATGTGTGCTCGGCAAGACCGTTTTGTGTTTGAGCGCCCCCAAGTTGTGTTTTACTGTAACTTCAGAAGCTCCAGACACGTGAGCAAAAGCGCCAATCTCATTGGTCGGATAGTTTTTGACGCGGCGCGTCAAACCAAAAAAACGAACCCCAGGCGTTTTTTAAAAAATGACACTTTTATGCGTGGCGTTTTACGCGTCGGTGTGCACACTCGCATAGGCGCCCTTTGTTTAGTCACGAGGCGTTAAACGTCTGCGAATAACGCGCGCGAAATTCGTCCCGGTGTGAACAGGCCTTTAGTGTCTGGTTTAAGACAGTCTTTTTTTGGACGGTAAATAATGGTGCAAATACCAGTAAATTGACTAGTGCAAACCTTAGTAAATCACCTTGCGTTATTCATTTAAATACTCTCCTACCATACATTTTGCGTCTGATAGGGAAACTCCTACAAATGCATATAAGGTCAGCTGCAAACATAACTGTGTCCACACCTTTTCAGTGCAAATTTTTCACTGCGCGTCTTTAGTAAATCCTGATAGTAGTTTTTTAACGCCAAAAGAGGCTCAAGCTGTTAGTAAATCTGGCCCTATGTCACCTCTCTATCTAGTAACCTTGAGATTATTCTAAAAATTATTATATTTACCTGTTTTACCTGTCATGAAAACAAAGTTGAAAGATTGGATATTACACAAGACTAAAATAAAATACTCTGTTTACACATACTTTTGAAACGGTGCATTTAGTTTACTGCCATGTGTCTTATACGTCCACAGTAATTGCCTCACTGTAACCTCAATTTTTGCTTGTTTCAAGGGGCGAGTCATTATTTTCTGTCGTTATTGACATATGCCATGAATGCTGTGAATACAGCTTAACTTGAACCCAAAGAAGTTGGAATTGTTCCTCTGCAATGCCTCTTCATAGCAACAATTTAAATTGCATACACAAATACTTTTGTCGTGTCTCCAACATAGGCTAATAAAGTCACTTTTCTGCGCTGTGCAGCCAGTGAAATGCATTGTCTTTCAGCCCGAATTCACATTCTGCGTTGGGGAGATAGAGACGGCGCTATTGTTTTCTGTGATTAGGCTGTTGATTAGATCCTGTCCATAAGCCCCTGGTATTAAACCATCATCATTGTTTCCCAGCTGTTGCAGTGGGGAGCAATAAGGAGCTTGTGAGCGCTGAGAGGTGAAGGCCAAAATTGATGAACGGGTTACTTGTTCATCCCTTCACTCTCCCCCCGTGGAGTCAGCTGTATTAGAGGCGAGTGTCGGTGTGCACGTTCGGACCGTTGCTAGGGAGTTTGGGTCTAATCCTCAGACGGGCTGGTGGTGTTAGACTTGCGCGGGGACACAGATACACAGACAAACAAGCACACACTCTGGGGTTTGCTAGGCTATAGTGTTCTGCCGATCAGTTTTATGGAGATAAAGCCTGCGCTGCACTCAGATGCTGAGCACAGAGCTCATGCTGTCTCTCTCCTGAACCATTTTCTGTTTCTTAATTCATCTGTTTCTCTCCTTCTGTGACTCTTGTCGCAGCATTTGTGAATGACTTGGGGAACAAAAACCTTTCTCAAAGGCAGAGAAGGTATAAGGACAAGAGAAACGGGTCTGATTCAAAACTGTTCAGCCACTTTTACATTGAATTGTTCTCTGACTTGTCTGTTCTTATATCGCTTTAGTCTAGTCTTCTCTGCTCTTCTCTCGTCCTCTGCTCATCACTTGTCTCATCTCTTTGCTCTACTTCTCAATCTCGTCTCTTGGTTAAATATCTCTTCTGTTCTCTTCTCTTGCCTCAACATCTCATCTCTTTACCTCTCTTGTTGTATCGATATGACTCTGCCATTCTTTTCCCTCATTGTCTCACCTCGTCTTTTCTGTTCTCTTCTTCACTTGTCTCTTTACCTCTCTTCTTGTATTGTTTTGACTCGTCTCTCATTGTCTCACCTTGTCTCTTCTGTTCTCTTTTTCACTTGTCTGAACATTTCTTGTCTCTTTGCCTCTCTTGAACCGTCTCGACTCTGCTCTTCTTTTTTCTCCTTGTCTCGCCTTCTCTCTTCTGTTCTCTTCTCTACATATTGTCTTGTCTCTTGTCCACTCTTCTTATCTTGTTTCATCTTTATTCTTCTCTCCTAGTCTTATCTTGCCTGTCTCAGCTCTGTTCTTGTCTCATCTTGTCTTTTCTCCACTTGTCTCGTTTCATCTCGTTGTGATTCTTATCCTTGTTTCTCTTCTCATTTCGTCTCATTTAGCCTAGTATCTTTTCTCTTCTCTGCTCGTCTTGGCTCTTTTCTACGTTTCTTGTATTGTCTCATCTTGACTCCTTGCTTCTCATATTGTTTTGTCTAATTTTTCTTTTCTTTTCTTCTCTTCAGCCTCTCCATTTGCCTAATCTCTTCTCCAATTTTTTTTGTCTTGTTTCAAATCTTCTCTTTGCTTTTTGTTTGTCTGTTCTCGTCTCATCACGTCTCATTTCTCTTCTTGTCTCTTCTCTCGTTTCTCTTCTCATCTCATCTCATTCCTCGTCTCTTGTCTCTTCTCATCTTTTTTGTTTCTTTTCTTGCCGTCTCATTTCTCTTCTCTTCTCATCTCTTCTTGTTTCTCTTCTCATCTTGTCTTATTCCTCATTTCTTCTCGTCTCATCTCTTGTCGTCATGTCTCATCGCGTCTCATTTCTCTTCTCGTCTCTTCTCTTGTTTCTCTTCTCATCTTGTCTCTTCTCATCTCTTGTTGTCTCTTCTCTTCTCATCATGTCTCATTTTTCATCTCATAACGTCTCATTTCTCTTCTCATTTTGTCTCATTCCTCATTTCTTCTCATCTTGTCTCTTCTTGTTTCTTGCCTTGTCGTCTTGTCTATTCTCCACTTTTCTTGTTCCAATTGTCTCTTCTCTTCATTCTGCTGTTTTTCCTCATTTATTCTCACCTCTGGTCCTTTGTAGTTGACAGGCTCCTGGAATTCTTTAGTCACCCTTATTATACAAATGCACCATGGATGCATAGATAATGCAGAACCTCTCTCTCTTTCTTGGTCTCTAACTCTTCCTCTTTTTCATCATTTGGAGCTTCTTGAAGTCACTTGGAAGTGCTACAGTGTGCCGTCCTTTGTGCGTGTGTGTGTGTGTGTGTAAGGCTCTCCTCAGAGATCACAGGAGTCCAAGTGTGAGAGTGTCTGATAGATCAAAGGGGGGAAATATGAAGACACCAGGCATGCCAAAGATCACAAGGTCTGTGTGCGCATGTGTGTGTATGACTGTTTTACCTTTCTGCCATATAAAGATCATATCAGGTTGTGAGTGTGATCTATGTCATTGTGACAATCACACCAGATACTTTACACAAACCTAGTTGTGTGTATGTGGTATTGCGTTTGGGTGACTTTGGTTTTGAAAGGTCCTGTCAGTGTCTGACTCTGTTTGTTTGTGTTTGCTAGGGCACCGTAAGATCAAAGTGCTTCTGTCAAAGCGTGTGTGTGTGTGTGTGTCACCGTTTAGCTCCATGCTCTTTTGTTCAGGGTGAGAGAGAGGCAGCTGCTTAATTGGACAGACAGTTCTCTCATCTTACACTCACACACACACTTACACACATGTTCATGCAGTCTGGCACTGACAGAATAACACTTCACTTTCACCACCAGAGACTAACACACACACACACACACACACACACACACACACACACACACACACACACACACACACACACACACACACACACACACAAATCCACACTGACCAGTGTTTAGAACGTACAATTCAGTGCAGCCAATACAACACACTTAACAAGAATAAATCAAGCCCAAAACACACTCCTGTTCATCACACACACGAATGCAAAGAGCCGGTATAAGCAAAATTCCATGAGATGCTGTGCATTACAATGATTTTTACCACAGTTAATGGCTGTAATTAGGCTCAGCATGAAGCAGTTTGCCTGTATAAAATGGCAATATGATTAAAAGAGTTCTTTTGAGTTCGGAATTTGGTAATTCAAGTTATTATATATTACATTTTAGACATTCTTATTTATATACACTACTGTTCAAAAGTTTGGGGTCATTACATTTTTTTTTTCTAAAAGAAATTACTTTTATTCAGGAAGGAGACATTAAATTGAGGCAGCACAACTGTTTTCAACATTGATAATACTAATAATAAGAGGAAATATTTCTTGAGCAGCAAATCATCATACCGGTCTCAGAATGATTTCTGAAGGATCGTGTGACACTGAAGACTGGAGTAATGATGCTGAAAATACAGCTTTGTCACCACAGGAATAAATAACAATAAAATCAAGAATAAGGAACACATTTAAAAAATATATTAAACTAGAAAACAGTTATTTATATAAATGCAGACACAGGTATTAGAAAGTTGTCTCATACAATCAGATTTCAGAGTCAGAATTATCAACGTTTTCAAGCCAAGATCTAGTGTCTCATACTACTTTTTACTGGTTGTTGAAGTGTGATTGATAGCGCAGTTGTAAAGACCCATCACGCAGACTCACACACATAAGGATGTTAGGCGAGGGAACTTGCCGTTGTGTTGTTGGCTGAGGGACAGTGGCATGACCGTATCTCAGCTGTTGTTTTAATACGAGCGCTGTTCCTTCTGAATCACATTCATGCATGCATAAAACACTAAATGAATGCAAAGATACATTGCTTGGGTCAACCTAATGCTAAGGTCATGCATGCAGTTATACCAGCACAGCATTAAAAAACTCCCTATAAATATGTAATGTCTATACTGCTGTCAGCAACACACGTGTGCAAAATATCAGCAGTATATACAGACCGTGTGTGAATCTATCGTTGTGCAAATTTCTGTCATCATTTACTCATCCTCATGTATATCCAAATCCGTATGCATTTCTTTCTCCTGTGAAACACAAACGATATTTTGAAGGATGTTTTTGTCCATAAAATGAAAGTAAATGGGGTCCAAAACAACATTTTAAAATACATACAGATTTGGATATACATGAGGAGGAGTAAATGATGACAGAAATTTGCACAACGATAGATTCACACACAGTCTTTACATACTGCTGATATTTTGCACACGTGTGTTGCTGACAGCAGTATGAGTAAAAAAAAAAAAACAGTAAAAAAAAAAAAAAAACAGTATGAGACAGGGTGAGTAAATCATGACAGAGTTTTACATTTTGAGCAAATTATTCTTTTAACTTATGTTACATTTGAATCTAAACTTAGTTGACCAGAATGTCATTGGGCTTGTTTAACTTGAGCCAGTAAGCACCTATCCTGAACACTAGAAATCCCATAGCTAGTCCCTGGCAGCAAGCCATAAAACCCTGGCACTCTGGCGGTGAGATTTGCATTGGCAAAAACCACTGATTTCTTCAAAAATGTACAATTTTGAATTGCTCCATGTTTGGGTTTGTATGTGTATTTGTCTGTTAGCATTTGAATGTGATTTTGCATATATATGTTTCAGATTGTGCTTGTTTCTGTGAGTGTGTGGGGAGTATTTTTTCACTCTAATGGCATCTTTAGCTAGAACGTAACGATGGAAACCACGTTGCCACGGAAACACTGCATGTCTCTTTGAATTAGAAATCTCTCCATATACACACCCTTCTCTCTCTCTCTCTCTCTCTCTCCCTCTCCCTCTCCCTCTCTCTCCCTCTCTCTCTCTCTCTCTCTCTCCTGTTACTGTTACTGACAGTGCAGCTGTCCCTAGTCAGGAAGTGTCAGAGCGGAAAGATATTCAAATTCAAGCAAAAAATATAGTGCAGAGAGATAAACGGAGAGAGAGAGAGAGAGAGAGAGAGAGAGAGAGAGAGAGAGTGTGAGGAAGGATGGAGATGGACTTCCTTGAAGCGAAAGTTAAAGAAATAATTATCTCCCTCAAAAAAAAAAAGAAAGAAAGTGAAGTGCAGAGATAAGGAGAGTAGCAGAGGATAACAGCTGTAAGAAGAGGGTTAGTGAAAGAGGGAGAGAGATTGGTTATGCTGTGGTAAATGCTGCAGGCATTAAGTAATGCAGCTCAGACAGTTTTGCTGAAGTCTGAATTAACAACATACTACTACCACTGCTACTACTAGTATAATAATAATAAATGATTTTTATATCAAAATTAAGTAAGAAAGTGATTGCGGTAAAAGAAAACAAAGTAAGAAAGTGATTGCGGTAAAAGAAAACAAAAGTGTTAAATTAATTAATAACAAGATAAATTGCTTGTTATATTTCTCACTTGTGAGTCACTGGATAAAAGCGTCTCTTAGTTGAATGGTAAATGGTAAATGGACTGCATTTATATAGCGCTTTCACAGACCCAATGGCCACCAAAGCGCTTTACAATTTGCCTCACATTCACCCATTCAATCACTCATTCATACACCGATGGGCGAGTTGAGTAAATGTACTATTACTAATAATAGTTATTTTAAAGATTTTCTGAGTGTACACTTGTGTGTAAAACATATTTGTCACTGTAAATAAAACATATTTTTGGATTATATTTATACTTCAAAATGTAACGTTTAATTCGATGTGTTACTCGCTGTCTCGTTGGTAATTAATGAAATTTATTTACTAGCAATTTCTGAGGGCATTTTTTAGCTTTTTTCAAGTAAATCCTACACCGATTCTTTTTCAGTGTATTGAATTAAAAATAAAAATAGGAAAACAATAAAGCTGTCACATTAATAAAAAATTATTGGAGAGTCAGGGAGCATCAATAATAATGAAAAGGACATTAAAAAGACAAATATCTTTTGTCTTTTTATTGAATTTTTAATTTTAAGTAAGTATAAATGCTTAGTCTGTCTTATTTCCATTGGTAGACACTTCTAGATCTATAATCTAAACAAAATGGATGCAGCGAAATGAACGCGGCTTCTCCTGATGATCTCTGGTTTGCAGAGAGTAACAGTATTGCTCAGCATTTGAAGACCTTAAACAATGATTTGGAGCATTTTTTTGGCCATCAGTCCGAATTGCGTGAGGGTGCCAAATAATTCAGTGCTTTAAAACCGATAAAAGATCCTTAAAATCAATCTGTAATTCTGTTCTTAATGAGTAGCCACTACAAATGAGCTATAACAGGTTTAATGTTGTAGCTAATGTGTACTATAGTGTGTGAGAGAGAGAGTTTGAGAGGAAATTTGCATGTAAGAGGGTGGAGTGAGAAAGGTAAAGAATGAGGGGGAGGAATAACGAGTAAGTGACAAGGAAGGGAATGACGGAAGCGAGATGAAACGAGGAGGAGAACTGGAGGAAAATTTGTGTGAAATACTAAGTGCAGGGCTGCATGCCATGGAGAGACTGAGAACGGCAGACAGAGAAAGAGGCAATGGTAGAGAAAAAGTATATGGTGAAGAAGGAGGGATGAGCTGGCAGATGAATAAATGGGAAGGGGAAGAAGAGACGGGGATGCTTGAGATGAAAGAAAAGAAAGGGAGAGACTGGGAATGTAAAACAGTCCACAAATACAGTGTAAGGGTTATGAACTGAATGACATTCATTTTACACGGTACTTGACTCTCACTGGGCACACACACACACACACTTCCTCATGTAACACACTCATTATAGAAAAAAGCATTCTGACTCACACACTCTCCATATAAATTGGAGGCATTTTTCCATATTCAGGCACAGCGCTTTATAAAGCCTGTATTCATTACTCTAATGAAGCTTAATGAAAGCATCGCCTTCACTAGAAAACACCAAAGATCACAAAAGAACAGGCTGTTCTCCAGAGCTGTCGTTCATTTTTGCGTGCACATAACAACACCTAGTAAATACAATATTGTGGGTTCACATGGATGTCTTCCCAAAAGCAGTGTACTCGGAACTCTATAAAAAAGCTTACGATGTAAACAATGAAGATGCTGTTGTTAGCTGAAGAAACTATTTGATTCGTTCTTAAAAATGTAATAATTGATTGAAAAAAGTGTCAATAATTATGAATGAGGGGAACAATTTATGTTAAAGGGGAATGCATTTATGTCAATGTGTTATGTTGCTGTTGTTCACGTTTTGACAAAAAATAAGGTACACTACCATTCAAAAATGAGATTTTTTGATAGAAATTTATACTTTTATTCAGCAAGGATGAATTAATTTGAACATGAAGCCTTGTATGATGTTACAAAAGATTTCTATTTTGAAGAAATCCTTTTAGAATATTGCAAAAGATCTCTATTTCAGATTTGTTCTTTTGAACTTTTTATTCATCAAGGAATCCTGGAAAAAAATGTATCACAGTTTCCACAAAAATAAAAGTTAAACGTATCATTTCTGTGCCCCTAGTGTCAACAAATGAAATTGCAAAAAAAATGATGGGTAACCAAAGAAATGAAAAAAGTGATATGTGGTAATTTATAAACAAACAGGATAAGTCAGAAATATGATTTAATATCACCCAATCAACATGAGTACATTAGGTTAAACAAACTAATTTTTAACGGGTTTTATCACTATTTGTAGTGTAGAAGGAAGAAAAATGGTACGGAAGAGAAGTGACAGATTTACGGCTGCATATTGATCTGTCATTGGCTGAATAAATGGGTAGTTCTTCCACAAAGTCAAGCCATTGGTCGAGCCGATATTGCTATGTCTGTGTGGTTGGAAAGCTCATCACAGTGTTTACACTTTTTGAGGGGAATCATAGTTGTGTTTTTCACATTAAACTGGGATTAAATTGGTTTAATTACAACCTAAAACAAATGTATTGCCATAAATGCAGATAAAAAAGGACATATTGATAGAATTCACAAATGTATTCCTAATTATTTTGGATGTCCATGTAAAAGTTACCTCTACATCTAATACATCTCAGGACTCATCGATAAGTAAGACTGAACAATCAATTTTCCATTTGTGTAAAATAGTTTACACACATCAATATCCACTACATTTACCTTACCACTTACGTACTATACGTTTTCTGTATTTTTCCTCTATTTTGTTTTTATAGCCTTTCCAATGTTCTCTCCTCTTTATCTCTTCCTTCTCTACCTTGAGATTATTTAGGCAGTTTAAAGACCCTCAATACATACTAATGCACCTTGCACACATGCACACTCCACACCCTGGTGCTTTTGATAAAGATCAAGCGTTGAGCTTTCAGCAAAGAACTTATGGTGTGTGTGTGTGTGTGTGTATTTTGGCTCTTTCACAAGGCTTACATGTGTCAATAAGTGACTAATTGCCTTTATCCTCTGTGTTACTAATGAGCTCTATTAACTGAAAAGAGCTGTGAATTTAATTACCATACGGGGTTGAAGGGTATGAAAATTATAAACTCCATACTGTCCCCCTTTCCTCTCCACTTTCTCTTGCCTTTTTTGTATGTCTTCTCTTTCACTTACTCTATCCATCCTTTTCCTGCTGTCTCCGTCATTTGCGGTCTATGTGTTCAGCTACAATTGACTAGCTTGACGTATTGGTGCAGACAAGCAGCATGCGTTTTTAAAGAGACGATCATCTATCATTATGCTGCCAAAGGTTTAAAGTCAACATAAAATCAAAAAATACCCTATTTACTTTCTTAAAGGAACATTACAGATTTAATACAAGTTAAGCACAATTGACAGCGTTTGGGCACATAATGTTGATTATCAACAAAATAATTTTCATCACTGTTTTCTTTATAAAAGCAAAAAGATTATGGTCAGGCACTGAAATGTAAGTAAATGGGGCAAAGTTTTAGAGGATGTAAAAGCAGAGAGGTGAAGCTTTTATAGTTCGTTGGTTAAAACTTGTGTATTATTTGTGCTGTAAAGGTTTTCTCATTTTTACAGTACGTTTAGGGTTTTAGGCATTAGGTTGTCATGCAACAACTGGTATAATTTAATTTTAGACAGAAAAGTTGAGTATGCAATTTGTTTCAAACACTTCTTGTGGCTATACTTTTTTTTAAAACAGAGTATTTGAACATTTACAGATTGCCCTCATTAAATTCAAGTGTAAGTGTCTCACTGTAACCCAGATCTATTTTTATTTAAAGTATGGGAAGAAGTTTGTGGTAATCAACATTATTCCACAAATGATGTTAATTAACTAGTAATTTAGTTTAAAACATGTTAATTTCATGCTGCCTTTAATCACTTAGGCCACATTGGCTATTGGATAATGTTAATAACAGCAAATTTAAGGGTAACACTTGATTTTGATGGTCCACTTTAAACATTTTACTAACTAAAAGTAACTTTGCACCTAAATGTCAACTACCATTCATTAGAGTATTAGTAGAGTATTAATAGACTGTCTGCTTAATATCTGCTAACTCTTTTTGATGCTGTAAGAGAAACAGGTCAGTTTATCTCAAAGGGAATTATTAATTAATTTTATAGGGAATTTTGAAAGAGTCACTTATTTTACAGCCGAAAAATGAATCGTCCAGCCCTCAATTGAACGGGCCGTAACTATCAACTCTGTAGCGCGTATAAATATCCAAACTATAGTGAAAACACTATTTATTAGCACGGTAACAAGATCAGTTTAAGACATTAAATTCGTAAGCAGACTTCTCATTAAATACTAACAAGACCTTATTGATTATTCTAACACATAAAACTAATATCTAACACACAGGGTTGCCGAAAGAAAGAACGTGAGGAAGAAATGAGTTTTAAGAGAGTGAAATTATGAAATCCCAAGTTTCTAATATATACATTTTGGTTAAAACATTTTATATCAATGCACCAGTTCGGCTAGGATCTGGAGGTGCCATTTGCTTTTGTTGTTTGTCTTTGATGGGGATTCCCTTCTGTGGCGTCCTTGCTGAAAGGGGATTTCCCAGGTTCGCTCGGTGGAGGTCGTGATTGGGAAGCCAATCACGTCGGTGTGTTGGCGGACGAATGGAAGCGGAGTCTCTGCAGTTTGAAGTTAAAGTTTGAGGCGGGCAAAGCCTATAGAGTTGTTCACTGAAGCACAAAATCTTAACTTAGAAAGCGAGACTCTCGACGGAAAAGAAAAGGAACTAAGGAAAGAAAGAAAAGAAAAATAAGTGAGGCAAGATCCGTTGGTTTGTTTCTTCATGATGGTGTTTCAGGGTCGACCTTAGTCTTAGCCCATCTTACCCATAACCTTATGCCTCCTTAAACCAACCGTAACCCATTTTCATCTGATCAGATCTAATGCTTTGTTCGTGTCCTGAGTTTTTAAACTTAGATATTTGACCAACCCTTTAGAGGAGTTCTGACCAATTGGGTATCATCTTTGGCTCAGGGTGTGACTGTTTCTCTTCCCCTCACACAAATGAAGTTATCTGATTAGTCATATGGTCTCTTAACTTTCCCGCTCTAGCATGGTATGATTTAGACATTCATTTTATAATGAGAGTACAATACATTTTACACAGATTTGATTCATACCATATTTCAAGAAATATAGGCTGCAGACATGATATATAGAATTATGCTGAGCGATGTTTGATTCGTCCGTCTAGCATTGTTTTGGAATGATCTGATGCATTTTGATGTAAAGCAGGGGTCTCAAACTCAACTTAACTGGGGGCCGCTGGAGGTAGAGTCTGGGTCAGGCTGGGCCGCATCAAGTATTCCACAAAAAATAGTATTCAAGTATTCCAAAAAAGGAGCACAACTGATCCAATCTTCTCAATCTTTATTATTAACGTTTCTTCTGAACTGTTCCTCTGAATTTGAACATTCCTTTCTGTACATGATTGGTTCTTCATGAGCTGTCCTTCTGACAGTTGAAGTTCATTTTACAAACTTTCTTTGTCTATAACACATATTTGTAATATTTATATTTGCTTATGTCCTTTTTATTTTCTTTATACAACACATTAATGATATTGAATGTTTTTTTTTGGAAGGCACATTTCCTTTTATTATGTACTTAGAAAAACAATTATTGCTTTTGAAATACAAATATTTGCAGTCATGTCTGCCCGTCTTATTGAATTCTTTCTACACATGTATAGTGTCTCAGGCAAATTACTGACTGCACAAATCAAAGCAAACCTTCTTATCAACCTGTTAGACACATATTACAAGCTCAAAATGATTATTCTCACATTGTTTTAAAGCAGGGTCTCTCTCCAACACGTCGCTCGCGAGCTACCAGTAGCTCGCGGCCTGATTGGTGGTAGCTCGACAAGGGGCAGTTCACATATCGCGCTCACATATTTTGCGAGCTCAAGTTCGTTATTTCAAATGTAGGTGCGCGTGCGCGGCAAGCGCGCTCATAATTGAAGCGACGCGCTAATTTTTTCCAGGCGCGCAGTATGTTTGTACTTAGCGGTTGTCTATGGCAACTATTGACAACAAACCCACCGTATGGTAGCCCATTTAAAACGCGGCACACGCAACGACGGGCCGCACTAACATTACACTTTAATGTCAAGTAGGGGGCCACAAAATATCACCCCGCGGGCCGCAAATGGCCCGCGGGCCGCGAGTTTGAGACCCCTGATGTAAAGACAATCCCTGTGGTTTTAAAGAAGATTTTAGTCCTGTGTTCCAGAGGTCACTCAGAGGTCTTAAAAGAAGGTCTGTTTTAAGTCTCTGTCTTGGGGATCAAACAACCTTTGTTAACTCATGATTTTCCTCATGAGACTTAAGATGTGCCATCTCCGAACAAATCTGTCTTGTTAAACTGCGGATGGCGCCCAATTGACAGGTCTCTTATTTATGCTCCTGGGTTGTTGATTTGGACTCTCTATGAAACCTGCTTCTTGGTCAGTTTGAAGGAGTCATTGCGGTCTGATTCGCTCTCAGTTCCCACAATGCTCCCCAAACAGGCTTTCTACTGACTAGAAGTAACTTTGCAACTACATGTCAACTTGTTCTACTATGCCTAACCCAAAACCTAACCTAACAGTCTAATACTTTAATGACTGGTAGTGTAGTTGCAAAGTTACGTATATAGTTAGTAAAATGTCTAAAGTGGAATATCGAAATAGTGTAATCAAATTGGGCATTGTTTTAGACCTTGCATTTGGCCTGGCTCCATTTTGTTATGCCCACTTCTTAAGATCCAATCAGTTTCAGTGAGTTTTACTCGGAAATACATCACATTACGGAAGTAAAACAGGCTTTGAATGGCAATTCATTGGCTTGAAAAAACCAGAGTGAGGACATTGATTTGAGCAGCTTGAGTATGCTGGAGATGTGTAAAGAGCTCTTTGTGATTAGAATATGCATTAAGCCTAATTTTAGAGAGCGAGGATTGATCTGTTTTGATTACGAATTCATTGGATGAAAAAAGGATAAAAGATAAAAAAGAGAGAACATAAAAGAAACAGTAGTGAATCGAAATTGTGAATTTTTTCCCTTACCCTTTCATTCCTTTAAACTTGGCTGCTGAAAACTGTTGGTATCACATGCTGATGATGTTTAAAGCTCAGACCGCACGCACGTGCATGTGACATTCATTATCTGTAGCATTCAGATGTTCAGCGTTGTTGGCCGTTGCTTCGGATGATACAGTGTTTTTTTGCAGCTGTTGTGTGAGTTTGCGTATTTCCGCAGGTCTTTTTAATATGAAATGTTTAGAGCATGTGGTGTGTGTCTTAGAATGATGAAGTGTTTAGAGTCGAAGTGTGTGTTTGTGCGTGTCTTTGGAAGATGAAGTGTTTTTAGTCCCCCCTGTTATTACAGTCTATTTCAGTCTGACTGAGCCTCATACATCTATGTCAAAGTAAGGGAGCACAACTGTGTGTGTGTGTGTGTGTGTGTGTGTGTGTGTGTGTGTGTGTGTGTGTGTGTGTGTGTGTGTGTGTGTGTGTTTTTGCATGTGTATGGGGTGAGTGTTTCTCTGATGAGGTGAGTCATGTCTGTTTTCATTTTTATTGTGTGTGTGTGTGTGAGTTTGTTCCTTCAGGTCACAAATGTCTTTGTGTTAGTGTGTCTACAAGTGACTGTAGGTTTCTGTGCTATTAGTGTATCTAAAATGACACTCTGCATATATTTATACATCTAGGAAGCTGTGCTGTGTAGAATATAGGTTTGAATGCACTTCTTTAATGTGTTTATGTGCTTGCCCGTAATGTTTTTGTAATGTTTGGCTGCTTTATGCAAATGCATCATGCATTTTGTGTGAGGACGAGGCACAGAACGTGGCTGAGACACGCTTTGCTTGTGGTGGAGCTTGAATAACCGTAGCGATTTGCATAAGCACGCTCGCATGTGTTCAAAGGCAGAGGTCAGGAACACTAGCCCAAGGGTTGTTTTAGCGCGGGAGCGTGCGCTTAGACTCTGTATAAGCTGGTGATAACAGATCCTCATGGCCATTGTGCATGTTTTGTTCTGTTTTTACCGATGAAATGATCTTATATAGCAAAGAAATACAATGCTTTGATTTAATCGGTCGTCACCTGAGGGTAAAACCAGAATGGGAATTCAAGGGTAGCGATTATCACTTTATACAAACCATCAAATTATTTTTGGTTCAGAACCGGGTTGCTTAATCCAAACCGGATGTCTCAGCGAAAATGCATACAAATCAGTAATGGAGTATTTGAACCCGGGCAGTGTGGGATTTGTCCGTATATTAGTGTTACCGACATGAATGAAGAGATTTGGGTTTCAATTATTCATACTTCATATCCTGCTGCCCACATTATTAGTGAAACTCAAGGCCTGAAAAGACCTTGGCATATTAGAATTGTTAGTTGCGCAAATATTGGGAGTTCATTATCGCGCTTGAGGTATTAGAGCGACCGATAATTATAGCAGACAACAAAGTCTTGGGTTTTAATACGGGAAAAAAGGGTGGTAATTTAGGAATATTAAACATAAATTTAGAGTAAAAGATTAAATAGTTGAAAATTGGCCATGGGGAGAGAGAATTAAAGAGATTGGGATTTTTTTTTAATGAAGGAAAGGCGATGTATTCTCTTTTTGCGCCATGCCAAGCCTACTTAGTGAGCCAAGAGAAGCATAACTGCTGCCTCTTTATGAGATGCAGGAAGTCTCATTAAATTCAGCAGGAGTGACTCCTCTTGGCCCGCTGCAGATGCTCTCAGCAAACGGGGCTGAGACCTTACACTTCATTTAGACACGGAGGGCAGCCGGCTTTTAAAACT
This sequence comes from Rhinichthys klamathensis goyatoka, assembly GCF_029890125.1. NCBI lineage: Eukaryota > Metazoa > Chordata > Actinopteri > Cypriniformes > Leuciscidae > Rhinichthys > Rhinichthys klamathensis. The sequence continues at coordinate 739,821 of NW_026606612.1, forward strand.
ATAGATGTTAAACTCCATAAACGTCACACTGGTATTTTGGGAGGTACAATTAAAGCGAGGGAGACAGAACGTGCTGCAAAAACATCTGGTCTCGACTAAGTTTTCTCTTATGTCTTGTCTTCGTACTGACTTTATTCGTACTAGTTTTGTCTTAGGACAGGGTCATGTTCTTTTTGAGCCAGAATCAACAAAATAAAAGGGGCACATCATTTCTGTTATTAATGGCCTTTAGATTACATATACGTATATACATATACGGGGCACATTTTTCTTCAGGATTCTTTGATGAATAGAATAGTATTTACGGTCACTTTTGATCAATTTAATGCATCCTTGCTGAATAAAAGTATTAAAGCCTTTAAAAAAAATCTTACTGACCTCAAATGTTTGAACGAGAGTGTGCATAAAATCAGCAAATTGAGGAAAATGAATTATCAATCATCAAAAATGTATACATCAAATAAAGTAAAAATAAAACATGGTAACTTTTGGCCACAGTTGACAAAATTTCTTAAAAAGTCTTAATGTCTTGTCAATCGTGAAAAGATTTCCCAGAGTTATAAAAGTCGTTTACTTTAGGCAAAAATACAAAAGATTGACTTTGGTTAATTGTTCATATAGGCATTTTTGTTGTTGTTCCGCTCCTGTGAGATATTGCATGAACAGGTCAATTTGAGAGTTATACTTGCTAGTAAATATGTTAAAGGGATAGTTCACTTTGGAATTCATTTTTGGTATGTTTTAGCTTACCTCAAGGGCATCCAAGATGTAGGTATCTTTGTTTCCGCAGTAGTTTCAATTTTGATATTTTTAGGTCAAACCGTTCTTGTCAGTCATATAATGCAGGTCTATGGTCACCACCTCAAAGAGCATGCACAGAGAAGTCCAAATTAAACATGATTTAATGACTCGTAAATGTAAGTACACATTGATTGCCTAAGACACGAAACGAGCGGTTTGTGTGAGAAAACGAACAGTATTTATATAGTTTTTACCTCTTGTAAACACAGCCACGTCCAAGTGATCTGATGGCGCTTCGGTCTTTTCCGGCAAGCGCCGGAAAGCGCCGGAAGTGATCTCTCGCGCGTGTACGTCACTCATACAATTGTTTTATTTTTTATTTTTTTTAATTGTTTTCTTTTACGACGGTTTAAACATCCCGGATAAGAGCAAATTAGTACTATTTTAATTAGCCGTATTACCTACAATCTCTGTTCTGTGTAAACAATGAGTGACGTACACGCGCGAGAGATCACTTCCGGCGCTTTCCGGCGCTTGCCGGAAAAGACCGAAGCGCCATCAGATCACTTGGACGTGGCTGTGTTTACAAGAGGTAAAAACGATATAATACTGTTCGTTTTCTCACACAAACCGCTCGTTTCGTGTCTTAGGCCATCAATGTGTACTTACATTTACAAGTCATTAAATCATGTTTAATTTGGACTTCTCTGTGCATGCTCTTTGAGGTGGTGACCATAGACCTGCATTATATGACTGACAGACAAGAACGATTTGACCTAAAAATATCAAAATTGATACTACTGCGGAAACAAAGACACCTACATCTTGGATGCCCTTGAGGTAAGCTAAAACATACCAAAAATTAATTTCAAGGTGAACTATCCCTTTAACGTCAATCTCAAACACTGACTGTGCGATGTATCCAATGTTTCATCATTTTCACTGTGATAATTAATAACATCACCATTATCATCATTAATATAATTACCCACATCCTGATATTTGTCTTCATCAAAGCTTCCTGCGCAAAAATCAGCATCAACTCCGTCGTCACAAACTCTAAATACTACACAAATAGTACAAAATAACCTGCAAAATAGCATCTGAGCAGCGTGTATTCATTTATGATTGATATCTTAATGTTTCTTTACTCTCTTTAAGTCAGTTTCAACCCAAAATACATGGCATAATAAATAATTACATATGTGTATGTGGGCGAGGGAGTTGTAGTACATATGGTAGCCGTTGTAAATGACAGTGTTTGCATCATTCATGGAACCGGTGTCAAAAGTTCCTCCCTTCCTCTCAGACACAGAGGAGGAAAATCGCTTAGGTGTCCCTTCAGAACAATTGGTTTTGTTCGGGGAGAGACAGAAATGATGAGGGGTTTGGAATAAGGTAGAGATATGATGGAGGAACACGTGTTATTGACTTTCCTGAAGAAAGAGACATAACGGAGTAAAGCAAAGGAGAGGAAAGAGAAGATAAAGTCCAGGTTAAAAGGCAGAGGGAAGAGGTAATAGACAACAGAGAGACAGACTGACAGCGCTGGTGACAAGGCAAATAAGACACGATGCAGCCAAGACTGATAATGGAAGAGAAAGTTTCAACAATTAATGAGCCTGGTAGCACGTCTCATTTTCTCTGGAAGAAAAACAGCAAGAATGAGGGATCAGAGAAGTGACGAGGGGGTGAAAGTCTTTGCTCTCATTTCCCTCAGAGGGGCCTTGAGGCAGGAAAAACTTGAAAAAGAGCAAAAAGGGGGAAGAAAATGAGGTCATTGTGTTTCTGACATAGAAACTTAGGCCATTGCCTATGGCTAATACATGTGTGTTATCTTTCTAAGTTATTAACTAGACAACAGTTTGCATGCTTGAGTGGCGTTTATGTTATTATGCTGATACAAAGACCTGTGTTAACAAATAAAAAGTGATTGAATGAATATATATATATATATATATATATATATTACTCTGTCAATTATTTCTTATTTATCATTTATATATATTAGAGCTGCTGCACTATTAATCATTAAAGATCGCGATCTCGATTCACTGCTGATCCAGAGAGAGCACTTGTCATGTATGAAATTTCAATGTCTTTTCAACCACACAGTATCATTATTTCTGTTTCAATAATTCAAGTACTGGGATAAAAGTTTAATAGTTCAGATATAAGCACTTATTTCTATGGTAGATATCAAAATAGAGCAAATCTCCTTTTGAAAGTAGCTTGACTCTTTAAATAAAGATCTATTACATTGTTAAAGGGGTCATATAATGGTACATGCACTTTTTCAAGTTGATTATACTGAAATGTGTGTTGGCAGTGCTTGTAAACATCCATCATATATTGATAAAAATCTATCCAGTGTTTTTGTTTTAATCTCCTTATGTTTTTCCCTGCCTCAAATCGAGCCGTCGTCACACGGTCGGACGCCCCTCCCACGATTGTTGATTGACAGCAGCGTTTCAACACAGACCCGCCCTGAGCGAGCTGTCATCATAGTCCGCTATTGTTGATACGCTGGAGCAGAATGGCGTCCAAGCGATTGTGGTGTTCTGTTCTTGGGTGTAATAACGAACACAGCAGTCATTTTGATGTTCCTAAATCCGAACCGCTGAAGACGCAGTGGCTGAGTTTTGTTTTCGAAGGGAATATTCCCCACGAGCAACGTCAATGCTTTCATGTTTGCGCGATTCGCGAATCATTTCTCAGCAGACTGCTTTATAAACAAGGATCAGTATAAGCTGGTTTTGCTAAGAAGCTGCTCCTGAAAAAAGAATCGGTACCAACTATTCATGTCCCTGCTGCACCTCCAGAAGAAGTGAGTGTAAAGTTTTATTAACCTTTATATTAATCTTTGCAAATCGCTTGCACGCTTCATGATGAATGCGGCTAAGGTTTACACTCAGGGTACATTACGGCATGTTTTCTATGTACGACGTTCTCAATATAATTCATAATTCCCACGTTTATAATGAACAACGCGTTATGGTTATTGTGTTATTACAAATTGAGTACATATACATCAGTAAACACACAGCGTTCGTACATCTCACTAAGTTACTCTACCCTGCCAGTACATACAAAGATAGATCAAAGTGACATTACGTTAACCAACCATTCAGAAACGTCCTGTTCGAGCCTTAATTGTCGAACTTCTTTGCGGCCGTCATCTTGTTCCGGGTCCGACTCCGGTTCAAACTGATACGATTGCACAGATGTGTCCTCAGAGACTCCCGCTGCCATTCTTTCTCCAAAATATACCCTCAACTGTTGTCAAGGCAACACTCCACGTGCGTTATGTCAAAACGCCCGCAGAACAGAGAGGCGGGGTGAGATAAGCTCATTATCATTTAAAGGCATATGCACTGAAACGGCGTGCTGAAAACAGAGCTGTTTTTGACCAGGTAAAATGAGTGTTTTCTTACAATAATTTAATTTAATAATTAATTTTTTTAATTAAAGTATATTACATACTTTTCATTTAGACCCTAAAGAATCAAATTAACTTGTATGAAAATGGCATTATATGACCCCTTTAAATCAGTAGGTGACGGCAAGTGACTTTAAAAAAAAAGTATTTGTCATTGAATCATTCATTCAAGAGATATTGATTCATCCAGTAATGGAATAAGTGAAGTCTTTATGAGTGAGTCATTGAATCATTAATTCAAACAGATTTTTGAAAAAAAAAAAAAATATTACATAAAATTACATATTTTTTAGCTAGACGGCAGAAATTAAAATTCTATCATAATCTGTAGTGAATTACGTTATTTTGTTTAGTTGTCTATTTAGAATCGTGGGAGAATCGTGATCTCAATTTTAAACAAAAAGATTGTGATTCTCAATTTATCCAGAATCGTGCAGCATATATATATATATATATATATATATATATATATATATATATATATACTGTATATACTGTATATATATTGGCATATATGTATGTATTATAATATATTTAGTTTATACTTAAAATATATAGTATTATATATATTACATTTAAAATATGTAATTTTATACTATTTCATATAAAAAATTCAATTGTTTTAAATGCATGAATTAAGTGAATTTATTGGCAGTTTGAATAATGTTCAGGATAAAACGTATATTCATTTTGATTTTTGGAAAGGATACATACATGTAACATTATTATTAAATTATTATTTATTTTAAAGATTAACTTTAAGTGGGTTTTACATGATAGCAAAGGTAAATTTTAGAATTTACTCTAAATTCAAAAATAGAGTAAATAATCATGCATACACTCACCTAAAGGATTATTAGGAACACCATACTAATACTGTGTTTGACCCCCTTTCGCCTTCAGAACTGTCTTAATTGATCTGCCTACGTGGCATTGATTCAACAAGGTGCTGAAAGCATTCTTTAGAAATGTTGGCCCATATTAATAGGATAGCATCTTGCAGTTGATGGAGATTTGTGGGATGCACATCCAGGGCACGAAGCTCCCGTTCCACCACATCCCAAAGATGCTCTATTGGGTTGAGATATGGTGACTGTGGGGGCCATTTTAGTACAGTGAACTCATTGTCATGTTCAAGAAACCAATTTGAAATGATTCGAGGTTTGTGACATGGTGCATTATCCTGCTGGAAGTAGCCATCAGAGGATGGGTACATGGTGGCCATAAAGGGATGGACATGGTCAGAAACAATGCTCAGGTAGGCCGTGGCATTTAAACAATGCCAAATTGGCACTAAGGGGCCTAAAGTGTGCAAGAAAACATCCCCCACACCATTACACCACCACCACCAGCCTGCACAGTGGTAACAAGGCATGATGGATCCATGTTCTCATTCTGTTTACGCCAAATTCTGACTCTACCATCTGAATGTCTCAACAGAAATCGAGACTCATCAGACCAGGCAACATTTTTCCAGTCTTCAACTGTCCAATTTTGGTGAGCTCTTGCAAATTGTAGCCTCTTTTTCCTATTTGTAGTGGAGATGAGTGGTACCCGGTGGGGTCTTCTGCTGTTGTAGCCCATCCGCCTCAAGGTTGTGCGTGTTGTGGCTTCACAAATGCTTTGCTGGATACCTCGGTTATAACGAGTATTTATTTCAGTCAAAGTTGCTCTTCTATCAGCTTGAATCAGTCGGCCCATTCTCCTCTGACCTCTTGCATCAACAAGGCATTTTCGCCCACAGGACTGCAGCATACTGGATGTTTTTCCCTTTTCACACCATTCTTTGTAAACCCTAGAAATGGTTGTGCGTGAAAATCCCAGTAACTGAGCAGATTGTGAAATACTCAGACCGGTCTGTCTGGCACCAACAACCATGCCACGCTCAAAATTGCTTAAATCACTTTTCTTTCCCATTCTGACATTCAGTTTGGAGTTCAGGAGATTGTCTTGACCAGGACCACACCCCTAAATGCATTGAAGCAACTGCCATGTGATTGGTTGATTAGATAATTGCATTAATGAGAAATGGTGTTCCTAATAATCCTTTAGGTGAGTGTATATCCAATGTTGACTGATACCGATGAATAGAAAAACAATAGCCAGCCCTATAATCATGCATAGCAAGATAGCAAAATTTTAAACTCTCGATCAGTTTTGTTTTAGTATTAATGAGATTCTATTATACTGTAGGTATAAATATACTGTTTCATACACTGCCTGTTTTCTACTATTTCCATGGAAATAGTTTATTACTGCCAAGTGATGTCACTGAACGCGGTTCTCTGTGAACTCTAAAGTATCGATTTTACCAATAAGTTGTTTCAGCTCTACTTCCTTACATATCAGTACGTACGTGACTAGCTTTTTAAAGCACTATTTACTGTCGCTTTGACAGAGCGTAATCTCCATCAAAAGGCTTTACATTCAACAGCTTACACAATGATTCGTCTTGTGGGCTACAGTACTCTGCTCAGGAGAGAAGTGCCACATACATTAGTGTATTATCAATATCCACTCAGGGTGTAAGAGCTGAATGCGAGGGGAGTTTTAGTGCTTTTTACGGTACTGTTTAGCTCCATGATGTTGATTAACGCAGATGCATCGTGGGCTCACGGCACTATTGAGACAAGGTGTCTAGACGTCACTCACACCTATGGCTGAATCCCTTCTCGCTTTACCCTCGAAATTCGAGGCCACAGGAAGAAAGAAGAGAGTGAATGAAAAAGAGAGAGGAGATGCACAGGAAGAAAAATAGGAATTATCTCTGCTGGACGGAAATAGCCCTGTGTTTCAATCAAAGACAGGCTTTTTAAAAAAATTAGATTTAAGAGCGCCGAAGGGAGGGAGCCGTATAATGGGAATTAAGGTTGTTTCACGTTAATTATGCGTCATATGTGACATGTAATTAATTCAGTGTGTGTTTGATTAGAGATTGAGGGAGGGAGGCCCTTAAAAAAGATATGATGATCAAGCACAATGTGTTGACGGTCCAGAATAACATGAAAATAATTATTTCTGTGAAGATTAGAGGAGAAACAGAGCGGCTAAAGCAAGAGTGAATGGGTGGTTCTGTGAAACTGGTGCCTTTTTTGCTTACGAAAAAGGGATTTAAGATGAACTTTATTAAGGTTAACTGTATTCTGTCATCTAATGCTAAATTAAAATTGTATTATTGGGAAATAATTACAGTATACCTTCAAAAAGGTAACAGTTTAACACTTTAGTTGGACATTACAAATGTTGTGACCAAGGTTGTGATTCTTGCCACCAAAGTAGTAAAACATTTTTTTTGTTTATTATATATACATATATATTTAAAAATGTCAATAAAAAGTATGTATTTGCACATACAGTAATAAATGCTATTAAATATACAGTAAACATACAGTAATAAATGTTCTATTCATTGATAAAGTTATTATTATTATTATTATTATTATTCTTTTAGACAAATGACACATGTATTGTAGAATGACCCAGGCAGAGAGATTTGGGTGCGAATATGGGGTACAGGATCATAATACAGGATAAAATAGTGTGCCAGGTATAAGTATAAAAGCAATAAATTACAAATAGTGTTGTACAATAAGATAAGAACGAAAAAGAAACACAGCACAACCCAAAGATTATAATGCAGTATGTTGTGTATTTGTGTTGGAGCTATAGCAGCATGGGAACTCGTGTGCTAAATGAACAGCTGGACATGCAGTGGAGCCTATTGATTGTTTATAGTGGATATCACCTGGGGAAGTAAGGTGTTTTTAAATAAGAAATAAGATACAGAAAGAGTGAGAATGGTGTTACTTCTGCAACAGAATGGACTTTGTGTATATGTGTTTTCGCCGAAGTTTTTGCTATTGGTTTTATAACAAAAACAGGCACAAACCATCTGTTGGTTCTAGACGCCCTCAACTGACTGATATTAAAGAAATGCTCAGTTGATGTCACAGATCCAGCATAATTCACTCACTCTATTAAAACATCAGGCATATTATGTGAAAGACTCACAACAGAAGTAGAAGATTGAAAGAGGTGAATTGTGACTGCCCACCACCGCTCTAATCCTTTGATGGCTCAGGTTGTTATGAGAAAAGACTCTCTTTTATTGTCATTTCTCTCCCTCTGTGTCTCGTGCTTCCCCTCTCTCCTCCTCTCTCTCCTCTTTTCCGTTTTTCTCTGTTAAAACCCTTGCGTGACTTGTGAGTCATCACATCCCTTTCTACAGTGTGGAACTCAAGCTGTGCTCATTACTGTATTACAGTGCTAACATCTATCTATCTATCTATCTATCTATCTATCTATCTATCTATCTATCTATCTATCTATCTATCTATCTATCTATCTATCATCTATTATCTATCTCTATCATCCATCCATCCATCCATCCATCCATCCATCTATCCATCTATCTATCTATCTATCTATCTATCTATCTATCTATCTATCTATCTATCTATCTATCTATCTATCTATCTATCTATCTATCTATCTATCTATCTATCTATCTATCTATCTATCTATCTATCTATCTATCTATCTATCTATCTATCTATCTATCCATATCTGTCAGTCTATCTATCATCTATCTATCTATCTATCCATCTATCCATCTATCCATCTATCCATCTATCCATCTATCCATCTATCCATCTATCTATCTATCCACATCTGTCAGTCTATCTATCATCTGTCTTTTTTGTCTATCTATCTATCTATCTATCTATCTATCTATCTATCTATCTATCTATCTATCTATCTATCTATCTATCTATCTATCTATCTATCTATCTATCTATCTATCTATCTGTCTGTCTGTCTGTCTGTCTGTCTGTCTGTCTGTCTGTCTGTCTGTCTATCTATCTGTCTATCTGTCTATCTGTCTATCTATCTATCTATCTATCTATCTATCTATCTATCTATCTATCTATCTATCTATCTGTCTGTTTCTGTCTGTCTATATATCTATCTGTCTGTCTGTCTGTCTGTCTGTCTGTCGGTCGATCAATCTATTGTTCTATCTACTGTATCCATCTATCTATTGTAACATAAAGTATCCATCTATTATATATAAGGGTTCACATTTAGTCTTCAGTTACTCAAATTGTATTTTGTCGAGTGGTTTGTACATAATTCAGGCAGCTCTTTTCGATTACTCCGTGCAATTTCTTTTTCTTACTACTCGCTTTGATCTTAAGTGTATCTGTTAGCTTTAATTTCGATAAATGTTTTATCTTCTACGATCAAGGTTGCGCTCTCTATTTCTCTGTAGTCTATAAGTCGGACAGCTCCGTGATTGCTGCCAGGCTTAACAAGCCAGCAGCAGTAGAGGCTGTTAATGCTGCGAGTGACCTTCTGGAGAGCGAGTCTCTGAGGCTCAGCACGAGCTGTTAATGCCACTGGTGTTCTGAAGGGGTGAATCTAAACTATCTTGTCAATACAGTTGTAGAGGAGAGGATCTGTCTTTAGCGACGGAAGTAATGGTGCATCAACTTTCTCCAGAAGTTACAGTAAAGTCAAATTAAGAATCCTGGACTCGACTCTTATTTTATCTCGCTGTCTTTCTCTCCTCCTTTTCATTTCTTTCTTTCTACATTCATTCTCTGTGTCTGTTCTTTTTCTCATCTAATTTTTTTATTATTCAGGCCTATCTCTGAGTCCGTGTAAAGAAATAGAAATAGATTTTTGGAGCACTACTTGCTGCAAGGGCCTCTTTCTATTGTTGAAGAAAATCACAGAAGGAGCTCTCTGGTTGAGTTTCAATTAGTATTGAATAGAGAAAAATGATTGTCCAAGATACTTCTTCTGATACAAAACTGAATTTTAATTTAATATATTTCTGGAAAAAGAGCTTTCCTCAGAATGTGTCATGGCAAGCATAGACTGCAGGTTTCTAATGGTGCGTCATACCAGAATGATAGTGAAAGTGAAATTCTTGTTACGAGTGGTAAAGTTGTAATTGTGCATGAACAAAATCTATTTTAACAATCTAAGCGCATGGTCTAAAGCGCACGGCGCAAGTGCACTTAAGGCATGTCCGAATCCACTTTTGCTAGTTTAACGACAGGAAAATGGCGTCGTCTAAAAGGGTTGTCTCAATTCTCTTAATGAGTGATGGGTGTGTTTTGGGCGTAACGTGCAATAAACCAATCAGAGTCTAATCTCCCATTCCCTTTAAAAGCCAGTTGTGCTCACGCCATGGTGTATTCGCTATTTACATGGCGGAAATTGCAAGCGGAAAGACTAAACGCGTCTCCAGAGGAAACCTAATTGCTTGTGTGCGATTATTTTAATAATAATTACATTTTAATCCTTTAATTTTTCATATTTAAAAATGTTTGTGTGCTGCAAAGTGTACGCGTGTTGTGCACCCGCCTATATGCGCATATTACTAATGCGCTCTTTAAATTGACTTTAGACCAGGTTTCAGTAACTCAGTTGGTCAATGGCGCAGTCTATTTCAGTTGCCTCACAATAGCAACGCGCCAACAACGTGCCTGAACACACCTCGTTTTCAGACCAGCACGCCCATGGGCGCACAAATGGGCGCAAATGCATTAGCTATTTAAACAACGTGGAAATGATAACTGCGTCAGGCTGAAACTAGCAAAAAACACTTGCGTCGCACCTGGTGCTGCATTGTGCCGGGTGTATGATATAGGGCCCTAACACTAACTGGGGTTACAGACTGGTTCTTTGCACTGTAGTTTGTCAGTGGAATTTTATGCAAATAATTGTAAGTATTGGTGTTTAATATATAGTTAATGCCAATGTCTTTTGCACAAAGACATTCATTAGGAGTATTAAAAGAACTGTTATTTAAACCATTAAGGAATCTAAATCATAAGAGTAATCAGAACCAGAGTTTAAAATCAAGGCTTTTTAACATTTCTTTTCTAAGAGCATGCCGTGGACTCGCTTTTCTTTGACTTTCTGGCTACCAGTTGCCTCTTATTTCCAATCAATCTAATCCATCATGGTAGATCAACTGATGAATCACTTGAATTTAGTTGCATGCTCTCCTAAACGCATCTGATTTTTCATTCCTTCCTCTCTCTCAATGACATGCTGTTCTGGTGAGGTATCGTGTATGGCAGGAGCTCAGCTGTTATCCCCTCCCAGCAGTCAAGAGTTAGCGGGGAACTTATTTTATGTCACTGCCTCTCATTCGAATATTGAAGATACTTTGCTTGTAAACTGCCTCTGCAGGACACTAGTCTTCATTATTGAGGAGGAAGGCAGGAAAGTAGTGAGAGGAGAGTAATGTAAGGTCTGGATTAGTTCCCTGCTGCTTGCGCAGGGGCGTATTGAGTATTGTGGATGACTAGGTCCGCCACCATTGTGCTAAACAGAGGAACGGGAGTCTGCTAATTCACTTGCATGTGGAGTGCATGTGTCTGTGATTGCTCATTTTGAGATGAATAGACTGAGAATGGATGAAGAGGAAGAGCGGAGCAAGGGAGATTGATGACAGGGAGGGGGTGAGGAGCAGAAGTGTAGAGCGCCGGATTAGGGAGGAATGATCCGCGAAACAAATCTGACACATGGTAGCCTATATATCATACATTTGTGTGTCTGTGTGTGTCAAATGTACAGTTGAAAATTGTTCTTAGAAAGCAAATGTAATACTGGAATATTGTTCCAAGGACTTTTTTTTTTTTTTACTAAAAAACTCTAATTAAAAATATAATAGTAACAGGGTTATATATATATATATATATATATATATATATATATACAGTATTAAATAAATAAAAGAGAAAAGAGATTTATTTTTTTTCCCTTAATTAGATATCGTTTTTTTAGTGTTGTGAAATGAACATTAAATTTGACAAAAACAGAAGTAAAACATTAATTTATTCCTGTGATGCTGAATTTTCAGCATCATTACTCCAGTCTTCAGTGTCGCATGATCCTTCATCCTTGAGATTTGCTACTCAAGAAATTATACTTCTACTTCTATTCTTTTTGTGGAAACTGTAAAAGAAAGTTCAAAAGCACAGCGTTTATTTGAAATATAATTGTTTTGTAATATTATAAATGTCTTTACCGAATAAAAGTGTTAATTTGTTAAAGCTAAAAACTAAAACGACCCCGTGATTGGAGACCCACCTCTCCTGATGGGATCAACTCCAAATGAGAAGAGGTGGAATTAAGACAGGAAATTAATATTAGGGGCACGTAAATGAATAGAAGTCACAAACTGAAAGGAGCAGAGACACACATACACATTGCAGGCAAATCAAGCAAATATTAAACATTTAGTTAACTCTACAAAACAAGAATATATAAACAACATTAAAACATTAAACTACAACTGTAAGATTAACAACCCAACCCCCCCCCCCCCCCCCCTCCCCACAGCCCCATCAGTGTTGTTACCTCATTAAAGCAGAATCAAGGTAATGGGTCAGTCCATCTCAGACCCCAGGGGAGTGGCTTTGATGTTGAGTAGAGAATGGAGACCTGAAAGAGAGAGAGACTGTGAGATTTCGCCAAGCGGCATGACTAACATGGCAAACGCCCACGACCGACTTCATACATGAATACACACACAGAACAATAATTTACAGGCCTGTACAGACCAATACATCAATGTGCATGCATTCATGTGCACTGTCATACATGTGTGTATAGCTTTAAAACGTTTTGGCTTATTTGCCACTGACAGCTTACACACACACACACACACACACACGTATGCATATTAGATGTGAAGAGTTCATTGGCATGCTTATTATAAGAATTTGGAATGCATTTATACAAATCATTTCTCGCCAATGTTCCACAGACATTTGGACATTTAAACTGCCTGGGATGGAGCATATTTGTTTCAGTGAAGGGGTCATTTAGATATTAAGGGAGCAAAAATGTGTCTCGTTCACATGCTTTGATGCAGCAGATGTTAGATCTGGCGAACTGCGGTGCTGCTGGGGTCGGTTCATATTTCTATACCGCCTTTCTCAGCATTACTTTCTTCAACCTGATTCTTGTTTCCTTTATCCAAACCTTAGCAGGTTACTGTAGTGAAAAAAGATAGTCATGTCAAGTCGCCTATATTTAAATAGCTCTTTATACAATACAGACTGTTTCAAAGAAGCTTTACAGTGATAAACAGGAAAATAATGATAAATTATGCAAACAGAATACAATTCTGCTATAAAAAAGACAATAGTGTCATTATTCAGTTGAAGTCAGTTCAGTGTTGATTTAGTTCAATAACCGTGTAAAGTTCATCAATTATGAAATCAGTTGAGTTCAATTGAGCTATAAAGCAGCTCTGCAGAAAACAGTGATGTCATCATCCAGCTCAGTTCAAGTGTCATTATAGTTTCTATGCAGTCAAATCAGTAATATTGCTGAATATTAGTGTCCCCAACTAATAAACCTACCTTTTCATTTGTCGGTTAGTGCTTGTAATGGATCGGAGGCAAGAAGAATACAACAGGAATTTGAGCTTGGTTAAATTCTTGTGTAACTATAGCCTACTGATGCCATGTTATGATGTGATTCTTCTGTTTTCTCATGCATTTGTTTCTTTATTTCTTGCAGGATGACCATTCCATGTTCTTCCAGTTTGGTCCCTCTATAGAGCAGCAAGCCTCTGTCATGCTTAACATAATGGAGGAATATGACTGGTACATATTCTCCATCGTCACCACCTACTATCCTGGATACCAGGACTTTGTAAATCGGGTGAGACATTTTTCACAATTTTTCAGTCTTCATCCAAGCCTATCTATGTGCTTGATTCAAGTCATCTTGAAAATAAAACAATGTGTTGTGATGTCAGTTCAGTTCAGGTGTCATTTCATATAAAGCTTAGAAGACTGCAGTAACTCATTGAACACACACACACACACACACACATATATATATATACTGTACATACAAGTTTGGGGTTGGAAAGATTTTTGGAAAGTCCCTGTGGCTCACCAAGGCTGCATGTATTTGATCAAAAATACAGTAAAATTGTGAAATATTATTACAATTTAAAATAACTGTTTTCTATTTTAATATACTTTAAAATTTTAATTTATTCCTGTGATACAAAGCTGAATTTTCAGCATCATTACTACAGTCTTCAGTGTCACATGATCCTTCAGAAATCATTCTGATATGCTGATTTGCTGCTCAAGAATAATATTGAAAACTGTTGTGCTGCTTACATCTTTTTTTTTCATTTTATTCTTTGATGAATATAAAGTATTTATTTGAAATATAAATCTTTTGAATCATTACCTTTACTGTCACTTTTGGTCAATTTAATGCATTCTTGCTGAATAAAATAATTAATTTCTTTAAAAAAGATAACAATGTTATAAAAAAATAATAAGAAAAAAGTATCGACCCCAAAGCTTTAAACAGTAGTGGGTATGTATGTTGTCATTATTATTATTATTCATATTATTTTATTATTATTATCACATTTATTTATATTTTTTGTTATGTTTTAACTGACATTTTAACACAGTGTTTCTCTAGATTTAATTTCTAAAGGAAATTGTGGTGCAGAAAAGCATTGCTATGTGGTTTCTAAGGTGTTCTGCTGGGTTTTTAACATATTGCCATGTGGTTGCAAGGGTGTCCTGGGTGGATACCAGGGGTCGCTATAGGAGATTTCTAGTGTGTTTTGAGTGGTCAATTGTATTTCTGATTAAAGCACGTTCATAATCCCACCAAACATTACATTCAGCAGAACCTAGTCTTGTTTATCAAATCATTGAAATGCATCATCAGGTTGTATAAACAGTCGCCTATCCAGAGCTAAATGAGATTGGGATCTTGTGAAACCCCAGACCGAATGGTGTTTGCTTCACTGCCCGTAATTCTGGAGACTCTAGCTGGTTGGGTTCACACCCTAATCCCGGCGTTGTGACTCCCGCTGGGGAGCCAGTCGCTGCAGCTCGAGCCTCTTTCATCATCAGGAGTTTGCCAATGCTCCTGTCTCAACTAATGCTCTCTTCCTCTCCTCTGTCTTCTGTACGCTGGGGCTCCTGTCAAAACTAATGTACCCGTCCTCTCCCCTATCTTCAGTATACGTTGCTCCTACAGGAACTCCTCTCCAATTTTGTTTTATCATTTCTGATTTAAAGGCATAGTTCACTCAAAAATTAACATCGTTTCGTCATCATTTACTGACTCTTATATCATTCTCACGCCATGTGACAGCAGAAAAAGGCTGCATGCTAAGTAGAAAGTCATACGTGTTTAGAATGAAATGAGGGTGAGTAAATGATGACTAGTGGAGTTTTGCCTGTAACCATCTTTCTGTTCATTCACTCTCACACAATTTATGCCTTTAGACTTGTGTATAAGCCCTATAATAGTAGCGTTGACCCTTTTAATTCATGCTAGCCTCTTTAGAGTAGAGGTTATTGTTGTTAACAAAAACTATTCAAAACATTTTGTTAATTGAAATAAAGCTGAAATAAATAGAATAAAATAACTAGTGCCGTCAATCGATTAAAAAAAAACTAAATAATTGTGATATTTCGCATCTAACATTAAAGTTTTTAATTCATTTTTGTTGTAAAACTTTCACATTGAATCTTCAAAATAATGTAGAAACAACATGAAGAGAGTATATTATAAATATTTGTTTAATTGCATCTTTTTACTAAGCACTATGAATGAAGGCCAGTATCACTGATACCCATAGTGATGTCTCCATTACATGGATTATAGCCATTGAACATCACAGAATAATTGAAAGCTGAATTATTTTTTTTTATAATTGAAAAATCTTTTAACATTTAATGGGTTTTAAAAATATATAACAACTTTTAATTTAAGTGAACTTAAAACAATCTCCACATAAACCCATTGTAATAAATGTCACATTTAGCTGTGCCTTTAACTTGTTTTGTTTATGAAAATAATTTTAAGTATTGGTGTTTAATATATAGTTCATTTTGTTGTATGAATATCTGAACATGCAATATACCAAAAGAAAAAAACAGAACAAACAAGTTTTTTTCTAGCCTCATGCCTTTCTTTTTTTATCATCACTTAAATATTACATAAATATGAATATAAAAACAAACAAACATTTTGAGCAAAAAAACTGAGAAAATCACATTTTGTCAAAGACTACATCCAGATCGGATTCAGACCGATGATCAAAACATAGATGGAAATGGAGTAGATCGAGTTCATCAACACCCCCAAAGCTTCAAAGTCCTATTGCTTGTCCTGGGTTGACATTTCATTTAGTAACATTAGGCAGGTTTGATTTATATGCTGTTTAATGTTGAATGATAATTGCACTATTTTACATACCGGTATGCATCTGCTTATATTGTTAATGGGCTGCGTCCGAATCTCATAAATGCTGCCTTCGGAGGCTGCATTCCAAGGTCGGAAGCAGTGTTGGGGGAAACTCATTACAACTTGAGTTACGTAATCAGATTACTTTTTCAAGTAACTAGTAAAGTAACGTATTACTTTTTCAATTTACAACAAAATATCTCAGTTACTTTTTCAAACAAGTAACGCTAGTTAATTTTTCACATGTATTGACTGACAGCTCTCCTGTCCCCATGTTGAGAGAAATAAAGTGAGGAGGTGTGTGTGTAAACATTATGCTTATTTTAGTTCTAGACTAAGGCCGTGTGTCCACCAAAGCGTTTTTAGCCAGCTGAAAATGCTAGACGCTCTGCTGAAAACGCCTAGTTGTGGGCGCTTGAGAGCGTTCTGACAGCACAGCGTTTTTTCCGTTGAGACGTTTCGTTGCTATGATACAGAATATCCGCAGCACAGTTTACTTGTAACTGATTTCGCAGATAATTTGTTTCATACTAAAAATTTATTTTTCATCCATTTTGTTCGGTTAGCTCTGCTGGTTGATGTCGTTGTACAGAAAGAATGTTGTGACAGTTGGTCGGTGTGGTCAGAGCCGGACAGTAACGGAGTACATTTACTTGAGTACAGTACTTAAGTACAATTTTGAGGGATCTGTACTTTACTCGAGTATCATTTTTGGGGAGTACTCATGACTTTACTCAAGTACATTTGAGAGGCAAATATTGTACTCTTTACTCCAATACATTTCTATCCATAACCGTGAATACCCGAGTAAAAAAAAAAAAAAGTAAAAAAAAAGAAAAATCTCGGACACCCTCAATTTGTTGTTTCCCTCTCAAATGTGATTGGATTGTGCAGGCGCCACTGATTGGGACAGCCTATCAGCAATCACTTTCAGCTTTCCGCCAAAGTCAACTCCATGGTCAGATTTTATATTACACATTAATGTAAGCCAAGCATTTGGTTTGATGTTCTTGAGTATGTGGTGTGTTTAACACAGATGTGGCAGAGCCGTAGCCACAAGGGATTTCTGATTTCTTAAAAAAAAAACTTTAGGAGGCAAAATATATTTTTACTGATTATGTGAATTACACTGCGCAAACCAAAGTAGGCTACTACCCAGCGAATGAAGAAGGGTTGGCGCTTAGTCTCCACAGTACATAAAATATTAATTTTGTTTTAT
This sequence comes from Rhinichthys klamathensis goyatoka, assembly GCF_029890125.1. NCBI lineage: Eukaryota > Metazoa > Chordata > Actinopteri > Cypriniformes > Leuciscidae > Rhinichthys > Rhinichthys klamathensis. Next base: position 757,490 of record NW_026606612.1, read on the forward strand.
TTTATTTTTCGGGTTTGCATTTATGAGGAAAAAACAATGTTATGGACGTGTTCTCCGTTACGGACGTGAGCGCTCTGAAAGCGGCATAAAAAATGCTTTAAAACTTTCACAGAGACATCAAACAGAAAACACAAAACCTTTCTTTAACCTGAATTTCGTTTTGCATTAATTGTATCTTAATTTTAATCAATGTTTCATCAACCAATTGCCTGGGTTTAATAAATAAGAAGTAAATAGCAGACGATAGATAAGAAATGGAGGCGCCGGCACGTGAACTGGATCTCGTCTCATAAATGAACCGAAACTCAGTGTATAAGGTAGCCTACTTGCCTCTCACAGACATGTCTACTTTTAAACAGAAAAATTCAAAACGAAAGAAAACAGAGTACAGACTGCTCTCTGCTTATGTAATCCGTATGAAATGTGCATTTCTCTCTGGCGCGTTCACTACTGAAGATCGCGAGTCAGCATTGTCAACTTCATCTTAGCCGACACTGACAAAGAAAACACTTGTTTATTAACAAGTGTTTATTAATAAACAAGTAAAATATCTCCTTGCTATATTTTACATATTCATAATCATTCCTTTTGCCGGTTCTTTGTGACAGCTTTTAGGTGCTTTATTGGCAGCGCCACCCTTACATGTGGTGTGTGTGTGTGTGTGTTGTCCCCGCATTTAAGATGGGACCCCCCAAAAATTAAATTAAATTAAATAAAGCAACATGGTAAAAAGATGAAAATGACTTGATTTTACTTTCAATTCCTTTTACATTCTCCAATGTATTAACATTAACATTTTTCATAACTCCATGTAGGACGTTTCTGTGCATAAATGTAAGCACTGTGGCAGTAGATTAGTAATGCAATATTTAGAAAATTTACTCTTGTACTCTTGATACTCAAGTACTTTTAAAAACAAGTACTTTAGTACTTTTACTTAAGTAGACATCTGAATGTAGTACTTTTACTTGTACTTGAGTAAAATTTAGCAAGGGGTATCTGTACTTTTACTCAAGTAACAAAGCTCTGTACTCTGTCCGCCTCTGGGTGTGGTATTAGTCCCGCCCCTCCTCCACTGTGATTGGACGGCTGGGTAAAAAGTGACAGTGATGAGCGCTGCGTTTTATCCAAAGTTGAACATTTTTCAACTCTCGGCGAGCAGTAAAAAAACGCCGGCCGCTCGGCAGTCCAGCTTAAAAAAAACGCTCAGCGCCTTGTTACGCTCATGGCGTTTAAAAAACACGGCGCTCCCATTGAAAACAATTGAAAACATACGCCAGGCGCGTGGAAAAAAACTTTGGTGGACACACGGCCTAAATGTGAACATGCATTTACTCATCTCACGAAAAAATTCAGTATTCCTCAAAAATAAATAAAAACAGTAAAATGCAATCTCAGAATTGTACGCAAAACTTTTATAAATAACTATATTAAATTACACAAATATACTTTATGTATTTAATCTCACTTTATTAACCAATGTCTTTGCTGCTGACCTTCAATGATCTAATTCAGCAAAAAGGACTTTAGATTAGATTTAGAAATAAGAGTGTTGAACTTCCTTCTCCTGTGTCCTATTGTTCTTTAATCCAGAACAGCAGCAGCTGAAAGGTTTATTTAAGCGGCGCCCTCTACTGTACAGGAGTACATATGCATTTTCTTCAGCTTGGGGCTTATTATTTCACTTTTGGTGTGAAAAGGCCTTAACATTTGCCAAAAATAGAATTTGTTTTGTTGTTATTAAAAAACAAACAAGTAAGCCCAGCCCAGGTGAGAAAAAGTAACGCAAAAGTAACGTAACGCATTACTTTTCATAAAAAGTGAATAAGTAACGCAATTCGTTACTTTTTTGGGGAGTAACGCAATATTGTAATACATTACTTTTAAAAGTAACTTTCCCCAACACTGGTCGGAAGGCATCAAGGCACGTCCGAGTTCAATGTTAGTTTCACTTCCTGTCTCCAGAGATACCTTAATTTGATAAAAGGGAGCATAGATCTATCGTTCGCTGCCTTTGACATCCCACAATCCTGTGCTTTCCATTCTGTGACATTTGAGCTAGAAAGATAAAAATGGCGTCTGAAAGTGTCGGCTGGTCGTCAGTTTGTGTGTAAATGTACATTTTTGATCAACTTTTTCCACTTATGATGTCATGAAATTACAATTGCAGTCATTAAATATTCACTTAGTTTTCGTCGAAGCTTGCTATATTTTGCTGTAGATCATTAAACTCATACGCTGCCTCTGCCTTAGAAATCAGTTTCGTGAGGTATCTTCGTGCGCAAACGCTGCCTGCAAAGTCATCGCCTGATAGGGCAGCGAGGCAACAAGTCAGCTGCCTACGTTTTCAGACGCAGCCATGATATTGCTTGTTTCTGCTTCTTCTTCTCCTGTGTTTTTCAGGAGATTCAGTACTCTTTTAGAAGTTCCGTAATAGTGCGCCCCACTGTATAACAGTGAAAACACGGAAAGGCGGAAATTTCCTTCAATAACGGGAAGGAGTTAATATTTCAGCGCTCAACTCTGAATTCTTTTTCTACTGGCCCAGTCAGACCAGTTCAGATTTTTACCTGCCCTGTTAAAATGCACAAAAAAGTGATTGTTTTCATTGTATTTGACCCATGTAACATTGTAAACAGTGGTTTAAGATTTTCAGCTAGGTCTAACAAGTTCATATATAGAAATTGAATAGCTTCTTGAATAATTTCTGTATCTATTCAATGCAGTTAAACACTGCACAGTCTTCACTGCATAAATTATCATTTGAATATAGGTTAATCCTTATTAAAGCTACAAAAGTGATTGTCAAGAGCAGTGATTGATTTGATTAACATTAATGACACACACAGCAGCAGGATTATTAGGCTGCTGTCACTTTAAGACCTGATGTACATGACACGGATCTGACACACATCCTATTTTCTCACAACTCTTTATGTTCATTTAACACTTTTCAACTCATTTAAGACATCATTTTGAGGAATTTGACATAATTTTGTGTGTTTTTGTCCGTTCAAGCGTCGCTGCCGTGCTGTCTAAAGCAGGATTCTGTGCGCTTTCGGGTGTTTTCACAGAAAGCCGCTTCACAGACAGTGTGCCAGTACAGATTTGAGTTATTTTTTTCACGCTTGAATGGTTTAATAGCACTTGAATGAATTATAGCGTGATCATATACGGTAGTGCAGCCAATGGATGACAGAAAAAAATGGATGCTGCGTTAATTGCGTTAAACGCCAAACTGAAAAAAAAATCATTAATTGCATGCGTTAACGTGTTAATTTTCACAGCTCTAAGAATAACTAAAAAAAAAACTTTCTAAAACATTTAACCAAAATGAACGCGAAAGATGAAAATATTAAAATACAAGCTAATTAACAATTTTAATAAAAACTATCTATATTGGTATATAAATAATACTAAAATAACACTGCTTTAGTAATGTGTAAATGTTTTTTATATATACACTGCTGAACATCCTCAACTGGAAAGCAACGTCTTCAAATTACAGCCATCTGTTGTCATAGAACTCCTAAATTTATATCTGGCACACAGTGGTGTGGATAGAGTTCTTAAATACACAGTGCAACGGTCAGGATTGTGTTCTTTGATTTTTACTGTACTCTCAGTCATTCCCCAAATCAGGAGCAACCGTCCTCAGGGCAATGCAAGCAGAGCCCAGGAGAAGTCCAGAGGATGCTCCGCTTATTGAGGAGGCTCATGCAGCAGGCTCTTGATGCACTTGCAGGTGTATAGCAGGCAGGTTTTTGTTCTTCTTCCAGTGAGACCAGTGCCAGGTTTTTGTGTTGTCTGTTGGGGGAAGAACAATGGTTCAGGTGATTCCAAATGCTTGAACGAACTGTGTCCAATGCTGGTACTCTCCTCTTCAGTCACACTGACATCTGTTTTCTAGTGCCTCCTATTTGTGGCCCTTCATCTTCTGCAATATCCCGGGGTGCCGCAGTACCTGCACTATTATCTTCTCTTACTTTGCGCTTTGTTAATGACCATGGAAATACCTCGGTTTGGAAATTCAGAATTCGTAATGTATCAGTTATCAGAATCGTTAATGGTCGATACTGGATATTTATTTCTCCTGGTTTTACTTCTACATTACCTTTGGTGTTTTTGTACCAAAAATTCACTTGTTGTGTTTTGAAAAAATCTGTGAAGTTTTAGTTGATTTTATTTGGACTAAATTGTTTAGAATTTTAATATTGACCTTTTCAGATAAAAATGATTTATCCACTTATCAGTGCTGACCAGAATTTTAATATCGGTCCATCTATAATATGAACAAGTGTTGTTTTTGTTAACTAAAACCAAAACTATAAAATATTAAAATATATTAAAAATGGTAAAAATTTGGCAATTTAATTAATTCTGAAATTAAATAATAATAAAAAAATATTAGACCAAAAACTTAAAATAAAATAAATGAAAGTTATCTTCTTCTTCTTTTTTTAAACTGTTATTATATTTCTTAAAATAGTATACATAATATAACATTTATACGGATATTTCCACCTCTGTGGTACTGGATGCTCACACTATACACTTGACTGCATAATGTGTGTAATGAGACTGTCAGGGCAATTTGCAAGTCTGTCAAATTGGCTTCAAATATTGGGCGATACAGAAATATGCATCATCAGAATTGTGGGTACAATAATTTCATCTTCTAGTTCTGACTGCGGTTGATTCGAATGAAAAGCATCTCTGTGGACTTGTGTTTGAACAATTTGTTATGAGGAAATGCAGTTTAATTTCTCTCTGTCTCCTCAGAGTAGTTTGTGCATTTTCAAACGTGAGTTAGGTTTGCGTCTTTACAAATAATAGAGATCAAAAAAGAGAAACATGTGCTAGGCCGGTATCTGGAAGAAGTGCATGATGGGAATTTTTTTATGATTAGTGTTTTCATTATTCCTTTAAATACAAATATTTGCTTTTACTTTCACTCCCTCTTTGTCTTTTTGCCGATTTTCTCTTTTAACTATCTCTCCTCTTAATATATCTAAAGAACAAAAGTGAACAGTTTTGGGAGATCTGGAGACAGCAGGAGGGTGTTACAGGACATGCCATTTTTTTTTTCATCTTTCTCTGTCTTTTTTTGCTACCTTCCAGATCCGGAGTACCGTTGAGAACAGTTTTGTTGGCTGGGAGCTGGAAGAAGTGCTGCTGTTGGACATGTCAGTCGACGATGGCGACTCAAAGATCCAGAACCAGATGAAGAAGCTCCAAAGTCCTGTTATACTACTGTACTGCACTAAAGAAGAAGCCACAACCATTTTCGAGGTGGCACATTCTGTCGGCCTCACTGGTTACGGTTACACCTGGATTGTACCATCTCTGGTGACAGGGGATGCAGATAATGTACCCAACGTCTTTCCAACAGGTAAGAAGGGAAGGATGAAGGTTTGAATTGAAAAAAGGTTGAACTATTGTAATATTTCAGATGATTGTTTCAAACGCTTCCTTTATTTGCAGGTTTGATCTCTGTTTCCTACGATGAGTGGGACTACGGGCTGGAGGCTCGGGTGCGTGATGCTGTAGCCATAATCGCCATGGCAACCTCCACAATGATGCTGGATCGGGGTCCTCACACGCTGCTTAAGTCTGGATGCCACGGCACACCTGACAAGAAAGGCAGCAAGTCAGGAAACCCCAACGAGGTGCTGAGGTGAGTCAGGCTTAGCGGGGTGCCAGGGTTCAAACACTGACATCTGGGGTCTGCAATCTTACACGTACACAGGCTCTCTTGGAGGCACACACACATTTACAACACCTGCTCAGGAGGGTTTCTCAACTAATGGAGTGTTTTTGAAAAGGGTGAACAGCCCTAAACAGGTGCACAAACACACACACACACACACACACACACACACACACACACACACACGTGTGTGTGTTACTTAGCTATCTGAATGGGGACATTCCAAAGACGTAATGGTTTTTATACTGTACAAACTGTTTATTCTATCCCCTTACACTAACCCTACACCTAAACCTACCCATCACACAAAACTTTCTGCATTTTTACATATAAAAAAATAAAAAATAATAACTTAATTTATTTTTATACCAGATTTACAAATGAGGATGTCCCTAAAGAGAGGTTTTTGGAGATTTTGTCAGGTTTTGGTCACTTCTGGGTACACATTTGTCCCCAAAATATAGTTAAGTAGGTACACAGACACACACACACACACACACACACACACACACACAGTGGTTGGTGTTAGATACCTTTAAAGTTTCGTGATTGAAAAAGGCATTTTGATCTATAATGGGTGCTATTTTCATGAGACCATTTCCCCCCTCTGATTTAATTGGTGATTTGATGTACGCTACTGTTCAAAAGTTTGGGGTTGGTAAGATTTTTTTGTAAAAGAAATTAATACTTTTATTCAGCAAAGACACAGTAAATTGATCAAAAGTGACACTAAACACATTTATAATGTTACAAAATATTTCTAGTTCAAATAAATGCTATTCTTTTGCAACATCTATTCATCCAAGAATCCTGAAAAAAAAAAACCCACAGTTTCCACAAAAATATTAACCAGCACTCTTTACAACGTTAATAATAACAAGAATGTTTCCTGAGTACCAAATTGGTATATTCAAGCTTTTGATATAAATAACAAGGCACTTTGAAAGGTTCATTATAAAATACATTCAATAGCAATTGATATTAATTGATATTAATATTGCTGATGCAGGCCTTTAAAAAGATTAAATACAATAGGCCTAATATAAATATAAATGTATAATATTTCATATTTAATCATCTTACTTTCCTAATTTACCCTACTTAAATTTCACTTTGAAAATATAATGCAAAAATATTTCCTTTTTTATTGATTCTACAATAATTTGTGGATTCAGTGTGTAAATTATATTTGTGATTACAAATGTGAATTTTAGATATAATTAATTACCTAATCAGGATTAATCACAGAAAAATATTCATTCGCAAAAAATAAAATTATTTGGCATTAATTTATCACTTTTAAATCGATTTTTTATCTATTCACATCCCTTACAGTAACATAAACCCTTCAGGTTTAGAAACCCTTCCCTTGAAATAGAATCACAAATGGCCACAGGAGACGCATTTGAAACACATGTTACTACCAAGCGGTAATTGACAATCCTTTTCACCTGTGATTGGATCAGCCGAGACGGATCCTAATAAAGCGAGTCCTAGATTGAACAGCACTCTATTGTAGCTGTACCGTACCTGTAACACCCGGAGAAAAAGAACGAGTGAGAGTGACGAATGGACAACAAAAGTGAAAAAGCGAGAGGAATAGAATGCACATTATTGTTAATGTGGGTCTGCTGTAGCTGCTCGCTGAAGTGTCTGGCACAGAGCACCTTTCACTTTTCTTTCCCCATTATGTCTCCTCTGACATTCAGCCCGCGCCCACGTGTCTGTACCGGCCGGCTCTGTTTTTCATCTTAGAAACATAAATATCCATCGTAATAGAAAAGTGAGCTTTTCATCTGAGCTCCTCTGTTCTCTTTTGTACTGTTATTTGACATTTAGTATTGAGGGGCATTGATTCCTAAGTATTAATTAGCGTTTAGGCTCGGTCACACTCTCTTTTAGCCAGTCATTTGATCTGCTGGTGAGGAGTTAATTGAATGCTCGAGGCAGAGCAGGATTAGGAAGCCAAATGGAACAACAGCGGAAGCCTCTCTCGCTCTCTCTTTACGTCTTTTAATATAACAAACTTTAAATCCCAAAGAGACATGGGTGAAAAGCAACAGTAACAGATTCAAATCTACCTCTCATCCACACTTTGATATGAACAGTTGTGGCACACGCATGCCGAGATTCCTCTGTGGATTCTTCATGTGCCAGTTTCAGCAGAACAGACGACGGACTCACCTTACCGCTGGTCTAGAGTGTCTATAGCTGTGTATACAGTACCATTGCAGGTTTTTTTTATAACATATTGATACTTAATCAGGCCTTTATTTTTAATACAATAACGATATTAAAATTTTTACTTAAAGGGATAGTTCACTTCAAATGTTTAGTCATGATTTACCCACCATCATGTTGTTCCCAACCTGTACGATGGAACACAAAAATAGATTAAATATCTTTTGTGTTATTGTACAGAAAACTGAAAATTCATACGTGTTTGGAACAACATGAAGGTAAATAAATGATGAAAGACATTTCACAAAAAATATTAAGCAGCTGTTTTCAACATTGATAATGATAAGAAAAGTTACTTAAGCACAAATCATCATATTAGAATGATTTCTGAAGGATCATGTGACACTGAAGACTGGAGTAATGATGCTGAAAATTCAGCTTCACCATCACAGGAATAAATTACATTTGAAAATATATTACAACAGAAAACACATATTGTAATAATATTTTACAATATTACACTTTTTCTGTATTTTTGATCAAATAAATGCAGCCTTGATTATCATAAAAGGCATCATAAAATGTTTTTAACTTTTGAACGGTAGTGTTTAAAAAAAAAAGTTATTTACAGTATTATTGAGCGTTACAGTTATTCCATTTTTCCCCTTTACTTCATAAATCGCGGTTACTTTGTTTACTTCAGTCTCACTAGTTCTTGGCCGAAGACTCTTTCCTTTCTTGCTAAACTCTTGTTAAACTGTTGTCTGTGTAAAGTGTTGCAGGGGTGGCTAGCAGTGAAAAATTCAACGATCCTCTGACCGCTTGATTCTGCCGTCTCTGAAAACACTTTTAAATACCCTTTTCAATGCTAATTTTTGGAAGCTGTCTTCTAAAGCATGTATGTAAAGGAGCACTTAAGTCCAGCGCATAGCTCGGACACGGACCAGTCGATAACACATTGTGCGTGCATTTAATATGCAAATTACGTACAAATGCACCATTGATCATTAAAAAAAACACCACTTAAGGTTTGATTTAAATGTTAAATTAAACATTTATAATGTTTCTGGAACAATCTGTAGCCTGGAGAGCATGTTATGAAGACATATCTGTGTTGTTGCGGAAAGCTTTGTTGGTTTAGATGAGAGGAACAAGTAATTAAGTGTGTGTGTGGGGGGGGGCAGGACACTTTTATGTTATTTGTGAATGGTGAGTTTACAACAATTACCCAGCGGACATGGTATCTGCTAGAACAAGATGGTTGCATTTGTGTAATTAGGCAGATCTGTAGCCTTTAGAGTCGCTGAAGTGGATTTTTGAATTGTCTGATGAGAAGATAAGGACACACTTTAATGTCTTATGAATGCTGGAGAGCATAAGAATAGTAGGAAGAAAAGTAGCCGTAAGTACAAACCAGAGAAAATAGTTTAGTTTAGAGACCTCTGGGAGTGCAGGTTCTTCTCGATCACCCTGCAGTGCACACTTAGGATCTCACATTTGCGTGCACACGCACACACAAGAAGCTTTTGAATGACAGCCTTATGAGGTGGGCTGAATGAGAACCACCGGACCCTGTAACCCCTCGAGGACTCTAATGATCCGTTTCCACCATGATGGAGACGATTTAAATGGCATTCCAAGATTCTATATTATCATTCTGGAACACCCACCATGCTCTGCGGTGGATCTGTCAGCGATGATGGAGGGCTTTTCAGCTGGATGGGTCATGTTCTGTGATGGTTAAGGGCCTGAAACAGCCTCAAGGGGTTCCTCTGAAGGTCAGCTGAAGGTTTAGGCATGGCTGTAGAAGGTTAGATGTAATACATGTACCCTATAAAGGTTGAGAGTGGGGTTAAATGAGGCTACATATCTCAGATTGATCGCAAGGACATTGTGTGGGTTGTTCTTGCGAAAAATTGATTTCATTCAGATCATGCTAGAATTTTAACGATTTAATCAATTTACTTGCTCTTTTGTTCTGAAACCTATTTGAAAGACAGTTTCCACATGTTTATAGATATTTGGAATATGGCCAGATAAAATATCATTACCTTAATGATGCTCTAAAACCCTTTAGCATTATTCCTCTTCCAATTTCACACTTTCACACTTTTTTAAAAACTCAGTGTTTTATTTTTATTTATTTTCAAAAAATGTTTTCAGTTTTTTCCCCCCAATGCAATACAGATAAGTACATAAAGAAAATAACAGCAAAAACAAATATAGATGTTGAAAAAGTTAGTATCAGACAAGCTTGTTGACGACAAACAAGAAAAGAATGCATGAGAATGCAATATATGCAATGCAATGAGAATGCAATGAGAAAAAGAAGAATAGAAAGGAGGAAGAAAGGAAAAGAAAATAGAAAAAGAAATTCTAAATATGTAATTATGATTGTGATATAGTTGTGGTAGTGGCATCAATGATGGGTTTATAGAAAAGAAAGGGGAGGAAAAAAAAAGATAACGGTACTTATATGCTAGATATATGTGTAGTTCATGCCTTTAAAGCCCTTCACACAAATCATATAGCAACAGTTAAAGGTAATTCAAAGTAATTGCGGAATACATACATATATTTACATATATATGCACCTACAAACCCATACATACATATATACACACTCACACACACACACACACCATACACCTTCATAGTTATATACCCATATACCTAATAATAGAAATATCATAACAATAATAATAATAATTAAAGCTGCTAGCAGCATTTAGCGGTGTTCAAGCAGTTAAGGCCTTTAAGGCCGTTAAGCACAAAAGCATCAAAAGACATTAAGTTTTATGTAGCAAGCATTTAAACATTGACATCATAGATGGAATAGACCATGTTTTAGCATGATTTACCATGATATACCAAATTTAGTGTGATTTTTCATGATCTACCATGTTCCAGTATGATTTACCATGAATCTAGCATGATTTACCACAGTTTACCATGATTTCCCATGTTATAGGATGATTTACCATGATATACCACATTCTAGAATGATTTACCAGGATTGTAGCATGATTTACCATGATTCATCACATTGCTAGCATGATTTGCCATGATCCACCATGTAATAGTATTTTTTACTATGATTTACCATGTTTCTATCGTGATTTACCATGATTTACCACATTGCTGCATTGATGTGAAGGGCCAATAAAAATGAAGTGATAAACTCTGACAAAAAATGATTGTGTTATAATAGTTAACATGGAAAAACTGGTTTGCTTTAGTGCTTTGATTTACTGTTGAAAATCAAGTGTGTCAAAATGAGAGTGAGACAATAAGTGGTCTTCTACTGCCCTCTGCTGGCCATTCTACTTATTAATAAAGTGTTTTCACAGGTGCTTTTACACTCATATGTAGACATTTGATCACACACACACACACACACATACACACAAAGTCATTATATAAATATATTTTAATGGTCTATAAGCATTTAATGTCTTTGCAAGCTATTAATCAGATTATTCAGCATTTATTCAGAAACCTAGGACTACACACACACATTCTGTTGTAGATACAGATATTTGAACTATGTGATGGAAAAAAGAAATGTTTACTGCAATTGTCCTTCAGGATTCATATTTCTCAATGTACTACAATAGTCAGTTTACCATGGTTTGTCTTAGTTTACCTTGATGTTACCTTGTTGTGACCGAATGTTACACAATAATTTATCATGATATACCACATTCTAGAATGATTCAGCAGGATTGTAGCATGATTTACTATGATTTACCACGTTGTTAGCAATTATGTGAAGCTTCAGAACAGTAAAGTGAATTGAAAGACAAAATATGATTGTGTTATTATAGTAATTGTCACATAAGGTTATTTTTTAGTGTCTGAATATATGAATGCAAAAGCACATGTGAAAAGACTATTAATAAGTATAATGTCCAGCAGAGGGTAGTAGAAGACCACTTATTGCTATAGTACCACTTTTATTTTGAACTACTTGGTTTAATCAGTATCAGGGTTTCCGCGGGGTCATAAAAAGTCATAAAAACGTCCGGCTTTTCCATACAAGGTCATAAATTACATTTAGCCACATCTTAAATTGATATGCTCATTCATTCATTATCGCGATATAATGTTTTCTCTATAAAACGATATCAAGAGTTCGATAAATGTTAGATCATGTTTATGCGCCAAAAGCGGAACGAAACTCATTTGAACCGCGCGCGCCTCACGGAGCGTTTATCCGCTCGGCTCAAAGTCCAAACGGCAGCGTAGCGCGATCAAGCTCACTAGAGCAGACACGTTCTTTTACTGTCTATGGTTAACTTTGATCAGTCTCGATCACGAGATCCAGTGAGAAGCACTTGAATTCAGCGAAGAACACAAATGTCTCAGTGATTTAAACCAGTTTAAAGGCAGATGAAACAGCGCTGACGAACAGGAGAAACACTGTGCGCAACTATACAGTCAGAAAGCTTTTCCATCTACACATTTACATCCTTTACCATGGTTTTACTGTAACGTTAGCCTAGTAATATTAACTGCACCATGAAATGTGGGATACATATTGAATTGTATTATATTATTAATGTAGACAATGTATTAAAGGACTAATGGAATATAATTACAGTATTTATGTATTTAGGCTATAGCCTACTGTTTTTCATACATTTCATAAAGATACGTGCCATCAAAGCCAGGCAACACAAACCTGTTTCAAGACTTGAAACAATATCCCCCATTAGCACATGCAGAAACTAAGAAATTAATTTTGAAATAAAGATATTATTTTTGTTAAGGAAAAAATACAAATGTTTGAATGTTCTACCTCAGATTTGTGAAATGTTCACCTGTTTGGCAAGTGTTTGTCATGATATGTTTTGACAATAAAGAGTAGTTTAAAACCACAATTAACGCTCTGGTTTCTACAACTTTCAGTTAGGAACAAAAATCTGCCTTCAAAGTTCAAAGAAATAAAGAATTGACATTTATCGTCATAATTATCGATATTGACTGATATTATCGTGATAAGTGTTGTGTTGTTCCTGTGTTATTGATACTTAGGAAAAGGGAGCCTTCAGTTTGTTACTCTTAAGAAAATGGAACCTTTAAATAATTAAACTTATTACTTTTAATGAAAGTCAATAAAAAAAGACTTTTGAAAGGAAGTTATTTTTCGTAATTCGAGTAGGTCATAAATTTAAATAATATTGGTCATAAAAAGGTCTTAAAAGGTCTTAAATTTGACTGACTAAACCCTGCAGAAACCCTGAGTATTGTGCACTAAAGCAAACCAGTCTTTCAATGTGAATACCATTATGCATGCTTACACACACACACAAACACACAATTGTGGGTTATGATATTGTGAAAATCTCTTTTTGTGGTCCTTAAGCATTTCAGATATTTATTTGTGATGTAAAAATATTAAACTTTCTAATAAATCATTATTTAATATTATATTATAAGCATTTGTTTGTTAGCCATTGCTGAAAACTGGTTAAAAAAGATTAAAAATATCTAATGCTGTTGCTCCCTCTAGTGGACAACAGCGGTTTTACAGCCTACATAAACGGTTGAAATGAATGACAGGAAATTCGTTTTTTTTTTTACTTATATCTCGGGAACGAGAAAGTGAAAAAATCTGAAACTCAGAACTTAGATAGGGTTAGAGGAGCCCTCTTGAACAAGACCATTCCCGTGTTGCTGAGTGATTGCTGTCGGGAGTAATGTCCGTTTAAATGCATATCTTTGTGGGCTTATATCTCGGGAATGCCCAGGCCAAATCGCACCAAACTCGAATCGAAGCTAGATGAGGACGAGCCCTTTCCAACAAGCTCTTCCACAAGGATCTAGATGGTCTGGATCAAGAGTTACAGCCGTTTCAAGTTGGGGTTCTCACAGATTAGCGATCCGCGGGGGGGCGCTCCCGAGCCCCGCGACGAAAGATTTGGATCAAGATCCCCGAGAGGACCTTACCATCAAAATTTCAGCGGGCAGAGACTTTCCGTTTTCGAGTTATGAGTGAATTCGTGCTTGGGGGGGCGTGGCCCAATGTTTTACTTTCGTTTTGAGGCTTCCTGTGACAATTAATTATAGAGGCAAATTTTGTCTGATTTGTCTGAAATTTTTCAATGCCGTACAGAGTGATATTACACATGTTCTTGACCTTTTTTAAAGAAGATCTGAGCATTCATTTAAGAGATCAGCATTTACAGCCAATACAGGCAATTTGCCATAGGAAATGTATGGTTTTAAAGCTTTTTGACAGTTATAGCGCCAACTATGGTCCGATCTCCATGAAACTTTGCATGCTTCTTCACCATGTTATGACACATATGCTCACCAATTTTTGTTTAGTTCTGAGTTTTTATTTATGATTTATAGGCTTTTGTGTGTATTTGACACGCCCCTTTTCTAAATGACCCTGTTATAGCCATACGAAAAATGCAAAAGTTCAACTTTTTTTCAATGATTATTGATCTAGAGAGTCCAGAGAATTGTCCTAGACTGGTCTGGTTCCAATCGGGCAAAAATCCAGGGACTAGTTCGCAAAAGTAGGTTTTTAACATATTCGTGAATATTTAATGAACGATTTGATTGACAGCAATGGTTCTAGAGGGAAAGTTGTTCATCCTGAGGAGATCTATCAAATGATATGCATATTTTCGGGATGTGTGCAACACCACGTGATTACAGAGCCGTAAAACTCGTTAGCGCCAACTAGTGGCCAATTTCTTTCAAAACTCTTACAGACCTCTTGGGCCATGAGTCAAACATGTCCGTCGAGTTTCGTTCCGATTGGCCTCCGTTAACCTCGTGTAATAGGTGCTCAAATTCATTGGCCGATGGCGGCCATGTTTTTTGAGTTACGCCAATTTCCTCATACACATACATGGCACCTTGGACCAAGACACTGCATACCAATTTTTAAGTCAATCGGACTAACGGTCAGGTGGTCATAGCCCGATTTAGGTTTTTTGTGTGTTATAGCGCCACCTAGTGTTAGGTCGACGCGATTTTTTTACTGTGACCTCAGATTGAACTCATACACATGTGTTCCAAGATTGGTGAAGATATCTCATTTACTTCTCGAGTTATAGCCATATTAGTAAAATAGGCTCCTCCCACAACGATCATTTTACTCCCCCTAGCGACCGTGAATCGAAAATTCAACTTTTTTTCAATGATTATTGATATTCAGACTCCAGAGAACATGTATGCATTTGTCTGGTTTTGATCGGGCGAAAAACCAGGGACTAGTTCGCAAAAGTAGGTTTTTGACAAAATTCAAAATGGCGGAAAAATTTGCATACCGGAAATGAAATCGGAGATATACGTTTTGTTCTTCAGGCCTCCAGCTTTCCAATGATATAAGACACTTGAGTCTACGACATACGGTTTAGGAGTTATGAGCAGTTTCGCGCAATTGATTGCTGTAGCGCCACCTATAGGCCAATCGGGGTCATACTTTCTGAGGCTCTCCTCGATTTTTGTACTACCCTCTGACAAAGTTTCAGAGCTCCAGCACTTACGGTTTGTTCTGCACGATGCGTTTTACGGCAGAAGAATAATAATAATAATAATAATAATAATAATAATTAAAGCTGCTAGCAGCATTTAGCGGTGTTCAAGCAGTTACGGCCTTTAAGGCCGTTAAGCACAAAAGCATCAAAAGACATTAAGTTTTATGTAGCAAGCATTTAACCATTGACATCATAGATGGAATAGACCATGTTTTAGCATGATTTACCATGATATACCAAATTTAGTGTGATTTTTCATGATCTACCATGTTCCAGTATGATTTATCATGAATCTAGCATGATTTACCACAGTTTACCATCATTTACCATGTTATAGGATGATTTACCATGATATACCACATTCTAGAATGATTTACCAGGATTGTAGCATGATTTACCATGATTCATCACATTGCTAGCATGATTTGCCATGATCCACCATGTAATAGTATTTTTTACTATGATTTACCATGTTTCTATCGTGATTTACCATGATTTACCACATTGCTGCATTGATGTGAAGGGCCAATAAAAATGAAGTGATAAACTCTGACAAAAAATGATTGTGTTATAATAGTTAACATGGAAAAACTGGTTTGCTTTAGTGCTGTGATTTACTGGTGAAAATCAAGTGTGTCAAAATGAAAGTGAGCCAATAAGTGGTCTTCTACTGCCCTCTGCTGGCCACTGTACTTATTAATAAAGTGTTTTCACAAGTGCTTTTGCATTCATATGTAGACATATGCTTACACACACACACACACACACACACATGGGATATGTTATTGTGAAAATCTCTTTTAATGGTGTATAAGCATGCATTTCACATATTTCTTTGTGATGTAATAATATAAAACTATATTAAAACTAATAAAAAAATTGCTTTAAGCGTTTGTTTGTTAGCCAATGCTGAAAGCTGATAAAAAAGATTAAAAATGTCGGTAACACTTTACAATAAGGTTCATTTATTAAACATTAGTTAATGTATTAATTAACATGAACTAACCATGAGCAATACATTTGTTCCTGTTTTTGTTCATCTTTGTTAACACTAGAACGGCCACGACGGTCATTTTGACCGTTTTGAATTTTATATCTGCAATAACTTTGTTGAAAAAAAAAAAAATCTCCTGCTGGTACCTGACTTTTCCTAAAAGTGTCTGTATTTTCATTTAAAATGTTTTTAATATAAATTACACATAAGGCAAACAAACAAATGAACATATTTACCTATTTCGGCCATAGACGGTCATATTGACCGCACTGAATTTCGCGGTATTCTTTTGTTACATTTCTCGCGGTTGACCTTTGTCTATTAGGAAATAATCAGAAGATTCAATTGCAAAATGACAGATATGTTTATTGAGAGCTGGTCAGATGCTGGGAGAGTTAAGGTGTGCAAATGTCCGGTATGAAGCCCTTGGCAGCACAGGGACGCTGGAGTGAGTGCTGAACCAGGAGTGTTGAACACGGGATGACACACGGAAAACGTATACAGGCAGGGAACAAACACGCAGGAAAAATCCACAACGATCTGACAAAGGGCCTTTCTCAATCTGTGTTCTTGTCTGTACTTGTGTCCTTGTGTTCTTGTGAAACGTCATCTTTTGTGGCCCAAGTACTGTCCCAATACACAAGTTTGCATTTTGGCAAGAACAGTTAAAAATCCCGGATGTGTTCTTGACACGCCCATTTTACCAAGGATGCATCGGTTGGTAACTTGTGTTGACTTGACGGCAGAAATATCCCAGCATTCAATTCGGCATTCGAGGAAGGAGAGGCAGGTCAATACAGTATTTCGTTTTTCTACAATTACGTACACTATTTCATCACTAAATTCACTTCTGAGAACATTTGATGCGAGAAATCAACTGTGTAGATTTCAAATATTGGCATTTTTACGAAAATGTATGGCTAATCGAAAATGTGCTCAAACGTTTTCGGAAGTGAGAATCTCCATAAGCGCCTGCGGGTGTAACGTCAGCTATCGAGCCAACCGGCCAGTTTGCTCACAGACTCGTTTTTCCCCACAGCCAAGAGACCATTGCAGCCTGGCTGTTATCGTCAATAATTCTCGTTATGTTTGGGTACTGCAGACGGTGTCTGTGCGGGGGTATTATTGCGCAATACCAGCAAGAACACATCGTCTCAAACTGTCAGCAGCGTTCTGTGTGCTCGTTAGCTTGTGAGTTCATTCTTCCAAGAACAACTAGCAAGAGCGTTCTCCCCAAGAACACAAGTCCGTTCTTTGCATTCTTGGTTTTGAGAAACACCCAAAGACTAGGCGAGAACAGTAACACTGAAAAGGGTCGAATCGCTGATCAGTTGCAGCTGGCGCCTTGATCAGAGCGCACGTGCTGATAAGCTGCATTGATCAGCGACCACGCACACACACACACAACAAGACGAGAAAGGAGACAGCGAATTCATAAACCATGACATTGTCTCTCTCACTGTCAAAAGAATATCTAAATAAGATACTTTTAGTTGTTATTATCTTGTTCTGAGTTATGTTGAAGGGATATGGAAATATAGCTCTGTTGTGAATAGGCCCTATGCGATAATTACGGGCTACTGATATTATTATTTATAAATGTATAATTAAACTTTTTAAAATGTACAGTTTGGTGTTGTTTTGTTTTTAAAAGATATCCTAATACAACAAATGCATTAATCTCTCAATTGGGTATTTATCATTAAAGATATAGAGTTTGCAATCTAACGGTCAAAATGACCGCTTGTGGCAGTTCTAGTAGTTATGGAATTCTGGCACTTCTAGTGTTAACGTTAGTTAATACAAATCCAGCTGTTCATTGTTAGTTCAGGCAAAGAACGTATATTGACAAGAAGTGAAAGCCAATAGAACGTTCCATTGCAACACCAGCGCCCAGCAGCAGCCCTACGCGTCCGCCATTTTGGGGTGAAAGCGACTCGGCAGTCATATATTATACATATATTTAGTCCAGTGCAGAGGTCATTTTTAGGTTGAAATAATTAGGTGATTATTTTAATTCACAACAGTTAACGTTATATCCATTAAAAAGAAGTTGCTACTAGGCTTTTCCCCCACATAACTTGAGACAGGGAAGTTCAAGGATTTAATTAATTATATTAATCTCTACATTAAGTTTGACAGGTAAGAAGAATAAAGTGATGTAAGTTCATAAAGTTATAACGTTAGACCGTTTCCCAGGAGGTACACATAACCTTACATACAAAAATAAGTTCAATGAAATAAATGAATTCAGCAAATAAATGTAATTGTACTAAAATGTAAATGTTGGACAATAAATATATAACAGCAATAGAATAGCTTTACAGTAAACTGTTTTTTTGCAGTACTATTTTATATTAATGACCGTTAAAGCAAGCCTATGTAAACAAAAAAACACAGATAACGGACACACCAATGCATCATGTTAAGATCATCATGTTTGTAGCACGATCCAGGGGATTAAAACGTACAAAATATATTTCAGGCCTAGTGGAGTTGGTAACTAATAATAGTAGTAAATGTGTAAAGTTGCATAAAAATGCAAGAAAAACTACCTAAAAAACTGTTATCTGTGCTGTTGCCCAGTAACTCCAGTTGGAATTTTCACCCCAAAATGGCGGCCGCGCCACCTAGTGGCTGTTACCAGAAAAGCATCGGAGTTTCGCCTCTTGTTCTTCTATACTCTTTGGTTCAGGTTAGTTCACAGTGCATTAACTAATGTTAACAAGATTTTAATAAAGTATTTGTAAATGTTGAAATTAACATTAACAAAGATTAACAAATGCTGAAGGAGTATTGTTCATTCTTAGTTAATGTTAACTACATTAGTTAACATTAACTAAGAATGAACAATACTCCTTCAGCATTTGTATAATGCTGCTGCTCCATCTATTGGATAACAGTGGTATTACAGACTATATACAGTTGAAATAAATGAATGGAAATTTGGTTTTCACTTATATCTCGGGAACGAGATAATGAAAAAATTATCTAAAGATTGGGGGCGTTCCCGAGCCCCGCGACGATAGATTTGGATCAAGAACCCCGAGAGAACCTTACCATCAAAATTTGAGCGTGCAGCGACTTTCTGTTTTCGAGTTATGAGTGAATTTGTCCTTGGGGGGCGTGGCCCAACGTTATACTTTCGTTTTCAGCCTTCCTGTGACACAATTGTAAATAGTAATAAATAAAATAAATAAATGCAGTCCATAATACTCCAATAGATGAATTTGGACAAAATGTGATTGTAAATGTTGAAATAATGATTTTAGAAATTCTAAATATGGATTATAAAACAATATTAGGGAGTAGTATGATGAAATGACTGCAAGGGGCAGTAAAATACCACTTTGGTATTTTTTTAATAAAAAAATAGCTTTAAGCATTTGTTTGTTAGCCAATGCTGAAAGCTGATTAAAAAAAAGATTAAAAATGTCGGTAACACTTTACAATAAGGTTAATTTATTAAACATTAATGTATTAATTAACATTAACTAACCATGAGCAATACATTTGTTACTGTTTTTGTTCATCTTTGTTAACGTTAGTTAATACAAATCCAGCTGTTCATTGTTAGTTCATGTTAGTTCACAGTGCATTAACTAATGTTAACAAGATTTAAATAAAGTATTTGTAAATGTTGAAATTAACATTAACAAAGATTAACAAATGCTGAAGGAGTATTGTTCATTCTTAGTTAATGTTAACTACATTAGTTAGCATTAACTAAGAATGAACAATACTCCTTCAGCATTTGTATAATACTGCTGCTCCATCTATTGGACAACAGTGGTATTACAGACTATAAACAGTTGTATAAATAAAAACTTTCGTTTTCAGCCTTCCTGTGACACAATTGTAAAGAGTAATAAATAAAATAAATAAATGCAGTCCATAATACTCCAATAGATGCATTTTTACAAAATGTGATAGTAAATGTTAAAATAATGATTTTAGAAAGTCTAAATATGAACTCTAACAATATTAGGGAGTAGTATGATGAAAATGACAGCAGGGGGCAGTAAAATATCACTTATTGGCTGTTAGCCATGCTTGACCTTTTTTTAAGAAGCTATGAGCATTCATTGAAAAGATATTGGCTTTCGGTCAAGGCTACATATTGAAGTGACCCTATTATAGTCATCAAAATGTTATACATTACAAGTTATACATTTTCTGATAATTATTGTTCTAGAGAGTACAGAGCAATAGATGAATTTGGACAAAATGTGATTGTAAATGTTAAAATAATGATTTAATAAAGTCTAAATTTCAATTATATATAACAATTTTAGGGAGTAGTATGATGAAATGACAGCAGGGGGCAGTAAAATACCACTTATTGGCTGTTATAGCCATCCAAAATGTTATAGCCATCCAATTTACACTATTACAGCCATTCAAATGAAGAAATTACACCTTTTCTGATAATTATTGATCTAGAGAGTCCAGATAATTGTACTGCACTGGTTTTAAACATTAAGATATGAAAATTTTACGATCATAGATGGAAAAGACCATTTACAGCCAATACAGGCAATTTACCATAGGAAATATATGGTTTTAAAGCTTTTTAACAGTTATAGCGCCACCTATGGTCCGATCTCCATGAAACTTCGCATGCTTCCTCACCATGGTATGACACATATGCTCATCAATTTTTGTCAAGTTCTGAGTTTTCTTTTATGATTTATAGGCTTTTGAGTGTATTTTGACACGCCCCTTTTCTAAATGACCCTGTTACAGTGAACCAAAGGGCAAAGTTCAACTTTTTTTTGATAATTATTGATCTAGAGAGTCCAGAGAATTGTCCTAGACTGGTCTGGTTTTGATCGGGCGAAAAACCAGGGACTAGTTCGCAAAAGTAGGTTTTTAACATATTCGTGAATATTTAATGAACGATTTGATTGACAGCAATGGTTCTAGAGGCAAAGTTGTTCAGCCTGAGGAGATCTATCAAATGATATGCATATTTTGGGGATGTGTGCAACACCACCTGATTACAGAGCCGTAAAACTTGTTAGCGCCAACTAGTGGCCAATTTCTTTCAAAACTCTTACAGACCTCTTGGGCCATGAGGCAAACATGCCCATCGAGTTTCGTTCCGATTGGCCTCCGTTAACCTCGTCTAATAGGTGCTCAAATTCATTGGCCGATGGCGGCCATGTTTTTTGAGTTACGCCAATTTCCTCATACACATACATGGCACCTTGGACCAAGACACTGCATACCAATTTTTAAGTCAATCTGACTAACGGTCAGGTGGTCATAGCCCCATTTAGGTTTTTTGTGTGCTATAGCGCCACCTAGTGTTAGGTCGACGCGATTTTTTTACTGTGACCTCAGATTGAACTCATACACATGTGTTCCAAGATTGGTGAAGATATCTCATTTACTTCTCGAGTTATAGCCATTTTAGTAAAATAGGCTCCTCCCACAACGATCATTTTACTCCCCCTAGCAACCGTGAATCGAAAATTCAACTTTTTTTCAATGATTATTGATATTCAGACTCCAGAGAACATGTATGCATTTGTCTGGTTTTGATCGGGCGAAAAACCAGGGACTAGTTCGCAAAAGTAGGTTTTTGACAAAATTCAAAATGGCGGAAAAATTTGCATACCGGAAATGAAATCGGAGATATACGTTTTGTTCTTCAGGCCTCCAGCTTTCCAATGATATAAGACACTTGAGTCTACGACATACGGTTTAGGAGTTATGAGCAGTTTCGCGCAATTGATTGCTGTAGCGCCACCTATAGGCCAATCGGGGTCATACTTTCTGAGGCTCTCCTCGATTTTTGTACTACCATCTGACAAAGTTTCAGAGCTCCAGCACTTACGGTTTGTTCTGCACGATGCGTTTTACGGCAGAATAATAATAATAATAATAATAATAATAATAATAATAAAAATCAGTACAAATACAATAGGTTTTCAGCACTTCGTGCTTGAACACCTAATAATTAAAGCTGCTAGCAGCATTTAGCGGTGTTCAAGCAGTTAAGGCCTTTAAGGCCGTTAAGCACAAAAACATCAAAAGACATTAAGTTTTATGTAGCAAGCATTTAAACATTGACATCATAGATGGAATAGACCATGTTTTAGCATGATTTACCATGATATACCAAATTTAGTGTGATTTTTCATGATCTACCATGTTCCAGTATGATTTACCATGAATCTAGCATGATTTACCACAGTTTACCATGATTTCCCATGTTATAGGATGATTTACCATGATATACCACATTCTAGAATGATTTACCAGGATTGTAGCATGATTTACCATGATTCATCACATTGCTAGCATGATTTGCCATGATCCACCATGTAATAGTATTTTTTACTATGATTTACCATGTTTCTATCGTGATTTACCATGATTTACCACATTGCTGCATTGATGTGAAGGGCCAATAAAAATGAAGTGATAAACTCTGACAAAAAATGATTGTGTTATAATAGTTAACATGGAAAAACTGGTTTGCTTTAGTGCTTTGATTTACTGTTGAAAATCAAGTGTGTCAAAATGAGAGTGAGACAATAAGTGGTCTTCTACTGCCCTCTGCTGGCCATTCTACTTATTAATAAAGTGTTTTCACAGGTGCTTTTACACTCATATGTAGACATTTGATCACACACACACACACACACACACATACACACAAAGTCATTATATAAATATATTTTAATGGTCTATAAGCATTTAATGTCTTTGCAAGCTATTAATCAGATTATTCAGCATTTATTCAGAAACCTAGGACTAAACACACACATTCTGTTGTAGATACAGATATTTGAACTATGTGATGGAAAAAAGAAATGTTTACTGCAATTGTCCTTCAGGATTCATATTTCTCAATGTACTACAATAGTCAGTTTACCATGGTTTGTCTTAGTTTACCTTGATGTTACCTTGTTGTGACCGAATGTTACACAATAATTTATCATGATATACCACATTCTAGAATGATTCAGCAGGATTGTAGCATGATTTACTATGATTTACCACGTTGTTAGCAATTATGTGAAGCTTCAGAACAGTAAAGTGAATTGAAAGACAAAATATGATTGTGTTATTATAGTAATTGTCACATAAGGTTATTTTTTAGTGTCTGAATATATGAATGCAAAAGCACATGTGAAAAGACTATTAATAAGTATAATGTCCAGCAGAGGGTAGTAGAAGACCACTTATTGCTATAGTACCACTTTTATTTTGAACTACTTGGTTTAATCAGTATCAGGGTTTCCGCGGGGTCATAAAAAGTCATAAAACGTCTTAAATTTAATAATAAGAATTTTAGGCAATAAAAAGTCATAAAAACGTCCGGCTTTTCCATACAAGGTCATAAATTACATTTAGCCACATCTTAAATTGATATGCTCATTCATTCATTATCGCGATATAATGTTTTCTCTATAAAACGATATTAAGAGTTCGATAAATGTTAGATCATGTTTATGCGCCAAAAGCGGAACGAAACTCATTTGAACCGCGCGCGCCTCACGGAGCGTTTATCCGCTCGGCTCAAAGTCCAAACGGCAGCGTAGCGCGATCAAGCTCACTAGAGCAGACGCGTTCTTTTACTGTCTATGGTTAACTTTGATCAGTCTCGATCACGAGATCCAGTGAGAAGCACTTGAATTCAGCGAAGAACACAAATGTCTCAGTGATTTAAACCAGTTTAAAGGCAGATGAAACAGCGCTGACGAACAGGAGAAACACTGTGCGCAACTATACAGTCAGAAAGCTTTTCCATCTACACATTTACATCCTTTACCATGGTTTTACTGTAACGTTAGCCTAGTAATATTAACTGCACCATGAAATGTGGGATACATATTGAATTGTATTATATTATTAATGTAGACAATGTATTAAAGGACTAATGGAATATAATTACAGTATTTATGTATTTAGGCTATAGCCTACTGTTTTTCATACATTTCATAAAGATACGTGCCATCAAAGTCAGGCAACACAAACCTGTTTCAAGACTTGAAACAATATCCCCCATTAGCACATGCAGAAACTAAGAAATTAATTTTGAAATAAAGATATTATTTTTGTTAAGGAAAAAATACAAATGTTTGAATGTTCTACCTCAGATTTGTGAAATGTTCACCTGTTTGGCAAGTGTTTGTCATGATATGTTTTGACAATAAAGAGTAGTTTAAAACCACAATTAACGCTCTGGTTTCTACAACTTTCAGTTAGGAACAAAAATCTGCCTTCAAAGTTCAAAGAAATAAAGAATTGACATTTATCGTCATAATTATCGATATTGACTGATATTATCGTGATAAGTGTTGTGTTGTTCCTGTGTTATTGATACTTAGGAAAAGGGAGCCTTCAGTTTGTTACTCTTAAGAAAATGGAACCTTTAAATAATTAAACTTATTACTTTTAATGAAAGTCAATAAAAAAAGACTTTTGAAAGGAAGTTATTTTTCGTAATTCGAGTAGGTCATAAATTTAAATAATATTGGTCATAAAAAGGTCTTAAAAGGTCTTAAATTTGACTGACTAAACCCTGCAGAAACCCTGAGTATTGTGCACTAAAGCAAACCAGTCTTTCAATGTGAATACCATTATGCATGCTTACACACACACACAAACACACACACACACACAATTGTGGGTTATGATATTGTGAAAATCTCTTTTTGTGGTCCTTAAGCATTTCAGATATTTATTTGTGATGTAAAAATATTAAACTTTCTAATAAATCATTATTTAATATTATATTATAAGCATTTGTTTGTTAGCCATTGCTGAAAACTGGTTAAAAAAGATAAAAAATATCTAATGCTGTTGCTCCCTCTAGTGGACAACAGCGGTTTTACAGCCTACATAAACGGTTGAAATGAATGACACGAAATTCGTTTTTTTTTTTACTTATATCTCGGGAACGAGAAAGTGAAAAAATCTGAAACTCAGAACTTAGATAGGGTTAGAGGAGCCCTCTTGAATAAGACCATCCCCGTGTTGCTGAGTGATTGCTGTCGGGAGTAATGTCCGTTTAAATGCATATCTTTGTGGGCTTATATCTCGGGAATGCCCAGGCCAAATCGCACCAAACTCGAATCGAAGCTAGCTGAGGACGAGCCCTTTCCAACAAGCTCTTCCACAAGGATCTAGATGGTGTGGATCAAGAGTTACAGCCGTTTCAAGTTGGGGTTCTCACAGATTAGCGATCCGCGGGGGGGGGGGGGGCGCTCCCGAGCCCCGCGACGAAAGATTTGGATAAAGATCCCCGAGAGGACCTTACCATCAAAATTTGAGCGGGCAGAGACTTTCCGTTTTCGAGTTATGAGTGAATTCGTGCTTGGGGGGGCGTGGCCCAATGTTTTACTTTCGTTTTGAGGCTTCCTGTGACAATTAATTATAGAGGCAAATTTTGTCTGATTTGTCTGAAATTTTTCAACGCCGTACAGAGTGATATTACACATGTTCTTGACCTTTTTTAAAGAAGATCTGAGCATTCATTTAAGAGATCAGCATTTACAGCCAATACAGGCAATTTGCCATAGGAAATGTATGGTTTTAAAGCTTTTTGACAGTTATAGCGCCAACTATGGTCCGATCTCCATGAAACTTTGCATGCTTCTTCACCATGTTATGACACATATGCTCACCAATTTTTGTTTAGTTCTGAGTTTTTATTTATGATTTATAGGCTTTTGTGTGTATTTTACACGCCCCTTTTCTAAATGACCCTGTTATAGCCATACGAAAAATGCAAAAGTTCAACTTTTTTTCAATGATTATTGATCTAGAGAGTCCAGAGAATTGTCCTAGACTGGTCTGGTTCCAATCGGGCAAAAATCCAGGGACTAGTTCGCAAAAGTAGGTTTTTAACATATTCGTGAATATTTAATGAACGATTTGATTGACAGCAATGGTTCTAGAGGGAAAGTTGTTCATCCTGAGGAGATCTATCAAATGATATGCATATTTTCGGGATGTGTGCAACACCACGTGATTACAGAGCCGTAAAACTCGTTAGCGCCAACTAGTGGCCAATTTCTTTCAAAACTCTTACAGACCTCTTGGGCCATGAGTCAAACATGTCCGTCGAGTTTCGTTCCGATTGGCCTCCGTTAACTTCGTGTAATAGGTGCTCAAATTCATTGGCCGATGGCGGCCATGTTTTTTAAATTACGCCAATTTCCTCATACCCATACATGGCACCTTGGACCAAGACACTGCATACCAATTTTTAAGTCAATCGGACTAACGGTCAGGTGGTCATAGCCCGATTTAGGTTTTTTGTGTGTTATAGCGCCACCTAGTGTTAGGTGGACGCGATTTTTTTACTGTGACCTCAGATTGAACTCATACACATGTGTTCCAAGATTGGTGAAGATATCTCATTTACTTCTCGAGTTATAGCCATATTAGTAAAATAGGCTCCTCCCACAACGATCATTTTACTCCCCCTAGCGACCGTGAATCGAAAATTCAACTTTTTTTCAATGATTATTGATATTCAGACTCCAGAGAACATGTATGCATTTGTCTGGTTTTGATCGGGCGAAAAACCAGGGACTAGTTCGCAAAAGTAGGTTTTTGACAAAATTCAAAATGGCGGAAAAATTTGCATACCGGAAATGAAATCGGAGATATACGTTTTGTTCTTCAGGCCTCCAGCTTTCCAATGATATAAGACACTTGAGTCTACGACATACGGTTTAGGAGTTATGAGCAGTTTCGCGCAATTGATTGCTGTAGCGCCACCTATAGGCCAATCGGGGTCATACTTTCTGAGGCTCTCCTCGATTTTTGTACTACCATCTGACAAAGTTTCAGAGCTCCAGCACTTACGGTTTGTTCTGCACGATGCGTTTTACGGCAGAAGAATAATAATAATAATAATAATAATAATAATAATAAAAATCAGTACAAATACAATAGGTTTTCAGCACTTCGTGCTTGAACACCTAAAAATCAGTACAAATACAATAGGTTTTCAGCACTTCGTGCTTGAACACCTTATAAAATGTCTTAGGCAAATACGTACATGCCTTACACATACATAATATATTAACTAGTAAAATGCAAAACAATACCACGAATATATCAGGTGTCTTTATCCTTTACATTTCCTGATATATTAGTACACGTTATAAGTATAACCTGTACTACAGGTTATACAACCACATGGGGTGGTAATGGCGCAGTGGATAAGACACATGCCTTTGGTGTGAGAGACCCGGGTTCGAAATCCACTGTGAGACACCAATGTGTCCCTGAGCAAGACGCTTAACCGCTAGTTGCTCCAGAGGCGTGCGACCTCTGACATGTATAGCAATTGTAAGTCGCTTTGGATAAAAGCGTCAGCTAAATGAATAAATGCAAATGTAAGTATATTCTGAGAGTATTCAATAGCATCGATGCATGCATGATATGTGTGTTTTACGTAATATAGGTAATTGGTGAGGCATTAATTCACCTCTCAGGGCACACTAATGTTTAGGGATTCTGTAATGGTGCCAAATATTTGTTTAAATTTAGTTATTTTGTGTTTGAGGATAGCTGTCTGAATATGGTCTATTAATAGCTGTTGCCATTGTGTAATACTGATTTTATTTTTATTCTTCCAATTGATCAAAATGATTTTCTTGGTGATAACTAGAGACAGAAGTAAGGGTGATGTACACTCACCTAAAGGATTATTAGGAACACCTGTTCAATTTCTCATTAATGCAATTATCTAATCAACCAATCACATGGCAGTTGCTTCAATGCATTTAGGGGTGTGGTCCTGGTCAAGACAATCTCCTGAACTCCAAACTGAATGTCAGAATGGGAAAGAAAGGTGATTTAAGCAATTTTGAGCGTGGCATGGTTGTTGGTGCCAGACGGACCGGTC
The DNA here is from genome assembly GCF_029890125.1 of Rhinichthys klamathensis goyatoka. Taxonomy (NCBI): domain Eukaryota; kingdom Metazoa; phylum Chordata; class Actinopteri; order Cypriniformes; family Leuciscidae; genus Rhinichthys; species Rhinichthys klamathensis. The sequence continues at coordinate 785,755 of NW_026606612.1, forward strand.
TGAGTATTTCACAATCTGCTCAGTTACTGGGATTTTCACGCACAACCATTTCTAGGGTTTACAAAGAATGGTGTGAAAAGGGAAAAACATCCAGTATGCGGCAGTCCTGTGGGCGAAAATGCCTTGTTGGCGCTAGAGGTCAGAGGAGAATGGGCCGACTGATTCAAGCTGATAGAAGAGCAACTTTGACTGAAATAACCACTCGTTACAACCGAGGTATGCAGCAAAGCATTTGTGAAGCCACAACACGCACAACCTTGAGGCGGATGGGCTACAACAGCAGAAGACCCCAACGGGTACCACTCATCTCCACTACAAATAGGAAAAAGAGGCTACAATTTGCAAGAGCTCACCAAAATTGGACAGTTGAAGACTGGAAAAATGTTGCCTGGTCTGATGAGTCTCGATTTCTGTTGAGACATTCAGATGGTAGAGTCAGAATTTGGCGTAAACAGAATGAGAACATGGATCCATCATGCCTTGTTACCACTGTGCAGGCTGGTGGTGGTGGTGTAATGGTGTGCGGGATGTTTTCTTGGCACACTTTAGGCCCCTTAGTGCCAATTGGGCATCGTTTAAATGCCACGGCCTACCTGAGCATTGTTTCTGACCATGTCCATCCCTTTATGGCCACCATGTACCCATCCTCTGATGGCTACTTCCAGCAGGATAATGTACCATGTCACAAAGCTCGAATCATTTCAAATTGGTTTCTTGAACATGACAATGAGTTCACTGTACTAAAATGGCCCCCACAGTCACCAGATCTCAACCCAATAGAGCATCTTTGGGATGTGGTGGAACGGGAGCTTCGTGCCCTGGATGTGCATCCCACAAATCTCCATCAACTGCAAGATGCTATCCTATCAATATGGGCCAACATTTCTAAAGAATGCTTTCAGCACCTTGTTGAATCAATGCCACGTAGAATTAAGGCAGTTCTGAAGGCGAAAGGGGGTCAAACACAGTATTAGTATGGTGTTCCTAATAATCCTTTAGGTGAGTGTATGTTCCAGTGGAGGGTTTGTTTAAAAAAAAAAAAAAAAGCATTTTTTAGCAGACGCTTTTATCCAAAGCGACCTACATTGCATTTCAAGGTACACATTTTACATTCTTATCAGTTCTTGCTTTCCCTGGGAATATTTGTAATGTCCTAAAACACACAATGACGGGTTTGCCGGGATATTACGTTTAAGGTAAACAGATCATTTTCCTGTAATATCTTTCCAAAATTTGGTAACTGGGGGGCAAGACCAGATGGCATGAAAGTAATCATCTTGTGTATTGAGATTGCAGTGTTCGCATTTGTTTGATTCTGATAATCCCATTTTAATCAGTATATGTTGGGTTAAGTGTGTTCTGTGTATTACTTTAAATTGGATTAGTTGTACGTTGGTATTTCTGCTTAAACTAAATGTATTTTCAGTTAACAGGTTTTCAGTTTTCAATGATTTTTAGACCTTTGATCAATTTTTTTGTTTTGATACATTTCAGAAATGATAACCAAGTTGTGGTAATGAGGTTGAAAGTTATTAAATTATTCATAGATGCACCAGCGTCTACTAATAGCGAAACTACGCTCGCTAGTGAGAAACGGCATGTAGCTTTTAAGTTGCTAAACTATTTTACTGATAAAACCTTCAGAGTAGCACTGAACACGTTCACGAGTGTGTCCGTACTGTATGTGTGAGCGTTTAAGTGGGAGAGAGAGAGCGCGAGAAAGAGATATGTGCTTTTTCATAATAACTAATATGCATAATACATTATAAAACGTAATTTTGTAGCAAAAAAAAATTGGAAATAATTGGTTATTTTTATCCTATTGTTTACTATATGTATTTGCTTGGTCAGTGTCGTTGTTGGTTTTGGTTCTGTAGGCTGTAAAGACCTTTAAAATAACTGAAATCATTTGGCGAAGTGATATGGAACTGTAATGCGGTCAAGACCTGGAACTACTTTAGCTGTGCATTTCCCTGAAAATAATTGCACATCTCTGTTCCAGTAGATCTATTACAGTTTTTCAACATATATACAGTTGTAAGAGAACTTACTGTTAACCAACCAATTAACATGTTTTTACTGTATAATTTTTCACTGGTTTTGAAAATGACGTAGTATTAAAATGTATACAATTATAAATGGATTATTTCTGTCTGTTTTTTGGTTTGTGTGCATATTTTGTGTTTTCCCTCCTTGTCTCTTGTGAAGGCTTGTGAAGCTGCCAGGGTTTTATTCTCCACTTGACTTAATTGTAGCCCCTCAGGCTGCTGCGGCCAGCAGACCTGACGCCCAGAAAGTTTAATAAGATGGTTGTGGATGTTTTTATTATGCTTTTGGGCAATGCTAAAAGACGCTGACAATAACTCTTCAGAAGTAGGTCAAGATATCAGTTGTACACTTTTTGCTGGTGAACCCATGCGGTTTCCCTCCGGTCTTGCACTTCTCCATCTATCTCTCCGTTTCTGCTCCGCCACACTTTGTTTCGGTCTCCATTTATTGTTTGCTTATAGAATACAAAATACACGATGAACAGTCTGCCTTTACAAAATATTTGGCTTTTTAAGCTTACTCACAGCTCAATTCCCAAAGGTGTGTTTGTGTGCCTTGACACAAAGAGAAAGTGTGTATGTATTAGTGTGTGTTTTAGCTCCATTAGAGTGGTGGTGGTGTATCGTGGTGTTACAAGGCCCACAGGCTTCCCTGGGGAAGGGGTTTGATCATTACATGGTGTCCTGTGTAAGTAAAGGTAATTAATCTCTGGTTCACCCAGGAGCCTGTAACTTGCTTTAATTAAAAATGCATACATAAACACACAGACTTCTAGAAAAACCTATACACACTTCCACAGCCCACATCCACTTTCATATAATGCACTGTGGGTGGCTGTGAATATGGGTGACTGAAGTATGATTCCATCAGTGTTCGGCTAATCCGAAATCCTGTTTAGGTTAACTAATATTGTGATGTTATAATACCTCTTGCGCTATAAATCCTCAGCAGATTTTTGTCGCCCTCGTGTTGATGATGCATTAAAATAATCCAGTGCTGGTGGGCAAAGACTGTAATTACCTCCAGAAGCCTTCCTCCCTCTAGTGGTCTTCTAAAAAAAAAAAAGTAAGAGAATGCAAAGCCTTTTTAGGATTTTAAGTTAAATTCATGCTTCATTTGATTTTTTCATGGTTTCCATGTTGATAATGTCAGGTAAATGGTGTGCGCATTTAACAAGCAACTAGTATCATACTATAATATTTTTGTATGTTTATATTAAAGGGACAGTCCCCCTCCAAATTAACATATTGTCATAATTCATTTTTGAGGGAACTGTCCTTGAATAAATATTATGTTTATTAAAACCAAGTCATATCAAAGTCTCATTAAATGTATTTAAACACTTTTTATATTACTTAAAGTCCCCTTATGAGGTGAAAATCCAGCTTTTAATGTTGTTTGTCTATGTGGTGTTTTTAATCTGCTTTAAGACAAACCATGTTCAAATTCATAAGTCAAGACCATTGCTGAGTATTTTCTCCTTAAAACTGTAGTGAACCAAAGATAGTCTCAAAACGCAGTTTGAAATCACTGGCGTTTCTGACGTCACAAACTGTAACCAATCACATCAACGTGTGATCGCCAACGAGTGGATCTCTGAGCTGGTGTGATTGAGTGGAGGCGGGGCTAATTTGCATATTCATAGAACCGCATATACTAAATGAGGCAAGGGTGTAGAGTTGCATTCAAGCTATTTTAAGGCATAAAGACATTTTTTTTCAAGGAAAAAAACATTTAAATATGTCATTTTGGTGATCAAAGATGAGTTTTAAGGGATAAAATGATTGGCTACAGGGGAGTTTAAAAAAAATACACTAAAGTAAAAAGCATATTTTATGTGTCATGCATTTGTTGTTATTAATAGTCTGATTATTTTCAGACCATTAGTCAGCTAATCCTCTGTACACACAGTTGGTGTCATGAAGGTTGCCGACACGGAGATGCTCGCTAAAAAACGTCTCAGTCACAGATCATTTAAAGTCATTTCAAGTTCATTTCGATTCAGATGTGAGCAGAAGTGGGGATCTCTGAGTTGGTTATTTGTTTACTTTTTAATTAGTTTGTCCATTTCCAACAGTTTGACCCTGCCAGGCCAATTTGTGAACCGTTTGCAAACATGATAGGCAGGCGTTATCCCATTGCCAGGCGTTGTGCAATATGCATTCATATTTCTTCCGTCCAATCACGTTGCACCTTCCACAGATCATTTGCCTTTATGTAACTCATATGACCTTTTTTGTAAAAAAAAAAAAAAAATTATAACTATTTTCCTTATAACAAATTTGGCTCATATTCGGGTGTGATCTTTTTTTCCCCTGCTGAATTCAAAATCAAATTTGAACCTGGGTCCACCTACATACTAAACGGAAACTGTACCACTACCCCTGAGCTTTTTATGTAAAGAATTATTAAGTTGTTAAAGCAGTTTTTTCTTTGGTCATGCCTTATCTTGCCTAGGGCACCAAGTGAGCCGGGACCGCCACTGGTGCCCCATCAAAAACAATAGGTGCAAGACACCCGTGGGCTCAGGGGAGCTAAAGAGACACTGCCTCCTTCTGTGATTGTCTTTGTTGGACAGTGTTACTTTGTAAAAATGAGTGGCACCTTACTTATTTTAGTATTATTTCTATAATATTATATTATTCATTAGTGATGTCAAATTAAAATTAGAATTCCGAATATTCGTCGAATTTAAAATAAAAAATGCAATAATGGTGCATTCGCATTTTAGGTGTGTGTCAGGCAGTTTTGTGACAGTGGCGCACGAGATGTGCTGATAAGAATTGTTGTTGCATTTTAATGTTTTTCGTAGTAGCCTGTCCAGTTGAACCCAATAGATGCAGCACTGGTCATTTAAAACATTGCAGAAATAAAGCAAACGATAAAGATATAGCTCTAAAAATCATTCTCAATATTAAAGAATAGCAGAGTTCACACCACAGCTATAACGAAAATAAAAATTTGTTTTTATTTATTCAGTTTGGGTGAAAGTTGTGTATTATATTTAAAAAAAACTAAAGTAAACTAGCCAGAAAATATTATATATAAACTTTTAGTTTATTTAACACACAGACAGCTACATAGGCTAGCACAACCCAAATCAAACCCGAGTGTGTGGTTTATTTGTGTGTTTTGTTTTTTATCCGCGGAGTTGCAGTCTTGTAAACATATCGAAAGTATGAGTGAAACTAATAGATTGGAGCCATTTTCTGGGTTGTTTTGTTGTTTAACATTTATATGCGAATGTTGTACACCTCCCCATTACAAACTTTCAAGACTATCAATGTTATAAATGACCAACTTCTAAAAACAAATGTATAGTTGTCTTTGTAAAGAATTGCTCGCTTATATATGTAGCTTTGGAGCTGCTGCTGTGACACTGTACGCTTCCAGTGTGAATACTCTCGTGCGTCTGCAGTGACGATGTAGTTACGCTGACGCGCTGCTCAAGTGCCGCTCACGCTTGCGATGTGAAACGGCCGTAAGGCTGCATCGAAAGGTAACTTCACGTCTGCTGCCATGTTGGATCCATAGGTATAAACAAACTGCTTCTGTGTGTCACATAGACGTCGTCATCGTCTTGCTGCTCCCTCCCCGTTCTGTGATTGGTTCCCTAAATGAGGCGAAAATTTGGTCCATGGTATCCAGACTACCTAGCAGCGTGAATAAAATCGAGCTGCGGCAAGGCAGTATGGGGAAACCCAGGCTAGCCAGCTAATGTATGATAAAAACATCGACAGCCAATCAGAATCCACCCTGCTGTAACAAGCTCGAACATTTAAAGTGACAGACAAGCACAAGTTTAGAATAACCTGAACGATACCGTCTGCTGGTGTGGATGCTAATATAGTTATCTTTATAGTTATCGTTCTTGGTGTGAACGGGCCTTTAGTCTATAGTCTCAAATATACTTTATAATTAAACTATCATAACAGTGTTTTTTTAATGAACTCATCTGTCGTCATGATGCCGGTGAATCGCAGATGCTTTCTGAACTGCTGTTTTCTCACCGCTGTCATTGCTGTGTGTATATTTTGTTATTGAGAGGAAAGCGCACAGCAGATATTTACATATTCATCTAAACGTAGCTCTCAGCAACGTCGGGATGTTCGTTAACAGTATATCACTGCAAAGGTGTTTATTTCCAATTTTTTTTTTTTTTACTTCTAAGCAAAGAACGAAAAATAACTTTGCCGTGAGTTTATAGAGCTGCAGTTCACTTAAGGGCCACAGGTGTCGCTAACAACAAGGGTCTTTGAACTCTACATTTAGCCCCTTTAAAGCTGCAGTCCGTTTGGGTTAAAAATTATCCAAAATACATATTTGAGAAAATACATAACCAGCCAGTGTTCAAAACTATCTGCTTGCCTTAACTTGATTCAAAGCGGTAAGCTTGTAATACGGTTTTTAATTTCAGTGGTACTGGTGGATTTCCGCGGGAGATTCGAGCATGTCTTTGCGTCATTACGTCACATCTGTACACATAAAGAAGGAGTCTCGGCTAGTATAAGCTATATTGCGTGTGAGGATGCTGGAGGTGGAGATTTAGCCTTTTCTCACAGCACTTAATATAATTAAACATCAATTTGATGGCGGATCCAGAAAGGTTCAAACAACAATCACCAGTGATAACAGATTCACCCGCTGTAAAATGCAAAACACTTCGTTCAGACTTCGGAGTGGCTACAGAAAAAGAGAGACTGCAACCGGACCCAATGCGAAAACAAGGATACTTATCGGAAGGACATGTAGTCACGCAATGCTGACGTTGTTAACATTAATAATTTGAGAACAAAGTATAATTTGCGCGGTTTTGCGTGATATGATAACTTATAAGCGATTGCTAGATTTAATCAGCGCGATTTACTGCAATGTCAGAACCAGAACAAAGGTGGATGTTTCTTACTTGTTCAGATGACATTTTCCGGTGAAAATTCTTATGTTGGTCATACTTCCAAAAAGTAGAATCTGTGACTCTGAATGCAATATCCACACCGGCGCGGTGACTGACAGCTGCACCCTCTCCTCAAACACTGTGTTCATCCGCGCTGTGCCGTGTCGAGGGTGTTGAACTACAACTCGCGTAAAGTTGATAATTCTGCGAATGACTGCAATTGCAGATTTCGAACTAAGATGGCGACAAAGAGGAAAAACGCCGGACTGCAGCTTTAAGTTTAAGTTTTTCATGTAACATTTATATTTTCTTTTCTTTTAATTAAATAAATGTTTTACTTTTAGTTAACAATAACAACCCTTGCTCCTCTGAGAAATTGCCCCTGCTCCAAACAAGACATTAATGAAAAAATCACATACAGTCCTCACACTCCCTCAAGTTTTCGATGGTTGTTAAAGCTGTACCCTGTTGACCTGAGAGGCGATTTCACAGCCTCACGACAAGTATCACGAAATGACGAAGTGTCAAGCCAGGAGTATGTTATGTCAGGGCCAAAATTAAACATGAGAGGAAACCCTTGAATCTAAGATCAAGTCATTCATAGACCCTTGAATGATTGCGCTTTTAAATGTATGGGTGTACGGTAAATCTGAAGATGAGTTTTCTAATGGCTGATCAATGCTAGAACTGAAAAATGTCGTATACGATAAATCTGGTTGTCTGTCTTGTCGATATTGATCTGTTTGTATTTATAGCGACAGATAAATGGGTCTCTGCTGCATCATGCGTCTCGCTGTAAGTACAAAAGACGCTACCTCTCTCTCCATGTCTCTTCCTCTCATTCTCCCTCACTCTCTCGGGCGAGATTACTGTTCCCATGGCAACACAGCAGATTGCTTGGAGATTGCTATGGTTGTGGGCACCATGGTAACACATTTTTTATGCTGGTGGGTCTCTCTCTCTCCCTCTCTCTCTCTTTCACACAGATCCTCTCACTTTCATTCTATCTGTTGGCAGTTTGGGGTTGTTCGTACTTTCTGTCAGGAATCAAAACTGTCCGCCCTAACACACCCATTTGGGAACTGATGGTGCACGTCTGTGAGATTGTAGGTTAAACGGATCAGATGTGCACTTAACTATTTTAGTTTAAATGTCTAAAATACATTTTAAGTCTTGTTGTTTTAACAAATATACCTGCTGGTGGATGCTGTAACTACACCGATCAGTGGGCAAATAACATATTTTTCCATTGACGACCACTATGTTTTCTGACTAAATCCATTTTTGCAAACAAAACATAGTCTAAATCGCAAGTATTTGATTAAAAGTCTGATTTGGACTCAACATTGTCATTGTCCTGCGCCTCCCCAGGACCCATGGTTGCTACTTTACTTCCAAAGCCTCCTGTGAGCCTCAGACGAGCAACTGCCATTGAGATGAATGGCAATGCTAACGGTTAGCTTTGTCCAGATGTTATAGACCTCCTCACAGGAGCCCATTTTTTGTGTTGTTAGCTTTCGTACAACATTGCTTCACAATCTTTACTCCATTGTATTGTACATTAATGAGACATACTCACTACTTGTTTGGTCATTCTTCTCTCTAGCCTCTCTCTATTTGTATATTTCTCTTTCATGTTCTCTTGTTTAGAGCAGATATTTATTTCCTGTGTGGTGAGTCGTTTTCATGAGGCCGATTGTTGTCATGGCGACGACAGCCCACAGATGGAGGCAAGAGAGCGAGGAGTGCAGCAGAGAGTTTTCACTGGCTCTGACACAAAACTTGTTGACACACATACATGATACTCATGTTATGATGAAAATCTGTGCGCATATCGCTGCTCAAGGGCACAAACACACACACACACACGCACCTGACTACGGACTGATTTACTGTCACTCTCTAAATTGGGTCAGTTCTTCTACGTCATACATTTTACACCCTGATGGCAGAAAAGGGAAACGACTTACAACTTGCCCATGTGATTCATTTTCGTGATGTTTTACTGCTGATGTCTTTTATTAGTGTGGGGATTTTTATGTTGTGTGTTTGACACAGTAGGGTGAATTGATGGAAAAGGGAAAATAAATGGAAAAAGCACCGTTTCTTATTTATCTGTAGGGCTAGTTTTCAAACAATATTTCTCTGTAGGTTTATTTTTATGAAAGTCAGTTTATGTACAGGCACATCACTTAAAGGCACATAACTTAGAGTTATCAAACATTTCCACTGTTATTGCCCAGGAAAAACAGATTCAGTTCATTTAATATTGATTATGAAACATTTCATGAAATAGCATAAAAGGTAATGTAAAAATATTAAAGTTATAGATTATATATAGTTAATCAAAATAACTACAATTCACTTTAAGTATACAGATATACCAAAAATTCTGCTTGAGAAAAGACACATTTGTGTGGTAGTATGCGGAAAAGAATTTGGTGTAGGATTTACAATTTTAATTGGAAATGGCTAGAAAATGTCACAAATAATTACAAAGAATCAGCAAATAACACATTGAATTAAATGTGTAAAGATTAAAAGTATTTAGACCTAAATAGTAATTTCTTGTAAATGTACTCCAGTAATCTTTGTTTTATTTTCATCTTCGAAAAAAGTTAACTAGCCATATTTTCCCCTAATGAATATTGTATAATGTGATGGGTTTTGATTTCATTTGTTGTATATTCTTTTTTTATTATTGTACATGTGTTTATATTTATGTATTATAAACCTTTAGTTCTTTTTCTTCTTATTATGAACTCCTATATCACGTAAGTGGCAAATGCTGAAACTGTGGCCGAGAATATTAAGAAGTCAAGTGCTAAGTTTGATCTCAAGGGCAGCAAGAAGAACAACACATTATAAGAATGCTAAAACATTGTTTATGCAGTACAGATGTCTAAGTGCTAGATGAGGTCAGTAAAGACGAGTCACTAGACTCAGACAGTCCATTAAGCGCTGCCCAAATGTGTCTGTGGAGTAGGTTAGTGACACGAAAGAGGTTAATTACAACTCGGACGAAAGCATTCTGTATGAACTTGAAGATGTTATTTGGCTAATTCTGGTGATTAGATGGCAGTGCAAGTGCAGGTGCTGATGTAGATAAAACAATATTAAAGGACCAAATACTGAGCCATGAGGGACTCCAAGGTTGAAGGGCAGAAACTTAGTATGATCTGTTATTAAAGTAGTTAATAAACCAGTAAATTAGCCAATTCTGTCAGCACTGAAATGAACAATTTGTGGTTGACCATGGCAAAGGCTATAGGCAGATCTGTGCAGTGTCAAGACACTCTGGGTAGTAAGGTTGCGTGACAAGATTTAATTCCTAAGTGATAGGGGTCAAGCATGCTGCTTTTGGAAAAAAAGGTTGACATTTGGATGAAACTGTTCACCATGTAATGTTTGCTGTCTCATACACAGTTTGGCTTCCTATTTGCGTGGATACTATTTTAAGATGGCAAATAATGGCATTATAAACTGGTTTAAATGTGCTACTTCCAAAAAATGAGCTACTATTAATGCATTCTTGGATGGCTTACTTGAAGGCTAAGATATCAGGTATTAGAAAAAATCTGGCATGTAATATTACTCACTTCTAATAAATGGTTTCCCCTGGATTATTAACTTACTATTATATTGGGTTCATGACTTTAGTATTTTGTTAAGGTGAAAGCCATAGCAGGTCCTCAAGATTCTCCAACTGAGTGGATTTAAAGTCATAATAATGGTTTTGTGACCAGGAGGCTGCCAGATTCATATTTGCCATTGTGAATATTATTTGCTATAGCCTCTAGCAACAAACCTGCTTCCCTGCATTATAAATGTGTGTGGACATACAGGTATGTGGATAGTATACAGAAACCCATACACTATAGGTAAACTGGAAAGATGCTGACATTGAGGGACCCTGTAGATTGCTTTGACTTGTTCTGAAAATGTTTGTGCTGAACAAGAAAGGAAGGTGCATTTGTGTTAATAACCATCAAATGCGCCTGTTCTGATATTTTCCCTTTGTTTTCTCATCAGGTATCTCATGAATGTGACATTTGAAGGGCGCAACCTCTCCTTTAGTGAGGACGGTTTTCAGATGCACCCAAAGTTGGTTATTATACTGTTAGATAAGGAGAGGCAGTATGACAGGGTGGGTATCTCTCCTCATTTCTCCTTTTCTCTCTTGATTTCTCTTAACTCATGACTGCACAGTTCCCTGATGTAATTATCAACCTCCATTTACTCTTTATCTCTCTTCATCTTAATTCAAGATTTCTGCCCTCCTCAAATTTAGCCTGCACTAAACTAATCCAATCTCAGCCACTTCAACCTCAGCACCCTCTCATTATGTCACTTGTTATCCTTCTCCCAGCTTTAGCTCTCATCTTGCCCTCTTTGTACTTTCACAGGTCGGTAAATGGGAGAACGGGTCTCTGACAATGAAGTACCACGTGTGGCCTCGGTTCGAGCTGTACTCGGATGCTGGGGAGCGAGAGGATGACCACCTGTCCATTGTTACGCTGGAGGAGGCTCCATTTGTTATTGTGGAGGATGTCGACCCCCTCAGTGGCACCTGCATGAGGAATACAGTGCCGTGCAGAAAACAGCTCAAACTCCAGTGAGAATCGCATAGGAACAGTACAGATATTCAGGAAATGTGCTGCAGTTTCGGTTCAAAGTTCAGATTCGTCTCAGATTTCACAGCAGATATTTGAAAACTTTGATTAAATCACAGATGAATATTGTGGGGCGCAAAAATATGGGACTACAATGAAAATATGAGAGTCAAAATGTAATTTAAACCTGGAAGTAAACAGAAGGCTTTAGGATTTAAAAAAAAAATCCAAATACCAAGAGATAAAACACTAAGAATGTTTCACTTGTAAAGATGATTTTAACCGTGTCAAGATGGATAAAGCTACATAATATAGGTAAAATATCTTTAAACTAAAATTAGTCTTTGTATGAGATCAATATGAGATCAGTCATTAATCTTGCCTGTCAAAATGCAGATAGTCTCATAAGAGCACTAAGTATAGATACTTCATTCAGTTTTCACATTTAAAGTGCTCTGTCACTGTCAGGACTTGAGTATATCATATAGTAAGAACGTGTGGTGTTTATGGTATTGTACAGTCACTTTGAAACACTGATTTATTGATGGAATAAAACTGGTATCTCGTGTCTTTGAAATATTGATTATAAAATGTTTAATTGCTGTTAAATTCATTTAGCATTTTTGTAATAATTTCCTGCTAAAACCCATTTATTGTGAGAAATGATCCAAGATTAATGTGGATTTTGACAAATTTAAGTCGCCTTGTAGTCAAAGCAATAGTAAGTGCAGTGGTCATTAATCATTTTAAAGTGTTGTTAACTCATTGATTGATTTCTTCTGATGCAGATTTATTATAAGGTGGTATTTTGATCAAGGAATTTATAAACAGCTGAAGCAAAATTTGTTGATCGTCTTCACTTTGTAGAAAAATAACTTCCTGCGCTAACATTAATCTTCTCACCTTTTTCTTCCTGTTTTTCCTATCCCTAGAAATCAGACAAAAGATTCAGGGATCTACATTAAACGCTGTTGCAAGGGCTTCTGTATAGACATCCTCAAAAAGATTGCAAAGTCTGTAAAATTCACCTACGATCTCTACCTGGTGACCAATGGGAAGCATGGCAAAAAGATCAACGGCACATGGAATGGCATGGTTGGAGAGGTAAGTTTCAAAATGCTTTTAGTAAGAAAACGACTGGTTCTTATCAAACACCTAGAGTTGTTTATCATCCCAGAGCTTGCTGGATCATTTTTCTACCTATTCTACCAGACTGCATATGATAGATGAGAGGAGATCGAATACTACTGGATATCGAAACTGTTGCTTTGGTTCTCTTACGAGAGGTTCTCTCGTATTGCGTAAGCTAGCTTACGCTGCGGGAAAGATTCATCTTTGCTGAGATATTAAAGCCAAAAATTATTTCATAATTTGTATCCATACACAACGCAGTTCCTCTGCGGCAGACCTAGAGCAGGCTAGCTAGCAGCTCATTGGTTCGCTCAGAGAGAACTGCTTAAGCCTATGGGAGAGCGGGGCTGAACCCGCTTCCAATGAGAGGCGCCCGCGCGCTCATTGCGTCATGGCCCGCCAGAATGGCCGTGGCTATGGTGTATATAACAGTCTCTCCCAGGCTTATATGTTGATTCATTTCATCTTCAGCAAGCTGCACGCTTCTGCTGTCCTGAGAAAAGCCGTCGCCGTCGAAAAGGCATCACTCTAGCGAGCTCCCGGACCCTGAAGAAGCCGGCCGTCTTCGCCACCTTCAGCCGCCCTGCAAGCTAGCGCCATCCGACGACTGTATCCTTCTCTATTATATCTAAAAGAGCCGAGCGTCTTTTTAAAGATGTCTGGTTTTTCCTGCGGCTCTTGCCGCGCTCGTCTCGAGGACGGAGACCGCCATGTCATCTGCGCTCTCTGCCTGGGACTCGAGCACGCAGAACTCGCCCTCGCGGATGGAGGATGCGACTTCTGTGAGAGCCTGCCGTTGTCGTCCCTGCGGGCACGACTTCTGGCAGCAAAATCCGCTCCCGCGCCGCCTTCCTCTTCGCCGCGTAAGAAAAAACGCCGCTCCCAGAGGCCGCCGGAGCCCCCAGCGGAACAATGCGGGCCGCCGCCGCCGCCTCCCGCTTCCCGCTCTCCCTCCCCGCCCCTGCCGGACATACAGTTGCCGCCGAGTGGCCGCTCTGTCGCTTCCGATGACGCCGCGGAGGAGAAGGACTCCTGTTCACTGCTCGCTTCTGACAGTGAAGAATGGTCATCTCTCGGATCCACGAGAGAATCGGCGGGGATCCGCGCCGGGATAGAGGAGGAACTAATGCGCCTCCTCGCACAGGCCGTCGAACGCCTCGGTCTCGAGTGGTCTCCTCCACCCGAGCAGGCCCCGAACCGGATGGACGGCAGCTTTTTTCATCGGCGCTCGACCCCCGCGTGCAACCGGGCCGCTCCATTCCTGCCTGAACTTCACGCAGAGCTGACGAAGTCCTGGAATGCCCCGCTCTCGGCTAGAAACCGCTCTGATATATCCGCCTCGCTGCGCTCGGTGGACAGAGCCGCCGAGAAAGGCTACTTAGCCATGCCGCCCGTCGAGGACTTGGTCGCCGCACACCTCTGCCCGCCCTCTGTTAGATGGCGCTCTTCCCCCACGCTTCCTTCGAAAGCTTGCAGAGCGACCTCGAGCTTTCATGCTCGCGCCTACGCCGCCGCCGGTCAGGCCGCCGCAGCGCTACATTCAATGTCTGTCCTCCAAGTATTACAGAGCGATATTCTCCGTGAGTGGGCCGAAGGCGGTAGAAACCCCTCCCCCGCTGTCACGGATCTGAGAAGTGCTACGGACCTCGCCCTTCGCGCCACTAAAGCCGCCGCACAAGCTCTGGGGAGATGCATGGCCAGCCTTTGTATTGCCGAGAGACACTTATGGCTCACGCTCGCCGACATGGGAGATTCTGAGCGCGCCGCGTTTCTTAACGCGCCCCTCTCCCCGACGGGCCTTTTTGGATCTGCTGTCACGGGAATCGTCGATCGCTTTTCTGAGGTCCAGAAAGCTACTCAGGCGATGAATTTGTTTCTGCCCCGCCGCGCTAGCTCTTCCGCGGGCCGCTCTCACGAGCCTCCTGCCAGAGCTCCACCACAGCTCCCCCCTCCGCAGACTCAAACAGCCCAGCGCAGACAGGGCGGCCGCCCTCGCTCTCGCTCTGACAGCCGCCGCAGACCGCCGCCCCCACGAGGCCCGCGACCTAAGATCACGCTGAAGCCTGATCATCAGAAGTCTGCCTAGCAAAGTCAAGAAAACGACGGTGCTCTCCCGCTGCGGCCGGACCGCCGTCAAAGCTTCGCCCTCTGCCAGTCCCCGTTATTTCGCCGACTGCTGTATTGTTGACCGCCACAAACAAGCCGGTGTCCCAGCCCGCTTGCGAGCGACAAAAAGCCGTTTTTACGGCTACCCAGAGAAATCTCAAAAAGAGAAAATTTGCCAGTTGTGTAGAAAACGTGCCCACAATCATGTGCTCACCCATACACACAAGCATAACATACCCCGTGTCTCTATCAGAGCCCCATCACATGAAACGGGCACAGCCCGCTCTAATATCAGAGAACATAAACACGCCCACGAGCTCGTGCGCGTGTCCCCTCTCTGCTCGCTCTGTTTCACGGCCCATAGAGTCCTCTCTGAGTGCAAATCCCGTTGCCACACACATTCAAAGCGCGCCCACACACTGTGTCCAGCCCGCTATGTGCAGCAATCAGGGCAATATAGCCATTCGGCCACTAGCCGCATGCTCCAAAGCATGGGAAGCCATTCCAGGCATTTCCCCGTGGGTGCTAAGCATTATAAAGAACGGCTATCTGCTACAGTTTCGCCACCGCCCGCCTCGTGCGCGCGCGCGGCTCGAATCTACTGTCAGCCCGCTGGCCGCCGGCACGCTCCGCTCAGAAATTGCGACGCTGTTGCAAAAGGGCGCCATAGAGAGAGTCCCACCATCTATGACCGAGTCGGGGTTTTACGGCCGTTATTTTCTGGTTCCCAAGAAAGACGGCGGCCTCAGACCGATTTTAGATCTCAGGTCTTTGAACAAAGTGCTCATGAAGAGACCGTTCAAGATGCTCACTACCAGGAAACTCCTCGCGCAGGTGCGTCAGGGGGACTGGTTCATCTCTCTAGACCTGAAAGACGCCTATTTTCAGATCCAGATAAATCCCCGTCACAGGCCATTCTTACGTTTGGCCTTCGAGGGTCATGTTTATCAATACGCCGTTCTCCCGTTCGGCTTATCTCTGGCGCCCCGCACATTTACGAAGTGCATGGATACGGCGCTCGCCCCCCTGCGGAGCCAGGGGCTGCGCATATAGAATTATCTGGACGACTGGCTGATTTTGGCCCAATCACAGACGGAGCTTCTGTCGCACCGCGCAGTTCTCCTCGACCATCTGAAAACGCTGGGCCTCTCTGTCAACTGGACAAAGAGCTCCCTTCAACCCAGTCAATCGATTTCCTTTCTAGGAATAGATTTGAACTCGGTCACGATGACGGCTCGCCTGTCTACACAGCGCGCGCGCAGTGTACAGCGACTGGCCGCCTCGTTTCAGATGGGCACCCGCTCACCTCTGAAAACGTTTCAGAGGATGCTGGGTTACATGGCCTCAGCCTCCGCTGTGCTTCAGCTGGGCCTTCTGCACATGCGTCCGCTTCGGCTTTGGTTAAACAGCCGTGTACCCCACCGCGCGTGGAACACGGGCCGCCAGCTGATCAGAGTTACGCAGACATGTCTCACGGCGCTGCAGCCATGGACAGTAGCAGAATGGTTCCGACAAGGCGTCACGATGGGGACCTTTTCTCGCCGAAAAGTCATCTCGACAGATGCATCCAACACGGGTTGGGGTGCAGTCTGCGAGGGCTCACCGGCCTTCGGCCATTGGTCGACACAGGAAAGCCCCTTACACATAAACTGTCTGGAAATGCTTGCGGTCGAGAACGAGCTTTCGCGCTTCCTCCCGCTCATTCGGGGACACCACGTCCTGATCCGTTCGGACAACATGGCTGTGGTCTCCTATCTCAACCGTCAGGGCGGTGTCAGGTCCAGGAATCTCTTCCTACTGACACACCGCATTTTAGTTTGGTCTCAGAGCCGCCTGCTCTCGCTCAGAGCGACGCATGTGCCGGGCCATCTGAACGACGGCCCAGACATACTGTCCAGGAACCTCATCTCCTCAGGAGAATGGTCCCTGAACACACAAACGGTCCAAATACTGTGGCGGCTATTCGGCAGAGCAGAAGTGGACCTCTTCGCGTCAGAAGAGAACGCTCACTGCCCAATATTTTTCTCAAGGAGCGAGGACGCGCTAGCCCAGGAATGGCCTCGCCGCCCGCTCTATGCATTCCCTCCGATCGCTCTGCTACCACAGGTAATTCAGAGGATCAGGGACACACGCCACTCGGTGCTCCTCATAGCCCCGCGTTGGGAGAGTCAGAATTGGGTTCCGGAGCTCACTCAGCTGTCGCAGACAGCCCCGTGGCCCATCCCAGTCAGAGCAGATCTCCTCTCTCAGGCTCGCGGCACGATCTGGCACCCCCATCCACGGCGCTGGGCGCTACATGCATGGGTGATCAACGACTATTCGTTGATTTGCCAGAAGGAGTAAGAAACACTATCATACAGGCTAGAGCACCTTCCACGAGAAGGCTCTATGCGTCTAAATGGTCTGTGTTCTCAAAATGGTGCACCGACAAACATCTGGACCCACGGTCATGCGAGGTGCCGTCTTTGCTTGTTTTCCTTCAAGAGATGCTGGACAAGGGCAGGTCCCCCTCCACTCTCAAGGTTTACGTGGCAGCCGTCGCGGCGTTCTCTGAACCCCGACGCGCTCAGTCCCTGGGCAAAGACGAGTTAGTCATCCGCTTCCTCAGGGGAGCTAAGAGGATGAACCCTCCGCGCCCCCCTTCGGTTCCTATCTGGGATCTTTCTATAGTTCTCGAAGCTATGAAAGCACCCCCGTTCGAACCGCTCGAGTCTGTGGACCTAAAATACCTCTCGCTCAAAACCGTTTTTCTGACGGCTCTGTCCTCATTAAAACGCGTGGGGGATCTTCACGCGCTCTCATCCAGCGCCGCGTGTCTCGAGTTTGGTCCGAATGATTCTGTTGTCATTCTCAAACCTAGACATGGCTATGTCCCGAAGGCGATTGGTACCCCGTTCAGGGCTCAGATTATTTCCCTATCGGCTCTGCCTTCATCCGATAGTGAGCGCGACGCCAATCTCCTCTGCCCGGTGCGGGCTCTGAGATTGTACACTACGCGCGCTGCCGCGTTCAGACGCGCTGAGCAGCTTTTCGTGTCGTTTGGGGGGCGCACCAAAGGTCTGGCCGCCTCTAAACAGACACTGTCTAGATGGATAGTGGACGCTATCGCCTCTGCTTACGCATCTAAATGCCTGCCCTGCCCTCTGGGCATCAGGGCGCACTCCACTAGAGGCATGGCCTCATCGTGGGCATGGTCCTGTGGAATTTCCATTCATGACATCTGTGTGGCCGCGGGATGGGCCTCCCCGTCCACTTTTGTCAGGTTTTACAACTTGGAAGTTCCCGCCTTGCAGGCAAAATTACTAGCTGTCTAAACGACCAGCTCCCTAAGAAGCTGCATTACTGGGAGTCCCTCACACAACCGGTTCGCCCCTTGTGCTCTCCTTAAATGCTTATACACTTCATGTGCCCGCTCTGCCGGCCTCTTACATGCTTATGTATACACTTCATGTGCCCGCTCTGCCGGCCTCATAATACATTCACTCCACGTTAAAAATCCCCCGGTATCACCCTGGGATTCATGAGTGGATTCATAGCGCGCACGGCGTTGACCAGGTGTTCCCGCAGCGTAAGCTAGCTTACGCAATACGAGAGAACCTCTCGTAAGAGAACGAATCGGTTACCTAACGTAACCTCGGTTCTCTCTAGAAGAGGGAACGAGTATTGCGTTCCCGGCCGTGCTTGCGCTACTAGCGTTTCGCTTCACGCTGAAATAAATCAACATATAAGCCTGGGAGAGACTGTTATATACACCATAGCCACGCCCATTCTGGCGGGCCATGACGCAATGAGCGCGCGGGCGCCTCTCATTGGAAGCGGGTTCAGCCCCGCTCTCCCATAGGCTTAAGCAGTTCTCTCTGAGCGAACCAATGAGCTGCTAGCTAGCCTGCTCTAGGTCTGCCGCAGAGGAACTGCGTTGTGTATGGATACAAATTATGAAATAATTTTTGGCTTCAATATCTCAGCAAAGATGAATCTTTCCCGCAGCGTAAGCTAGCTTACGCAATACTCGTTCCCTCTTCTAGAGAGAACCGAGGTTACGTTAGGTAACCGATTCGTTTTGTCACACTGTCTGCTTATTGCTAAATTAAAAATATTTTGCTCAAAACAGTTTGAGAAATGTTGTTAACTGTAAATTTTGTAATTAAAAAGGGGGAAACTGGATCAGGAAATGTTGCGAGCCAAACTCAAACTCGCATTGCTTGAATGGGCGCCATGGCTCCAGTGTTATTTTAGGATTGTTGATATACTAGTATAGTTTTGTTAATAATTTATTTTTATATTTTCTGTTTTCATTTTAGTTAAAATTGTAGTCATTTTGTTGTGTGTTTCTGTCATTTTTAGTTGTTTATTTTAATGTCTATCGGTTTTTGTTATTTTAGTAATTTAGTATTTTTGTTTGTTTACTTTAACTTAAACCATGAAAAGACATTTTCATCGCTTGATATAAAGATAATGTGCATTAACCACTTGGACATGGCTCTGGAGCATCTATGGATTTCTGATTATGTATTATTTTCAAAAAAATGAACAGTATCTCTCATGCCAAGAACAGATGAAAAAGAGAGAAAATGTGAGCGAGTGAGTTTGCACAAGCCCAAGGGAAAATACAGCTGGTGCATTAATTCAGATGAGAAATAATATGAGTTACCGGATCATATGTAAATCCACAGTTGGAATGAATGTTATGCAGTTCCCTTTCGGTCCTAGTCATATGAATACTCTCAGAACTGCACCACATTTGGAGTCGCAGACTTTTAGTAGCTTGCTTTATGTTTACTTAATGTCTTTACAAGATCTGATGCTCCAAGACATGTTCATGTTCAGAGATGGATGCTATAACGCAACACAAACTCAAACAAATATGCAAAATATAGTCTCATATTTTGAAAAGACAAAGAAAATAGGATATGGAATAGCACTACTCAACATGCAGCCCGCAGGGCATTTTTGCGCCCGCATGTTTTATGAGATTCTGCTATATACCATGGTAAACCCACAGTGCAATTTAAAAAATCTGATACCAAGTGGAAATCTATAGTCCACTCTGCAAACCGTGCCACAGACGAGCACTTACAGTACAGCCTCATTGATTATAATGGAAGCCATTTAGATTTGATGTGGCTGTGTAAGTGTGTAATACTCAGTAGCCTCATTAATATAACAGAGACACTATAAAAATTAGGAGTGTGGCCCTGGAGGCTAAAGGGATCTGGCTTTGTGGCCCCTTGAGTAGTCCTGATGTAAACAGAGCCTTTCTGTTGCGTACAATCACCTTATTAACTCTGTTTTGTCCCATTTTCCTAAATCACCAGAGGCATCTTATATGTAACTCTAAATATACCTGGACAAGTGATGGGTTTGGGAAAGTGGTGATTAGGGAAGGTTGAAAAGAAAGAGAAACGGCTATTAAAAGCTACTGCGACCCAGTGTAGGAAGTAACCTGATTTCTGCTTCCCTTGGTCTCGCAGTCGTTTTTTTCTTCTTCATGGTTTTCTCATTCACTAATTCCCATTTTAACTTTCTTTCACCTTTTTCTTTCCACACTGTTACTTTCCCTCCTCTGTTGTGGCATGCCTAGACTAGTACAAGATGGGCATAACTGTCCCGTTTCTTCACGTCTAGGTGGTGCTTAAGAATGCCCACATGGCAGTGGGGTCCCTGACCATAAATGAAGAGAGGTCGGAGGTCATTGACTTCTCTGTGCCCTTCATAGAGACAGGAATTAGTGTCATGGTCTCTCGTAGCAATGGCACAGTGTCTCCTTCTGCCTTTTTAGGTAAGTACTAAAAACACACTGTAAGGTGATTCAAGATAAAATTCCACATTCAAGTAGACTCCTCATTAATAATTTGTCTTCCCTTCTCTTTTTTTTGTTGCTCTCAGAGCCCTTCAGCGCTGATGTCTGGGTAATGATGTTCGTTATGCTGTTGATAGTTTCAGCCGTGGCTGTCTTCGTCTTTGAGTACTTCAGTCCTGTTGGCTATAATCGCTGCTTGGCAGATGGACGAGGTGTGCTTGCAAATATAAATCTATCACCCTTATACCTAACACCCATATAAAATTTGTACACAGTATCTTACAAAAGTGAGTACACCCCTCACATTTCAGCAAGCATTTTAGTATATCTTCTCAAGGGACAATACTATATAAGTGAATATTTTAGAGCAGTCATTGTGCTGCTTGTATAGCAGTATATATTTACTGTCCTCTGAAAATAACTCAACATACAGCCATTATTGTCAAAATAGCTGGCAACAAAAGTGAGTACACCCTAAGTGAACATGTCAAAACTGTGTCCAAAGTGTCAATATTTTGTGTGAGCACCATTGTTATCTAGCACTGCCTTAATCCTCCTAGGCATGGAGTTCACCAGAGCTGCACAGGTTGTTGCTGGGATCCTCTTCCACTCCTCCATAATGGCATCACAGAGCTGCTGGATGTTAGACACATGGCGCTTCTCCACCTTCCGCTTGAGGACGCCCCACAGGTGCTCAATAGGGTTCAGGTCTGGAGACATACTTGGCCACTCCATCACTTCAGCTTCCTCAGCAACATGACATCATGACTTTGCGCAAACATACACGCCACTTTCAAGTCAAGTGGCGTGTTATCTATACGCATTTTGAGCTATCCGCGTGTATGTGCACGCCGAAACGAACAGTCATCTTTTGCGTGTATGTCTACACCGTTAAATGTCCGTGTGATTCCGCGTGTGATTCCGCGTGTATGTACACGCCGTAGGGGAAGACTCATAAATGGTATTAACCCCAGTGACAGGTAGGTTTAGGGACGGGGTTGGGGTAGGTCATATATTTATATATATACAGTAATGTAACGTTAAGTCAACGGCGTTGATAAACACGCTGAAAAGCGATTATGCGTGTTGATAGCACGCCAAAAATGGAAATACGAATTGGTGTGTCATACATACGCCATTTCATGAGATCAGTCTGTCCTCAGCAAGGCAGTTGTCATCTTGGCGGTGTGTTTGGGGTCGTTATCATGCCGTTCAGCCCAGTTTCTAAAGGGAGGGCATCATGTTCTGCTTTAGAATGTCGCAGTACATGTTGGAATCCATGTTTTCCTCAATGAAGCGCAGCTCCCCAGTGCCAGCAGCACTAATGCAGCCCCAGACCATGATGCTACCACCACCATGCTCGACTGTAGGCAAGACACAATGTTCTTGGTACTCCTTATCAGGGCATCGCCACACATTCTGGACACCATCTGAGTCAAACAAGTTTATCTTAGTCTCATCAGACCACAGGACATGGTTTCAGTAATTCATGCTCTTGGACAGGTTGCTTTCAGCTAGCTTCAGAAGAGACTTCCTTCTGGGACGACGGCCATGCAGACCGACTTGTTGCAGTGTGAGCACTAACAAGCTGACCTTCCGCTTCTGCAACCTCTAAAGCAATGCTGGCAGTACTCATGCGTCTGTTTTTTGAAGCCAGCTTCTGCACCTGATGCACTGCACGAGGACTCAACTTCTTGGATTGACCCTTGCGAGGCCTGTTCCGAGTGGAACCAGTCTTGGAAAACCTCTGTATGACCCTGGCCTGTACAGTAACTCAGTTTCAGGGTGTTACCAATCTTCTTATAGCCTAGGCCATCTTTGTGGAGAGCAACAATTCTAATTCTCAAATCATTAGAGTTCTTTGCCATGAGGTGCCATGTTGAACATCTAGTGGTCAGTACTCAAAGCACAAATTTGAACTGCTCTAATACAAGATACAACCATTTGTATGGTCCTGTCAAGCAGACAAAAACATGAACATGATGAATAGGACATGTGGCTCTGCATGGTTAAACGACGTACAGCTATTATCACTTAGGGTGTACTCACTTTTGTTGCCAGCTATTTTGACAATAATGGCTGTATGTTGAGTTATTTTCAGAGGACAGTAAATACATACTGCTATACAAGCAGCACAATGACTGCTCTAAAATATATCCAAGTTTCATTTCTATAGTATTGTCCCTTGAGTAGATACTAAAATGTTTGTTAAAATGTGAGGGGTATACTCAGTGGCGGATTTAGCAAATTGGGGGCCCAAAGCGAAGGTACGTATGGGGCCCCCCATCCCATCTTTATGAGAACGTAGTTTTTTTTTTACCAACTAAATGGTAGGAAAAGCTAATCTACGGGGAAGTAAAGGTTGGAGAGGAGAAAAAAAAGCCTTCCCCAACAGAGAATAAGGTTTCAGATAACACCTGTCTTTGCCAAAATGCCAGGAAACCCAGCACTGTTTATTCTTTTTTTAAGATCAAATCAATATCAATATAACCAGCAAGACAAGTAGTTAGGGTAAACCCCCACAAACAGCCATTTTAGCAAATATTGCCAAGATGAATAATGGGCTATATGCACGCATAACTTCCGCGTTTGACGCAAGGATGCTCGTGCGTTTCCGGTTGGGGAGATTTAAAGCGGAGGAAAACCGAGGAAAACGGGATTATGGCAGAGTCTTCAAAATTAACTGTCCTCTCGTCTTTGAAACGAAACTTTAATACATTTAGATGTAATTTTATATATAGTTATGTTTATTTAATATAATAAACACAGAAGCATAAACAAAATGAGGGGTGTCTGTTTTGTCTGTTTTTGTGACTAACATTTCTTTAGTATAGCAATAGAGTATAAAAAACAATATAAATTCTCGGCATAGCATTGGACTCTACGATCGGCGGAAGTAATCCAGCATCCTTAGACCTTCACCGGAAATACCACCGTGCATAGAGCCCATTGACTTTGTATGAGTGAATGAGGTTGCAATTGGCTTTATGCACAGCTTCACTACTTCCTGAACTTCAGCCAGCCCTTTGTTTCCTGTCTGTCATTATTGGACAAACTGATTAATGCAGGTGTGCCTGATTATTGTTACTGAGGCCAGGCACACCTGGATTAATCAGTTTGTCCAATAATGACAGACAGGAAACAAAGGGCTGGCTGAAGTTCAGGAAGTAGTGAAGCTGTGCATAAAGCCTATTGGCATTGCAAATGAGATTGACATTTCAAACATTCTACAAACAAACATTTTTATAGGTTTGTATTAGTTTATATATTTTATAATGTAATAATTTCACAGTTAATCTACAAATGAATGTAGAGACAACATAAAGACAGTATATTTTAAATACTTGTTTAATGGCATCTTTTTTATGAATGAAGGTCAGTATCACTGATACTAATACAGCTATTGATGTCTGGATAGAAAAGATTTTTTCCCCTAATTTTAAACATTAATTATAGCCAGCCATCCAACATTACAGTGTAATTGAAAGCCAACAAATTTACATTTTGTTAGGCTTCAAAAAATATATAACAACTTTTAATTTACGTGAACTTAAAACAATCATCAGATAAACCCATAATAAATGTAATATTTACTTTTGCCCGTTCAGTCTAACAGGATGTTATCCTCAACTAGCGTCACTTCACAGCTGCTGCTGTAGCGGCTGCGGCATGTCCCTAACAGTAGGCATAAAAAGGTTTGTCATTTTTGGCAGCGTTGCCAAATAGGCCTATTGAGAATGAGAATGTGACGTCACGCGTCTCACTCCGCGTTGCATTGTGGGAAGGCGTCGCCATCTTGGCAGGATACGCTATCCGTTGTCATGGTTACTTCGACAGTGAGACCGAGAGAAATAGCGACAGAGAGAGAGAGCAGCTTGATATTTGTTTGCATTTTTGCGATAAGGCACCGTTTCTTGGGAATAAATGAAGAAGGGGGAAGCGAAAGGAAAGGGGCTCTATCGGGAGAGACTAAATAACAACACCAAGCAGCGTTATTTAGAGAAACTACTTGACATCAACAACATGGACCCGTACGACCTGCTACAGAATGGACGAAAGACCCAAAGCACTACCACCTTTCACATACCCTGACATAGTCAATTACCTGGTTTATGGTATCAGTGCCTAACGTTACTGCATGCACTCTTGCATACACAATGCAAGAGTTCAGAAGCTTTAAGTCATTAGAAGCTTATGAACAATTCTGCTGCGGCTGCGGGTGCAAGACAGAAACCCCCAAACCTGTAACGTTAAACTGCGAGAGTTCAGTCATGTTTCAGGCCTCATTCATATGTGGAAATAAATCTGATATGAATCAGATATCCGTGCATTTGCACCTGACGTGCAACGTTAAGCGGACATATCGGACATTCCCCTGTCAATGCGAGTCGTACGTCATTAAAAAAGTGTCTTTTTAAAACATTTCGCGGTACAGATATATCTATAACAAATTAAACAACTCTAGTTGAATAACAGAGTATTAATTTAATTCGTTTGTGTTAAATAAAAGGCGAACTGTGCTGAAATGTGTTGCTTTTGAAATCATGCTTTGCTGTTGCTGCTGTCAGTTTATTGACAAGTTTTTTCTCTAAATAAAGCTGGCTAGCATTGTTATTTAGTCTCTCCCGATATAACCCCTTTCATTTCTCTTCCTTCTCCATATCTTCCAAAGAAACTGCGGCGTATCGCTAAAATGTATAATGTAAACAAATAATGTTTAGTCGCGCCTCTGTGAAGTTCTGAAGGCGTTGCCCCTGGCAACCGATAGCGTCTCCTGCCATCATGGCCGACCGGCTCAGACCCCGCCCAAATCAACCCAAATCGGCACGTGACTCCTCACTCTCAATATCGGCGTCTTTTGTCTTTTTTTCTTTTATTTGAGCCGCTTGGGTAACTTCGTTTCATTTTCGCGTTTAGACTCGTCTTGCTTCGTTGTGTACTTCCCAGTTCTCCTGTCATGTTTATCTTTCGCGGTTTCGCGCCGTGCACAATTTCGGACTAGTCCATTTTATTGCGAAAGGAGGGGGTGTTATGTGTAGGGACAGATAAACATGAACGGGACATTTTAACTACTACTTCAACATTTCAACGTATTTCTTAAGCATATTAATAACATTTACTATGCTTTTGAAGCGTTCATGATGATAAGGGGCTTTTTCTTTTCTTTTATATATATATTTTTTGAGGTAGGTTGGGGGGCCCCCCTACTACGACCGCTGGTAGGGGGTCCCAAGCAGCCGCCTACCTATGCCTCTATGTTAAGACCGCCACTGGGTATACTCACTTTTGTGAGATACTGTATGTAGTTTTATGTCTTAATTTTCTACCCATCTAAAAATGCATTTAAATATACTTATTGCAGTATTTTTTACAATATCTACAAATTCTGTTTAATATATTATATATATATATATTTAAATATATATAAATGTATTTATTTCTCTCTATATTATAATATACATTTATTAAAATTATATTTCTTTTAGTTTTGCCCATTACGTCTATCTTTTCATTTTGTATTAGCTGGTTTCATGCTCGGCAATGTATTGCTTCTCTCAATATATTGATTCTTTTGATTTGAAATCAAAACTGAATAGTTAATTCAAGTCTATTTATTACCATTTTTTTTTCATCTGCCCTTTTACTCCTCTCTGATTCCTATTAAATGATAACGTAATAACTCCCTATTTCAAATTCTTCACCTCTTTACACACAATCAGAGCCTGGCGGTCCCTCCTTCACCATTGGAAAAGCTATTTGGCTACTTTGGGGTTTGGTCTTCAATAACTCTGTGCCCGTGCAGAACCCCAAAGGCACTACTAGCAAGATCATGGTATCGGTCTGGGCCTTCTTCGCTGTGATTTTCCTGGCCAGCTACACTGCCAACCTGGCCGCGTTTATGATTCAAGAGGAATATGTGGACCAGGTGACTGGCCTGAGTGATAAAAAGGTAACAGTGTTTATTGGTCAAATTCAGCAGCATTTGCAAAAGTGAACTATGGGCATCTGAAAGCTGTTATTAAAAATGTAGTTCTCGTTGATCTCATTTATCCTTCTGTCAAAAAAATTAGATCTAAGGACATAATAAGCTGGAGGTTTTTTTCTCCGACGACTGCCTTGAACTGAACGTGATTTGACTTGATACACCAGACTCTACTTCATCCTTGGTGTTAAACAGCTAAGGTTAATTTGCCAAGACTAGCCAATAAATGATGCAATATTTAAGGTGCACTGTGTAATTTGTTACATGCTCTTTTGTTTAATGTGCAGAGACAGCTGTAGGGCATTTGTGGGTTTTCTGTGGCTCTGGCACTTTAAAAACATTGCTTTCTTTGCGTGATCTGACATGATCAATTAGATCAATTAATGGTTTAACCAGTGACACGGGTTTGGGGCGGGAGTATCTGTGGCTGAAGGTGAAACATGTTTGGAAATTTGAAAAAACTTTTGCCATTTTATGTTTTTAATTAACTGTGAATAAGTGAATCCATGCATGCTTACTCTGCACGGTTTTGCATATGAAACACTAATACTACTGTTTATGATCCTCAAATGACTGATGACATATGTGGGCAACCACATGCTGACTGGTTTAGTGATAATTTGTTTTTGTTTTTCTGTCGTCTTTGCGTGGAAAAAAGTGGGCTAATGTGAATTAGCCAGCCGCTATGAAACAGAAAACAAGATTTGACTCTGAGAGGGTGCTGTAGCCCGTTTAATAATTGATGTGGTGAGATTTTGTTTTTTACTCTAAGTCATGCTTTACTTTTTATGTCTGGCAAAGCTTTGAGTGTCTAGAGAACATAGTCCATGTGTTTACACAGGAAATAGTTCTATTATGAATGGTGGAGAAAAGAGATCTGTCTTTAAGGTTTTTTGAAGTGACACCTCTCCTCACACTTTGTCCCTTGAGTGTTCATTGACAATGTGGACCCTGCTGAGTTATATATATATTTTTTTTTCTCTCTCTTATCAAGTTTCAACATCCGAATGACTTTTCCCCTCCGTTCCGGTTCGGTACTGTGCCCAATGGCAGCACAGAGAGAAACATAAGGAATAACTACAAGGAGATGCACAGCTATATGACCAGCTTCCACCAGAAAAACGTAAACGAGGCGCTCCACAGCCTGAAGACGGGGTGAGAATGAAAAAAGAGAAAAATTATTAGAGAGAGAGATTATGATATCTGCATGAAAAGAATATAAAGGGCGAAAATGATGGGAACACAGGGAGATTAACTCTTTCACCGCCAGCGTTTTTGAAAAAAGTTGCCAGCCACTGCCAGCATTTTTGATCATTTTCGCAAAAGTTTCATGGCCCCCAGAATGTTTTGTTGTATGAATATCTGAATATATCAAAAGAAAGAAAAGACCCTCAGCTTTTAAACAAAAAAAGAAACCATTTATTCTAGCCTCATGCATTCCTTTTTTTATCAACACTTGAATGTGGGTAAGTTTCATTAAAAAAGCAAAAATTTGAGCTAAAAGCTGAGAAAATCAAAACATTTTCAATGACTACGTCTTGTTCGGACATTTCATTCAGTAACATACGGCAGTTTTGATTCCTGTGCTGTTTAATGTTGATAATCGCGTTATTTTACATATGCATACATATGATATTGCTTGTTTTTGCATCTTCTTGACCTGTGTTTTGATCAGGAGATTCAGTACTCTTTCAGAAGATGCCAAACAGCGCCCCCTATAGTGTATAACAGTAAAAACACTGAAAGCTGAAATTTCCATCAATGGCAGGGAAGCGTTGTCTCACAAATGATAGAAATTTCAGTCAATGGCGGGGAATGAGTTAAAAGATTGTAGGACAGCAGTATAAGTACAGTGTGTGAGTGGGTTGATGAACTCTGGACTGATAGCGTCAAAATGAGGCATCCTGGAGGGACTTTGTTTGGAGATGCAGATTGGTAGAAGAACATTTCAACATGAAACTGGTTTCTGAAATCCTTTAATTTATCAGTACTAACTGTGGACATTTTAAAGAACCACTCAGTAATTTTTGTTTATGTTGTGCTGGCAGATATGACAGTCATCTTGGACTTATAATAACAGTTAACAGGATAAAGTATATAGTTTTAGCTGGTCATGTGACTTCAACTTGGCACAACGCACTTTTTGTAAAGGGACATAAATAGTGTTCATTAGTAGCCTTCATACCATGTGAGAATACTTCATTTTAAACATTTTAAAACTATTATTCATTTTTGTGTAAAACTAATGGGACCTTATAGTTAAGTGTTACCATTTTATTTAAAACTACAGGCATATCCTTGCAGTAAGTCAAGACAGTAAGTTTTTTTTTTACAAATACTTTGTAGCTGCTTATTTGTTGCTGACCAGGAAAAAAACTGGAAAGTAACTCAGATGCGTTTAACACAGGGTTATTATCGTTAATTAAAACTATATTAAAATAACAAACATTTTAATTACTTCAAATAAAATAAAATAAAGGCAACATTTTTCACTTTCTTTTAGTTTAAGTATTAAAATAACAAACTAAATAAACTGGAACTTAATAAAAACTATATAGATATATAAATTACTAAAAATGTAATTAAAAATTAAAACAGAAAAAATCTCATTAAAACTATAATATTGTATCAATAATACTGAAAATAACACTGGTTTTGACAAGGAATTATTGACATTCTAACGTATTACTCTTCTCTCTCTTGCTCTGTAGTAAATTGGATGCATTTATCTACGATGCAGCGGTCTTGAACTACATGGCCGGACGCGATGAGGGCTGTAAACTGGTGACCATTGGCAGTGGTTATATCTTTGCCACTACAGGGTATGGCATTGCCATTCAGAAAGACTCAGGCTGGAAGAGGGCAGTGGACCTCGCCATTCTGATGCTTTTTGGAGATGGTAAATTTTGTCTTCCTTTTTTCTTCCAATTTGTCATTGCATTGGATGATTGTGATAAACAAGTCAGTCTTAATCTCAGGGTTCCTACACAGTATGGAAAATTATGGAATTTGATCTGAGTAATTTCCAGGTCTGGAAAATAATGGAATTTTGAAATTGAAAATGTGTAGGAACCCTGTAATCTGCACAAATATTTTTAAGATTAAAGCAAAATGTTCAGGGGAAATTCACTAAGAATGAATCTGTATTGTATTGAGTTGTTTTATCATCTGATTAACTAAAAAAGTATGCAAATCTGGCAACCCCACAAACACACCCCAAAATTCTACAAAGCACAATTTGCACGATGGGATGTATATAACAGATAGCAAAAAGTGCCTGGTTAAAATGGGTTGTGGGCGGTTAGTGAATAAGACAGGTTTTTGCACTGAAATGCTGTTCATAAAAGTGGCATGAATGTGTAGAGAATTCACAGCTTGATATGTTTACTTCATTCACTTCTCCTTTAAATGGTTCTCAATGTGCCCTCAAGGCAAACAGTTTTGAAGAATACCTGGCAGCAAATGACAAGTGCCTACACTGTCTGTTAGTATG
Source organism: Rhinichthys klamathensis goyatoka (assembly GCF_029890125.1). Lineage (NCBI taxonomy): Eukaryota > Metazoa > Chordata > Actinopteri > Cypriniformes > Leuciscidae > Rhinichthys > Rhinichthys klamathensis. Next base: position 815,824 of record NW_026606612.1, read on the forward strand.
CCAACAAGTATGCCACACAAAATGGTATTAGATGTGTGAAAATATGGCAGCCTGTTTCTCAGAGCCTCCTTTGTGTGAGATTCGCATTCTGTTAAAGCATAATAAAGTTAATATTGAATTACTGTACTCTCTAAATTATAAATAGTGTACTAATGTAGTGTACCTACCAAGTAACTGTAATAGTTGTACTGTAACATCAATAGATCTCCACATGATAGAGCTTTCCTTTAGAACCCCCTAGTAATCCAGATCCAGAGGCCATTTCTGGAAATCATCCTCTCTTACCCAAACAGCATCTGAGATGACAGGCTGTTTGGAACACATCCAAAGACACATGCAGAACATGCCCTTATGCACCCCATACATGCATAAACAGTGTTAGTAATTTCTGACATTTAGGATATATTGTAACGAGAGCTTATAGATATATGGGCACAGTCATGCAAAATCAGATTGGCATCTAGATACATTTATATAATATATATCCCATACTTAGTGATTCCACATGTCTACATGGGTATGTCACACAAGCGGGACGCATTAGAATAGATTAGTGGCACAGTGAGCATTCATATGCATATTGACAAGCAGTCAAGGTAAATGTGCGTTTGGGTGTGTCACATGTTGTTATATAAGCCAGCATATGATCCAGGAGTAGGAATAGAGTCCTATTTGCAAGTGTCAAGGGGGTCCTTGTGTTATCTCAAAAGTACACTGGGAAGGCATCAACTGTGTGGCATATACATGTAGGTACACATGAATGCACCGGCACAGCATGCAAACACCCGCTCGCACATTCGCCCTCACATAGGTATTTGACGGATTTGAAGGCTTAAGTCACCAAGTAAAGTTCTCAGTGTGTAATAGAAAAGCAGCCACTGAATGGATGGAATCTTTTGCATGTGTGTTTTTTGATTATATTTGTGTAGGCTATATCTGAATTTGCCCCTAAAGACTGACCTGCAGGACACCAAATGGTGTTTTGGAGTTTGATCTTGTCCCTCCTATGCGGGCTGTCAGGCCCCTCGGGGCCCTTATTAGAGCTGGAAACCAAATCTCAAGTGACTCCCATAAGCAATCATTAATGAGAAGAGAGCTTCAGTGCGTATGAGTTTGGATTAATCCGTCATGACAAATGTTACACTTCGCAGGGGCCGTAATTTGTTTACAGTGCACAGTTTTGTGGGGGCTCTAAGTAAATGCACTGCTGAAATCGTCACGGATAGACAAAGTGAACAGACACGTCTGCTAACAGCTCAAGAGCTCTCAAAGCCCACAAACACACAAAACACACTGCGGGAGAGGCAGAAAGTAAAAATTCAACGATTCATAAACAGTCACTCTCTTTTTCTAACACCAACATTTTGAAATTAGTAATCTTTTTCATTTTTTTTTTTTTTTAGGTGAGATGGAGGAACTTGAGGCCCTGTGGCTGACTGGCATCTGCCACAATGAGAAAAATGAGGTGATGAGCAGTCAGCTGGATGTAGACAACATGGCAGGTGTGTTCTATATGCTGGGAGCTGCAATGGCCCTGTCCCTTATCACATTCATCGCAGAGCACCTCTTCTACTGGCAACTGCGATTCTGCTTCATGGGTGTGTGCTCGGGCAAGCCCGGCGCCACCTTCTCCATCAGCAGGGTGAGTAGCAGGTTTACTTCTGAACTTTTGATCTGCAGGCAAACAACCACAAGGGTTGACCCGACTATTATTCTGGAGCCAACAGCCTATTGAGTTCAATTAGTTCAAAAAGCTTTGGAGACGCTTTCTTAATTTGGTGTCTTTGTCTTGCTGCCCAGTAAAAATATCTTTCCTATCCTTAAAGTTGCGAAGAAATGGAAGTACAAAAAGATTTTTTTCCCCCATATTGTGATGTACATCCAAGTGTAGCAGATTTTTTTTTGGGGGGGACGGACTTCTATGCATCTTGGTTGTTGATTGGGTTTTGAGATGTGGGCGTTACATTCAAAAGTGGAGGCAGATGAACGCAAGCATGCAAGGGGCGAAGAAGGTGCCTTCACACCATGTTGAAATTACCGTAATTTAAGGTTTCAACTTGTAAAAAAACGTTCACTTCCTTTTAGAGCTCGTAATTTCAGCTTGTAAGATGGGACTGTTCTGAGAGCTCCTATTTGTACCACGTGAATGCTGTACCAGCTGACCGCTGCAGATTCGTTAAGCCATTGATAGTGTCACCATAGAAAAGCATAATTCCAGGTCCGAGGACGTGAACAGCTCTGAATAGAACGTCACGTGTAGTCATCTCAAGCCTATGATAATTATGACAGGGCGTGAACGCATCATGAAGTCTCGTCATTTTCACGACATTTTGATTGGTCAAAAAAAAAGAAAAAAAGATTATATTAATTTTTATTTTATTTTTTACATATGCACGGTAAGATCTATTACATGCATTTAGAAAATAGGGTGAATTTCCATTTCATGCCAACTTTAAAACGAGAAATTTTCCTGAGAAATATTAAGATGTGTTTTCAATAAATGTTTCTTGAATGTAAGTTTTAATGATTTTAATACCTTAAAGCACAAACTTAACTTTATGCAATTGGCTCTTTTTGGCTTTTGAGTGAATTTTAGTGTTTTAAGGACTTTAAGGATTTTTACTGGAAACAACACAAATACACTGATTAAGAAAATGATTTTGCTGTGTAAAAAGAAAAAGTGAAAAGTGTAAGCATTTCCTTTACATTAGAAGCATTAGATCTCAAGACTGAAACTTTTGGATGATGATTACATTTGATTTCAGTTTTTTTTTTTTTTATATATATTTTGTACATTTATTGAGTTTTGTACTGAATTTGTATAATTGTGATAAATGTGGTATATTATGCAAAAAGGGTACATTCTGTTTCGTTTCATTCTGATGTGTGTGGGGTAAAGGGCAAACACGTTCAGTGCCCATTTTGTGCATATGCAGTATTTATAAATCAAAACCTTGATCTTGAGCTAACAGGCCAAAGCAGCAGTCTCTCATTCTAGACATTCGGACATCAAATCATGCCTCAAGCAATTTGGAGTGGTGCCATGACCCACATAATGTCTGGGATGAACAAAGAGGGAGTAAATATCAGTTAATCTGACCAAATTGGCAAGTGGCTCAAAGATAAACCTGGCTTTACCTGAGTTCACAAATTATTGAGGCTAACCGGAAAAACTATTACTATATTGGTTTGTTAGCCAACAGGGCAGTTTGCATGACCAGTTTCCTCAGATACAAGTACAGACACAGGAAACTGATTTTCTTACTAGATATATTTCCCTTTGAGATGTAGATGCGTGTGTTGCTGTGGTGGGGGTAAGAAGAATCTAAAATGAATAGAGGGAAAAAAGCAAAAGACAAAATGGGAGAGAATGGAACCTCTCAAGAGAAAGACGGAAAGAGAAAAAGAAATGAGATAACACTGAATAGAGAATATGTTCCAAGCCAATCGGATTGAAGGGTCAGGAGATGAATGAGAATAAGAGTCACACTGGGAAGGATGACCTGAGTTTAAAAAAAGACAGAAGGTAGTGGAGATAAGAGGAACATAAAGAGAAGAGGGAAAAAATACACAAGAGTGGTGGATAGACACCAAGCGTGACTAAGAGCGAGACAGGAAACATTTCTGACATGTTGCCTCACTGGAGGGACAGATCGCCAGTAGAAGAGTAACCTTTAGCCTTTGAAATGTTTTGAGGAGAATTCTATTTGTTCCACATGTGTTTCATGTATTATTTGTTATGAAAAGGTTTTATATGGTTTAAATATATATATATATATATATATATAAATACTTTTAACCTGTTAACTGGCACCCCCCTTTTTTTTGCATAGACATAAAAATCACTATCCAAACTTAAATGGTTGTAATTCAGGAATGCTTTGGAATATAGACCTATGGCTGGTCTTGTTTTAAAGAAGACATTTTCCAGATTATTGTAGAAGTCCAGAAATTGTAAAAAATGAAACAGAAAAAAAGTTATATAAGTTTGAGTTTATGAAATTGTGTAATGTAAAAATATAATGATTAATATTTTATATAAAATATATATATTACAAAATTTATTTTACTCTAAAACTGCAAGAAAAATAAAGTCAAATATCTGAACAAGTTGTATTCCAAATTTTAGGTTGATATCTCAAAAAATGAGCTTTCAGTAAGATTTTATTCGGGCGCAGTACCCAACTTTTTCACTAGGTGAACACCAGACTCCATTACTGCCCATAGAAGGGCGCCTCCATTTTCATATGTTTTGAGTGATCTGAACCATGTATTTCCATAATTTTCATACAATTTATGAAGTAGACATCCTATTCAGAAGTAGTAGGGGTGGTTTGGCAGTATTTGATTTGAATTAAACCTCTAATAAATGCATAAAGACTACGTTATAGCGTTATAGCTCGCAGCCGCATTACAAATCGAGAATCCATACATTTTTCTTTATATTTAAAACATTTTCAGACCTTTTTTTCTCATAAAATGGAATTGGTGTTATCTTTTGAACTCATGGCATGAAAACAAACTGAGGTTTCTACCAATCTTTCATGATTTTTCATGTTTATTGTTATTTCAAAATAAAGGCCTAAATACTCCTAATGAATATGAAATATTCTTGTTGCAAATTGATAAATTTCTGCTCCTCTGTAATATATTTTAGATAACAGCCACCAAATATGAAAACTAGAGATTTTAAGCTTTCAAATGATATATAGTTTGGCAATATTACTTTAGGTTTTTACTAAGATATTATTGTTTTAAACATGCAATGGCAAATGGGCCCGCCGGCGGGCCCATAAGACATTCCAGTATAGTGCATCTCAACATTTATTAGTCTGAATATAACAGTATAAAAGATAATGAAGTATTTTGACTCCCATCCAGTCTCACAATAACACATTTGCCATTAAGAAATGAGTTTGATAAAATACAGCCAAAACTACACAGATAAATGGATTAAAATGCAGTAAATCTGCATCATGGTGAATGAGCTGGAGAGGTTTATTAGAATATTGTGTAATTAATTTGTCGTGGCAGTGATGAAGGAGAGACACAGATGAGTAGACACAGTGGTGTCAGCTGAATTTTAATCACATTGATTGAAGACATTGATAGACAGTCAAAACCACAGTTACCGCAACCCTGTCACCATGTCATCATCAATCACAACCTCTTTCGCCCCTGCTGTTTCTCTTTCTTGAACTAATTCCATTCTGTTTTTCTCTCTCTCCTTTCAATTCTTTATGACTCCCTCATTTTCCCTTTTCTCTTCTTGTATTTATAATCTCAAGACAGTGATGGATAAACTGTTCATTTTAAACATAACGTGATAAAATAAAATCCCTGAAATAAGTTTTTAAAATGTATAATAATTATTTTTCCTCCAGAAGGCTTTATAAAACTAAACTACAGCAAAAAGATGACTGTCAGAACAGTAATTACAAAACTAATTTGAAAACATAAATACTTAAAAACTATAGAAACTACAAGGACTTGACTTAGACGTAGCCTTGAAAGGTTTGACTTGAACTTTGCATCAGAATTGTGAACATGTTTGCTGCTAATTAAACTTTTCATTAAACAAATCTAATCCCACATTGTTTGTTTCTTCTTCTCTTTTCCTTTGTTTTTGCTTTCCCTCATTTCTATCTGTCCAACAGGGCATCTACAGTTGCATCCATGGTGTTCAGATTGAAGAGAACAAATCAGCCCTTGACTCACCATCAGCCACTATGAACATGAACATGAACAACACCCACTCCAACATTCTTCGTTTGTTGCGTACTGCCAAAAACATGACCTCTGTGCCTGGGGTCAATGGTTCACCCCTCAGCGCATTGGACTACAGCCATCGTGAGTCAGCCGTTTATGACATCAGTGAACACCGGCGCAGCCTAGTAGGCCACACAGACTGCAAGCCTCCACCGTACCTGCCAGAGGACAACATGTTCAGCGACTATGTAAGCGAGGTGGAGAGGACTTTTGGGAACTTGCACCTGAAGGACAGCAACCTGTACCAGGATCATTACCTACACCACCATGGGGGCACGGGATCCGAACTGGCTCTCGGTATGTCGGGTCCCCTGCCTAACCGACCTCGTAGCTTAGGGAGTGCCAGTTCATTGGAGGGTGGGTACGATTGTGACAGCTTAGGGGGAGGGGTAGCGCCCATCTTCACCACCCAGCCACGGCAGTCGCTGACACATCGGAACAGGGAAAAGTTTGACCTGATTGCAGGTCACCCAACCCAGTCAAGCTTCAAGTCTGGCCTGCCTGATCTATACGGAAAGTTCTCCTTCAAGGGTGGGGCATCCAGTTCAGGTTTTATAGCAGGACATGACAGGTACTGTGGGGGAGGTGGGGTGGGATCGGGAGGGGATGATGGAAACATTCGATCCGACGTGTCTGATATTTCCACTCACACCGTGACCTACGGGAACCTCGAAGGGCACGGCAAACGGCGCAAGCAGTACAGGGACAGCCTAAAAAAGAGACCCGCTTCTGCCAAGTCTCGCCGTGAGCAGGATGAGATTGAGCTTGGATTCAGGAGACGCCCCCACCACACTATCCATCATCACCACCATCATCCAGCAACACAAGCACACCGCTCAGCCACCCCACCCGTGGAGCGCAAGAGCCAGAGAGGTGGTAACGGCACCTCCTATCTGTTCAGAGACAAAGATAATTTGAGGGACTTCTATGTGGATCAGTTTCGAGCCAAGGAAGGGGCATCTCCATGGGAACATTTGGATTTAAGTGATGCTCCAGGAATGGGTGGAGGAGTGGGACTGGGCGGAGGTGGTTGCGGTGGAGTAGTTAGTAGCGGTGGTGCTGGGGGAGCGTGCACTAGTTTGGTTCCCATTGAAGATTTCCTGAAAGGTAAATCTAAGAAGACAGAATGTAAGGGTGGAATGGGAGGAGGATCACCTGGGCAACAGGGCCATGCATGCTGGGAAAAGGGCATCGGAGGGGTGGGAGGGTTGGCTGGAGGGGATTGGGAATGTCGCAATTGCCACAGTGGAGGGGTTGGAAGTGGAGGAAGCAAGCCAGTTTGCATGCATGGGGGAGGCGGGGCCGGGGCCTATCCAGCTGCTGGGGGAGTTGGGGGATCCAGTGGTGGGAGTGGACAAATCTCAAGTCGCCCTAGTTCCGCCTCCTGCAAGCGGTGTGATTCGTGCAAGAAACCGGGCAACTTATATGACATCAGTGAGGACAACCACCTCCTCTTGGATCAAATTGGGGGCAAGCACCCTCTGGAGAGCGGAAAGGGAGGGGGAGGCACAGGGGCCCAAACCCAGGTACAGAGGCGGAAATTTGGCCCAGGTGGTAAGGTTTTGCGCAGGCAGCACTCTTATGACACGTTTGTAGAGCTGCAGAAGGAAGGGGCGGGCAGGATGGGTGGGTTTGGAGGCAGTGGTGGAGCGTCAATGCTTCCTCCACCCCGAAGCGTGAGCCTAAAAGACAAAGACCGCTACATGGAGGGCGCAAGCCCCTACGCCCAGATGTTTGAGCAGTATGCGGGAGGGGAGCGGGAGACAACATATTTTGGGGACAGAGGGAAGGGTGGGGGTTCATCATTTAGCTTATTTCGTGGGGGTGAAGGTGGGTTGCACCGTCGCTCCGTGGGTGAGAGAGACATGAGGGACAGGGATAGAGGCATGATGGGAGGAGGTGTGGGCGGTACCCGAGGGGTCGGGACTTACTCCTTGTCTAAATCTCTCTACCCAGATAAGGTGAACCAGAACCCATTCATCCCAACCTTCGGCGACGACCAGTGTCTATTACACGGCGCCAAATCATACTACATCAAAAAGCAGCAGACACAGCCGCAGCAGCAACAGACGCCACAACAGCAGCAGCAGCAACAGCTCCTCAACAACAATCGGGCTGACTTCCGGGGCTCCATGGGGGTGACTTCCTATTTGCCTGCTTCCGCAACTTCTGGGGTGCTGTCCAATGTGGCCCCTCGCTTCCCCAAGGAGCTATGTCTGGGCGGGCCTCTTGGCAACCACCACGGTGGAGGACCTAGCAACAACAAGCTGCTGTCAGCAAGGGATGGGTTAGGAATGGGTCAAGGACAGAGACCGTTTAATGGATCGAGCAACGGACATGTTTATGAGAAGCTTTCCAGTATAGAGTCTGATGTCTGAAGATGGGAGTCAGAAGCAGATAGAAATATGGAAAAGAAGCCAACGGACATGTGGAATGATGAATGAGAGACAACTGAAAAGACAGTGTGTAATTAGTACCTTCATGCCCACAAAAAGAAGAAGAGGAAACCGTGTATAAGGAACTGACTCATGCTTTCATTAAGTTACGCGGATCATGTGCTGCCAAGCGTACGTATGTAAATAGAGAGGGGACCTTCCCACTGTTGAAAAGTTGAGATTAAGGGGAAAACCTGTTTATTCCTCTCTTTTATTCTCATGGTTTTTTTTGTATATTCCACTATTTCTCTGCTCCTAACATCAAAATAGTGGCCGATCCAGATGGAGACAACCGTGTACAATCCTTTGTACAATTGTGGATGGAAATCAGTTAATCTTTTTAAACAACAGGGTAAAACTTACAATAATTGTATTGATAATGTTCTTGATAATAATATTATTATATATTATTACAATGTTTATGATGTTCCATTTGGGCTTGGTTTCTGGATGTTTTATGCTGTTATATATTTGTACTGTAGTTTCAGTTCTTGGTTAACAAACCACTTTGCGGGAGGCTTATTTGATTTGTCAATTGACCTAATTTGATTGTTAATTGAGTTGTAGACAAATGTGGATTCCATAAAGGTTCTTTATTATTGGTTATTCAAGTTTATTTTACCAGTATGGAGTGCTGTAAAATGTGTGTACAAGGCATGATTCGCAAAGTACTTCAGCTGTACTTGAGATATCATTGTGAAGGAAATGTATTCTTTTCACCTTATTTTATAATGTTCCGTTTGATAGAAAAATATTGGTTTAATACACAGCACGTTATGTGCCTTACCAAGACTTACAGAATACCAGATTTACAGGTCATATTGCCATGGTAACTTTCTGGTCACTGCACACAGATTTGTCATGGGATGATTCATATTATTCTGGAACCTTCCTTTTAATGATATAAGCACTGATATGGAATATCCAGCAGTGAGGAGACGTAAAGTAGCCTGAATGTGTTCATAATATTAATATCGAGAACTTGGTTCTAAAGAAAACCAGTTAAATTATCATTCTGACAAGTTCTAATAATAGGAACGTAGGATATTTGAGGTTTGCACAACATTGTACAGTGCATAGTATCCTCCCTGAGAGTTGAGCTGCAGTTGTATGATGTTATCTACAATATAGAAACAAAAATCAACTGAATTTTTTTTTCTCCACTGTCCCCCATTTCTTAGGAAGTCTTTGATCACGCAGTAAAATAACAACTGTGTCATGGATTTGTTTCCTCCTAGAATGCAGTTAGTATTGGATATGCTTATCTGTACTTTCCTTAGGGAGACACCAGTGCACAGTATGTAGGGTTTTGCAAGATTCTCAGCAAATGCTTGCATTTTGTTATGTAAATATTCATTTTTTTTCCCCACTTTGTACAGTGAATAGACAGAAAGGATGTAACTCTACAGATTTATGTTTTACCATATTTGTTAGATATTTTAAGAATTTGAGTGAAGGTTAACAATCCAACTTTGCTGCAAAATGTATCAGTTAAAACTCATTGGTATGGATAAACATAAAGAATTTTTCTATATCCTCCCTATCGCTGTCCAGGCTAATACAATCCTTTACTGCACCTGTATAGCAGAAGTGAAATTTTCTAGATATTTTCGTTATATTCGCTTTAGACCTTTTTTTAACAACTTAATACATGATAATGGTAGGGATGACTCCAGTTATTTAAAGTACCCTAACCATTTAAAGTTAATTTGCAGTTTTAATACCCACTTATGAAGTAGAGGTATATCTCAGGAATTTTGGATGGGCACAGGCAAAAACAAACATATCATTTAGCTAAATTGCCTAATTACATAAATCAATAAACAAGTGAACTCATTTAATTGGATAAACGTGAGGTTCGTTGCAAGCATTTATTAACTTTTTTTCATCATTTTCGAAACCACAAATGAACTCATGACAGGGCAGTCTGATCACATTGTCTTTTTTTTACTTTTGGCCCACACTAAAAATCCTTTACTTGAAGTTAGTTGTGTTTATTGCAAATTTTGTGTATACATTTTCTTTGTGAATGAACTGTTAGCCAAACAGATCTCCACTTTAAGCACAATATTTATAATATTTGGTTTTGATGTATAGCTATCAATTTGTGAATTTTTATCTTAACTTTTGCCATTCTTATTTGACTCGGTTGTCTTTTTTGTGAGAGTTTGTGTTTAAGATGAGCATGCATGTCTTTTACTTATTTATTGCCATATCTTTCATACATTTATGTCTATTTAGATATCATGCCTGCTCTTGTTCTTGCAATATGTTGATAAACTGTGCATCATACAGGTTCAGGGTGATTCAATAGATGTGCTGATTCTAATGAACTGATAAGATCTTTGAAAAATGGATATGTATGGAATAATACCTCGTTAGGGAAATTATCAGGCAAACCCAAATCTTGGTGATAATGCTAGATTTTGTCAGAACATTGCTATTAGGTAAGGAGATGACCATTTTTGTGTCCAAAGCTAATTTTGCCATTTTTTTGTCGCACAATATTTTCTCACTTGCTCTCACGATACCTTTCTTTGCATGTTACCTTTTTTTTTTTAAAGTACCCTTAAGATTTTTTTTATGCTTGGTCTACTTTTTTCTTTTATTTAGTAAATCCTTTAAAGATATCTCATAAGATATCTCATAACAGTGTGGCATTTTTTAAGAGCAAGAGATGTGTTGACAGACTTTGACCATTGCATTTCCTGTCAATCTCTGTGTTTGTACTGGAGAGTCAAGCCTATAGTTTTTAGTAGTATACCACAGTATGTAGAGGAAGTTTTGTGTGATTGTGTGTGCGAGTGTCAGGGACATTTGCCTTTGCTCTTCCTGAAAAGCTTTCCGATTTTATATTTCATTTCGATTTTAAAGATGTGGCCTTGTAAAAGCATGCTAATATCATTTGATAAATACAGGTTTAGTGTGAGACGCAAAATAAACAATGGAGATGGGCGGAAGAGGACAGGAGGAACAGTAGCCAATGTTCTGTGTCGTTACAGTGTTTTATTTCTCTTCTCAATCATTCTCATTTTACCTATTCTCATTTAAATTTTCTTGATGACTGGTAGAATAAGACTTCAGTAGTTTGACTCTATTTTATTGGTTTGTCATTTTAGAGCCCTCCCCAGTAAGGTACGTCACATATGATTGTACGTGTATCTGAAATCATATGCTTGATTACCTCTGTGTGAGAGTGGGCATGTGTGCGCACAGGTGTTTGTGTGTGTGCGTGTGTGTGTGTGTGTGTGTGAGAGAGAGAGAAGAAAACAGAGCACAGTGCAATGGTTATCTATTATGTCTGCTGTAAATAATTATGTCCCCTTTCCATAGCCTTTTAATATATGAAGACAAATATTTAAAATATTAAAGTTTGAGATACATTTTTGTCTGGAAGATTTTTTATAGCCACATGGGGAAAAAGTTATTAGACCACTGGACCAGGAGCACAGTGCCATTCTAATAGCATCCGAGAACCAGAATTTAAGACACAAATTTACACCGTTGTCTTTAATTCTGTCTTTCTTGTATTTTAACCACTTATTTTAAATCTTACTTATGGATCACAATTGTACAGATTCTGTAAATATGACAAAAAATGGTTTCTTTTTTCTGTTTTTGTATAGAGAGAGATTACATGTGTTATGGCTACAATAATAATTTAATGAGACATTTCACAATACTTAAGCTATTGAGAATACAGACACAGTGTGAAAAGTGCTAAGATATATTCTTCTGTCTCTTTGTACAAAACAGTGTTGACTAAAAACAAAATAAAAGGGAGAGATCTCAAGCTTTATAGTCCTTCTGTCTTTTTCCATACATTTCCAGCTGCGAGAATCTGAGAGGAAATGGTGACACTCCCTTTTTTTCCCCCCCAGTGTCATCATCATGTTCCAAATATGAATCTCATTTGGTTTTCATGTTGTTAATATTAAAATTGTGGGACAAATTTTCCTTCGTTTCTTATGTGCTCTACACAAGCTTAGGTTTGATTTGTGACATAATGTACATGAAACGTGAAAGAGAGCTTATTATCCACTGGTGTTGCCCTGGATACGTCTGATTCACTGCATCATGAACAAATTGCAAGCAAAGTACTTATCGCTCTTTTCTGTACCTATCGAGTCATGTCAAACATATCATTCTGATTATTGATTCCTGTGTGCAAGAGCTGTTTTTAATCATGAGAATGTCATACATGCTGTTTATTTTTAAAGTAATAGCTTTTTATTTTTAAAACCATTTGCGATTCAATATTTCACAAACCTACTCTTTCTATTCCTGTCTTACTCCCCCAGTCTTTTTCATTCCCTTTTCTCTCTCTCTCTTTCACTTACACGTTTTCTTCAAGCAGCCAATCACAGAATACATTGCAACACATGTAACTATTTCTTGACAATTAACTGTTACCTAGCAACTGGACCTTTAGAGAAAGAAAGAGAGAGAGGGAGAGAGAGAAAAGAAGAAAGATCTGTGTAGTATACTGTGACTTGGTTTGGTTGCTACAACATATAACACAGAAACAGCAAGTAGAGATGATATGCAACACCCACACGTGTCCATGGCGACAGGGAGAAAAAGATAAACGCAAGCAGGGAAGTTTAAGGAAGAGTCACGGATAGAGGGAGGCGTGAATGGAGACTATATTCAGAAATTAATTAATAAGGCATTAGTTTAAAGCTGACATGAAACAGAAATTACAATCTTTTTTTTCTATTGTGACATATATTTGAATTAAACGGCTTATAGAACAAGAACAAATGTAGGGCAGGACTTGATTTTGTCCATCTGGTATTGATTGGTTTGCCATTGTTGTGATGTCATGTGAGTGACAGGTTGTCCCGCCCTCGCGCCAGTAAACACGTCATCAGAGAAGAGATGTCAGGGAAGTTATTTTGATTAAAGATTACGAGGGCACATGAATTTAAAAATGACTTGCAAGGATAAAGCATTAACACTACAATAATCCATGATAAAAAAAGAATTGTAGATTTAGATACATGGTGACTTTAACGAACGGTCACAGAGGAGTTCGTGAATGGAGAGATTCAGAATAGTTATTAAGGCGTGGCAAGTCTAACCCTTCACATTAATTTAGAGAAGGTCAGATAACAGGGAGTCAATCGTTTACGTAGAGGTGCTAAAAGTTTTCCCAAAGCAAAAAATCTGTACAGACGTACACGTATTTGCGTTCATACGTACCAATATTCTGTTAGACGTCCTCACCAGCACAGAAATACACGCAAGCAGACCCACATACTACACACTGGAGGTCTGACGTGATCTTGGTAAACGCTTTTAAGTCCTGTGCTGTGCTGGCAAAAAAAAAAAAAAAAAGCGGACACAGACAGACCAACTGACTTCAGACCAGACACTAACTCCTGTCAAACATGCACGCGGTGAACTAACCCGTCACAACACTGCCACCATGTGGCCGGAGTTACAAAACACTCCAGATTAATCTTGCGCACATCAGAAGGGGGTAGTGGCGCGCAATGGTTTGTATTTTCAGCTGTTAAGATACCACTATGATCCTATCAGCCCACGATCTGTTCTATGTGTTGGGTTAAAGTAAGCTGTGTTCCTCAATGCAGATAAATATTGTTTGAGGGAATTAATGTCATTAGTGATTCGTTTCAGTAATGCTGCATACGTCTGTTCTTTATTTTGTGCATATGTGAGTGAGTGATATTTAGTAATGATGTATTTTATATGCAGGGGTAATGTGTGGTTTATAATAGGATGCTTTCATAAATAGATGGGAACCATATTTAATATAAGATTTGGGAGCCTGTGATAAATGAGGCCACCTGGCTGACATCATTTGTGAAAAGCATGTGAATGGGGTGGTTGGAACATGGATTGTAATATGAGAATAATTGAATTATACAGTACAATGCTGCACTTACCTCTTTATACATGCAGAAACACATGCATATAACAGTGCCCGCATAATAGCCTATGTTTTTTTTTTTTTTTTTAAACAACAAGGTAAAACTAGTTCAAATTAATCATATAGGCCTACCATAAATTAATCGTACTAATCTTAAAAACTAGTTTCAGCTGTAGACATCTTATATTGTTCTTTCTTCCCAATTAAGCACTGTGCCATCCAACCCTAAATTGCACAAATCATTATTTTCTAAATGAAAAAAATCAGGAATGGGTCTGTTGTTTTACTCAAGTACTAAAGATATTATTTGCAACTTATTATAGTTTGCAACATTAACAAAGAGATGTGAGATATTCAACAATGAAAATTGTCTATCAACCCCTGTATTTAGACCTATTATGCCCCTTTTTACAAGATGTAATAAGTCTCAGGTGTCCCCAGAATGTGTCTGTGGAGTTTCAGCTCAAAATACCCCACGGATAATTATAGCATGTTGTAAATGCCCATTTTTGAGCATACTATTTTCATGCATGTATCTTTAAATGCAAATGAGGCATCCCTAGGGGACAGCCAACAGCGTGCTTTGGTCCAGATACTACCAAAAACGAACAAAACATTTTGGTTTTGACTATCATCTATCACTTATTACACGGCCACGCTCATATGACATTGCAGTCCTTCATCATCATGTAAGTTTTTTATTTGCATGCATTTTAAAGCCATATAAGTCTAAACTTCAGATATTTGATTTTCTGAGCACACACAACCGAAGCAGGCACAGAAAGCTGGCTGACAGATGGTGTGTCTGGTGAGTATTAAACTAATTTCTCTTTCACGTACTTATTGCGTCATGGGACAGTTTACCCCAAATTTTTGTCATAATTTACACACCCTCAAGCTATTCCAAACATGTATTTGTTTCACATAGGTTCACATAAACACAGTTGGTTATGTCTGTGAACATAAACAGCAAGTAAAGACATCTGTATTTACCTTGGCATAGTAGAGTTCTGTACATGAAACTGACATACCGTGAGCCTCAAACACCATTGTTTCCTCCTTCATATGTAAATCTCGTGCGTGCAAAAGACCACTGAAAATCCCAACATAACACCGACTGTGACGTTGCAGTCGGGATCATTAATATTTACGCCCCCCAAATTTGCATATACCAGCCCATGTTCTAGGCCAGGCAGTATTAGCGTGGACCTGCACAGCCGAATCATCAGAAGAAGCAAGCAAGGACAATAGCAAAAATGGCAGATCATGGATATAAATGTAATGTTCCAGGCTGTGCTAGCCTGGTTAAAACCAGACCATTCTCAGTTGTAACTGAGTTAGGGTCTGGCAAAGCTTCATAGACAAATCATTTCCAAAGGGGCGTCACCAACGGACGTAGCTCAAATGCATCTGGGCGCAATTGGATAGACCTAAAACCAATCAGAGCGATGAAGAAGATGACGTATGCAGAGCGACGTTGGTTCGTCTGTTATAGAACAACTTGCTGACACTGATTACTTGCTCTACGTTTATTTAAAATTAACAGCAAGACAACTGGAAGTGAATGTGCTTTCCATTAAATAAATCACACACCGTAAACAAAACCGTAATAAAGAAAAACTTTACAATTTAGACGCGCAAACTGGGTGCCGGTGCTGTGAGACGTACGGCTCGGGCAGATTCGGCTTGAAGTCGTTCATCCTCGGATGCTGCGCCGCGTGGGCTGTTACAAAAAACCTGTGCACACAGCCAAGCGAAATGGGGTCTTGCCAGTCTTGCGCACCGAACGCGTCATTTTTGCCCCGCGCACCTTCGCGCTCGTGCGGACGAGTCGAGTTAAAAAAGGCTTTACTCCGTGTCAGCGCGCGCTCTGACCGGTAAAGGGGGGCAGACCTCTCCCGAATCATCTCCAGCAGTAGCAGCCTCCGATCGCACCTCTAACTCCGCCTCCGTTTCCCTTGTAAGCTGATATTAGTATTTAAACATTCTCTATGATAAATGTTTGTGAAAAATATATTTTAATAACATGGTTTTGGCGGTTATAGAGTTCTAATGACGGTGTTCAACTATAACCGTCACACATAGTTCCACGGCGGCATCCATCTTTGTAAATGTACAAAATCTGCTTCACCGTCGCTGTGCTATCGTCATCGTGTAAAGCCCGCCCCAACGTTTCTGATTGGTGCCGTGATTTCTGCGGACTGGAAATGGGTTTCAATGAGCTCTTTGCCAGACTAATGCCGCGTTCCAGGCAACCTGTAACCCGTGTTTTTCCAACCTTATACCCGTGAAAGTGCACTGGAACGGCAGTCAAACCCGTGACTTCCCACCCGTGAACTTGTACTAGATCGATGTACTCCCAGTTACGAGTTCTGACGTCACATAGCCCGCAAAACCATACAAAACAACAATGGCAGCCCCTACGGATGCAGTGTTTCTGCAGGCGGTACACAGTGAGAATACACTTTAGGACAAAATAACGCTGCAGTCAAATTAATAATAATATAATAATAATGATAATAATACACACAAGTTTATGTATTACAATGTTATGTGTCTGAAACAATAAGTATGTATATACACACACGATTATGTATTACAATGTTATGTGTCTGAAAAAATAAGTATGTATATTGCGCTCAGGTAGTTTGGCGTGACTGGCCTGGAATGCTACAAAGTCGTGAGTCGTGGTTTGAAGTCGTGATTTACGTGCTCAAAAACCTGCCTGGAACGCAGCATAACTTTCAGAGCAAATCTAAATTTGCCGGAAGTTGTCTGGGTTGTCCCAGGCTAAGGCTGTGCAGGAGATGTGAGCACTTTTCATTCCCGTCCCACAGAACATCTGTCAACAGGCACGGTTGATGTTTTATCTATAACAGGATACCGCACCATTTTAATTCAAAGTTGTTAGTTTTCTCTGCCCATTTCACCACTGGCAGTTTTTCTAACCTGGGACAATATCAAGCAGGCTTCGCTCAGCGTTTGATACTGAAGAAGGGGGCAATTCCAACTATATTGCCATTACAACCCCTACCGCAAGCAGTAAGTAACGTTAGTGATTTTATCCACTTCTTGACTGTTGAAGCCATTTCTGTTTAAATCAAAAGTTTCTTAGTGAGCTAACAACATTAACGATAATTTACCCTGTGTTGTCGAGATGGAACGCAAGATGCTAGTAACGTTAACCAGGGGCGTAATTTGTGGGGGGGATGGGGGGGATATAACCCCCCCCAATATTTAAATCTATGCATTACGACCCCCCCATTATTTATACCATGATCACAATATCAGGAGGCATACCCAAACTTCAACCCCCCCAATGTTCAAACCAAATCTACGCCCTTGACGTTAACCTTAGCTAACTAGCAAGCTCCAAGTAAGGAAGGAGCATAGATAACTAAATAGTATGACGACCTATTTACACGGAGGTTAATATTATTTCCGGCCTGTGTTATCATATAAATCTACAAGATACATCTATGTCAATCCCTTTTGTCGGGTAGTATTATAATTGAACTATTTCATCAACAACACGTAACTCAGGAGCTAACTAGGTTAGTTTGGTTGATTACAGATAGCTCACTTGCTCCTTCTAGCTAACGTGACATTCTCCACCACTTGACTCATTTGACAATGCATCTAGTCAGTTTGTTAAAAGAAAATTAGTTTGAGAACTGATGATTCTTTTGCACATTTGTATTTCAGAGTACATCACAGCTCCTGTACAAATCTGTGAAACAGCCAATCAGAGCAGAGCTCAACATTATTATTCATGAGTCACGACCCTTCCAAATAAGGTAATAACAGCCCATTTCATTCTAGGGACAAATCCTAGGGTTGTAAATGGACATGTAAAACCGTATCTGGAGAATTTTTGCCCTTACCTAAGCCACATACCTTCTATGTAGATATCAGAGAACAATTCAAAATATTGTATCAATGCATTCTATGGTACCTTTAAAGTACACATGAAAACAAAATTGACCATATTTACTTTATTAGTGCAAATTGTTAGTTTTGTGGTGAACAATTCATCCGTGCAAGTCAATCCACACACCAAAAAAAAATTGGCTTCGTAATCTTTAATCAAAATCTGAAAATGCTCCTCCCCTCTGCAACGATGTCAGTTTGACGGATTGGGCTTCTAGTCTAGATGGGATGTACCCAAAAAGTGAAAGTGAGGAGCATTTATGGGTACAAGTTGGGAACCGGCCTACTTTACATATTTCAAGGGTGCTGAATCCAAAAAAACTGGTACCCAAGCGAAATTGTAAGATTTTTGACCTTCTAATTTGCATATCAAAATGGCCGCCAAATTGCCTATCTTGCTCAGTCGTTGGACCACCTACTTCAGAGAATAGATTGGCAAGATCAGCTTTGTTGTCAGGGAGGGACAGGAAGTTGGTCCAGTTTTTCGGAAGATGCACATCACGACCCTCAACAAGTCTTCTGATCGGTTGAGCTGCTTTTGTGCGTCGTGTCCTGGTAGCACCCTTGATGGTCTCTTCTCTGTATCTGTCAAACACAACGTCTATCCGTTTATAGGAACATCCTGCTTTCAATACTGCTCTGACAAATGTGTCAGCCAAATCTCCAAATGTTACTGCTTTGTCTGGCTTTCCTAGTGCAACCACCAGTGCCTGTCCATCTATGATGAGGCAAGATGACATGTCGGGAAGTTCAATAGCCTCAGGACAGACTATGTCTTCTGTTAACTTATTTACGGCTTAACGTCCTTAACCACGCCCCTCCAACTGCCTGAATGAAACGCCTACTTTTCTAGATCCAATTAGGTTCCAGTTGGAAAAAACAAGCCACGCCCTCTCTTTTTATAATTTAGTATTCCGTTTCTCTCGGAAATACATCACAACACTGAAATAAAGTCGGTTGCAACTTCCGGTTCACAGGGACTTTAAATGCTCTGGCGAGGAGATAAACATGGCGGACATAATTCATGTACAGCTCACTCAAGGCAGGGTTTATGCTAATAAGGCAGATTCAGCAGTTGTGGGCCGGGCCTGAGCATGTGACAGCACATTGGAGCACATTCCTGAACGGCTCATTTTGAGACGTTTACATGGACCCTTATAATCGGATTGACGGCTCAATCGGACTAAAAAACCTTCATGTAAACACCTTAATCGATCCGATTGAGCTCGATCCGATTGAAAGGGGTGGTTTACTCCTTTTGTAATCCGATCGAGAGAACATATAAACACTTGATCGGATTGAAAACCGAAACTAAAAGGACTGCGCATGTGCAATGACGTTGAAATAGCGTAATGACGTATGACGCACGGAACGAGCTGTTCTTCCTGTTGAATAAAGTGAATATAAATGAGTGTTCCGTTATTAAAAAATTCTCATTTGAATTTTGAAGTGAAGCAGGACAACGTCCCACCAGTGCTTGTTTCAGATTATCATCCATGGACGACTGGTTTTGGGCGCAGGGTTTTACTGCGTGATCAATATAAGCAGCACGGCAAAACGGTTCAAGCTCATCGTCTCCAAATCATGACCAGAGACGGATAAATATTAAAGGGTTAGTTCGCCCATTTAAGACATGAAGTTGTATGCAATCCTTACCAGCACTGTAGTGCATACACACTGACCCACTCTGTAGTCACCTCCCTGGTCAGAGTTCTGGCCGCTGGAAGTTTTTCAATGAAGTACTCCCGGTTATTTTCCGGGGCCTCAAAACTGTGCGTTTTTACGTGAAAAAATTATTTGCGTTTCAAAGCTTGATTAATTTACCACACAAAAAACACGCCGGTCAAAATTCATACCTCAGTTTTAATCGGCACTATTTTCTTTCCATTTCTATCAATCCGCGCTGCTGTCAACGTCAACAGTGCGCACGTTCCGATCAGCTGTTCCATAGTGTTTACACAATCGATTGACAACGACGTAAAAAGTATTAGATTAACAATGGTGCGAACTTGTAAATTCCCAGGCTGTGACCACAACGATGTACCGGGATCAAAGTTCAGATTCCATCGTTTTCCTGTTTCGAATATAACTATGAGACAGCTTTGGCTGGTTGCCATTGGCTACTCTGCGGGAGCTAAAATATCCAGTCCGGAATAAAGGATTTTCGTGTGTGTAGTGCTCACTTCAGCGAAGACGATTACAACCAAGGAGGAAAAGGAAAATTAAAGAGTTTTGCTGTACCAGTACCACGGGTAAGCTCTATTTACTAACTTTATGATCCCATGTCTAAACTGTACGGTAAACAAGCTGATGTTTAACGTTAGACTCCATTATAAAACACGTGAAAAGATGTCTAATATAAAAACAGTATAGGGATATTGGTACAATTTGCTGAGAAAACTATTTGATTGAACACACATACAATTGAGGTTTGGTGTTGCAATCAATAACATTGTCGTTGTGCTAAAATTACTTTCATCATCTGATCCGTCTGGCATTGTGCTAAAATTGGTTTCATCATCAGAAGTTTCGCAGTCAGACATGTTGTCAGCGAGTCGCGCTATCAACAGCTGATCGGAACGTGCGCACTGTTGACGTTGACAGCAGCGCGGATTGATAGAAATGGAAAGAAAATAGTGCCGATTAAAACTGAGGTATGAATTTTTGACCGGCGTGTTTTTTGTGTGGTAAATTAATCAAGCTTTGAAACGCAAATAATTTTTTCACGTAAAAACGCACAGTTTTGAGGCCCCGGAAACTAACCGGGAGTACTTTCTTGAAAAACTTCCAGCGGCCAGAACTCTGACCAGGGAGGTGACAACAGAGTGGGTCAGTGTGTATGCACTATAGTGCTGGTAAGGATTGCATACAACTTCATGTCTTAAATGGGCGAATTAACCCTTTAAGTCTGCTGTTTTAAAAAAAATAAAGAACCAATAGAGGAGAATAGTTATCCGCGAACAGCGGCATATTCGTGCAGTAGCCTAGTGTGCGCATGTCAAAAAATCAATTCCGATTTGAATCTTGTGACATATAGCCTAAATGCGCACATCAACCCGATTACTTTATTTATCGTTCATGTAAACACCGCGTTCGGATTTATCAATCGGATTGATTTCATTCCGATTGAACCATGTAAACGCAGCTGTTTCAGATTTATGGGGAAAATAACAAATGGATGGATTTTTACCACAATTGGGTTGTTGTGTACACACTGCAGACACATAAATATGTTCAAAAACAATATAAAAGTGAATTTTGCATATTAGGTCCCCTTTAATATTTGAGTACAGTTAAACACGAGTAATCAATCATGAAAAAAAAAAACCAGACAGAATTATATTTTAAAGTATGAACATTTATTCACCTGATTTTATTCCTGTCACACAAAATACCAAAGCTTCCATAAAGATTCCCCACAGAAAATAATAGCTGATTGTATAGCTATAGCTTTGTTTGGAAAAAGCGTGTCTGTTTTTACTCTCAATGTTTCTTTTTGTTTTTTCATTATCCTACTGGGAAAGTTTTCCACAATCCACATTCCCAACATTTGTTTTTTTGCCAAGGAACTTTAATCTCACCTTCGAGAGCTGAACATGAAGGAGTACAGACAAAAGATGATGGATGCACGCTTGTATACTAACATGTCTAATATGTGAATTGTTCTATTCCCAATATAAAGGATATTTCCTGAATAACATTAATGTTTGATTATAATCTTTTACCTCCCTCTACCTCTCACTTTCGCTCGCTTTGACCCTTCCGTTTTCATTTTTGAACACTTTCACTCGTCTGGTTCTCACCACCCGGTTCATAGGACGGACTACTCGAACCATGTACCGTCGTGAATACTTTGTTTGACTCTGTCCCATTCCTTTCACACTCTGAGGAGCCAGTTCCTTGCCGTCCCCTCCCTCCTCACCCTCCTCTCGGTAACCATGATGACGGAGGAAGGGTTCCAGGGTTGCTAGGCGATTGTTAAGATCTGTGATGCGCCTCTGTAAGTGGGAGACTTCTCTGAAGAGATCATTTAGGGACTCCGAGAGAGGACGAACCCTGTGAGAAAGAAAAGTGTGAGACGGGACTGGAATGTGTGAGAGTGAGTGTGTTTGTGTGCCACATCTGTACGAGAGAGAAAAATAGTGTATAATCGCTCTTCTGTGCTTCTTCCGTAAGGGTTTGGCAGATTTATACAGCAATTTAAAAAAATATATTTAAATGGCATGAAACAAATTATTCTTTCATGTAAGGACGTAATTCATATTTTCATATTTCATATAAGCCCTACACTTTAAACACTCAACTCTGAATCAATGTACCAAGTGAGACCTAGGAATAAGAGTGTTAATATGGTAAGGTTGTGTCAATTATGCATTATTGATGTGATAAAGGAGATTTCACATAAATTTTAGTGCACTATATGTGTGGTCAGTAAGTCAAATAACATACATTAACAGGACGTAGTTTAAAATGACAAGGCTGAGCTTCTGGTCCTTCTAGCCAAGACCTGCCTCACAAAATCTCGAAAGGTCACAGCGCTACTGCCTCCAGGTGTGTTAAAACGCTCAGTGCCAGAGGATGACGAGTCCTTTGTACACCACATTATGACAACTGTCCGATCCTGCCGCTTCACGAACAACAACAAAATGAAAACAGCCTTTTTGCTCGGTAGCTCATCTGGTCTATAGCATTTTCACAGTTAGACTAATGCGAAGTAATCTCTCTTCTGGCGTCTGCCATCCCTTACGAAAATTAACCATGGTTTTATTATAGTAGCCTACAAGTGTAGTAACCATGTTTTAGGTGGATTGATTACCATTTGTATAACCACAGTTTTACTACAAATAGCATGGTTAAACTATAGTTAGTGTAGTTTTTTTTTGTTGTTGTAGTAAAACCATGGTTAATTTTTGTAAGGGATAGGCTACTTATCCTCAAATGCATCCAAAATCCTGCCATCCAGTCATCGTGTTCCTTTACGCTTTTACATTTTTTTATGTGATACGTATAGGCCCATTTATTCGTTGTGCTGCGTCCTGATGCTTTTCAACCGCACTGTTTTTCTCACGAGCACCGCTTTTTTAAACGCTGTGTCAAGTTAACCTTAAACGCATAGCCTATTTCGGGTCTTTTGTGACCCGGGACGTCATTCACTACCCTCCTCCTCGTTCATTTTTTTAAAAAAGTTAGACATCGAATATTCGTAGTATTCCTCAATCAATTCATTATAAACAATGTATAATAATAATACAATTATAAAAGAATTCCTGGTTTCCCATTCATTTTTTTGAAAAAATTGTGTAGGGTCGCTAACGACCCGAGGTGTTTAACAGTGTAAGTATATTTTTTTCTGCACAATAATACTTGAATCTTTTATGACTGAATAAGTGCAGTGTCTGATAAGTCTGATTGCTTGATTGAGAATATGTTTGAGATGGTGAATATGAGCCAGATGGTGAATGCACTGGGAAATGACCTCTGAGGAGGACAGTGGTGATGGTATAAAACATCTGCCCAAACTGATCCCTTCCAAGCTCCAAAAGGTATCGAAATATGCTTTATTTTATTGTTCTGTAATTGTTACTCTGATATCAGGACAGGAGAGTTTTATATTATCGTGACAGATCCATCCATGTATATTGATCCGGGTTGCTTGGCCCCAATATGTAATAATGATTGGCGAAACATTCATGCATTTAAGGATTAAAGGTAGGGTAGGCAATTTTCGGAGCGGCTAGTAATAGCAAGTTATAGCAAGCATGCCCTGGTGAAAAAAAATATGCTAAGTATACTTGCTGCCAGACTAATTTGTGCTAACACACTAAAGTGTATATATATATATTTTTTTTTTTTGTGTGTGTGCCTGTTATTAGGATAGGACAGTAGCTAGACAGGAAGTGAGGTGGGAGAGAGAGAGAGAGGGGGGACGGGATCTGGAAAGGTCCACGAACCGGGACTCGAACTTGGGTCTCTCGAAGCACATGTCGGCACACTTGCCCACGAGGCTATCGGCACCGACTACTATAAATTGCACACTTTGTCTTTAATAACAAATGCACATTAATAGA
Organism: Rhinichthys klamathensis goyatoka; assembly: GCF_029890125.1. Classification (NCBI taxonomy): domain Eukaryota; kingdom Metazoa; phylum Chordata; class Actinopteri; order Cypriniformes; family Leuciscidae; genus Rhinichthys; species Rhinichthys klamathensis. The sequence continues at coordinate 839,922 of NW_026606612.1, forward strand.
CGAATAATACTTAGCTATACTTTGTACAAAATACTATTGTATACTACAATATATTTTGAAAGTATACTTTCAATCATTTCCAGTTAAAATATACCTAAAATATATGTTTAATAAAGTGCAAATAAATACACTTTTAAAAAATAAACTGAATTTTCACTTCAAGTATATTTTTTCTAAAATGTATGTTTAGAAAATATAAAGTACAATTATTTTAAAGTGTGTTAAACGTTGTATTGTGAAAATAGGTAAAAGCATGATGCTAATATACTTTTAATATATTTCAAGATAGGACCATTTTTGTGCAATGTACTATTGAAAAAGGGAATATATTTCAAATACAATAAAGTATACTCTTTTTTTCACCAGAAAAAATTCAGAGTCTCCAAAGCCCTTCTTTAGCTTCAGCATTTAATTGGCGGTAAATGTCTCGTAAACCTTTTTCATCTGGATTTAAATTGTTAGTATTAATTTTTTAGCTAGTTAAGTAGTTTAGGTGTTTGTTATTGGCGCTTGATGTCTAGCTTCACATGCTTTGTGTATTATTAGCTTGATCTGCTAATTGGCACTAGTCGGATACGCTACAGTTGATCAAATAAAAGAGATCAGCTTCCTTTAACAGTCTCAGTCTGAATTACAAGAATCATTATCTCATGTACATGCAATACAGTCATTCAGACAGCATGTGTGCCTGAAAAACCTTTTCCTGCCATTTTAAGTGCTGTTGCAAAGCTTGTAGCTTAGAATAAGCTTCATGAAAACAATCTCCTCAGGGCAAAGGGAGTGAGTCTGTTAAACTGCCGACTTCAGGATAACAAACCCCAAAGGACGCTGCATTTTTTTTGTTTATATAAAACCGTCCAACAAGCAGCTTTCATGTGCAAAAAAAACTTTAAGTGAAAGTGGGCAAAACAAGAAAGCTTTAGTGAACATAGCAAAGAGAGCTAGGCCTAGCTACTTGTTACAGGTAAGTGTTGTAATAAATGCATGTTATAACATATTGGTGGTTGGTTAACACTAATTGCTTTGTACTTCAAGTCTCTTTGCAATGAATTTGTACAGGTATCAGGAAGTACAATGTGTTACCTGGAGTAGTCTGGCAGAAGGGCATTGGGTTGTGAGTGTAAGAGGGTCTTGATATCTTTGAATATGCGTTTGCCCCAGGCGTCCAACACTCGAGTCACGCTGCGTATGTTAGCCACGTTCACGTTCTCCGCTGCCGTGAGGGCAAAGACAACGAGGTTAGTCTTTAATAAGGCCGGCGACCACATGACAAGAGGCTGTCTGATACTTCAGAATGGGTTTAATCAGGTTTCTTTCACTGGACTACAGGGCTTTAACTTTAAAGGGTGGAATTAGGAGATGTCTGTTTGTGTTTTAGCTAGGCTGACAGATAAGGGTGTGAGTTATTTGGTGTACACTGGTGGTGGTCAGCAATGTGACTTCAATTGAATATTAGATAATAGCTCCATGAAACTGTCCAGACTGACCAACATAGACCAACACAATGATTTGATTGTTTGTGGAATGGACGCATCACAGAATATTACCTCAGAATTAAACACAAATTTAAGCAGATACCCTCAGAATTTAACCACTAATAAGTAGTCTCAACTAAGTTGAACACATTCTATATATGAAACCAATACATATTATTGATCTGTTCTACCTCCTTCCCTGTAGTTCCAATTCCCATAATCCACTTCGTTGCTCATCCCAAAGCATGAAGCCAAAAACGCCACGGCCACCATAGGCACCATCAGTATCTTCTTTGCCGTGGGAACAGTCATGGTGAAGAAGTGTCTGAGATGTAAAGGAGAGGCAAGGAGAAATAGCAAAAATTTAAACAAGTACTAAGAAAGCTCCCAGTGTAAGGCAAGAGATTTAAACCTTTACCCTGCCAATACATCTGGCACACGGGAAAGCACTTTGTTTTTTCCAGGACAAACAGCCAGAAGTGTTTTAGGGTCCAATGATTCTGTGGAAAATAGTGCAGAGGCCTGTATTTTTATACAATTATTCGTTGTATTCGTTGTCAATTTCTCCTCAGGACAATTTGGGCTCTTTTTTTTTTGTCCTTTTGAGTTTTTTTATTAGAATTTAATATTAAATTATTCGAGGCACAAATGTATTTATTTATTTATTTTTACATTACCTTTTCTGTATCCAACTATTAAAATCACACAACAAAGTAATAATTTTCACTTTATCTGTTGAAATAATATTTAATTAATAAAACTATTTTAAATTTGTAGCTATTTTTTATTTACCAAAATTATTGCTTTTATAACAAAATGTTACATCCATTTGGATTGCTTCTACAGTACGGCCTACATCATATTTTGAAAATTAAATAAAGTAAACAAACTCAAACTCACTTTCCAAATATTCTATATGTCAAGAACTTCCTTTCTTTGACCGTTGATTGAAAAAGTAACATTGACTTTATTCTATTAGTTTCATGCTTTATTTCCGTGGCCTCTTGCCCTTCACCTCCAAAGAATCACTCAAGCGTTGGGTATTTCCAGGCTATTTAAATGAATGACTAGTTCATTCAGGAACACAGAGGCGAGATGGATGACGGGCTGATTGTCTTGTGACTGGCCTAACTGATAGCAAACTCAATTAGTTTTATTTGAAAGAAAATCTCCTTTGTGCTGCATTGAGCCACAAGTCTCAATGACTGAGGCATAGAGAGCTCTCTGAGGTAAGATAACTGTGAGAACTCACAATCAACATGATCATTAGACTAAAACAATCACATTGCAGAGAAACGCTGCAGTAAAGCAAAGAGAAACTGGAGTGAGAGGGAGTCCAGAAGGGAGAGAGAGCTTTACATAATATTGAACTTGGAGATAGTAATTGACTTTGTAGAGTGAGTCAGAAAAGAGGCATTTCTTAAAATGGCTCCATGACATCGTGGCGTAGCAGAGATCTGGATGTGCTCAAGAATCCGAAAATCACAGGATTAATGTTCGATCAGGACACTTCTGTCAGTTTTTACCCATTTCACCCTTTTTTTTTTCTTCCAAAAATCATGCAGTCTCTCAAATTCAGAGAGAAGGAGCTGACATACAACATGGATATCAAGCAAACACTTACAACAGACATAAATACATCCTGAACATTGATGAACATTGACATACACTTGCTGTAAAATAGATTTTTGATGCTTTATGAGTTCTAGACTGACCCAATTGCAAGATATGAAGGATATATCCAGCAGAGAGAGGCGAAATAGCAGAATAGTAAAACTGCAGGACACAGATACCACTTTAAGTGCAATATTATAGAACACTGGTTTTAATTCCACTTAAAGTTACTTACTTTTTCAGGGAACGAGATGTGGCTTTCCTTTCTCTTTTGTTGTCCTCCTCTCCTCTGCTGTAATATCACTGTCCTGTCCACTTCTTCTTTCTGAATGCTATTGAAGTCTATTGACAGTCAGACACACTTAAACTTATTTCTGCCCTGCATAAGAACTTGTGTACAACTCTCTCTCTCTCTCCTCTATCTTATCCCCTCCCTTCTTTTTTTCTTTCTATTTTCTCTTTCCCCCACGTCCATCTGTTGGCCTCTGCCTTCTCACTCCTTCCCAAAATATCACCCTTTCCAGATGTGCACCTTTTCTGTAGATTTATTTTGTTTTCTCCATCTGATCATTTGCCCTTTTTTCACTTATAGTGACACACACACACACACACCTTATATAGTAAATAGTGAGGATCTTTCATTGACATTATAATAATAATGCTACAACCTCTAAACCAAACCCTTACTGAAACCTATTGACATTTTAAAGCAAAGCACGATTTAGCTGATTTATGTGCATTTTAAATAGTGATAACCACTTCAGATGTCCTCATCTGTCAGTTTTTAACATGTTTGATTATATGTGTGAGGACATTTTCTCACAAGAATAGACAAATCTACACAGAGAGAGAGAGACTCTAGCAGGTTAGCAGTGAAGTCAGTCTCATAAATCAGTTATGGTTTCACATGATTTCTTTTATTCAATCAAGGCTCTTTAACATTGCTGAGCAAAAAATGCATGTGGCTTTCAGTTGGAATGCCCTTTTATTAAAAACACGGCATTCATAATTCACTCTTCACTTCTCACTGTATTATTTCCATGGTTACAGTTGGCGATTTTTTGTCTGCCACTTCAATACATGTCTTTTAAACCTGGATAAAAAAATGTCCAGACTTGTAATAAAAATATGTGCCAAAGGTAATACCATTTACCTTGATTGTACTTTTGAATTCAATACAAGACGACTATTTTAAGTCCTAAAACAATTGTTACCAACCTCAAAATCAAGATAAAAACTTGTGTGGTTGTTATTTATATCCAGGAATTGCAGCAGGATAGATATACACATTTATAATTCAAAATCAACTTCCTTTTTTTATTTCTCGAATGTAGACTGGAATGAACATTTAATGCCTTTACATATGTTTGACTCTCATAATGACTCCAGAAAGAAACAATGAAAAAGATTATGGGACATGAAATATTTTGATTCCCTGGTATCCAGATGTTATATTTGTTGTGCTCTTTTTTTTGCTTTCCCTGGCCTCTCCCTCTGGTATGTGTGGTCAGTTTTTGCCTGGCTTATACGAGTTTGTGAGTAGGCTATTCCTTTACTTCAGCTCAGCAGTCACAAGGCACACATGCACCTGTTTCTCATTAAATAAGGCAATTTGTCACCTCTAACTGAATTCCTTGCTCTTTTCTTCTCCTTGCTCCTCATTTATCTCTCTATCTCAGTCTTTTTATTTTTATCATGGAGTATTTGAGGTGCTTGTGCAGTCTTGATGGCTTAAATTTAGTTTTATGTTGTTGGCTTTTTACGTCACTTATAGACATTATCGTCTGCCTGTTATCTATTTTAAATCAGATAGGCTATTATATATATAGTTTTCTTCCTAATATATACTTTAAAGTTATACTAAACGGTGGGAAAACTTTATTTGACGATTCACTACTGCTGTTTTTGATTTATCTGTCCTGGCGCTTATTATGTGTATTTCAGTGACAGTGATGTAATCATTATGTAATTAATTTTTTTGATGATTTTGGAAGTCCTCTTTATTTGATGCGAGTCCAGGCGCTCTCTCGCAAAGTATCACGTGCTCTTCTGCTGCCACCTGGTGGTCAAAGACAAGGTGCACTATTTTTAAACCAAATTATTCCCGAATTCGAATTAGCAAAGTAGCATAGTAAAAAGTTTAAAACGCCTATTGTTTCTGCATATAAACATAGGCTATAATTAAGCATTTTTTGTGACATTTTTTTAAAGACCTGAACTGAATTTTTCCCACACGCTTTGTAAAGAAACTAGATTTTAGTGTTGAAACTTTGTTTAAAAAACTGTTTATATTCAGATTTAAGTATTATTACGTTTTTAATATACCAACCAAAGAACAGCAGTTCTGTTAAAGGACAAAATTAAGAAAGAGAGCTTGTGGTGTGAGAGAGGAAGTGTTTACTGAGGATTGCATGAGCTTGTACTTCACGATGTTTATGAACTTCCACTCTGATGTAGGCTAATATGGCTTAACATCCTGTGTTGTTACGGTTGTTTTTTGTTGTTGTTTTTTTGCCACTTCTTTTGGAAACTTTGTGCTGGATGGTGATATCTGAGCTTTGATGAAACAACACAAAGAAAGAAAAGGTGGATTATTTTGTTTTTGTTTTTAAAATGAAAAGACATGTACATTTTGCACATATAAAGATGTATGCTGTGCTGTGTTGGATCGTAATACTGTGCTGTTGGCAGGAAACCCAAGGTATAGTTGACCATTATTTATGTGTCATTGCAGTGTGTGTTTCATTTCATTTTCGTTATTGTATTGCTGGATTTCTCACCCACACTCTCTCAAGACGAATTAGAAAGTTAATGAACATATCATGAGAGCACAGATGGTTCAATAACACCATGATATTTCCTCTGTCCCTCCAGCCAAATTTAACATCTCTATGTTGAACAGAACCAGAGTGGCACTAGCAGGAGACGTTCTTGACTTCCACCTGTCAGTGGCAATTCCAGCAAACTACAGCTCGAGCCTTTTATGCTTCACTCAGAACAGGCAAATTTGGAGTACAAATCTTAAAAGTGATTTTTCTGACAAAAGCGTGTCGGTGAAAGCACAAATCAAAATGCACAACAGCTCCAGTTCTGGCAATTACTACTTTCGTAATGCATTAGTAAAGCATGGGCAAATTTTGGAAGTGCATTGGGTGGTTCATGTGAGAGGTGAGTCTGCAGATCATTGATCATCCAGGATTGGGCTTACATTTTATGTGCGCTATGAATGAAATGCATTGGTGCCTTTTGCTAATCTCTCAGGCACAACTTAAACAGCATTAAAATATGTATGAATCTTGATAGTGGTTTTTACTTCAAAACCTTTCATTTGATACATTTGTGGCTTGTGAGCCAATAGGCTTGACTGATGAATAAAGAGGATCATGGATTCATAAAAAAATGATGACAGCAAAGGAAGCCTGAGAGTTCAGCCATGTGACATACTAGACTGAAACTGTCACTTTCAGCAAAAGAAAAACTCTCTATTTCCCCTTTGTTGCTTCCCTCCCATGTCCCACCCTAACTCTCCGTTCTCAAGATAAAGGTTATGAGGAGCCAAATGAGGAGTTAGAAGATGACATCATCACAATGATGGCTTTCTCGGGAATTCTTCTCATCTTCAGTGTTGCCGGCTCACTTTACATATTAAAGAGCTACAAGGTAACACTTGGCCACACATATATAGCACATACTGTAAAAATTCAACTGATTCTCAAATTGTGTATACTTTATTCAATACTTTGAGGGGTTATAGATATGGAATGTTAACTAAACAGTATTCTGTCCGTCAGTTCAGAAAAGATGATCTTTGTTTTATTATGCAAGATGTGTAATTCCAGAATTGCTTTGATTGCAAGATAGTGCTGTTATGAGCAGAAAAGGGCAGACGTGTACAATCCAGAAAACCACATGCGTTACTGTTAGTTTCAGATCTAGTTTTGCCTCTTTTTTTTTTTAGGATCAACCGCCTTGTAGAGATGACAAAAATGTAGTAGCAGAGCAGAGACCCGAGGATAGCAACGATGTGATGTTGGATGAGGATCCTGCATCTGCATCACTCTACACAGTGAGATTTCTTTTTCTTTGTCTCAATATTTGGAATTTATTGGGAAATGGTTTTAGTAAGAATTTTAGGCTTAATAAGGGCTTTATGCATCACTTTATACTCCCTTCCAACAGGCGCTACAACACAGATCAAGCTCCATTTATGATTCTCTGAATCCAGAGATTATGATGCATGAAGAAAACACAAGGGAGAAAAATTCAGATAAAAAGGTTTGTTTAATAGGGGAAAATTGTACAACATTCCATGACCTGTAAAAATATGTTAAATTATTATTAATTATATTACATGTCTACATTAAATAATATGGTTGTAAATTTAATGAATCATGCAGTGAAGGTACTTCATGACATACACTTTGCATTTATGGTAAAACATAAAAAAAACTACTAATACTTACAAACTCAGACACACGATTAAACCACAAAGCACATATTATCACCAACAATATACCTTTGTGTGTTTGTAACAAAAACAGTCTCTCTAGATAGTTGATCCACTATTTTAAATCAAATATAACTTTCTGAACCCTATTGGTTATTAGCAATATACGGGAATTAAACCAGATGTCATGTCACCCTTAATCAAAAAGAAAATTTGTCATAATTAGAATTTGAGTATTGTTTTAGAATACCAACATTTTCTATTGCTGTGTTCTCTTTCAGCACTGCGAAGCCCAAGAAGAAGTATTTGATTCTGTTTATGAAAACCTGTGAAGGAATCAATGAATGAATTAATTTTACTAGCTAGAATGTACTTAGTGTCAAATAAATATATTTTGTATCATATTTTGTGTAACATAAAATAAATGAAAGATCAAAACAACTGAAAGCTGTGTCAATATGTGTCGTTTCCCCCCAAACCTCTCGCCTCACCTCCCATAGACATAATAAATACATAGCCGCCCTATTGGCCGCTGGAGCGTACGTCAACGGCGCCGCCATGTTGGGGATGGCAACTTTCCCATACCTCTCATACCGGGAATTGAGAAAAATGCCTGTTTTGTGCGCTGTTTGGGGCTGTACACATCGCCACACAATTGAAAACAGCTTTCGAGGAATTACCTTTCACAAGCAAGACTGAACGTTTGTTTTTGGTTGTATTTTGTCATGATTTAATTAGTAATAGTATTCAGAGGATACATTTAAAAATACTACTGTTATTGTGTCACGAAATGTAGTTTAAATAGTTTTTCAGTCGACAATGTAGTTGTTTAAAGCTCAAATATGTGGTTTGTTTATAAAGATAGCGCCTATTTAAAAATTTGATCTGAAGTTTTCGGAGTTGTAAGATGCGCTCAGCGCTCGTCTACCCCGCCTGGAACAGCCGTCCCTCGGCCAGTGTTTTTTAAGTTTTGCCGCAGACTCGGATGTCTGTAGTCTAGTGGTTAAACATGAGATATAATTCGTCTTGTGTATATCTAACGGGCGATCTTTGGTCTCATTAATCTATAAATGGTTCCCTGGTAAATCGTTTTGGCTGAGGGCAAAGTGAAGTTTCATAACTTTATATTTAGGCTATTTTAACGTTGTATCCTGCTGTATGTTTGACTGAAGCTACTTCTGTTATACTGATCAATAAAACTGAAATTTAACAAAAAGAGTTAAATATTAAAGTCACTATTTAACTTATTTTTTATTGTGTATATTCTGTAATTGATATTTCTTATTCTATTGCTATTATTATAGTATTATTAATAAACTATGCTATTATCAATATTTTTTTGATTGTATTATTGTACTTATGATATTATATAATTATACTAATCATTACTATTTTATTTGCTGTATACTATTTGTTTATTTTATTGACTAAACTATTTACTATTACTTCTCACTTTATGTTATATTTACTATTTGCATTGCACTGTAGTTGTACCAAAACGTATTATTATAAAGGATCCATCAGTTATCTTTGTTACTGCTAAAATCTGGTCAATCACAGAAAATGCTTTTTCCACAATAAGAAAACTTAAATTATATCTCAGTATGGGGGTCTTCACCATTCTTATCCAAGAATAAAAAGCCAGATACATGACAAGCCTGAGCTTAATTGACCATTCTTTATAAAAAAAATAAAATATTTTTCAAGTCTAACTATCGAGATTTTAAATAACTAGAGATGGAACTTTTTGTACACCACATACAAACCACTGAAATCGGTTGATAAAAGTAAAAACAGTTTGTTTTTATCCAGAAAAAACGCAGCTCCCCGTTTACTTACATTTGTTCACAGCGCAGTCTTGCCCTCCGCAAAATGGCGGACCCGTTGACGTATCGCAGCAACGTTCCAAAGCGGCCAATAGGGCGTCTATGTATTTATTATGTCTATGTCACCTCCTGCATAAAACCGATTTTCTGTTGCCTGTGAAGTGTGAAAACCAATCAAAAGACAGCTTCATATGTGTGCAACCAATGGGAACACTCGAATTGGAACTTCCTGTGTGTTTGCCCCTCCTTCTTAAGTGTCAACAATGGCAGCCGAGGGAGATTTTCTGATGCGCTACCGGGCAGTGTCAAATAAACTGAAAAAGTAAGATTTATATTACTAATAAAATATTATTTTCAATGTTATCCTTAGTAGAAAATCAATGTTGTATACAATATTGAGCGTGACCAAAGAATGTCATGACAGCACTACACAACCCACACTAGCACGTTGCTAACTAACTTAAAAGAGATACGAAATTAAATAAGCCCATTAATGTACGATTTTATGTATAAACAGCTGATGATCACATCTTTTAGGTGTTAATTTTCACGCCAGCTTCTTCGCATAACGAACAATTCTTCCTGCAGAGTGGCTAGTCGGATGTCCAGCCTATCAATTTAATCTTATTTTGTGGCGTTTTAATATTTCGCTCTTCTCCTTCAAATCACAGACGTTTTCTACGGAAGCCTAATGTTGCTGAAGCAAGTGAACAGTTTGGTGAGTACTGTATCAGAAGACTGCTCAGATCGTGTAGCATTGCTAGTCACTGTTTATCATTGTATGACATCTTTCCTCAGGTCAGCTGGCCAAAGAGCTGAAACAACAGGACTGTCCTCAGTATGCTGCCTTCTGTAATCTCGCCATGGCCCGGTAAATGATCTACAATAAATTAAATATCAAAGAATACACATGGATAAAATAACAATAGTAAAATGATTTAAATGAATCACAATGTTGATTTAACTAAAAAAAAAAAACGAATACATCTAACAGTACAGTACTATAGATTTCCAAATAATATTTGACACAATTAATCTAATTTTTATTGTCTAAATTGGGTCTTTATACATAATTTTTTTTTTGTTGCTGTTTTTGTTTTTTTAAATTGTAGAATTGGGGTCCCTCGCATGAGGCTGATCATATTTGGGGTCCTTGGTGGCTAAAAGATCGAAAGCTCTTGCTCTAGTCTAGAGAACATGCTAAAATGTGTGTTTCTGTCTTCATAGCTGTGAGCAGACTCTGTTCAATGCTCCAGGAGAAGCCCTGGCTCTGACTGATGCAGCCCGACTCTTTCTGGCCTCGGAACAGGAAACTAAAGCGCTGATGGCTCCCGGTTTCGATGAGAATATGCAGGCAGCAATGAACTGCTATAGTTTTGCCATTAAGGTATTTATCTCAATCAAATGTATTACTAGTTACTCAAACTCATTGAGATAAGCATATATAAACAAAGGTTATTCAATTGCGGAAAGTTGGGCTCAGATTTGAATATGCAGTTTTAAATAGAATCAAAAATAATAATTTACATTGAAAGTGTCTTTTTATGTTTTCAATAAATAAAACAATGTTGCTCCTGCTTAGCTTAGCCTGGCATAGTTTTATTTTACTGTCGTTGAGGTACTATTATAGCTTTTGTTTTATTAAAAAAAAAAACAAATCTTTTAATATCATGTCTATAGTTTTTCTACATTTTTATTTCAGTTTTGATTATTTTAGTACATCAAAGTGAAACTAAATTTAAATGTTTCCTTGGCAACTAGCTGAAATAAAACAAGGTGGCGTTTACATGACAACGGTTTCAACTAAAAATGAAAAACATTTTATGCATTTTGGCTGTTCATTTACATGACAACGGCGTTTTGGGGGCCTGAAAACACAAACTATTGAAAATGGGTTTCAAAGTGCATTTTTTTGAAAAGATACCGTTATCGTCTCTGTGTAAACTACACACAAAAACGAGAAAATGTGAAAACGTCATGCTCATGCGTATTACGTGTTCAGTCTATAGGCGCAGAGTGTTTCTTTACAAAGTGACATCGCCAACTACTGGCCTGTCAGCAGAATACAGTGATTTTAGTTGTTTTGGCGGAGCCGTGTGAACTGGGATCGTTTTGATAACGTTGACGTCTGTAAAACGCAAAGGAAAACCGTTTCCGTTTTTAGTACAATTTTGTCGTGTAAACGTACTCAGGTTTTTTTACAGTTTATTTTGTTTCAGTTAACATGTATTTTATTTCAAGGGTGAACAGCTAAACCACTATAAAGCAAAGCAACATTTGTTATTACAGTGATAGGTCACCCCAAAATGAAACGGTTTCAGCTAATTTTCGCTTGCTGCTAGCTGCTATTTCACATGTTTCATGTTAAAATGCTCTTAAAAATAGATTTGAAGAGTACTGCTGGACCAATATAGTAAAAAGCCTAAAATCTTCCAATCACATGCAGATTTTGTGTTTATTTAGATGTTATACTGCAAATATGTACTTATATATTGTTTAGGTCTATATTGAGATGAATCAGCCTGTTATGGCGGCCAGTCTCTCACTGGAGCTTGGCAATGCTCTGAAGGTGAGACATTAATCATTGTAATTCATGGGGAGGCTTTCTCTTAATAAATGAATTTAAAACGCATATTGACCTTCTTCCACAGTGCCTCGGCATGATGTGGTCCTGTTTATATATTTGTGTGTAGGAGATGAATAGACCGGGGGAGGCGATAGTTCATTTCCAGAGAGCCGCAGAACTGCAGATTCAGACTCCAATTGAAGCCCTGCTATCACTGTGGGAAATGGCCTCCTGCAAAATACTGACCCGTGAGTTCAAAGAGAGGAGCGCTTTCCTGATTCATTTCATGCGTTGAGTGTCAGATGTGGTTCTGTGGTTGTCAGAGCAGTGATGTGATGTTTGATCGGCAGGTGATTATGATGGTGCTCTTGCTGTGCTCTCAGAGATGCAGCACATGTGTCAGGAGAGAGGACTACAGCTCCCCGGCACCAACACCCCTGTCGGTATGAATATAATGCACTTTCACTACATTCAATAAATACAATCAATCTTAGTTTTGAAATCTAGCTGTGTGAGGTAAGCCTGTTAAGACAATTGATTCATCATCTAATCGGGGTTATTCGATCTAATCGCAATAATGAGATAACCGCAATCATTTTGCAGTTTAAATTTCAATCACATTTTGCCAAAAAATTAAAAAAAAACACTGTTTTAAATGATTTGTATTATTATATTATACACAATTCAGAGTAAAAACATAACGTATTAGGCTTATACTGTAAGTCACATGACCTAATCAGAATTAAAGTGCCCCTATTATGCTATTTTAAAGGTTTCTAGTGTTGTTTTGGAGGTCTACTACAATAGGTTCACATGCATCCAAGGTCAAAAAACGCTTTCATTTTCTCAAATTATCCATTGCACATCATCACCTCATTTCTCAAAGAGTCTGAAAATGGTTTGTTTGATGATTCAGTCTCTCTAAACCCCTTCTTTCCGCCAGCTACTCTGCTCCGATTGGTCAGATGGGCCAGTCTGTTGTGATTGGTCTACCGCTTACAGCGTATGACGGAAATGAAACGCCACTTACCATATCTGAAATTCAGCTCCGGATTCTTCCTTAGCACTGGCGTCGGTTTTTCCGTATCAATTCCAGCACGAGTCCTCATCCATTTGAAATGAATGCAAAGTGGATTCGCAGCGCTAAAAACAGCGTCTTCTCGACATGTCGACACCATGAACCATACTCTTCCAGTCTCAGCTACAACTAAAGTGTCTGAGGGTCAAAGTAGATGTCATTTGCAGGCAGCCAATGAATACCATAGACAGGCATTATGCAAATTTGTTATGTCGGTAACAGGAAGTGAGATGGAATTGCTGACCATGCGTTTCAGCAGTTCGGATTCTATTCTTTCTTTTAGGAGACAATAACTTTATTTGTCATGCACTTTAATTTTAAAACTTTTCAGACCTTTTTAACTTCACAAACACTGCATGAAAGGTAATATTCAAAAATATTTGAAAAATTCGAAATGATAGCACATATTCATGATCATGACAGGCCTAGTATCAGGTTTGGTGGCCAAATTTTAGGGACTTTCAGCAGATTTGCTGTTTATTTGGGTTTTCTGATCACATATTTATAACCAGCAGTCATATTATGTTTTGTGACTAATATTCATGCTTGTCAAGAATCTGTTTTACTGAGTCAGCAGTCCTTTTAATTTTGTGTGGACATCAGCTAATAATAATGGCAAGGAAATGAAATTTGCTGTAAATACTAAATGTAATTCATTCTTCAGTTGTGTTTGTCTTAATTCCAGGTGCATTTATGGATATCATAGCAAAGTGTGAAATCTCCAGGGTATTGCTGTTAATGCTGCTTGAGGTAAAGTAAATATTTTAAATAAGCTCACCTCACACTTTGGACAAAATATTAATAAACCAGACCTATACCATTAGTGGGTTTATTTACTATCCCAATAAGCATACTATATAATATGTTTGTGTGTGTGTTTTAGCCTCCCCCTCAAAAGCTGCTACCCGAACACGCTCAGACACTAGAGCGATACGCCTGGGAATCCTTTGACTCACATAGTCAGGGTAAAACTTTCTAAATAATAGAGAACCAGGTACAGTGTTTTATTTGGTTGCTATTCTGTATAAACTGTTGTCACTGTCTGTCCTCTAGTGAACTTCCTTCCAGAAAATGTGTTCCTTCTCCTACAGTCAGTTGTGGTATGTATTTAAAATCGATTTATGTAAAATTAGGTTGTTAAAACATACAGTGTCCAACACTCTGAGACCACATTTAATCTGCATTCAAAATCTGGATGCAAGTTTTCAGATTGTGAAATATGTAAAACAAAGTAGTGGTATGGCATTAAATAAGGAATAAATATACTTACTACATATGCAACATATACTACCATTCAAAAGTTTTGTGTCAGGAATTTTTTTTTAAAGGAATAGTTTTATTCGGTACCAATTCAGCATATTAGAATGATTTCTGAAGGATCATGTGACACTGAAGACTGGAGTAATGATGCTGAAAATTAGGCTTTGCCATCACAGGAACATGTTACATTTTAAAATAGAGAACATTTCTAATAATATTTCACAATATTACTGTTTGTTCTGTATTTTTGACCAAATAAATGCATCTTTTACTGGCCTGTTTACAGATGGCATGTCAGGAAAAGGATACAGAATCTCTCAAAGCTCTTCAGACAGAACTATGGTAAGCTTTCTGTATTTCCCACCTCATACTAGGCATTTATCCATATTATATTTAAGCCTTTGCAATTAGATAACCATTTTGAATCACCTTGCTCTTGTCTCACAACAGGCCTCTCCTTTCGGCAGAACAGAATCATCTCCTCCACTTAGTGGTCCAGGAGCGAATTACACCCTCCGGTCAGGGCATATGATTCGGCGCCATACACCCCCACAAAACACTTCTTATTGGAACATTCCTATGCCAGTGCCTGGTGCATTTTGCATGAGGACTGTAGAAGGTCACTGGACCTAGTAGAACTGTACAATCACATGTGAGAAATTTATCATTTCTCAATTGACATCAGGTTTCAATGTCTCTTATACAAACATGCTTCTTATCCTCCATTTTCAGATAATGGTATGATATTGTGTTTAAAAAAAAATGCTTAAAGTTGTAAAATATTGATGTTGTAAATAATAAGAATTAAAAGAAAGAATCTTCTGGCAAGGTTTTTATTTGTGTGATTTACTAAAATTAATGTCCTCCCTGGTTTACACTGTTTGGCTTTGCAATGAAAAAATAAAATCCAATCTGCAAAATAAAAAATACTTCTATAACTGACTGAAACCAAGCAAAGCAGAAACTGGATAACTCAGACAAGGAACTTCTTCCTTGAGAGGATATTGAATAATTACTCCCATAAAAATAGTACATTTTGACATTTTTAAAAAAGAAAAGCATTCTTAAAGTTCTTTTGGAATATTCTGTGCTCTAGAATTAGAATCATACAGGGTGATCATCTGACCACGTGAACAATCATTCATCATGCAAATCAAAATACTTGGCATAGCAACAGGACCCATGATGTCATTATCAAGAAAACCACACAGAAATAGTTCAGGAAATATGATGGCAGAGTGTTTGTACAATCAAATTACAAAAAGTCTACGTGACCAAGTGAATGATCACAAACTGAGCAGCACCATAATGTATAGCAGTAACAAAGATTTGACCCTTATCTTGACCTACAGTAGAGACTATCCTGTGCTATTGCCATCAACAACATAAATTGAAAGAAAATATGAAATTAAATAAACATGTTTAAGACAAAGCTAGTTCTTAAAGTGCGAATGGTGTTTAAAACTACTTTTATAACGTTTTTCTGTATGTACTTTATATGTACAACTTAGTTTTTTTCTTTATACATATTATAAATACATTTTGTACAATTCATTCTTGTATATACTGTATTTACTTCATCTTTACCGTCTTTACACACTAACCCCTGCAATAAAGTTTGTTCAGACCCTCTAACAGCCCTCAGTGCTTTGTGGAAGTAGGAAGATGACCAATCAAACCAATCTATAGCATTACTCAAAATAAAAATGCCGAGTCAAGGCTTTCACCTATTTTAAACTTGCTCAAACGTTTAAATGAACTGCTGATGCTATGATTCTACATTTCCATCATAGGCCTGTATTCAGGAAAACTCATTCATTTTCAGGTACTGCACCTACACTTTGAAGTAGTACAATTAGTCAAAGTCCACATTAAAGTTAGCATGACAAAAGAAAGGAATATCCGAGGCTGTACATTAGCACTGAGAGCGAGGGCTAAAGTTTAATCCACTCTCTTGCGCAGGACGATGTACATAATTCCCGTGAAGAGGGTCAGCAGCCATCCAAACCAGGCCATGATGTAGGACCAGCCATACCAGCCGTCCTTCTCACCTCTGTGGAAGTGATCGGTGTAGACTGACAGAGCCACCATTATGCAGAAACCTAGAGGTGCAAGAGAAACATATAAATGTGTGTGTTTTTTTATACATGTACAAACTTTGAGACAACAATCCACACTAGTGGTCAATATTCGGCATTTGTTTTAAATATCAGCATTGGCCGGTAAGTTTGTCTGTTTGTCCGATAAGTGTCAGAAGCGAACTGTTATTTTGACAGTGCTGGGACTTTTATTTTGAACTTATTCTCTATCTTTATTCCTTTACTGTCTTTGTTTAACAGTTTTGTCTAAACAAATTGGCAGAATATTAGACAGAACTGTTAAAGAAAGAAAGCAAACAGTATATACATAAAGTATTATAGCGTTTACCTTTCTATTAGTCATAGAAAGTATAATTTAGTCATCTACAAGTATAATTCTTGTTTTTTTTTTTACAGATTTAGTTTTTTTTTCAATTTAAATTTTTTGCATATTGATATATTTTCCAATTATTTCTAATTTAGTAAATACTTAAAATAAATATAAATTGTATTGCAGCAACTGTTATACATGTGTTGTTTAAATTAAAGTGAGATATATAAAATATATCCTCTTTATACCCTACTCTCTAAGATGTCAGCATCAGCCATCAAAAAATCCATATTGGTCAATCACTTATAAACACACAAACACATCTCAATGACGCCTCAATTTAACCTCAGATTTCAACCTGATTTCACAGGAAAATGTAACTATGTTATGAGGTGGCGATTTTGTATGAATTCGTACAATTCTTAGAAAAAAGTAAGCATGAAGGTCCAGCCTAACTCCACCCCTAAATATACCCGTCACTCGGGCGTAAAGAGATTTTACGAAAAATTGTTACGAATTGCCATGAGATTGTGTTGCAGATTTTCAGAAGCAGGGACTTACATGAGATGAGCTGTACAACTCCGGAGATGGTGAACCGCTTTCCTTTACCCAGAGTAAAGAGTTGGAATATGAATACGCACAGAGAGAACACAGCAAACAGGCAGGACAGCACTGCAAACGCCTGAACCGCCTGCAGATAGTCTAGAAGGAGGGATAGAAGGGACGTCACGTGAGTGTCCCAGTCTGAACACTCTTAAAAATCAAGGTTTTTTATTGGAATCATGGCTCCATGAAGAAAATTAACCATCCAGGAACTTCTCCGTTGCACAAAATGTACTTTATATTGGTAAAAGAGTTCTTTAGATGATTAAAATGTTTTTCACACAAAAAAAAAGGCTCGTTGAAAGAAACCCAAAATGGTCATTCTATGGAAATGACGCAAACTCCCTTTTTGAACCTTTATTTTTAAAAGTGTAAAAGAGGGGCCACCAGCGAAAATACACAGATGCCTAAAAAATACCTACTGCTAAAATTATTTGTCTTACCTTTCCTGTATGAGGTCGGTATATCCATGTACACCCAGACATCATCATTGTTCTCCATCACCCATCTGCCCCACAGGTCTGTGTAAAGGGTCCTTGTGAACCACCATGCCTGGGAAAACAAAATAAAAAACTACCATTGGCTACAAGCAAATAACAATATAGTTAACAATTGAAAAGGATTGACTACTACAGTGACAATACAAACACTTACAATGCACACATATTTACATTTCATTACATATCCACATAAAAGAGGAATACTATTAACTTACATCATCTATAGTTGCCCAAAAGAGGAAGAATATTGTAGTCAGATGAAGCAAACAGATTCCAGCCAGGGCCTTCAACATATTCAGAGGATGAGAGGAGGAAACAGGGTGGAACAATATCCCTCTGAAAGGGAGGGAAATATTATAAGACATGACATCTTGTGTTTAAGAAATACTCCACATCGAAAGGTCCTGTGCGATTTAGCATCTATCTTATGATGACTGAATGAGAATAGCCACGTTTTGAAATGAAAAAGTTGTAAGAATGTATGCCAAGTGTTTAACTGTGTCCTATGCACTGGTGTTGAATGGAAGAGGGGTTTGATGACATCTTTTCAAAATGAATATATGCTGTTCATTCACACAGTACTATTACTTGTGTGCTAATAATAATTAAAGCCATGTGTGTTTGCATTTAAGTAAGGTAGAATGTCCCAATATGCTGATAACAAGCAGCCGTGGCCTATGACATCACTACATTAAAGCTGCATGATCCAAAGCGACAGATAGCCATTGTTTTGTTATTATAGGGTTACCTCTCCTTTTGGGATACTAGCTTTGTTTCCACCAAGATTACATGCACACATCTCCAACGACTGTAGACTACAATAGATGTCATAAGTAGAAGGTTTTCTTAAATCTTAAATATGAACTGAGATGTCATGTGATGCATGCTGTTCAGACAAACAACAAGAAAGTTACGATAAAATATTGTGTTAAATCACATTAAATTATAAACTATAACAGTTCAGAGCAGACCTCATGCCAATGCATTCATTTTACACACGTCAAAATAACGTCAATGCGATCAACAATGCATAACAATCTGTTATTTATTGTCACATGCTAGCAAATCTACAATAGCCTACATACATTAGACGAATGTACAATAGAATCCTGATTGTTCCTGATGCGAAAGCTCCCGCGAATTACAGATGTGCGACAGAGAATGAATTCGTGTAACGTCATACTTTCGGATGCAGCTTCATCCGAATTCTAAATAATCTAAACAGATTTCCCTTTGTGTTAATGTCGATTCTAATTCTCAGATGCCTAATTGCCTTCATAAATACTAACTTAACAACCTCAATTCTACAGCCACGGCACAGATAATAAAACGTTACCTTGGGTATTTTAAGCTCTCAATTTATTTCTTGCTTTTCTTAGCCTATATCTGATGACCCACCATCCGAGGATCCGCACTTCCCCGCACCTCGTCCGCTGTCTCGCCCCCCTCCCGCACTCTTTTGCTGCATAGAGGACCCCACCCATCCCAAGGACTTACTTTTAAGTCCTTACGTATCCCACCTCCAGATTGCGAAATCCTAGAACTGTATTGTCGCTCACGGGAAATTCATGCACGATGTGTAGTAATAGACACACAAACGTTAGTTTCTCTGAGTGTCAAAACAGCCACCAAAATATTTTATTCAAATGCCGAGCAGCTCAATGTTTAGACGCCTCCTTAAAAGCACTGGAAATTGCACTTTTGCCGCATGCTCAATAATTCTTTGCAAGAGTTTGCGCGGTCGTCATCCTATTACCTAAAGCTGTGATGTGCTATAGCTACAGCGATCTATCCGCATGCCGCAGCATCCTAACTCAGCTCTTCTGGAGATGCACGGTGACCGCAGACTCCACACTCGCCCGGTGTTGCACACATAACTGCAAGGTTGAAAGGGATTCATTGCACGGGCCAAAGCCAAACGCAGCACATGGCTACCCAACAATAGGGCGAACCAAGCGCCAGTCAAAACCCATCTCTCCAATCATGATAAAGTAGCGCAGGCAGAAAGTGATGCGCAGGTACTTTGCAGAGGTTGATGACTCATCTAAAGTAGGTTTGGAGCGACACCTACTGCGGATTGAACGGAGAGACCAGGGCTAGTTGTCACTGTTTTTTCTCCGTGCGTTGTCCATTTTCTTTCCAACATTTTTTTTTTGTTTGTGAATTTTTTTTTTGTGTGTGAATTTTTTCCAACTTTTTGTGTGAAAATTAATCATAATGGTTATATGTTCGTATTGTTCATATATAGGCTAAATGCCGCGTCGAGTGTTTTTATAAAAAACTATTATATTTATATTTCTAAATTATATTTATATTTACATTTATAAATATTTATAATTGCAAATGTAAAAAAAAATAGAAAAAACAAATCGTCTATATTTCATGAATTATGCTGTGTTTAATGGTTTTATCACGTCATCTCTAACACTTGTTTAGCTTCAAACATTTTCAGAAAGAAAAAGAGGAGAGTCATTAATAACTCTGATCGTACCACATAAACAACCGTTGAATACAGGTGAAACTCGAAAAATTAGAATATCGTGCAAAAGGTCATTTATTTCAGTAATTCAACTTAAAATGTGAAACTAATATATTATAAAGACTCATTACAGGCAAAGTGAGATATTTCAAGCCTTTATTTGTTATAATTTTGATGATTACAGCTTATGAAAACCCCAAATTCAAAATTAGAATATTGTGAAAACATTTTCATGGCTGCAGTGCTCGAATTGAATCAAGTCTTATGGTGGCATTTAATCAAGTCTTGTGGGGGCATTTTCGAATTGAATCAAGTCTTATGAGGGCATTTACCCCCCATAAAAAAAATGTCACCATAATTTTTTGTCACCATGGGGGGTTGTTTAGTTGGGTAGTCTCGCAATATACAATTTATACAAAATATACAATAAATTTGATCATAATATGCATATATACTTTTTATTAAAAACGGTTGATAAAGAATAATATATATATATATGCCTATATATATATATATATATATATATATAGCTATAGACCCAAAATGGCAATATGGCAAATAATATACCAGGGCACTACATAAGGCCCTTGAAGCATGTGACTTCAAAATACATTAAAATGTCTCAAAAACCGTAGAAAATAATCAGATGGCTTCCAGACTCACTGGATGGTATCACTGTCAGATTCAACAGTGGCACAGGAATAATTATTTCATAATGTTTCAGAAAGCAGTGATAAAGGAGCAGTCAGTAACTTCAAAAGGATATCTATCTTCAAAACTTTTTTTTTACTTAAACAGTAGCAAAAGGATGGAAAAATACTATCAGGCTGTAATGATACTGTTTAACTTTACTCAAAGAGTGCAGGACAACTGGGCAAACAGGATACAGTATTTGGAATAGTTCATAGGCATGTTCAGGAGATTCTCAAAAGTTTTTCAGCATCATTACTCCAGTCTTCAGTGTCACATCATGATCCTTCAGAAATCATTACGATGTCAATAACAGAAATCAATATGATGATTTGATGATCAACAAACATTTATGATTATGTTGGAAACAGTTCATATTTGTGTGGAAACCGTCATACATTTTATTTTTCAGGATTCTTTGATGAAGAGAAAGTTCAAAAGAACAGCAATTATTTGAAATAGAATCTTTTGTTTCATTATAAATGTCTTTACTGTAATTTTTGATCACATTTAATGCAACCTCACTGAATAAAAGTATTAATTTCTTTCCCAACATTTTTTTAAAATATATTCTTACTAACCGCAAGCTTTTGAATGGTATAAGTAGTTTAGGCCTATAATGCTACAAAAAGTGTCTATTTCTATTTCAGATAAATGTAGTTCTTTTGAACTTTCTATTCATCAAAGTAAAAAAAAAGGTAGGCCTACGTGTTTTCAACATTGATGATAATCATAATATATCCGGGTCCCTAATACCTTATGGGGTACCCCCCCTCCCCCCTCAATTCGAGTAAGCCATAATCAAAATTATAACAAATAAAGGCTTGAAATATCTCACTTTGCATTTAATGAGTCTATATAATATATTAGTTTAACCTTTTAAGTTGAATTACTGTATTACCTGTAGGCTGCAGTTCTCCATATTAGAAAATTGTTTAATGCCATTTAGACAATTAGCTTCAGCTGTGGTTCAGCGTAGGCTACAGCTCAAAGGCGTCGGTTCCCAGCGCAACACTTTTAATTAGTAGTTCTCAGGCTCGAGAGTTACCATATTTTACAAGCTATAGCTCGCAGGCTGTTTGTGCGAGCATAAGATGAGTTAAACCTCAAAATTGATGAAAAGTAATTGTATCACTAAGAGCGGGAGATTCAACTATCCGAAATGAATGCGTGCGGTCATCTTTCAATACTTTGCATCTTATTATTCGATTTTCAGCCTGTTTTTTGTAACGAATTTGCCAAGAGGGACGTGCCTAATGGCCACGACGAGATTTCAGGTGGCGATTTCTTCAAGTGTTGGCTAAACTCAAAACAGCGAAGAAGTGTGAAATCTGTTGGAGACGGAGGACTGAATCCATTAAAACAGACACGACAAATTAAACCGCAGTTTGAATGCGACGACCTGGTCTTTAAAGTTTTTCTAAAGCAAGCCGATGTCGTCAATCTCCGAATTCGTGGACGTAAGTGTAAACAGAATATCCTCTAACTTAGCCTACTGTTAATTTCACTTAAACCACTAAATTGCAAGTGATTTTTGTGTCAGCGAATAATAATTTATGGAAATTTAGAACGTATTTTATCTCTAGCCATTAATAATAAACTAATCTAGGCCAGCCAACATTAGTCAGCGACTTCAGATATCATACGAAATTTTCAGAGAATGTCTTTTTCGGGCGCTGTTAAGGAAGTTGAAATGATTCGCTAATTGCACTAAAATGCATAGGCCGCAGCTACTTTTTAGTAGGCTACAATTAGTGTTTTTTTTTCTTTGTTTTTTAAATCCCACTCCTAGTGCCTCATTAGAGATCTCCACTGATTTGAGTAAACTGTTTTTAAAACATTTTATACATAAAGTTGAGTGTATTGTCTAATATACAACATTCAACATTTTTATACTCTAGAATCGGCTTTTTATCGGAGCTCTTTCCCTTTTTCAACCTGTCACCATCACAGCTCTGATATTGTTTATGGGTGTTTCTGCAACTATGGGCACTTTTAAGTCCCAGCAGTGACATTTTTTTGTTCAAATTTGTCATTTGATGTTTCATAAATATATCCACAGTGCCATTACACACCTTGACAAAAAATATAATTACTGATTAATGTGATTAAATATAATATTATGAAGCATTTATAGCTCAAAACACCATTTTTGTTAATGTCCCACACCTGTGATCTCAATGTTGAGATACATAAAATAAGCTAATTTAATTACAATTTGACATTATTTCAAATGGAATTGTTTAATATACAGATTCATTTACAGCACCTTAAAATTCTTTGTATTATTTACTGATCATTTTTATGATTTTTTTTTAACTAAATGTTAAAAAAACCCACACTTTTGAGTCCTCACCGCAACAATGAAAAAAAACTTTTATGAAGTTTTATCGAACCCAAACAAGTCTAGTTTCTATGGAAACAGAAATTATCACTTGAGCACATTGCTGACAGACTGGGCCACCACACTACCTCACTCACAAGATACCAAAAAAATAAGGTAAACATCATCTTTTCTGCTCTAGTATTTGTGCGTCCTTACCATTCAGCTTAATAATTGTGTATTTTGAGCTACATTTTAAAAATAAATGTATATTACTGTTGAATTCTTGTATATTAAGATGCTAAGAGTCAAAACTAATGTGGTAGGCCTTTCTAGCTGCCAATTAGCTAAAATATTAGCAAAAATGTCATTTCCGCAACATGTCTTTACCGCAGCAAATTTAGGTGTTGCGGTAGAGACAAATTTAAGGTTTACTGTATATTAAATTACTAATATTCCTTATATTATTATTATTACTGAAGCATATATTAGAATATTTATAAACATGAATCATCAACTTTAGGAGACAATATTTTTGAAGCAGTTAAAAGAAAGTGTTAATTAAAAGAGTTATTTACTGCAAAACTGCTACTATCTTTTACACATGCAATACCTTTTGTTTTCTGTAGCATGCTTTTGTTTTTTTTGTTTTTTTTGTTTTTTTTTACAGTAGCCTGTTTTTGATTTCGTGGCAGTTTAACATTGTGTCCTTACCGACACAAGATGTCATTACCGCAGCACTGCTCTATTTTCATTTTTTTCACATTTTCATTTGCAAAAATTTTTTACTCTTAAGCTGAGATGATTAACACATTCAAATTGCAACATCTGTCATAAAAAGTTAGATATGTCATCTTGTGTGTATGGAAACAATTGACATCTAAGGTTACTGTACATTTTTTACATGGCATTGAAAAAAAACATGAAATTCCCTATTTTGTATATTATTTTATTATATCAGTATTTACAAAACTGTATCAAATTTGAAAAAGCTATTTAAATATATAATTTTATAGAAATTACTAAAGAAAAATGTATAAAATGAACATTATTGTAAAGTTGCGGTAAGGACACTTTTTAAGAAGATGACCCGAAAAACATAAAAAATAAACGTTCAAGATTAAAATCTTAACGACTACATTCTATTTTGTGTACATTTTTATGTATTACAGACTGTGATGGTTAAAATTGAAATTCATAGAGGTTGAATTTTTTTTAAATTGGGATAGTCAAAAGTGCCCGTAGTTGCAGAAACACCCTTATATGAAGCCCTCATTCTGTCCCTCTGATGTTCTGCCTTCTGTTATTTTTTTTAAGCAGTTATTCCAGCGTTAAGTCCAGTTGTTACTGGTATTATCAATAGCTACCTAGCAAATTGCTTTTAAACATGGTATAGTCCAGGGGTGCCCAATCCTGTTCCTGGAGATCTATCTTCCTGGAAAGTTCAGCTCCAACCCTAATCAAACACAACTGCAGCAGAACTCTGCAGCTTGGTAGGCCTATATGTCGCCAGGAACAGGATTAGGCACTCCTGCAATAGTCCATCCGTTGTTAAAGCACCATCTTGATTAGCATGATCTGAATAACTAAAGGCCCATTTCTAAATTATCTTTCATTTCAAAAGGTTTGGTAAAAGTTGTCTATTCTTAGATTTCATCTTACCTGAGTACTTTGAAGTTCTCTAAAAGCAGACTGAAATGTGTCAAAAAATATTAATAGTACTGAATCTGCCTTGTTGAAGGTTGCAGTGATATTTTACTTCCTCTTGCCGGTTCTTGCTGTATTTTAGTCTTGCTTGATTTAAGTGCAACGTTTGAAACAATAGATCATTTGGTTTGCATCAATTGGTTTGCATCTTACCTTAAGTTTTTCTGTTAATTTGGGGAACTGATTCTCATCTCGTGCTTAAATCTCCTATGGTGTTCAGCAGAACTCTATCCTGGGTCTTCCTCTTTTTGCCTTATGTATGCTTCCACTCGGTCATATTCAGAAACCGAACTTATCTTATATCTATGCTGATGACACTCAGCTTTACTTTCCTGTTAAAAAAACGGTTCTGTCTCTAATCCGTTTGCATGTTTTCAAGACATTAAATGCTGGATGGACTTTAATTTTTTACAGTTAAATAATGATATAACGGATTCATTCTATCTGGGTTTTACTAAATCAGCTCTGGAATGGTTGCAATTGGTGAAAAATGAGGCAGCCAGATTTGCCTGGCACTTGAAAACGTGAGCCATTTCTCGTCTCTCTCTACACTGGCTAGTTCAAGTTCCGTGTTGAATTTAAGTTTCTGCTCTTTGTTTTTTAAAGATTTACATGGTCATACTCCCCAGTGTATTTTTAATCTCTGCATACTACCTCTCGATATCTTCAGTCTTTTAGACAATTTCTCCTCTCAGTCCCTCGTTCACATTTTAAAACTTAAGGTGACCTGGCTTTTGCTGTGGTTGCTCTGGAATAGTCTTCCCCTCCACATGAGATCTTCCCCTTCTATTTCTGTTTAAATCCTCTTTGAAGACCCATTTTTATTCTTTGTTTTAATTCTGTTTGAAGGTATACAATTTTAATTTGTCCTTTTTTTTTTTTGGTTATGTATGTTTACATTTATTGTACAGCACTTTGGTTTCAACTTTGCACTGTTGTTTTAAAATGTGCTTTATAAATGAACTAAACTAGTCCTATATTTAAACTGCAGCTATGTTTTCTTCCGATAGCGCTTGGAGACCTGCTCCGCTTGGACCAGTTAGCAGCTTTTTGTGGTGTTGCCATCAAGACGTCACGCACAGATGTCCACCTGCTATTCAGCTATGATTCATGTTATATGAAACGAGAGGCAAGCGTCTATTTGGTTTTTCATTTCAGTCACTGTAAAAGTGTTACTTATTCAATAAGATCTGTTAGCTTAGTCTTTTTTTTTTTTTTTTTTTAATGGGTTATTCAGTAATAGACCAGATACATTTTACCTGTCACATTATAAATGGACGCTGAAGCTGCTGCTAAAATCGGTCACTTGTTCACACATTTAATATTTTCTACATGGTGAATGGCACAGTGCACTATATAAGGGATAAGAAATTATTCAGACTGTGTAAATATGCTTTCCATCGGGGCGAATTAAGTTAAACGTATACAAAACGTAATGGACACATTTGAATTCTGCACATAATGCCATATTTTGAAGCGACATGGACGAGATTAGGAGGAGAAACGGTTAGAGATTAGGGGGAAACTGCGGCTTAACCAAGCTCAATGGCTCTGGGCAAACTGTGATATAAACTAATAGCTATTAGCTATTTTTTTGAAAGGGGAGGAGCTGTTTGTGTCCCGCCCTGTCTTCCGTTTTCTGTGGAAATTAGGTCAACACATTGAAAAATGCTGAGCGTTTCAAGGTTATTCAGTGGGCCTTTCAAACTTATAGCTTTCATGACCGCTGCTCACTCTGGCTCAGCTGCAGCGTGAAAGCAGGTTTAAATTTTCCGGTTTGATCAAATGTTTAATAAACATAGCAGAATCATTGTAATTCAAATAAAATGTGTTCGAATTAAGATCGCAATCTTTTAATTATTAATCATGGATACATATGGGATTGTAGGCTATGTATTTTAGTATTTCATATTTGTACCAGACCTCAAAAGTAACTTGGGCCTACTTCCACGATTTATGTCAGGATCCCTTGAACATCTATCACTATGGATGTAGCAAACAAATGGTTTCATGATTAGCCTCGTTTGTGAGCTAGAGTCCAATAACAGGGTTTACTGGGGGTAAAGTGAGTGGTGTTTGGCTGGTCATCTAATCTCAACTTGTGGGCCTCAATAAGATTATCTTTATAACAATTTACTTTATTAATTTTGTTCAAAAACATTCCAGGAAACTGAATATGTATTGTCTCTGAGCTGGTATGGGACAGAGCAGGTTCTGTCATGTCCTGGAAGTGTGACCCCTCCCTCCGTTGTCTGTAAGAACAATGCCATGGAAATGTCTATTGTTGATGATGGGAGAGCAGATGAATTGTCAGTTTCATGTAAGTATTGAGTAATGGGAATGAAAGCAAATTCAGTGCTGACTTGCACTTGTGGACTTTCTCATGTGTTAATTTCACCTGTTTCCACAGTAAATGGGGAATGGGCACCTCTGCTTTATGTGGCCACTGAATGTTGGCACCGAGAGCGGTCTAACCAGGGACAGCTCACCTTTTCTGTTCCATATAGGAGCTGCGGTGTTAACTTCAGGGTGAGTTGCTGTGGGTTTTTGGCAATATTTTACAGATTTGGAGATTATTTCTGATGTTTGGTTTAAATGTGATTTCAGGATGGTCACTTCATTCTGGTTTTGAAATCAAAAGGCAAGATGATGCCACTGTCTTGTCCATATGAGCCAATACCAGTGTTTCCAGTCAAAGACCCTGGGCTTTCTAAGACAACCCAACCACTGCCACAAAAGCAACTCCGTGTATACCACAAGCCACCAACTGTATTTCCTAGTCAGATTGTGAAGCAGGTGCAAGCATTTCCAGTTGAGCAACCGCAAAGAAATTTAGCTGGATCACCCTATCTACACCCAAGGGGTCGTTGGCTGCCTAAATTACCATCTTTACCTGGCTCTTTTAATCTGTCTGTAAACTTCCCATTTTCACTTCCAATACAAAAACAGCCGGTGCCTTTCAGTGATCCTATGACAAGTAAACATGTGGTTTCGACTCCTAAACTGATTCCTCAACCAACTTTTAAACCGACTACTGAACCGACTACTGAACCGACTACTGAACCAGCTACTGAACCGACTACTGAACCGACTACTGAACTAACTCCTGAATTGACTACTGAACCGGAAATCGAACATCGCCATCCCCATCGTGAGCAGATGGAACAGGATCTCGCTGCTGGAGTCACAAAGGCTCCTAACTCTCAACCTTACTACATTGACTATCCTTATAGGTTCGAAAGACCGGTTTCATCTCCTCAATCTAAGCCTTCCTCTGCTCCGAAATATCAGTTGTCAAGGGTTCCTGTCCCTAGTACTTCCCTGTATCAGCCTTTTGGGTCAGCTCAGAACTACAACTTTCCTAGCCCTGATCCGCTTCAAGTAAATCCTTCTCTTGACAGTTTAGCACAGTATCTTCCACCTGGGTATTTCATATGCTCTTACAATCAACAACCACCGGTTCACCCAGAGAGGTTTCTGCCTCCTGTTCCAAATCCTGCTCAACCTTTACGGTATCAAATACCCAGTTATCAAAAGCCTGACATTACTTGGCTTGCACCTGCTAATCCTGCTGTTCCTCCCATGAATGTTTACTCAAAAAAGCCACTGACCAGTGCTGTGGCTTCTAACCCCCATCATTCTGGTAGTCAACTTTTCCAGCCAGCTCAACATTTCCAGCCTTCTCAACACCACCCACACTTTTACCAAGGAAGTTATGGCCATCAGGGTTCCACCACAACTCCCCTATCCCCTGCCAGTCTTTATCCCTCTTCCCCTGCTCTGCAAGATGATGGACCCATCCGTCCAAAACGTATCCAGAAGCCAGTCCAACAGCCTTGGTCAACCAGTCACCTTCCTGTAAAAAGGCTGTCTCAAGAGTCAAAACCATTGGTGCTAGCTTCAACCCGTACACCAGAGTATCTCGAGTATCTGACTGGTGGAGATCAGTCTCTACATCTTTATCAGAGGTCTTTTGACGATACATCTGGCATAGAAATCTCAAGTCATTCACAATACCAGCCCATTCAGCTTTCAGCTGATGTTTCCCGAAAAAAAAAATTTGGTTCTAGTCCCATGGGATTTTTCCAGCCACGATCCATGGCTCCAGTTCCCAGTCCACAGGCCCCAACGTTTACAGGCAATCGTCCTATTATATCCTTAACACAACCTATGCCTCGTTTTTTTTCTGTAAAGGAAGGTGCACAGGTTGCACAACTTCCTTACAGTCAGGGCCCTTCAGTAAGGGGCATGCAGATTCCCCATGTCTACTCTGAAAGCCCAAGTGAACCAAGCAGTCAGAAGCCTCCGGATGCCACCCTGCCACCGTACCAGTTCTACAGACCGGCAAGTCTAGAGAAGGACATTTTTGGGTCTCCACACTTCAGATCCACCTCCCAGGAAGTGCAACCGCCCAAAAAGGCATCACACTCCTATTTCTACAGTCCTTAACTGCTGAAGCGCTCAATTAAAATGTGGACTGGAATGGTGTACAATGTTATGTATTTGTAAAGATGTCTTAAACTCTTTTCTGAGAATTTATTGGTATGGTGGTGTTGAAGTGACTTGATTCTGTTCTACTGATAATGTAATAAATATTTTGTAAACTACTTGACTCATTTTTTTTATTAATTGAATGTGTTGGACTTACAATGCATAGTTTTTGTATGAATTGTATACTCTTAAGAGTAGTAGATGCTACAAGAATGTTTTTTTTTTTGTTGACTCGTTTTACCACTGACTTTAAGAACAGCAAAAAATCAAATGTTCATCATAAAAAGGTTTGTTTTAATTGTCAACAAAATGGCTTCCTACAAATAGCACACTTGCTTTGATTTCCAACATTTTTAAGCAATGATACTTAACTATGAAGAAATTTTTGCCTTTTAATTAGTCTTATAAATTAATTAGTTTTTTTAAAGTCTTATACAATTCCATAATCTATAGAACAATAGTGACAAAGTGAGTATAGTATTTGCATAAGTTCACAGTAATATGTTGACATGGGGATGGTTGATCCTTTTTGAGGTAGATTGGTGTCATCTGGTGTTAAGAAAGAAAATTTTCTGTAATACAGTTGAATAGCTAAATATATACAGGGCTGTATAGTTGCTGAGAACAATGTTTTCAGACATAATTACTTTTATTGGGTTTCGAATTT
The DNA here is from genome assembly GCF_029890125.1 of Rhinichthys klamathensis goyatoka. Lineage (NCBI taxonomy): Eukaryota > Metazoa > Chordata > Actinopteri > Cypriniformes > Leuciscidae > Rhinichthys > Rhinichthys klamathensis. The sequence continues at coordinate 870,057 of NW_026606612.1, forward strand.
GGATATATGGTGCGGGACAGTGGCTCACTAGGTAGCACTGTCGCCCCACAGCAAGAAGGTCCCCGGCTGAGCCAGCAGTCCTTTCTGTGTGGAGTTTGAAGATTCTCCCCTTATCTACTCTGGTTTCCCCCACAATTCCACTAAATTGTCTATAGGTGTGTGTGTGTGTGTGAGTCATGTAATGGGGAGGGTTGGGAAAAGACCTGGCAACCTACCCTGAAAAAATCATTAAAGCTGCAGTCCGTAGTTTTTCATCTTTGTCGCCATCTCTGTTCGAAATCTGCAATTGCAGTTATTCGCGGAATTATCAACTTTATGTGGGTTGTGCCTCGGCACGGCACAGCGCGGATAAATCCAATGTTTTGAGGAGAATGTGTGGCTGTCAGTCACCGCGCCGGTGTGGATACTGTCATTCGGAATCTCAGATTCTACTTTTTGGAAGTATGAGCAACATAAGAATTTTCACTGGAAAATGTCATCTGAACAAGTAAGTAACATCCACTTTTGTTCTGACTAACTACGGGGAAAAAAGCATTGCAGTAAATCACGCTGATTAAATCTAACGATCGCTTATCATATCACGTCAAACCGTGCAATACTTTGTTCCCAAATTGTTAATGTTAACAAAATCAGCATTGCGTGACTACATTTAATGCCCTTCCGATATTTATCCTTGTTTTCGCATGGGCCCGGTTGCAGTCTCTTTTTTTCTGTAGCCACTCAGAAGTCTTTTGCATTTTACAACGGTTGAATCTCCAGTTGTCACTGGTGATTGTCGTTTAAACCTTTCTGGATCCGCCATCAAATTGATAAGTTTAATTATATCAAGTGCTGTGAGAAAAGGCTATACATCTCCACCCTCCAACATCCTCACACGCAACAGCCTACTAGCCGAGACTCCTTCTTTATGTGTACAGATGTGACGTAATGATACCACTGGAATTAAAAACATTATTACAAGCTTACCGTTTTGAATAGAGCTAAGGAAAGCAGATAGTTTTGAACACTGGCTGGTTATGTACTTGTTCAAAAATTTATTTGGGATAATTTTTAACCCAAAAAAGTGACTGACTGCAGTCTCTACAGAACAAAAGTGAGTGTTTCTAAATTTGTAGGTGTTTTCAAACTGGTGGGTGTTTATAAATCATGATGCCCTTCACACGACCCCACCCATAAACCCTATCTTCACTGTGACGTGGGAAAATCAGGTAACGTGGTCGAAAACGTTATGGCCTCGCCCACTGATCTGGTAACTCCTAATACTGTCCTGCAGAAACCTATACTTGATCTTGGTTCCCAAGGAAATTCATGAACAGTCTCTCAGATGGCCATAGAATCACTGTTGGATACGACTGAAATGGTGTGTAAGTCCAAGTTGGATATATATTTAGACATTATCAAAGACTATGTTGTCAAAGTTGAGATTTAAAAAAAATATATGTTTATTTATTGTCAGTTTTTTCATTATTATTACACTCAAACCTGAACACAGAGAAAGCATTTTGTTACCCATAATTTGTCTGATTGTACCTCTTAACCTCTTTAACTTGAATCTTCTGGCACAATTTCGCCATATTGTTACATCCATACCAGTTTGTGTGTGCGTGTGTGTGTACTATGTTGCACTCTTTATGCTTTAGTTTAGAGTGTAGGAACCTCTTCTTTCTTTGTTTGTTTCAGGGCTGATTTGTGGTTTGTTCCTCCTAAAGATTCTCTGTATTTTTGTAGCCTATTTTTCTTCTTCGTATATTCATTTATGGCGGTCAAGCGTAGTATAACTACAAGAGGAGTACAAGTGTCCATGATTTTTTTCACATAGTAATGCCCTGTCCAAATACCCACACTTGCAGTCTTGGCCACTTGAGAGCACGTAGGCCTACACACACAGGAAGTAAGTGCGCAAGACTGTCCCATATCTTTAAAATGCCAAAGTGCAGTTGCACATTTTATTGGTGCAAAGATGAGTAGCCTAGGGTATTTTCTACAACATTTGCAACTCTTTAAAATTGTGTCTTCTGTTAGTTAAGTGACTGAACAGAAATGTATAAGTTTATTTTAAATAAGTATATTAAGTATTGAAAATAATAATAATTTAAAAAAAAAAGAAGCGCAGTAAACACATTTTTTGCAAGACTATTGTGTCCCATCGGGTAATCAAAAGTTCTACACACACTTGCAGTCTTTAGCCTTGAACACTTGCCAAATACAGGAAATACGTCATGTATAAGTAGACATGTAGACAAGTGCAAGGACCGCAAGGGGTTTTTGGACAGAGCATACGTGCCACAATTCACCATTCACCAGGTTTCGTAGCATTCCAAAGTTACAGGTGGTCTAGATTAATTTGTTGATTGGACTCGCCGTTTGCCCGTGCGAGCTTGGGTGCGCATGTGAGGCGAAACAAACTGGCGATGTCTTGCGAACTTAAAACCTTAATTACAGTCTTTATATTATCAACAATAGCACTTCTTCTCAATTGTCGTACTTTTAGCGCTACGTCTGGGCGGGAAGTTTATTCAGAAGAATACAGTTTCAAGATTTTTAACAATTTTGCGGACGAAAGCGGTGCGTTGGAATTGAACCTAACAAATCCAAATTTAAAACGCGGTAGACGCGCGAGTTCAAAACTTGACGTCTCAGTTGATTCTTCCTATAGTCATACGAATGAAACGATACCTCTACAGTCGAGTAAGTACATGTATGAATCGCGATCAAACGACAGCGCATCTATGCACTTGAACAATGAAAAAACTCCACTCAGAAGTTTCCACAAAAAAGCTTTTGAAATCGAGGCTGGATTTCAAGGTGACGCACCATGTGTGTTTTCATTTTTCTAGGCATGAATATAGCCTACCATTAGTGTGTTTTTAAAATGGTTACATAAATACGCCATTCCTTCAAGAACCATGTTACACGTTTTTGTGTTTTATGGACAGCATTTGGGGGACCAGGAATCTCTAGGAAAATTTCTCGACGTGGGTCTAGCTCCCAATCCACAGATAGGCCTATGTGGCTGGCATTACACACGGTTCACTGCTCAGAAGAGGTAATGACCTTAACAGCCGCTGGAAGAGAATACACGCACATCTTTGTAGATAGAGGTGAGAATAAAGTGACTCTGTTATTCATGTTTAGGTTCAGTGTAAACACTGGATCACTTTTTGCTTAACATTTTAACCTGCTGGTCCTACAGACAATTATCTGGTGTGCTTCATTCACAGTGAATGCAGCCCCACTGCCTTTATTCCAGGTGCCTGCATATTGCGGATATTCTGTAAGGGTCACATGGAAAGATCTGGTCCTAACTGCCCCATACAATGGGTGCTACATCACACAAGAGGTGCCAAATATGTCACCTTATACTTTAGTTCCTTAGTTTGTATTTACCAAGCATGCAAAGAGAAATAACAAGAAAAAAGTAGTAGCTATATTGGTTTGTGCATGACAAACTTTACAAAGTTCTTGATGACATTACTAGTCCAGAATGTACAAAATCTTTGCTGACGATTTGATTTTATCCCACTGTTTTGACATATTTCTGACGTAACAGTTTGCTTGCTGTTTAATCAATACATTTTTGCCCAGATTCCACCTTTTAATCAGTCTTTCCCCTTTTCAGAATGGCAATTATGTTCTATCACTGCAGTGGTGGGGCAGTCCCGTAAAGATATCCTGTCCTATGGCACCTGTGATCTCAAAACCAACTCCTTCTTTCTTGTGCTCTCAATTTGGTATGGTCATTGCAATAGAAGGCACCCAGGAAGCTGCTGAGAAACACAGGGTGAAAGGTAAGAGTGTTACACGCACACATTTGAGATCGTGCTGTTTTTTGTTCTGGCTGTCACTGGAGCAAAAGCCTCACCTTTAATTAAGCTTATGGTTTTAACCTCCTTTTATTGCACAAATGATTGAATGCATTGTTCTCACGTCTATCCAAATTAGAAGCTTGCAAAAAACTGTTATCGATACTTTTTTCACAATTGAATCCTTTTTTTGTTGTTGAGGTTTGACATTCTTCATGCATTTTTTCCCCCGTGTGTTAAGTGAATGGGGACGTACTGCCTCTCCTATCTGAGACGTGTGCATATCGCATACAGTCTCCTCCTGAGGTCATTCTACTTCATGCCACTTTCAGTTCTGAATGTGTGACCGTGATGGTAAGAAACAGAAACGTTTTAAGAGAAATTAAGGTAATTTGAGTATCTTACACTTAAAATGACCACATTTGTGAATCTTTTACACAATTTTGTAAACTGTACTTGTTGATGATTGATTGATTTTATATAGATTTTTATTTTGTCTATCCTTAATAGTATGAAAAATATCAAAAAAGTGACTCTAGACTGTGTAAAAGTTCACTTAGGAATATAATGGTACGTGGGGATGAGTGATACATGTTTACCGTGGTATCGTTCAGAAAAAATCACTGAAATTGATAGCAATGCTTACATTGTAGTAGGAGTACCTATCCTTGCCAACTACTGGATGTTCTACCACAGTTCATGGTTTTCACCTCAAAGCTTTCAACATCCTTTGGTTTTCTATGGAAGCTTGTTTCCACCATGGATCTCGAGATATAAACTCTGAGTTTGTATTCCAATTCTGAGTTGTTGTTTTTTGTGAGATATAAACTAGCAATTGCGGAAAATTGCAGCTTTTTATCTGACTTTTTTCGCCCCTTGCAAATCCTAGTTAACTTGTAACTCTGAATTTTGCACAATTTTGAGGGGAAGAAAAGATATATATATATATATATATTTTATTACATTGGGGAAACAAGCTTTTCATATCTAAGCGAATCGCTAAAGAACCACTTAATGTCACAAGATCCTTGATTAAAAAGTCACTGCTTGCTTTGAGAAAATATCAGCCATGTTTCAGATCAAGAAGTTTCACTTGTTTTTCTGTAGGATGGAGAGAACATCCTTGTCATCCTCTGGGATGGAAAGCAGTTTACTCTTTCTTGTCCATTCCCTTACCACCTGTCTCGGTTTCCTCCCTACCTCCATCCTCATCCATTCCATGAACCACTGCAGCCCAATCAGGAGCAGGTGTCTTTTATCCCACATGTTCCTACTTTCCCAGCAGTTCCTGGTTCCACACAGCAGCTTGCAACACCTAAACCAGATTCATCTAAACCTGGTGTGATCCCTCACCTTCCTTATAAACAACCTGCAGTACCACTGTTTCATCCTGACAAACACCCTCATACCTCTCATCATGACAGGCGTCCCGTCCATCAGAGACACAGTATTTATCAGCACCAGAAACCGCATGCTCACATTTATCATCCAGCACCTCCTGTTGATAATCCTCCTAAACCTTTCATTCAACAATATCTGGCTCTACCTGTGGATCAAGTTCCACAAACACATGAAGAGATGGAACCCCAATACCCAGTGATGCCCCCTCCACACTATGCACCGTACCCTATATCCTGTCCCCCTTATCCTGTGTCATTCTGTTCTAAGCCCCCCATCCTGTACCATCCTCAGCCAGCCGTGACCACTGCTTCGCAACCGTCCATCCAGCCAATGCCATGGACTTCAAGTCCTCGACCCACACACAAGCCATTTGTACAAGAGCCCCTGTTCCCCCAGATCCCTGTCTTTCCTCCGCCTCCACCTGCAGAACCCCCCAAAATGTCTCCATCACTTTTTTGCACGAAGAACAAATTAATGGCAACTTTTCCCTCAACTAGAATGGACTCCATTAAAGTCAAAGGTGAGCGGCATTATGACTTTTTTTATTGTACATGCCTGAATATAAACTGCTTTGATGCACATTTAAAATATATGAAAACTTTGTGTGTTTTTGCTCTTTTCTGTGGTGGTAATTTTTGAAGATGTAAAGACGAACACCTGGATCTCCATCGCATCTGTCCCAGCAGCCTGTAACTACAAACTCCACTCTGGAGGTGGCAGTGTTAAGCTCTCTTCACCACTACCTTCCTGCCACACACACAAAAAGGTGAGCCCTCAGTGCTGAGATTCACCACATTCCTGTGTAATACCATAATAAACTTTAATTCAAACTTGTATATTTTTCACAAATCTCATATAAAAGTAACAGTAATTGTAAGCAAATTTAGGTAAAGATTTCAGCAAATATATTGAAATGCTTTTTTTCTCTAGTCAAAATGTAATCAAATTAATGAAATATGGCAATGAGCTAAACTAATTACAAAAAGTGACTTTGGAAGTCAATATATATTGTTTGTATAGTTTACAGACACAATGGGTATGATTAATAATAAATTAGCCTTTGGCTAAATCCGGTACAATACATGAAATGGAAATTTTATGTTAAATTGTGCATGGTCCCTTCATAAAAAAAAAGGTTAATACATAACAAACATTTTCCTGTTTTTGTAGAATGCTTAGAAGAATGTTAATAAGCAGCCAGTCTTGGTAATGAGACAGTTCACCCCTTTTCCAAACAAAAACTGCTGCATAATGAAATGTATATTGTATGTAATGTATACATTTTTTTTTTTATGTACACTTTTAAATGATTTTCTTTTTTTAATTACATGTTTAGGGTTGTTAGGTTACTTTCTGCACATTGTCCTGTGTTTGTCAGGTATCATATGTGACACTTTTTCACTCTTTCTCCTTTCCTTTCCTCTCCTTTTTACCTCTCCAGTCCCCTACAGTGATCTCTCTATATGTCAGGTTCTGGGATTCCCCTCAACTGCGATTCCGTACCCTACAGCTTCAGTGTCACCATGTTGGAGATAGAGGCACTCGACCTACAGTACCTCACTTTACAACGGTACACACAACCGCTCAACCACCACCTAAATTTCAGGTGGCGTGTTCTAGCCAACATATGAGTGTAAAACTGCCACCTGGACCAACATCTGGCCTCATTGTACAAGGTGAGTTTGAGGTCGGTTCAGGCGAAAAAATCTGCGTTTTATCAATTCCCATGAAAATGGGGCAATTATAGTTTGTTTGACGTCATGTGATTTATGTAAATTTGTTTATATTTTAAAAAGGTTTTATATAAAAGGTTTTTAAAATATGTCATTTTCTTTTATAGATGCTTCCAGTGGGATCATAACAGAAGCTGCTCCTATTTTGGAGGCTCCAAGTCATTGTGGGTATTCTGTAAGAAGGGATAAAGATGGTGCCATCAACGTGATCCTGCCTTACTCTTCATGTCACATGACTCATAAGGTCGGTGATGTCATTCAGTGTTTTGCAGATTGAATGACTTTGACTTCATGAATATTTGTTTCTTTTAATCAGGATGGACAGTACCGAATTATATTAAAATATCAAACACCGAATGGGCGCACAGCTGAGTCCTTGCTGTCATGTCAGGCTTCTTTCAGTCAAGGTACAGTATGAATCTTTCTAGACAGTGTTGGGGAAAGTTACTTTTAAAAGTAATGCACTGTTACTTTTGCGACACTTTTTCTCATCTGGACTGGGCTTAGTCTCAGCCTCAGACGTCACACCCGCCAATCAATGGCTGAACGTCTGATACATAAGGCACACAAAATTAGAAACGCTTCTGGAGTTTCAAAGTCGTCATCTGATTTGCTGAATTCTACAGGATGTCCAGGAGATGTGTGTGTTGTGTTCTTTAACGGTGCCTGAAAACAAAGCTGTCGTGACAACAAATCCCCTCGCAGAAGAAGAAAGCTGCCATGTTTACAACTGAGACAACGAGTGCTTATCAGGATAAATTAAACGCTGTTCTGTCAAAACAAAAGTATGTAAAGTTCATGGTATAGACTCGTTAATGTATAGACATGGTATTAAATTCGTTAAAGAGTTTTCACACCGGTCTGTTATTGTAGAGACATCGACTTTACATTTCCACTCCCCTAAACTTGACGCTGAACAAAGTGAACTGCGATTGGTTGCTTTACAAGTCAGTCAGACGGCCTCTGGGGGTCTTGGGCCAAAATAAGTGCCCCATTATGGTTTTTCGAATATTCCCTCTCATGCAGTAGCCTATGTAATATAGCTGTTTGTGAATGTAAATGTTCTATAAAGTTGTAAAGTCAAAAGTGTACGATAAATTGTTATCGTCTTCCAAAAGAAAGATTAGACTCTGAACCGCTAAACGAGTCGTCTGTAATTCGAATCCCACTGCGTTACGGTTCGACATCACTAGATAATACATTTGCATAATGCCTGCCTATGTTGTACGTTGCCTGTGAACAACTTGACCCGCCCACAAACAAACACGTAATTTTACTGACGACTGCTTCTCAAATCTCGGAGTTTAACACAGGATTCACAAAACAGTACCCAGTTTATTTGGACCAGCTTGCTCCTCAGAATCACAACCTGTAATTATGAATAATTATTGATGTGTATATATTTTCCACCGAGTGTTCAAAATATGTAGTTTTATATTGTGTAGGTCTCCGACTAACCGTCTAACTCACGTTATTACTGTCTTACTGAAATAGTTCTGCTAAGCAGCTGTGGGCCACTATTACCTTTTAATAAATATCACTTTTATATTAAGGAGGGATTTAGAAAGACTGAATCATCCGAGTCGTTCAAGAATCATTGAACAATGTGGTGATGTGCAATGTATATTATGAGATAATGAAAGTGTTTCTGCATCTTTGATGCATGTAATCCTGTTGTAGGAGGCTCCAAAACAAAATTAGGAACCTTTAAAATAGCATAATAGGGGCACTTTAAAGCTGCCAAGGACTCCAGACCTTCTGCCTTCGGTCTGGCTACACTACACTACACTACACTACACTACACTAGGCTGGGCTTGCTTGTTTGTTTTTTAATAAGTTGCCAACCCCTGTAACTCACGCTACTTGTACTGCATTACCCCTAACACTGCTTATGAATGGATTCAAACATAGTGACGTTCTAAAAAAAAAAAGAAAAAAAGTTAAATTTCACATTTGTTGTGTAGAATCATGTAATGTCGCACCTGAGCAGCGGCTGGTCTGTGGATCTGTGGCTATATCATCATCAGAGTGCCATGACAGAGGCTGCTGTTATTGTGAAGACACCCAGTCGTGTTATTACCCCATGGACGGTGAGCTGGACACACATTATTAAGTTCAAACGGAATAATAAACAGTAATTCAAAATTGGTTCTTGGTGTGTAGTATTTACCAGTCTCAAAGTAATTACATAAATATGCTTGCAATTGTGTGTGTGTGTGTATATATATATATATATATATATATATATATATATATATATATATATATATATATAAAATAATAATCTGTAAATATTTTGAAAAGCAGCTGCTTTTTTTTTTTTTTTTTTTTTTTTTTTTAAAGTAAAAACTGCACAAAACCAACATTTCATCATGACATTCATGACTATGGTGATGAGAAATGATTTACAATTATACAAATGTGGCTTTAGAAGTAAATATATGGGCTAGATAATTGCTTACATTGTTATTTTAACCTTTTTTTGTTACAATGTTAAACTGACATCCATATTTTATAACATGTTTTTTTTTTTTTTTTGTTGGAAATAATTATTTCTTAGAATCAAACAGGAACATTTTCTGGAAGAGAAACATGGTACTTAACACCTGTGCAATTTTGTGTGTATCCCAATCAGAATGTACAATGGATCGACATTTTGTTTTCTCGGTTCACTCATCTGCCGCGGATCCGCCCTTTTCCCCAGCCACCCTCGTCACGGCTGGCAACAGCTCTTGCACACCCTACAAAGTTACAGCTGACTTGGCCCTCTTCAAGATCCCGCTGGATGAATGTGGGGTGCACAGATATGTGAGTAGATTAGTTGCAGTAGGTATGTATCTGAGGGTGTGTTAACACTTGTATAATTTTCTGTTTTGTTCCGGACCAAAAGAGAATGAACTACATTTAGTCCTGGTTCGCTTGGCGTTCTCACTGTCATGTTTAACACAGAACCTAAAGATTCAAAACAAGAACAATACTTTTTTTTTTTTTTTTTCACAATTGAGAGTTTACATCTCACATTGCATTACTCGCAATTCTGAGAACTCACAAAGAGCTTATAAAATGTGTAAAGGAGTCAACCAGGTATTCTGTTTCTCTTTTTAGGGTCGCATCTTGTGACATAATGTCCTGTTTTTGGTATGTTTGGATGTTTTTGGTCCGTGTTGCGTTCATATGTCAGTCGAACTGCACTAGAGTTCATTTGGAGTGCATCAGGGTTCGGATAGCAGTGTTCACATTTATTCAAATGAACCGAACCACACTACCAGAGCAATCGCCGAAGAGTTCGGTTTAACCCAACCAAATCTGCTAAGTGTGAACACACCCTGAGAGTGTGTGTACATGCAAGTCTAACTCAATGTCTGTAGGAGGTGGGTAAAACGGTCATCTACATGGTCGAGATCCTGAATAGAGTGCAGCCCATCAGTCTGAATTACGGCACCATCACTAGAGATTCGCCTGTAAGGTACGTATGAAAATATAATCCCTCCAGTACTCAAAGAACTGAGCAACATGCTGAGACCTCATGTTCCCTGTCGACCCAGGCTACTGGTTGAGTGTCGGTATTTATCCGGATCTGTGGTAAGTGTGGGTTACCTGGTGAAAAGCCCCTCCCTTGGACCTTCTATCAAAGCTCAGGGGGTGTTTGGAGTTCAGCTCAGGATCGCAGAAGGTTTGTTCACCACAAAACCTTGCTGAATCATCTTATAAATAATTTTCTGGAAGTGTATTCTGTTTCTATGTTTAGGAAACTGATGCGCACATGAAATACTTTTGCAACAAAAAAGTGGTTTGTGCATCAACTGCAGCCTCTTTTCATTCAGATGAGCTCTACAACAGCTTTTACCCACAATACCACCAGCCCCTGCGTATGCTGCTGGGGAAACCCCTTTACCTTGAAGTGCGTCTGCTAAACCCTCCAGACCCCACAGCTATACTGCTGGTGCATTACTGTGTGGCATACCCGCGCTCTGCAAAATCAGCCTGGATCATTATTTATGACGGGTACAAGAGAGATGTTTCTTTTTTTTTTTCTCCCTAGAAAATCATCTATCTATTGAACTATCTGGTCCAGCAACCTGATTAATTATATACCTTTTTTTAGGTGCCCAAATTTTCTTGACCAGACCCCAACCCACGAGCCTCCTGCTACACCTGCAGAGGCCCTGACCAATCATGTTAGACGATTCACGATCACTACATTCCAGTTCCTGTCTGAAGATGCCAACCTGCAGGCAGATGAAGAGGTATAGAGCAGCTCTAAAAGGGTTTAGGAGAATAGATGTCTTATATGCACAGACCCTTTTAATCAACTTTTGAAACGTCTCTGTTTGGCTCGTCACAGATTTATTTTATGTGTTCAACGGAGGTTTGTCTGCCCTCAGATGATCTGTGTGTCGAGGGCTGCTTTGCAGGTGAGTGTCAGCCATTGTGCCGTCTTCCCCCGTATGCATTTATGGCTATAATTTATATCTCTGGCCATGAATAGGTCTACTATAAAGTCTCTAGAGCTCTTGACAAGAGAAGCTCAGTTTTCCCGCTCTCCTGTTTTAGTGATTTGTTCATTTCGCTGGTTGCATTTCATTTACCTAAAGCACTTTATCTCTCCAGATCCCTCTAATGTGAAGGTCTGAGAAGACTTATGAGCTGGATAAAGCCCAACTTGTAAACCACCATTCTTTTTGTTTGACAGATGTACACATTGTCTCATTAACAATTGTAAAGCAATAAAGCTTTGAAACTGTCATTTTCTTGTTATGCTGAAGTTTTACTTGTATGGCAACTAAATATAGATTTTAGAAGATAAAGCTGTGAAAATACTGACGGTTTTGAATTATTGCTAATGGATTTATACACAAGTTCAACATAACATATATTGTGAAACAAATAGCTATAAACACATGTTCTGCAGTGACTCAAATGAACCTGTGGCCATCAGCTGTTTGACTAATTTCTGTATCACTGGATACAAGTCAACATTGCATTTAATTGTGCACTATTTTTCCTCGCATTCATTGTTTTATTACTGGTGTCCAGCTATGACACTTTCACTCAATGGTGGCTTAAGAAATGACTTGGTTTTAACATATAGAAGAGAATATGCACTTGATAATTTATAATACTTTTTGTGTTTTGTAAAGCTAATATATGTACATTCACAAAGGTTGTGGTTCAGTAGCCACGTGGGTCCTCCTGAAGGAAAAAGTGTGTGTTCAGCTGAAGGGTCTGTAGTGTTTTCTGCTGTGTGTGATCAGGTTGGAGCTCTGACTGAAGGCTTTACCACACACTTTACACACATGGGGCTTTTCTCCTGAACCAAACACAAAGTAAACCATAGTTTAAAATGTGGATCAATCAAAGCATGCACTCAATATACTGTGAATACATTATACATTTGTATAGATTAAATGGGGGGGAAAAACGCAAAAGTTGTCCATTGTCAGAACATTAGAAAACCACTGCAATCTGGATTCTATATAATGTTTCAATTCAACTTGAGTCTCACCGGTGTGTATGAAGGTGTGTTTCTTCATGTCGGATTTCTGGTGGAATCTCTTGCCACAGTACTGGCAGGGATATGGCCGTGTATCCGAGTGGATCAGGAGATGGGTGGACAGAGTGGATGAGCGTTTGAACACCTTCCCACATTCCTTACACTCAAATGTTCGTTCCTGAAATGCAAACCATTACATGCACTTTGACAATATAACTAAATGATATGACTGCTTAAGCAGTTTATTTATATATATATATATATATATATATATATATATATACATACATAGAAAATGTGTGTGTGTGTATATGTATATATATATATTAGTACGTATGTTTTTTTGATAAAAAATAACTGCTTAAGCAGTGAATAGAATATATATATATAAATATATATATATTTTATATATACATACACACACACAGTAGAATGTTAGAATCTTAGAATGATTTCTGAAGGATCATGTGACTGAAAACTAGAGTAATGATGCTGAAAATTCAGCTTCGTCTGAGGAATAAATGACATTTTAAAATATATTAAAATAGAAAACTTTTTAAAATTGTAATAATACTTTACAATAGTGCTGCTTTACTATATTTAATCTTCACATAAATTCAGCCTTGGTGAGCATAAGAGACGTTAAAAATTGTAATTATTACAAACTTTCGACTGGTAGTGTATGTAATAACTATAATATATCATTTGTTTTAAAAGTAACTTTATTCTGAAAAGTAATTGCTTATTGTGTACTCGCATGTACAGAAACAAAAAGGTATAGGCCTACTAAACTACATACTTTATACTAACATAGTTTTTTAGTCGACAAATAAGAGAAATAAAGTTCAAGAATTCCACCTAACAAAGGCTGCAGTTACACTACTCAGCACCAGAGGGAGACCTTTAACTTTTGATTGTGAATACACAGAAATCATTGCAAACTAATGTTCGTACCTTTACCCTGCATGCCATAACTGGGTCTTTGCTGTCATGGAATACCAGAGAGCGTCCATGATGATGACTACCATGCGATCTGTACACGTGAGACTCCAGGCGAGCAAGAGATGAGTAAACCTAATGGAAAAGTTCAAAACAGACCTGTTAAAAGACGCCTCAGGAAGTGAAAAGCTCTTTCCCCTGTCACTGGAAAGCCTTGAGGCCAAAATATAGTCTTCTTAAGTACTACTCAAGGAAAATGTTTTGTCATGTATTATTTATGGACTGGAGGAGCTGGTCAAGTGACCCCTGATCACACAGTGGATTTGAAACACAAATTGCTTCAGTGTTTCATTTGTGTTACATAAGAACATAACCTTGTCTAATGATTACTATTATTATTATTTACTTTTGACGCAAAATGTTCTACCTTGCCACATAAGCTGCAGTGTTTGTGGGCCAGATCCCTCCGAGGACTCGTCAGAGAACAGTCTCTGCTGTTGAGCCCTTGCTTGTCTGCTATGTCTCTACAGTTGACAGGTAACCAGGGCACTGGAGAAGGAGGAGGGCCGTACCGGAAACCTGCTGGATCTGCAGAAACCAATGAAGAACCAGTATTAATCACACAAGACGATCTGATAATATCAACACACATTTAGTGCTGTATTGGCTTTGCTACAAAAGCATAGGTATGTGCGTTTTTTAAGCTTTTGCAAAAACAAAAAAAAGGACCCCCCCCCCCTCACTCCCTCAATAAATCTTGTTGATCAATACCTGTTTTCCAGTCATTATCGGGACTCTTGAGTGTGCTATATTGCTGCATGATTGGAGAATATGGTTGTATCTCTTGGCCTGGTTCCTCTGGCAGTGTAGTGACTTTTACGGGGACAGACCAGCCCACCAGGCCTAGATAGGGCACGTCAGCTATGGGAAGAGAAGAACGAAAGCCTCCCTTCCTGCTCTTCTTCACCAGAAACGAACGAGGCATGATGAACAGAGAGAGAGCTAGAACCAGTGACAGGGAAGACTGTCGTGCAGGGCTAAAAATGGAGAGAGGAAAATATACAGGGACATGATGAAATTGATTTAAATGAGGATTGAATATTGTGCGCTAACAAAGCAAATTTTGATTGAACAAATTTATGGAAAATTAAACCTTTCCCCCCTAAAATATATATTTAACAGCATAATAAGTAAAATTTAATATATGAATTGAAGGTGAGCATGTTACCTCATCATATTGCCTTAGAGTTTATTAAATGCTCAAACTGTAAGTTGAATTTAAACAGTGATGATAATTGTTATGAATCACTTTGGTCTTGGTCATGTTAGGTATATCCTTCGACATCATGAGGTTGGTAATTTTTTTTTTTTTTTTTTTTTTTTTTTTTAATTACTCACTGATTCTTGAGTAGGCCTACTGGGCCAAAAGCAGCCTCCAAAACCTAAAACAAATATTTAAAATTATTTAAATATTTGAAATATTTGAAAAATAAAAAGCAAATCTATCCATTACTTCAATGAATGAATGAATGAATAAAGACTAGCCTACTGTGGTTTCAAAGTTATTTTTTTATCTATTGAATCACCACAGATAGAAAATCTTTTGCTGACATCTTACTGTTGATTAAACATATCACAAATGTATTAAAGCCAGGTAGAAGCCATTTTGTGTTTCTGGTATTGCAAGGTACTAATGGGAGAGAAAAATCTGTGATTAGCCTACTTTAAATTATTAATTTTAAACATCAACAGACCTTTTGTAACCTTGTAACTCATAGTGAATATGGAAAAATAATCTTCAGGTTGAAAATATTGATAGGCAATTAGGCTACATTGCCTATACATTTTAAAAATGTTGACATACATATCTGCAAAAACCCCACGGAACCCTTCCAGAGAACCGTAGCAGGCCTATATTGTTTCAAATTTATTTTTTAAGATTAATATATGTTTTAAGTAGGCTACTTAAAGTATTAATGTGGACATGCGGTTTATAATCAAAATGTAATGACACGATTTTGTAAAGGCTAACATAACATAAAACCTGAACCTAATTTCAAATAAAAAATGTTGCTATTTTCAAAAATATCCGCCGGTTTACTGCCATTGGTGCCATACGAACTTATCTTAAACTTCAACTTATCTTAAATAAATTGTCAGGACTTACCAGTAGATGCGCCCAGAGCCAGCCAATAGTTTTTTCGAGGTGTTTCTATAATAAAATGCACATTAAATGAGGTATAATTCTCAGTTTTATCTAGGCTAACTGTATTTATTTCAAAGAGATTAGGCCGACCTACGGCGTCGTATGTGTCTCTGTCACCAGCAGTAATAAATCACTGAGGACAGGTGCGCGTTCCTTAAAGCGCAGCAAAACTGAAACTTCGCGAGGTAACGCGCGTTCACAGCACTGGCCGACCACAGTCGCGTCAGTTTCCGCCGCGCGCTCTGCCTCGAGCTCTACAAACCCCACTGATACTAACTAACTGCCTCTGCAGTGCGAAGGAAAACTACCAGCAAAATAAATCAGGGTGGTCTCATCAAAAAGAAAACACGTTCTGTTGCATACATCTGAAAAGCACTTATTTTGTTAAGCTGTGCATGGATGTGACTAATAAAAATCACTCTTGAGTTGCAAAAATTCTGCAATAGTCATTCATTGCTAATCTAAACCATAAATAGGCCTAACAGTGCGATATGGTTTTGAAGGTGTGATTATGACACATCATTCTAACTCAAATTTGCTTTTGCCCCTGCTAGGCAGCAAACAGTTTCAGACCCCCATGCAGATGGATGAAGAAGAGAGGAAGAGAGGGAAAAATGATGAGACTGTAGAAATACTGACGAACCGTGGAGAATGTGGTTGTGTGAGGTGCAACAAGTCTTTGCTTTTTTTGCCCATGCCTTGAAACCATATAGATAACTGACATTAAGTCCTGATGCATTTAGGCCAACCAACGTGACATTTTCACTATAGTGTGGAGAATAGGAAGAAACTCTCATAGTTTGGTTAGACTATAGGTTTATTGGTTGAGCCAGATGAGTTTTAAAAATGTTTTCCACGTAAAGAAATTGATCACTCTAAATAACGATGACTCAATAAAAAAAATAAAATAAAATAAAACTGCAAAAAAAGTTTTTTTTTTTATATTTTTTTTTAAGTTGACAACTCAAAGATATTAAGTTGCTCCAACAACTTGAGTTGGAGTCCTGGAACCAATTAATCTGATCTATTTCAGTTAAAATCCACAGATCTTATTTAGTATGTATATTTAATGAACAAATAAGATATTACTTGTTAATGACATTAACCCAGTCATTGCTTATAGAGTCAATGTGTTTACCTTCATGAAGTCTCTTCAGAACATGCAGGTAACCACACAAACTTCAACATTACTAAAACTAAATATCAAACATAACATCATTAAAGACTAACAGGTGTTTCCCTCCACTAAAAACACATACAATAACACTTATTTTCAACATGTATTCTCCTTATCCAGTCCTATGAAAAGCACGCTGCACCAGAAATGCACTACCCAAATTCATTTTCAAACTTACAAGTTTTCAAGACAATTTCATTTAAGTTACAACTTAATTTAAAAAAGATCCAATCAACAAATAAATTTGAGTTTAAATTATAGACAATATTAAGTTAATGTAATGATCAACATTATTACGTCAACTGAACTCAACAAAATAATGTTTGCAACTTAAAAGGTTTAATTAAATCAATAAATTAGAATTTGGCTGCAAGTTGCGGTAACAGGTATCCTGAATTACTTTTTAGAGTGTACTTTTAAAATATAAATGATGTACACACGTGACCAGCTGAATTTCTAACCACAAATAATTACTTTCGCATGATGCTAAATCCATGCTAGGGCTGCACGATATGTGCTTAACCATCATAGAGTGGGGATTTATCATTTGCTCGTGTTTTAGGTCCTGTCAGTTTAAACATTCAAGCAATTTGAAACCATTTGAGCGCACAAAGACGAAAAAAAGAGAACGGAATTCGGAACTCGCGCACTGTTTTCTGCGCGCACACGGAGAATGCAAACACCGAATTCCATTCTCTTTCTCATCGATTTGTGCTTGAATGGACACATGGGGCAAAATTATGTCAAAATGCCAGTCTCTGTAAGAATCCTCGTAAACACAGTCACTTAAGGCTTACATGAACGAAAGAAAACATATGCGTATCATTATATTGGATCAGGGCATTAGTTCTTAAAGTGACAGCAGCCTAATATATCTGTCATTAATGTTAATCAAACAACAAAATACAAAGAGAGAATCACTTTTGTGTATTAATTATATTTAATTTATACAGTGAAGACTACGCAGGGCTATTTTACATTTGATTATTCAATTTCTGTACCCTAATAGATTTGAATAAAAAACGTAGGCTAAATCACTGTTTATTTCATTTGTATCTTTGTTATATTGTATTTATCTAATGCTAATTTGTTTATGATTTTCTATGCAGATTCACTCCCCTAAAAAATCACCCCAATCATTCTAGAATTATTAATTCTTTCTAAATAGAGCAATGCATGTTGAAACTGTTTTCATATTGCAATATATATATAAGAAAAACTAAATATGGCAATGTCGATTTCTTCTAATATCGTGCAGCCCTAATCCATGTGGAGCCTTAAATGGATGGGACACTCAAAATTAGCATACTGTCCTCATTTACTGACCCTCACATGTCAATGGGCTCCAAAGTCATATGTGAAATGACTTGTACAGCCAATTTGATTATCCTTAAACTGTTAAGGCAGTAACTGAAGGTTTTGAGTTGAATTATGTGGATATTTTTTTTTACAGTGAACCTGATTTTGTATGAATTCCAATGATGTGAATCATACAAAAGTAAGTATGATGGTCCACCCCTTAACACATCCGTCACTGGGGTTTAAACAGATTGTATGAAAACATTTGAATGAGCCACCAATTCGCCAAAACGTAAAATAGTTACGAATTGCCATGAGATTGTGTTGATCAGTCATTTTAGATGGATTTTTTTTTTCTAATATTTTTATTATTTTTTATAGACATAAATGTTGCATAATTCAGAGGTGAATATTGTCTAGTATCATGAAATCCCCTCAAAACACAAAAAAATAAAGACTATTATTGAAACAAAATATAGTAGCCTACATTAAAAGAAGTTTTGCATATTGTCTTCAGCAGTTTTGACCACCAATGATTACAATGGGGAGTAAATAATGAAATTGTTTTAACATCATTAATGCAAAATAATACCTACACAATACCAAAATGTGAACTTTGCGAATGTAAATGTTTATTCTTTTTTTTTTTTTAAATACATTTTATTTATCATCAAATACAGAACACTGGATCATCATTTGATAACATTGCCATTTATTATAATCTTTAGTACTGTCATTCTTAATAACACATCAGTAAAATTGTAGGAGAGAGAGGATGTAAATTGATGGATGTAACAGGGAGACAATTGGACATTTACAGACTGGTGAAAGGAGGTAAGGCAGCTATTGGAGCACTATAAAGGAGATGTTGTCAGATCAGCCTCTGCTTTATGACTTCATGCCCTCGCTGGCCATGTATTTAATGTGGCATAATGTGATGAGGATGATGTTTTGACCTCTGCTTTTAGGGTTGCTGTTTTAATGCACACTGTGTTTGAAATAGCACAGTCATACTACATTTGAAAACATACAATGCACAGTATGCGTATTTTTTGTATGCTTGTAACACTGATGACATTACATGACCTATATACAAAAATAAATCAAATAAATAAAAATAAATAAGGCAGTGTACACCACACTTTCTTCTCATCTTAAAAAGAGGAGGACAAAAAGAAACAGGTCTCGTTGGAATGATTTAGTATACTACCATTTAAAACATATCCTGATATAGAAGGCATTAAACAATACATGAAAAGTGTTGTTTTGAACAGCGGTTTGCATGCATAAAAGGGCGCATTTATGCAGTGTTGTTGTAGTTAGGAAACAAATCCGAGTTTCATTATGAACATTGTTGACATGACAACCTTAAAAACAAGCAAAAAACAAAAATGGTGAGAGATAAAACTCATGAAAGATGCTGCAAATAACAGTATATAAAGGTATTCAGCTTCAACTGGAACAGTGATACAGTGTTTCTGAGATATGTGAAGGACCTTATGCAAGGAAAACTGACTTATGATACCACATCATTATCATCACCATAACATTTTTCATTCCGATGACAAAATAATTTAGCCACAGAAATGTGTTTGACCATACTGTATATATGACTTTACTGTAAAAATGACTTTAAAACTAAATCGACTCGATTAACAACAACAATGGTTACCAAATTCTCTCAAGTTAATTTCAAAACAGACATTTCTGATTTCCTATTAGCAAATTTTCAGAAGCTAAAACGCACACCACAAAACCGTTGCGTGTTGAAATCAAGTTGTGAGGACAGTTTCCTTCGACTGTTTGAAATCCAACAGTCCCAAAGCAGAACAAATGTTTGTAAAATGACTGCTTGAATAAGTTCTTCGTCTACTGGGACCCTCTGAGGTTTCGCTTTGAAGACCAGCGAACGAAAGGCGCACGGCAACTTCCTTTACTTGCTGCTTTTCTTGTAAAGAACACCGGTTTATAAGCGTTACACAGTTCTGAAACCAGTTTTGTGGATGGTTTTAAATCTTACAGAAGTCATTGCGGAACAGGAAGGATGTGCTAAATCAGAGTAAAAACCTAGTAGGAGTTGATGCTAGAGGTGTTAAGTTTAGTTTTAATTTGTCCTGCAAAATGAAACAATATTTTATGCATACAGACTTTTATTTTATGACTGGCCTAATTTGCACTGTTATTTCTCAGTCTATTTTCTTTTGTCTTTCAGCAAGAACATAAAGTAAAAGGGTTACGACAGGTTTGATGAAAGGAAAAACAGCCACTCCACACTATCAATTCAATTCATAAACAATTTGGCAGAAAACAAAAGACAAGTGTCAGTCAATACAACACTGAGAAGTTAAAACAGCAACCCCAGATTCTCTTGAGAGCTGACCACTCAAAAGTAGATATGCTTTATGAACACTTAAACGGCCTCCCATTCAGATTCAGCACATACTGTAAAAATGCCTTGTAATGCATCAATGTCAGAGATATGACTGAGAGCAGCTTCTCACTGTTTTTTGTCAATAAAGGGTGCAAATGTCTCGTCTGAGCAGAGGGACGGAAGTGTTTTGCTCTCAGAAAGTCATGTAAACACCTAAAATGTCTGATTAATGCAATGATCAGTGAGCTTTAGCAGAATGAGGCAGTAGTGGGGAAAGGCAATGACACTGATGCACCAAGTGTGGTCAGACAAACACGACATCGTAGACAGTACTGAGACAGATGGAAGTCTTAGACAGGTTACGAAAGAGTGGGTAGTAGAATTAAAGAGACCAAACTCGCTTAAAAGGAAGAAAAGTGTTATCAATATACGCATATATACAAAATCTCACATTATTTCGTATCAACTGTCATTTAGTTTAGTAGTTACGTTTGTTTGTAAACCTTCTGTAGTTCAATCAAATGCAAGCAAGCAGTAGCTCTACAAGTCAAAAAGACTCTTCAATGAGCAAGTCATCACAAACGCTTCAGGAAGTTGCTTTAGAATCAGCACAGAATCTCATGTTAACTGGTAAAAGTCAGGATCAGTAACTGACCATAACTGGTGGTTAAACGCAGATTTGTGAAATGCAAATCAAGTTTCGAATACAAGTCTAGGCAACTCATTGCGGATGAGCATCAAGTCAATAATAAGTTCACAGTATATCTTGGACATATAGATCTACTCTACATGGGAGAGGGGTTATCCTTGTGAACATATTTAAAAATAATAATAAAATAACTAGAAATGTCATAGCAGCAGTTGTTTTTCTTTTCTTTACCCTTTTTTTTTAACTAATCTCTTTTCTGGAGACCCTGTAGTTTCAGCCTCAAGCTGTTTTTCAGGATTGGCACAGAAGAATAGTATGAATTAAATATTTTGGCCTCTGTATGCATGAAGTACATGTACATTATATAAAAAAAAAAAACAAGAAATAAACATAAATAACATACAAAATAAACATTTGGCAATGTTGACACACAATAGTTTTCTTTTGCAATGGATTTTTTTTCCATCCAAAATTTTGATCACCGTTCTTTGTTTTTGTATAAAACACACACAAATACATGGATGAGCTACGGTAATATTCATCTATGTATGTAACTATTAACATCCCTATTACATTATATAATACGACTTTGTTCATTCTTATTCTCCTTCAGCCTTTACCTCTCATTAAAGTGATTGTAGTGTCTGTTGCGTTTTGAGAAAAACATAAGAGGTGCACATCCTCTTCAGAAGAACAATACAGAAAAATGAAGAATGTCCAGCACCATTTCTGCTGCAAGCCTCTAAAGAAACAGTAGACAAAGAGAGAGATGGTCCCTACGTTAGGCACCGACTGAGCGTGACAATCCTATGATTTCCAAAGCCAAAGATTTGATAGGATGTTGCTAATCCAAACTTTCAGTGTACTGGAAGGTGTGTGTTCCTGCTTAATTTTTCTCTCTGCCACCTCATTTCAAGCCAGATTGCTGTTGTATTGGTGAATTTGGTATGCTCAAAGGGAACGTCTGGTTATATTAGGGTGCTTTCACACTAGCACTTTTTGTGCGCACCCGGGTTCGATTGACGTAAGAGTTTGGTTTGTCTGGATGATGTGAACGTTGTTTTCTGAACTCGGGTGAGCATCCGCGAACCGTACCCAAGTCCCCCTAAAACAGGGAGGTCTGGGATACGGTTCACTGCTGACATTTGATTCTATAAACCTGTAGTTGCGTCCCAAATGATGCACTATACACAATGCTAAGGTTGGGAATCAAAAATCCTTACTTAAGGTACTTACTTAATCCTAACTAAATACTTAAGTAATACTTGTTATAAAATTGAGTGATTTTAATGTGATTTTAAACCATTCAAGCGCAAGAAGATTCATGAACTTTTTTATGTGCTGCGCACACATATGTCAATATGAATAATATAAAATATGTCAAAATATTTGGATAAACACAGTCGGTTATGTCTTAATTGAACGTAAACAGTTGACAAAGTAAACGTATAACATTATATAGGATCCGTGGGGCTTTTAAAGTGACAGCAGCCTAATATTCCTGCTGCTTATCTCCATAATAACGTTAATCAAACAACAAAAGACAAAGATAAAAATTCAATTGCTGTTCTTGACTGAATAACTTTTGTAACTATATTTGTAATGTAATTTGTTTATTTGTTCTTTTTTAATTACTAGGGGTGTCACGATTCTCCAAATCCTCGATTCAATGAAATTTTCGATTCTAAGGTCACGGTTCGTTTCGATTTTTTATTTTTAAAGCACAGGTTGCTGTGTCATTTTTTAGACTCGACTTTTATGCAATATAATATCTGACCTTTGTTCGCAATGTACCACACTACATTGTCAAATTTAACACATTTATTAACAACATAATGTAACAATAACTTATATCTTCAGTCAATTGGAAACTTAAGCAAAATAACCTGCCATCTAGTTTCTCTTTTGTAACTGCAGTCTTCTTCACAGAAGATGACATTCAAGTTCACAACAAAACAAACAGTTGTTGGTTTAACAGATAAATCTATGTAATTTGTTTTGCCTGCGGAGATGCCCTGCCATGTTAGTCGTGCTGCCAGTGGAAGAATATGGTACATAGCAGAGCTTGCAAACTGTGGCTTTTTTGAAGCGCGAACGTTGTCAACTTATCTCAAACATAAAGATCAATTCAAAATACTTCCACACCGGCAACTTAAATGAAAGAGGAGGGGGTTCAAGTTCTGTCGATGGTTCTCCTGCATCTGCAGTTGCCATGCTATCTTTTGACTGGCTGTAGCTAACGGTGCGGATCCACTTGTCCGTGCGACACTTCTGTCACGCCGCACTCCACTTTATTCCTATGGGTGACGTCAAGTGACTTTAACACGCCCACAAAGCATCCCGGGAAGGTGGCGCTGCATTTGAAAAAATGCTGAGCGTCAAAAAGTTGGCGATGCCCATCTTTATGCAAATTAATCCGTTGAACGCGACGCGACTATCTAATAGAAGTAGAGCACATGGAGACTGGGGGAAGTCTCTCACAGTTCCCATTTGTTCTAGAAGTCCTACTACAAAAACCACGCCCATAGCGGTAAACTTGAGGAACGCCCATGAACGTACAAATCAGGGGAGGCATCGGCAGCAGCATCGACGATTCCATTTTTTAATTCGAAGTTCGAAATTGTGACTTAATGTCGGTCGACACCCTTATTAATTACTGAGTGTTTATTTGTCTGAGAAATTTATATTAGTTGAAATGTATATTAGTTAGGCAAAAGTTCCTTATGTAAGTGTTCTTTAGCTGGATGATTTTTGTTGATGGTATTCAGCTACAATTAATTGTTTTGCATTAAGACTTAAAATAAATGTGAATGATTTCCAAGTTTTTTACCTTATTGGAATCGAAATTAGGAATCGATAAGAATCAGAATGAATAAACAGAATCGGAATCGTTCAAATTCAAGATACCCAACCCTACACTATGCACTTAAACACTATGTACTTATGTACTATGAACTCAAGAATTTTATAAGGTTATTTTGTCATTCAACATCGGTCTGAAAGCCCCTCCCCCTCCGCTATTTAATTAAAACTGTGAAAGATGAGTGGATGAAGTGTCCAACATTCCACACATCAGAGTATTTAAAGTGTACTTTTTCTTTTAGGAATTTTCAGTGTGAACACACTACTTGCACTTTTAATACTACAAAACGCAAAGAATAATGCACAAGTATGCGAATTGTGATGCACCTTTTGTGTTTGTGTGTGTTCTCACTCAATTTCCTGACAAGTGTGACTGATGCACTGCAAGCAGAGAGAATGTATATCTCATTTCTGCTTGCCTTCAGCAGAAATGGACTCCCGTGCTCTTAAGAACATTTGCAGTACATACACTGCAGATAGACGCAAGTGCTGTTATGTGCTGACGCTTGGAAAACAAAACCAAAGGTTCAAAAACCAGAATCTAAAAGTGAGGTGAGCAACGCTATGTGTTTTACCGCCTTCTCCTGCGTTGTGACGAGGGGGGAGCAATCAAACTCGGGTTCGGACCAGGCCATCGTGAAAGCACCCTTAGAGGTAGTTTCAAAGCCACACTGTTTTCTTTGATAGGAGAAAATGGCGAAAATGACTGAACTTTCTGGCACTCTGAGAGGAGAATACGCATGTATATATGTTGGTATATGGTACACAGAACTCCAAATTCAGTCCTTTGAATACAATAAGTTGGTAACGCTTCCTTTTACAGTACAGTACTTACGTGTACTTACAGTGTACTTACCTAGAAAGTACTGGCTAATATAAGGTAAGTACATGGGTTAGGGGTAGGTTCAGGGTTAGTACCTAGTTATTACCCAGTAATTATAGTTACTATAATAAGTACATAGTAAGTACATGGGTAACAGGGCTGTAAAAGGAAGCGTTACCAATAAGTTTAAGAATTACATGTAGCGCAACAGACACACTGACAAAAAGACAGTAAAAGAGAGAGTAAGGCAAAGAGAAAGAATAAGAGAGAGAGACACAGAGGCTGTGTCCGAAACCGAAGGCAGCTGCCATGTATTTGTATAAACGTACCGCCTTAGGAAACTAGTTTCAGGCCAGCTTCCAAGACACCAAACGTCACGTCTAATGATCTAGAACAAATTCAAGTGAAGTTTAGACATAAACCAAAGAAATACTTGTGTGAATACAATGCAATTTTTGTGTACAATGCAAAACATGAAATCTTGTATTTCTAAATCGCTTTATCAGATGTCATTTTAGCACGAACCGCCAAACTGAACGCACAGGATTGTGCCAACATTCGAACAAGTCGAACAGATGGAAGGCAAACAATTGGATCGGGATATGCCTTGGTGCCATCTTCCTTTTGTATACCGCCAGTAAAGGCGGCGTTTTTTCAGATTTCGGACACAGCTAGAGTGAGGAAAACATATACTATGAGAGTGTTGCGCTATGCATCAGTTTCCTGCCCTACCTCTGACAGCTTTTGGGTGAATGTACATAATCTCTCTCTCACGCTATATGTGTGTGCATTTTGTGCAGTCTAATCATGTCTTTTTCTAAAGTTTTCAATTCTCCTTGTCCCACAATTTCAAGGAATCTCAGTTCTCGAGTCCTTCGGCACACACCATGCCCGGGTAAAGCTGCTGCTGGTTAGGCAGAGGGTCTTGGCAGGGGGTTTGAATGGGGTTCCTTTCCTCTCCATCGCTGTCCGTGCTGCCTTGACTGTCCAGACGAGGTGACGAGTGATGCGGATACAGGGCGGTCACAGGCAGGTGGCTCTGAAGAAGGTCCTCGTCTGAACTGAGGTAATCGCCTTCTGCAGATGCTGGGCTTTCCAAACATAGGTCCTGATAAGCGCCACCACTGGTATTCTGGAACTTGGAGCGCTGTCCACGCAGCTGCCTGATCTAAAATGTTCAAGAGAAGGAGGTTGACAAGTTCTATATTCCAGCAAATATTCTTACAAATGCACAGCCCTGCAGAAAAGACCTGTTTTCAAGGTAGTTTATGCTGTATTGGTGCCCGTCTAGCCAGGGTTATTATAGTTGAGTAAAACAAACTAAAACCGTATGAAAATTCTGTCATTAACTACTCACCCTCATGTTGTTCCAAACCCGTAAGAACTTTGTTTATCTTTAGAACACAAATTAAGATATTTTTTTATGAAATCCGAGAGGTTTCTGAACCACCCATATGTAGCAACGTCATCGCAACTTTCAAGGCCCAGAAAGGTAGTAAAGACATTGTTAAAATAGTCCATGTGACTACAGTGTTTCAAATGTAAAGTTATAAAGCATTGAGAATACGTTTTGTGCGCAAACCCCCCCCAAAATAACTTTATTCAACAATCTCTTCTCTTCCAAATCATTCTCCTACGCTGTTGATGTAGTGTAAACAGTGCAGCGCTTCCGGGTTCTACTATTGGCCGACGCTGGTCATGTGAGCACTATGACACATGCGTGTGATGCTGACGCAGGAGCTGGCCAATAGTAAGGCGGCGTTCTGGCGTAGAACCCAGAAGCGCTGCACTGTTTACACTACATCAACAGCGTAGGAGAATGATGTGGAAGAGAAGAGATTGTTGAATAGATATTTTTGTTTGTTTTTTTGCGCACAAAAAGTATTCTTGTCACTTCATAACATTAAAGTCCCACTCCGATCATATTTTGAGCTATTTTTAAACATTCCCAGTGGTCTTTAAATTATGATTATGCCATTTTTAGCCAAAATCACAAAACCTGTGCCGTTTTCTGGGACTTCGCTTCAGCAGAGCGGCAGTAGCTCATTAGCAATTCGCCTCTGCGTTGTGGGCGGAGCCGTTGGCACGGAGACGCCCCTCCCCCTGCCCGTTGCTGAGAGCTCTGTCTCTCCCGCTAGCTTACACCCCCAATACCGGTGGGGCAACAGTATTATATACACGTTAATTATTATTATCCGAAGTTAATCAAAGTTATCACCGATCACCGATCATTATTTCACTCCAAGACGTCGCGTGTGGAGACGCCCAGTGGAGTTACTACGTCACAACTCCAGTCTATTTTAGCCGGCATTTTAGCGTCTGCTACTGATTCACAGCCATTTGAATGTAGAAATACTCAGAAATACAACTTTGAGCTTATTTTTCTCAAGATATGTCCTCTAACATCAGAAAAATGCCACAAGAACATGTTAACACCTAGAAAAACATTATTTTCATCGGAGTGGGTCTTTAAGGTTGAACCACTGTAGTCACATGGACTATTTTAACGATGTCTTTATAACCTTTCTGGGCCTTAAAAGTTGAAATGATGTTGCTGCATATTGGGTGGTTCAGAAACTCTGGTGAAACCTCTCGGATTTCATCAAAAATATCTTCATTTGTGTTCCGAAGATGAACGAAGGTCTTACGGATTTGGAACGACATGAGGGTGAGTAATTAATGACAGAATTTAACCATTTAACTGAAATAAAATATATAAAAAACTTATTTTATTTCACATTTCTCATTTTCATCACGATGTGCTAAAATATCTAAAACTAAAACAAACATTCATAAAACCATAGACATATATATATTATATATATATATTTTTTTTTTTTTACAAAATTACAAAAAGTGCATAACAAAATAAATAAACTGATGAAAATGGAAAATATATATAAAAAAACGCGTTCAAAATATTAATAAAAACTGTAATAGTATCGGAATGAAGCAGTGCCAGCATATGGAGAACGTAGTGAAGGTGGTTGACCAAGGAAGTATAGCTGACATATCTAATTAAAAGGCCTGGTAAGCATCCAAAAAACAACATACACTATGAAAGTGATGCAATTGATTCATAACCATAAAAAAGAACAACATTAGCTAAAATAGACACAGTAAAATAAATCACTGACTCACATTTGACCTGTTAAAAAAGGGTTGAATCTAAAAATGTTCATAACATGAGTTTGTGGTTTATTTTCTTGAGAATCAAAAAGAACTTTATCTGTAAAATAAAAACATTGACATTAAAAGGCACACAACACCACATTTACCGCATTTTTTTTCAACAGGTTGGTATGTTTCCATAGCAACAAGTAGTAGTCTTCAATGTGTGCTGATGGAGAATTTAAGTTCTGCTTATCAGAGAGGTGTTAGAGCAAAGTATACACATGCAACGTGATTAAGATCAGTTCGTCACTGTTATTTCTCTGTAAAGCACCCTGTGGTGTGCTTTTAATTGATGGTCACGATTTATTTGGAGATGTTGTTAATGTGTACTTACACAAATAAGTACTGAGTAATATTAATTAATTACATGTACTTACTAAAGGGTTAAGGTTAGTTACTTGTAATTATGCATAATTCACTGTTACTATAGCAAGTACATGTAACCTGTAACTCGCCTTAAAATAAAGTGTACCAAATTGATTAAGAGGCTTTTTACTGAAATGTTTAACACAATTAACAAATGATATAATACAGTTTTGCACGAAAAGAAGCACTACAAGATGTATGTGTTTAATTTTAATTTTAATTTAGGGGTTTTATCCATTTACCTATATATTTAAATATATCTAAATGTATTTTTTTAAATCTATTTATTTATTTTAATTTGCCTCCATATCGATCTTCAAGACTTTTTGCATGTTTGTTTTGATATGTACCTTTAGTGGTACCATTTGTTTGCTTAAATCTACATGTGCCCTTGGTGAATATGCGACTATAGATGTGTGTGAATCACGTAGTGAGTGGATTTTCTTGCGTGACAGAAATGGACCACAATTTTTCGCTCTCATTTCAGATCTTCCCTTCTGAGTCAGTGAGCCTAAGTGAGTGTGATTGCGTGTGTATGTGTGTCTGTCCTAACATTCGTGAGAGACTTAAACAGGTATTCTGCTAAAATCTCAGATCTGAAACGTCATGGGTTTCCCAATAAGTTCTTTAGCAATTTGTGAGTGTGGGAGTGGGAGGGGCTGTGGTTAACCAATGGAAAAGCTTCCTGAGACAATCATCTACACAAGCCCCACCTCTCACTTCCTCTGTCTGGTTGATCTCGTTTCAGCCAAAACCACAGAGCAAAAGTCAGTGCACAGCACTTCCGAATTAGGACATCACCGAGATTTTTTTTTAAAAGTAAATGATAATGAAAAGCACATTCAGTGCTGAAAGGCTAAAAAAATCAAATAAAATAAATATAATATAGACAACCTTGACACCAGACAAATTTAATAGAAATAGATGGTTGTGAACTGCAGGCTAGTGACTGGTTTATGTTCAATGACATGTAAATAAAACAATTCAATGATATATATTGCCACCTTTTGCGATGTCTATTCAATGCATTTGTCAGCCACCATAAATGAGATAAATGAATGTTTTTGAATGATTTAAATTGTCTGTCTAAATAGTGATGTGCGATTAATTGCAAATAATGTGATAAAAGGGTCATGAAACCCCCCTCTATCAGCTCAAGTCTAGCTCATAATCTTTTTGAAAAATGCAACTTAAATGGGCGTGGATGGCTGTGAGAAGAAGGGAGGGAGTGGGTGTGGCACGGCAGGGGAGAGGGGGAACTGTCATCAGCCAGCAGTGTTGCCAGATGTACGATAATTATCGTATTTGTACAATAATTTTGACCTCTGTACAATGTACGATCAATAATGAACAATAATCTCAGAGTTTTCAGTCGTTCGTCCAAACACACATCCTACCGCTTCTCTCTCTGACCCTGAATCATTTTGCAGGCTCGCCTGCCTGCACGTACACACACACACACGGTGTCGCCCGGCCCGTACGTCAACACTACACATTCACAAGTCTCCCGCATTAAGCATACAATTGATATATTATCGAAATATCTAAAATGTTCATAACGACCGCTTATTTAACAAAAGGCAAGTAAAATGACCAGGGTTACATTTTAGACACACACTCTGAAGGGATAGAAAAGTCCTCAGGATTTGGTACCGCATCACTCGCAAGACGTAACTTGCATTGGTCATCGACAAGGCCGAAGTCCAATTCTCGAAGCTCTCTCGGGTAAAATGTTTGCGGCACTTGCGTCCCATGATGGTCTCTCTCCTTTACTACGCGATATCACCCCTTTTACTGTCTATGGATATCACAGTTTGACATGTCTGTGGAAAGATCCACGTGGTGTCATGAATAATTAAGAGAGCGTGTCTTCTCATAGGATATAAAAACTCAGTCTCATTAATAATTATGAGAGACCGATGAGTCATCAACGCACTACACTGTGCACTGCCACGTCACAGCCTGCGATGAAGATTTTAAACCCGGAAGACGAAAATAGCTAGAAAAAACTAAAATTTAACCATTTTCGCCCTACTATTAAATCTAACAGATGCTAACATTGTCTTCAATGTTGTTCAACACACATACCTCTGTTAAAATCTCAGAAAATTTGGTTTAGGGTTTCATGACCCTTTAATTCTTTGGCATTTCATGTAAAATTTGAATCAGCCCTAATAAATACACAATATATCACAGAAAAGTTTTTTATGGCAAAGGATAAATGAGCTAGTTAGTACAGATTCATTTGACAGTATCGAAACCCCCGATTATAATATTTACCAGTTATTTTATACTAGTAAAAAAAAAGAAAAAAAAGTCGCTCTAAAATTCGCAATTATATTGTGTTATATAAGACTGCAGGGTTTCTTCAGGTTGATTTGTTTTGATCAAAAATGATTCTAAATCTTTGGCACAACAGACCATATGGTGACCTGATTTCATGGCTGAATATGAGCACATGTAAAACGCTGATGTAAATCCGTCCTTTGAAAGCGCCCACAATGCATCTCAACTCATTGATTACAGTAACCATGAAACTGAAGCATAATCACTTCAAATTTGTATGTAAACACTGACACAAGCAAAGCTATCGAGCGAGAGGAAACGTGAGTGGCGATGACGAAATCAAAAACGAAAAGAGGGATGAAAACGAGAGATGAAAGACGGAGTGATACGTGAACAGAGAGGTTAAAGGGAGGGAAACACATTCAAGAGAAAGAGAATGTCAACACACTCTCACACCCCCCTGTCACGAAAGGTTTTTCTACAAATGAGCAAGATCATCATATGAAGTGCGTGAGACCGGGTTGTGACTGGGTGCGTGGGTAAAGCACCACAGTATCAAACCATCAAAGTGTGTGTGAGGCCATATGGGGGAATGGGGAAAAAGATTTTCGAGTGGTTTTTATTGTGGTTAGGGAAGGTCCCAAGTGCCAAGAAAAGCACTACAATACCACTCTAAAATGAGGTAGAAAGGTAACCGCTTATAGAAGAAAAATGGTGGCAAAGTGACTTTAAACCATATAAAAGAGCCATACTAATAGGAATAAATAAAAATTTGAGAAACCAGGTTTGTGTAGTAGGGATCATGGTACAGTAAGTGCTTTTTAGCTACAATAATGTGGGTTGTAAATGTTACGGACATTTTTTCTGATCACAGAATACGACGCAAGTGCAAAGACTGTTACAGATATCAGCCTAACTTGCATACTAGTGCATGTATGGGTGTGTTTGTTTGTGAAAACCTCACCTCGTTCTTGAGTTCAGCGATCTCCTGCCTCAGTTGAGTTATATACTGTTTGGAGTCCGAGTGATTCAGCTGACCTTGGATCAGTCCTTCCTCTTTCTGTAGGCAATACATACACACACATTTACACTTGATTACACTCTGTATATACCAATATATACACAGAAAACAGACCAATATGTAACACACACACACACACACTTAGTGGTCAACCGATATTTATCAATATCGAGAGAGCTTTATCTACAGACCAATAGCCAATGTAATCCTGATATTTGCATTAAACTATTTAATGAGATGTTAATAATAATATTTCCTCAAAATTCAACAACAAATTGTGCATTATACCAACTAGCATAGCTGTTTTACAGAAGAGAAATACAACTTCTGTTAAAAAGTCAAGTAGACAGTTATTGCACACATGTAGGCCTGTATTTCTCACCTGTATTTCTAGGTCGGCTATCTTTTGCCGGAGTTCAGCCATGGCGGCCATGCTGTCAGCTTCTCTTAGTCGCACTGCCATCACCTCTTCTTTGCTCTAAAGGGAAGACAGCGAAATTATTTCTACATTATACACATAAAATTCTACATTCTAATAAATGCATTAATCTATAAATGTAATTTTGGTTGTAGTCTAGCTATGTCTATTTGCTAGGGATGCACTGATATTAAAATTCTGGCTAATACTGATAAGGGCATAATTGTTTTATGTTATGGCTGATGACGGATACATGGCATGTATTAAAATGATATACTATTGTCTAAACAAATAAATAATAAAACATTAAAAACTAAGATTAATCATTGTAAATGCTAGTGAATATATAGTCATTGCAGCAAGATAAAGTACAGCATGAGATTTTTATTTTATTTTGACACTTAAGAGTGTTTTTAAAAATGTACTTTAAGTGAGCGTTAGATGATGAAGGTAATCTAAATATAAAAATACAGGAAATAAAAAAAAATGTCTCATGCTATGCATTAACCGATATGGCACTGATTTATTGTGCATCCCATTTACTGTTCATCTCATTGAATCTGTCCTTCCTGAATTGTATGACTGTGAATGCATTGTACCTTGCAGTCAAACTCGGCCTGCTTTCTCTTCATTTCGTTGAGCTGGCTTTGTAGTGTTTTGTTGTGAGAAAGAGCATTCTGCAGTCTCTCCTGCAGGCTGGCGCTCTCTTGCTCATGTCTGCCAACTAGTTTACAGTTGATTTGGTTCTATGGAGACCAGGAGAAAAGGCAAGGTGTTGTTTGAAGAGGTTTTTTTTTCTATGGGTATATTGGATGATTTCATATTTGTTTATTTTGTGTAATGGCCATTATGTGTGTGTATGTGCTAATTGGTGCCGGCCACCAATGTATAAATTCACTAACTGTGTATGTAAGTGGTAGTTGTGTATGAAGATAGAGCTGGTCCTGTAGTCCACAGACCTATGTGGGTTGGGTTGCCATATATACACTACCGTTCAAAAGTTTGGGGTCGGTACGATTTTAAATACTTTTAAAAGAATTCTCTTCTGCTAACCATGGCTGCGCTTATTTGATTAAAAATACAACAAAAATCAGTTATAGTATTAAATATTATTCCAGTGTAAATCAGCTGTTTTCTGTGTGAATATATAGTAAAGTGTAATTTATTCCTGTGATCAAAGCTGAATTTTCAGCATTACCAGTGTCAGTGTCAAATGATCCTTCACAAATCAGTATAATATGAGGATTTGATGCTCAAGAAACATTTATTATTATTATCAATGTTGAAACAGTTGTTGGTCTGTCAGTTGTACAGTTTTTTTTAATTTTTTTTAGGATTCTTTGATGAATAGGAAGTTCAAAAGAACAGCATTTGTTTGAAATAGAATCTTTTGTAACATTATAAATGTCTTTACTGTCCTTGATAAATAAAAGTATTGATTTCTTTCCTCCAAAAAATAAAAATAAAATTCTCACTGATCCCAAACTTTTGAACGGTAGTGTATATATATATATATATATATATATATATATATATATATATATATATATATATATATGTGTGTATATGTGTGTGTGTGTGTGTGTATATACTGTATATATATATATATATATATTTATATATGTGTGTGTGTGTGTGTGTGTGTGTATATTTATATAATTCAAAATATTAACAACAAATATAAAAATACATTACTTTTACACTAAAATTATACTAAAATAACACTGATATGGAAATGCATTGTAGTTCTAACCTGGCTCTCCAGCTGCAGGTTTTTAAGTTTGACCTCTTTGAGTTCAGCCTGACCCTGAGCCTCTCGCAGTCTCAAACTCATCAGTTTATCCTGCAGCTCATTCAACGCATTCTTCTTAGGAGACTCTTTCCAATGGCCTCCTCCTCCTCCTCCACGGGACGTATGATTCTGTCATAAAAATTTAAAAAAGGTTTGCAAAGAATTAGATTTGAGGACCTGTAGAAGAACCAATCAAGTAATGGAAATGGGGGAGAACGGGAAAGAATTGTATTAGTTCATTCTTGATTAACAGAAATTCATACTTTTTTATGAATGTCAAAACAATCAACAAATGAAAATGACAATGCAGTGCAAAACAAAAACAAATCTGAATTCTGTAGAGTTCAGAGGATTTGGACAGAGTTTAATTGTGTAAAGATCAGTAAAGTTGTGTAGAGTTCAGTAGGGTTGTGTAGATTCTGCACCTGCCAGCAGTGGTTGAGATCAGTAACGGCCTCTTGCATCTCTCTGAAGGAACGTAGGGTCTCCTGCTCTCTCAGTTTCACCAGCTTCAGCTCCTCCTGCAGCTGAGCTACATTAATCTCATCAGGCAGAGAGTTGTTCCTCTACAATATGCAGACAATATTCCATTAAGTATTATACATCAGCACCATTTAGTACTAAAAAGCAGTATATTTGTTCATGCAATTCAAAATAATTTCACTTATCATTTGTGCGTGCATCAGCCATATCAGCCGTATCATCGCCACTGATGATCTAATCATCACCACTGGTGCAGAAGCATCTTTCCAATTCATACTTGAAAATTCTGACTAAAAAGTCAAACACACATGCACACACCTTCTCCAGATCGAGCACTTTGTCCTGCATTTCTTTCAGAGCCCCGAGCAGTTCTGCTTCCTGTAGACGAGACTGTTCCAACTGAGTTCGCAGCCCACTCACAAACTCCTCTGTATACTACAGACAGAAAGACAAAATGGATTGAAACACTGGTGAGTGCAGAGAAGGTTATAATGGCTGCCATTACATCAGAGTATATCAGATATAAGGATTTTGAACACAACAAAATGGGTTAACTGTACAAAAAGGGCATTTCTTTATACAGCACAACAGTAGGGTTCAGGAAGTAAAAATCCCAATCATTTTATGCACAGAAAAAACGATAAACCTTTTAAGACAGCTCTGACATAAAAAAAAAAGGAGAGATCATCATTGGGAGAGTTCCCGAAAACAGATATTCCTTGGATCCATCAATCAGAAGAAAGTGTTAACATAGAAACAAGAACCACGCAAAAAGAGCTGAGCAGTGCCCTCCTGCTCCCATGTAGCATAACAAATGATGTTTATTTGTATATATTTTAATATTTTGCGATAAACTTTTATATAATGCAGTTTATCGGGCTAGGCAATATGATGATATCGTGGCAATACCGTGTAAAGCTTTTGCTAAATCGTGTATATGTAAATATATTTGCGCAAGCCTGCTTAAATTTATAGACGCATTAGAGCGACTAAGAAACGTGCAGGAATAAAAAAGCACAGGATGTGCTTGATGTTAAATGAAGCACAATAAGCCCCGAAAAATTAACTCAATGTGGTACTCGCGTCTTAAGCGCTCCCACAGAAAGCTGCTTCTCACACAGCATGTCAGTTCAGTTCTCTTTGACGATGAATTTTTGAACGGCCAAATACACACACAATTATGTCAAAATGCCTGTCTCGTTTGTCAAATACATTTGATCCGTGCATTAGGGCTTAAAGTGACAGCGGCCTATTATAACTGTGCTGCCGTCCTTTTCATTAAACCACAAAAGACAGAAAATCACTCACTGCTCTTGACTGAATAACTTTTGTAGCTTTAATAAGAATCAGAGTATATTTCCTGCGGTGATGACAATGTTGTGTTTTCTTTTCTTTTAAAATCTATTATTATTTTTTTTGTGGTATTTCTTACTTGCATGCTACTTTTAAATAGTACAGTACTTTAAAAATGTAGGATTGCTTATTATATCGTGCGTCCTATTGTTTGTAATGTGTTGTGTTTGTTCACTCCTACGTCAAAGTCAATAGCGTGCAGTCGTTTTTTGATTCAGTTACATCTTGGGATACATAGTTCATTATCTCATATACAGTAAGACATTAAGTATAAAGTCTTTTGTAATGTTCACAGATTTCAGTGCACAGATGTTTGATTTATGGATCAACTTTTTATTGAAGAAAGTTTTTTAAATCCCTATG
This sequence comes from Rhinichthys klamathensis goyatoka, assembly GCF_029890125.1. Classification (NCBI taxonomy): domain Eukaryota; kingdom Metazoa; phylum Chordata; class Actinopteri; order Cypriniformes; family Leuciscidae; genus Rhinichthys; species Rhinichthys klamathensis. The sequence continues at coordinate 906,070 of NW_026606612.1, forward strand.
GAGAAAAATTCTTTTGAATCCAAGGATACTGAAAAAGTGAACTATATACTCGGTGGAAGAATTTAGATTCTAATTGATATAATAATAATAAAACAAAAAACACTGGTGTTATATTTTACTAATATAACTGTTGTTACCATTCTATTAAAGTGATAAGACATCGAGGCTAAGTGTTAGTGCCTACATTTACTGTAACACATGGCCTCTAGACCATTATGTCATAAAATAACAATTTCAGCCTCTTTTGCATTTCAAAAGAAATTTAAGGTTATGTATGAAAAACAAACAGTCATTCTGTAAATGTCTACTCAGAGCAACAGATATGCTTCTGGAAATTTTTGATAATTTGTAGCATTATCGATCACTGTAGCGGCAGTGTTGATGTGAGTGTGCTTCTGCCTTGTCCTGTGTGCATATACTGTGGCCTACCAGAGGGGGCTGTGGCCTGCCCTGGAGACTTGTGTGAACACTAGTTCCCACGGACTTTTACTTCTGTTTTTCTTACCTCCCTCCAGGCTTCCAGTCACTTCATCATACCCGTATTACTCAGATGTGTCAATCGCATAAACTCTCGCTCATTCTACCTCGGTTTACTTATAAAGCACTAGTAGAAGGACTGGACTTTTAGCTAAAAACCAAATGTTTTCCTTTCCAGACAGCAAAGCGCAGCAGAAATGAACCTTTCACAAGAGAATACTAATGCTGCCAGAAATCCAGAATCCACTAATGACATTTCACCGAACGCTGATACTTGGAATTTAAAAATGAAATGATATAGGTGAATATGTGTGTGTGTGTTAAAAGAGGATGAGAAACATAGACCACAAATAACATTTCATGTCAACCACAGCGAGCCCCAGGTAATGAAACCAGATTCATCAGATTTAGGTCGAAAAGCAACATTAAAAACTCACCCTTAAACATACTAAATCCCTGTCAGATCTAAACTGTAGTGTTTTCTTTATTATAGCTATTAAGAAATTTAGATCTCTGTAAAAAAATTTCAATAACTGGTCTAAAATAAGAAATGTGTGAGAATTTTGAGGGTGAGTGCATGCAGATTTTTTTTTGCCAAATTAAAGAAAAAATGTCTTTAAGTAAATAAAACGACTGGGCGGCAACTTTTATCAACTGCAACATTACATGGTTTACAGTGAAATGTAAGAATTTTTAGAAGAAGATTTAAGAGACCATCAGAAGGTAATCCAAGATGTCGAAGTTTTTTTCCCTTCCAGAACTCCTTGTTGGTGATAAATATGAATATTCATCATTTGTATGAGTTCTAGAGAGCCAGAGACTGGCTAATTTCATAAACAACAAGTTAACAACAAGATTAGCTGGTAGGTGCACATGGTACACTAGTTCTGTTGAGATCAGCACCGCTATGGGATGGTGGTCAATTCTGAGTGTAACACAGGAAAATACATATGACCAGAGAGTGTTGCTCTGAGTGTGAAACATGTCAGGCTCACACTCAACATGACACACACCACACCCCGACATCTTCTCACACATGCCTTTCACTCACACTTAAATGAAAAAAAAAAACACTTCAGAAATTCCCCGTTAGAAAGCGATGCTTTAGCATCCATTCTTCTAATTTGTGAGGATGACGACAGTTTTTAAAATGTAATGATGGGTTCAAACAGTCAACTTAGTAATAAGAAGTCATTTTCATAAATCGTACCAGGATATAATCTCTGAACTATCAGTGTCCCAGTTCAGGGTAATTCTGCTGTGCGAAAGCAGATCTTTTGACTAAGAATAGCCTGCAGCCTTGTGTACAGCGAACATAATGATGGTTTAAAAATATTAAAAGCCTGTTCATATGGCATGGGACTTTGTTCAGTTTTCCGGTAAACAGCATGATCTCACACTGCCACTGTATAAAAGAGAGAATCTTTCTAATTCAATAGTAGGTACCTTCAAAAGGCTGAAGCTAAACTTAGTAATAGACCTTTTTGTTGTTTTCGGGCAATGGATGTGATTAAGTCTGTTTCACACTGCAAGTGTAAGCAGTGAGAAAGAATAACTGGATTGACAAGCCTGCGTTGCAGTGCTTTCACACAGACAGCATTTCAGAGCTGTGTTGCTATACATTGGGTAACTCCATTGCTTTTTCCCCCCTAATTAATGGACATACATTTTAAAATGGTTAATGCAAACTTATGTAATCTGCCTAAATCATCTATATTCAATTAGAATTTCTGAATAGAAAGTGCTCTTGGTGTGTCTGTCATGTTTTGTGCAAGTTCCACAAGCAGTGGCAGACATCTTTTTTTTTTAAATGATGGGTGATCAATTCACTCCAGTCATTTTATGTAGCTTCATAAACGCCTATTTTTAAAAAGACTTTGAATAAAAAGTTTTTTGTAGCATTTTTATCTATATTTCTTGCTGAGGTCAGCTGAGTGCAGCAAAAATAGGCTCAGAACCGTAACTGAACTTGTAGCTAGGCATCTGCTGTTACCTTGTGTTGCTGAAGTTCACGTATGGTGTCCTGAGCTTTTTCCAGACTCTCACTGGCTGTATAACACTGCTGCCGAACCACAGCCAGTTCACGCTTGATAACGTAGTTCTCCTCTGCCTCCTGGGCTCGTGTCACCTGACCCTGAGAGAAGAGAAATGGAGTAAGTCTCTTCTTTGGAGATGTGTCTCTATACTTCAGGGTTAAGGGAAGATAAGTATGGCATTCCAGTCAAGGTAATGAGAGGGGCTACATGCAATGATACCTCTGTGTCATAAAACCAAAGAAGAAATCGGATCAATTCAAGAATCAAAAGAATCCCACTGAATTTTGAAATGTAATGAATCACATGATAAAATATGAAAAATGCCACCAGACCTAATACGGAGCCCTGATGCACACCTATGCTTCCACATCCCACATGCACGGCTACACTGCCGATATAGAGTGTCAGGGTTAACCTTCACTTGGAGCACTTCTGGGACATTATTCCAGTCATACAGACAAATGTGCTGTCAAGGCAGTGATGGGAAACACAGAAAAACAAATAACCATTTTTCATGCAACAGGCCCATTCTCAGAATAGTGTGGATGTGACAGTGCAGGGGCAGGAAAAGGAGTGCATTATAGTAGGAACCGTGGAAGGTTGAAGAGAAGAAGCATGTGATTGAGCAATGAGAGGAGGAAAGGAAGGAGAGATTAGTGTGCAGCTGGCTTGACAGTACTGTACCTGAATCAACCTGTCTGCTAATGCAGCACTCTCCTACAACACCACAAGAGAGGAGGAAGAAAAAAGAAAGAAAGGATACAGAGGGAGGAAAGATAAGGTTGGAAATAGGGAGAGAAAGAACAGGAAAAACGGAAGGAAACAGAGGATGAGAAAAAAGACGTTAGATATAGACAGACACACATGAAGAGAAGAAAAGGGAACATTTAAAAAAAGTTACGTAGGAAAAAACAAGTAGAGAAAGTTCGTAAAAGTATACAAGTGAGTACAACGAAATGAGTTTGTTTATGGTGAAAATAGTGGGGAAGAAATTTCAACAGAGGAAAGCAGAGAAAAATAAGAGAGATAAGACTTTAAAAATGTACCATCAAAAAGGAGACAATACAGCTGAGCCTCTCACATAATAAAGATATATACACTGTTTACTCAAACACAAACTAATCAGGGCTATTTTAGGTTCATGCATATCAGTTAGAAGATAGAAACCATCTCACTTTCTCCAGTGTCTCTATTCTCTGCTTCAGTAGTCTATTTTCTGTGCGTAGTCTCTGTTAAAATGAAAGGGATTTTTAAAAATGTATTTTATTCAAAAAGCAAATACATAAAATAAAATGATATAAAAATAGTTAACATTTTACCTAATATTTTATTTTACCAAAAATATGTTGAATAGTTTTATTTAACAATAACAACATTGTAGTTAACACATGCTATTAATTAAATATGTGTAACAGCATTATCACATTTGAGCACAGTGGAGCACTTATTTTATGAGTAAATGATGGAGAACTCTTTATGGATATTTTATTTATAATTCAAACCCAGATGGGGAACTAAACAAAAGTAAAGTCATACATTCATTGTATAATAAAATGTAATTCTTAATTAAGTTAGTAAAATATCACTGGGTAAAACATGCGCATACAAATGCAATCTACATGTTATTCAAAAACTTGCACCAAATTCAGGTTTACAAACCTTAATTTCAATCTGTTCTTCCATCTCTTTGTTCTTAATGGTGGTGTATTCTTTTTCTAATCTGTGAATGAAAATCAACAATCGAATCTAGAGAAGAACCAAATCTTTGTTTTTATCATCATAATAATATCTCAGTATCATGGACTATATAATAATCATACTTAATGTGGAAGCTCAATTTACTTTTTACTCTCAAATCACTCACTTTTTCATTCTTTTGGGATTGTATTTGACCTGATAGGCCCGTAGTACAAGTTTATCCGGGCAGCTATCAAACTGATGTGGAATCACCTTCTGAAAGTGCTGTGGTGAGAATATTAAACGAACATCAGTTAAAGTATTGTCCAAGTATAACATATTGATGTACATAACAGAGATGATCTTCTCCTAACCTGTGACATTCCTTCCATGTCTAGCTGTATGAGGTCTGTCTGGTTGTACTGCAATATCGCTATTCCAACTCGGAATATGATCTCCAAACCCTGAAAAAACATCACACAGTATTCATACAATCACAGACTAAAAACTGTAACAAATATCGATATCTGATATTTTCATGTCTCGAATAGGTTTTTACAACCCCCCAGATGCATTCACTCCTTTAAAAAGCCTGAAAACATGCACACATATCATGCACATGATATTGCTGTTCTATCACTGACTTTACTCTTGCCATATTATTGACTTTAACAATACTATGTTATACTAAAGCATTTTCTTTGCACGTTTAGTCTGATTAAGACACAATGCAATCCTACAACAACCATTTTTCCTTTTGAGAAGGTCCCTAGACGTAAGTTTTTCAGATTTTGTTAACTTCCAGGAACATTGTGTTCATAAAGCACACAGCCAAGTCAGTAACATGCATGGACACACACACACACACACACACACACACACACACACACACACACACACACACACACACACACACATAGTGTCTTGTGTCCATACCTCATACATAAAGATGTCAAAGATACGTGTAGCTATTGGCAGGGGCAGGAAGGTGAGGAAGAGAGTGAGGAACCAGGACGAGGCGTACATAGATGTATGGAAACTCTGAGAACGGAAATGAACGTTCAGCTCTGGCAACTGCTCCTGATCACAGAGATGAAAACATGGAAGAGATACAAGAAAAAAGTCTGGTGAATGATACTAGACAAACGTACTTATGAGAAGAAATTGAATTGATTCTTAGTCTCGACTCTGTTTATGTACTATATCTGTTGCCTCCTTGTGGACAAACATGGCATTACTCCAGACATCTTGGCATGCAGTATACTATATAATAAGAGAGATTTGAAATCACCTCACTGGAAAAATTGCAACTATAAATAAGATTTAAACCACGTTCCCCTTTTAAGCCAATCATATATTGGCCCATATATTGGTGACAATCAAGACATTTATAATCTTACAAGAGTTACCAAGTAAAGCTGAAAAAATGTATCACGGTTTCCACAAAAACATTAATGAACTGTTTTGAACATTGATGGGTCGCATCAGCATATTAGAATATATCATATCGAATCATACTGAAGACTGGATCAACTGAAAATTCAGATTTCCCATCACATGAATAAATTACATTTTAAAATATATTCACATATAAAACACTTATTTCAAATTCCAATAATATTTCACAATATTACTGTTTTTGCAGTATGTTTAATCAAATAAATGCAGCTCAGGTGAGCATAAGTGACTTCTTTGAAAAACATTTTTGACCCCAAACTTTTGAACCGTAGTGTACCTGTTGTAGAAGTCCCGTGACCCCTCTAATACAACAGTTCATTTTTGTCTGATACGTCTTTTTCCTATAATGCTCCCACAATATTATATGTATATATTAGCCTGAAATCTGGAAAGTGTTCTTCCTTACCTGTAGCAAGTGTTCAAACTGGTAGATGCACAGACCCAGCTCAGCCATGCTGGGTTTAAACAACTCTCTGAGCCTGTACTCCTGCATTAGTCTGACAAACACACAGAAAGCCTCCTCCTCCGGCATCTACAAACACACAATGAATTTGATCTATGCAAAGTTTGGCTCACAGACATTTCTTTACATTATTTGACTTCATTATGATATGCAAAACACAGAAGCAAACCTGCATAAGAAGCAACCCTACGATGAAGGCACTGCCCTGACAATAACCAACCTCACGATCCACCAGAGAATATGCCTGTGAGACAGAAACACACACACAAGTGATAGTTTGAAAAAAAAAAAACCTAATGAAAAACCCGTATGATTTTCTTTATTCCACATATCTCAAAATCTTCATGAAAATCGTATCTTAACAAAAGTGAATGTGAAGCCATACAAAATCTGTTTGTGGCGCTCTGTAATTTTTGAAGCCTAACATTCCCTGGTCACCACGGATTTTTACTGTATTGAAAAGAACAGCGTCAACATTCTGCTAAATTTCTTATTTTTGTATCTACAGAAGAAAGAAAGTCGTGCAGGTTTGGAATGACAGTGAATTATGACACTTTAAATTTTTGGGTGAACTACCCCTTTAACTTTTTTTGTTGTTGTTGTAATCAGTGTGAAAATTACTTTTTGTTCATTTTAAATTTTGTTTAATAAACCACCTCTTGCTCTTTTTCCTTGCTCTACAACGTCTCCACTTCCATCTGATCTGCTCTCTCCTTCTTTCATCACCCTTTCCATCTTTCTCACCTTCATAACATTAAAGAGAACTTCCTGTCCCAAGCTGTCCTGGCCTTTGAAGAAGTCGTGTTCGGGATATGTGCGGGCAATATCTCTGCGTATGAGTTTTTCACAGGGCGAGGACATCTTCAGGAGTTCAGAATACTGATTCTTCACTGGCATGTCAGTGGCATTACATAACAACTGCCAAACGATTGCTCGGAAATGATGAGGAATGCCTTTCCTTATAAGCTCCTGTAGAGAGAGGGAGGTTGAGGCAGAAAAAGAGATCAATGTACAAGTTTCAGATTCTTTAGTCTCAGAAACTAGCGTCTATGACGTGGGTCATTCACATTCTTAATGAAAGAAGGACTAATCAATCACCTTCAGAAGTTTGTCCTTCTTTCGTCTCCACTCATCCCACTCGTTGACGATGCGTCCCCACAGGATCCAAGTGTCTTCTTCCAGATGGGACAGGTTAGAGGACGCAGATGAGCTTGACACCAGAGAGGAGCCACTATTCCTCCGAGATCCACTCATTGAGCGCATGGATTTGGAATCTGCTTCTAGCAACCTGAATTCAGTACAATACACTGATATTAAGGTCTACAAATGGTAGTGCAGCCAAGGGGTTAAAGATCTGGGATGCTACTAATGTGCAAGTCCACATTTTCTGAAGAGACTCGATTGCTTTATATGATGAACAGATTGAATTTAGGCTTTTATTCACATATAAACATTGATCAGAAAACATAAACAGAAGCTCAATCAAACCTGCTTGACGTGCGAGAACAAACCTCATTGGTTCTTGCAGAAGCTCAAACGTGCTGCGTAACACGAGAGTGAACCTCATTGGTTCATGCAGAAGCTCAAACGTGTTGCGCAACACAAGAACAAACCTCATTGGTTCTTGCAGAAGCTCAAACGTGCTGCGTAACACGAGAGTGAACCTCATTGGTTCTTACAGAAGCTCAAACGTGCTGCGTAACACGAGAGTGAACCTCATTGGTTCTTGCAGAAGCTCAATCGCACTGCGTAACATGAGAATGAAGATCATTGGTTCATGCTGAAGCTCAAACGTGCTGCGTAACATGAGAATGAAGATCATTGGTTCATGCTGAAGCTCAAACGTGCTGCGTTACACAAGAATGAACCTCATTGGTTCTTGCAAAAGCTCAAATGTGTTGCGTAACACAAGAATGAACCTCATTGGTTCTTGCAGAAGCTCAAATGTGTTGCGTAACATGAGAATGAAGATCATTGGTTCTTGCTGAAGCTCAAACGTGCTGCGTAACACGAGAATGAACCTCATTGGTTCTTGCAGAAGCTCAAACGTGCTGCATAACACGAGAATGAACCAAATTGGTTCTTGCAGAAGCTCAAACGTGCTGCATAACACAAGAATGAACCTCATTGGTTCTTGCAGAAGCTCAAACGTGCTGCATAACACGAGAATGAACCAAATTGGTTCTTGCAGAAGCTCATACGTGCTGCATAACACGAGAATGAACCAAATTGGTTCTTGCAGAAGCTTAAACGTGCTGCGTAACACAAGAATGAACCTCATTGGTTCTTGCAAAAGCTCAAACGTGCTGCGTAACACGAGAGTGAACCTCATTGGTTCTTGCAGAAGCTCAAACGTGCTGCGTAACACGAGAGTGAACCTCATTGGTTCTTGCAGAAGCTCAAACGTGCTGCGTAACACGAGAGTGAACCTCATTGGTTCTTGCAGAAGCTCAAACGTGCTGCGTAACATGAGAATGAAGATCATTGGTTCATGCTGAAGCTCAAACGTGCTGCGTAACATGAGAATGAAGATCATTGGTTCATGCTGAAGCTCAAACGTGCTGCGTAACACAAGAATGAACCTCATTGGTTCTTGCAAAAGCTCAAATGTGTTGCGTAACACAAGAATGAACCTCATTGGTTCTTGCAGAAGCTCAAATGTGTTGCGTAACATGAGAATGAAGATCATTGGTTCTTGCTGAAGCTCAAACGTGCTGCGTAACACGAGAATGAACCTCATTGGTTCTTGCAGAAGCTCAAACGTGCTGCATAACACGAGAATGAACCAAATTGGTTCTTGCAGAAGCTCAAACGTGCTGCGTAACACAAGAATGAACCTCATTGGTTCTTGCAAAAGCTCAAACGTGCTGCGTAACACAAGAATGAACCTCATTGGTTCTTGCAGAAGCTCAAACGTGCTGCATAACACGAGAATGAACCAAATTGGTTCTTGCAGAAGCTCAAACGTGCTGCATAACACGAGAATGAACCAAATTGGTTCTTGCAGAAGCTCAAACGTGCTGCGTAACACAAGAATGAACCTCATTGGTTCTTGCAAAAGCTCAAACGTGCTGCGTAACACGAGAATGAACCTCATTGGTTCTTGCAGAAGCTCAAACGTGCTGCATAACACGAGAATGAACCAAATTGGTTCTTGCAGAAGCTCAAACGTGCTGCGTAACACAAGAATGAACCTCATTGGTTCTTGCAGAAGCTCAAACGTGCTGCGTAACACAAGAATGAACCAAATTGGTTCTTGCAGAAGCTCAAACGTGCTGCGTAACACAAGAATGAACCAAATTGGTTCTTGCAGAAGCTCAAACGTGCTGCGTAACACAAGAATGAACCTCATTGGTTCTTGCAGAAGCTCAAACGTGCTGCATAACACGAGAATGAACCAAATTGGTTCTTGCAGAAGCTCAAACGTGCTGCGTAACACAAGAATGAACCAAATTGGTTCTTGCAGAAGCTCAAACGTGCTGCGTAACACAAGAATGAACCAAATTGGTTCTTGCAGAAGCTCAAACGTGCTGCGTAACACAAGAATGAACCAAATTGGTTCTTGCAGAAGCTCAAACGTGCTGCGTAACACAAGAATGAACCTCATTGGTTCTTGCAGAAGCTCAAACGTGCTGCGTAACACGAGAATGAACCAAATTGGTTCTTGCAGAAGCTCAAACGTGCTGCGTAACACAAGAATGAACCAAATTGGTTCTTGCAGAAGCTCAAACGTGCTGCGTAACACAAGAGTGAACCAAATTGGTTCTTGCAGAAGCTCAAACGTGCTGCGTAACACAAGAATGAACCAAATTGGTTCTTGCAGAAGCTCAAACGTGCTGCGTAACACGAGAATGAACCTCATTGGTTCTTGCAGAAGCTCAAACGTGCTGCGTAACACAAGAATGAACCAAATTGGTTCTTGCAGAAGCTCAAACGTGCTGCGTAACACGAGAATGAACCTCATTGGTTCTTGCAGAAGCTCAAACGTGCTGCGTAACACAAGAATGAACCAAATTGGTTCTTGCAGAAGCTCAAACGTGCTGCGTAACACAAGAATGAACCAAATTGGTTCTTGCAGAAGCTCAAACGTGCTGCGTAACACGAGAATGAACCTCATTGGTTCTTGCAGAAGCTCAAACGTGCTGCGTAACACAAGAATGAACCAAATTGGTTCTTGCTGAAGCTCAAACGTGCTGCGTAACACGAGAATGAACCTCATTGGTTCTTGCAGAAGCTCAAACGTGCTGCATAACACGAGAATGAACCAAATTGGTTCTTGCAGAAGCTAAAACGTGCTGCGTAAGACGAGAATGAACCTCATTGGTTCTTGCAGAAGCTCAAACGTGCTGCATAACACGAGAATGAACCAAATTGGTTCTTGCAGAAGCTCAAACGTGCTGCGTAACACAAGAATGAACCAAATTGGTTCTTGCAGAAGCTCAAACGTGCTGCGTAACACAAGAATGAACCAAATTGGTTCTTGCAGAAGCTCAAACGTGCTGCGTAACACAAGAATGAACCTCATTGGTTCTTGCAGAAGCTCAAACGTGCTGCGTAACACAAGAATGAACCAAATTGGTTCTTGCAGAAGCTCAAACGTGCTGCGTAACACAAGAATGAACCAAATTGGTTCTTGCTGAAGCTCAAACGTGCTGCGTAACACGAGAATGAACCTCATTGGTTCTTGCAGAAGCTCAAACGTGTTGCGTAACACGAGAATGAACCTCATTGGTTCTTGCAGAAGCTCAAACGTGTTGCGTAACACGAGAATGAACCTCATTGGTTCTTGCAGAAGCTCAAACGTGTTGCGTAACACGAGAATGAACCTCATTGGTTCTTGCAGAAGCTCAAACGTGTTGCGTAACAAGAGAATGAACCTCATTGGTTCTTGCAGAAGCTCAAACGTGTTGCGTAACAAGAGAATGAACCTCATTGGTTCTTGCAGAAGCTCAAACGTGCTGCGTAACACGAGAATGAACCTCATTGGTTCTTGCTGAAGCTCAAACGTGCTGCGTAACACGAGAATGAACCTCATTGGTTATTGCAGAAGCTCAAACGTGTTGCGTAACACGAGAATGAACCTCATTGGTTCTTGCAGAAGCTCAAACGTGTTGCGTAACACGAGAAAGAACCTCATTGGTTCTTGCAGAAGCTCAAACGTGTTGCGTAACACGAGAATGAACCTCATTGGTTCTTGCAGAAGCTCAAACGTTCTGCATAACACGAGAATGAACCTCATTGGTTCTTGCAGAAGCTCAAACGGTTTGCGTAACAAGAGAATGAACCTCATTGGTTCTTGCAGAAGCTCAAACGTGTTGCGAAAAACACGAGAATGAACCTCATTGGTTCTTGCAGAAGCTCAAACGTGTTGCGTAACAAGAGAATGAACCTCATTGGTTCTTGCAGAAGCTCAAACGTGTTGCGAAAAACACGAGAATGAACCTCATTGGTTCTTGCTGAAGCTCAAACGTGGTGCGTAACACGAGAATGAACCTCATTGGTTCTTGCAGAAGCTCAAACGTGCTGCGTAACACGAGAATGAACCTCATTGGTTCTTGCTGAAGCTCAAACGTTCTGCATAACACGAGAATGAACCTCATTGGTTCTTGCTGAAGCTCAAACGTGCTGCATAACACGAGAATGAACCTCATTGGTTCTTGCAGAAGCTCAAACGTGTTGCGTAACATGAGAATGAACCTCATTGGTTCTTGCAGAAGCTCAAACGTGCTGCGTAACACGAGAATGAATCTCATTGGTTCTTGCAGAAGCTCAAACGTGTTGCGTAACAAGAGAGTGAACCTCATTGGTTCTTGCAGAAGCTCAAACGTGCTGCATAACACGAGAATGAACCTCATTGGTTCTTGCAGAAGCTCAAACGTTCTGCATAACACGAGAATGAACCTCATTGGTTCTTGCAGAAGCTCAAACGTTCTGCATAACACGAGAATGAACCTCATTGGTTCTTGCAGAAGCTCAAACGTTCTGCGTAACACGAGAATGAACCTCATTGGTTCTTGCAGAAGCTCAAACGTGCTGCGTAACACAAGAATGAACCTCATTGGTTCTTGCAGAAGCTCAAACGTGCTGCATAACACGAGAATGAACCTCATTGGTTCTTGCAGAAGCTCAAACGTGCTGCGTAACACGAGAATGAACCTCATTGGTTCTTGCAGAAGCTCAAACGTGTTGCGTAACAAGAGAATGAACCTCATTGGTTCTTGCAGAAGCTCAAACGTGTTGCGTAACAAGAGAATGAACCTCATTGGTTCTTGCAGAAGCTCAAACGTGTTGCGAAAAACACGAGAATGAACCTCATTGGTTCTTGCTGAAGCTCAAACGTGCTGCGTAACACGAGAATAAACCTCATTGGTTCTTGCTGAAGCTCAAACGTGCTGCATAACACGAGAATGAACCTCATTGGTTCTTGCAGAAGCTCAAACGTGTTGCGTAACAAGAGAATGAACCTCATTGGTTCTTGCAGAAGCTCAAACGTGTTGCCTAACAAGAGAATGAACCTCATTGGTTCTTGCAGAAGCTCAAACGTGTTGCGAAAAACACGAGAATGAACCTCATTGGTTCTTGCTGAAGCTCAAACGTGCTGCGTAACACGAGAATAAACCTCATTGGTTCTTGCTGAAGCTCAAACGTGCTGCATAACATGAGAATGAACCTCATTGGTTCTTGCAGAAGCTCAAACGTGCTGCGTAACACGAGAATGAATCTCATTGGTTCTTGCAGAAGCTCAAACGTGTTGCGTAACAAGAGAGTGAACCTCATTGGTTCTTGCAGAAGCTCAAACGTGCTGCATAACACGAGAATGAACCTCATTGGTTCTTGCAGAAGCTCAAACGTTCTGCATAACACGAGAATGAACCTCATTGGTTCTTGCAGAAGCTCAAACGTTCTGCATAACACGAGAATGAACCTCATTGGTTCTTGCAGAAGCTCAAACGTTCTGCGTAACACGAGAATGAACCTCATTGGTTCTTGCAGAAGCTCAAACGTGCTGCGTAACACAAGAATGAACCTCATTGGTTCTTGCAGAAGCTCAAACGTGCTGCATAACACGAGAATGAACCTCATTGGTTCTTGCAGAAGCTCAAACGTGCTGCGTAACACGAGAATGAACCTCATTGGTTCTTGCAGAAGCTCAAACGTGTTGCGTAACAAGAGAATGAACCTCATTGGTTCTTGCAGAAGCTCAAACGTGTTGCGTAACAAGAGAATGAACCTCATTGGTTCTTGCAGAAGCTCAAACGTGTTGCGAAAAACACGAGAATGAACCTCATTGGTTCTTGCTGAAGCTCAAACGTGCTGCGTAACACGAGAATAAACCTCATTGGTTCTTGCTGAAGCTCAAACGTGCTGCATAACACGAGAATGAACCTCATTGGTTCTTGCAGAAGCTCAAACGTGCTGCGTAACACGAGAATGAACCTCATTGGTTCTTGCAGAAGCTCAAACGTGTTGCGTAACATGAGAATGAACCTCATTGGTTCTTGCAGAAGCTCAAACGTGTTGCGTAACAAGAGAATGAATCCCATTGGTTCTTGCAGAAGCTCAAACGTTCTGCATAACACGAGAATGAACCTCATTGGTTCTTGCAGAAGCTCAAACGTGTTGCGTAACATGAGAATGAACCTCATTGGTTCTTGCAGAAGCTCAAACGTGTTGCGTAACACGAGAATGAATCCCATTGGTTCTTGCAGAAGCTCAAACGTTCTGCGTAACACGAGAATGAACCTCATTGGTTCTTGCAGAAGCTCAAACGTGCTGCGTAACACGAGAATGAACCTCATTGGTTCTTGCAGAAGCTCAAACGTGTTGCGTAACATGAGAATGAACCTCATTGGTTCTTGCAGAAGCTCAAACGTGTTGCGTAACAAGAGAATGAATCCCATTGGTTCTTGCAGAAGCTCAAACGTGCTGCGTAACACGAGAATGAACCTCATTGGTTCTTGCAGAAGCTCAAACGTGTTGCGTAACATGAGAATGAACCTCATTGGTTCTTGCAGAAGCTCAAACGTGTTGCGTAACACGAGAATGAATCCCATTGGTTCTTGCAGAAGCTCAAACGTTCTGCATAACACGAGAATGAACCTCATTGGTTCTTGCAGAAGCTCAAACGTGTTGCGTAACAAGAGAATGAACCTCATTGGTTCTTGCAGAAGCTCAAACGTTCTGCATAACACGAGAATGAACCTCATTGGTTCTTGCAGAAGCTCAAACGTGCTGCATAACACGAGAATGAACCTCATTGGTTCTTGCAGAAGCTCAAACGTTCTGCATAACACGAGAATGAACCTCATTGGTTCTTGCAGAAGCTCAAACGTTCTGCATAACACGAGAATGAACCTCATTGGTTCTTGCAGAAGCTCAAACGTGCTGCGTAACACAAGAATGAACCTCATTGGTTCTTGCAGAAGCTCAAACGTGCTGCGTAACACAAGAATGAACCTCATTGGTTCTTGCAGAAGCTCAAACGTGCTGCATAACACGAGAATGAACCTCATTGGTTCTTGCAGAAGCTCAAACGTGTTGCGTAACATGAGAATGAACCTCATTGCTTCTCGCACGTCAAGCGAACATGCTTGCGCTTCCGTTTACCATGACTGATGTGTACCTTGATGAATGTTTATATGTGAATAAAAGCCTAAATTCAATCTGTTCATCATAAAGAGATCGAGTCTCTTTAGAAAATTTTGGACTAAACCGATGATTCATATGGATTCGTTTTATGATGTCTTTATGAACTTTTTGAAGTGTCAAAGTGGTAGTTGCGTCTATGGAAGGACAGAAAGCTCTCAGATTTCATCAAAAAGATAATTATTAATGATTAATGACAGACTTTTTGGGTGAACAAACCCTTTAAAGTCCCTACTAATTTCTACAACGGTTGCTGCCTTCTAAAAGGTTCATTAAAGATCATTAAAGTTCCACATTCAGCAAGGTAACTGTTGCTATTGTCATTGCCAGGCAACCACCACAACTGATTAATAGCGAAAGGTTGTTACATATCAGCTGTTACAGGAAGAGAAGCCTGACTGCTACGAGTTTCACACTATGCTATTCGCAGGTCAAATGATAAACCACACACATAGCTTTCTGTCTCAAGCACGCACAGCATTCCCTTTGTAGAGGCTCTGGTACCTTCAGAGTGATGTCTTTCAAGTATGTGCACACGCACGCACATAGTGTGTTGCTCTTTGACTCAATTGACATTGTAGACACTTGCTCTTTGCAATTACCTCTGTGACTCATGTCGTTTCTATACAGGTTTGGAACAAAACTTTCTTTCTTCCATGAAACTCAAAATCAGATTTTCTTTTTTAAGAAAATCCTGGGCACAAAATATTCAATGAATGAGAAATTACAAAAAAGTACCATAGATGCATCACAAAAGTCAATAAGACTTTTCCTCAAAGCTATCACATGGCTTCGGGAGACTAATTTAGCATGTTGTATGGACTATTTTTAAGGTGCATTTTTGTCATTTTGGCACATAGCCTGGTTCTCATTCAAAGCGCAGCCAGGATAATATTGACCTTAAAATTCAGCTTTTGCATTCCAAGGCAGAAAGAAAATCATGTAAGTTTGAAGGGGAGTAAATAATGATGTCACTTTAAAAACTGTTTGCGTGTATGGTGCTCTTGTTCTACCTGTTCTGTTCCTCCAGTTTAGCCAGAAGCTCGAGCTCATCTGGACTGAGGTTCTCTGAGTCAGCAGGGGAGGCTGCCGGGCCGGAGAGCGCAGCATCATGGGAACTTGAGTCTGGACTGAGAACTGGGCTGCCAACAAAACGAGGGTCAGTTTCCAGTCCGGGAGGCGAGTTGAGGTCCTCCAGTTGAACAGAACCTGCCATCCCTCCCTCTCTCTCTGGGCTGCTGCTAGGGCTTGACATGATGGAGGAGTCCAGGACAAGAAAAGCTAAGCAGTGATGTGGGGACGTGGAAGGATGCTGCAGGGGTCTTACAAGATTGGCGCTGTGGACGTAGACAGGCCTCCTTGAAGACGTGTATATCAGGCCTGGGATAATCTGTGGAAATGAGATAAGTAAGATTATATATTGTAGTGCTGCTTAATTAATTGAAAAAATGATTGAGATTTTGATTATGGCTGCCGTGATTAACCAATTAATCACTCTGTGATTATGATGAGAGGTTCTCTAGAATTGTCTACAGAGCTTCAGACTGCGACTAAATGTTCGCATTTGTGAACATTTTTCCTGCCGGTGGGACCAGGGCCGGTTCTAGACATTAGGAGGCCCTAGGCAATATTCATGTTGGAGGCCCCCCACCCCCAATACAAAACTCTTGAAACAAATATGATTCCTAACCTTTTAATTTATACAGCATTTCATTTTAAATGTAGCATATTTTTACTTACACAGTACATAAGTTTGGACACATTACTATTTTTAATGTTTTTGAAAGAAGTCTCTTATGCTCACCAAGCCTGGATTTATTTGATCAAAAATACAGAAAAATATATATATAATTAAATATTTATATATTTTCCTATTTTATACTTTAAAATATATTTCTGTGATGCAAAGCTGAATTTAGTGTCACTTGATCCTTCAGAAAACTTTATAATATTCTGATTTATTATCAAATGTTAGAAATGGTGCTTAATATTTTTTTTTTTTAACCTGTGATACTTTTTTTCAGGATTTTTTTATTATTAAAAAGTTGTTTTCAAAAAGTCTTCACTATCACTTTTTATATTTAACACATCCTTGCTGAATATTCCTGTTTTTTTTTCTGTATTTTTGATCAAATAAATGCAGGCTTGTAGAGCATAATAAGAAACTTCTTACAAAAACTTTTAAAATAGTAATGGGTCCAGACTTTTTACCAGTAGGCTAATGTATGTACATATTAATCAAACTTTATCTAAGGTAATCTAGTTTTTGTTTAATGAAGATGCTATTTTTATTGTTGTTATTTAGGTGTTTTATTAAATTTATTCACAGTTCCAGAATACCACTTCAGGAGATGAACACAAAACAAGTGGAAGAGAAAGACACGATCGCTACTGATTAGAAAAAAAAATCTAAACTGATATTATTGGCGTGCTATGATGTCAGGGTATAATCTAATCAGCAGCAGAATTTAGAATATAGACCCATAGATATGAGATCCTTATTTAAAACATTTAAAAAGTTTGTAGTGTGTTGGCTTTTTAACTTTGAATACAAACGTCTTGTCTTTTACTTTTGTAGCTTTTTTAGTCACCTCCCAATGCGATGTTATTTATTGTACGTGCAAATTCAAAGCGTCGCGTCTTGGGCACGTTAATGACGCTCGCACTCTTTTAAACTCCTAATAAAGCGGTGAATGATTTTTCCAGAAATGCCGCTGATCTACAGTACAAGTTTATATTTAGAATACATTGCAATCACTCCAAAATAGATGACGACAACTCACACACCTGCATTACGAGCTGTGCTTCTTTGCGTGCCTATTTAGGCTTTTGCTTCGCAGCACATGATGGATGCGTCCGTTACACACACTTTCAGAAGCCTGCACCCGCTTTGAAACGGAAACATTAATTGGTTTAACTGCAGATGAGTGACAATTCAACAATATCCAATGAACAATGAGGCTAGTATTTCTGCCCGTCTGGTGGACTAGGGATGTTACGGTTATGGAGGCCCCTCCTCAAAGCCCGAGGCCCTAGGCAATCGCCTACTCTGCCTATAGCTAGCGCCGGCCCTGGGTGGGACTATATTTTGTTAGAGGTCGCACTGGTTCCACAACCAATAAGCAACACCATTTCTGTTGCATATGAGGATTAAGCATTAAAGGACAAACGTGACAAAAGTAGAACGAAACAGTAATTCTTGTTTGAACCGCACCACATAGACCATTTATCAGCTTGGCCCAAAAGACATCGCAGTGCTCACGGACCGATCTCGTTCATGCGACCATCCACTGAGAAGCGTTCGAAATACAAACTAGTACAAAATTGATACAAACTAGGGATGTACTCGAGTACTCTAATGTGACAGCAATGATCAATCATGAAAATGATTATCGCCGTGAATTTCTTTTTCTTTCTGCTTGGTTATTGCGGCCTTTTGGTCTGATTGGTTACTGTTAGGACAGCATGCCTTCCAGATTGGCAAAATAAAGTGAAACTATTGATTTGAAAGTGTGCAGTAATGCCTGGAATCACTTTGATCATGAAAATACAGTTCAGTGCAAGTTGTGCAGCACCAATCTGTCATACATAACATTATAATGAGAACACTATCATAGAAAAGCGGGAAGAGCGCATCAACAATGGGAGTAACACTTTCTAGCTATCACTATGGATGCACCGATATGAACATTTTGCCCGTTACCGATAACCAATAATTCTTTGGGCCCTATTTTAACGATATAAGCGCATGGTCTAAAGCGCACGCCGCAAGTGCACTTAGGGCGTGTCCGAATCCAATTTTGCTAGTTTAACGATGGGTAAAATGGTCGGCGTGCCCGGCGCATGGTCTAAAAGGGTTGTCCCTATTCTCTTAATGAGTAATGGGTGTGTTTTGGGCGTAACGTGCAATAAACCAATCAGAGTCTCCTCTCCCATTCCCTTTAAAAGCCAGTTGCGCTCGCGCCATGGTGAATTCGCAATTTACATGGAGGAATTTGCAAGCGGAAAAACTGAATGCTTCTCTAGCGAGGAAACGGATCTGCTCGTGCGCAAGATTAAAGCGCGGGAGCAGACCATCTACGAGACAAAGTGTACACGCGCTGTGCACCCGCCTATAGGCGCAAATTACTAACGAGTTCTTTAAATAACAGAACGCAATCTATTTGAGTAGCCTCAAAATAGCGACGCGCCAACAATGTGCCTGAACACACCTCGTTTTCAGACCAGCACGCCTGGGTGCACAAATGGGGGCAAATGCATTAGCTATTTAAACAACGTGGCGCAGGACGTGAAAATGATAACTGCGTCAGGCTGAAACTAGCAAAAAACACTTGCCTGGTGCTACATTGCGCCGGGTGTATGATAGGGCCCTTTATATTTGAAAGCCGATAACCGATATATTGGCAGATAAATCTAAATCCAATTTTTTTATGTAATTTTGATTACAAAAACAAAAGTCTCACCATTTTCCCAAGCACACAATTATAATGATGTTCTCATAATTTTATGTAGCCTATATGACAGACATGTTGCACTTAACTGTATTTTCCTTATTAAAAGTTCAAGCAATTCAAAAACATAATGGTTTAAAAACATAATTAAAAGTTCAAGCAATTCAAAAACATAATGGTGAACCATCTGAAGTGTCTCAGCTGAAGGAAATAATCTATTATTTATCGGCTTTAATATATCGGCCAAATTGTCTTATCTGGCCGATAACGATAACATTAAAAATGAACATATACTGGCCGATACCGATATGATGGCTAATATATCGTGCATCCCTCCCTAGCTAGCACGTGATTTTTGTGCAGATACAAGTTGTAAGGTTACATTTATGTTGTGTATGCAGGACATCTGATTAATCTCATTTAGGATGTTTTATAGAACTGGCTCAGTTTACTGGTGTTCATTCACTCTTTAGCTTCACCACATGCAGCTTTTCCTTTTAGATCGTTGGTTCTCACAAATACACAATAAAGTTTGTTTTTCTGAGGTGAGACTTTTTATTTCGTATTTCGTTGTCAAAGTAACTTTAGAATAATGACACTGACATATAGCCATCTGAATAGATGTCAACATCTCATCTGACAGCAGATACTGAATCAGGACAACACACACAATTTACTTAAACTGCGTCTGACAGAATACTAAACAGTTTTCACGCATGTCTTTCAAAATAAAAGTCTTGTATTAAAATGATGTATGCGGCCGACAAATGCAACCTCCCGAGAATGTGGCCTAAACTCAATGAAAAATTGTCAAAAATGCCCATCCCTAATACAAACCACAAATGTTTAGGAGACTTAATCTAGTTTAAAGCCAGAGGAAACTGTGCTGACATTCTCAACAGCAATGATGTGGAAAACAGGAGAAACATTGTTCCACAACGATCCAGTCAGAAGTATTTTCAATCCACAAATAACCAATGTTTACTGTAGTAAAACGGTAACCACAGTATAATTGCGGCAGATCTTCATGGGATGATATTCATATAATTTTATTAAATCATTAATGTACTCATGTATCAAATGTATTAAAGGTGAAATAATGTTTGTTTAATTAATTTTTTTAAATAATTTTTAAAAATAATTTAGCAGTTTTTGAGCATTGGTATTCATATTAATTATGTTTATAGACGACTGTTTTTCATAACAAATACCACAGAAACCATATGGTTATTTTTTTTACCATGGTAGTGACGTGCCATGCATGGTTTAACCTGTGGTTATCACGATCTACATACTGTATGTATGATACTATGGAATACAAATGGCTAAGTTTAATTGGAGTACAGCCTTAACTCAGTCAGAACATTTAACTTTTACTCTATAAAAATTTGGTTGCCATTTTTACAGATTTACAGTATTTGTTAGTGAAAATAAATGTCCGCATACTGCTACTGTTAACTAGCTGATGTCAA
This sequence comes from Rhinichthys klamathensis goyatoka, assembly GCF_029890125.1. Taxonomy (NCBI): domain Eukaryota; kingdom Metazoa; phylum Chordata; class Actinopteri; order Cypriniformes; family Leuciscidae; genus Rhinichthys; species Rhinichthys klamathensis. Next base: position 926,750 of record NW_026606612.1, read on the forward strand.
ATGTGCATTTCCCAGAGACAAAACATGTAATATTATTAATATTTTAAATACCCTTCCCCAATCTGTAGAACTTAGTGGCTCTGGTGGCACGGCTCTCAAAAACTAGTCAAGTTGTTACATGACACCTATTTCTCTGATTTCTGTCAGGTGGTAGGGACTGTAGTGTATGTGTACAGTGTAAATGTTTTGTATAGCATTACAACAATAAGCTATCTGTGCGTCTGCGTCCTATAACAAACCACACACAAACAGAGCATCTAAGCCACAGCCAAAACTTTATAAGAAAGAGAAAGAGAGAGAGAGAGGGGGGATGCAGGTTGGATTATAGAATGTATGCGGTTTGTAAAAAAATAGGAATGGATGGATGATACAGACATGAAATACATACATGCGTTTATAAATACATTACCAAAGACAGATAAATGCAGTGTGTTGTGTTCTCTCATGGGAACAATGAAATGAGTATTGTAAGCCTGTTTTGGGCTAGGAACAGAAACAAGCCCTATTCCTGTAGCCTCACATAGTCAGACATCTGACTAAACGGTAACAGGTTTGGTCTACACTGCATCGTATTCTGGACAAGAACCGCCCACTAGACAGGAAGAGACTGTCTGACCGATATAAACAACAGCTCATTTTGTTTGTATGTGCCATATCGTTATCGGACGATTTTTTATTTATAATGTTATTGTAATCGGCCCGATAAGAACATTTGGCCTATATATTACAGTCAATAAATAATGTATTCCTTCAGCTGAGACACTTCAGATGTGCACTGTTCTCCATGATGTTTTTGAATTCCTTGAAATATGGTTGGATACAGTCGGTCATATAGACTACATAAAATTATAATGAGAACATCATTATAATTGTGTGATTTGGACATGGCTTTAATCGTGAGACTTTTGTTTTTGAAATCAGGCTTTCAAAAATTATATAAAAATTTGGATTTAAATTTATCGGCCAATATATCAGTTATCGGCTTCCAAATATAAAGAATTATCGGTTATCGGTATCAGCCAAAATGTTCATATCGGTGCATCCCTACAGAATACTGATATGGAAAAAAATTAAATAATGCTGTGAAAGTCTCCATGGAATGGTTATACAGAAACCAGTGGAAAAAAGAGCAGAAATGTGTATATACTTTATAAATACTGATTATTTCATAGACATGGACATTATCGTGGATTATCTAATTAACCTACTACTTCGAGCCTTAAAGGGCTGGTATAATGCCCCTTTTTTACAATATGTAAAATAAGTCTCTGTTGTCCCCAGAGTGTGAATGTGAAGTTTTAGCTAAAAATACAGCATGTTAATGTTGTGCAGATTTGCCTTGCACAACATTAGGAGGATCAGGCCCTTCCTTACAGAGCATGCCACACAACTCCTCGTCCAAGCACTTGTTTTATCCAGACTGGACTATTGTAATGCTCTCCTGGCTGGTCTTCCAGCTTGCTCTGTCAAACCTCTACAATTGATTCAGAATGCTGCAGCCAGAGTAGTCTTCAATGAGCCGAAGAGAGCACACGTCACTCCTCTCCTTACACAATTGCACTGGTTGCCAGTTGCCGCTCGCATTAAATTCAAGGCACTGACGTTTGCCTACAGAACAACCACTGACACTGCTCCATCTTACCTAAACTCATTACTTCAGACTTATGTGCCATCCAGAAACCTGCGCTCTGCTAGCGAATGTCGTCTTGTGGTACCATCTCAAAGAGGCACAAAATCTCTTTCTCGGACCTTTACCATGGCTGTTCCCTGTTGGTGGAATGATCTGCCTAACTCAACCAGAGCTTCTGAGTCAGTAGCCACTTTCAAGAAACTGCTGAAGACATATCTTTTTCGGCAGCACTTGATTCAGTAGAATTAACACTTTCTCTTCTCTTCTATTCTATAAAAAAAAAAAAAAACTGCACTAAGATTAAACTGAGAGGGGTTATAGCACTTACGTATTGTTGTCCTACTGTTAGTCTAACTGCTTCTATTGTTCTCATTTGTAAGTCGCTTTGGATAAAAGCGTCTGCTAAATGAATAAATGTAAATGTAAATGTTAAAATTGTCCCTTTTTGAGGGTCAGTAAAAACGCGTCATTTCGTGTGTGTCCCTTTAAATGCGAATGAGCTGCTTCTACCGGCACAGAGGGCGAAGCTTCAGGAGCTTGTGTGTGTGTGTGTGTGTGTGTGTGTGTTAGCAGCTCCGATTACCTCATGCAGACAAGTACTAAAATGTCAGAAACTGTTCTGCCTTTTATGTTTAAACAGGAGTCAGACAATGATGGAGAGACTCAAGAAGAAGTGACAACATGTAGAATGCAACAGGACGTTTCTGAATGGTTAGTTGATGAATTTATGTTGCTGATGTGGAGTTAACTATCTTCCAGTCATTGATTAGCATATTATGTCATGATAATCTATAAAATCGCTTGTGTGGGAACTGTTGTAAGATGCCTACAGAGTGACATGCTATTGCATTTGTGTTGCATACTGTTTTGCATGTGAAAAGACGGATGCGACAGCTTGAGCAGACTCACAAATGTGCTCTACTACAACAAATCTTCCTCTTCTCAACATGGACTGCGTGTTCCCGGGGGCGGAGTTTATGTAAATTTTAGGGTTAGTGATGTCACTAACCAGGGAGGAATGTCATGTAGTCCCTACCAGCCGTTTGTTGTAGTCCTTAAAAAACTATTTCTTTAAAAGCAAATATCTCCCTTTGCTTTGAACTTTGAGCGTTGTAACTTTGCTGATGTTGTTTATGCTCAGACAGCAACATTACACACTAACTAAAGTTAGAAAAGTGAAATCATAATCAACCACCCCTTTAAAGGGGTCATCGGATGCCCATTTTCCACAAGTTGGTATGATTCTTTAGGGTCTTCATGTAAAGTTTGTAACATACTTTGGTTAAAATTCCTCAATGGCTGTGTAAAACAACGCCCTTTTTACCTCCTAAAAAACAGCTCTGTTCACAGCGACCCGTTTCGGTGCATGTCTCTTTAAATGATAATGAGCAACTGCTCACCCCACCCCTCTCTTCCATGGGGCAAGTCGACACAAGACCATAGACAGTAAAATAAATGGACACAGCGACCCCATAGACTTCAACAGAGAAAAGTGAAGTCAATTAGAAGCACTCACTTCCTGATGGCTGAGCGCACTGCGCAGGCTCAAACTGAGCTTGACGACATATATGTGACGTGAGCGACCTGTCTGACAGTTGTAAGTCTTCTAGTAGCTGTGCCAAGAGGAATCTGAATCATTCCCTTCCGACTCGTCCAAAGACGGAGAGCGTGAGTAGGAGCTTTCATTGAGCTAGCAGCAGGAGCAACTTTATGGGCCCTATCTTGCACCCAGCGCAATTGACTTTGTACACCGACGCATGTATCATTCGTATTTTGCACCCGTGCAAAGCGGACTTTTCCCTCCACAGACGCACGCCGGCAAACTAGGGAATGAACTTGCGCTCCCTGGGCGGTTCAGCGCAAAAAAGGAGCCGTGTTCCGGCGCAAACAATCCCTGGTGCTATTTTGCAGTTCCAGAAAACAATTGCGCCACTGACCAGAAAAAACCTAGTCTAAAGTCAGTGGCGTGTTGCGCGTACATTCAGATGCAATTTTAAGCGCGCATGCTTGGGCATAATACAGAGTGTGAACAACGCACATACACTGTAGATGATTCTCTCATCTACACAGATGCATTTTACTTTTTTGCAAATGATACATTATTATAAGGAAAAATATTAAAACACGAGGGAAATCATTGTTGTGTCCATGACGATGGGAAAAATAGGCATATTATATGCATGTTTAACCGAAGCTAATTTGGGTGGGTTTGTCCCATCCCAAATGTCACTTCTCTTTCTTTTACGGCCCTGACGAGAACATCGATCTCCTCGGCTGTGAACCGATTCTGAAGCTCGCCTGGTAAATGCGCCGTTATAATAGTATTGCGCCATGGAACAAGCGCACCTCGTTCATCATGCTCTTACAGGGAATGTGATATGACGCTCTTATTGGATTGTTTCCTGTTACGCCCAAACCACACCTATGAATAATGAAGCTACTTCAGACCAACCCCTTTTAGATTCATTTATCCCGCCGGTTAAATAGCAACAGTGCCGGGATCCGCCCACAAAGTTACTTGCGCTTTGCGCTTGACACTTGCGTTTTAGATCGTTAAAATAGGGCCCTATGACTCTCTATGGGCTTCTCCCTTGACTTTATGCCTCCACGTCCCCCCGATTGCCCGCGAGCTTCTCCTCCTGTCTATACGGTAATTTCTCTACTGTGCGACAGAGAGTCGCGTGGTGGTTATGATGCTATCATTAGCCTATTTTTACAAAAACTGCTTCTACGGGGCCATAACATAAGATACAAGGTAATGGAGCCTTTTATACATTGTCGTGTTTTTTTAGAAATAAAAAATGGACAAATGGAGTCTTTAAATGCCTCAGATGTAAAGTTATTCGCTTTACTCGAGTCAATGGAATGCTAACAGCAGGTGAAGGCTTGCTAGCCAATGGCGGCCCCCAGGGAGGCTTCAGTTTCCGGCTGGTGGATTAGCCCCTTGCACAAGACATGTAAAGTGCTGCCTTGGCAACCTGTCTTGGTGGACAGTATACAAATGGCCGAGGGTGAAATATGCTAATACGGGTAAAAGTCTGTCAGTGGTCGTGGGCGGAGCATGAGCAATATGACATCATATTGGTCAGAAAATCCAAACGGCTTGATTATTGAGAGTGTTTATGCTTGAATGGAGTGAATGGATTTTTTTCATTTTTGTGTCCGCACACTGCAAAGACACATTTATATGCAAACATCATATAAAGGTGAATTTTGCATCCGATGACCCCTTTAAAAAAAAAACCCCTCAAGTTTCTTTCCTTTCTTCAAGTTTGGGGTAGGTAAGATTTTTTTTATATTTTTGAAAGTCTCATCAAGGCTGGATTTCTTTGATAAAAATGCAGAAAAAACAGTAATATTGTGAAATGCTATTACAATTTAAAACAAGTGTTTTCTATTTGAATATATTTAAAAATGTAATGTGTTTCTCAGATATCAAAGCTAAATTTTCAGCATCATTATTGTTACATGCGTAGTGCGTACATTGTTACAGTGTTACATCCTCCTTTTGAAATCATTCTAATATGCTGATTTGGTGTTCAAGAAATATTTCTAAGCTTCCAAACATTTGAATATACAGTGATTGTTTTATTCTCAACAGTGCCCATATCAAACCAATACCTTGTAAACACAACTTTGTTTCTGGACTGATAAAAAAAAAACAAAAACACCCTGTCCTTGAAGTCAGCCAATCAGCATGCCAGACTGAAAAAGTACTTTCCGTTTTGAGTATAATACGCATCAGACAGTCGTTAAACGACTGTCAAGGCAGTCTGTGGGCTGACACTACTATTCCAATAGTTTGATACCTAGAAAACCAACATCCTGATAAAAAAAAAATGCCTTGAATTTGGACAAAAGTGCCTGCCAAAAGAATTTTTTTAGCCACCTTATGTGAAATTTTGTCTTATATGCGAGTGATTTACTCCCATTATGGAGTGTTGCAGTTGCATAAAATGTCAAATGTAAATGCCCAAAACATGCAATAGGCATTTTCTTCTACCATACGCAAACATAAAAACAGCTCATTCTACCATAATGAAGAATGAAATAGAAAACAGAAAGATAACCCACAGCTATAAATAAAGTCCAAGATGAAACCTTTTTAAACAAACTAAACACACGCACTGTGGACAATGGCAGTATTCACATCAGAGGAGCAACCCAATCAAAAGAACCATTAACAAGCGCATGAATCCAAACCCCCCCCCCCCCCCCAAGAAAACACACAAACACACACTCATCTCCGGCCAGTCGACGCAGTGCAGTCACAACCAAACACAACAGCAATGTCCTGAATCTAGTAGTATATCTGTGTAAGGCAGCAGGAATGCAGAGGCAGTCAAAAAATATGATTTGAAAATTAGATAGATACGATTAAGATAATAAGATAAATAAATCAAGATTAGAAGAGTTTATTGCCATCATCATCATCATCATTGTGATTTTTTGTATTCAGCATCTGCTCCTCATTCCATTTTAAAGCTGAGTCATTTTTCGGATGATAAAATAACAAATGTTGACAAATTGCATTTCCTTTTTTGAAATTGTACCCTTCACCTTTAAATTCCAGCAGCTGGCCCCTAAAGAGAAAAATGCAACATCTATGTAGCACAACCACACTGCAGATCTACAGCAAGCCACAACAACATCTTTCATATTCAAAGTCAATGCTATGAGGACCTCAGCGGATTTCAGGATGACCACGACAATCTTTCTCAGATATTAAAGAAAGCTGTCAAAACAGCATTAAAATATCACTGATTCATTCTCATTGAAACATTTAAGATTGTCTCCAGTTCAGCCTTTGACCTTTCAAAATGTATTTGAACCATACAAATTTACACTGAGAAAGTTAAAAAAAGAATGGCCACAGGAAACAATGAGAGAGATGCAAAGGCCTAGTCGCCTTGGTAATGGCATAGAAAAACTAAATCTGTGTGTGTGTGTGTGTGTTTCTTAATCACTGAATACAATAACACCACTGTGTGTTTGCTGCATCTGTCGCTTTCTCCTGATGAGCAGCGTAAGTGTGGTTATTGTAGCTCTTAGCACAGTGTCAATCACACACACCCCTCTCCCAAACACACTATCAAACCAAACCTCCAAACCTCAATCTCTCTGTCGGTACAATCACCTACATTCTTCATCGACACCCTGTCTGTCACACAGTGTCTAAAACTTATTTTTGCCATTCCAGTGGCTACTGTCCTGAAAAAAATTCATATTTACATTATTTTATATACTACCATTCAAAGGTTTGCGGTCAGTACGAATTTTTGGGATTAAAAAAAAAAACTTTTAATCAGCAAGGTTGCATTAAATTTATTAAAAGTGGCTATAAGGATTGTTTTTCAATTACATTTCAAATAAATCCTGAATATTTTGAGCTTTCTATTCATCAAAGAATCTTGCAAAAATATATTAAGGTTTTGACAAAAATATTAAAGGACAATTCCGGCACAAAATGAACCTAAGGGTTAATAACACATGGGTACTGAGTCGACCGTTCTCTGGGATGTGTTTTCATGATAATCGAATGTACCCAGTTTTAGCTCGAACCACTGATTAGCTTATAATGCTAGTATATAGGGCATAGAGTAAGTAAAAATAAAGTTAATACCGCACTAACAAGGCTCAAAATAGCTCCACACTAACACGGTAGCATAATGAGGGTCCCTACATGTAATATTTCACAATAATCTCAACATTTAAGATATAATGCTCTTGAAGGAAATGCTATAAATATACTAGGGAAAGACTTTATTTCAGTGTCAGTGTGGATAAAGCATAAATTAAACGACAACTTTTTTTAAACCATTGCCGAAGCAGAAATACATGATTTGTCACATATTATTAACTTACCATTGAAACATGTCTGATAATGAGATAGCTGAGCAGATTTCGTCAGGTCATCTCAACATGGCAGCCAATAATAATAGGCCATGTAATCTCACATGTGAGTGGACAGCATTTTAAAAATGCTTGTCAAAAGGGCTACATTTCCAAAAGTATAAAACTCTTTATAAAGTGCAATATTCTGGGATCTTTATGAAGTTAAGAGGATCACAAAAGTAACGCACACACACCTAAACACACAAAGCTCTAAAGAAAGACATGGCAGAACAAAACGTGTCATGGCTTATAGGCGTGGTGGACTGTGTGACTCAAACATCCCACAATAGCTTTAGCTTCATTCTGGAGCTCCTCTGCCCTGTGTGACATTCCACGATCATTGAGCTCATAGAGACGCACAAGAACACACCCTCTCCACCATTAACTGCCCTTCACAAAGGCATCTAATGAGTCACTCACAGACTACATGACATGACTGAAGGGCTGACACAGTCTTTTAGGGTGGACTATCAAGTATAATAAATATGATCTTCAATATGATCAGTTAATCTAGGCATAAAATGTTTGATCATTGCAATTATAAGAGGAATAATTGCATTACATGTATGATCTCTTGTTACACAAATCTTTCAACTGGTTTACGCAACCAAGGAGGGACGATACTGCATAAACACAATGGCTTACCAGGCAAGATCATGAGGGATAACTTGGCTCATCAGTTCTCAAAATGAGAAAACATATGCAGCTGAACTTTAATGCCAAGTAGAGATTAGTCTCAGCCTCAGACGTCACGCCCACGGACCGCTGGATGAACGTCTGATGCATATGCCACACTTAACTGGAAACACTTTGAGCGTTTCGAAGTCGTGATCTGATAGGTTGAACTCTACGGGATGTCCGGGAGACGTGTGTTGCGTTCTTTAATGGTCAAACAAAGATGCAGTGTCGCCAAACCCCCTCATGGAAGAAGAACGCCGTCGTGTTGTTTACAACTGTGACAATGAGTGCTTATCAGGATCAACTAAACGCTGGAAGTATGAGAAGTATGTAAAGATCGCGTCATAGACTCTTTAAAATACGTCTAAGAGTTTTAAATACCGGTCTGTTATTGTAGGGACATTGACGTTACATTTCCACGCCCCTAAATATGACGCGGAACAAAATTAACTGTGATTGGTTGCTTTACATGTCAGTCAAAAGGCTTTTGGGCGGTCCTTGGCCAATGAAAGTCCAGACCTTCTGCCGTCAGTCTGAAGGTCTGGCTATACGAGACTAAGTAGAGATCATAAACAAGAATATTCTTATTCAGGGAGTCCTGATTAAGTATCATTTCCAGCAACAGGCCAGGTGTACAATATCCCTAAATTCAATTGCAGTTTATAATCATACAAAAAGCAGAAAGCACAATGTTCAGGTTATGTTGAGACACTAAATATAATGGTAGAAGAGGAGAAAACTGAGGAAATGTATTCTTATAAAGTGACGTTTTGAGATCATTTTGGTCAGAACTGGCCGCTTGTTTTGTGGGATCTGGCAATACAGTCTCAGGGTTCATTAAAAATATATTAATTTGTGTTTCGAAGATTAACCAAGTTTGGAACATCATAATCCCTTTGAATGTACTATAAAATGCTGTAACTTCTAAATAGGGATGATCCGATCAGGAATTTTGCAGCCGATACCAACTACCGATTGCTTGTCATCATGATCGGCCGATACCAATCCCAATCATCCCATTCAGCTTATTATAAGTGACATGTAAGCTCTCTGTCGATGGTCACTGTTAACCCCTTAAACCCTGAAGGCATTTTTTTAATGATTTCATGCGATTTCAAGTGGCATACTGAAAAGTAATGGCTTATAACTCTACAAAAAAATAAAAGGTATCATCAAGTACTTGGTATTCATTTGATAGAAATCTTTTCAAATTTGGAAGAAAATAGATTTTGATGTGTTACAACTGCTAAGTGTTACAACTGCTAAGAAAACCCCAGAAAAAAGATGCAATTTATTGATTTATTTCGTTATTATTCATATTCGTGCTTGACATGATGACTATTAGATAGTAAACAGTATATGACAGGTCTTAAAAACATGTTTGGGCTTGTTGACAATCATGTCAACAACTGCATCTGTCAATCATGTCAACTGCCTGTTCACAATCGTGTCAACTGCAAAATTGTGTGTTGATGTCTCAAAGCAAACAAAAGTTATGGCATTTGGGACCATTATAGCCTTTTTAACAAAAGCCCAAAACCTCTTCAAACAAGTGATCTGAGGGTTTTATGGCACTTTTCCACTGCATGGTACGGTTCGGTGCGGCTTCGTACGGCTCACTTTTTGGTGCTTTTCCAATGCATGGTACAGCTTGCTTAAATAGTACCACCTCGGTACCGATACTAAAATGTGACGTGTAAACACTGCAGATCACCGATTGGTCAGAGAGAATTGTCACTACCAGCGTCATAGGATTTGCGAAACAAGACACCAAACCCGCTAGCAGCAACAGCCACCGCAGTATAATTTGTTCCCACAACTTTTTTAAACGACTTGCTTTAAACGACTGTCACACGCAACTTGAAAAAGGAAATGGCTGAATCGTGGTCAGTAGACGAGGTGCAGACGTTCATCTCGTTGGAAGCCGAGGAGCGGATGATGTCACGGCAGTAGGCGGCGCAACTATAACGATCAGTCTATAATACCACCCACTTTGAAGCGGTACTCACTGCAGTGGAAAAGCAAACCGAGCCAATTAAAGCGAGCCGAGCTGTGCCGTGAACAATAAAGCATAAATATATACATTTACACTCACCTAAAGGATTATTAGGAACACCATACTAATACTGTGTTTGACCCCCTTTCACCTTCAGAACTGCCTTAATTCTACGTGGCATTGATTCAACAAGGTGCTGAAAGCATTCTTTAGAAATGTTGGCCCATATTGATAGGATAGCATCTTGCAGTTGATGGAGATTTGTGGGATGCACATCCAGGGCACGAAGCTCCCGTTCCACCACATCCCAAAGATGCTCTATTGGGTTCAGATCTGGTGACTGTAGGGGCCATTTTAGTACAGTGAACTCATTGGGTCTCATTCATGAAACATTCGTAAATATACGAGTAAATATGCGAGTGATTTGCGCGTAAAGAGACCTTCCCGAAAACTCTTCTCCTGAGGCCATCCTTAAAAATATTTTGGTTTGCAGTAACAGCAAAAAAAAAAAAAAAAAGGGTCGGTAGGTAGGTCTATATATTTTTTTTTCAAGATTCAATGTAAAAAAAAAGGATAATTTTGGTCATGGTGATTAGGTCGGTATGAATTTAAACAAATTTGCATATCGTGACGTCACTGACTGGGTCTTCAACCCCCATGCCTTCGGGCGCACCATTGCGAACCTCATTCTGATACAGGTTATAGACCACAAACAATTTGAAATCTTTGTAAAAAAAAAAAACATATTTATTGCATTAATTCCAGCTGCATTCATTTGGGAAAAAATAGGCAGAATCAAAAGAAAAAAAGGAGCCACTAGATTTCAATGAAAGTGGATTTTCAGAGGGAAACAAATAAATTAAAATGACTAATCTCACCAGCGCCGCGCCGACCAATAAAACAGCGCGTTTGGCACCATTCGTTTACATTTGACCCATACTGTTACAAGCCCCCTTTCTGGTCTAGGGGCAGGAAAGGAGGGTAACAAAAAGTTGCAGGGAGAGAGTGAGAGATTTGACCCATAAACATCTGCTATTATTAACGGAAATCAGTGTGGTCAAATAGCTAGGCGCATTGTAGGAAACTATAGGCCGATTAAGTAGTCCTGACATATTATGGAATGGTCGATTTTCTTTTGTGCAATTTAGTACATTTCGGTATGGGATGTGCTGTTTTATTGGTCAGCGCGGCGCTGGTGAGATTAATTCGCGCCGCTCTGACCATTGGCTGGCGCAAGCAAACACTTCTCCTGCGCTGTCGAGTCTGTCGCGCTCGCGCGTCTCGGTCCATTGAGCCACGCAGATTACAAGTCAGCGCAGCGCGAACTCTGTAACACACCGCGCCGTTTCGTCCCCCTTTCGGTGTGTTTGGCTTCCCACACTTATGTGTGTTTGTTTGTCAGAGCCTGCAGTTGCTGTGTGACGCGCGTTCGCGGTGGGCATGTCATGACGGGCTCCGAGAAAAGGCCGTTAACATCGATTCCCTATTTGACCATTAAGAATTTCGAATAATGAGCGACTAAATGTAGGCTCATACAGACGTATTTCACAAGCAGCCGCGCCGCAGCCATCATCACCGAGCGCGAACCATTGACAGTGAATGAAACGAAGCGAACGCACAGGCCATAGTGTGACATGCGTAAACCAATGGTGTAAACATAATCATAATAGATGACGCCACGGGTTTTTATTTAAAAGAAAGAACGTAGCCTACGCAATTTATATTCACAATACTTACTATAATAAATGTATATTATTTTATTGCATTTGTATTAGTTGTTTGAAGAGTAAAAAAAAAATCGGTCGGTCTTAATGCAAGTTTACAACCGGCAAGTCGGTCGGACTAAAAGGGGAAAAAAATAAATAATTGGGTCGGTCCTAATTTGACAGGGTCGGTCGGGTTACGGCAAACAAGAATATTTTTAAGCATGGCCTGATTCACAAATACTTCGTAAACGTCGGATGTGATAGTGAAATGTGTGTGTGTGTTAATGAATTCCAATCAGTCGTAAATGGGATGCGCGTGCACGTTCATTCTCAATTACCATAAATCCCGCCCATTAAATCCGACTGACAACTATATATGGGCATCATATTATGACATGAATGCGAATGAAAAAATAATTCTCAGATGCAGAAATTGAAGTTTTATTATCAGAAGTTCATTCAAAACGCCACATTTTATTTTCAAGCGTAGCCTACATAGTGGCGTATCGGGTCCTAAAAAAAGGAAGCTTGGCAGCATATGGAGTTTCATCTGTTATCTATTAATCGAACATTCCCAGAAGTGAGAAGAAAATGGTTCGACATTAAGCTTGAGAGCAAAAAAAACGAATTAGTTCACTTCGGAAAAATAGTATTCAAACTGGAGAAGGACCACCACCGCAGATGCTATTACTGGCTCTCATGATAAGAAAAACCGTATGTAATTACTATATAATATTTTTTCAAATATTAGCTACATATTTGTTGAATAATAGCTACATATAGTGTTGTCAAAAAACTCGGTACTTCGGTACCAAGTCGGTACTAAAAAAAATGAACGGTTACGGTACCAGCTTTTCTAGGTACCGAGTACCGGGTTAATCCGGTTCTTGATGCGCGCTGTCTGAAAGGTGCAGAGTTGCGTCCTCTTCATAAAAACACTGAGACATGGCGACCGGCGGCGCTGCTAATGCGCTGGCTCTGAATCCACTTGTTGACAAGAAAGGAGGAAAGAGCCACATATGGAAATATGTTGAATTAGGCTAATGTCACGTTGCCATAAAGGGCCGTTCACACGTTCACATAGCACGTTTTTTGCGCGTGCAAATTTCAAATGTAGGCGCGCGGGAAGCGCGCTCATAATAGAAGCGACGTGCGAGCTTGTTTTTCCAGGCGCGTCACTGTTTATGGTTGCATAGCGGAGACACGCGAGAGAGAGCGCTTGTGGAGAGAAGGAGAAAGCGGTGCAAACTGCCCTCTCCGTGATGACGAGGAAGTATCAGCAAAGAATTAATTGATTTCTAGCCCTTGCATTAGAAATCAGCTACAGGGTTCTCAAGTTTTGAAGACAGGCAAGAGTGACATTTTTGGCAGTTTTGGATTAAATAAAAGTAGGCTACAGTTTAGTCAAATAAAACATGTTTTATCTCCTGTATAGTTTGGTAACACTACAATAAAATACCATTCATTAACATTACTTAATGTGTTAACATCAACACATTGTGTTCACTCAATGTGTTGATGTTAACACATTAAGTAATGTAATTAACATTAAGTAAATATTAAGTAATATATTTTTACAACATTAATTAATGTTTGTGAAAGTTATTTATTACAAACACTTGATTGTTCATGTTTGTTTACTTCATTCATTGTGCATTAAATAATGTTAACAGATAAAACTTTTGATTTAAAAAATGTATTAGTATATTTTTAAATTAACCCCAAGGAGAATAATTGCTACAGTATATAACTATGGTTTATTGTTAGGTCATTTTATCTAATGTTATCTAACAAATAGAATCTTATTGTAAAGTGTTTTTAATACTACAGTTTCCATCTTTGTAACTGTGATATACACTTTAATATATGTAAATTTTATCTAAATTAGGCTTTGGTACCGAAATTGGTACCGAGAACCGTGGATTTTCACTGGTATTGGTACCGAATACTGAAATTTTGGTACCGTGACAACACTAGCTACATATTTGTTGAATATGTAGCTACCCGATTAAGGTGAATTAAAATGCAGCCTTATTAATGAGCAAAACGTTCGGGTGTTAAGCGCACTATTTACGCGTGGCTGGGAGCAGGTGTAGATTTCTTGTGTACCAACTAACATTTGGAAAATACGAACATTTTAATGAATCCGAAAATTTACGCCAGAACCACTTTACACACGATTTACACAAAAATTCGTTCTGCTCGTGTTTCATGAATGAGACCCATTGTCATGTTCAAGAAACCAACTTGAAATAATTCGAGCTTTGTGACATGGTGCCTTATCCTGCTGGAAGTAGCCATCAGAGGATGAGTACATGGTAGCCATAAAGGGATGAACATGGTCAGAAACAATGCTCAGGTAGGCCGTGGCATTTAAACGATGCCCAATTGGCACTAAGGGGCCTAAAGTGTGCCAAGAAAACATCCCCCACAGCATTACACCACCACCACCAGCCTGCACAGTGGTAACAAGGCATGATAGATCCATGTTCTCATTCTGTTTACGCCAAATTCTGACTCTACCATCTGAATGTCTCAACAGAAATCGAGACTCATCAGACCAGGCAACATTTTTCCAGTCTTCAACTGTCCAATTTTGGTGAGCTCTTGCAAATTGTAGCCTCTTTTTCCTATTTGTAGTGGAGATGAGTGGTACCCGGTGGGGTCTTCTGCTGTTGTAGCCCATCCGCCTCAAGGTTGTGCGTGTTGTGGCTTCACAAAGGCTTTGCTGCATACCTCGGTAGTAACGAGTGGTTATTTCAGTCAAAGTTGCTCTTCTATCAGCTTGAATCAGTCGGCCCATTCTCCTCTGACCTCTAGCATCAACAAGGCATTTTCGCCCACAGGACTGCCGCATACTGGATGTTTTTCCCTTTTCACACCATTCTTTGTAAACCCTAGAAATGGTTGTGCGTGAAAATCCCAGTAACTGAGCAGATTGTGAAATACTCAGACCGGCCCGTCTGGCACCAACAACCATGCCACGCTCAAAATAGCTTAAATCACCTTTCTTTCCCATTCTGACATTCAGTTTGGAGTTCAGGAGATTGTCTTGACCAGGACCACACCCCTAAATGCATTAAAGCAACTGCCATGTGATTGGTTGATTAGATAATTGCATTAATGAGAAATTGAACAGGTGTTCCTAATAATCCTTTAGGTGAGTGTATAATAACATAGAATATAAGTAATATGATCCTGGTTGATGAGTGATGATCTTCCAGCGTTGTTTCAGCTGAGCAATCCCATTCTAGGGTACACGGTAAATCAAGACCTGTCGATCTGTAAGATTGATCCAATGCAAGCGTACTTCAGCTTTAAAACGGTGTCTGAATAGTCTCTATACATCATTCCATCATTCCCGAGATCCAGTTTCAATTGGTTGAACTTTCAAATGACATTGGAAAACACTGCGTCATGATCGTGACGCCAATCGGATCCCGGAAGTCCTATAGCTTCAGCCAAGCAGCATGTCATGTCACTCCGTGAGGATTTTATCACGATAGACGCATCATGTTATGCTGTTTGGGGGCTCAAGATAACCTGGTCTAAATAAAGATGGCCGATTTACTACGGTTCACTAATGTTTTGTGAAGTTACAAAGTAGAACGGGGCACAAAAGCCTCGTCTGCATAATGCTTACATGGGCATCAGAGGCAAATTTTTATGGTTTTACGTCATCAAATTGCGATTGGTTCGTGAGATCGGCCAAATTTAGTCATAGAATGTGATTATCAGCCGATCACTCAGAGTGTACTTAAAACTTCCTCCCCAGTCACCAAGTTCTTTTAGCACTTCATAATTCACATGACAACCGCCTTATTAGCTAAATTGCAAAAAAATTAGTAATATGGCGTTTGCCGGACAATAAATGGTTATGATGGGGCAATAACTTATAATATAATACAATAAAAAGTTCCTCATTTGTGCCTTGGAAATAACAGAACAGCTGCAAAATGTATAAATGTGAATGTAAATATAATACGAGTGTGATTACGAATTGTTGAAGAGAGAATCGCGATGCATCAAGAATTGTTTTTTTTTTCTCCCACCCCAAATGTTAAATAATCGTGGTTACCTGTGACTATGATATTTGTCACAATCAATCAGCCCTACAGGGGCCAAAGTGGTTTTGATTAAAATTAAATCAGGCAAAATAAAATCTACCATAACAATGACAACAACTACAGTCATAACAACAACAAAAACTTTTGAATGACACAGAAAATAAAATGAGGTTAATAAACAATTTAGATGGCAGAAAAAGAATAAGACATCTGCTGTGCAGCTGCAGTGAATTCAAATTAGTATGACTAAGTAAAACCCAACAAACAGCAGCAGCGGATGGAAACAGGAAAACGTAGGTACAGGCCCGTTATGATCGTCATGGTCAATGAGCCCCAGCTGCTCTCAAGCGAAGTCATCATCTCCCTGTCAGAGACACACTCAAAACCTTCAAAATACATGCAGGGTAAGCCCAGCCTTCACATTCGTGTGCTGTTTGAAATGATGACGTGAAGTTAGCCAGCAGCTGTAAACCAAGAGAAAGTGTGACAGTGCCAGAACACTTCAACACAAATACAGAAAGGAAAAGAGAGATACGGCGAGTAAAAGAGGTCGCAGAGGGCGGATAATGCCTTTCTCTCAGGCTCTCTAGGGCATGTGTACTACATAACGGCTTGTTTGTCCTGATGAAATCACAACAGTAACCATATCAGTTTACCATTCACAGTTCACATGACCAATCAAGCACTGTATGTAAATCATGATGTCATTTCAAAGAAACACAGAGTCAAGTGCAGCCATTAGAACAAAAATGTGTCCACCGTTTATTTACATTAGTAGATCCAAAGAGTTTTAAGTTACATGGAAAAATCTGTTAACATTTCCAAACCAGCACAGGACCCAGTTGAAGTATGCGATTTGAAATCTGCAGTCTTTTGCTCATGGGCACTAAATTCAGAACATTTGTGTGCCAATCATCCAAATTGTAAATGCTATAGAACTAATTACTCTGGAGCTGCAAGGCAATAATGTCATAACAATGCTGCTGACTGCATCACAAGAACACCAGCAGACTGGGTAAACGAACGGTTAATGTAGCTATATGTTACTTGCTAAAAAACCTATTCCCTCAGAATACACAGCAATGACAAGTTTGACAACAACCAACAACAGTGGCTAACTGGACCATGCTAACCAGCCAATACGTCAACCCTCGGAGAGATTATATGAATTTCCAGTGCAGTCATTTGTTTTTGTTTTTTACTGTACCATCTCTACAATAACCTGAGTCCTAGTAACTGTTTCACCAAATGAGTACTGATGCAGCATGACTGAGTTAAGCTGGAACCCCAAGCAAATCATAATCTTCTCTAATGTCTTTAGAGTTCACACAATCTGTCGGATGCCTAGATTACCACATATTGAAGAGCAAGGCCGTAACCACCATAGACACTGAGCAATAATTAGATATGGCCAAATCAAGTATCCCCTCCAATACTTGATATTCTAGACTTCATACACACTGCCTTGTTTGTTGTTAGGATGACAACAGTTTCAAAAGTAAAATTTAGGGTGGTCTGCCTTAGCAGTCTAAAATTGCTTGTCAATGTCAAAATGCTTGAGGCGATCAATCAAAAGTTAAACAAAGAAGGCTGGCTTTAGTTTTCACACAGATTAGCCGAGAATGAATCGCAGCACAACACTTTAGTTTTAAAGGCGAAAGAGTGCAAGGTAAGATGTAAGTAGCTAAACATTTAATTTGACAACTGTTTTATGACAGAAATGTTGAGTAACAACTGAGAGTAATAGGGTACAATGGGACTAAAGGCGCACCGGGGTAAATAGCCCTGTTGCCCTACTCAATTTTCTTTAAATCAAATATAGTAGGCTATTATTCATGGGATTCGTGTAATTCATAATTGAATGTGATGAGACCAGAAACATAAACAGAGACATTTTCATCACATTAGGCACAAGTTTAAGAGTGAATATGTGAATATTATTTGCAAATAGTTTAAAATCCTTAACAATAAATTCTAGTTGCTTTACTGTTTTATATGACCTATACCTTCCACAACCCAAAACAAAATCAAGACATAGTTACGGCCTTGATGAAGAGGACTGAGATGATGAGGTTACTATTATCTTATCAGGCCTGGGTCTTGAAAAAATGTAATGGTTACAATGGTTAAGAAATTTTGCTCACACAGATTTTAGTGACGTTGTTAATGACTCAAATAAAGCATGATATGATGTCACATGATCCCAATACTTGTTAAGCAATCAAATTTAACCATTTGCAATGACATTTTTCACAATTATATAATCATGAATTAAAAAGAAAATTACAAAAACAACATGAGATGAGATCCCCAAAACCTTTTTTTCCCTTCGCTGGTAGCACAATCACAGTCTATTCATTAAATACCGACTCAAACAAGTAAACTCTCCTCCTCCCTACCAAAACATGTAATCAGACTGCCCTTAATCATTAGGAAGAGCTAGACAATTAATCTCTTAAACTCTGACAAACCAAAATAAGAGAACATAACAGCTCACCAAGGCATATTTTCCTTTGGTTTGACCAAAATGTCTAAATGTCAATGACAAAAATGAAATGTGCATGACAGCCATGATGCATGTTTACGCTTCACATCGCTATATATAAAATATAACAAGCTCTTCAGGTCTTTCAAGAAGATAGGCTTAAAACAGCCATAGCCGATCTGGTCAACGACTGTTACAGGCAACTACAATAAGCCTGTAGACCGGACTCAGCAAAACCGCATGCAAATGCACCACTAGGGGGGATGCCAGTTCTATAGGTGTGCAATGGATTAGTAACACATTATATTTGCAATTGCGAAGGGATTTTTGGTGATATGACCGTTCTGATTGTGCAGCGTTATTGACATTAAATGCAAGCGCCTTTGCAATGGAGAATAGCTGCACTGAATTCAAAGCACAATAGGCTACTTAAACGCAATGTGTATTTTTATGACTAGCTATTAAATTAGGTCACAATCACATTTGCTTCCGTGTACGATAATAAGGGGTGTGGATGAAGATTTTTTCCCCCCATGGCAACTAGCAGATGGGCAGGCAGGCAAACCAGCGCTGCTGGTCCAGAGATGGGAGCACGAGTGTGATGCGCTGGAATTTCCCCGCTTTTCCCTAGACTACCTCTCTATGTCATATCACCCCGATTAACCTTTTTGAAATAAAGCTCGTATACCAATGGATGAGTGCACACATAATAAACCAGCCACCACACACTGTCATTGATGGAAAATGCATAGAGCAATGCCCACCTGAATTTCGGTCTCATTACTGAAGCTGCTCCGGCGATCTTGCCATATTAAAGATGATCGGTCACAAAACCGGCAGATATCGGCAATCCTTTCTTGTACGAAGCCGTTGGACCACTACGGCAAGGCAGGAAATGAATAGGGCACCATATTGGATTTATTGGATGTGGATGCTCATCTAGAGGAAAATATGAGTCGTCAGGGCGAGCTTCCTCAAGGAGAGCTGCGGTCGACGCCTACAAGAGAAAACCCCGCCCAGGTCCCGCCTACTACCTCTGCCGTGATTTAATAAAAATGCTGGGAATCATAATCTATCTTATTACAATGAATACTCGATGAGAACCAATCCATAATGCGCATTTGTTTTCCGTTTATTTCACAGTCTCGTTCAAAAAGAACCATAGTGCAATGTTCTAACGTCAGCGGATCTCATGCGATTGACAAACGTTTGACCAATAGGAGGATAGACTAAACTGGAATAGCCATGATTGACAGCAAATCCCACCAATCCTTTATTGTTCTTAACCTCAGCCACAGTGGGTAGCGGGCAGGTGATGTTGCGGTGTTGATTGGTGTAACTGTTCAGACAGTTTTGTCCGGTTTATTATCTTCTAAAGATGAGCCACGTTATTTTTGTACGATAATAACTACTATAATGTCACATAAATCATATACAAAATAGCATAAAAATAAATAAATCTAGAGGCCTATTCTTTTTACTTCCAAAAATTTAGTAAATGTAATATTTGAAGGTTTATTAATGATCCGCTCTTCTCTTTGTTAAGTGAACAGATCTAGTTCTATAGAGAATTCTACATGGTTGTACACTATTGTGAAATCACTCGCGAAAATGTTTATGTTTTGCATTTTCATAAAAAATAAAATAAAAATGTTTCAGAATTTCAGAATGTCACAGACAGAGAATTCAAAGGAAATTTAACCTGAGTTCAGTCAGTGTCAATATTTACATGGGGGATAGTAGGCATTTATATTTGAATAATTATTTTTTTATTTATATAATCCATAATTTATGTATAAATTAATTCCATAACTATATTGTTTTATGTTTTATTTGTTTCCAAATTAGGCAGCCATTTATTTTCTGTATTGTCTATTTTAATGCCTTGATACTATTGAAAATCTGACATTTATGACAACAAAGCTTTGTTTACTCTGGCTTTAGTGTTGTATAAACAAAACTATTTTTATTTTATTTTTATAAAGTTGTCTTTTTTCGGTTTTTAAATGCCAAAACCGTTTTAAGGGTATAACATAAATTTTTTAATGAGGTCTTCGAGTTTTAGTTCGCACTGTTTATATACCATAAACGTTTGTCATTGAAGGCCAAAAATCAGAATACATATAGTGACATCGTGTGGCCATTTTAGAGTATGACGGCTGGCGAGTCGGCGACTGGTTTTTGAACCCGCCCACAACACCGACGCATATTTGTGTTACCCAATCGCACGTATGCGCTTCTTCTCAACTATCATTGACGTAGAATACAGCCAATGGGAGAGCTCGGTTTCTATATCCGGGAAGCGCTATAAACTTAAGGCCTAACCACACCATTCCTGAGAGCCGACGTCGAAAGGTAATTTATGTTTTTTTCTTTTACATTTACTAACCTTAATGTTAAACGCGGGATAATTCATGCTAATTTACTTCCGGATTCAACCTTATTTACAGAGAAGTTTTAAAGCAAATCTAAGTAAGTTATCTAAACGGACAGCTGTAGATAAAGTTACCTCGCGTTTCTCTAGCGGTGCAGCCTGCAAGGCTCAAAGCCTAAACGCGAACACGAAACCCTTTTGCGTCTAAACCGTTTCGTATTTCATGGCTTTCCATGTATCAAAAAAATTATAGTCATGGATATTCTACATACTTTTGAAAAATTTGGATTGTGTCGCTGGTTTAGATGAGAAGATCGGTTTAGGTGCGACCGCGAATGGCGGCTCTATTGTCTAACGTTACACGCTGAGCGACAGGCAGTAAATCGGCTAACGTTAGCTAACTTAAATTGGAGCAGGTTAAACGTGTATAGCAACTTGTATCACGATTAACCGTTTCAGCTTTAACCTTGTGTAGGTACAACTGATGAAAAAAGAACAATATAAGTGATAGTTTCGATGAGCAGGATTATGCCATAATATATCCATTCATTAGCTTAACGTTAGGCTTCTTAAAAACTGTGAGCAGCATTTTTTCGAGCAAGTGTTGATCTGTATAGTTGGCATAACCGTGTTATTTACATCTCTACGTTCCCTCTCGTTGTTCCCAAAGTTACCATGGCCGAAAACGATGTTGATAATGAGCTGTTGGACTACGAGGAAGACGAGGAGCCGCAGACCGCCGTGGACAGTGTCGTCCCAGCCGGCAAGAAGGAGGTGAAAGGCTCGTACGTCTCCATTCACAGCTCTGGCTTCCGCGATTTCCTGCTGAAACCAGAGTTGCTCCGAGCGATCGTCGACTGTGGCTTTGAGCATCCTTCTGAGGGTGAGGATTTGTGTAAAAGTTTAATGGTTTTAGAGTACACTGCCATATAACTGCATAAAGTTCACAAGTATTACTAGGGATGCACCGATAGGATTTTTTTTTTTGCCCGATACGATCTTAGAGGGATACTCCACCGTTTTTTCATATTAAACTATGTTATTCTCTTATCTAAGACGAGTTGATACATACTTCTCTCATCTCAGTGCGTGCACTTAATCGCTCTGTCGGGCGGAGAACTTTGAGAGCAGTTAGCTTAGCCCCATTCATTGCATATGGGCAGGGACATGCACAGGGGGGTTGCTCAGGTTGCCCGGGCAACTGCCCATATGCCCTTCTCACTCAAGTTGCCCTTCTCACTCAAGTTGCCCTTCCGAGAAAAAAATTTAATCGTACAATGGATGCAGAATTTCACGTAGGCCTAGATAAAAAAAAAAATCCCAAAGCCTCATTCACTTCCATTCGGGCACCGAAAGTGAGTCAGTATGAAGGGCAAACGCTGCAAATTACTTAAGGCCACGCCTCCATCTCGTGTCATAGTCATATCGCGCCGTCAGCTGTGTAGCTACAACATCTACGACAAAATGAAGCGAAACTATCCTTCTGGTCACGAAAAGAGGAAGAAGAAAAAACCATGAGAGTGAATTGCGGGAACAACAATCAAGTAAACTTGTGTTCTCTCCTCTCTAAGTTTGATGTCAGCAAAGTTTGATGTTTTTCGGTCTTGCTAACCTAGCTGGGCAGGCAGTGCATCTCTTGCATCACTTTGTGGCTGACAAAAGTGAGAGTAAAATACAATTATTTATTACGTTTGATTTTGATAAACGACAAAGTGCAACGGTGTTTGTTTACTGCAGCTCGGAAAACATAACCGCGTCGCGTGTGTTATCGTGCGTTCATATGCGCGTTGCCGAAATGAAACTCGCATTTTTCAAGCAGAAATATGTGGAGACCAGACATACGGTACAATACATGCACGTGGATGATGGCACTCCCAATCAAAGTACACATTATAAAACAAGACACTGATTATCTAGTCTCAGTGTAGTTAAAAACTCTAAACAACTGCACTAATTATGCAAGATAGAAAGCAATGTATTGACAATTTGACATTGATTGACTATTGATTTATAGGCTATATTGAATTAAAAATGTTGATTAGCTGGACATACTGGTCAAAATGGATGCACATCCCTCAGTAAATAATAACCATAAATCAAGAATTGCTTCAACATGCATAATAAAAAATTAAAAAATCATACTGATGCCGAAAATGCCCAGGCTGTAGAAAGAACCAAAGTTAATCCCAAAAGGCAAAGCTCAGGGTTATAATTTATTATTTTCTTCTTATTTATGTTTATGTTAATATTCACTTACTTAATAATATTCACTTATTATCTTAACATTCTATAGAAAATAGCCTACTCTATTCAATAAATATTGTGTGTTTGAACCTCATTCTGTTCTATATTGTTGTACTTATTCTTTGACTGTTTTGTTTAAAGGAGGGAGGATTGTATGGGAGCGCTGAAGTGTCAGGTGTGACTGTGGCAATGGCAAATGGTTTACATAGCTCACGACATCACAGGTCAGGTAGAGGGCCCCTTAGCAGAATTGTGCTTAGGGCCCCAGGGAGGTCAGGATCGGCACTGGGTGTAGCAGTCGATTCTGTTCCTTAGCGGAATTCCTGTTCCCTTTACGCAATCATACTACAACTCATGCGTAGTTGCCCAGATGAGCAAAAAGCACAATTGAATATACGGGAAGCCAAAAGGTTAAATTTTTTTGTGTATTTTTTCCGAAATCTAAGCGTTTTTTTTATTTTTATTAGAAGCGAGTTTTTTCCCATCTGTCAATTCAATCCAGATTATTTATTTAAAAAAAATAATAATAATAATTAAAAAACAAAAAACAATAATATGAGGAACTCTTTTTCTCATGTGTATTTTGGTGACATTTAACATATTGTTAATACATTTTGTATACTGTTTACAAAGTTGTATATCATAAACCTCATCTTTGACGTTTGCAATCTTTATAAATAATAACAAGACCATAATATGATGCATTGCGTTTGGACATACACACGATCAGATAAGGCAATTTGTATGGGCAAAATTCAACTGAATATATTCCTTCATATAGCCCGTGAGTTTTGGGGGTAGTGCCCTTTTTTCAGGTCAGAGCAACTGCCCCACAAAATTCCTGTGCACGTCCCTGCATATGGGCCAAACAGAGATGAAGTTAGAAGCGACCAAACACATCCACGTTTTCTCTTTTTAAATATAGTTACACGAGTAGTTACACGACCAACTATGGTGACACTAAATAAAATGTGGCGCTTTTTATAAGCGGGTAAAATGGATAACTATAATGTATGGCGGAATAGCACTTATTGGGAGCACTTCGACTCGGCGCTGTAATATCTTCACTCGTGAAAAGTCCTCTCCCCCCTATCCCTCTCCCTCCGTCAACTCTGCACAAAAAACTACTGCTGCAGGCGTGCAGGTCACGTTGGTTCTATTGACGGTAATGACAGAGAGGGGGAGAGGACTTTTCACGAGTGAAGATATTACAGCGCCGAGTCGAAGTGCTCCCAATAAGTGCTATTCCGCCATACATTATAGTTATCCATTTTACCCGCTTATAAAAAGCGCCACATTTTATTTAGTGTCACCATACTTGGTCGTGTAACTACTCGTGTAACTATATTTAAATAGAGAAAACGTGGATGTGTTTGGTCGCTTCTAACTTCATCTCTGTTTGGCCCATATTCAATGAATGGGGCTAAGCTAACTGCTCTCAAAGTTCTCCGCCCGACAGAGCGATTCAGTGCACGCACTGAGACGAGAGAGGTATGCATCAACTCGTCTTAGATAAGAGAATAACATAGTTTAATATGAAAAAACGGTGGAGTATCCCTTTAACAAACAGTTATTGGCCCACATTGATACCGGTCAATTGCTTACTTATTTAAACTTTTGTCATTAAAATGGATTAGTGTTTTGATCATGTTTTAACATGCCTTTTTCATGCTATAGCTGATATGCCGATGGTTTTAATTTGATCAATTATCGGCTGATACATCAGTGCATCTCTGGACTGATTTTACAGACTGGGCTTAGGTTAAGCCAGGATTAGACCTTCGTTCAAACATCTTGAGACAAAACAATGGCACTGATTAGGGCGGTGGCATTTTTTATTTTGTTACATTCACTTAAGAGAACTGACTGTTTACGTGAATATTCGCCAAAACTGTAATTTTGTACATGCATTTGTGTGTTTAACCATTTAAAGGGATAGTTCACCCAAAAATGAAAATTCTCTACCAAACAGTTTAACCCCATTAACTTCCATAGTATTTTTTTTCTCTCCATACTATGGAAGTCAATGGGGCCCATCAACTGTTTGGTTACTCATATTCCTCAATGTCGTCTTTTGTATTCAGCAGAAGAAAGACATTTATATAGATTTGTAAGTACTTGAGGGTGAGTAAATGATGACAGAATTTTCATTTTTGGGTGAGCACTCCTTGCAATTAGCAACACAAATAACTAAATTTGGTACTTGCGAGCAAGGGTGCTGCGAGAAAAGGCGAGATCGATTTTATTAATGGAATGGGTGTGGAAGGGGGCCCAACCTCATATTCTTTCATAGGGCCCAAAACTGCTAGCGGCGGCCCCCCTGCTTGCAAGCTATTTTTGAGGCCAATTTGTGTGCATGTTTTGAGTGTGCATGACCGCACTGTCTCTCAAAGAGTGCGCGAGTGCTGAACGCTTGAATGTTTAAATTGGCAAGATTTAAAAAGATTTATTGATGATGCGACTGTGCAAGTGTCAATTCTGTCAATTGTGCAGCTCGCATGTAGTGAAGACGTGATGTGAAGCCATTTGTGCATTTTGAAAGGGCGCTGTTCACTCGCGCTGTTTATGAAGTTACGTCTCACAGAACGTTTTTTTTTTTAATTACTGATTTGTCAAGTTATTTAATAAAGATGTAAGAATTGTACCTCACCTTCAGCATTACAGAAATTCAGACGGCACTGCTGCAAGCATGTCATTTATGTCATGCCTCTCACGGCAGGCGTACCTAATTTTTTTCAAGCTGCAATGCATGCTGGGAACTGGTACAACATTGTGCAATGTAAAATTGTTTGTTCAAATGACTCAATTTGAAGTTGGGACAACATTTGGATACCTAAGTTTTCATCCATGTAAAAGTTAACTTTTATTAGAAAAGGTTTTAGAATATTCTTGTTCAGGTCACTCAAAAATATTAAACTGACTCCTACTTTATAATCTTTGTTAAAGCTGCTTTTTTATTTATTTGTTAACATTCGTTAGACATTTTTGAAGTGCTTTTTATTTTTCCTTTCTTAATGTATTTTTATTTTTTCTTCTTTCCTTAGTCCAGCATGAGTGCATTCCACAAGCCATCCTGGGCATGGACATCCTGTGCCAGGCAAAGTCTGGTATGGGAAAAACTGCTGTATTTGTGCTTGCCACACTCCAACAGATCGAGCCAGTGGATGGGCAGGTGTGTGTTGTTTGCACTACATCTTACAATCAAAAACAGATAAATTATCTAGGAATGTTGGTGCTCATTGTCATAAGATAAGCTAAACTTTTTGCCTTAGTGTAAGATTGGCCGGACTAACATTTTTCCAATAAATTATTTATTTCTCAATTGATCTCAGAAAAAATGTTTAGGGTTAGTATTAAGTCTTCCCACTTGCAAGAAAAACCAGCAGTAGACTATAATTTATCTTCTTCTGTGTCTATGCAGTGGTTTTCAACCCCGTTGCAGACTGTTATCTTGGATAACTAGTATCAGCTCTTGTGGAAGTTATGGATAGCGAAGCCAAGTAAAAAATTTTTGCCCTCTGCCATTTTGTCATTGTCTTCCCTGCAGGTTTCTGTGTTGGTTATGTGCCACACACGTGAACTGGCCTTCCAAATCAGTAAAGAGTACGAGCGCTTCTCCAAGTACATGTCCAACGTTAAGTGTGCCGTCTTCTTCGGCGGCTTGTCCATAAAAAACGATGAGGACGTGTTGAAAAAGAGCTGCCCTCACATTGTGGTGGGAACACCAGGGAGGATCCTTGCCCTCATTCGCAACAAGACCTTGAACCTCAAAAATGTCAAACACTTTGTTTTGGATGAATGTGACAAGATGCTGGAGCAGCTGGGTGCGTTTTATTATTTTTTTATTTCATGGGCTGCTATATGGAGGTGGATGTTTTCCCATTTACTAGAGGTCTAACTGTGTGTGATTGTGTATTAGATATGAGACGGGATGTCCAGGATATCTTCAGACTGACACCTCACGAGAAGCAGTGCATGATGTTCAGTGCCACATTAAGCAAAGAGATCAGACCGGTCTGTCGCAAATTCATGCAAGACGTGAGTCAATTTCTCTTTTCCTTATTAATGTTTTAATTTGCAATTTTAATTAGGGTTGTGCAGGTCCTCAAACTAATCGGATACCGTTTGATCCAAGGTGTTCTGAAATGTAAAGGTTCTTCTCTTCTTACAGCCAATGGAGGTCTTTGTTGATGACGAGACTAAGCTTACGCTGCATGGTCTTCAGCAATACTATGCCAAACTGAAAGACAGCGAGAAGAACCGCAAACTGTTTGACCTTCTTGACGTTCTTGAGTTCAACCAGGTGACTGTCATTTCATCTCGTTTTCACAGTCATTGGCTTTGAAAGTGGGCCCTTGTCAACTCAAACGTTTTTTTTTTTTTTGGATGTAATATAGGTGGTGATATTTGTCAAGTCAGTTCAACGCTGTGTGGCTCTGTCTCAGCTGCTGGTGGAACAGAATTTTCCAGCCATTGCGATCCACAGGGGAATGGCTCAGGAAGAAAGGTAAGACACTTGTTGATCCCATGATATTGCAATGGTTGGGTGAGAAATGCAAATTCTGATATCATTTGTCATTCTCTCCCCTGCAGATTGTCTCGGTATCAACAGTTTAAAGATTTTCAACGGCGGATCCTGGTGGCTACGAATCTGTTTGGCCGTGGGATGGATATTGAGCGTGTTAATATAGTTTTCAACTATGACATGCCTGAGGACTCAGACACATACCTACACAGGGTATTTATGCATCATGCGCGGTGGCATTCTACTTTTCACCAATACTAGAAGTGTAATAACTGCCCAACCTCAAGATTAAAACTAGGGCTGGGCTTGGAAACATGCACAACTTAAGAGTGTTAAACTTATTCTATCTTTTAGGTTGCTCGTGCTGGTAGGTTTGGCACAAAAGGATTGGCTGTCACCTTTGTATCAGATGAGACTGATGCAAAGATCCTGAATGATGTGCAGGACCGTTTTGAAGTCAACGTAGCTGAGTTGCCTGAGGAAATCGACATCTCCACCTACAGTAAGAAATCGGCACAAGAAATGTGCATTTAAATGTTCTAGTTATGTTGATCCTTTTTGTGCATTTAAGATGGAGATGGCCTGATAATACCTCGAGTATCTGCTAATCCAAAACTAGGTTTTTTTTTTTTTAAGCGAGATCTATACCTCATTAACTTGCGAACTACACACTGCTTCCTTATAAATGGAGAAAACATGAGAAAAAATAGGCTAAATGTTTTATATATATATATATATATACGTTGTAAATATTCCGAGCTCGGAATGTGGCCCGAACCCAGAGTAGCCTAACCTAAAACTTTATAAGTCAAAACTAGAATTATGAAGATAGGCATGTGTTTGTGTGTCTTGCATTCTTAAAAAATAATGCCAAAAATAGGAAGCCCCTCCTCCCCAAGCTGATGCTACTCAAAAAATAATTTCAAGGTTGGCAGGTCTGTAATTGGCCTACAAACATGATAGATATGATAGAACAAATACATTTATTTGGTGTATGTTTTTGTGCAAAACTATCATAATATAAAAGGCTCCAATGCATAGTGACTCGAGTGCTTTTGCGCATCCCAGATGCGCAAAAGAGCACAAAGAGAAGAGATATTGTGTTCAATCCGACAATATTTTCTACAATATATGACAGGTTTATCTGTTAGGAACTAAGATTTTACGGATCAAATTTTCATGTAAAGCAGTTATTTTTATTTTTCATGCTATGTAAATGGAGCACTTCTAATGTCAGCAAATTTTAAAAGCACTTGTTAAGTGATAGTCATGGTCATATTCCCTATATTCACTGTAAAGCCAAGCTTCTAAGCTTTAAAACGACACCTATTTTGTGTTGGTTAAACAAGTTACGTGATAACTTGGTTGCGCACCCACTTTTGATTTAAGAGGTTAACAAATAATTGTTAATATAAAGTCAAGTCACCTTTATTTATATAGCGCTTTTTACAATACAGATTGTATCAAAGCGCTTCACAGTGATAACATGAAAACAATATAACAAAAACAATATAACAAAGTTTGTTTCTAAAAGAAATTGCGTCAACGTCCACCTTAAGTAAGGCAGATCAATAATATTATTGAATATTAAATGTTAAATGTCCCCAACTAAGCAAGCCAAAAGCCAAGGCAACAGTAGCAAGGAACCAAAACTCCATCAGGTGACAGAATGGAGAAAAAAACCTTGGGAGAAACCAGACTCAGTCGGGGGGCCAGTTCTCCTCTGGCCAACGAAGGAACAGTGCATGATTCGGGCAGCATTACAAGTCAGATAGGATCGGAACATTTAGAGTATTTTTGGAAGTCCAAGTATGCACGCCGGTCTTAAGACGAGTTGTTGAGGATCAGTGCCGTCCACCATAGAGAGTCCATATCGCCCGTGTTGAGTCGTCACTTCATAGGCTTTGTGATTGGAGCATCTGAAGTCTCCGTGAGAGGCTGGATACAAACTGGAGCTGACGAACGCCATTTTCTCGGGACTCGCGTCCCGAGATAACAGCAGAAAAGCAAAGGGAAAATAATTAGCGTAGCTGCTGTTCATAATGATGATTTCCATAACACAGGCGTAAAAGACAAAACATGAAGACAGTGACTCTTGCGTCCCAAAATCACCCCCCTCCGTCCCCCACTCAACTCAGCCCAGCTTACTGACCTCTACGTCCCTCCTGCTGCTGAGACCTAACCACAATCTCACAATCTCTCCGCAACCCAACCATACGCGCCAACCCGTTGACTAAGGCTGTCGAGCCCCACTGGTGCGTGAATAGGCAGTTTCAGTGGACAACGGTTCCGTATGGCATACTACCTACCGCAACACAATATCTGCCCAACCACCCGTCATTCACGCAATATACACAGGAACGTAATGACTGCAAATACTATGCAACCTATACAGATAACCTACAGTCTCTTCAAGTTTTATAGTATTAAATGCATTTGATCTGATTCAGCAGTATAATAAAAGGTAAGCATTATGTAAATGCTTGGCTAAAAAGATGCGTCTTTAATCTAGTTTTAAACTGGGAGCCTCGAACAATATCAGGAAGGCTATTCCAGAGTTTAGGAGCTAAATGTGAGAACGCCCTCCCTCCTTTAGTGGACTTAGATATCCTAGGAATGACTAGAAGCCTCGAATTTAGTGATCTTAAAGAACGCGATGGATTGTAGGGCGATAGAAGGTCCATTAAATACACAGGAGCTAAACCAATTAGGGCTTTATAGGTCAGTAATAGTACTTTGTAATTGATACGGAACTTGATAGGTAACCAGTGTAGAGATGATAAAATTGGTGTTATATGATCATATTTTCTTGACCTAGTAAGAACTCTAGCGGCTGCATTTTGCACTAACTGTAGCTTGTTTATTGAGGATGCAGGACAACCGGCTAATAAAGCATTACAGTTATCTAGTCTCGAGGTCATGAATGCATGAACTAACTTTTCTGCATCGGAAACAGATAGCATGTTACGTAATTTAGCAATGTTTCTAAGATGGAAAAAGGCCGTTCAATAAACCATGATTGATTATGGGAATTTATGTGAATTGACATCCCTACTCCTAATGCCTCTTTCTTTTTTTTTCTCTCTCTCTAGTTGAGCAGTCCAGATGAGCTAGATGTGTGCTGGAGTGATGGTGGTGGTAGTCCAGCTCTCCGTATCTGTGTCTCAGTGTAGTGTCTATGACAGCGGAAGAGAGAACCGGCCATTTTATTTTCCTATGATCATGCCCTTAAAGCCTCTCTTCCATTTGTGTATTTTATTTTATTGTTCCAGTGGATTGGTGGGGAGTCCTTTTTTACTTCTGTTAATTGTGGTTGTTTGATGGTTTGAGAATTAAAAACATTTTATACTACATAATTTGTCTGTGTGGTGGTATTTGAAATTATTTTAAAATGAAGTGTAAATTTTTTTTATTGTTAATGCTTTCTTCCATTACAGTTTAATGGACAGACAGCTACAAGTAAGCTATTTTTCTGTTGTGCTTTTTAAACACATTGTTCTGTTTGTTGGAGTGATCTAGAATGTCAACTGGCTCCTCAACATCTTCGGTGATATTGGGGTTGAACTAACTGGAATAAGGGGTTTCGTTAGCAATAGTGAAAAACTACACCAATAGTGAAGAACTACACCTCAAGATTAACCCCTTATTCCAGTTAGTTCAACCCCAATATCACTGAAGATGTTGAGGAGCCAATTGACGTTCTAAATCACTCCAACAAACAGAACAATGTTTTTAAAAGCACAACAGAAAAATAGCTTGTAGCTGTTTGTTCATTAAACTGTAATGGACAGGAATCAATTGAAAGAATGAGCAAACCTATGAAGAAACACTTTTTATGAATGTTTGAATATCTGACATGGTGTAAGTGATAGAATCGATTTTGGGGGTGAGTTTACCTTTCATTTTCTCCAAGACTATACAGTAATATGACATGAAAATAAATACAGTAATAGTCGGTCACTCTGAACAGGAATATATTGAAATAATGAGCAAACCTTTGAAGGAACCCTTTTTATGAGTGTTTGAACATGGGACATGGTGTAAGTGCTAGAAGGCATTTTGATGTTTAAGGTGAGTTTGCCTTTACTTTTCTCCAAAACTAGTAAAATGACTTGAAAATAAATACAGTAATAGTCAGGTTCACTCTTATGAGTGTTTGGAAATGGGACTGAACATATGATTAAATTCTTTATTGTCATAAATAAATAAAAAATCCCTAATTTCTGTAAACTAAAGTCCTGTTTTTTTTTTAATGCCAGTTCCTGATGGTGTCAATGAATAAATGGACATGTACTGTGTAGAGCCTCCCACATTCTTGATGCTTTTCAGTATGCTACACAAAATGGTTATATCAAGTGTTATTCTAAGATATCCTGTTGATATTCCTAAATTATACAGCAATGAAAAAATATATCAGCAAAAATAAATGTTCTCCTGTATCCTGCTGTGAGGCAGGATAAATAGTGCCTGTGCTTCAAGGTCAGGATAAAGGGGTACAAGGCTTTTATGTGTGGCATGACATGTTTATACCATGTAACATAATTTATTTAAACTTTCTGATGACTCACACCATGTTTGTTCATTGTGGCCCTTTTGCTTCCACATTAGTCATAATGTGAGATGCATCACATAGTAGATTAATGAGGTTATTGATACATGAATTGGCAAAGTGGCATACTAATTAATTCTGCCTTTTTTTTTTTAGCATATTAATATTCTGGTATGACTTAAGTGTTAAGATATTCCCCTTCCCCTTCACTGACTGGAGATGGTGGTCAAATTCAGTAAGAAAGCACTTGCAACCTTGTGATGATTAATGGGACTCAGGTTAACAAAGTGGAGGGATGTAAGAACCTTGGAAAGCGTTATAAATCTACATTAGTTCCTGAAGATATTCATCTTTGCAACAAACATAACTGAATGGTGTCCAATCCTGTTTTTTTTTGTGTGTGTGTTTGTCATCTATTTAAGTGAAGCACACCTGTAGTCATAACTAATTGCATTAAAGAGATTAAAGCTCTAAACTAAAATATTTGGTGGCATAAGCAAAATTGTAATCATGTTAACATCAATAAAACACAAAGGCCTGGTTTCACAGGCAGGCCTAATAGTTAAATTAGGCCATTTAAGTAGCTTATATATATATATATATATATATATATATATATATATAAATCATTACTAAACATGGCACTGCCATTGCCACATACACCATATTTTTAGATATTCGAACACTGTGTCAAGTTAAAGGGCTCATGAACTGAGAAATCAAAATTTCATTGAGCTTTTGACATATAAGAGGTCATCATACTATAAGAATATCCTGTAAGTTTCAGACCTGAATACTTCCAAGTGGTACTCAGTACAAAAACAGCTTTTATTGTAACCAAGCCTGGAGAACAACTTGTTGTGGAATGTGCCTATGACATCATAGATAGGTGAAAGACTGCCTCTGAAGAAGAAAATCAATGCTTACTTCATCATTGCAACTTTGCAAAGCCCACTGGCGTGTTAGTGAGATGACGAGGAGAGAAGAGCAATACAGGATCACAGGACTAAAATAACTTTACTAGGAGTGTATTTATTTCCAACAGTTGAGCATTATTTATTTTTATTCTGTATATTTCACTGAATTCTCTGGTAAATCCGTCGCTATTTCGGAGCAGGCATTGCAAACAGATTTTTGCAATATGGACTCGACAGTATAATGCAACAACATGTAAGTAACTGTGTTAATTCTAATGCCTGATCTGTGACCAGTGATTTCTGATATGTAATGATTGATGTACAGTCAGAAGTTCTTTCTTTGTCTATGTGTCAGTAAATCAAACCAGTGAATAAACGCTCAACCTCACATTGTTTCTCTTAGTAGGATGAAAATAATTTGTTATTTAAACTGTGATGATATATAGAAAGCGATAAAAAAACACACCCTTTACAATCCCTGGAGCTGTCAATCAAACAGCGCAAGTTTATCAGTGACTGAGTTCTGGACTCTCACCAAAACTCCTGTTATAATCAACGAATCTCTTATTTACATTGTGTTTGCACTGTTAGTTATGATGAAAGCATTCATGAGTGTGCAGAAATCATGTTGCAATGATGAGATCACTGCATTCATGACCCTAAACATACGTGTCTGTGGTCGGCTACCATGCTCTTCACTGCAACATGAATGCCACAATCTAAATATAAGGACATAGATCTAAATATAATACTATAATCAATACTTTTCAGTTAACCTTGAGAGCTGTAATAGTAAAAACGTGCTAAGAGTTTTCGAGAGAGTTCCACGTGTAATACTTAACTATTTCATATGCAAATATATTAGCCAATCAGAGCAATGGGCGTTTGCACTGAAGTCTGACAGCAGACACGCCCCTTCAAACAGCGTCAAATCTATGGTTCACATCAGAGGGCTAAAATCAGGGAAGGAAATATGCCTTTTATTAGCCTGGTTAAAACCAGACCATTCTCAGTTGTAACCGAGTTATGGTCTGGCAAAGCGTCATAGACAAATCATTTCCAGAGGGGCGTCACCAACGGACGTCGCGGATAGACCTAAACCCAATCAGAGCGATGAAGGAGATGACGTATGCAGAGCGGCAGAGAAACATCTCCGAGTGTTGTTCTTTGCTCGGTTTTTAACAAAAAGGAAACGTTCAAATCGCTTAAAACAGACGCGATAGCTGATTCGAACGAGTGATGTTCGACGGCGGCATCCATCTTTGTAATGTAGGCTACAAAATCCGCTTCAAAATCCCAGCGCTGTCGTCATCGTGTAAAGCCCGCCCGGCTTGAATGAGCTCTTTGCCAGACTAACTTTCAGAGCAAATCTAAATTTGCCGGAAGTTGTCTGGGTTTTCCCAGGCTAGGCTTTTATTTCTAAATTATGAAAATTTTTGATGTAACTCATACTAACATACTATTATAAGTGCACCCCAGCAAAACAATGCCGTTCATGACCCCTTTAAACAAAGTTCAGTTTTTGAAAATGCGTCTCAAATACCTTGCATTGTTTGTCTATCCCTTTAACTGCCCCACCAAGAAAAAGTTGTAGCATTTCTTATCTCCTTATGTCGCTAGTAACCACACTCAATGTATTTTTTTTCAACACATCCCATAATGTTTTTAATTTCGGCCTCTACCAAATGGTTGATATATGTCACTTAAAGGTAAAAAAGAAAAAGTACCGGAATTCATACACATACTATGAAAATCGGGAAATATGACCTATAATACTCATTTATTTAAAAACACAATCAAAATAAACTATTTTTGTATATTGCATCTTCTTTATTTATTGAAGTAGGGCCTATGTCATTAAATATTTCAGGTTTTCATTTTAACACAGGAAATTATGCTTTTGTGTTTTTTAACAATAAACTAAAATAAATAACACAAATAACTAAAAGTAACAAAACCAAAGACATTACATTCTTTCTGCATTTAAAAACAAACAAAAAAAGGAGCAAAAGATAGTAATATCCTCCTGGGACCCAAGAATAGACTTTTGTCCACTGTAGTGGACATTATATTTTAGTGAATTTCTCTGACATCATACATGTCACATGACACAACCTGGGTGTCCTGTAAAGAGCACATTCAGGACTTTTCAGAGATACCAAATGTTTGGAGGTTTCACCATGAAAACAACTTCTCCTTGGTCTTTAAAAATGTCTGACATTAATTTAGTGATCAAATGTAGCATTCTTATGGAAATATGATAATATAGTGTAATTATAATATAAATTGGACTACTTTTCAAATTGTATTTCATAAAACAACATCTCAGGAAAATGTTAAGGGGTTTAAAAAACAAACAAACTTTCTGTTACAGAACAGGGCATTGATTTCAAACGTGGCCACTGTAGAGGACATCAGGACTAAAATCATGTTTATCAGGCATTCTGGGAGACACAACAAGTGAATATGGAAATAAATTATACATCAATATTCCTATGAAATATTAGATATTATTATTAAAATGTTGCCAATTATTACTCCAATTATTACCCTTTATTCTTTCATTAAATGTTGCTCCCAGCACACATTAATGTGCAAATTACACTCTAAAAAACAATGGTTCTTCAGCGGTTCTTCAGGGGTTCTTTGCGGTGGTTAAGGTGCTCTATGGCACCTCTCAAGGTTCTACATAGCACCATTTGACAAAGATAAGTGCTATATGGCACTTAAAGTGGTTCCCTATGATTACAAGCCAATGAACCACTTTTAGTGCTATTTAGCACCATTTTTGTTTAGAGTGTAGATACAGTGTATAGATACATTGCATTGAATGGGAATATTAACTTATGGCCATTTTACCCACATATTGCAAAAAGTAAAATGGTGTATCAATTCATTCCATTATTTCTTTCATAACATAGTTGAGACTAATCTTTATACAAATTTTGGTTGAAAAAATCCTGAAACCCCAAAATGTATTGGTGATTGAAAAAAAAATCCCATTGTTTTTGCCTATACATATAATTTCATGTCATTTTATTTTTTAAACAACTTAGTCCTGGCGTCCACTACAGAGGACATAGCATAACGTATGAATAAAATATTATTTTATATATTTGTTTTTTTTCCCTATTTGTTTATTGTGCTCTAAACAGTGTGATGACATGGAAAAAAACTAAATTCAAAAAACTTTTTTTTTCTGGGTCTCAGGAGGATATAATGGCATTTTAGGCTTTTATGTTTCAAGAAACACGCCGTCAAGTGTGGTATAAAGAGCAACAGGATTTTTCTTTTCTTTGCCCAAAACCTTATGATCAAAACCTTTTCTAATCTTGACAAAACACATATTGTCAGAAAGGTCTCAAGGTTCCATATTTTGTGACAGAAGTGATATTTGGACAGAAATTTATTAATTTGTTACGACAGAATGCATACAACTACATTCAATTCAATGGAATGTGTCACCCGGGGGCTATTTTTGGTATTAGACCTAAACAAAATCTCATGGGAACTTCAATTTTTGTGATATCAACTTGGTTAGATATATGGCTTTGATTTTATAGTAAAAAATATTTTGTAAAATATATATTTTATATAAAAGAAAAAATATTAAGTATAGTATATTTGATTTACTGTAAATTTAAAACGTCCATAACTTTTTCATACTTTCATTTTTTGAATTTTCTTTTACTTCAGCAATAATCTGCTGAGTGTTTTCTTTAAAACAAGACCAAACTTAGGTCTATATTCTAAAGCATTCTTGAATTACAACCAAGTTTTAATAGTGCATTGCAATGTCCATTCTCAAAAAGGGAGGTGACAGTTAACCATTATGTGCCAAATCAATGTTTTGGAAAAAATATTAAAAACATAGGCTACTAAAGTTTTTTCATGGCACCAGGTAACATAATTTTGTAAAGTTAGGGCTCTTACAGTGTAATATGTCAAAAAAGAAAAAAAAAAGCTTACCTTGCAAAATTTCACCAAAACAGTTCACATGGCAGGATGATTTATTTGTTTCTGACTTGTTAGAAGAAGTGCTGTTGATTGACACTGTGACATCTAGTGGATTTTTTTTGGCATAACATATCTCAAACAGATGGTAGAGATGGCTCAATCAGTTTGAGTTAAACTAGGTAGGCTACTGATTCTCTCAATAAAATAAAGTGACTCAAAATGTGCTCAACCGTTTGGTCGAGCAGGCAGTTCAGTCTGCCATTCCGCTGCGTCTCCAGTTTTAAAACAAAAGAACACGTTCTAAAGGTTTTCTAAATCTGAATCCTTTTTTAGCTTTATTTAAAAGGTCCTTAATCTGTGTTTACACGCCCCACTGTCTGCCTCTCTACAAAGGCACGTGCATCGACATCAAATCTGAAGTCGACTAGTAAAGTTACCTGAGGTAAGCTTTGGTCGTAGAGTTCACGGAGCGACAGATTTGTTAACTTACCGGATTTAGTTGCACAACCTACATACCGTAACTACCTGCAGTTGGCAGAAATATATGGTTTTTCCTGTTATTGTGTCTGCAGAATTCCCCAACCCTGTTGATAAAGTTTCTCAGCTTGTTGAATATAGCAACTCCAGTGGTTGTGAATTAGGTCTTAAATATTAGCATAATTTGAATTATGTTCGAATTCTAAAGGCAATACTTAATGTTACAGGAAAATAGTAGCCTACTGTATTGTCTCCTATGCCCACAAAAGTGCGTAAGCGAGCGCAATAACAAATATAAACCAAATCAGTTTGTATCATATGTCAATATTGTCGTATGCTACAGTCAGCACATTAGGAAATACTCTACACTTTTACATTACCTACATAATGCATGTAAAATGTCAATGTGTAACCAAAAGGTATGATCAGTGAAGATAGCCTACTGTATGATGCCACTGGATGATGTAAGATTTGTGAATCAAGTAGCCTAACTGTCAGGGGCTCTTTATTTGTAACCACGGATTAAAACCTTAACGGGATAGTTCGATCGCAGTGAGAATTTTCTTTTTAAAATGAGAGTTTTTAAAATAAATATTTCTTTTAAAAACATCTAAAAAAAAGCCTGTACAGACTATGAAGAATAACTTAACACTTCCAAGGGATATGACGGTTTTAGTAAAAACTGTTTCTCACATTATAGTTTTAAATGATTAAATTGTAAAATGCTTATATATTTTTTTATAATCTTTAGGCTACTTGAATTATTAAACCCTAGTCATCTTAAATTGCAATCACTTGAAAATGTAATAAAAACAGACTTGATTGTTTAAAGAATGTTTAATTATTTGTATAATTGTCTTAACAGTATATAGTATTAACATAAAAGAAAAATAGATAAATAAACTATTGATATTACAGCACTGGAAATTGTTAACATAAAAAATACAAAAATGTTATGTAACATAATTGCTTCTGTTTGCAATATTAATATTTTACTGTTACTATACTTTATTTTGGACATCATTATCAGTAAACTCACAAGTGAATTGAAAAGAATACATATAACTTTAAACATTTTACATGAATACATATAGTACATTTAATTTATTGTTGAATTTAGTCATTCAACTATATTATTACTCTATATAGATTACATTTTAAATAACTTCATACAGAATTTTAATGATGTGTACATTTGTAAAAATATTCAGTTAGTCATTACAATTTTACAAAAATTAATTAACTATAAAATTAAAGAAAGATATTACAGTTCTATCAAAAAGGTTTTAATGAGGATGAAAAGAAGTAAAGTGACCACTTCAGTGAGTCTGCTCCTTGGCACTGCACTGTCAGATGATATAGTTGTAGCAAACTGACTGCTTACCATCGTTGTTGCTTCTGTTGGGATGTTCGGAGCAATGGTTGATGTGGTGAAATTTCGTGAATCTATGTTAGGAAGGTTTTGACCAAATTATTAAAAAGACAGTTCATGTATAATGATCAATTTGATTGCATTTCATTTTTAAACAAGCGTTTGTTATTCATAAGTACATTTAGAAAGAAAATATTACACTTTCTTATAATTATCCTTAGAAAACTTTCCTTAAGATTAAAGATAAAACAAAAACAGATTGTGACACTCACCAGCAGAAATACTGGATGTGATGACATTCAATAAGATGATGGATTCATTAAGCCCTTGTTTTAGGGAATCCACTGTATCTGTTATGTTGGGAACCGCACTCTGATTTTGAAAAAATAGCTGAGATGTTACCCCCACTGAGCCAGGCCTAATGATAAAAAAGTGTTTTCTTTAATTTGTATATGTATATATATATATTTATATATATATATATAAAAAATAGAATGAATATGACAACAGTAGTAAAATCAATTGCGTGCATTGTAGTGTGTTGCATTGCAATGCCCTGTTCGCGAATTTTGGTGAATTCTGTAACCAAAGCTGAATTTCTTTTCTCATGTAACACATCAGTCATGGTCCCACACTGGTAAACATCCTCTGGCCCCAAACTCTCACTATAGTTAGAGCTGGAAATACTGTATATTGATAGATTTGAGTGGTCCCTTCTCAATGTTTGGGGAGATAAACCCAAAAATGGCATATTAAAGGGGTGATATTATGCTTATTTAAGAAGTCTTGATTTTGTATTTGGGGTGTACTAAAATATGCTTTCATGCTTGATTGTTCAATTTTATTTTCCCCCTTTTTTTTTAAACATTATTACAGCTCCTCTCTCATGGTTAATTTTCCTAAAGGGCGGTGAATAGTTCCATTCCAGGAGAAGCTTTTGTGTCGTGCTTTTCTGCGTTGTGGTTCGGGAAGCTGTTCTTCGTAAAATGTGCAGCGCACAGATAAACATCGGGATTATAATGTTCAGGAACAGTGTTTAAAATAAATTTTACGCATTCTAAGTTCGTAAGCCTTAGGAAGGTCAAACAAATGAGTTGTGGAAAAAACAGCATCTCTTTGACATAGCAACAGGTCATCCAGGCCTCGTCCGCTTTTATGCGTATTCCGTTGGTGGGGATCATAAATCCCAGAAAAATTGCGTTGGAGTCCAAACGTGCCTTTCGTTGTAGTTCTTGGGAAGTGGATTTTGTTAAATAAAATATCTCCATTTGGAGTGGAATTTGAGCTTTGTAATCTTGGAAATCTTTTTTATGCTCAAACAGCAACATTACACACTAACTAAAGTTGAAAAAGCAAAAAAGCATAATAGGAACCCTTTAATAGTTGTCAATCGGCAATAAACAGAGTTAAGAGAATGTATTTCAACATAAAAAATATTACATACTTCACCCTGAAGGCATAAAGTAAATTGTTTAAAAATAATAGCTATAGGAAGATACAACGAGTTCATGCCATTGATATTTAAAAAAAGTGAGAGTTAATATAACTTACCAAAAAATTATGACAACCGATCTCAGAAATGTATATGGGTATTTTATTGTGTATCCCCGATTAAGCTGGAAAAGAAAATAACAAAGAACAATGCAGATTATTTGTCTTGATATAATGATTAAAGGATAAAACGTTTATACATTTTATTTGCATTGGGATTTTAAAGGGCCCCTATCATGGATTTTTGAAAGTGACCTTTCATGTAGTGAGTAACATGGCTCTAAGCATCCTGCAAAGGTTTAAATCTGAAAGTGCACCGTATATAAAGTTATTGTCTTTCAAAAGTAAGAGTCGACTCTGAGTAAATTAAATGAATAGTTTTTCAAACGAGTCATAAGCCGTTTCGTTGTGACGTCAGGACGAAACATTAGCATATTTCCCGTCCACTTATTGCGCACGCAGACACCAGGGAAAACTTGAACCTCAAACACTGCAGCTGATTTCTCTGGATACTGGAGAGCATCATGTCGAGAAGATGCTGTGGTCTACAATGTGAAGGTAAAGCTAGTTTTTTTCCACTGCCACAGGACGAGTATGTGAAGAATCAGTGGTTAAAAATTCATCTTTACTACAATATCACAGCAGTATAATCCTAAACTTTTGCTGTGTTCCCTTTATTTTACTGACGACTGCTTCTCAAATCTCAGAGTTCAACGCAGGATTCGCAAACCGCTTGCTCTTGAAAGATGGTGTTCAAAATACTTTTATATTGTGTACTGTAGGTCTCCTGCTAACTGGCTAACTCACGTTACTTACTGAAATAATTCTGCTAATCAGTTGTGGGCCACTATTACTTAAAACTGTGTCTATTAATGCAGATTGTTTGTCGTTCTCACTAACGTTACTTTGAGGAAAGATTAAGCATGGAGCAAGATTTGTTTTACCAACGTTTATGTTACATCAGTCATTCACGCTAGAGCTCCGCTAATGTATAGCCTACATTGCATACATGCACTGTTATTGATACAGTTTCCACGTGTTCACCGCAATATATTAGAAAAATACTCTGTAAATAAATTAGTACAAGTAAATTAATCGGCTGGTTGATGGAGATGCACTTGTTAATGCTGATGGTGAGGAATTACAGTTGCAACATCTCATAATGTACCTCAAACTAAGTAGCGTGCGTATCACTGAGAAACGTCCTGCTCGAGTTGTCCTTGCGATGGAGGTTTTGGTTGAATGACTAGCTCTTCCAATGTTTCATCATCAGACCCGTGCTTGGATTGATATGGTAAAATCGACGTCATTGTCCGTTTCTGTTTAGTTTACTGCGTAGGAAGCCTCAGGACACGCAGAGCTGACGTTGTTATGGCAATGGCCGTTTTTGTTTTCGACGCGCGCGCTGTACAACAGACTGAGCTGTCTAGCCAATCAGAGCAGAGTAGCTCGCGGAAAGGAGGGATTTAGAGAGATTGATTCATCTGACGAGTCGTTTGAGAATCATTGAAAATGTGGTTATGTGCAAATGTATATTATGAGGAAATTAAACAGTTTTTCGACCTTTGACGCATGTAAACCTGTTGTAGGAGACTCCAAAACAACATTAGGAAACTTTAAAATAGCATAATAGGGGCACTTTAATATAAAATGTTTGCTGAAAAGTTAGTGATTTACCTCAGTTGTTACATTTCTTTCCAGTGCTTTATAAGCAGAAGAAGCTTTATCGTTGTAATCTGGAACAAAAGTCCTCACTATTCTAAATTTTAGATAAAGGAATCCTTCTTTCTCCGTCGCAGGATCTAGAGATGCTAGGGTGGTTTTTGTTGGGGTTTCTATTGACTTTGTGGTCAAATTCACATAGTTTGGTTTAGCAGTTGTTGTTGTTAGGAATCTAGTTGTTGTTTTTGGAGTACTCATTGTTGATTTTGCAGTTTTCAAAACTGCACTTGTTGCATGTGCCTTGGTTGTTTTAAGGGCTGTCTTTGTTGGACTGATACTTGACGGTTTTACAGAAATATCTGTGTGTTGCTGAGTTCTTGTTGACATTTCAGTTTTTGAAGAGTTACTTATATATGTTGATTGCATTGCAGGTACAGTTGTTGTATTGGTAAGTCTAGTGGCAGTAAGTGGTTGAGTTAAATTGAATGTATAAGGACTCATTGATGCTGATAGTTCAGTAGGTGTTGTTGGAATGGTATCTGAGACTTTTAAAGACATATTGCTTTGAGTTACTGTTGGCTTCTCAGTTGTTTTGTCTGCATA
The DNA here is from genome assembly GCF_029890125.1 of Rhinichthys klamathensis goyatoka. Lineage (NCBI taxonomy): Eukaryota > Metazoa > Chordata > Actinopteri > Cypriniformes > Leuciscidae > Rhinichthys > Rhinichthys klamathensis. The sequence goes on from NW_026606612.1 coordinate 969,378, forward strand.
AGGGCTTGTGCTTATTAAATGCTTTGTTATTTCAGTTTCAGTACGTCTGGTGGTTGTAACTTGTTCAGATGTACTTATCTCAAGTGTTGGAGATCTTGATGGGACAGAAGTTGTTGTTAGAACTGTAGATGAGATTGTTGGCAAAAGTGTAGTGTTTTGTTGAGTAGTTGTTGGAACTTCATTTGTTGTGGTAGCAAGAAGGCTTGAGTTTGTAGATGTTGATGGCACAACAGTTGTTGTTTGAGCTATAAATGAAGTTGTTGGCAAAAGTTTAGTACTCTTTTGAGTTGTTGGCATGTCAGTTATTGCTGCTGCATTAGGGCTTGTGCTTATAGATGCTAATGGAAAAGGGGATACGTTCATAGATGTTAATAATAAAACAGTAGTTTTTTTAGCTGAGGTTGTTGGCAAAAGTGTAGGGCTTTGTTTAGTTGTTGTAATTTGGCATTTCAGATGTTGTCACAGCGTCATTGATTGTGCTTGTAGAAGTTGATGGCAAAATAGATGTTGTTTGAACATTAGATGTTTTTGTTGGAAAAAGTGTAGTGCCTTGTTCAGTTGCTTCTATTGGTAATTCAGGTGTTGTCAAAGCATCATGGATTGTGCTTGTAGAAGTTGATGGCAAAAAACTTGTTGTTTGAACCGTAGATGAGGTTGTTGGCAAAAGTGTAGTGCTTTGTTCAGTTGTTATAATTGGCATTTCAGATGTTGTTGCAGCAACATGGCTTGTGCTTGTAGAAGTAGGCAAAACAGATGTTGTTTGAACCATAGATGATGTTGGCAAAATCGTAGTGTGTATTTGAGTTGTTTCTATTGGTAATTCAGATGTTGTCACTGCATCATTGATTGTGCTTGTAGAAGTTGATGGCAAAACAGATGTTGTTTGAACATTAGATGTTGTTTTTGGAAAAAGTGTAGTACCTTGTTCAGTTGTTGTAATTGGGATTTCAGATGTTGTGATTGTAATAGGAATTGTATTTGTAGATGTTGATGCCACAACGGTCGTTGATTGAGTCGTTGATGCGGTTGTTGTTGATGGCAAAAGTGTACTGGTTTGTTCAGTTGTAATTGGCATTTCAGTTATTGTTGCGCCATCATGGCTTGTGCTAGTAGAAGTTGGCAAAACAGATGTTGTTTTAACCATAGATGAGGTTGTTGCCAAAAGCGTAGTGCTTTGTTCAGTTGTTGTAATTGGGATTTCAGATGTTGTCACAGCATCATTGATTGTGCTTGTAGAAGTTGGCAAAACAGATGTTGTTTGAACTGTAGATGAGGTTGTTGCCAAAAGCGTAGTGCTTGGTTCAGTTGTTGTAATTGGCATTTCAGATGTTGTCACAGCGTAATTTATTGAGCTTGTAGAAGTTGGCAAAACAGATGTTGTTTGAACTGTTGATGAGGTTGTTGCCAAAAGCGTAGTGCTTGGTTCAGTTGTTGTAATTGGGATTTCAGATGTTGTCACAGCATCATTTATTGTGCTTGTAGCAGTTGGCAAACCAGATGTTGTTTGAATTGTAGATGAGTTTGTTGGCAAAAGCATAGTGCTTTTTTGAGTTCTTGCTATTGGCAATTCAGATGTTGTCACAGCTTCATTGATTGTGCTGGTGGAAGTTGATGGCAAAACACTTGTTGTTTGAACCGTAGATGAGGTTGTTGGCAAAAGTGTAGTGCTTTGTTCACTTGTTGTAATTGACATTTCAGATGTTGTCACAGTATCAAGGTTTGTGCTGGTGGAAGTTGATGGCAAAACACTTGTTGTTTGAACCATAGATGAGGTCGTTGGCAAAAGTGTAATGCTTTGTTTAGTTGTTGTAATTGGCATTTCAGATGTTGTCACAGCATCATTCATTGTGCTTGTAGAATCTGGGAAAACAGATGTTGTTTGAACTGCAGTTGAGGTTGATGGCAAAAGGATAGTGCTTTTTTGAGTTGTTGCTATTGGCAATTCAGATGTTGTCACAGCTTCATTGATTGTTCTGGTGGAAGTTGATGGCAAAACACTTGTTGTTTGAACCATAGATGAGCTTGTTGGCAAAAGCGTAGTGCTTTGTTCAGTTGTTGTAATTGGCATTTCAGATGTTGTCACAGCATAATGGCTTGTGCTTGTAGAAGTAGGCAAACCAGATGTTGTTTGAACCATAGATGAGGTTGTTGGCAACAGCAAAGTGCTTTGTTCTGTTGTTGTCATTGGCATTTCAGATGTTTTGACTGTAATAGTGATTGTATTTGTAGTTGATGCTACGACAGTCGTTAATTGAGTCGTTGATGTGGTTGTTGTTGGTGGCAAAAGTGTACTTGTTCGTTCAGTTGTTATTGGCATTTCAATTATTGTTGCACCATCATGGCTTGTGCTCATAGAAGTTGATGGCAAAAAAGATGTTGTTTGAACCATAGATGAGGTTGTTGGCAAAAGTGTAGTGCTTTGTTCAGCTTTTGTAATTGGCATTTCAGATGTTGTTGAGGCATCATGGCTTGTGCTTGTAGAAGTTGATGGCAAAACAGATGTTTTTTGAACCGTAGAGGATGATGTTGGCAAAAGTGTAGTGATTTGTTTAGTAGCTGTTGTAATTGACATTTCAGATGTTGTTGAGGCATCATGGCTTGCACTTGTAGAAGCTGGCAAAACTGAAATTGTTTGAACAATAGATGAGGTTGTTGGCAAAAGCGTAGTGCGTATTGGAGTTGTGTCTATTGGCATTTCAGGTGTTGTCACAGCATAATGGATTGTGCTTGTAGAAGTCGATGGCAAAACAGAAGTTGTTTGAAACTTAGATGTTGTTGTTGTTGGCAAAAGTGTAGTGCTTTGTTCAGTAGTTGTAATTGGCAATTCAGATGTTGTCACAGCATCGTGGCTTGTGCTTGTAGAAGTTGGCAAAACAGATGTTGTTTGAACTAGAGATGAGGTTTTTGGCAAAAGCGCAGTGCGTATTTGAGTTGTTTCTATTGGTAATTCAGGTGTTGTCAAAGCATCATGGATTGTGCTTGTAGAAGTTGATGGCAAAAAACTTGTTGTTTGAACCGTAGATGACGTTGTTGGCAAAAGTGTAGTGCTTTGTTCAGTTGTTGTAATTGGCATTTCATATGTTGTCATAGCATCATAGCTTGTGCTGGTGGAAGTTGATGGCAAAACACTTGTTGTTCTAACCATAGAAGAGGTTGTTGGAAAAAGTGTAGTGCTTTGTCCAGTTGTTGTAAATGGCAGTTCAGATGTTGTCACAGCATCATGGCTTGTGCTTGTAGAAGTAGGCAAAACAGATGTTGTTTGAAGCATAGATGAGGTTGATGGCAAAAGTGTAGTGCTTTGTTCAGTTGTTATAATTGGCATTTCAGATGTTGTTGCAGCAACATGGCTTGTGCCTGTAGAAGTAGGCAAAACAGATGTTGTTTGAACCATAGATGATGATGTTGGCAAAATCGTAGTGCATATTTGAGTTGTTTGTATTGGCAATTCAGATGTTGTCAAAGCATCATGGATTGTGCTTGTAGAAGCTGATGGCAAAACAGATGTTGTCTGAACCTTTGATGTTGTTGTTGGTAAAAGTGTAGTGCCTTGTTGAGTTGTTGTCATTGACATTACAGATGTTGTGATTGTAATAGGGATTTTATTTGTAGAGGTTGATGCCAAAACAGTCGTTGATTGAGTCGTTGATGTGGTTGTTGTTGGTGGCAAAAGTGTACTTGTTTGTTCAGTTATAATTGGCATTTCAGATGTTGTTGCAGCAACATGGCTTGTGCTTGTAGAAGTAGGCAAAACAGATGTTGTTTGAACCATAGTTGATGATGTTGGCAAAATCGTAGTGCGTATTTGAGTTGTTTCTATTGGCAATTCAGATGTTGTCAAAGCATCATGGCTTGTGCTTGTAAAAGTTGATGGCAAGACAGATGTTGTTTGAACATTAGATGTTGTTTTTGGAAAAAGTGTAGTGCCTTGTTCAGTTGTTGTAATTGGGATTTCAGATGTTGTGATTGTAATAGGGATTTTATTTGTAGATGTCAATGCCACAACGGTCGTTGATTGAGTCGTTGATGCGGTTGTTGTTGGTGGCAAAAGTGTACTTGTTTGTTCAGTTGTAATTGGCATTTCAGTTATTGTTGCGCCATCATGGCTTGTGCTAGTAGAAGTTGGCAAAACAGATGTTGTTTTAACCATAGATGAGGTTGTTGCCAAAAGCGTAGTGCTTAGTCCAGTTGTAATTGGGATATCAGATGTTGTCACAGCGTCATTTATTGTGCTTGTAGAAGTTGGCAAAACAGATGTTGTTTGAACTGCAGATGAGGTTGTTGGCAAAAGTGTAGTGCTTTGTTCAGTTGTTATAATTGGCATTTCAAATGTTGTTGTAGCAACATGGTTTGTGCTTGTAGAAGTAGACAAAACAGATGTTGTTTGAACCGTAGTTGATGATGTTGGCAAAATCGTAGTGCGTATTTGAGTTGTTTCTATTGGCAATTCAGATGTTGTCAAAGCATCATGGATTGTGCTTGTAGAAGTTAATGGCAAAATAGAAGTTGTGTGAACGTTAGATGTTGTTGTTGGCAAAAGTGTACTTGTTTGTTCAGTTGTAATTGGCATTTCAGTTATTGTTGCGCCATCATGGCTTGTGCTAGTAGAAGTTGGCAAAACAGATGATGTTTTAGCCATAGATGAGGTTGTTGCCAAAAGCGTAGTGCTTGGTTCAGTTGTTGTAATTGGGATTTTAGATGTTGTCACAGCGTCATTTATTGTGCTTGTAGAAGTTGGCAAACCAGATGTTGTTTGAAGCATGGGGAGGTTGTTGGTAAAAGTGTAGTGCTTTGTTCAGTTGTTGTAATTGGCATTTCAGATGTTGTTGCAGCATCATGACTTGTTCTTGTAGAAGTAGGCAAACCAAATGTAGTTTGAACCATAGATGAGGTTGTTGGCAACAGCATAGTGCGGATTTGAGTTGTTTCTATATGCAATTCAGATGTTGTCACAGCATCAAGGATTGTGCTTGTGGAAGGTGATGGCAAAACACTTGTTGTTTGAACCATAGATGAGGTCGTTGGCAAAATGTAATGCTTTGTTTAGTTGTTGTAATTGGCATTTCAGATGTTGTCACAGCATCATTCATTGTCCTTGTAGAATCTGGGAAAACAGATGTTGTTTGAACTGCAGATGAGGTTGATGGCAAAAGGAAAGTGCTTTTTTGAGTTGTTGCTATTGGCAATTCAGATGTTGTCACAGCTTCATTAATTGTGCTGGTGGAAGTTGATGGCAAAACACTTGTTGTTTGAACCGTAGATGAGCTTGTTGGCAACAGTGTAGTGCTTTGTTCTGTTGTTGTCATTTGCATTTCAAATGTTGTGACTGTAATAGGGATTGTATTTGTAGTTGATGCTACGACAGTCGTTGATTGAGTCGTTGATGTGGTTGTTGTTGGAGGCAAAAGTGTACTTGTTCGTTCAGTTGTTATTGGCATTTCAATTATTGTTGCACCATCATGGCCTGTGCTCATAGAAGTTGATGGCAAAAAAGATGTTGTTTGAAGCATAGATGAGGTTGTTGGCAAAAGTGTAGTGCTTTGTTCAGTTTTTGTAATTGGCATCTCAGATGTTGTCATAGCATCATGGCTTGTGCTTGTAGAAGTTGATGGCAAAACAGATGTTGTTTGAACATTAGATTTTGTTTTTGGAAAAAGTGTAGTACTTTGTTCAGTTGTTGTAATTGGGATTTCAGATGTTGTGATTGTAATAGGGATTGTATTTGTAGATGTTGATGCCACAACGGTCGTTGATTGAGTTGTTGATGCGGTTGTTGTTGGTGGCAAAAGTGTACTTGTTTGTTCAGTTGTAATTGGCATTTCAGTTATTGTTGCGCCATCATGGCTTGTGCTAGTAGAAGTTGGCAAAACAGATGTTGTTTTAACCATAGATGAGGTTGTTGCCAAAAGCGTAGTGCTTGCTTCAGTTGTTGTAATTGGGATTTCAGATGTTGTCACAGCGTCATTTATTGTGCTTGTAGAAGTTGGCAAAACAGATGTTGTTTGAACTGTTGATGAGGTTGTTGGCAAAAGTATAGTGCTTTGTTCAGTAGTTGTAATTGGCATTTTAGATGTTGTGATTGTAATAGGAATTGTATTTGTAGATGTTGATGCCACAACGGTCGTTGATTGAGTCGTGGATGTGGTTGTTGTTGGTGGCAAAAGTGTACTTGTTTGTTTAGTTGTTATTGGCATTTCAGATGTTGTTGCAGCAACATGGCTTGTGCTTGTAGAAGTAGGCAAAACAGATGTTGTTTGAACCGTAGTTGATGATGTTGGCAAAATCGTAGTGCGTATTTGAGTTGTTTCTATTGGCAATTCAGATGTTGTCAAAGCATCATGGATTGTGCTTGTAGAAGTTGATGGCAAACCAGATGTTGTTTGAAGCATAGATGAGGTTGTTGGCAAAAGTGTAGTGCTTTGTTCAGTTGTTGTAATTGGCATTTCAGATGTTGTGATTGTAATAGGGATTGTATTTGTAGATGTTGATGCCACAACGGTCGTTGATTGAGTCGTTGATGCGGTTGTTGTTGGTGGCAAAAGTGTACTTGTTTGTTCTGTTGTAATTGGCATTTCAGTTATTGTCTTGTGGCTATCATCATGGCTTGTGCTAGTAGAAGTTGGCAAAACAGATGTTGTTTTAACCATAGATGAGGTTGTTGCCAAAAGCGTAGTGCTTGGTTCAGTTGTTGTAATTGGGATTTCAGATGTTGTCCCAGCGTCATTTATTGTGCTTGTAGAAGTTGGCAAAACAGATGTTTTTTGAACTGTTGATGAGGTTGTTGGCAAAAGTATAGTGCTTTGTTCAGTAGTTGTAATTGGCATTTTAGATGTTATTTCAGTTTCAGTACGTCTGGTGGTTGTAACTTGTTCAGATGTACTTATCTCAAGTGTTGGAGATCTTGATGGGACAGAAGTTGTTGTTAGAACTGTAGATGAGATTGTTGGCAAAAGTGTAGTGTTTTGTTGAGTAGTTGTTGGAACTTCATTTGTTGTGGTAGCAAGAAGGCTTGAGTTTGTAGATGTTGATGGCACAACAGTTGTTGTTTGAGCTATAAATGAAGTTGTTGGCAAAAGTTTAGTACTCTTTTGAGTTGTTGGCATGTCAGTTATTGCTGCTGCATTAGGGCTTGTGCTTATAGATGCTAATGGAAAAGGGGATACGTTCATAGATGTTAATAATAAAACAGTAGTTTTTTTAGCTGAGGTTGTTGGCAAAAGTGTAGGGCTTTGTTTAGTTGTTGTAATTTGGCATTTCAGATGTTGTCACAGCGTCATTGATTGTGCTTGTAGAAGTTGATGGCAAAATAGATGTTGTTTGAACATTAGATGTTTTTGTTGGAAAAAGTGTAGTGCCTTGTTCAGTTGCTTCTATTGGTAATTCAGGTGTTGTCAAAGCATCATGGATTGTGCTTGTAGAAGTTGATGGCAAAAAACTTGTTGTTTGAACCGTAGATGAGGTTGTTGGCAAAAGTGTAGTGCTTTGTTCAGTTGTTATAATTGGCATTTCAGATGTTGTTGCAGCAACATGGCTTGTGCTTGTAGAAGTAGGCAAAACAGATGTTGTTTGAACCATAGATGATGTTGGCAAAATCGTAGTGTGTATTTGAGTTGTTTCTATTGGTAATTCAGATGTTGTCACTGCATCATTGATTGTGCTTGTAGAAGTTGATGGCAAAACAGATGTTGTTTGAACATTAGATGTTGTTTTTGGAAAAAGTGTAGTACCTTGTTCAGTTGTTGTAATTGGGATTTCAGATGTTGTGATTGTAATAGGAATTGTATTTGTAGATGTTGATGCCACAACGGTCGTTGATTGAGTCGTTGATGTGGTTGTTGTTGGTGGCAAAAGTGTACTTGTTTGTTTAGTTGTTATTGAAATTTCAGTTATTGTTGCACCATCATGGCTTGTGCTAGTAGAAGTTTGCAAAACAGATGTTGTTTGAACTGTAGATGAGGTTGTTGGCAGAAACGTAGTGCGTATTTGAGTTGTTTCTATCGGTAATTCAGATGTTGTCAAAGCATCATGGATTGTGCTTGTAGAAGTTGATGGCAAATCAGATGTTGTTTGAAGCATAGATGAGGTTGTTGGTAAAAGTGTAGTGCTTTGTTCAGTTGTAATTGGCATTTCAGTTATTGTTGCACCATCATGGCTTGTGCTACTAGAAGTTGGCAAAACAGATATTGTTTGAAGCATAGATGAGGTTGTTGCCAAAAGCGTAGAGATTTTATGAGTTGTTGCTATTGGCAATTCAGATGTTGTCAAAGCATCATGGATTGTGCTTGTAGAAGTTGATTGCAAACCAGAAGTTGTTTGAAGCATAGATGAGGTTTTTGGTAAAAGTGTAGTGCTTTGTTCAGTTGTTGTAATTGGCATTTCAGATGTTGTTGCAGCATCATGGCTTGAGCTTGTAGAAGTTGATAGCAAAATAGATGTTGTTTGAAGCATAGATGAGGTTGTTGGCAAAAGTGTAGTGCTTTGTTCAGTTGTTATAATTGGCATTTCAGATGTTGTGATTGTAATAGGAATTGTATTTGTAGAGGTTGATGCCAGAACGGTCGTTGATTGAGTCGTTGTTGTGGTTGTTGTTGGTGGCAAAAGTGTACTTGTTTGTTTAGTTGTTATTGGCATTTCAGTTATTGTTGCACCATCATGGCTTGTGCTAGTAGAAGTTGGCAAAACAGATGTTGTTTGAAGCATAGATGAGGTTTTTGGAAAAAGTGTAGTGCTTTGTTCAGTTGTTGTAATTGGCATCTCAGATGTTGTCACAGCATCATGGCTTGTGCTTGTAGAAGTATGCAAAACAGATGTTGTTTGAACCGTAGATGAGGTCGTTGGCAAAAGCGTAGTGCGTATTTGAGTTGTTTCTATTGGCAATTCAGATGTTGTCAAAGCATCATGGATTGTGCTTGTAGAAGTTGATGGCAAAACAGAAGTTGTTTGAACCTTAGATGTTGTTGTTGGCAAAAGTGTACTTGTTTGTTCAGTTGTAATTGGCATGTCAGTTATTGTTGCACCATAATGGATTGTGCTAGTAGAAGTTGGCAAAACAGATGTTGTTTTAACCATAGATGAGGTTGTTGGAAAAAGTGTAGTGCTTTCAGTTGTTGAAATTGGCATTTCAGATGTTGTCTCAGCATCATGGCTTCTGCTTGTAGAAGTTGAGGGCAAAACAGATGTTGTTCGAACTGTAGATGAGGTTGTTGGCAAAAGTGAAGTGCTTTTTTTAGTTGTTGTCATTGGAATTTCAGATGTTGCATGTTGAGGTGGTGTTGTTGGCTGTTCAGTTGTGGTATATCCAAGTACTGTATCTATTATTTGGACATGCCCAGAAATAGATTATATTTAGTAAATAGTTAATATTTTTTTTATTTAAAAGTTTTGTTTCTTTTAAAATGGCTATGACTTGATCATGATTACTTAATTTTTCTTCCATCTTTTGACCTATGACAAGTCATTGCTAGTTTATCTCAAATCTTTCTCAAGTGGTCCAAAAATTCTAAAGTTTGTGTTCTAGAGATAATATTTTTCCTCATTCCCCATTGGGTTATTTGAGGTGGCTTAGCAACCACCTTGTTTCAGCAGAAAACCCCTTTGTATAACTGGATGTCGTAAAGAAGACGTAGAACAATAATTGTGTATATCTGACAAAAGGTAATAATATAAAAAAAATATTCATGTTATGTAAAAAAAGTTTTTATGTAATTTATTTATTTGCAAAAAACTTTAACACAAGTGAACTTCAGAATTTTGTTCAAAAGAAGGACCCCTTTTAATGTTTTTGTTTCTTTTCTTTTTTTACATCTGAACATTTAAAAGGTTTTATATTTAGTAATTTGACATAGTATCACTTTTGTATACACTTACGTACACTTGCTTACTAAGCTATAAGAACAGAATATTATACTCACAAGCAACAATGCTGGATCTGATGACATTTAAGAATATAATGGATTCATCAAGACCTTCTTCAAATGTCTTCTCTATGTCTTCTTCATCGGGACATGTCTTGTTTTCAAAAATTACCTGACTTAACACCTCTACAGAGCCAGGCCTAATGAATAAAGAGAAAAAAATGTCATGATAAGAAAACAAAATGTATTTCTTTGTCTTCACTTCTTTCTTGTTTTACCTGCCACTTAATTTTTTTTCCATCCACTTTTATAATTCACTATAAATAAATTGTCATTGTGTGTCCTTTGCTTTTTATCTTAATGTATACAGCCACAGTTATTTGAATATAGGCAAAAATAAAATTGTAACATGGGTGTATACTTAAATTTTTTAAAAAGCACTTGTGCTTCTATAAAAATAAATAAATTACAAGCACAGTTTGTAAAAATTTTTATCAACATCAATGTTCATGTGCCACAAGATAACATGCACAAGTAGGCATGAGTGAGAGACTTGGAGTGAGTCATGACAAAAGAGTTTACCTTCTGAAAGAGTTTACCTTCTGAAATTATATTTTTGGTTAATTTGACAGGCTGCAAAAAGCAACAGCCGCTCATGTTAATCTTTTTCACCTTGTAAACATAAATACACGATAACCCAATTTTCAGTCTAGTCTTAAGTAGAATTGCCCTGATATAATTTTCAAACTGGATAGTAAAGCTCTCCTAGCTACCGATGTTAGTGCTGGTTGGACACTAGGTGGTGCTATGTAATTTTTACTATTTTAAATTTTTACTGCACAACTGACCCTTCGCAAAGACGTCAATACAAACCATTTCCCTTTCAAGGGAACTCGAGCTGCGTCAAACGCTGGAGGAACGCCCCTGCGTGAGTGCGTCCTGAAGCACGTATGGAATCACTCCAGAGGCGAGACGGAACCTCATAGGCGGGTGACGTCATCGACCAGGAAACTATAAAGCACCCCAGAATCACAAACGCATCAGCTTCTGTGCCTTCAGCAAGCGCTCTGTGTGTGAATCAATATATGTCCAAGTGTTTTTGTCTGTCCTTAGTTTCACTAGGTTTTCACATTTAAAAAAACTATATATATATATATATGGCGAGCGAACAATTACATAGAAAGTGTGTTCCTCCCTGCTCTCGTTACATCACGAGTGGGGATACACATCTTCTATGTGTTGCTTGTTTGGGAGTGCAGCATGCCCAGTCAGCTCTCGAGGGGGCTGATTGCGAGCATTTGCCTCTAAGAACGCTCCGCTCCCGCCGATCACTCTTCGAGGAGAGTGGTTCGGTTCGCGCTCCCCGCGGCTCGGGCCCCGCTTCTGTCGAGGCAGAGCGGCGGCTTCAGTTGTGGGGATCGCAAATGGATCTAGTAGCGGGGTTTGAGACGGGCCCCACCCTTTCTAAGCCTTCACCTGCCAGATCCACAGCCTCAGTTCAGGGTTTGGAAGCACGCACTGCGGTTTCTTCCTGAAGGTCTATCCTGCATGCATACCAGGCCGATTTGTTAAAGGACATTAGTGAGAGTGAGGAGGTTAGCTCTGACGCAATTCGCGAACTGCGTCAGGCTCCAGATTTGTCTCTTCGGGCCACCAAGGAGACGGCCACGTCAGTGGGCCGGTCTATGGCAGCCCTGGTGGCCACGGAGAGACATTTATGGCTTAATCTTTCTGGTATGAAGGAAAAAGAGAAAACCTTCCTTCTGGACGCCCCGATTTCTCCTGCTGGCCTGTTCGGTGACTCTGTAAATTCGGTCATCGAAAGGTTTCAAGAAGAAAAAAAGCAGGCGGCGGCGTTTCAGAAGTACCTCCCACTCTGCGTTCATGTCCCTGGGGCTGCTGGGCGGGAGCAGTCCCGGCCGTCGACAAGCTCCTCACACCGGGCGCAGCAGAAACAGAGTGCCGCGTCTCGCGCTCCCCCACAAAAAGAATGGGACGCGGCGCGGCGCTCGCAGACGAAGTCTTCGAGGGGTAAGGCTGATCTCAGGACAGTCCTTATTGCCAAAAAGGCTTCGTCTAAGAAGAAGTCCTGACGCCTCTGGCGGTGCCCATTTACACGGTGCCCATTCTCTCTCGGTGCCCTCAGGGACCCGTTCTGCCAACCCTGCCTTTATGTCGGGGCGTAGACGGTCCCAGTGAGCATTTTCCCGAGGGGCACTCGCAGAGCAGTCAAACCAATCTTTCCCTGCCGGTGCGCCGTTACAGGGCACTGTGTTTGCTGCTTAACCCTCTGGGGTTGGCGGTATCGCCGGCGATACCAGCTCACTTTTTTTCTTATAAGTGCAAAAGAGACTCAAAATACTCTGCCAATTTTGAAGTATTATACATCATTCGATCCTGTTAAGTGTCTATTTTTTGTGTGTATACTCACAATAAAAACAAAGTGTTGTGCTTTTTGTCAAATAAAGAAAAATAAACATGATGCACGTTTTACCTTCTCTCTGTCAGTGAAGTCCCTTCTGAAACGCGTCCGAAAAATGAACTGTAACTCAGTAAATACTTGTCACAGAGACACGAGAGACTTCTCTTTATGAAGCTGAAATTCTCTTCTTTTAAATGAAGTAATTTATATAAAACACAACTCTTCTCAGTTTATGTAATCTGTATGAAAATAGAGAGATGTCAGTCTTTTTCCTTTCACCTAATTATAGCGTATGACGTGTTAATGTGACCACGCCCACTGAGAGCGCGCGCTATTCAAACGCAAATGTTGAGGCAAGCCATGAAAACGCCTACATCAGCTGGATAAAACATCCAGTTTAATAATAATCTTGTACTTTACCTCGTCTTGCTGCGCTGTGAGGAATACTATCTTAATATTCCTGGGAAAGTTACCTCAGAAGTGCTGGTAGTTTAATTTCGAGGAGCACGGATTCAGCTGATGTAGTAAGTCATTTATTCTTAAGTGCTTTGTTCTAATCGAGTTATTGAATAGTGTCTGTAAACTGCACAAAGACTGTTTAAATATGAATTGCGTGTCGGTGTGTGTGAATGAATGCATGGTACAGACGCGCGCGCGATGTTGTTTACTACAGATGTACATCGCATCTGTGCTGTTCATTCACTCTCGCTCCTACGTTATTTTACATGAACACATCCAAACTATATTGCTAGCCTACTGAGATTTGTTCTAATCGCGATATAGATTAGTATCTGTAAAACCAAAAAGACGGTTTAAATATGAATCGGGTGTCTGGGTGTGTGAATGAACGAACGCACAGATGCGCACTGTTACAGACAAAATATAAAAGACAATATTTAAAGGGATCATGACATGGTTTTTTGCTTTGTTTTATTATGTTCCCTTAGGTGCAATTATAGTATTAATATAGTTTTTGTACAATTTTTTTTTTTAAATGTAGTGATTTTTGACCTTTTCCCACCCTGTTTCTCCCCCTCTGATTCAAACAGTCTGTTTTGGAGGTGTTTCCCCTTTAAGAGTTCAGTGTTAACGCCCATTGTTATGATTGGCTAACGTTATGCTGCTTATGCATAAATTATTAACGTTAATCATTTTGTATCACATGTACACAATGCTCCGCCACGTGAAACTTCGGTCTTCTGATCTTTTACCATCGTGTCAATTCTCAATTGATTTTGATTCATATGCGCGAGGGAGAGCAAGACAGTTTGAAGGCGCGCGCGCGGCCGGGGCTCTCTCTCTCTCTCTGCTCGATTTTTCAGTAACATGCGCTCTGTCACACTCATCTACATCACTCACCGAACAAATAAGGCTTTGGCGGGCTGCATATACTGCAAATAAACTGCATCCAACTGCTTTCCCTGACGTCCGGATCGTTCGGCAGCATTCAAACATGTTGTTTGTCCACAGCCAGGAACAGCACATCTGTGTGGCATTGCCGCCATCTTGTAAACAGACCCACTCTCTGCACGTCAACGCATGCGATGATGTGAGCTGAGCGGTGTTTGGTGTTTTTAACACCATCGAGCGAAATGAGGCGTAGTTGTCTTGCGCTGGAGGCGGTCATATGCAAACGACTGGTACGTCACTTCGTACCGTGACGTCACTAAGTTCAAAAGATCTAGAACGAGCTGTATTTAGAGCTTGATTAAATAAATGCTTTGTTTATAATGGGGAGGACGTCTTAAGCTATGAAATTTGCAGGAAGTTTTAATAGTACATAGATCTCTTATATACCAAAAGATCAAGGCAAATTCGGTTTCTCATGTCATGACCCCTTTAATTGACTAGCTTTGGATAGATTATAAAGTTTTTACTATAAAATAGAGATCAAATAAGCTTTTGTTAGACAGTTTCTGCTCATATGTTAAATATATAGTATGTTTTGTCAAAAATAAACTAATCAACTGTTATAGTGTTTGTTCCAATACAAGCTATATAAAAATAATGAATCCTTAACTTTGAAATATGTATGATAAAATGTATTGGCCTACTTTAAAAAAATAATACTTTATATGGAAAAAGAATTTTCTTTTCAAGATGTTTCCAACTCTAACTTTGAACCAATTCTATAGAATGGCCCATATAACTCTGACCAGGATTTGTTTCCAGGTATGACTAAAAAAGTGCTTTTGACTTTCATTTATATTTTGATTTTATAAATATATATATATATATATATATGTATGTGTGTGTGCATACACACACACACACACACACACACACACACACACACACACACACACACACACACACACACACACACACACACACACACACACACACACACACACACACACACATATATAGATATAGATATAGATATATAGATAGATATATAGTCCTTGTGTGACGATCACAAAAGGATTGTAATTGTACTTTAAGTATATTCAAAATTATTGGTTTCATTTTGAAAATGTTATTGTGTTATTTTGGAAAAAGAAACATTCAGAAGGGTTTTATTGTAATGTGATTCCTTTTAAAAGAAAAAGAGAGAAGTGTGCAATGCTACTCCTGACCGTTAGGGGCAGAGTCGAGCGATGGGTGTTAAGCTGTGCGAGTCGTGAGTTTTTCATTACTCCAGAGAGCTTGAACTTGAACACTGTCTCCTCGTTTCTCTCCTGTGTTACAGGAGAATAATCTGTTCCTCACGGGTGCCGACGCCACGGTACCCGTTACAGATTTTTGGTGGCCAGTACGGGGAATGACAGTAGATGCGCAGGCTACAAGCACGACCAGAATCAGCAGTTGACATGTTCCAGGAACTGACGTCTCTTCAGGCTTGAAGTGAGAGGAAGATTGGGTGATGCGTGGATCCTGCTTTCACCAGAACAAGTGCCGGTGAGGTGACGATTGTTCTGCACACGTGGAACCAGACCAGCAGAGGCGAGTGAAAGCGTGACCAGGACGAGCAACCGACGGAAGGGAAGAAAGAAAAGCAGTCATGGCGGATGGTGAGAGAAAAGGCTTGGTGTGGCGCATCAAGAAAAGTCTACTCATGCTGACGGCCGATGAACTTTTCCAACTAGCCCAGAGAGTTGGTCCGGTGCCAGGGAAGGACTCATCCACACTTCAGGTTGGCGAAGAAGAGAGTTGCTTTGAGTACATTCTAACTTTTATGAACAGTGACATGTTGGTGGAATCTGAGGATTCAGGTATGGCAGTGCTGTTAGAGCTTAATGATACTGTAAATAATGTCATTCAGATTCGTTATGCTCAACCTAAATTAGGTGTTGTGGAGAATGTGAACGAGATAACGCCAATTCCAGTACTGAGTGAGAACAGAACAGTAGGCCAACTAGCGACAGATTCGGATAACTTGACAACCGTTAACGTGACAGCCAGTGGTTCGAATATTCCTCGTACAGCTGCAGTTAGCGTGAACAACCCCCCACTCACACCTACTGAAGTCAAAAGCACACAGAACGCTGACACAGAGTTACAGAGAGTGCTTTCTAGTTACGCTGAGCTTAGCAATAAAGTCATGCAATACATAAACAGCCCCACATCCTCACTCACACCCACACCTCCACCATTACAACCTACTCAACAATATGATAACACTCCCACACCAGAACAGCCGCCACATGGAAGACACGACCGAATAATTCCCCTTCGAGACCTTTCACTGCTTCGTCGCGAGTTCAAGATCCAAGGTGGACAGATCGGCGATCAGGGCTCAGATTTAAGCTACAATAGCATATGCAGACAAATCGATGAGGGTGTTAAAGAGCGATTCAGCGAGACTGAAATATTGAGAGGCGTTCTCAGAGCCATTAGACCGGGAAACTTTAAAGACATGCTAATACACAAAGACGATTTGACGATAGACGAGCTGAAAGGCTTTCTGCAATCCCATTTAGGTGGGCGAAGCAACACAGAACTTTTCCAAGAGCTCATGTGCACAAAACAAAATGACGGCGAGACTCCACAACAATTCTTGTATCGAGTGATAGGCCTCAAACAAAAGATCCTGTTCGCTTCAAAATACGCCGACACAGAGGTGAAGTATAATGCGAACACAGTTCAAGACGTTTTCCTCCACGCCGTGTATCAGGGTCTCAGCCATAAGCATAACGACATACGTCGAGAACTGAAACCATTTCTCTCTGATAGCAGCGTGTCTGACGAGACGATCTTAAAGCAAATGATGAAGATAACAAACATTGAGAATGAGAGACAGAGACGTTTGGGGTCAGTTGTGAAGCAGAAACAAATAAGTGTGAATAGCACAGAGCTTGAAGCGGCAGCAGTACAAGGCAGTAGTACAAAGAAAGATGTTCCAGACAAACAGTCAAAAGCTGATGTACTCCAGCAGTTAACTGAGAAAGTAGAGGAGTTAATGAATAAAGTTGAACTACTGCAAAGACCCCAGCAGATTCAAAACCCAGAATGTTGCCATCATTGCCAAGTCAAAGTGGATCAAAGGAAACCCAGACCAAATAGCTGTGCTAATTGCCTCGAACAGAACCGCCCAGGTTGCACTCATTGTTTCTACTGTGGTGAGGACGGTCACAGAGCGGTAGGCTGTTTGAAAAAACCCAAGCGTCCGGAAAACTGGAGCCGGTTTCTGCCACGGGACAAGCAGTGACCGGGCTTCACGTTCAGTCCCACAGTGCTGAGGGTAGCGTACGGAGCTTTGAGAGTCGTACAGAGACAAGTTCAGTTAATCAGAGACCAAAAGAAAACGATGAACAAGTCAATAACCAACTTTCTCTCTCTTTACCCACTCAAACCAGTAGACGTCTGGCCAAGTTCATAGGAGCCAAAGCCCTTGCACGTTGTGACCTCAATGGGTTGACATTCAATGCCTTACTGGACACTGGAGCCCAGGTGAGCATGATAGATAGAAGCTGGAAAGAGAAGTATCTACCAAACACACCCATTAGGCCGCTTAGTGAAATCTTTGATGAGAGAGAAGAGCTGGAAGTGCACGCGGTGAATGGAGAAATCCTCCCTTTTGATGGCTGGGTCCTTATTGCCGTCAGTCTCAATGGAAATGGTGCGCTTAGCCAGTCGATCATGGTGCCTTTTCTCATCTGTAGCATTCCGCTTGCACAGCCACTACTTGGGTTTAATGTCCTAGAGGAAGTGATTCAGAATCGAACAAAAGAACTTGTCCCAGCACTTACCACGCTTCTATCTGACGCAATATCGGTTCCTGCTGAGAAAGTTGAGCTGCTGATGAACTTCATTCAGACTGACAAACCCTCTATGTATCACAGGTTGATAAGAACTGGTAATTATGAGACTACAGTCCCAGCCGGACAAGTAGCCTGGGTGAAGTGTCAGGTCCCATCCGCTGTAGACCAGTCAGACTCTCTTCTTTTGTTTGAACCTAACGAGAACAGTGGCCATCTCACCGAGCTTGAGATTGAGGAGGGCTTACTAGAACTACAGACTGCAAAAAGACCTTATGTCATAATACCAGTAAGAAATGACACGAAGCATCCTGTTACAATACCAAGGAAGACAGCCCTTGGTAGCGTCCAGACGGTGGCTAGAGTGATTGAGAACAATCCATTAGAGAGCCCCAGGCCCAGAGTAGCAGTCGTTAAAGCAGCAACAGCCCCAGTTAAACAGAGTGTTCCAGCGTTATGGCAGCCGCCTGTGGACCTCAGCCACCTTGGTGATGAGGAACAAGAAAAAGTCAAGAAAATGCTGTGGGAAGAATCGGCTGCTTTTGCACAAGACAGTCATGATATTGGATGTATTCCTAGTCTACAGATGTCTATCTCACTCAAAGACGAGATTCCAGTGCAGAGAGCTTACTCTTCGGTGCCCAAACCACTGTTCAAAGAGGTGAAGGAGTATGTACAAGATCTGCTCATGAGAGGTTGGATTGTGAAGTCAAAGTCCTCTTATGCTGCTCCAGTGGTCTGCGTCCGAAAGAAAGACGGTACACTCCGCCTCTGTATCGATTATCGTCTCTTGAATCAGAAGACCATACCTGATCGACATCCCCTACCTAGGATACAAGACCTGACTGATAGTCTCGGTGGTTATTCCTGGTTCAGCATCCTCGACCAAGGAAAGGCTTATCATCAGGGCTTTATCGCCAAGGACTCCCAGCACCTCACTGCTTTCATTACCCCCTGGGGGCTATATGAATGGGTGCGTATCCCTTTTGGCCTCTCCAACGCCCCAGCAGCTTTCCAGAGAAGCATGGAGGAGATGTTGAGTTCCTTGAGAGATGATTGCTGTCTTCCGTACCTTGACGACGTGCTCTGCTATGCAAAAACCTTTGACGAGCACGTGGAAGGGGTCCGTGAAGTACTCCAAGCTCTTCAGCGACATGGAGTGAAACTGAGACCTGAAAAATGTGAGTTATTCCGACGAGAAGTAAGATATGTGGGTCGTCTTGTGTCAGCTCAGGGAGTGAGAATTGATCCCAAAGACCTGGATGCAGTGCGGTCGTTAGCCAGCAGGACACCACAGACAGTGGGAGATGTAAGAAAGCTCACCGGGTTCCTGGGCTATTACCGTTCCTACATTCAGGACTTCTCAAGGATAGCAAAGCCCATCTATGAGCTGTTACAAGTCAAGCCAGGACAAGCTGCTGTAGCACGTGGAAAAAGTAAAGGTCCACAACTACCATCCAGAACCCCTGTGGAGTGGGCCGTCGAGCATCAGGAAGCCCTCGACCGACTTGTATCTCTCCTTGTTAGCCCCCCCGTGCTAGCATACCCCAACTTCGACTTACCCTTTGTATTACATACCGATGCTTCAGACCAGGGGCTCGGCGCGATTCTTTATCAACATCAGAATGGCAAGTTAAGAGTCATTGGGTACGGGTCTAGGACTTTGACTGCGGCTGAGCGAAACTACCACTTGCATAGTGGAAAGTTAGAGTTCCTCGCCTTGAAATGGGCCGTGTGTGAAAAGTTCAGGGATTATTTATTCTACGCACCCCATTTCACAATATTCACAGACAACAATCCCCTGACCTACGTCATGACTACAGCCAAGCTAAATGCAGTTGGCCATCGGTGGGTAGGAGAACTCTCCGATTTCAGATTTGACATAAAGTACAGACCAGGAAAGGCTAACATCGATGCCGATACGCTGTCGCGTCTTCCTTTAAACATTGAGGCCTATGCTGAGTCCTGTACCAAAGAGTGTACCGAAGACGTGGTTCGTGCGATATGGGATGGAAGTAAAGTAGCCAAACTGAAAGATGTACCGTGGGTGGCGGCTCTCAACATCTCTTCCCAAGCCGACTTATCCCCCTCATTTGATCACTTGACCGCAATCAGTCACGATGAGCTTGTGGAGGCACAACATGCAGATGAAGCCATCGGTGAAATGATCAAGTTAAAAGAGGCGGGTACACCTTTAACTGACGAGATACGGAAAGCGGCTAGTGGAGCCACTAGGAGACTATTTCATGAATGGGGAAAGTTAGTTTTGGAGAATGGTCTCTTGTACAGGCGTGCTAATGAAAGAAGGCAGTTGGTGCTCCCTGCTAAGTACAAAGACATTGTCTTGAAGAAACTCCATAATGAAATGGCCCATGTCGGTACGGAAAGAGTCCTCAATCTTGCCAGAGAGAGATTTTATTGGCCCTTCATGGCTAGAGAGATCGAAGAACATATCACGAGGAAATGTCCATGCATAAAATCGAAGAAGCCAGTTACTCATGTTCGCGCGCCAATGGGTAGTATCACATCAAGCTCGCCACTGGAGTTGGTGTGTATTGACTATCTACACCTAGAGACCAGTCGTGGGGGTTACGAATATATCCTTGTGGTCATCGATCACTTTACGAGATTCGCCCAAGCTTATCCGACAAAGAACAAGAGTGGGAAAACGGCAGCTGAGCGAATCTTTAATGATTTCGTCCTCCGCTTCGGATATCCATCAAAGTTACACCACGACCAAGGCCGTGAATTTGAGAACGAGCTCTTTCGGACGTTGCAACAGTTGTCAGGTATTCTTCATTCGAGAACATCACCATACCATCCCCAGGGGAACCCGGCGGAGCGGTTTAATCGGACGATACTCCAGATGCTAAGAACGTTGCCAGAGAAAGAAAAGGAACGATGGAAAGATCAAATCCCACAAGTCATTCATGCGTACAATTGTACTCGGCACGAGTCGACAGGCTACTCACCTTTCTTCCTTCTTTATGGTCGTCATCCTCGCCTTCCAGTTGACTTACTGTTTGGGTTGGTTGAAGAAACGGAGCCTGACTCGCCAAAGGGATATGCAAAGAAGTGGGCAAAGCAGATGTCGGAGGCTTATCGAATTGCTAACGAGAGTAGTAAACAGGCCAGTGCCAAAGGCAAAGTGCTTTACGATAAGAAAGCAAGGGGAGTGGTACTACAGCCTGGCGATAGAGTCTTGGTCAGGAACCTTGGTGAGCGCGGTGGACCAGGAAAACTACGGTCATATTGGGAGAAATCGATTTACGTTGTGAAAGAACAGTTCGCGGATAACCCAGTATACGTAGTCTACCCTGAGTTTGGAGACAAGAGAAAGACAAGGACATTACACCGTAATCTGTTGTTATTAGCAAATGACCTTCCGGTGGAAGCTCTTCCATGCCAAGATGCTCCTGAAAAGAGAACACAGAAAAGGAAACATCAGACTCGACGCACCAATGTCTCAGAACGTGCAAGTCCACAGGAAGTATCAGGTTCAGACTCAGATTCTGGAGAAGACTCAGATGGTCCTCGTTATTGGTTGAGGGTACCAGTAGAAAAGATAAAGAAGATACCTGTGGTAGCCCCACCACAACGACCAGTAACCTCTCTGAGCCAGGCAACTCCAATACCTGCTGAAGAAGAGGAGGAATTTAGGATGCACCACGTACCTGAAACGGATTCGTTACCTGGGGGAAACGTAGAGATAGAGGAACCTGGAGAAGATGAAGATCAGTTTGTTGTTGCGGGACCTGAGGAACAAGATGGATATGATGAGGATCCAGAGTTCAGTCAAGAGGAAAAGTTTCCAGTCAGTGCAGTGCCAGATAACCAGACCCAGGTCAGAAGGTCAAGTCGGGAGCGACGACCTAAACAGATTTTCACATATGAGAACCTTGGTCAGCCTACACAGACAACACAGGCTACAGTTAATGTGACAAACACACACTTACAATCACCTGTTTACCCTGTACCTCAGACTACTCAACCTTTGCACCCATTTATGCCTTATTCAACCCCAACATGTCCACTTAACCTTTATTCTACCCTTTACCCCCTATTTACATACATGCCTTATACGGTACCAGCAACACCATATATATTGCCAGTTCCAGTTGCTTGTTAAAAGAGACTTTTGAGTTAGATAAGTTAGAGAAGAAAATGGTGGGACCCATTTCTTTTTGCTGGGAAGTGTGTGACGATCACAAAAGGATTGTAATTGTACTTTAAGTATATTCAAAATTATTGGTTTCATTTTGAAAATGTTATTGTGTTATTTTGGAAAAAGAAACATTCAGAAGGGTTTTATTGTAATGTGATTCCTTTTAAAAGAAAAAGAGAGAAGTGTGCAATGCTACTCCTGACCGTTAGGGGCAGAGTCGAGCGATGGGTGTTAAGCTGTGCGAGTCGTGAGTTTTTCATTACTCCAGAGAGCTTGAACTTGAACACTGTCTCCTCGTTTCTCTCCTGTGTTACAGGAGAATAATCTGTTCCTCACGGGTGCCGACGCCACGGTACCCGTTACACTTGCATTCTTTCTTATGTGACACACCTGAATGAAAGGCTCATTATTATGCGGGTCTTTGTCTTCTCAGGTGAGAACCACCTAATTATACATGAGGGGGTTGGGTCGTTCACGCCTCCACGCATATTGCCTTTTCAAACAAAAAAATGTTTTTCACAATTTAAAAGAATCTATTGTTTTATGTGAATGATTAGGCAGGATGATTTCAGATCATTTTGAAGAAAAAACTCCCATTAGACAACATCCATTAGTCAAAAGTCTTGTGGACACATATTTAATATGTGTTTTGTGGCCTTATTTTAGAAACTTTAATTTTTAGTTTTTTCAATAACCATGCATAAACAATATTCTCTCAAAAATACAAACATGTATATACATGTTGCTCACATATTATGGTAGCCCTGTTTGTGCTAAATAGAGTGTAATTTCACCTGTGCCATTAATATGTTTAAAAGCAACTGAAAAAAGCACAAATGTCAGGGCATGTCAAAACGTCTCAAGGACCCCAAAACACCTTAGACCCCAGAGGGTTAAAATACTCCAGAGGCCAGCCTCGAGAGGCTGGTACCCTTAGTAGATTTTCTGGCAGAGTGGAAAAGCCTTCCAAAAATATCTCAGTGGGTCCTGCTAACGATCGAAAACGGTTACACTGTACAGTTCAGGTCTCGTCCACCTCGATTCAGAGGGGTCCTATCCACAGTGGTGGGCCCCGAGCAGGCTCTGGTAATGGAACAGGAGGTGAAAATGCTACAAAAGGAGGCTATAGAACGGGTTCCTCCTCCCAGCAGGGAGTCAGGTTATTACAGCCGATATTTCCTTTGGACCCAGGGGAAGCTTCTTTCGTTGAGGGCAATTTATATCCCAGGGTATCTAAATCAGGGGGCAGACATCCTGTCGAGACAGGGGCCGAGGCCCGGGGAATGGAGACTCCACCCCGAGGTGGTGGAGCTCCTGTGGGAGAGTTTCGGTCGTGCCGAGGTAGACCTTTTCGCTTCCAGGGAGACATCACACTGTCCACTGTGGTTCTCCCTCAGCCATCCAGCCCCGCTGGGGTTGGACGCTATGGTGCAGCCGTGGCCGAGGTCACGTCTGTACGCATTTCCCCTGATCGCTCTACTCCCAGGAGTTCTGGAAAGGGTTCGCCGGGACAGGGCCAGTCTACTGTTGGTAGCCCCGTACTGGCCGGCCCGAGTATGGTTTGCGGACCTAGTTTCTCTCCTAGACCTCTCTCCTCTGGAGATTCCGATCAGGAGGGACCTACTCTCTCAGGCGAGTGGTATGATTCTTCACCCCCGTCCAGAGCTGTGGAAACTGTGGGCTTGGCCTCTGAGGGGGCCAAGCTCATAAGTTCAGGTCTCTCAACGGAGGTTGTTGAGACCATCCTCCACTCCAGAGCTCCGTCCACGAGGAAGTTATATGCCCTGAAGTGCCATCATTGCGAGCTATTGCCCATGGTGACTCTGAGGACTCGCCTGGCATTTTTCTCCAAGTCTGCACTTTCGCCCGCTATAGTGCCGCGCCGTAAAAAACTTCGTACTCAGCGGGTCTCCGAGCCTTCTCCAGCCCACAAAAGCTTGCTGGAATCCGAGCTGATGCGTCTGCTCTCACAGGCTGTGGCGAGCCTCGGCCTGTAGTGGGCGGTGCCCACTACACCACTCTCTTCCTCCAGTAGAAGAAGCTGTAGCGGCCCATCTTTGCCCGACCTCTGCTGGATGGCGAGCTAAGACGGCGCTACCTTCTAAAGCTTGCCGCACTACTTCCGCTATGCACAGCCGCGCTTATACCGCCGCTGGGCAGGCTGTATCGGCATTACACTCGATAGCCGTACTGCAGATCTTCCAAGCCGACTTTCTCCGAAAACTGGATGAGGAAGGACCGGAAGCTATCAGCGTGCCAGATTTGAGGAGCGCTACGGACCTGGCTCTTCGCGCCGCTAAATCCACTGCACAAGCCCATGGGGCGGAACATGGCTTCTCTCACCGTTGCTGAGAGACACCTATGGCTGACGTTATCTGAGATACCGGACTCGGAGCGCTCCGCGTTTCTCGGAGCGCTCCACGCCCATCTCCCCAGCTGGCCTCTTTGGATCATCCGTCAAAGATTACGCAGATAGATTTGCTGAGGTTCAGAAGACGTCACAGGCTATGAAGCACTTCTTACCAAAGCGCTCTAGCTTCGCAGCAGATCACCCAAAACAGCCGTCTGCTCGAAGCTCCCAGCCACAGCCACAGCCTCCGCCCGCCGCTGCTTCACAGCGCCGTCAAGCCCGGGACCAGAGACCACGCTCTCGCTCTGCCGGCCGCCACATCCCTCCGCGTGGGCCCCGGCAAAAGATTGAGATAAAGCCAGAGGCGACAAAACGACGGTGTTTAAGTCTCGCCGCGGTCAGACTTCCACTGAAACTTTTCGCTCGTTCAGTTCCAGAAAATGCGACTGTTCCAGTGTATTTTGGAGTAAACAAGCCGGTACCAAGGCCCGCTTCCCTGCACACAAATGCAGTTTCCACGGCGACCCAGATAAATCACATAAAGAGTGTAATTTCTGGTATTCCGGCCACGGCCGATGGTGTTATGAGTGTAATAAAAATGCCCACGACCCAGTGTTCATTCCTAAACACAAGCACAGCCCACCACAGTACAGGGCTCACACAAATAAAATCGACTCATGTCGATTGTGCATTAAATGTAGTGAATGTGCCCACAACCCAGTGCCCACAAACACTACACACTGCATGTCCCACGGTTTCTGTAAAAACGAAACTAACACACATACAGTCAGCTCAGGCTGATGGTGTTTTCAGTGCAGTAAATGTGCCCGCTGTCCTGCGCCCACATACACTCACAGACATGTTAAGCCCCACAGGGTTTGCCCCACTCTCTCTCTCTCTCTCAGCAAACTGCCGTAAGGGAGTCGAGCGCGGCCAGGCTGCCCGCCTTGATCGGCGCGCCCCCCGCCTCAAACGCTGCAAGCACAGTGTTTATGTTACAGCACACCGAAGCTCTCCGGTCACAACTACGTTGCGGCCAGATCTCATTCTACCCCTAGCTATTCATGCAAATGCGTGGACAAAGCTTCCCTTTTATAAAAAGAGGCTATTCGCTGCAGTTCGCTCGACGTCCCCACCGCTACACGGCACGGGTCGAAACTACGGTAAAAAGCGAAGTAGCTCATCTACTTCGAGCCGAAATGTGTGGCCAATGCTGATGAGGAAAGACCTCCTCTCTTAAGCCAAGGGCTCGATTTGGCATCCTCGCCCAGAGCTGTGGTCCCTACATGCATGGCCCATCAACGGGTATCCGCTAACCTCCCGGAGGGAGTGTTAAACACGATCACGCAGGCTAGAGCCCCATCTACTAGACGACTCTATTTCTCAAAATGGTCTGTGTTTTCTGGCTGGTGCAAAGCTCGAGGCTTTTCACCCCTAGACTGTGGGGTTACGGAAGTTCTCTCCTTCCTTCAAGAGCTACTGGATAAGGGAAGAACCCCATCCACGCTCCAGGTTTATGTGGCGGCCATAGCATGGTTTACTAAACAAGCGACTGGCCAGTCACTGGGGAAGAACGATCTGGTCATCCGCTTTCTTAAGGGAGCTAAGAGGCTGAATCCTCCTAGACCCCCTTCAGTCCCCATGTGGGACCTTTCGACAGTTTTGGAAGCCATGAAAGGTGCCCCGTTCGAGCAAATCCATTTATCAGACATGAAACATTTGTCGTTCAAGACAGTGTTTCTTATGGCTCTTGCTTCAGTGAAGCGCATAGGGGATTTACAAGCGCTCTCAGTAAGCGCGACGTGTATGGAATTTGGGCCAAATGACTCGAAAGTCATACTCAAACCAAGACATGGGTACGTGCCTAAATCCCTCAACACACCGTTCAGGGCTCAGGTTATTTCCCTGTCTGCCCTGCCGGTTTACAACAAGGAAAAGGACACAAGGTTCCTTTGCCCAGTCAGGGCATTAAGAGCTTATGTGTCTCGCTCGTCTGTTTTCAGACAGACTGAGCAGCTCTTCGTTTCGTTCAGCGGACGTACTAAGGGACTAGCCGCATCGAAACAGAGCCTATCCAGATGGATAGTTGATGCTATAGCGCTGGCCTACACTTCTAAAGGCTTGCAGTGTCCTTTGGGTGTCAGAGCACACTTTACAAGAGGCGTGGCCTCGTCGTGGGCTTGGTATAGCGGGACTACCTTGCAGAATATCTGTATGGCGGCAGGCTGGGCCTCCCCGTCTACATTTATAAGGTTTTATAACCTAGAGGTTCCCGCCTTACAGGCTAAACTACTTTCGGTCTAAAGATCAGTACTGTCTGCCGTGTTGCTTCGGCTCAGAAAACTGAAACCGCTTGAGCACCGCTCGCTTGAACATTTTCACCCTGACTGTGTGGAACACTGTTGATGTGATTAGCTCCCTTAGGATGCTACTTATTGGGAATTACGTTTATAGCCTCTCTTCTCAGACTCTCTGTGAGTCCCTGGTGTTTATGCACCACATGAGCCCCGGGCACCTGCCCTTGGGACTTTGGTGTTAGATCCCAGCATGCACGGCGTTTTACACTGTGTTCCCCTAGCGCAAAATTTTACGCAGTACGAGAGAACCTCTCGTAAGAGAACGTACTCGGTTACTAACGTAACCTTGGTTCTCTCTAGAAGAGGGAACGAGTACTGCGTATCTTTGCCATGCATGCAACACGCTCTGGTTCGCTTCGGCGATGAAAAAACAGATTATATCAGCCCATCGAGCTGTATTTATAGGCCCAGGCCACGCCTGTCTCGGCGGGACGTGACGTAGTGGGTGCGAAGCGCACCCATTGGATCTGACGTCACCAAGGGCCTCTCTCGATAGGTTGCTGCAGTTGCCGCAGGACAGCCAATAGGCACTCAAGCCATCTTGCCTATGTCTGCATGCTGCCGCAACGCGTTTTACTTATTCAAAATTAAGGATAATTTTTGGCTTTAATATCTCGTGGAAAAGAGGTTTTCCCCTAGCGTAAAATATTACGCAGAACTGGTTCCCTCTTCTAGAGAAAACCAAGGTTACGTTAGTAACCGAGTACGGTTTTTCAGGCAATTTGAAAAAATTA
Organism: Rhinichthys klamathensis goyatoka; assembly: GCF_029890125.1. Lineage (NCBI taxonomy): Eukaryota > Metazoa > Chordata > Actinopteri > Cypriniformes > Leuciscidae > Rhinichthys > Rhinichthys klamathensis. Next base: position 996,458 of record NW_026606612.1, read on the forward strand.
ATATTTCGCAAAACTACAATGGAAACAGTTTCATTGCATCTGGAGTCATCTGGCGTCCGTAAAAGTATATCATTCTTTAAAGATGACACGGTATGTTTGGACTGGAAAATAATTACTTTTTAGTCGCACACCATCGGATAATAGAAATGCCGTGATTTCGCAATAGTTATTGGCATAAGTTTTACACAAATTTGTAATGGAAACGTGTCTTATGTTATCAAACAGCTCATAATGTGTTGCTAATGTTCCACAAACATTGTTCCCGTTCGCCATCTGTCTGCCTTCTAAAAATCACTATCCTTACAAATGTTTTAAACAACTTACATCGTCAGTGGAAAAAGGCATATAGTTCATCATAACATTCGTAATATACATCATATACATAATTCACCCGCTGTATTGCATATCAACAGAAAAATATACAGGGATAACCTGGCTTCTCTTGAGACTCCCCTGCTTCAGAGAAAACTAGATTTTCACCTCAGTGGGTCTTTAAGAGACTTTCTTTCTAACTAAGCAATAACATTACTTGCTAAATTTAAATTTGACATACTTAAAATGACCTACTACTGGACAAAAATGGCTAGTGGTGGGCTTTAATTTCAACGGGGTGATCAGGACCCCGTCGTGAAGCATTGCAATGTTCATGTAATGTATTGTTTACCTTGTTCATTAATTTTAAATTCAATAAGTATTGTATGAATGCAGTGCAGTAAATTTAATTGCTTCTCTTACCAAAAATGGATGATAATGGATCTCCGGAAGGTTAAAGGATATTGGTATTTGAATCCTCGATTAAGCTGCAACGAGAAATGAGCAGTAAAACACAATGCACACACACAATGCAGACACACACACACACACACACACAATGCACACACACATAATGCACACAATGCACACAATACACACACACACACACACACACACACACACACACACACACACACACACACACACACACACACACACACACACACACACACACACACACACACACACACACACACACACACATTATGAGAATTAAGCCACATGTTCTGTATTACTTTAATCAATAGTGTATTTGATGTTCTATTTTAAAATTTAATGTAAATATACAATGAATTACCTCTGTTGTTATGTTTCTTTCCAGTAATATATATTTAGATGATTGTCTGTCATAATAATCTTGTAGAAAATCATGCACCAACTTGAATTTTAGATAAAGATATCCCTCATTCTCCGTGGGGGGATCAAGAGATGCTAGGGTGCTTTTGGATGTTGCCTGTTGAGTTGTGGTGTATTTTTCTGTTGAAACCACTGATTCGCTCATGCTTGTTGATTGCATGGTTATCCAGGCAGGGGAATTTGAGGTTGTTGGGAAAAGTGTAGTGCCTTTATGAGTTGTTGCTATTAGCATTTCAGATGTTGTCACAGCATCATGGATTGTGCCTGTGGAAGTTATTGGCAAAAGTGTAGTACTTTGTTCGGTTATTGTAATTGTCATTTCAGATGTTGTCACAGGATCATGGCTTGTGCTGGAGGAAATTGGCAAAACAGATGTTGTTTGAATCGTAGATGAGGTTGTTGGCAAAACTGCAGTGCTTTGTTCAGTTGTTGTAATTGTTTTTTTAAACGTTGTTGCAGCATCTTGGCTTGTGCTTGTAGAAGTTGAGGGCGCAACAGATGTTCTTTGAAGCATATTTGAGGTTTTTGGCAAAAGTGTAGTGCTTTGTTCAGTTGTTGTAATTGGCATTTCAGAGATTGTTAAAGCATCATGGCTTGTGCTTGTAGAAGTTGGCAAAACAGATGTTGTTTGAACCTTAGATAAGGTTGTTGGCAAAAGTGTAGTACTTTGTTTAGTTGTTGGATTTGACATTTCAGATGTTGTCACAGTTTCATGGCTTGTGCTTGTAGAAGTCGATGGCAAAACAGATGTTGTTTGAACCGTAGATGAGGTTGTTGGCAAAAGTGTAGTGCTTTGTTCAGTTGTTGTAATTGGCATTTCAGACATTGTTGCAGCAGAATGTTTTGTGGTTGTGGATGTTGATGGTAAAAAACTTGTTATTTGAACCGTAGATGAGGTTGTTGGCAAAAGTGTAGTGCTTTGTTCAGTTATTGTAATTAACATTTCAGATGTTGTTGCAGCATCATGGCTTGTGTTTGTAGAAGTTGGCAAAACAGTTGTTGCTTGAAGCAGAGATGAGGTTGTTGGTAAAAATGTAGTGCTTTGTTCAGTTGTTGTAATTGGCATTTCAGATGTTGTTGCCGTATCGTGGATTGTGCTTGTAGAAGTTGGCAAAACAGTTGTTTTTTGAACTGTAGATGAGGTTGTTGGCAATAGTGTATTGCTTTGTTTAGTTGTTGTAATTGGTATTTCAGATGTTGTCACAGAATCATGGCTTGTGCTTGTAGAAGTTGATGGCAAAACAGATGTTGTTTGAACCGTAGATGATGTTGTTGGCAAAACTGTAATGCTCTGTTCAGTTATTGTAATTGGCATTTCAGATGTTGTCACAGTATTACGGCTTGTCACAGCATCATGGCTAGAAGTTGGCAAAACAGATGTTGTTTGAACCGTAGATGAGGTTGTTGGCAAAAGTGTAGTGCTTTGTTCAGTTGTTGTAATTGGCATTTCAGACATTGTTGCAGCAGAATGGATTGTGCTTGTGGAAGTTGATGGCAAAACACTTGTTATTTGAACTGTTGATGAGGTTGTTGGCAAAAGTGTAGTTCTTTGTTTAGTTGTTGTAATTACCATTTCAGACATTGTTGCAGCAGAATGTATTGTGCTTTTGGAAATTGATGGTAAAACACTTGTTATTTGAACCGTAGATGAGGTTGTTGGCAAAAATGTAGTGCTTTGTTCAGTTGTTGTAATTGCCATTTCAGACATTGTTGCAGCAGAATGTATTGTGCTTGTGGAAGTTGATGGCAAAACAGATGTTGTTTGCAGCATAGATGAGGTTTTCTGCAAAAGTGTAGTGCTTTGTTCAGTTGTTGTAATTGGCATTTCAGAAGTTGTCACAGCATCATGGCTTGTGCTTTTAGAAGTTGGCAAAGGAGATGTTGTTTGAACCGTAGATGATATTGTTGGCAAAACTGTAGTGCTTTGTTCAGTTATTGTAATTGGCATTTCAGATGTTGTCACAGCATCACGGCTTGTCACAGCATCATGGCTAGAAGTTAGCAAAACAGATGTTGTTTGAAGGATAGTTGAGGTTTTTGGAAAAAGTGTAGTGCTTTGTTCAGTTGTTGTAATTGGCATTTCAGATGTTGTTGCAGCAGAATGGATTGTGCTTGTGGAAGTTGATGGCAAAACAGTTGTTGTTTGAACATTAGATGAGGTTGTTGGCAAAATTGTAGTACTTTTTTCAGTTGTTGTAATTGGCATTTCAGATGTTGTCACAGAATCATGGCTTGTGCTTGTAGAAGTTGATTGCAAAACAGATGTTGTTTGCAGCATAGATGAGGTTTTCTGCAAAAGCGTAGTGCTTTGTTCAGTTGTTGTAATTTGCATTTCAGAAGTTGTCACAGCATCATGGCTTGTACTTTTAGAAGTTGGCAAAGGAGATGTTGTTTGAACCGTAGATGATATTGTTGGCAAAACTGTAGTGCTTTGTTCAGTTATTGTAATTGGCATTTCAGACGTTTTTGCAGCAGAATGGATTGTGCTTGTGTAAGTTGATGGCAAAACAGTTGTTTGAACTGTAGATGAGGTTGTTGCTAAAAGCTTAGTGCTTTTCTCAGTTGTTGTAATTGGCTTTTCCGATGTTCTTGCATTATCATGGCTTGTGCTTGTAGAAGTTGGCAAAACAGATGTTGTTTGAACCGTAGATGAGGTTGTAGGCAAAAGTGTAGTGCTTTGTTTAGTTGTTGGAATTTGTATTTCAGATATTATCACAGAATCATGGCTTGTGCTTGTGGAATTTTGATGGCAAAACACTTGTTATTTGAACCGTAGATGAGGTTGTTGCTAAAAGCTTAGTGCTTCTCTCAGTTGTTGTAATTAGCATTTCAGACGTTGTTGCAGCATCATGGCTTGTGCTTGTAGAAGTTGGCAAAACAGATGTTGTTTGAAGCCTAGATGAGGTTGTTGGCAAAAGTGTAGTGCTCTGTTCAGTTGTTGGAATTGGCATTTCAGATGTTGTTGCAGCAGAATGGATTGTGCTTGTGGAAGTTGATGGCAAAACAGTTGTTGTTTGAACATTAGATGAGGTTGTTGGCAAAATTGTAGTACTTTTTTCAGTTGTTGTAATTGGCATTTCAGATGTTGTCACAGAATCATGGCTTGTGCTTGTAGAAGTTGATTGCAAAACAGATGTTGTTTGCAGCATAGATGAGGTTTTCTGCAAAAGTGTAGTGCTTTGTTCAGTTGTTGTAATTTGCAGTTCAGAAGTTGTCACAGCATCATGGCTTGTACTTTTAGAAGTTGGCAAAGGAGATGTTGTTTGAACCGTAGATGATATTGTTGGCAAAACTGTAGTGCTTTGTTCAGTTATTGTAATTGGCATTTCAGATGTTGTCACAGCATCACGGCTTGTCACAGCATCATGGCTAGAAGTTGGCAAAACAGATGTTGTTTGAAGGATAGTTGAGGTTTTTGGCACAAGTGTAGTGCTTTGTTCAGTTGTTGTAATTGGCATTTCAGACGTTTTTGCAGCAGAATGGATTGTGCTTGTGGAAGTTGATGGCAAAACAGTTGTTTGAACTGTAGATGAGGTTGTTGCTAAAAGCTTAGTGCTTTTCTCAGTTGTTGTAATTGGCTTTTCCGATGTTCTTGCATTATCATGGCTTGTGCTTGTAGAAGTTGGCAAAACAGATGTTGTTTGAACCGTAGATGAGGTTGTTGGCAAAAGTGTAGTGCTTTGTTTAGTTGTTGGAATTTGTATTTGAGATGTTATCACAGAATCATGGCTTGTGCTTGTGGAATTTGATGGCAAAACACTTGTTATTTGAACCGTAGATGAGGTTGTTGCTAAAAGCTTAGTGCTTTTCTCAGTTGTTGTAATTAGCATTTCAGACGTTGTTGCAGCATCATGGCTTGTGCTTGTAGAAGTTGGCAAAACAGATGTTTTTTGAACCCTAGATGAGGTTGTTGGCAAAAGTGTAGTGCTCTGTTCAGTTGTTGGAATTGGCATTTCAGATGTTGTCACAGTTTCTTGGCTTGTGCTTGTAGAAGTTGATGGCAAAACAGATGTTGTTTGAATCGTAGATGAGGTTGTTGGCAAAAGTGTAGTGCTTTGTTCAGTTGTTGTAATTGGCATTTCAGACATTGTTGCAGCAGAATGGATTGTGCTTGTGGAAGTTGATGGCAAAACACTTGTTATTTGAACTGTTGATGTGGTTGTTGGCAAAAGTGTAGTGGTTTGTTCAGTTGTTGTAATTAGCATTTCAGACGTTGTTGCAGCGTCATGGCTTGTGCTTGTAGAAGTTGATGGCAAAACAGATGTTGTTTGAAGCATAGATGATGTTGTTGGCAAAAGTGTAGTGCTTTGTTCAGTTGTTGGAATTGGCATTTCAGATGTTGTCACAGCATCATGGCTTGTGCTTTTAGAAGTTGGCAAAGGAGATGTTGTTTTAAACGTAGATGATGTTGTTGGCAAAACTGTAGTGCTTTGTTCAGTTATTGTAATTGGCATTTCAGATGTTGTCACAGCATCATGGCTAGAAGTTGGCAAAACAGATGTTGTTTGAAGGATAGTTGAGGTTTTTGGCAAAAGTGTAGTGCTTTGTTCAGTTGTTGTAATTGGCATTTCAGACGTTGTTGCAGCAGAATGGATTGTGCTTGTGGAAGTTGATGGCAAAACAGTTGTTTGAACTGTAGATGAGGTTGTTGCTAAAAGCTTAGTGCTTTTCTCAGTTGTTGTAATTGGCATTTCCGATGTTCTTGCATTATCATGGCTTGTGCTTGTAGAAGTTGGCAAAACAGAAGTTGTTTGAACCGTAGATGAGGTTGTTGGCAAAAGTGTAGTGCTTTGTTTAGTTGTTGGAATTTGTATTTCAGATGTTATCACAGAATCTTGGCTTGTGCTTGTGGAAGTTGATGGCAAAACACTTGTTATTTGAACCGTAGATGAGGTTGTTGCTAAAAGCTTAGTGCTTTTCTCAGTTGTTGTAATTAGCATTTCAGACGTTGTTGCAGCATCATGGCTTGTGCTTGTAGAAGTTGGCAAAACAGATGTTGTTTGAACCGTAGATGAGGTTGTTGGCAAAAGTGTAGTGCTTTGTTCAGTTGTTGTAATTGGCATTTCAGACATTGTTGCAGCAGAATGGATTGTGCTTGTGGAAGTTGATGGCAAAACACTTGTTATTTGAACTGTTGATGAGGTTGTTGGCAAAAGTGTAGTGGTTTGTTCAGTTGTTGTAATTAGCATTTCAGACGTTGTTGCAGCGTCATGACTTGTGCTTGTAGAAGTTGATGGCAAAACAGATGTTGTTTGAAGCATAGATGATGTTGTTGGCAAAAGTGTAGTGCTTTGTTCAGTTGTTGGAATTGGCATTTCAGATGTTGTCACAGCATCATGGCTTGTGCTTTTAGAAGTTGGCAAAGGAGATGTTGTTTTAAACGTAGATGATGTTGTTGGCAAAACTGTAGTGCTTTGTTCAGTTATTGTAATTGGCATTTCAGATGTTGTCACAGCATCATGGCTAGAAGTTGGCAAAACAGATGTTGTTTGAAGGATAGTTGAGGTTTTTGGCAAAAGTGTAGTGCTTTGTTCAGTTGTTGTAATTGGCATTTCAGACGTTGTTGCAGCAGAATGGATTGTGCTTGTGGAAGTTGATGGCAACACACTTGTTATTTGAACTGTTGATGAGGTTGTTGGCAAAAGTGTAGTGGTTTGTTCAGTTGTTGTAATAAGCATTTCAGACGTTGTTGCCGCGTCATGGCTTGTGCTTGTAGAAGTTGATGGCAAAACAGATGTTGTGTGAAGCATAGGTGAGGTTGTTGGTAAAAATGTAGTGCTTTGTTCAGTTGTTGTAATTGGCATTTCAGATGTTCTTGCATTATCATGGCTTGTGCTTGTAGAAGTTGGCAAAACAGATGTTGTTTGAACCGTAGATGAGGTTGTTGGCAAAAGTGTAGTGCTTTGTTTAGTTGTTGGAATTTGCATTTCAGATGTTATCACAGAATAATGGCTTGTGCTTGTAGAAGTGGATGGCAAAACACTTGTTATTTGAAACGTAGATGAGGTTGTTGGCAAAAGTGTAGTGCTTTGTTCAGTTGTTGGAATTGGCATTTCAGATGTTGTCACAGCATCATGGCTTGTGCTTTTAGAAGTTGGCAAAGGAGATGTTGTTTGAACCGTAGATGATGTTGTTGGCAAAACTGTAGTGCTTTGTTCAGTTATTGTAATTGGCATTTCAGATGTTGTCACAGCATCACGGCTTGTCACAGCATCATGGCTAGAAGTTGGCAAAACAGATGTTGTTTGAAGGATAGTTGAGGTTTTTGGCAAAAGTGTAGTGCTTTGTTCAGTTTTTGTAATTGGCATTTCAGACGTTGTTGCAGCAGAATGGATTGTGCTTGTGGAAGTTGATGGCAAAACAGTTGTTTGAACTGTAGATAAGGTTGTTGCTAAAAGCTTAGTGCTTTTCTCAGTTGTTGTAATTGGCATTTCCGATGTTCTTGCATTATCATGGCTTGTGCTTGTAGAAGTTGGCAAAACAGATGTTGTTTGAACCGCAGATGAGGTTGTTGGCAAAAGTGTAGTGCTTTGTTCAGTTGTTGGAATTGGCATTTCAGATGTTGTCACAGTTTCTTGGCTTGTGCTTGTAGAAGTCGATGGCAAAACAGATGTTGTTTGAACCGTAGATGAGGTTGTTGGCAAAAGTGTAGTGCTTTGTTCAGTTGTTGTAATTGGCATTTCAGACATTGTTGCAGCAGAATGGATTGTGCTTGTGGAAGTTGATGGCAAAACACTTGTTATTTGAACTGTTGATGATGTTGTTGGCAAAAATGTAGTGCTTCGTTCAGTTGTTGTAATTGGCATTTCAGATGTTGTTGCAGCGTCATGGCTTGTGCTTGTAGAAGTTGGCAAAACAGATGTTGTTTGAACTGTAGATGAGGTTGTTGGCAAAAGTGTAGTGCTTTGTTTAGTTGTTGGAATTGGCATTTCAGATGTTGTCACAGTATCATGGCTTGTGCTTGTAGAAGTTGATGGCAAAACAGTTGTTGTTTGAACCGTAGATGTGGTTGTTGGCAAAAGTGTAGTGCTTTGTTCAGTTGTTGGAATTGGCATTTCAGATGTTGTCACAGTTTCTTGGCTTGTGCTTGTAGATGTTGATGGCAAAACAGTTGTTGTTTGAACCGTAGATGAGGTTGTTGGCAAAAGTGTAGTGCTTTGTTCAGTTGTTGTAATTAGCATTTCAGACGTTGTTGCAGCGTCATGGCTTGTGCTTGTAGAAGTTGATGGCAAAACAGATGTTGTGTGAAGCATAGGTGAGGTTGTTGGTAAAAATGTAGTGCTTTGTTCAGTTGTTGTAATTGGCATTTCAGATGTTGTTGCCATATCGTGTATTGTGCTTGTAGAAGTTGATGGCAAAACAGATGTTGTTTGCAGCATAGATGAGGTTTTCTGCAAAAGTGTAGTGCTTTGTTTAGTTGTTGGAATTTGCATTTCAGATGTTATCACAGAATCATGGCTTGTGCTTGTGGAAGTTGATGGCAAAACACTTGTTATTTGAACCGTAGATGAGGTTGTTGCTAAAAGCTTAGTGCTTTTCTCAGTTGTTGTAATTAGCATTTCAGACGTTGTTGCAGCATCATGGCTTATGCTTGTAGAAGTTGGCAAAACAGATGTTGTTTGAACCCTAGATGAGGTTGTTGGCAAAAGTGTAGGGCTTTGTTCAGTTGTTGGAATTGGCATTTCAGATGTTGTCACAGTTTCTTGGCTTGTGCTTGTAGAAGTCGATGGCAAAACAGATGTTGTTTGAACCGTAGATGAGGTTGTTGGCAAAAGTGTAGTGCTTTGTTCAGTTGTTGTAATTGGCATTTCAGACATTGTTGCAGCAGAATGGATTGTGCTTGTGGAAGTTGATGGCAAAACACTTGTTATTTGAACTGTTGATGTGGTTGTTGGCAAAAGTGTAGTGGTTTGTTCAGTTGTTGTAATTAGCATTTCAGACGTTGTTGCAGCATCATGGCTTGTGCTTGTAGAAGTTGGCAAAACAGATGTTGTTTGAACCGTAGATGAGGTTGTTGGCAAAAGTGTAGTGCTTTGTTCAGTTGTTGTAATTGGCATTTCAGACATTGTTGCAGCAGAATGGATTGTGCTTGTGGAAGTTGATGGCAAAACACTTGTTATTTGAACTGTTGATGAGGTTGTTGGCAAAAGTGTAGTGGTTTGTTCAGTTGTTGTAATTAGCATTTCAGACGTTGTTGCCGCGTCATGGCTTGTGCTTGTAGAAGTTGATGGCAAAACAGATGTTGTGTGAAGCATAGGTGAGGTTGTTGGTAAAAATGTAGTGCTTTGTTCAGTTGTTGTAATTGGCATTTCAGATGTTCTTGCATTATCATGGCTTGTGCTTGTAGAAGTTGGCAAAACAGATGTTGTTTGAACCGTAGATGAGGTTGTTGGCAAAAGTGTAGTGCTTTGTTTAGTTGTTGGAATTTGCATTTCAGATGTTATCACAGAATAATGGCTTGTGCTTGTAGAAGTTGATGGCAAAACACTTGTTATTTGAAACGTAGATGAGGTTGTTGGCAAAAGTGTAGTGCTTTGTTCAGTTGTTGGAATTGGCATTTCAGACATTGTTGCAGCAGAATGGATTGTGCTTGTGGAAGTTGATGGCAAAACACTTGTTATTTGAACTGTTGATGAGGTTGTTGGCAAAAGTGTAGTGGTTTGTTCAGTTGTTGTAATTAGCATTTCAGACGTTGTTGCAGCGTCATGGCTTGTGCTTGTAGAAGTTGATGGCAAAACAGATGTTGTTTGAAGCATAGATGATGTTGTTGGCAAAAGTGTAATGCTTTGTTCAGTTGTTGGAATTGGCATTTCAGATGTTGTCACAGCATCATGGCTTGTGCTTTTAGAAGTTGGCAAAGGAGATGTTGTTTTAAACGTAGATGATGTTGTTGGCAAAACTGTAGTGCTTTGTTCAGTTATTGTAATTGGCATTTCAGATGTTGTCACAGCATCATGGCTAGAAGTTGGCAAAACAGATGTTGTTTGAAGGATAGTTGAGGTTGTTGGCAAAAGTGTAGTGCTTTGTTCAGTTGTTGGAATTGGCATTTCAGATGTTGTCACAGTTTCTTGGCTTGTGCTTGTAGAAGTCGATGGCAAAACAGATGTTGTTTGAACCGTAGATGAGGTTGTTGGCAAAAGTGTAGTGCTTTGTTCAGTTGTTGTAATTGGCATTTCAGACATTGTTGCAGCAGAATGGATTGTGCTTGTGGAAGTTGATGGCAAAACACTTGTTATTTGAACTGTTGATGTGGTTGTTGGCAAAAGTGTAGTGGTTTGTTCAGTTGTTGTAATTAGCATTTCAGACGTTGTTGCAGCGTCATGGCTTGTGCTTGTAGAAGTTGATGGCAAAACAGATGTTGTTTGAAGGATAGTTGAGGTTTTTGGCAAAAGTGTAGTGCTTTGTTCAGTTGTTGTAATTGGCATTTCAGACGTTGTTGCAGCAGAATGGATTGTGCTTGTGGAAGTTGATGGCAAAACACTTGTTATTTGAACTGTTGATGAGGTTGTTGGCAAAAGTGTAGTGGTTTGTTCAGTTGTTGTAATAAGCATTTCAGACGTTGTTGCCGCGTCATGGCTTGTGCTTGTAGAAGTTGATGGCAAAACAGATGTTGTGTGAAGCATAGGTGAGGTTGTTGGTAAAAATGTAGTGCTTTGTTCAGTTGTTGTAATTGGCATTTCAGATGTTCTTGCATTATCATGGCTTGTGCTTGTAGAAGTTGGCAAAACAGATGTTGTTTGAACCGTAGATGAGGTTGTTGGCAAAAGTGTAGTGCTTTGTTTAGTTGTTGGAATTTGCATTTCAGATGTTATCACAGAATAATGGCTTGTGCTTGTAGAAGTTGATGGCAAAACACTTGTTATTTGAAACGTAGATGAGGTTGTTGGCAAAAGTGTAGTGCTATGTTCAGTTGTTGGAATTGGCATTTCAGATGTTGTCACAGCATCATGGCTTGTGCTTTTAGAAGTTGGCAAAGGAGATGTTGTTTGAACCGTAGATGATGTTGTTGGCAAAACTGTAGTGCTTTGTTCAGTTATTGTAATTGGCATTTCAGATGTTGTCACAGCATCACGGCTTGTCACAGCATCATGGCTAGAAGTTGGCAAAACAGATGTTGTTTGAAGGATAGTTGAGGTTTTTGGCAAAAGTGTAGTGCTTTGTTCAGTTGTTGTAATTGGCATTTCAGACGTTGTTGCAGCAGAATGGATTGTGCTTGTGGAAGTTGATGGCAAAACAGTTGTTTGAACTGTAGATGAGGTTGTTGCTAAAAGCTTAGTGCTTTTCTCAGTTGTTGTAATTGGCATTTCCGATGTTCTTGCATTATCATGGCTTGTGCTTGTAGAAGTTGGCAAAACAGAAGTTGTTTGAACCGTAGATGAGGTTGTTGGCAAAAGTGTAGTGCTTTGTTCAGTTGTTGGAATTGGCATTTCAGATGTTGTCACAGTTTCTTGGCTTGTGCTTGTAGAAGTTGATGGCAAAACAGATGTTGTTTGAACCGTAGATGAGGTTGTTGGCAAAAGTGTAGTGCTTTGTTCAGTTATTGTAATTGGCATTTCAGATGTTGTCACAGCATCACGGCTTGTCACAGCATCATGGCTAGAAGTTGGCAAAACAGATGTTGTTTGAAGGATAGTTGAGGTTTTTGGCAAAAGTGTAGTGCTTTGTTCAGTTGTTGTAATTGGCATTTCAGACGTTGTTGCAGCAGAATGGATTGTGCTTGTGGAAGTTGATAGCAAAACAGTTGTTTGAACTGTAGATGAGGTTGTTGCTAAAAGCTTAGTGCTTTTCTCAGTTGTTGTAATTGGCATTTCCGATGTTCTTGCATTATCATGGCTTGTGCTTGTAGAAGTTGGCAAAACAGAAGTTGTTTGAACCGTAGATGAGGTTGTTGGCAAAAGTGTAGTGCTTTGTTCAGTTGTTGGAATTGGCATTTCAGATGTTGTCACAGTTTCTTGGCTTGTGCTTGTAGAAGTTGATGGCAAAACAGATGTTGTTTGAACCGTAGATGAGGTTGTTGGCAAAAGTGTAGTGCTTTGTTCAGTTGTTGTAATTGGCATTTCAGACATTGTTGCAGCAGAATGGATTGTGCTTGTGGAAGTTGATGGCAAAACACTTGTTATTTTAACTGTTGATGAGGTTGTTGGCAAAAGTGTAGTGGTTTGTTCAGTTGTTGTAATTAGCATTTCAGACGTTGTTGCAGCGTCATGACTTGTGCTTGTAGAAGTTGATGGCAAAACAGATGTTGTTTGAAGCATAGATGATGTTGTTGGCAAAAGTGTTGTGCTTTGTTCAGTTGTTGGAATTGGCATTTCAGATGTTGTCACAGCATCATGGCTTGTGCTTTTAGAAGTTGGCAAAGGAGATGTTGTTTTAAACGTAGATGATGTTGTTGGCAAAACTGTAGTGCTTTCTTCAGTTATTGTAATTGGCATTTCAGATGTTGTCACAGCATCATGGCTAGAAGTTGGCAAAACAGATGTTATTTGAAGGATAGTTGAGGTTTTTGGCAAAAGTGTAGTGCTTTGTTCAGTTGTTGTAATTGGCATTTCAGACGTTGTTGCAGCAGAATGGATTGTGCTTGTAGAAGTTGATGGCAAAACAGATGTTGTGTGAAGCATAGGTGAGGTTGTTGGTAAAAATGTAGTGCTTTGTTCAGTTGTTGTAATTGGCATTTCAGATGTTCTTGCATTATCATGGCTTGTGCTTGTAGAAGTTGGCAAAACAGATGTTGTTTGAACCGTAGATGAGGTTGTTGGCAAAAGTGTAGTGCTTTGTTTAGTTGTTGGAATTTGCATTTCAGATGTTATCACAGAATAATGGCTTGTGCTTGTAGAAGTTGATGGCAAAACACTTGTTATTTGAAACGTAGATGAGGTTGTTGGCAAAAGTGTAGTGCTTTGTTCAGTTGTTGGAATTGGCATTTCAGATGTTGTCACAGCATCACGGCTTGTGCTTTTAGAAGTTGGCAAAGGAGATGTTGTTTGAACCGTAGATGATGTTGTTGGCAAAACTGTAGTGCTTTGTTCAGTTATTGTAATTGGCATTTCAGATGTTGTCACAGCATCACGGCTTGTCACAGCATCATGGCTAGAAGTTGGCAAAACAGATGTTGTTTGAAGGATAGTTGAGGTTTTTGGCAAAAGTGTAGTGCTTTGTTCAGTTTTTGTAATTGGCATTTCAGACGTTGTTGCAGCAGAATGGATTGTGCTTGTGGAAGTTGATGGCAAAACAGTTGTTTGAACTGTAGATAAGGTTGTTGCTAAAAGCTTAGTGCTTTTCTTAGTTGTTGTAATTGGCATTTCCGATGTTCTTGCATTATCATGGCTTGTGCTTGTAGAAGTTGGCAAAACAGATGTTGTTTGAACCGTAGATGAGGTTGTTGGCAAAAGTGTAGTGCTTTGTTCAGTTGTTGGAATTGGCATTTCAGATGTTGTCACAGTTTTCTTGGCTTGTGCTTGTAGAAGTCGATGGCAAAACAGATGTTGTTTGAACCGTAGATGAGGTTGTTGGCAAAAGTGTAGTGCTTTGTTCAGTTGTTGTAATTGGCATTTCAGACATTGTTGCAGCAGAATGGATTGTGCTTGTGGAAGTTGATGGCAAAACACTTGTTATTTGAACTGTTGATGATGTTGTTGGCAAAAATGTAGTGCTTTGTTCAGTTGTTGTAATTGGCATTTCAGATGTTGTTGCAGCGTCATGGCTTGTGCTTGTAGAAGTTGGCAAAACAGATGTTGTTTGAACTGAAGATGAGGTTGTTGGCAAAAGTGTAGTGCTTTGTTTAGTTGTTGGAATTGGCATTTCAGATGTTGTCACAGTATCATGGCTTGTGCTTGTAGAAGTTGATGGCAAAACACTTGTTATTTGAACTGTTGATGTGGTTGTTGGCAAAAGTGTAGTGGTTTGTTCAGTTGTTGTAATTAGCATTTCAGATGTTGTCACAGTTTCTTGGCTTGTGCTTGTAGATGTTGATGGCAAAACAGATGTTGTTTGAAGGATAGTTGAGGTTTTTGGCAAAAGTGTAGTGCTTTGTTCAGTTGTTGTAATTGGCATTTCAGACGTTCTTGCATTTTCATGGCTTGTGCTTGTAGAAGTTGGCAAAACAGATGTTGTTTGAACCGTATATGAGGTTGTTGGCAAAAGTGTAGTGCTTTGTTTAGTTGTTGGAATTTGCATTTCAGATGTTATCACAGAATAATGGCTTGTGCTTGTAGAAGTTGATGGCAAAACACTTGTTATTTGAAACGTAGATGAGGTTGTTGGCAAAAGTGTAGTGCTTTGTTCAGTTGTTGGAATTGGCATTTCAGATGTTGTCACAGCATCATGGCTTGTGCTTTTAGAAGTTGGCAAAGGAGATGTTGTTTGAACCGTAGATGATGTTGTTGGCAAAACTGTAGTGCTTTGTTCAGTTATTGTAATTGGCATTTCAGATGTTGTCACAGCATCATGGCTAGAAGTTGGCAAAACAGATGTTGTTTGAAGGATAGTTGAGGTTTTTGGCAAAAGTGTAGTGCTTTGTTCAGTTTTTGTAATTGGCATTTCAGACGTTGTTGCAGCAGAATGGATTGTGCTTGTGGAAGTTGATGGCAAAACAGTTGTTTGAACTGTAGATGAGGTTGTTGCTAAAAGCTTAGTGCTTTTCTCAGTTGTTGTAATTGGCATTTCCGATGTTCTTGCATTATCATGGCTTGTGCTTGTAGAAGTTGGCAAAACAGATGTTGTTTGAACCGTAGATGAGGTTGTTGGCAAAAGTGTAGTGCTTTGTTCAGTTGTTGGAATTGGCATTTCAGATGTTGTCACAGTTTCTTGGCTTGTGCTTGTAGAAGTCGATGGCAAAACAGATGTTGTTTGAACCGTAGATGAGGTTGTTGGCAAAAGTGTAGTGCTTTGTTCAGTTGTTGTAATTGGCATTTCAGACATTGTTGCAGCAGAATGGATTGTGCTTGTGGAAGTTGATGGCAAAACACTTGTTATTTGAACTGTTGATGATGTTGTTGGCAAAAATGTAGTGCTTTGTTCAGTTGTTGTAATTGGCATTTCAGATGTTGTTGCAGCGTCATGGCTTGTGCTTGTAGAAGTTGGCAAAACAGATGTTGTTTGAACTGTAGATGAGGTTGTTGGCAAAAGTGTAGTGCTTTGTTTAGTTGTTGGAATTGGCATTTCAGATGTTGTCACAGTATGATGGCTTGTGCTTGTAGAAGTTGGCAAAACAGATGTTGTTTGAACCGTAGATGTGGTTGTTGGCAAAAGTGTAGTGCTTTGTTCAGTTGTTGTAATTAGCATTTCAGACGTTGTTGCAGCGTCATGGCTTGTGCTTGTAGAAGTTGATGGCAAAACAGATGTTGTGTGAAGCATAGGTGAGGTTGTTGGTAAAAATGTAGTGCTTTGTTCAGTTGTTGTAATTGGCATTTCAGATGTTGTTGCCATATCGTGTATTGTGCTTGTAGAAGTTGATGGTAAAACAGATGTTGTTTGCAGCATAGATGAGGTTTTCTGCAAAAGTGTAGTGCTTTGTTTAGTTGTTGCAATTGGCATTTCAGATGTTGTCACAGTTTCTTGGCTTGTGCTTGTAGAAGTCGATGGCATAACAGATGTTGTTTGAACCGTAGATGAGGTTGTTGGCAAAAGTGTAGTGCTTTGTTCAGTTGTTGTAATTGGCATTTCAGACATTGTTGCAGCAGAATGGATTGTGCTTGTGGAAGTTGATGGCAAAACACTTGTTATTTGAACTGTTGATGAGGTTGTTGACAAAAGTGTAGTGGTTTGTTCAGTTGTTGTGATTGGCATTTCAGACATTGTTGCAGCAGAATGGATTGTGCTTGTGGAAGTTAATGGCAAAACAGTTGTTTGAACTGTAGATGAGTTTGTTGCTAAAAGCTTAGTGTTTTTGTCAGTTGTTGTAATTGGCATTTCCGAAGTTTTTGCAGCATCATGGTTTGTTCTTATAGAATATGGCAAAACAGATGTTGTTTGAACTGTAGATGAGGTTGTTGGCAAAAGTGTGGTGCTTTGTTTAGTTATTGTAATTGGCATTTCAGATGTTGTCACAGTTTCATGGCTTGTGCTTGTAGAAGTTGATGGCAAAACAGATGTTGTTTGAACCGTAGATGCGGTTGTTGGCAAAAGTGAAGTGCCTTGTTTAGTTGTTGTAATTGCCATTTCAGACATTGTTGCAGCAGAATGGCTTGTGCTTGTAGAAGTTGATGGCAAAACAGATGTTGTTTGAACCGTAGATGTGGTTGTTGGCAAAAGTGTAGTGCTTTGTTCTGTTGTTGTAATTGGCATTTCAGACGAAGTTGCAGCAGAATGGATTTTGCTCGTGGAAGTTGATGGCAAAACACTTGTTGTTTGAAGCATTGATGATGTTGTTGGTACAAATGTAGTGCTTTGTTCAGTTGTTGTAATTGGCATTTCAGATGTTGTTGCCGTATTGTGGATTGTGCTTGTAGAAGTTGGCAAAACAGTTGTTGTTTGAACCGTTGATGAGGTTGTTGGCAAAATTGTAGTACTTTCTTCAGTTGTTGTAATTGGCATTCCAGATGTTTTCACAGAATCATGGCTTGTAGAAGTTGATGGCAAAACAGATGTTGTTTGAAGAGTAGATGAGGTTTTTGGCAAAAGTGTGGTGCGTTGTTTAGTTGTTGTAATTGGCATTTCAGACGTTGTTGCAGCAGAATGGATTGTGCTTGTGGAAGTTGATGGCAAAACAGTTTTTTGAACTGTAGATAAGGTTGGTGCTAAAAGCTTAGTGCTTTTTTCAGTTGTTGTAATTGGCATTTCAGATGTTTTTACAGAATCATGGCCTGTAGAAGTTGATGGCAAAACAGATGTTGTTTGAAGAGTAGATGAGGTTGTTGGCAAAAGTGTGGTGCTTTGTTTAGTTATTGGAATTGGCATTTCAGATGTTGTCACAGTATCATGGCTTGTGCTTGTAGAAGTTGATAGCAAAACAGTCGTTGTTTGAACCGTGGATGAGGTTGTTGGCAAAAATGTAGTACTTTTTTCAGCTGTTGTAATTGGCATTTCAGATGTTGTCACAGCATCATGGCTTGTGCTTGTAGAAGTTGGCAAAACAGATGTTGTTTGAACTGTAGATGAGGTTGTTGGCAAAAGTGTAGTGCTTTGTTTAGTTGTTGGAATTGGCATTTCAGATGTTGTCACAGTATCATGGCTTGTGCTTGTAGAAGTTGATGGCAAAACAGTCGTTGTTTGAACCGTAGATGAGGTTGTTGGCAACAGCGTAGTGCGTATTTGAGTTGTTTCTATTGGCAATTCAGATGTTGTTACAGCTTCAAGAATTGTGCTTGTAGAAGTTAATGGCAAAACAGATGTTGTTTGAACCTTAGATGAGGTTGTTGGCAAAAGTGTAGTGCTTTGTTTAGTTGTTGGAATTGGCATTTCAGATGTTGTCACAGTTTCTTGGCTTGTGCTTGTAGAAGTTGGCAAAACAGATGTTGTTTGAACCGTAGATGAGGTTGTTGGCAAAAGTGTAGTGCTTTGTTCAGTTGTTGTAATTGGCATTTCAGACATTGTTGCAGCAGAATGGATTGTGCTTGTGGAAGTTGATGGCAAAACAGATGTTGTGTGAAGCATAGGTGAGGTTGTTGGTAAAAATATAGTGCTTTGTTCAGTTGTTGTAATTGGCATTTCAGATGTTGTTGCCGTATCGTGGATTGTGCTTGTAGAAGTAGGCAAAACAGATGTTGTTTGAACCGTAGATGAGGTTGTTGGCAAATTGTAGTACTTTTTTTAGCTGTTGTAATTGGCATTTCAGACGTTGTCACAGGATCATGGCTTGTGCTTGTAGAAGTTGGCAAAACAGATGTTGTTTGCAGCATAGATGACGTTTTCTGCAAAAGTGTAGTGCTTTGTTCAGGTGTTGTAATTGGCATTTCAGATGTTGTCACAGCATCATGGCTTGTGCTTATAGACGTTGGCAAAACAGATGTTGTTTGAACCGTAGATGAGGTTGTTGGCAAAAGTGTAGTGCTTTGTTCAGTTGTTGTAATTGGCATTTCAGACATTGTTGCAGCAGAATGAATTGTGCTTGTGGAAGTTGATGGCAAAACACTTGTTATTTGAACCGTAGATGAGGTGGTTGGCAAAAGTGTAGTGCTTTGTTCAGTTGTTGTAATTAGCATTTCAGATGTTGTCACAGCATCATGGCTTGTGCTTGTAGAAGTTGGCAAAACAGATGTTGTTTGAACCGTAGATGAGGTTGTTGGCAAAAGTGTAGTGCTTTGTTCAATTGTTGTAATTGGCACATTAGACGTTGTCACAGCATCAAGGCTTGTCACAGCATCAGGGCTAGAAGTTGGCAAAACAGATGTTGTTTGAAGAGTAGATGAGGTTGTTGGCAAAAGTTTAGTGCTTTGTTCTGTTGTTGTATTTGGCATTTCAGACATTGTTGCAGCAGAATGAATTGTTCTTGTGGAAGTTGATGGCAAAACAGGTGTTTGAACTGTAGATGAGGTTGTTGCTAAAAGCTTAGTGGCTTTGTCCGTTGTTGTAATTGGCAGTTCCGAAGTTTTTGCAGCATCATGGCTTGCTCTTATAGAATATGGCAAAACAGATGTTGTTTGAACCGTAGATGAGGTTGTTGGCAAAAGTTTAGTGCTTAGTTCTGTTGTTGTAATTGGCATTTCAGACGAAGTTGCAGCAGAATGGATTTTGCTTGTGGAAGTTGATGGCAAAACACTTGTTGTTTGAAGCATTGATGATGTTGTTGGTACAAATGTAGTGCTTTGTTCAGTTGTTGTAATTGGCATTTCAGATGTTGTTGCCGTATTGTGGATTGTGCTTGTAGAAGTTGGCAAAACAGTTGTTGTTTGAACCGTTGATGAGGTTGTTGGCAAAATTGTAGTACTTTCTTCAGTTGTTGTAATTGGCATTCCAGATGTTTTCACAGAATCATGGCTTGTAGAAGTTGATGGCAAAACAGATGTTGTTTGAAGAGTAGATGAGGTTTTTGGCAAAAGTGTGGTGCGTTGTTTAGTTGTTGTAATTGGCATTTCAGACGTTGTTGCAGCAGAATGGATTGTGCTTGTGGAAGTTGATGGCAAAACAGTTTTTTGAACTGTAGATAAGGTTGGTGCTAAAAGCTTAGTGCTTTTTTCAGTTGTTGTAATTGGCATTTCAGACGTTGTTGCAGCAGAATGGATTTTGCTTGTGGAAGTTGATGGTAAAACACTTGTAATTTGAACCGTAGATGAGGTTGTTGGCAAAAGCATAGTGCTTTGTTGAGTTGTTGTCATTAGCATTTCAGATGTTGAGGCAAGTTGAGGTGGTGTTGTTGGCTGTTCAGTTGTGGTATCTCCAAGTCCTGAATCTATTATTTGAACATGCCCACAAATAGATTATTTTTAGTAAAGAATGAATATTTTCATATTTTTGTTCTTTTAAAATGTACATGACTTGATTAATGCATTTTCTTTCATCTTTTGACATAACACGTCAATGTTATCAAAAAAAGTACTGGGTGGTCCATCTTAAGTGGTCCAAAATTCGCAAAGTTTGTAAATTGTTAAGGAGGTATTCAAAATAGGAAATTATTTCAACTAATCTCCATTGGATACCTTGTTGCAGACCTTAGCAATTACATTGGACAGTCATAACACTGGATGTCTTAAAAAAGCAAGAACAAAAAAATAGTATATCTGACAAAAGGTCAGAATGATGTTTGAAAATGTTCATGTTGTTTAAAACAAATGTTTTTGTAATTTATTTAATTCTTTGCAAAAAAAAAAAAAACTTTATTAACATAAGTGAACATCAGGAAATGTTTCAAAAGAATTATCACTTTTAATGTTTATTTTATATCTGAACATTTAAAAGGTTGGATATTTCTTATTCATTTGACAGTATCACTGTTGTAAACAATTGTAACAGTAAATATGCTTACCAAGGTATTAGAACAGAATTTTATACTCACAAGCAACAATGCTGGATCTGATGACATTTAAGGAGACACTGGATTCATCAAGACTTTTTTCAAATGTCTTCTCTATGTCTTCTTCATCGGGACATGTCTTGTTTTCAAAAATTACCTGACTTAACACCTCTACAGAGCCAGGCCTAATAATTAAGGAGAAATACTAATGTAATGATCAGAAAAGAAAATGTACTTCTTTGCCACATCCAATTTGACCTGCCACTTAATTTTTTCCTCCACTTTTATAATTCACTATGAATAAATTGTCATTGTATGTCCTTTGATTTGTAGTTTAATACAGTCACAGTTATTTGGAAATAGGCTAAAATAAAACTGTACATGGGTGTATACTGACATTTTTTTAAAAGCACTTGTGCTTCTTCAAAAAAATGAGGGGACACTGTTTAAGTCATTGAGACGGCAATGTTAATGTGCCACAAGATAACATGCACAAGTAGGCATGAGTGAGAGACTTGGAGTGAGTCATGACAAAAGAGTTTACCTTCTGAAAAGCCAAATTATATTTTTGGTTAATTTGACAGGCTGCAAAAATCAACAGCAGCTCATGTTAATCTGTTTCACCTTGTAAACATAAATACACACATCTTGTTCAACTTCTCACGCAGTGAAAAATACATCTCCGACAAAGAGCAAACTGACAACGTGCAGACAGACAATACAGAGCAGGTTACTTTAGGTATGAAACAAAGTTTCACCCTGGTGAAAAAAAAACATTCTAAGTATACTTGCAGCCAGACTAATTTAGTATAGTGTGTTAATGATTAGTTAATTAACTTGAAGTGTGCTATTTTGAAAAAACAAATTTTGTAGTAAGTATATTTTAGTTGTAATTAAATTGTGTAAAGCATAACTTTAAGTGTATTTAGTGTACTTTTGTGTACTGAATTGGAACAACTTCAAGTATACTTAGTATACTTTAATATACTTTAAGTATATGCCTTTGTAGGGATCGGGAAAGGTCCACGAGCCGGGACTTGAACTTGGGTCTCCTGAAGCACAATGGCGCTACATGTCGGCGCACATGCCCATGTCGGCACCGACCATAAGTGTATACTACATATAATACTTAGCTAATACTTTGTACACAATACTATTGTATACTATAATGTATTTTGAAAGTACACTTTCAATGCATTGTTACGATGATCATTTCCAGCAATACCATAAATACCATTTTGTGGCTCTTTGATGTGTTGTGACAGATCGCTGTAGTGCCTCAGCCTACTTGTTACAACACGAAATAAACATAAAGGAACATCAGAAGGTATTGTTTCAACTGCGGAAAGACACAATTTTTCAAGTTCAAGTCTACCAACATTAATCTACTAAATTTTTTAAATGTGAGACCACAAACATGACGATAAAAAATAGATTTAACAGTTTTTTTCCTATAGTGTGCCGCAATGTTACAGCACACCACACACTAACAGAGTCCCGACTGTGAACACGGAAAATTTTGCACAATCTCTCGCGGTCAAACGTGAGTATATATTAAACAAACATGGTGGACGACGGGCAAAAAGAAATGCCGATAATAGTGTTTGGACAGTTTTTTACAGAAAAATCACGGATTTTTAATACGATTTTTTTAACCCTTGTGCATCCTTATGGACATTTTTTTGTCTTTTTCAGTTTTTTTTGGGATCAGTTTGCCTGTGTTTATGTTAACTGCTAGCCTGGATGCCAGCCCGAACCCCGCCCACAACATTTTTTGGTCGGGAAGTTCGGTCTGGACTTGATCCATTGAGGAGTAACTCATGGAGGACCAAGTAAAAGAAGCAACACTTCTACTACACTTTTACTACTTCTTCCAGCGTGCATGTAGTTGAGTTCTGTTGACAACTTTGCGGAGCTCATAAAAAAAAAAACACTTACTGCGTTGCTCTGATTGGTTGTAGGTCTATCCAATTGAGTGCAGAGTTTTTTTTCCCTGGTTCGGTTAAGACACGCCTCATAATCAAAGCCCTATGGAGCTGTATCAGACTCACATTCTGACTAG
Source organism: Rhinichthys klamathensis goyatoka (assembly GCF_029890125.1). Taxonomy (NCBI): domain Eukaryota; kingdom Metazoa; phylum Chordata; class Actinopteri; order Cypriniformes; family Leuciscidae; genus Rhinichthys; species Rhinichthys klamathensis. Next base: position 1,018,576 of record NW_026606612.1, read on the forward strand.
AATATGAGTATGACGAAGTCAGGCTAGCTAACTGCATTAAATTTGGCACAGGTGTGTATTTTTATTGGAATTTTACCATTTCACTGCCATTTCCTTTAAAAAAAATCTATTTTGGACTAGGTACTGAAGACTAAAATTTAATCTTTGAATATAATTTCATTATTTAATATTATGTATCTGTATTATTCTTTATTATTATTCATAATCAGTTGTATTATCTTATGAAGTTTAAAATGCACGAGTTAGACTATAGATTGCATGGACACATTGCATGTTTAAAGGTAGGGTAGGTAGTTTTTGTCTAAAAAACTTTTTTCCAAATTTGTTTAAACTGTCTTTATATATATCAATGCATAATTAAAATGTAAGTACTCTGAAAAAGAGGTTACAAAAATCGAGTGTCTGTAGTCCTCTCAGGGCTGCAATAAACACAGCTCATTATTCCATTCGGGACGAATGAAATGATTGGCTGGGCGACTGTCACTCTCCCTTGCTACCATGGCTACCACCCCTGCTGCTTCAGGCAGCTTCATCCCGCCCTCTTGCACGACCTCCTCTGCTTCACCCTTGACCCCGCACTACATTCATCTATGTTGACATTGCTGGCTGATTGTAAAAGATACACGAATAGTTGGTGAAATGCCTTATGCTAGATAACACCACATGCCGGCTAAATGCAGTCAATATAACGTTATCATGGTACGAGCATGGAGCTTTAGTTCAACGTCAAGCTGATAAAAGTAGCCTATTATTGTAACGTTGCAGTGGGAGTTTACATGAGTTTCCAACATGTTGTGTGATGCTTTCTCCGGTGTGTTGAAAGTCTCAGTGTGGCCAGTACCATGAGTGCTCGCTCTTGTGTTCGAGCACGAGCGCTCTTGTAAAAATTGGTTGCAACCTGAAACATCACCGATAGAGGCCGCTAAAAATACATATAGCACCTTTAATTAAAAATGTGTCAAAGTAGAGCGCCTGTGTAAGTCCGCAAGACTGCAAGTGCACATGAAGTGTGGCATTTGGGCAGGGTCATTGAAAAATATAATTTGAGCTGCTGCTGATTTTTCTCATTTTATTCTAAATATTTAGTGTTGGACTCAGAGACAGGATATTTTCACTCGCAATCTCAAGCAGATTTGTTATCATGTCAACTTCTTGTATTTCCGCATTGAAGTGCTTCTTGTGTATGAAAAGTACCTGTATAGCATAGCATAGCCAACATTTTCATGCCTGCTCGGACTAAAGACATGAAAAACAGCTAATTGCAGTGCAAAGTGTAACTGTGGCATACTGTAGACGCATCTTGGGAGTTATAGTTTTTCTTAAATGTATAATTACATACAATCATATAGTAACATACATTCCAATGTATGTTATTTCCCGATGATAACCGTCATCAATAGCAAAACAGATTGCTCAATTGGGTACTGAAGCCGGCACTTCTATCATGTCTGTCATATCACACCACACCTCGCTCTCTCATTTTATACAAACACCTCCTCACATCTCTGTTATAGTTAAAATTACATTTTCTATAAAGTCTTCAGTATTAATAGGACTGTAATGTAGTGTTCATTTTCTTGTTCCAACAATTGTTTTGTACACTGTAATGATAAAGATAATAAACAGTTGATTCTCAAATCAATATTTCATGTGCATTCCCTGTAAATATTTATGTGGTGAAAAGCCATGTAATAATTGATATGAATATAAATGATCCCTTATGGTCATACAGTCTGAACTTGTTCATTCGTCTTGCCTCAAAGCCGCTTGCTAGCAATTGTTTTTGGAGTTGTTATTGCAAAATAAACCCCAACGGGGTGTTCAGGACCCCGACGCGAAGCATTGCAATGTTCATGTAAAGTAAAGTTTACCATATTGAATATTTTTAAATTCAGTGAGTATTGTATGAATGCAGTAAATTAATTGCTTCTCTTACCAAAAATGGATGATAATGGATCTCCGGAAGGTTAAAGGGTATTTGAGTATGAATCCTCGATCAAGCTGCAACAAGAAATGAGCAGTAAAACACAATGCGTGCACACACACACACACACACACACACACACACACACACACACACACACACACACACACACACACACACACACACACACACACACACACACACACACACACACACACACACACACACACACACACACACACACGCACATTATGAGAATTAAGCAACAAGTTCTGTATTACTTTAATCAATAGTGTATTTGATTCTTTTTAATGTTCCACTTTAAAAATGTTATGTAAAAAAACAACGAATTACCTCTGTTGTTATGTTTCTTTCCAGCAATCTATATTTAGATGATTTGCTGTCATAATAATCTTGTAGAAAATCCAGCACCAGCTTGAATTTTAGATAAAGATATCCCTCATTCTCCGTGGGGGGATCAAGAGATGCTAGGGTGCTTTTGGATGTTGCCTGTTGAGTTGTGGCGTATTTTTCTGTTGAATCCACTGATTCGCTCATGCTTGTTGATTGCATGGTTATCCAGGCAGGGGAATTTGAGGTTGTTGGCAAAAGTGTAGTGCCTTTTTCAGTTGTTGTAATTGGCATTTCAGATGTTGTCACAGCATCAGGGATTGTGCTCGTGGAAGTTGATGGCAAAACACTTGTTGTTTGAACTGTAGATGAGGTTGTTGGCAAAAGTGTAGTGCTTTGACTTGTTGTCAATGGCAATTCAGATGTTGTGACTGAAATAGGGATTGTGTTTGTAGATGTTGTTGCCACAATAGCCATAGTTTGATCTGTTGATGTGGTTGTTTTTGGCAAAAGTGTAGTGCTTTGTTTAGTTGCTTTAATTGGCATTTCAGATGTTGTCACAATATCAATGATTGTGGATGTGGAAGTTGATGGCAAAACACTTGTTGTTTGAACCGTTGATGAGGTTTTTGGCAATAGTGTAGTGCTTTGTTTAGTTGTTGTAATTGGCATTTCAGATGTTGCAATATCATGGCTTGTGCTCGTTGAAGTTGATGGCAAAACACTTGTTGTTTGAACTGTAGGTGAGGTTGTTGGCAAAAGTGTAGTGCTTTGTTCAGTTGTTGTAATTGACATTTCAGATGTTGTTGCATCATCATGGCTTTTGCTTGTAGAAGTTGATGGCAAAACACTTGAAGTTTCAATCATAGATGAGGTTATTGGCAAAAGTGTAGTGCTTTGACTTGTTGTAAATGTCATTTCAGATGTTGTGACTAAAATAGGGATCGTGTTTGTAGATGTTGTTCCCACAATAGTCATAGTTTGAGCTGTCGATGTGGTTGTTGTTGGCAAAATTGTAGTGCTTTGTTTAGTTGTTGTAATTGGCATTTCAGATGTCACAGCATCAATCATTGTGCTTGTAGAAGTTGATGGCAATACACTTGTTTGATCTGTAGATGAGGTTGTTGGCAAAAGTGTAGTGCTTTTAGTTGCTGTAATTGGCATTTCAGATGTTTTCACAGCATCATGGCTTGTGCTTGTAGAAGTTGATGGCAAAACACTTGTTGTTTCAACTGTAGATGTGGTTATTGGCAAAAGTGTAGTGCTTTGACTTGTTGTCATTTTAGATGTTGTGACTGAAATAGGGATTGTGTTTGTAGATGTTGTTGCCACAACATTCATAGTTTGAGCTGTCGATGTGGTTGTTGTTGTTGTTGGCAAAATTATAGTTCTTAGTTCAGTTGTTGTAATTGGCATTTCAGATGTTGTCACAGCGTCAAGGATTGTTCTCGTTGAAGTTGATGGCAAAACACTTGTTGTTTGATCTGTAGATGAGGTTGTTGGCAAAAGTGTAGTTATTTGACTTGTCAATGGCATTTCAGATGTTGTGACTGGAATATTAATTGTGTTTGTAGATGTGGTTGCCATAACAGCTACAGTTTGAGCTGTCGATATGGTTGTTGTCGGCAAAATTGTAGTGCTTAGTTCATTTGTTGTAATTAGCATTTCAGATGTTGTCACAGCATCATGGCTTGTGTTTGTAGTAGTTGATGGCGAAACACTTGTTTGAACCAAAGATGAGGTTGTTGGCAAAAATGTAGTGCTTTGTTTAGTTGTTGCAATTGGCATTTCATTTGTCACAGCATCAAGCAAGGTGCTTGTGGAAGTTGATGGCAAAACACTTGTTTGATCCGTAGATGAGGTTCTTGCCAAAAGTGTAGTGCTCTGTTTAGTTGCTGTAATTGGCATTTCAGATGTTGTTGCATCATCATGGCTTGTGCTTGTATAAGTTGATGGCAAAACACTTGTTTGAACTGTAGATGAGATTGTTGGCAAAAGTGTAGTGCTTTGTTTAGTTGTTGTAATTGGCATTTCAGATGTTGTCACAGCATCGTGGATAGTGCTTGTAGAAGTTGATGGCAAAACACTTGTTGTTTGAACCGTAGATGTGGTTGTTGGCAAAAGTGTAGTGCTTTGACTTGTTGTCAATGGCATTTCAGATGTTGTGACTGAAATAGGGATTGTATTTGTGGATGTTGTTGCCACAATAGCCATAGTTTGAGCTGTCGATGTGGTTGTTGTTGGCAAAATTGTAGAATCTCCAAGTACTGTATCTATTATTTAGACATGCCCACAAATAGATTATATTTAGTAAAGAATCAATATTTTCATATTTTTGTTCTTTCAAAACCCTCCGGTGCTCTTCTGTAACTTTTGACCAAAACATTTTACATGTCGAAATTTTTTAAATCGTAGCTTCATCGGAATGGTACGACACTTGGTGACTTTTATAGCCTTTTGTATATGAACACAAAATATTGAGGGCATGATTTGAAAAGGCTAAGTGGTTGTAAAAAAAATTGTCACACTTGTGGTCTTAGGAAATGAATAAGAAATAGACAAAAATACAGGGCCCGTACTCATAAAGATTCTAAGAATCCTCTCAGAAAATTCTTAATTTAGCTTAAAAACTTTTACGTAGGAGTCTTAGCTTAAGAGCGATTCGGGACTGATCTGAGAGCAACTCTGAGTAAGTAAAAGATAAAAACTTTCATCTTAGTGAGGAGGCGGGGCTGACCCGTTGCTATGTATGACACAATCTTTTGAAGACTGTGATTGGTTGGTTGTCCAAGAAGGAAAAAAAGAGTGATTTAAACTATAGGGTCTATTCTAAGCCTTCACTTTGAAATTACATGCATAATTTTTCCTATTTTACCGTTCTCACACACACACACACACACACACACACACACACACACACACACACACACACACACACACACACACACACACACACACACACACACACACACACACACACACACACACACACACACACATTATATATGTGTATATAAATCCTTTTTTTTGTATTTACCATGCTGTTAATTTCCTATAAGGTATTTGATTGGCTTAGAATGATAAAAATTGTTCCACTCTTTCCAATTACACTGATTGCTGGCATGTCTATTTAAGTGGTGGTTTGAATGTTGGTTTTAATGTAACAAACATGGAATCAAAACCAAGAAGGACGAGAAAGCCCAACTGGACAGAGGAACAGTGTTTACTGTTAGCCCAGTTAGTGGATTAACACAAGGCCACCCTTAAAGGAAAATTCGGGCCGGGTGTCAATCTATAGCGTCTTATTAACTCACTGTCATCCATTGTCTGCAACACATTTCTTCTCCCTCTTCGTCTTTCTGCCATTTTCTCCTCTGGTAAAGAAACTCTTAAGCCTCTTAAAAGTCCTCGTCCGTGCTCCTAACAATGTTTACCTTAAGACCTCTTTTAAGGTTTAAGATACTTTCTGAATTACTTTTTTCTTTACTTGGATTTTTCCTTTAATTTTAAGAGTAAATGCCCACATTTCTAAGAATTTTCTAAGAATTTTGTCACCAGGAGCAACTCTTTGCATTAAGATTCTTTATGAATACGGGCCCAGATTTTTTGTGTGTGTACAATTTACAAATCAGCCACGATGCAAAAGAAAAAGCACACAATAGTTAAGGGGTGAATCCCTAAGACACCAAGAGTGTGAAACACACACACACACACACACACACACACACACTAACCCTTCCCCTAAACCTACCCATCACACAAAACTTTCTGCATTTTTAGATTTTCAAAAAAACTCATTCTGATGATTTATAAGCTTGTGTACCCATGGGGACCTCAATGTAGGTCCCCACAGTGACACGAGTCCCCATGAGTCTTTGTGCATTCAGGTTTAAGTCCCCATGGGATAGAAAAGCATGTACACACAAACACAGCGTAAGATCAAAGGCTGATAGCAAGATCAAAGGATAAGATTCTTCCCTAAAAAAATCTAAAGTTTGACTAAAAGTAGTCTTTGAGACTGTCTACCGGTAAATATAAATTCAAATTCACAACCTAAACAAATTAATCAAATATGTCTGAAAACAACTAGGGAATTCACAAGCCTCTCTATAGAGTGCTGTACATGCATCTAGTGGTTACAGCATGGTATTGCATGTTGCAAAAAATTGCATGTTTTTCTGCCTTTACTCTCACCAGATGACACCGATCTGCTTACATTTTTTTTTAAAGGCCTAGTCTCTTTTTCAACCTGAAATACTGCATTAATTGAAAAATAGATTAAAAATTCGGTCACTTTTGACTGTGAAGAGCACCAGTTTGACTCCTAAATGAGGAGCACCCAAGCCGCAACATTCTAATCTGAAAAATGAGGCCTACCCGGAAGTGCGAAAAACTGCAATACATCGAAAATCCGCTAGAGGGAGGTCCCAAAAGGGAGCAAACGCATGTTAAAATGTCAGTTTTCACAGCATAAATTCATGTTTTTACAGGTTGGTCCCATGGACTTTTATTGTATTTTTCGATAGGTTCCGAGTGCCTGACAACTGTGAGGGGGGTGAATTTTTTTCTAACTCGGTAGTTTAGATCGTATTTAGATATAAAATGTATGACAAATAAGAGCGTGATTGACAGCTGATAATGGGCTGCGCCGAGTGGAATTCCTGAAATTTGACGTCTCGGCCATGATCTGACACAACACATCATACCACCTCTGTATCCTTTCTGAACATTTGTATTTGAAATGTCGTAAGATTTTCCAAGATGGCACCGCCCATACCCCCCATAAACAGCCTCAAAACCGTTCTTCAGAAAGTCTATGGGTGACGTCACAGACGCTTTGTCCATATTTTTTACAGTCTATGGGAGCACCAGAGGGTTAAAATGGCTATTACATGATCATGATTATTTTTTCTTTCATCTTTTGACCTATAACAAGTCAATGTAGCCTACTATTAAAAAGGTACTAGGTCAGTTCATCTCAAGTAGTCCAAAAACTGTAAAGTTTGTCTAGAGATCATGTTTTTTTCTCATGGGGGTATTTAAATAAGGAAAATAAAATATTATCAACTAATCTCTATTGGACTACTTGAGGTGGCTTAGCAACCACCTTGTTGCAGACCTTAGCAATTACATTGGACAGTCATAACACTGGATGTCTTGCAGTCTACACTGGGTGTAGAACAAAAATTGTGTATATCTGACAAAAGGCCCGAATGAGGTTTGAAAATATTAATGACAAACAAATTAAAACAAATGCTTATATAAATTTAAAAAAAAAATTGTGCAAAAAAATTCAAAATGAATAGTAAACATCAGGAAATGTTTCAAAAGAATGACCCCTTTTAATGTTTATTTTATATCTGAACATTAAAGTGCCTCTATTATTGTTTTAAGAATATTCCCTCTCATGCAGTAGCCTATGTAATATAGCTGTTTGTGAATGTACATTTTCTACAAAGTTGTAAAGTCGAAAGTGCACGATAAATAAACTTATCGTCTCCCAAAAGAAAGAATAGATTCTGAACCGCTAAACAAGTCGTCTGTAATTCGAATCCCACTGCGTTACGGTATGTCACTATATAAGACATTTGCATAATGCCTGCCTATGTTGTACGTTGTCCGTGAAAAACTTGACCCGCCCACAAACCCGTAATTTTACTGACGACTGCTTCTCAAATCTCAGAGTTTAACGCAGGATTCACAAAACGCTTGCTCTTGAAAGATGGGTCAGTACCCAGTTTATTTGGACCAGCTTGCTCCTCAGAATCACAACCTAAGTATGAATAATGATGTATATATTATATTATCTAGTACCGGGTGTTCAAAATACATTATTTTGTGTTTTATATTGTGTAGTTCTCCGACTAACCGTCTAACTCACGTTATTACTGTCTTACTGAAATAGTTCTGCTAATCAGGTATAGGCCCACTATTACCTAGAACTGTGTCTATTAATGCAGGTTTTTGTCATGAAAGTACAGATGCTACTGGTAAAATATTACTTTTTTAACTTATACTACATACTTAATACTACTTAGTTAATACTCTTATTTTTACTTAGGTAAAACTACAGAAGTACTTGCTTTTAAAAGTACTTAAGTATCAAAGGTAAATTCCCTTTTTTAGGTCAACTCATTGTTTTATTATATTGTTGAACTGTTATATATAATGTAATCCTTACAATAGGCTACTTTATGCCTAGTTTCTGTGGAATAAAGAACTTTTAGAATGTTACAAAACCAATAGAAATTAAACAACTGAATTGACAAAAAAGACAGCAATAATAATCTTCATTTTTTATTTAACACTCCTTCCTAACCACCCCCACAATAAAATTAAATTCTCCCACGATTCTGAACGCCAACTTAACAAAATAACATGTAATTTAGGTTCAGGTTCTGACAAAATATGAATTTCTGCATTCTATTTAAAAGTGTTTAACTGATTTGAATGAATTATTATGTTTGAATGATTCAATGACTCACATAAATACACCACTTGTTTCATTACTGGATGAATCAGCATTTTTGTATGAATCTCTTGAATGAATGATTCAATGACAAATTACTTTTTCTTTAACAGTCACTTGATGCCACCTGGTTGTGAAACAATGTAATTGTAACGGTCACCAGCTGGAGTGCCCTTGAGAGCCACCAGAGGGCACTCCAGATAAGACTATTACTCACAAACTACATTTCCCATTACTCACTGCCCGGACTCACCATCACTATCACTGATCACATTCACCTGTACCTCATTCTCTGATTGCATTCACCTGTGTCTCATCATCCTGTTACTGTCTATTTATACCAGGTTCATTCACTCACCGCAAAGTCTTGTTTTAGTGTCACACTGAAATTCTGAGCATTCTGTAGCTTCACGTTAGGGCTGGGCGATATGGAGCAAAAAATATATCTCGATATGTTTTGCTAAATCTCGATATTCGATATATATCTCGATATCTTTACAGGAAAATGGATGTGAATACAACTCAAAATATAGGCCTACAATCAATAGAAAATTAATTTTCCATAACAGAATGTAACCAAATGTACGGAGCCCGGGAAGTCACCTGTGGGGAAAAAAAAAAACAATCCTAGGCGACGGTTTTGCAATCCGTCCCCTCAGTTTATAAACTGTTCTCACGAATTCTTAAACTGTTCCCTCGGTTTAACAATTCGTGCCCACGGATTAATAAACCGTACCCACGAGTTCCTAATCCGTGCTCTCAGATTTGTAAACCGTGCCCTCAGTTTTTGCAATCTGTACCCACAAATTCATAAACCATGCCCACGCTTTCGCAATCCGTACTCACGGGTTTGTAATCCGTACTCACGGGTTTGTGGCTCGTCCCCCAGAGTGTGCCGCGTGATTCAACCAGGCCTCCTGTTTAGATGCGGGATGCATTGTTTTTAAAAGGACTTCAGATACAATATATATATATATATATAACACAAAGTTATAGGCCTATAAAAATAAAACATTCATAAATTGTTTTATGATTAACATATTCCTGTCTTAAGTGAACTCATTTAAAGTTATAAACGCAAATAATAGGCCTAATAATAATAATTAGGCTATTATTATTACATTTAGGCTACATATTTAGATATAAGACGCTTTTATCAAAAAAAGAAACAAAGCAATTCGTCAAATGTCAATCATAATACAGGTTAGACAATAATACAGGGCTGAGATTATCATAAATAAACACAAGATTTTGACGCATATCCAAGTGTTTGTGCACAAAAAATAAATACCATTGACTTTTTGCCTTTAGCCTATTAAACATTTAAAATTTTCGCAAATTAATATGGAAAAAAAATAGATTTTACTTTCTAAAAACTATATTTTGCCCGCAGTGCTAAATGAGAAGAACATCTCTGGAACCATAAAGAGAGATGATTTATAGGTGATTTATAGGCTAATCATAATAAATGTTTCTGAAAAATAACGATGGATTTTTATTGTTTAAATGAACAGTTTTCTAGTGACGGGCTAAACATAGGCCTATCTCCATCTCCGCTGTAAAGGATGCACCTTTAGAGAAATGCAGCTTTCGGATTGTAGGCTATAATCAGACGGTATTTGCTTTCGATTCGAATTTGTTCGTTTAAAAGTGGACATTTCAAGCTTTATAGGCTTTTGTTTTAGTTCATATGAGACGCGCTCCGGAGATCATGAAAGCGCGCCTGATTGTTTTATTTTGTCATGTTATTGTGAGTTTACACAAATAAAACTAGTTGCAAATAATGTATTATGTATAATGTATTTTTTCTGTATGACCAGAAATGCTAGATTATTTTAAGTTGTTCCACTGTTGATAGGAACATGCAAGCGTTTGCGGCCGCGGCTCAGTGACATGCAGTGCGCGCTCCACACAAACACTTGGATATGCGTTAAAAACCTGTGTTTGTTTGTTATAATCTTAGCCCATTATTATTGTCTAAGACTGACATTTGACGAATTGCTTTGTTCTTTTTTTTTTTTTTTTTTTTTTTTTTGTGGATAAAAGCGTCTTCTAAATAGGCCTATGTAGCCTAAATGGATTTGATAGCTAATTATTATTTGCGTTTATTACTATGAATGAGTTCACCGAAGACAGTAATATGTTTAGCCTAACATAAAATAATTTATAACTTATAACCAAATCTTTTACAGTTTTTGAACAGTGTGTTATTATTATTTTATTTATTTTTTTCGCTTATTATACTGAGCTTTTTCCTCTAAAAAATGGACTTTAAAGATAAAAGTAGCCTATAGGCTAAACTCATTTATAAATGCAGTTTTCTTTAGAAAATGCAATAAATTATCCATTTAAAAAAAAGGGTTTTAAAAACAATACAATGCAATGCATCCCGCATCTAAACAGGAAGTATGGAATTATTTTTGTGCCGATAATAATGAACGTAACTTTTCAAGAAACTAATGAAAATATAAATTGAAACTGAATAAAATATCTTTGAAACTGAAAAAGAATGAATCGCAAGCAATTTTTTTACTTTGTTTTTAATACACTGCATGTTTTGCTAACTATTCCTCATATTTCTTTTACTGATCTAAACTTACAAATGCGCTTCCAGAGTTTTCATTTACGCTTCTGAAGTTTTCGTTTGCTTCTGAAGTTTTCATTTACGCTTCTGAAGTTTTCGTTTACGCTCCCTGAGTTTTCGTTCGCTGTTCTGACACAAATCTCTCGTGGGGGCGGGGCTAGTAGCAGTGTGTTCTCATTGGCTACTGAGTTTTTGATTGACAGCTTCTTGACCTGGAAGTGAAGACGTCAGTGTTGCGTTTACTTGTGTGGATGTGAGCGTCTGTAAGCGGAGCTTTCTATTTAATTTTAGTGATATTAAGTTATGTTTGTTTTTGAATTTTATCTGTATTTACCTGCTGCTGCTACTACTTTGTCAACAGAAACTTTTAGGAGCACAAGAGATCTCTTCAGTCTATTCAGGTGTAATTCTACATCAAAGTAGGCCTACTGTATATGCCTACTCAAAATATTGTGTCCAATGTTTTAGGAGAATATTTGTTTATTCCTGATGATTCTTTTGCATGTTAGGCTCTGATTAGGTTGTGCTATTACAATTTAAAGAGAATAGCCTACTAGTATACGTGTGTGATATATTCAGCCGTCAAGAAAGTTTCACTTCAACCAGGTAATCAAGGTTGGCAACCATGGCCATCAAATTTCTCATTGTTACCATATGCATTTACACCATCAAAATGTATGATCACTTAAATAAGAGGAATTTAAACTATGAAAATTACAATCGTGGCTTGCTGTCAGATGATACAGACCTCAAAGGACATTTCATTACATATTTCACACAAACAATATTTTGTTGCCATTTTTTTAATCATGCTGATAATTTTATTTATTTCAATTGGTTAATATTATCTTCTAACATTTAAAATTGTAAATATATTTGAACAATCATCAACAGGTTCAATTATGACTTATAAAATAAGTTAAATGAATTTAAATAATAAATCAAATAAATTTACATTCTTTATTGTCACTACAGCATATACACAAGTATCAAAGTGAAAGTCTTGGATGCGATTATGTTGTGACAGGAAAGACCAGAAGCCACAAAACATTAACTGCATACTATACATGTAATGCACAGTATTCTCATAATATACATACAAAATGCATAATTACAAAGATTTTTAAGGAAATAATCCATCTCTGTGAGTCCATATAAGACGAGTGGATTGTAACCCATGTATAACCCATGTATGACAATTGGTCGGAAGTGATTTTTAATAGTTAAAACAATTTACATTATTAGTATTTTTCTTATCCTATTGTTTCACTTCAGAAGGCATTGATTCATCCACTGAGGTCGCATGGACATCACGCTCACTGTGTGTGGTTTTTAAAGCATCTTTAGGACTCGCAGAGATGGATTACTTTCCTTAAAATCTTAAATTCTTAATTCGTATTTATCTGTAGAAAGAAAGTAAAATGCATCTGGGACAGCATGAGGGTGAGTAAAATAAGTGAGAATTTTATTTTTGGGTGAACTATCCCATTCATATGCTGTTGGTATGCTAATCCATGATCAGCATAGACTAATAAGAATAAACTGCAACCTCTTGTGTACTTGTAAACTGTGTTTGTTTTAATCTAGAGCTCCAAAGAAATTAAAATATTTGCTATTTTATAATATTAAAATAAAATACATCAGGTGTCTGAAGATCAGGATCCCAGTCATTCAAAGGTGATATGTCTGAACAAAGTAACATTATTGTCTGATGGAGACAGTTGATCTCTGGTATTATCACTCCATCCTCTGTGTCAGCATCAGAATTTTGTTTATGGAAAAGTTGCTCAACTCCCTGGAAAATGAGAAAGGAAATGTATTATAATCTAACAATACAAACTGCTTTGAACTCCCACATGCAGTAACAAGTTGCAGACTTAAAATAATTATTTCAAACAAACTATATAAATGTTCTAAGGGATTTTACAGAACTAAATATTTACCTCCGAGTCATGCACCATTTATCATCTGTAATACTGTTGTGTAACCAGTAGATGGCTGTATAGCCCTATAAACATTTATCCATGGCTGTGTATTCCCTAGTTGCTGGATGTTTTCAGTCATAATTACTTGCATGTATTAGGTTTTGCATTTGGACATATATTTATTATTAAAGACTATTAAAAAATTCAACATTTTTCTCCGAAATGTTTTTTTTTTTTGCATTATTATTGCTCAAATATGGACACAGAAAAAGCATTTTGTTGCATTTTGCAGAATAAATATTGCGCCCAGGGTGATACTTCAAAATAATTGAGTGTTTACATATTATGAATAGAGACATGGAATGTGGTCAAGTCCTGTCTCTCCTCTTTTAAAAACTCTGCATCGCAAATTAATCAGCAATTGGCTTTACATTGCCAAAGTTGAATCGGGCAGTGATTGACAGCGCTCTGGTCCAATGGCATCGGTCATTGTCTGATACAGTACTTTATGTACTGTAGGCTACAGTGCAGATACTGTACAGTACTCTAGCCCAATGTTGTTTGGGGTGGAAGGGGGGAAATATGATCTAATCGAAGACTGTAATGTAACCGTATGTAACGTTAGATAAACAAGTCATGTAATGATTGGGCTAACTACCAATTAAATCAAGACGACACTGCTGTATAATGTTATGGGCTCTCACTCAGCTCTAATATGCCTCTCCACCTGAAAAAGCAAGTACTGTATTATAAATAGTATTAGTTTAGTATTAATTAATAAAAAAAAAAAATAAAAAAAAATCTGACTTACCACGAGTAGGCTATCCAGTATTCTGATATCGACGATGACAAATTATATCATTTGTCTGTACTATTCCTTCTATAAGAAATCATCTCAACAATATAGTGTAGCAGTAAATAAATACAGATATAAACTTAATATCACCTAAATGAAATAGAAAGCTGCGCTTACAGACACTCACATCCACACATGTAAACGCAACACTGACGTCTTCACTTCCAGGTCAAGAAGCTGTCAATCAAAAACTCAGTAGCCAATGAGAACACACTGCTACTAGCCCCGCCCCCACGAGAGATTTGTGTCAGAACAGCGAACGAAAACTCAGGGAGCGTAAACGAAAACTTCAGAAGCGTAAATGAAAACTTCAGAAGCAAACGAAAACTTCCGAAGCGTAAATGAAAACTCTGGAAGCGCATTTGTAAGTTTAGATCAGTAAAAGAAATATGAGGAATAGTTAGCAAAACATGCAGTGTATTAAAAACAAAGTAAAAAAAAATTGCCTGCGATTAATTCTTTTTCAGTTTCAAAGATATTTTATTCAATTTCAATTTATATTTTCATTGATTTCTTGAAAAGTTACGTTCATTTTTACCGGCACAAAAATAATTCCATAGGCAATCGTGCTAATTTGAACCAGGTTCAAGTAGTCAAGATAATGTTAATCTTAAGCAGCCCTTTGGACCGAAAATGGTTAAAATTGATCCACCATGCCAAATGACAATGGTAAAGAGAGAGCTATAGGCTAATGTTCATAGCCACTGAGCAGCGATTACTATTAGAAACATATGAAGAATTTAAACATCTAATTACCAAAGAAGGTAATGCAGCTGCCACAACCAGAAAAAAAGGCTAGCAAGAAATTGCTGATTTACTGAAAGCGTAATAGCAGCTAAGTTAAAATGTATTGCTATATTTTGATTAGCAAATTAAATCACGGGCACAATAAAAAAATTGTTTCCATTACACGAGAGTAGATGTTAAAACTTCATGCTGATTTGTACTCGGCTTTCGCCAAGATAAGCAAAACTAAGACGTAGCTTTACAGTAAACTATGCTTCTCCATCCATTTACGCTTCTTTCCATATGGTGGTGTGACTCCCCTTCTGTCCGGCGTTAACGGCTGCAGTGTACTTGGCGCGTCAGCACACGCGACGGCTGCAACTACAGGACCAGCACGACAGCCGTCTGGATTGAGCCGAGTAGGGGACATCTCTAGGGTCTTCAAGTGGGCACCTTCCGTCCTCAGTGTTTCGTCGACTAGCCCACGACACCTCAAGAGGGCTCGACAGTGACTCTGGCGTCCCAGAGTCACCCCCCTCCGTCCCCCACTCAACTCAGCCCAGCTTACTGACCTCTCCATCCCTCCTGCTGCTGAGACCTAACCACAATCTCACAATCTCTCTGCAACCTGACCATATGCGCCAACCCATTTGACTAAGGCTGTCGAGCCCCACTGGTGCGTTAATATGCAGTTTCAGTGGACAACGGTTCCGTATGGCATACCACCTACCGCAAAACACAATATCTGTCCAACCACCCGTCATTCACGCAATATCCACAGGAACGTATACAAACAAACCAACAGACTCTTCAAGTTTTCAAGAATTCTACGAAACCGTAGCGTGGCGGCCTGTACACAGCCAGCTAGAATCTTTCCGTCTCAACCACAGCCAGTTGCTGCTCCTTTCTGCTGCTTCAGATAAGTTCTTTACTGTGCGACGCAACTCTTGGCCGCTAAATCCGATGTCTCTGAGGAACCGGGTTGGAGAGTGTGCCACAAAACCTCGGCAACCCAATTCCACTGGATAAACCTGTACTCTCCATCCTCGCTGTTCTGCTTCAGCGGCCAGATGAGCATACCGCAGTTTCTTCCTCTCATATTCTATATTCCATTGACCAAAGGTCTTGCCAGCCCATCTTGCGTTGTTCCACACTCTCCCATCTTATCCACTCTCCCTGCTTGGCCTGGGAAATGGCCTTTATACACCTCATCCTCTCCTCCTGCTTACGCACCTCGTTGACTACCAGCTTCCTCCTTTGAGCTGGGCCTGCCTTGTGCCATTTAGGAGGAGCTAAACTGAGCCCAAAACCCCCTCTTCCATGCTGTACCTGTCCCACGATATCCCCAATTTGAAGGGCAGCCTTTGCCTCTACTACAGATTTCTTTGCTGACCACTTTCTGCCAGTTTTTAACACAGGGGCTGCCTCCCTTACACATTTGTCGCGTGACTCTACTAAGGTCATTTCCAGTCTGACCTTGGCACACTTAAACTCCTCGGTTAAAGCAGAGACTGGCAGCTGCAATATTCCTTTACTATAAAGTCCCACTCTGCTGAGGCAGCGTGGAACTCCCAACCATTTCCTGATGTATGAACTTATCAACGCTTCCAGCTTATCCACTGTTGTCAAAGAAACCTCGTACACGGTCAGTGGCCACAGCAACCTCGGCAGTAGACCAAACTGAAAGCACCAGAGTTTTAATTTGCCAGGTAGAGCACAGCTGTTTATGCTCTTCAACCCTTCCACTGCTTGTCGTCTAACTTCTCCCACCCAAACTGTGTCCTTTAGATCCCCATCGTACCATCTCCCAAGACTCTTCACTGGCTTCTCAGAAACTGCTATATTTTGATTAGCAAATTAAATCATGGGCACAATACATTCAGTAAGAAAATAAATAACCTGTAAATTATATATATATACATATATATATATGAAAGCTGCACGATACTTGTTTAAAGATCGTGATCTTGATTCAAACACCCATGCAATCTTTTACCAAATGACAACAATTCGGCTGTCTATTAAATCTTTGACAAGTCCAATCAAAGAGCTCCCGCACAGATCCCACACACCTCTTCTCTTCGTCTTCTGGTTGCTGTTCTGTGTGGCCCCAGTGCCAGCCTCGACTACAGACAGAGACACGGGTTTGCGCAGAGATAACGGATAATCTTTTGCACCTTCGAACCTATTTCAGGGAGAGCGTTCTCGAGACACCAGGCACTGTTTTGTGTGGATGGGCGGCCGGAGCGCGTTAAGAGTTTTTCTGTTAGAACGGTCTCGTGTTAGCGGCCCCTGAGTTAATAACTAATGATCTTCGCAACGGAAGTGAATCAATCAAAACTATTAGCTGGACAATAACTTTATCCTAATGCTGTTGTAAAGTTTAAACAATCTGTTACGGTATTTTCTATTATAACTGTAAAGCTGCTTTGAAACAATCCGATAGTCAAGGTGACTTGACTTGATTTGACAGCTGTTTAAACAGAGTCAGACTAGCATCGCAAGTTCATCATAATTTCTTCATTTAACATGGAAGAAATTGATTGCAACTTCAATACCATTGATTTCAGAGCGGGGGCTTTTTCCGGTTCCATTTACTTTCACTTCCCAAACCTGTCGCCACACCAGGCGTGTAAAAGAGACAGGCGTCTATTTGGGACTTGGCTTTTTTGAAGTTTTACGGTACTCTCGCAGAGAGAGCAACCTCCAGCATAGAGTGCAGTTTAGCATCGGTTCAGTTTTTTGTTTAATCAGCCCTACTCATTTAACGAAATGTATATCAGTTCATGGTTTGTGTGTGTTTAAGAGAGAAAGAGAAAATGTCAGTATTTCATTGAGACTTGAGATTAAATAAACTGGTTAAGTATTGTAGATCTTGTAGTATTAATTTTCACTTGCAGTTACACATTGTCGGTTAAAAACAAGAAAGTGGCTGGTAAAAACATTGAGTGGCTGGTAGATTTTGAAATCCACCTGCCACAGTGGCCGGTGGACAAACAAGTTAATTTCCATCCCTGCCTTGCATGGCTGACACCGCCGTCGGTGTATTAATGAGTGAGTGAATGGGTGAATGTGAGGCAAAATGTAAAGCGCTTTCGTGGTCATTGGGTCTGTGAAAGCGCTATATAAATGCAGTCCATTTACCATTTACCATTCTAGACTGAGAAAAGGCAGAAAATATTTTTTTTACTCATGTGGCTGAAAGACAACAACTCCCAGAATGCACTTGCTTTGCTGCCCTTACAGGGCCACTCCCAAACCACGCCTACCGGTTACAGGCGGCACAATCCGAAAAATGGATACAACTAGGCTTGCTTTGATACATCGTAAGTTATTTGATAAATTTCCATCGAAATGGTGCTAAATTGCGTTGTACCGGGATGTACTAGCCTAATGTATATAACACAACTTAGACTTTCACATTAAAAATATGATGCAAGGCAGGACCATGTCAACAGAGCTTAGTAGTAGCTCTGCATATGAACTGTTTTCCTCCAATTGAAATCACTATTTCTCTAAGCTAATACATTATCTAGGCTAATCCAAACTCTAGTAACACTAAAGGTTTATAAAAAGAACCACAACCAATGTGAGTAATAACTTTTAATTAAAAAAATAATTAATATTAATACTTTTACACTCAACGCTCTGCGGATTCAGGGATCTCGTCCAGAAGAAAATGGCATCGCTGAGATTTGCGACAGCAATAGGACTCTATATCTGTTTCCATAGGCGCACAGCGAGAGCACTATTACTGGTTTTCTACTGATACAAAGCTTAATGCTAAATCCTGAAGTATCCCTTTAATAGAACCTAAACCCAGTCTATGACCACGGGGTAAAAATAATGATTGTAATTGGCGTATGGACAGAGGTTTCCGGCAGGGACAAAACATTTCTCACCTGATTTAAGATTTTGACAGAATTTTTCAACATAAGCCTGATCTGCTTTCTAATAAAAATAGGACTAATGATGACGAGAATATGACATATTGCTTTGTGTAGGGGTTAATTAACTCCAGAAGATGGCAGTAGTGCAACATCAAGGATGCGAGCTGCTGTTAAAATCCAACAAAGAAGAAGAAGCAGCTCTTCTTCAGTTCACTGCACTGTATTACATTTATACGTTTAGGTTGTTTGAATAATTCATGAAAACAGTTTTTTATGACAGCCACCATTTATGTTTATATTTAAAAAGTTTTCTTGTGTAGAAACATTAGTAGTTGTAGTCATTAAAAGGTTATCATTATAATTGTATTATTATAAAAAAAAAAAAACTGCATTATGTGCAATTTAAATGTTTGTATACAAATCAGTTGTTACTGACAGAGCTGAACCTGTAGGCTATATTTTACAGCATTACTGAGACAACAGCCCTAGAGTGACCCTATAGGGATTTTAGTTTAAATCACTATTCTGTGTAATTTTTCATTGACAATTATTGCGCTATATGTAAATGACATGTTTGCCACAATTCGTGATTTGCTGTGCATTCAAGTAGCGCTGTTAACACGTTGCTGTTTAAGATTTTTAAATGGTCTTTGATAACATTCTGGAAACGCCGAAGGGGGGCCAAGATGGCGGCTTGACTAGACGCACATGTTCTAGCGCTTACAACAATATAGGGTATATCTTACAAAAGTTGATGTGAGAAACAAGTCACACTTTTTTTCGAGTGTTATTGAGATTCTTATAAATAATTACAGTTAATTAAAACTAGTTACAAGGTTTCTTATTCGATTAGAGAGAATAGATGTTATCATGGACTTGTCAGCCCCTGAGGTGATGGATGTTGAACTTCAGAGAACGACGGAAAAAAGACTTATTAGCGAAACGCACTCCTACGCTTGTCAACAGAAAAAGGGAGGTGAATGTGATTCGACTCCAAATACGCCATCCAAAGCACCTCCGTCGAAAAAGCAAGCAAAAGGTGATGCAACGGATGAACTAACGTTAAGTCAGGTACAGCAAAGCATCATTCAAATAATTAGACAGTCATCCGAGGAAATAAAAGACATGGTAAAAGAAAATTCTAACAGCATCAATCTGTTGAAAGAAGCGCTAGAAGTGGTGCACTCTGAAATTTTCGAAATTCGGAAGGAGAATGAAGATTTGAAAAATAAAAACGAGGCGAACCTGAAGCGCATCTCTGAAATGGAGGACAGAATAAATGATCAGGATCGGTACTGTCGGAGATGGAATCTTCGATTGGAGGGGCTGACCGAACGTGCAGAGGATAACGTCAAGACTCGGGTAATGGAAATCTGCAAAGGGGTGGTTGTCGAAGAAGATCGTAATTTCGTTGCAAACAATGTGGACATTGCTCACCGAGTTGGAAGACCCATCTCAGATGGCGGCAAGGATAAGAAACCAAGGCCGGTGATTATAAGATTCACTTCCAGAACAGCGAGGGACCTCACATGGAAAGGAGCAAAGGGAAATGACTTTCTTAAGAAGAACAAGATGTACTTCAAAGAGGACCTCACGATCAAAGCTTTACAGGGCTACGCGGAATCTCCTTTGGCCTTCGATCGACAAAGCACGGAAAGAGGGCAAAAGGGCCTTCTTTGTGGGAATCAAGGCAATTGTTGATGGTAAAGAAATTAAAAAGTAGGTTACATCACTGCTCTTTTATTATGGGTTCTGAATCTTAAATTACTGTGAAACGGAAAGTAGCTGTTTGTGTTAGGTTACTCTTTAAAAATTTGAACGAATTATTTAAGATTTTTATTTTTTATTAATACTTATATTCATTCGTATTGCGAAATAACAACAACAGGAGGTTGTTATTATGTTACTCAAATTGAAGCAAAAAGGATCTCTGGTTACTGAGAGATGGTGACTGGTTACTGAAATGTGACTGTTTATTGAAGTGATGGAGTAAGTTTACCCTTTATACACTCTCAACACTTTCAACCTTAATTTGCTCATTGTTCACCTAATTGTTATATTAGGGTTTTTTTTCCTGTCTTGTTCAAGTTTATGTCAATAACGATATTTTCTGTTAATGCTAGGGGATTACGTGACATGCTGAAAAGAAAAGCTCTATTTTTGTTTTGTAAAGGTAAAGAAGCAGATTTTTGTTTTATTCAAGAAACGCATGCCTGCCAAGATGATGCACTTTTTTGGAAGAATCAGTGGGGTTGTGACATTTGGTTTTCTTTTGGTGCCTCAAATAGGACAGCAGGTGTCGCTATTTTAAAGGACAGGTTTTCAGGGAAGATTATAAGTCACAAAACAGATGATAAAGGTCATTGGATTGCTTTACTTATTGATATAAACCAAACTAAAATTATTATTGTTAATATATATGCCACCAATAATAAAAAAACAAACGAGTTATTATTTCAAGATATTGAAGGCCATATTAATCATTTACATTCAAAATTTCCCTCAGCTGAAGTAATTTGGGGTGGTGACTTTAATACGGTGTTTGATGGAAGACAAGATTGATTGCCACCTAGAATTGATAATATGGCAAATGAATTAAGTAATGTATGTTTACGATTGAACATAATTGATATTTGGAGGTATATAAATCCACAATCACTTTTGTATACGTGGAGTAATAGGGACAGATCTCAACAATCGCGTATTGATTTTTGGCTCATTTCAGAACATATAAAAGACAGAGTTGAATTTGTTACTATTGAACCATCAGTTTTAACTGATCACAAAGGCATATCCATTAAAATTAATGTGGTAATTTCTCAATCAAGCAGAGTTAAACAAGGATATTGGAAGCTAAATAATAGTCTATTGAAACATAAAGATTTTTGTGACCAAATTAAGAATTTAATTATTAAATATTGGCAACAAGCTTCTTTGATTCAAACTTATGGGAAATTATGGGAACAGACAAAATTTGAAAAAAGGAAATTCACAATAATGTATGGAAAATCTGTTAAAAAAAAGAAAAAAGAAGATGAAGACAAAATAATTAATGAAATAATATCCCTCACTTGTAAAAATAACAAAAATATGTCAAGCACTGAGCTATTAAAGCTTGCTACATTGCAGAATGAGCTGGATAATATTTATGAAGAGAAAGCTAGGGGTGCTTTTGTTCGGTCTAGACAAAAATGGATGGAAGCAGGAGAAAAAAATGATACCACAATTTTTCTCAAAAACAGTGACGAATTAGATGAAGTTATTAAATGTATAGGAACATTTTCTGGAATTTCTGGATTAAGGATGAATAAGAATAAATCTACTTTATTCTCTCTTAAAGATTGTGTGTTGAAAGAAATTTGTGGGATACCAATCAAAGATAATACCACATACCTTGGGATAATGGTGTGTAAAGATTTGAATCAAAGAAGCCGGCTGAATTTTGAACCTATTATTGAGAAAATTAAAAACAGATTCAATATGTGGCTTATGAGAGATCTTTCCCTAAATGGTCGTATTCTACTTTCAAAAGCAGAAGGGATCTCAAGGTCTGTTTATATATCTATGTCAGAAGATGTTCCAAATAATGTTCTCAAGGAATTAGATAAGAATCTTTATGATTTTATTTGGAGGAAGAAAATACACTATTTACGGAAAGATATTCTAAATAATAATAGAGACTTTGGTGGCCTTGAGGTTTTAAATTTTACAGATCTAAATAATGTGTTTAAAATTAAATGGATAATCGAATTTATTAAAAATAAAGATAGTGTATGGAATGTTTTCCCAAATTACATATTTAACTCTTTGGGTGGCATTAATTTTCTTTTAAAGTGTAATTTCTCAGTAGATAAAATCCCTGTTAAACTGGCAAACTTTCATAAGCAGGCACTGCTGGCTTGGCAATTAATATACAAACACAACTTTTCACCGCATCGATGCTTTATATGGAATAACAAAGATATCTTGTACAAAAAAAAGTCCATCTTTAACCAGACATGGTACGACAATGGAATTCTTAATGTTAACCAGTTGCTTAATGAACAAGGTTTACTTTTAACATATCCTGAATTTCTCAATAAGTTTAAGATTCCTGTGAGGCCAAAAGAATATGCTATTGTTTTAGATGCTATCCCGGGCAGAGTAGTTTCACTATTACGAAATCCTGGATTATGCCCTATGAATGTTGATCGTCAAATCAGTTTTTGTTGTGACACAATATTTATTGGGGATATTAATATATTAATAGATAAATGCAGTAACAAATATATTAGAAATACTTTAAAAACAAATTTTTTGCCTTGTTCAACAGGTTTTTGGTCATCTAAATTTGAAAATATTAATTGGAAAAGAGTATGGTCTATAACAAATAAGTTTTGCATTAATAATAAAATTAGAGAGGTTTCCTATAAAATTGTACACAGAATTTACCCTGTCAAGGAGTTACTTTCTGAACGTTTCCGTTTGAATATTGAAAACTTGTGCGAATTTTGTGGCAATGCCAAAGAATCTGTAACTCATCTCTTTTTTAATTGTATTTATTCAAAAATGTTTTGGTTGGATGTTTCAAATTTCATTTCTAAGTTGTTTGAAACATGTCTACGAATTGAACTGTTTGTTGTTGTATTTTTTTTTGTGCAGGACAATGTTGATTCCAAAAGTACCATGTGCTTCCTTATACAACTTTTCATATTACTTGGAAAATATCACATTCATGTGAAAAAATGGGCTAAAGCTAAGCCAAGCTTTGAACACTTTATAAAGGAGATTAAACAATATGGGAATTCATTAGATAAAATTAAGAACAAAAAAGCAAGAAAGACCTATGAAGCTTTTTGTAATTTTAAACTATTGTAACTTTACCCCTGGCATGTTTTTCCTTTTTTTTTTCTTTCTTTTTTATTATTTTCTATTTGTTGTGAGTTGTATTGTCATATACATCTTTTTGTATATTCTCTGTTGCAATAAAAAAAAAAAAAAAAAAAAAAAAAAAAACATTCTGGAAACCTTTTCTCACATTAAAATGTGTCAATCTAGCTGTGAAAAATATCAATAATGTATACATGCCATATACCCAACCGTGTCAAATAATAATACAAATATAGGGGGCTTCTCCATCAAAGGTTTTAAAGGGATAGCCTAGGTCGCCCAAAAATTTTATCAGCACTTACTCACTCTCATGTATGAGTTTCTTTCTCCTGTTGAACACAAAATAATTAATTAATTAAACAGTTGATAGCCATTGACTTCCATATTTTTTTCATACTATGGAAGTCAATGGCTACCATCAACTGTTTTACCAACATTCTTTAAATTATCTTCTTTTGTTCAACATAATAAAGAAACTCATACAGGTTTGACAACATGAGGGTGAGTAAATTTTTAGTTGAAATATCCCTTTAAGTTCATCTTATGTAGGCTATTCGATTTTGGAGCAAGATGGCGCTAAATACCTATGATATACTCCTGCTTTTCATAAAGCTAGAGACTAACGATCCAAAACATGCCTAGCACCCCAGAACACCTCAAATCCCCATGAGACCAAATCAAATAATAAAAATATGTAAAGAAAAATATCTATAACATTGGACAGAAGCAACAGCTCAACAAAGTAAATTAGAATGTTGTGTTATCCTAAACAGATAATAGAAATATAGAAAATATAGAAATGACTTCCTAAGTTTCAGATGAAAAATCTAAAATGAAAGTGGTTGTTTTGCGGCTCATGTCTATATAAGCTATATATGGAAGCAAATAAGAGACATAACTATTTGAAATTTAACAGCCACTGAATACTTAGTTTTGAAATATTTTATTTTGAAAAACATTTATCTGAATTTATTTCCTCTGAATTCACCCCTTTGAAATTATTTTACTTTGGAAACCATGTATCTGAATTTATTTGTTTATTTGTTTTGTTTAAAAACCTGCATATCGATTTTAATATTTTTCAATGCTCACAAATTCAGATACAAAAAAAAAAAATAAACTTACAGAATTTCAGATAAAATAGATTCAGGTTGATCAAATTCGACTGCTTAAATTCAGATCTCAAATTCGACTGCTCAAATTCAGATCTCAAATTCGACTGCTCAAATTCAGATCGAAAAATTCAAGTTAAATATTCACATGGTAACATCCGGGCTACCCAGGATAGGCCACGCCCACACCGGGGGGAAAGCAATCCAACCGTCTCTATTGATTTGCATTGCGAGAGGCTGCCTCCTTGTCATTTATGACTTATAACAAAAAACAAAACAATGTCTAAAAGCTGTTGTGAGACAAGGTGTACAGCAAACAAGCAAAATAACCCAGAAATAATTTTTTATACGTTGTCGACCCCAAAAACAGTTTGTTTTTCAGGACATAAAAGTGGATCAATTGAGAAAGAGCGCAACTATTTCTCGAACTACTCTGAGAGAACTACGCCCAGCCTCCCCATATAGCACTGGAACGCGACATGATATTTAAAAAAAAAATAATTATTCATAATTTTAACCATGTCGATTGCTTATTTCACCACCCTATGTGAACCTGAGAAGAGGAGATATATTAAATGTACCCATTCTTCCTGCTGATGCTTCACGTCTTATTGCCTGAAGCCTATCTACTTTTGTCTCCTTAAAGGCTGGCTTTACAGGTTCGGAAGCTTATAAAACTGTATTTCTGGTTTTTTTTTTAGCTTATTTGCTGTACACCTTGTCACACAGCAGCTTTTATGCATTTTTCTGTCTTTTGTTATATGTTATAAGGAGGCAGCCTCTCGCAATGCAAAGTCAATGGAGACGGTTGGATTGTTTTGCCCCGCTGTGGGCGTGGCTTAAATACGCTCTGTCTCTACACATGCTCAGCTGTTCCCTTTCGAGGGAACTCCAACTGCGTCGAATGACACTTTGGGGGAACGCCCCTCAGCGTAGCGCCTCTGAAGTATGAATGAAACTGAGCCGATCTCTGATTGGTGCAACGTCATGACGTAATGTGTGACGGCAGATAGGCGGAAGCTATAAAAGCAGCCGGCACACATAAGATGTCAGCTTTCTGTTCTTCAGCAAGCGCTATCTGTGACTGTTTGTCTTATTTATTGTTGTCTGTTACTGAATGAGTGAAATGGCGAGTGTGAGCTTCAGGAAGTGTGTGCATCCTTGCCCTCGCTACATCACGGGCGGGGACACACACCAACTGTGCACACATTGTTTGGGAATGCAGCACGCGCAGGCAGCTCTCGAGGGGGCTGCTTGCGAGGATTGTGAAAAGTTGACAATCCGTGTGCTGCGTTCCCGGCTGGCTATCTTTGATGAAGATGGTCAGCCTCGCGAGCCCCGTGGTGCGGGACCCGCGTCCGCTGAGGCGGCGCGGCGACGCTCTTCATGGGGCTCGCAAAGAGATCTGTCCGGGGATCTCGAGGCTGCTGAGGCACCTTCTCGGGATTCATCGGGCAGTTCTGATGTCCTCGAGCCTCGCGCAGAAGCCCGCCCCGCGGCTTCTTCTGCGCGAGTCGAGGATCCGATGTTTGAGCTGTCTGCCTCTGAGGAGGTTGACGTGCTCAGCATCGAGGGCGGGGATTTCGGGGACGACTCGCCGCCCCGTGTCCCCGCGTATGAGGAGCTGGTTGAGGTTGTTTCCCGTGCGGTGGCTCATTTAAATATCAGCTGGCCACAAGAGAGGCAGGAAGCGCAGACTAAAAGTAAACTGGATGAGCGCTTCATGCAGCACAGGGAACAACCTCATCACCGGGGCTTGCCGTTCTTTCCCGATCTGCACAACGAGTTGTGTAGATCGTGGAAAAAACCACACTCTTCTCGTGTCTCCAATCCTCCTATTATAAATTATAGTAACATCATGGGGGCACGAGAGAACGGTTATGGGATGATGCCGCGCGTTGAACAGCCTTTGGCGAATTATTTATCGCCTGAGTCGGCATCATCCCTTAAAGCCCCGGTGCTGCCCACTAAGCCGTGTAGAGACACATCAGCGCTAGTGGGCAGGGCTTATATGGCTGCGGGTCGGGCTGGTGCGAGTCTTCACACCATGGCTATGCTCCAGGCGTACCAGGCCGACCTTCTTAAGGACATTGATGAGGGCGAGGGTCCAACTCCGGAAGATATTGCGGAGATGAGGAAGGTCGCTGATTTGTCTCTCCGAGTCACCAAGGAGACGGCCCGCGCTGTCGGTCGCTCCATGGCAGCTATGGTGGTCTCGGAGAGGCATTTATGGTTAAATCTTACGGGCATCAGGGAGAAAGACAGGGCTTTCCTCCTTGATGCCCCGATTTCGCCTTCTGGCCTGTTCGGCGACGCCGTTAATACCGTCGTCGACAGGTTTCAGGAGGCGAAAAGACAATCAGCGGCCTTCAAACAATATCTCCCTCGCCGCTCAGTGTCCAAGAAGTCTGCCCCCAGTGGGCAGCCGCAGCCACAGCCATCAGCCAGCTCCTCCGCCTATAGACAGGCTCAAAAACAGAGCGTCGCGTCTAGAGCCCCCCCTCAAGGAGCTTGGGGGCATAGACAGCGCTCTCAGGCGAAGCCTCAGCCTAAGCAGGGCGACCTGAGGGCCGTCCTGCAGGCTAAAAAGGCTTCGTCAAAGAGATCCTAGCTACTCTAGGATCTCTGCGGGCGGCCCCACCCGTGGTGGAACGACCGAGGTCGTCTCCTTCACGGAGCCCGCAGGAAATCGATGTTGCTCTCCCGCCGTTGAACACGCTTCGGGACACATCAGTATCCAGCGAACGCAGGCTGCACTGTCCGCCCTATCCCTATCTATGTGGAAGAAAGCTTGGTTTCTGTCCCAAGGGCCAGTGTTGGGAGCGTCATGTCGCCGGAGAACCGTTTCGACAGACGCCTCCCTCACGGGCTGGGGCGCGGTCATGGACGGCCGCTTTACGACAGGCCTATGGCAGGACCATCATGCCTCCTGGCACATAAACTGCCTGGAGATGTTGGCGGTGTTCCGAGCTCTGAGGAGCTTCCTGCCGGACCTCAAAGGTCATCATGTCCTTGTGAGGTCAGACAATATGTCGGTAGTGGCCTATATAAACCATCAGGGGGGTCTGAGGTCTCACCCTCTATGCAGACTGGCGCATCAGATCCTCCTGTGGTCCCAGGGGAAGTTGTTGTCTCTAAAAGCAACATTCATCCCGGGGAGTCAAAATCAGGGAGCAGACATCCTGTCGAGACAGGGGCTGAGGCCCGGGGAGTGGAGACTCCACCCCGAGGTGGTGGAGTCAATATCTCAGAGGTTCGGCCCAGTGGAAGTGGACTTGTTCGCGTCTCGAGAGACGACCCACTGTCCACTGTGGTTTTCCCTCACCCATCCAGCCCCGCTGGGGTTGGATGCCATGGTGCAGACGTGGCCGAGGCTACGTCTGTACGCATTTCCCCCGATCGCTCTGCTCCCGGGAGTTCTAGAGAGAGTCCGTCGCGACGGGATCAGTCTACTGTTGGTAGCCCCGTTGTGGCCGGCCCGAGTATGGTTCTCCGACATAATTTTGCTCCTGGACGGCCCTCCATGGGAGATTCCCATCAGGAGGGACCTGCTGACACAGGCAGAGGGCTCAATATTTCACCCTCGGCCCGAGTTATGGAAACTGTGGGTCTGGCCCCTGAGGGGGCATAGTACCTAGAGGCCGGCCTATCAGCTGGAGTAGTGGAGACCATACTCAGCTCTAGAGCTCCATCCACGAGGAAATTGTACGGCCTAAAGTGGAACGTCTTCACCGTTTGGTGTAGGGAGCGTGAGGTGGACCCAGTTAACTGCCCGGTGGCTTCAGTGCTGGAGTTCCTCCAAGATCGCTTTTCCACTGGTCTTACCCCGTCCACACTCAAGGTGTACGTGGCTGCCATTGTGGCTTTCCACGCTCCTCTGAGTGATGGGCCTCTGGGGAGACACCAATTGGTCGTACGTTTCCTCCGTGGGGCTTGGAGGATGAGACCTGCGGCTCATACCAGGGTTCCCACTTGGGACCTGGCAGTGGTTCTCGAAGGGCTGGCCGAGGCCCCCTTCGAGCCGCTGGAGTCGGCTGAGGCCAAGAACCTTTCGTTGAAGGTGGTCTTTTTGTTGGCCATTACTTCTCTGAGGAGGGTAGGAGATCTCCAGGCGCTCTCCATATCTAACGAGTGCCTGGAGTTTGCTCCAGGCAACATTAAGGCCATTCTTCACCCTAGGCCCGGCTATTTGCCTAAGGTGCCGTCCAGTGCGGCACGGCCTACGGTTCTGCAGGCTTTTCATCCTCCACCTCACGTGACGGCGAAAGAAGAGAGACTTCACATGCTCTGCCCTGTCAGAGCACTGAGTATTTACATTCAGAGGTCCTCTTCATGGCGGAAGTCGGACCAGTTGCTGGTGTGTTTCGGGTCGCCCAGAAAGGGGCTTCCCGCCTCAAAGCAGACCATCAGCAACTGGATTGTCCAAGCGATTTCCACGGCCTATCAGGTGCGCGGTATGCCTTCACCTTTGGCCGTGAGGGCTCATTCTACCAGAGGCATGGCGTCCTCTAGAGCCCTTCTCGCGGGGGCCCCCATCCAGGAGGTCTGCGATGCAGCAGGATGGGCTACCCCTCATACCTTTATTAGGTTTTATAGTTTGGACATTCCGTCTACACCCGGCTCTCTTGTGCTCGCGTCCTAAGTGTGCCTGTGAGCAGCTTCACACTAGGGCAGGCAGGGCGCGTTGTGGCGTAGTGGGTACTCGTTCCCCCAAAGTGTCATTCGACGCAGTTGGAGTTCCCTCGAAAAGGGAACGTCCTCGGGTTACGACTGTAACCCTTGTTCCCTGAGAAGGGAACGAGAACTGCGTCCCTTGGCCACGCCTTCCCCTGCCTGGGAGCGCTTGCTTCATCACAGAAGCTGACATCTTATGTGTGCCGGCTGCTTTTATAGCTTCCGCCTATCTGCCGTCACACATTACTTCATGACGTTGCACCAATCAGAGATCGGCTCAGTTTCATTCATACTTCAGAGGCGCTACGCTGAGGGGCGTTCCCCCAAAGTGTCATTCGACGCAGTTCTCGTTCCCTTCTCAGGGAACAAGGGTTACAGTCGTAACCCGAGAACGTTTTTCCTATCCTTGGTAGCCCGGATGTTACCATGTGAATATTTAACTTGAATTTTTCGATCTGAATTTGAGCAGTCGAATTTGAGATCTGAACTTGAGGAGTCGAATTTGAGATCTGAATTTGAGCAGTCGAATTTGATCAACCTGAATCTATTTTATCTGAAATTCTGTAAGTTGATTTTTTTTTTGTATCTGAATTTGTGAGCATTGAAAAATATTAAAATCGAAATTCAAGTTTTTAAACAAAACAAATAAACAAATAAATTCAGATACATGGTTTCCAAAGTAAAATAATTTCAATGGGGTGAATTTAGAGCAAATAAATTCAGATAAAGGTTTTTCAAAATAAAATATTTCAAAACTAAGTATTCAGTGGCTGTTAAATTTCAAATAGTTATGTCTCTTATTTGCTTCCATAGCTATATAGGCCAAAGTAAACTGTCATTTAGCAGATATGTGGTAAATTGTGAATAATTTTTTTTCCTTTTTATCTTGTCCAGGAAAACAAACAAAAAAAATCCAATTTTTGACAACAAATCATGGTTCATGACAAAAAAGACTAAACAGACTAAATTTACAGACTAAACAGTATGGTCCTGAAAACTTGTTTATTTGAATTTTGTAGGTTATTAGATATTTCAGTACATTTGATATTTTCTGTATATTTTACATTGTTTATTGTTAACTATGCCGCTCCAGCATTCAATTCTGCATTTTCAACGTGTTTTCTAGATCAGTTCAGCATGCTTCTCTTGGAAAAAAATAAGGACTTTTTTTTTGGGGCCCAAATCTATGTTAAAGAATTTACTTTCCTGTAAAGTTGAGGAAATGCAAGACGGAAAAAACACGCACAGATGATTCGAATGACATCATAGTCTCATAAGGACAAACTTAGTTCAGTCATTGCTTCATGCCAGTATTTCGTTTTTTGAATTTTGCAGGACCATGTGATATTATCACATTTCTTGGTATTCTGTGTGTCTTTCGAATTCCATATTAATTGTTCTCTATTTGGCTTCTTGATTGATTGTGTTAACTGAAAAGGTTTCACCACTTGCAAACATTGAAAGGTACATCTTTAAGGGCCCTGCCCCAGTGAGAAGCTGCTAAACTCCTGAATTCACAACTTTTTTTTCTTACGTGTAGAGACTTGTCAAGAACATATAGCTATGGTTCCATGAA
The DNA here is from genome assembly GCF_029890125.1 of Rhinichthys klamathensis goyatoka. Taxonomy (NCBI): domain Eukaryota; kingdom Metazoa; phylum Chordata; class Actinopteri; order Cypriniformes; family Leuciscidae; genus Rhinichthys; species Rhinichthys klamathensis. The sequence goes on from NW_026606612.1 coordinate 1,049,532, forward strand.
TGCTAAAGGTTCTTCATGGAACCAAAGATGGCAATACAGCACCTTTATTTTTAAGCGTAAAGAAAAGAACAGCATTGATCTGAAATAGAATCTTTTGTAAGATTATAAATGTCTTTACTGTAACTTTTATTCAATTTAATTGATCCATGATAAATAAAAGTATTGATTTATTTTATTTATTTCCCCCAAAAAATAAAATAAAATTTCGTACTGACCCCAAACTTTTGAACCGTAGTGTTTAATGTTACAAAAGTGTTCTATTTTAGATAAATGCTGTTCTTTTGAACTTTCTATTAATCAAAGAATCCTGAAATAAAAATGTAAATAACTGTTTTCAACATTGATAATAATGAGAAATGTTTCTTGAGCACCAAATCATCATATTAGAATGATTTCTGGAGAATCATGTGACACTGAGGACTGGAGTAATGATGCTGAAAATTCAGCTTTGTATCACAGGAATAAATGACACTTAAAGGTGCTATTTATGTATTTTTTAGCGGCCTCTATCGGTGATGTTTCAAATTGCAACCAATTTTTTACAAGAGCGCTCGTGCTCTTGCGCTTGCTCGAACACAAGAGCGAGCGCTCATGGTACACGGCCACACTGAGACTTTCAACACACTGGAGAAAGCATCACACAACATGCTGGAAACTCGTGTAAACTCCCACTGCAACGTTACAATAATAGGCTACTTTTATCAGCTTGACGTTGAACTAAAGCTCCATGCTCGTACCATGATAACGTTACATTGACTGCATTTAGCCGGCATGTGGTGTTAGCAAAAGGCATTTCACTAACTATTTGTGTATCTTTCACAATCAGCAATGTCAACATAGATGAATGTATAATATGATAACGAAAACGGTTAGTGACTAGACTGAACAATTTCAGTGTAACAGTGTCTGGAAATGTGTATTAAAACAATATGATAGTAGTGGGATGAGTGACGTTAGACAGTAGATCTAGTACATAAAATAAAAGTTACATCCTAAAGCACCTACTTTTTGTTCCCCTTCAGTCGCTCACGTTCGACGTGACGTCGACGTGACGACGTTAGGGGATCACTTCAGGGAGCCCTATCAACTTCGAGTATCTAAGAACAAGCCAATGAACGTTGGCGTGCGTGAACGCGTCACGCGCCCCCGCCCCGCAGCGCGGGTATAAAACAGGAAGCGGGCGCGAGCACCCACCGTCTTTCATTTCGGAGCGCGAGTTTCCTGTGACTGATGTCTAAGATTCAACGCCTTTGAAGACTTCAAGGAAGATCTCTCTGTTCCAGTGTTGGTGTGACGGCGCGATCAGCGGTGGCCGCGAGCAGTGCAGCTCTCAACTGCTGTTCTCACAGCACTATTGTTTGTGTGTGTGTGTGTGTGTGTGTGTCCACACAGTGGCTACCCCTGGGCGCCTCAGCACTGTGAGAGCAATTTCCTTTTTTATTTTACTAAAAGAGCAACACAAGCGGACCCTGCGTCTTTTTCAAGATGTCATTCCGCTTGTGCGTTTCTGGATGCAGTCGTTCCCTGGCGCCAGCAGATGGCCACAATAGCTGCATCTCGTGTTTGGGTGTTCGGCACGCTGAGGCAGCTTTTGTGGATAGCTCATGTTCCCATTGCGGGAATATGACTATCACAGCACTTAGATCGAGACTCGCTTACCTCAAGGGAGGTCCAGTCCCCTCGCCTATGCCCCGATCTAGTGCTTATTCTGCCCCGCAGAATAGGCCTACTTCGGCGCATGACCAGGGTGATCTGAGGATTACCGTGAGGGCTTCCCCGCCGAGGCAATCTCCGCGGGCCCCTCACGCCTCTCATGTGCTGTTGCCATCGGCGCCCCTTGGCGAACGGCTCGGTCCTTCTCCGGAACGACCAGTCGTTTCCTTTGGGGCACCAGTTGACGATCAGATGTCGATCGCAGCATCGGAGGGGGAGCGGTCATCTGGAGATGACGACTCGGCTGCGTTGCCCCCTTCGGGGTGTGTAGCGTTGTCCGAGCCGGATCCAGAATGGGCCGCTATGCTCTCCCGGGCCGCCGAGAAGGTCGGGCTTGCGTGGAATCCTCCACCACGTCCCGAACCTTCTCGGCTGGACGATTGGTTTCTCGGGGCGGGCCGTGCTGGTTCTCAGTGCGCCACCCCGGTACCTTTCTTTCTGGAGGTGCATGAGGAGCTTTCTAGGACGTGGAAGGCACCGTATAGTGCCCGAAGCCGTTCTAGTGGCTCCTCTCCCCTCGCCACCCTCGACGGCGGGGCAGCTAAGGGGTATGTGGGGATCCCCCCAGTAGAGCGGGCTGTCGCGATGCAGCTGTGTCCGGCATCCGCCTCCTCCTGGCGGGGTGACCCACGCCTCCCGTCCAAGGCCTGTAGGTTCTCGTCCGGTCTAACGGCGAGGGCTTACAAGGCCTGTGGACAGGCTGCTTCCGCTCTTCATGCCATGGCGCTCTTGCAGGTCCACCAGGCCCAGGCGCTCATGGACATGAACGAGGGTGGTTCTGACCCAGAGCTCCTCCGGGAGCTCCGTGTGGCAACCGACCTCGCCCTCCGGGCGACGAAGGAAACCGCACGTTCAGTCGGTCAGGCGATGTCCACCTTGGTGGTCCAGGAGCGCCACCTTTGGCTCAACCTGGCGGACATGAGGGACACCGATAAGTACCGGTTCCTGGATGCCCCTCTCTCCCAGGTTAGGTTGTTCGGCGACGCGGTCGAGAGCTTTGCCCAGCAGTTCTCGGCCGCACAGAAGCAGACGGAGGCCATCCGACACATCCTGCCCCGGCGGACCGCTGCTGCTCCCACCCGCCCGCCGGCCGCAGCTCCTCCGTCTACTCGTCGCCGAGGTCGGCCTCCTGCGGCGTCCTCCGCTCCCGCTGAGCCCCAGCAGCAGCCATCATCCAGGCCTCGGCGTGGAGCAAGCCGCAGGAAGTCGACCCCGCCCGTCCAGGCCGCTGCCAAGCCAGGAGGCAAGCGCCGGTGCAAACGTCCCTGAGACGGGCGGCCCAGAGGTGGATCAAGTTGCTCTTCAGGAGATGGCGGACGTGCCACTCCTTCCCCCGGTGGAGGGCCGGGTGGAGAATCCTTTGTTTCCTTTTCTTTTTGTTCCGCCACTGACCCACGGGTCAGTGGTACCCACCTTTTCAAAGAAAGAGCAATTTCTGAAACCTCTGGGCCCCAAGAGGGCGCGCTTGGCAGGAGCGCGTCACTCCCTTGTCACTCCCGAGCCCCTCTTCCATCGCCAGCGGGCAGCAGTGGCTGTGTCCTGGACGCACTGTCGCCTCCGCACACTCACTCTGCCCTCCGGCGGAAGCAGGTACGTCTCGCACCACACGTTCAGACCCCACTCCGGGCCGCTATGCCGCCCAAGTCGGGTCCCTGCATTCCGTCACGCTGCCCCACTCCGGGTACGTCTGTGGTGCCGTTGGTCCCGCTTGCTCGGTCTCTGGGAGCTTGGCTAACGCTTCCCAGTCCGTCTCGCTGGCTCATCCGTACTGTCAGACTCGGCTATGCGATTCAGTTCGCCCGGCGCCCCCCTGTTTTCAGGGGCGTCCTGTTCACCCGTGTTCTGGCGGACAGTGCCCCTGTTCTCAGAGCGGAGATTGCAGTCCTACTGGCGAAGGATGCAATCGAGCCGGTCCCTCCAGCCGATATGAAGACCGGCTTCTACAGCCCGTACTTCATTGTACCCAAGAAAGGAGGTGGGTTACGGCCAATCTTGGACCTGCGCGTCCTGAATCGGTCCCTTCACAGGCTACCATTCAAGATGCTTACGCAGAAACGCATTTTCAAATGCATCCGTCCCCAAGATTGGTTTGCAGCGATCGACCTGAAGGACGCGTACTTTCATGTCTCGATTCTCCCTCGACACAGACCGTTTCTTCGCTTTGCGTTCGAGGGACGGGCATATCAGTACAAAGTCTTACCCTTCGGGCTGGCCCTGTCGCCCCGCGTCTTCACGAAAGTTGCGGAGGCGGCCATTGCTCCCATGTGCGAGCGTGGTGTTCGCATTCTCAACTATCTCGACGACTGGCTTATTCTCGCCCAGTCGAGAGAGCAGTTGTGCGAACACAGGGATTTGGTGCTCAGTCACCTCAGCCACCTAGGGCTTCGGGTCAACTGGGAGAAGAGCAAACTCACCCCCGGGCAGAGGATCTCTTTTCTCGGTATGGAGTTGGACTCGATCAACATGTCAGCGCGTCTCACCGAGGCCCGCGTCCAGTCAGTGTTGAACTGCGTGAGTACGCTCAGACGCAGAACAGCGGCACCACTGAAACTGTTTCAGAGGCTCCTGGGGCATATGGCATCTGCAGCCGCGGTAACGCCGCTCGGATTGCTTCATATGAGACCGCTCCAACACTGGCTTCACGATCGAGTCCCGAGATGGGCGTGGCAGAGCGGCTCGTGCCGGGTTCCAGTAACCCCGCACTGTCGCCAAACTCTCAGCTTGTGGTCGGACCCTTCGTTCCTGCGGGCAGGTGTTCCCCTAGAACAAGTGTCCAGGCACTCTGTGGTCTCCACGGATGCCTCTATCACCGGTTGGGGGGCCACGTACAACGGGCATGCAGCTTCAGGTCTGTGGACGGGGCCTCAACTGCATTGGCACATCAACTGCCTCGAGTTGTTAGCAGTACATCTTGCGCTGGGCCGCTTCAAAACGTCGTTACTAGGCAAGCATGTACTGGTCCGTACGGACAACACTGCGACCGTTGCGTACATCAACCGTCAGGGTGGTCTACGCTCCCGCCGCATGTCACAACTCGCCCGCCATCTCCTCCTTTGGAGTCAGAAGCATCTGAGGTCGCTTCGTGCCGTTTACATTCCGGGCCTGCTCAACCGTGCAGCCGACGAGCTCTCACGGCAGCAGGTGCTACCGGGAGAATGGCGACTCCATCCCCAGGTGGTCCAGCTGATTTTCAGGCGCTTCGGGACCGCACAGATAGATCTGTTTGCCGCCCCGGACACGTCTCACTGCCAGTTGTTCTATTCCCTGACCGAGGGGACCCTCGGCACGGATGCTCTGGCACACAGCTGGCCCCGGGGTCTTCGCAAGTATGCGTTTCCCCCAGTGAGCCTTCTGGCACAGACCTTGTGCAAAGTCAGGGAGGACGAGGAGCAGGTCTTGTTAGTTGCGCCGTATTGGCCCAACCGGACCTGGTTTCCGGAACTAGTGCTCCTCGCGACAGCCCCTCCCTGGCCCATCCCTCTGAGAGAGGACCTGCTCTCTCAGAGACGGGGCACCCTGTGGCACCCGCGTCCAGACCTCTGGAAGCTCCATGTCTGGTCCCTGGACGGGACGCGGAGGTTCTAGGTGACCTACCCCCAGCGGTAGTTGACACCATCACTTCCGCTAGAGCCCCCTCTACGAGGCGCCTCTATGCATTGAAGTGGAACCTATTCGTTGAATGGTGTTCTTCTCACGAGGAGAAACCCCGATCATGCTCGATCAGAGCCGTGCTTTCCTTCCTGCAAGATGGGTTGGAGCGAAGGCTGTCTCCCTCCACCCTTAAAGTGTATGTTGCCGCTATTGCCGCACATCACGATGCTGTTGATGGTAAGTCCTTGGGGAAGCACGACCTGATCGTTAGGTTCCTGAGGGGAGCGAGGAGACTGAATCCTCCTCGCCCACTCTCTATACCCTCTTGGGATTTGTCTCTGGTCCTTTCGGCACTTCAGGGACCACCCTTTGAGCCTCTGCAATCAGCTGAGTTAAAAATCTTGTCCTGTAAGACAGTTCTCCTGGTTGCATTGGCCTCTATCAAGAGGGTAGGGGACCTACATGCATTTTCGGTCGACGAATCGTGCCTGGAATTCGGCCCGGATAACTCTCACGTGATCCTGAGACCCCGGCCCGGATACGTGCCCAAGGTTCCTACCACTCCCTTCCGGGACCAGGTGGTGAACCTGCAAGCGCTGCCTTTGGAGGAGGCAGACCCAGCCCTGGCTTTTCTCTGTCCCGTTCTGCGTTTGTACGTGGACAGAACGCAAAGCCTCAGGACCTCAGACCAGCTCTTCGTCTGTTACGGAGGCCAGCAGAAGGGGAAGGCTGTCTCCAAGCAGAGGATGGCCCACTGGATAGTGGATGCCATCGCCTTGGCTTACGAAGCCCAAGGCGTGCCTTGCCCGCCCGGGTTGAGAGCCCACTCCACTAGGAGTGTCGCCTCTTCTTGGGCGCTAGCACACGGCGCCTCGCTGACAGATATCTGTAGAGCTGCGGGTTGGGCAACACCTAACACGTTTGCTAGGTTCTATAGCCTACGTGTTGAGCCGGTTTCTTCCTGTGTGCTCGCTTCAACCAGCCGGTAACACCGAAGTTCCCGCTCTAGTGTCGGCTTGCTGCGCCACTCCCCTCTACGGAGCGGATACGTGCGCTCTTTTGCTCCAGTCGAGTTCCCCACCTAGGTGAACCCTGTGAGTTCCTCCACACCCCTTCGGCAGTTGGACGTTGCGGAGCGTCCGACGCCAGGCCTAGTGCTCGTATGCTTGTGTAACTTGTACTAGGCTGGGTTCCGTATGTGTGATCCCTGCGGCGATCCCATGTGAGTATTTTTCCACGATCAGCTCCCTGCGGTGAGCCCGTGTCTTTCCCTTGGCAGAGCTCGCTCTGCTGTCACTGTCTGGTGTAGCCTCCCCCTCCTTAGGACGAGCCACCCCAGTGACATTCCATATGTTGCACTGCCCCAACCGGCCAGTCCATATGTGTATTCTCCACATGGTACCTCCCTTCGGGCAGGATGTGGCTCCGCAGCGTCCCTCTCCCTTGGAGAGGCACGCTTCCCAGTGTTATTCAAGAGTTCACTGCGTGGGTATGTGGAACAGCAGGTTCTCCCTCTACGCAGGTCTTCCGCCCCAGCTTGGGGGTCTGAGAGTCTTGCGTAGGGCACTGGATGTGGCAGCAACCGGTGGCGTTTTCCATGGGATCCCCTAACGTCGTCACGTCGACGTCACGTCGAACGTGAGCGACTGAAGGGGAACGTCTCGGTTACTGATGTAACCCTCGTTCCCCGAAGGAGGGAACGGGAGACGTGACGTCCCGCCGCCACAGTTGCTGACCATCGCTGTACGGGCGTCATTAAACTCGGCTCCTCAGTGAAAAACGGTGGGTGCTCGCGCCCGCTTCCTGTTTTATACCCGCGCTGCGGGGCGGGGGCGCGTGACGCGTTCACGCACGCCAACGTTCATTGGCTTGTTCTTAGATACTCGAAGTTGATAGGGCTCCCTGAAGTGATCCCCTAACATTGTCACGTCGACGTCACGTCTCCCGTTCCCTCCTTCGGGGAACGAGGGTTACATCAGTAACCGAGACGTTATCCTGGAACAGTCTTTTGTATTCATTTCATATCTAATGTATGTTGTAGTTTACCTTGCTATTTCATTACAGTTTACCATTATTTATCTCAGCATCTGAAAACTTGTAATTTATCACAATAAAATAGCGGAGGTCTCTCCATAATTCAAACGCTCTGTCGATGTTGATCCGTGTTTTCGTCCTAAGTCAATCTGATTTACGTTTGTCCTAACGAGTTTCAGCTGATACATTTTTGTTTTGTTTTGTTTTTTATATTTATGTGGAGTTTGTGTTGGAGTTTGTGTTGTGCTGGAGGCAGGTCGTTTTTTGGTGTTATCAGACTCCATGTCGTCAGCTGCTGCGCCGTCGCATAGATAGACTGTATATAAAAAGGAGAGAGGCTCGGGAGCGCGCATGCACATCACATCCGATGGATTTCGCTGAAAATCCGACCCGAAGACTTCACATAGAAATAGGAATACTGGCCTTAAGAGGTAATAGCAAAACCCGACAAGTGGATCATTGTAATGTGTGATTACAACCCCTTTACACACAGGCAATAAAAAAAGGATTAATTTTAGAAGAAAAGTTACATATAGCACCTTTAACTAAATATTTACATAGAAAACAGCTGTTCTCGTACGACAGTATCTCTCGTACTGCGTAATATCTTACGCTATGGGGAAAACCTCTTTTCCTCGAGATATTGAAGCCAAAAATTATCCTTAATTTTTAATCAATGTAAAACGCTTTGCGGCAGCATGCAGACATAGGCGAGGCGGCTCGCACGCCTATTGGCTGCCCTGCGGCAAAAGCAGCAGCCTATCGAGAGCGGCTCTGCGTGACGTCTTGACCAATGGGGGCACTTCGCGCCCATTTCGTCACGTCCCGCCAGAAAGGGCGTGGTCTCGCCCTATATAAGCAGGTCGATAGCTGATACAAACTGATTTTCATCTCTTTAGCGAAGCCTCCCGCATCGCTGGATCCGGAGTGAGAAGCCGCGCTGTCGACGCAAGCCTTCAGCGGGACGAGCCCTCGAGTCTGGAGTCGCTGGCCTTCACCTCGCCGCCTTCAGCCGCCGTACCTGCTGCGCTTTCCGGCGTACTATATATCCTTTACTCTGCTCTGTGTGTGTGTGCTCGCCCCGCAACTCACACGTCTATCATCTAAAAGAGCCGCGTCTTTTTAAAGATGCCATCCTCCTGTGGCTCGTGCCAAACCACACTCAGCGACGGAGACCGCCATGTGATGCGTTTCCTGCCTGTGAGAGGATCATGCAGCTCTCGCGCTCGCCGACGGCCGGCTGCCCTCACTGTAAGCTATTGCCTACGGTGACTCTGAGGACTCGCCTGGCATCCTTCAGCGAGACTGCACTTCCACCCGCTACAGTGCCGCGCCGTAAAGCGCCGTACTCAGCGGGTCCCCGAGCCTTCTCCAGCCCGTGAAAGCTCGCCGGTTCGCCCGCCAGCTTCACCAGCTTCACTCGAGTCGCTCACTGACGGATAACGGCCGCCGCGCACCGCCGCTTCCGCCATTAATGACGACGAGATAGGTGCATCTGTAGAGGAGACCTGCTGCTCTATCCTGGCGTCGGACAGTGAGGACTGGGCGAGCTCTGTGGACCTCCCCCCTTCTGTCCGCGAGTCGTCAGGGAAACGGGCCAGCATCAAGACCGCGAGCCCTAAAACCGCGGCTAGCTTTCTTTACGTTATAATAAATCTACCCCGCCCCCCATGGGCGTGCGTCACCGGCAAAATGAGAAAGAGTGTGTTTTAGTCCCGCCGAGGCCGGACTAATCTCCATTTCTCAAACATTTCTCAGCTCCTCTTAGTTTGAGCAGCTGAAAATGTCAATATTGCAGCAATGAGCCTGTTGTATAACACGCACACCTGCAAACAAACGCCGACACACACAAAACTGTGATGACAGTCTCTTATCTGCTTGCGCTAATGTAGTTTGCCCCTGTGGCTCAGTGGCAGAACCTGAAGCCCTCGCGCGAGAGAACCGTGTTCGATCCCGGCTCTCGCAGCAGATAGAAATTTAGTCTCGCCGCGGCCAGACTTCCACCGAAAACTTTTCGCTCGTTCAGTTCCAGAAAATGCGACTGTTCCAGTGTATTTTGGAGTAAACAAGCCGGTACCACGACCCGCTTGCCTGCACATAAATGCCGTTTCCACGGCGACCCAGATGTTCCCCATATACGCAGTGTATTTTCTGGTTTTCCGGCCACAGCCGATGGTGGTATGAGTGTAATAAAATGCCCACAACCCAGTGTTCATTTCTACACACAAACACAGTCCGCCACGGTACAGGGATCGCACAAATGAAATCGACGCATGTCAATTGTGCATTAAATGTAGTGAATGTGCCCACAACCCAGTGCCCACAAACACTACCACGGTTTCTGTAAAACGAAACCAACACAAGTCATCCTAGCCTCCTAGGAAATTGACGGTGTTTCAGTCTCGCCGCGGCCAGACTTCCACCGAAATTTTTCGCTCGTTCAGTTCCAGAAAATGCGACTGTTCCAGTGTATTTTGCAGTAAGCAAGCCAGTACCATGGCCCGCTTGCCTGCACACAAATGCTGTTTCCACGGCGACCCAGATAAATCACATAAGCAGTGTATTTTCTCGTGTTTCCGGCCACAGCCGATGGTGTTATGATTGTAATAAAAATGCCCACAACCCAGTGCTCATTTCTACACATAAACACAGCCCGCAAAAATGCAGGGCTCGCACAAACAAAATCGCCTCATGTCGCCCCGCTCTCTCTCCCTCAGCAAACTGCTATAAGGGATTTGAGCGCGGCCAGGCTGCCCGCCACGATTGGTGCGCCCCCCGCCTCACAAACTGTAAACACAGTGTCTGCGTTACAGCAAGCCGAGCTCCCTTGCCATCACTATGTCACGGCCAGAGCCCAGATCTCATTCTACCCCTAGCTATTCACGTGAAAGTGTGGGCACAGCTTCCTGGGGTATCAGAATGGGTGCTGAACACTATAAACACAGTGTCTGCGTTACAGCACGCCGGAGCTCCCTTGCCGTCACTATGTCACGGTCGGAGCCCAGATCTCATTCTACCCCTAGCTATTCACGCGAAAGTGTGGGCACAGCTTCCTGGGGTATCAGAATGGGTGCTGAAAACTATAAAAAGAGGCTATTCGCTACAGTTCGCTCGACGCCCCCGCCGTTACACGGCGCGTGTCAAATCCACGGTGAAAACAGAAGTAGCACATCTACTTTGAGCCGAGATAGCGAAACTACTGAGCAAAGGTGCTATAGAACCTTTATCTCAGGCTCAGAGCGAAGGGGGCCTATACAGCAGATATTTTCTGGTACCGAAAAAAGATGGAGGTCTCAGACCCATTTTAGATCTGCGACAGCTGAACAGAGCACTTGTGAAGCGCCAGTTCAAAATGCTTACAACCAGGAAAATCCTCGTGCAAGTTCGCCAAGAGGACTGGTTTATGTCAATAGATCTGAAAGACGCCTATTTCCGAATACAAATAGCGTCCCATCACAGGCGATTCTTGAGATTCGCCTTCGAGGACCAGGCATATCAATACACAGTCCTGCCGTTCGGCCTGTCCCTAGCACCCCGTACATTCACGAAGTGCATGGACGCGGCTCTCGCACCCCTGAGACTTCGGGGCATGCGAGTTTCGAACTACTTGGACGATTGGCTGATTCTAGCTCGATCACACTCAGAGCTCATAGAACACAGGGCCACATTACTCGAACACCTCCAGAATCTGGACCTCACAGTCAATTGGGCAAAAAGCTCGCTGTCTCCCAGTCAGAAAATGTATTTTCTGGGAACAGTGCTGGACTCGCTATCCATGACGGCACGCCTGTCACCGGAGCGCGGACTAGACATTCAGCGCGTCGCGAACTCCTTCCGCCACGGCTCTATAGTCCTGCTCAAAAGGTTTCAGAAAATGCTGGGCCTGATGGCCTCAGCAGCCTCTGTACTCCAGTTGGGCCTGCTTCGCATGCGCCCACTGCAGATGTGGCTGAAAGCGCGAGTTCGCCCCGGGCATGGACCGCTGGTCTGTTTCGCCTCAGGGTCGATCTAAAGTGTGTTTCAGCTCTGAAACCTTGGAAAGAAACGGACTGGTATCAGTCAGGTGTGAGTCTGGGGACCGCCTCGAGTGTGCAAGTGGTGTCTACGGACGCCTCCACCTCGGGATGGGGAGCGCTGCTCAAGGGCAGACCGTTCGCTGGCCTGTGGTCAGAACGGGAAAAGCTCCTTCACATAAACTGCTTGGAAATGATAGAGTCGACAAAGCGCTACGGTGCTTCTGTCCCCAGATAAAAGGTCACCACGTCATGGTCCGGTCGGACAACATGTCAGTGGTGGCACACATAAATCGCCAGGGCGGCGTCAGGTCCCGAAACCTTTACAGGTTGACGGAACGCCTTCTGGTCTGGGCTCAGCACAACCTGCTCTCGCTGAGAGCAGCGCATGTGCCTGGTCACCTGAATGTGGGACCAGACAGACTGTCCAGAAACAATTTCCCAGCAGGGGAATGGTCGCTGCACCCGCAGACGATCCAACTGCTGTGGGAAACGTTCGGCAGAGCGCAGGTGGACCTGTTCGCGTCCCACGAAAACGCTCAGTATCCGAACATCTTCTCGAAGAGCAAGGATGCGCTGGCACATGTCTGGCCCCGCGTTCCCCTATATGTTTTTCCCCCTGTCTCGCTCCTGCCTCAAGTGTTGGAACGAATCAGGGAAAACGGATGCCCAGTGCTGCTCGTGGCCCCGCTCTGGACAAACCAGACCTGGTTCCCAGTCCTGATGCAGCTGGCCAGCACTGCCCCGTGGCCTGTACCACTGAGGAGAGATCTCCTCTCTCAGGCAAGGGGCTCGATTTGGCATCCTCGCCCGGATCTGTGGTCCCTGCATGCATGGGCCATCAATGGGTACCCGCTAACCTCCCGGAGGGAGTGTTAAACACGATCACGCAGGCTAGAGCTCCGTCTACTCGACGGCTCTATTCCTCGAAATGGTCTGTGTTCTCTGCTTGGTGTCAAGCTCAGGGCTTTTCACCCGTAGACTGTGGGGTTACGGAAGTGCTTTCCTTCCTTCAAGAGCTGCTGGATAAGGGCAGAACCCCATCCACGCTCAAAGTATACGTGGCGGCCATAGCAACGTTTGCAAAACCGGCGTCTGGCCAGCCACTGGGGAAGAACGACTTAGTCGTGCGTTTCCTCAGGGGAGCTCGGAGATTGAACCCTCCCAGGCCCCCTTCAGTCCTGATGTGGGACCTTTCCACGGTGTTGGAAGCCATGAAAGGTGCCCCATTTGAGCCAATCCATTTGTCAGACATGAAACATCTGTTTTTCAAAACGGTGTTTCTCATGGCTCTCGCTTCAGTAAAGCGCGTAGGGGACTTACAAGGTGATTTCCCTGTCCGCCCTTCCGGTTCTCAATGAGGAGAAGGACGCGAGTCTCCTTTGCCCTGTCAGGGCACTAACAGCTTATGTGTCCCGTTCGTCTGGTTTTAGACAGACTGAGCAGCTTTTCGTTTTGTTTGGCGGACGTTCTAAGGGACTTGCCGCATCAGAACAGAGCCTATCCAGATGGATAGTCGATGCCATAGCGCTGGCTAACACCTCTAAGGGCCTGCAGTGTCCCTTGGGTGTCAGAGCGCACTCCACGAGAGGCGTGGCCTCTTCGTGGGCATGGTCTAGCGGGATTACCCTGCAAGATATTTGTACGGCCGCCGGCTGGGCCTCGCCGTCTACATTTATAAAATACTATAACCTGGAGGTCCCCGCCTTACAAGCTAAGCTTTTGGCGGTCTAGAATTCAGTGCGATCTGCCCCGCTGTGTCGGCCCAGATTCTGAGTTTGGCCTGCGTATCGCTCACTGACTGATACAGCAGCTCCACGAGTGTTGACACATGTATGGCCACCCAGTTTAGGCTGAAAGTGTTTTCACCCTGGCTGCGTGGTATAATATCTATATGATTAGCTCCTCTGGATGCTATTTTATAAGGAATGACGCTTCTAGCCCCTCTTCCTTCACTCTCTGTGAGTCTATGGTGATTATGCACTACATGCGCCCCGGGCCTCTGCCCTTGGGACTTTGGTGTTGGATCCCTGTATGCACGGTGTGTTACACTGTGTTCCCCATAGTGTAAGATATTACGCAGTACGAGAGATACTCTCGTAAGAGAACGTACTCGGTTACTAACGTAACCTCTGTTCTCTCTAGAGAGGGAACGAGTACTGCGTATTTTGCCGTGCTTACAATACGCTCTGGTTCGCTTCGGCGATGAAAACCAGTTTGTATCAGCTATCGACCTGCTTATATAGGGCGAGACCACACCCTTTCTGGCGGGACGTGACGAAATGGGCGCGAAGTGCCCCCATTGGTCAAGACGTCACGCAGAGCCGCTCTTGATAGGCTGCTGCTTTTGCCGCAGGGCAGCCAATAGGCGCGCGAGCCGCCTCGCCTATGTCTGCATGCTGCCGCGAAGCATTTTACATTGATTAAAAATTAAGGGTAATTTTTGGCTTCAATATCTCGAGGAAAAGAGGTTTTCCCCATAGCATAAGATATTACGCAGTACTCGTTCCCTCTCTAGAGAGAACAGAGGTTACGTTAGTAACCGAGTCCGTTTTAAATTGTAACAATATTTCACAATATTACAGTTTTTTTGTTGATGTATTTTTAATCAAATAACTGCAGCCTTGGTGAGCAGAAGAGACTTCTTTTAAAAACAAAGTCTTACCGACCCAAAACTTTTTACTGGTAGTGTACACTTGTTAACTTGAAACCTTTCCATAACACAACATGTTCTTTATAGTGGAAAAAGCCATAAAACATAACACTTTCAAAATTTAAAAGAAAAGCAAAAGTCCACACTGCTGCTATAATAATAACGACACAAGGGAACAATGTTAGAATCACTTTCAAAACGATTTTTTTCCAGCTGGTGAATGACAAAAACATTGGCAATCAAGAATATCCAACACCTTAAGGAGCTTGAGCATTTAAAGTGGCAGACAACAGAACAGCAGCGCACGCTCATAATAAACTGTCATGTATTATGTGTAATTGTTGTAGTGTAATTGTGTGAACGCTGTGAGGCGCTATGCGTCACCATTTGTGTTAGACAGACACTCAAGTAAAGAGAGTTCAGTTCAACCACATGCGGTTTCCTGTCTTCAATACATTACATGGTGTCAGAAGTGGTTAAAATGATAAATTATGGATCAGCTGAAGCCCCCGGGAGTTCTGTGCTTAGAAGGAAACCTAGCCGAAAACTGGAGAGGTTGGATCCAGCGATTTGAACTGTATCTTATCGCGAGTGGAATCTCAGAGAAGTCGGAAAAAATAAAGTGTGCCACTTTTCTGCACGTCGCAGGAGACGATGCTATCAAGGTATTCAACACGTTTACATTTGATGATGATGTTGACGACTTCGAGACATTAAAAGAGCTGTTTGCCAAATACTGCGAACCACGAAAAAACCTGACATACCTGAGACATTTGTTCTTTATTAGAGCACAAGGCCAAACAGAGTCGATTGATGCTTATGTGACAGACTTAAAGAATAAAGCGAAGGATTGTGAATTTGGAGAACTTACCGAGTCACTGATAAGGGACCGAATTGTTTGTGGGATGACAAATGACCAGATCAGAGGCAGGTTGTTACGGGAACCCGATTTAACTCTGCGTAGGTCAGTGGATATTTGCCGTGCCAGTGAAGTGAGTCAAAACCAATTAAAATCACTGCAAGAAGAAATTGAAATCCCAGTGCACAAAATTCACAAACAGAAGAATGTGAAAAAAGGAAAAGAATTTATTCAGCCAAAGAAGTCATTAGGAGAATGCACGAGATGTGGATACAAACACGAACCAAAAAAATGCCCTGCATACGGACAGATATGCAAAGCCTGCCACAAAAAGAATCATTATGCAAAGAAGTGCATGACTCGAGCACAAACAGAGAAACAAAAGAATTCATGGAATCGATCAAGACAATGAAATGTTTCTTGGAACCATTGAGATGGAGACTGAACTGTATCAAATCAGTGATGAAGTGAAAATGAAAGAACTAACTGGAGTACAACAGTGGACTGAAACCCTCAAGGTAAACAACCAGAAGCTGATTGTAAAGTTAGATACAGGCAGACTGTAATGTCATATCAGTGCGAGACCTGGATGCATTAAAGGTTGACAGAAATGACATAAGAAAATCAGGATGTAAACTAGTGACATATTCAGGCCACAAGATGTCGCCCTTGGGTCAGCAACGCCTGCAATGCCAGTACAAAGACAAGCTGTACACTCTTGAATTTCAGGTCATAGAGAAAAATGCCTGTGCAATTCTGGGAAGAGAATCATGCAACATTTTGGGAGTGATAAAAAGGATATATGAAACAACAAGAAACACATCAAAAGATATTCTGAGTGAATTTGAAGATTTGTTTACAGGACTGGGTTGTGTTCCAGGGGTCCATCACATTCAGACAAAGCCTGAGGTCATGCCAGTGATTCACGCACCCAGGAAAGTTCCAGTGGCCTTGAAAAAAGACATTGAAAGAGAACTGAAACGTATGGAAGAGATGGGTGTCATAAAAAAACAGACTGAGCCCACAGAATGGGTAAAATAGTATAGTGACAATAGTAAAACCCAACAAGATTAGGATCTGTATAGACCCTCAAGATCTAAACAGAGCAATACGAAGAGAACATTATCCTCTTAAAACGCTTGAGGAAGTTGTCGCAGAAATGCCCAGAGCCAAGGTATTCTCTGTGGTGGATGCAAATCAGGGATTTTGGCAGATCCGGCTGGATGATGACAGTTCTAAACTCTGTACATTTAACACGCCCTTGGGGAGGTACAGTTTCACAAGGCTCCCTTTTGGGATTTCATCAGCTCCAGAGGTGTTCCAAAGGTGTTTGTCTCAGCATCTGGAAGGAATGGAAGGAGTAGTTAATGTAATGGATGACATTCTGGTGTGGGGAGAAGACAAAGAATCACATGACTGCAGACTGAGGAAGTTGTTGGAAAAACTGAGAAGCATAAACCTGAAACTGAACAGAAACAAATGCAAGATTGGCCTAAGTGAAATCAGCTACATAGGTCATGTGCTGAGCAAAGACGGACTGAAACCTGACAATGAAAAAGTGAGAGCTATTCTTGAGATGCCGGAGCCACAGGACAAGTCAGCCCTGCAGAGGTTCTTAGGCATGTTGCAGTACTTAGCGAAGTTCATCCCAAATATTTCAGAAGTGACTGCACCTCTCAGAAAGCTGCTGGAAGGAGAAACACTCTGGCATTGGGAGAGTGAACAACAAGACAGCTACAATCGTCTGAAAGTGCTAGTGAGTACAGCACCCGTGTTGAAATTTTATGATGATAGCCAGCCAGTTACCTTATCTGTGGATGCGAGCTCAGAAGGTCTAGGAGCTGTGATTCTTCAGGAGGGACAGCCAGTAGCGTACGGCTCGAGAGCACTAACAGATTGTGAAAAAAACGATGCACAAATTGAAAAAGAGCTGTTAGCAATTGTGCATGGCTGTGAAAAATTCCACCAATATCTGTATGGACGCTGCATTCAGGTTGAGTCCGACCACAAGCCATTGGAGATCATTTTCAAGAAGCCACTCCATAAAGCTCCATCCAGACTTCAGAAAATGATGATGAGACTGCAAAAGTATAGCCTGATGGTGAGATATGTTCCAGGAAATGAGTTGCACATTGCGGATGCATTGAGCAGAGCGTATCTTCAAGAGCATTGCACTCAGGACAGCAGAGAAGAGGAAGAGATAGAAGTAAGTTTTATACTTCACCAATTACCTGTTTCAAAGGAAAAAAAGGAACAGTTTCAGTCAGCAACTTTAGAGGATGAAGAACTGAGATTAGTCAGAGAAGCGGTTCAGTCAGGGTGGCCAAACTCAAGAAGCCAAGTACAAAAATCTATACAGCAGTACTGGACTTTTAGAGAGGAACTGAGTTACACAGATGGACTGTTGTTCAAAAATGGTAAACTAGTAGTCCCAAACAAAATGCGAGATGAAATGCTTGAAAGAATCCATGAAGCACACATGGGTATCGTAAAGTGCAAGGAAATTGCAAGAGACGTCTTGTTCTGGCCAGGGATGGCAAAGCAAATTGAAGATATTGTCAGTAAATGTGACATCTGCAATAAGTACAGAAACAGCAATTCCAGAGAGCCACTTGTGTCACATCCTGTACCAAAAAGAGCATGGTCAAAGCTTGGAATGGATTTGTTTCACTTCAGAGATGCTGATTACCTCCTCTGTGTGGATTACTTTTCCAAGTACCCCGAAATCGCTAAGTTAAATGATATGACAAGCAAGCAAATCATTGCGGTTCTCAAATCAATGTTCGCCAGACACGGAGTGCCAGATGAACTCTTTTCAGATAATGGTAGACAGTTTGTAAGTGCTGAAATGCGAGCGTTTGCAGCCAGCTGGGAGTTCATTCATACTACCTCAAGTCCTGGATTTCCACAGTCAAACGGTCAGGCAGAGAGGGCAGTGGAAACAATAAAAAATCTGCTGAAAAAAGCACAAGACAGTAACAGAGACCCGTACATTGCTCTCCTGGAGTATAAAAACACACCGTTGAATGGAATAGGCCTTTCCCCTGCACAGTTACTCATGGGAAGAAGACTGAAGTCAAAGATTCCAGTGTCAAAGAAACGAATCGGTTACCTAACGTAACCTCGGTTCTCTCTAGATGAGGGAACGAGTATTGCGTAAGCTAGCTTACGCTGCGGGAAAGATTAATCTTTTCTGAGAAATTGAAGCCAAAAATTATCCTATAATTTTGTATCCATTGTCAACGCAGTTCAGCTGCAGCAGACCATGAGCAGGCTAGCTAGCAGCTCATTGGCTCGCTCACAGGGAACTGCTTAAGCCTATGAGGAGACACGAATGAACTCTCGGCCAATGAGAGTCTGACCTGCTCTCATTGCGTCAGAGCCCGCCGAAACGGGCGTGGCCAGAGAGTATAAATTCGCCTCTCAGGCTGCAAACTCTGGTTTTCATAGAATGAAGCGAGAACGCTAGTAGCACAAGCACGGCCAGGAACGCAATACTCGTTCCCTCATCTAGAGAGAACCGAGGTTACGTTAGGTAACCGATTCGTTCTCTTACGAGAGGTTCTCTCGTATTGCGTAAGCTAGCTACATGTGTACAAATATGTACATGTGACAAAGGCCAGCGGAGCGGGCCGGGGATTGTGAAGTACATAAGCACATGATAAGGAGGGACAGAGCGAGACCGGTCTGAGTGAATAACTCCCTATAGTGCAGCTCAACCAGAAGAGCTGTAACATACTAGACTGCTAGTAGTTTAGCCTGCAAGGCGGGAACTTCCAGATTGTAAAATCTGATAAAGGTGGAGGGGGAAGCCCATCCCGCTGCCACACAAATATCATGAATGGAAATTCCGCTGGACCAAGCCCACGATGAGGCCATGCCTCTAGTGGAATGGGCCCTGATGCCCAGAGGGCATGGCAGGTCTTTTGACGCGTATGCGGCTGCAATGGCATCAACTATCCATCTGGACAGAGTCTGTTTCGAGGCGGCCAACCCCTTGGTGCGCCCACCGAACGAAACAAAAAGCTGCTCAGCTCGTCTGACCGGAGCAGTGCGAGTAAAGTATAATCTCAGGGCCCTGACCGGACACAGGAGATTAGAGTCAGATTCGCTATCGGATGCAGGCAGAGCCGATAGGGAAATAACTTGTGCCCTGAATGGGGTACCAATCGCTTTTGGGACATAACCATGTCTAGGTTTGAGAACGACTAAGGAGTCATTGGGCCCAAACTCCAGACAGGAAGCGTTACTGGACAGCGCGTGAAGGTCTCCCACACGCTTCACTGACGCGAGCGCGAGCAGAAAAATGGTTTTGAGCGAAAGGTATTTGAGATCCACGGTGTTTAACGGTTCGAATGGGGGGGCTTTCATAGCTTCGAGAACTATGGAAAGGTCCCAAATCGGCACCGACGGGGGACGTGAGGGGTTCATCCTTCTAGCTCCCCTGAGGAAGCGGATGACTAAGCCATCTTTGCCCAGTGACTGGCCGCGCCGGGGTTCAGCGAACGCCGCGACGGCTGCCACATACACCTTGAGAGTGGATGGGGACCTGCCCTTGTCCAGCATCTCTTGGAGAAAAACTAGCAAGGAGGGAACCTCGCCTGACCGTGGGTCCACGTTTCTGTCGGTGCACCACTTAGAGAACACAGACCATTTAGACGCATAGAGCCTTCTAGTAGAAGCCGCTCTAGCCTGCATGATCGTGTTTAACACTCCTTCTGGCAAAGCAACGGGTAGTCGTTGATCACCCACGCATGAAGCGCCCAGCGCTCTGGGTGGGGATGCCAGATCGTGCCGCGAGTTAGGGAGAGGAGATCTGATCTGACTGGAATGGGCCACGGGGCTGTCTGTGACAGCTGAGTGAGCTCCGGAAACCAAGTCTGACCCTCCCAACGCGGGGCTATGAGGAGCACCGAGTGGCGTGTTTCCCTGATTCTCTGAAGCACCTGCGGTAGCAGAGAAACCGGAGGGAATGCATAAAGCGGGCGGCTGGGCCAGGTCTGGGCTAGCGCATCCTCGCGTTTTGAGAAAAATATTGGGCAGTGGGTGTTTTCTTCTGAGGCGAAGAGGTCCACCTCTGCTCTGCCGAATATTCGCCACAGCTTTTGGACTGTAAGAGTGTGCAGGGACCATTCGCCGGGGGGAATGGGGTTCCTGGACAGACTGTCTGGACCGTCGTTCAGATGGCCCGGCACGTGCGTCGCTCTGAGCGAGAGCAGGTGACACTGGGACCAAACTAGGATGCGTTCTGTCAGCCGGAATAGATTTCTGGATCTGACTCCGCCCTGACGGTTTAAATAGGAGACCACGGCCATATTGTCCGAACGGATCAGCACATGGTGACCGTGAATGCGCGGCAGAAAGCGTGTGAGCGCGTTCTTGACCGCCAGCATCTCCAAACAGTTTATGTGGAGGAGGCTCTCCTGAGCTGACCAGGGGCCGAAGGCCGGTGAGCCCTCGCAGACCGCACCCCAACCCGTGTTGGATGCGTCTGTCGAAATGACTTTTCGGCGAGAAAAGGTCCCTACAGGGGGAATGGAAAGATAGCCCTTTTCTGCGGCTCCGTCCACAACGCGAAGCGGGGCGGAAGAGTCGGAGCGAGTTCTGGCAGAGAGCGGGGCATTCCAGGACTTTGTGAGTTCCGCGTGCAGTTCGGGCAAGAAGGGCGCGGCCCGTTTAGTGACGGGAGTCGAGCGCTGGCGGAAATAGCTGCCGTCCATACGGTTGATGGTCTGCTCGGGGGAAGGAAACCAGATCAGATCCAGAAATCTAATGCTCCAATCCGAGGCAGAGAGTGCAGATGACGTGGCGGTCTCCAATCTCGAGGGGAGCGCGGCAAGAACCGCAGGAGGAAAAACGAGACATCTTTACAAAGACGCTCGGCTCTTTTAGATATACACACACAAAACAAGAAGCTTTTGGTAAAGGATATGAATCCGTCGGATGGCGCTAGCTTGCAGGACGGCTGAAGGTGGCGAAGACGGCCGGCTTCCTCAGTCTCCCAGATGCTCGCTAGAAGGTGCCTTTTCCACGACGGCGGCTTCTCTCAGGATCAGCAGATGCGTGTAGCCTCGCTGAAGAGATGAAAATCAGAGTTTGCAGCCTGAGAGGCGAATTTATACTCTCTGGCCACGCCCGTTTCGGCGGGCTCTGACGCAATGAGAGCAGGTCAGACTCTCATTGGCCGAGAGTTCATTCGTGTCTCCTCATAGGCTTAAGCAGTTCCCTGTGAGCGAGCCAATGAGCTGCTAGCTAGCCTGCTCATGGTCTGCTGCAGCTGAACTGCGTTGACAATGGATACAAAATTATAGGATAATTTTTGGCTTCAATTTCTCAGAAAAGATGAATCTTTCCCGCAGCGTAAGCTAGCTTACGCAATACGAGAGAACCTCTCGTAAGAGAACTGCTGATGCCCAAGGTTTTCAGACAGGTGCATAACAGACTGAGTAACAGGCAAGTCAAGCAAAAGGAATACTTTGATCGTGGGACAAGAAAGCTACCTGAGTTGAAGAAAAATGAAAGAGTGAGAATTAGACAGGATACCAAATGGCAACCTGCAGTGGTTCTCGACAAACTTCAACAACCAAGATCTTACATTGTTCAAACACCAGACAGTCGCATCTTCAGAAGAAATAGAAGAGGTTTGCTGAAAACAAAGGAGACAATGTGTCCTTCACCTCAAGCTGAAGCTGTGGAAGACTTACCTGTTCCTTCAACAGATTTTGAGCTGAATTTAGAGCAAGAACACATTGTGGACAATAACACCAGTGCAGGTTGTTCGTCTTCTGTGAATGCCAAGAGTTCACCTGTAAGAAATGGTCAATTTCATGCAGTGAGTAATGAGAGACTGTCAAGATTTGGTAGACCTATCAGAGTGCCTAGTAGGTATCGGGAGTAATACAGTTTGGTACCAAGTCCTACGAGTAGCTTAAGTTTATTGTTGTGTGCTAGTTATGTTAATAAAAAAAAAAAAAAAAAGAATAAAAAAAGAGATGTCATGTATTATGTGTACATGTTGTAGTGTAATTGTGTGAACGCTGTGAGGCGCTATGCGTCACCATTTGTGTTAGACAGACACACAAGTAAAGAGAGTTCAGTTCAACCACATGCGGTTTCCTGTCTTCAATACATTACATAAACAAGACATTATCACGCGTTGGTGTGGACACTAAGATATTATTACTATAATTATCTTTACAGTTATCATTCTTGGTGTGAACAGGCCTCTAGACTGACGTTAAAGTGAGTAAATGATTACAGAATTTTCATTCTGGTTGAACTAAGTGACAGTTTACAGTTACACTTTTTAGAAAAATAGGACAACTTAGCCAGGAGAAAGTAGGCCTAATACCGCATAAATACTTTGAAGCATAGATATCCATAATAAAGGCTAGATGTCTCGTCCGCACTGCTGGCCAATGGAGGTCGACGTCCGCACCTGGCGGCCATCTTGTCACAGGCAGCTCGCTCACTCGTAACATTTTGTTTTAAAGGTGACCTATAATTCAAAATTGATTTTACCTTGGTATAGTCAAATAACAAGAGTTCAGTGCATGGACATGACATAGAGTGAATCTCAAACTGGACTGTTTTCGCGTTCTCATTTAATTCACGTTTATGAAAAACACCCCTGAAAAACGGTCGGTTCTCCACACAATACCGACTGTGACGCAATAGTCGGGATCATTAATATGTACGCCTCCAAATATTTGCATAATGCCAGCCCTCAATGCCAGGTGGAACTGCGCATCCGAAGCATGGCAGTTGCTCAGTGTGGATGTACACATGAACACAAAAGTATTTTTTAGTTCTTTCATCTGAGCCTCTGAAGAAACAATGGGTTAATTTTATTTTCTCTGGAAATTTTCAAACATTTCACCGACGACTGTTTCCTCAACTTGGGCCAATACAGAGCTGGCCTCGGATCGAGCTACCAAGCAACACTTTCTGATGTGTAATTGTTCAAGTTCAGACAGGTAATCTTTCTCTCAAAATCGTTCAATACTGTTTATGCATCAGTAAGTCAAGCCAGTGACTAAAATATCAGCTTCACATCGTTTCTTTTAGTAGGATGAAAATAATCGTATTTAAATTGTGAACAAATTATATACAGAAAGCGATCAAAGAACAATCTTTCCACACAGCGCGAGTTTATCTGGAGACTTGCCAAACTCGTTATGAAATCAATGACGCACGTTACTGCACAACGAAGCTCTTACTGTATTTACATCATCGTGTTTGCATTGGTGAAAGCAGAGAGAGTGCAGAAACTGCTTTGCAATGATAAGATCTTCATTCTCGCGATCAACACGTCATCTGCTCAATGCTCATCACGGCAACATTTTATGTGATGGGAATAGATCTAAATACTTTAAAGTCCCTGTGAACCGGAAGTTGCAAACGACTTTTCTCCAGTGTTGTGACGTATTTCCGAGAGAAACGGAATACTAAATGAGGCAAAATGGTGGGCGTGGCTTTTTCCCCAACTAGCACCTGATTGGATCTAGAAAAGTAGGTGTTTTCATTCAGCCTGTCTACTGTCAGTTGGAGGGGCGTGATTACGGATGTTAAGAAGACGCCCAAACCGTGAAACCTACGTCATCAGGCAAGGTCCTCCAACGCAGAGGGGAGGGAAAATTTCAGATTTTGATTAAATATTACGAAGCCAAAAAAATGTTTTGTGTGGATTGACTTGCATGGATGAATTGCTCACCACAAAACGATCAATTTAGGCAAACAAAGTAAGTATGGTCAATTTTGAATTCATGGGGACTTTAAAAACATCTCACGATTCGTTAATCTCGATAGCTGTTATAGTAAAAACGTATAATAGCAGTAGTAAAAGTATTCGGGAGAGAGTTTCACATGTAATGCGTTGCTATTTCATATGCAAGCATGTCAGCCAATCACAGCAGTGGCCGCGGTTACACTGAATCCCACAGCAGACACGCCCCTTCAAACAGAGTGTTCAAATCAGAGGCTAAAAGCAGGCTAGGAAAAATGCCATTTATTTCTAAATTATGATTATTTTTTATCTAAAAAACATACTAACATTATAAGGGTAACCCAGGAAACATTGTAAAATAATAAAAAAACACATTCTAGGGCACCTTTAATGGTGCATGTACTTTTTAAATAACCATAACTTGCTCAATTTTCTACCGATTTTCAAACGGTTTGGTTTGTTATAAACGTCTGAAATGTAGTTATGACACTGCATACTTATGAATAATAAGTGTATAAATAAATAATCATCCAGAATTATAGCCACGTTAATAACGTTTGTAAGAAACCAAACCGTTGGTAAATCCGTCAAGATTTCAACGAGATAAGAGTATTTGCGTTCGTGCTTATCACTCATCTTACATCAGGTACCACAGAGCCCGCCAGAAAGCTTGCCTGTGACAAGATGGCCGCCGGTGATGACGATAGAGACTCCGCCGTAAGACATCTAGCCTTTATAATGGATATCTATGCTTTAAAGTCCCCGTGAACCGGGAGTTGCAAACGACTTTTCTCCAGTGTTGCGACGTATTTCCAAGTGAAATTGAATATTGAATAGAGGGCAGGGTTTTACTTTAACTCCATCTCTCGCTCATGGCAGACTGAGGGTTTGAGGGGAGTGGTTAAGTGTTTTCAACCCAAGCCGGCAAACTGACGTCATCAGAGAAGGAACGCCATTCCGGAAGAAACTTTTCAGATTGATTAAAGATTACCACGTCAAACTTTTTTTTCTGTGTGTTAACTTGCACAGATTAATTGTTCACCACAATACTAGTAATATGCGCTAACAAAGTAAATAGGGTCAATTTTGATTTCATGACGACTTTAAGCTCTGTGGTGTTTTCTTGTTTTGTAGTTACAGCACTGGGAATTAATGTTTTGGTGCTTGTGATGGTGCTTTGAGGGCCGCAATTTGATTTATATTTTATTTCTTAGTGTAGGTTTACACGACAACAATATGGTTAAAACGGATACGTTTTTCCTGTGATTTTTCCGCGTACAGACAACACCATTGTCAAAACGATCCCTGTAACAGACACCAGTCCGTTACTTAGTTTAAACTGCAATTGCACTCCTCACCACTAGTGGTAGTAGGGAACCTCTGTGCTTCGATAAAGAAGCAGGTGATCCGTAGAAGTTATTTTCATGACAACTGATATGGAAGCATGGCTGACCTACTTGGTCAAAAAAAGTCCTGGTTGGGAAACATTCTGTTTCATGCTCAACCAAGGATTTTTCAATATATGCTGAATGCATATTTGTGCCAACTTTATGGTTCTTGTTTGGATGTTGCCAGATTACAGCTACGGGGTTCATGGTTTGATGTAGCTACATTGGACATTTTGATTACCGCTACGGACACCCTTTGATTGTGAATCTATATGCTTGATCACAGTCATCTACTTCATTGTGTATCATTACCATGAAACATTATCATCATTGGACTCCTAGAGACAGCTAAGCCTTGCATCTGACTTTCAAAATCACATTAACTTTTTACAACAGTGAATGTGAATTTATAAAGACTGAATTGTAAATTGTACTATATATATATATATATATATATATATATATTGTGCTGTTTGTTTTACAATACTGTTTGAAAGTTGTTTCTTTGTTTTTAGTTTTTTTGTGTGTGTTTATATAAAGTCACAAAAGGTGCTTACGTTTTTTTACTCATCGGTTTAAACCAGGGGTAGGCAAGTTCGGTCCTAGAGAGCCGCTGTCCTGCAGAGTTTAGCTCCAACACTGAAAAAACCTCTCCTGCCTATAGCCTTTGAAGGGTTGGTCAAAATCCCTTGCCTCTTCAAATACATATATAATCATATATCATTTTGAATGGTTATATACTTCCTTTATAAAAATCAATAATCAAATATATTCATTATCACATAATAATTTTTATATTCTTGTGCTTGTGAAATTATATTTTCTTAAATGCATGGATGCAAGTAACCAGTTTCTTTTAGGTGCATTCCAATCTTACTTTGAGATTGCACGTAGTACACGCAGGACACGAAGGCCACGTAACCCACAAGGCCGTTTGTCTCTTTCTCTGGGATCAGTAGAAAGGTTAGAGGGTCCTAAAGGCAGCGTGGACACATATGATCCTTCGCTGGACATATGGTCAAGCTATATTGAGCGTTACTATCAAACTTTAATTGTTGTATTAAAATGTATTCTTTCCAGTATATTTCCTTCCTTGGGAGTAAATGCCAGTTATCTGTTTTTCCCCCAAACGAGTGAAGGTTTTAGCATTATGTTTTGGTATACTTAACTGATAATAAGGAGCTCAGACTCTCTTCAGCCTTGATGGGAGCTGTTATTTGCTAGTGTCTGTTATTTGTGTGTGTGCGTATGACATTCTATGTAGGTTCTTGACGGTCGGACCAGACACCCCGGCGCCCTTCTCTAATCTGCGAGGCCACCACAGACCTAAATCCAATGAGTGGACGACAACTATCTTTACTAATGGCGATAGGCACCCCTATCTCCTCACATGTGTTAAATTGTTTAGGCTTTCATGTTTCTTAGCCAATGAGAATCATTCAACCTGTAAGCAATGACGTAGCTTAGACCTTGGAAATGGTATAACTGCTGTGATCTTTGTAACTGTAAGCGAGGCGGCCTACGAACTCCTGTGTGAGTCTTGAAGCTGACTTCTGCTGATGAAAATGCAAACTATCTTCAGTAAAACTTTTCTTTAATTTTTTATAATTCTGACTCCGGGTCTTCATTCTTCATATCTGGTTCTGGGTCTTTGACTGTATACCCCTTACACCTTAGTAATCCCGAAGACATTGATTAGCTTGTTCAGGTGTGTTTAATTAGGGTTGGAACTAAATTCTGCAGGACAGCGGCTCTAGGACCGAACTTGCCTGCCCCTGGTTTAAACATATGTTGATGCCTATGACCCTCCCTCAAAAACAGATTTATAATTAGCATTTACTCAGAGAAGCACGTGTTGGTTATATTACTAAAAACCATGTATTCTACTGCCAGGCCATTATGGCAATGAAACACTATAGAGTGAACACGTAATACGCATGTTCATGACGTCATCATTTTCACAAATTCGCGTTTTTGTTGTTTACACTGAGACTTTGCGTTTTCAGGCACCCAAAACGCTGTTGTTGTGTAAATGAACGGCCAAAATGCATACATTTTAACGTTTTTAGTTGAAAACGGTGTCGTGTAAAGTTGATTGACAGGGGTCATGATCAGAAACTTTCTCACAGTGGAAGAGGACGTGACTGTGATGATACAGTCACAGATGAGGGACCCTGTGAGGCTGGCCTAGTGTTGGTGGTTTTATCAGGTGCATCGGTATCTTGAGACACTACAACCTGTCCTACAAGGTTCCTACAAGGCACGTCACATTTCTGTTTGGATTGCAGATTTCTGACAGCTACACTAGTAATGCCCTGGGCTGGGGCCTCATTTATAAAACTGTGCGTAGAATCCTTACTAAAAGTGTACGTGCGCCCGAAAGCCAAAAATGTCGTACGCAAAAAAATATTCAGACTTATAAAACCGTGCGTACGCCAGAACCTGCGCAGAATTAACTTTATAAATCCCAGTCAGCGGAAGATTGTGCGCACATGCGTCTCCACCCTGAAATAACTATATATGGAGATTATAACGCCTAGTTTTACTATGCATATCCTCATCTGCATATCATTTGCATATGATTATTCATCCACATGATAACATGTTTAACGGTACAAGGCATTATGAAAATATGAAATACGGATGTGCCGTCACATTACATTAATAAAAATCATTTAGTAGCCCATCCTTCCCTTGTTTTTTAAATAAATAAAATAAAATAGTGCAAAATACATTTCAGAGAAAGTTTTCCTCAATCTTATCCACTGGCCAAATAGTATTTTAATTGATTTATATTTTTAATGGAAACAGAATCAACAGATAGACCTTGTTGTGCATTATTTGCACGAAACCATTTTCTCAGACAATCTGATAAGCAATTATCTATGTAGTTAACACATTAAAACACAGACAGCATGCCAGAGGAAAAGTGTTCAAAAGCATCACATCCACAAAAAATATTTATATTTATTGAATATAAAAATGTTGTAACTTCTCAGTAATGATTTCATGTAGTTTAAGTGTTTAACACCATTAATGAGAATGGCATATTTAATCTAAATGTTTATATCAGAAGTAAAGCATAGTTTAAATCATTCATTTATTTATTTAAACTGTTATTGTGAACATGCACTGTATTTATGATGGACTCATAATGAAGATTTACGGTTTTACTTCATCTGCGTCAGTTTCACTAAACGGCCCAACGCACTCTCTGGCGCGGATATTTAAGAAGGGATGGATATTTGCTTAAGTGATAGGTTTGGTGAGTGAAATTATATTTCTATTATCTTTCTGTATATGTATAATTTTCTTTAGATTTTCTGTCTAAAAGTGACCAAAAAGACATTTAACTCGAGCTCACCATCGGTGTCGCCAAACTGCTCCATCTCCAAAACGTTCGTACGCATGGGTCAGAGTTTGCGTGCAGGTTATCTATTCCATTAATTAGGCTACAAAAAAATAGTATTTGCACCTGGTTAAGAATGCTGATAATGATAATTCAGGTTGATGCAATTTGATTTATTGGGTGATGTAATAGCTAGAAGTTTTTCATTTTAAATAGTTATTGCTATTTGGGCCAGTTAGTGTCGCCAAAACACATACTCTTCTAAAAGAGTGCGTACGCACGGTCCAGAGCTTCCTTACGGTGCGCACTTATTTACGCCAAGTTTATTTTTTATAAATCCCGATATGTGCATGGAAAAATGCGTACGCATATTTCTATGCCCATTCTGTGCGTACGCAACGTTTATACATCAGGCCCCTGGTGACTTTGATGGCAAAAAATAAATAAAAAATCTTACTAACCCAACCTTTTGATTTTGATAGTGTATGTATAGCAAGCTTGTTGCCAAGAACTGTATTGAAAGGATGCAAATTTGCATTCCCCAGAGGCCAAACCAAAAGCCACCACCATTGTGTGACGTTCATCTGTTCAGGGAATGTTGAAAATGGGTGGGAGAAGCATGTTCATGAATTTATTTAACATGAGTGTATATTGTATTCATTCCTTTGACTCACCCTACAATCATCAAGGAGTGGCAGTTCAAACACTGGAGTTCGTAAGGTTTCCATGTCAGGTGTGTGGAGTCGATCACTTGAATGTGATTGGTGGATGTGATTTTAAAAGCCTGTAAATGTTTTTTTTGTTTTTTTGTAGGCTAGTAGTAGGCTATCTTTCTGCCATTTTTGTCAACCACTGCTCTTATTATGTTTTTTTTTCTCATAGTTTTTAAATGATTTAACATCTTTAACTTGTATGTAGCTTTAACTTGTATTGCATGCAACATTGATATGTAAAATCAATAATCAAATTATTAGTATTAAACTATTAAAATAAATTGTTGTTTGTTTTGTGGTTTGTTTCTTCTTATTCTGGCCTGAATGGACTAAATTACATTTGCCTATTTGGAATCAAGCATACCATTCATGTGTCATTATATTACATAGTTTCAGTTTGGGTGGGGAATTCAATCTCATGAACAAGTGTGCATGCATCATCCATTCACTTATCACTCTCTTGCACGCAGTTAGTGAATGGCAAACTGGTGAATCAGTCAAATTGACTGCTCCTTGTAATGTGAAGGCTGAGGAATGCAATGAAAAGTGAGGCTGCTTTCACAAAGTGTAACTGTCCAAACCTGTAGACTTCCCAGGCTTTTTTTAAGTGTACATGGGTTTGCTACGTGATGACGGTCTCCTTGTTCAAAAAAGAAGGTCCATTCTCAGGAAGATGCACCCTTTTAGTACCTCACTGATCAGAGACACAGACTTTATTTTGATGGTCAGTGTTAAATATTCTGTTGAATATAAGTACCAACTCTCATTACATGTCAACTAACTCTCATTAGAGTATTAGTAGACTGGTAGGGTTAGGGATAATAGACTAAGTTGACACAGTTGCAAAGGTACTTATAGTCAGTAGAATGTCTGTTGGGGGAGCATCACAATAAAGAGTTAGCAGATATTATGCGGTCTACTAATACTTTAATGACTGGTAGTTGGCATGTAGTTGCAAAGTTACTTCTAGTCAACACTCGACAGAATGTCTTAAGCGGACCATCAAATAAAGTGTTACCGCAAAAGACAATTCACGAGTTCACACTTACATCAATTAAACAGAGTAAAGATTATGCGTATTTGGCGTGCTGTCCGGGGGGAGGGCTCCGAGCTCGGAATTTTGCCCGAACCCAGAGTACTCCCCCCGTTGTTGTAAGAGTATTAGGACTATAAGTGAGGAGATGGGGTGGTGGAGGGATGCTGTTAAACTGTCAATGAACGGAGGTAAGTTTGCTGTATATATACACAGCGCTTAACTCGTTGATTAAGCACCACTCGTGTCTAATTAGGTTTGATTATCTGAATGTGCTCCACGTGTGTTTAATTAGGTTTAATTATCTGAACGTGCTCCTCCCGAACTTTGTTAATAAAACATCATTAAAAAAAAATGGGTGGGTCACCAGGTAGCCAGTTATTTTTCACATTTACTGTGTTAATCTTGATAACTAATACATTATTTGACAGCTTTACAATGTGAAGACTGTTTAATGATAGCAAAGTTTTAACAACAATATTTCCTTTATTTGTACATAACATTTTAACATAACATTGTTTTTTGTTAGTACAGGTATTGACTACTAACTACTGTTTATTTAGAAAGAATAATAATTCATGTCATTGATTTTGATAGGACTGTACTGACGCTGCTGTATGAGAACAGTTTTGCTTTATAGATGAAATTAACAAATTTAATAATTGATTATCTTTTCAACGGAACTGAATCGGCACTGAACTGACTTCAGCTGAACAACAGCCGAAATGCATAATTTTCCTGTTATCACTGTAAAGCTGCTTTGAAACAATCTGTATTGTATAAAGCGTTATATAAAGGTGACTTGACTTAACTATCAACAAAAAATCATAAACATGATAGCACACCTAAATCACTCAGACATCTATTTGATGTATGCGTTTTAATCTTCAATATGGGAACATTTTAGAGAAAGTTATGAATCAGAATGTGCTAATCTGGTATTATCAAGATGTTTATCAGATGTGTGATGAAATGGAAGACTTTTCAAATCATGCAATGGGTCGAATACTTTTGAAACAATGGTAAAGATGGTAAATGTGTGGAATCTGAGGAATGAGGAGGGTGGAGGACACAAGCAAAGAGATGCAGGGTTGAGATTACAGAAAGGGTTGGAGTTTGAGACTTGTACAGGGAAATGTTAAAGGTTTTCAGCGTGGAGATCGGGAAATATGAGAAAATGTTTATGAAACTCATTCAGAAGTTTAAATCTATTGCTTTAGACTTGAAATGGAACATGCTAAAAGCGTATGACTTTGATCCCATTCAGTTTCCAACCTCTGACAAGGACAGTGTCATACATTTCTTTAAGAAACATATTTTAAGCAAATAGATTCTTTCTAATAATATAATTTGTATGTATGACTTTAAAAAACAGCCAAATGTCTTTATTCAAAAGAACCCACAATTATGCCTGTTCATTGTAGTTGGCTTATGTCATTTTGGGTTTCTGTTTAAAAGGGAGGGGCACACTAGCAGGTTAAACTGCCTTGCAGAAACCAGGTTAAATAAAATGATACAGTGATATGCATCTCAATGGGACCATGTTTAACACATTAGCAACTGTCCTTTCTATAAAACTATCCCAGCCAGAGGCCACACCAGTTACAGAGCCAAGGTCTGCTATCACAGTCAAGTCAAAACCTGGTGTCAAGAGACTTTTCCTTTTCTGGACAGTCCTCATGTCTGAAACCTCACATTTATTATTTGCTAAGAGTTGAACATTTTAGCAGTGATAAAATGGACACTATGATTTTACCAGTTTAAAATGTCATAAAAAAAAAGAAAAAAAGACGACAGCATATTGAAAAGAAAGTTACATTAATGTACAACAACTGTTTAATGTGACATTTTTAAAAGAATTGACTAGGCGGAACCTAAAAAACTACTGCTAGTTATAAGATGCTAGTTATAAGATGCTTGTGACCATTCTGTGACATTAAAGTTTTGACATGAGGAAAGCATTCTTGCCTGTTTACCAAAAGTCACAAGGAAAAACTAAGTAAAATAAAGATGCAACAATAAAAATAGCCATACAACCGACTGTAATAATAAAATAACTTTTCTATTTTATTATGATTTAAAATGTCATTTATTTATGTAACATTTAATTTAGGGTACGTTTACACGACAACGATTAAAACGTACTCGGTTACGTACGTAACCTCGGTTCTCTCTAGTAGAGGGAACGAGTATTGCGTAAGTTGCTTACGCTACGGGTAAAGTCATCTTTTCTTGAGATATTGAAGCCAAAAATTATCCTTAATTTTTCATATATTGTCAACGCAGTGCAGCAGCCAGCAGACCTAGAGCAGGGTATCTTGCGTGCCCATTGGCTGCCCTGCGGCAACCACTGAGCCTCGCACATGACGTCACGCCCACTACGCGTCACAGCCCGCCAGAAGGGGGGTGGCTTAGCGTATAAAAGACGGGCTCGGGGGCTGCATCACTGGTTTCATCAGCTGAAGCGAAAATTCGCTCTTGGCGCCTGCACGGTCGGGTTACCCAATCCTCTTCTTACGAGAGGTTCTCTCGTATTGCATAAGTTGCTTACGCAACGGGAACCCATTGTCAACGCCGTGCGCGCCCAGCATCCACTTCATGAGTCCCAGGGATTCCCGGGGAACATAGATAAGTGGGAAACAGGTGGCCAGCAGTGCGGGCCAGCACATGTTATAAGCAAATATAGGGTATACAGAGCGGCGATGCCTGCAAGGCGGGAACTTCCAGGTTATAAAACCTAACAAAAGTAGACGGAGAGGCCCAGCCTGCCGCCTCACAAATGTCATGAATGGAAATTCCGCTGGACCATCCCCACGACGAGGCCACGCCTCTGGTGGAGTGCGCCCTGATGCCCAGGGGGCATTGCAGACCTTTACACCCATAAGCGGATGTGATAGCTTCCACTATCCATCTAGACAGGCTCTGTTTCGAGGCGGCGAGACCCTTGTTGCGCCCACCAAACGAAACAAAAAGCTGTTCCGAACGCCTGAAAGGGGCGGAGCGCATAATGTAAGCCCTCAGCGCCCTGACAGGGCAGAGGAGATTAACATCGCCCTCACTATCGGATGCTAGAAGAGCCGAGAGAGAAATGACCTGCGCTCTAAAGGGAGTGCCCAACACTTTTGGGACATAACTGTGCCTTGGCTTGAGGATGACTTTGGAGTCATTTGGCCCGATCTCAAGACACGCAGCGCTAATAGATAGCGCGTGTAAATCCCCTACGCGTTTAACTGATGACAGAGCTATCAGAAAAACGGCTTTGAGCGAGAGGTACTTTAGGTCCACAGACCCATATGAGAACGTTTTGATTACATCCTCTTTGTAACGTTGTTATGTGACCATAAGATTAACATTACGGAACGTCCCCCTAAAGTCATTTAAGGAACGTTGAACTGCAGCACTTTCATTAACAAAAGAGGACGTTTCAGGAACGTCCCTAATGTTCTGTAAAGGTTCGGAATGTTCGTCACCTTTAGAGAACTTTTAGGAAACGTTACCCATGGTCGCGGGAACGTCACCTTCTACCTGGGGAGACCAAACGAGAAGGCGTTCTCTCAGATGGCAGAGACTTCTGTATCTGACACCGCCCTGACGGTTTATGTAGGACACCACAGACATGTTGTCCGAGCGGACTAGCACACGGTGGTCCCGTGTGAACGGGAGGAAGCGCCTGAGCGCATTCAGAATCTTAAGAATCTTAAGAATGGCCTGTGACGGGGCATTATCTGAATCTGAAAGTAAGCATCTTTCAGATCGAGAGATATAAACCAGCCCCTCAGGCGAATTTGCGCGAGGATATGTCTGGTCGTGAGCATTTTGAACGGTCTTTTCATGAGAGCTTTGATCAAATGTCTCAGATCTAAGATAGGTCTTAGAGCTCCGTCCTTCTTGGGTACGAGAAAATAGCGGCTGTAAAAGCCTTACTCGCTCAAGAAGGAGGTACTGGTTCTATAGCCCCTTTGCACAGCAGTTTGGCCATTTCTGCGCGGAGTTGATGCGCTACTTCCGCTTTCACTTTCGTCTCGGTCCGTGCTTGAAAGCGAGGGGGACGGCGAGCGATCTGTAGTGAATAGCCCTGTCTTATTGTGCTTAGCACCCACTCTGATATCCCTGGAATCGCTTCCCATGATTTTACACGTGTAGCTAGGGGCAGAATGGTCTCCGAGTTCCGATCGCCGCACTTTGTGGGCTCGGGAAACTGAACCGGAGGTCTGGGCGCAGCGCGCGCGTGCCTTTGGCGCTCGAATACCGCGGCTCGCTGACAGCGGTAGCTGGCTGTTTGTATGACGTCCCGATTGCTTTGAATGGGGAATGTTTTATTACATAACTTACATTCATAATCTGACCGGTATGAGGCTGCTTTGGCCGTGCAACAGAGCGGGCAGATAGTAGGCGTGGGTACGTAGTTGTGGGCACGTTTCCTACATCTAGCACTCGAGCGGCATTTGCCAGCTTTATGAGAGTGGACTCTGTGAGTGTGAGAGACACGGAGGTATTGTGCTTGCGTGTAGGGGTGAACACTGAGATGTGGGCACATTTTCTACACTTAGAGCACCAAGGCATGAGCCAGATAGCCAAACGTTATACTCTTGAGATTTTGCAGGCGAGCGGGTTGCATTGCCGGCTCGTGGCTGCCGAATACATTGCTGCAGTAGCCTTTGTAGCCTTCCCGGATCGAGGAGGAAGCGGAGTGATGAGAACTCGACCACTCCTCGCTGTCCGATGCCAGGATGGAACAGCTGTCACCTGGGTCCATTCCTTCAACTTCGTCCCCTGAGGCGGCGGCAGTGAGGGCCGAAGCTGGCAGCTGCGCGTCCGGGAGGGGCGGAGAAGGAGAGAGAGTAGCTGGCGGGATGTAATCCGGCGAGCTCTTCAATCCAGCGATGCGTAGAGCTTTGCTGAAGATGATGAAATCAGTGATGCAGCCCCCGAGCCCATCTTTTATATGCTAAGCCACCCCCCTTCTGGCGGGCTGTAATGCGTAGTTGGGCGTGACGTCACGCGCAAGGCTCAGTGGTAGGCTGCAGCAGTTGCCGCAGGGCAGCCAATGGGCACGCAAGATAGCCTGCTCTAGGTCTGCTGGCTTCGGCACTGTGTTGACAATATATGAAAGATTAAGGATAATTTTTGGCTTCAATATCTCGAGAAAAGATGACTTTACTCGTAGCGTAAGCAACTTGCGCAATACGAGAGAACCTCTCGTAAGAGAACTGAGAAGTTTTTCATTTGATTTTTCCGCGTTCAGACGACACCATGATAATATAGATATATTATGTATTGGATTTAAAATGGATTTATTATTTAATCATTAAGAAATTAGTGTAGAATTTATAATAAAAGATTATAATGTGTGAAATTATAAGAGTTATCAAGAGATTATACAATACAATACAATTTTATTTGTATAGCACATTTAAAAACAACTGACATTGATCAAAAAGTGCTTAACAAAGCAATAAAAAAGGTAGACAATGCATTCACGAAACCAACAAATCAAAGAGAAAAAACAGACACATCAAGGTATATTAAAAGCTAGTGAAAAGAGGTGCGTTTTCAGAGAAGTTTTAAAAAGTGTCAGAGTTTGGGCAGATCTGATATTTGAAGGTAGGCTATTCCATAGCACGGTCACCCCTATTTTTTAATCTGGTCCTGGGGACAGAAAGTAAGTTCGAATCCCCCGATCTTAGTGATCTTGACTTAGATTCTGGGTGAAGCAGTTCAGATAGGTACTGGGGAGCTAAATTCTGTAAAGATTTAAAAACAAAAAGCAAACCTTTAAAATCTATTCGGAATTTAATCGGTAGCCAGTGAAGCGAGATCGGAACCGGAGTAATGTGTTCAAATTTACGTTTTCCTTTGAGGAGGCGTGCAGCTGCATTTTGGACTAATTGTAGACAGGTGATATGTTTCTGAGGAACTCCAGTATATAAAGAATTACAATAGTCCAATCTGGATGTTACAAAAGCATGCAGAGCTATCTCAAAGTGTTTACCAGACAAAAATGGCTTAACCTTAGATAAGAGACGAAGATGAAAGAAGCATGATTTTACCATAGCACTGATCTGCTTTTCAAGATTAATGTTG
The DNA here is from genome assembly GCF_029890125.1 of Rhinichthys klamathensis goyatoka. Taxonomy (NCBI): domain Eukaryota; kingdom Metazoa; phylum Chordata; class Actinopteri; order Cypriniformes; family Leuciscidae; genus Rhinichthys; species Rhinichthys klamathensis. Next base: position 1,085,687 of record NW_026606612.1, read on the forward strand.
TTATCAATCCAGACCCCCAGAATCCGAATACAGGTGGTACTGTAAGGTGACAACGTTTGAAGGTCACAAGCATGTGTACTACGATCACTGGGGCCTCACAGGATAATTTCCGTCTTGTTTTCATTCAGACTCAAAAAGTTACCAGTAAGCCATAGTTCTTAAGCCATCTATACAGTCAAGTAGTGGCTTTAAGGCAGATTTGTCATCACGTTTTAGGGGCAAGTAAATTTGGGTATCATCGGTGTACAGGTGAAAAGAAACCCCATGTTTAGTTAAAATAGAACCCAGAGGTAACATATACAGATTAAATAGTTCTGGCCCAAGGATAGAACCCTGCGGAACGGCGGACCCAAGTTTAATTTTAGATGAGCACTGTTTCCCGATGCGAACAGAATAGCTTCTGTTAGACAGATATGAGCGAAACCATTCCAACACCATGCCCCTAAAACCTGTAGATGCTTCAAGACGAGAGATTAAAATATCATGGTCGACCAGGTCAAAAGCAGAGCTGAAGTCCAACAGGATCAGAGCCACAGATTGCCCTGCATCAGTACTGAGCAAAATGTCATTCATGACTCGTAAAAGTGCAGATTCTGTACTATGACGTGGTTTAAAACCAGACTGAAATTTCTCGTAAATCTGACTATCAGTTAAAAAAGACTGGAGTTGGCTCAAAACCACTTTTTCTAAAAATTTTGAAATAAAGGGTACATTTGAAATTGGGCGATAGTTGCTTAGAATTGATGGATCCAAACAAGGTTTTTTAAGTTTCGGCAAGACTGAGGCGTGTTTCAGGCTGTTGGGAACAACCCCAGTACAGAGACATTTGTTGATAAAAGACAACAAATCCAAACCGATAGCACATAGAACCTGCTTAAAAATTGTAGTAGGAATCACATCTTGAAAGCAGCTAGTAGTTTTTAAAGTTGAAACAATCTCAACCAAAGAGTCAAGAGAAACAGGTTCAAAGACAGACCATGTAGAAGAACATATAGGAACTTCAAGTGGCATATAAATAGGCAGCGACGTTTGAGATCTGATCATTGATATCTTCTCATTGAAGTATGTGGCAAAATCTTTGCAGAGAAAATCAGAAATCTCTGGGAACAGATTTGTAGTGGGATTTAGAGAAAAGTAGTGATTTTTAGCAGCTTTAGCAGCTTGCAGAAATGCAGCAAGGGAATTCATTAAAATTTCATAAGAAACATGTAGTCTGTCCTTATTCCACTTGCGTTCAACCCTTCTACAGGTCTGTCTAAGTGAACGAATATTATCATTAAGCCATGGTTTTGAAACATGATTAAATGTATTTTTCTTTACCCTGATTGGAGCAACAGCATTTAGAACATTAGAGTTAAGTTAAACAGACAGAGTTAAAAAAAATTCAATTGATCTTCAGCATCCAAGGAACTCAGTGATGGAACAGTGGCGTTTTCCGCAGCTAAACCTGCGTATAATGCCACAAAGTCCTCCTTAGCACAAGCATTAAAAAATTCGAGTTGTCCGTGTGCAAGTATGGAGTTTATGTCTGGTGTCATTAATGTGTAGAGAAAACAGAATCGGAAAGTGATCCGACATACCAGTATTACTGATACTAATATCTGATACCTGTAAACCACGTGATAGGATTAAATCTAGAGTATATCCCTGAATATGAGTGTGACCAGACACCCATTGATCCAGGTCAAAAGAGACAATAATATTCCGAAACTCTTTAGAAAGTGGCTTAGTATCACAGCACACATGAATATTAAAATCATCCAGATTATAAGAGCATATGAGATTTTAAGAGATGTTTGCGGTTAGCAAATTTTTCCTCTACTTTGTTTTGGAACAAACAATGTGAGTTACGAGGAAACTGCATTTGCTGGACAAGCCAGTTACGTAGTTTCCTAATGTTTTGTTCAAGAACTTGAAATACAACATGATTAGCAACAACCACACCTTTTTTTTTATCACACCCTTTGTTTCTAAAGACAAGTGACTCCTATCATCCCAGACTGAAAAATACACACACACACACACACACACACACATATAGATGGCGCAGGCTGATGGGTCCTTAACGCAAGCTGATGATATTTACAGCATTAACATACTTGGCATAGGCTGGTTCATGTCGCATCTGCAGCCAATGAGCTTGCTGCTCAACATTTAAATGGCTGGTTACCATTCACTATGGCAGTTTGCAGCGTGCTTTCAGAGTTCGTCTAAAACCTTCCAACATCCCCAACTCCACCTGTATAAATCTGCTATGGGTAATTGATATGTGCTATTTGTGCCACAGCAGTGTGTCGGCGTATGTATTGGCCGTAGCAAGTTCCTGTGTACTTGCTCTGCAGCAGCAATTCATCAGCATTCCACCAAGACCAAATACATTAACATTGTCATATCCATTATCATGCTGAAAATCTTCAGAGAGTTGTCATGATAGAAATTTCATTGTTGCTTTTGAGAGTCATCCAAGGGCATATCAGTAATGTCTCAGGCCTAATCCAGACCCTGGCCTATAACAATTCAGTTTATTTGTTTATAAAGCACTATTAAAACAACAGAGTATTGACCAATGTGCTGTACAATAATAATATTCACCATATAAAAAATAGCAAGAAACAAAATACAGCAACTCAGACTAGAAAGGAAGATGCGCCTTCAAACGTCATATAAAAATATTTAAAGTTGGGGCAAGTCTAATGTGAAGCGGTAGATTATTACAACACTTCAGTGCAACTGCTGTGAATGCCTGATCAAGCTTTACAGAGCAAATATCACCTTCTCAAAGTCACTAAAAGAGAAAGAAATGGCTTTACGTTCTCCATTAATCGTATATAAAAGTGTTTTTTGTGAACATATTAGATATGAAATTTGAATTAATTTTATGGGGGAAAATGTTACTTCGGAAAGATTAACAACAGTCAAGGGTGTTGAAGTGAATATTTCCACGTGAATAATGTTTACAGTTTTACTAAGTGATGGCACAGAGTACTATTGTGTCTTAAAAGATGTAAAAACTTTTAATTGTATTATTTTATTTTATAAAATTCCATAATTTTTCAGTTTGCCATAATTGGTCAAAAACAGACAATGCAACATGTAGTCTTACTGTCATCATGTGCCGTCACCAGAAAACAAAGCTATTATTTTATACAGTTGTTAATCAAGTTTGTCAACAAACTCTTAACTGAACTCTCATTGGTCCATTCTTCTTCAGGAGAAAAACGGTCTCCCTTTAAATGCCACCTCACCTGTCTGCTGTGCTCTGTTAGAGGTGACCATTTAACGGAAGACAGGAACTTTCCTTGAAAAGCTTGCTATACGGAGTAACCTGGATTGCCTTTTTTGACCCAATATTTAAAAAGTAAGTAGAAAACATGTTTTCAGTTGTTCTCTGTATCCAGAGTGATATAAAATATAAAATGGTATACAAAATGCAAACATTGTTATGTAATGTTGCATGAAGAAATGTTTGATTTTGAACTTTGGTACATCATACTTCTATGCTTAATTTTTTTTTAGGCGTATTGCTAAAAGAAGATAGCAATGGAGTGGAGGAATATTGTACCTGTTCTGTGTCTAATTGGTAAGGATCTAGTAGTGATATTGTTCCAAATCATTCTGTATCATTGCACTTGAATTACAAAAGTCAGGACTTATCAGAAGCCATAATGTTAAATAAAATTATTATAACCACAAGAAAGGTTAGTGAAAAAAGAATTTTCACAACAATCCAGCTGTAAAATATATTTACTCTCAAAATGGAATCCACTGCTGTCAAATAGGCTTTGTTGGTGATGATCAGCATTAATGTAACTTTTGTCTTGAAAGAGACATGGATTTTTAAAATATATTTATATATATATATATATATATATATATATGGATTGCTACCTTACCAGTATGCAATTGTCAGCCTAACTAACCACATGCTAAACTATGATGGTACATTTTCAGCAATCTTCTCTCATTTCCCCTAATTTCAACTAATTTCACCTTAAATAGGAATCCTACATGTGCCTGGAAATGCTGCTCAAATGAACAACACTTATCGATTCACCCTACACTTCAGCATCAATGACACTTTCCTGGATGTCTACTTAAGCAGCAACAATACTGCAACCGTAGACCTGAGAAAGAACATCACCACTCAGGTAATATTATTGGCCTGGAATGGTTAAAATTACGCTGCGCGGTGGCTAATTAATTCATTTGATTTTTGCTAAAGCGTAGTACATATTTTACGAGTTGCCCAATTCGTATGAGTTCGTACCCCTGACTCCGCCTCTAAACCTACCAACCACTGGGGTTTAGACTAATCGTACAAGTGAGGTCAAGCGAATTTGTACGAATTAGACACCTTTTACTCACTCGTACGAATTGGTCGTGAAAAAATAATAAAAATTGGTAGAGAATAAAACAGAAAAAATGTGTAATTATATCCACCTTATTTTTAACATAAGAGCGGGTGTGGCCATATATCCATGTGTATGTTCATGATTGAATTTGCTAAAATGCCTACTTTGCCTATTTTTCAAGTCTCGCAGACAAAGTTATTTGCAGCATTAGAAAACGATACACGATCTGAACATTTGACAACCGTAATTCAATCTATGTAGAGCTGTATGGATAAATGTCTTAATCTGTTTCTTAATGTTTTGTAGGTTGAAACACTTTACAAGGCCAAATATACGAACTTTGAACGATTCGAAATTTGGCAAATCAGGTAAAACCATAAAACTGTAAAAATCATGAAAAATTATTTCAGCTTATTGTTTGAATGGTTGGTTGGTTGGTTGGTTAGTTACTTTGTAAGTCAACTGATCAAATGACCACTCACCCAGTTCATTCATTTATTATTTTCATGTGTTCTCTCCCAGGAATGGCTCCATTGTGACAGAGGGAGAACTTCAATTTATCAATGGCTCTAAGCCTAATGTGACAGACCTGACACAAACCTTGAATAATGGAAGTTTCACCTTCGCAATCATTAAGAATGCCACCAGTATTGCTGAGGTACCAACGAACAACTCGACCACTGGTCAGTGTGTGTTTTCAGATTTAACTTAACTACAGATTTAATTTAACTTTGTTGTTAAATAAGGCTTCAAGACCACATTGATTTAGTTTTTTTGACACTTTTGTTGAACTTTGTCCCATTTTTATTTTACCCAACGCAGCAACACCTGCAACAACTCTAAATACGAACCAAACTGCAACTCCAGTTACGAATCAAACTGCAACTCCAAATACGAATCAAACTGTAACTCCAGTTACGACAGTCTCGGCACCTGCTAAAGTTGCACAGATTAATTTAGGCTTCAGGATTGATCAAGAGTTCAAGGACATCTACTCCAATCTCAGTAATCCTCAGACCATAGAGCTGTCAAATAACATCACCACTGCGGTAATATTTTTCTCCTATGAGGCATGGATGTTGATTACAATAGCAGTAGACTCTGGTAATGTTATGTATTGGCAATATTAAAAATAGATACCACTGGTGACATATGCTTTTACACGCAGAATAGTTTCCTAAATACTTGCTTTTTGTCTGTTTTTAAACTAAATTTCTTGCAGGGAAATTTGATCTGAAAAACAGAAATGCTTGTATGCAAGTAGGCCTAATATGATATTTATATGATTATTTATCTATGTGTTACAGTGTTCTCGAGTTTACAAGAGTCTTTTTCCAAATTTCTTCCGCATGTTTATTCGGAAGTTCAGGTAACAGTATATTCATTTGTAATCATTACCAAATACCCTGTTATTAATCAGTTTGTAAGTCAAGTTACCATTTGATTGTTCCATTTGATCTTTCAGTTGTTTGTTAATTATCTGACTGTGTTTCAACATGGTTGATCTCCACAGCAAGGGCTCCGTTGTGATTGATTCTGTCATCGAGTTTGACTCCACGAATGGCACTAGTCCTAATATGACAGATGTGAAAGAGACCCTTGTTAAGGCTGTCACGAATGGAAATTTCAGCGTCCCAATTAATAGCTCATCCATCACTGCTAATATCCCAGAAACCAGTGGTCAGTGTATTTACAGATTATTTTTTTTCCTGTTAGATACTTGTCTGTTACATTGTGAACCCTTTAAATGAAGGACATAGACATAATCATTCTTGTTTGATGATAAACACACACACACACACACACACACACACACACACACACACACACACACACACACACACACACACACACACACACACACACACACACACACACACACACACACACACACACACACACACACACACACACACACACACACACACACACACACACACAATCTTGTAGGAGATGCAAAATGCTGTCTTTGTGGTTGAGATTCATTGTATCTTGGTAAGTCTACAAAGTATTATTGAATTGTGACCCCTTTTCCTTTTAATTCTGCCCAAAAATGGAACAAACGGGACTCCGACTACAGCAGTCTCAGCAGCTTCTAATCTTACAGACTACAATATAACATTCAAACTGAACGACGACTTTACACAGGACCTTTCAAATATAACATCTGATGCAGCCACAAAGCTGGCAAAAAACATCACCTCTGAGGTAATTGTCTTGTCCTTTAAATAGTAGTAATATTTTAGTTGAAAAACAATTCGAACCTTTCTCTAGTTTTTCATTTTAAAATTAAATCTCTTCTGAACTGTTTATTCATTTATTATAGCTTGATGGATTTTACAAAGGTTTTAAGAACTTCAAGCGCTCGTTGGTTTGGCGGTTCAGGTAAAATGTTATAAAATTCTAAATACAGTCAATGCTCAATGCAATTTTTATTTTTTTACATGTGTTTATTTATTGGTTGATTGAGTAGTTTAATGGTTAGTTGCTTATAAGTCATTAGTAGTTGTTGCATTACAGTTTTTCCATTTATTAATTTATGAACATTGTCCCCTCAGGTCTGGCTCTATTGTGGTAGATGGTCTACTTGGATTTAACAATACTCTTGCCAATAATCCTACTGTGTCAGAGCTGGCTTGGGGTCTTGCTGAAGCTGTTAGAAATGGAACAGTCAAATTATCAGTTGATCCAAAAAGCATCACAGTTACAGATTCCTCTGGAGTCGCTGGTCAGTATATATTTATTTCTATGTTTTCATGTAATGATCTATACATAATGTCTCTAAAAATGTGACAGCTTTAGCAGCTCTAATAATATTCCTTGATAAATAATAAATAAGTAATTTACAACATCTATAAAGAACACGTCAACCCTAAGAGAAATAAGTAACATGAGAATGAGAGGAGTATGAGTATGTGGGCTGTTGTGTTTACAGTCAGCAAAAGCAAACTGGATGGATGGATGGATGGATGGATGAATTATCATTAATGAATGACTGAATGACTGAATGAATGAATGAATGAATGAATGAATGAATGAATGAATGAATTCATTCATTCATTCATTCATTCATTCATTCATTCATTCATTCATTCATTCATTCATTCATTCATTCATTCATTCATTCATTCATGGAAGTCCATAAAGGGATTTTTTAAGCCGTTTCCAAAGACTTTGTTTACTGTCTTAAATGAATCAATAATTATTGTGTGAATTGTTAATAATACATTTATTTTTCCTTTATTTATTTTTTTACAGCTAACCGGTCTCCAGTCCTGGCTAGTATGCTCACAGCTTTGTGGATGACCCTAGTGTCGCTTCTTTTGTCAGCTGTGATGCACTAATCACAAAATCATGCTACGAAAACATGACTGTGACATCTCGATATTTTTGGTCAAATCACAAAGCAAAACGAGACAAGTTATGATCTATCTAGCTGTAACGTTTACTGGTCTTTCTTGCCACATATAGAGTCTGGTGATACAAAAGGTATGTGTTAGTTATATTTTTTTGTCCTGTGCTTTCCAAAAAGCACATTTTTCCTCTATACACTGAGATGGAGAAATGAGGATTGGTTGAAGCCAAATCTGAACATTCCATACAAGTGCCAATGTATTGGTTAGATGCTTTTTTTTTAAGCAAGGTACACACGTGCAATCTATGTATTTAATCTTTGAGTAATAGAAATGAAAAAATGTTCTGACAAGTCTGAACATTCCTCCATGCCACAGAAATGGCACAAGTGAAATGTATATATTTAAAGGTATAATAATGTAATTCGGAACGGACATTGTTTTTCTTCTTTTCAATAAAATATATCTTCCAATATATTAATTAGATGCTGAGTATTTATACAACAAAGGTACACATGAGCAATCTATGTATGTAATCTTTGAGTAATAGAAATGAAAAAAATATTCTGATAAATAATCTGTATTATGTTGTATGAAAGTATGTTTAATAAAATGAAGGGTGAATCCTGTTTTTAATCTAATTTCATTGCTTCAAGTATACTTCATAAACAAATTTAAGGTTATTCAACTTCAACTTTGACTTGTGACAACAAGATAAACTGGGATCCAGGCTGTTCTCATGTCATCGAAATTACTTTAAAAAAACATCAGATCACCCACAATATTGTATAACAAATACATTAAAACAGGACATTTACTGTCCTGTAAATCTTTTATATTTATTTACAAAGATTTAAAACTCCTTAAATCTGAATACAAAGACCCCTATTTTAATTAATGCTAGCACAATCCCTACTGGTCGGTTGTCCCAGATTAAATACAGACAACAAAAGACAAAACAAGATACATGTCAGAATGCCACAACTTTAATAACAAAGATACCCTGCTCAAAAAAATAAAGGGAACACTTAAACAACACAATGTAACTCCAAGTCAATCACTCTTCTGTGAAATCAAACTGTCCACTTAGGAAGCACAATCAATTTCACATGCTGTTGTGCAAATGGAATAGACAACAGGTGGAAATTATAGGTAATTAGCAAGACACCCGGTTCTGCAGGTGGTGACCACAGACCACTTCTCAGTTCCTATACTCACTTAAAAAAGTTGGGTTAAAAACGACCCAACAGCTAACCCAATGGTGGGTTGATATAGCACCGACCTATTGTTGGGTTATTTTAACCCAATAAATTAGGTAACTAGTTTTACCCAATAAATTGGGTTACAAAAAACGAATCTGTTGGGTTATTTGGCCAAAATGCTTTAATCAACCTATTATTAATATTAATTATAATTACTATTATTGCCATGTAAATAACTCACTCACTCACTCACAACTTAAGTATATTAACAATGCTTTATTTACATTCAATTAGACATTGCATTCAAAAGTTACTGTTTCAATAAATAAAAATAAATAAAAGTAATGCAATTATAAACTGCCTCATAAGGCGACGTGTTGAAGGGAACACCTCCAGGCAAAGAATATTAATGTTAAAATTAATTAATTTAGAGTTATGTTTTAAGTTTTAAGAAACATGGATCACAAAAACACAAATAAACAGTTGTAAACATTAAAAGTTGTAAACATTTTCATTAAGTTATTGTTTGCAATTGCTTTAATTTACTTCCTTAAGATAAGAAATTCTTTCAATAAATAAATAAATAGAAGTAATGCAATTATAAACTGCCTCATAATATTAATGCTAAAATGAATTTAATTACAATTAGCCTATGTTTTAAGTTCTAAGAAACATGGAATACAAATACACAAACAAAACAAACCAAAGCTTGTCCAGCTTATCCAATTATAAACTGCCTAAGTAGGCGACAATGAGTTGATGGAACTCCTCCAGAGAATGCTCTCTGCCCACGCAAGGTCTCTCGCTCGTTCTATGCGGTTTGGAGCACAATCTCTCGCTCTTGATTGCGGGAGATTTTTAATAAATTTGCGGTATAACTAGTCGATCACGAGTGGCTCAACAGGTAGATCTGTAGATAAACTCATCTTTCAGGCATTTGACCGGCCGGGTTGACACTTCTGCGTGAGAAATCGGGAGTGTGGCGTGTGAGCATGTGAAACCAATCAAATGCGGGAGTCTCACGGCCAATGCGTGAGAGTTGGCAGCTCTGCATCTCCAAGAGTGTCTTTACATAAAACAGAAAGAACAATGGATTAATCTTTAAACAAGTGCATTATATATATACAACCCGAATTCCGGAAAAGTTGGGACGTTGTTAAATTTGAATAAAATGAAAACTATACGACTTTCAAATCACATGAGCCAATATTTTATTCACAATAGAACATAGATAACATAAATGTTTAAACTGAGAAAATTTACACTTTTGTCCAATAAATGAGCCCATTTCAAATTTGATGCCTGCTACAGGTCTAAAAATAGTTGGGACGGGGGCACGTTTACCATGGTGTAACATCTCTTCTTTTCAAAACAGTTTGAAGACGTCTGGGCATCGAGTTTATGAGTGTCTGGAGTTTTGGTGTTGGAATTTGGTCCCATTCTTGCCTTATATAGGTTTCCAGCTGCTGAAGTGTTCGTGGTTGCCTTTGACGCATTTTTCGTTTAATGATGCGCCAAATGTTCTCTATAGGTGAAAGATCTGGACTGCAGGCAGGCCAATTCAACACCCGGACTCTACTACGATGTAGCCATGCAGTTGTAGTAGCTGCAGTATGTGGTTTTGCATTGTCCTGCTGAAATACACAAGGCCTTCCCTGAAATAGACGTCGTCTGGAGGGGAGCATATGTTGCTCTAAAACCTTTATATAGCTTTCAGCATTCATAGTGCCTTCCAAAACATGCAAGCTGCCCATACCGTATGCACTTATGCACCCCCATACCATCAGAGATGATGGCTTTTGAACTGAACACTGCTAACACGATGGAAGGTCTCCCTCTTCTTTTGCCCTGAGGACACGGCGTCCGTGATTTCCAACAAGAATGTCAAATTTGGACTCGTCGGACCATAGAATACTTTTCCACTTTGAAATAGTCCATTTTAAATGAGCCTTGGCCCACAGGACATGACGGCGCTTCTGGACCATGTTCACAAATGGCTTCCTTTTTGCATGATAGAGCTTTAGTTGGCATCTGCAGATGGCACGGCAGATTGTGTTTACCGACAGTGGTTTCTGGAAGTGTTCCTGGGCCCATTTAGTGATGTCATTCACACAATCATGCCGATGAGTGATGCAGTGTCGTCTGAGGGACCGAAGACCACGGGCATCCAATAAAGGTCTTCGGCCTTGTCCCTTACGCACAGAGATTTTTCCAGTTTCTCTGAATCTTTTGATGATGTTGTGCACTGTAGATGATGAGATTTGCAAGGGTTTGACGTTGAGGAACATTGTTTTTAAATTGTTCCACAATCTTTTTACGCACTCTTTCACAGATTGGAGAGCCTCTGCCCATCTTTACTTCTGAGAGACTCTACCTCTCTAAGACATCCCTTTTATAGCTAATCATGTTACAGACCTGATATAAATGAACTTAATTAGTTGCTAGATGTTCTCCCACCTGAATCCTTTCTAATTGTTTTGCTTTTTCAACCATTTGTTGCCCCCGTCCCAACTATTTTGAGGCCTGTAGCAGGCATCAAATTTGAAATGAGCTCATTTAGTGGATAAAAATGTAAAATTTCTCAGTTTAAACATTTGTTATGTTATCTATGTTCTATTGTGAATAAAATATTGGCTCATGTGATTTGAAAGTCTTATAGTTTTCATTTTATTCAAATTTAAAAAATGTCCCAACTATTCCGGAATTCGGGTTGTATATATTACAATTGTCTGTTTTTGCAATAACACCACACATTTGCAAAAATATAACTTCAATGCTACTAAAAGAAAAGATGTAGAGTTCGATTGTCAAATTATATGTAGAAAAGATAATTCATTTTAAATAAAAAATATATATAAAAAATGTGTATATAAAACCAACACTAATCAATAAGCAGAAATTAAGTTCCCTTTCGTTGTCACTCCGAGTTCCGTCGGATGACGACGAATGGGGGTTTCGCTTAGAAGCCAATCAACTTCAAGTACTTCAAAACGAGCCAATGGCAAAGAAATGCCATGGGTCTGCGGAATTTGCATAGCGTAACTCCGCCTCACCTCGTGAGTATATAAGGAGAACGCTGGCAGCAAACCGGCATGTTTTCGCTTTGGAGCCAAGTTAATCCTTCGTTCCACAGCCATCTCTGTACTGTCAGTTCTTCAGACGAGCGAGATTCTCTGGTGTTGGTGTGACGGCGATCTCCGGCGAGGACGCGCTTCCTGCTTTTCTGTCCGTGATTCGACAGCGAGTGTGTTTCTCCCCGGGCGCTTCAACACAGTCAGAGTTTCTTTTCTCACAAAAGAGCTTGCACGCGGCACGTCTTTTTAAAGATGCCTCGCCCGTGCACTTCTGGTTGCGGTAGACTCGTTGATGACTCTGATGGGCACGAGTGGTGCATAGTGTGTTTGGGCATTAATCACGCTAGAGCAGCACTCGTGGATGACTCATGTTCTCTCTGTGGGAACATGACCATCGCAGCATTACGATCAAGACTCGGTGATCTCGCAAGAGTGAGGGTCCCCTCATCCACACCCCGATCTACTGACTCTAGAAATAGAGCTAGTACTTCGGCTGGTGGCCAGGGTGATCTGAGGATGACGGTTTGGAACAAAGCGCCGACTATCAGTCCGTGCCCAGCCGCATCCTCTCCAGTGCTGCAACCCGTGAGTGTTCGGGGGATTCCGGCGGGATCATCTTCGGGTGTCCCGCAGGTTTCCTTTGACGCTCCAGAGGATGACGCGATGTCTATCGCAGCATCACAAGGTGGGTCTGAGTCTTCTGGAAGTGAAGACTCATCACAGCTGCCACCTTCGGGTGTGAATACAGTTGTGCTAGAGTCTGATCCAGAGATGACGGCCATGCTGTCTCGAGCCGCCGCGAGCATCGGGTTAGAGTGGAACCCTCCGCCCTGCCCCGAGCGCTCGCGGCTGGATGACTGGTATTTGGGTCAGGCTGCGGACCCCCGTCCGCGTCAGGCCCCGATACCTTTCTTCCCGGACGTGCATGATGAGATCTCGAAGTCCTGGAAGACTCCCATGTCTTCCCGTGACCGCTCGCTGATTTCATCCGCCTTTCCTCCCCTCGATGAGGCCGCTGCCCGTGGGTACACTGGGCTCCCCCCGGTTGAACGCTCTGTTGCGATGCAACTGTGTCCTCAGAGCGCTTCTTCTCGTGGTGAGCCTAAGCACCCATCCAAAGCCTGTATGTACTCGTCTGCGTTAGTGGCGAAGTCCTACAGAGCTGCGGGGCAGGCAGCCGCCTCTTTGCATGCCATGGCCATTCTGCAGGTCTACCAGGCCCAGATGCTCAGGGACATGCACGAGGGCAGGACAGACCCGGGGCTCTTCAATGAGCTGCGCGCCGCCACCGACCTTGCTCTCCGAGCGACGAAGGTGACCGCACGCTCCCTGGGTCTGGTGATGTCCACAGCCGTGGTCCAGGAGAGACACCTCTGGCTTAATCTTGCTGATGTGGAGGATGCCGAGCGGTCCCGGCTGCTCGACACCCCCATATCGCAAGATGGCCTTTTCGGCGGTGCAGTCGAGGATTTTGCCCAACAGTTCTCGACTGCCCAGAAACAGACTGAGGCTATTAAGCACATTCTGCCCCGACGGCCCGCTGCTGCCTCCACTCAGCCGACCGGGCAGAATACTCAGTCTGTTTCCCGCCGAGGGCGCCCTCCTACGGCTCCCACCCCTCCCGCCCGGCCCAAGCAGCAGCCTTCACCCGGGCCCGGTCGCGGAGGAGGCCGTAGGAAGGCGCCCCAGCCCTCTCCAGTCCCGCCCCCCGCTAAATGCCGGGTCAAGCGGCGCTCCTGAGACGGGCTGCTCAGGGATGATGTACACTTCTCAGGAGGTGGTAGCAGGACCACTCCTTCCCCCGGTGGAGGGCCGGGGGAGAATCTTGAGAGAAGTGACACATTCATCTCTGAGCACACAGAGTTCTCGGACGACACGGTGCGCCGCCCCCGGGCCGTGCACCCCTCGTCCTCCTCTGTCCCAGAGCCGGATGACAGTGCGCGCCGTCCACGGACCGTACCACTCTCATCCTCCTCTGTCGCCAGACCCCTGGCAGAGCAGACCCCCGTGGAACGTTCGTCCTTCCCTGGTCTGCTCTGTCAGGACGCGGTCTATGACTGTACCCCCACACCGGGCCGCTATGCCGTCCACGTCTGGGTCAGTCATACCGCCTCGCTGCCCCACCGACGGGAAGTCTGTGGTTCGCATGACCCCGCTGGTTCAGTCCTTGGGAGCTTGGCTAGAGCTTCCCAACCTGTCCCGCTGGGTCGCACGAACGATCAGGCTCGGCTACGCGATTCAGTTCGCGCGGTCTCCTCCCCGCTTCAGGGGAGTCCGCTCCACTATGGTCGGTGGCAATGCCCCTATCATGAGAGCGGAGGTTGCTACCCTGCTGGCGAAGGGTGCGATCGAGACTGTCCCTCCAGCCGAAATGAGGTCCGGGTTTTACAGCCCCTACTTCATTGTCCCGAAGAAAACCGGTGGGTTACGGCCAATCCTGGACCTGCGCGTATTGAACCGCTCCCTTCACAGGCTGCCGTTCAAGATGCTCACCGCCAAACGCGTTTTCGAATGTGTGCGGCACCAGGATTGGTTTGCAGCGATCGACCTGAAGGACGCCTACTTTCATGTCTCCATTCTCCCTCGACACAGACCGTTCCTACGGTTTGCTTTCGAGGGACAGGCATATCAGTACGCAGTTCTCCCATTCGGGCTAGCCCTGTCTCCTCGCGTCTTCACGAAGGTCGTCGAGGCAGCCCTTGTTCCCCTCCGGGAACACGGGGTTCGCATTCTGAACTATCTCGACGACTGGCTGATTCTAGCTCACTCTCGAGATCAGCTTTGCGAACACAGGGATTTGGTACTCCGCCATGTAGCCCGTTTGGGCCTTCGGGTCAACTGGGAGAAGAGCAAACTTTGCCCCGCGCAGAGGATCTCTTTTCTCGGTATGGAGATCGACTCGGTCGCCATGTCCGCGCAGCTTACGAGCGAGCGCGCGCAGTCACTGCTGACTTGCCTGAGACAGTTCGAGGGCAAGAGTGCGGTTCCACTGAAACTTTTTCAGAGGCTCCTGGGGCATATGGCATCTGCAGCCGCGGCAACGCCGCTCGGATTGCTTCATATGAGACCGCTTCAGCTTTGGCTTCGCGACCGAGTCCCGAGGTGGGCATGGCAACACGGCACCCTCCGAGTACCAGTTACTCCGACCTGCCGTCAGACCTTCACCCCGTGGGGGAACCTCAGCTTTCTACGGGCAGGAGTGCCTCTGGAACGAGCTTCCCGGCATGTTGTTGTAACGACAGATGCCTCCACCACGGGCTGGGGTGCCATGTGCAATGGACGTGCTGCCGCGGGCTCCTGGACAGGACCCCACCGCTTATGGCACATCAATTGCCTCGAGTTGCTGGCTGTACAGCTCGCCCTGCGCCGCTTCCGAGCCGTGCTCTCGGGCCAGCATGTACTAGTCCGATCAGACAATACCGCGACCGTAGCGTACATCAACCGTCAAGGTGGTCTGCGCTCCCGCCGTATGTCACAACTCGCCCGCCACCTCCTCTTATGGAGTCAGAAGCATCTGAGGTCGCTTCGAGCCATTTTCATCCCTGGAGCCCTGAACTGTGCAGCCGACGAGCTGTCACGGCTTCAGCCCCTCCCCGGAGATTGGCGACTCCATCCCCAGACGGTTCAGCTGATTTGGGACCAGTTCGGGGACGCACAGATGGATCTGTTTGCCTCTCACGACTCGACCCATTGCGCCCAGTATTATTCCCTGACCGAGGGCACGCTCGGCACGGATGCTCTGGCACACAGCTGGCCGCGGGGCCGCAAATATGCGTTTCCCCCAGTGAGCCTTCTTGCGCAACTCCTGCGCAAGGTCAGGGAGGACGTGGAGCAGGTCACTCTGGTCGCGCCGTACTGGCCCACCCGGACCTGGTTCTCCGAACTTGTACTCCTCGCGACAGCACCTCCTTGGCCCATACCTCTGAGGAAGGACCTACTTTCTCAGGGACGGGGCACCCTATGGCACCCTCGTCCCGATCTTTGGAACCTCCACGTATGGCTCCTGGACGGGACGAGGCAGGTTTGAGTACCCTGCCACCAGCGGTGGCGGCTACCATCACTTCCGCTAGAGCGTCGTCCACGAGACACCTCTATGCGTTGAAGTGGAACCTCTTCGTCAACTGGTGCTCTTCTCACCGAGAAGACCCCCGGAGATGTTCGATCAACGTCGTGCTTTCCTTCCTTCAAGAGGGGTTGGAGCGAAGGCTGTCTCCCTCCACCCTCAAGGTCTATGTCGCCGCTATTGCCGCACAGCATGATCTTATAGAAGGTAAGTCGGTGGGGAAGCATGACCTGATCGTCAGGTTCCTGAGAGGAGCGAGGAGACTGAATCCTCCTCGCCCTCCTCTCGTTCCCTCTTGGGACCTCGCAGTGGTCTTATCCGCCCTGCGTAGTGCTCCCTTTGAGCCTTTACAGTCAGTCGAGCTTAACTTCCTGTCAATGAAGACGGCGCTTCTGACTGCATTGGCCTCCATCAAGAGGGTAGGGGACCTGCACGCATTCTCCGTTGACGAAGCGTGCCTGGAATTCGGGCCGGCTTACTCTCACGTGATCCTGAGACCCCGGCCTGGATATGTGCCCAAGGTTCCTACCACTCCCTTCCGGGACCAGGTGGTGAACCTGCAAGCGCTGCCCCCGGAGGAGGCAGACCCAGCCTTGGCACTGCTCTGTCCAGTACGTGCTCTCCGCATCTATGTAGACAGAACGCAGTGTTTCAGGACCTCAGACCAGCTCTTTGTCTGCTATGGTGGGAAGCTGAAGGGAAGGCTCTCTCCAAGCAAAGGTTGTCTCACTGGATAGTGGACGCCATTGCTTTGGCATACCAGCAGCAAGGTCGACCGTGCCCCCTTGGTGTGACTGCCCACTCCACCCGGAGTGTGGCATCCTCTTGGGCTCTAGCGCATGGCGCCTCGCTAACAGACATCTGCAGAGCTGCAGGCTGGGCGACACCTAACACATTCGCCAGATTCTACAATCTCCGAGTGGAGCCAGTGTCCTCTCATGTACTCGCTTCAACCAGCTAGTACCGGACCCGCTCAGGTGTCTTCGCTTGCTCGCCACTCCACTCCACGGACTGGATACGTGCGATATTCTCCTCAGGTGAGCTTCTCCGAAAGCCCTGAGTTCCTCCAGCACTCCTGACGTCGGCGCCAGTGTCTCTTGCCTGCGCGTCGGCTAGGTGCCTCCCGTGTGCATGGTACCTCCCTGAGCTACCCCCACATGTGTATTCCCACTGTAAGCCTCTCTGAGCATGTGTCTTTCCCTTGGCAAGCCACCTTGCCACCCCTGGGGTTGAAATATTCCACCTGCGGCTGGACACCCCAGTGATTCCCCATATGCATCCCTCGGGTCATATGTGTATCTTTAAGTCCCCCCCTCTGGGTTGGCAGTAATTGCATACTTCCCTAAAAGATCTGGGATATGCTCCCCAGTGTACCTTGGTATTCCTGTGTTAAATAGGAGTCCTTCGTCCGTGCTAGTCTCACGACAGGGATCTCAGATTTACGCAGGGCACTGGAAGACAGCTGAGAAGGTGGCGTGATTAGACTGGTATCCCCATTCGTCGTCATCCGACGGAACTCGGAGTGACAACGAAAGGGAACGTCTCGGTTACGGATGTAACCCTCGTTCCCTGAGTAGGGAACGGAGACGTTCCGTCTTCCTGCCACTTTCCGCTGTACCGCGGGGATCGCCTGAACTCAGGTTGGCTCCTCAGCGAAGAAACATGCCGGTTTGCTGCCAGCGTTCTCCTTATATACTCACGAGGTGAGGCGGAGTTACGCTATGCAAATTCCGCAGACCCATGGCATTTCTTTGCCATTGGCTCGTTTTGAAGTACTTGAAGTTGATTGGCTTCTAAGCGAAACCCCCATTCGTCGTCATCCGACGGAACGTCTCCGTTCCCTACTCAGGGAACGAGGGTTACATCCGTAACCGAGACGTTGTGTGTGCACCTGGATTTGTGTTTGTGTGGCTGTTAGGTCTCACCCCTTTATATGCATTTGTGGCTGTTCTACAAATGCACTCGCACACGTGTGTGTGTGTGTGTGTGTGTGTGTGTGTGTGTGTGTGTGTGAAAAAGCATTTGTGACTCAAGGCTTTCCTTCCTGTATGAAAATGTTCTGATTTCTGGATTTATTGATTTAAAAAAAATAATAAAAAATTAGGCATAAGTTCTGCTTTTCATGAAGTCAAATTCAAAAGGTTTCACTATATTAATGCCATTTTAATTGTGAGGAGGGTAAGCAACTGAGACAGGGTTTCCTTTTTCAGACTTGCTACATTATCTCTCACCTGCAAATCTGTCGATTAATGTTTCAAGGTTCCACTTCTGAAGCTTTTCCCTTACATATCAATCCATAGCATCCTGTGTAAAAAACATACAAAAATAAAGCCTAATTGTCACCAACCTACTATAAATTCACTGTAAAATCACAGGAGCTGTAATTTTACAGTATGAGCTTCTGCAATGGCCATGTATTGTGGTAAATGACTGTTATGTGGGTGGCGGATGAACCCAAGTGCAGACAGTATGCAATCAACAACGTTTATTTAACAGACAGAAAACAGGGAAAACAAAGCCCACGAGGAGGCAAAACAAGACAGAACTATGGTGACTAACTAGACAACGACACTGACAAAATTCTAGAAAACAAACAACACATCGAGAGAAACTAACAAAGACTAGACTTTCAAAATGACTTTCAATGACAAGACTTTCACAGGGTACTCACAAGTAACATGGCAATGAACCGACAAGAGACAGTGAAACACAAGGGGATAAAATAGGGAGACTAATCATGACATGACAGGTGACACAGATAAAGCAATAATGACTAAATCAGGAAAACAAGGGGGCGGGGTAAAGAGACGAGACAACGCAAGCACATGGCACAAACAAATGGCCATGTGCTGCACATGAAACATGGGTCTGCCATGATCCTGCCACAAGACCAGTGAAATCAAAGACAAGATGGCAGAATCATGACAAATGACCTCCATTTCAAATGTCCTTTTTCTGCTATGTGTCATTTAATAAGTAATAAGTAAAGTTGGACCAGGCTTCCGCTGGGTCTTGAAGCCGAGCGCGTCGGTTAATATCTGAAAATATAAATAACTTTTCCAAAAAGTATTGGAAAGACCATAGAAAGTTAGGAAGAGTATCACAACCGAGTAGTACTAAGAAATTGGCTGGCTATATGGCGATATTGGTGTCGTTAGTCGCAGATAGCGGACAAAAAGCAGTCATAGGCTACAGGGGAGATATAAACATGGAAATAATTGGCTGGACATTTAGAACGGAAAACAGCAATAATACTGTAAGAGCTTAAAGTCACGTTATAACGAAAAAAATAATAACGTAGGCTACAATATGCATATAGTGTAATATTAACTCACCCGTGTATCTTCTGTCAGCTGTGGTGGTCAACCTTTGGAATTTGAATTGTAACCTAAAGGGCTGCGTTGTTATAGAAACAACCCAATAAATGTTCAGAATAACCCAACAGAACGACCCAATATATTTAACCCAGCTATTGGGTACACAAAATAACCCGACATTTTTCAGAGTGCTTCCTGGCTGATGTTTTGGTCACTTTTGAATGCTGGTGGTGCTTTCACTCTAGTGGTAGCATGAGACACAGAGTCTACAACTCACACAAGTGGCTCAGGTAGTGCAGCTCATCCAGGATGGCACATCAATGCGAGCTGTGGCAAGAAGGTTTGCTGTGTGTGTCAGCGTAGTGACCAGAGCATGGAGGCGCTATACCAGGAGACAGGCCAGTACATCAGGAGATGTGGAGGAGGCCGTAGGAGGGCAACAACCCAGCAGCAACCCCGCTACCTCCGCATTTGTGCAAGGAGGAGCAAGAGGAGCACTGCCAGAGCCCTGCAGAATGACCTCCAGCAGGCCACAAATGTCAGAAACAGACTCCATGAGGGTGGTATGAGGGCCCGAGATCCACAGGTGGAGGTTGTGCTTACAGCCCAACACCATGCAGGACGTTTGGCATTTGCCAGAGAACACCAAGAATGGCAAATCTAAAACCAACAAATAAACATTTTTGACACAAACTATTGAATTGCACAAATCCCTGATGAATTCTACAGATCATGACATTGTTTAGTTAATATGGTATTACTTTACAATAAGGTTTCACTTGTTAACATTAGTTAACTACATTAGTTAACATCAACTCATAAAGAAAAATATTTCTACAGCATTTATTAATCTAAGCGAATGTTAATCTCAACATTTCAATTTTGAAGATCAAAAGTTGCATGTTAACTTTAGTTAATTAACTGTTAACTAACATAAACAAGAACATTTTCGTTATCTAACATTAATAAATAATATTATATAGGCTAATGTTAGTCAGTGCATTAATGTTAACAAATTAGACCTTATTGTTAAAGGAGAACTCCGGCGCAATATGAACCTTTGGTCTAATTACACATTGTTACCTAGTCAACCGTTATCTGAGATTTGTTTTCATGATTATCGAATGTAAATAGTTTTATCTCTAAAAACAGTTTAGCCTATAAAGCTAGTATAACGCTAGTATATTGGGCATTGAGTAATGACAAATAAAAATCGCTTGTTAATACCACTAACAAGGCTCAAAATAGCCCCACACTAACACGGTAGCATAATGAGGGTCCCTACCTTCAAACCGAAGCATTGAGAACTTTGTCAGTGTCCAGACAGTTAAATAAGAAGATATGTTATACATACAGTCAACTTCGCGTATACAGGCAGAAGCCATCTTTGAAAAACAGTCTCTACCAGTTGATCTACGAACGCCGATCCAAGCCTGCTGTTCGCGCTCACCTTATCACAACTTATAGCTCGTTCACATCTCATCAGCGCACTTGGATCGGCGTTCGTAGATCAACTGGTAGAGACTGTTTTTCAAAGATGGCTTCTGCCTGTATACGCGAAGTTGACTGTATAAAATATCTTCTTATTAAACTGTCTGGACACTGACAAAGTTCTCAATGCTTCGGTTTGAAGGTAGGGACCCTCATTATGCTACCGTGTTAGTGTGGGGCTATTTTGAGCCTTGTTAGTGGTATTAACAAGCGATTTTTATTTGTCATTACTCAATGCCCAATATACTAGCGTTATACTAGCTTTATAGGCTAAACTGTTTTTAGAGATAAAACTATTTACATTCGATAATCATGAAAACAAATCTCAGATAACGGTTGACTAGGTAACAATGTGTAATTAGACCAAAGGTTCATTTTGCGCCAGAGTTCTCCTTTAAATGTGTCTGATAATTTTCATATATTATCAGATGGTAACTTGTGGTCTGCAGGTGGGGAGAATATTTTAATAAATAATGATATTATTAGTAGGGTTATGGTCCTAAAACTTGTACGCACAGTACAAACTATAATCTGTGCCTAATATAATAGTCAACATTTGTCTATTTTAACTAATAAAATCAGCTTAAATATTATATTAAACATGGTGTCTTTCTATAGTGTTTAATCTCTTTTTTGAACTTTACTAGTTCTACCAGAAAGACTCGGGAGATAAATTGTATGGCTATATACATTTATTGACAGCTCAGCAAGCATAAATTTATGAGTTCTTTGGCGTAGGCCCCGTCCTTAGCGAGCAAAGCGAGGTTAGCCGAATCTGCATGTCCCGCCTGAGATGAAGGCGGGGGCGCAGCCGACCCCCCGGAGGTAAGGAAGGGACCATCCTGGTGGTGGTTGGGGAGGATGGAGGTGAATGGCAGCGTCAGCATCTGCGAACTCAGACAAGTGTAAGTACCAATCTTATATAATGTGACTGTTAACACCTGATTGGATAGGGATGAGGTAATACATGGCGCGCTGATTGAGTCTTCCTGACAGAACTTAAGCTAAAGCTTCCATTGCTGTCAGGGTTGTGCCCTGCATGGCAGCTTTGTCTCTTGTATCTTTGTTTAAGGTTTCCATGTTTGTTTTGTGCTGAGCACATGGCTTTGTCTTAAGTTGGCCATGGCCTCCCCTCGTCTTGCCTCCTAGTTTCCCCTTACCACGCACGTCCTTGGGTGCTTCTCATTTCTTATTTGTGCATCCTCGTTTCCTTTCCTCGCTTCCTTTCCTCGCGTCTCAGCTCCACCCCCTGTAGGACGCGAGGGAAGGCTGCAAGGGAAAAAAAATGACGACGGAGGAATTGAATGAAAGCTTTTTTATACATTGGAATACTTGATCACTCGAGCGTCACTTCACTGCGTCATCAGCAGTGCTCAAAGAAGCTGCCCTTATGTTGTTAAAGTTTGTTTATTTAAGAAATTTATAATAAATAATAATAAAGCAAGATACCTTGTTGAAATATGTGAGTTGTGTGGTTTATGTAAACTACAAAAGTAAAGTATAAATTCAAATGATTGTGACAGATGTGAAGGGGGAGGAGAATTGATACGTGCGTCATGTTTAGTCGATCAAACTCTTCCGCAAAGGGTACACCTGTGTATCCTCGCTCATAGCTCCTCTGGAAGCCTCCTCACTCCTCGATCCTCGCCTCCTCGCGGTGCAATTAGAGAATTGAGATGTCCTTCAAGATGGCTGAGCTCGATTGGTTTCCGGGTCATAGGATGGAGGACGGAGGAGCGAGGAGACGAGGAGGGATATTGAGAAGCACCCCTTGTCTAGTCCTCCTTCACTAATTGTGTAAAGGGGCTCCACTCCCTTTATATTTTGCTTGCTTGCTGCTTTGTCTTTGCTGGATCGTTGTTTTGTGTTCATATCCAAGACCTTTCTCAAGTATCATGTGTCATGTCATATCCAGGTGCGATTGTCCAAAGCGCTCTCTGAAGCTTCTTGTATCCTTGCAGTTTTTGCTTTGGTGTTATCTTTGACTTCCCTTTATTTAGCCTACTATACTTTAGTTTTCTTGCTTTACTTGAGCTATTCTAGTTAAGTTGGCTTGAGAAAGCCAAATTACTGAAATCCTATTTAAAGGGTCATGAAACCCCAAACCAAATTTTCTGAGATTTTTACAGAGGTAGGTGTGTTGAACACCATTGAAGACAACGTTAGCATCAGTTAGATTTAATAGTAGGCTTTTTTCGTCTTCCGGGTTTAAAATCTTCTTTGACGTGGCAGTGCACTGTGAGTGCGTTGATGACTCATCGGTGTCTCATAATTATTAATGAGACTGAGTTTTCATATCCTATGAGAAGACACTGTCTCTTAATTATTCATGACACCACGTGGATCTTTCCAATGACAGACATGTCAAACTGAGATATCGCGTAGTAGATGAGAGAGGCAATCATGGGACGCACGCAAGTGTTTGTTTTCGTGTTGGAAAAGTCCAATTGGGTTGAATATGTTTCCCCGCGATGCTGCCCGGGCTAGACTCTGGCTCCGGGCGGTTGGTTTTCCATCAACCACGGACACATCTAAACGTGTGTGCCGCAAACATTTTTCTCAAGAGAGCTTCGAGAATTGTGGACTTCGCCTTGTTGACAACCAATGCAGGTTGCGTCTTGCGAGTGATGCGGTACCAAGTCCCCAGGACTTTTCTATCCCTTCAGAGGTGTGTGTGTGTGTGTGTGTGTGTGTGTGTGTGTGTGTGTGTGTGTGTGTGTGTGTGTGTGTGTCTAAAATGAGAAGTCATCCACCTCCACAGAGCCATCTTTATTATGGGGGTTCAGGGGGCGCGTAGATCTAGGCTATGCACGGAACGTTTTTTTTTTAAGCGGGAAATTTATAATGTTCAAATATATGTATTTATAATGTCTATAACCAACTATATATTTTATAATGACATTATAATTATACATGTAGCCTACATTAATATGTTCTCAATAGAATTACGATTAC
Organism: Rhinichthys klamathensis goyatoka; assembly: GCF_029890125.1. NCBI lineage: Eukaryota > Metazoa > Chordata > Actinopteri > Cypriniformes > Leuciscidae > Rhinichthys > Rhinichthys klamathensis. Next base: position 1,109,494 of record NW_026606612.1, read on the forward strand.
TGTAGGCTAATATAGCAGGGACTTCAGTTACTTTTGAAAGGACAATAATAAAGTGTCGTATTTCATAAGACTTTAACTTTGCCAGCTATAAAAAAAAATCTAGCATTTCCTCACGTTTTACCACTGCTTTTAGTGACAGTCGATATGCATGGGATACTGGCGATGACAGTGATGGCCATACCACACCACTTCTCACAGCCATCCACGCCCATTTAAGTTGCATTTTTCAAAAAGATTTGAGCTAGACTTGAGCTGAAAGAGGGGGGTTTCATGACCCTTTAAAATTATTCTTCTTCTTTTTTTTCTGACCCTAAATTTCTGACTCTAACTCCTCCAAGAGCTTTAACTTTACATACTCCAAACTTCAGACCTTCCATATTTGGTCCTGAATCAGACCCAGGTCTGATTTTTTTTTCAATGCGGCCGCAGTGTGAACAACCAAGGCGGATTTGATGCGACTTTTACGCCAATCTACATCGACATTTGTCATAAATTATGCGCCGGCGAGTTAGCCCTAGACACAGACAGTAAAATTAAAAACTTAACTAGGCCTACAAAATGGAGAACAGTGATGGAGCAAGTCAATGGAGGGAGAGTGAGTTGTTAGACCTAATTAGAATATGGGGAGATACCGTAAAACTTCAAATAATAGCCGAGTCCCAAATAGACGCCTGTCTCTTTTACACGCCTGGTGTGGCTGCAAGTTTGGGTAAATAAAGGCCGGTCTCAAAAAGAGGTCGGGTCTGTTTTTTAGTTTCGGGTTGTATTTAATCTTATAAAACCCGTCAGATCGTCCGCTTTTTGGCGGCCGGCAAAGCAAATTTTTGTCCCGCCAAAGCCTTTTTTGATCGGTGTGTGATGTAGAATAGAGACTGCTGCGCTTGACAGGGCGTAACCTACAGTGTTGTGCAAGTTACTTCCAAACTGTAATACATTATAGATTACTTGTTACTGTTACTTAAAAGTAATTCATTACCTTACAATATTACTGTCTCAGAATTGTAATGCGTTACATTACTCCTGTATTACTTTTGAGTTACTTTCACCAAAATAACTACAGATGTAGTTATAATATAAAAAATAAAAAGACAAAATGTACTACAGAGCATTTTACATCCAGTAGAAGGCAATATGATGTAGCATAATGATTGTGGGCTATCCAGGCTACTAACAATATAGCATATAATTGGCAAAGTGAAGGCTCAAGAGAAGAAAGAGAGGATGACAGACAGAATCACAAACGATCCAAGTCTGTTAAAAGTATGGTAGAGGTAAAGTGATTATCTGGCAATAGCTTTGGTCTATTCATATTAGACACAACAGAACTGTATGTAAACTTTAATGCCATGACAAGAAGTCACAAGATGCACATTTGTTCTTTTATTGTTGCCATTAATTTATTCTCTTTGAATTCAAGAGGTTCACAACACAAAACTGTCAAGCACAAAGTGAGCATGATGAACATAGCTTATGCTTTCTCTGGAAGTATAAAGTGCAATTGGAGGACCAACCCTCAGCCTCAGTCATTTTAGTCCATGAAAATGAACAAATGAATAGAGACCCTTAGGCCTATATGCCTCTAAAAAGGCTCAAACAAAACAGGCTTCCAAATAAAGGAAGGTTCAAATAAATCCACTTAGGCAACAACAACAAGACAGATTGCAATTGTCTCTATGAAACTAAAGGACTAGACAATTTTCGAGAATACAAAAATGAAATTAAAGTACTTGGACCTAACAGGAAATATGGCTCAGTCATTTAAGTCAAATTCAAAAAAGTTCAGTAATAAGGGAAGTCATATGAGAAATAAATGGAAATAAAAACTTTTGGAAATACAAAACTGAAATGAAGGTGTTTGGGCCCACAAGCCCTGACAGCAAATATGGTTGAAAATCTTCAAAACTTAAGTAATGGTCAGATATTGCCAACAGGAAAATTGGATTTAAAAAGTTCTGTTTCCTGCCAAATATAAAACAGAGGTGGTGTGCAGCTAAACATGGTAAAATTCAAGTAAAGGGAAATTGAAGCTGTGCTTGCTTACGACTATGGTGGGCCTATTCCATTTGACTGAAATATCTGTTGTACCGCATCAGAATAAGGCGCTGAAAGCGTCCATCACCAAGACGGTTGCGTTTTGGGGTGAGTACCAGACTCCCAAGACTGAAAAGTCTTTCGACTGGTGCACTGGATGGTGTTGGTGCATTATAACGTAGTGCAATTTTTTTAATTCTTGGAAACTGATGCAGGCTTTCCATCACTGGATCAGAATTGAAATAAGAGGTAACCTCTGTTTCCACTGACATAGGTGCATCAGCCATGGCATTGGGCTTTTCATCAAATGAAAAGAAGTCATCCTCACAGGAGGTGACTGCAGCAGGTTGAGGAGCATCACTCATTGGGGTGGCAGGCTCTTCTACTGTTAGGGTGCGGGACTCAGTGGTGAGAAGGTACTTGAGGTGATCTCTTCTGGTTTCCTCTTTTACCCAGCGCAGTTTAAATTTGGGTAGTGAGAGGCCGTGTGTCCACCAAAGCGTTTTTACTCGCGCCTGGCGTACGTTTTCAATTGTTTTCAATGGGAGCGCCGCGTTTTTTAAACGCCATGAGCGCAACGAGGCGCTGAGCGTGTATTTAATGCTCAAGCGCTGAGCGTTCGGCTTTTTTTACTTGTGAAGCGCTGAGCGCCCGGCGTTTTTACTGGTCGCCGAGAGTTGAAAAATGTTCAACTTTTGGATAAAACGCAGCGCTCATCACTGTCACTTTTCACCAACCGTCCAATCACAGTGGAGGAGGGGCGGGACTAATATCACACCAAACAACTGTCACAACATTCTTTCTGTACAACGACATCAACCAGCAGAGCAAACCGAACAAAATGGATGAAAAATATTTTTTTAGTATGAAACAAATTACCTGCGAAATCAGTTACAAGTAAACTGTGCTGCGGATATTCTGTATCATAGCAACGAAACGTCTCAACGGAAAAACTGCTGCGCTTCCAAAACGCTCTCAAGCGCCCACAGCTAGGCGTTTTCAGCAGAGCGTCTAGCGTTTTCAGCTGGCTATAAACGTTTTGGTGGACACACGGCCTAAGTGAGACGGCAGCCAGTAGGGCATCCTTGAAGTCAATTGTTGTGGCAAAGCCAGTTTTAATTGCTCCCACAATTATTTCAGCCAACCCAGTGATCATTTGTGAAAGGTCATTTTGCATTGCTAAAGTTTTGGCCATTAAAACTTCAAGTGTTGGTTGAAGTGTCCCATAAAAACAAGTTTCCTCACCCTGTAGGATGTCCAGTGCAGCACTGAAAGGCTTCATAATGGAGCAGTATTCCTTCAGAAACTGGTATTCCCTGTCATTCATGCATTTAATCTGAACCTGTGTGCATAGATTGTTAATGTCAGTTAGTGGCATTTCTATGATCCGAACATAGGCGTCATAAAATGAGTTCCACCGGGTGACTGAGGGCACAATCAACTTCCTTTTACTGATCTCTTCTAGGCACTCAGATGCAACTGTGGACCGGCTAGCTTTGGTCCATAGTGCTGAACACTTAGCTGTGGAACTGCGGTAAACAGCCCTGGATTCTGGGTTTGATACCAACCATTTATGAATCTCATTGTTGGCAATGAGGTTGAGCGTGTGAGCTGCACATCTGTGATGTGCAGGCAACACACACAGCCCTTGCTGTGCATCCTCATCGTCTCCTTCAGTGAGAACGCTTTGGAGGTCGGTGAAGGTCACTTTCCCATCATCCTCCTCCACCTCCCCTTCTTCGTCCTCCTCAGTTTCGACTTGTTGGTATTCCTTAAAAGCTTTGACAAAGTTGCTGCCATTGTCTGTCACACATGCAGTCACTTTTTCAGTAGTTAATCCATACTGGGAAAAAATATCCTCAAGTTCAGATGCAATTGCGTCATAAGTGTGTCTACCTCTGAACCTACGGCAAGCGATTGCAGCCTTCTGCCGTTGCAACGTCTCCGAATCGATCCAATGGACCGTCACCCCCCAAAAACTCCTGTTGTAGGCAGTCCATATGTCTGCAGTTGTTGACACGTACTGCTGCTCATCAATTGTTTTTTTTAGCTCTTTTTCCATAGCAGTATAGGTCCTATCCAGTTCTTTGGTGAACGTTGTTCTGCATGGCAGTACATGCTGAAAAATAAGTAACATAAATAGATATTAAAGCTCCAGTTCATGATCATGCTATGCTAAATCACACGATTGCAAATTCATTGTCTGTTCCAAGAATCAATGTTCCATTGTCAGATACATTCACATTATGCTGCTATATACTGTACACTGAAAAATGATTACTTGAATTAACTTTTTTTTTTAGGTAAGTGGTTGCAATCAATTTATTTTAGCTACATTTAAAGTTTAGGTCAATACATTCAGTTTAGGTCTGTGGATGGCTAGCCTAGAACATTTTGACTACACAGATGAAACTTGAAAAATTAGAATGTAGTGCAAAAGTTATCATTTTCATGATTATGGCTTACAGCTTATGAAATCCCCAAATTCTAAATCTAATTTTTTTGTTTTTTTAATATGTCATGAAAAAAAAAAAAAAATTTGAATTACTGATTTTTTTTTTTTTTTTTTTTTTTTTACCTTTATTTAACCAGGAAGTCCCTTGAGACTGAAATCTCTTTTCCGAGGGAGACCTGGCCAAGACGGCACACCAGTTACAATTTAAATACAAATACAACATAGTCAAAAACAATCAAACAAGCATCTCACATAAAAGAAAAGAACAGGTCACATATGGCAGTTACACTTTTGAATTATATGGCATTTTAACATGGCCTTAAATTCATTTAATGGGACTAGATCATTTAGATATAGCAAATTTTGCAAATTATTCCAGGACCGTGGTGCACAGTTAGAGAAGGCTTTTTTTCCCAGCTCAGTAAAAACCCTTGGAACCTGGTAAGAGAGCGATCTGGTGGAACGGAACTGCTGGAATTCTTTTTAAAGAGATTACATAAATATGCCGGCAATTTACCCAACATGGCTTTGTATAGAAAAATATGCAAATGAAGTTGTCTACGTAGACTTAGTGAAGTCCAGCCTACCAGTTCATACAGCGTACAATGATGAGTACGGGAACCAGAGTTAGTTAAAAAGCGTAAAGCACTATGATACACAGAATCTAAAAGGTGGAGAGTACTAGAAGCAGCATGCATGTAGACGACATCACATAGTCCAAAACACTTAAAAAAGTGGCCTGCACAAGTTTTTTTCTAGCTAACATGTTAAAACAAGCCTTATTCCTAAAGTAAAACCCCAGCCTTAGTTTCAGCTTTTTTACAAGCTTTTCAACATGAACTTTAAAAAAAAGTTTGTTGTCCAGCCAAAAACCTAAATACTTATATGATGAAACATTTTCAATTAAGTCTCCATTTAATGTGTTAATAGTTGTTTTATCTGGGGATTGGGAACGAGCCCTAGAAAACATCATAGATTTGGTTTTCTTAGTATTTAGCACTAGCTTGAGACCATGCAGTGAGATTTGAAGCTGTTTGAAGGCTAACTGAAGGTAGTTTATGGCTTGGTTCAATGAAGGGGCAACTGAATATATCACTGTATCATCTGCGTAAAGGTGTAGTTTAGCATTTTGCACACACTTTCCAATATTATTTATGAATATAGAAAATAAAATAGGGGCTAAAATCGAACATTGAGGAACACCCTTGGTAATCTCTATAAAGTCTGATTTAAGACCATATATAGAAACACATTGCGTTCGTTCTGTAAGATAGTTTTTGAACCAATTAATAGCTGTGTTTCCTATTCCAATGTTCCTTAATCTATTTAGCAATAGCTCATGATCAACAGAGTCAAATGCTTTGGACAGATCCACAAATAAGGCAGCGCAATGTTGCTTTTTGTCCAAGGCATTTATAATGTCATTTAATAGTGTGGCACAATGGATATATAGATAACAGACAGTTAGCAGACTACGCCACGATGGGACTTGCACCCAAAGAATTAGCCATTTTGTTTATTCTAACAAGGCACTCAAGTTCGTGATTGATTAGCCAGAGACTGTGGTCCAGTACAAAAACACTTTTATTGCTTTCTATAAAAAAAATAAAAAAATCAACAGCACGCACAATAATGAGCTCCACAATAAAAAAAACACTTGGATTTCCCAACACACACAAGGGAGGTTTCACAGCAAACAAAAAGAAAAACACTACATCAAGCAATAAGACACGCACCAACTTCACTCCTACACACACACACCCACACACAAAGTCGTGCTAAAGCTCGCCAGTGGGAGACTAGTAACTCCAGCAATGAGCATCCATGGGAAACACCCCAATCACACGTGTCGGGTTCACACCCACCTCAAGGAATTTAACCACACTGGTGAACACACAACCACTGCATACATCAAGGGACCCACCACCGCATGGGCACTGTTCCCACTGGCCGCTCTCAGCACCTAGACAAAAAGGAAGACACATAAGAGTTACACAGATCACAATGAACGGGTCCAGTAGATGTTGAAGATTTTATTATTTAGGAAATAAGTAATTTAGCTATATATTAGGAGACTATTATTTTCCTCTGTGTGGATGTGTGACTCTGTGATTGACTTTGGAAGCCTGCCAGAAAGCTGAGACAACAGAGAGTGCTATTTCAGTATGTCACATGGTACAAAAGTATTTCTCAAAATATCTATAGAAAGTATTACCATTTTTGGAAAGGATGAAGGTATATATTGTAAAGCCAGCCACTGGACTGGAGTGCTTTTTCTGCAGAGCGCTCGGCTTTGTTTGTGAATAAAGTCTAATATTTCTGGCATCAAAGATCTCTGAGAAATCATTTTAAAAAAGACTGAAACCACTTCAGATGGCGACCCCGGCAGGACACCTTCAGGAGCTGATGACGAACTGCGGCGAGCTTGACTGACGGACAATGCAAACTAAAAATTGGCCAAGGTAAGCAGTTTTTGCTTAAAGTTTGTATGGTTCGGCAGACATTTGCTCGTTGCGGTGAGACATTTAAAATAAGCTTCTTTAAATTCAAAGAACTAAGAAAAAATTTGAAAAGGGGTCTCTGATTCCAGAAATGATTGCATGCATTATGATTTCTAATATGAAGGCCTTGAAAATGTCACGTTATTTGTAAAAAGCGCGGCGGAGCTCCGGTAGTGTTTGCTAGTGCTCATATAATCCTGTGAGGATTGTATGATCACTGGTGGTGCTAATTTAGCGCAAAGGTTTTGTCGTACGTACGCAAGGATTTGCTGATATAGGATATCAGTGGTTTATCTGTGTTTACTTTGAGTATAGCATGCGCACAGATGTTTAGCTTCCGGTTACCGTTTTGTTAAAGATTTAACAAAAGACTGCTCAGGGAAGCTATGTTTAGCTTAACAGTTACCGCCTCGATTAGCGAGGGACTGCTCGGGTTAAGTTAAATCCTATGGAATAGGGGAGTTAGAAGTTTTTAGCCTGCGGTTACCGCTGTTCATGGTGATCAGGTCTGCTCAGGTAGGCTAAGATTTATATAGTTATTTTTCACTGTGTTAGTTAGTGTATCAGTGAAGTATTGATTATAAAGACAGTGAGAAAAACTGTGAGTAGAATATAGCTTTTATGTGTGTGCGTGTGTGTGGATGTCAGAGCTCTGGGTGTCAGTGGTTAAAAATAAGCTCTGCTCCTTGTGAACTTTGATCCCTTGCTGACCGTCACAGACTGTAGTCTGGTGGTGAGGTGAAAATTGTTCACTGGAGAAGAGATAAGGAGTGTATGTATGAGTCCTGTGGATAAAGTGATAAGCCACAGGAACAAGAATGAAAGAATAAAAATTGTCCCCATTCAATAATAAAGGACTTTTTTGAATGATTTGAATGTTGCAATACTGTGAATGTGAGAAACAAATTTAGAAAACTAGCTTTGCAAAATAGAATAATATATTAAAGAATTTGAGATATCCAGACGACTGGTGCTAAAATAATTCTTTTATTTGCTTATGCAAAATATAAAGACAATAGTAGGAAAATACTAAAATCTAAAAATAAAAAGTTGCTTTTATTGATGATTAGCAATATTTAAGTTTAAAGTAATTAAAGAAATAGAGAAAAGCTTTATATGAGAAAACATTCAAATGCAAGCTATAGGAAAAGATAAAGGAAAATTTTATTAAATAATACCTTTGCATAATAATATATGAAACTAGAAATACAAAGACTGTTTTAAGCTAAGGGTAATTACGTTGTAAAATAATAATTGATTAGAGGAGAATTATGGCCTCGCCAGTAGAAATGCTGGGGTTAAAATACCCATTGTGTAAGGAATTAATTGATAAAATGTCAAATAAATGGCAGAAGAGAACTCAAGATATGATAACAAAATGGCCTAAGGAAGGCACATTTGATGTATCACTATGCGAAGAAATGGAAACTTTGATAAAAAATTACAGAATTAAGAATAAGACTCTAAAGAAAAAACTAGAGAAGAAAAACGAGAAAAAGAACAGGCAGTGCTGGCATTGTTCAAACAAGAGGGAGAAGAATTATTGAAAAATATTAAGCTGGCAAGGAAAATAATTAAAGAGACAGACAAAGAAACAAAGAAAAAAGAGGAAATCTTTGCCAAACCTTCAGAAATACTAGAAGGTCAGTTTCCAATGCTAAAAGGACTAGTAGAAGTCATAGGAGAAATGAAAATGGAAGGACAAGTGGAATTGGACAAAGAAAAACAAATAGGACCAGATGTAAGACAAAAAATAACTCGAAACAAAGCATCTAAGAAAAGCTTGCCCTTAGACTGCTATAAACAAGCACGGACAGCATTAGAAAAAATGAAAACACAATATGGGGAAAAACAAGTAGACCGAGAAGAAGAGAATATTGAAGTAGAAAAAATTGAGGAAGAAATAGACAAAAAAATTGAAGAAACAGAACAGTTAGTCCGAAAAAGAAGGAGTCTATTGGAGAACATAGATATGGGATGTGAACAGGAGTTCTCATTTGATGAGGAAGGTTGGGCACAAGGAAGAGAAAGAGGAAGACTTAGATCCCGGGCAAAACAACTCCCGATTCTAATTAAGGGTACAGAGGGTCAATATGTGCCCTGGGCCTCACAGGACCTTGAGGGCTTAGTCACTCGCCTTCCAAACATTCATGAGGGAGCTGGGAAGTGGATCAAAGTGTTTGAAGAAGAAACAATGGGCAAACTGTTGTCTGTGGGGGACATTAAAGCACTTCTGGTAAAAATCATAGGTGGATCAAAAATGGAAGAAATCCTCCAAGCGTCTGATTTAGACAGAGCTGTTGACTCTTATTACATGGATGGAACTGTTTTTGATGCATACCGTCCAGCAGTATGGCAGGCACTGCGTGATGAGTATCCAACCAGAATAGACCCTAAGGCATTAACCCTTTGACACGTACGATCACACCGGTGTGATCAGTCTTGGCTGGTCCCTGGAGCGTACGATCACACCAGTGTGATTAGAACGTTCAGTGAATCACGTGATCAACTGCTAAATTCAAAATTTCAAACTTTAGCTTTTACTGCTTTCCCGCTTTGACTGGCACTGAGCCAGAGACGGACGTGCACAGCTCTCATCATTATCACAACTGTTCAGTGTATTTTAATGTTTATTTTAGGTTTCATTCACTTTAAATTACATTACACAATAACAAATATATAGTTTATTATTGCACAATAATATTTATAACAGCAAAATAACCTTTTAAACATGATGTAATATTAATATTTATTCGAGTCAAACACACCTTGTAGAGAAAACGGCCGTTTCACACAGCAAGCGTCAGCGACGCGTGAGCAGCGCGTATTTTTTTCGGCGTGCGTGCATGTTAATCAATGAGTGGATTCACACCAGGAGATTCATATTTATTGCATGCTTGTAAATAATTCTAGATGCTTCAGAATACAATTAAAAACTAAAATATAGCCTAAAGTTACTCACCGATTGTCACTCGGCTGTTGTAAGGGAGATGCAAAGAACCATGTGCAAGAGAAATTCAAAGCAGTGGGGGGAAAACATAAACAAAACAATATCAACCATAGTTGGTACACGCTAACAATTTATTTGAGAGGTTTTGAATAAAAAATAAAGCGAAACATTCAAACTACTCACCTGCAGACGGTTATCCATGGTGCGCGCCATTGTGACTGCGAAATGTCACGTGACAAGGTTCATGCGTCTCCATGGAAATTAGAACGCGATTGATTGCAAAATAACGGTCGCAGAAAAAAAACTCACGCCAGGCTGCCAGTCTGACTATTTTAGAACGTACGTGCGAAAGGGTTAAAAGGGGATCAACTGGGAGATACAGAAGACCCAATTGTATACATACAAAGACAATTAAAAAGATGGAAGCAAGAGACTGAAGGGAATCCAGAAGGAGACCCATTAATGGCTACACTGTTCAGAAATGCTGTGGTAGATGCTATGCCACAAACAGTAAAAAGCAAACTGGAAGATGTAGTCGGTTTGAACTCTAAAACACACAAAGAGTTTTGTGACCATGTGACTCATGCTGTAGAACAATACAGGAAAAATGAACAGAGAATAAAAATTCAAGAAAACGAGTTACAGAGAAAACTGACTCAGTTGCAGATTGAACAGCTGACAAGCAATAATAAGAAAAAGATTCAAGCTGCAGTAAAAAGAGAAGAGTCAGAACAAATGACAGTAATGGCTCCTATCAATGCTCCGCAGTCAGCTATGCAGCAGCCTCTCCCTCTAGCAATACCTCCAAATGCACACCAGATCCCTGCACCCACTGTTAATGTCTATGCTCAACAGCAGCCAACGGAATGGAAAAGGTTTCCAAATCAAGGGGGACAAAGAGGAAGAGGCAAGCCAAATAATAACCCTCAATTGTGCTGGAGGTGTGGACAGCCGGGACATAATAAAATAAACTGCCCCATCAATCCATGGCAACAGTCACCGAGGAATGGGAGGGGGGGGGGGGTTGGCAACGTCCTTTTCGGGGTCCGTGTCAAGGTCCAGTAAACCCTTGGGGAGGTCCAAATCAGGGATATTAGGGGTGCCCAGAGAATCCTATAGGGGAGAATCAGCTGCCAATTTTAACAACTAACGCTGATCAAGAACCAATGTTAAAGATTAAAGTAGAAGGTAAAACTACACCCATGTTAATAGATACCGGAGCAGTTTATACATGTGTAAATTCAAATTATGCATCACATCTCCCCTTGTCTGGAAAATTAGCAAAGACAATAGGATTCTCGGGACAAATGCAGCTAATTCCTATGACTGCTCCAGTTTGTTTACAAACTGAAAATAAAAGTGTGACATTACCTGTCCTTGTATCAAATCAGACTCCTGTTAATTTGTTAGTAAGAGATGCATTATGTAAATTAGGGCTTCAGATTTGGTGTTCTTCAGAAGGAGTGTATATAGACCTGAAAGGAATAAAAACTCAAATGATGATCTCTGAACCAAAAGCAAATGTATACTGGATAGGACAAATACAAAACGAGGTAAACCAAATAATTAGAACATGGGGAAAGTTCATTGAAGCACAGATTTTTGAAGCGCAGGTGCCAAAGTCAGAATTTCATTGTACTATGATATATGACACTGACAGAGATGAAAAATTAGAAAAGCTGTGGCAAGACAAAACTAAAAGTCAAAATATTGAACTAAATGTGAAAGATATCATAATAGGAAAACAGGGAGCAGCAATGAGTATATTACAAACTGAATTTATAAAAGATTGGTTTAATGTACCTAATTCTGTGCCACATATATCCTTATATGTAGGAAGTAATTGGGAGACAAAAGATTTAGGACCAATGATGAAAAAAGCAGAACAATGCCAGTGGGAACCAACAACAAATCCGCTAATTTTTCATTCAGATGACAAAAATTTCATTAAAATTTTGTATACATCAAAATTAATGGGGTCTCCTCAGGAAATCATCATTAATCAAAAAATACAAAAACAAATGACAACAAACTCCAAATCAATAGAGACTATTGATAATGAACTATTTAAGGAAACTGAACAACAAGTACCAACTGAGTTATGGTCTCAACATGACACTGATGTGGGATTGGTTAAATCAGCTAGCCCTATAACAATACAACTTAAGCCAGGTGCACACCTACCTCGTAAATCACAATACCCTTTAAGGCCTGAAGCAGAAGCAGGCATAAAAGACACAATTGAAGGTCTGGTAGAAGCAGGAGTGTTAATAGAAACAAATAGTTACTGTAACACTCCAATTCTACCTGTAATTAAAGCAAACAAATCTAAATGGCGCCTAGTCCATGACTTGCGAGCAATTAATGAAATAGCAGAAGATTGGCCGGCTGATGTTCCAAACCCACATACACTGCTAACAAATGTACCGCCTGATGCTAAATATTTCACAGTAATTGATTTATGCAATGCTTTCTTCAGTATACCAGTAGAAGAAAAAAGTAGATATTTGTTTGCGTTTTCATATGCGAATAAACCGTATACTTATACAAGAATGCCACAGGGATTTAAACATTCTCCCCATATATTCAATCAAGTTCTTAAAGCTGATTTAGAGGACCTTGTGATAGACAGCACTTTGCTACAATATGTAGATGATTTGATGATTTGTTCATCAACGAAAGAACAGTATCACAAAGATTCTATAAAAGTGCTTACAAAATTAGCCCAAGGAGGTCACAAGGCATCCAAAACTAAATTACAGTATTGTCTGCCACAGGTTGAATATTTGGGAAGAATGATTTCATACGGGACAAAAGCTATAGCTCCAAATCACTTAGAAGGCATAAGTAAAGCCCCATTGCCACAAACAGTAAAACAAATGATGACTTTTCTAGGAATGACTGGCTTCAGTGCAGATTGGATAGAAGATTATGCAGTCAAAACAGCTCCACTAAGAGAAATTATGAAGCAAGCAGGATTACAAAATTTAGGTAATCCATTAAAATGGAATACAGATGCTCTGATAGCATTTGAATCCATAAAAAAGGAGTTACAAAGGGCACCTGAAATCCTGATTATACAAAAAAATTTCACTTATATGTGGCAAATAGAACTGATGGCTATGCATCAGCTGTTCTGATGCAAGAGACTTGCAGTGGTAGGAAGAAACAACCCATAGCTTATTATAGCACCAAGCTAGACAACGTAGCACAAGGCTACCCACCATGCTACCAACAAGGTCTTGCAGCAGTATATTATGGATATGATAAAGCATCTACAATAACTATGGGGTACCCAGTGACTATTTATGCGCACCATAAAATTGTGGAATTAATAGAACAAGGTAAATTTGTGTTAACTCAGGCTCGTATTCTAGCATATTCATCATTGCTTACGTATCCAGATGTTACTATTAAACGATGTGATACAGTGAATCCAGCTGAGTTAATTCCTTTAGATTATGAAGGTGAACAACATGATTGTGTGGCCAATTCATTGGCATTCACCAGATTAAGACCAGATCTTGAATCTACACCAATATCTGAAGTAGAAGTAACTTACTTTGTAGATGGTTCAAGTTTTAAAGATTATCTGGGAACTCATACAGGATATTCAGTGGTAAGAAAAGATGAAGATGAGTTTGTTCCTGTAATATCACACCAATGTGTACAGCCTTGCTCTGCTCAATTAGCAGAACTAAAAGCTCTCACAACAGCATGTGAATTAGCAAAGGGATTAACAGCAAATATTTTTACAGATTCAGCATATGCTCATGGTGTGTGTCACCTGTTTGGCGCAGTATGGAAACAGAGAGGTTTCAAAAAGAGTGATGGAACTCCCATTCACCATGCAGAACAAATAGGTCAATTAATTTCTGCTATGATGTTACCAACACGATTGGCAGTCATCAAATGCCAGGCTCATAAAAAAGGAAATGATTTTGTCATTAAAGGTAACAATGTAGCAGACATGGAAGCCAAAAAAGCATCAGGATGTCAAGTAGCAATATTAACTCCCGTAGTTCTTATAGAACCGCAACCGCAATTGGATGATATTGCTCGAATTCAAAAAGAAGCAGGCCCTTATGAACACTCTATGTGGTATCAGAGAGGGGCCAAAAAAGATGAACAAGATATTTGGCGTTCACATGAAGGACGGATTGTTGCACCAACAGCGTTTTTAAATATTCTCATTGCAGACTCGCACGGATTCGATCACTGCGGGAGAGGGGAAGTAATTAGGAAAATTAAAAACCAGGGATATTGGTCCCCATATTTGTATGCAATGGTTGACAATTTTCTGTCCACATGTGAGATTTGTGCCAAATATAATGTTAGGAAAGGAACAGCGACACCAATAGGCCACATACCAGTACCAGAAGGACCATTCAAACACTTGGTAATGGATTATGTGGATATGATAAAGCGAGTACAAGGCAAAAGGTACATGCTTGTGATAATAGATAGATTTAGTAGATGGGTAGAGGCGGTACCATCAGCAGATGAGGGGTCAGGAACAGTGATTAAATTTTTGACAAGAGAAGTAATCCCTAGATTTGGAATACCATCAGAAATAAGTTCTGATAATGGGTCGGCATTCATTCAAAAAACTGTAAAACAAGTACTGCAGCAGTTGAGAATAAAACAAAGATTAGGTTCTATTTATAGGCCGCAATCGCAAGGGATAGTTGAGAAATCGAATGGTATTCTCAAGGCCAAAATTAACAAGATATGTGCAAGTACTAAACTTAATTGGGTTGATGCGTTACCACTCGCACTAATGAGTTATCGCATGCAAACCAATAGAATTACACATCTAACACCGCATGAAATGCTTACGGGTCGACCCATGCCTGTGCCGTATTGCAGAGGTCCCTACAAAGGACCTCCGTTGGAACAATTACAAATGGAATTAAGATCTTATATGAAGAAACTAACTGCAATACATAAAGCTATATATTTACAGGAATCGAGAAAACAGCCCAGTGAGGAGACAGAGATACCTTGTCCAGTGGTTCCAGGTGATCAAGTGTATCTGAGGGTATTCAGGAGAAAGTGGAACGAGCCTAGGAGAGAGGGTCCCTACAAAGTAGTGACAGCTACTCCAACAGCAGTCCAGGTGGAAGGAAAGACAGCCTGGTACCATCTAAACCATTGCACACGAGTTCCAAGACAAAGACAGGAAAGAGAAGTAACAACACGTGAAACTGAGGATCAGGACGAAAGGGTGCAGAATAATGAAAGCTCAGAACAAGAAGTTGAGCAAAGCAGAGAAAATCAACAAACTGAAAGTAATGAGTCCGATAATGTTCCTGACATTGATCCTCATATGCTTACTGTGTCTGATACTGCAAGCTCAAGCTGTGAGCATCAGTACCCAAACCTACTTTTTAAGTTCAAACTGTAGACAGCACCACCCAGACTTCCCTACAATTGACTTCTCAGCCCTCAAATAGATATGGTGATAGCCCAACAATAAGCTCAAGTGATAACTTAACCTTAACAGAACAGAAATTAATGGAAGAGCAAAAGCTATCAAAACAACGTAGAAATGTTGAAGATGAAAAACTTGAGGGAGAGAGCGAGGAAGATATTTTATGGGAAACAGCGCAAAATAATGATTGGTATAAATGGGCATCGTACACAGCAAAAGAAATAGGTATGAACAATTGCTTAATATGCTCCAAATCCCCCTTGAATAAGGTAGTGGTAGTTCCAAACCCACATGACTACGTAAAATGTGCTGTGTTTAATAGACACTTTTGTCATACAGATGACTTTTTTAGACCTTACTGCTCAGCTGAGTGCTTAGCTCTTTCAGGAAATTCTGCATTTCATGAACAATTTAATAGGCCGCATTGGGGAACCTGGTGTCAATATTGGGATGTAAATGCAAATATTAAAATAGAAAAAGGAAAAATAGAAATCCCAAGATGGTACAGCATAGACTACAGCCAAGAATATGAGTGCTTTAATAAGTCTACAGGAACTCATAATGTAGGAAAATTCAAAGGAAAGTGCGATACTGTTTGGAACCTAGATAAAACAAATGCTTATAAGTCAAACATACCAGTAAGAGCTCCAGAACTTCTAGCGCTAGGAACAAGGAAAGGAGAAAAAATTAGCCCAGAAAAAGAATGTAAAAACCAAACCATAGCATTACCATCAATAGAGCTGTATGAAGATCAAACAATGGTAGTGGCAGATTTCTTTTGGGTCTGTGGAAAAGGACGACTTCGAGCTTCCCTGCCAGTAAAATGGAAAGGAATATGTGCTAGAGTAAGATTAATTCAAGAAATTACTATTGCACCATGGGAATCGGAACCAGAACAACATATAAAAGAAGATAAGAACAGAAGTAAGAGAGCATATCAACCAGATCCTAGTGTAAAGTTAGACTCAATAGGTCAACCGAGAGGAATACCTAATGAATTTAAAGCTAGAGATGAAATTAAATCAGGGTTTGAATCAATATTCATATGGATCACGCTTAAAAAAAATGTTGAATGGATCAATTATATTTACTATAATCAACAGAGATTTATTAATTACACCGATGATGTATTATCTGCATTAGGAGAACAGCTAGAGGCAACAAGCAAAATGACATGGCAAAATAGACAAGCACTTAATTGGTTATTAGCCGACAAAGGAGGGGTATGCATTATGTTTGGAGATCAGTGCTGTACTTTTATACCAAATAATACCGCTTCAATTTACTGAAGCTATGAATAAAATAAAAAACCTAAGAGCAGAAGTTAAAGCAAATGCAGGAAGAGATGAGCAAATGTGGGACTGGCTGGATTTAAACTTCGCAGCACTGGGAGCATGGTTTGCAAAGTTAGGAATGTTTTTAGGTGTGGCAATATTAATAGGAGGATTATTATTCTGTTGTGTACTTCCCTTATTAAGATCACTAGTTGTCCAATCCACCGTTAAGCAGATGGAGGTGCTAAAATGCCAAGACAATGGAAAAATAACTTTAGAGGACAGCCAAGGTATATGCTATCAGGACACAAATTGGATTTTACAAGCACTGGACAATGATTCAAGTACCTCAGCTGAGGACGAAAAAGATGATTGATGAGCCAAACCCTGGGTGTATGTACTGGCCTGCCCTCTCCCCAGTGGTGACCCTCTACGATGCGCAGAGTGTCTGGGTCGAAGAGAAAGTCTACGCTACAAGAAAAACTTTAATAGTATATTGCATGATTTGATGTTTGATGTATTTTACATAACTGTGACAACCACAGGCAAGGCTGAACAAATTACACGCTCACGCTTATAACAATGTTTAATTTTTGTTTGACTAAGGGAGCAGAGAATCTTTTACTTTCT
The DNA here is from genome assembly GCF_029890125.1 of Rhinichthys klamathensis goyatoka. Classification (NCBI taxonomy): domain Eukaryota; kingdom Metazoa; phylum Chordata; class Actinopteri; order Cypriniformes; family Leuciscidae; genus Rhinichthys; species Rhinichthys klamathensis. The sequence continues at coordinate 1,126,769 of NW_026606612.1, forward strand.
TCATTGAAAGAAAAGCAAAATAACTGAAAGAAAGAAAAATGTATGGAGAAAGATGTTTGGTTCTTATGCTCCTCCGGAGTGTGGTGGCATAATCCAGTCATTGGAAAGGTGAATGAGTGACTAATTTAGTCACTAGATAGTATATTTGAAGGGGCTGGATTTTGAAACAACACTCTGGAAAAGGAAAAGGAAAGTGGGGCTTGAGTAAGCCCCAGAGAGGGGAATGTTGAAGATTTTATTATTTAGGAAATAAGTAATTTAGCTATATATTAGGATACTATTATTTTCCTCTGTGTGGATGTGTGACTCTGTGATTGACTTTGGAAGCCTGCCAGAAAGCTGAGACAACAGAGAGTGCTATTTCAGTATGTCACATGGTACAAAAGTATTTCTCAAAATATCTATAGAAAGTATTACCATTTTTGGAAAGGATGAAGGTATATATTGTAAAGCCAGCCACTGGACTGGAGTGCTTTTTCTGCAGAGAGTGCTCGGCTTTGTTTGTGAATAAAGTCTAATATTTCTGGCATCAAAGATCTCTGAGAAATCATTTTAAAAAAGACTGAAACCACTTCATAGACCACCCAGAGGGATTACACAAACCTACAATAGGAATAAATACTAACCCTCACATAAACAAACATACGACAATAATAAACCATACCAACTAATAAATGAAGGGAAAAATGCCACACTGAGGATCAGCAACTTCCACGGTCTCCCGTCAGTGTGGACAACTCAAGAAAACAAAAACAATCATAACAAATGGGCCAATCCCCTTGGACATCAGCAGAGGGGGAAAGGCCTCCAGACAACAGCGTAAATATAATAAACACACAAACAACTTTAACCTATAAAAAGAACAAAACAAATAAAAAGAAGTGATGCCAATACATCAAACACGTTCTACAACATTACTCAGATATTCACAACAAAGGGAGAGATGAGAAATCCAACTGAGGCAAGCAACGGTGGAACAGGTCAGCCACTCGCTAACTTGGACTAGCCCCGGGTCCCACACTCATCGATCTCGTGGGACGGAGCAGCCGAAAACGACGAAGAAATAATAATAATAATAATACATTTTATTTGAGGCGCCTTTCTTGGCACTCAAGGACACCGTACAGAAATGCAAGACATTAAAAGCAGCAAAGCCAAAACAATAGAACATTAAAACAAGATAAAAGCAAAATCACATGTGGTAGGCAGTTTTAAACAGATGCGTTTTGAGTTGTGATTTAAAATGAGAGAATGAATTGATGTTTCTAAGGTGAGGTGGTAAAGAGTTCCAGAGGCGGGGGGCAGAGCGGCTGAATGCTCTGCTCCCCATTGTGGTTAGACGAGCAGGGGGGACAGACAGGTGTATGGAGGAAGAGGATCTAAGGGAGTGGGTGGAAGTTGGACCGTGCAGGAGATCAGATAGGTATGATGGGGCAAGGTTGTGGATGGCCTTGAATGTGAACAGAAGGATTTTGAATTGGATACGGGACAGGACCGGGAGCCAGTGAAGCTGTTGCAGAACAGGAGTGATGTGGTGGATGGAGGGTGTTCGGGTTATGATGCGGGCAGCTGAATTCTGGACCAGTTGAAGTTTATGGAGGTATTTGTGAGGGAGGCCGAAAAGCAGAGAGTTGCAATAGTCCAAACGGGAGGTGACTAGACTGTGAACAAGAATGGCGGCAGTGTGGGGGGTAAGGGAGGGGCGAAGGCGATTGATATTACGTAGATGGAAATAGGCAGACCGGGTAATGTTATTAATATGGGACTGAAAGGACAATTTTGCGTATCTGTACTTTACTCAAGTATTTAAATTTGGGGAGACTTTTACTTTAACTCCACTATATTTCAAAGTCAAATATCATACTTTTTACTCTACTACATTTTCAAAATCAGTCGTTCCTTTTTATTTATGAGTGGATAAAAACGTAACTGGTCAAACGAGCCACCAATCACAGTACAGCGCGCGCGCTTTGTTTTGAACTTGCCTTGGTGGTATCTACTAAGCGCGAACCAGAGCCGTTAAATATGAGAGTTGCGCACATAGATGGTTGTGACAGTGATCTCGCAGCCGCGCGGTCACGTTATTCGTGTAGCTCTCAATAGTTCCAAACAAATCGCGTTGACAATGATTTTAAGCGGGACAGAGAGCAGCAGCTATTATTGCAGTAATTATCGGTAAGTATTGACGCATAATGTACTTTGCTTACGTTGCCACTAAAATTACTTGCATATAATAGCTTTTTTTTTCTGGGGAGTAGCCATAGCAGAAACACTGCATTAATAAGTTTTTGTGTTTAATTTTGGAGGGAAATTGGCTGCTCCCATAACATAGAATATATATATATATATATATATATTTAATGGCGTTGTGCAGGTTTATGTGAATGTATCATAACATTAAGATGTTAATAATGATGACCATAGGCGCTGGAGAAAAATATAAACAGTAAATACTGTAAATGTTTTATACTTTATGGGAACAGTCCCCTTCCCTCGAAAATTAAACACACAAAAAATTAATTCAATTCAAATATATATACATACTATATATATATATATATATATATATATATATATATATATATATATATATATATATATATATCAGACTAATTAATGTCATTTCATTAATAGATTGGTGTGCCAAGAGTGACATTAGTCTTCACTTAGACTGAGTTAAGCAAGAGTCTTGTGACAAATTATAATAGGGCATTATAGCCATAAAAAAATCAAAGTACTTGGATATTTAAGTACATTTGAAGGCAAATACTTTTGTACTTTTACTCAAGTGAATGTTTAAAGGCAGCACTTATACTTTTACTTGAGTAATATTTTACCTTGAGTATCTTTACTTTTACTCAAGTACATGGTATGTGTACTTCGTCCACCACTGCCAATGAGAAGGATCTCAGTTTTATCACTGTTTAATTTGAGGAAATTATTTGTAAACCAGGTTTTTATTTCCGAGACACAGTCAGTGAGTGAGGTAGTGGGGAGAGAGGACAATGGCTTGGTCGAGAGGTAGAGCTGGGTGTCATCGGCATAGCAGTGGAATTGAATATTAAATTTGCGGAAGATATTGCCCAGGGGAAGGAGATAAATGATGAAAAGTAAGGGCCCCAGGACAGAGCCCTGGGGCACACCTGAAGTGACAGGGGAGGGAGAGGATTTAAAAGACTTAAGTTGAATGAACTGAGTACGGCCAGAGAGATAGGATGTGAACCAGTCTAACGGAGTGTGAGTGATGCCAATAGAGGATAACTGGTTGAGGAGAACAGAGTGACAGATGGTATCAAAGGCGGCACTCAGGTCAAGGAGGATGAGAATGGTAAGTAGTCCAGAATCAGCTGCCACAAGGAGGTCATTGGTGATTTTTATAAGTGCTGTTTCAGTGCTATGAAGGGGACGGAAGCCAGACTGGAACTGTTCATACAGGTTATTATCAGAGAGATGAAGATGGAGTTGAGAGGCGGTGTTGTCACAGCTGGTGGTGGTGCTAGCCGACCGAGCTAGGCGGGCTAACACGCTGTGGTCGACAGCCCGGTCGGTGATGCGTGGTGGGCGACGAGAGCTGGACCATATAGTCTTTATAACTGTAGAGCTGTTGTGTTGAAAATTCCGGCGGGACCCTCGGTGGATATATCTCGGACGAGGCTGGAGCGCGATGTCCGGATGAAGATGGAGAGCCTCAGGCGCAGGTCCAGGCAGGTGAGGGCGCAGCCGGAGCAGGTCGGCGGCCGAAAACTGAAGTAAACCCGTCACTAGCAGGTGAGTAGGCAGTAGAAAGAGCCAAACACAGACAAACAAGATGTATGTCCTAGCGGCCCACATTATAGACACAAGATGTGGCTCAGACCAGAACGGTGGGTTAACTGTGAAGGCTCAGACAACAGTAGTGCAGTAAAATCCAAAGAAGTTATGAAGCCATAAGATGAGTCCGACAGTTAAAAGATACAAGTTTTACCGGCGACCAGCGGCAGCAGGTTGCGCCAGCGTTCACTCTCGGTCAAGAAAGCCCGTAGGCAACACATAACAGGAAATAGGTTTAAGCAAAGCAGCAGATGTTCAGCGTTGATGTAGCCAACTTGCGGCCGCACCCCCGGTTAAATAGCACTCCCTATGATTATCATAGGCCCTTAGCTCTGATTGCTGATCGCAGGGCACACAGTCAGCTGGTGAAAGGGGCTGCTGTCGCACCGGGGATTTTGCAGCGCTATGGTAGACCATAGACAGTATAAGAAATGGACATAGCCATCTCATTGGAACTCAGTTGAGACAGTTGAAGCCCATTTTTAGCGATTTCTGAGCACTTCCGTTCCTGACGCGCAGACTCAAACCGACTCAAACTAAGCTTGATGACGTGAGCAACCTGTCTGACAGACGTGAATCTTCTAGTAGCTGTGCGTGAAAATTACCAACGTTAATCTTGCAGAGACGGGGAACTTGAGCAAAGAGTTCTTTGGCGTGAGTGAGCAGGAGTAAGTATTCCGTTGCCTTTATGGACTCATTATCTATGGGCTTCTCCCTTGACGGGACGTCCCCCCGATTGCCTGCAAGCTTCTCCTCCTGTCTGTACGGTCATTTCTGTACAGCGCGACAGAGTCGAGTGGTTATGACGCAATCGTTAGCCTATTTTTACTAAAACTGTTTCTACGGGGCCATAATGTAACATAGAAGGTAATGGAGCACTTTATACATTGTCGTGTTTCTTTAGAAATAAATAATGGACAAATGGAGTCTTTAAACGCCTCAGATGTAAAGTTATTCGCTGTCAAAGTGACGCCAAAATGAATGAGAGTCAATGGAAATGCTAACGCAAGTGAAGTTCTGCTACAACATGGCGGCACCCGGCCGGCTTCAACTTCCGGTCGATGGATTACCCCCTTGTGGTAGACCGATAACCAGGCAGACATCAGGTCGCTGGGCAGGTAAACAAGACAAGTCGCGTACCGGTGACACCATTTGTCAAAATAAAAGCCCCGGTTTATAAAAGGGGTGTAGCCCTCACGATTGGCTCAAAGTTAACTGCCCAGGACCACTCACAGCTGCAGCAAATTAAGCATCACTTAGGGAGGTATGAGCCAGACAACGGCATCCTGCTACAATCGCAACAAAGTTGCTGTAACAGTGCTGTGTCCAGCTCTAAAACCTGACTGTACATCAGTTAAAATATTGTGTTCTACCAAGTATTCCTTTAATTGACAATTTACTTGAGCTTCCAAAATTTTTGCCAGAATAGAGAGTTTGGAAATTGGCCTATAATTGTGAAGATCTGAAGGGTCGCCACCCTTTAGCAGAGGAAGCACATAGGCTGCTTTCCATAATTTGGGAATTGAATTTGTCTGCAGACTACAATTAAAAATGTATGCTATAGGCTTAGCTATAATTTCAGCTGCAACCTTCAATAAAAAAGGTTCTAGGTTGTCTTGTCCTGTTGATTTTTTTGGGTCAATAGCTTTAAGAGCAATACAGACATCCTCTTTTAAAATGGGTCTAAAAACAAAAGTTTCCGGTGGTGCTTCAATGTTGGAGTCAGAACAATGATAACTTAATTTGGACTCATTAAGAATACAGGCAGCTGATACAAAGTGATTGTTAAAATTTCCAATTATGTCAGTTTTGTTTTTAATTTCAACTGAATTAACAGAAATATGTTGTGGGAGACCTAAAGAAGAATTGGAGCCAGACAGAGACTTAATTTGCTTCCAGAATTTAGAGGGGTTATTAAGATTTTCAGTCAGACACATTTTTTAGATAGTAATTTGATTTTGCTTTTCTGGTCATGCTTGTGCATTTATTTCTTAAAGTTCTAAAAGCAGTCCAGTCAGCAGTAGAATTTGTAGCTTGAGCTTTGCTCCATGCAACATTTCTTTCTCTGATCATAACGCTTAACTCTTCAGTAAACCATGGGTTATTCCTCCCACTAATCCTACATTTCTTTACCGGAGCATGCTTACCGGTATTACAAATAGCTGTAAAGGCATTGTGAAAATATTCCCAAGCATGTTCCACATCAGGTATCAGACAGACAGTCTCCAAATTACAGTCATACAGATCATGAATAAAAGCCTGTTCATTAAAACGTTTAAACCTGTCTGACAGACGTGAATCTTCTAGTAGCTGTGCGTGAAAATTACCAACGTTAATCTTGCAGAGACGGGGAACTTGAGCAAAGAGTTCTTTGGCGTGAGTGAGCAGGAGTAAGTATTCCGTTGCCTTTATGGACTCATTATCTATGGGCTTCTCCCTTGACGGGACGTCCCCCCGATTGCCTGCAAGCTTCTCCTCCTGTCTGTACGGTCATTTCTGTACAGCGCGACAGAGTCGAGTGGTTATGACGCAATCGTTAGCCTATTTTTACTAAAACTGTTTCTACGGGGCCATAATGTAACATAGAAGGTAATGGAGCACTTTATACATTGTCGTGTTTCTTTAGAAATAAATAATGGACAAATGGAGTCTTTAAACGCCTCAGATGTAAAGTTATTCGCTGTCAAAGTGACGCCAAAATGAATGAGAGTCAATGGAAATGCTAACGCAAGTGAAGTTCTGCTACAACATGGCGGCACCCGGCCGGCTTCAACTTCCGGTCGATGGATTACCCCCTTGTGGTAGACCGATAACCAGGCAGACATCAGGTCGCTGGGCAGGTAAACAAGACAAGTCGCGTACCGGTGACACCATTTGTCAAAATAAAAGCCCCGGTTTATAAAAGGGGTGTAGCCCTCACGATTGGCTCAAAGTTAACTGCCCAGGACCACTCACAGCTGCAGCAAATTAAGCATCACTTAGGGAGGTATGAGCCAGACAACGGCATCCTGCTACAATCGCAACAAAGTTGCTGTAACAGTGCTGTGTCCAGCTCTAAAACCTGACTGTACATCAGTTAAAATATTGTGTTCTACCAAGTATTCCTTTAATTGACAATTTACTTGAGCTTCCAAAATTTTTGCCAGAATAGAGAGTTTGGAAATTGGCCTATAATTGTGAAGATCTGAAGGGTCGCCACCCTTTAGCAGAGGAAGCACATAGGCTGCTTTCCATAATTTGGGAATTGAATTTGTCTGCAGACTACAATTAAAAATGTATGCTATAGGCTTAGCTATAATTTCAGCTGCAACCTTCAATAAAAAAGGTTCTAGGTTGTCTTGTCCTGTTGATTTTTTTGGGTCAATAGCTTTAAGAGCAATACAGACATCCTCTTTTAAAATGGGTCTAAAAACAAAAGTTTCCGGTGGTGCTTCAATGTTGGAGTCAGAACAATGATAACTTAATTTGGACTCATTAAGAATACAGGCAGCTGATACAAAGTGATTGTTAAAATTTCCAATTATGTCAGTTTTGTTTTTAATTTCAACTGAATTAACAGAAATATGTTGTGGGAGACCTAAAGAAGAATTGGAGCCAGACAGAGACTTAATTTGCTTCCAGAATTTAGAGGGGTTATTAAGATTTTCAGTCAGACACATTTTTTAGATAGTAATTTGATTTTGCTTTTCTGGTCATGCTTGTGCATTTATTTCTTAAAGTTCTAAAAGCAGTCCAGTCAGCAGTAGAATTTGTAGCTTGAGCTTTGCTCCATGCAACATTTCTTTCTCTGATCATAACGCTTAACTCTTCAGTAAACCATGGGTTATTCCTCCCACTAATCCTACATTTCTTTACCGGAGCATGCTTACCGGTATTACAAATAGCTGTAAAGGCATTGTGAAAATATTCCCAAGCATGTTCCACATCAGGTATCAGACAGACAGTCTCCAAATTACAGTCATACAGATCATGAATAAAAGCCTGTTCATTAAAACGTTTAAAACACCTTTTAAAAGCATACCGAGGTTTATGTTTAGGTAGTTTTGTATCTCTTATACAAGCAATCGCACAATGATCACTGATATCATTGCAAAAAACAGCAGTCGATGAATATTTATGTGGCATGTTTGTAAAAATGACATCCAACAATGTTGATTTGCTATGATCTCTCGGATTTATACGAGTTGGAGTGTCAATAAGTTGTGTAAGATTCAGAGAGTCAGCTAGGTCTTTAATATTCTCAGAGGCAGGGGAAAGCCAGTCATAGTTTAAGTCACCCATTAGAATTACTTCAGAGTCATTAAGGTTGAGTAGTACATTATAAAGGAAATAGTTTATTTTTTGGCGGAGGGTGGCCTGTAACAGCCAACAACAGTGAAGTGTGTGTCCTTGTATAAATTTACTTTCAATGCAAGTAAATCAAATTGTTTGACTCTACTTACTGACAATGTCACTGAGCTTAAAAATTTTGATTTAACATATATAGCAACTCCGCCCCCTTTACCTAAACGATCTGTTCTGAAAAGATTATAGCCATCAATAGCAATCATATTTAGGGGTGTGACGGTTATTATATAACCGTGAGACCGACGGTTATAGTTGAACACCGTCATTAGAACTCTATAACCGCCAAAACCGTGCTATTAAAATATTGTTTACAATTTTTTTTTTATCATAGAGAATGTTTAAATATTAATATCAGCTTAAGAGGGAAACGGAGGCTGCTACTGCTGGAGATTATTTGGGAGAGGTCTGTGCACCTTCAGAGCGCGCGCTGACAGGGAGTAACGCCGGGTTCACACCGGACGCTGAAGCGCCGCTGAAGCGCCGCGGAAGCGGCGCGGAACGGAGGCCGCTTCCTTTCGGCGCCCATGTTAACCTATGGTGTCGTTCACACCAGACGCGGAGCGCCGCGGTGCGGCGCAGGCGGCACGCGCCGTGAAGCGCCAGTTTCGGCGTCTGGTCTATTTTTTCCGCGAGCCGCGAGTGATCCGCGTCAATTCCGGAAGGAAGTTACACCAAGAAACACTCGACTATCCGGTCAATTGTCAAAATAAAAGCAATTTTCAAATTAAAATACCGCGAGTGACAAATGCGAACACACAAACAAACAGGGAAACAACGAGAGGGAGAGGCACAAACTTCTTGGTTACAGAAACATGTTGTATTTATATTATGAGGTTATTTACTTACCCATGATGTAAAAAAAAAAATAGCTCTGAATAAACAACTGAGCAGAAGCGCTTGTCGACCTCCGCGAAGAACACGCGTCTGGTGTGAACAGGCACGCGCCGAACCGCGCGTGAATTTCCGTTCCGCGTCGCTTCAGCGTCCGGTGTGAACCCGGCGTTAAGCCTTGTTTAGACTCGACGCGTCCGCACGATCGCGAAGGTGCGCGCGGCAAAAATGACGTGTTCGGTGCGCAAGACCGACAAGACCCCATTTGGCTTGGCTCTGGCTGTGTGCACGGCTTTTTTTTGCAACAGCGCGCGCGGCGCCGCGTCCGAGGATGACCGACTTCAAGCCGAATCTGCCCGAGCATGTAGGCTACGTCTCACCGCACCGGCACGCAGTTTGCGCGTCTAAATTGCAAAGTTCATTCCAAAGTTTTTTTGTTAAGGTTTTGTTTACTGTGTATGATTTATTTTTTTTTAAAAAAGTACGTTCATTGCAACGTTTTTTTGTTTTGTTAGTTAAGGATTTGTTTACTGTGTGATACTGGAAAGCACATTCACTTCTAGTTGTCTTGCTGTTCATGTTAAATAAACGTAGAACCAGTAGCTAATCAGTGTCTGCTTCCTACAATTCAGAGTGATGTTATCAGTTATGCATTTCAGAAACGTATAAAAATGTACAGTAAGCTAATGTATTAATTTAAGGCAGAACAAAGAGCTAATTTAAGTAATGAATACATGCATGTTTGTTAATAGAGGATTAGATTAGGACTCTGACTAATATGGTATAGCCTAATGGAAATGCAGATACTTATGCTTAGATAGTTAATGTTTTTCAACAGGTGACATTTTATATTTTGGCTCTTCAGTTGAGTTCAAAATAAAATGGACACAACGAAATGACAAACAATGTTTTTTTATTTAAATTAGTCGTTTAGATTAGTCGACTAATCGAAAAATTAGTCGAAAGATTAGTCATTAGAAAATTAGTCGTTAGTGGCAGCACTAATGTAAATTTGATTTCTCAACTGCACCCACTTAAGATTATATGTTAATACAACTCAACATGTTTAGTTTCAACTTGTGTAAAAACTAAAGTGGTATAGGGCAACGGGTTTCCACGCGATTTGCGAGTTAAGTCAGCTAATTCGGGTTAAGAGTGCTATAGACTGATCTCAAATCTTCCTTTCATAGGCAAGATCATTGAAAAAGTTGTCTTCAATCAGCTGCACAAATTCTTAAGCTTGAATGGATACTTTGACAATTTTCAACCTGGTTTCCGATCGCATCACAGCACAGAGACAGTGCTCATAAAGATAATAAACGATATTCGCTTAAATACTGATACAGGCAAATTATCAGTACTGGTACTACTCGACCTCAGTGCTGCATTTGACACTGTCGATCACGACATACTTCTTGACAGGCTGGAAAACTGGATGGGGCTGTCTGGGATAGTCCTAAAATGGTTCAGGTCAAGGGAGAGGTTATTATGTGAGTTTAGGAGACCATGAGTCTGAGTGGACATCCATGACATGCGGAGTCCCCCAAGGCTCAATTCTTGCACCACTCCTGTTCAACCTGTGTGCTCCCAATGAGCCAAATAATGAGAAAGAACCATGCTTACCACAGCTATGCAGACGACACACAGCTCTACTTAGCCCTATCGCCTAACGACTACAGCCCCATAGCCCTATGTCACGAAAATTTTTATTTTTTTACGAAAATTTTAAATTTTAAATAAAAAATTACGACTCTTCCGGTTAGGTTTTTACAATGGCGGAGTCCGATAGATACCGCTGGACAAGTGGCTAGAGCTATAACAACACTTGTACCCTTTCCTCAATTTTGACGTTTCCACTTCAGAGTTTTCATTTACCATCCGAACCACATCGTCATTAGGGGTGTAACGATACACGTATTCGTATTGAACCGTTCGGTACGAGGCTTTCGGTTCGGTTTTCGGTACGCATTTTTAAACCGAACGGTTCGTTGGACCATTTTTACTGCCGACCAAAATTTCGTTATTTCAAATATAGGCGCGTTGCGCGTGGGCAAGTGCGCTCATAATGTAAGAGACGCTGGCGTGACCACAACATTGCCCAACATCAAATGGCAAATGTAATGTAAGCGGAACGAAACTGAGCTGCTCGTTATTGTGTGGTTGACGGACAGTTTATCAGGACCAATGCAGCGCGAGCCGATCTTAATCAAGCAGCACTGTTACTACACAGCGAAGTCCAGTAAATAAAGCATTTGAATTCGCCACTGAAGTAATATCATCGCTGCGAGATCTAACGTTAGTGAGAAACATTCACATTTCTCCGTTATTAACGGATCAAACAACGCTGACGTGGAAACCAGGAAGAGACATTGTGCCATAAATGAACTATCCAGTGTCCACAGATCAGCAATATTCACCATGGATTTACTAACCATGGAAGTTTGGCAGGAATAGTAGGCTATAATGCTTTCAAGTAAAATTACGTCGGTTTTATTTTGACATTATGAATACAATTGCTGCCCTCAAATGTTAATCTGAACTAAAATAAACCTAAAATATTACATTTCATTTAGTCCAAGGAGCTGTTTTGTTTTATATGCTCCTAAGAAAAGTAAAGTATAGCTCCATCATTGCTCAAAGTAAAAAAATATCATACTTTATGATGTTAGTTTTAATAAAAATATAATTAAAAAAATTTAATCAAGGACATTTTTCTGGCATTTCTTTCTTTTTGCTATATCGAAAACGTACCAAAACGTACCGAACCGTGACAAAAGTGTATCGTATCGAACCGAACCGTGAATTTCGTGAACCGTTACACCCCTAATCGTCAAATGTGACTTCAGGCAGGTTGCGGAGAGATTTGCGGAGAGATTTGGTCCACAGCGTTGAACTATTTTCTTTAATCTTCTTTAAGCGCAACGGAGCAACTGTGTCTAAAGTGCTGGAAAAGAGAGTTAAAAGTTTCTGTCGCAATATCGAGTTCTTCTAAGCTATCTGGGATGCTGAGAAGATGAAACTGATCAGGAAGATTATTAATAAAGCAATCTTTAGTGGCAGAAGTGATAGGGCTAACATATTTGTAACACGGAGTCGGCTTTGCAGCCTTGGCTAAATGAAGTTTACACGAGACTAGATAATGATCTGAGATGTCGTCGCTCTGCTGCAGAATTTCAACGGCATCAACATCTATTCTATGTGATAATATTAGATCTAGAGTATGATTACGACAATGAGTAGGTCCTGACACGTGTTGTCTAACTTCAATAGGTTAAGAATATCTTTAAATGCCAATCCCAATGCATCTTTTTCATTATCTACATGTATATTAAAAGCACCAACAATTAGGACTTTATCTGCAGTACTAACTCTGATAGAAAGTCAGCAAATTTTTTGATATGTTATAGCTCTAGCCGTTCGCCAGTAAGGTAAACGTTTCTATGGTAACAGCGAGTTGGACCAATGAGCAGACGTCGCTGCTACGCTTAGGATTGTGGGTAGTGTCGTTTTTTTTTCCCATAAGATCGTGGGTAAAACATATTTTTCTTAAAACAAGGTTGATTTCATACGAACTTATAGCTTCTACAGGAGCAAAAACCTTCGTTTCACAACATCATAGCTCGTGGTCAGTCTACCTCAGATGGTTTAGACATTATGGCTGATAATCTAAATCCTTATCGAGAAATACTGTTGACCGGAAGTTCTGAATCCCTTCTCCGCGTTCCGGAAGCAGGAAGTGTGACATAGGCCTATTGACTCCCTGTGCCAATGCATTGATGAAGTAAACAGTTGGATGTGCCAAAACTTTCTTCAGTTAAACAAAGACAAAACTGAAGTCATTGCGTTTGGAAACAAAGATGAAGTTCTCAAGGTGAATGCATACCTTGACGCTAGGGGTCTAACAACTAAAAATCAAGTCAGGAATCTTGGTGTGTCTCTAGAGTCAGACCTAAGTTTCAGTAGTCATGTCAAAGCAATAACTAAATCAGCATACTATCATCTGAAAAATATTTCAAGAATTAGATGCTTTGTTTCCAGTCAAGACTTAGAGAAACTTGTGCATGCTTTTATCACCAGCAGGGTGGATTATTGTAATGGACTCCTCACTGGCCTCCCTAAAAAGACCATAAGACAGTTGCAGCTCATACAGAACGCTGCTGCCAGGATTCTTTCTGAGCAGAACCAGAAAATATGAACATATCACACCAGTCCTCAGGTCTTTACACTGGCTCCCAGTTACATTTAGGATTGATTTTAAAGTATTATTACTGGTATATAAATCATTCAATGGGTTAGGACCTCAATATATTGCAGATATGCTCACTGAATATAAACCGATCACTCAGATCATTAGGATCACATCAGCTAGAAATACACCAAGGGTTCACTCTAAGCAAGGAGAGTCTGCTTTTAGCTACTATGCCAGCCGCAGCTGGAACCAGCTTCCAGAGGAGATTAGATGTGCTCTTACAGTAGTCACATTCAAATCCAGACTCAAAACACATCTGTTTAGCTATGCATTTACTGAATGAGCACTGTGCCACTGTTCGTCCGACTGTTTTTACTGTACTTTATTTTATTTTTTATTCTAAACTGTTTTAATTATTCTTATTTGTTTTGATTATTTTATTTTCTTCTATGTAAAGCACTTTGAATTACCATTGTGTATTGTCACGGGGTGAAGAATCACTCGACAAGGCAGGCTTCGTGAAAAGGCCCCGGAGGGTGGATTTATTTACAATCAAATAAACTGGTGAAGGAAGGTAAGCCGGTGCGTGGTGGCTGGTGCTTTAAGTCCTCTTCGGTGTTCAATCCAAACGAAAGTGGGTGTCCAAAACGTGCTTCCAAAATGGTGAGCTGTCAGTCACTCGCTGCTTTCTGGGGAGAACAGAGAGAAAGGTTAGACCAGCGCTTTCATTCGGTTCGAGACTAGCGTCTGTCTGTTTGCTAAGCATGTGCTGCTTATGTGGCTGTGGGCTGATTGGGAGCAGCTGTGACTGATCAGCCGGCAATGAGGACGTGCAGGTGTTTTGTGTTGGTTGCCAGGGCGACGCTGATTCCTCCGAGGACGCTCGTCACATTCCCCCCCCCCCCCCCCCCCAAGCGTCGTTCTGGTCCTGTGAACGAATGGAGATAGCAGGGGTGAAGTAAGGGGAGGGTGGGGAATGACCCCTGACAGACCTGCAGAAGCTGTCCAGATCCGTGAGAGGCCATCGGCGTTCGCGTTGGCGGCCCCGGCCCGATGTCGTACCTCAAAGTGGAAGTCCTGGAGCGCTAGGAACCAGCGAGTCACCCTGGCGTTGGTGTCCTTGGCGCGGGCCATCCATTGTAGGGGCGCGTGGTCTGTGACCAGGGTGAACTTGCGGCCTAGGAGGTAGTACCGGAGCTCCAGGATAGCCAGGGCTTCCTTCTCTACGGCGGCGTACTTCCTCTCGGCCGGGGACAGCTTCCTGCTGATGTAAATGATTGGATGCTCCTCACCTCCCTGGATTTGGGACAGGACGGCTCCCAGTCCTGTGTCGGAGGCATCCGTCTGCAGCAGAAAGGGGCAGCTGAAGTCGGGAGCGCGGAGTACGGGTGAGGACGTAAGCGCTGCTTTGACCTGGGCAAAGGCCTCCTCGACTGATGGGGTCCAGCATACTTTCTCCGGCTGCCCCTTCCTGGTCAGGTCTGTCAGGGGGGCGGCTAAATGGAGAAGTTGGGGATAAAACATCGGTAATAACCCGCCAACCCCAAGAAGGCTTGTACCTGGGTCTTCGTCGAGGGTCTCGGGGCGGAGTGGATGGCCTCTACTTTCTTTTCCTGCGGCCGTATGAGGCCTCGTCCGACTTGGAAGCCCAGGTACTTGGCCTCGGAGAGGGCTAGGTGGCATTTGCAGGGATTGGCGGTGAGTCCAGCCCGCCGGAGCTCCGAGAGCACCCTCCGCAGACGATCCAAATGTTCCTCCCATGCCTCGGAGTGGATCACCCTGCATCTATGTAGGCGGCTGCGTACGCCTGGTGGGGCCGCAGGATGATGTCCATCATTCTCTGGAATGTCGCGGGGGCCCCGTGCAGGCCAAAGGGAAGGGTCCGGTACTGCCAGTGGCCACTGGGAGTCGAGAAGGCAGTCTTCGGCTTAGCAGCTTCAGAGAGTGGTACCTGCCAATAGCCCTTGGTGAGGTCTAGGGTGCTGATGTACCGGGCCCTTCCGAGGCGGTCCAGCAGTTCGTCGACCCGAGGCATAGGGTACCCGTCGAATTCGGAGACTTCGTTCAGGCGGCGGAAGTCGTTACAAAAGCGGAGGGTGCCATCCGGCTTTGGGACCATCACAATGGGGCTGGACCACGGACTCCGGGATGGTTCAATTACCCCCAACTTCAGCATTTGTTGGATCTCTTCCTCAATAGCCTGCCGACGAGCTTCCGGGATGCGGTAGGGCCGTTGCCTGACGATGACCCCAGGGGGTGTCTTGATGTCGTGCTGGACCATGTTGGTCTGCCCGGGCTGGGAAGAGAACACATCCTGGAACTGACTGACCAGGTGCTGCAGCTCCACCTTCTGGGCAGCCGAGAGATGAGGGTTGACGTCAACAACCACAGGATCGGTGAGACTCAAGGCAGCCAGCTGGTCCCGCGTCCCCACCCACTTCTTCAGGAGGTTGATATGGTAGAGTTGCTCCGCCTGCCGTCGACCAGGTTGCCTCAGCCGGTACGTGACTGGTCCAATCCTTTCCACCACCGTATATGGCCCTTTCCAGGAGGCCAGGAACTTGCAGGCGGAGCTGGGGACCAAGACCATGACGCGGTCTCCAGGCTGGAATTCCCGTGGTTGGGCTGCCCGGTCGTAGTGGCGTTGCTGCGCTTGCTGGGCCTTGCTGAGGTGTTCCCGGACCAATGGCATCACTCGATCGATCCGTTCTCTCATCTGTCGAACGTGTTCGATGATAGTGCGATGAGGGGCAGGTTGCTGCTCCCAAGCTTCCCTGGCGACATCCAGGAGCCCACGTGGTTGACGGCCGAACAGGAGCTCAAAGGGGGTGAAGCCAGTTGAGGCCTGGGGAACTTCGCGGATCCCAAAGAGCACGTAGGGAATCATGAGGTCCCAATCCCGCTTATCCTCCGCCGCCACGCGTCTAAGCCTCTGTTTGAGGGTCTGGTTGAATCTCTCCACGAGTCCGTCCGTCTGAGGGTGGTAGACTGTGGTCCTCAACTGCTTCACCCGTAGCAGCCTGCAGAGATCCGCCATCAGCCGGGACATGAACGGGGTCCCCTGTTCAGTCAGGATCTCCGAGGGGAGGCCGACTCGGCTGGCCATCAGAAACAGCTCCTGGGCAATGGACTTCGCAGTGGCCTTACGCAGGGGGACTGCTTCTGGGTACCGGGTGGCATAGTCGACGATTACCAGGATGTGTTCGTGTCCCCGGGCAGACTTTGGCAACGGCCCCACTATGTCCATTCCAATCCGCTCGAAGGGCACTTCGATGATCGGCAGCGGGATGAGCGGGCTGGGAGGTGGGGTCCTGGGCGACGTGACCTGGCAGGCTGGGCAAGCTTGGCAGAACCGCTTCACTTCGGCCTCTAGGCCCGGCCAGAGGAAACGGTCGCGGATGCGCTGAGTGGTGTTGGCTGCCCCGAGGTGACCTGCCATGGGATGGGAATGTGCCAGCTCCAGGATGGTTTCGGTCTTGGCTCGGGGTACAACCAGCAATTTCTTCTCCTCCCCCCTCCGCTGAGCGACACAGTACAGCAGGCCGTTCTCAACGACAAAATGCGGGAGAGGATGGGGCCGTGGGAGGACGTCTTTTCCATCGACGGCTCGCACCTGAGCCCAACAGTGCTTGAGCCGATCGTCCTCCCGCTGTTCCTTGGCGAAGGAGCCCCCTCCAGCAGCCTGTTGGTATACATCATAAAACAGATTAGTAGTCTGGGAGGGGGACTCACCATCTCTCCCGCTGTCGGAGGCGAGCAGGGCCGGTCGGCGGCGGGGTCCACAAGGCCGTCTCCGTCTTTGACGGTTCCCCACTGGGCTGGCAGGCTGAGTAGCGGCGGCGAGCAGTCTGTCGAAGCCGGGCCAATCTCTCCCAAGCAGTACAGCCACCGGCAGGTCCTTCACCAGGCCAGCCTCCACGGGCCAGGTGCCTTGGGGTGACGAGATAGTGATTCTACGGGACGGTACTTGGCGATTGTCTCCGTGCACGCAGGTAATCGGCAGGAAGTTCTGGCCGCTTCGGGGGGCGCACAACCGCGACTGGATTAGGGTGACCGCACTACCTGAGTCCAGCAAGGCCCGGAAACGTTTCCCTTCCACCATCACATCTGCTTCGGGGGCTCCCGATGGTACATGCTGGTGGACAATGCAACCTGCCAACCATGCTCGCAGGGGTGACGGTGGTTCAGCGCTGGGCATGAGCTCATCTCGCGGTGGGGGAACCGTCGGCCTGCTGACTGGTCGTGGGGTCCCTTCGAGCGGGCGCCGCTCCTGGACCACCCTCCGGGGAAACGGCGGCGCTCGGTCCCCAGCCTCGCGGTGATGGATGGCATCCGCCAGCTCGATCGCCTCCACGAGTTCCAGGGTGTTGGTAGGGTTCCTCATCCCAACCGCTTGTCGATGTGCGCGGGGTAGAGCGCGGAGGAGGCAGTCGACCACCACTCGTTCTGCTACCTGAGCTGCGGTGGGGTTCCCTTCCAAGAGCCAGTGATGAGCAATGCGGCTGAGCTCGGCTGCTTGGGCACGGGCTGGCACGCGGGGCTTGAACTCCCATTCCTGAAACTGCTGGGCGGCGCAAATGGATGAGGCCGAGCCTTGCCAAAATTTCCCGCTTGACTTCGTTATAGTCTTCGGCGTCCGCACGGGGAAGTGAGAAATAAGCCCGTTGGGCTTCTCCGGTGAGGAGGGGTGCCAGCGCGCGTGCCCACTCGTCCTCTGGCCATGCCTCATACTGAGCGGTGGTTTCAAAGACCTGCAGGAAGGCTTCCACGTCGTCATCAGCGGTCATCTTCGACAGCAGGCGGGTTGCTTGGGCGCGAGGATCAGGTAGCGGAACGAGCTGGGCGGAGGAGGCACGGATGGCGGTGAGTTCTTCCTCCGTCCTGCCCTGGCAAGTGGCGAGATGTTCCACGATTTGTTGCTGGCGGATGCTCACTTCAGCGAGGCGTTGTAATACTTCCTCCATCGCGGGGACGAGCGCGCCGCTTTCCGCCACCTGTAGTGCACAGACAAAAAAAGGAAAAAATTAGGGGTTGGGGCGGTGAACTTGTCGGTGATTCTTCATGAACTTGCCCGCATTCTCCACCACTGTCACGGGGTGAAGAATCATTCGACAAGGCAGGCTTCGTGAAAAGGCCCCGGAGGGTGGATTTATTTACAATCAAATAAACTGGTGAAGGAAGGTAAGCCGGTGCGTGGTGGCTGGTGCTTTAAGTCCTCTTCGGTGTTCAATCCAAACGAAAGTGGGTGTCCAAAACGTGTTTCCAAAACGGTGAGCTGTCAGTCACTCGCTGTTTTCTGGGGAGAACAGAGAGAAAGGTTAGACCAGCGCTTTCATTCGGTTCGAGACTAGCGTCTGTCTGTTTGCTAAGCATGTGCTGCTTATGTGGCTGTGGGCTGATTGGGAGCAGCTGTGACTGATCAGCCGGCAATGAGGACGTGCAGGTGTTTTGTGTTGGTTGCCAGGGCGACGCTGATTCCTCCGAGGACGCTCGTCACAGTATGAAATGTGCTATATAAATAAACTTGCCTTGCCTAATCTTTCTTTCTTTCTAACCTTTCTTTTTTTCTTCCTAACCTTTCTTTCTTTCTTACTAATCTTTCTTTCTTCCTCTTTCTTTCTAACTAATCTTTGTTTTATTTGTTTTCTTTCTTACTAATCTTTCTTTCTTTCTACCTAATCTTTCTTTTTTCTTTCTAACTAATCTTTCTTTCTAACATTTCTTTCTAACCTTTCTTTCTTTCCTTCTAACCTATCTATCTTTCTTTCTAACTATCCTTTCTTTCTAAGCTATTTATCTATCTTTCTTTCTAACTAATCTTTCTTTCCTTCTGTCTTTCTAACCTTTCTTTCTTTCTTTCTAAGCTATTTATCTTTCTTTCTTTCTTTCTTTCTTTCTTTCTTTCTTTCTTTCTAACATGTCTTTCTTTCTAAGCTATTTATCTATCTATCTTTCTTTCTAACTAATCTTTCTTTCTTTCTGTCTTTCTAAAATTTCTTTCTTTCTTTCTACCTAATATTTCTTTCTTTTTTCTTTCTTTTCTTTTTTTCTAACTAAAATTTGTCTTTCTTTCTTTCTACCTAATTTTTATTTCTTTATTTTATTCTTTCTAACTAATCTTTCTTTCCTTCTACCTAATTTTTCTTTCTTTCTTTCATTCTTTCTAACTAATCTTTCTTTCTACCTAATTTTTCTTTCTTTCTTTCTTTCATTATTTCTAACTAATCTTTCTTTCTACCAATTTTTTTTCTTTATTTCTTTCTAACTGATCTTTCTTTCTTTCTTTCTACTTAATTTATCTTTCTTTCTTTCTTTCTCTGTCTTTCTAACATTTCTTTCTTTCTAACCTATCTATCTTTCTAACTTTTCTTTCTTTCTTTGTTTCTTTGTTTCTTTGTTTCTTTCTTTCTTTCTTTCTTTCTTTCTTTCTTTCTTTCTTTCTTTCTTTCTTTCTTTCTTTCTAACCTTTCTTTCTTTCTAAGCTATCTATCTATCTTTCTTTCTAACTAATCTTTCTTTCTTTTTGTCTTTCTAAAATTTCTTTCTTTCTACCTAATATTTCTTTCTTTTTTCTTTCTTTTATTTTTTTCTAACTAATATTATTTCTTTCTTTCTTTCTACCTAATTGTCTTTCTTTCTTTCTACCTATTTTTTTTCTTTCTTTCTTGCTTTCTTTCTTTCTTTCTTTCTTTCTTTCTTTCTTTCTTTCTTTCTTTCTTTCTTTCTTTTTACCTATTTTTTTTTCTTTCTTTCTTTCTTTCTTTCTTTCTTTCTTTCTTTCTTTCTTTCTTTCTTTCTTTCTTTCTACCTATTTTTTCTTTCTTTCTTTCTTTCTTTCTTTCTTTCTTTCTTTCTTTCTTTCTTTCTTTCTTTCTTTCTTTCTTTCTTTCTTTTATTCTTTCTAACTAATCTTTCTTTCTTTCTTTTATTCTTTCTAACTTATCTTTCTTTCTTTCTTTCTTTCTTTCTTTCTTACTAATCTTTCTTTCTTTTTCTTTCTTTCAAACTAATATTTATTTCTTTCTTACCTTTCTTTCTTTCTTTCTACCTAATCATTCTTTCTTTTTCTTTCTTTCTTTTTCTATCTATCTATCTATCTATCTATCTATCTATCTATCTATCTATCTATCTATCTATCTATCTATCTATCTATCTATCTTTCTTTCTTTCTTTCTTTCTAACTAATCTTTCTTTCTGTCTTTCTAAAATTTCTTTCTTTCTCTCTGACTAATCTTTCTTTCTTTTTTCTTTCTTTCTTTCTTTCTAACATTTGTTTCTTTCTAACCTATCTTTCTTTATTTCTAACTAATCTTTCTTTCTTTCTTCCTAATCTTTCTTTCTGCACCTGAGACCTGCAGTGACATCTGCTGTCAGACTCACTAAAATGGAGAGCGACTATGTGAAAAAAAAATATCCAGCAAATCGCACCGGCGCGTTTGTCAACACCAGAGGGTTAACTTTAGCCTAATAGGAAGGAACATAAATTGTGATTAAAAATATATGCTCACACACATCATGACGCCGCTGCGGTGGTGGAGTCCATGCAGGAAGAGCAGCGTTTGGCACTGCTTCGCTTTTCAGCGCGAGCTGTTTGGAGAAGCCCATTTCCACCTCCATTGCGTTGTAGAAGCAATCCCGCATAAAATGCAGGATGCACACTCGAGTGATAGGCGGGAACTCACGGTCTTTCAGGCCAAGTGCATGCAACCACTGGCGCCTAATTTCCAAGTCTAGTGGAAAGTTATGCAGTCCAGCAGTGCTGTTGCAACCAGCAACACCTACGTACCATCCTAACCACTGTACTAAATACAGATAAAGCTAATGCTAAAAATCTACGCTATTCTAACTGATGCAATACTATGCTACTAACTAACTATGCTTCTAACAATACTAACAACACTAACAACTATGCTAATTAACTACTTAGGCTACAATAAATCATCTAAATAACTATATAAATGCTATGCTAACTAGATGCTAATATATGCTATCCTGATTGTTTTCAATAATCGTAATTCCAACTCCTGACTCGCTACAGTTGTTTTGATGGAACCAGATGCTTTTATACCATGGGGTGCCAAGGGCGTGGTGAGCTCGCACCAAGGGCGTGACAGAGTATCGTCACAGAGTACCCTACGTCACAGAGTACCCTACGTCACAGAGTACCCCTACTTCAGGAGCTTTCCGTTTAACCTGAAGAGGGGAGCACTCAGATGTTTTTACACCATATATTTGAAAATTAAAACACTTTATACCCAAATGTCACAAAATGTACTCGAATCAATGAACAGCATTTATGAAGCTCCATTCTTACAGATCCTTAAAAACTTAAAAAAAATAATAACTAGTGTTTAGTTACCCTTTAAAAGTATTAAATAAAATAATTGAAACATTCAATACCGTTTGTACTTGCTGTGGATCTCATGTTTGTAGTTTGTATGGTTGCATTTGTGACAGGTGTGTTAGGAGTAACTATTTCCCCTGTAATATAAAATGTGCAGAGCACATTCAACTTTATTTGAAAGGTTTCACCATTATGCTAATTTGTGTATTGTACTTGTGCACACTCACCTGCTTTGATAGTGTCCAGTGTGATGTTCAGAAGTATGCTCCCATTCATAGCATTTCCATAAAGAATAAATTCTACCTCAACTGAGCTTGGGACCATAGAATAATTTTCAAAGACATGTCAAGTTTAATGGAGCCATTCCTGTAAAAAAAATTAAAAAAGGATTATTATAACCCCCAAGGTCCTATAACAGTGTGCTCTGATTATTATTATTATTATTATGGATATCTTTATGATGAATGTGAAAGACAACAGTTGTCATGCTTACGTGAAGGATTCGACTCTGCATCGCTTGTATCCTCTGAGATAACTTGCCTCGTAAACTAAGTTTATCTGCATGCGATTAAAAATATTGACATTTTATAGAGTACAGTGTGAGATTTATCCTTTCACATTTTTTTATATTAAAAAACATTACACAATGTTGTAAAACTAATATATAATTTAAAATATATTTGATCTGTTTTAAGCACAACTAAACAGTCTCCAACAAGGCTGTGAGTTCAAATACATTTTGGTTGTTCTTAAAAGATGCAGTATAAAAATATATTTTGGATTTTCAAGTGGAAAATTGTTTTACTATTAGGCTAATATGCACTTCCCTCGTGCGAATAAAGAGACAATAATTCAAAAGCCACTTGTTGTCATTTTGAACTAGTATAAGAGCAACATGCCTCTTTTCATGTTTATTTTACTATTAAAAAAATCTTTGTTTTAAGACATTTCATTTGCTTACTGTATATAACATTTGAAATATCTTTCCAACATAGTTTGAGTAGGCCCGAACAATTCCCACCAAGGTACACAAGTGCTTTGGAGAATGGATGGATATGGTATATAATATGGTATGGCTTTTGGCGCCACCTTGTGGCTCTATTACATTTTGTGGTCATGGTGATTGCTCTGTGACCTCTAGCAGGCAGTGTTTGCCAACTTAGCGACTGTAAATGAAAATAAAAATAAAATAAAAATAAAATTGTATCACAAGTGTATTGTGATTGTCAAAACATTTGGTAACTAAACAGAATTTTCTTAAGTTTAGTGACAACATGTATTATATTTACATGGTACAATGACTGGTAGGCTACTGTTTTTATTCTTGCTTGACACAAATTTCACGATTCCAATTTCATTGAATTCGTGTGATTTGATTCCGATCTTAATTCAATATCGATTCATTTGGATAAATATTTGGTACAGTATAAATATCTTACCTAATGCTGTAAACATAAAGAGAGCCATGTCAGCTATTATTAAAGGTTAAAAATAACAACTCAAATTAAATATAATTCTGTTTTTATTATAATAACAACGTTATATTTTAATGATATAAGTAAAAAATATAATAAATACGTAATATAGTGCCTATTTAGCAAACTACTCTCTATAGCTATTTTTTTCTAGTCAACTAGGTGCTATTGTCATTTATTTTAATTTTTTTATTATGTATCAAACAATAAGCAGACATAAATGACAACACAGATAGAACCTCTACAGGAATTAAATTATATCAAATATATGTAAAGTTTCACAATAAATAAATAATTAAAATAACAGGGGAAACATTATGCATCACGGTGTGGTGAATAATCCGGTCACTCGGTGTGAATAGTCCGGGCCAGAGCCATATGGCTCTGGTCCGGGCGTAGGACCCAAGCAATCCGATTGGTTCAAAGCACGTTTTATAGGTAATCGCTTTGGTGCCTGGTTACAAATCATACAAAATCACTATAATTATATAAGACGTTTGTACCACGGTATAACGAGTCATTAATGTATTTAATGTATTTTAAATTATACGTTTCATATACTAGTATTTAACCGAAGAGATTGTGAAATGAAACATCTCTCGTTGTTAGTGTGTTTTTTAGTTAGCTTAGATAGTAGCGTAGCATACAGCTAACGTTATCCGTTATCCGATGATCGTGCTATGAGCTTTACCTGAGCTTATACTGCACTGATACTGCCTTACCGTATTCACAGCAGTTAGTAGTGCAATTATAATTATGTCATTATTTTTTATCGCAATAATCGGCACAATATGTTACAGGTACACTTTTATTTATTAAAAGAGCCATAACATAATGTTTATTTGTGTAGGCTATATTACTATTTTCTTATTAACAGTTTAGACATTTAAATAAATTACAGAATGCTAGCTATGTTTTGTGGGTATAAATATTTAATTGGTTGTCAAGCCTTGACTAAAGAACAGTATAATAACATTATGGAATCACAAATCTTAATGTAATCAAACCCCTTAATTCATATAATAATCTTTTATTTGAAAGAAATACCATTTTTAGGTGTGTTTTGTGACAAAGTTATTTGTTATTAAGCAATAGGGCATAATATGCTTTTTTATTACAAGCATGTCATTTGTGTACTAATGCATTATGATTTATGGCATAATTTAATCTTAAAACAGAACATCATACAACACAATAACATTTAATGTAATAAAATTAGTGAACCAACACTTGTATACAATTTTTATTAAATTTCACAATACATAATGAATTCAACTGAATTATGAGATGTAATATATTACATTTTTATTAACACAAAACTACAAGCAAAATGCACATCGTTTTAGGACATTTATAGAACTTTTAAAAATACACAACAATACAAAGCAGCTTTAAACAGAAATACTTTGGTATGTCTTTACTTTCCTAAATACTTTTGTGATAGTTCTCTGGCTATACATTGTGAAGATTTAAAAACAATTAATGTCGAGTTAGCTGTGTTTAAATATTTAATGAACTGTAAGGTTAAAGTTTGAGAACTAATGAGACACAAATAGATGCAGTGTCTTTTGATGTATGAAAAGTCAAATCTTTAGTTTGAAGTAAATTCATGTTGTATATGCAGTCAATTCTTTGTGGAACCATCCTAAGGCCTAGATGATGCAGTCAGTCAATTTCCCCTTTAGATGGTGGGGTCGTGACCTGGTAGGCGAGGAGGTGTCATGGACTGGCTTGAGGGAACTCTGCAAAAACACACACACATGCTGCAACACGTGCATTTGTACACGCAAAGTCTGTTGTGCTGTGTAACATCACTCACTGTTTTTACTTAGATGGGCACACTGGAAGGCACAACGCAGCAGGCGTAGTTAGCTCGCTGAACCTTGTCGTCATTTCCCCTTGGCATGATTGGGTCGTGACCTGCAAAACACACAAACATCCTGTAACACGTGCATTTGTACACGCAAAGTCTATACGTAGATATTTTGGGTAAAAAAAAAAGTTTCTTGGATATTCTTAAAATCTTGTATTCTGTAAGAAGGTGCCAAGACATAGACATGAATGCATGATTGGAGGCTCTAGAGCCTTCCAGAGCTGAGATATGGAGATCCCACAAAGCATTTATTTCATTGGGGCAAATAGAGACTCGCATACAGTGAAATTTTGGGATGAAATTTGGCCCTTTTGCAGCTTTTTGTTTGAACAAAGACATCTCACACAATGTCATATTTGCATTAAAAATGTCATAATTGAGCGAATGACAGTTGTCATAAACATGCATAAAAACTCCTAATCTTTTATAAAACATGAATATGCGTTTCATACGGGGTTAATAAATAAAATAAAAATGTGTATGTATGTAGCAATTAGAGGGTGCAGAAAGCGTTGTAAATGACTTGAATGCACATACAGATAATTTTTAACAGGTATCATTTGTAAAAGGTAAATGTAACACATTAACAAGTAATTAATAGTTTACACTTTAGATTGGGGGATGCAAAAAGTGTTGTAAAATATTTATTCATGCGTTTACACATCTATAACAGGTGTTGAACACTGTAGTGTGTAGTGTCGTGTGTAGTGTGCACTGCAATGTAAGTGCTGACTGGTGAGGGTATAGACAGCTGTCTTCTCTGAAACACAAGAATCTTTAACCACTGTGCACCGAATGTGAGCAAAACATACAAAAAAATTAACATAATGAACATTTATGAGACGCAGTCATATTTTGTAAATTATTAGTTAATCATTAACTAATCAATTGTAAATGACTTGTAACGAAATGTACAAAACATACATAAAATGTTAGTATATCACTTAATCATTTATGAACGCATAGTCATGTTTCATAAATAATTAGGTAATCATTTACTAATCACGTGTAATGGAAATTACAAAAAACATACATAAAATGTTAGTAAATCACTTGTTAATCATTTATGCATGTTTTGTAAATGATTAGTTCATCATTAACAAACCACTTATTAATGGCCTACAACTGAACATTATTAAGTGAGCGAGTCTCTATACATTTTTACTATATTTTTATCATTTATCATCTCCAGATTAATGTAGAAAAACATAAAATAACTAAATAGAGACATTATATTTTAACTACTTGTCTAATGACATATTTTTTTAATATACATGAAGGCCAGTATCACTGATACTAATAAGGCTACTGATGTCTTGATAAATATGGGAAATAAAAAGAAACTGAATAAAGCGTACAACACTTTGCACTGCATAATATATAAATTAGATATAAATGAATCCTTTTTAAAGCTACAAAAGTTCTTTAGTTAGGAGCAGTGAGTAATGTTCTCTGTTCCCACGTTACATTCTAATAATACAAATACATTTATTTACATAAATGTCACTGCAGATTAAGTATTTTCAAAAACAATATTCACAGTATAAGTATGAACTGTAGCTGAAATATAGCCATTAATGCATGAGCTCCACTACAGTGGACAGATGATTAATCAGATTTTTCTCTCAATCTAAAATCAAAACTTGGAAAATTTAACTGTGATATGATTAATTAGATATTGCTTGATGCTGCAATATGTTTTTATCTACAAGAGTCTCCTAGGAAAGAAGGAATGGTTGGACTAGCCGAGGTGGGCTGGTCCAGGCGGGGTACTTGAGCGCTGAGCGTCCGGTGATCCCTTGGATCTCACATCTCCGAAAACGTCAGATCATAATTTTAAATAGGCGCTATCTGTATAAACAAACAACATATTTGAGATTGAAACAACTACATTGTCGACTGAAAAACTCTTAAAACTACATTTCATACACGATAACAGTAGTATTTTTAAATTTCGCGGTCTTTCTCCTCTGCTATTGACGCAACTTGAGATTTTAAATATTAGATATAGAATATACACAATTTACATATACAATATGCAATTTAATTTAATCTTACCTTGTTATCCAACGGGAGTTAGCATTCTACATAAAGCTACCACATAATAACACTAAAACAGCTCACGTTAGCTACAAGTTATCGCGAGAACAGATTCAGATCAGGCATACTACTGGCATACTAATGGGGTCCTACCAAGGGGGTAATCCATCGACCGGAAGTTGAAGCCGGCCGGGTGCCGCCATGTTGTAGCAGAACTTCACTTTCGTTAGCATTTCCATTGACTCCCATTCATTTTGGCGTCACTTTGACAGCGAATAACTTTACATCTGAGGCGTTTAAAGACTCCATTTGTCCATTATTTATTTCTAAAGAAACACGACAATGTATAAAAGGCTCCATTACCTTCTATGTTGGTGTTTGTATACTTTAGCACAGCTGAAGTGAAATAAATGCAATATTTGCCAAATACACAGATGTTTCAGAGCCATTTTCATTCAATACTTTATGTACTGCTTCATACAGCGTTTGTTTGAACAAGAATAAAGTTCAACATAAGCCTACAGCTACTATCAATGAAGTGGAATCAACGTTTTTTAATCAGTTTTATTTTGATAAACATAACACAATACATCGCGACTACATGAAGAGTGTTTACTGTTATAAAAAAAAACTGATTTGTGAGCTTTAGTGGAACGAAAGGTGTGAGAATAAACCGAATAAACACGAAACGCACGTGATCGTTGTCATGCGGTGAATCCGGCCAATCGTGGAACAGCTGTGTCGTCATCAGAGCTCGAGCAGCCGCTCTTCAGAAGCTGCGCTGGCTGAGTTCTCCGGCTACTCTCGAATCGCTCTCGCGGTACTTTGATGGCATACGTCACAGTCACGTGGCGTCGGCGCTGTATCAAGTCGGACAAAATTTCTAACCGGCATGCACTGCTTTAAGTCTGCCGCCGATCGGTCTGCGCAGAGCTGCATGAAGTCGAACAAGCCTATTATCTATGGGCTTCTCCCTTGACGGGACGTCCCCCCGATTGCCTGCGAGCTTCTCCTCCTGTCTGTACGGTAATTTCTGTACAGCGCGACAGAGAGTCGAGTGGTTATGACGCAATCGTTAGCCTATTTTTACTAAAACTGTTTCTATGGGGCCATAATGTAACATAGAAGGTAATGGAGCCCTTTATACATTGTCGTGTTTCTCTAGAAATAAATAATGGAGAAATGGAGTCTTTAAACGCCTCAGATGTAAAGTTATTCGCTGTCAAAGTGACGCTAAAATGAATGGGAGTCAATGGAAATGCTAACGCAAGTGAAGTTCTGCTACAACATGGCGGCACCCGGCCGGCTTCAACTTCCGGTCGATGGATTACCCCCTTGGAGTAACCGGATGCGATATTTTTTTTCACAGGATGGTAGGGGAAGACTCATGAATATTCATTAGGGAACTCATCCCTGATTGGTCTTAACCCCAGTGACGGGTAGGTTTAGGGGCGGGGTTAGGGGTAGGTCATCAGACCCCCAGTGACGGGTAGGTTTAGGGGTGGGGTTAGGGGGTAGGTCATCAGTCCAATCAGGGATGAGTTTCCTAATGAATATTCATGAGTCTTCCTCTACCATCCTGTGAAAAAAAATATCGCTAACCGGATTATTTACAAGGGGGTAATCATAGACATAATAAATACATAGACGCCCTATTGGCCGCTTTGGAACGTTGCTGCGATACGTCAACGGGTCCGCCATTTTGCTGAGGGCAAGACTGCACTGTTATCAAATGTAAGTAAACGGGGGAGCTGCGTTTTTTCTGGATAAAAACAAACTGTTTTTACATTTATCAACCGATTTCAGTGGTTTGTATGTGGTGTACAAAAAGTTCCATCTCTAGTTATTTAAAATCTCGATAGTTAGACTTGTAAAAAAAATTTTTTTAATAAAGAATGGTCAAAGCTCAGGCTTGTCATGTATCTGGCTTTTTATTCTTGGATAAGAATGGTGAAGACCCCCATACTGAGATATAATTTAAGTTTTCTTATTGTGGAAAAAGCATTTTCTGTGATTGACCAGATTTTAGCAATAACAAAGATAACTGATGGATCCTTTATAATAATACGTTATGGTACAACTATAGTGCAATGCAAATAGTAAATATAACATAAAGTGAGAAGTAATAGTAAATAGTTTAGTCAATAAAAAAAAAAATAGTATACAGCAAATAAAATAGTAATGATTAGTATAATTATATAATATCATAAGTACAATAAGACAATCATAAAAATATTGATAATAGCATAGTTTATTAATAATACTATAATAATAGCAATAGAATAAGAAATATCAATTACAGAATATACACAATAAAAAATAAGTTAAATAGTGACTTTAATATTTAACTCTTTTTGTTAAATTTCAGTTTTATTGATCAGTAATAGCCATTATAACAGAAGTAGCTTCAGTCAAACATACAGCAGGATACAATGTTAAAATAGCCTAAATATAAAGTTATGAAACTTCACTTTGCCCTCAGCCAAAACGATTTGCCAGGGAACCATTTATAGATTGAGACCAAAGATCGCCCGTTAGATATACACAAGACGAATTATATCTCATGTTTAACCACTAGACTACAGACATCCGAGTCAGCGGCAACACTTCAGAAGCCCGGTATGAGAGGTATGGGAAAGTTGCCATCCCCAACATGGCGGCGCCGTTGACGTACGCTCCAGCGGCCAATAGGGCGTCTATGTATTTATTATGTCTATGGGGGTAATCCATCGACCGGAAGTTGAAGCCGGCCGGGTGACGCCATGTTGTAGCAGAACTTCACTTGCGTTAGCATTTCCATTGACTCCCATTCATTTTGGCGTCACTTTGACAGCGAATAACTTTACATCAGAGGCGTTTAAAGACTCCATTTGTCCATTATTTATTTCTAAAGAAACACGACAATGTATAAAGCGCTCCATTACCTTCTATGTTACATTATGGCCCCATATAAACAGATTTAGAAAAATAGGCTAACGATTGCGTCATAACCACTCGATTCTCTGTCGAGCTGTACAGAAATGAACGTACAGACAGGAGGAGAAGCTCACAGGCAATCGGAGGGACGTCCCGTCAAGGTAGAAGCCCATAGATAATGAGTCCATAAAAGCAACGGAATACTTAGGCCTACTCCTGCTCACTCACACCAAAGAACTCTTTGCTCAAGTTCCCCGTCTCTGCAAGATTAACGTTGGCAATTTTCACGCACAGCTACTAGAAAAATTAACGTCTGTCAGACAGGTTGCTCACGTCATCAAGCTTAGTTTGAGTCGGTTTGAGTCTGCGCGTCAGGAACGGAAGTGCTCAGAAATCGCTAAAAATGGGCTTCAACTGTCTCAACTGAGTTCCAATGAGATGGCTCTGTCCACTTCTTATACTGTCTATGATTATTCACCACAACGGCATTACCAAAAAAATCATCATAATATTTCAAGAATCTGTCTTTTTTTTTTTTTTATCAACCTAAAAGATTTGAGAAATGCATCGATTTCAACTAAGAAATGTGAAAAAGTAGGCTGCGAGTTAGAGAATTTTTGCTTGTGAATGATTTTTTTTTTTTTTTTTAAACAAAATACAAAAATTATAAAATAAAATTGAAAGAATCTGAGAGCTGAGAATTCATTTCATATCAAAAGTAACCTCCCAGCAAACACTGTGCCACGTTGTGGCAACGTCTGTAGCACGTTGCAATTCTACTATGGCAACCATAGATATCTATATAAAGGCTAAATGTCTTACGGCGGAGTCACTTCCGGCATCACCGTTCGGCCATCTTGTCACAGGCAGGCTCTGATGTAAAGTGAGTGATCAGCATAAACACAAATCCTCTTATCTCGCTGAAATCTTGACGGATTTACAAACGGTTTGGTTTCTTATTAACGTTATGATGTGGGTATAATACTAGCCTATATAATGGATGTTAACATAAATAATACATAATTATCCATAAGTGTTCAGTGTCATAACTACTTCTCTGACGTTTATAACGAACCAACCCGTTTGAAAATCGGTAGAAAATTGAGCAAATTATGGTTATTTAAAAAGTACATGCACCATAAACACAATGTTACGAGTGAGCGAGCAGCCTGTGACAAGATGGCCGCCAGGTGCTGACGTCCACCACCATTGGCCAACAGCGCGGACGAGACATCTAGCCTTTATATAGATATCTATGATGGCAACGCTGTCTGTGCTTGCAACATTGTAGCCTAACAAAGTAGAGGGCTGTAACGTTGTTGTGCGACATTCAGCAACTGCGAGACGACGTTCTGACAATTAATTTTTTTAATGCTATATATAGATATCCCACAAATCATAACATGCTAAATGGGGGATATTTATATCAAGCATAAAAATAAAAAAAATTGTCAGAACGTCATCTCGCAGTTGCAATTGTCAGAACGTTAGTCAGAAGTTAAAATATGTGTCATACCTAACCAGAAGATGTTCAGCACTTTTCCTAATGGTAAGGATTATCTATATACTAAAAGAAATATAGCTAACATACTGGTACAGTAATTTACACAAGATCACAAACTCCATGAATTATCAGCGAGTGGGGGCTCAATCTTCAACTGGCTGACAGGAGCGGCCACTGACAGATCATGTGACCTGCCAGTGGCGGGGCAGTCTCAGCCGCTGATGATCTGCGAGTATAGCGTTCCCTATCACTCTCGCTCTATGAAATACATTATTTTATTATTATGAATATATTCTTATGACTCTATTCTTTTGTATGACTGACGTTTTAGGAGGGTTCTTCCTCCCAATTAAAGCAGTCAAATGAACGTGATCTCGACTGGTTGCTTACTGACTTCGCTGGCCGCTCAGTCCAGCCAGCAGCCGATGTTGCCTCTCATTTTTATGGCCTACTGCCGCTAGTTGTGACGATTTTACGATTAATGTACTGTAATAATGTAGATACAGAAAATTGCCTATTAAAACATGAATTGTCCCAATAACATGAATCACGAATCTAACATGAACATGAGTCTCATTGCCTTGAGTATTTTCAGCGACAACAGGACAAACTGCAGCAAATGTCTTTTTAAAAATTCAATAAAAGAAAGCCAACTTAAACACGGAGCACAGTCTGTGCTGCACAGATATCGGTATTTTCAAATTTACAAATAAAAATGTGTTAAATAATTGTTATCAGAATTGTATTATAATGAAGTTGTTTGGTAAAGTAGTCAACCATACATTATTATTATTATTTTTTAATATATATTTTATTTTACATTTTTTTACGTAGTGTACAAATTTAAGAATACAAGGAAAACCAGACAATACAACCAAAAAAAAAAAAAAAAAAGAAAAAAAAAGCGGGGTTGGATTTAGGGCCGGCTCTAGCCCTTTGGTTGCCCTAGGCGAGATTGAGTTTTGCGCGCCCCCCCAGTACAAATACATTTTATCTGAGCATCTAACTTGAAGTAGATAAATTACAATTACAATTTCTACCACCATTATTACTAATCTAATGGGCTGCTACAAGGCTAAGGGGGTTTAAGAAAATTTTGTGCATTTTAATTTTCTCTCTGTTAAATTTGC
Organism: Rhinichthys klamathensis goyatoka; assembly: GCF_029890125.1. NCBI lineage: Eukaryota > Metazoa > Chordata > Actinopteri > Cypriniformes > Leuciscidae > Rhinichthys > Rhinichthys klamathensis. The sequence goes on from NW_026606612.1 coordinate 1,159,228, forward strand.
ACACTGAATATGGGTTAGAGCTTTTATTTTGAACTCTCAAAGTGCACCAGATTGATGAATTTAACACCTGTCCTTTGGAAGTCTCTGCCTCTTGAACTTAGGGAAGCCCAGTCTTATGCCATTTTTAAAGGTCAACTTAAGACATACTTTTTTAAACTTGCATTCACTTGTTGATGTTTTTTTTAACAATTGCCCATTGTTTAGGCCTATACAGCGCTTTGAGAAGCTGCTTTTAAAGGCGCTTTATAAAATAAAATACTGCATAATAATAGTTATAATATTAATCCCATGACAGTAATAGGCTATTCTTTTTCTAGGCTATTCCTAAGATCTATTCCTTTATTTTTATTATTGCATTTGTTTTACAATATATGGCTAGTAATAGCCATATATTGTAAAACAAATGCAATAATAAAAATAAAGGAAACTTATAGCCTAATAAGTTTTGTACACATGTCTGACTATAGGCCTACTTGAAAGCTAGTTATAACCCAGCGCCACCAATTAAACAAAACAAAACGAATGGGCCGCCGATGTACGAGTTTTATGGGCCGTTCAGACAAAAAATAAATAAATATATAAAATTATTCAAGATGTATCGGCCCAAAAAGCACGTCGGCCCACCCGGAATCTCCCAGTAGTCCCGATGGCCAGTACATGCCTTTGCACAATACTAATTAAATTTATTTCGTTTGACAACTTAATGGCTGAGATGAGAAGACTTAGCTGCTACCTCTAAACTGGGCTTTCTTTTTATCTTGTTCCTTCTTCCCTGTACACAAGGGTTTTGACCGCTTCATTTTCGATCCACGCGCCAGCATTGCCTTGCCTAACCTAACGTAACGCAACGCAACTCCCCCCTCCCCCATTAGGAAATGATCGACAATAATCAAACATCAATTCAATCTAATAATCAAGTTGACAAGTAATTAAACGTGTGGCTGAGGGGCGCCTTATGATGATCATGTTTAATAAACATGTTTTATTTCGCTTGTCATTCTAATTCTATGATTTATGGGAAGTTGGCAAAGGGCGACACTAGAGGGCGCCTGCGCCCCTAACACATTTGCCGCCCTAGGCGATCGCCCAGGTCGCCTATAGCAATCGCCGGCCCTGGTTGGAATAACATAAACAAGACCTAATCATAGATGAATTATTACAGTGAGAACAATAATTATACACTATTCAGACTTGAGGAAACCCACGAAGGGCTGCCATACAGTTTGAAATTGGCGATAAGATTTGGACTCCAAGGAACGTATCCTCTCTAGTTGTATGAAATGAAAAAATTCACATAACCAAGCTTTGAATGATGTAGAGTTTGAAGATTTCCAGTTTAAATAGTGTTTTTTTTTTTTTCGCAAGAATCATACCCATCAATAGAGGTCGTTGCTGAGATCTTGGAAGAGTATTCAATGTTTCAGAGGATCCGAGAATTGCCAGACCATGGTCTGGCTTAACCTCCTTTTGAAAAACTTTTGAAAAAAAAAAAAAAAAATCAAATACAGCAGTCCAAAAGTTAAACAGTTTGTGACAAAACCAAAACATGTGTGACAAAGAACCCTCCTCTATTGTACATCTGTCGCAAACTGGAGAAATAGAATTGTATATTTTACTCAAATTCGTTTTGGAATAATACAATCTATTTACTTTAAACTGAATCAACCTGTGTCTCACATTTATTGAGCAATCTTGGATCTTATTGAGACTGTCATTCCAGGTTTCATCGGACACTTCTTCATCAAAATCCCTAGTCCAGGCTTCTTTTATATGATTGGTGTTCACAGGCAGTTGGAAAGAATTAACATAACGCGAAACCAGATGTCTAGACCTTGGATTTACCAAGAAAATTTGCTCAAATGTATTAATCTCTGGTTTGTCAATAAATTGTGGAATGACCGTTTGAACATAATGTCTCCCTTTTAGATATCGAAAAAAGTCGGACCTTGGGAGATTAAATACAGACTGCAATTGGTTAAAAGATGCAAATTTGCCATCTATATAAAGATCCCCAATAGACATCAGACCTTTACTTTTCCATTTAATAAAACCTCTGTCTAGCTGAGAGGGTTTAAACATGTGATTGTTAGCGATGGGTGTGAGGAAAGAGACGTCAGGTGATTTAAGATGCTTCCTTATTTGATTTAATATTCGTATTGAATTTTTAACTATTAAATTAGAACCAATTAGTTTTGTTGAGGGAGAGACTTTTGAGAAAAGTAAAACTGGGAGACAAGATGTTGTAATAGAAAATATCTCTATCCTAAGCCAAAGAGGATCAGCCACAGAGAAAGTTTCACTGGGGATTCCCCTCTGCCAATAAGATAAAGCCCTGGCATTTGCTGCCCAATAGTAATATTTAAATACTGGTAGCCCTAGGCCTCCCATCTGAGTGGGTTTTTGTAAGTGCGCTTTTGCTATTCGGGGAGTCTTGTAAGCCCAGATAAACAGTATGATAACTGAATCCAAAAGCTTGAAAAAAGATACAGGTATACAAGTAGGCACATTTTAAAAAAGGTAGAGGAACTGTGGTAAAGTGACCATTTTGATTGCATTAATTTTGCCAATCAGATAGCGGAAGGAGCCTCCATCACTCTATATTATCTTTTAATTTGTCAATCTTAGCCCAAAAGTTTAATTTAAATATTTGCTTGGAGTTCTTACCACAATGCCAAGATATGTAAAGTGGTCTTCGACTGTTTTGAAAGGCGAGGGACCAACCTGGCTGGAATTTGTGTGTCTAGCAAGTGACACTCACTTTTGGACCAGTTAATAGTATACCCGGAGATTTTACCGAAAGCATTGATATAATCAAGCAAATAGGGAACTGATTTGGCTGGATCAGAAAGATATATTATTAGATCATCAGCATATAGACTAACCAAAGCTTCATCCTTTCCCATCTTTATTCCATGTATATGTGGGTGGCTTCTAATCCCTACTGCTAGCGGTTCCAGCGCAATATCAAAAAGAAGAGGGGAAAGAAGATCTCCTAACTCCTCGATGCAACTCAAAAGGGTTCGATTTGTTAGAGTTTGTCAGAATGCATGAACGAGGATAACACAGTCTCATCCCAAGACATCATATGACTGACGCTTTTGACCATACGTCAACATCCGACGTTTTAGGGTACCCTTTAACGTCAGTTAGATGACGATCCTAGGGCGTCATCTAACTGACGCTTTACCTTTAGCGTCAGTTAGATGACGCGGGTAGGTTTAGGTCTGGGGTAGGGTTAGGATTAGATAGCGTCATCTAACTGACGTTAAAGGGTACCCTAAAACGTCGGATGTTGACGTATGGTCAAAAGCGTCAGTCATATGATAAATATAGAATTTTTACCCACTTGATAAAACGATTCCCAGCCCCAAAATGCTCAAGCGCTTTTAGCATGAATGGCCACTCTATTTGATCAAACGCCTTTTGGGGATCTAGTGAGATGATTGCTCCTGAGGCTTCCTTACCACACTCCTTATAAAGAATATTAAGAAGGAGACACACATTGTAAAAGGATAAACGACCTGGTATAAACCCAGTCTGGTCTGGGTGTACTATTGTTGAGATATGCTTTCCAAGTCTGTTTGCTAACACTTTTGTTATCACCTTCTGATCAAAGTTAAGAAGCGATGTAGGTCTATAATTGGCCGGGTCCGTGTCGTCTTTTCCTTTCTTTAATAGAACACAAATATTGGCCTCATATAATGAATTGGGGAGTCTGCCATTTTCATATGAATCATTGATCATTCTCAATAAGTAAGGGGCTAGTTTTAAAGAGAAGGCTTTATAAAATTCACATCCAAAGCCGTCTGGACCTGGTGCTTTGCCCGACGGAAAAGACTTGATGGCCTCTAAGATGTCTGCTTCAAAAAATGTGAGTTCTAGATCTTCATTTACAACTTTATCTAACTGGGGAAGATTAAGACTATCAAAAAAAGATGCATAATCCTCTTGACTGACATTGCATTTTGAGGAATACAGATCAGAGTAAAAATCCCTAAAGGATTCATTAATTTCTTCTGGATTGGTTACAATTTCAGCTGTGTTTGACTTAATTTGATGAATTGTTTGCTTTGCTTGCTCACCCCTTAACTGTCTCGCTTGTCACCCAATTCAAAGTGTCTTCGTTTCAATTTAAGTAAGATATTCTCAATTATTTTGCCCAGGATCGAATTATATTCATATTTTAAATTCAGTATCTTATTATAATCTTGTTGTAATCCGGAGATTCTATATGCCTGTTCTAATGTTGTGAGTAAATTTTCAATTCTCAAAAGCCTGCTATTGCTATTTTTCTTGCTAGCAGTTTCAAAAGCAATAATATGGCCCCTTATGACTGCCTTAAGAGTATCCCATAAAATTGAATCAGAGACTTGGCCATTGTCATTATTCATAAAGAAATCATCCAGTTTAGTGTAAATGTAGATTTCAAAAGCTGGGTCTTTAAGTAGGTAAGGGTTGAATCGCCAATGTTAACTTTGTTGTGGCAAGATTTTATTAATCTGAAGTGAGACGGGGCTATGGTCTGATATCAGCATGCTATGGTACTGTGTACCAGTGATTCTGTGTATCAGTTCAGAAGTAACCAAAAAAACGGTCAATCCTAGAGTAAGATTTATGAACCTGCGAGTAGAATGAGTACTCCCTTTCTGTTGGGTGTTGCAACCTCCAAATATCTACCGTGTTCCTTTCCTCAATCAATCTATTGAGGATCTGTACTGAGGTTATACTAGGAGGTGGCTTTGAAGATGATCGGTCTAAAAGCGGATCTAAATAACAATTGAAGTCACCGCCGATAATGACATTTACACACCCAGATGGTATTAGATCAAAAACCTTTTTAAATAATTGAGGGTCATCAATATTAGGACCATATATATTTAACATTGTGATGTGCAAAGAACTAAGTTGTCCTGAAATCATGACATATCTGCCATGAGAGTCAGAAGTCATCGAATCAAGCTGAAATGAAATACCCTTACGAAGTAAAATTGCTACCCCCCTGACCTTACTGCTGAAAGGAGCCTGATATACCTGAGATATCAAATTTCCCCCGTAAGTTTATGTTCTTGTCCCACAGCTATATGTGTTTCCTGTAGAAATAAGATGTCTGCTTTTAAGGACTTGAGATAGGTAAACTTTGCCTCTTTTAATGGGGTGGCCAAGCCCTTCCAAGATGCCAAAAGTTAAGGTAGGATTTCCTCTATTAGTTTTATCGTTCCCTTTCATTTGACTTTTATAACACAAAGTAAAAACACAGTAACATTCCCCCAACCAAAAAAAAAAAAAAACTTAAGCTTCGAACTTTAAGCCCCCCCCCCCCATCCCAAGCCCCAGTCCCTCAAATGACTTCCCCAAACGAAGCATTATGGTTCCCCTTAGTGACTAGAGCATGCGATGTTTGAAGCAAAGTATTAAATTACACTAACACTCACAACTAAACTAAGTAAAATGAGCTATTAAAAAGAAAGGAATGTAAAACAAAAAATGCAACTCCACAACCAAATCTTATCTAGAAATGATAATATGCACTTACAGTCTCTATACAAACTCCATAGCACTGCACATCAACATATATTCTTGATCCGTCCCAGCGACCCGCCTCAGTTCTTTGTCGATGTATAGCTTTGCGTCCGTGGGAGATGTAAACATTCCAGTATTTCCATTATAGGTGATGCAAAGCTTGGCGGGGAAGCGCAGAGTATGACGCACATTAAGCTCTCTCAACATTTGCATCGCATTACTGAAGCTCCGGCGTTGTTCCATTACCTCAGCCGTGTAATCCGGAAAAAACAGCACCCTACTCCCCTGGTATTCAAGCTGACGTCCCTGCCGAAGGCGATGCGCTCTTTGTCTTGAAAGTAATGGATTCGTGCGATTATTGCGCGTGACTTGGCTCCATCAGGGGGCTTTGGCTGCGGTACTCGGTGTGCAGAAGTTGCTTGATCAGCTCTGGCCTTCCTTTTTCAGCACCTTCTGGAATACCGATAATTCTGATGTTATTACGGTGTGATCGGCCCTCAAGATCGTTAAGCTTGGACTTAAGCATCTTGTTCTCTTTACTTAAGTTATCCATGGAAGTTTCCAGAGAGAGGATATGAGTTTCATGATCACTGGCCTGCTCCTCTACCATCTCAACTCTCCCACTTAACTCTAGTTGCGCCGTTTGTATGGTTCGAAGAGTTGCTTCTAGTTTATCAAATCTCTTATCAAAGGCACTGATGATCTTTTCCGAAATCTTCTCCATCATCCGCGACATGTCTTTTTCTTCCAGCGTGAGGCCTGCCGTTTGGTCAGCCATCGCCATGTTGTCAGAAACATCAGGTTGCGGCTGAGAGGGTTTAATGCCCTGGGGCTGCTTTTTTGACGGCATCGACAAAGCTTAAGGTTCAAGTGTAGTGCTATGGTTGTCAAGCTAGACTTTTAGCCCATTTAAAAGTAGATTAGAGACATTTAGATTGCAATTTTATCGATTTGGCTGTGGAGGAGATGGCAAACACGTCTACCTCCTACGTTGTTCCACAGCGCCCCCATACATTATTTTTTAGTGGCAACATGGCAACCCTACAATTCCAGCCAATATTGCAGAAACTTACCCACATTTTATAGGCGGGTAGTTTATTCAAAACTCTCAGATTCGGGCATATTTTTCAAAAGTTTACATACGTCAATGATAGGCTAAATTATTTTTTTCCCACTTAGTGAAGTGGCAACATGCCACGCACCTCCCACTTCTTTTGTCATAAGATCCCTCCTTTTAGGCTATTTGAAACAGTCAGATACCGGCATATTTTGCATAGGCTACTAGACGTTACAAACCCTATATATATATATATATATACACACTGGGTTAAAGCAATAAAAAATATTTTGACTGTAAATTTTTCCTCGGCCAAACCCCATTCCACAGCCTGTCACACACCCAGTTTAAGAGCAGTTTTTCTTCTTTGTAATTGGAAGTGTAGTGAGTGGCTACATGCTTTACCTTCACAAATGAAATACTCAAGGGACATTTGCATATAAAGAAAGGACATTTTGAACTGCATTTCTGACTCTTTGTGATGTAGTCATACAAATAATTAACCATTTGCATAACTTTAACAAAAGTTTTTATTTCTCAAATAATAAAAGCCAACAAAGCTATTGCCTCAGAGTGAGCTAATTTCACAAACTATATATAATATAATATCTGTTTTTAACCTAGCCATTATACCCTGGACATAATAATAATAATAATAATAATAAATTCAGTTTTAACCTGAGCATTATAATAAGAAATTATAACGCATGTAACTCAACCTGTTAACAAACTAATAACACCAGCATCAGAAAAAGTGCATTTATGGTAGGGATAGGCATTTCAAGCAAAAATAATATTCGATGACCGCTGGGAATTATTCGGTTATTATTCGAAAATTGCACCCCTACGCCATATGCTCACCGGTAAAATGCGTTCTTTCAAATTTCGCTCCGACATAAGATTTCTCTGTACTGTAGGCCTACTATAGCCTAAGTGTTGTAGCCATTAAAGAAAATGCATTTAGTTGAATATGTGTTTAAATAATATAATGTTATTTTTTAATTTCATCTATGTTGATTATATGAAAAGTGAACAGCATGAGTAAGATAGGATCATTAGATGTGCAATATATCGGGAGGCATATGGAGTGGGTCAGACATGATTTTGACCACTTCATTAAGTTTTGTTTTGTATAAAGCCTTTCGTTAAAGTGAATTTCCTTTTGTAAACTGTATCTTAATTTTAATCGATGTTTCATCAACCAATTGCCTGGAATTAATAAATGAGAAGCAAATATAGCAAACAATATAATCAGGACATGGAGGCGGCGGCGCGAGCATTTATGTTGCTCGTCTGGAGCACGTCTCATAAACGATCCGAAACTCAGCATATAGGACTTCACAGGCATGAGAAATACTGTATATCTAGGCTATAGAAAGCTTGAAATGTCTACTTTTAAACAAAACAATTCAAAACGAAAAGAAACAGACTACTCTCTTATGTAGCTAATCCGTATAAAATGTGCATTTCTCTCTGTAGGCGCGTTCACTACATTTGGACATTTTTGTGTAATTCTTTTTATTAAATGTGTAGAATACTTTCCAAACCGTTACATATGGCCATAGTATTATAAATGCTGTGTTCAGTGAGGCACACTCGCAAGGTCTCTCGCTTTCTCCCTCTCTGCCGTGCGCGCGCTATGTATGTTATGCGCGCAGTATGTTCTGTCTCGCATGCGCGCTCTAGATTCCGGGAGATTTGAACTAATTTGCGGGCATCAGGGAGACGCTATTAATATGCGGGAGACTCCCGGAACTTCCAGGAGACAGACAATTTGAGGAAGTGGTGGGGGAAGTGACGTATGCCGTAAAGCAGTCGAATTTTGTAGTTCTTTTTGTGCCCCGGTTACTACCCGAAACCCGAAGTTACAAAAAAGCGATACAGACCACGTCAGGCTATGGCAGACGTGTCATTTAACCTATTGTAAGTCGATGTACCATCACAAGGGTCTTGGAAATAGATTATGAAGGTTGAAAAACTACATAGTGTTACTTTAAAATAAAGTGAACATGGAGCAGTTTTTCCGTGAGCGGGAATGAGAAACCTGGAGTGGAGTGATTACAGAACGCTTAGAGTGGAGAGAGGAATGTGTTTTTGCTCCACTCCAGGCTTTGATCACACTCCCCTCAGCAGGGTGAATACAACTCGTCTTTCCTTAATTTGACCTATTCAAACTAAAATTAAGACATTTATAACACTGAGAAATGAAATTATTGAGCCCATTTACGGCCTTAAAATTATGACATTAAGGACAGGCGGGACCCCTGCAATTAATGGAAATCCTTCAGCGACAGAGAACTTTAATCCCAGTATATACACAGAGAGAGAGAGAGACACAAAAATACAAAATATTTATATTTACAAAAAAAAACATACTTTTATTCAATTATAATAAAACCAGGGGCAGTTTCTTTATTAGAGCGATTGGGCGACGCACCACCAAAGTGCAAAAAGGACTTTTTCAATCACATTCGCATTCAACCACAGAGTTACGCTTTAATCCTTAAACATTATTACATAAACATGTTTAAACATGTCAGTACACTTCTCATGGGAAGAGTTCAGTAGGCAACTTGTGCACATTTAAAAAAAAAACATTGATTCTTATTCTAATGTTTGTCTAAAAATAATTATAATTCATGTCATTGATTTTGATATTGACTGTACTGACGCAGCTTTATGAGAACAGTTTTGCAGAACTGTTTTATAGATTAAATTATATAATAATTGATTATCTTTACAACGGAACTGAATAGAATCATTTTCCTTTTATCACTGTAAAGCTGCTTTGAAACTGTAGATTTGAAAATCCTGCTTCCCCCTATTGTTGAATCACGGAAGCTACACCAGTTACTTTTACCAAGAGATTTTTATTTATTATGTATCATATCAGACAGAGAGAAACACAGGCATATAAGAACAAGGCTTCATTCCAGATTTCTCTGTTCCCCATTTCTCATCCCATCATGCCTTTATGTTTCTCTGCGGTGGTACAGTAAGATTGAGCTTATATACATCACGAGACTTTCAACTGCCCTGTAAGGTAACAAAACATGTTGCTTGAACTTAAAATGAAACATATATGTCATACATACGCATGGTACAATCCACTTTCCACATTAAGAAACTATTCTTGGTGTATACATTTGCATCAGTTGAAACATTCCTTTCCTTGGAAAGAACATGCCAACTGAAGTATCATCATCAGTGGAACATCTCTGCTCAGTGAACATGTTACATTGCACACACACCTCTAAGCAAAATATAGCTCTACCAACTCTCTGCTCAGCACACATGTACAAACATACTCTGTCTTCACAAAATACATTATGAAATTATTATGAAAATTAATAAAGAAAAATAACCATTAAACCGTATTTTTAAGTCTTCAGAAACAATCTTTATTATAAAGCGTTATATAAGCAAAGATGATATAAGGTCATACATTTCTTTAAGAAAGTTATTTTAAGCAAATGCATTCTAGATCACATTCTAATCAATATAATTTGTATGTATGACTTTAAAAACACCCAAATGTCTTCATTCAAAAGTAGCCAAAATTATGCCTGTTCATTGTTGGCTTATGTCATTTTGGGTTTCTGTTCAAAAGGGATGGGCACACTAGCAGGTTAAACTGCCTTGCAGAAACCAGGTTAAATAAAATGAGACAGTGATATGCATCTCAATGGGACCATGCTTAAAACATTAGCAACTGCCCTTTCTATAAAACTATCCCAGCCAGAGGCCACACCGGTTACAGAGCCAATGTCTGCTATCACAGTCAAGTCAAACCCTGGGGCTCTATTTTAACGATTCTAAGCGCATAGTCTAAAGCGCACGGCGGAAGTGCACTTAGGTCCGAATCCACTTTTGCTAGTTAACTGATGGGAAAAATGGTCGGCGCCGGGTCTACAAGGGTTGTCCCTGTTCTCTTAATGAGTAATGGGTGTGTTTTGGGCGTAACGTGCAAAAAAACAATCAGTGTCATTTCCCATTCCCTTTAAAAGCCAGTTGCGCTCGCGCCATGGCGGATTCGCTTTTTACATGGCGGAATTTGCAAGCGGAAAGACTGAACTTGCTCCAGAGAGGAAACGGATCTGCTTGTGCGCGAAGGTAAAGCTCGCAAGCAGACCATCCACGGAACAAGCCGGATTCCACCATATCTTTATGTACACACTAATATTCTTTTACATTGTAATCCTTTTATTTTTAATATTTGGCATGTTTGTGTGCTGCTGCGCATCCCTGTGTGTGTAATCATGAAGGAATTATGCTTAGGGCACCAAAATGGCTACTAGCAGCACTGATTGTGCCGGGTGTATGATAGGGCCCCTGGTTGTTTTTCCTTTTCTGGACAGTCCTCATGTCTGACACTTCACATTTATTGAACATTTTAACAGTGATAAATGGACACTTTGATTTTACCAGTTTGAAATGTCAATAAAAAAAAGATAAAAACGCATATTATAAAGAGAGCATTCACAATACTGTACAACAACTGTTTATTGTGATATTTTTAAAAGAATTGACTAGGCGGAACCTAAAAAATACTGCTATAATTATGATGCTGATGCTATAAAGAGGCTTGTGACCATTCTGTGACATTGAAGTTTTGGCATGAGGAAAGCATTCTTGCCTGTTTACCAAAAGTCACAAGGAAAAACAGTAAAATCAAAGATGCAACACTGACAACAGCCATATAAAGGCTGTAATCCATATAAAAATTGTTGTAGAATTTTAGTATTTCACATGGAAATGATGGACAGATTATAATGTGTGAAAAATTATAAGAGCATCCGATTATAAGAGTATAAGAAATTGTAAGAAATTTTTGCGGTTAGAGATTTTTGCCTCTAGTTTGGTTTGGAACAAACAATACGAGTTACAAGAAACATTTGCTGGAAAAGCCAGTTACGTAGTTTCCTAATGTTTTGTTAATGAACAGGAAATACAACATGATTAGCAACAAAACATTTTTTTTTATCACACCCTTTGTTTCTAAAGACAAGTGACTCATCCAAGACTGTTCTCAATGCACAGTACTTAATAATATACACAGACACACACACAATATACACAGACTCTGGTAATGTTGTGTATTGGCAATATTAAAAATAGATACCACTGGTGATATATGCTTTTTCACGCTGAATAGTTTGCTAAATATTTGCTTTTTGTCTGTTTTTAAACTAAATTTCTTGCAGGAAAATTTGATATGAAAAACAGAAATGCTTGTATGCAAGTAATATGATATTTATATGATTATTTATCTATGTGTTACAGTGTTCTCGAGTTTACAAGAGTCGTTTTCCAAAATTCCTCCGCGTGAACATTTTGAACATTCGTTTGTTCTCATTACTGTAATGTTACATACTCACAGCAGTGTGTCAGCGTATGCATTGGCCGTAGCAATTCAGCAGCAGCAGCATATCAGATCTATTCCGCCAAGACCATATATAACATTGTCCTATCCATTACCATGCTGAAAATCTGTTGTCATGATAGAAAGTTCATTGTTGCTTTTGAGGGTCATCCAAGGGCATATCAGGAATGTTTCAGGCATAATCCAGACCCTTGCCTATAACAATTCAGTTTATTTGTTTATAAAGCACTATTAAAACAACAGAGTATTGACTAATGTGCTGTACAATAATAAAATTCACCATATAAAAAATAGCCAAAGGGACAGACAAAAACAGCAAGAAACAAACAAAATACAGCAACTCAGACTAGAAAGGAAGATGCGCCTTCAAACATCATTTAAAAATATTTAAAGTTGGGCCCAGTCTAATGTGAAGCGGTAGATTATTACAACACTTCAGTGCAACTGCTGTGAATGCCTGATCAAGCTTTACAGAGAACGTATCACTTTCTCAAAGTCACCAAAAGAGAAAGAAATGGCTTTACTTTCTCCATTAATCGTATATGAAAGTGTTTTTGCGAACACATTAGATATGAAATTCGAATACATTTTATGGGGAAAATTTTTACTTCGGAAACATTAACTTTAGTCAAGGGTGTTGAAGTACATATTTCCACGTGAATAAAGTATAGTAAAGTAAAGAATAAAAATTTTCAGTTTGCCATAATTGGTCAAAAACAGACAATACAACGTATAAGCAGGCTACTGTCAAAATGTGCCGTCATATACCATGAAACAAAGCTATTATTTTGATACAGTTGTTAATCAAGTTTGTCAACAAACTCTTAACTGAACTCTCATTGGTCCATTCTTCTTCAGAAGAAAAACGGTCTCCCTTTAAATGCCACCTCACCTGTCTGCTGTGCTCTGTTAGAGGTGACCATTTAACGGATGACATTAACTTTCCTCGAAAAGCTTGCTATACGGAGTAACCTGGATTGCCTTTTTCACCCAATCTTTAAAAAGTAAGTAGACATTTCTTTTCAGTTGTTCTCTGTATCCATGTGATAAAAAATACAAACTTTATTATGTAAGTGTGCACTTTTTTTGTAAAGGAGTGTAGAAAATATTATGTTTTATTAAATATATAAAAACTTGGTAAATATAACTGCATTTGTTTGGTGTTTATTCAGCTCTTGATACTTTTTGAAATTGTGACATCAAGATCACCAGCCCTGTGGATTTATTCTCTCTATTTAATGTTGCATTAAGAAATGGGTTTGATTTTGATTTTGTTCATGATTGTATGCTTAATTTTTTTTAGGCGTATTGCTAAAAGAAGATAGCAATGGAGTGGAGGATTATTGTACCTGTTCTTCTGTGTCTAATTGGTAAGAACCTAGTAGTGATACTTGTTCCAAATCATTCTGTATCATTGCACTTGATTTAAAAAAGTCATGGCTTATCAGAATCCATAATGTTAAATAAAATCATTAAAAACACAACAAAGGTTAGTGAAAAAGAAAGTGACATCTAAAAAGTGATTTTCACAACACAGATTTATCTTTAGCCTGATGTGACAGCTTCATATCATAATTACAAGTACTGTATATTTACTCTCAAATTAGAATGCACTTCCGGTGCAAATAGGCTTGGTTGGTGATGGATAGTGATCTATAGCAGTTTACCATTAATGTCCAAAATCAAGTAATATAGTAACTTTTTTCTCTAAAGAGAGAATTTTTAATATATATATATATATATATATATATATATATATATATATATATATATATATATATATATATATATTGCTTTCTTACCAGTCTGCATTTGTCAGCCCAACTATCCGCATGCTAAATTATGATGATACATCTTCAGCATTAATTATGAGACACTTTTGTTGAACTTTGTCCCATTTTAATTTGACCCAAAGCAGCAACACCTGCAACATCAGTTACGAGTCAAACTGCAACTCCAGTTACGAATCAAACTGTATCTCCAGTTACGAATCAAACTGCAACTCCACTTATGAATCAAACTGCAACTCCAGTTATGAATCAAACTGCAACTCCAGTTATGAATCAAACTGCAACTCCAGTTATGAATCAAACTGCAACTCCAGTTACGAATCAAACTGCATCTCCAGTTACGAATCAAACTGCATCTCCAGTTACGAATCAAACTGCATCTCCAGTTACGAATCAAACTGCAACTCCAGTTACGAATCAAACTGCATCTCCAGTTATGAATCAAACTGCATCTCCAGTTATGAATCAAACTGAAACTCCATTTACGAATCAAACTGCAACATCAGTTACAAATCAAACTGCAACTCCAGTTACGAATCAAACTGCAACTCCAGTTACGAATCAAACTGCAACTCCAGTTACGAATCAAACTGCAACTCCAGTTATGAATCAAACTGCATCTCCAGTTATGAATCAAACTGCAACTCCAGTTACGAATCAAACTGAAACTCCAGTTACGAATCAAACTGCAACTCCAGTTACGACAGTCTCTGCACCTGCTAAAGTTGCACAGATTAATTTAGGCTTCAGTATGGATCAAGAGTTCAAGGACATCTACTCCGATCTCAGTAACACTGAGACCAAAGAGCTGTCAAATAGCATCATTAATGAGGTAATATTTTTCTCCTATGAGGCATGGATGTTGATTGCAATAGTAGACTCTGATAATTTTGTGTATTGGCAATATTAAAAATAGATATACTATATGCTTTTACACGCTGAATGGTTTCCTAAATACTTGCTTATTGTCTGTTTTTAAACTAAATTGCTTGCAGGGAAATTTGATCCGAAAAACAGAAATGCTTGTATGCAAGTAATATGATATTTATATGATTATTTATCTATGTGTTACAGTGTTCTCGAGTTTACAAAAGGCGGTTCCCAAAATTCTACCGCATGTTTATTCGGAAGTTCAGGTAACAGCACATTCATTTGTAGTCATTACCAAATACCCTGTTATTACCATAGATGGATATGAATTGTTTGATTAGTGATTGGTTTCCCGACTGGTTTAGTTTATCAGTTTGTAAGTCAAGTGACCATTTGATCGTTCCATTTGATCTTTCAGTTGATTGTTAGTTAATTATCTGACTGTGTTTCAACATGGTTGATCTCCACAGCAAGGGCTCCGTTGTGGTTGATTCTGTCCTCGAGTTTGACTCCACAAATGGCACTAGTCCTAATGTGACAGATGTGAAAGACACCCTTGTTACGGCTGTCACGAATGGAAATTTCAACTTCACAATTAATAACTCATCCATCAATACTACTGATATCCCAGAAACCAGTGGTCAGTGTATTTACAGATTAATTTTTTTTCCTGTTAGATACTTGTCTGTTAGATAGTGAACCCTTTAAATGTAGGACATAGACATAATCATACTTGTTTGATGATAAACACACACACACACACACACACACATACATTTTATGAGATACTTTTGTTGAACTTTGTCCCATTTTTATTTTATCCAAAGCAACAACACCTGCAACAACTCCAAATACGAATCAAACTGCATCTCCAGTTACGAATCAAACTGCCACTCCAGTTACGAATCAAACTGCATCTCCAGTTACGAATCAAACTGCATCTCCAGTTACGAATCAAACTGCATCTCCAGTTACGAATCAAACTGCATCTCCAGTTACGAATCAAACTGCATCTCCAGTTACGAATCAAACTGCATCTCCAGTTACGAATCAAACTGCATCTCCAGTTACGAATCAAACTGCATCTCCAGTTACAAATCAAACTGCATCTCCAGTTACGAGTCAAACTGCAACTCCAGTTACGACAGTCTCTGCACCTGCTAAAGTTGCACAGATTAATTTAGGCTTCAGGATTGATCAAGAGTTCAAGGACATCTACTCCGATCTCAGTAACACTGAGACCAAAGAGCTGTCAAATAGCATCATCAATGAGGTAATATTTTTCTCCTATGAGGCATGGATGTTGATTGCAATAGTAGACTCTGATAATGTTGTGTATTGGCAATATAAAAAATAGATATACTAGTGATATATGCTTTTACACGCTGAATGGTTTCCTAAATACTTGCTATTGTCTGTTTTTAAACTAAATTTCTTGCAGGGAAATTTGATCTGAAAAACAGAAATGCTTGTATGCAAGTAATATGATATTTATATGATTATTTATCTATGTGTTACAGTGTTCTCGAGTTTACAAAAGGCGGTTCCCAAAATTCTACCGCATGTTTATTCTGAAGTTCAGGTAACAGCACATTCATTTGTAGTCATTACCAAACACCCTGATATTAACATAGATGGATATATCCATGATTTGTTTGATTAGTGATTGGTTTCCCGACTGGTTTAGTTTATCAGTTTGTAAGTCAAGTGACCATTTGATTGTTCCATTTGATCTTTCAGTTGTTTGTTAGTTAATTATCTGACTGTGTTTTAACATGGTTGATCTCCACAGCAAGGGCTCCGTTGTGGTTGATTCTGTCCTCGAGTTTGACTCCACAAATGGCACTAGTCCTAATGTGACAGATGTGAAAGACACCCTTGTTACGGCTGTCACGAATGGAAATTTCAACTTCACAATTAATAACTCATCCATCAATACTACTGATATCCCAGAAACCAGTGGTTAGTGTATTTACAGATTAATTTTTTTCCTGTTAGATACTTGTCTGTTAGATAGTGAACCCTTTAAATGTAGGACATAGACATAATCATACTTGTTTGATGATAAACACACACACACACACATACACATTTTATGAGATACTTTTGTTGAACTTTGTCCCATTTTTATTTTATCCAAAGCAACAACACCTGCAACAACTCCAAATACGAATCAAACTGCATCTCCAGTTACAAATCAAACTGCAACTCCAGTTAAAAATCAAACTGCATCTCCAGTTACGAATCAAACTGCATCTCCAGTTACGAATCAAACTGCATCTCCAGTTACGAATCAAACTGCATCTCCAGTTAGGAATCAAACTGCATCTCCAGTTACGAATCAAACTGCAACTCCAATTACGAATCAAACTGAAACTCCAGTTACGAATCAAACTGCATCTCCAGTTACGAATCAAACTGCATCTCTAGTTACAAATCAAACTGCATCTCCAGTTACGAATCAAACTGCATCTCCAGTTACGAATCAAACTGCATCTCCAGTTACGAATCAAACTGCATCTCTAGTTACAAATCAAACTGCATCTCCAGTTACGAATCAAACTGCATCTCCAGTTACGAATCAAACTGCATCTCCAGTTACAAATCAATCTGCAACTCCAGTTACAAATCAAACTGCATCTCCAGTTACAAATCAAACTGCATCTCCAGTTACGACAGTCTCTGCACCTGCTAAAGTTGCACAGATTAATTTAGGCTTCAGTATTGATCAAGAGTTCAAGGACATCTACTCCGATCTCAGTAACAATGAGACCAAAGAGCTGTTAAATAGCATCATCAATGAGGTAATATTTTTCTCCTATGAGGCATGGATGTTGATTGCAATAGTAGACTCTGATAATGTTGTGTATTGGCAATATTAAAAATAGATATACTAGTGATATATGCTTTTACACGCTGAATGGTTTCCTAAATACTTGCTTATTGTCTGTTTTTAAACTAAATTTCTTGCAGGGAAATTTGATCTGAAAAACAGAAATGCTTGTATGCAAGTAATATGATATTTATATGATTATTTATCTATGTGTTACAGTGTTCTCGAGTTTACAAAAGGCGGTTCCCAAAATTCTACCGCATGTTTATTCGGAAGTTCAGGTAACAGCACATTCATTTGTAGTCATTACCAAATACCCTGTTATTAACATAGATGGATATATCCATGATTTGTTTGATTAGTGATTGGTTTCCCGACTGGTTTAGTTTATCAGTTTGTAAGTCAAGTGACCATTTGATCGTTCCATTTGATCTTTCAGTTGATTGTTAGTTAATTATCTGACTGTGTTTCAACATGGTTGATCTCCACAGCAAGGGCTCCGTTGTGATTGATTCTGTCATCGAGTTTGACTCCACGAATGGCACTAGTCCTAATGTGACAGATGTGAAAGACACCCTTGTTACGGCTGTCACGAATGGAAATTTCAACTTCACAATTAATAACTCGTCCATCAATACTACTGATATCCCAGAAACCAGTGGTCAGTGTATTTACAGATTATTTTTTTTCCTGTTAGATACTTGTCCGTTACATAGTGAACCCTTTAAATGAAGGACATAGACATAATCATACTTGTTTGATGATAAACACACACACACACACACACACACACACACATACACATTTTATGAGATACTTTTGTTGAACTTTGTCCCATTTTTATTTCATCCAAAGCAACAACACCTGCAACAACTCCAAATACGAACCAAACTGCAACTCCAGTTACGAATCAAACTGCAACTCCAGTTACGAATCAAACTGCATCTCCAGTTACGAATCAAACTGCATCTCCAGTTACGACAGTCTCTGCTTCAAATCTTACAGACTACAATATAACCTTCAAACTGAACGACGACTTTAAACCGGACCTTTCAATTATAACATCTGATGCAGCCACAAAGCTGGCAAAAAACATCACCTCTGAGGTAATTGTCTCGTCCTTTAAATAATTGTACTATTTTAGTTTAAAAACAATTTGAACCTTTCTCTAGTTTTTCATTATAAAATTAAATCTCGTCTGAACTGTTTATTCATTTATTATAGCTTGATGGATTTTACAAAGGTTTTAAGAACTTCAAGCGCTCGTTGGTTTGGCGGTTCAGGTAAAATGTTATAAAATTCTAAATACAGTCAATGCTCAATGCAATTTTTATTTTTTTACATGTGTTTATTTATTGGTTGATTGAGTAGTTTAATGGTTAGTTGCTTATAAGTCATTGGTAAAGTTGTTGGATTACAGTTTTTCCATTTATTAATTTATGAACATTGTCCCCTCAGGTCTGGCTCTATTGTGGTAGATGGTCAACTTGGATTTAACAATACTCTTGCCAATAATCCTACTGTGTCAGAGCTGGCTTGGGGTCTTGCTGAAGCTGTTAGAAATGGAATAGTCAAATTATCAGTTGATCCAAAAACTATCACAGTTACAGATTCCTCTGGAGTCGCTGGTCAGTATATATTTATTTCTATGTTTTCATGTAATGATTTATACATAATGTCTCTAAAAATGTGACGGCTTTAGCAGCTCTAATAATATTCCTTGATAAATAATAAATAAGTAATTTACAACTTCTATACAGAACACATCAACCCATAAGAGAAATAAGTAACATGAGAATGAGAGGAGTATGAGTATGTGGGCTGTTGTGTTTACAGTCAGCAAAAGCAAACTGAATGGATGGATGGATGGATGAATGAATTATCATTAATGAATGAATTAATTAATTAATTATAATAAATGAATTATAATGAATGAATTAATGAATGAATGAATGAATGATTGATTGATTGATTGATTGATTGATTGATTGATGAAAATAATTAATTAATTAATGCATTCATTCATTCATTCATTCATTCATTCATTCATTCATTCATTCATTCATCCATTCATTCATTCATTCATTCAAGTCCATAAAGGGATTTTTAAGCTGTTTCCAAAGACTTTGTTTACTGGCTTAAATGAATCAATAATTAATGTGTGAATTATTAATAATAAATGGTTTTTTTCCTTTATTTATTTTTTACAGCTAACCGGTCTCCAGTCCTGGCTAGTATGCTCACAGCTTTGTGGATGACCCTAGCGTCGCTTCTTTTGTCAGCTGTGATGCACTAATCACAAAATCATGCTACGAAAACATGACTGTGACATCTCGGATATTTTTGGTCAGATCACAAAGCAAAACGTGTCAAGTTATGATCTATCTAGCTGTAACGTTTACTGGTCTTACTTGCCACATATAGAGTCTGGTGATACAAAAGGTATGTGTGAGTTATATTTTTTGTCCTGTGCTTTACAAAAAGCACATTTTTCCTCTAACACTGAGATGGAGAAATGAGGATCGGTTGAAGCCAAATCTGAACATTCCATACAAGTGCCAATGTATTAGTTAGATGGTACACATGTGCAATCTATGTATTTAATCTTTGGGTAATAGAAATTAAAAAATGTTCTGATAAATCTGAACATTCCTCTTTGCCACAGAAATGGCACAAGTGAAATGTAAATATTTAAAGGTATAATAATGTGATTATTATACTTCTTTTCAATAAAATATATCTTCCAATATATAAATTAGATGCTGAGTATTTATACAACAAAGGTACACATGAGCAATCTATGTATTTAATCTTTGAGTAAAAGAAATGAAAAAAATATTCTGATTAATAATCTGTATTATGTTGTATGAAAGTATGTTTAATAAAATGAAGGGTGAATCCTGTTTTTAATCTAATTTCATTGCTTCAACTATACTTTATGAACACATTTAAGGTTATTCAACTTCAACTTTGACTTGTGACAACAAGATAAACTGGGATCCAGGCTGTTCTCATTTTATCGAAATTACTTTTAAAAAACATCAGATCACCCACAATATTGTATAACAAATACATTAAAACAGGACATTTA
Organism: Rhinichthys klamathensis goyatoka; assembly: GCF_029890125.1. Lineage (NCBI taxonomy): Eukaryota > Metazoa > Chordata > Actinopteri > Cypriniformes > Leuciscidae > Rhinichthys > Rhinichthys klamathensis. Next base: position 1,179,772 of record NW_026606612.1, read on the forward strand.
CTGTCCTGTAAATCTTTTATATTTATTTACAAAGATTTAAAACTCCTTAAATCTGAATACAAAGACCCCTATTTTAATTAATGCTAGCACAATCCCTACTGGTCGGTTGTCCCAGATTAAATACAGGCAACAAAAGACAAAACAAGATACATGTCAGAATGCCACAACTTTAATAACAAAGATAAATACAGATACAATACTCAAAATATAGTAGGCTAATATGAAATATCAACCACAATGTTAACAAAACATATACGTATTCAAAAATAATAAAGTGAAGCACCTTATTATATCTAAAACCAACAAAATAAACGTTTTTGACAAACTATTTAATTGCACAAATCCCTGATGACTTCTACTGATCATAACTAATATGACATTGTTTAGTTAATATTCATCACTTTACAATAATGTTTCATTTGTTAACATTAGTAGATTAACATTTATTAATCTTAGCGAATGTTAATCTCAACATTTAGATTTTGAAGGTCAAAAGTTGCATCTGTTAACTTTAGTTAATTAACTGTGAACTAACATAAACAATAATATTTTCATTATCTAACATTAATAAATGCTGTAAAAAATATAGGCTAATGTTAGTCAATGCATTAACTAATGTTAACAAATTAGACCTTATTGTGAAGTTATACCGTTAATATTAATACATTTTCAGATGGTAACTTGTGGTCTGCAGGTGGGATGAATATTTTAATAAATAATGAGATTATTATAGGGTCCTAAAACTTGTACGCACAGTACAATATGTGCCTAATATAATAGTCAACATTTGTCTAGTTTAACTAATACAATCAGCTTAAATATAAACATAGTGTCTTTCTATAGTGTTTTATCTCTTTTTTGAACTTTACAATTACAAAAACATCACAGTTTGAGCTAATAAAACCACGATGGCTGGAGATATAGACATTAGTGAACAGCATACCATCTGTGAAAAGGCACCAGAGGTGGTGTTTGTGTTCTCTGAAAAGGTAAGAAGTACAGAATGTAGTGTATATTATGTATTTAAAATTATTAAATAAAATACTTGAAACATTGCATTCAATACCGTTTGTACTTGCTGTGGATCTCATGGTAGTAGTTTGCATGGTTGCATTTGTGACAGCTGTGTTAGGAGTAACTATTTCCCCTGTAATATAAAATGTGCAGAGCACATTAAACTTTATTTGAAAGCTTACACCATTATGCTAATTTGTGTATTGTACTTGTGCACACTCACCTGCTTTGATAGTGTCCAGTGTGATGTTCAGAAGTATGCTCCCATTCATAGCATTCCCATAAAGAATAGATTCTACCTCAACTGAGCTTGGGACCATAGAAGAATTTTCAAAGATAAGAGACATGTCCACTTTAATGGAGCCATTCCTGTAAAAAAAAAAAAAAAAAGAAAGAAAAAAAAGCATTATTATAACCCCCCATGTCCTATAACAGTGTGCCCTGATTATTATCATAATTCTGGACATCTTTATGATGAATGTGAAAGACAACAGTTGTCATGCTTACGTGAATGATTCGACTCTGGATCGCTTGTATCCTCTGAGATAACTTGCCTTGTAAACTAAGTTTATCTGCATGCGATGAAAAATAATGTAATTTTATTATAAATAGAGTACAATGTGACATTTATCTTTTCCCATTTTTATATTAAAAAACATTACACAATGCTGTAAAATTAATATAGAATTTAACTTATACTACAGGGCTGTTGAATGCTTGATTCTGATTGGTTGAGAACGTTCTAATGTGTGCAATTGTTTTCAGGGAAACGCACGGCTAAAGTAGTTCCAGGCAGGTTTGATCGCATTACAGTTCCATATCACTGTGCGTAGTTAACTGTAAATGGAAAATAGGTTACAATTCATAACAAGAAAAAACATGCAGCCACATGCGCTTGATTTTCGATGTCTAACTTCACAATCAATGGACACATGCAGTTTAGTTTTAATTTTAGTCCTGCTGCATGGGTTTTCGTAATTATTCCAGATAATATAACAAATAAAAAATTATTGATAGGCCTACTTGTTAAAAAGGGCTTTGTGTTTCATTTATTAGGCTATCTACTGTCAATAATAAAAAAGAATGAACGAATTAATTAAAACGAATTGAATTAATTAATACATAATAATAATATTGACGCACATGTTTTTCTGTCTCAATATTGCAACATCTCTCTCTCTCTCTCTCTCTCTCTCTCTCTCTCTCTCTCTCTCTCTCTCTCTCTCTCTCTCTCTCTCTCTCTCTCTCTCTCTCTCTCTCTCTCTCTCTCTCTCTCTGCGCATGTGCGAGTGTGGGTGGAAGAGTGGAGCGTGTTGCTTGAGCGAGCGAAAGATACTGTTCTTTTTCAACTTTTCCTTTTCTTGTTTCCCCCCCCTTTTTTGTGTGTGTGTGGTTAATTTAGTTTTTTCTAGTAAAGTTTTTTTGTACTTTTCGCCGCTCGCGGCTTTGTCGCGTGACGGTATGGCATCAGACCCTGCACAGGTAAACCCTCACGTGTCGATGCGAAATGGGTGCAGGTGTGTGCCCGAGCTCGGCGTTAGCGTGGAGGATGTACTCGTGGTGGTGGGAGGATTGATCGGTTTTGAGAATATTCTCTCAGCATCACGAATGAACAAGGCGATCGTAGTGTTTTTAAAATCGGAGCAGTTAGTGAATCAGCTGACAGAGAGCGGGATCTGGATTAGTGAAAGTTTTGTGCCTGTGACTCCTTTAGCGGCTCCGGCCACTAAAGTAACAATTTCAAATATTCCACCTTTCATTTCAAATGACGCCATTACTAAGGAGTTAACTAGATATGGAAAAATTGCAAGTCCAGTTAGAATGATCCCGCTGGGATGTAAAAACGCGGCATTGAAACACGTTCTTTCTTTTAGGCGGCAGGTTTTAAAGGGTTAGTTCACCCAAAAATGATAATTAAGTCATTAATTACTCACCCCCATGCTGTACCAACCCCGTAAGACCTTCGTTCATCTTCGGAACACAAATGAAGATATTTTTGATTAAATCTGAGAGCTGAATCCTTGCTACAGTACATAGGCTTCCTAAGGGAGTGAAACTTGACGGCCCAGAAAGTCATTAAAGAAAATGTTTAAATATTCCATGTGCCTACAGTGGCTCAACTATAAGTTTATCAAGCGACGAGAATACTTTTTGTGCGGAAAACAAAACAAAAATAACGACTTTATTCGACTATTCCATTGCTTCCTTGTGGGCCTGAGACGAGAGTTCAAGAGATTTCCAGGACGCATGCGCGAGAACTGACCTTCTTCTCGTACAGCATGGGGAGTAATTAATGACTTAATTTTCATTTTTGGGTGAACTAACCCTTTAATGTTTCTCACTTCTCCTGAGCGCACGTTAGAGATCTCGTTCCGTGTGAGTCATGGAGCAAGTTCATATATGTTGTACGCTAGTACCGACAACCTTAAGTGTTTCGAATGTGGGAATTTAGGCCACAAACGTTTCTCTTGCCCTCACAAGAAAGAGGATAACGAACAGCGTTTGCCTGTCGATCCAACGGAGAGCGGATCGTCTAAAGATTACGAAAGTTCGGATATTGTGGAAAATACAACCACAGGAAAACAAGTGGCAGTGAAAAGGCCTGCTGAGCGAGTCATCGGGCACAATGAGGTGAGTGAAAGCGATGATGGTGAGGGTGATGGTGAGAAAGCTGGATGCAGTTATGCTGTGGCCAAACATTCAGTTCATGAAGTTGTGGTTAACAGTGAGAATGTGACTCAGACAGATGTACAAGCAGAGGAAGGCTCAGTAGATGAGTTGGATGGAATGTCTCAATGTACTGATGATAGCATGAAAGATGTTGATCAATGGTTGGAAGGAGTAGAGGGGTCAAAAGTGTTGAAAGAGGATTTGTATAATGTGGCTCAAATCAGTGAATTTCTTGACGAAACAAAGGGTAGAAAAGTTGAAGTAAGTGATTTTTTCCGGACTTGGAGAAGTTTATAACATCTGTTATGTGGGCAAGGAGACATAGTAATTATGAAGAGCTTTCACAGCAGAAGCATTTTAGATTAAAAAAACACATCACTGCAATCCGATAAAAAAGTAAAACAATAGGGAAAAAAGGGGGGGGGGGGGGGGGGGGGAATCTAACTAATCACTATGGCTAATACGTTTTCTTCTTGTCTGCTTTCTTTTTCTCTCTTCTTCTAATGGACACTTTACGGGTGGGATCCTTGAATGTTAATGGGATGAGGGATAGGATGAAAGCTGAAACTATCATAGAATTTATTAGGTTGAAAAATTTAGATGTGATTTTCCTGCAAGAAACTCATAGTGATGTGAATAATGAGGTTGACTGGCGACTGTGGTGGAGGAAGAGTGAGTGTGTTCTTACTCATGGGACTAACCTGAGTGCAGGAGCTGCAATTATTTTCTCTCCTAGCACTAAAGTAAGAATTCTGTCCAAAAAAGAAATTGAGCCAGGGCGGATATTGGCTGTTAGAGCTGAGATTAATGGTCTGTTTTTTGTGTTTGTTAATATATATGCACCTAATACTGGATCTGATAGGATAAATACTTTTAATACTTTGAAGTGTTTTTTAGAACAACAGCAGGTTAATGATTTGATCATTTTAGGAGGGGATTGGAACTGTACTCTTGATTCTTCTTTTGATAGAAATGGAGAAGAACCTCATTTTCTGTCATCTACTGTTTTAGCTAATATTTTTGAAACGTTTAACTTCACAGATAGTTGGAGAGAAAATAATCCATTGATTAGACAATATACTTGGGTAAAGGTGAATGAGGGGAGAATTTCAGCGGCACGTTTAGATAGATTGTATGTATCAAACAATATGAAAAACAGAGTTGTACATACAGCTATTGTCCCCACATATTTTTCTGATCACAAGCTTATTACAGTTGACTGCACTTTGATACATAGAAGAAATAGGAATTCATATTGGCATTTTAATGTAAAGTTACTGCAAGACAAGTTTTTTTGTGAATCTTTCAAGTATTTTTGGGAAACTTGGAAAAGTGAAAAAAGTAGATATGAAAATGTAATTCTTTGGTGGGAAATTGGTAAAACGCATATAAGGGAATTTTGCCAACAATACACATCTTACTCAACTTTGTGTTTGAAATCAACCTTGCAATGGATTGAGAAAGAAATTCTAGTCATTGAAGAGAACATGATGAGAGATCTTGCTGCTAATTTACAAGAGTGGACTGACAAGAAATTAAAGTTGAGTTCTATTCTAAATGAGAAAGTCAAGGGTGCTCTTGTGAGGAACAGGTTTTTATCTTTGAAAGATATGGATGGACCAACTTCTTTTTTTTTAACTTGGAACAAAAAAGTGTACAAGAAAAAAAAATGTATAGTTTGAAAAACAGTAATGGTCAAGAGACAAGTGATCCCGTAGAAATGCGAAGATTAGCAGTGGATTTTTATTCTAAGTTATATTCTGCTGAGAACACAGATGGGAGGAGCCAAAATGAACTTTTACAGAACCTTCCCTGTTTAACCGCTGAAGATAAACAAACTTTGGAATCAGAACTTACTTTCGGGGAATTAAGTGCTGCAGTATCAGGACTTGCCTCAGGTCGTACCCCGGGTATAGATGGCCTCCCTGGCGAGTTTTACAAGCACTTCTGGAGTTTACTTGGAACTGACTTCTATGAAGTACTAAAAGAAGTTTTTCGTATAGGTTTGATGCCTAAAAGTTGTCAACGAGCAGTTTTAACCCTACTTCCTAAGAAAGGTGATCTTACTTTAATAAAGAACTGGAGACCTGTTGCAGTTTTATGTTCAGAATACAAAATAATATCAAAGTGTTTGGCTAACAGGTTAAACAAAATAATGCACAGAATTATACATAAAGATCAATCCTATTGTATTAAAGATAGATATATCTCTGACAATTTGCATTTATTACGTGATGTTATTGATTATGCTTTAAAAAATAACGTTGACATAGGAATTTTATCTTTAGATCAGGAAAAGGCATTTGATCGAGTTGATCACCAGTTTCTTTTCAGTGTTTTAAAGGCTTTTGGTTTCGGAGACAAATGTGTTGCTATGATCAAATTGTTGTACAATAATGCCACATGTATGATAAAAATGGCGGTTGGACTAAGCGTTCCTGTTAAAGTACAAAGAGGCATTAGACAGGGGTGCCCACTCTCAGGTCAACTATATAGTTTGGTCATTGAGCCTCTCCTCTGTAAATTGAGAGAAAAATTAACGGGATTACAGATAAGTGTTCCAAACTGTAATGTTTGTGTTAAAATCTCAGCATATGCTGATGATATTACTGTGTTTTTAAGAAATGGGCATGATGTTCAAGTTTTAACAGATATTTTGGAGAGTTATGGGAAAGCTTCATCCGCCAAACTAAATTGGGATAAAAGTGATCCCCTGTGGTGTGGAGTGGGTTATAATGGTCCAAGACTTCCAGCTAGATTACAGTGGAGAAGGGATGGGTTAAAGTATTTAGGGGTATTCTTAGGAAGAGAGGATTATAAGAGACAGAATTGGGAGGGCCTGTTGGAAAAGGTGTATGCTCGGTTGTCTCACTGGCATTGGCTGCTACCCCAGCTATCGTACAGGGGAAGAGTTTTGGTCTGCAACAATCTTGTAGCCTCATCCTTATGGCATAAAATGACTGTCTTGGACCCCCCTGAGGAAATGGTGGAAAGTGTCCAAAAACGTCTGGTAAATTTTTTCTGGTCTGGTCAGCACTGGCTAAGAGCATCTGTGTTATATCTGCCCAAACAAGAAGGAGGCCAAGGATTGGTGGACATTAAAAGCAGAATAAAGACTTTTAGACTTCAGACAGCGAAAAAGACTGCTTTATGGGAAAAATGTAAGCTGGGCTGGAGTAGCCTGCGCCCTCCTAAGCAAAGCGGGCAGTATGGGGCTAGACCGACATCTCTTTTTGATGGACATTCAAGGGGTTGATTTGTCTGGACTAACACCTTTTTATCGATCCATGTTAAAAGCCTGGGAAATATTACATGCATCAAGGAATCTCCAGGATGTGCAAGGCTTTTGGAAGAGAGAAGAACCCCTGTTGCACAATCCTGTTGTGGACTTAGACATTTTGAAGTCATCAACAATGAGGACTGTTTTAAGAAATGCTGGAATAACAAAGATTGGACATTTAATAACAACAAATGAATGGATGTCTGCTGAGATGCTGGCCGCTAAGCTGGGTGTGAGGTCAATTCGCTTGACACAGAGACTGTTGAATGGGCTTTTTGAATGTTTGCCAGTGGAGTTTAAACCTGGATTGGAGGAATCAAATGAAGATATAGATGATTTTTTTCCCAGAGTTAAAAATTGCACCAGCGTTTAATGCTTTTCAAGAAAGGGAAGGGTTTTTGCTTACCTTCAAGATTCCCGAAATGGAACTTTTCAGTGAAACAGGGAAACAAGCACTGTATATCACATGTGTCAAAGTCTCACACATGAACTCTCTAGAGGGACTAAAAGAATCTAAATGGCAGGAGAATTTTGGATCAGGCACTTCCCCTAAAGGTAGCTGGAGGTCCTTGTACAAACCTCCCATTGAGAAAAGATCTGGGGACCTTCAGTGGAGAATTGTGCATGGTATAATAGCTACTAACAGATACAGAGCACACATTGATCCACAGGTAGGGGAGGGGTGTCTATTTTGTGGGCAAACAGAAACTGTTTTACATTTATTTTTTTACTGTGGCAGACTTGAAGCTTAACTATCACAAATAGAAGATTGGTGTAGTATTTTAGGAGAAGTGTTCTCACCTGTACTTTTTATTTATGGACCCAAATATAGCAAAACTAGGAAACAGATCCATGTGATGCTTAATTTTTTGTTTGGGCAGGCCAAAATGGCAATATGGCTGTCATGCAAAAGTAAATTAAATGGTGTGGGGTCAACTGATGCTGTGGCTATTTTAAAGGGTTTAATCAAATCAAGGTTAAAGGTGGAATATGTGTACTATCAACTGATTAAAGACATGGATTTCTTTAACTATACTTGGGGAATAGAAAAGTGTTTACGTGAAATTTGTATTGATGGTTCTCTGCAAATTAATATCTAGGGTTTTTTTTTTCCGCCTTAAACAAAGAATTGAGTCGTGGAGAGGAAGAAAAAAAAGAAAAAAAAGAGAAGAGAGTATATTTATGTATATATGTGCTTTTTTTGTATTATTTATTGTAATGACATAGTGTGGTGGATATATTTGTGTAGGTTTTATGTAATTATGTCATTTTTTTACGGAAAATTGTAAATTAAAAGGATTGTTAAAAGTCAAAGTCTCTCTCTCTCTCTCTCTCTCTCTCTCTCTCTCTCTCTCTCTCTCTCTCTCTCTCTCTCTCTCTCTAATAACTGCATTAATAACTGCATAAAGCCAGGCACACACTTACTCTAAGGCCAGTTGTGAATGTAATTTGATATTTATGACTGATCATGCCCAAACGAGTGTTCAGCGCGTTCAGTCTGTGTTCACAGTCGGTGTTTAGACCTGCTATAGTCGATGGAAAAAGTCAGTCTTCGAATGTTTCAACAAGTCAAGTGTGTCCCCAGCATTAAGGGGGTCGCACACCGGACGAGAAGCGCAGCGCAGCGCAGTGCAGTGCCGCGCCACGCCACGGACAACTCCAGGTATCGCACACCGGATGCGCACATTCTAATCGTGCGAGCTCAATTTTGAATCAACTCCTGGTAGAAGCCCAGATAGCTGTTGGAAAAATTCACTCTTGCCAGAATGATTATTAAAGGATAATTCTGGTATTTAACACTTTGAGTCTATTTTTTTGTTTGTTTTGGATGAACTAGAGTGGTGGACTTAGAAATTTTGACGATGGGTCCTGTCTCGACTTTTTTAATATTTTAGAATCGCCTCTGAGCGCTTCAGAGTGGATGTCTATGGGCATGCTCAAACATGTCCTTAAAACAACCCTTAACGTTCGTTTTCAAAACTGTGCAACTCACCGAGTGGTTAGTGGTGTTCGTTGATGATTAAAAACAAATATATCGGCGCAATGTATGCTTTCAATCCGTGTTATTTGCTATACTGGAACTATTTTTTCAGATACCTCACAACCGCGTATAAACTTCCGCTCGATATTTGAGTCCGAAGCGTTAGCACACCCCCGACCACTTGATGGCGACAACCACTTTGCCGCAGCTGCTCAGCTCACGCTAGCCTTCTGAGAGACGGAGAACCGAGCGAAAAGACTACAACCAAATGTAAACAGACCCCTTTCCGTTTCCGGTAGCGCAGTAATATCAACGAGCACTGAGTCCTCCAGCAGACATCAATGCGATTTAAAAAAATGGCAAATAAAACTCGACAGAAACTGTATTTCGCTACGCTACTTGTTTTGGAACATCAACGAACACCACTAACCACTCGGTGAGTTGCACAGTTTTGAAAACGAACGTTAAGGGTTGTTTTAAGGACATGTTTGAGCATGCCCATAGACATCCACTCTGAAGCGCTCAGAGGCGATTCTAAAATATTAAAAAAGTCGAGACAGGACCCATCGTCAAAATTTCTAAGTCCACCACTCTAGTTCATCCAAAACAAACTAGAAAATAGACTCAAAGTGTTAAATACCGGAATTATCCTTTAAGATGTATCTAATGTGAAATTCTTGTTTTTGACCACTGGGGGAGCTCTGGGCATATTTTTGTATTCTGTTAGCTAGCACTGAAAAAGGGCTGTATACGCAAGGGGGTAATCCATCGACCAGAAGTTGAAGCCGGCCGGGTGCTGCCATCTTGTAGCAGAACTTCACTTGCGTTAGCATTTCCATTGAATCCCATTCATTTTGGCGTCACTTTGACAGCGAATAACTTTACATCTGAGGCGTTTAAAGACTCCATTTGTCCATTATTTATTTCTAAAGAAACACGACAATGTATACAGAGCTCCATTACCTTCTATGTTACATTATGGCCCCGTAGAAACAGATATTGTAAAAATAGGCTAACGATTGCGTCATAACCACTCGACTCTCTGTCGCGCTGTACAGAAATGACCGTACAGACAGGAGGAGAAGCTCGCAGGCAATCGGGGGGACGTCCCGTCAAGGGAGAAGCCCATAGATAATGAGTCCATAAAAGCAACGGAATACTTACTCCTGCTCACTCACGCCAGAGAACTCTTTGCTCAAGTTCCCCGTCTCTGCAAGATTAACGTTGGCAATTTTCACGCACAGCTACTAGAAGATTAACGTCTGTCAGACAGGTTGCTCACGTCATCAAGCTTAGTTTGAGTCGGTTTGAGTCTGCGCGTCAGGAACGGAAGTGCTCAGAAATCGCTAAAAATGGGCTTCAACTGTCTCAACTGAGTTCCAATGAGATGGCTCTGACCACTTCTTATACTGTCTATGTGTATACGTTTGTTGAACACACAGTAAAGGAGGACGCACATTTTGTTCTGTGCGTTTAACTGAATAATAAGTATTCCGAGTCTTCATTGAAAACCAACAGGTTATGGGCCCAGAACTAGCACGCTACAGTGACGCTGCTGAAAGGCTTATTGAAGATATTGACCGACTGTGAGTAAAAATGAGTTTGGATTCCAAGACGGTGACAATTGTTTCATTAAATGGAGCAAACTATCCCACGTGGAAAGTGCAATGTCGCATGGCATTGATGAGAGATGGACTATGGGACTTGGTAAATGGTACAGAGACTGCTCCACGATCTGATCCAAGTAAGTTCGAAATTTAAATGACTAAAAGTGATCGTGCTCTGGCTACCATTGTGCTGTCAATAGAAGCGTCTTTGCTCTATTTGATTGGAGAGCCGGAAGATCCTAGTGTTGTGTGGGAAAAGTTGATGAATCAGTTTCAGAAGAAAACTTGGGCAAATAAGTTAGCATTGAGGCGTAAATTGTACTCGTTAAAATTGAAAGATGGAGACTCGGTTCAAGAGCACATTAAGGTGTTGACTGAAACTTTTGATGCATTGTCAATTGTGGGTGATCATATCGAAGAGGAAGATCGTGTCGTGCACCTGCTAGCCAGTTTACCTGACTCGTTCAACGTGTTAGTCATGGCACTTGAAGCAAGTGTGGATGTACCTAGAATGGAGGTTGTCACGGAACGATTGTTGCATGAAGAACGTAAATTGAGAGAACGTGATGTTGAAAACACCAGCAATAATGTTAAAGCTCTGACTGGAAAACAATTTGTGAGAGGAAAAGGCCCAAAGTGTCACTACTGCGGAAGATATGGACATATCAAACGTGACTGCAGAGAGTTCAACAAATATTTTGCAAATACAGAATTCAACAAAGAGAGTATGCAGATGGGTTATAAACACAAAGCAAACAAGGCACAAGGAAAAAAACAAGACAGTGACTCAGATAGTGAGAGTGTTGGACTAATGGTGAGTCATGCACTATCATCAAGTTCTGATGCAAGAATGGATAGCTGGATTGTAGATTCAGGAGCAACCTGTCACATGTGCAATGACAAGAAACAGTTTTTTGAGTTTAAAAGTCTGGAATCCTCACAAGAAGTAACACTCGGAGATCAAAAACTGATTGCTACTGCAACAAAAAATGGCAGTCTCTATTATGTGAACTGTAGAGAAAGTGATCACTTGAGTGCAACAGAAAATGTGAATTGGCATAAAGATGCTAAGGAACAAACCTGGCACCGATGTTATGGTCATCTAGGTGTACAAAATCTGAAGAAGCTGTGTAATGAGTGTCTAGTTGATGGTTTTGACTTTGATGTGTCAAAAGACATAGACTTTTGTGATTCATGTGCTGAAGGAAAGCATCATCGCAGCAAGTTCAAAATCAGTGATCGCAAAAGAGCTGTTGAACCACTTGGCTTAGTGCTCAGTGATGTATGTGGGGAAATTAATGAAAAATCCTTGAGTGGAGCTGAATATTTTCTGACATTCATTGATGAGAATACTCACTATATATGGGTGTATGTTCTGAAGCAGAAACATGAAGTTTTTCAGAAGTTCCTAGAATGGAAGGCTATGACAGAAAAATCTACTGGAAGACAACTGAAAGTCTTACGCACGGATAATGGAGGAGAATATACCTCGTCTGAGTTTCAAAACTTCCTGAAAAAAGGAGTTCAACATGAGCTCACAGTACCGAAGACTCCTGAACAAAATGGAGTAGCTGAGCGAATGAACAAAACACTGATGGAGACAGTTAGATCCATGTTAGCGGATGCAAAGCTACCTCAGAAGTTCTGGGCAGAGGCACTGACAACAGCTGTGTATCTGAGAAACAGAAGCCCAACGAAATCAGTGAAAGGGATGACTCCTTTTGAAGCATGGACAGGTGAGAAAAAGGTTGATCATTTACGTATATTTGGATCCACTGTATATGCTCACATACCTAAAGATGAATGGAAGAAACTAGATCCCAAAGCAAAGAAATGTGTTCTTCTGGGCTATGGAACAGAAACGAAAGGATGTCGGCTCTATGATACAAAACTTGCAAAAGTGTTTTTTAGTCGAGACGTGCTGTTCAATGAGTCTGATTATGAAATTGAAAAGGAGTCTGCTGAAAATGAGGAAGACACTGTGAAACGATACGTGAAATTTGACTGCCAAGATTCTGACAGTGGCTCAGCAGAAGAAGAGATTCAAAGATCTGATTCTGACAGTGGCTCAGCAGAAGAAGAGATCCAAAGATCAACAAGAGTGAGAAAACCACCCGACTATTACGGAGAGTGGGTAACACTTACTAATAACCAAATAATTGAACCCAAAACTGTAAAAGATGTTTTCAGTAGTCCAGACAAGGATAAATGGAAGGAAGCTATGAAGAAAGAAATGGAATCTCTGTATGCAAACAATGTGTGGGACCTGGTAGAATTACCAAAAGATCGAAAAGCAGTGGGCAGTAAATGGGTGTTCAAAGTCAAGGTTGATGCTGATGGAACATTTGAGAGACACAAAGTACGTCTAGTAGCACAAGGTTTTTCTCAAAAGTTTGGGTCAGACTATGACGAAACATTTAGTCCAGTAGTTAGATTTGAGTCAATTAGAACAATACTTGCTCTAGCTGTACAACATGGACTAAAATTACATCAGATGGATGTCAAGACAGCTGTCCTGAATGGAGAACTAAAGGAGGAAGTGTTCATACAACAACCTGAAGGTTTTGTTGTCAAAGAAAAGGAACATCTAGTGTGCAAACTAAATCGCAGCATCTATGGACTGAAGCAATCACCAAGATGTTGGAATATCGTTCTAGATGAAAAACCGAAGAAGATGGGGTTTGTCCAAACTACAGCTGATCCCTGCATTTACATTGCAGCAACTGGTGAAATGTTCATTATTGCTGTGTATGTTGATGACATTCTTCTGGCTGGACGCAATGATAAACGGATGATGGAGGTGAAGAAATTACTTTCAAAGCAATTTGAGATAAAGGACATGGGCGAGTTAACTCATTTTCTTGGTGTGAAAATTGTCCAGAAACCAGAAGTTGGGGAAATCTGGATTGGTCAGACAACATATGTCAAAAATGTGTTGGAGAAATTCGGAATGGAAAATTCTAAGCCAGTAAGCACACCAGTAGACATGAATTTGAAGCTCATCAAACTATCTGATGACAAAGAAGGACTGGATCCAACACAATTTCAGTCTGCTGTTGGTAGTCTGATTTATTTGTCATCAAGAACAAGACCAGACATTGCTTATGCTGTAAACCAACGCATTCTCATCCCAAGGCGTCACTAAAATGACAATTTTGACCATGCTTCAATATTCGACGCTTGAGGCACCCTTTAGTGTCAGATACATGACGCGATCCTAGGGCGTCATCTTACTGACACTTTACCTTTAGCGTCAGTTAGATGACGCGGGTAGGTTTAGGTCTGGTGTAGGGTTAGGATTAGATAGCGTCATCTAACTGACGTTAAAGGCAAAGCGTCAGTGAGATGACGCCCTAGGATCGCGTCATGTAACTGACGCTAAAGGGTGCCTAAAGCGTCGAATATTGAAGCATGGTCAAAATGATTCCCAAGGCGTCAGTTTCATGACGCCTAGGGATGAGAATGGGCTGTGTAAACAATGTTGCAAGATTTTGTGCTAAACCCACAAAGCATCATTGGATGGCTGTCAAACGAATCATGAGATACCTGAATGGCACTCTGAATCTAGGTTTATTGTATAGCAAGGACAAGTCAAAGGAATGCATAGGGTTTTCAGACGCAGATTGGGCTGGAGACCAAGATGATCGCAAATCTGTTTCAGGATACATGTTTCAAATCAGCGGAGCAGCTGTGAGTTGGAGAAGCAAGAAGCAGACATGCGTAGCTCTTTCCACTGCTGAAGCTGAGTACATGGCGTTGGGAAGCGCAGCTCAAGAAGCGGTTTGGATGCGGCAACTGATGACAGGTCTAAAGGTAGATCAAACAGAACCGATGTTGATGTTTAAAGATAATCAGTCAGCTATCTGCATGGCTAAGAACCCTCAATGTCATGGACGTGCCAAACACATTGACATCAAGTATCACTTCATTCGAGAGCAAATTGCAAGTGGAGTCATAGACTTGAAATACTGCAAAACTGAAGATATGATTGCTGACATATTCACTAAAGGACTGAGTGAAGAAAAGTTCACGAAGCTGAGACAGATGGCTGGAGTTAAAACAGTTAATTAAATCATTCTGTTTGCGAGTGAGAAGGAGTGTTGGAAAAATTCACTCTTGCCAGAATGATTATTAAGATGTATCTAATGTGAAATTCTTGTTTTTGACCACTGGGGGAGCTCTGGGCATATTTTTGTATTCTGTTAGCTAGCACTGAAAAAGGGCTGTATACGTTTGTTGAACACACAGTAAAGGAGGACGCACATTTTGTTCTGTGCGTTTAACTGAATAATAAGTATTCCGAGTCTTCATTGAAAACCAACAATAGCATGGTGACATTGATACAATGTTGAGTTTTGATCTAAACCATCATTTTGGTTGAGATTGACATTTCAATGTTTAAAGTGTGCTGGATCAGCATTGAAATTTTGATGAAAGCCAACAACACACATGGGTGGAGACAGTGACATTGAACTAACAGTGATTTGTAGTTGACGAGCACAAGATCATTCAGGCGTATCTCTGCAGAACACTAGTGGGTGTTTCTCGATCAGTGGGGCGATTTCAAACCACAATGGGCATTTTCAACCGCTTTACCCGATTTGCTGTAATCCACTGTGGGCTTGGTTTAGGGGTGGGCATTCATGATTTTAGCAAGTCTGTTGAAAAATGGTTGAAAAAACATTTACCTGTATTGTAGTTTGAAATTGGCCACTGATTGGTAAACGCCCATTTTGTCTTTGCATGTGCACTTTTCAATAGTCTAATGCTTCCTCATTAGAGAGAAAACAGGTGCATCCTATACAGAAGTCTTGTTTGTTGAATCACCTGACATACATTACTTCTCTAGCACAGTTTCAAACAATGGTGCATCTACCTTATTTCTCTGTTCCTTTGTTTTGCATGCTTATTTGCGTTTGATTTGTGTTGTTACTCACTGTAATTAGATTACAAAGTTATTAAAGTGTTTGAATAAAGCATCTATTTTTCTACATTCTTAAAAAATGCATCTTGCTTTAGTAAAGTTTATTAGGAATTTCCTGAATAAAGTTATGTCATTTAACAGATTTCTTAAGGTGCAAGAGACATGAACATGATCAAGAATGTTAACATAGCCCATGTCTTGTATCGGTCAGTGCTTGCATGCAGAACACATTGCTCCTTTAGTAGGAGTGAAGGCAGATGAAGATGGACAATTAAAAAAAGCACCCTCCTGATAATGCTGACATTGATCATACATTGAGTTGTTGTCGACAGCATATCACCTGACCAGGGGCCTCATTTATAAAACTGTGCGTAGGATCCTTACTAAAAGTGTACGTGCGCCCGAAAGCCAAAAATGCCGTACGCAAAAAAAATATTCAGATTTATAAAACCGTGCGTAAGCCAGAACCTGCGCAGAATTCACTTTATAAATCCCGATAAATCTCAGTCAGCGGAAGATTGTGCGCACACGCGTCTCCTCCCCGAAATAACCATATATGGAGCTTACTACGCCTAGTTTTACTATGCATATCCTCATCTGCATATCATTTGCATAAGATTATTCATCCACGTGATAACATGTTTAACGGTATAGACATTAGGAAAATATGAAATAGCCTAATACGGATGTGCCGTCACATTAGCCTACATTAATAAAAATAATTTAGTAGCCTATCCTTGCCTTGTTTTTGAATAAATAAATCAAATAGTGTAAAATACATTTCAGAGAAAGTTTTCACAATCTTTTCCACTGACCAAATTGTTACAAAGGTAGCGCAAAGGCGCCATCTAGTGGCCATTAGCGGATGCGCTGGAAGTGATTGCGCACGAGAAATGCGCGTGAGAAATGCGCGTGATGCAACAGCTGGATTCTCCACAGCAAGACTGTTCAAGAAGTCACGGTGCAGTGTTTGTGTTGAACATTAATAACTGTGTACGTCCTTATGAGAAAAGTGAGTTTTATTTATCCTTTACTTGTTTAGGATCGATTATATATGTGAATATCTAGAAATACTCGGGTCGTAAATCCACTCGAGAGAAATGACGAGTCATGCTGTGTAGTTAGCAAATAATGAACGTCATTGTAGAATGCTTATGCATGTTGTTAGTAACTGATTTAAGTGTTGTGTTTGTATTATTCAAATAGATAGGCTATATCATTACATTTACATTATTTGTTCTGTACAGATTACGTTAAGGAATGGTGACTCACAAGTTATTAGTCACCTGGTTTAGCTGGTGTATTGTGCTAGATATAATGCTGATAGACTTCATCAATAATGTTAGTTTATACAGTATATGTAACATTTATTACTGTTTTGTTTATTTTCAGCTACACACATATACTCAAGTACATAATGTCAACCTACCATTTACATTAACATAACCTGAGAGGCAACTACAGTTAAATCTGCACCTGTAATCACTGTCTAATGCAGCCTTTCTCAAACTTTTTTCAGTCAGGGCACCTTTCAAAAGTGCATAAAATCTCAAGGCACCCCAGTGTAAAATATAATTTAAAAACACTGCATAACCCAAATGTAAATGCAAATGTCCTGTTTATTTAGACAGAACCGTATGAACAGAGCATAATACGAACTGTAAATAACAATAACAATAATAATAACAATTTTATAGCACCTTTTGGAATATTGTGGTCAATAAAAAAAAATTATTTGCTTATAATTAACATGACAATGTGTACAAAACTAAAGTGGCCTAAATTCACGTTTATTTTTACGTTTCTGTCAGTCTGAGGTGTTGTTGCTATAATAACGCGTCGCTATGGGTTGCCGCTGCGTCACTTGCGTCAAGTTGTGTGTGTGTCTTGCTTCGGTCTTGTGAGATGGATTTTTATGGTTAATTTTATATACCGTATTTTCCGCACTATAAGGCGCACTTAAAAGTCTTTAATTTTCTCAAAAAACGACAGTGCGCCTTATAATCCGGACTCGGAGCGCCTTATATACGGATGGTGAACATACGTGCACCAAGACGGGGAGACAGCGCCGGGCGATTTACGCCACTATCTGCCAATGGATCGTGGATGCCTGGGCTGATATATCAGTCTCAACTGTGATCCGAGCTTTCACGAAGGCAGGGAATAATCTCTTTATCCTGTTTTCGGTCGAAGTCAACAGTAGTTGATTGTCGAGTTCGCGCGCGCGATCAAACCTCCTCCGTGTGTTCAACATCTGATTCGGATGAACTATGCATTTGAGCTGATATTCTCAGAACACCACACAGCACCGTCATCGGCTGACAGCTGACAGTCTGAGTCTCCACTGTTGCTTAGTTACCAATGATCGCGCGCGCGCACTCGACAACCACCTACTGTGGACTTCGATCGAACACAGGAAGAAAATACGGGTATGTGAGCAGCTGGCTGAATAAACATAATTTTTATTCATATCTTTCACATTTACTGCAGTCAGATTCACCGTGTTCACTCACATGGCTGTGCACTTGTAATGACACATTAAGGTTGTTAAGAGGCTAAAAGCAGGTTTAAAACTTGCCCCGTTTAAGTCAACAGGGTGCAAATTTTAAAAAGAGGATAACACGGTGTAGGCAACACCGTTTTTTTTCCGTATATATTTTCGTATATATTTATCTAAAATTAATTTACAATTTTATTAATACGTTCATATGTTTAAAAAGAAGAAGAATGTATTTATGTAAATATATTTATATATGAAATGTCAGATTTTTTATTTATTTTTATTTTTTAGCCTACGTAATTTTTTGGCGGCACCCCTGACACAGTCAGGGGGCACCCCAGTGTGCCGCGGCACCCACTTTGAGAAAGGCTGGTCTAATGTATGTCTGTGCTGCCAAAGAAAGTTGAGTAAAATGTTCAATCTGATTCCTGCCTCCTGTCCTGCGTTCTGACCGACGCTCCAGGGCGAGAACTATAGCCTCCTAAGCACCTGTGGTCCTTTCTCTCAAATATTGGTCCTTCGAGCCGGATATCAGTGCTTACCTTGGTTAAGGATGGCTACTTCTAAAGAAATGAGTGAAGCCCTTTCAGAATCTGTGCGGCCAAAACGGCAAGTCAGACTGCCAACCTATTTCTCAGACTACCAAGTGAATATAACAGGCCACAAAGAACTGACTTCCTCTTATACAGAAGATACTGCAGCACAGACTACATTTAGACTCGAAAAGGAGTACGATGCAGAGAGTGATGAAACTGCTAGAATGATGTACTCAGCGGGACCAGCATCGGCCAGATCTGGAAGTCGGTATGTAGCAAGAGATGAGTGGGGAGCCTTTTTTACTGAATTAGAGGACATTCAAGCTCAGCTTGGCCAAGACACTAAGCTCATACAAAGTTTACGCGATCGAGTGCGCCAGCATGTATTATCTAAATGCCGTGGGACTTTGGAGGAAACCCCAAGTCCAGATACTCACCTATTACTGGAAGACGGCCGAGCCTTTTTTCCTGTAACAAGGCAGCCACTTTCACACCCTGCTCACTTCTCATCACCAGTTTCCTTCTCTGCATCATCGCAAGTCTCACCACTCCGGTCCCAAGTATCACCGGTGTCCTTGGTTGAGTCCCATTCAGTTACCCGCCTAACACCACAGAGACTTATAACGACAGTAGAAGGTCCTCAGGAGGATGAGTCATGGCCTGAACCACCACCTCCGGTATGTGATGATGTCCCTTACATAGCTAGGAAAGAGCGTGAATTCCCAGTCACTTACGCTACTTCTGTTAGTTATTCGAACCCAGTGAAACTAGCCGCCGAGAGAGCAGTAGCACAGCCCTACTATGGACGGTATGCTCCAGTCAGTGGAAACTCATTTCATAATCACTCATTCAGGCCTCACAGAGGGGATATCAGGTCAAGCCTCATGCCGCACAATACACAGGGTCAGGGCAGTTCACCATATCATTCCCTCACCTGCCCTCCAACCCATGCTCCATATTTAACGCCTCATTCTGCACCCTGGCTGGTCGTTCCTTCGCCACCTCAGCAACAATCCGTGTATGTTCCACAATCAATGAAACAGACTGAACCATGGCTTACACACCCGGAAATGCCATACAAGCAGCCACAACCCTCACCTTATGAGATCTTTCCCTCATCGCTTCCAGCACAGGAGAAAGTCTATCTAGGCCCTAAGCCACGAATTCCCATGTTGATTCATCGAGACCCTGCGGAATTTGCCAGGCTGAAGATGTCATTGGAGAACCTACTGCCATCAGGTGCTACCGAGCTCTTCAAATACCAAATATTGGTCGACCATCTTAAATTAGAGGAAGCCTCCCTTATCGCTGACTCTTACCTGAACTCTACCACTCCATACTCTGACACAATGACAGCCTTAAATGAGAGGTTTGGTCAGCCGCATCAGTTAGCACTTAAAAGAATAGCACAGGTCATGGATGCTCCTGACATCAAGCGAGGGGATCATGAGGCATTTCAAAGGTTCGCCCTGCAGATCAGAGCACTTGTTGGGATGCTGGAAACCCTTGGCGTAGAGGGAGAAGTGGAATTAAAATGTGGCTCCCACGTCGCCAGACTGCTGGGTAAACTACCTCCAGAGTTGTGTGCAGACTTCCGCAGACACCTATATTATCAGTCTGATTCAGTGTATACACTACCTGAATTCTCTAAGTGGCTCCAGTACGAAGCATGGTGCCAGGGTCATACTGAACCACCCAACAAACGAAATCCTGAGAGCCGGGCAAAGCCAACACGCTTCACCCGACCAGCCACTATCCTCCATGGTGCCAAAGCTGCCTCACAGATGAAGAGCACAGAACCAGGACCTAAAGCGTTCACCTCAGGCAAGAAAAGAGGTAAAGTGCAACCATATTGTCCATATTGTGAAAGCTCTGAACATTTCTTAAGTCAGTGCGCTACTTTCCAGACTTTCACTCCTGAGCAGATCCGTAAGTGGATTATTGAGAACAAGAGGTGCATAAAATGTGGTCGTGCTCATGCTGTTACAGACTGCACTCTCAAGAAACCCTGCTGCATTTGCCAAAACAAACACCTCCAGATACTGCATGGAGTAAATTCTAAGGAAAATAAAGAGGGCGTATGTATGTTGAGCTCCGCAGTTGGCACTGCTTATCTAAATCGACCTACAGACTGCAGCCGGGTATTGCTGAAGGTGGTAAAGGTTCGTCTGCAGTATCGTGAACAAGCTCTGGAGACTTATGCTGTACTCGACGATGGTTCGGAGAGGACCATACTCCTCTGCGAGGCAGCAAATAAGCTTGGCCTGCGTGGAATTCCTGAGGAACTGGCCTTGAGAACAATAAGGCAAGAAACCCAAGTACTCCAAGGAGCATCTGTCTCTTTTAGTGTTTCCCCTGCCTCGCAGCCTAAACGGAATTACCACATTAGTGGAGCATTCACTGCTCAGAATCTGGGACTGGCTGATCATTCCTACCAACTACCCATCTTACAGAAAAGGTACAAGCACCTCAGAGGTTTGCCACTTGAGTCCTTTGATCAAGTTCACCCTCTTCTTCTCATTGGAGCTGACCAGCCCCATTTGATCACTCCAACCGAACCAGTGCTTTATGGGCCACCAGGAGGACCGGTCGCTATACGGACCAGGTTAGGGTGGACATTACAGGGCCCAGCTAGGGGTCTACCACAGCATCCTAGATCTCAGCACTGTTACCTGACCTCAGTAAACTCTGAAACAGCTGAACTTCTGAGAAATGTGGAGAAGTTGTGGCAGGTGGACACGCTACCATTCAAATCAGAGAGACAGGTAACTCAATCCCGAGAGGATCAAGAGGCACTGTCACTTCTGGAAAGTAAGACGATCCGTGTTGAGCATAACAAGATTCAGCACTATGCAACCCCTCTGCTACGGAAGATGAATACTTTCTCTTTCCATGCAACCAAAGATGCTGTCATGCCAAGCCTCCGAGGTACAGAGAAGCGACTTGCTAAAGATGAGGACAAAGCCTCAGCATACATCACAGAAATGAGCAAGCTTGAACTGGCAGGCTCAGTACGTAAACTGACTGAGGAAGAGGCTGCACGAAGTGAGGAATCATGGTTCATTCCTCATCATCTGGTACAACATAATGGGAAGAATCGTCTAGTATTCAATTGTTCTTACCAATTCCAGGGATGCAACCTCAACGAATCTCTCCTTCCTGGGCCTACCCTTGGCCCATCACTCCTGGGGGTCTTGCTTCGCTTTCGAGAGCATGCCGTCGCAATAAGCGGGGACATAAAGGCAATGTTTCACCAGGTCTGCCTTCTGCCTGAGGACAAGCCCCTTCTTCGGTTTGTGTGGCGAAATCTCTGCCGTGATGCGCTTCCTGTGGTCTATCAGTGGCAGGTTCTGCCGTTTGGTACCACATGTTCTCCTTGTTGTGCCACATTTGCCCTCCAAAAACACGTGCACGATCACAGCACCGAGGGAGAAGATGTCAGGAATTCAGTAGACAGGTGTTTCTATGTAGACAACTGTTTACAGAGTCTATCATCAAAAGCTGATGCCAAAGATTTACTTGACAAATTACGTGTCCTGTTGGCATCAGGGGGCTTCGAGATCCGCCAGTGGGCCAGCAACGCCCCTGACATTCTTAGCCATCTTCCTCAAGAAGCTCGCTCAGATAACGCTGAATTGTGGCTCACCCAAAATTCCTCTGATGTTCAAGAGTCTACCCTAGGTCTAAGATGGCATTGCCCTACAGATACCATCGGTTATAAACATCGACTGGACGATTACGGCCCAACCACAATGCGCACTGTGTACCGTACATTGGCCAGACAGTATGACCCGTTGGGGCTAATACTACCATATACAACTCGGGCTAAGGTGATTGTACAGCGACTCTGGGATAAACAACGAGAATGGGATGACCCATTACTACCTGAGGAGCTGCTCCAAGCCTGGAATACATGGGTAGCAGAACTGCCTGAATTATCTCGCATCACCTTACCTCGCTGCTATGTTCCAACCACTATGGATTAGCCAGACGTGATACGAGATGTCCATGTGTTCTGTGATGCATCTGAGAGAGCATATGGATCAGTGGCCTACCTACGCTCAGAAGATGCTGAAGGTGGTGTTCACTTGGCATTCCTGCTGGCCAGATCTCGAGTTGCGCCAAAAAGACAACAGTCCATGCCAAGACTGGAGCTTTGTGCAGCGGTCACTGGAGCCCAACTTGCAAAGTTGATAATCAGTGAGCTCACCTTACCAATCAGAAATACCATCTTGTGGTCTGACTCGACCACTGTGCTGACATGGCTCCAGTCAAACTCGTGTCGATTCAAGGTCTTTGTGGGAACAGGGTTGCTGAAATCCAAGAGCTCACAGATCAGCGGTCATGGAGGTACGTGAGATCAACACTTAACCCGGCAGATGATCTGACCAGGGGTAAATCATTGGTGGAACTAGCACAACCAAATAGGTGGTGTCAAGGTCCATCTTTTCTTTTACGACCACCTGATGAGTGGCCAGAAGCTCCAGCAGGGTCCGGTGAAGAAGATCCTACCGAGCTACGACGTTCCTTGTTCTGCCATTACATCTCAAGTTCTGATAGGTCTGTCCCTGATTCCAGCAGATATGCTACTTGGAGTGAACTGGTGGAGGCCACAGCAAGCACCCTTCAGCCTGAGGAAGCAGGGCAAGCTACTCCATCTAGTGCAGGAACTTATCAGCAGGCAGTCTCCCTCCTCCTTAAACAGTCCCAGCTGGAAAGTTTCCTAGAGGAATATAACCTTCTCAAAGCCAATAAATCAGTTCCTTCCAGTAGCCGCCTTCTTGTTCTGGCTCCTGAGTTTGATGCAACAAATGAGGTCATTCGAGTTGGTGGACGCCTCCGAAGAGCAGAGGATTTGGATCCCAACTTCAAACACCCTATTGTGCTGGATCCAAGCCACTGCATCACCAAACTGTTAATCCAGGATTTTGACCAGAGATTATGCCATCCTGGACCAGAGCGAGTCTTCGCTGAACTCCGACGTTCGTACTGGATATTGAGAGGGCGTGAGGCTGTTCGGAAGCATCAATATGTTTGTCTGGAGTGTCGGAAGTTGAGATCCAAACCTGTTCCACCGAAGATGGCTGACTTGCCTCCTGCTCGACTTCGTTTGTTCAAGCCAGCATTCTATTCCACTGGGATGGACTGCTTTGGGCCATTCCATGTGAAGATTGGCAGGCGTACAGAAAAGAGATGGGGCATCATATTCAAATGTCTTACCACTCGAGCAGTGCATCTTGATGTACTTACCTCTATCGACACAGATGCCTTCCTGATGGCAGTACGGAGGTTCACCGCACGTCGTGGTACCCCTGCTGAACTTCACTCCGATCAGGGGACAAATTTCAGAGGGGGAGAGAGAGAGTTGAGAGAGGCTTTCGCTGCCATGAGTACTAACCTGCAAGGGTTGCTAGCGAAACATCAAATCAACTTCCATTTTAATCCTCCAGCAGCTCCACACTTTGGAGGAGTGTGGGAGCGAGAGATTCGCTCTGTAAAAGCAGCACTTAGCACCACAATTGGAGCACAAAGCGTTCCTGAGGAAGTACTCAGAACAGTTTTAATTGAAGTGGAGGCTATTTTGAATTCCAAACCGTTGGGGTATGTGTCAGCTAACATTGCAGATGTTGACCCAATAACACCAAATCATCTTCTGATGGGGCGGCCAAGTAGTTCATTGCCGCAAGTTGTCTACCAAGATTCTGAACGCCTAAGTCGTAGACGGTGGAGACAAAGTCAGATACTGGTGGATCATTTCTGGGCCAAGTTCATAAGCTACTACTTACCAGGTCTTCAGTTGAGGCAAAAATGGCAAAGGACTACTGAGGACCTTACTGAGGGGTCTGTTGTAATGATGGTTGACTCCCAATTACCAAGGGCTTTATGGTTAGTAGGCAAAGTGGTAAAGGTGTTTCCAAGCGCTGATGGACATGTGAGAGCAGCTGAGGTAAAAGTCAATGACAAGAGCTTTACCAGACCTGTGGTAAAGCTAATTCAGCTGCCTGAATTACCTACGGAGGATTAACATTCAATTGGAGCACATTTACATAGCAAATGTGGGGGCGGCTGTTACAAAGGTAGCGCAAAGGCGCCATCTAGTGGCCATTAGCGGATGCGCTGGAAGTGATTGCGCACGAGAAATGCGCGTGAGAAATGCGCGTGATGCAACAGCTGGATTCTCCACAGCAAGACTGTTCAAGAAGTCGCGGTGCAGTGTTTGTGTTGAACATTAATAACTGTGTACGTCCTTATGAGAAAAGTGAGTTTTATTTATCCTTTACTTGTTTAGGATCGATTATATATGTGAATATCTAGAAATACTCGAGTATTTGGGTCGTAAATCCACTCG
Source organism: Rhinichthys klamathensis goyatoka (assembly GCF_029890125.1). NCBI lineage: Eukaryota > Metazoa > Chordata > Actinopteri > Cypriniformes > Leuciscidae > Rhinichthys > Rhinichthys klamathensis. Next base: position 1,204,633 of record NW_026606612.1, read on the forward strand.
AGAGAAATGACGAGTCATGCTGTGTAGTTAGCAAATAATGAACGTCATTGTAGAATGCTTATGCATGTTGTTAGTAACTGATTTAAGTGTTGTGTTTGTATTATTCAAATAGATAGGCTATATCATTACATTTACATTATTTGTTCTGTACAGATTACGTTAAGGAATGGTGACTCACGAGTTATTAGTCACCTGGTTTAGCTGGTGTATTGTGCTAGATATAATGCTGATAGACTTCATCAATAATGTTAGTTTATACAGTATATGTAACATTTATTACTGTTTTGTTTATTTTCAGCTACACACATATACTCAAGTACATAATGTCAACCTACCATTTACATTAACATAACCTGAGAGGCAACTACAGTTAAATCTGCACCTGTAATCACTGTCTAATGTATGTCTGTGCTGCCAAAGAAAGTTGAGTAAAATGTTCAATCTGATTCCTGCCTCCTGTCCTGCGTTCTGACCGACGCTCCAGGGCGAGAACTATAGCCTCCTAAGCACCTGTGGTCCTTTCTCTCAAATACAAATAGTATTTTTTATTGATTTATATTTTTAATGGAAACAGACTGTTGTGCATTATTTGCACGAAACTATTTTCTCAGACAATCTGCTATAAGCAATTATCTCTTTAGTTAAAACATTAAAACACAGCATGCCAGAGGAAAAGTGTTCAAAAGCATTGCATCCACAAGAAATATTTATATTTATTAAATATAAAAAATGTTGTAACTTCTCAGTAATGATTTCATGTTTAGTGTTTAACTCCATCAATGACAATGGCATATTTAATCTAAATGTTTATATCAGAAGTAAAACAGTTTAAATCATTCTTTTATTTATTTAAACTGTTATTGTAAACATGCACTGTTTTTATGATTAGAACTCTGTCGTTAGATAGGCGTTAGTTTCACTAAATGGCACAACGCGCTCGCTGGCGCGGACATTTAAGAAGGGATGAATATTTGCCTCAAGTGATATGCTTGGTGAGTGAAATTATATTTGTATTATCTTTCTGTATAGCCTATGTATAATTTTCTTTAGATTTTCTGTCTAAAAGTGACCAAAAAGACATTTAACTCCAGCTCACCATCGGTGTCGCCAAACTGCTCCGTCTCCAAAACGTTTGTACGCATGGGTCAGAGTTTGCGTGCAGGTGCGCACATTTTTCCGTCAAGTTTGTTTTTATAAATCACAACTTATGCGTCAGAAGTGGCGTACGCCTCTTTCAGGGCCTGTTTTGTGCGTACGCAACGGTTATAAATGAGGCCCCTGGGACTTGATGATATCCTGTATCTTATCACTGCTTAATCAGGTAATCATTCATATTCCTGAATCTGTATTAAATTTGAGAAGTTAATAGACAGACAGATATATAGAGCATTAATTGCGTTTATATATGATTCAGGTTTGGGATTTAGATTATAATATGTGTGTAACGTTGAACCCGCCATGGGGGCTGAGTGTGGACGGAGGAGCTGAACACGCAGCGCCGAATGAAGCTCAATGAAACCTCTATTGCAGGTATGATAAATAAAGATGATGTATGTGGGATGATATAGTTAGTAGTAGACAGGCAGACAGTTTTTAAAATTCAGACTTATCGCCCAAGGTTAATTTGCCATCCAGCACAGTAGGTGGCGATAATGCTCCTTAGGAGTTAATTGCCATTAAACAAGAAGAAGAAGAAATTTGAGAAATAACTGATTTCCATTCAGTTTAGCTTGTTTCCACTGAAACACAATAACAAAAAAACATCTAGTGTTTATTAAGAAAGTGACTGACATGGCTATTTTGTGATATTTAAAGAGATTGGGGTCTACATAAGCTGAATATGCTGCTTTAAAGAGATAGTTCAGCCTGAAATTAAAATTATGTCATCATTTATTTACCCTCAAGTTGTTCCAAACCTGTATGAATGTCTTTCTTCTGCTGCACACAAAAGAAGATAGAGTGAATAATGTCGGTAACCAGACAGTTGATGTTAGCCATTGACTTCCATGGTAATTATTTCCTACTATGGGAATCAATGGCCACCGTCAACTTTCTGGTTACCGACATTCTTTAAAATATTTTATTTTGTGTTCAAAAGAAGAAAGAAACTCATACAGGTTTGGAGCAACTTGAAGGTGAGTAAATGATTACAGAATTTTCATTTCGGGCTGAACTATCTCTTTAAAGAAATTTTCATTGAAAAAACTAAGATCTTTTTTATTCTACAAGATAAAAGTGTTATTTGAATGCTGTAGTTTCACAGAAAATGAACTGAGATATTTAATGGCTATAGCTCAGAGGTGTTTGTTCCTCTTCATGAAGAGTTTAGCTCCAACACCTGAAGTGCTCATTGATCTGATGACCTTGATTAACTGCCTCAGGTGTGTTTAATTAGGGCTGGAGATAAAATCCGACACCCCTGCTAGTGTTTTCTTTTGATATTAAAGCATTCATAGAAATAAACAAACAAAATTTTACGATACTATAATCGTAGTTAGAATATTTTGTTTTCAGTGACTTAAAAAAAAAAGTGAATCATTTAGTATAGTTTAGTATATTAACATTATTGAATGTGACTGTATGACAACTGAATTGATTCGTTCTTGAGTAACATCATGCTTTCTTTTTCAGATTCCAGAGAACTCAAAGGAAAAGAGGCAGAATCTGATGATGCAAGACAGATTTTTAAAAACCTGAACCGCTGGACCTGTAGTTATGATGGCATCAGACTTCTGAAGCCTATTTTATTTTTAAAGGTTGAAATGCTTTTGTCCTATTTCTCCCCCTTTCTTTAAAAAACATATATATATTTTAATATATTTGTTGTCATTGATTGATCGAATAAAATAAATTGACTCAACTGCTGGAAAGGTGTCATTTATATTTGAAAAGGTTTTCGACAAATTTTGAAATGGTCAGGAATTTGTTGACGCACCATTGAAGTGTGATTGAAATATTAAAGTTATTTCAACATTAATTGGTACATCAGATGGCAACATTGTTTGACATTCCTTTTCAGTCTTTCAACAAAATGTATTTAGAATCAACATCACATTGTAACATTGATCAAACCATATTACCAAAGATTATTTTTTGTTAATTCAACAGCAGTGATTTAGATTCAACATCATAGTAACGTTGATTCAACAATATTACCATTGATTATTTTTGTTAATTTCAATATTGATTCAGCATCAGTGATATAAAATCAATCATAGTGTAACGTTGATTTAACAATATTACCATTGGTTATTTTTGTTAATTTCAATATTGATTCCGCATAAGTGATATAGAATCAATCATAGTGCAACGTTGATTCAACAATATTACCATTGGTTATTTTTTGTTAATTTCAGAGCTGATTCAACAGCAGTGATGTAGATTCAACATCATAGTGTAACGTTGATTCAACAATATTACCATTGATTATTTTTGTTAATTTCAATATTGATTCAACAGCAGTGATGTATAATCAATCATAGTGTAACGTTGATTCAATAGCATTACCATTGATTTTTTGTTCAACATAGTTTCAACATTAACTGAGGGTGCAAAAGTGATGTTGATAAAATATCACTTTGTAATGTTGAATCAATACTATTACCATTGATTTTTGGTTGAATTCCCAACATTATTTCAACATTAACTGAGGGTGCAAGAGTGATACTAAAGCAACATTACTTTGTAACGTTAATTCAATGCAATTAGCGTTGACGCATCAACACTGAGTCAACATTGTTTCAATGAGCAAATGCTATCTGGGAGAGCTGCACGATGTGTGAGTTTTTACTTGATTAATTTTTTTTTTTTTTATGTTGATGGAATAATAGCTGATGTATGAACGTTAATCAAGTAAAAGTGTCTATCACGTTAAGTCTGTTATTTTGTTGCAACGTTATCCGTTGTCTAGGCAACTATGTCACATAATACAATTGTATTTATTTAGCTCGTTTAGCTAACCCGAGTGAAAACTGCACAGGGTGAAGCCATGTACATTAACGACGATTTGAGACAAATAAAGGTAAATTTAATATAAAACTATGCAAATGGCGCTCGTGGCGCGGCAGGGTTTTGAACAAGTTCCTGACAAGGTTAGTTTGTCAGTGGCTAACCTCCGTTACGAAACTCTAAAATGACGTTCTCTTACGAGAGGTTCTCTCGTATTGCGTAAGCTAGCTTACGCTACGGGAAAGCTGCAGCCCAAGCCCTGGGAAAGTGCATGGCCTCGCTAACGGTAACCGAGAGACATTTATGGCTAACGCTTGCCGACATGGGGGAAACTGAACGCGCCACGTTCCTCAACGCGCCGCTCTCTCCTTCCGGTCTCTTCGGGCCCGCGGTGAGTGGCATTATTGACCGTTTCTCGGAAGTCCAGAAAGCCACCCAAGCCATGAACCTTTTCCTGCCTCGTGGCGCGAGCTCCTCTGCAGGCCGCCCACGTGACCGGCCTCCTGCACGAGACTCTGCACAGCGCCCAGCTCAGCACAGCCAGACCTCTCAGCGTCGACAGGGCGGCCGCCCTAGATCGCGTTCAGACAGCCGCCACAGACCGCCGCCCCCCCGCGGGCCTCGGATCACGCTGAAACCTGAGAAACCGAAGTCCTCCTAGCTGCGCTGAGAAAACGTCGGCTCAGTCCCGCCGCGGCCGGACCGCCGTCGAAGCTTCGCCCCCTGTCAGTCCCCTTCTCTCAGGCTACTGCAGTGGTGTATACAGCAGCCAACAAGCCGGTGACGCTACCCGCTTGCCTGCACCCAAACGCCGTTTTTACAGCGACCCAGAGAAATCTCTTAAAGAGCAAACATGCCTTATGTGTAGAAAATGTGCCCACAACCCAGTGTTCACCCCTACACACAAGCATTACAGTACCCGTGTCCCTGTCAGAGCCCACTCACATAAAGCGGGCACAGCCCGCTCGAGTGTTAGAGTCAATAAACGCGCCCACAAGCCCGTGCGCGCACCCCCTCTCTGCCCGCTCTGACACACGGCCAGCCATCACCTCTCTGTATATAAGTCCCGTGCCCGTGACTATGCTCGCGCATCACTTAAAGGAGCTGTATGTAAGATTGTGGCCAAAACTAGTACTGCAATCACTGTCAAATTACTGTAGAGTGGTGTATCCCTTCCCCCTCCTCCCTGACTCGAGGTTGCCAGATCGGCAGCAGGATCCAGCAGGAACGTGACGAGCTGCAGCTGTGGTAACTAGAGCAGACCTGGCAACCCGGATGCCGCAACACTACTGACTTCGTGATTGGTAGATAGGTGGAGGGTGGAGCATCAGACCAAAACACAACATGACAACATCAACATCAGTTGAGGGCTGCAACTGCACTTTTTAAATGACAATATCCTGGCCAGACTACTGTTGTCAGTGATATAAGTATTTGAAATGTACATGATTTCTTAATGTCTAGTGACATTTCAGGGCCATTTTATGATTAATTGAAATACATTTCTTACATACAGCTCCTTTAACAGATGTGACTCTTTCCCCATTCACCTCAATAGGGAAGTCACTCACAGAACAGCCTGTTCCTGCTGTTTGCGAGCCGTCATGCCTAAGCACAGTAAGCGCGCTCACACATTCTCTTCAGCTCGCTGTGTGCGGCAATCAGGGCGATTTGGCCATTCACCCTCTGGCGTTACGCTTCAAAGCGCGGGAAGCTATCCCAGGGATACCCAAATGAGTGTTAAGCACGATAAAACAAGGTTATTTGCAACAATTCGATCGCCGCCCTCCACGCTTCCGAGCGCGGCTCGAAACGACTGTGAACACGGCAGCAGCCTGCATGCTTCGTTCAGAAATAGCAAACCTTCTGTGCAAAAGGGCCATAGAGAGAGTGCCGCCTTCTCTGAGCGAGTCGGGGTTTTACAGCCGTTATTTTCTTGTTCCCAAGAAAGACGGTGGCCTCAGACCGATTTTGGATCTCAGATTTTTGATCAGGGTGCTTGTGAAAAGACCTTTCAAAATGCTTACAGTCAGGAAACTCCTCGCGCACGTGCGCCAGGGGGACTGGTTTTTATCTCTCTCTCGAAAAGATGCTTATTTTCAGATTCAGATAAATCCCCGTCACAGGCCATTCTTGAGATTCGCCTTCGACGGTCAGGTTTATCAATACACCGTCCTTCCATTCGGCCTGTCCCTAGCACCCCGTGTTTTTACGAAGTGCATGGACGCGGCGCTCGCACCCCTGCGGAGCCAGGGCTTGCGAATACTAAACTATTTGGACGATTGGCTGATTTTGCCACAATCACAGACGGAGCTACTGTCTCACAGGACAGTTCTCCTCAGTCATCTGAACAGCCTGGGTCTCACAATCAATTGGACCAAGAGCTCACTTCAGCCCAGTCGAGCGATTTCCTTCCTTGGAATAGAGCTAGACTCCGTGGCTATGTCGGCTCGCTTATCAACACAGCGCGCGCGCCGTGTTCAGCGACTAGCCGCATCTTTTCAGATGAACAACCTCACGCCTCTGAAACTATTTCAGAAGATGCTAGGTTACATGGCCTCAGCCTCAGCAGTACTCCAGCTGGGTTTACTGCGCATGCGCCCGCTTCAACATTGGCTAAACACCCGCGCGTTTTGCCGGGCTTGGGCCACAGGCCGCCAGCTGATCAGAGTGACTCAGACCTGTATTTCAGCTCTACAGCCCTGGACAGTGGCCGAATGGTACCAGCGGGGAGTGATGATGGGAGCTGTATCCCGCCGAAAAGTCATCTCGACAGACGCGTCCAACACGGGTTGGGGCACGGTCTGCGAAGGCTCACCGGTGTTTGGCCTATGGTCAGTACAGGAAAAGCTCCTTCACATAAATTGTCTGGAAATGATAGCGGTCGAGTACGCGCTCGTGCGCTTCCTCCCGGTCATTCAGGGTCACCACGTCCTGGTCCGTTCGGACAACAGATCTGTGGTATCCTATCTAAACCGTCAAGGCGGCGTCAGGTCCAGGAACCTCTTCCACCTGACAGAACACATACTGAGTTGGTCCCAGTGCCATCTGCGCTGGCTGAGAGCGACGCATGTGCCAGGCCACCTGAACGACGGCCCAAACAGACTGTCCAGAGACAATATTCCCCCAGGGGAATGGTCTCTGCACGCTCTAACAGTCCAGATGCTGTGGCGCCTATTCGGCAGAGCAGAGATAGAGCTCTTTGCGTCAGAGGAGAACTCTCACTGCCCAGTGTTTTTCTCGAAAAGCGAGGATGCGCTGGCCCAGGACTGGCCCAACCGCCTGCTTTACTCCTTCCCTCCCATCTCGCTATTACCACAGGTAATACAGAGGATCAGGGAAACGCGCTGCTCGGTGCTCCTCATAGCCCCGCGCTGGGACAATCAGACATGGTTTCCGGAGCTTACGCAGCTGTCACTGACAGCCCCGTGGCCCATTCCAGTGAGATCAGATCTCCTCTCTCAAGCTCGCGGCACGATCTGGCATCCCCACCCAGAGCGCTGGGCGCTGCACGCGTGGGTGATCAACGACTACCCGTCGCTTTGCCAGAGGGCGTTATGAACACTATCATACATGCTAGAGCTCCCTCCATGAGAAGACTCTACGCGTCCAAATGGTCTGTGTTTTTAAAATGGTGCACCGACAGAGATCTGGACCCACGGACATGTGGGGTTTCGCCGCTGCTCGTGTTTTTACAAGAGCTATTGGATAAGGGCAGGTCCCCATCCACGCTCAAAGTATACGTGGCGGCCGTCGTGGCGTTCGCTGAACCCCTGCACGGCCAGTCACTGGGAAAAAACGAGCTGGTCTTCCGCTTCCTCAGGGGAGCTAGAAGGATGAACCCCCCGCGCCCCCCATCGGTTCCTATCTGGGATCTTTCTATAGTTCTCGAAGCTATGAAAGCCCCTCCTTTCGAACCGCTTCAATCCGTGGATGTGAAATACCTTTCACTCAAAACCGTTTTTCTGACTGCCTTGTCATCAGTTAAACGTGTGGGAGACCTTCATGCGCTGTCTCTCAGCACTGCGTGTCTTGAGTTTGGTCCAAGGTGATTTTAAAGCTTAGACACGGCTATGTCCCCAAGGTGATCGGTACCCCATTCAGAGCGCAGATCATTTCCCTATCGGCTCTGCCAACATCCGATAGCGAATGTGATGCCAATCTCCTCTGCCCCACTCATAGGGCTCCCCGGGGTTTTTTTTTCTCCCCCTGGGCGCATGCTGTGGATGCTTGGCGCGCACGGCGTTGACAATGGGTTCCCCTAGCGTAAGCTAGCTTACGCAATACGAGAGAACCTCTCGTAAGAGAACGAATCGGTTACCTAACGTAACCTCGGTTCTCTCTAGATGAGGGAACGAGTATTGCGTAGCCGGCCGTGCTCGCGCCACGAGCGTTTTTTTCCGCTTCATTCTATGAAAACCAGGGATGCAGCCTTTGGACCGCTCTAATATACACTCTAGCCACGCCCAGTTTGGCGGGCTGTGACGTGATGAAGGCGCGAGCACCTCTCATTGGACGCGAGTTCATTCTGTCCGTCCATAGGCTGCAGCAGTTCCAGCAGAGCGACCAATGAGCTCGCTAGATAGCCCGCTCAAGGTCTGCAGCTGCTGCACTGCGTTGACAATGGATACAAAATTAAGGATAATTTTTTGGCTTCAATAATTCAGAAAAGATGAATCTTTCCCGTAGCGTAAGCTAGCTTACCCAATACTCGTTCCCTCATCTAGAGAGAACCGAGGTTACGTTAGGTAACCGATTCGTTACGGTCAACGGAGGCATGGGATTAGATGCGTAATAAATTAGTCCTACATACAAGAGCGTTTTAATGACAAAAACTTGACAAACGTCTTGAAATGCATCATCTGAACAATGTTTCGAGGTGTGGTAACTGTAGTATAAGCAGAATAATTGACTTCAGGCCGTTGAATTATTAGAAAAATAATGCACATCCGAAGTGTAACGGCCACCTCGGGTGTGTTATTTTTCTAATAATTCGACGGCCTGTCGTGAATTATGCCTTATATTTGATCTGTTTTAAGCACAACTAAACAGTCTCCAGCAATAGGCTGTGAGTTCAAATACATTTGGGTTGTTCTTAAAAGATGCAGTATACAAATATATTTCGGATTTTCGAGTGGAAAATTGTTTTAGGCTTCTATTAGGCTAATATGCACTCCCCTCGTGCGAATAGAGACAATCATTCAAAATCTATATTTAGTCATTTTGAACTTAGTATAAGAGGAACAGGTTTATTTTACTATTAAAATATTTACAATCTTTACTATAACATTTGAAATATCTTTCCAGCATAGTTGAGTAGGCTCGAACAATCCCCACCAAGGTACATACGACAAGTGCTTTGGAGAATGGATGGATATGGAATGAAATGGTATGGTTTTTGGCGCCACCTTGTGGCTCTATGCTATTTTGTGGTCATGGTGATTGCTCTGTGACCTCTAGAAGGCAGTGTTTGCCAATTTAGCAACTTAGTCGATAGATTAGCAACTTTTCAGATATAGCCAGTGCAAGTAGTTGGCCAACATACATTTCCAAGGTGAGTTCAATATTAGGTTACATACACCCTGTAAACAAGATTTATTGTGCAGACTTTTTACATAGCATTTGAATTGGTGTCAGTAAATCTACTCTTGCATTCACCATTCACTCCACTTACTGCATAGTTACTACTACTTGCTAAAATAATAAATGATACACATTTCAAACAGTAATACATTGTTGTCACATGACGTCATTATTTTGCATGTTTAATTCTCCCTTGACATGCTATTAGAATTAGTGTAATTGTGAGTAGCCGACTTGGAAATTGCACATGAACCACTTCTCAAAACATAATGAGGTAACACATTAGGTTAGAGTCCAATTCTCAACATGAAGTTGCTTATTAGCATGCATATTACTAGGATATTGGCTATTTATTAGTACTTATAAAGTACATATTAATGCCTTATTCTGCATGACCATATTCTACATCCTTTAATCCCACCCAATACCTAAACTTAACAACTACCATACTAACTATTGATAAGCAGTAATTATGAGTGAGAATTGGGCCCTAATCTAAAGCGTAACCCATTATGATTGTGAACTTCTGTTTGGGAACCAAGTTACCAGGTTGGGGAGACCCATAACCTTTGTGGCCTACTTATTTTCTTATTTTTTATTTATTTATGCCCACTCACAATTTCTTTTTTTTTTTGTTGCTGCTTGTTCAAAATGTTAATTATTAGTTCTAATATTGATATTGCTTGTTCTAGTGTTGTTCTACAAACCTAAATTAATTGTGTGGAGAGGTTTTTCTCAATTTAATTCAGTTCATTTAACAAATATATTTTGAGTGCTCTGCGGTGGTCTCATCTCGGTGACTGGTCAACTAGATTTCAATTCATTGAGAGTGATGGTCACGGCAATGATCCCTGGTTCTTTGTCACAGACTAGTTGCAGACTTAAATGTGAAAGCTTGTGTAATAGTGTGCACTAGTCTTAAGGAACTATGAATGATAAAAAGATATAAACATCTACAAGCTTAAATTGATAATCATCAATCAATAATGTCATCTTAAGTAAATAGCATTTATGTTCTTAATGTATGAAACAAGTTATAATTACCTCAGTTACCACTCTGGATGCCAATGTAAAGAAAGCAGAGGATGATGTGTTCCTATATATTTCTTGGAAAATTTCGTTTAGACTGAATCTTAACCCTATGCTTCTTTCATCAAGGTAAGGGGGATCAGTATTTGTGGTTACTCGGGCTGCTGTAGCAGGAGTAATTGTTGATCCCTCTGTTATTGGTGCTGCTGTAGCGGGAGCAATTGTTGATACTGTTGTACCAGATGCTCTTAATGTAGTTTGTCCTGCTGATGAAGAATCCATATCAGCTTGTGTTGTAGTTTCTTGTGTCACTCTTTTGACAGTGGTGGAGACCTCTGAGGTATGAGTCACTGTTACTGGCTTCATTGACATTGACATTGACATTGTAGTTTCTGTTTGGGATGGTAAAGGTTCTGTTGTGACTTGAGATGTTTCTGGTGCCAGTGTTGAAGCTTTGGTTTCAGTAACAGACTCTGCCAGGGCTGTTGTTGTTGTCAATGTATCTAATGCTATAGAATGAAACCCAGTAGATGAACCTTCAGCTAGTGTAGTCTTGGTTATTTCTGGTTCATTTCTAATGGTTGATGCTGTGGTTGTCCCTGATACAGTTGCTGGCAATGCTGATGTCACTCCTGCTGATGCTGCAATATTTGCACTTGTTGTTGGGACTAACAATGTTGGAGCTTCTGCATATGATTCTGTAGTTCTGGATGTTCCTCCAGCTGTTGTCTTTACTTCAACTGCTTCAGTTAGAGGTGATGATTCCTCTGTTATTGGTGCTGCTGTAGTCGGAGTAAGTGTTGATTCTGTTGTACCAGATGCTCTTAATGTAGTTTGTCCTGCTGATGAAGAATCCATATCAGGTTGTGTTGTAGGTTTTTCTGTCACTCTTTTGACAGTGGCGGAGACCTCTGAGGTATGAGTCACGGTTACTGGCTTCATCGACATTAATGTTGTAGTTTCTGTTTGGGATGGTAAAGGTTCTGTTGTGACTTGAGATGTTTCTGGTACCAATGTTGAAGCTTTGTGTGCAGTAACAGACTCTGCCAGGGCTGTTGTTGTTGTCACTGTATCTACTGCTATAGAATGTAATCCCGTAGATGAACCTTCAGCTAGTGTAGTCTTGGTTGCTTCTGATTCATTTCTGATGGTTGATGCTGTTGTTGTCCCTGAAACAGTTGCTGGCAATGCTGATGTCAATCCCGCTGATGCTGCAGTAGTTGCACTTGTTGTTGGCACTAACAATGTTGGGGCTTCTGCAGATGATTCTGTAGTTCTGGATGTTCCTGCAGCTGTTGTCTTTACTTCACCTGCTTCAGTTAGAGGTGATGATTCCTCTGTTATTGGTGCTGCTGTAGTCGGAGTAAGTGTTGATTCTGTTGTACCAGATGCTCTTAATGTAGTTTGTCCTGCTGATGAAGAATCCATATCAGGTTGTGTTGTAGGTTTTTCTGTCACTCTTTTGACAGTGGCGGAGACCTCTGAGTTATGAGTCACTGTTACTGGCTTCATCGACATTAATGTTGTAGTTTCTGTTTGGGCTGCTAAAGGTTCTGTTGTGACTTGAGATGTTTCTGGTGCCAATGTTGAAGCTTTGGTTGCAGTAACAGACTCTGCCAGGGCTGTTGTTGTTGTCAATGTATCTAATGCTATAGAATGAAACCCAGTAGATGAACCTTCAGCTAGTGTAGTCTTGGTTATTTCTGGTTCATTTCTGATGGTTGATGCTGTGGTTGTCCCTGATACAGTTGCTGGCAATGCTGATGCCAATCCTGCTGATGCTGCAGTAGTTGCACTTGTTGTTGGCACTAACAATGTTGGGGCTTCTGCAGATGATTCTGTAGTTCTGGATGTTCCTGCAGCTGTTGTCTTTACTTCCCCTGCTTCAGTTAGAGGTGATGATTCCTCTGTTATTGGTGCTGCTGTAGTCGGAGTAAGTGTTGATTCTGTTGTACCAGATGCTCTTAATGTAGTTTGTCCTGCTGATGAAGAATCCATATCAGGTTGTGTTGTAGGTTTTTTTGTCACTCTTTTGACAGTGGCGGAGACCTCTGAGTTATGAGTCACGGTTACTGGCTTCATCGACATTAATGTTGTAGTTTCTGTTTGGGCTGCTAAAGGTTCTGTTGTGACTTGAGATGTTTCTGGTGCCAATGTTGAAGCTTTGGTTGGAGTAACAGACTCTGCCAGGGCTGTTGTTGTTGTCAATGTATCTAATGCTATAGAATGAAACCCAGTAGATGAACCTTCAGCTAGTGTAGTCTTGGTTATTTCTGGTTCATTTCTAATGGTTGATGCTGTGGTTGTCCCTGATACAGTTGCTGGCAATGCTGATGTCACTCCTGCTGATGCTGCAATAGTTGCACTTGTTGTTGGGACTAACAATGTTCGAGATTCTGCAGATGATTCTGTAGTTCTGGATGTTCCTGCAGCTGTTGTCTTTACTTCACCTGCTTCAGTTAGAGGTGATGATTCCTCTGTTATTCGTGCTGCTGTAGTCAGAGTAATTTTTGATTCTGTTGTATCAGATGCTCTTAATGTAGTTTGTGCTGCTGATGAAGAACCCATATCAGCTTGTGTTTTAGGTTCTTGTGTCACTCTTTTGACAATGGTGGAGACCTCTGAGTTATGAGTCACTGTTACTGGCTTCATCGACATTAACGTTGTAGTTTCTGTTTGGGATGGTAAAGGTTCTGTTGTGACTTGAGATGTTTCTGGTACCAATGTTGAAGCTTTGGTTGCAGCAACAGACTCTGCCAGGCTTGTTGTTGTTGTCAATGTATTTACTGCTATAGATTGTAATCCAGTAGATGAGCCTTCAGCTAGTGTAGTCTTGGTTATTTCTGGTTCATTTCTAATGGTTGATGCTGTGGTTGTCCCTGGCACTAACAATGTTGGGGCTTCTGCAGATGATTCTGTAGTTCTGGATGTTCCTGCAGCTATTGTCTTTACTTTACCTGCTTCAGTTAGAGGTGATGATTCCTCTGTTATTCGTGCTGCTGTAGTCAGAGTAATTTTTGATTCTGTTGTATCAGATGCTCTTAATGTAGTTTGTGCTGCTGATGAAGAACCCATATCAGCTTGTGTTTTAGGTTCTTGTGTCACTCTTTTGACAGTGGCGGAGACCTCTGAGGTATGAGACACTGTTACTGGCTTCATTGACATTAACATTGTAGTTTCTGTTTGGGCTGGTAAAGGTTCTGTTGTGACTTGAGATGTTTCTGGTGCCAATGTTGAAGCTTTGGTTGCAGTAACAGACTCTGCCAGGGCTGTTGTTGTTGTCAATGTATCTAATGCTATAGAATGTAATCCAGTAGATGAGCCTTCAGCTAGTGTAGTCTTGGTTATTTCTGGTTCATTTCTAATGGTTGATGCTGTGGTTGTCCCTGATACAGTTGCTGGCAATACTGATGTCACTCCTGCTGATGCTGCAGTAGTAGCACTTGTTGTTGGGACTAACAATGTTGGAGCTTCTGCGTATGATTCTGTAGTTCTGGATGTTCCTGCAGCTGTTGTCTTTACTTCACCTGCTTCAGTTAGAGGTGATGATTCCTCTGTTATTGGTGCTGCTGTAGTCTGAGTAATTTTTGATTCTGTTGTACCAGATGCTCTTAATGTAGTTTGTCCTGCTGATGAAGAACCCATATCAGCTTGTGTTTTAGGTTCTTGTGTCACTCTTTTGACAGTGGCGGAGAACTCTGAGGTATGAGACACTGTTACTGGCTTCATTGACATTAACATTGTAGTTTCTGTTTGGGCTGGTAAAGGTTCCATTGTGACTTGAGATGTTTCTGGTGCCAGTGTTGAAGCTTTGGTTGCAGTAACAGACTCTGCCAGGGTTGTTGTTGTTGTCAATGTATCTTCTGCTATAGAATGAAACCCAGTAGATGAAACTTCTGCTAGTGTAGTCTTGGTTATTTCTGGTTCATTTCTAATGGTTGATGCTGTGGTTGTCCCTGATACAGTTGCTGGCAATGCTGATGTCACTCTAGCTGATGCTGCAGTAGTTGCACTTGTTCTTGGGACTAACAACGTTGGAGCTTCTGCAGATGATTCTGTAGTTCTGGATGTTCCTGCAGCTGTTGTCTTTACTTTACCTGCTTCAGGTGATGATTCCTCTGTTATTGGTGCTGCTGTAGTCTGAGTAATTTTTGATTCTGTTGAACCAGATGCTCTTAAAGTAGTTTGTCCTGCTGATGAAGAATCCATATCAGGTTGTGTTTTAGGTTCTTGTGTCACTCTTTTGACAGTGGTGGAGACGTCTGAGGTATGAGACACTTTTACTGGCTTCATTGACATTGACATAGTAGTTTCTGTTTGGGCTGGTAAAGGTTCTATTGTGACTTGAGATGTTTCTGCTGCCGATGTTGAGGCTTTGGTTGCAGTAACAGACTCTGCCAGGGCTGTTGTTGTTGTCACTGTATCTACTGCCATAGAATGTAATCCAGTAGATGAACCTTCAGCTACTGTAGTCTTGGTTGTTTCCAGTTCATTTCTAACAGTTTCTGCTGGGGTTGTGCCCAGTGCAGTTGCTAATGTTGCTCCTGTTGATGAAGTAGTTGTACTTGTTGCCTCTGCAGCTGTAAAAAGAGCACTAGATGCTGGTATTTTTGTTGTTGGTGGTACCGTTTCTGATGCAGACACTGTTGTTTCACTTGGTGTTATTGAATCTGTCTTGGCTGGTAATGGTTCCGTTGTGACTTGAGGTGATGATGCCTCTGTTATTGCTGACTGCGTCGTTGATTTTATTGCAGATTGTACTGGGAAGATTGTCACTGCCTCTGTTGTAGCTACTTTTTGTGTAGGCTGAAGTGTTGTCATGACCTCTATAGGTAAAGCAAACGAGCAACAGGTTAGTGTACAATAATAACATTCAAATCATTTAGTGTAACAATTTTGGTAGTAATCAGTAATAAACTCTTTTGTTGTTGTTAAAATGTTCTTTTATAAATGTTCTTTTAAACATTACTTTGCTTGATGTTGCTTTTGTTTTCCAGCACCATATATATTCATTATTAACTGCCCTGTCATAAAAAGAATGCAAAAATGGCAAACCTAAAAAATGTCTATCTGCTCTTCCTGCAGCTAACCGTAATACATAATTATCTCACTGGCTTGACTAGTGCAGTTCAGCACTTGCCATTGTATTCGGGTTAAAGGGTTACATTAAAGGTTGTATCAGAGATTTCAGGCCCAAAAAAGGCCCAAACATAAATGATCACATTAATCTAATCTTTCCTAACGATCCGCTAGCTGCCCGCCCCATAAGCAGGCCGTCAAAAATCCACGTCTCTGTAGGCAGCCTAGGCTCTGAGATCTGCACACAAAAACAAATTGTTTCACCAACCACTCAAAACCAAAATAAATAGTGTTCCAACCAATCACCGACAGGGGGTGGGTGTTGTGAGGTTTTGCACTCGTGCAAGGTTGCACGCGAAGTCGGAGCTGAAGAAGAAGCCAGCGTCTATCAACGAACCCATGTCGGTGATTGGTTGGAACACTATTTATTTTGTGTTTGGGCCTGAAATCACTGATGCAACCTTTAATATGGTATCCAATGAAATAATATGCAAGTCCCAGGCACTCAATAAGTAGATAATGAGGAGAAGGAGAAGGTTAAAAAGCCTTTATTAGATACTTCTACTTCCTGCTCTGCTACTGTTCGGACGCTCTTGCTTACCGCTCCGCGCTTTGCTCTATCGCTTTTATATTTTTATATTTTATCTCCTTTTATCACCTAATTTTAACTTCAGCTAATCAGCACAGTGCTCAAACGCTTGGATTACTACAAAAAAGCAGAATTCTTTTATTCAACCAGCCTCCCACTGCTTACATTCCGGGGAAGAAAACACAATTGCCTACATTCTAAAGGATAAGAGAAAATGCCTCTTCTGGAATCTACTTGCTGCACTAACTGCCAGAGACTTTTACAAAGGATTGCAGTTCTTGAAACAAAGTTACTTGTGGGACCACCAAACCAGACGGAACACACAACAGAGCTTCATCATGGACGCCCTCAGCATACAGCCGGTGAGTCCCATGAATCTAGTCCTCCTCGACAGACCATACTGAGTGTAGAGAAACAAGCCGATCGACTTACAAATCGATGGCACAAACAGGGAGCGAGACCCAAAGGCACTCGAGACATCAGATTGTCACGAGCATCACACATTGCCGCAGTAGCATCCTCTACCCCAGATATGGCTTTGACAAGGATTGCAAACACTGGTCTCCTACCACCGCCTATACATCTTGAGAACAGATTTGAAGTATTAATGAATGAGGAATCCCTGAATGTGATGAATGTGATCGAACACAGACTGAACCAGCCAGTAGCTAACACTGCTAACTGGCGCTCAAGTTCGAGCAGACAGCGGCACTCAGCTCAGAGCGCAGCCGAGCCCAGGACTCTGATAGTGGGTGACTCCATAATCAGAAACATTATTAGCAGGGACACAACTACGTGCTGCCTTCCACAAGCAACGACTTCTGATGTAAACAGGGAACTTAAGAACATTCTGACGAAACATAAGACTGCAAATCGACTCATCATTCATGTGGGGAAAAATGATATTCATAAAGAGCAGTCAGAACTCCTTAAGAAGGATTTCAATGAACTTTTTGAAACACTTAAAAGACTGAAAGTACAACCATTCATCAGTGGACCACTACCAGCAAGAGGAACAAACAGGTTTTCACGGCTGCCTGGGCTCAACACATGGCTGCAAAAAACCTGCAATATAAAAGGAGTAAACTTCATTGACAACTTCAATCTTTTCTGGAGTCAGAGGCAACTGTTTCAACAGGATGGCCACCACCCAAACAAACTTGGTTCAAGAGTGCTAAAGGACAATATCTACTTCTCCCTCAATCATCCTTCTGCAGTGTGTGCCAATCCACTCAACCTGAATGGCACACACACACCTGGACACAGTATGAATGACCACAGGACTTCACTTCAGCACCTGGATGGACATGCGGTTGACATATCACACAAGGACAATGATAACACCATGCAGCCACAACAACTTCTGCTCACGGACACAATCTCAGCTGAGCCCTGCCCACAGAGCTCACCACAGACAGACTGTGACATACTAGAACTGCTCCAAGTTTCAGCTCCCAAGGACGACTTGTTAGAAAACCAGGACAGCATTTTACAGCCTCCAATAACAGCAGAGAAACAGCCCCCTCCAGCCTCTACCCTCTCACCAGACACGTTATCCCTGTCTCCAGCATCTCCACAGCATCTTCTGTGCTTCTCAGAGAAAATGGAAAAACTGGTGTTTGCTGGAACCAAACTATCTGCAAGCCCCCAGACATCAACCGAAAAACGGCAGGCCCCAAAACCACGAAAGCCTGCGGGCCCAGCTCGCTCTCCGCTTGTGAGAGCTCTTCGGCCTCTGCAAAAATGCCAGGGCTCACACCCTCCTCTATCGGCTCGAGGTGAACCAAAAACAACTGATACCAGCTCTCAGTGATATGTGCCGGGTGCCCGCTATGAAAACAGTAACTTTCTCAAATGTTTACAGAACAAGCGGGAACCCAGTGTGCCTGTATCTTTCTCCATTGCTGTTCGATTACATGATAGAAAGTCTAAGGCCTTCAAAAGCCGTACAGCAAACCCATCTAATCTGGTGCCTATTACACGCCAAACTAAGACAAAAGTAACAAAAAGTAAGACTGTTAAGTTAGCACTATTAAACATCCGCTCACTTAAAAATAAATCACTTCTAGTCAATGACTTAATAACCACATACAACCTGGATTTTATGCTTCTAAATGAAACTTGGCTAGAAGACAGCTGCAGTTCAACAGTCCTCAATGAAACAGCCCCTCCTAACTTTACTTTTATGAGTGTCTGCAGAGCGGGTAAGAGAGGTGGAGGAGTAGCTGCTCTTTTTAAAGATGTCTATCAATGTAAGCAAACATCATTTGGTAACTACCCCTCTTTTGAATATCTGGGTATTGTATTAAAGGGTGCCCCACGCATTTTACTTATCATTATTTACAGGCCTCCAAAATACTCTCCAGCCTTTGCTGAGGACTTTACAGAACTGTTATCAACAATTTCCTCAGAGTTTGACTGTTTTGCTATTACTGGAGATTTTAACATTCACATAGATAATGATACAAATATGGCAAAAGAAATCAAAACTGTTTTAAAAACTTTTGATCTGATTCAGCATGTACATGGACCCACACACAATCGTGGACACACTCTAGATTTACTTATCAGTAAGGGTTTAAACATCTCATCGATTGTTATTAAGGATGTAGCACTGTCTGATCATTTCTGTATTTTCTTTGATATATTGATCTCTCCTGCCATTGAAGCTAGATCTGTGTCTGTCAAGAAGAGATGTTTAAATGAGAACACTAGTGTGCTATTTATGAAGGCCATATCTTTAAAACCAAGCATATCTGCTGACTCTGTTGATTTTCTCCTTGATTCTTTTAACTCAAAGGTTAAAGGTGTAATAGTTTATATTGCTCCTGTGAAAGTCAGGAAGAGTGGTAGACAAAAAGCACCTTGGAGAAACTCAACAGATGTGCAAAATATGAAAAGAACATGCAGAAAAACAGAGCGCATGTGGCGGAAGACAAAACTTGTAGTCCATTATAACATCTATAAAGACAGCATCCATGCTTTTAATATTGAACTAGGCAAAGCTAGACAGACTTTCTTCTCAAATATTATAAACAGCAACTTAAACAACACACGCACTCTTTTTGCTACTGTAGAGAGACTGAAAAACCCCCCAAGCCAGATTCCCAGTGAAATGCTCTCAGACAGCAAGTGCAGTGAGTTTGCTTCTTTCTTCTCTGAGAAAATTAAGAATATCAGAAAGGTGATCAGCACATCATTGAGCCGCACTGGGGTCAGACAGATCAGACCACAACCTGAGAAAGTAGTTACTATGTCTGTTTTCGAAGAAATTGATGGCAAAATTTTGGAAGAAAAAGTACAGCACCTTAAAACATCAACCTGCGCCTTTGACGCACTTCCCACATCTTTCTTCAAAAGTGTGTTAAACAGTTTAGAAGCAGATCTCCTAAAAGTGGTTAATGCCTCACTTCTTTCTGGTAGTTTTCCAAACTCCCTGAAAACTGCAGTTGTCAAGCCCCTCCTGAAAAAGAGCAATCTAGATAAGACTATATTAAGCAACTATAGACCGATCTCAAATCTTCCTTTTATAGGCAAGATCATTGAAAAAGTTGTCTTCAATCAGCTGAACAAATTCTTAATCTCGAATGGATACTTTGACAATTTTCAATCTGGTTTCCGATCACATCACAGCACAGAGACAGCTCTCATAAAGATAATTAACGATATTCGCTTAAATACTGATACAGGGAAATTATCAGTGCTGGTACTACTCGACCTCAGTGCTGCATTTGACACTGTCGATCACGACATACTTCTTGACAGGCTGGAAAACTGGGTGGGGCTTTCTGGGATAGTCCTAAAATGGTTCAGGTCATACTTAGAAGGGAGAGGTTATTATGTGAGTATAGGAGACCATAAGTCTGAGTGGACGTCCATGACATGCGGAGTCCCTCAAGGCTCAATTCTTGCACCACTCCTGTTCAACCTATATATGCTCCCAATGAGCCAAATAATGAGAAAGAACCGAATCTCTTACCACAGCTCAATATATTGCAGATATGCTCACTGAATATAAACCAAACAGATCACTCAGATCATTAGGATCACATCAGCTAGAAATACCAAGGGTTCACTCTAAGCATGGAGAGTCTGCTTTTAGCTATTATGCCAGCCGCAGCTAGAACCAGCTTCCAGAGGAGATCAGATGTGCTCCTACAGTAGTCACTTTCAAATCCAGACTCAAAACACATCTGTTTAGTTATGCATTTACTGAATGAGCACTGTGCCACTGTCCGTCCGACTGTTTTTACTGTACTTTATTTTTTATTCTAAACTGTTTTAATTATTCTTATTTGTTTTGATTATTTTAATTTCTTCTATGTAAAGCACTTTGAATAACCATTGTGTATGAAATGTGCTATATAAATAAACTTGCCTTGCCTTGCCTTGCCTTTATTAGATAGCCATATCTAATAAAGGCTTTTTAACCTTCTCCTTCTCCTCATTATCTACTTATTGAGTGCCTGGGACTTGCATATTATTTCATTGGATCCTTTCCCTACCCCCGGATATACTTCACCTGAGCGCCTGGTTGAATCTCTTTTACTTTAATATGGTATGTCAAGTTGAAAAAGGTTTTTCGTGAGGTTTAAGCGTGCAAGCAGACCATCTACGGGACAAACTGGATTCCACCATATCTTTATGTGTACAATAATAACTTTTACATTGTAATCCTTTTATTTTTAATATTTGGCTAGTGCTGTGTGCTGCTGCATGTCCCTGTGTGTGTAATAAGCAGAGTCTATGCATGTTGTGCACCCGCCTATAGGCGCACATTACTTACACACTATTTAAATAACAAAAAGACCATGCAGGGACCCGGCGCAATGCAATGCAGCACGAGGCGCGACGCAAGTTTTTTTTGCTAGTTTCAGCCTGACGCAGTTATCATTTTCACATCCTGCGCCACATTGTTTAAATAGCAAATGCATTTGCCCATCTGTGCACCCATGGGCGTGCTGGTCTGAAAACGAGGTTTGTTCAGGCGCATTGATGGTGCGTTGCTATTTTGAGGCAACTGAAATAGACTGCGCCATTCACCAACTGAAACCTGGTCTAAAGTCAATAGCGCAATATATTTTCTTGGTATTTAAAGAGCGCATTAGTAATGTGCTACAACGTGCATTAATGGGTCAGTAATGGGTCCACAATGCGCGCACACTCTGCTTATTAAACCCACAGGGACGCGCAGTAGCACACAAACATGCCAAATATTTAAAATAAAGGGATTACAATGTAAAAGATTATTATTGTGCACATAAAGATATGGTGGAATCCGGCTTGTCCTGTAGATGGTCTGCTCGCGCGCACGAGCAGATCAGTTTGCACTCTGGAGATGCGTTCAGTCTTTCCACTATCAAATTCCGTCATGTAAATAGCGAATACGCCATGGCGCGAGCACAACTGGCATTTAAAGGGAATGGGAGATGAGACTCTGATTGGTTTATTGCACGTAAAGGCAAAAACACACCCATTACTCATTAAGAGAATAGAGACAAACCTTTTAGACCATGCGTCTGGCACCCCGACCATTTTTCCCGTCGTTAAACTAGCAAAAGTGGATTCGGACACGCCCTAAGCGCACTTGTGCCATGCGCTTTAGACCATGCGCTTATTTCGTTAAAATAGGGCCCCAAATTTCAGTTGGTCAGTCTATTTCAGTTGCCTCAAAATAGCAACTCGTCGTCAACAATGCGCCTGAACACACCTCGTTTTCAGACCAGCACACCCTGGGCGCACAAATGGGTACAAATGCATTTGCTATTTAAACAACGTGGTGCAGGACATGAAAATGATAACTGCGTCAGGCTGAAACAAGCAAAAAACACTTGCGTTGTGCCTGGTGCCTCATTGCGCCGGGTGTATGATAGGGCCCTAAACATTTTTAGTCTGATTCAAAAACATTTAGGCTAGTCATTGCTACAGAAAAAAATGTTTGAAAGAAATGCTGATCTTTTGAAATTTCTATTCATAAGAGAATACTGAAAAAAATAAGAAAAGTTAAAAATAAATGTTTCTAGAGCAATGATTTCTTAAAATGATTTCTGAAGGATCACACTGAAGACTGGAGTAATGTTGCTGAAAATTCAGCATTGCCATCACAGGAATACATTTTAAAATATATTACAATAAAATAAGGTTACTTTAAATTGTAATAATAGGCTATTTCACAATATTACTGCTTTGCTGTATTTTTGATCAAATAAATGCAGACATGGAGACCATAGAGACTTCTTACAAAAACTTTTGCACAGAAGTGTATAGTCATAACA
The DNA here is from genome assembly GCF_029890125.1 of Rhinichthys klamathensis goyatoka. Classification (NCBI taxonomy): domain Eukaryota; kingdom Metazoa; phylum Chordata; class Actinopteri; order Cypriniformes; family Leuciscidae; genus Rhinichthys; species Rhinichthys klamathensis. The sequence goes on from NW_026606612.1 coordinate 1,227,136, forward strand.
TATTTAGTCAAACCTGTTTTAGGTATTATTGTTGTTGCAGCCCTTGCTGTTCCAGGTGCCACTGCAGACCATAAAGTTGAGGTGGAATCCGGTTCTGCAGTTCTCAATGTTCTTTCAGCACTTGTACCTACTGCAATTGTAGTTTTTAAGCTTTTAAAACTAACACCTGTTCCTGATGTAGCTGGCAGATTTGCAGATGAAATGGTAGTTCCTGTTACTTCTGGAGCATTTGAGCCATCCATTGCAGTTGTTGTGTGGATACTGATTGTAGTACCCACTGATGTTGAAGTTTCCTCTGGTGTCCCGACTATATTTCTTGTGTTTATGTCGTTTGTTAGCTGCATTGAGGTAGTTGCTGGTGTGGTTGATGGAGTGATTGTTTCTGGAAATACAGACACCGTTGATGTGGTGGCTGTTAGTTGCCTTGAGGTGTCTAATGGTACATTGTTTGCAGTGGCAGTTTTTTGTTGCACTGATGTTGTGGAATTTGTGATGGTTGTTGGCTGTCTTGGGTTGGCAGTTGGTACGATTGTTGTCGTTGGATTGGTTTCTTTTGGTAGTGTTGAAATCTGTGACTCTGTTGTTTCTGATATTTGTCTTGAGGTTGTCGTCTGTTTGCTTGTATGCACTTGAATGCTAGTTGTTAGGGGCTCTGTTGAAATTATAGATTTTGTTGTTTTGGTTGTTGATGGCCCTAAAGAGGTTGTTTCTGCAGTTGTTGGGAAAGATGAAGTGGGCAACAAACTTGTTGTAGCTGGTAATGACTCAGAGTTGAATGACTGTGTTGTATTTGAGAGTGTTGGTGTTGTGGCCAAGGTGATTGCAGGGGATGTGGGGTTTGGTTTTTTAATGGCTGCAAAAAATGAAATGTATTACATAAAGATGCAGATGAAAAGAACACATTGACATACCTGGTTACAAGTACAGAGAACTTTCTTTTGTTTGAATTTAGAAAATATAGAGAATATCTGTCATCATGCTTTACTCAGGGTTTAATTACAACATTCATTTAATTAATTAATTAATTAAATAAATTACAACATTTTGGAAATATTGATATTGATTCCTTACCTATTTCTAAAACGGGGTACCAGTATTGTCTGGAAATAACAAGTGATCCTTTCCTGCAAGATTAAATTATTAGCATATAGTATTGTGCATGACAAAAACAATTCAAGTCTAGACAAACAATGTTAACTGTTAAATTCAAATCAGTCACTATATCCACCCCTGATTATCAGTTGTTGTGTATTACCATTTAAGACTAAACCAGATACTTATTCCTACTCCTGTATCCTGACTTTGAGAGATCTCAGGGCTAAAACAGCAGATCAGCTCTGTTTTGCTATGATCAAGACCACAGAGCTTTTCAAGATGATTTTGAAAATTATATGTTGCTATGTTATATGTTAGATTAGGTATTTTCTGACTTACCTAAAAATTTTAATATCTGTACGATTGGCCACAGGCCAATTTTCCAGTGCTCTGTTCTATAGAAATAAAGAAACATAGTGCTGTTTAAAATGTGTTAAATGAATATTGAAAAACTGTGACATGACCTTACATTCAATTGGTTCCTGTTGATAACTATTTGGTCTGATGAGGCCGTATGATGTGAAACTGCTGATGATGTGAGAGAAAAAGAAAAAAAGATTACTTACTCTTTATGCATCATAGCAAACTTTTTTCTTTTCAAATTCAAAAGTATTCAATATTGGAATGTTTGATCACCGGAATGTTTATTTGCCGGTGTTATATCCCCACTGTAGACAAGGACAGATCATTTGTTTTTACCTGAATCAGACACATTTCTTTGATTTTCACACGTTGGCCCCAACAATCCTGATGGAAGAGATATATTTAGCATTATTTTGACCCTTTTTGCAGTGTTTCTGAATGTAAACACATGTTCGAAAGTGCTATATGTTGCACAAACATTAAAAACTTGAGTAGATATTTACCTATAATAATCAATAGAACCACTAAAGGGGACATTGTCCTTTTTATATCACCCCGTGTTCCTGCAAATACATTAAAAGTTATTGCACAAAATCATCAATAAAACAAGGCAATGTTTTTTTTACAGTATTATTACATTAGTCAGAAAGCAAAATACATGCTTACTGATGTTGGTGACATTACCAGATTTCTTCACTTTTTACAGACTGACTTTGAGTTCAGTTGTTTTAAGTGTTAAGTATAGGTGGAGTTTAGGTGGGACCAGACCAGAGCCAACGATTTTGTCTGAGCTATGAATAAAAAAAAATTAAACTCCGCCTATGGTTAAGAATAAATTGAACATTTCAGCCTATAAGCTTTTTAAATATCAGAATGCGTCACTTTGTCTGTCTGTATGAAAAAAAATCTGGCTCTTCTGTAATAAAACCAGTTCTGTTTCACACATACTCTGTTTTCAGTGCGTATGCGGCGCGTATTTTTCCCATACACATGCTAACAGGTTACGTGACTTGCATGTTTTTAAGAATTCAAGTCAGTTCCATTTATCACCTGGTATAAGAACATTTGCCAATCATTTTCAGCATTTACGTCATTTCCATTTTAACATATTAGTTCCATTGAATGATCAAATCTGCTCATATATGCTTTGTATAAATGAAGCCTCAACACCTTATGCGGCAAGCGTGGCCACCCAATGGTCAGAGCCACTTTTCCATGAAATGATGGTGGTTGTACAGTTTGTCGAGGGATCTTTTTTCTTTTTTTTTTGTGCTCACAAATTCAAGTGGGCCACTCTCAGAGTCCTGAAACAACCAGATGGTGAAACCCCATTAAGTCCCTGAATTCTTGACTTGCCGTAGTTTTTTTTTTTTTTATGATGGGTTCAATTAAAATGAACTTATTATAATTGCTGTTTCATCTTATTTTAAATAATTTTTTTCAACATAAATCATTTATCTTGAGGCCCCTTGGATGTTTGCTGCCCCTGTTTGAGAACTGCTGCTCTAAAATAATGTTGCAGGAAATTCACTTTCAAAAAGACAATGCAACATCATGTAACAAATGAAGAGTTCAGATGCAAAAGCCTCTAAGTGCCATCTGAATTTTTTTTCTAGAATGATCATTTTTATCAAGCTTCAATTAATAGGTTATTTTCATTGTCATTTAAGTGAAATTACTGAACTTAAATATACGAGCTTAATAAAAATGATCATTCTTGAAGAAAATTTCAGATGGCACTTAGAGGCTTTTTCATCTGAACTCTTCAAATCCTTACAGAGTTCTCAGTTTAGTTTTGAAAAAAAAAGAGAATTAGTTCTGTGAATATCGATGAGATTATAATATTGTCTTGGATTTATTGTATTATGTTGTGTGCTACACACGTGCTAGTACATAACGAGAGACAGGTAATAATCACAAGAAACCTTAGAAACAAACAAAATCTGTGTTTGAATAAGAATAAGAATAAGGGGGGTGAATGAAATCACTCCCTATAACTTCATTCATTATTTCCTGCATTCCACTATTATAGTTCACTAGAAGAAGTGAATTAAAACAAGTAAGTTCGGACACTGATTTGTTGCAAAGCAAAAAAATTGACACCGCTGTTTGTTGGAGACGCACAACAGTTCTGCTGTGGCTTTCAATTGAACTATTGTTAAATATTATTTCATTTGCTAAATAGAGCAGACAATATTGACAATACTGTGTTTAAAATGTACGACACTTAATATTAACTTTTTGTTTGTTATCACATTTGCAATCGTGTGGATATGTGGGAAAAAAATGTACAAATTTTTTTTTTTTATATATATATCGCCTTTCTACAAACTTAAGTTCGCGTTACAAAATGTTCAGTTCGGAGTTGAGTGTCTGAGTTCGGGACTTTTATGTTGAAGTGTGGTTTTGCCTGGTCTTGTCATGTCTTGTCTCACCTTGTGTCACACCTGAGCCCTCAGCCAAGGTGGCTGCCATGCCCGGGTCATCAGTCAGGGCCAGGGCCTGGTCAATCGCTAGTTAATACCAGTAACAAGGCTCAAAATAGCCCCACACTAACACGGTAGCATAATGAGGGTCCCTACATGCAAACCGAAGCATTGATAACTTTGTAAGTGTACAGACAGTTTAATAAGAAGATACTTTATAAAGACAATACACTTCGCGTATACAGGCAGGAGCCATCATGGAAAACAGTTTCGACCAGTCGAACCACGAACGCCGTGCTAAGTGAGCTGAACTGAGACTTGGAATCTCATATGAAAGCATGGGACCCCTTTTTCCCTTAGTTAGTCATCCATATATTTTAATAAACAGATATAATTCATGCATTTCCATGTAATTAGATTTCACAAATGTAATTCCGATCGACCAGCTCACTTAGCACGGCGTTCGTGGTTCGACTGGTCGAAACTGTTTTCCATGATGGCTCCTGCCTGTATACGCAATGTGTATTGTCTTTATAAAGTATCTTATTTAACTGTCTGTACACTTACAAAGTTCTCAATGCTTCGGTTTGCATGTAGGGACCCGCATTATGCTACCGTGTTAGTGTGGGGCTATTTTGAGCCTTCTTAGTGGTATTAACTAGCTATTTCTTTTTACTTATTCTATGCCCTATATTCTAGCGTTATAAGCTAAACAGTTTTTAGAGATAAAACTCTTTACATTCGATTGTCATGAAAAAAAAATCTCAGAGAATGGTCGACCCGGTACCAATGTGTTATTAGACCATAGGTTCATTTTGCGCCGGAGTTGTCCTTTAACATGCCGGAGCCTTCCGCCAGGATGGCGGTCATGCCAGAGTCTTCAGCCATCATGGACCTTAAGAGATCTTAAATCGATCTCTGTGCTCAGTCTTTGTCTATATTTGTTTGTCATGCCAGTAAGTGCTAAAACCGTCTGAGGTTACGACTCTAACCTCTGAGAACAAGGAATGAGACACTGCGTCAAATGACGCTAGGGGAACGCCTCAGGAGTGACAGGTGTCTGAAATCGCTATCAAATCACGGAAATCACATTGACCGGGGACAGCACATGAATCATTAATGTGAATGATTAACGTGCGACCTGGATATATATAAGGGCGCCTTGCAAACATGACAATCATCCTTTCTAAAGCTCCGCATACACAGGGCAGGATGGCTGAGAGGGCTCGGGATCTACTTGAATATCACCCTCATTTTCCTGCTCGTCCTGAAGAGCACTCGCTGCAGGAACAGTAGGAGAATAGTGTTCGTCATCCACCTGCAGCTCACTCTCGTCAGCCGTCGAATCGTCTGAGAGGTTTACACCCCTCTCAAGACGATAGACGAGCTCCATCTAGGAACCCCATGATGCAAGTCACCGCTCTGCCTCAGCACGAGTGGGACCTGAACAACGAGGTCCAGATGCTGAGTCCTCTTCACTCGAGAAGAGGGCCAGACGAGAGCTGAGCGTTTTCAGAGAAAAACGCTCAGTTTGCACAGGCGGCTCCCTCGAGAACCATTCGTCATTCGACGCAGTGTGAGTTCCCTTTCGAAAGGGAACCCACTTTTACAAAAGTACATTGTTGAGAACGGCAGTAATGTAGCACGATTTGCTAAGGCAGCAATACTCTGCACGCAACCTATCATATGCACGCTACTTATGTGGATGCAGTCTGTTTTGACCGCAAAAGATGTGGTAATTTGATAATATGTCATGTATTTGACCTTTTACAAGTACCCCAGTTTGGGAACTTTTTTACAAATATTTTTAAACCATGCATGCAGAAAATAGACTATAATAATGATGTATAAAAACTTACATAGCGTTTCAAGGCTACTTCCTGAATAAAAGTTAAATAATAATAATAAAATAATAAAATCCATTTGATCTGGCAATTGATAAAATAGCACTATTTTAAAAAATCCAAAGAAATCCTCATAATTGGACTGATTCTACAGTGTTTCAAAAGGTGTCCACAATTAACAAATACATATTGTGATAATTTATCAGCTTCAGATCCTTACCTATTATTAGTCCAATTCTCTAGGTTACCATAAAAGTAATAAAATCCAGATCATATTTTGAAAAATAAGGGTTACAGACAAAGCTTGTCGTCCTCTTTCAGTTCTGAGTGAAGACTAAACCAGTCAGGTCTTTTCTTCCAGTTAAAGTGAAAACAATGCATGCTATTTCTGGGTTGCATTTTTTTTTTTTTTTTTTTACTACTGTAACAGGTGGAACAGCACATAGCACATTTATTGGAAATGTCAAGCCCATTTCTGAATTCATTCACCATAAACCTGCATTTCAGCATTGCATCTCATTACAGCTCAGCATTCTTGGTAACGGCCTTAAACTGATGTCAATCTGTGGCTGACTTTTTTCGATCTTTAGTCTGCTTAGTCTGAGGATAGATTTAATATTGTGTCTAACAAAGAAAAATACTGTTTAAAGAAAGCTTATGTGGTAGAAATCCCCCTACTCACCTGTTACCTAACTTAAGTTTACCTCCAGTCGACACCCAAGCCTCTACAGTTGACACTTAACAATATTTATACTCCAGCACTGCATCGACAGTTGACAACTGGCTTCGAGTCGGTCGGAGAACACTATCACTTTTTTGAATACTATCAAATAAGGCATTTAGTGTTCAACTAACCTGCTTAACACTATCACTTGAGAATAGAAGATGTCTAGTGTCTAGCCTGCAGACAATGAAGTCCTTCGAATATCCTTTATGAATAATTTAAAAAATACTTCACTTAACTGGTAGATTTTTTTTCAGATATTTTCATTTCAGTCAATATTTTGTTTCTTGGTGCAGAACGCTTAAGTCTTAGACTCACACTGGGCAGCAACACATCTCACCTGATGTATTTAACATAAATAATAGATGACGCTGCATGTCACGATATCTGATCTGACATTTAGAGAAAAACAATATTTCAGCAACACTTTACAACAGGATACATTAGTAAACTACATTAGATTATGACTGTATTGTTATATGCGCTGTAAAAACAAAACAAATTGAAATAAGTGTAAATGACTGGTTTGTAGGGTTGGTTCAGCAGAAACACTTAAAAATATGAGTTTTTGCGAACAACTCTTTGCAAGTTCATCCAAAAAAACATTCTGCCTACTTATTAATTTGAGTTAAGTCATTCTCATTTATAAACTGCCCTCCCGTGTATTAAAATCACATATACATCTTGGAACTGATCTGAGGTCAGATAAATGTGTAAAATCATGCGTAAACTGTGCAGATCAGCATGTGCTGTATGTCTTCATTTCCCATGAGCAACCCATCAGTTCTTGTTAAATAACTTGACTTGAAATATGCTTTCTAAATATTATTTCCTTCAAAAACAAATTCCAGTGTTCTCTTTGCCAACCAGTGACCTTATCAGCTACAAAACATGCAAAACCTGTTTTTGAAGACTCTAAAAAGACTATCTGAGGGAGTATGGAGAGAATGTTTTACAGTATACAATAGTCAAAATTATAACATATCAACACAACCCATAATAATATCAGATCAGATAGAGCAGTTGTAAATTTAGCCCTGCATGAGCAAATAGCTATAATAATTAGCTTATATTAGCTTGAGTTGATTAGAATGAATGCATTTGTGTTTTGAATGAGAGCATGATTAAATCGCAAGGATCTTTTCTGTTTGCGGAAACCTTCAACCAAAGTAACAGAAGTGATGATGTTTAGACAGAATCAATTGTGAAAGCAAGTCAGTGCATTTTATATGGTATTTATGTGGAAAGAACATTCTTGTTAAGAGAGTATATCATTCATAGGTCCATTTAATATAAAGACTAGCCATGTGAAAACAGTCTGCTGAACTTCTGCTGTTTTCTAATGTGCAGGTCTGCAATTTTCACTCTCTCTCAACCTTCCCTGAATATAGCAACAGATTTGACATAGTTTAATGTAGACAGACTTTTTTTTTTTTTGCCTTTGGATATATTAATTGTATGGCCCTTGATTTGTTTCCTGCGACATCACATTACATATGTCATCTTAGATAAAACAAGGTGAACAAATATATAGTGAAAACAGAAGTTGCGTGCAAAGTGGCATAAATGCCAAGAAAATTACTTTTTTTTTAATGCATAGGGGCAGCATACATGTAATAAACAGTTATGACTATTGCAGGATACAATACTTGGAAGTACACAGAAGTACACAAATTAATTTTTCATTTAAACATACTTTTAATGTTGCATTTATCTGCCTCTGTCCGATGTACAGTTGAATTTTTGGTAGCCTTGGTAAATATGTTCAAAGAAGGCAGTGCAAATAAATCTGCGTTGTTTATCCTTTTGATCTTCACAAAAATGAACTAACTAATCTCTGCAATTCTCCATCTGTGATCCTTGAAGAGTCTTTGGGCACTCAAACTCTCCTCCTCACCATGCATTAGGAAGTCAATATACTGTAGACACATGTCCTCTTCCAGGCAGATTTCTTAACCTCTTTTGTTGGAACTTCTTAATTTTTTGCCCTGATGGTGGAAATCCTTTAGCTATTTTCTTAAAGCCACTTGCTATTTTGTGAAGCTCAACAATCTTTTGCTGCACATTAGAACTATATTCTTTGGTTTTGCATTTTGATGAATGATAAAGGGAATTTGGCCTTTGTGTTTCCTCATATTTATACTCCTGTGAAACAAGACGTCATAGGTATAGACAATTATTTATGTGCTAAAAAACATAAATAGGGATGGGAAAATACTTCAGAGATTTTTTACTCATAAGAATTTCTGGAGTGCCAATAATTGTGGCAAACATGCATTGGAGAAAAACATGTATTTCATAATGTGAGTTTCCCCCAATTGTTTTACTTCAATGAAAGGTTAGAATTTTGAGAAGTTTTTAAATAAAGATTAATCGAATGGATAAACAATGCAGATTTATTTTCATTTGCCTTTGCTCATATTTACCAAGGGTGCCAATATTAGTGGAGGACACTGTATGTATATATATAGTACTGTTTGTGTGTGAGTCACCTTTATTTTTATTGTGCTTTGTACAATACAGATTGCTTCAAAGCAGCTTCACAATAGTAAACAGGAAAATAAAAGAATCAATGATGGAAATTTCATCAAATAATATGAGACATATTCAAATTCTGCTGTAAGCTCTAAAAGAGAATATAGTCATTATTCATAAGTATAAACTGCTTATTAAACACAAATGCCAAGACTATAGTCTCTTTATGTCTTTTTGAAGTCTTTATATATTACAAAGAAACTAATAATAGAAAGTTCAAAAGAACAACATTTATCTGAATTAGAAAGCTTTTATAAAATTACTCTCACTTTTTATAAATTTAATGCATCCTTGCTAAATAAAAGTATTAATTTCTTTAAATATATATATATATATATATATATTATATATATATATTACTGACCCCAAACCTTTGAACAATAGTGTAATGTTACAAAAGCTTTCTATTTCAGGTCAATGCTCTTCTTTTGAACTTTCTATTCATCAAAGAATCCTGAAACAATATATCAGCATATTAGAATGATTTCTGAAGGATCATGTGACACTGAAGACTGGAGTATGGATCCTGAACATGCAGCTTTGATCACAGGAATAAACTGCATTTTAAAATATATTCAAATAGAAAACAATTATTTTAAATTGTAAAAAATATTTCACAATTTTGCTGTATTTTGGATTGAATAAATGCAGCCTTGGTGAGCAGAAGAGACGTCTTTTAAAAAATCGTATCGATCTTTTTTTCAGGCTGTTCAACAATAGCACTAAAATAGCTTTAGCCCTACCAGTGCGGATTGTGGTTTTTCTGCATTTGTGTGCGTTTTGCTGTATTTTAAATACGGCTACTGTACTGTACCTGTATAACCACAGATTATCATGCCTGAAGCCTGAATGTCTATGGCATGGGCCTCCTTTATTCTTGAGAGAACTGCAAGATTCAATAAATAAACCTGTAGAATATATGAGGTTAACGGCGACATGACATTTCCATGTTGCCCGCGCTCAATCGGCCCAATGGAGGGATCCGATTAGTGGGGAAGGTCTCTGCGATTTACTGTCTTTCCTCGTGGCAAATTTGATTAAATGAATTTTTTTTTTCATATGTATTACCTCGTTATTTCATCTGACTCCATAAATGAAAAGGTTTTAATGATATCTGTGCATCATTAAATGTGAGCGAATGTTTGACTATTCTTTTTAACTCTTTACTGAATATAATGTCAGAGTCAGAATAAATTCAAATGGTTACAATTTAGACAGAAACTTCTTTCACATGGAAACATTTGCTAACAATGGGAATTTGCATTCCGAGTTTACACCTTTTGGGAGCAGTATGCCATTTGCCTGGAAGACACACCCTCCTTTGTGTACAAGTTATCCCTAAAACTCTTAATAACTTATTACCTTTTGGTTTACCTCTTTGGGAATAAGACATTTGTACCTGTCGCACTGAGACATTTCAAATGATACCAAACATGTATAATACTGTATGATAATTATTCACATTAAACCATATAGATTTTTGGGTGAATTTCATGTGATCTCAGCATGAGAGAGGGGGAGTGGGGGAAGAGGGGAAGAGATGTATTCTGAGGTGAGACTTTGCGTCTCGAATGGTGATGCTAACTTCACAAGAGTGAGTTCAAATGTCAATTTCCTTTGTTCTCACATACCCCTTTTCCACCAAAAAACGAACTGGTTCGGAACTGGTGCTGGTTCAAAGTTGGTTCGGAGTTGGTTCAACTTGCGAACCTTCTCAGAACCTGTTTGTTTTTCCACTGATTAGAGCGCCCAGCGAACGACGTCGTTACGTCACTGTGTACGTCGCCATACATCTTAGCTAGAAACGCTTGCAAGTACAACATTACTTTGGGATTATCTCTAACTCGTGAACCAAGAAGGCTTTAAAAACAATTGAAATAAGTCTTTTAATCTTTTCCTTTGATATGTAATCTTTTCTGATTAGTTATGTACTCCTGTCTTGTCTATTTTTTTCTTTCCATTTATTTGTTCTATATTGTGACTGTTTTCTCCTTTGCTTACATAACGTTTTCAATAAAACAAAAAAACAAAAACAAAAACTAGAAATGCTTGCGCCAACTTCAAGCATAACAATTACAATGGCGGACTACATCTTGTTTCTGCAAATGTTTCTCCTGGCTTTGCGATCCTATATTATGTCAGAAAATATGTTATCTAAACCCGCCCCCAGCCCCCGACGTAAGCATGACGTGGTAAAAGAACGGTTCTAGTCCAGCAAAGAGTTGGTGCCGCTTTGGAACCAGTTTTCCTGGCCGAGAACCGGTTCTTTGGCTGTCGAAACACAAAGAACTGGTTCGCGCGCAGGCACCGGCTCCGAACCGGCTCTCAAAATGCGTTGGTGAGAGTCTCTCTTCCAAGTTCGTCCAGTTTATCCAGTCTTACAATGCCATGACATTCAATGGTGGAGTCAATATCTCAAACCTAAAAACATTAATTGTGTGACTAGGATGTTCATGGATTTTTATGTAATGTTTTTTTGTCAGATTCACACCCTCTGTATGACATTGAACCACTGCAGTCAAATTGTTCTCTTCACTTGTCTTGCTCAAGTCTTAGACAAATCGAAATACTTGCCAAAAGATAAAAAATGACAATGACGGATAAAGTTGAACTGAAAACTGGTCTGATTTGTCTGTAGAGTATAGATACCAAAATTTAGTTTAGCTGAATGCAATTTATTAGGAAACATTATGTAAATATGTTCTTGTACTGTTACTAATGTTATTGTTTTTCCCCTGACACATGCATTACATAAATATATAGCACTGATTCTTGAAACTTTGGCAAAAACATGTCCCACTAAGAAAAGTGCTAATTATGTTGGAAATTAAAAACATTTTCATGAATTAAAAGAATCAAGGTTATATTTAGGGGTCCATTGTACAAATGCAAGGTTCTTTTATAGGTTTATTTTTTTGCCTACAAAATCAGTTGCCCTCGGACAAGAGATAATTATTTCAACTTGAATAAAAAAACTAAAATTAATAATTGAATTGAATAATATCATTACCACATGAAAGAGTACATTGTAATATATTACAAACAGTGAGTTTTTAACAATAGTTACTATTATTTTGTGGTTGCTCAAAATGTGCCCCACAAATACTCGTCACCACCGTCAGATATTTATTCTAGCAATAAAATCAGGCAACTACAAGGTCAATTACATTCCCGAGGACCCCATTTCCAAACCTTCAGCTCTACTGCATGCTGTAAGATCACTCAAGCTCCCGTAAGTTTGCTATTTTCTGGCACTGCTACTGTCACAACCAACACCGTGTCTTTTGTATAAAAAAATATTAGATAAGATTATGACATAAATGTATAGTTTTTAAGAAGAGGTCTGAAGTAGCTAGCAACATAGGGGAAACAAGATGGCTAATGTGAACAACTGCATATCATGTGAAAGAGTACGTTTTTGTCACCACCGTCAGGTTGGCAGGTGGTGACAAAAACCTTTAAATGGTCCTCAACGTTGGCAAGAATATAATTGTTGATTACAATAAATACCAATATGACCTGTAATGTTTCATTAACCTCATTAACCTTAATATTTTTATCTATGTAATTCCCCCTATATTTCTTCCATACAGGCCTACATTGCATGCTACTGTTAAGCAATATAGTGAGAGTGAGGATATCCATGAACATTCTCATGAACACGAGCAAATAGTTACATAAAGTTATTAAGCAAGAAGCAATTGATTTGAGTGGTATAAATTTTGGTTTTGTATGTTGTAATGAGGCCACTGTCACCACCGTCAGTTTTAAAGTCATCACAGTCAGAGGGAGTTTTATTCGTTTTAAATTAATATGCTTATATATGTTTCTTTAGTGCTGTTGAGTTATTAAAGGAATAGTCTCTTTCAATACAAAAAATGTTTGTTAAATAAAAAAAACATTACTTTTTCTATTTAGGCTTAAAGTAAACGTTGTATGATGTTAGATCTTTTAAAGGTGACCTATAATTTAAGAATTTGAATTTACCTTGGTATAGTCAAATAACAAGAGTTCAGTGCATGGACATGACATAGAGTGAATCTCAAACTGGACTGTTTTCGCGTTCTCATTTAATTCACGTTTATGAAAAACACCCCTGAAAAACGGTCGGTTCTCCACACAATACCGACTGTGACGCAATAGTCGGGATCATTAATATGTACGCCTCCAAATATTTGCATAATGCCAGCCCTCAATGCCAGGCGGAACTGCGCAGCCGGAGCATGGCAGTTGCTCAGTGTGGATGTACACATGAACACTAAAGTATTTTTTAGTTCCTTCATCTGAGCCTCTGAAGAAACAATGGGTTAATTTTATTTTCTCTGGAAATTTCCAAACATTTCACCGACTGTTTCCTCAACTTGGGCCAATACAGAGCTGGCCTCGGATCGAGCTACCAAGCAACACTTTCTGATGTGTAATTGTTCAAGTTCAGACAGGTAATCTTTCTCTCAAAATCGTTCAATACTGTTTATGCATCAGTAAGTCAAGCCTGTGACTAAAATATCAGCTTCACATCGTTTCTTTTAGTAGGATGAAAATAATCGTATTTAAATTGTGAACAAATTATATACAGAAAGCGATCAAAGAACAAACTTTCCACACAGCGCTAGTTTATCTGGACACTTGCCAAACTCGTTATGAAATCAATGACGCACGTTACTGCACAACGAAGCTCTTACTGTATTTACATCATCGTGTTTGCATTGGTGAAAGCCTTAGAGAGAGCAGAAACTGCTTTGCAATGAAAAGATCTTCATTCTCGCGATCAACACACTGTCATCTGCTCAATGCTCATCACGGCAACATTTTATGTGATGGGAATAGATCTAAATACTTTAAAAACATCTCACGATTCGTTAATCTCGATAGCTGTTATAGTAAAAACGTATAATAGCAGTAGTAAAAGTATTCGGGAGAGAGTTTCACATGTAATGCGTTGCTATTTCATATGCAAGCATGTCAGCCAATCACAGCAGTGGCCGCGGTTACACTGAATCCCACAGCAGACACGCCCCTTCAAACAGAGTGTTCAAATCAGAGGCTAAAAGCAGGCTAGGAAAAATGCCATTTATTTCTAAATTATGATTATTTTTAATCTAAAAAACATACTAACATTATAAGGGTAACCCAGGAAACATTATAAAATAATAAAAAAAAACATTCTAGGGCACCTTTAAAGGAGTACACAGTGAAACAGTATTAAAAAAAACGAACAAAAGTTAATATTCAACATTTAACAGCATATATGTGTACTAAGAATGCCAGATAATGATTTAAAAACTCTAAATACATATTTGACCAAATAAATAAAAATTAATTCGCTTTTTTTGTGTGTCTGACGGCTACACAAAAACAAAGTAATAACTGGAAAAAAACGCCTATTTTATGAAAAAAATACAAAATGAGGAGGTTGCACCGGTACATTGCTGAACAGCCAAGACCTTGGTCTATAATGATATATATATATATACCTTCAGATTTTGTAATTTAACTAACTTTTTATTTCAATATTAAAACCTGTTTTATCCAAATTCCCAAGAATCAGTGATAGACATGTGCACTTTTAAAATGCCAAAACATTCATTTTCATTTCAATCCCCTTTCATTTTCTTTGTGTGCGTGTACCTGCTTAACCGCATTTTGGAGTTCGAGGAGGATTTCCTCATTTGTAAATACAGTATAAAAATAAAGTTAAAATGTTTTTTATTGTAACAACACACTAGCGGACCGGAGGGAATAATATGGAACTTTTTCCAGAAAACTTCTTGCACAAAATAAATTCAAGCACTTTCAAGGACCTGTATCTATGTATGTTTATTTTCAAAAACTTTCCAGGGCCTTGACAGATTTTCAGATTTGCAAACTTTCAAGGATTTCAAGGACCTGTGGGAACCCAATTATGACTATGGAATGTGTGTGGTGTGGGTGTGTGTGCTTCAAGGGAGACAAACAAAATTGGTTGATGAAAGTGATGAAAGTTGATGATGCTGAAATGCGAGTTTAATTTTTTATTTGATGATCTGGAGAAGGAGGTGAAAGTACTGCTAATAATGAAAATGGTGCTGTGAGAGTTACCAATACGTGTTTGATGATTCATTAGATGTTTGATAATTTTAAGTTTGCTTCTTTAGATTTGACTTTAGTGGCTTTAAACACTTGGTCTGGCTACACCTTGATGTTTCCTTACCAGTCATGTTTATCTAACATGTTCAGCTACCTATGTCAGACATACCAATGAGCATGCAGTGTGAGCATGAACAGCATCAGCACAGCCAATGAGAATGATCCTCTTTGCTGACTTTCAGACACATTGTCACTAATTGAACTTGTTAAACTGAAGGCCACGCACTCTTTCCAGTCAAGTTCTCAAAATTCCCCTAAAAAAAACTGAACAGGTTTAAGGAAGTCTTAAGTAGAAAGAAAGGCTGATCAGAAAAGACTTGTTGCAAATAATAGATTAGTTTATATATTATATAGCCTATTAGGGTGACAATGAACACCTTCTTCAAGGAAATATTATGCACAATAAGGAAGTATACAGTACTTTACATACAAAGGTTTGTTAAGCTTGAAATGATAAATCAAATGATATACTTTTAAAAATTTATTTGGCTATTTGGTTGTCAAATGTTACACTGGATAAACGTAAAAACAAAATGGGTAACACTTTACTTGAAGGGGTGTACATAAGACTGACATGACACCTTCATAACCATGACATGACATTTGTCGTGAATATGAAGTGGGGTTTATGCATGTTTATGACAACTGTCATTAAGTGTCTTTAGCTCAATAATGACATTTTAAATGCAAATATGACATTGTTTAAGATGTTTTTGTTATGACACCTTGACATAAACCATAACATCATAACCTGTCAGTGTATTTGTCATGACAGCTTGACATTAAATTAAATTAAACTGTCATGTGGTTGGTTTTGACATTGGCTGTCATAAGGCCATTATAACTGTGTCATGAATATTTTTCGTGACCTCAACTACAGTGGTACAAATTGAATTTGTCATTAAACAGTTATAATGGCTTCATGACAGCCAATGTCAAAACCAACCACCTGACAGTTTAATGTAATGTTAACCAATAAAGCTAAGTGGTTTCTTAAGTTTGATAATTAATCTGCTATGTCATGTTTATGACAGGTTGTGTTGTCTTAGTAATGTCAAGTTGTCATGACAAAGACACTGACAGGTTATGATGTATTGGTTTATGTCAAGGTGTCGTAACAAAGACATCTCAAACAATATCATATTTGCATTAAAAATGTCATAATTGAGCGAATGACACTTAATGACAGTTGTCACAAACATGCATAAAACTTCCTTCATATTCATAGCATGTGTCATGTCATGATTATGAAGGTGTCATGTTAGTCTTATGCACACCCCTTCAAGTAAAGTGTTACCACAAAATGGCTATTTCTAGTGCTGTCAAATCGATTAATCGTGATTAATCATATCTAATCAAAAAGATTGTGTGTAACATTTTATGTTAGAAGTGTTTAATCGATTTGACAGCATTAGCCATTTCATTTAAGCCTGAGAAAAGGCCCAAAATCATTTGTTTGCTGATGCCACATGGTTGATATTTTTTATTAAATGCAATGACATTTTTATATGTAGAGTATGCTTTTTAGGTCACTGTATTCCCAATATATTGAAATAGTGAATACATTTAAAGTTAATCATATTAAACATCTATAGTCATTAAAAAGTAGAGATTTAGTAAGGATGTAATAGCCTACTTATGTGCATTCAATTTCATAAGTCAGACTAAGACATATATTTTGTGAGTTTTCAAACACACTGCCCTGAACCACATTTTGCATAGAATGGGAATGTTGTAGTGACGCAGGACTTAAAAAATATTTACTTTTGTATACGCCTTTTTTCTATTTACAGTGCTCAAATAACTTTACTGGCAAATTGTGCAAGAGGAAGCTGAGAATACTTGACTGTCAAACTAGACTTAACCTTAGTCACCAAGATAGCTCCTAACAGCATACCAACCCGATCACACTAAATGCGTCTCTATAGCACGCAGTGTGTTTATTGTGTAATTTATACGCGAAAATTAGTTTTTACGTCCATAGGATACGCATGGGTTGCTTAGGGTAGGTTTAGTAGTGGTGTGGGGGGTATACGTTTGGGTAGAATTAGTGGTGTGGGGTGCGTGTGTATTACACGCAAATGAACTGCGTATCAAATGCACGCGAAGGCTGGACTTTCTGAGAGATTAATAAAATACCTGCATGAAAAATCGTAACTTAACTTAAAAGCTTAAAAACTTAAAGCTGTTTTGAAAAAAAAAAACGAGGCATGTTTAGTAGAGAAATAACCTCTGTAAAAATCAAAAGACAGAGTAGTGAAACTAATAATTTATGAAGTTGAGAGATTTTCATCATTAATAAGTATCTTTATTTGTATTTCCTCCATTCAGTTGCTGTTCTAAGCCTTTTTTTCTTCTTTTTTTTTCATAAGTGTCTCTTCTAGTACGCACTTCCTTATACCTGTAGTCAAAAACATTCTGAACGTGATTCTAAGGCAAGTTAGAATACTGTAAAGTTTAGGAATTTTCTTTTATTTGGTTTGGCAAGATATATAAGTCGTCAATGGCGTTTATTGGTCAATTAAAACCATTTTAAGTGATTTTCACATACAGAACACGCACCATAATATGTTCCTTAAACTGTTTGTTTTTTTCTTTTTTTTCCTGCTGTGTGAACACCATCTAGTGTTTCTAGAAGGTGCTACTTCCCTGGCCCAAGCCAAGATTAGTTGAGATAAAATTTTTGCACAAAACATTTCTTGTTATTTGCCCCCAACAAAAACTATAGCAATCACCCTGTTAAAAGGTTTTGGAAGCTTATTGGTCAAATTCAAATACCAGATCTCTCAAATACAAAAGATGAGTAGAAGGAGCAATTTTATTTCTCGATTTGCTGTTTGAAAGTTTTGCCTCGCTTTACATTTGCATTTGTCAACTTCATAGTCAAATTTGCAGCTTCATCAAAGAAAATGTCACTAATACTCATAAATACAATATGACTTTTGTGTGTCTTGGTCCGAAGAGCATCTTTGTCTGTATGAGTTGCAAATTTATTTTGCAGTAAGAGATTTCTATAGAATTTAAAGAGGATCTATATGCTTTTTTACATTGTCAACTTTCTTTAGTGTTTGAGCATTAAAAAGCACAAAGTCACTCCAAAGGGAGTTATTCCCTATATCAGTGCGCACTGTTTCTGAACTTTCTTAAACGCCTCGATTGTAGTCTTGAGTTTTCTTCCGGGAACGTACACGTCACAATATCCCTCGTTTAAAGAATTCTCACCCAAGACATATGCAAAAAATGCATAAGCACATATGCGTTTCCCAAAAGCATCGTTAGCCAACTTTGGTCGCAAATTCCGTCGTTATCAGCAAAGTTCAACGAGTCAGTGTTTCCTGAAAACATAGTTCTAACGAACATTCGCAAACAGCATCGCAAAGTTGTGTGGTTGGAACGACAGCTCTCGAGCTGTGGTTTTAAGCTTAGTTTATTGTTTGCCTGACATGTGGACTTAATAAATCCTTGTCTTGAGCAAAATAAGCAAGCTGACATTCAGTGCAATCTGTATCTTTTATTTAGAATACATACAAATGTCATTTACGTCTTTTAGTTTGTCAAGAGATTTAAAGCACCGTTTTTGAAGAGTGCGCATGTGCGAACGTGCTAAACCACGTAAGAACGAGCCTATGATTGAATCTGGAAATAGAGCAAAATAACTGAGAAAAATGAAAAATAGTCCTCAGATGCCATGTCTGTAATTTATAGCAAAACATCTAGCATTAATTCGATCTCAACAGATTTGTTAAAAGTAGTTATTACTCCACCACCTGCATGACATCATTAACCAACGTGGTTGAACGACTAATTTGCGACAATGTGGTGTCGTGACTACAGTTGATTTCTTCAACAATGCAACGTATACTATGGTAGTTAAGCAGCGAGTTACGGGAAATGCACCCTAGAGCGTTACTGAAAACCTGCAACAATGTAAAATATGTGAAACATAATGCATTTTTTGGAAGATTCAAGCATGAAAACCTATTTTAGCAGACTCCAGAAACAAAATCAAGACTTTGTAAAAAGGCATAATATGTCCTCTTTAAAATTACCTTCCTTGCAGGGAGTCCAGTGTCTTTGTCTTGGTCTAGCATATTTCCTATATATAACAAGAAGATCAAAACAATAACTTAAAAATAAAAATATATATAATCATGTATATACAGTGTAAATCCACATGATTATACATAGATTATTTTCTTCAGACAACCCTATGATGTGGTTCAGTTAGCACTTGGCAAAATAAATAGAGTAAGTTGAGTGTTCATGAAACACACTTTAAATTCAATACATTATCAAGCTGAACAAACAAAAACATTTTTTTCAGTTTGTGGCTAATGTAAAATTCTAGAGTGAATGTTAGTGAATATCTACTTATACCAAACAGCAGAGAAAAGCTGAACTAAGTTGAACTTCTGACTTATTTTATCATTGGCCAGAAGCATTGGTATTGATTTTATCTTTAAATAGCTTTTTAATTTAATTCTGTTGTAATAGTAACCAATGACCTTTACAATTCTGTTAGTTAAACAATTCAACTAAAGTTAAATATGTGATTCCATTAGCAGACATGATAAGTAGCCTCTAGAACAGAGGCTCTATTTTTGTATTAGTGCAGCAACAAATCAGTTGAAACTGATCCTACAGGATAGGGGTGAGATGGTTTGTTCACATTCTGAGGCACATTTCACATGTGCATTAATTTCGGTTTATTCTTATCATTTACACAAAGCAAACTGGTTTAGTCACATTTTCTTCGTGTCATTATTTTGTGTGTTTTTCTTCACCAACACACCGCACTCCATCAAGTAGCATTGGTGTTCCGTGGTGGCGCTCTGTGAAAGACAATAGGTGGTTTATTATTTTAGTGGAGGGACATTTTTCCATTTACAAATTAACTCTCACCATGTTTCTTAATAATCAAATTGAGCCATTTGGGGCTTTTTTAATAAAAATCTAATTCAGAATCCATTCTACAAAATATTACCAAACATAGTCATATAACCAATTCTGGTATTGTTTCCCAAGTAGACTAGAAAGTTTAGAGTTTTGGCTTACATTTGTGACAGGTGATGTGAATAATATTTTGGCAACACTTTATAATAAGGTTACATTTGTTAGCGTAAGCTAACTATAATAGTTTAAATAAAATAACAATTAATAATACTTTTATTAAAATACATTTATTAATCTTATTTATTCATATATTGCTCATTGTTAGGTCATGTTAATTAAACTGCTTTTTTGGATATTACCTTTTATGTAGTGTAATTTAGCTGTTTGTGAATGTAAAAGGTCTACAGAGTTTCAAAGATCACAACAAATGGCCTGAAAGGATTCATCAGTAATTTCAGTCTTGCTTCCTGCAACCTATAAAGGTTTGTAACAAATTTGCATAATGCCTGCCAATGGTCTTCATTGACTGCCCGCGAACAACATCTCCTTTGACCTGCCCTCAAACACTGTAGTTGAAGCCGAGGCCTGGTAGAGTTTGGTTCGTATTGTCGACATGCCTGGAAATCCACTTTGCATGCACTTCCAAAGGATGAGGAATCGGGCTTGAATTGAAACCGATGCCATCTTTACTGTTCGTCTCACTGTGTGTGTATCAAGCGCTGAGGAAGCTTCCAGAGCTGAAATTAAGATATGGTAATGGATGTTTCGTTCCGACATGCACTGTAAGCAGTAGACCAATCACAACAGACTGGGTCATCTGACCAATCAGAGCAGAGTAGACTCTTGGAAAGGAGGGGTTTAAAGAGACCAGATTCTTGATGAACCATTTCAGACACTGTGAGAATAGGGTGATGCTGCAATGTATATTATAAGAAAATCAGTGTTTTTATTAACCTTGGATGCATGTAAACCAATTGTAGGAACTTTAAAATAGGGAAACTTTAATGAATTAACTAATGGTTACAAATTAAACCTAATTGTAAAGTGTTACCAGCATTATTGTCATTTCATTTCTTTTTTCTTTTTCTTTTTTTTTTTACAATTTCTTATCCCAGCTTAATATTCAGAGAAAGCTACTGGTCCAAAAACGACACACTTCACTTCACCTCATGAACCCTCTGTTATGAACGACTAGAGATCTGTCAGCAGTTGGTGTGTGTAGAGAGTGTATCTCACCCATAACCCTGGCCTGTAATCTAACTCGAATGCTGCTGTCCCTTCTGCTCCTGTTGACCAGGGTGAGTTCCTCCTGCACAACTCCCTCCTGCTGAGCGATGTACTCACAAACCACCCGCACTCCCCCTTAAAATAGCAGAGAAAGATGGAAGCCAATGGGTGGGATGGATACAGATAGAGAGGGGTACAAAGACATCACAAAATAACAGGGACAAAAAAAAAGATAGGTGAAAGTAAAAGTATCAGTGACCAGCGTAAGATTGAGGATCGAAATCATTGTAGAGAAAAAATCATCTGAGTGCAGAGTGCTTGCATCTTCTTTTAGAATGTAAATTGTATTCTCGGATATCCTTCTAAGACTTCACTAGAGATTCAACTATGGGAAAAATGAAACCACTAAACACGCTAAGTGTGTTTCAGCTAATGGAGAGTATGATGACGGATTGAAATAGGAGTGTGGCTATTGATCGTAACATGACGTCTAACATTTGGCTTGATGTTCTATTACCTGTCAGGGATACAAACAATCTTTCATCCACATTAACTGCTCTGATAGTGCTGCTTACACTACTGGTCAAAAGTTTGGAATAATTAAGCCTTTTGCACACTATATATATATAGTGCTGTGCAAAAGGCTCAGGCACATTAGCATTTTCACCAAAAAAAAAATAGTTTTAAGCCAGTTATTTATATATTTTGCTGTACTGTCAGTAGGAAATATCAGTTTACATTTCCAAATATTTCTTTTGCCATTAATTGTAATAATCCAGTGAGATTTCTGAATGCACAGGGAGTCTGAAAGTACATGAAGAAACTGAAAAAACAGAGACAGACTAAATCCAGAAGAACTGTAGCAAAGTCTCCAATATGCTTGAAGAAGCCTGCAAAGCTACAGTACCGTGAAAAGTTTTCAGCATTGTGTAAAAATGCTTTAAAGTGAGGATGTTTTCAAAAATAATGTCATAAATAGATTTGAATTATTAATTAACTTCTATTAACTAAATCAAATCAATATTTGGTGTGACCCTTTGCTTTTAAAACAGCTTTTTTTCCAGGTACCCTTGCGCATAGTTTTTAAGGTAGTTTTGCAGGCAGATTTCTTCAAGTCTTTGAGACGTTGCCACAGTTCTTCTGGATTTAATCTCTCTCAGTTTCTTCTGTATCTTCATGTAATCCCAGACAGACTCGATGATGGTGAGATCATACCAGCTGTCATCAGGCTCATACAGCAAACACTACATCAAAATATATAAATAATTGTCTTAAACCCATTTGTGTGTTAGTTTCTTGTGTGTGAAAATACTAACGTGCCTAAGACTTTTGCACAGTAGACCACTACATATTTAGACACCTACATGGCGGCCTTGGGACTGAGAAAACATACTGGGGGTGCAGGGTTTACCTCTTAAGAAAAGTATGGACCATTTTTATATTTTGCTCAAAGTAATAAACTACTAAAAACAAACAATGTATACATCTCCTCGTAATCAAAACTCTCCTCGTAAGCACAAAACAAAGTTAACAAGTCATTTAAGGTTTTTGGTCGTCCCTAGCCAACTTACAAATAACAACATTGTTTATTATGCAATGCTCTTAATATGCTGATTAAATAATGATAAATGTATGGGGGGGAAAAACTAAACGTCTAAAGAAACTTGTCACAAACCTGGTTTAGTTAAACGGTGGGATCTGCAGCGTTTTTGCAAAAAAAATCTATTTTGCTGCTCATCGTGTTTCTGTAGGCTACTGTTGTTAAAATAACCATGTCATCTGCAGCTCTTACACCGTGTCCTAACCAGACCAGTAGTATGTTCCTGCACAATCGGAGGCTGCAGTTTCAGGACCCCGGTTCTAGGACCGCAGTTCCAGGACCCTAGTTTTTTTGCGACAGCGCCACCTACCGAACTGGATGATATAGCGGCGGCTGCAGTTTCAGGCCCGCAGTTCTAGGATCCAGGTGGTTTAGTTTGTACATAGTATCAAGATCAAGGTCTTGTTAAAAAAAATATATATATATTTTAAAAAATAAGATTATGGAATAGAAAAGCTCCTGCAGCAGGTGGATTAGAGCAAGTAGCATCAAGCTACATGACACAATTTAAAAGATTAATATTACACTTTTACTTAAAGCTCACTTTAAACCACCATTGAGTATTTGTATCTTATTCCGGTCACGGTTTAAAATGGTTTTAAGTCAAAAAAAAGATGTTGAAATACTTTATATTTTAGCATTTTAACGTTATATGCAGCTAATGGCTACGCCTTGCTTAGCAATACTGTAAACATTCATATGAAAATACTCCAAATCGCATGAAAATCACACACAAAATCACACAAAAAGTATATTTCGAGTATATCGAAATATACTCGAAATTGTGCATTTATTAGCTTCTTGTTTCAGGTGAAGAGATGTCTCAGCTTTGTTATCACAGAGGTCAGAATGAGGAAGTGTACACAGGAGCGCGTCATGCAGAAGGGCAGGATTATGGTCACGTTGAACCACGTGAGATGATTGACAGCTGTACAGCGAATGAAAGAGCGCTGAGATCATAACTGACGCAAATCAGGAAGAGGAGACACAGATCTCGCTGATGATCGCATAATTCAGTGGAAAATGAATAGAAATGTTATTCTGTATGACAAAATATTTTACAAACATGTGATGATAAATCATTATTTCTCCAAATATGCGCACCATTGGACTAAGAGCCCTGGCGGATGCTCTATATTGCATGTATGTGAACACAAATAAACCGGAGAAGACGTGAATGACTGCTTTATGAGTGATGATTTCTATTCAAAATAACAAACGTTGCAGATTAATAATTTTGCACTCCTGTCATAAATTAAGAAATGAATGTCACTGCAAACCAGTTTTATCATAAACAGTGGTCAACTATCGAAGCTGGAGTCTTAAATCTTTCTAATGATGCTCAGTTTGTCTAGATCAAATAAGTTAGAGTGTGATGTTTTATCGAGTAATGAATGTTGAACAACAACAATCTGGGGCCGTCTGTGATCTTTGCCGCGAAAGGGGTTAAATGAGTGTTTTTGGTGATCCATTTCGGTAGGTGGCGCTGTCACAGAAAACTAGTTAGAACTGGTTAAAACTAGTTAAAACTGCGGTCCTAGAACTGGGGTCCTGAACTGCAGCCTCCGGTTGTGCAGGAACACCCTCCAGCAGACGCGATGTGATAAGATTCCAGCGACAAAATAATTTGTCTGTCCACACACTAGACGCGACGCGACTGCGAGATGCGTTGAAATCAATCAAGAAAGACCCACAGCCAATCAGAACAGCGTGTGGGCGGAGTCTCGCAGGTTAGTGCACAGCACCAGAGAGTAATCTTGACGGCAATCGCAAGAAAATGGATAAGTAAGCTACGTAATCAAATTCACAAATATTAGGCTACACTATTTAAACATTATTAAAAATACATAGGCTACTGTGTTACTAAAACAATCTTTGTCAAAGAATACACTTGTTTGTTCACAGTTTGAACGTTCTTGTTTCCATTTGTTTAATTTCAAGATCTGAGGTGAATTAGCCTTGGCTACCATTGTTGCTTTTACAGCTACAAAGCTGGGAGTACTAAATGATATTCACATTGCATGCTTTTAACATTAAATAAAGCACATAAACAGTACCTGAGATTATCATTGCCACACTTTGGGTTTGTTGTTCCAGCCGCGACGTTGCAGAAAAATAGAAACCTTTTCTAAAATAGAATTGTCGCTTATCGCCTTCGTGGCTGGTTAAACTGATTAAAGGCCCTTGTACACGGAGTCCAAAATTCGCAGGTAAAAAAGATAAATGCCAATCACACTTGCACACTGCCTCCGAAACTTTCGTCCATCATAAAAAAAATCGGATCGGGTTTGATCGCATCCGTAGCAAGCAGTTTGAATGGTGTTTTGACAATTCAGAGCCACCGAATCACGAATATGAAAAAACACATACGAAAATTTCGGACTCAGTATGCAAGGGCCTTAACATGGAAAAGATACCTTTTATCGCGCATCGTGTGTAGTTAGGACACGGTGTTGATGTGTCACTTTACATCTTTAGTGAGAGACAGAAGAAACACGCGCGAAGTGGAAAGGGCTTGAATGAAGCGCGTTTGGCTCTAGATACAAATATTATAGGATATAATTATTGTAATAAGTGCTGAACGATCATTACCGTAAAAGACCCTGAGCGCTTGTGGTGTGAATCGCTCCACTGTTTTGACGCGATTTCATTGTGATTTCATTGTGAATGGTTAAGAATCTGGACAGTTTTAACAAAGGTTGCTTATTTAATCCCAAGCAAGACTGAGGCAGTTTCAAAATCACAAGTATTGTTCATTAATATTATGCCCCTGAGCAAGGCACTTAACCCAGGTTGCTCCGGTGGGACTCTGTATGTAATAAGGCTACTGTAAGTAGCTTCAGTCGAAAAGCCTCTGTTTAACTGCTCAACACCTCTTAATAGGGTTAATGTGAATATATGAACACACAAGAGTGGTAAGCAGCCTTTGATAAGTGATATAATAAAAGCTGGTTTAAAACCACCACAAAAACACATACCCTCAGGGCGTGGAGTGATGTGTGTTGCACGTAGCCGTGGTTTTGCCGTAGCACGAAGCGCAGGGGAGAGGGTGACATCTTTGCCCAGTGTTGGGACTTGGGGCAAAGAAAAGACGATTTCATATTTGTGATGGCTCCTTAAAAATCCCACCTGAATAAAGAGTTAAGCAGTCAGCGATTTCAGCATGCAACACATCTTATACTAGCAATGCTATTTTTTGAGATAATAAAATGTTATTGAAATATATATATCTTTTTTCTTTGCTTGTTTATTTTTTTAAGGTTTTTATAACTCAAACCTGGAGCAAATGCTTTCTTTCACCTTAACGAGATATGCACCATCAGGCTCAGGTAGAGCAACAATGAGTTTATCCTGAAGCTTTCCATCACAGCTATTGTTAATGGAAGCGTCTTCGTCATCATCAGGGAAATGTACTCCACCTTTTGAAGTGGAGCCTGGTCAAAAGAGAAAGCAAGGGTTGAGTTAAGATCACAGAGATGGATACTGGACCAGAAGATACATGCTGAGATGATTAATACAGGCTGCACCCGGTGTGGGGGAGCTGTTAGAACAAACACACTCTGAACGTGTTAGAGACGATGAGAAAGTAGACTCTATAAATATATTAAGCACATTTTAATGTCCATGCATGTTCATTATTTACACACGCACACACACACACACACACACACACACACACACACACACACACACACACACACACACACATTAGGAACACAGAAAAGACACTGACTTTTCCTTCCTGTTGCCATGTCGACATAAGGCCAGGGAAATCCAGGGATGGTTATTGGCATCAATGTGATTTCATCTCCAGATAACAGACATTGACTCACAGAGAACGAACCCTGCAGAGGAACAGAAGACGCATGTGAATCTAATTGAAACTGCGACTTGAAAATACGTCCAATGAAAACTAGCAAATTAGCAAAAACTCCCATATGTCGGCAATTTTTCAGGTAATTTCGCAAAACTGCAATGGTAACAGTATTTTCACATTCATAGGTCACCGTACGTCGATCATTCTTTAAAGATGACGGTATGTTTGGACAGAAGACGAGACAGAGTTCTTTATTAAACTCATAAAACCCTAGTGAAAAAAAGGATACTTTATTGTATTTGCAATATATTACCTTTTTCAACATTGCAAATATCCTAACAAAAATTATTAAAAGTATATTAGCATCATGCTTTTACCTATTTTCACAATACAACTTTTAACACACTTTAAAATAATTGTACTTTAGTATATTTTAGAAAAATATACTTGAAGTGAAAATTCTGTTTATTTTTTAAAAGTGTATTTATTTGCACTTTATTAAAAATATATTTTAGGTATATTTTAACTGTGTGCTGGAAATTGTAAGAATGCATTGAAAATAATTTCAAAATACATTATAGTATACAATAGTGTTTTGTACAAAGTATAGCTAAGTTTTATTTGTCTAATAATGTACCTTTGTTATTGAAAACAAAGTATGCAATTTGTAGTATTTGGAATAAGCCAAAGGTATTTTTACTTTTTACTCAAATATATTACACCATGATAGCCTCATGGGCAAGTGCGCTGACATGTAGCGCCGGCATGTGCTTCGGGAGAACTTAATTCGAGTCCCGGTTCGTGGACCTTTCCTGATCCTGTCCCTTATCTCTCTCTCTCCCAACTCACTTCCTACTGTCCTATCCTAATAACAGACGAAAATGGCAAAAATAATTATTTTAAAAATAAAATGTATATATAAATACACTTATGGTATACTGCTTGTATGTTTCGAAGACACTCGTAATGAATTTGTAATGTACTTGTAACACAAATAAAGTACACCTTAATATCACTAATCAAGCATGCAGTTAGTCCCTAGTACACAGGCATATACTTAAAGTATACTAAGTATACTTGAAGTTGTTCCAATTTAGTACACAAAAGTATACTAAATACACTTAAAGTTATGCTTTACTACAATTTAATTACAACTAAAATATACAAAATTAGTTGTAGGCAGAATGCTAGATCTAATGAGCCGTATAACTGACGAAAATAACCATTCATTTTAGCCTTCTGGGTAAATAACAATAACAGCAATAACAGCTTTAAGTTGTCAATGTTGCCAAATGACCATGGTATAAGCAGGATAATCCACAGCTAGCTGTGCATTAAACGATTTGAATGCACTTCGTGTCGGGCGGTTCTTTGGCTCCATTTTGTTTTTTAAAATCATTTAATGCAGCCATGGATTATCCCTTACATATATGTGCGTGTATACAGTATAAGTGTGTGTGTGTGTGTGTGTGTGTGTGTGTGTGTATATATATATATATATATATATACTGTATATATACAGTGCTCAGTAGATTAGATTATATTTACAAATGGCAGTCATTATTTATTCAAAATTACACGACAAACATTTTTGTTAGGAACTTAATCTATTACATTACACATTTAAGGTAATATAATCTGACTGTCAAGATCCCGTGCCTTTTGTTTTGTATGGACTTTTATGTAGAATAAGTATTCACTGTTCTCATCATTTCTGTACTCCCTTCTTGTGTTTGGTTTCTGTTTCTCCTTGTTTTCGTGTTATAGTTTCTATAGTTACCGTCATTAGTTACACCTGTCTCACTGATTTCTCTGTGTATTTAAGCTTGTGCCTTTCAGTTGTGTTTTGCTAGTCGTTGTTGGATCGTATTTGTGTTATGGGTTGGATGTTCCTGGTATCTCGTGTGGACTATTTTTATCACTTTCTAGTTGTGATTATCTGTGTTTTATCCTTTTGTTATTAAAGTCGTGCATGTATTTGGATTCTGTCTCCGCAACCCATTACACTGACTATTTTTAGATTACGTTTGACCTAACTCGTTTATTGTATTTTAATCTCGTTTACTGTATATAAATAATTCATATTGATTTTATATTATTTATATATATATATATATATATATATTATTCTCATCATGTTTGGCTCATTTTATTCTCATGTCAAAGTGGTTATATAATATAATAATAATTGGCAGGCCTGATAACAGGCCTCATGAAAGATTACTCGGATGATTCGCCTTATTAAGCTCAGTTTACTGAGAACTAATGATGATGATAAAGCATTACAGTTGTGGGGGACCTCCATCCTGTGGTTTTCAACCCAGTGGGACTTTGCTGCAAAGTCAATGAAATGCAAATCAAGACAGCTCGTGGGATGCACAATTAATAATTTAGAAGTTGGGAATATAACCAACATGCATTTTAAAATGTAACAACATTTAACATTTTATGTTGTATCTTATGGAGGGAGAATTTTAAAAATGGGCTATTCTGCTTCATTTGCCCCCAAGTCAGTTTTAGACTTGACATCAATCGGCATGGGTGCATGTTTTTTTCGTTACTTCTAATGTTTCATACGAAAGCTGTTTTCTTTTAATTATTTTCAACTATGTCAACTATATATGAAAATCTCATATTCTTATCCATATAATAGACATTATTGGATATATTCCCAACAATCTGCAGCATGAAAAAGGTAGGCTATATAAAAAACGTAGCCTATATAAAAAATATATATAAAAAGTTATATAAAGTAAGAATTATTATTACTACACACTATTATTATTATTATTTACGTAACAATTGTATGATATAGCATAGCTGGTCACATGATCTCAGCATGGCAACGCCCATGATTAAAATAAAAGATACTTCACAAAACTGCTGTTCGTAAGTGAAAAACTTTTAATAGTGTGTGCTCCCTAACAAAACGTTTTGGCAAATTTATAGAATCTCGTAATCACATCATTGCCCATTGTAATCTCTGTTTATGTGCCATAAATAATGTATGTAGAACTCTGTGTACAAACCTGCAGAGGTAAAGCTGTCCCTGATTGTTTCCCTGCAGATCATGCACGGCACGCAGATTGGATTCAAAACCCATCCTGATTATAGTGTCCCAACAGCAATTTATCATGAAAATCTTTGGCTTAATCGGGGATATTACACCAGTTCAGTCAAGGTTATTTCAGAGAATGACACTCACATTCAAACTAAAAGAGGCTTATGATAGCGCTCTCATCCCGACTGACTTATTCCCAGCCATTCTTCCAAACCACCCCTGCAAAATCACGTCAAATATGACGGTAAGAAAAAAGCTGCTTATGCAACATTAATCGCTCTGAAATCGGTGAGATGGGCGATGCAAATTATAGACATGTCGATTTTGAATATGGGGCGTCCCCGAGGAACCTGGCTTTAGAGGATAAACAAAACCTTCGAAGGCAGCGCCCGACGACAAGGCATCGTTCATAATTTATTAAAGTGCAGCATGTTATGTTCTGTGTAAAAATGGGAAAACACTGAGCGTCGCGTGCCAGTGTCCCGTATGGCACTCACTGTAAAACAACAACTCGACATTAAAATAATAGCCTAATTGGTTTAGCGAAAATGCATGTTTTGTCTATCATATCTTATGTTATAGACTTGAACAGAATTATAAATAAACCTGGGGAAACGTCTTCTCAAGATTACACGGCAGTTTATTACAGAAGTATTCAATAACAGACCGACTTTATTAGGTCCCACTTAAAAAAAAAATGAAATTCTGCAATGGGGCTTTAAACAGTATGCGCATAAATACACATAGTTGAATATCAAAATAATACTGACCGGAAATGCACTGGAAATCAAACTTACCTATCTTGAATGTACAGTAGGAG
This sequence comes from Rhinichthys klamathensis goyatoka, assembly GCF_029890125.1. NCBI lineage: Eukaryota > Metazoa > Chordata > Actinopteri > Cypriniformes > Leuciscidae > Rhinichthys > Rhinichthys klamathensis. The sequence goes on from NW_026606612.1 coordinate 1,257,667, forward strand.
CAGGTTTGTGGCGTTGCCTGACGCGCTGTGCCATCAGTCCCCTCGAACAAGTGCAGCAGGTCTGACGCTGCGCGCGCTCTCAAGAAAGGAGCTGCAGCCATTGGTTACTGATGGTTACCATCTAGCTCCTTCCTCTCTCATTTCGAAATTTGCTGTCAAGAATAGCGGAGCAACCATGGATTGAAGTTCAAGCCTAGAGCCCTATCAGTGTCCTGACACCCAGCACTCCAAATGCACAATTTTACAATTATTTAAAAAAAATTGTTTGGATGCCTAACAATAATAGAATGAGACACAATCAATGGTCACCCATAATCAAAGATGCAATATATGAAAATAAATATGCTGTTGCAGCTTTAGTTTACCCAAAATTTCGTAAGACTTTCGTTCATCTTCGGAACACAAATGAAGATCTTAAAGGGATAGTTCACTTTGAAATAAATTTTTGGTATGTTTTAGCTTACCTCAAGAGCATCCAAGATGTAGGTGTCTTAGTTTCCGCAGTAGTTTCAATTTTGATATTTTTAGGTCACACCGTTCTTGTCTGTCAGTCATATAATGCAGGTCTATGGTCACCACCTCAAAGAGCATGCACAGAGAAGTCCAAATTAAACATGATTTAATGACTCGTAAATGTAAGTACACATTGATGGCCTAAGACACGAAACAAGCGGTTTGTGTGAGAAAACGAACAGTATTTATATCGTTTTTACCTCTTGTAACCACAGCCACGTCCAAGTGATCTGAGGGCGCGGGCGCTTCGGTCTGCGCAAATCTGATGCCCTTATAGCTGGTGAGTTATGATGCGTTTTGGTCGATATCGGATCACAAGTAGACAAGACAGACACATTCCCGTTTACATCTGGTGTTTTTTTAATCTGTATCTTTTGTCCCCATTCAACCACTTCTGTCTGATTTCATTTGAGGGGAGGGTATATGGGCGGGTAAATGTATGGGTTCTCTTACGAGAGGTTCTCGTATTGCGTAAGTTGCTTACGCTACGGGTAAAGTCATCTTTTCTCGAGATCTGAAGCCAAAAAATTATCCTTAATTTTATATTTATTGTCAACGAAGTGCGGCGGACAGCAGACCATAGCAGACTGTATAAGCGTGCTCATTGGCTGTTCTGCAGCAACTGCAGCAGCCTATCGGTGAGCCCTGCGTAATGTCGCGCCCTCTACGCATCACAGCCCACCAGAATGAGAGTGGCTAGCGTATATAAAAGAGGGGCTCAACAGGCTGAGCTCTGATTTTCATCTCTTCAGCGAAACTCTTCGCATGGCTGGATCTTGAGAAGCTGCCGCCGTCGATGCAAGCGACCAGCAAGCTTAGGAAGCGTCTGGAGAAGCCGGCCGTCTTCGCTGCTTTCAGCCATCCGTGCCTTGATGGGAGCTGTTATTTGCTAGTGTCTGTTATTTGTGTGTGTGTGCGTATGACATTCTATGTAGGTTCTGGACGTTCGGACCAGACACCCCGGCGCCCTTCTCTAACCTGCGAGGCCACCACAGACCTAAATCTAATGAGTGGACGACAACTATCTTAACTAATGGCGATAGGCACCCCTATCTCCTCACATGTGTTAAATTGTTTAGGCTCTTAATGTTTCTTAGCCAATGAGAATCATTCAACCTGTAAGCAATGACGTAGCTTAGACCTTGGAAATGGTATAACTGCTGTGATCTTTGTAACTGTAAGTGGGGCGGCCTACGAACTCCTGTGTGAGTCTTGAAGCTGACTTCTGCTGATGAAAATGCAAACTATCTTCAGTAAAACTTTTCTTAAATTTTTTATAATTCTGACTCCGGGTCTTCATTCTTCATATCTGGTTCTGGGTCTTTGACTGTATACCCCTTACAGTAGCTATTGACTCTGCAGAAAGTTGGCGACTTCTGTGTGCACCTCAGCATGGGCTGACCCCGCTCTGGGATTTTTCATGCCTGAGTTGCTGTTGTTCCCAATTGCTTCCACTTTGTTATAATACCACTAACAGTTGACCGTGGAATATTTAGTAGTGAGGAAATTTCACAGGTGGCAACCTACCACAGTACCATGCTTGAATTCACTGAGCTCCTGAGAGCGACCCATTCTTTCACAGATATTTGTTGAATCGACTGCCTACAGTAGCTGCTTTATTTTATACAACTGTGGCCATGGAAGTGATTGGAACACCTGAATTCAACCCGCTGGTCAGGGCAGGGAAAATTTTCAATAAATCAATAAAATGTTCCCAAATGAGCCAAGAAATGATGTGAAATAATTTTTTCCCATGTGCCATCAAAATGCATGCAGTAGAGGGTTAATAACAGGTGTCAACACTAAACAGGGCCTGAGAGTTTTCTGTCTCTCCATTGACAGCCTAAACAACTACCACTTTCAAGCCCCAGATTGGTAGCAAAGACATCATAAAATTAATCCATGTGACTTCAGTCACAGTTTTATGAAGCTATATGCAAGTGCTGTTTGCGAAAAATATTTGCAAAATATTAATCTCCAACTCGCGTTCACGAGAGCACAACGAAACATGCGTGTTGTGTTGACGCGAGAGCAGACATTGTTGCGTGAAGTTGTTTTGGAGATTAATATTTTGTAAATAAAACGGTAAATTATGTTGTAGTTGCTTTTTGCTCAAACAAAGCACTCTATAAAATTTAAAGTTAAACCACTGGGTTGACATGGATTACTTTAATGATGTCTTTACTACCTTTCTGGGGCTTGAAAATAGCTACACGAACGGGTTTGGAACAACATATGGGTCAGTAATTAATGACAGAATTTTTGGGTGAACTAACCCTTTAACGAGAATGCAAGATATCAAGATGGCTAAGCCAACAGAGATGGCTAAGCCAACAGAGAAGTTGCTTTTAAATAAAATATTATAACGTTGGTTTTTACAAAAAATAATAGTGAATTGTTGATGAAAGGCTAAATTATTGTTTATTATTATTATTATTATTATTAGAAACTATTGTAAAACATAAAGCCCCATGCCTTGCAAAAAATCCTGTACTGTACACAGAGTAAAGGCAACCCAAAAATACAAGAGAGATGCAGTCACCTATACTGTATACAGATTCACATTTATTTTTGTTTTATTGTAGCGTACAAAACACATATTTTAACATTATACATTTTTACGCTTGGTTAAATACAAATTAAAAGGGAGGTTATTTTGCAATCATAACTCACCAACCAATGTTGTATTAAGTGTATTAACCTTGGCAATCTTACTAGGTACATAAGATGAACTGTTTAATGTTTTGTTAAATTATATATATATATATATATATATATATATATATATATATATATATATATATATATATATATATATATATATATATATATATAAAGCAATTAATATGATCACATGGATTGAAAATTAAAACCATAATATTTTTTTTATAATTAGGATTTGAATTAAACAACTAAAGTAAATAAGTAAATAACCTGTGAGATATATTTCTTTGTTTCCATCCCATTCATTTTTCAGTCAGCCAGCTTGGGTCAGCTGGATAGGCAGGCCATATGATAAGGGGTGCCTCATTTTTGCCAGATTTGTTGGTGCATGGGCTGAAGAAAGGATATAAAGTCTCTGTAAAGGAGTCTGTGAGGGAAAATATCAGTGACTTTGTCTCTGCATTATAAAAGGACAATTGACCTTTCTCATAGTCCACATACACGCCGACACTCTGCGGTTTTGGGTTTATGTTTATAGGCGTTGGTGGTTCTGTGCGAAAGACATATTCATTCTTGTCACGTAGACTTAGGAACCAAAATCCATTAGCTGGGTTTGCGGCTATTTTTCCTTTCCTGTTGATAGAGCGGCTGGCAATGCCCAAATCCCAGTCCGTCTTCTCACCCACCAAGACCTCCCAGTATTGGCAGCCAGAGCTGATACCTTGACGGCCAAGTACACACACCACACGGTCAAACCGTTCTAGTGTGTCTGGCACCATCTGGTAGCGGTCACTGCAACGCACCTGTTTACCATCCTCAGAGATGATCAGACGTGGATGGGCTGAGTCTCGATCTAAGGTCACGTCCACTGAGCAGAGAAACAGACGAGTTGAAAACACAATGATTGCAGGAAAACAAATCAAAGTGGGGACAGATTTTTTTTGAGTATCTTATGGTGTGCAGAGAATAAAAATGATCTCATACTTGCATATTCCGGCACTCTCCACACTTCTACAGTTAGAGAAAAGCAGAAGAAAAATATTAATTTAAAATAAAACATTGCAGAATTAAGTGGCTTTGTACAAGACTTACTACAGAGCCACCCTAATACACTACTAAAGTTTGGAATAATAAGAATTTTTAATAGTTTTGAAAGAAGTCTTTTATATTCACCAAGGCTTCCTTTATTTGAATATATTTTAAAATGTAATTAATTCCTGTGCAAATGCAAAGCTGAACTTTCAGCATCATTACTCCAGTCTTCAGTGTCACATGATCCTTCAGAAATTATTCTAATATGATGATTTGCTGCTTAAGAAAAATGTCTTATTATTATAAATGTGCTGCTTAATATTTTAGTTGAAACCATTATGCACTACCTTTCAAAAGAAACTACCATTTAAAAAAGTATTTTAAATATATATGTAGTTCTTTTGAACAATCAATATATCAAAGAGTCCTGGAAAAAATATCACGCTTTCCACAAAAATATTAAGCAGCAATAACTATCTTCAACATTGATTATACTAACTAGTAAGAAGTAAGATTTCCTCTGATTCTGTCAAAAGAAAACGCAGTGTTTTATGTGAAGGTATGAGAAGTTAAAGGATTAGTTCTCTCCAGAATTAAAAGTTCCTGATAAAGTAAGGTTTTTGAGGAAAACATTCCAGGATTTTTCTCCATATAGTGGACTTCAACGGGGACCAACGGGTTGAAGGTCCAAATTGCCGCTTCAAAGGGCTCTACACAAACCCAAAAGAAGAATAAGGGTCTTATCTAGCGAAACGATTGGTCATTTTCTAAAATAAATAAATAATCATATGCTTTTTAACCACAAATGCTCATCTTGCACTAGCTGTGATGCGCCACACATTACGTAATCACGTTGGAAAGGTCAAGCGTGACGTAGGCGGAAGTACCGACCCAGTGTTTACAAAGTGAACGTGCGAAGGCTAAATCAAACGCCCTTTACAAAAAGAAGGTACAACAACAATGTCGGATGATTTTGAAGTTGGAAAAACCTCCTTCTCCACACTTGTAAACACTGGGTCGGTACTTCCGCCTACGTCACGTGTAACCTACACTGGGTCGGTACTTCCGCCTACGTCACGCGTAACCTTTCCAACATGATTACATAATGCATGAAATCGTGGACGCGCATCGCAGATTCGCAGAGCTAGTGCAAGACAAGTGTTTGTGGTTAAAAAGTATATTAATTTAATATAAATGTACATATTTTTTAAATGACCGATCGTTTCGCTAGATAAGCCTCATTCCTCGGTTGGGATCATGTAGAGCCCTTTAAAGCTGCATTGAAACGGCAATTCGACTCTGAAAACTGAAAACTGCCTTCAACTCGTTGGTCCCATTGAAGTCCACTATATGGAGAAAAATCCTGGAATGTTTGCCTCAAAAACCTTAATTTCTTTTCGACCGAACCGAAGAGAGAGAGACATGAACATCTTGGATGACATGGCCGTGAGTAAATTATCAGGATATTTTAATTCTGGATTGAACTAATCTTTTAAAACCTTAAATATTTTATCATAGTCTTGGGGAGGATGCACTGCATTTACACATACATTTATTCCTTTAGTAGATACTTTTACCTACAAATAATTTGTCATAAGATCCAACAATATTCGTAGTACATAATGTTTTTAAGTTTAAAGTATAAACTAGATTAGTTGTAGACATTAACCCTGGCTTTGAATGAGGAAAAAGTGGATGAGGAAAAACTATCAAAAAAGTGAAGAATTTTTTTTTACTTTGTTGATATATTTCCTGTGAGTTTTCCGTGGAAGTGTGCAAACCTGAAAGTACAACAAAACATACCATGAACATGAGTGAAAAAAAAGTGATATGTGCATGCAAAGAAAAAAAATGCTCTTAATACGTCAATGGTTTTAAACAAAATTTATGTTTTGTGAGGTGAAGCATCTGAAGAGCTATTGAATCAAAGAAGATGTCCTCATTTTATTCACATAAATTATGTGCAAAGTGAAATACGTGTGCATACAGTATGATGTATGTACATGTTAAAAAGCATTTCAGGAAGGTACTTTCTCTTACAGATCGCTGACAGGCTCCTGAGCCTTTCCTGAGCCTCCCCCACCATCCAAGTGACATTCCTCAGCACTGCCCCTGCAGTGGGGTCAGGGGTCAAGGCCACTTCTTCCCAGCTCTTTGTCACAGGTAAACTACTATAGGCTGGATATGTCTGAGAAGAAACAGCAATAAATAAAATATTGGTTATATATTGGGGTATAAAATACAAAATGAACAACACAATTGACTTGACGTGTTAAATTATTTAAGCTTTAAATAAAGGGTGAATATATGGGACAATTTATTGACTTTCATTAACTAAAACATTAAAGTCTGGATTTAAATGAGACCTTGAAGAAGGTAAGATGATCTTGGGATTGGGTTAGCTGGTTGAGGTTGCTACATCTTTGTTTAAGTTCTGAGATCTCCGTCTGCAGCTCACGTATGAAGGCCTGTGAGCGAAGTTCGGCAGCCCGCTGTCCCATCTCCACTACCTCCAGAAGTTCAGCCTGGGACTTCTCGACAGCTTTCATCAACTCAGCAAACATACTCACTGTTCCTACTTTCTCTTCCTCTGCAATCACCTTATAGCAAGTAAATGAGATGAGAAAATAATGTAGCAGAAAAGCAGATAAGAATGTAAAGAAAGACAATTATGAGAGTAAGGAAATGCTCAAGTATAAATAAAATATTTAAAGGCATAGTTCACCCAAACATAAGTTCTATCATCATTTACTCACCCTCTTGTCCTTTAAACCCATATGACTTTCTTCTGTGGAACTTTTATATTTTGAAGAATATTCACACACATCTTTTTCACACAGCAACAGTTAATGGTGACCATGACAGTTAAGCTCCAGTGACAAAAAAGAAAAGAAAAAGGATTTTGGTCTTTTGACCAATACAGATTGGTTTGTGCAAAAAAGTAATTAAAAAAACAAACAGTGAATAAACGACTCAAATTTTGGTCTGTTCCTATCACAAAGCTTGCGTGGCTTCAGAAGGCAATCACATTTACTTTTGTTCAGCAAATTTTCGTGGGTGAAAATCAGTCAATTAATAACTTTTAAAAGGGCACCGCCCCAGTGACAACATTTGTACTATGAGTGTAGAACTTAAAATCATCATGAAATCAAAAATAATAATTTTTCTATGGAATATTGAAGTGTTTATTATAAACGATTTATCCGTGCACATCATTACTCTATTTTAAAATTCATGTGCCCTCATAATCTTTAATCAAAATATCTTGACAATCTCTTGTCTGATGACATGTTTACTGGTTTGGGACAACCTGTCACTCACATGACATCACAGCAATAGCAAATCCCAACCATTCAATGATCCAAATGATCCAATCATTCCAAGATGGAAAAAATCAAGTCCCGTCCTACATTTTTTCTTGTTCGAGAAACCGTTTAACTCTGATATACATCACAATAGGAAAGAATTGCAACTATTACAACTTCCACTTCATTCTGACTTCAACAGACAAGGTCATGTGAAGACTCTTCATAAGATAAAAACAGCATATGGGTTTGGAACAACATGAAGGTGAGTAAATAATGACACAATTTTTATTTTTGGGTGAACTATTCCTTTAAAACGTTATGACATAGATGCACACACTTGAATTTCTGCAAGTGATGTTTGGATCTCCTCTATCTTCTTCTCTCTGACTGAGATCAATCCTTGTAGCTCCACCTCCAAGATACGCAACTGGGACTGAGCAGATACAAAATGATCAAAAGGACACATACATTTATAAACATTTACACTGAGGCTGAGCCCTACCTCAATATTACTTTCTCACACTAACCTTCTTAATATTCATCTCTCTCTTGGCCTCCATCACAGAATGCCCATTATGTTCCCTCTCTGCGCATATTATGCAAATACATGTCTGGTCAGTCTTGCAGAACAGCTCCAAACTATGGCCATGTCTGGAACACTGTGGCCCATTGGAACCTGCTCCACTCACTCCATGCACACTTAAGTTCCGTTTAGTTGTCTTGGCCGGATGGAGAGAATGAGCATCAGGGATTGCCAAAGGCTCACTGGATGATGATCTTTGGAAGCGGCTCTTCATCTCTGGCAGTAGCCCACTGGGTAGCTCTACCAGTCTGAGCTGCCCCCCAGGCTTCGCTGCAGAGAAAGGGTTGGTGGGTAAATCTGCAGGTGCACTTCTGGGTGCGCTCATTGTGGTCTCTGCCATCCGCTTAAACTGCTCTGTGATCTCCCTGAGAGTGTGATTGGTGTGGAGCTCAGGGCGCTTGCGGAAGCTTTCCTTGCACAAGGGACAGAAGCAGCTTTTTCCCTGGCCCTCCCAGTAGGAAGTGATACATGATGAGCAGAAGCTGTGGCCGCAGGGTGTGGAGACAGGATTGGTGAAGACATCTAGGCAAATGGAACAGGTAAACTGCTCCTCTGACAGGAATTCACCAGCAAATGACATTGTATATCTGAAACCATAGACTGATTGAAAAACACAAAAATATGCAGATACACTCAAACATGTACACCATTGTTCAAACACTGAACAAAATTATAAACGCAACACTTTTGTTTTTGACTCCATTTTTCATGAGCTGAACTCAAAGATCTAAGACTTTTTCTATGTACACAAAAGGACTATTTCTCTCAAATATTGTTCACAAATCTGTCTAAATCTGTGTTAGTGACCACTTCTCCTTTGCCGAGATAATCCATCCATCTCTCAGGTGTGGCATATCAAGATGCTGATTAGACAGCATGATAATTGCACAGGTGTGCCTTAGGCTAGCCACAATAAAAGGCCACTCTAAAATGTGAAGTTCTCTTACGAGAGGTTCTCTCGTATTGCCTAAGCTAGCTTACGCTACGGGAAAGATTCATCTTTTCTGAGAAATTGAAGCCAAAAAATTATCCTATAATTTTGTATCCATTGTCAATGCAGTTCAGCTGCAGCAGACCATGAGCGGGCTAGCTAGCCGCTCATTGGTTCGCTCACAGAGAACTGCTTAAGCCTATGAGGAGACGCGAATGAACTCTCGGCCAATGAGAGTCTGACATGCTCTCATTGCATCAGAGCCCGCCGAAACGGGCGTGGTCAGAGAGTATAAATTAGCGTCCCAGGCTGTAAACTCTGATTTTCATCTCTTCAGCGAGGCTACACGCATCTGCTGATCCTGAGAGAAGCCGCCGTCGTCGAAAAGGCAACTCTAGCGAGCATCTGGGAGACTGAGGAAGCCGGCCGTCTTCGCCACCTTCAGCCGTCCTGCGAGCTAGCGCCATCCGACGGATTTGTATCCTTTTTACAAAAAGCTTCCTGTATTTATTTGTATCTAAAAGAGCCGAGCGTCTTTTTAAAGATGTCTCGTAAATCCTCCTGCGGTTCATGCCGCGCTCCCCTCGAGACTGGAGACCGCCATGTCATCTGCGCTCTCTGCCTCGGATTGGAGCACGCCGAGCTCGCCCTCGCCGATGGCGGCTGCGATCTCTGCGAAGACATGCCGTTGTCGACCCTGCGGGCTCGACTTCAGGCCACTAAAGTTGCTTCCGCGCCGCCTCTGACTTCGCCGCGGAAGAAGAAACGCCGCTCTCAGAGGCCGCCGGAACCCCAGCTAGAAGCGTTCATCCCGCCGGAGCCTGTCGCCTCCCGCTCTCCTTCTCCGCCGCTTCTGGACATACAGTTGCTGCCGAGTGGCCGCTCTGTCGCGTCCGATGGCGCCGCGGACATCAAGGAAACCTGTTCGCTTCTCGCTTCAGACAGTGAGGAATGGTCCGGTTCTCACGCCTCCTCGGCCCGAGAATCCTCTGGGACCCGCGCTGGAATCGAGGAGGAATTAGTGCGCCTCCTCTCACAGGCCGTCGAATGCCTCGGGCTCGATTGGTCCCCTCCCCCCGAGCAGACCATCAACCGTATGGACGGCAGCTACTTCTGCCAGCGCTCGACTCCCGTCACTAAACGGGCCGCGCCCTTCCTGCCTGAACTGCACGCGGAACTCACGAAGTCCTGGAATGCCCCGCTCTCTGCTAGAACTCGCTCTGACTCCTCCGCCCCGCTTCGCGTTGTGGACGGAGCCGCAGAAAAGGGCTATCTCTCCATTCACCCTGTAGAGGACCTGGTCGCCGCACATTTATGCCCGCCTTCCACGAGATGGCGCTCATCACCTGTGCTTCCCTCTAAAGCCTGCAGAGCGACTTCAAGCTTTCACGCCCGCGCTTACTCAGCCGCCGGCCAAGCAGCCTCTGTACTTCACTCCATGTCTGTTCTTCAGATACTACAGGGTGATTTACTTCGTGAATGAAAAAAAAAAATCCCCCCTCAGTCGCGGATTTGAGGAGCGCCACGGACATTGCCCTTCGCGCTACAAAATCTGCTGCTCAAGCCCTGGGGAAATGCATGGCCGCCATTTGTGTGTCTGAAAGACATTTGTGGCTCACACTATGTGGCAGCCGTCGCAGCGTTCGTTGAACCCCGGCGCGGCCAGTCACTGGGCAAGATGGCTTGGTCATCCGCTTCCTCAGGGGAGCTAGAAGGATGAACCCCCCACGCCCCCCTTCGGTGCCGATTTGGGACCTTTCCATAGTTCTCGAAGATATGAAAGCCCCCCCATTCGAACCGCTAAACACTGTGGACCTCAAATACCTTTCGCTCTAAACCGTTTTTCTGCTCGCGCGCGTTAGTAAAACGTGTGGGAAACCTTCACGTGCTGTCCATTAACGCTTCCTGTCTCGAGTTTGGGCCCAATGACTCCTTAGTCGTTCTCAAACCTAGACATGGTTATGTCCCAAAAAAGATTGGTACCCCGTTCAGGGCACATGTTATTTCCCTATCAGCTCTGCCTGCATCCGATAGCGAATCTGACTCTAATCTCCTGTGTCCGGTCAGGGCCCTGAGATTCTACATTACTCGCACTGCTCCGGTTAGACGACCCGAGCAGCTTTTTGTTTCGTTCGGTGGGCACACCAAGGGGTTGGCCGCCTCGAAACAGACTCTATCCAAATGGATAGTTGATGCCATTGCAGCCGCATACGCATCAAAAGACCTGCCATGCCCTCTGGGCATCAGGGCTCATTCTACTAGAGGCATGGCCTCATCGTGGGCATGGTCCAGCGGAATTTCCATTCAGGACATTTGTGTGGCAGCGGGAAGGGCTTCCCCCTCCACCTTTGTCAGATTTTACAATCTGGAAGTTCCCGCCTTGCAGGCTAAATTACTAGCAGTCTAGTATGTTACAGCTCTTCTGGTTGAGCTGCACTATAGGGAGTTATTCACACAGATCGGTTTCGCTCTGTCCCTCTCTATAATGTGCTTATGTACTACACAATCTCCGGCCCGCTCTGCTGGCCTTTGTCACATGTACATATATATTTATTCCCACTCTTAAGGGTTCCCCGGGGTCTCCCCTGGGACTCATAGTGGATGCTTAGCACGCATGGCGTTGACCAGGTGTTCCCGTAGCGTAAGCTAGCTTACGCAATACGAGAGAACCTCTCGTAAGAGAACGAATCGGTTACCTAACGTAACCTCGGTCCTCTCTAGATGAGGGAACGAGTATTGCGTTCCTGGCCGTGCTTGTGCTACTAGCGTTCTCGCTTCATTCTATGAAAACCAGAGTTTACAGCCTGGGACGCTAATTTATACTCTCTGACCACGCCCGTTTCGGCGGGCTCTGACGCAATGAGAGCATGTCAGACTCTCATTGGCCGAGAGTTCATTCGCGTCTCCTCATAGGCTTAAGCAGTTCTCTGTGAGCGAACCAATGAGCGGCTAGCTAGCCCGCTCATGGTCTGCTGCAGCTGAACTGCGTTGACAATGGATACAAAATTATAGGATAATTTTTTGGCTTCAATTTCTCAGAAAAGATTAATCTTTCCCGTAGCGTAAGCTAGCTTACGCAATACTCGTTCCCTCATCTAGAGAGAACTGCTCGGTTACTATCGTAACCTCAGTTCCCTGAGAGAGGGAACGAGTATTGCGTAGCTATACGCAGTGGGGAAACTCCTTTTCCTCGATTTACTGAAGCCTATATGTAAAACGCATTTGCAGCTGCACAGCTAGCACACTGAGCGTCTGACACGCTCATAGGCTGTGCTGCAGCAACTGCACATCCAATGGCGCGGGCGAATCTGACACACGACCAATGAGCTAGCCCAACGTCAGAGCCCGTCGAGGGGGCGTGGCCCAGCCTATATAGACCCCCGAATTCGCCATTATAGCAGGTTTATATGACTGAAGCGACCACTTCACCAGTTACCATAGTGCGGCCGGCTACGCAATACTCGTTCCCTCTCTCAGGGAACTGAGGTTACGATAGTAACCGAGTAGTTCCCTTTCGAACGGTCACTTCGTATTGCGTAGCTATACGCAGTGGGGACGCCATGCAAAACGCCGCACCCTGAGTAACTGGTTGCACTGCAACTCAGGACCCCTGAGCTAACAGAACAAGCCAGAACCCAATAACATATGCATATACATGTATATATAACAGACCAGACACAGTCGGGTCTGAATAATATATATATAACGTCAGTAACAACTAACAGAATATACTAACCAAACCAGACACCGTCGGGATTATTAGTATAACTTTATTACCGGCCGAAGCGGGTTTATATAAATATGTATGTGATTATGCACAGTAATCTTTGTAGACAAGACCAGCCACTACCAGGCCTCCATCATACCAAAAGCACCTTCGCCTGCAGGGAAGGTACCTCCATATTATAAAACTTCATAAATGTGGAAGGCGAGGACCAGCCGGCCGCATCACAAATATCTTGAATGGGAAAACCAGATGACCAAGCCCACGACGAGGCCATACCTCTGGTTGAATGGGCCTTGACACCTATGGGGCAAACCTGACCCATTGCAGTGTAGGCCAAAGAGATGGCATCCACTATCCATCTAGACAGTCTTTGCTTAGTGACTGGATCACCCTTAGATCGGCCCCCAAAGCAGACAAACAGCTGTTCTGATTGTCTAAAAGACGCAGAACGCTCCAGATAGATTCTCAACGCCCTGACAGGGCAGAGAAGATTAACCTCCCCATCCTCGGCAGAAGGGGGAAGGGCTAATAGCGTAATAACTTGTGCTCTAAACGGCGTTGAGAGCACCTTGGGTACGTAACCATGCCTGGGTTTGAGAATGACTCTGGAGTCATCCGATCCAAACTCCAAACATGCAGGACTCACAGAGAGGGCCTGCAGGTCTCCCACTCGCTTGATAGATGCCAATGCCAACAGGAGAGCAGTCTTTAGCGAAAGTGGTTTTAGATCGGCTCAAAAGGTGGTCCCCTCAGGGCCCTAAGGACCGTGGAGAGGTCCCAAGGCGGCACCGAAGGGGGCCTGGAGGGGTTAATCCTCCTAGCACCCTTCAGAAACTTTACCACCAGGTCATTCCTTCCTAGTGATTGGCCAGCCACCAGAGCATGATGCGCTGCGATGGCTGCCACATACACTTTGAGCGTGGACGGGGTGCGGCCCGCGTCCAGTAGCTCCTGCAGGAAGGAGAGCACCACCGAAACCTCACATGACTCTGGGTCAATACGATTTCTCGAGCACCAGCTGGAAAAACCCGACCACTTTAAAGCATAAAGGCGCCGAGTAGACGGGGCCCTTGCTTCAGAGATAGTGCTTAAGACCCTGTCAGGAAGGTCCCCGGATACCCGTTTAGGGGCCACACATGGAGGGCCCATAAATCGGGTCGGGGATGCCACATCGTTCCGTTGGCCTGTGTGAGGAGATCCTTCCTCAACGGAACAGGCCAGGGGGTCGTGTCTGACAACTGAACCAGTTCCGGAAACCAAGGTCAGGATTTCCAGAGAGGAGCCACCAGAAGGACTGGGCATCCGCTCTCCCTGACCCGCTCGATAACCTGTGGGATCATCGAGACGGGGGGAAACGCGTAAAGGGGGCGGCTGGGCCAGAGATGAGCCAGCGCATCCCTGTTTTTCGAGAAAAACACCCTGCAGTGGGTGTTGGCTCTCGAGGCGAAAAGGTCGACTTCGGCCTCGCCGAACCTCTCCCATATTAGTCTGACCGTCTGAGGGTTCAGGGACCACTCGCCTAGGGGAGTGTTGCCCCTTGAGAGCATATCCGCGCCCACATTCTGGACGCCCGGGACATGCGCTGCTCTCAGAGAGCTCAGATTGGCTTGTGCCCACATGAGGAGGTCCCTCGCCATAGCGTACAGGTTGCCTGACCTGATGCCACCCTGGCGATTTATGTAGGCCACCACAGACACGTTGTCTGTACGGACCAAGACGTGGTGACCCCTGAGGTTTGACAGAAAAGCTTTCAGGGCCAAACCAACTGCTTTCATTTCCAGACAGTTGATATGTAAGCTCTGCTCCGTGCTCGACCAGAGGCCGGAGGCAGGCTTGCCCTCGTGCAGCGCTAACCAACCCATGTTGGATGCATCTGTAAAAACCACTTTCCTCCTGGAAACTATCCCCATGGTCACCCCCTTGCGGTACCAGTCCTGAGCCCGCCAGGGAATCAGTGTTCTCAAACACCCCTGATTCACCATAATGCGCAGGCTGCCTGACTGCCATGCATGGGTTGGCACACGGCGTTTCAGCCAGTGCTGCAGCGGGCGCATGTGCAGTAATCCCATGTGGAGTACTGATGATGCAGCTGCCATTAGACCAAGCAGTCTCTGAAACCTCTTCAGAGGCGCGCGCTCGCGCGCCCTGAATGCGGCTACCAGTGTCTGCACAGAGAGCGCGCGCTCTTGAGTGAGCCGCGCTTTCATTGTCACCGAGTCTAAAACCGTGCCCAGAAAGACCACAGTCTGGCTGGGGTTCAGTTCGCTTTTGGCAACATTGATTGTGAGACCCAGGCACTTTAAATGGCTGAGAATCAAATCCCTGTGAACTATTAGTTCGTCTCTCGACTGCGCTAGCACCAGCCAGTCGTCGAGATAATTCAGCACACGCACTCCCTGGCTTTTCAGCGGGGAGAGCGCTGCATCCATACATTTCGTGAATGTACGGGGTGCCAGAGCCAGACCGAACGGCAGAACGGTGTATTGATATGCCCTCCCCTCGAAGGCGAATCTCAAAAATGGCCTGTGACGAGGGTCGATCTGAATATGAAAGTATCCATCTTTCAGATCCATTGAAACAAACCAGTCCCCCGGGCGAACCTGCGCGAGAATTTGTTTGAGTGTTAACATTTTAAAAAAGGCCGTCTCATGAGAGCCCTGTTCAAACGCCTCAGATCTAGTATGGGTCTGAGCCCGCCGTCTTTCTTTGGAATTAGAAAATAGCGGCTGTAAAACCCTGAATACATTAGCGCGGGAGGGAAGACTCTATCGCTCCTTTTGCTAATAATTCCTGAAATTCGGTGCGAAGCACGTGATTCACGCCGCTTCTCACCGATGTGGACCGCCTGGAATTTCGGGGGTCTGCGAGCAAATTGGAGCGAGTAGCCTCGCTTTATAGTGTTTATGACCCAACTCGACACACCAGGGATGGCTTGCCAGGCCATCACTCGTGTGGCTAGGGCGTGACACACTGAATGGGGGGGACCGCCTAACATAGGGGGACCTGATACTCTTATAATGTGATTTGTGCACATACTGAGTGTTTGACTGACTGTATAGGCTTTTGCCCGGGGGGAAGTCAGTGTTACAACAGGGCGGGGGCCACCTAGTGAAGGGGGACCGTGAACCCGTGTGTTGTGATTGTGAAACATGCTCTTTTTGTGCTTTATTTGGGTCGCCGTGAAAACGGCGTTTGTTTGCAGAGACGCGCTCACTGCTGCGGGCCTGTTTACAATAATAAAATCCCCAGCCGCCTGAACTGAACAGGGAGCTGTGGGAAGTTTTGCTGGTTTCTTCGAGGGTGGTCCGGCAAGCGCGAGACACGAGCCCTCTCTCTTTCCCCTCCGTGCTAGGACGACTTCGGAGGCGCCTGGTCGGCCACGGCGCTGGGTCGAGGGCCTTGACGCCTGGGGAACGGGTAGCGCTTCGCGGGCCTTGACTGGCGCTGGCTATCAGCCGCAGGGCGGGGCTGAGAGGCCTGTTTCGCCGGCTTGGCTGGATGAGGCGAAGGCGGCGGCTTGGGCTTGCTGGACGCGGAGCTCGAACGTTTCGGCAGGAAGTGTCGCATGGCCTGGGACGCTTTCTGTCCCTCCGTGTACCTCTCCGAGAATCCCTTCACCGCCGGGCCGAAGAGACCGGAGCTGGACACCGGGGCGTCGAGAAACCTCATTTTGTCGGCCTCCTTGATTTCGGTGAGGTGAAGCCACAGATGGCGCTCGAGCACGACCAAACTAGCCATATTTCTGTCGATGGCCTGTGCTGTAGACTTAGTAGCACGCAGCGCTAAGTCCGTAGCACTCCTCAGGTCCCGAAAGGTCTCCGGATCCGGGCCAGCCTCGTCCATGGACCGGAGGAGTTTGGCCTGGTAGACCTGCAACACGGCCATCGTGTGCAGGGCCGATGCAGCCTGACCGGAGGCGGCGTACGCGCGTCCAGCGAGGGCTGAAGTGTTACAGCTGCAGTGTTCGGGCAAAGATGAGCTGCCACGGCCTCTTCGAGGGGCGGCAAAGACTCATAACCCTTTTCCGCTGCGCCATCCACGGAGGAGAGCGTCGCGGAAACTGCGGATCCCACACGTGCTGAGTATGGAGCGCGCCAGGCCTTGGTTAGCTCCTCGTGGACCTCGGGGAAAAATGGCGCCGGTTTGTGACGCGGGGCCTGCTGGCGCCCCTCCAGAAACCATCCATCCAGCCGACTACGAGGCGGCTCCTCGGGCGAGGCCCACTCGAGCTCGAGGTCCGCGACGGCCTTCGTCAGGATCCGAAGCATTTCGGCGTCGGAGTTCGTCCTGGTCGCTAATCCACAGGGCACCGATTGAGAAGCAGTGACGGGGTCGAGAGAGCCCGGCCACTCGTCCTCAGAAGCGGCGATGGAAAGGCTGTCGTCGCGCTCGAGAGATCCGCCGAAGGAGACGAGGCCCGCCACGTGTGTGTGTGGGGGGGGCTGGTCTCCTGCGAACAGGACCGGTGATGGCGTTTGAGTCTGAGAAAGTGAAGCACGCGGGGACGCGGCCGGCGTGCGTTCACAAATCTCCATACCCTCCGGTTGCCGTTGGCTGCGACGCTTCTTCTTCCTCGGAATGGAAAGCGTGGTTGAAGCGGCCTCGCCGTCCCGGGAGAGAGCTAGCCGATTGCGCAGCACGGAGATAGGCATGCAGTCGCAGGCCTCACATCCACCGGCAGAGAGAGCATTCTCTGCGTGGTCGACACCCAGGCAGGAAATGCAGCTCGTGTGCTGGTCTGCCTCGTGCAGACGGCCTCCGCACGTGGCGCAGGATGAACGAGGCATACTGAAAAGAATACAAAATAATAATACAAAGGATATAGGATGTCGCCGGATAGCCACAGGTGAGACGGCGTCAGGAGACAATCGACGTGCAGGCGAAGTCTGCTGAAGAGAAGCTCGCTTAGGCTGAAAGGCTTGTTCGACGGCAAATACACAGTAAAAAGCTCAGGGACATGTGTACTGTCGCTGAAGGAGTAAAATCTGCTATAATGGCGAATTCGGGGGTCTATATAGGCTGGGCCACGCCCCCTCGACGGGCTCTGACGTTGGGCTAGCTCATTGGTCGTGTGTCAGATTCGCCCGCGCCATTGGATGTGCAGTTGCTGCAGCACAGCCTATGAGCGTGTCAGACGCTCAGTGTGCTAGCTGTGCAGCTGCAAATGCGTTTTACATATAGGCTTCAGTAAATCGAGGAAAAGGAGTTTCCCCACTGCGTATAGCTACGCAATACGAAGTGACCGTTCGAAAGGGAACCGAGGTTACGTTAGGTAACCGATTCGTTTTACTGTATTCTTTACTGAGAAAAAAAAACTTGTTCATTGTGGCCTGTGGAATGTTGGTCGACTCCTCTTCAATGGCTGTGAGAAGTTGCTGGATATTGGCAGGACCTGGAACACGCTGTCGTATATGCCAATCCAGAGCATCCCAAACATGCTCAATTGATGACATGTCCGGTGAGTATGCTGGCCATGCAAGAACTGGGATGTTTTCAGCTTCCAGGAATTGTGTACAGATCCTTGCAACATAGGGCCGTGCATTATCATGCTGCAACATGAGGTGATGGTCTTGGATGAATGGCACAACAATGGGCCTCAGGATCTCGTCACGGTATCTCTGTGCATTCAAAATGCCTTCAATAAAATGAACCTGTGTTCGTTGTCCATAACATACGCCTGCCCATACCAAAACCCCACCGCCACCATGGGCCACACGATCCACAACGTACACATCAGCAAACTGCTCACCCACACGATGCCATTAAAAGTAAAAAAAAAAAAAAAAAGAAGAAATACACGCTGTTTGCCATCTGCCTGTCACGGCTGTGGTGCTGACTGAAGGAGACAGAGTCAAATGGCTCCAATTCAAAACATTTACTACAGAACACCTCTCCAAAGTGTCAGACGCCATCGAATGTGAGCATTTGCCCACTCAAGTCGGTTACAACGACGAACTGCAGTCAGGTCGAGACCCCGATGAGGATGACGAGCATGCAGATGAGCTCCCCTGAGACGGTTTCTGACAGTTTGTGCAGAAATTCTTTGGTTATGCAAACCGATTGTTGCAGCAGCTGTCCGGGTGGCTGGTCTCAAACGATCTTGGAGGTGAAGATGCTGGATGTGGAGGTCCTGGGCTGGTGTGGTTACACGTGGTCTGCGGTTGTGAGGCCGGTTGGATGTACTGCCAAATTCTCTGAAACGCCTTTGGAGATGGCTTATGGTAGAGAAATTAACATCCAATTCACGGGCAACAGCTCTGGTGGACATTCCTGCAGTCAGCATGAATGAATGTGTTTGGGATGCTCTGGATCGGCGTACGACAGCGTGTTCCAGGTCCTACCAATATCCAGCAACTTCGCACAGCCATTGAAGAGGAGTGGACCAACATTCCACAGGCCACAATCAACAACCTTTTTTTTTTTTTTTTTTTTTTTTTGGGGGGGGGGGGGGGAGGGGGGGGGGGGGGGGGTCGACATCACCCCCTACATACAGTAAAACTGCACATTTTAGATTGGTCTTTTATTGTGACTAGCCTAATGCCGAGTTCAGACTGCACGATTTTAGCCCCGATTTTGGCTCGCCGACAGGTTTTGAGAAATCGCCGACAAATGCCCGAAATCACCAAGAGGTCCTCGCTGCAGCCTGGAGCACGATGACGTAGCTGGATGGTCCAATACGTAGTAGATGGAGGTGTGTTTAGGTGACGTCATAGACGCATGCGCACTAGTCAAGTCAAGTCAACTTCATTAATAGCGCTTTTAACAATGTAGATTGTTTCAAAGCAGAGGTAAACATATAATTTAAGGTAAATGACATTGTTTTGGCTTTATAGCGGTTCTTAAATAATGTTTAAGAACCTGTGATAAACGCTGATGGCGTTCATATGCGCATTAAGAATTGATTCTATAGTTATAGGTGTAGAGAGTAGCCTAGAGAGTTGGTCGCACGATCGCACGTGCTTTGATCTTCCAAGAAGAATAAAGTTAAATATAAATGGTCACTTGAGTATGGAAGCTCTTTTCCGCCACAGAATAAAACATTTAAAAATATATAATTGCGACTTTTTCCTCACAGTTGCGAGTTTAATTAACGCAGTTCTGACTTTATATCTCACAATTCTGAGAAATAAAGTCAGTATGCAAAATGTAAAGTCTCAATTGCATGTTATAAAGTCAGAATAGGCTTTATGCACAGCTTCACTACTTCCTGAACTTCAGCCAGCCCTTTGTTTCCTGTCTGTCATTAATGGACAAGCTGATTAGTCCTACATAATTGGGAGTTTACGTCTCCCAATTCTGACATTTTTTATCATAATTGTGACATATTAACTCGCAATTGCGAATTATAAAGTCAAATTCTAAGGGAAAAAATGACTTATTTTTTTTAACCTCAGAATAGTTTAATATCTCACAATTCTGACTTTAGGCAATAACATGCAATTGCGACTTATCATGCAATTCTGACTTTATATCTCCCAATTGGTATTATAAACTCGAAATTCTGACTTTTTTCTCGCAATTCTGAATTTATAACACATAATTAAGATTGTATATCTCCCAATTCTGACATATTTTCTTAGAATTGTGAGATATAAACTCGCAATTGCGAGTTATAAAGGCAAATTTTACCTCAGAATAGTTCTCACACAATTCTGACTTTATAACACACAATTGCGACTTCTGACTTTAGCCTATATCTCCAATTTGCGTATTATAAAGCTAGAATTTCAAGTAGCCTCGCAATTGCGAGTTTATATCTCATAATTCTGACTTAACACGCAATTGCGACTTCAATTCTGAGATAAAAAGTCAGAGTAGATAAAAAGTTACCTTTTTTATTTCTCACTCTGTGGCGAAAACAAGCTTATAGCCTACCATATGTATTGCAGACACTGAACAGCAAATTAAGAGGAACCGTAGGCTACAGATCACTGTGGAAAAATGAGTAGGCTATAGCCATTAAAGAAGGAACTCTTACCGGGCAAAATATCAAGCACTTTTTTTTTCTTTTTTTTTTTGCATCTGACAAGATTTATTATCTTGATGCTGTTATTATTTTTGCATTTTCCCTTGAATGTGTACTGGTATTTTACAATGTGTACAGACTTTATTGTATTGTACCTTTAAAATTACAAAGACAATTAGGCTACTTAATTCATTTTTGCTTCCACTCCACAGCAAATGTGACCTGAATAAAATAAAATGGCTTTAAAAAAAAAAAAAAAAACTTGCGGTGCTGAGGACATGCTATTAATCTATCAAATTTAGGTTTAAAATCATGTGATTTAAAATGTTGTAAAATTAACTATTTTGCATAGCCTATGTGTGAAACTCGGATAAGCATCCCATTTATGTAAATAATTACTTATTTATCAATAATTACTATTTAGCAGGGGGAGAGTGGGGTAAAGTGAGACATTTTTTACATTTGCTCTCCTCTAAGCGAGCTAAAATAATATATCAGTAAAATTTACACATTTCCCATTAATTCAGGATGTTTCCTAGCAATGGAAATTATCAGAATGTATTCAGGACGAAGGGCAGTGAAAATATGATTGTTTTTTAAAAAGTGGTCTTGTGTCTCACTTTACCCCAGCTTAGGGGTAAACTGAGACAGACCAGAGAAATCAAGGGGGTAAAGTGAACCAGCTGGGGGTAAACTGATCCACTTACTTTTTATCAGAGCCCTGGCTCCCTGGAAAGCAAACGACTGGTATCAGTCAGGAGTGAGTATGGGTGTGGTTACGAGGAGAAAAGTGATCTCGACAAATGCCTCCAACCTAGGTTGGGGGACCCTTTACAAGGGCAGGCACGTCTCTGGCCTATGGTCAAGCCTGGAGAAGCACCTACATATAAACTTTCTAGAGATGAGAGCAGTCGCTCTATCGCTGAAAGCGTTTCTCCCGTACTTAAAAGGCCACCACGTCCTGGTCCGGACGGACAACATGGCAGTGGTGTCCTATATAAATTGCCAGGGCTGTCTCAGGTCAAACAACCTGCACACCATGGCCAAAAACTTAATCTTATGGGCTCAGCACAACCTGCGCTCCCTAAGGGCGGCGCATGTGCCAGGCATCCTGAACCAGGGTGCGGATATGTTATCCAGAGACAATGTTCCCCCAGGGGAATGGTCTCTACACCCACAGACGGTTCAACTAATATGGAGCATCTTCGGCGAGGCAGAGGTCGACCTCTTCGCCTCAGAAGACAACGCTCATTGCCGAATATTTTTCTCAATCGCGCTTGCCCACGATTGGCCGAGCCGCCCGCTGTATGCATTTTCTTCCGGTCACGATGTTACCACAGGTCATCGAACGGATCAGGGAGAGCAAGTGCGCAATTCTTCTAATAGCACCTCTCTGGAAGACCCAGTCATGGTTCTCTGTGCTGGTACAGCTGCTGGAAACAGCCCCATGGCCGGTTCGGCTGAGGAGAGACCTCCTCACGCGGCCAAACCGATTAATCTGCCGTCCCCGTCCTGACTTGTGGGCCTTTTATGTATGGCCCCTCAACGGATACCCGGGTGTCTCCCGGAAAGGGTGCTGAAAACGATCACTGAGGCAAGAGCGCCGTCAACTAGACGCCTCTACGCTCAGAAATGGGTGGTATTTTCTGGCTGGTGCCCTGCACGGAACCTGGACCCCTATTTGTCCGAAGTATTGAGTATACTAGCCTTCTTAGAAGGGCGTTTGGACGCGGGTCGTACCCCCTCCACGTTCAAAATGTATGTGGCTTTGATCAGGGGATCCCCAGCAAACATTGGTCCGACGGCAACGTCGTGTCCCTGGCCAAAAATAGTTGCGGACAGGACGTCATAAATCGGTAAAAAATGTAACACAGAACATTTCCTAAAAATGCATTCAGATACATTTGTACATGTCTACAGTTGCATGTATAATTGTTATTTTAACTTTTAGCTATGTGTAGTTATGTTTAGTGTATCGGGTGAGAGGACGTCACCTGGCGACGTCTTTTACACGTGCATTCATAGTCCATCATGACCCTCTATGAAATCCTTGTTAAATATGCAAAAGCTGCGCTTAATCCTCGCATGGTTAATACTGCAATAATTAATGTAGTTGCCCATTAAGTTTTTAAGAGGTTGTGAAGAAGACGTCCACTGGCGTCCTTTACACGTCTAGTCAGGCTGTGAATACTATACGTCCACTGGCGTCTTTTGCACGTCTAGTCTAGCAAGACAGAAAAAAATTATCAGGATTTATAATTCTTTATAAAATACACGATTTATATACAAATTAAGATATATTTACTTTATCTTGTTTTTATAAATTATAATCACAAAATGCACAGTATAGTCAAGTGATTGCAAAGCCACTGCATTTTAGTCATTATTTTAACCTGTTGTACCTGATGTATTCGTTGTTATTTTTTTATGGAATGTATATACATGTAAAACAGAAATATACCCGGTCACCATTTATGTCTGAGTTGGATGTAATTACCCAAACCCTCTGCCCAAACCATAAACTGTGCTGCCAAGATGTAGTAACAAAAGATCTCGCGATATTACAAAATCCTGCGATGGGATTATCTCGCGAGATGTTAACGCGTTCTCCCCATAGATTCTGGAACTTTGAACAAACACGAGGAGAGGAGGAAGTTGTGTCGATATATTATTAAAAATCTACTGTTGGGTAAGTACATTTTGTATTAGATTAACGTGCTTGAGTTTTACTTGTGTGACATGAATGAACCGAAAGAAATTATGCCCACATTGTCAACTGAAATTTACTGAGTTTGGCTAAAATTAGCCAGTAGGCTAAAAGTAACTTTGAACGTATACAACAACGGTATACCAAGTATATTGTTTAATGATACAGTCATTACTGTAACTTATTAATGTAGCCTTTTGAGAGTTTCTTTCAGAAAGTAAATTATCTGAAATGGAATGAAATGTTTAGCTGGATTTTAACATGTATGTTTTCAGTAACTGCTTTAAAAATAAAAGCAGAACATATTTTATACAATAAAATAAAATGTAATGCATGTTGATTACCTTTTTCTAATGTGTCATTCATGATTCATTCATCTTGTTCCATGTTTTTTTTAAATTTAGCTGTAGACCATAAAAATATTTTGAAAATAAGTGCATATCATTTACCTCAAATTTTAATTTAATAACAATTTTATTTATTTAAATATATATATATTCTCTTCCCTTAGATGCTGTGAAGAGGTGGAGCCCAAATGCTACAGACACTGAAATTGATGCAGCAATGGCAGAACATCTGAAACACGCTCCAGGAACAGCTGGTGGATACAAAAACTGAGCCAAACAATGTGTTTTTAAACGGATAGTTTCCCCAAAAATGAAAATTGTCATAATTTACTCAACCTCATGTTTCAAACCTGTATACCTTTCTTCTTTGAATTTTCATTTTTGGGTGAACTATCCCTTTATATAATAATTCAGTATTTTGTAATTGGTATTTTAGTTTGGCTAACAAAAGTTAAACATTGAAAAAATATTAAGAGACATTTTGGCTGTTCAAGATCAATAAAATGTGCTAAATCAGAACATGCTTCTTTTTTTCTTATGTCCACAAATAATGTGTTCTTGTTTGTGATGTACACTGATTAAAACGTTGTATTGACGGTCAGGTCTGACTGGACCAATTTTGGACCTTTTTAGAACCTTTGTCAAGATGTGTAAACTTCAAGACTTGATTGCCTTTCACGAAGTTACACAATATGTGTGTGATTATTTTAAATGCAGGCTTATATACACTTAAATTATGCAGCAACACATTTAAACACACAAATGACGACGCATTTAGACGTCCAGGGACGCGCTGAAGAGACGTGGAATTCACGGCCAGAAGAGACGTGGAATTCACGGCCAGATGACGTCAAAGACGTCGGTTCAACTTTCATTTTGGAACTATTTTTCAACCATGACGGGACGTGTCGGACGGACGTCTTTTCAACGGTCATTACACGTCCAAATGTTTGCTGGGTCGCTTCAGTCGACTACCTTTGGCTGAACTGGCCAATGTAAAGGCTTAGGCCACACCCATTCTGGAGGGCTCTGACACGCCAGGGCGCGAAGCAGCCTTATTGGTTCTTGCGTCTGAGCCGCCTCGCCATAGGTTCGTGCAGTTGCCGCAGCACATCCAATGACCGCACTAGCCGTTCATCTGTGTCTGCTGTGCAGCTGCACTGCGTTTTAAAAATTTTGCCTTCAATATTCCACATTTTTAAAACAGGGCTCCTCCTCCTCAATATCTTGTTAATATCTTGTCAGGCTTGTCAATATTTCTATCCCTTGCAGCAGCTCTTATAGACTTCTTTCCTTCCTTGACCTCAGCGGCTGCACTCTTCATCTCCTCGAGGGGTGTTTTGCCCCAGGTTGTCTTCCTGGTGTATTACCTTGGCATGATGGCTTTTCTACAATGTTTATGACATTAAAAAATAAAACATATGTAATGTAATATTACATTAAAATATGTTTAAGACTAAACTTAACTTGTGCCTCATGTCTCACTTTACCCCACAGCATTTGTCTCACTTTACCCCAATGCCACATTTTAGAAAAAAACGATCTCTCTTAGTAATTCAGGATACTTTTCAGCTAGCATCATCACATGGTTTTATATGTTAATAGTTCATCAACATGTATGATATAAGTTTTTCTACCTGAATCAATTTGCTTTGGCACAACAGTTGATTAAGTTGACAGCAAGAAAATTTACTTTTACATGCAAAAAAAATATTTTTGTGAAAAAAACATGCTTATCACAGCATCATGAGGTCCTCTCCTTCATGGCCAAGGGGAAATGGGATGGGCTTGAAAACATAATGGTCACATGACCACAAATGTGTTCAGTTGACTAGATACAGGGGGTGTCTCACATTACCCGATGTCTCACATTACCCCGCTCTCCCCTACTATACTACACAGGTTAGAACATCATATCAGTACAATATTGAGCATACATGTCACTTAAAACCAGCGCATGCGAATTATAATCCAGAGATCGACACTGCGCATGCGTATATGACGTCAGCAAAACACACCTCCATCCAATACGTATTGGACCATCCAGCTACGTCATCGTGCTACAGGCTGCAGCGAGGGGTGTCTCGAAATCACAGGCAAATCGGTGCTCGTTCACGCGAGTGACAATCACGCAGTGTGAATGAGCAAAGACGCGATCTGAGAGAATCGCCGACGAGTCGCCGACCCCCGTGAGATATTTGGCATGCTAAATATCTGGACCTGTCGGCGATTCACAATCCTGCTGTGTGAATGTGTTCTGACTGAAAACTACATCGGCGATGACCGACAGCCAATGAGAGAGCAAGATACAGGGAGGAGGAGGAGCTATAGACCAGAATATCAGTATTTTAATAGATAGGCTTATATTTACAATTATATCAAACATAAACAAAGCACAAACATTTGCATGACCAGCAGCAACAGCAGGACATTTGCAAAATTATTTATTTACCCCAAACTCTCTTTGCAAAACACAGTCCTTGCTCCCCTTGTCTTCCCAACCATTTCCTGCATAAACTGTTTATATTTTTTTTTTTTCATTTTCGCTACAAATCAGTGCACAGACAATTTGTAGGCTATCATTTTTAATAACAAATTCAGTGTCGCGCGAGAACTCCGGTCTCACGCACGCATGATCTTCCGTTATTTCCGTATCACTTCTCGCGTTTGTTTGGTTGTGAAACGTAGTTTGCGGACCAGGCAGAAGTTGTCGGCGATTCTTTCTTTTGTAAAGTCATGCAGTGTGAAACCTCCTGTCGCCGATCCATCGTGCAGTGTGAACACAGCAGCAACTGAATGTTACCCCAGATAGTCATGCAGTGTGAAAACAACTGTGACCCGATTATTTTGAAAATCGTGCAGTCTGACCTCGGCATAAGGAACACCTGTGCAATAATTATGCTGTCTAATCAGCATCTTGATATGCCACACCTGTGAGGTGAATGGATTATCTCGGCAAAGGATAAGTGCTCACTAACAGATTTAGACAGATTTGTGAACAATATTTGAGAGAAATAGGTATTTTGTGTACATAGAAAAAGTCTTAGATCTTTGAGTTCAGCTGAAGAAAAACGAGGGCAAAAACAAAAGTGTTGCGTTTATAATTTTGTTCAGTGTAAATAACTGCTATAAAGATGTTTGTTTTACAAGTTTATCATTTATATATAGAAAAATCCTGATCCTTCAGCAAACAGTGTATATGAATTCTCAAAACTTGAATGGATTCCTTTAAAGTGAATGTTTACCTGTCAAAGGTAAATGTTGGAATGAAGTCAGACCAGCTACACAGATACAACAAAGCTGATAGGAGCAGCCAACTTACCATTACATAATGTAAAAACGATCGAATAAAACATACTGTCACAAAACCCAAGAGGTATGACGTGCTCTTAGAACACCATCACATATGAGTTTATCTTAAATGCAAATTAGCAGCCAATTACATACTTCATGAAACTTCCTATGCTCTATAACACTGTAGGGCTGCTTCTGACAAATGTACCTCATTAAGAGCATGTAAACAAAAATAATAATAGATTTAAAAAAAAATGATAATCTAAATATGTTGTGTTTACAAAGTAATTGAAATCACATGATGTCAGTCAATTGCATGTCGTCATTTAGACATTTAGACAGGAAGGATATATACGTAAGGTAGAACCCAATCTTACAAAAACTTTACAAACAGACACAGATGAGTATATGGAAATATAATCTAAAAGACAAATTCACAGACATAGATACTCCTTAAAAAAACTAACCTTTTGTCTGTCTGTGTCTTTTCCCGAATGTTTTTGGTTTTTTGCCTCGGTTCTCTTCCGCTCCGTAAGTGGCATATAATAGACCTTCAGTTATGGAGTGGAGACCTCCTGGAAACAGGTGTGTCCGCATACAAACAGGCAACACATTTAAGTTATTCAACACACACACCTGGCTGCCGATCCGACCAGTCAGACAAGTGCAGATTTTTAGTTTTAGAGATTTTAAGACTCTGATTTTCATCTACGTTTTAAACATTTTTAACATTATTAGGACTGACAAATGCTGTCCCGTGAGAATGGGGGGACAGCACTCAGAATAGGCAAACTGTGTGAATTCATTGTGTGATTTTACTAAAGCTAAAAATGTACAAATGTACAGATTTATCATCTTTCGTTGGAAAATTAAACAACATTTTATCCAAGTTTGATAATTGCCTTAATCTTATAAACAACTGAGAATATAGTGATCAAACTACATTCAATAAAAATCATTCAATAACTAATCCCACTCCATTGGAGCTCCAGAGAGGAGGAGCTGGACTAATCCCACTCCATTGGAGCTCCAGAGAGGAGGAGCTGGACTAATCCCACTCCATTGGAGCTCCAGAGAGGAGGAGCTGGACCAATCCCACCCCATTGGAGCTCCAGAGAGGATGAGCTGGACTAATCCCACTCCATTGGAGCTCCAGAGAGGAGGAGCTGGACTAATCCCACTCCATTGGAGCACCAGTGAGGAGGAGCTGGACTAATCCCAATCCATTGGAGCTCCAGAGAGGAGGAGCTGGAATAATCCCACCCCATTGGAGCTCCAGAGAGGAGGAGCTGGACTAATCCCACTCCATTGGAGCTCCGGAGAGGAGGAGCTGGACTAATCCCACTCCATTGGAGCTCCAGAGAGGAGGAGCTGGACTAATCCCACCCCATTGGAGCTCCAGAGAGGAGGAGCTGGACTAATCCCACTCCATTGGAGCTCCGGA
Organism: Rhinichthys klamathensis goyatoka; assembly: GCF_029890125.1. Lineage (NCBI taxonomy): Eukaryota > Metazoa > Chordata > Actinopteri > Cypriniformes > Leuciscidae > Rhinichthys > Rhinichthys klamathensis. The sequence goes on from NW_026606612.1 coordinate 1,286,183, forward strand.
GAGGAGGAGCTGGAATAATCCCACCCCATTGGAGCTCCAGAGAGGAGGAGCTGGACTAATCCCACTCCATTGGAGCACCAGTGAGGAGGAGCTGGACTAATCCCACCCCATTGGAGCTCCAGAGAGGAGGAGCTGGACTAATCCCACTCCATTAGAGCTCCAGAGAGGAGGAGCTAGACTAATCCCACTCCATTGGAGCACCAGTGAGGAGGAGCTGGACTAATCCCAATCCATTGGAGCTCCATAGAGGAGGAGCTGGAGTAATCCCACTCCATTGGAGCTCTGGAGAGGAGGAGCTGGACTAATCCCAGCCCATTGGAGCTCTGGAGCTGGTCGTCATTTGACTCTGCAGTGAGTACAAATGGATGACTACATGGACTCATCTCAAGATCCCTCTTTTAACAGTTCATCTATTGCCAAAATTATGAATAAAAGATCAGTCAAGAATAGAAAATTATTGAAAATATTCAAATCAGCATCATCAGAATCAGAATGAGTAGTGTGCAAAAAAAATGTCTGTCAAAACCAACACGTTGAACGATGTTCACTAACATGGAAAGGTTTTTGAATTGGATTGACGTATATTCTCTTTAGCATGTGTAGCGGGTATTGAGAAGTGAATATTATTGTTAGAATTGGTTATTTCAGTGGTTCATGTAGCTTGTTATGGTGCAGTACCGAAAGACTCCAGCAGGGGGTGGGCGAGCATGGAGACTTATTATCAGGCACATGGTTCCCTTACCCCACTCATAATACAGAGATTGAGGGAAACGCAACAATTGTCTGTCTGTATTTTAATATTTCTATGTTCCCCTTTTCAGGGAGACTACACATGCAGTGTGAAGTATTTCACTAATCATTCTGATTCAATTTTAGTGAGTGAAGAACAAACTTATACTCGCGTGCGTTATGTATTATGCATGTTATCGTCTCTGACAGACAGCATGTTGAAGCCGCTCCGGCCACCATTTTCTCCCTGTTCTTGGAAAGCGATGACACATTCAAAACATCCGATGGTGTGGGTTTTCCTGGGAATGCGTTTACTCATGGACCTATGCTTCTTGTAAATACTACCATGTATTTTGCACGTTATTTTTGACAGACATCGATGTTGTGATATTCAAATGACGTGGATTTGAAAACAGATGGATTGTGAGGTAATAATTATTTATTTCTTAGCCGCCACGTACAGTAAAGTGATTGATGCCCATGAGTGTGTTATGTCGATGTTTTTAGTTCTAATATTCCAACCGACCGCCAGCCTAACTTTTTGACGGACTTGATAACATGCATAAAGGGTGAACTCTGTTTGATTTTTGGGTAATCATAAAATGTGCTATACACGTTCAACATGCTTTTTGTGTAGTTCATTATACTTATTTTACAGAATGAGGTTTTCGTGGCATACATTTCATTTTACTCAGAGACTGACATGTTTGGCTTGTCAAAAAGTTTTCTCGCAGGCCTATAACAAAAATCCTTTATTTAAACCCATGAAATTGGAGATCCTGTTGTAAATACTGAAAAATCACTTTTTAAAATTGTTCCATTACCCCTTTGGAATTGTTATCAAATCATTAAATTTTTGTAATTCATGTGCCCATAACTCCCTTTATCACTTGAGGCGACATCTCTTTTCTTCTCTTATGATTGTGTTTACTGGTGCAAGGGAGGGACTACTGTAACTCTCATGACATCACAGCAATAGCTAACTAAAACCATCCAATCAATGCACGGTTTACAAAATCAATTCCCGCCCTACATTCTTCCGCATTAAGCATTTCACCCGGATTTTTTTGTTATATTGATAACTTGGATATCTATTTTATACATATATATGTTTTACAAAGACTTTAAAAAAATAAATAATTATGTGTGTAAAATCACATTTCTGTGACCAGCCCAGAGGAGGAGCATTACAGCCCCTGATGGCTTGAATAATGAGAAAGTTTGATTTTCATCATTAATAAACAGGGACTTTGTACTTTGAATACACCATGTCAATTCAATTAGAAATGTTTTTCAATCACCTGTCTACTTCTGAGACATAATTGTCACAATGTCTGGTTTGGGGTTCCCTTGGTGTCCACTAGAGGTCTCTCTCCCTTATCGTCACCAACTCATCATGAACGGCAATTCCCATAATCCTTTGTCTGTACTCATCTTCTGATCATTGCACACAGCTGTTCCCACTCACATCGTTTGCACCTGGCTATTTATGCCATGTCTGTTTCTGTGTTTATTGTCTTGTTGCACTGCTCTGTCCCACTCTTGATTGTTTCTTGTTTTTGGACTGTCGTTTATGGATTTTGACCTTTTGCCTGGCTGGATTATGAGTACGGATTACCCTAATAAACTGCGCTTGGATCTTACCTTTTCTTGTGAGCATTACGTGACAGAAGGAATCCACCATGCATAGATCCAGCAGTACGGGGATTCGTATCCTTCCCCCTACCACCAAGGAGAAGAAGAGAGGAGGATCTGGGTCTCCTATGACATTATTTGAAATTTTTGCTATGTGCGCTCGAAGGACTGAGGAGAACCCTAACCCAGATGTCAAGTGGGAGGAGGAAGGTCCAATACTGCTACTAGCAGCTTCCCGGAACCCCCTTCCGCCAGCACAACGAATACCTGGTCAGCTAGCACTCCTTACTACAAACAATCCTTTGAGGGAACCCACCTAGCCATATTCCCTGGGACCCGTGGAGGCCGTAGGAGAGGACATGCCCGACACGGACCCTGACGCCATTCCCCACTTCAACCTCTGTTGAGCCCTGAACCAGTGCTGGCTAGTGGCTCAGACCCTGTGATGTCCAGTGGTTCCGAGTCTGGTTCGGGGGTCTCAAGCCCGGTGGTCCCGGAGGACCCGACTTCAGTAATCCCAAGCCCGGTGGTCCAGGAGGACCCGACTTCGGTGGTCCCAAGCCCGGTGGTCCAGGAGGACCCGACTTTGGTGGTCCCAAGCCCGGTGGTCCAGGAGGACCCGACTTTGGTGGTCCCAAGCCCGGTGGTCCAGGAGGACCCGACTTTGGTGGTCCCAAGCCCGGTGGTCCAGGAGGACCCGACTTCGGTGGTCCCAAGCCCGGTGGTCAAGGGGGATCTGACTTCGATGGTCTCAGATGTCCCAGAGCTGTCCACTCTCTCTGTCATGGCTCCAGTGGTGGCCATGAGGCTGCTGTACCTCCGCACGGTCGGAGACAGAGGAGGAGGAAGGCTGTCCGTTCACCTGGTCCAGTGGTTCCCGAGCCCTCATGTCCTGTGGTGCCAGAACTCCCTGCTATGTCCATGAAGACCATTCCTGAGCCTACTATTTCTACCATCAGTCCTGCCATGGCCAAGAGGCCTGTCTTCACCTTCTACGCATTGGCCGTTCTGCAGGCATGGAGGGAGTTCTGCCGGTCCAGAGACTGTTCACGTCATGTCTGCCGAGTCAGAGACTGTCCACCTGGAAGCTGTCCCTGAGACCACTGCGAAGGGCGAGACTGAGTCGGTTACTGAGCACGCCGCGGAGGTTGCTCTCGAGCCTGTCCCTGAGCACGCCAGTGCAGGAGGGCGAGCCGGTGTCGGTGCCGGTGCCGGTGCCTGAGCCAGTGTCGGTGCCTGTGCCTGAGCCGGTGTCGGTGCCTGTGCCTGAGCCGGTGTCGGTTCAGGCACCGGTTCCTGTCGGTTGAGCCGGTGTCGGTTCCTGTGCCTGAGCCGGTGTCGGTTCCTGTGCCTGAGCCGGTGTCGGTTCCTGTGCCTGAGCCGGTGCCGGTTCCTGTGCCTGAGCCGGTGTCGGTTCCTGTGCCTGAGCCGGTGTCGGTTCCTGTGCCTGAGCCGGTGTCGGTTCCTGTGCCTGAGCCGGTGCCGGTTCCTGTGCCTGAGTTTATGTCACAGTGTCTGGTTTGGGGTTCCCTGGGTGTCCACTAGAGGTCTCTCTCCCTTATAGTCACCAACTCATCATGAACCGCAATTCCCATAATCCTTTGTCTGTACTCATCATCTGATCTTTGCACACAGCTGTTCCCACTCACATCGTTTGCACCTGGCTATTTATACCCTGTCTGTTTCTGTGTTCATTGTGGATTCCTTGTTTGTTGTCTTGTTGCACTTGTCGTTTATGGATTTTGACCTTTTGCCTGGCTGGATTGTGAGTACGGATTACCCTAATAAACTGCGCTTGGATCTTACCTTTTCTTGTGTGCATTACGTGACAATAATAATGTGGATAGGTGAGCCTGTCATTGTTCTGTTATTTAAAATTAGCTTTTGATCTCTTTGGTGGTGCTGTGAAGGAATAATTGAGAGCTTCCATGGCTTTGTCACCACCTTACTTTTACACTTTCAAGCTGGACACAGATCAGCACTGAAGTGAAGCTGAGAAGAACATTAGGAACATAAAGCAAAATATATCATAGTAAAATTGCATACTGAAAAAAGAAGGAAGCAGAATTAAAACATTATTCTTGATGCAAAAATAATAAATACTATTTTTAAATGTGATTAACCACATAAACTACACTTTATTTTTTTATAACCTGTGATTCTTTTCTTCAGGATTCTTTGATGAAAAAAAAAAAAAAAAAAAAAAAAAACAGCATTTATTTAAAATATCTTTTGTATCAATAGCCTGTTCGTTTGGGGGTCAAATAAAAAAAAAATAGGTCTACTTTTATTCATCAAGGATGTGTTACATTGATAAAAAAAAGTGATAGTAAAGATTTATATTTTTAGAAAAGATTTATATTTTGAATGAATGCTGTTCTTTTTACATTTTTATTAATCAATGAATCCTGGGAAACATACCACAGATTCCAAAAAAAAAAAACACTTCATGCAAATGGCAGTATGGCATCAATCAGTTTCCAACACTGATAATAACCATAATCTTTTTTTTTTTTTACAGTCTATGAAATCAGCATATTAGACGGATTTTTGAAGGATCATGTGAGACTGAAGATGCTGAAAATCCAGCTTTGCGTTACAGAAATAATTTATATTTAAATATAGGCTAATTTAGTTTATATTTTAATGTCACTGTTTGTTGCTTTGCTAAAATTGTGTGCAAGTATGCATGCCAAAGAAAGAAAGAAAGAAAGAGAAAGAAAGAAAGAAAGAAAGAAAGAAAGAAAGAAAGAAAGAAAGAAAGAAAGAAAGAAAGAAAGAAAGAAAGAAAGAAAGAAAGAATCATCATGTCTACCTTGTACCTCAGATGCGTCTCTGATGTGTTAGGCTACTAACACATGTTAGTAGCTGTCTGTGAAGAAGGTGTCGTACCATTTGGTTTCACACCTGATAAAGCAAACGCCGCTTGCACTGACCTTAAATGTTCTGCGACCCTCCGTATTGAGAACATGCGTTCTGCTCACTTAATTCTTCTTTTTACCTTACAGATGCAGGTTTTCGGAATTTTCTTTCAGACACGTTTGGCTAAAAAGTTTGTCTCACATCGCACAAGTGCATCTCGTGAAACTTCATTTGGCGATCCAAACGGGGGCAGCAGGATTGAGCATTTGAGGAGGGTGGTGAGTTTGGGAAATGCAACTCAAGAAAATACGAACCAACCTTCGATAAGCTTGCAGGACACTGAGCTGAGGACAGTACTAAGATCTCCAAACCAGCTGTGAACTTAGCTCACAGCTCATCCTTTACAAACGCGAAAGGATTCTGGAACCAGTTCATGTTTCGTGGAAAATCAGACTTCAGATACGTCCTGCCAATTAGGAACATCGAGGTCCGTCAAGAAAAGTGTCATGCGCTCACTTTCTCTCAGGTACGGGTTAGTTTACGGATTTTTATAATGCATAAATAATGTGTGATTTTGTAAATGTTTTAAGCAATTTGCAAAAATATGTTTTCTATTTCACAGAGGATCTCCCATGAAAAATGTGAAACGTTGGAGCTGGAAAACAACGTCTGTTTCGGAAAATGTGACACGTCGCCCTCTAGTATGGAGGGATTATTGGGTCAGATTGAAAACTAAAAGACTAAAACTAAAAGTCTTAAACGAAAACCAAAAGTCTAAGTTTGAAACTAAAAGTCTAAGTCGAAAACTAAAAGTCTAAGTCAAAAATGAATTTGGTATTTAGGATTGGGCATTTGGTATTTAGGATTGGGCATTTGGTATTTAGGATTGGGCATTTGGTATTTAGGGCATTTCGTATTTAGGATTGGGCATTTGGTCATTTAGCCATTTAGGGATTTAGGATTGGGCATTTAATCATTTAGCCATTTAGGATTGGGCATTTGAGGATTGAGGATTGAGGAGTGTATGCAAATAAGGAGGCGTGGCCCAAATACTGGAGGCTGGGTTTGAAATGGCTGGTGCAGATGCACCTTATGGACAGCAGAGGGCGCTCCAGTGCTAAGGAGCACACTGTAATGAAACCAAACAGAGCGAGTGAGCAGGTCTGGAGCGAGGACTCTACTTTATAATGTGATAACTTCAACTTAATGACAGCGTTGTATAGGGGTACTGGAACAGTACATGTATTCCTATTGAACCGAACCGGTGGCCTACGGGCGTCACGGTTCGGTGCACGAATTTACACGGAGAATACACGGTATAAAAATAAATAAAACTCTAAATAGCGATACATTTCGCTCTACTCGCGTTTGGTGTGAACGCAGCATAATAAACAGGCTGCGACGTCAAGGTTGCAATGTTGGAGTGTGTGCTGCAAAGTTCAAACTGCAAAGTGTGTATATTTGTGTACACTCGCAATAAAATACAACATTGTGCTTTTGTCACACTCTAAAATCTTGTCAAACTGTAACCTACAACTGTCACCCAACCAAAATCACACACACACACACACACACACACTCTCTCTCTCTCTCTCTCTCTCTCTCTCTCTCTCTCTCTCTCTCTCTCTCTCTCTCACACACACACACACCTAGTTCGTTCGCGCCCACGCCTCCCCCTCTCTCTCGCGCGTGCACACACACACTCCAGCATTGCAATCTTGATATCGCAGCCTGTTTATTATGCTGCGTTCACACCAAACGCGAGTAGAGCGAAATGTATCGCTATTTAGAGTTTTATTTATTTTTATACCGTGTATTCTCCGTGTAAATTCGTGCACCGAACCGTGACGCCCGTAGGCTACCGGTTCGGTTCAATAGGAATACATGTACCGTTCCAGTACCCCTATACAACCCTGTCATTAAGTTGAAGTTATCACATTATAAAGTACAGTCCTCGCTCCAGACCTGCTCACTCGCTCTGTTTGGTTTCATTACAGTGTGCTCCTTAGCACTGGAGCGCCCTCTGCTGTCCATAAGGTGCATCTGCACCAGCCATTTCAAACCCAGCCTCCAGTATTTGGGCCACGCCTCTTTATTTGCATACAATCCTCAATCCTCAAATGCCCAATCCTAAATGGCTAAATGATTAAATGCCCAATCCTAAATCCCTAAATGCCCAATCCTAAATCCTAAATGGCTAAATGACCAAATGCCCAATCCTAAATAAGAAATGCCCTATCCTAAATACCAAATGCCCAATCCTAAATACCAAATGCCCAATCCTAAATACCAAATTCATTTTCGACTTAGACTTTTAGTTTTCGACTTAGACTTTTAGTTTCAAACTTAGACTTTTGGTTTTCGTTTAAGACTTTTAGTTTTAGACTTTTAGTTTTCAATCTGACCCAATAATCCCTCCATACTCTAGTGGTGAAGACGGAGTTTCCTTTCACTGCGGTGTCTGCTCACCGGTCATCGTCGCTCACAAGACTGTGAAACTGCAATGCGTTGACAACACAGAGATTATAAAAGTTGTAAAAATAATTGAGGACTGTCAATGCAAAACAAAACAAGGACAACATTCACATCACAACGGCCCTGTTCTGGTTGATCCAAGCGTTCATCAATAGGCCATCATCAAAAAAGATAAACTACAATTAACGATAAAGCTATGTAGGCTATCTCTTGGTTTTATTGGTCATAGTAGTAGGCTATAAGGTATTCTATCTGTTTCTAAAAATACACACCAAGTTTTTCAACCCAGTAGGCCTATTGATGTTTCAAATCATGCAGGCCTATTATTCTTAATATATATATATATATATATATATATATATATTGTTCTAGTTGTGAAAGTAGCCTCCGTTCTTGTTTATATATATATATATATATATATATAGCCTATATATATATATATATATATATATATATATATATATATATATATATATATATATATATATATATATATATATATATATATATAAACAAGAACGGAGGCTACTTTCACAACTAGAACAAACACATGTAAAAGCTAATAAAAAGAAAACGAACTGTTTGTAGTGTGGTCTTATCCCTTTCCATTTTTGTTTCTGCCTGCTGTTGAATGGTAGGCTAAATTTTGATGTACACAAACATTGGTCGGCTCTGTCATATAGGCCTACCGTATTTAAACTCTGGAAATTCAGGAAATGTAATAATTTTATTAATTTAAGGCAAATGACTGAATCTTGACTGAATTTTAAGAACATGAGTTAATAAAATGACATTAAGATGTAATGCATTTTATTTAAATCATGAAAATTAGCATCAATAAATACCAATTTACCCATAACTTACAGTTTTTAACATCTGCCTTTTATGAAATATGTTTGGGTCAATGACATGACATGCACATTTTTGTGTCCTAGTGCATTTCCTTTGAAAATAATTTGATAATTTCATGATATCACTTTGTTCTATAAAACATATTTAGTTTGAATTCATTTTTAGTACATTTAAATAATAGCCTACATATTATTTAATGTTTTATCTCAAACCCCCAAAATGTGAGGTGGTGCAACTGTCCGAACAAATGAACAGACTACGAAAACTATTTAAAATGGTGTCTTAATAATAAAACATAAAAAAAAAACATATGGGAACATTTTAGGTTTGAAACATTTTATAGATATCAATAGTTTTAAAGTTGTTGAGATAATTGAAAAAAACTTTTGTCCAGCAATTTGATTCTCAAATGTCAGGGTGGCACAACTGCAAACATGTCTCTTTTATTAAGAATTGACAAGGTAATTACAGTAAACATGATAATGCATCATCATTCCAGACCATGAGGAGCCCAACTTGTGGCAGAATGAAAAGGTTTGTAGATCTCTCAAATATACTGGTAAAAACTGCTAAATTAAAGTAGGTTGGTATAGCTACTACAATAGCCTTTAAACTACAGCAGCGGTTCCCAAACTTTTTTTCCTGCGCACCCCCTTCTATGTCCCAACCGGGTTGGCGCACCCCCAATCCCCACTTCAAAAAAAAAAAATGCAACACGCATGAAAATAACATCAACAAAGTTTCAATATAATGCAACAAAGCCATGCACAAGCTTCCACTTTTAACCCTTTCACACATAAGTTTAATATATTTTAACTGACCCCCCAGCGTGAGTTTTTTAAGGGGACCGTTATTTAGAACTTGTCACTTTAATGTTTCCATGGTGACGCGTCATTCCTTGTCACGTGACACAGCGCAACCACAACACAGCGCTGAATGAATGATGATCTGCTTTTGTCATTTTTCCTTTTTTATCAAAAAATATTCACAAATGTATTAGCTATAGCATGAATACTGATATTCCGATTGTCAAATATGTGCAAGTGGATGTGTTTTATTGTTCAAACACCTTCATAACGATCGTTAGTTTGTGCCACCGTTCAGAGAATCGGATCTGTTGGATTTACAACACGTGACGTCAATTCCTCCACTTCTCACGAAATACATGAAAGTAAGTGGCCGGTGAACTGGGAGAAGAATAGGGTAAAATGTGAAGCTACGTATACAATGAGTATCTGATATGAATAAAACGTGTCGTCTCATTATAATGAAAAGGTTTAATATTGCCGCTTCCATAGAAATCAGCTAAATCAAAATCATTGTTTTACTAGTACTTATGTGTATTTAAATGTCTGAAACCTAAAATAAACATTATGTGGTTGAAAACACTCAATGGTTGTGATATATGACAGCACTGGCTCAGCGCCAGCCAACGCGCGAAAGCACATTTGTCACGTTAACGGCTGCAGTGCAGAGCAGTGCGTAGAAGACAGCAGCTGTTTTCAACGTTTCTATCAAAAACTAGTAAATTAGTTTTTTTTTTTTTTAAAATAAAAGCGATTACAAAGGAAATGTTTACTGTTCATGGTTTTTATTTTATTGTATGGAAAAATCCCACTTACAAAACAGACCGCCATTACATTTTTCCTCTCGCGCACCCCCTGGTGGCAGCTCGCGTACCCCTGGGGGTCCCCTGGCGCGTACCACACTTTAGGAATCCCTGAACTACAGTATCGCCTGACACGAAAACAGTAAAAAAAAAAATATTTGAAACATTTCGAAATGTCATTTAAAAACGGAAACTTGTTTAAACACATTGGTCATGACTCAAAAATATGCATTACATCAGTTTTGAAAATACTATAAACAATATATTTTTTTTGCTTTCTTTGTCAATGACCCGTTTATAGTTTTATCGTGTAGTGTAGGCCTATATCTTTCACTAGAGGTGTAAGTTACATGTCTACTATTTTGCTCTCAAACTAGTTTGCGCCTTCTGTTTCAAAACACAACATACTCTCGCGATAACCTGGAAGTCTATGTGAGACTACGAGTCGGATATCCGGTCTCTTTTCCGTGGTGGACTCCAAGCGAGAAAGTCCTCCATAATGAAGGTAGGAGGACTGAAATAGCTATATTATACGTTTTGTTATTCACAGTGTGGTCAAAATATTGAATGTGTTCCATTATACCGTCTCAAAACTATCCGATGTACTTTTCTGAATCGAGTTGGGCTCAAACAATATGAAGGATGGACGTTGATTTCGTTAGATTTGGAGGATGACCGTTGAAGTGCGGCAACATGGCAGCGACCAGGATAGACATGCAATGAATAAATGAGGAAGCTTTAAAGTTGCGGGTAATTAGCCAGCGTTGTCGCCAATGTTGTAATTGAATTCAACGTTAGGACTCTTGTGTTGAGTGTCAAACTCACACTCGCTGTTCGGTAGCATAGCATTAGCGGCTAGCTAGCAGATACGTGTCAGATGAAGACCTCATAATTTTGGGTAATTTGTACAAGACAAAGTAATTATCCCTGGTTGGAATTTAACAATTATAGCCTCAGAACACAGTGTAATTCTCTCTTTACTTTTCCAACTAGCTCAATATCTCGTTCCCCGCCACTGGCTGTCAGAAGCTGATAGAAGTTGATGATGAGCGCAAACTGAGGATCTTCTATGAGAAGCGCATGGCCACAGAGGTGGTCGCAGACTCTCTGGGTGATGAGTGGAAGGTAAGTTATCAGAACTTATTTCATCACGTCGTTTATGTTGTGTATTTCCAGACAGACAGGGCTTAGATTAAACCAGGAATAGGCCTTATTTAAATCAGGACATTTAAGTAGCCTTTTTATAGGGATGCACAATATATCGGCCACCATATAGGTATCGGTCATATATGTGACCTGATCCAGCAAAATGAGTCACAGTGACCCAAATTTCAAAATTGAGATTTTGGTATTAGTGGAAAGAGGAGACCATCAGCTTTCAAATGATATCCTAGTCAAAGCCATACCTTGAATGGTTGTAAAGATATACACATTTAAAGTATGGTCGTCTGCCCTCTTTTTCCAATTGAAAACCTGAGAAAATCGCTTTTAAAGTTTTTTTGCCCGTTTTTTGTTGATATCTTTCAAAATCCATTGCATTTAAAGGGATAAACTATTTATTTTACTGCTTAATTTGACCAAAGACATTAATATATATATATATATATATAAATGCTATTAAACCAGGCTGAAGCTCAAATTATTTTAAAGTTTTTATTTGAATAAATAATTTAAAAGGCACTTTTACAAACATTTACTAAAATCAGAAAGATTGAACAGAGGTGCTACATTTTTGCTTGAGAGAGAGAGAGAGAGAGAGAGAGAGAGTGTGTGTATTTTGTGTGTGTGTGAGAGAGGCAGAGAGACAAGGAAACGGAGAACAAATAATGCTAGCCTATGCAATCATATCTTTGTGTAGGCTATTTGACAATAACAGTGTAACAAATTCATAACGGAGATACCAACAGTTAAATATTGGGCTAAAATAAATCAAACACGTTTTCATCATCATCATCGTGATCCTCTTCCATAGGGCCTGTCACTTTTGCTGTCATCAGAGGATGACACATCTCCAGATCCCAAAAAAATCACTGACAAGCCTTATGGTGTGTTCACACCGAACGCGAATAGAGCGTCAAATACGCGTCTATCGCGTCTAGTTAGACGCTTGAACATTCGCTCGAGTTCAAATTTTTCAACTTGCGCGGAAGACATTCGCGGCAAACGCGTCGCCCAATTCGCGTCATTCGCAACGCCCGGCGCGAATGATGCTTCTATTCGCGTCTTTGCATTGACTTTGTATGTAGGCCTAATCTACTCGTGCAAATAATTAAATTCGCGTTCTGTGTGAACACACCATTAGCCACTCTTGCTGACCAGCAGCAGAGCTTAGGTTAGAAGCCTCCAGTGAGTTCAACGCTTTGGCGACTTTGCTCTCTTTTGACAGCGACATTTCTCAAATTAATAATATTTAATCTTTCTGAGGAGATCTGCTAGCTTGTTTACAAAGAGCGCTGCGAGTCTGACAGGAGGATGGCTGGAGCAATCGCGTGCCGGTCAGTCGAAACGGGGCTTCCCATTGACAAATGATCAGCGTTTGTGTACATTTCTAAGCTTTTTGATTGGTTCCATACAACGTGTAACACCATATTTGGAGAGCAGAGATAGTGACGTTTCAGGGGATACCCGGGAAATGCTCAGAGGTGACTTGACGAAGAATCCAAAGAATTTAGTAAAACTGTCTACACTTTAATAGTCATTTAAATACCTTTACTCAATTATCTGGAGTATGAAACTTTGGGAGATTATTTTTGAATGTCTGTTCTTTGAAATTAGAAAAAAAAAAAAAAAATTGTTTTTCCACATAATCGGCCCATATCTTAAAATGGAACATTGCGACTTCCGACTCATTTCGCCAGAGCGGGTCACATATGTTAATTTTTAATGTTGTCATTACCTGCCTTTGAATTGCTTGAAATATGACTGGAATAACTTTTAAAAAAGGAAAATGGTTAAGTGCAAAATGTGCATCGCAAGTCTATATAGGCTACATAAAATTATAATGAGAACATTATAATTGTGTGCTTGGGACACGACTTTTAATGGTAAGACTTTTGTTTTAGTAATTAGGCTCTTAAAAAAAAAAAGAAATTTAGATTTATCGGCCAATATATAGGTCATCGGCTTTCAAATATAAAAAGTTATCGGTATCGGCCAAAAGTTTTATATCGGTGCATCCCTACTTTTTAAACGTGCTTTAGAAAAAACATTACTAGTGTGCATCTTGAGACAACTATGGTACTGATATATTTTGAGATGTCCGTGCAAGTTGCTTTCTGGATGGAATTGTAGTCTGAAGCTTAAAAATCTGGTATAGAGGGTTTTCTGCATATCCCGATATAGTCAACTAACGTTACCTAGTTTTCTCGCCGAGCCCATACACAGCGGAAGACTTTAAATCCTACAAAAGTTTGGAGGCCTGAACCAGATGGTGTGTGGATGGGTGAGGGAGACAGTATCAAGTTATCAACGACCGTTGTGTTGTGAAGGCCAAATTAATGCAATAAAGTCTTTTTTCATTTCAAAGACCCCCAGTTTGCTATCTACACTGTACGTTATCGGAGTTATTTTTATAGTATTTTATTCTATCATATATATTAGGGGTGTGCAAAGCAGCCGGTATTTGTATCTGTATTTGTATTTGTTGAGGGGGGGAAAGTATTTGTATTTGTATTCGAGTAAAATTCAAAATAGGCCTAAAAATCTAGTTTGGAGTTGACTGGATTGGTGGGACGGGGACGGGGGGTTGACTAGCTTTCATAACGCACACACACAAGGTCTCTCGCTCTCTTCCGTGCGCGCGCTAACACAGTTTGGAGCACAGTATGTTTTGTTTTGCATGCGCGTTAGATTCCGGGAGATTTGAACTAATTTCAGGGAGCCGCTATCAATAAAGATCTGCGTGCCATATAACTCCCACAAGTGCATACAATTCGACACAACTACACAAGCATTTTTTAACCGAACGTGCACGTTACTCTGTCTAAATTACCGAGCTAACAGAGCTACGTAAACAGAGCGAACATGAGAGCATCCGACTGCAGACGTCAATAATGCAGCGTAATGGAATTATCTCCTGATCAAACTCCGCTTCCCGAAAGTTATAAACTGCCTCCGGAACCCAGTTAAGGTACAAAAATAGTGATGCAGTTAAGTGTTTTTTCGCTCAGCCGAGCCCTCTCTGTTGCTGTGTGGAGCAGCGTGTGTCAGTCACCTCTTCCTGAACGTCACTCACTCACTCACTCTAACTCACTCATCCGTGCATGCACTGCGGTCTCGTGAGGAAACGCAGCTTTTTGATATAAAGTTTTTCTTGTTCCCGAATACAAATATTTTTTTAAGTATTTGTTCGAAATAACTATTCGTAAAAAACACGTTATTTGTACCTTTCCGAATACCGTATTCGGGTTCGGCTCCACCCCTAATATATATGCACATGTACAATCTGACACCCCAAAAAACCACACGCTGTTAGATCGAAAAAGAGTAGGCTGAAGCGATCAACCTTATGCCTACCCTTCAGTTAAAGACCACAAGCGCCTCCTTTCCTCTGATAACTTCTAGCATTTCTCTCCCTGGTTTTTAACAACTTTTGGAAGTCGATAATATTCCAAATGTTTTTCTCGGTCTGTCCTATTGGTACAACCTGAAACACGACAATAATTAACCATTTTCCTTAACGTTCGGGATATACTTCAGTGCCTGTGCTTTGTTGTGATGCGGAGTGCCTCCAATATGGTGACTTCCGGTCTGATGACGCGTCGTGAAAACCCTCTATGGATGATTTAAATGTGGCACCTGCAGACCCTTTTGGCTGGTCAGTAGCTTATAAGGGGGGACAGTGTGGTGCCAACAGTAACAGTGGAGCTGCTAAACGGATAACAACCCGATCATATTAGTGGCTGGTTGTACTGCAAAGCTCTGTCAAACTTCATGCAGTGCACTGTTTAGTGAATCTGGAGAGGTTCTCTGCATATGTTAACTTGGACTGCCCAAAATCTGCAGACTGGCTCTGATTTTTGGCAGCTACCATCGACTCATCCAGACTGCAAATCTGGGAAAAAGTTGTGTATTCTAGCCTTAAAATCTGCTCAAAATAGCAAACATGTTAAATGTCCTCAGATTAAATGGAATCATAGTCTGAAGCTAAAAAAATGTGCCCATCATACACATCACAATTTTCTGTGAAATTAGTCAACTCCGATTTCCCAAAATCTGCAGACTAGCTATGACTTCCGGTGTGCAAACCGGGGAAAAGGTTGTGTAGTGTGTTCCAACCTTAAAGAGATAGTTCACCCGAAAATGGTCATTTACTCTCCTTCAAGTTGTTCCAAACCTGTATGAATTTCTTTCTTCTGCTGAACACAAAATATGTTTAAAGAATGGAATATGGACCCCATTGCCCATCAACTGTTTAGTTTCCGATATTCTTCTAAATATCATCTTTTGTGTTAAGCAGAAGAGAAATTCATACAGGTTTGTAATAACTTGAGGGAGGGTAAATAAGAGTTTATTTTTGGATGAACTATTCCTTTTAGTGGACTTTATGGTTGGCTTATCCTGAATGTGTAGGTTGTATAAAACTAACTGGTGTTAAACTGCTGCACACGTGACTTCAAAATCTTCTTCAAACTGGTGTTAACATTGGCACAACTGTGTTCATTTGTGTTGTAGGGCTATGTTGTGCGCATCAGCGGAGGCAACGACAAACAGGGCTTCCCCATGAAGCAGGGTGTGCTGACCCATGGACGTGTGCGTCTCCTCCTCAGCAAGGGTCACTCCTGCTACCGCCCTCGCCGTACTGGTGAGCGGAAACGCAAGTCTGTCCGGGGCTGCATCGTTGACGCCAACCTTAGTGTTTTGAACTTGGTCATTGTCAGGAAGGGTGAGTACAGTTAAAAATAAGGTATAATTTAAATATGGAATGTTATTTAGATTGTACACAGCTGTGCATCTGCTTTGTCTTAAGAGCCATTCTATCAATAGTGTAATTTTATTATTCAAAGAATAATTAAATCTTAATGAGAAAATGTTATGCATGATTTAATTTTTTGCGGCACTAGCAGACCCTTTTTGCCTGTTCAGTAGCTTATAAGGGGGGACAGTGTGGTGCCAACAGTAACAGTGGAGCTGCTAAACGGATAACAACCTGATCATGTTTTTAGTGGCTGGTTGTACTGCAAAGCTCTGTCAAAATGATTGCAATGAATACAATAGGAAACTATATAAAAAAAAAAATTGATGGCCATATTTAACAAGCTTTGTCCTCAATGCATAACTCATTTGTAAATGGGAGCAGGAATTTGGTATGCATGTCCATAGCATCTAATCGATAGTTTTTCCTTTCAGGTGAGAAGGACATTCCTGGGCTGACTGATAGCACTGTCCCTCGCCGTCTGGGACCCAAGAGAGCTAGCAGAATCCGCAAGCTCTTTAACCTGTCCAAAGAGGATGATGTCAGGCAGTATGTAGTCAGGAGACCCCTCACTAAAGAAGGTACGATTACTAATGCTTTGTAGTTTTCGTCATGTATTGAGTGAACATTTCATCATGAAGTGAGCATTTTAGCATATCCTGCTATTTAAAAAAACAACAACAAAAAAAACCACTAAATATGGATGGTTTAAATTTGCGGCACTAGCAGACCCTTTTTGCCTTTACAGTAGCTTATAAGGGGGGACAGTGTGGTGCCAACAGTAACAGTGGAGCTGCTAAACGGATAACAACCTGATCATATTAGTGGCTGGTTGTACTGCAAAGCTCTGTCAAACTTCATGCAGTGCACTGTTTAGTGAATCTGGAGAGGTTCTCTGTGCAAACTGATTTGCCTGTTTAAATGCATTAAAAGGTCTCCAAGTTCATTTAAGTTGTTTTCACTGGGACTTTTAGTCAAAGTTTACTCATGAAGTTGCGTGCTCTTTTTATTCATAAATGACATAAGCTGGAGGTAAAAGTTCTAGAGTGACGGATGTTTGGAAGTACATGCCACAGAAACCGAAAATTCTCGGGCCAGCAGCATGTGTCCAAATTTCAATCGTAACCCGTTCTATTTCATCAGAAACTATCTTAAAACAGGGCTTTAAGTGTAAAATACCGAACTTGTCCTTTAATGTGGTGATGTTCTGCTGTTTGTACTGTCACAAAATGACTTCTTGCCTTAATTTTAATGTCACTTCCGTTAGCTTAGCCTGACAGCATCTAGTTTATTACTAGAACCGATGCCCCAGAACGATTTAAAGTGTCCAGAGACTCATGGATGATCATGTTCTTTCTGATAGGCAAGAAACCCAGGACTAAGGCCCCTAAGATTCAGCGCCTGGTTACACCCCGTGTGCTGCAGCACAAGCGCAGACGCATTGCTCTCAAGAAGCAGCGCACACTGAAGAACAAGGAGGAGGCCGCAGATTACACCAAACTGCTGGCCAAGAGGAATAAGGTACGTACTTTAATTTTTAGATAAGTTTAATTGATGGTACTTTCTTTCAATTTAACCCTATGTGCATGAATGAATTAATTTGTACAAAAAAGAAAGGCATGTTGTGTAAAGCTGAATGTGCTGAATGTTCGTTTTTTTTTTTTTTGTAGGAGGCCAAAGAGAAACGTCAAGAACAGATTGCTAAGAGACGTCGTCTCTCCTCACTGAGAGCCTCCACATCCAAGTCAGAGTCAAGCCAGAAGTGAGACATGTACCTCACAAATAAAGCATCATTTTGTTGAACTTTCTATTTGTTGTTTTGTTTCTTCATTGCCCCTTAAAGTGGTATGTTTGAGTTGAATTTTATGATTGGTCTATTTTATCTTGACTGTACACTTATCAAGACTCTACATTTATTTTGCAACTCTAACTTGTAAGAAATGCAATTAAGGTTTGCCGATCAAGATGACATTAGTGAAGTATCAACACATTTTATGATTTTAACTATGGTAATTTTACACTAAGCATAATTCTCAAAATTCAGATCTAACTTAGAGGACCAAAATAAATGGGGGAAAAAAGAAAGCTGCTGTTTTCAAACTCAAACATTAAGTAGAATCTTCTTAAATGGTCATTCCAATATTGGTGGTTTCATGAATGTAATGTTTTATGCTCATCTCAATTCATGTTTTTGTTATAATGCTCTCTGAAATGCTCTTGAAGAATTGATCTTTAAGCCATTATGTTTGACCCCATATTAACACCTTTGTTCATGGTATCCCATGTTAAGTATGTTCATTATTTATAAATACTAATTTGTTACTTTTATATAGTGCTTTTCTCTGCACTCAAAGCACTACATATGGTAGGGGGAAATCTCAACCACCACCACTGTGCAGCATACACCTGGATGATGCAACGGGAGCCATATTGTGCCAGAACGCCCACCACGCACCAGCTTATTGGTGGAGAGGAGACAGTGATGAAGCCAGTCAGTATAGGGATGATCTGGAGGCCATGATGGACAGAGGCCAGTAGGTAAATTTGGCCATGATGCAGCTGAGCTATTCAGTGTTGAAGATTCAAGGTTGCACGTAGAACCTTTTGTCGGGGCAATAACAGTGGAAATATGATAGTTAGCCGTAGTCTCGCCTAAAAGTCCACAAACTAAAGTAAATGTTAAATCTCTTATACCTTTTCGTTACTGTATCCGACAGAGCTAATGCATGGTCGGTGGGGGGCAGCAAAATCATACATGGGCTCTAGAGACATGGCAAGCCATTTAAAATGTAATATTGTACATTAACAGTAGGCTAGTCAAAATCTCAGTAGTGACAAATAGCTATTTTTGTTTTACCACTGAATGCTGTGGGTGACTAGTTCGGAGACCGACTTTTCATTTCTCGCTAGTATCTATTACAATTATTGGTGTCTATAGTAAATGTACTATCTCAACTGATAGTTGCAGCTTTGTTTTTTGAATACCTGTCCTAAAGTGGTTCTTTTAGTTGAAAGCAAGTGGTTATCTAAACCAGTTCCCTAGTGAATTGCAGTGGCTAAATAATTGGTAATGGTAATGATTGGTAATGGTAAAGTACCACTGACTAATTGAATAGATCATGATAGCCACAATTAGTTAGCATCAAGTAGTAGCAAATGGAAATTGAAAAAGACAGTTGTCACTATTTAATTATTACTCAGTAGTAATTGAAAAACATGTTGGCTAGTACTAGTAATACAGATTAATATTGCCATAACAGACCCAATACTGGTTTGCGACACCTGTGATGTGTTCTGAATTCTAAATAGATTGTGTAGCCTTCCAATGCCAGATTGGACAATGGTTACTCGAGTGCTAAACCAATGCTTTATATTTCATACAAGATGATTATCGTTAATACACGTGCGTATTAGTTCCTTATAAATGATGATTGATTCACGATACATTGTGGTGCTTACAATAGGCATATATTAGCTATAGTAGCCTAAGCCTATGGCTGTTGTGTGCACAATCTGCCCGCACGGCACGATCTGATGGCACCTTTGCGGGTTTTTTCCCCATTATTTCCTCCACACGCGCGTCATTAATCCGCCCTCCCAAAAATCCGTAACAATTTGAGAGGTTTCTGTGATTTCAGACGCGTGAGCAATAAATACAACAGCACGTGTAATGGGCGGTCACGGCCACACGGTGTTCACGTGGCTGAGGACCAACACAACATAGCGCAGCGCTGGAGGATACTGGCACATTATCTAGACAGCGACTTCATCGACAACCTCGCGACCATGGACCTCGAAGTGGAATCCGCAGAGTAAGTGAACCGTTATTGAATGAATGGGATTCCAACACTTGCTGTCCTTAATGAGATCTCTTGATTCCAGATTTATAAACAAAAACAGTAGAAACGATAAACTTAACGAAGCGTCTGATTTTTATTGTTTGACAGCCTAACACAAAATAGATGATATCGGCAATAAAACGCTATGTTAAATAAAATGTTAATTTCGTAACGATACACTGTTTATGCAGACGCTGCGCTAGACAAAAAGTTTCGAGGAGAATTGATTAATTAGAATCGCTACCAGTCAACGTCAGCGTGCTATAACTGTTTTTCTTACAACAGCTATAAAAGTAATGTCGATTAAACGCTGCATTTTCACATATACATTAGAGATAGACCGTTTATTTGGGTAAAGTTCGGTTATAAATGTGACACCTCGTATATTAACGTCACTTTTTTGCAGCGTGATTCGCTTGATCATGCAATATCTGAAGGAAAATAATTTGCACCGCACTCTGGAGACGCTTCAAGAGGAGACGACCGTCTCGCTCCACACAGTCGACAGCATCGACAGCTTCATCTCCGATATCAACAACGGCCACTGGGATATAGTGTTGCTCGCAATCCAGTACCTGAAACTTCCTGACAAGCTGCTCATTGACTTGTACGAACAGGTAAGTCACTTTTCACTTTCAAGGAAAACCTGTAGCCAACTCAGAAATGGCAAACTTAACAAACAATTATTGTTCGTTTATAAAAATGGCAAATGCAGCATGCAAATAGATACATGGCACTAAATAATGTTCAAAAAAATTCTTTAGGCAGACGCCTATACTCTACATTTAGTTTGAAAGTTAGCTTGCTTGAAGGGATAGTCCAAAAAATTAAAATTCTGTTATCATCATTTACTCACCCTTAAGTTGAGTTTCTTTCTTCTGCTGAACACTAAAGAATATATTTAAAAGAATGTTGGTAATCAAACAGTTGACGGTAGCCATTGACTTCCATTGTAGGAAAAAAAAAATACTATGGAAAGCAATGCCTATACCATCAATTTTCTGGTTACCAACATTCTTCAAAATATCTTCTTTTGTGCTCAACAGAAGAAAGAAACTCATTTGGAACAACTTGAGGGTGAGTAAGTCATGACAAAATTTTTAAAGTTAGAAGTTTGTCTATAGTTGATACATTGGTGTCAGGTGTCTGGTTGCTGTTCATATCTCTGTTTTAACTGGGCAAGGACTGGATAGGTTCTGTTGTTGTATGTGTAGATTGTGCTGGAGTTGATCGAGTTGGGTGAGCTGGGAGCAGCCCAGTGCTTACTGAAGCAAACTGATCCCATGATCATGCTTAAGCACACTCAACCTGAGCGTTACTCACACATGGAGAACCTTCTCACAGAGCCATACTTCGACTCACAAAAGGTAAGTGTTTAAGGCTGATTTTGTAAATTGTCTCATTCAATAATTGGATTAATGGTTCTGATGAGATTTTAGATATTATAAAGGACTCAAATTAATATCGGTAATTTACACTTTAGTCCAGGTTATCCCAAACTTTTTTGTCATTCGAACCCCTAGATGTAAAATATTTGCCTAAAGTACCACCTGAGATTTCTAAGTTAAGTCAACGTTATATTTGCATGTTAAAATATTTAATATTTTTGTTGTAAAATTATTTATATATAGGGTTACTAGTATACAATGCTTATTATTGTTGTTGTTTTAACTCTTAATTATAAAAATGAAAATAAATGTAATACATTACTGTTGTAAATTACAGTTTTCCTGTAAAATAATTGTATTTTTATCTGATAATAATTTTATACAGTACCGGTCACAAGTTTGGAAGCATTAATTTTTTTTGAATGTTTTTGAAAGAAGTCTCTTATGCTCATCAAGCCTGAATTTATTTGATCAAAAATAAAGAAAAAACAGCATTATTGTGAAATATTATTACAATTTAAAGTAATAGTTTTCTATTTGAATATACTTTAATTCTGTTATGCAAAGCTGAGTTTTCAGCATCATTACTCCAGTCTTCAGTGTCACGTGATCCTTTAGAAATCATTCTAATGTTTGCAAAGTTAAAGTTTGCAACATCAAGCAGTATAACAGTCTGTTTTTTACAGCTAAAATAGCTGAAAATGGATGACACCGGAAGCCTCACACATTCATGTTAGACATGGACGCACCCACTCTTACATTAAAAATAAGGTGGGTAAAATGATGACTCACTCTTTTTTGTCTCGCCTACAGGCATATCCAGTGGGCAGCAGTAAAGAGAAGCGCAGACTGGCTATCGCTCAAGCTTTTGCAGGAGAGGTCTGTTTGGTGCCGCCTTCTCGTCTCATGGGGCTTCTGGGCCAGGTTTGCTTGCTTTTATGTATGTTTTACCTAACCTGTTGCATTCTATTTATCCGTTGTACCTGTTGTATTGCATTTATCAGATATATTTTGTTTTTATAGGGCCGTATATGTGAGGGGGCTCTATACAGGTTACAGGAGACCAAAGCACTAAGGCAGTTTGGCTCATTAGCAATGCTGGTAAGAAAAAGTCATGTCACCTTTATATAGCACTTTATATACGTAGATAGTTTCAAAACAGCTTTCCAAACTAACAGAGAACATTATCAGAACTTTTCCCTCAAGGTTCTCTCAAAGTTATGAACAAATGTTCTTCCAGTAATGTTAATGAAACATTTGTTCAAAGTTATCTGGTCTTAAATCATGTTAAACATAAAAACATTGGTCATAGAACGTTTTTTAATGAAACGTTTTAGTTTCATTTTTTACTTGTTCAGTGAAGTTATGTTCCCATAATGTTTGCAAAATGATCGAATGAAATTTTCCCCACACGTTCGCATTACCAAGAAAAAAATTATGCCAACTTGTTTAAAAAACAAAACAATTTTAAACGTTCAGAGAACATTAAGACATTACATTTTGATAACTTACTGGGAACGTTAGCAATATTTTCTTAAAATATATTTTTGTTAGCTTGTTCCACGGTAATGAACAGGAAAATAACAGAATCAATGATGTTAACGTCTTCAGATATGAGCCTAATTCAAATTATTCTGTAAATCTGATCTAAAAAAGTCAATAGTGTCATTATTCAGATTAAGTCAGTTTACTGTTGATTCAGCTATAAAGCAGCTCTACAGAAGTTACGTGTCATCGTCCAGCTCAGTTTTGTTCTGATCCAGTAGCTTCAGTGCAGGCGAATCGCTAATATTACGGTGTATATGTATTCTCGCACTTAACAAGAATTCTCTATATTCTATATACCATCTCTATTATTGGAGCTGTATTACCTGTTTTGTTTTTCTTTTTCAACTTGATGACTGGTCTTTTTCTCTGTTTCCTTCACTTTGTCTTTTCTAAGTCTCTGAAGTGGCAGCAGCACCAGGGTCTGTTACCTCCAGGTATGTCATTGGAACTGTTCCGGGGCAAAGGTGCATTGAAGGACATGGAGGAAGAGCGCTTCCCTACTCAGCTCAGTCGCCTCATAAAGGTGTGATCAGTGTTATATCATTATGTAATTTCTTTCTAGCCTCATAGCCAAGAGAGGCTTGTGAGAGAGGTTGCGGTGTACAAAATTTTAGCTGCATAGCCAGAAATATCAATTTCATTATGTAAAGCTAATAATAAGAATGTGGTAAAAGCCTATATTAAATAATGTGGAAAAAGACTAAGACTGTTTGAAAAAGGTGCAAATGTTTTAATTTAAGATAAAAATAAGTAATGGATGTTATGCATATCTCCATTATAAGGCGTCTTATCAAAATATCTAACATGCATATGCACATTTAATTGCTTTTGTGACCCGAGGCTTTTATCTGTATCCTGCACTCTCTGTGTCCTACCTTGCTCACTTTGACACTAGACTTTTGGAATAATATTAACACACAAGTTTTGGGGGGTTGAAGGTCTCTCAAGGCATCGTCTAGGTCAGGGTTTTTTAATTTGGGGTCCGATGAACCCCAGGGGGTCGCAAAAAGGGGTGCTGAGATGACCGCAGAAAATGATCCAAATATTACAAAATGCATTTTTAGGGCAGTCAAAGTTAATGCTTACTTAATATGTTAATGTAAACTTAAATCTGGAACAATATTGATAGTAAAAAGCGCTTATTAAAAATACAAAGATATATTCTTTTATTTTAATGTTTTCCATTTTCTGTTTGTGCCTGTGTGTACATGTATGATACAGTTTGGGCGAAAATCCCATGTAGAGTGTGCTCGATTCTCTCCTGATGGACAGTATTTGATAACTGGATCTGTTGATGGTTTCATTGAAGTCTGGAACTTCACCACTGGTAAAATTCGGAAGGTGAGTATATACTGGCCATGAAATAAGTTATATTCCCCATGAATTAAGAAAAACTGACACTATTGAATGAGAACAACATTTAAACCGGTTAATGATTATTGTCTTATCAAGAGGTGCTTATAAATGAATTGAACATATTTGATGAACTTTGCAACATTTACATAGTTATTGAATCAATATTGAACTAAATTGAGCTGAATAATGACACAATTGTCAGCTTTACAGCTGAAACTGATGAATTTTACAATATTAAAGGGATAGTTCACCCAAAAATTAAAATCCTGTCATCATATACTCACCCTCAAGTTGTTCCAAACCTGTATAGTAACCAAACCGGTAACCTAACAGTTGATGGACCCTATTGCCTTCCATAGTATTTTTTTCCCCCTTACTATGGAAGTCAATGGGGTCCATCAACTGTTTGGTTAACTTTAAAATATCTTCTTTTGTGTTCAGCCGAAGAAAGAAATTCATAAAGGTTCTATACAATTGAGGATGAATAAATGATGACAGATTTTTCATTTTTGGGTGAACTATCCCTTTAACACTGATGTTCCTGTTCACTAATGTGAAGCTGCTTTGAAACAATCTGTAATGTGAAATGTAAATGTAAATGTTCTGTGGGGTGAGTCAGGTGTGAAGAGTCAAGACAAGAGCATACGAGAGCCTCAGCTTGAATCTCAATAGCTTCTCCGGTGAGAAATGTACAACTCTGCAGATGTTCTGCAGGAGGAATCATGTATTGACTGTGGTTAGTCTTTGTCCAGAGTGACGCTAAGGTTTTTGGCATTCTGTGGGGATGAAATCATTGAGTTGTATATTGAAATGACAAGGCATTGGCAAGGGTAGTTCTTGGCAGGGATGAACAGCTGCACAGCAGTTTTCAATATATTCAGCTTCAGATGATGGGCATTCATCCATGGAGAAATGCTTGCCAGACAAATGATTTGTGAGGGCATTGTAACTGGTCGTCAGAGGATGGGGAGAGAGAATTGAATTGGTTATCATCATAAGAATAATAGAAGCTAAAAAAAAGTTGTTAACTTTACTAAATGATTTGTTGTAAATGGACAGTAAAACGCTTTAAGTTCTGTAACAAAACTTCAAGTTGACTTTCATTTGACTTTTAACGAATGACTTGATTTAGTCACTGTACCATACTTGATTTTGTAGAGTGTAGCAGAGATGGTCGTCTTTCCAGCAGGTTCATCCAAGGTTCTCTGACAAATTTGCAGTATGTTCACTAGATTATTAGTTTACAAAACAGTAATTATGCACTCTTAAAAGCAAAGGTTCTTTATTGGCATCGATGCCCTCTTCAAATGCACAAAAGGTTCTTTACACACTTAAACATAAAGGTTCTAAAAGTTTTTTTTTTTGCAGAGAGTCAATAGATCCATTTTAGGTTCCCCAAAGAACCTTTCTGTGAACAGTTCTTAAAAATAACCAATTTTTTTTCATAGAGTGAAGTAAATTTTACAGTCGTGGCCTAATGGTTTGAGAGTCAGACTGATTACTTGAAGGTTGCTGGTTTGATTCTCAATACCGGAAGAAAATGACTGAGGTGCCCTTGAGCACAGCATATAACCCCCAATCGCTCCCTGGGCACCACAGCAAAATGGCTGCCCACTGCTCCAGGTGTGTGTCCACGTTTTTTTGGCCTTCATCATGTCATGTTACTTTAGAATTTTAATGATCTAAAGAACCTTTTTCCACTATAAAGAACTTTTTGTGCAATAAAAAGCTTCCATAGATGTTAAAGGTTCTTCATGGAACCATCACTGCCAATGAAGAACATTTGTTTTTAAGATTGGAAAAAATGGTTCTTTTAAGAACTTTTCACTAAAAGGTTCTATGGGGAACCAAAAATGGTTCTTCTACTATGGCATCGCTGTGAAAACCCTATTTTGGAACTTTTATTTTTAAGAATGTATATTA
Source organism: Rhinichthys klamathensis goyatoka (assembly GCF_029890125.1). NCBI lineage: Eukaryota > Metazoa > Chordata > Actinopteri > Cypriniformes > Leuciscidae > Rhinichthys > Rhinichthys klamathensis. Next base: position 1,312,313 of record NW_026606612.1, read on the forward strand.
ACAAAAAATAAACTTTTAATCTATATTCATCTCTATATTCTCATAGCCTGATCTTTCCAACCACACAGCTCAAGAACATCATCTCCTTGATGCATGGTAGAGGCATCTCACGTGTGCTGTCTTAGACCTGTTTTGTGGGAGCAAAAAACACGTTCTCACATTAAGTGTGGCTTAATTTTAATGTTGGGTCAGCCTTGGTTTTGACTAAAACCTCAGAGATATAGAATATGGGTCACCCCCCAACACTCTATGACGTCTATTGGGTTGAGTTGAAGCAGTTGGGGCCGAAAATAAATCCTGCCCCATTCTCAGACATAGACTTCCACCAATACTGGGGAATTTGACTATACAGTATGAGACTCCGAATAATGTGGTTTTCCGGCTGTTCTTCTTTCTAGTAAACATAAGAAAGTAGCCATACTATCTCAAGAAACCCATCATGTGGGTGTATTTTCCATTAGACTGTGGTTAAAACCTCAATGTATTTTATACGTTTATGTGTGATGGTTTGCCTGTCTGTATTTTGTTTCTTGTGTGTGTAGGATCTGAAGTACCAAGCTCAGGATAATTTCATGATGATGGATGAGGCTGTGCTGTGCTTGGCAGTAAGTCATGACTCCGACATGATCGCCTCTGGAGCTCAGGATGGAATGATACAGGTATGGACCTTGCTCATCACCGATCAACATTTTCACTTGTATTCTATTGTGTTTCAAAATCTCTTGTCCATTAGAAACAGCACCAAAATGTCAAAGACTTCACAAGTATTAGCTGTTGATATAAGGCAATGAGTAGAGAAGTGAAAGATAGTCAACCTACATGCTTGGTTCACTTTCACAAACTGTCGTTATCATTTTGAGTCATAAATTTAAAGTAAAATTTATTTTAAATTGTAATGATATATCACAATATTACTGTTTTTACTGTATTTTAGATCAACCAAATGCAGTCTTGGTGAGCATAAGAGACTTAACCGATTTTACCAATCCCAAAATTTGAATGGAAGTGAATCTTGAGGCTTTTCAAGATTATTGTAAGAGATCTCAATCCCAGGGTGCAGTAGGTCTGAAGGCAGACGTAAATTAAACCCTCTGACCATATATATAGTCTTTTAATCACACTGCATCTGATTATAATTGTGACTGCAGTCCTTTAGTAACATGCTGAAAAAGTAGAGTAGCTGATCTTTCATGATTGTCTCATCACTGTTTGGATGTGAATTTACTTATCTCCATTCAGTCCGTTATGTGATAAGATGTATCATTTTGTTATTCCAGGTTTGGAGAATTCTGAATGGAACGTGTCTGAATAGGTTAGAACAAGCCCACAGCAAAGCAGTCACCTGTGTCTGCTTCAACAAGGACAGCAGTCAACTATTAAGCGGCTCCTTTGACCAGATCATCAGGTTTAACATGCTATTATATGTCTGAATTTCAAAAAGCCATGCTTTGCAAAATCTGACTTTTTGCATTGTTTCACTCATCTTATTATTTCATAATTGTTGCAATAACAAGGAACAGTAGGCTACCGTAGTCAAATGTTTTGCCGCGGATACTTTGTAGAACGAGAAGGTGGGGGGGGGGGAGGAGAAAATTTGAATTCGTGGTCTGGGTGTTAAACATCATTAGGAATATTCCGTCACGTGCTCAGACTCTCGCAGAACAGACTGCAGTACCTTCTACGGCTGGGTGTCAGTTCTAAGCTCTCATGGTGCATGTGGGTGGAAAGAACCATGATTGGCCACGTGCGTGAGAGAGGGAGCATGCACAGATAATGTGTTTCTGTTCCTTGCTCAGCCCAGACAGCGGCTGACAGAGGCAGACGTTTTGTCATTCCAGCTCCTTAGCTGGAAAGGGAACGGGAGGGGGGTGAAATGGCAAGCTGCTCTGCTATTGGCCCCTTATTGATAAATACTAGCCCCTCCCCCTTTGCAATGGATTGGATTTATGCTGTCGGTAGTGTGTGAGGGAAACACGTGACTGCCTGGCGTTAAAGATGATTTATATCATCGGTAAAGATGTTTGTGTCATTGGTCATTTTTGGTTCAGTTATTGTATGTGTTTGGAAATCTTTATAGGAAAGTATAGGTGCATTTTAGGGGGTTGGTAAGTGCACATGACAAACGACTGTTTAGTAAAGAGGTATTTCAATAAACATGCTGAATTTAGTCTTGTTCTCTATTGTTGACAGTGGAAGAAATTGATATGAATCAGGGTCTAGGTGTTTCGAGTCATCAGGAAAATTCCATCACATGCCTAGAGCGAATGTCTCTCCCTCTCTTTCTCTATCTCTCTCAGTCCTGACTGCAGTATTCTGCGGCTGGGCGTCAGTGCTAGACTCTCACGGCGCATGTGGGTGGAATTTCATGTGCACGAGAGGAGAGAATTTTTCAGTCAGGATAATAAAATCACGTTGTAAGCTGCAGGCAAAGGTTGTGTTGCTTTGCTGCCTTTCTAGTATGACCTTGATGTATGCTTTTAAAATGAATTTTTCTGTGATGAAAATGATTAACTGCCGACATCACGACTTTTTGTTTTGTGCTTTGCTTAAGCTTCACTTTGTAAAACAAATAAGTCTAATTTTTGGATTGTAAAGTTGATTGTAGGTGGCAGACAAAAGTCGTCTATGATGACCTTGATGTATGATTTTAAAAAGCTTTTTGATGGTAACGATTGATTCATGAAATCATAAAGTGTTTTGTTTTTGTTTAGTTGTATTTTGCTTTTGTGTTTTGTTCTGTGTGAAATAAATCTCTGATGATAATGACTGATTCATAACTTTTTAACATGTTTTGTTGTATTTTGCTCTTTGCGTGTTTGTTTTGGGGGTCACTCCTTTGCTCAAGCTTTTTTTAAAGAGACAAGTTGAATTTGTGTATTGTGGTTTCATTTCTAACTCCTGGATTTGTTTAATCAGGCTTCATGGTTTGAAATCAGGAAAGACACTGAAGGAGTTTAGAGGCCATACGTCTCATGTAAATGAGGTCATCTTCTCGCACGGTGGCCAGCATGTCATTAGCGCATCGGCAGACGGCATGGTCAAGGTAGGTGTTCATACTGGGTCGAAACCACAACTATATGCATTTTCGATCTATACATTTATATTAATTTGTGTGGATTTCCATGCTTAGTTCTCTCTTTTTTTTTGTTCAGGTCTGGAACATGAAGACAATGGATTGCAGCCACACAATAAAAACCCCTGAAATTCCTGAGGGTACAGACATCACTGTTAACAATGTTGTGCTTGTCCCAAAGACTCCTGAGCACTTTGTGGTGTGTAATAGGACCAACACAGTGGTTGTTACAAACATTCATGGCCAGGTGAGAACAAAATTTGACCTGCATATGATACATATGCATATGTTCACAGATTGAAAGAAAGGTACTCTGCATGCTATATACCAAAAAATGATAATTACTGGTTTCTATTTTACCAGCAGTATTAAGGCAGCACAAATGTATACCATGTTGAGCAGAAGTTAAAAAAAAGAAGCAGCAAACGTCTATTGCTGAATGTGAGGTTTGCTAAAAATAGCTAAGCACTTAATATTCAGACTGTCTGATGGCGTATAAGGCGTGCCCTTATTCAGCCGCCTCACCCACTCTTTTCTTGATGTGCTTGATGACTCACTCTTGCACGCTTTTTGGTAAAGCGTGCCTTTACCTTTTTCGTCTGGGTTGCACTCACTGACTCTGTTGCCCCCCCCCCCCCCCTCCCTCCCCTTTCTTTCCCAGGTGATGAGGAGTTTCTGTTCAGGCGTGAGAAGGGGGGGAGACTTTGTTTGCTGCACGTTGTCTCCACGTGGAGAGTGGATTTATTGCGTGGGAGAGGACTATGTGCTGTACTGCTTCAGCACCATCACTGGCAAGCTAGAGAGAAGCCTCACGGTACCGTCCGCCCTCACAGCACATGCTGCATATCCACGAGATCTGTTTCAGTTTGATATACACTCACCGGCCACTTTATTAGGTACACCTGTCCAACTGCTCGTTAACACTTAATTTCTAAGCAGCCAATCACATGGCGGCAACTCAGTGCATTTAGGCATGTAGACATGGTCAAGACAATCTCCTGCAGTTCAAACCAAGCATCAGTATGGGGAAGAAAGTTGATTTGAGTGACTTTGAACGTGGCATGATTGTTGGTGCCAGAAGGGCTGGTCTGAGTATTTCAGAAACTGCTAATCTACTGGGATTTTCACGCACAACCATCTCTAGGGTTTACAGAGAATGGTCCGAAAAAGAAAAAACATCCAGTGAGCGGCAGTTCTGTGGGCGGAAATGCCTTGTTGATGCCAGAGGTCAGAGGAGAATGGCCAGACTGGTTCGAGCTGATAGAAGGGCAACAGTGACTGAAATAACCACTCGTTACAACCGAGGTATGCAGCAAAGCATTTGTGAAGCCACAACACGCACAACCTTGAGGCGGATGGGCTACAACAGCAGAAGACTCCACCGGGTACCACTCATCTCCACTACAAATAGGAAAAAGAGGCTACAATTTGCAAGAGCTCACCAAAATTGAACAGTTGAAGACTGGAAAAATGTTGCCTGGTCTGATGAGTCTCGATTTCTGTTGAGACATTCAGATGTTAGAGTCAGAATTTGGCGTAAACAGAATGAGAACATGGAACCATCATGCCTTGTTACCACTGTGCAGGCTGGTGGTGGTGGTGTAATGGTGTGGGGGATGTTTTCCTGGCACACTTTAGGCCCCTTAGTGCCAATTGGGCATCGTTTAAATGCCACGGCCTACCTGAGCATTGTTTCTGACCATGTCCATCCCTTTATGGCCACCATGTACCCATCCTCTGATGGCTACTTCCACCATGTCACAAAGCTCTAATCATTTCAAATTGGTTTCTTGAACATGACAATGAGTTCACTGTACTAAAATGGCCTCCACAGTCACCAGATCTCAACCCAATAGAGCATCTTTGGGATGTGGTGGAACGGGAGATTCGCATCATGGATGTGCAGCCGACAAATCTGCGGCAACTGTGTGATGCCATCATGTCAATATGGACCAAACTCCCTGAGGAATGCTTCCAGCACCTTGTTGAATCTATGCCACGAAGAATTGAGGCAGTTCTGAAGGCAAAAGGGGGTCCAACCCGTTACTAGCATGGGGTACCTAATTAAGTGGCCGGTGAGTGTATATTAGACCAGTTGGAGATAAATATTAAATCTGAATGAGAAATTCAAATTCTCTTTGAGCTTTATAGTCTCTTTGATGATAATGCTTTGTTTTGTTTTTGGGTGTTGCTCCTTTGCCCAAGCTTTACTTTTTAAAGTATAAAATTGTGGTTTATCTCCTGGATTTCGTTGATCGTTTTTGATAAGCCTCTGTGATGATAATATTTATTTTAGGAAAGTCTCTTTGAGGATTTTGTTTGTTTTGTTTTTTTAAAGAAATCAATCATTATTTTTTGATGATTAATTCACGACATCATTACATGTTTTGTGTTTATGTTTTTGTTGTATTTTGCTTTTGTGCTTTGTTTCCCAGACAGCAACATAGTGTCTGCCCAGATCTAAAATCCACATGTACCAGATGTGGCCCGGATCTAGACCAACACTTATGTTGCTGTCTGGGTTTGTTTTTGGGTGTCACTCCTTTTTCTCAAGCTTCACTTTTTAAAGAAATCAATCATTATCTCTGAGAATAATTATTGGTTTGTGACATTCTTTTTATGTTTTGTTGTATTTTGCTTTTAGGTGTCACTCCTTTGCTCAAGCTTCACTTTTTAAAGAAATAAATGTGTTTTTCTAATGCCTGGCTTCATGGTTTGAAATCAGTAAAGATGCTGAACTTATAATTAAAATATTTGATTAATGCTGTAACTTTAATTAGGACCAGTTGGAGTTATCATAGTAAATCTGAATCGGATATAAAATTTAAATCTGCTTTAAATTAAACAAGTTCTTCCTTGTACATCCTCTACACAGGTACATGAAAAAGATGTGATTGGCATAACTCACCACCCCCATCAGAATCTCATCGCCACATACAGCGAGGATGGCCTACTCAAACTCTGGAAGCCCTGAGTCTCGTCCTTCATAAAATGGACTCTGTATACACGTCTTGTGTTTCTATGTTCTGGATTTGTGGTATCCCCGTGCACACACATCTCTGCCTTTATACACCTGCTATGAAATTGTGTTCCATTCAAGGAATTCAAAGATTCGTCTTTCCAACATCATGCATTGAGAGAGGCTTTCCACAGTATCATGAGATGCAGGACCTCTTCAACACCTGAAACTACATCTAACTTAGTCTAAGTCTCTAGTGGTAAACATGAAAAACTGCACGAATGTACTGGTCTTTTACTATTATTAAGGGTTTTGTAGTATTGTCTGTGATAATATCTGCATGCGAAATTTAGCCCGAACAAAATTAATGTGGTAAATGTACTGGATTTCTTTACAGACTATTCTTGAAGTTTGACATCGTTAATGTGAATGTATGTATTATCTTTGATCATTTTGGCCAAAGACAGATAATCAGTATGTACTTGCTCATAATGTGACATTGCAGTAGTCTTGGACTCATTGAGGACATTTTCACATATTTGTACTTGTGTACATTTAGAATTCTGATATGGTTAGAATTCATAAGGTACAATATTTTGTTGATTATAATGGTTTAGTGTGTTTTAACACTCAACCAAGCACATCTACTTGTACTGCATGCTGGTGAACATATTATGCAGTTATACTGTAATACTATATGGGAGTAATCAGTGTGGTTTATATTCTGATACTTAGGGCCCGAGCACCAATGGTTTGAGGACCCCTGTGGAATTGCTCCTTTTATTACAGATTATTTTTTATCAAGGATATTCACTTTTGTTTGAATATTGGTATAACACTGCTTTACAGTGTAAGTCTATGAGTATCTTACAGTGCTGGTAAATAATGTGCTGATATTGCTGCAGTTCAATTAACATTCAAGCATGATTAATTCATGACAATCTTTTCAAAAATATTTGTCATTAAGATGCATCATTAACTGGTTAGATGTTGATTGCTTGATATCTGCAATAGCTCTCCAATAAAGATGTAGTGACATCTTGATATGCAAAATGTTCGTTGTGATTTTTATTGGAAGGTGGATCTTCAGGAGCCCAAAGTTGTGCATAATTAGCCCAAAATTCCACCCCCTTCTCCTCCCCCACCCCAAAAAATACAAATGACTAAATGAATAACATTGTGACATTTTTATAAATAGAACTACAAATGGCTAAGTTATTGGTCGTAATTAAAATTCCACATTTTACAATTATTCTTCAGTCAATACAGATAATAAAATCACAAAATATAAGACTTATCTGCGGCAAACATAAAAATAACATAAGGGATAAAAGTGCATTTGCAATATCCAAAAATGTCCTTGAAATGTAGAATTAACAGATGATTAAGTAAAAGTTTCATTATTCTTTCCAGGTGCTCTTAAGACTGAATTTATGTTTTCTGCAGAGGTCGGCCGGCTGCAAAAACGCCTTCAAAACCAGATTGGTATATTTAGTATTTTGTTGTGCCATTCAATTAATGCATTTTTTTGTTTGTTTGTTTAGATAAGCTTCTAAACAGGATTTGAATTAACAAATGCAACATTAGTTATTTTCATAAAAATCCTTGGTGGTTAAGTTATGATAAAAAAAGTCAGTGTAGTAATGATTTCAAATGTATTTTTAACTTGTATATTAGACCCCTCTAATTAGTTCATAAAGTTCTAGAAAAACATTTAGCAATAAACCGGCACATAGCAAATGTCCAACAACACCAAGGTCAAATGGTCTGCATGTAATCCACAATTGGCAATAAACAAAACACAAAGCTTGAAATGTTTTCTCAAAATGATGACGAAAGTTTGATTTTCAAGGTAAATAGATTTTAGAGATGGAATTACTGGGATTATGGCACGATCAACTTCAAATCCGAATGCCCCTTCTATTTTCGTAATTGCTACACAAATTTCCATACTCTCCCCTCAGTTGAAACTATATGGTAACCGTCTCACTACTCATTTTACACATCCCCTAAATTTATTTGCACAAAATTTGGGATGAGGAGATGACAAAAGAGGTTGGCACTAAGAGCAGAGGTCTTATTTTAGGCACAGAACTAGATGAGAGGTAATGAAATTTTCCTCTTGGTCCTTTTGTATGTGTGTGTGTTCCAGCAGAGGTGGCATTTGTTGTGGAAGGGAAGGGAACAGGAATCTCTATGAGGTTTGGCATTGCACTCCTCCAGAAGGGTGAAACTCTTCCTCTTCTATATGGTAATGACTGCGTTCATGGGTCGGATCACAGTCTTCAAGGTCAGCATAGATATAGAGGTCATCATCCATGCCGTCAGGCTCAATATTTGCCTGTTTTTCAGGTAGATACCTTTCTAACTCCTTCAGTTTGTTTAATGGGAGGAAGTTCTCTTCAGGGAAGACAACCTTAAGAAGAAAAGTATTGCAATTACCCAATGAACAAATCAAACAAAAGTAATTGAAAAAGCTCACACAAATATTTCAAGTGGTTTCCCCAAATTTAACTGGAAATGCCACTTTTAAAGACTTCTGCAGCCTCAAAATTATTAAACCCCTTCATGGCAAGCATCTTTAGTACTCGGTAGAACACCCTTTTGCTGTTATGACCGGCTGTAAACGAGATGTACAAACAGACACCAGCTTCTGACAGCGTTTCTGAGGAATTTAGCCCATTACTCATGAGCAATGGTCTCCAGTTCAGTAATATTCTTGGGTTTGCATGCTGTAACCTCCTTCTTCAAATCCCACCAGAGATTTTCTATGGGGTTTCTAAAGTTTGTTTTCTTCTGAAAAGTTGAGATGTTTTCCACCGATCACGTCGCTTCTATTATGAGCGTCCTTGCCGCGCGCCTACATTTGAAATAACGAATTTGCACGTGAATAAAACAAGATATGCGATACGCTATTATGTATGGAAGACTAGGAATGGAGGATTTGTTGTGACACCTAATAAACCGAATGAATAAGGAATAGCAAATCAATTTAATTAAAACATAAAAATGTAAATGAATAAATCATTTTAAAATGGACAAATAAGTAGACATTTAAAATTGTTGTGCAATTCTTGTTTTATGTTAAATGTTTGAATATTCATGTTAAATGTGAAAATGTTAAATAAAATGGAACAATAAATTAAAAAATAGTAGGCCTATATTAAAAATAAATAGACATATGAGACATATTTATTCACATGTTTAAAACATAGTTTAATAATTCCAACATTTAGGCAGTTTTTTGTCTTTATCCATTTGAACATCTTGTTAGAATATGCTATTATAAACTCATAGGGGCAACACATGAACTTCCGACTCTCTCCCATGCCACTCAAAGTAGTTATAAAATGGGCTCAAGATAGGCCTAAAATACCTTGGTATCAGCTTGTTTTCATCAATGGTATATTTAATACAATTACAATTAATTTGGTTTGTCATGATTAATTTGTGTTCATAATCAGTAAAAAAAATTAAATCTTCAAACAAGAATAAACACATATGAACAATTACATTATTATTGTATTATTAATTATTTTTAACTATCTTGAAACTATTCAAGCAGGGTTTCGCGCTCAGATGTGACGGCGGAATAAATACATTACCAAAATGTGATTACAGAATATATTTAAATTATCCATCAAATTGTCTTTTTCTCCTTACAGTCTTGCGAGTTAACAATAATGCCTGACCAGTAAATTACTTGGTGAACAAAGAAAACATTAGTTAATGCCTAAAAATGTAAAAGTTTTACTTAATGGAATTTAGTTTAATTCACTTAAAAATTCGTGAACGGGAACATGATTTATTGAAAATATATAAGTGGTTCTTAAATCAAAACTTTTTCAATGGCTGCTTGGTAAATTTCCATTCCTCCGCTGTGTGATTCTAGCCACCACTGGATTGTTGTCAGCATGAAACACATTTGAGCATGTGAATGCTGATTCTTGTCAGCGCTTGAGCGCTGGTCTATGACTATGACTGGAAAAATGATAAGAGTCGTTGCAAAAGAAACGATACATAGCTTACATGTCGCATTAAACTAGCAGATTTTAGAATGTTGTAGGCAATTATTTTGCAAGTAATTACATGATTAATCTTGTCTTGCCTGGATCTTTGGTGTAAACTCGTGAACAAGACCATGAACACCTGAACACCCCCTTTCAAAAATCTTGCATTCCAACTTTCCGTTGTTCGGTACCGCCCCCGTTGAGACCACTACCTTACATATACATTGTATGCATGTATGTATGCAAGTTTTAGGAATTTGTGAACATATTCAATAATCGGTACTCACATTGAAAAGAATGATGAGCTTCCCTTTCTCAAATGGCCGACGGTGCAGAGGCATCCCCTCATTCAGAACACATTTCTTATCTCCAGGTCTAATCAGCTCTCCTATTAATGCAACAAAGAAAGACAATACATTTGCTTTACACATCTATAGTTTATATAACAGTTATATCTACTCTGCTATTAAGATTAATTTAACAACTAGCCAAGCTTCCAGTTGGTAGTTTTTACTCTCCAAATGGCTCAGGAATGAATTGGGAAAGATTGATATCAGAACCAGTTAATCCAAAACAAGGTAGACTAGCTTGAGCACTGCACAAGTTGGATGTCTGGTAATATACAAGGTCAACAAGACACTAAGGATGCCTATTAGAAACCCTGGAGAAGGCAATAGCAAAAGTGACCATATGTTACGCCATCTGCCAAGGTGACATACTATTAGCCCTGGGATCCTCCCTGAGCTAGAGCATCACTAAGAGTGTATATGGCTACAGGTTTGAGACAGAAACTTCCATCAGCCACCATCATGCTGCAGTATATGCCATCCCTCACTGGTCCACCAGCACTAGGGGTTGAACGACTTTAGATTTTTTGAAGTCGACTGTAATGACATCAAAGTCGAGTCGACTAGTCGCTGATGTCATTCATAAAAATGAAAGAGATGGGACTGCTTTGCAACATGCCACAATTTGCAATTTATTAGCATAAATACAGATGCTGACAGACAGCTCATAATGGGGCTGTTTACACCTGGCCACTTCATGCATTTTCTCAGATCGGATAGCTATCTGATTTATCAAAACGATTCCATTTACACCTAGTCTTATAAATGTGTTTTCGCAATACGGATATAAAACCGATCTTCAAACCCCGCGCTATATGCAGATTTAACGGAGTAAGAGTGGCGCAATAAGAGTGGCAACAGCCCTGGCAAGATCATTCTGTTTCTTTACTTTTAATGAAGATGATTGTGTGTTAAGCGTCTGCGACTTTCACTTTGATTTGCGATAGTGCACGTTGGCTTGATGAATAGATGCTCAGCTGCGGTGATGCGTGTTGCCATAGCTTTGTCATATAATGACTATAACATGACATATAGCCTATAACACGCTCTCACACATTTATTTTTAGCATTGTTGGAAGGAGTCCAATTTACATATGTGGTTTCAACAACCAATGCATTTACACTTGACAAGTTTTGTCTGGAATACGGGCGGCCCAGACCTCCTCCTGAAGTGGTTTGAGCGATCGGATTTAAACCCGTCTCGAATGCGTTTCGGAGGGCATTTACACCGGGGGCCTATACCATGAAGCCGGTTTAGGTGGCAAGCCAGGTATGTTTCAGTTTAGTTTGCGCCAACCCTGGGTTTTAGGCACCATAAAAGTGGTTTGGCTTTTAGCAGTGTTCATCGCCATAGTAATAGTAACTACCTCTCCACGGCTAAATTGGCCCGGGGCAGGTTATGTTCCAGGTAAGAGGTTGCAAACCGAACTTGGACCAATCAGCTGTGAGCAAAGTGACATATGTCTGATGCGATGAAGTCACTCCACCTGTTTCTACTCCAAATTAAAGGTCACTACATAGCAAATGATTTTTAAAGACGAAATCGTCTGGCTTTTAGTAACGCTGATTAAGATATTATTTATCGATCACACAAGTACAATTTTAGTTTATCTATTATTATTACACACAGTTTAAAGAAATAAATATATAAAAGGTAAAATAAATACGCTTTAGAATCAATAGATAAAGCTATAAAATGACTACATGTGAGGTTAAATGTTCAATTCTCTCTAAACCTTTATCAAATGTATAAACTAACTTCACAACTTTTACTTGCATTGATATAACAAGACTTTTTCTTTTAGTTGTTGTTTCATAGACAACTATTTTCTTCTTGCTGTGTAAATTTATTTAAATTCTTAATATTTTTCAATCTCATAAAATTCTGCAGAAGAGAGAAGTGAATCGCGCTGCTTCTCTCACGAGAAATGAATCGCAGTTTCACTCTTTCTCAGCATGCGATTGGCTGTTCGCTACTGATTTCACACCTAAACTATGGATCAAAGCCTGAGTTGATAGAAAGTTGATGATCAGCATCATGGTACTAACAAAGCCTGGTTGGATTGGTTTGGTTTTGTCAACTCGAAACTAATCCTGTAACACCCTGAGTTTGTTCAACTACCATCATGATACAGGTCCCTGGTCTTTTCACGATTGGACAGCTATCAGATCACAGAAACACATGAAGTGGCCAGGTGTGAACAGCCAGGTGTTACATCATCATATAGGATGAAAAGAAAAAAGAAAAGGAAAAAAAAGCTATAAATTCACATCTGCGCGTTAGTGATGCGCAGATCCAAGTAATACAAAATAATATTCCAATTAATTGCGGGTGAATTAGAGATAAATCATGAATGTTTAAAAAAAAAATGAACAAAATGTTTTAATAATTTTAATAAAGAGACTGAACTCTCATTTCCCGGTAAAACACAATGAGTGTGCGTCATGCTTTTACTTTTGTTTTCAACAATATCTAGTGTTAAGTTAGTGAAGTATTTCCACACACTTGATGTACCACTGCTGCTTTCTTGCGGCAATGACGCTCTGGGCTCGTCATCTGTTGTCGTCTGCAACGTGGCCATGTTCATATCAATCATAGTGTCACTCTCACATGATCAACACGACTAGTCGACATCAAGCTTAAAGCGTCACGGCATTGAATTAAGGTCGACTAATCGGTTCAACCCCTAACCAGCAGCACTGACTCACAATAGTGCTGATGATATGGAAACCTGAATGTAATGCTGGAATATGTATGCAGGATGGTTTACCTGGATGGGATGTGATGAGTAGAGTTCTGTTATCCATTGTCTTAATGGGTTTTTGAAAACCGCATAATGACTCTACCAACTGCACCTCCATGTTCATGACAAGGTCCTCTCTTTGTCTGAGAAGAGAAATGTTAAGTATATACATTTTTATGCTTAACACATAATATCTACATGTTCACTCCCTCATTTACCTTCTCTACTGTAAAAGGCTGCATCATATACAAAACACAGAGGAAGCATGTCACCAATATTGTGCTGCCCTCTACAGGATACTACAATCAATGACATGCCTCTGAAAATAATCAGTAGTAACATTAAACTTTATTACCAGAATTATTTGCCATAAAATAAAAAACAAAACCGATTACATAAGGCACAGAGTGATTTTACCTGGTGAAAACCAAGTGGGCTTTCTGATCTAAGACAATGATGATGTCTCCAGGTTCAAGGCCTGGTTCCTGGTCCCCCTCTCCATGGAACACTATTTTCTGTCCATCTTTCATACCTGCAATAACACATAATTAAGCATAAACAAAAGCAACCGGCTGCAGAAGCAGGGTTTCTGCAGGGTTTAGTCAGTCAAATTTAAGACCTTTTAAGACCTTTTTATGACCAATATGATTTAAATTTATGACCTACTCGAATTACGAAAAATAACTTCCTTTCAAAAGTCTTTTTTTTATTGACTTTCATTAAAAGTAATAAGTTTAATTATTTAAAGGTTCCATTTTCTTAAGAGTAACAAACTGAAGGCTCCCTTTTCCTAAGTATCAATAACACAGGAACAACACAACACTTATCACGATAATATATCAGTCAATATCGATAATTATGACGATAAATGTCAATTCTTTATTTCTTTGAACTTTGAAGGCAGATTTTTGTTCCCAACTGAAAGTTAGTTTTAACTTTTAGTTTTACGGCTCTGTAATCACGTGGTGTTGCACACAACCCCACAAAATGCATATCATTTGATAGAAACCAGAGCGTTAATTGTGGTTTTAAACTACTCTTTATTGTCAAAACATATCATGACAAACACTTGCCAAACAGGTGAACATTTCACAAATCTGAGGTAGAACATTCAAACATTTGTATTTTTTCCTTAACAAAAATAATATCTTTATTTCAAAATTAATTTCTTAGTTTCTGCATGTGCTAATGGGGGATATTGTTTCAAGTCTTGAAACAGGTTTGTGTTGCCTGACTTTGATGGCACGTATCTTTATGAAATGTATGAAAAACAGTAGGCTATAGCCTAAATACATAAATACTGTAATTATATTCCATTAGTCCTTTAATACATTGTCTACATTAATAATATAATACAATTCAATATGTATCCCACATTTCATGGTGCAGTTAATATTACTAGGCTAACGTTACAGTAAAACCATGGTAAAGGATGTAAATGTGTAGATGGAAAAGCTTTCTGACTGTATAGTTGCGCACAGTGTTTCTCCTGTTCGTCAGCGCTGTTTCATCTGCCTTTAAACTGGTTTAAATCACTGAGACATTTGTGTTCTTCGCTGAATTCAAGTGCTTCTCACTGGATCTCGTGATCGAGACTGATCAAAGTTAACCATAGACCGTAAAAGAACGCGTCTGCTCTAGTGAGCTTGATCGCGCTAGTACGCTGCCGTTTGGACTTTGAGCCGAGCGGATAAACGCTCCGTGAGGCGCGCGCGGTTCAAATGAGTTTCGTTCCGCTTTTGGCACATAAACATGATCTAACATTTATCGAACTCTTGATATCGTTTTATAGAGAAAACATTATATCGCGATAATGAATGAATGAGCATATCAATTTAAGACGTGGCTAAATGTAATTTATGACCTTGTATGGAAAAACCGGACGTTTTTATGGCCTAAAATTCTTATTATTAAATTTAAGACGTTTTATGACTTTTTATGACCCCGCGGAAACCCTGAGAAAACAAGTGTTTTGGAGTGAACTGTGCTTTTCTTATTGCTTCCTATTATTTTATAGTGCAGTCAATCGATAACATTTTTTTAACTAATCACACATTTTTCTGCAATTAATTGCGAACCTAACATTACAGTTTTAAATATATTTTTATTTTGTAATACTTTCACAATGAATCTCCAAAATAATGTAGAAACAACATAAAGACAGTATATCTTAAATATGTGTTTAATTACATATTTTACTAAGTACTATGAATGAAGGACAGTATCATTGATGTCTCTATTACACAAATTATTTTTTCCAATTTTAGCCATTAATTATAGCCATTCAACATTACAGTAAAATTAAAAGCACCTTATTTTAAGTGGACTTAAAACAATCTTCACTGTCACATTTAGCTGTGCCCTTCAATATATCAGGGCTCAACACAAAGGTTTTTTCTACTGGTCCAGGTGGACTGGTTCAGATTCAAACACAGCAGTCTTCACTGCATAAATTATTAATTGAATATAGATTAATCCTTATTAAAGCTACAAAAGTGATTCAGTCAAGAGCAGTCATTGATTTCCTCTTTGTCTTTTGTTCTTTGATTAACATTAATGACAGAAATCACAGCAGCAGGTTTATTAGGCTGCTGTCACTTTAAGACCTGATGCACATGACGCGGATCTGACACACATCCTATGTTCTCACAACTCTATATGTTCATTTAAGACTTTTTAACTCATTTAAGATTGTGCTTACGAGGATACTTAACGTGTTATTTTTGACAGCCCTAATTATTACCTTTATCAATGTGCACCTCCAGAATCTTCTTCTGTCGTAGTATCTTGCGACCAGCACATGTTTTGCAGCGGTCGCGGTGACCAAGTCGCTGACCTTGCCCCTGGCAGCCGGTGCAGACTGTTGATATCTGCTGTACCATGCCAGGTGCTAAGTGATGAAGTCTGACCTGGACACCGACCCCACGGCACAATGGACACACTTCTATTACTCCTTTACGGCCTCCACGACCTGTAGTAAAACATCCAGTAAAAAACTATTCAAAAAGAAAATCCAACTATTAAAATACTACCAGAAAAAACAAGGCAGTATAATTGTAATACAATACACTAGCATTCAAAAGTTTGAAGTCAGATCATTTAAAATAAAATAAAATAAAAGAATACTTTTATTTAGAAAGGATGCATTAAATTGATCTAAGTGACAGTAAACACCTTTATATTGTTAAAAATGTATATATCTATGTTCTATATCTAATAATGCTGCTCTCTTGAACTTTCTATTCATAAAAGAATCATGAAAAAAGTATCAGTTTCCACAAAAATATTAAGCAGCACAACCGTTTTCAACTGTAATTATGATATTGAAAACATCATGTGACACTAAAGACTGGAATAATAACATTATTCTCATAAAACTCATTATTACCTTCGCACTTGTCACAGATTAGGTTCTTCTGGACAGCAAGTTTCCTGGTGGCTCCATTATAAAGGTCCTCCAAAGACACTGTCAACTGATGCACCACATTCTTTCCTGTGTCAGGAACAACAAAAGATCTCTAAAAGACTTTGGCTGGCTAATTTGTAGATTACTCCAAGTGCAAAGTATTTATGTGAGCCTATTAGAACATTTGATCTCATCTAGAAGTGTAGACATTTTTTTGTGAAAAAATTAAATTCAAACCTGGATGTTTTATGATTTTTAAAATGTAAACAAATGTAAATGTAAACTAAAACAAAGAAGAGAACAAGATAAGAAATATTTATTCTGTACTATTTTAGGTTACTAATAACTAGAGTTGTAAATTGAAAATCGATTCCAATTCTGGAATCGGATACTTGTTATAAAATTAAAATTGATTCCACTTATCGATTCCTGTGTGTGCATGTCAATGTAATTTTCAAACCATTCAAGCCAAAGACACGAAAGAGAACTAAATTCGGCATTCGAATACTGAATTAAAACTTTATCGCGTCTTCTTGCGCTTGAACGGAGAAATACACACAAAATTATGTAAAAATATCCTCGTAAACAAAGTCGGATATGTCTCTAGTGAACGTTAACAGTTGAGAAAGAAAAAGCATATGTAACTGTATCAGTATATTGCATTCGTGCATTGTCTTAAAGTGACAGCAGCCTAATGTTCCTGCTGCTGTCTGTGTTATAACTGCTAAAAAGAAAATCACTGATCGTGATTGAATAACTTTTGTAACTTTAATATGGATTCATCTATAATTTATATAAAAAACTATGCCGTGTTATTTTACATTTGATTTCAATTACTGAACTTTGTTCAGTTGTACTTATTTGTGCTATTGCTAAATTGCTTATTTGTTCTTATTGCATTACAGACTGTAAACTTGTCTCTAATAATGTTTAAAATTTATATTAGTCTAGTTTATTAGTTAGTTGTTCTTTAGGCTGCTGATTTTTGTTCAAGGTATTCAGCTGCAACAGAATGTTTTGCAAAAAGACACAGAATAAATATGTTTGATATCTAAATGTTTGATTTTATTTACCATATTGGAATCAGAACTGGGAATCGATAAGAATTGGAATCGATAACCATAATCGGATTTGGATTCGCTAAAATTTAAAAGATACCCAAGGAATAACTTGGATGATCAGGTTTCGCACAAATTGTGGAGTTTGTAGCCTAAAGAGAAACATGACTTACCTCTCCTCTCCCTGTGCATGTGTCCCCCACCTCCAAAGAACAAGTCAAAAATGTCCATGGGGGAGCCAAAACTTGGGCCTCCACTTCCTCCCTCCTTAATCGCCTTCTCACCTCCTCTGTCATACACTTCTCTCTTCTTGGCATCTGACAAAACCTCATATGCCTGGGAGATCTGTTTGAACTGAAGACAGAGAATAGTGAAAGTCCAAACTCACGTTTCAAGCTTTGAGAGCACCCAAAGATCTCTCAACTGCTATATATATATATATATATATATATATATGATTCCAAATTATAAAATCACACATATATAAGGGAACTGACATTCAATTGACAAAATCTTTTCCAAGTAAATATATATATATACATATATACATATAAGGGCTGTCAAACGATTAATCGCATCCGAAATAAAAGTTTGTGTTTACATAATATATGTGTGTGTGTGTTGTGTATAAGTACATGCATGACATACATGTGTATAGAGGGAATGCATTAACGTCACTTCCCCGCCGGAACACGCCCCCCTCAGCGGGACTGAGTGGCAGAAGAGCTGCTGCGTGACTGGAGTTAATAGGGGAAACTGCGTTAACGCGAGTAAAACAAACTATTATCAGTTTAAACTAAAAGTTGGACTCGATATAGTGTTCCTTACAACTTATCAAAGATCCAGTGATCCATGGATATTGACATGCAGCCCGGAATCGTGTTTCCTGACATTTATATGTGCCTGATATCGACGCCGGGGAAATAAATGAAGAAAATTTGCCTGTAAACGTTTTATATAAATACAATATAGATAGGTCTAAATCCGAGTGATCACTTACATTAATGTTATACTGTATATCATCATATCGTCCAGCCCTAAAACTTGTATAGTTTTTTGTCAGTGTTTATTTAAAAACATCCAATTATGCAGAATATAGTCTGTTCTGTAGCTTTTTGCAGTCTGTAAAAATATACAGTACCTCAGATTTCTGGTCAAATCTAGTTGTACAGTCAATCGCAAAGCTCTTTCCCGTTTTAGATGTGTTTTGTGTGATTTTCACGGCATTCACGCTGAAAACAAATGCTGCCGCTCAGTCTTTTTGCCACTTGTGGGCGTGACCGCATTCACTCCGGCCGACGGTGACGTCATGCGCATACCCTCTATTTAAGAAATATTTGCATGTATAAACTGTATATAGACTGAATGTAGCCTATATATAATGTATATTTTATATAAATATAAACATTTTATATATAAATAACATCTTTTTCTTAAAGCTGCAGTCCGGCATTTTTCCTCTTTGTCGCCATCTCTGTTCGAAATCTGCAATTGCAGTCATTCGCGGAATTATCAACTTTACGTGGGTTGTAGTTCAACACCCTCGACACGGCACAGCGCGGATGAACACAGTGTTTGAGGAGAGTGTGCAGCTGTCAGTCACCGCGCCGATGTGGATATTGTCATTCAGAATCACAGATTATTCTTTTTGGAAGTATGACCAACATAAGAATTTTCACCGGGAAATGTCATCTGAACTAGTAAGAAACATTCACTTTTGTTCTGGTTCTGACATTGCAGTAAATCGCGCTGATTAAATCTAACAATTGCTTATAAGTTATCATTTCACGCAAAACCGTGCAAAGTAGCTATACTATGTTCTCTAATTGTTAATGTTAACAACGTCAGCAAGCATTGCGTGACTACATCATGTATTGTCCTTCCGATATTATCCTTGTTTTCGCATGGGTCCGGTTGCAGTCTCTTTTTTTCTGTAGCCACTCCGAAGTCCAAACGAAGTCTTTTGCATTTTACAGCGGGTGAGTCTCTAGTTGTCACTGATGATGATTGTCGTTTGAACCTTTCTGGATCCGCCATCAAATTGATAAGTTTAATTATATCAAGTGCTGTGAGAAAAGGCTATAAATCTCTACCTCCAACATCCTCACACGCAATATAGCTTATACTAGCCGAGACTCCTTCTTTATGTGTACAGATGTGACGTAATGACGCAAAGACATGCTTGAATCTCCCGCGGAAATCCACCAGTACCACTAAAATTAAAAACATTATTACAAGCTTACCGTTTTGCATCGAGCTAAGGCAAGCAGATAGTTTTGAACACTGGCTGGTTATGTATTTTATCAAATATGTATTTTGGGTAATTTTTAACCCCAAAAAAGCTACAGACAGCAGCTTTAAATATATACATGTGTGCATTTATATACAACATAATTATACACAGTACACACACATATATTATGTTAACACAAACTTTTATTTCGGATGCGATTTATCGTGATTAATCGTTTGACAGCCCTAATATATATATATATATATATATATAGATAGAGAGAGAGAGAGAGAGAGAGAGAGAGAGAGAGAGAGAGAGAGAGAGAGAGAGAGAGAGATCATAATTACAGACAGAGCATTATTTATTTGGGCACAAGAAGCGCTTAAAATATTTTCATTTAGGAAATGTAAAATAAAATGTGGCCTTGTATGGTACACATTTGTATAGTAGTTTATTTGGGGCACTTTATTTGACAGCAGTACAGAAGAATCTGCAAAGCTATCTTCTCAAGAAACTGTAATATGGAATAATGTAGACAGTAACTTAATGATACAAAAAAGAGAGACAAACTTACCCTTTCTCCCTCTGTTGGGTTTTTATCTGGGTGATATTTCAGTGCCAGTTTACGATAGGCCTTTTTCAGCTCTTCAGAGCTAGCATTAGGCTTTACACCCAGCATATCATAAAAACCAGTCTCTTTCACCATAGTTGCCCTCAAACAGGTTAATCTGGTCAAAAGAAACATTTAAAAAATACACTGAAGAAAATGACACTTGTGACTGTTCAACAATTAATTCATGACTATTATTAGTGTTAGAGTTAATCTAAACCTTGCCCATATTTTCAGTCTCGTAATATCAACAGTACTGGTTATTAGAAAGCAATTAAACTAAATTAAAATCACCATAACATTCACAAAGAATTAACTTGACCAAGCGCTTTAAAACAATTGATTTTAGACCTTTGCTGTGTCGATAGAATTTTCAAAACCATGCGAAATTAAATGTCAAGCCACGAGGTGTAAGCTTGCTACTAAAAGCCAGGATTTTGTAGAAAAACAAGCAAAGACGAAAATCACGTGACTCGTGCAATAACATTATTTTAATAAATCGCCTTATACCGTGAAATATGGTGAAATCACTTCTCGTCTTATGCCTCCGTGTACTAAACAAGAGACTTCCAGAATCTTCCAGCAACGCTCTACATCTTCTTCTTGTGAAGCGTTATTGAACTTTGATTGCAGTGCGACCTATTTCTGCCACCTACTGTACATAGTGACGTATGACAGGCAATGACGAGGAACTTCTTCTTTCTTCTTTTCGTTTTATGGCCGTTCACTCCTTTGTAGTATTACCGCCACCTACTGTTTACCTTGCGCACTTGAGTAATGGATCTGATAAAAAAAAAAAAAAAAAAAACCTTTACCATTCCAGAGTAGGGGAGACCGGGGACGGTTGTAACACTTTTTTCTTCAGCACCTAAAACGACCTTTTTTTTTTAGCTACAGGTCTGAAACTTTTAGGCAAAGTACCCATATTTGTCTACTACAAATGGCAACAATTTAAATTTCTTCAAAATATATCACAGACTTTGTGAGATGATCATGAATACAAGGTGGTCCTTTGTTACAACCTACCCCACTACTGGGGTAGGTTGTAACACATACTGGGGTAAGTTGTAACAGGTAGACAAAATGCACAAAAACTAAGGGTATTCCAAGTGATATGCCACAACATCATTTTTATTTTAAATGAATGGCTGCAACAATAAAATATGTGTGAATATGGGGGGTGTATGTGCATATTTCGTGTTTGTGCATGTGTAAACAATGGTGACAAGAACAAACAAATGAAATGCATTTTTAAGTCAATGGTGAAAAAGAACAAAGAAATGAAATGCATTTTAAGTCACAATGGTGACAAGAACAAACAAATGAAATGCATTTTACGTCACAATGGCTTAGACAAAGACTTATACACTAACACAATTACACTTTCAAAACACGTGTTACAACCTACCCCGCCACTGTCACAATTGTTTAACTAGCTGTATTAGCATGGTGCTTTGAAATTACCAGGAGATTGATACACCATTCTTTACTATAGAAACTACAGTTTGACCTGATATAACTCATACAACATTATCTACAACGGTAGAAGTACTAAACAAAATATTATCTTGTTATGTTTTTTTATTTTCTTATCTCAGAATTAGATTTTCTGCTGTAGCTTCAGGAGAGATTGCAACAAAGACTTGAAAACCTCAAAAACCTCCGTGTGAGATCGTAAAGGAAGCCTGAGGAAACTGAAACTGTCACATGACTCCTATCTTATCCCTGATTGGTGGAATTGGTAGTGTTACAACTAGCCCCGTGTTACAACCGTCCCCGGTCTCCCCTATCAGAGCCCGAGTTTCAGCTGACGCTGCGTGTTCAGCTCCTCCAGCTTCCACACGAGCTCCTCAACCTCCAGGATGATCTGAGCTTGCTCTTCCTCCTCAGCTCTCCTGTGATTTAGCCCTGTAAGCTCTAAAAATGTTACCACGTCCTTAAACCTCTGTCTATCACTCAAACCCTTTCCCAATAGATCCATGATACTCACTGGCCTGTTCTTTATATTACTAAAAAGACTGCTACGCTGTTCTTCATATTTACTACACTTAAAAAACACATGTTCTACTGTTTCAATAATACCACATTCATCACACATACCATTTCCATGCTTTCCCATTAATGCCAGTGTTGATTTTAACCCCGTATGACCCATCCTTAATCTAGAAATCATTACCTCTTCCTTTCTACGTCTTCCATAGCACGATTCTTTTTTCCCTACTGATTTTACAATACTATAATACCACCTACCTGTACTGCTACTTTCCCATCTTTGTTGCCATATTCGTATTATTTCTCTATTAATGATTGATCTAACTTCATTTCTTCCTAAAGGTATCTTAATATCTACCAAGTCTTTCCTTAACGCTTCTTTTGCTAATTTATCCGCTATTTCATTTCCTACTATCCCAATATGTGCCGGCACCCAACAAAAGTATACAATTATACCCTCTATGTTCAGCCTATATAATAATGTATAAATTTCTACTATCAGATCTTCTCTGTCAGTTTTTGTTGATAATATACTTTTAAGTGCTGATGCAGAATCTGAGCAAATTACAGTCGCTATCCTATTTGGCTTAGTCTGCTCTAACCACTGCAGTCCTACTATTATAGCTGTTAGTTCTGCTGAATATACAGACATTTTATCACTCAACCTTAAACTTATTTTTGTCTCAAATTTTGGAATATATACTCCTACTCCAACTTTTTGTTCGACTGGGTCTTTAGATCCATCTGTATAGATCTGTACACAAGAATAAAAAATTTCTCTCATAAAACCATTGATTTCATAACTATATCTTCCTTCTGCTTTCTCCCGATCCTCCAGCATTCTCATTTCAACATTAGGTTCAGGAATATTCCACACTGATACCCCTTTTAACGGCATATTAGGACAAATAACTACATTTTCCAGACCACATTCCTTAACCCATTGTTTATACTTCCATCCAAAACTATTCCCATTAATCTTCTTATATTCCCAACAATCATTTAAAATTGCTCGTGTACAATGACTCTTATTACAACCCTGCAAATTAACCCAGTACATCATTGTAAGCTTTTCCCTTCTTAAATCTAGTGGCATCTCCCCCATTTCAACCCTGATGGCATCTAGAGGGGTTGATCTTATTGCTCCACAACAGATTCTAAGTGCCCTAGCCTGTACGTTGTCCAACTTCTTTAGCTCTGATTTTGCTGCACCACCATACACTGCACACCCATAATCTAAACTAGACCGTATTAAGGCTTGATATACATGTAGTAGTGCACTTTTCCTTGCTCCCCACTCATGGCTATTGAAGTCATGCAATTTATTACTCTTTTGCACTTGTTCTCAATTTTCTTAATATGTCTATTCCATGTTAATTTTCCATCAAATATTAGTCCAAGGTATTTAAATTCTGTCACTCTTTCTAATACTGTAATTGACCATATAATTTCAAAGTCAATTGTTCCATTTTTCTTTTCTTAGTAAAAACCATATATTGAGTCTTTAATACTGAAAACTTTAGACCCCCTTCCACTGACCACCTTTCAACTTCGTTTATTGATTCTTGTATTCCTTTGACTACATTCCCTATAAGTTCCTACCTCTTTTCCACTCTGCACCATCATCTGCATACAGTGCCTTCCCCATACTTGGTTTAACTCTTTCATAAATGTCATTAATCATTATGCTAAATAAAATTGGACTGATTACACTTCCTTGAGGAGTCCCATTCAGAATATCATGCATTGTTGAGATTTCTTCCCCTATTCTAACCTGAAATGTACGCTTGCACAAGAAATCCAATATCCAATTGTACATTCTCCCCCCTACTCCTATTTTATCTAGCTTAATTAATAGTCCCTCCCTCCATAAAGTGTCATATGCCTTTGCAATATCGAAGAAAACAGCAACAAGAAATTCTTTCATTGTTAAAGCTTTTTTAACCTCACTTTCAAATAATAACAAAGCATCCATTGTAGATCTTTTCCTCCTAAACCCACTTTGAGCTGATGATAAAATCTCATTTTTCTCCAAAAAATAATTTAATCTTCTTACTATCATTTTTTCCATCACCTTACAAAATGTAGATGTAAGAGCAAGTGGCCTATAACTACTTGATTTTGTTGCATCTTTTCCTGGTTTTGCAACTGGTATCACTATTGCATTTTTCCACTCTTTGGGTAAGGTGCCTTCCTTCCATATCTGGTTATATACATCCAGTATGACTTTAATGGCTACGTCCGGTAAGTTTCTTAACATACTATAGCTTATAATGTCTCTCCCTGGTGTTGTATCCTTTGAATTACTAATAGCAATTTTTAGCTCAAAGAGATTAAAATCATCATCCATGTTACTATCAACTTCTTGTTTTTTCTTACAAACATTCTCATACATTTTATTTAACTCTTGTCTTCTTTTTAAAAACGCATCACTCAAGTTTTCAATACTATGGACTTTAGCAAATGTTTTGGCCAATATTTCTATCTTTTCTTTATCCGTTCTGGCCACCTTTCCATCTTCCTCAATTACAGGAACTTGTTTATGAGTATTATTACCATTCATTTTCCTTATCATTTTCCATACCACATGCATTCCAGTGAAGTCTCTCTCCCAATTGTGTTACAGAACTCCTTCCATGCTTTCCTCTTTGCGCTTTTAATTACCCTTCTTGCAGCTGCCCTTTTTTTCTGATAATCTATTACTGTATCTTGAGTTATTAACCTTTTTAAATCCCGGAATGCCTTATTCCTTTCTCTAATTGCCACTGTGCATTCTTCTGACCACCATGGGACATTTTTCTTTCTTTTTCCATTTCCTCTTATTAATGGTATAGATAGGTTCGCTGCTAAAATAATTTCACTTACTACTTTTTTATATCTCTCCTCAATATTCCCTTCCATCTTCATATTTTTGAAATTTTCTTCACACAACACACAAAACTCCTTCCATTTTGCCTGTTTAAATCCCCACCTTGCACACTGGTTAAAACTTTGCTTTTGTACTGCACTCTGAATCTCACAGACTATAGGCCAGTGATCACTGCCCAAATTACGCTCCAAGTGCACTTACCTGCCAATGCAGCTGATGTTACTGTGAGATCCAAACATGACAAGCCGCCTTTAACGATATCCATTCTTGTTGATTTCCCATCATTCAAACATACTAATGAGTGTTCTTCTATAAATTCTTCTACAACTAACCCGTTATTGTCTGTACTCTTACAACCCCATAGACCATTATGTGCATTAACATCCCCACATATAATAACTTTACCCTGTGACTCACCCATCACATCTTTTAGAATACTATTATTTATTTCTTTGCATGGTTATAAAAGTTTGAAATTCTAATTCCTTCATTCCTCCCCGTTACTTCTATACTTACACATTCTACATTATTACTTGTGTTTATTCTCTTATATATTATATCTTCTTTAATAAATGTTGCACACCCGCCCCCTCTTCCAGTTACTCTGTCTTTCCTCTCTACTACATATCCATTGATCTTAAAGTCCAAAGAATTGTTTAACCATGTCTCTTGAATGCAGATGATGTCTGGTGCCTTTTCCATTTCTGATATATTTTAAATTCTTGACCATTTGCTAATAAACTCCTAGCATTCCAATGTAGTAGTAGGAAAGACATCATCCAGCTAAGGATTATGAGTCATATCCATGGCAGCAGTTCCTTCCTCCGCTTTCAAAATCCCATGCACCTCCTCTGCTGAAACTCCTGTTAACTTGAGAAATGTATTAGCACATCCTACGATAATCCTTAATTTGTCAGATCGCTTTTCCACTTGTGAAGTGCCATTCACCACCGCACAAATGAATGCCACAAAGTCCATTTTGTTTACTGTGATATGCAGATCTGGCTCATTCCATGATTCACTTCTCTCTGAGAATATGATTCCATCCTTTTTCCTGGCACATTATTTACCTTCAGTTCAGCTTTACTTTTGTCTTTTACCTTACGCATAGCTTCTGCATATGTTAAATTTTGCACAGTTTTTATTTTTTGAACTTCGCGGGCTTCTTGTTGTACAGGACATCCTGCGTATGCTGCGCTATGTCCACCGCCACAGTTACAGCATTTAATCACTATGCCCTCCTCACACTTGTCATATTCATGTCGTCCCCCGGCAAATAACTCCCTTCAAACAGAATCATCACACTCAGACTTTCACATCTTTTGTTGTCTTTCCACATCTGCAGTCTTCTAGTAGAGATAACTGTGCCTCCACTTAGATTTCCTTTAATATCATCCACACTTACATTAAGAGGTATACTCCTGAGATAACCCCTCTGATTCCATTACCTATTTCTGTGCATGATATCTTTCCTCCTGCCAGCGTTTTCATTTTCAGAATTTGTTGTTTTTGCTTTTCATCTCTACATTTAATCATTATTCTTCCATTGTTTAGACAAGCTACAGCTTTCACTACTCCTATCTCTTTCTCAATTGCTTTTGATAATTTAAAGGAGCTGTATGTAAGAAATTTATTTCAATTAATCATAAAATGGCCCTGAAATGTCACTAGACATTAGAAATCATGTACATTTCAAATACTTATATCACTAACAACAGTAGTCTGGCCAGGATATTGTCATTTAAAAAGTTAAGTTGCAGCCCTCAACTGATGTTGATGTTGTCATGTTGTGTTTTGGTCTGATGCTCCACCCTCCACCTATCTACCAATCACGAAGTCAGTAGTGTTGCGGCATCCGGGTTGCCAGCTCTGCTCTAGTTACCACAGCTGCAGCTCGTCACGTTCCTGCTGGATCCTGCAGCCGATCTGGCAACCTCGAGTCAGGGAGGAGGGGGAGGGGATACACCACTCTACAGTAATTTGAAAGTGATTGCAGTACTAGTTTTGGCCACAATCTTACATACAGCTCCTTTAACAGGATGAGTTTGTTGTTCTGACTGCTTAGCAAAAGTAATTAGGACCTTGATTTCTCTTTCCTCTTCTTTATCAGCTTCACTTCTCGTTTGTTTTACTTTATTAATTGTTCGTTCACAATCAGATCCATCACCCATGCTGCTCTTTTTCTTCCTTTTATTATACCTTACTTAATGATAATCCATTTCTTGTTCATTGTCGTCATCCGATGTTTCTCCCCACACTTTCCTCCCTTCCGTCGCGATTTTTCCTCCTGCGCACCTCGAAACATGACGAAGAACTGTTTCATCATCAGTATTTTAATTAGCTCTCCCTAGGCGACGATACTTTTTTACAGTGGAAAAATTCCCTTTTATCTGTTTTATTTATAATTCATTAGCGTTTAGGTCACAAACTAAGTTCTATAACCTACGTTAAAATGCTTTATCGGTATTCGTATGCTATAATTCCATTTCAGTTACTCATTTGCTCAGCTGTATGTATGTGGTTTAAAAATAAAAAATGTGACACCATTGTTTTAGTTATTTTTCTTACACTACCTTCGCCTTTTTCCTGGCGTCAAATCGTTGATTTGTGTGTCTCGTGAATGCATGAGTTTTTTTCTTCACATTAAACAATCGAAATCATGCTAGATTCAAAACTTTGCCAAAAAAAAAAAAAAAAAAAAAAAGTCTTTCCGCCCGAACAGGGACTTGAACCCTGGACCCTCAGATTAAAAGTCTGATGCTCTACCGACTGAGCTATCCGGGCTTCGAAACACTGGAAAGATATAGCGAAATGTATTACATCCACTACACGAATATTTAGTTACGCGTTAGGGATTTGAGGAAATTATGACCAAGTAGTTTCGATGAACGCTTAGAAATTTCAAAATAATTTCCGCATTCTTTTATATTTTTTAAAACATGGAACAATTTTAACGGTCGCGATAAGTCCGACGCTGCCCCTGCCACGGAAAGATTTCACTCCTACTGATGAAATGTTTGAAAAACTGCTGTTTGAAAAACTCAAAAGATTGAATTTCGATGTGAAACTTTATTGTATCTAATGTAAATATGAGTATTTATATGTATAAATTCCAAACCATTTTGAAAAGCTTTTCTCGACAGGCTCCATAGCTCAGGGGTTAGAGCACTGGTCTTGTAAACCAGGGGTCGCGAGTTCAAATCTCGCTGGGGCCTCACTTCCGTTTTGGGCTGCCGATCCCATGTAGAGAATTTAAAATATAAAGCAAGCTTTCGTGAACATTACACACCGACTTCATATCAATCCATTTGCTATTGTTTTTTTGTATTAAGGAAACCACCAGTGATTCTGGAATATTTACTTCAGACAAGGTCTGTAGCCTATAGCCTACATCACTGCATTGTTATTTATTTATATTTTATAATTTTAGGAGCCCAACAGGACCCTTTCTTTGATGACTATTGCGCAAAATGACAAGTAGTGCTTCGCTATGAACGATAGATGGCACAAAAATGTAAATCTACAAGCAACTTCGGGATTTCATTGCCTGATATTTTTTCACAGCAAATGTTAGATGCAAAGTATTTCCTCAACAAATACAGATTTATATATATCATATTGTAATATAGATTGTAATATTATCAAATCTGCTCCATGGCACATATTGTTTGCATGGGAACTTGATTCAATTGTTGTATTTATTTTCAGGATTTAAAACCTGAATTGGGCAATACATATTCTAGATAGAAATATACAAAAATCAGCAGTATCTTCGCTGACACGGAATAAAAAACATTAGATAGTTGCGACTTTTTATCTCACAATCTGTTGCACAATTATATCACAGTTTACATCTCGCAATTGCGATTTATTATATCAGAACTGCGAGATATAAAGTCCAATTCGGAGGGAAAATGTGTCGCTATACTGTGCATTAGGTCTATTCTGACTTTATAATGCAATTCTGAGAAAAAAATAGTTTATATCCTGCAATTCGGAGGGAAAAAAGTCAGAATACCGAGATATAAACAATTGTTAGGTAATAAAATCAGAATTGTGAGATAAAAACATGCAATTATATATATTTTTTTTTTATTCAGTGATACAAGCTTCCATAGATTGAACATGACATTTAGTTACGTATAAAAAAATGTTTTAATATTTTATCATGTTTAGAAGTAAAACACAGTTTCAGCAGATTAACGTTGACTGTTTATTTAGCCAAACAGGCTAAATTAGGTAATTTCTCTTTTATGCAGTTGGATTGTTGCTTGTTTCGTTCCGTTGCAACACAAAACCGCTGCTTACTTACTCGCCTGCAAAGTACATGAAAATACATGACCAACCAAACAGGTTTCGTCCTCTGTGGTGCGTTAAAGTTTGATGTCTAATCAATTTGTGAATGAATCCTTCCTTTGAGTCATATAATTTTAATGAATCAATTGAACCACTTCACAAAACAAGTCTGACAGATTTCTTTCACGAATCGAACTGAATCGGTCCGAGTCTCGAAAACAGTCACGGTTCAACACTCTCGGACTCCGAGAGCTCAACTGAACCGTGACTGTTTTCTGATTTTGGCCGGAATAATAAATATCACACTATCATACTATACAAAGATATAGAATATGATTAAGAGCAATATGGCAGCCTACTATTATTCTATTCGAAATCCAGCCCTTCTCTAACGGACTCGTGTATTTTAGAGCATGTATCACGTTGGGATGACACTCATTTTATAAGCGGTTAAATAAAATGAGCTGTTCGAAAGAACCGATTCTTGGATATGAGTCGGACTTTCCAGCACCAATTCACGCAGCATTACTCACAGCATTACTAAACTGTGATGGCTAGGTGTTGGGTGTTACTTTATCAACCCAGTGCGCGGAACACAAAACCACGAGCTTTTCACCAGAGATCATTTACTTAAAGTCTACATGATCTTCGATAAATTACACCTCGTGCCGCAAGAAACTAACTTAGTAAGAAGAAGAAGCGAAAACTGAGCGACGGTCAACGCCGTATGTGTAGAAGAAGAAAGAAGAATATTGGTCCGTTGACTATTTGTTGACACTCGTGAGGAGTTGTTGAGATCGCTTGTGACCAACCATGGAAGAAGTGATAAGGATATTTATTTCCTGATGCTGCGATAAGCGTTTTCTACATAAACGTGAGTGTACCTGAGAGTTTATGCTTAAGTTATATATACCGAGAACCAGAATATTCAAGCTCAAAACAAATCCTCGTGTGTCTAGTATCGACGTTATACAGACCAGGCATTACAACTTTGCCGTGCTTTACATTAGCATTAGCAAATCTGTCCTACTGCGTTTACAAAACTGGTTGTTGAAATCAAGAGATGCGTACTTCGTTTTTCTGTTCTACTTGAAGGGATACGATGTTACAAGCCTCCGCCGTGGTCGTCTGGGAATGGCTCAGCGAGCACGGGCGCTGGCGGCCGTACAGCCCGACCGTGTCTCACCACATAGAGGAGGTGATAAGAAGCGATCCCCGCGGCGGAAGCGTCGTTCTAGGCCGAGCCGACAGCCGCCTGTCGCCCTACATCATCGATCTACACTCCATGCATCAGTTCAGACAGGACACCGGTAAGATGAAAACCATCAGCGCATCATTATACCTGTGGCAAGCCATTATAACATTCATTCTTTACAACGAACTCGTTTCTATTTCATGTCACTATTTTATGGAATTATCTATTATACTTGTGCCTTCATCAAGCATTCATTGTATACTAGTACTTATTATTTTGCTGCTAGTCACGATCCCAGCATTGACAACTAAAATACTATTTTTATTAGTAATATTTATCATTACATTTAACATAATCAGCAAGATTTTTAGAACTGTATTGTTGAATTGAACTAACACTTTACAATAAGGTTTAATTTGTTAACATCAATTAATGTATTAACTAATACATCTGTTACTGTATTTGTTAGTCTTTGTTAACGTTTGTTAATAAAAATACAGCTGTTCGTTGTTTGTTGATGTTACTTCACAGTGCATTAACTAATGTTAACAAATACAACTTTTTGATATCAATAATTTATTAGTAAATATTGAAATCAACAAAGATTAATAAACGCTGTAGAAGAGCAATTTATTATTTGTTCATGTAAACTAATGTAGTTAACTAATGTTAACTAATGGAACCTTATTGTAAAGTGTTATCAGAAATGTTACTAGTACCATTTGGGAATGACTACTAGTATCACATAAAGTGGTACTAGTAAAACTGGAATAGATACTACTAGTAACTTGAAACTACTAGTAACCAAACCATAAGTGCTAGATAGTGAACAAAACTGAAATATAATAGGCTTTATGCCGAGCGTCACGTGACCAAGCCGTAAAACAGATCACATCGCTTCCGATTCAGGTCTTTTGTATGTGCTTCATGAAATTTTTTGCGGTTTTACTCTAGATAACTTACAAGGAGCAAGCAAAAATGAGCATAACCAATGTCCCTCGCATGTGCAGATTGATATTTAAAAGTTTTTTAATTTTCTTCTTCACACTAACGTTTAGATATTTAGATATAAAACACCAATAACAAAGTGAACTTAGGTTAGCTGATTACCTTAAAAATCCATAGATATCGTAGTTAGTTCTTACGGCCGTTAACACTTTCTCTGACAAGCGGATACAATGAGACCCGTTTTCCGGTTTGGTCATGTGACGCTCGGCATAAAGCCTATCCAGTGACAATTAGAATACACAATAGTCAAAAACTGAACCACAGATCCCCATATACATTTAGAACTTTTATAACTAACAATGGGTTAGTATGCCACTATTGTGATTATGAGTAGTAGCAAAGGAATGAGTGCTAGTATCTCTTGGTGAAACTAAAGAAGATACTAGTCATGATTGGGTTACTTGCTAGCAATTAAAAAAAAATACTAGTACCAGGTAATTGTTAGATAATAATTGTTAGTTTTATGGAATAATTGTTAAAACGTCTTGACACAGGTAAGAGCCTCAGGTATGGTTCAAGCAATGATATATTGATAAAAAGTGTGGCAAATATTTTATTTTAGCATGATGTAATATGACTTCAAAGCACATCTATGCTTATCTCTTTCAGACTGCAAATTAGTGGTTTTGACGAAATGTTGTTCACACCTTCTTCAGCTATTTTTTTAACACGCATCTACTTTATATGTATGCACTCATTTGAGTTTAAACCACATTGAACTATGTCTACTTTCCACCCAGGCAGCTGTTGTTTTGGATGGATATAAATTGGTGGCAAAAAGTATTTAAATATATATGCCACACTTAAAATGTCTTCGCATTCAATAGCAAAATATGAGACCAAGTGACATTTTTAGCATAAACATGCAATATATGTTGTAAAATTTAACATAGAAAAGTAGATTTTTTTTTTAAAATTAAGATAAAAGATTGCAATACATCTTCAATGAAATTAATACATTTTTCAATGTGTCCAAATACTTTTTTGAGGCCACTGTAATATGACTGGACAACACAAAGTGAGGGAGTGAGACAATAGAGGTACAAAAAACAGACATAACACTACCCTTGTTTTCTTGTAAAATTTTCACAAGCACATTATCAAGGTCTGTTAGTCCGGCCTTGCGAAATCACACAATTTTAGTCAAACTGAGGCCTTGATATGTAAGAGGACACAGATTAAAGTTACTCAAAGTGATTGCAAATTCTTGCAGCAAAACTGCCTATTTATCCCCATGGACAAAGTGCATTTGTGTTAATCTAGTGCATAAGAGAAAAAAACAACAACACATAACTGCACCAGCCTACTGTGAATAATGGTTTAGAGACACACACCCAGGCAGCTCCCCATAATGATCTTGTTACTAACACCCAAATCATTTTGAAACTCATTTTTTTTTCTCAGGTAATGTTTTGCAACCAAACATCCATGACATGAGGTTAGTGACATTCGCAACCCTCACCGCTCTGTCAAGACTTGCCCTAAAAAAACAGCAAACTAACTTGCTCAGTCACACTTGCACATTGTGGAGTGAAGTTCCATAAAGCATTACCTAGGGAAATGAGCACACTTCCAAGTGAAAGAACGTAACTATAAAGATAGTTTGCGGAGAGATGGGGAGCGGTTGTTATTGTGCAACAGGCTAGGATGTAGTTTCATCAACTCTGGGCCCAGGGGTGCTGTCAGTTACTCTGTTTTCCATTGCAGACTGGAGATTAGTATAACACACACACAGGCATAGGGCAGGATTGTGTTTTTCTTCCAATCTTTTCATCCAATGACTCTCACATGGTTAATAGGCTAAAGAGTTGAGGGAATGTTATAATTTCTTTCAAGCTGACCATTTTGTGAATCATTTCTGTTGGTATAACTCCCTCCTTCCCATAAACACACACCTACAGTGCAGTCAAAAGTTTGGAACAATAAAGATTTTTAAATGTTTTTGAAAAAAGTCTCTTATGCTTACCAAGGCTGCATTTATTTGATCAAAAACACAGTAAAAACAAAAATATTGTGTAAAATTATTACAATTTAAAATGGCTGTTTTCTATTTTAATATATTTTAAAATGCAATTTATTCCTGTGATACAAAGCTGAATTTTCAGCATCATTACTCCAGTCTTCTGTGTCACACGATCCTTCAGAAATCATTCTAATACGATGATTTGCTGCTCAAGATTTTTTTTTTACTATTATCTTGAAAACATTTGTGAAATGTTGAAAACATTTTTTGTTGCTGATGCTTTGATGAATAGAAAGTTTGAACGAATAGCATTTATTTAAAAACCATAATAATAATTTTGTAACATTATACATGTTACTGTCATTTTTAAGGTGTCCTATGAATAATGATTTTTTTTTTTTTCATCTCGCTTACCCCAAACCTTTGAATGGTAGTGTTAGTGTATCATGGTTTCCACAACTGTTTTCAACATTGATATTAATAAAAACAAATGTTTCTTAAACACCAAATCAGCATATTAGAATGATTTCTGAAGGATCGTGTGATCATGTAAACTGAAGATTGGAGTAATGATGCTGAAAATTAAGCTTTGCCATTACAGAAATAAATTACATTTTAGAGTAGGCCTACTGTATATTAAAATAGAAAACGGTTCTTTAAAATGGTAATAATATCACAGATAAATGAGTTTTTTTTTTTTTCATCAAATAAATGCAGCCTTGGTTAAAGCTTGAGAGACTCCTTTAAAAAATCTTTTCTAGGTAGTGTAGTTGTTGAGCTTACTTTCTGCTTGTGTACTTTAAGCACTGCTTTTCAATTCTGAAACCCACTTTATAAATTGCTTGGTCACTTCTCTTTATCTACAACAGTTTTTAAGTAGCCTACCAAGCTTCATTTTCAGATAGCTTCCTTCTCATTTATGTCATGGTCAAATATTTGATGATAGATTTTCTCAAATGAAGCGGTTAAATGCTCACAAAGTGACTTTCAGAGCGGATCTAAAGTCTGTAGATGAAGTTCATGCATTCCTATCCTCATAGGCAAAAAAAAAAAAAAGCGTCACACGTGCTTCAGTGTGTGTGTGTGTGTGTGTGTGGTAAATGAAACTGCGCGTCGTCTGCACCATTCATTCACACAGACGATGCAGGATTCGTATTTAAATAGTCTTTTTGCGGTTTAAAATTCACATTCATATATTCATCAAAGAATTTACAAATTCCGTGAAATTCCGCGTTATCCAGTAAATTCTGTTTTTATGACTGGATTCCGCGATTCCGTCTGCGTTTTCTGTATCGTGAAAATCATAGCCGCTAAAAGTTACCACATGGGGCGTCCGGTTTTTTTTGTGGAATATATTTTTGTCATTCGTTCGGGGGTGGCGGGGGACCGTTTTGTACTAAAACAAAACAATGGTAGGGGAAACACTGCACGTGTCAGATGTTTTAATGGAATCATTTTTGCATTTATAATTCATTGCATTTATTGTATTTTATAATTTATTTTTTTAGAAAAGAAAGGGGAATAAAGTTGTTAGTTTGAAAGAAGGAAGGGAAATGAAAATTGGGGCAATGATGGAAGCACAGAGCCATCAACAATGGAACAGATGGACGGTCTCTGTACACCTGCTGTATAGGGCTTTGTGCCGCTGCAAAGGTCCTGGGATCCTTAACCCAATGTCACAGTTTATGATCTGCTGAAGCACAGCCTTTTACTCCCACTCACATACTAGCACAAGCTCGCAAACTTAAGTGCAGGCTGTATGATTGATCGGTATGTGAAAGTGGACATGGCCATCTGTTGCTTTGGCCATAATGTTGAGAGGAGGCACAGTATTATCTAGTTTTATCTGGACCGACTATATTGAACTGAAACTAGTATTAAATAACAATTTTGGTGCATCACGATCAATACTGACAGATCCTGGTGGAATCATTGACTTAATGGCGTATACACTCACCGGCCACTTTATTAGGTACACCTGTCCAACTGCTCGTTAACACTTAATTTCTAAGCAGCCAATCACATGGCGGCAACTCAGTGCATTTAGGCATGTAGACATGGTCAAGACAATCTCCTGCAGTTCAAACCGAGCATCAGTATGGGGAAGAAAGGTGATTTGAGTGACTTTGAACGTGGCATGATTGTTGGTGCCAGAAGGGCTGGTCTGAGTATTTCAGAAACTGCTAATCTACTGGGATTTTCACGCACAACCATCTCTAGGGTTTACAGAGAATGGTCCGAAAAAGAAAAAACATCCAGTGAGCGGCAGTTCTGTGGGCGGAAATGCCTTGTTGATGCCAGAGGTCAGAGGAGAATGGCCAGACTGGTTCGAGCTGATAGAAGGGCAACAGTTACTGAAATAACCACTCGTTACAACCGAGGTATGCAGCAAAGCATTTGTGAAGCCACAACACGCACAACCTTGAGGCGGATGGGCTACAACAGCAGAAGACTCCACCGGGTACCACTCATCTCCACTACAAATAGGAAAAAGAGGCTACAATTTGCAAGAGCTCACCAAAATTGAACAGTTGAAGACTGGAAAAATGTTGCCTGGTCTGATGAGTCTCGATTTCTGTTGAGACATTCAGATGTTAGAGTCAGAATTTGGCGTAAACAGAATGAGAACATGGAACCATCATGCCTTGTTACCACTGTGCAGGCTGGTGGTGGTGGTGTAATGGTGTGGGGGATGTTTTCCTGGCACACTTTAGGCCCCTTAGTGCCAATTGGGCATCGTTTAAATGCCACGGCCTACCTGAGCATTGTTTCTGACCATGTCCATCCCTTTATGGCCACCATGTACCCATCCTCTGATGGCTACTTCCACCATGTCACAAAGCTCTAATCATTTCAAATTGGTTTCTTGAACATGACAATGAGTTCACTGTACTAAAATGGCCTCCACAGTCACCAGATCTCAACCCAATAGAGCATCTTTGGGATGTGGTGGAACGGGAGATTCGCATCATGGATGTGCAGCCGACAAATCTGCGGCAACTGTGTGATGCCATCATGTCAATATGGACCAAACTCCCTGAGGAATGCTTCCAGCACCTTGTTGAATCTATGCCACGAAGAATTGAGGCAGTTCTGAAGGCAAAAGGGGGTCCAACCCGTTACTAGCATGGGGTACCTAATAAAGTGGCCGGTGAGTGTATAATGAGGTTTTCTTTCGTAATAGACTACTAAAGTACAGGTTGAACTTTAAAAATGTTTTTTATTTTATTTAAAAACAAAATATTTTATTTTTTTCCAAGTGTGGCCAAAAAAATCTAGCATTTGTCTGTGTAGAAGAAAATGACAATTGTCCAATGTAAGTTTAAAATGAAGTGCGGACACCCTTGCTGTGAGACTTATGGGAGTGCCACACCATGTGGCTTGCAGTGCAGGCGGGGTTGAAAAACTTAAATTAGATTAATAGGTAGAATAATCAGATTTAGTGAAAAAATTTATCCCAATTAATCCCAAGTAAATAATGTTATTTTTAATTTTTTTCTTAAAGTGTATAGCAAAAAATAGGCACATGCAAATACACAACCCTTCAAATGTTTGGGGTCAAAGATGTTTTTTTTTTTTTTTTAAAGAAATTCATATTTTTATTCAGCAAGGATGTATTAAATTGATCAAAGGGGCAGCAAATCAGCATAATACATTGAAGTAATGATGCTGAAAATCACAGGAATAAAAAAACTCAAGATCCTGATCTGATCCCAGCCGATTCAAACGTTCCCTAAAAGTTTCCTCCAAATGGTAAACACTTTCAAACTACCATTTGTCTGTGGCGATTACGCAATAAGTAGGCATGCTCTGGGGCTCTGCCTTCTTTGACAAAAACATTTCAGTCCATCAAGGTCAGACGTCTGCACGTAAAAACATGAACACTTAGAGAACACTGAATAATCATGTGACACTGAAGACTGGAGTAATGGCTGCTAAAAAATCAGCTTTGCCATTTACAGGAATACATTAGATTTAAAAAAAAATGTTTTATATATATTTTAATTTCTTATCATATTATTATGTTCACTGGCCCCTGAACACATCACACTTTCTAAAAGCAGCCCCTGAGATACATAATATCAGTGTACCTGCCTTCAGACATAATTATATGGTACTCGCATGCAGTTAAATACCACACATCATTTATCATTAGCTTGACTGTATAATTCAGTGAAATTACTTCTCACAAGCAGCAAAAGAAAAAAAGTATTGGCAAATAGTTATCTATACATCTGTTAACAAAAGAGAACAAAAGACAGTTTCATTCATGTACACTAGAGCTGAGAGGGCATGACTGTGATTGAGCCACAGAGCTGGTAAAGTGAGTTCAAACGCAATAAAGTATGATCAAAGCATATTGATGTCTTGCTTTACTCCACCTCATTTCTGGAACGTGCTTTATAAAGTTGCATAATGTCTACAGAATCATGCAACACATCAAGTGTTTTGTACCATTTGAAGTTATAGTAGGTGTATATGGGTGTTAAAAAGAGAATATGTCCTTTCACAAGTT
Organism: Rhinichthys klamathensis goyatoka; assembly: GCF_029890125.1. Taxonomy (NCBI): domain Eukaryota; kingdom Metazoa; phylum Chordata; class Actinopteri; order Cypriniformes; family Leuciscidae; genus Rhinichthys; species Rhinichthys klamathensis. Next base: position 1,350,592 of record NW_026606612.1, read on the forward strand.
TTATGGCTTCTAGAACTCTGCGAATTCCCAGTTCTCCTCTTGTGCTAAAGTTTAGGCCTCAGTGGGGCTTTTGTGCTCAGTGGCTTTTGCTTTATGCTCAAATCTATTTATTCACATGGGTTTTTGTTTTCTGTTTGTGTGTCCCAGCACTACGTCATGAATTTCTAAATGCATTTTGTGCATTAGCTAAATGGATATTGCATGTGTTGTCTCAGTTACTGCTTTAAATTTGATTGAAGAATTATTACTCTAAACACTCAAGATCCTGATCTGATCAGTCTTACTGGAGAGAATGTAACCTTATTTCTGCTCCGATGAATGGGTTTAAATTCAAAGGATGCGCAAAGCACAACAATAGGCATTCAGATTTCAGTCAGTATAATGGAGGATTGGATGCTTACATTGGACATCTAACCGAAAGTGACACTGCTTCTTTTTTTCATGTTTTAGACTGGAAAGCTGCTTGCTTTAAAGCAACCTGTTGTATAAAGTTCTATATAAATAAACATGATGTGACTTGACTGGAGTGCCAAATTACAGAGCTGGTGCAAAAAACATCCAATTCTCTATGATCAGATGTTTTCTTAACTGTTTAGTTGTGCATTTTCTTATTGAGAGAAAAAGCGTGCAGTACATGTTTACATATTATATACATCTAAATACCGCTCACAGCAGGCGGCATCAGGATTTTCGTTTACTGTTTACTGCTGCTCAGGTATTTCAAACTTCTTTGTTCCCCAAAGCGATGAACAAAAAAGAATTTGCTTTGAGTATATTGGTGCCTTTAGATGCGTAACATGTTGCCTCTGTTGTAAGAAAACACTTTATTTAACTGGTTTATTATATCTCTTTTATTATATTTGATCTATAATCCTTTTGTTTACCTCCTCAGGTACGTTAAGACCAGTGCGACGGAGTTTCTATGACCCCACCTCAGCGCCAGGCCAAGGTTGGATATGGGAGTGGGAAAATGATGCAGGTTCCTGGACAGCCTTTGACATGGAGGTGAGCATTGCCTTGCAAGCGGCACGGGATCGACAGCAACCCTGGCTGGACCTGACATCGTTGGGCTTTTGCTACTTTGTTGACTTCCAGACCATGACCCAGATAAACAGGCAAACACAGCGGCAGAGGCGCATCCAGAGACGCTCAGACATGGTTTACCCACTAGTTACTGGGCCACTGCCTAAAAATTCAGTGGCTTGGGGTACTGGCTCAGGGACTGGAGGCATGACTAGAAAGGTTACATCAGGTGGAGGGTCAACCGGGGCTCTTCTTGGGGTAGGCGTTTCTGGTTCTACCCTGAGTAGAAAAGGAAGTGCCGTTTACCCAAGCGGGACGCTTTCGGTATCATCTCTTGCTCCTCTCGGACAGCCCTGTGCCTGCCAGCAGTGCATGCTGGTGTTGAGTGTAAAGGGAAATGGCACTGCATCACAGACACTAGGACGTGCAACAAAGCCAAACAGTCCAAAATCCAGCTTTGGGACACTTCCATCCTCCTCTTTTTTAAACTCATATTCTCATACACTACCACATGGAACATCTTTAAAATCCATGCCCTCGGAAGAAGCCAAGAATTCTGGTGTTTTTGATCAGTCGTTGTCCCTTCTCACATCGGCCACTGCCAATCTCTCAATCTCCTCTAGCCGCCCAACGCCTTCATCTTTACCCCCAACTATGCCATCACAGAATCAGCTGCCTCCATCCACTCCAAGTTTATCATCTTTAGCAACGTTTGTGCCAACTGCCATACTTGTTAACACGTCAACAAGTCCCACACCATCCACAGTTTTTACGTCATCTTCAACAACGTTGGCCTCTCAGCGCTCCGTTGCATGTGCTGCCCCTCTACCACCCCGTGACAGTCTGGCAGGGCTTAGTCGGCCTGCTTTGCAGAGAATTGCCATGGCACAGTCACGGGCGCTTATTGCCTCTGGGTAAGAAAAGGCATTTTACCTGTTTTATCAGTTTCATATACAATACCATTCAGTACCATCAGTAAGATTTTTTGGAAGAAATGAATACTTAAGCAAGGATACATTTTAAATTGATGGTTTCCACAAAAATGTTAAGCAGCACAACTGTTTCACACATTGATAATAAAAAGAATTTGTGTGTTTTTTCGTGACATAACGTGGTTTCGGGACCGGATAGTCGTTGGGTGACAGTTGTTGTCAGCTCGTGTAGTGTGTAACCCCCTGTTGCAGATCATTTACATAGTGTCACGTAGTGTGAACACCACAACGACTTCAAGACTCCAGAGCAAGTCATGTAGTCTAAACAGCACAGCGATTTGCCGACGTTTAAAGTAGTGTAGTGTGAACTAGGCATCGAAATCTGCATTTTGATTCGGTCCGGTTACTTAGGTACCGGTTCCATAATGGTACCGGGTTTCAGTACCCAACCCTAGTTAGGAAAACTTTGTGGACTTTAGGAAACAGTCTTAAAGGGTCATCAAAGTAGTCCATGTGACATCAGTGGGTTAGTTAGAATTTTTTGAAGCATCGAAAATACATTTTGGTCCAAAAATAACAAAAACTACGACTTTATTCAGCATTGTATTGTCTTCCGGTTCTGTTGTCAATTCGCGTACACGAGTCCGCAGTGACGCTGATGACGTGTTATCTGGTGTGTCCGTGTATTCGGGTTCAAATAAATATGGGTGGGCAAAAAAAATGCAAATCTTCCTCTTTGTCGAAATTCTTAGACATGTTTGCGAAGATTTTTTGTTTACAGCGTGCCTCAGAGACCGTAAACGAAGCTCGGGCGCACTGATGACACGTCAGCAGCGTCTTACGTCAGCAGCGTCACTGAATGCGGCTTGACAACAGAACCGGAAGACAATACAATGCTGAATAAAGTCGGAGTTTTTGTTATTTTTGGACCAAAATGTATATTCGATGCTTCAAAAAATTCTAACTAACCCACTGATGTCACATGGACTACTTTGATGATGTCTTTATTTCCTTTCTGGACAAGGACAGTATACCGTACATACATTTTCAATGGAGGGACAGAAAACTCTCGAACTAAATCTAAAATATCTTAAACTGTGTTCTGAAGATGAACGGAGGTCTTATGGGCTTGGAACGACATGAGGGTGAGTCATTAATGACATAATTTTCATTTTTGGGTGAACTAACCCTTTAATCGACTAAAATCACCAGTGTGTTAGGCCTATATAATTTGGGTGTCAGCCTCACTCATGTATGAGTGTGTTCATGTTTTTACCCCTCCTCTGTGTAGGAGTGTGTTTCTCACGTTTCTCGCACTGCTAAATCATCCATGTCTGCTCTGTTTGATGACCATCTGGGGACAGAATGGTCTTATTCGTTCCATCCCCTCCCCCTTTATATCTATAGCTGTTTCTGTGGCTTTTTCCGTAGGTCTCAGTGGTGATTTCGTGTTCACGCTGGGTTTCTGCAGCAACCTTTGTTGACATGACATGGGCTGGTCTGCATTAGCAACACAATGCTGTCTCACTAAAGCTTTTGACATAGTAGAGTGTGTGTGCATGTCTATGTTAGGAAGGAGTTGGAGTAACGAGCAAAAGGTTTTGACATTGAATGTAGTAACAATGGTGTCCCAGTGTTTCCTGAAGCATTAGATGTGACTTTTGGTAATGAAGGTTTGGAGTGTAGCTAGGGTGGATTGAAGTGCTGGACGTCTTTGAGAATAAACTATGTGTAGATGCAGCCAGAGGTAGAATTGGAGTATTTTTACTCATTTGCATCTTATTTTGAATACAAATTGTACCTAGTAAAGCAATTACAAAATAAACTATCATCCTACACAGATGTTGTGACATACATGTGTGCTAATGCAGGAGAACATTGTGAGTCTGGTGCTCTTTCTAATGGAATGTTCTGCCTCAGACGTAAAGCCATCTGGAGTCATAGAGCAGCAGTTGTTGAGCATGTGTGAGAGAGAAAACAATGAGACAAGTCTGTTGTAGAGGCAAGATCAAGGGTCAGTGGAGGTCAAAAGCTTCCCCATTGGCCCTACCCAAACAGCCATCTTCCTTCCCATGTCTGACACTTCTGTTTTTCAATGGAAAACAAAACGGGAATATAAATAAAATTTACTGCTGCAGTGTTGATAATTGGCTAAAATGTATTAGTAACCTGTCACGTCATCACTTTAAGCAAACACTCAACAAGTCCTTCTTTTACCACTTAACCACTTCAGCATATTTAGTTCAGTTTTCACTTTCGTGTGAAAAACATCATTTGTTGCAAATAAAGTGTACCTTAAACAGAACTTTCATTGAAGAGAAAAAAACGTGGCAGTAGTGGTGTTCTATTTTTTAGTATTATTGTGGTGTTGTTGATTACAGATTCACCTGTCCCTAAATGTCACACCGCAGCTCTTTTTTGTTTCTATGTCAACTGATGTATCTTTTGCTGGCATCAGAACATATTGTTATTTGAGTTTCGGAAGGAAGGGAGCATGACAATGAGGATATGTAACCGTAAACGGGGGCATTGCTATTTAGGTCAGCTATGTACCTGTTACACTTGAAATTAAGCTATTCATATATAATTCTAAATAACACATTTTGCATTTTTATGCACAGACTAACAGGAAGAATCTAGAAGAGTGGTTTTCAACCAGGGGCCTCAACAAACTTCCAAGGGGGACTCAATATGACTTTAAAATAAGACAAAACAAGCATTAAAATTGGCACACAAAAAAATAAATCACGATATTTCTTAGTATTTGGTTATTTTTATAATGGATATACATCTTTCTTGTTATGCAGATTTCTACCGCTTTTCTTTTAAATAGATGACTGTTATTTAGAGGTGTAATCCTGTTCCTTCATACTGAACCATTAACTGTTAATCTCAAAATGTTTTGTTTTACACTAGAGACGTGCCTGTGTGCATTTGTAAATATATTGTGAGGTTAGTCACCATCTGGAAAATAAAGTGTTATGCTGCGTTCACACTACCGGTGACTATGTCACTGCATGTTACCAGTGGCTGACGGTAAGGTCGCTAGTGGGTTATCCCACTACTGGTTGCCTGCCTAGAAAAAATTGTGAATGTCATTCACAGATGTTACTCCATGTTGTAACCATTCAGTATTCTTGCCTCTTCAAACAAATATTTTGGAAGGAAAAAACACCACAGCATATCATAAATTATAGAAAAGTTGCTGACTTTTCCATCTTGCTTCTAACTTCACTCCTATTGGTTGTTGCTCCCAAAAGTCGCTCTTCATTTGCATAAAGTTAAACATATCTCAACTTTGTCGTGTCGCTGGACATACCTACATCCTGTCGCCAAGGGTTACTGTCGCTCGTCGCCGGAAATCGCCAGCCCCCTATTAAAATGAATGGGATCGTGTCGCTGGTAGTGAGAACGCAGCTTTAGACTTATTATCAGTTAGGAAGATCAATACATACAGACAGACCCAGCAACAGCTGTGACTGGAACAAACACACTTTGCTACATTCATTTACATTTTTAATAAATTTACGTACAGACACGACCCCTGAGAAACTGGTAGAATGTCTGTGTCATATTTTTACACAACATTTCATAATCATCTTACAGAAGAAAGTTCAGAGGAAGTTAGCACTGAATTAGAGCTGTCACTATATGAGATTGTCACTACACGATTATCGTGTCTAAAATAATTCATGATAACAATATTATCGCAATATATATTGATATTTGATGATTTATCTTAAATTGTTTATTTTTTAAATTATTTTTTTACTGGTGCTGTATATTATCAAATGTGTAGTATTAACATGATATAAATATTACATTTTCTGAAACGTCACTATAATGCGACACCTCTACAATGAATAAAATCTTCAAGTTCAAGAGGGAAAAATACTGCAGTTTTGAAGTTTGTAGGTTCAGCATGTCAATTGCTTTTATGAAACAAATTGTTGTCTCTTAAAGTCAGCATGAAATGGAAACATTTATTGATTTTGTCCATTGTGAATTGATTGGATTGTTGGAACGTTGTTGTTGGCTAATCCTCTGATCTCATTCGAGTGATGTTAAATAATTAGTCTGGTAAACTACTTAATCTGTTGGTTTGACAGCAGAACATTCTGTAAGGCAGCAGTCAGTGTGTCCACTGGCCTTATAGAGCTTTTTTTTTTCTCCTAGGGTACCGACAGTACCAGTGAAGAATCTTAATGGCTCCAGCTCTGTCCATCCGGCATTAGCTGGTAGGAGAACAAGACACATTCTTAATACACTATTAGTAATTGTTTAAAATAAAAATTATAAACTGGCAATACATTACACATGTGTATTTATGATGCATTGCAGGTATTACTGGTATTCTGATGAGTGCAGCAGGACTACCTGTATGTTTGACCCGTCCACCAAAACTGGCTCTGCATCCTCCACCTGTCAGCAAGAGTGACATTAGACCAATTCCTGGCATCGGGAACTGTTGCCGCAAGACCACCAAGAAACAAGCCCGCAAAGGTGAGAATCCATGTACTTACTGACATATTCACAGATAAATACATTGCAGTGCAGTGCTGCATAAGTTTGTTTCTGAAATTTGCTATTGAGGAAGCAAGGACCAAAATCCCTAAGGAAGTTTTCCTGCACCTTTCTAAATCCATACCACAAAACATTTAGGCTGTTCTGGTGGCAAAAGGAGTCTTGCTTGGTATGACAGATTTAGACTTGAGGCAACTGCTGAAATGCAATGGCCACCAATCACTACCAGCTGTTCCCATCGATTGTCACTCAGCAGATTTATACACACAACAAATGAATATTTGAAATCCCATACTGAATATTTTAACATAAGTGATTTGTTTTCCAGGTAAAACACCTGAGGAAGTGGTAAAGAGGTACTTGCAGAAGGTCAGGAATCCACCAGAAGAAGTAAGACATCCTTATTATTTTATTTCCTTAATCTCTACGTGATCTAAACCTCTTCTGTAACCCTTGGCTTCAGACCTAGGAGATATCTAAGCTGCTAGCTAAACCTAATCCAAAGGTGCATCAGGTCTTGACTCTCTGTGGTCATTAAATCCCAGGATGTCCTTCGAACAAGAGTAGGGGTTTAACCACGGCATCCTGGCCAAATTTGCCCCTTGGCCTCTCTCCATCATGGCCTCCTAATCATCCCCATATTCTGATTGGCTTCATTACGGTCTCCTCTCCACCAATAAGCTGGTGTGTGGTGGGCGTTCTGGCGCAATATGGCTGCCATCGCATCATCCAGGTGGATGCTGCACAGTGGTGGTGGTTGAGGAGATTCCCCCCTCTTATGCAAAGTGCTTTGAGTGCCGATAAAAGCGCTATATAAATGTAATGAATTATTATTATTATTATTTGTTTCAGAATAAATTTTACTTTAAACATTTCTCTCAAATTGTAATTCTGCGCACACACACACATTGTGTTTTCATGTTTTATGGGGACTTTCCATAGACACAATGTTATACTGTATAAACTGTATATTCTATCCCCTTACACTAACCCCACCCCTAAACCTTCCCATCACAGATTTAGGCATTTGTACATTTTCAAAAAACATAACTTAGTATGATTTATAAGCTGTTTTTCTCAAAAAGTCCCGACAAGGATTTAGGATATTGCTATCTTTGTGGGTACATTTTTTTTCCCATAATGTAGGGTTTACCAGGACACACACACACACACACACACACACACACACACGTTTTCTATGTTTAGTTATGTTCTGTGATCTTGTTTTCCCCCTGTCTTCCCCCTGTTCTTCACCTGTGTTCAGTTAATTATCCCATTAGTCCCAGTTCTTTTAAGCCCTGTGTTTTCTAGGGCTGTCAACTTTAGTCGTTTAGTCGACTAATCGGTCGATGCCGTCTTGGTCGACTGACATTCTTATTGGTCGACCGGTTTTGATTTTTTTTTTTTTACCAATAGAAAGAAATTTTAAATGATTTACTCCTTGATTTGTACTCCTTTATAAGCAGTTATATATTACTGTATTCTAAATATAATTAGCCTATGGTTTATCCCCAACTTTAAATGCTTTAATTTAGGCTATTTTGTAACAGCGCCACAGTTTAGCACACACACATAGAACACTCGGTGGCTGGCTGCGCTGCTGCTTCGTGCTCACTAAGGGATATACGTAGTTTAGCTGTATTCATTCAGTTAGAACGCTACTTGTTTCGGTTTTTATACACTATATGTTTTTATCTCGATGCGGCGTGGACGCACTCGAAAAAAAAAAGAGCGCGTCGCACCGCGACCGCGTTGCTTCCATCATGAGTGCGCACACCGCGCGCCTACATTTGAAATCGAACTTGAAGACGTGAGCAGTCCCTTTAACGGCTTTATCATGCTGACTCAATAGATTGTGTTTCCTTGATATGTTTTTGTTTTTATTTGTACACTTGAAGTATTTGAAAATAGCCTAAATAATGTAACAAAACGAAAATAAACCTATATGCGGTCCTACAATACAGCCTATTATTATTAGGATTGTTTTTTAGGCTCTCTGGGTTTTTTGTGTGTTTGTTTTAAAACTCCTAGATCGGCTGGACAAAAGTTAACCCATAGTTTTGAAAGTAAAGACGAATATACAGCCTATAAACGAGAGCTTTTGTTAGGATGTTTCATTATGTGGCAGACAGCAGTTATATTTTTTGTAGCGTGTGGTGTGGTCAGGTGCGCGATTGTGACTGTAGACCTAGGACAGTGCTCCTCACTTTTTGCAGTTAAAAAAAATCACTTAATTTTCAAAGAATTGTATTATTATTATTATAGTTTTATGTATTTTTGATGTTTTTTCGTTGTTGTTTTATAAATGCTCTATGACAATTGTTAAAAAATGTTCAATCAAAACATCGCGTCTTTTTTTTTTCTAATCGTTGCGCAGGACAAGACTTTGGTCGACTAAGGATTTCTTTGGTTGACTACAGCCCTAGTGTTTTCCCTTAGTGTTTGTTGGTCGTTGTCAAATTATGGTTGTGTTTACCCTGAAGTCCTGGAGTTTATTTTGTTCTTGTATGTTCCTGAAGTTAATTTTGTAAATAAATCAACTACTTTGAAGTTCCTGCATCCTTGTCTTCAGCTACCTGCACTCAACCCTGACAGAACGACCAACCCTAAAAAAAAAAAAAAAAAAAAAAAAGGAAGATGGAGATCTGGAAGCAAGCCTTTGTGGGAACCCGCCAAGCTGTGTTCCGTGGGACCCGTGGAGGCCGCAGTAGAGGCGGTGGTCGAGAGGAGTCCCGACACCACTCTCCACTCTGGCCTCTCTTCGATCCTGGGTTGGTGGTGTCCAGTCCAGCCAAGCCCTCACCGCTGGTTCCGTCCAGCCCAGCCAATCCCTCTTCACCGCTGGTTCCGTCCAGCCAAGCCGATCCAGAGCCCGCTGATCCTGCGCCAGAGCCCGCTGATCCTGCGCCAGAGCCCGTCCAGCCAGAGCTTCACGCCAGCCACATTCAGCCAGAGCTTCACGCCAGCCACGTCCAGCCAGAGCTTCACGTCAGCCACGTCCAGCCAGAGACCGTCCAGCCAGAGACCGTCCAGCCAGCTCTGGAAGATACAGTGCTGATTATGGCGATCTTGTGTTTGTGGGCTACACACACAACGATCATGGCCCATTCGTCTAGTCCAAAGCCCTCTTTGCCACTGGTCCCGTCCAGGCAAGAGCCTTCACAGCTGGTCCCGTCCAGCATAGAGCCCAGCTCCAAGCCCTCATTGCCGCTGGTCCTGCCCAGCTCAAGGCCTTCATCGCTGATCCCACCCAGCCTCCCTCTCCCACCTCCGCTGTTGGTGTCTTCATGCTCTGTTTTGCCTCTACTGAGCCCTGTTGACCCTGCTGCCCATCCACAGCTACCCGCCAGTGTTGCTGTGGAGCCGCCTCCGGGACTCCAGGCCTCAGCATCGCCCTGGTCAGTGGATCCCCTGTCCTCGCCTCAATCCCCTGAACCTCTGACTCCACCTTGGTCCTCCGACCCTGCAGCTTCTCTTCGGCTCATTGTGCCCTCACCTCCGCCGGGTCTTGTCAGCCCTATAGCTCCACCAGGCTCACTCCTCCTTCCTTCCTCGCATTGGTCAGCTGTCACCCTGGTTCCACCTCGGGACTCCGTGCTGCCGGCTGCGCCTCTGCCCTGCATCCCTTCTGCTCCACCGGGCTCCATCTTCCCTCCTGCTCCTCAGTTGTCCTCCCTCGCACTGGTTACGCCACGGGCTTCCATAGCCCCTTCTCCGCCTCGGTCCCATGAGCCTGCAGATCCGCCTTGGCCCTCCAGACCTGTGGTGTCGCCTCAGCTTGGGGTCTCTCCGGCTCAGTTGGGGATCCCTGGAACTCCTGCTAGACATTCGCCACCGTGGACGCCCGAGGGTCCGACAGCTCCGCCATGGCCGCCCGAGGGTCCGACAGCTCCGCCCTGGACGCCCGAGGGTCCGACAGCTCTGCCCTGGACGCCCGAGGGTCCGACAGTTCCGCCCTGGCCACGCCCACAGCCTGCTCCGCCCTGGCCACACCCACGGCCTGCATCGCCATGGCCACGTCCACAGCCTGTTCCACCCCGGTTCCCCGAGCTACCAGCTCCGCCCTGGAAGCTTCCCGTCCCTGCACCACCATGCCCTCGTCAGCCTCCAGGGCGCCCACCCTCCCACCCTTTTGGATGTTATACGGCGCGAGGACGCGCCTTCGGGGAGGGGGAGGTTCTGTCACGTTTTCTATGTTTAGTTATGTTCTGTGATCTTGTTTTCCCCCTGTCTTTGTGATTTTTGGTTCAGTCCTGTTAGTTTTCCCGCTCCTCGTTTGTGTTCAGTTTCTTCACCTGTGTTCAGTTAATTATCCCATTAGTCCCAGTTCTTTTAAGCCCTGTGTTTTCCCTCAGTGTTTGTTGGTCGTCTTCAATGTATGGTTGTGTTTACCCTGAAGTCCTGGAGTTTATTTTGTTCTTGTATGTTCCTGAAGTTAATTTTGTAAATAAATCAACTACTTTGAAGTTCCTGCATCCTCGTCTTCAGCTACATGCACTCAACCCTGACACACACACACACACACACACACACACACACACACACGTAACCATGTAATTGTGCCTAGTTAGAATTGTAACAATAAGTGTTTTTTCTTTAAATTAAGGATTGTATTGTGAAATTTAATTCTACAGTATTTTGGTGCAAATCAATTTGTCATACTCTAATAAAAATGTAGAAAACAGAATTGTTCTAAATTGAACAAAACAGGTTTACTAATTCTAAATATCACCAGATAACAAATTAGTAATTCTAATAAAAAATACTGTATGTATATCCAGCCTTACCCAGATACATAGTACACTCACGTTTAGCAGTACTATACAGCAAAACTCAACTTCTTGACTGTTATATTGTGAAAATATGTAAACTATATGATCACCCAGCCATATATTAAAAGTTGGTTATATAGTACATCCTACTTTATCTGCATACTCATGTAAATAAATATATACTATATTGTTACTCTTGGGGATTGCCCCACTGAATGCCGGTTCTTTAATGTTCGTAACCACTTCAGTACTCTGATCAGAGAGTAGGAGTCATCATATCTTTTCCACCTTTTATTTATGTGCAGGGTTTTACCATATAAACATATGCATTGGAAGTAGTTTCTGCAATAAACAAATAAACAGGAGTAAATAACTAAATGTTAAACATACATGCCCACATACTGTTGTGATAAACAGTACATTACCAATTAAACAATTTCAACAGCTCTCTCAAAGTGTGTTTAGCAGAATAAGAAACAAGCAAACAGAATATAACAGAGCATATAAACAACTAAAGGTACATCATACAACGTCCTCGTTATGGTATTAAAGTATAATAAATATAGAATATCTTATACAGATGCATAGACAAAGTTAAACGAAGTATGGGCAATATTAGCAAGATAAGCCACGATGCTAGCGGCACTTTCACGTGCGTTTCACATGTCAAACTAATATAACGTTATAGATCGCGAAACACCCGCAACTTACAGGCTTAATGTTAGAGATAATCTCAGCAGTATAAACATCCAGTATTACGAATATAAAGTCAGGAAATAAACTCACATCGTCAATAACTTTTGTCCTGCACTCAGAGATACTGCACGGGTGGATAATTGGCTTTATGCCACAGCTTCACTACTTCCTGAACTTCAGCCAGCCCTTTGTTTCCTGTCTGTCATTATTGGACAAACTGATCAATAATCAGGCACACCTGGATTAATCAGTTTGTCCAATAATGACAGACAGGAAACAAAGGGCTGGCTGAAGTTCAGGAAGTAGTGAAGCTGTGCATAAAGCCTATTGCGTCATATTCTGACTGCTCTGTATGCGTAACTGAGAACGCGTCACTTACGCCAAAACAGCATCCAATTAAATTGCGCACTACGTACTTTCCACATGTATTAAGTATTCTACATAATACTCCCTTCCAGGATTCAAGGATATAGAATACAGCAGTAGATAATACATAAAGACATAAAGTGCAAATAATTCACAACAGTTACGTTCCACCCAGTCTAGTATAGGGGAAGCAACATAAAAGTTAACCATAACTAAAGTATTAACAAAAACAAAAGTTTGGCTCCAAAAGTTACATACCAAAAACAAAAGAAATATGGTACAACAAGGTTTGAAGTAACACAAGTGTAGGAAGGGAAAAGAAAAAAAAAAGAGAAAAATATCTCTAACTATAGGGACCCAATCACTACACTTACCTTAAGGAAAGAAAAGAAAATAAACAACAAAATACTTCCCTGACTCCCTCTCTACTTTAAACTGGAGAAAACCATAGTATTAAAAAAAATCTAAATGGCACCCACTCCCTAGAACTTCCAAGTTTGGTCTATATACAATATTTACAGGAGAAACATCAGATCAACAGTTTAACAACAACTGGGTTCAGCCAATAAAGGGTGTCTAAATCAACATAACACTGTTTATACAAGCTTTTAACAAACAAAAGAAAAGAAAATGGGAAAGTTTTGTAATAAATCACGATAGGTTAGCAACTGACAAGATAAATAAAATAAGCTTTGTAATAATTCACAACAGAACAGCGGTAGTAATGTACATCAACAAGAAGGATGGCAGACCACTTACACACATGATGTTCAAAAATATAAAATAAATCAAATTACACCATAGGACGTAACAATATTGCAAATCTCAGCATGGTTGTTTTATATTGTCACAAAAATATATTATTTCACAGCTCTATATATAAAGTTGCTTATATATTTTTCTTCATACAGTATACTCACGTAAAGTGATATAGTGACTATAATATATAGCAAATCTCAACTGCTTGTTTCCTTGTCATTGCAAAATGTGATTTTTATTACTACCCAGCCAGCTCTTATATAAAGTTGAATATACAAGTATGTTCAGCTTTATCCGCTAAATGGCAAAATCTAATTTTCGTCGCATAATGTAAACTTTACCACGATACCCAGCTCTAATCTGCTAAATGCGACTATAATGAATGAAGATATTAAGATACTATAAACATTAAAAATTTATTTTTGGTAATTTTCTGCTTTGAAACAATATACAATGGCCCTCATTTATCAAAAGTGCGTACACCAAATTTCCAGCGTACACCTGGCGTACACTCAAAACCACGGTGACTTTGAGATTTATCAATATGGACGTTCCTAATATGGATGGCACGCTCAAATCCTACGCCAGCTCAGGAGGTGGTGTACGCACGTTTTGAGTTAGTGCGGAAATGCGCAGAAAAACAATCCCTAACACCACAAAACGCACTGACAAACTAAAAGATATGATATATAATGACCCACAGTAAAAAACAACAACAACATAGTAATTATAAACTTCAGTGTTTATTTTTGTGCAACATGGACTTAAATTTTTAATTTGTGTGACTTTACCAAAGCATTTGATTTGTAAGCATATGTATTCCTTCAGTTGCGAGCCTGTGCGCTTTACCCTGACGTTTCAGGGTTATCCCCGGCAGGTGCGCACGGACTGGGTTCGGTGATGAAAGGCTTTCAATGACCAAAAAATAATTCAGACTGACAAAATAATAAAAATTACATTCTTCTTCTTTTAAATAATAATAACGACATTCTTCTTCTAAATAACAATAAGCGTCATTAATAATAAAAATCATAAATGGTAATGGTAAATAGTAATAATAAGAACAATATTACAAATTGTCATGCAATTATTAATGTGAATGAATGGTACTCCACATCACATCATCATCATCACTATTGTACACCTACATGTGACGTGATTCGAAATTGAATGCTAATTCTAAAGACGTGCTGTAAAACAATGCATTGTGATAGGTCATTGCGGCTCCACGTCAGAGAAGTTTCTCTTCTTTGCCGTCTTTCATTTTCATTTCATTCATTTCATTTATTTATTTATAAAGCACAATTAAAACAACATGGTGTTGACCAATGTGCTGTACAAAACACACAATAAAATTACATAATAAAATGTGTTTTCAGACAATACAACAACTAACAAATATCTGTAAAGAGCCTCCAAATAACCTACCAAGTTAACCTACTGATCCAAACGCTAATTCTAGTAAATGCCATTTTAAATTTCGTTTAAAATAACTTAGAGAGGGAGCAAGTCTAAGGTGTAAAGGTAAATTATTCCAGCGCCTTGGAGCTGCCACTGCGAAAGCCAGATCACTACTCAATTTTAATCTAGTCCTTGGAATGTCTAGGATCATCTGATTTGCTGATCTGAGAGACCTAGAAGGTTTATGCATATGAAGGAGATGCTCAAGATATGGTGGGGCTAAATTATGTAATGCTTTATATACAAATATCAATAATTTAAAATCAATTCTGAACTGCACTGGCAACCAATTAAGTGAGGCTAAAATCGGAGTCACATGCTGCTTTTTACGAGTCCCTGTTAAAAGTCTAGCAGACGCATTCATGACCAATTGAAGGCGATTCAACAGTACTTGGCTGACACCTACATACAACGAGTTACAGTAATCCAGTCGTACAGAGATAAAAGCATGAATAATCTACTCAAAATCACTTGTGGACAAAAACGGTTTCACCTTTGCTATTGATCTTAAATGAAAAAAGCAAGATTTTACTACAGAATTAAGCTGTTTGTCAAATTTCAAAGAACTGTCAAATTGGACACCAAGGTTTTTCACTGTATATTTACAAAAAGGGGTTAGCTCGCCCAGGTCAAAATAATTTTTTGTGTCAGGAGTCCCGAACCAAATTACTTCTGTTTTACTTTCATTCAGATGCAGAAAATTATCTGACATCCAAGATTTAACTTCTTGTAAACATCTAATTAGTGACTCGAAATATTTTTTGTCCTGTTTCCGCAATGGTAAATACACCTGAGTATCATCCGCGTAACAATGAAAGGATACTCCATGCTTAAGAAAAATAGAACCTAAGGGTAGCATATATAACGAAAACAAAATTGGGCCCAGAATAGATCCTTGGGGAACCCCACTAGACAGTGGGGCCACTTTTGATTGATGTTGACCAAAATTAACAGAAAACGTCCTATTAGACAAATACGATCTGAACCAATCTAGTGCCATGCCCTTAATTCCCATGTTTTGTTCCAGGCGGGAGACTAGGATATTATGATCAATAGTATCAAACGCTGAACTAATATCCAGCAAGACTAAAACTACAGAGCTACCAGAATCAATTGCAATGAAAATATCATTTAGAACTTTCAACAAAGCCGTCTCTGTACTATGGTTCGATCTAAATCCCGACTGAAATTTTTCAAAAGTCTCATTTTGATCTAGAAAAGTCTGCAGTTGGTTTAATGCGACTTTTTCAAGAAGTTTGGATAAAAATGGTAGTTTCGAAATAGGCCTATAATTAGATAAGACAATTGGGTCCAAATTCATTTTTTTCAAAAGAGGCTGTACAACAGCATGCTTAAAGTCCATTGGGACTACTGCAGTTTGGAAACTTCTATTGATTATAGTCAAAATACTGGGTCCAATAATATCAAAAGCATGCTTAACTAATCTAGATGGAATAACATCACTGCCACAATTAGTAGGTTTCAACTGCCCGACTAGCTCAGTCAGAGAAACAAAAGAAATAGGTAAAAATCGATCAAACACAGCAGAGGAGAAACAAGAAGGAACTGTGAAATCATATGAACAAGATACAACTTGTGTTCTAATGTCATTAGTTTTCTGTACAAAGAATCTGAGCAGATCTTCACATGTAATGGTGGACATAGTAGGACTTGTAGTAGTAGGATTTAGCACTGAATTGATAGTATTGAATAAAATATTAGGAGTGTTGTGATACCTTAAGATTAAATCAGCAAAATATTTTCTCTTAGATGACTTAACTGCATCCTGATAGGCAGTTAAAGACTCACGCAGTATATCATATGATACCTGTAACTTGTCCCTCTTCCACCTACGCTCAGCTTTTCTACAAGCGCGCCTTAGGCCCCGAGTACCCTCGTTCAGCCAAGGTTCTGGTTTGGTCTTAACGCTCTTAACCCTCAGAGGAGCAATTGAATTTAGGATAGAAGAACATACAGAATTAAAATTATCAAGTGACACATTCACATCTATGTCACATCACATCATTTCGTCTTCCGTGTGTCCATGGCGTAAAATGAGGGCGTGGGGGAAGCGGAGACTTGAATATATAAGGTACGCACAGCTTCATAAATCAGGCGGTGAGAGGAGTGTAAGCATAATCTAACGCCAACATATACGCCCGTTTCTACGCAAGAATGATAAATGAGGGCCATTGTGAAAAGCACTATACAAATAAATTTGACTTAATAGCTATCTAAATTTGGTTGCTTGTCATGTCAACCTTTAACAAAACTATGCGAGTTAAAAAAAACCTGACCCAGACTACATTAGATTATATGCTACCAGGATAGACATTTTTTTTGTTCTGATTACAATGTCTTTTGTGTGGTAATTTATTGGTTGCCAAAAATCTTGAAACCATTGAAATTCAAGAGACATTTAGAAACCAAACACTCCAACTAATAAAAAAGACGACACTTTGGACATATGACTGGTTGGATATAAAATGTAGCATCTTATTGGCTAAAGGAGGATGTAAAAAACATTTATGTTAACTAATAAAATCAATTTCTTTACCTTTTATATCTACATGTTGGCTAATGGCGTTCTATATCAGCATTGTGTATTTCTTTCAGGATTGCACTATCTGTATGGAGACTCTGTTGGGACCCTCTGGGTATAAAGGTCCAGGTGTAGCGAGTGTTTCACGTGCTGAGTCCATCGGACGACTGGCGCAATGTGGGCATCTTTATCACCTACAGTGCCTAGTGGCCATGTACAACAATGGCAACAAAGATGGCAGCCTGCAGTGTCCCACATGCAAGACAATATATGGAGTTAAGACAGGAAACCAGCCACCCGGTAAGATGGAGTACCATGTCATCCCGCACTCACTTCCAGGATACCCAGACTGCAAAACCATTCGCATCATCTACAACATACCTCCCGGGATACAGGTATAACTACATCATATATATATATATATATATATATATATATATATATATATATATATATATATATATATACACTCACCTAAAGGATTATTAGGAACTATACTAATACTGTGTTTGACCCCCTTTGGCATTGATTCAACAAGGTGCTGAAAGCATTCTTTAGAAATGTTGGCCCATATTGATAGGATAGCATCTTGCAGTTGATGGAGATTTGTGGGATGCACATCCAGGGCACGAAGCTCCCGTTCCACCACATCCCAAAGATGCTCTATTGGGTTGAGATCTGGTGACTGTGGGCCATTTTAGTACAGTGAACTCATTGTCATGTTCAAGAAACCAATTTGAAATGATTCGAGCTTTGTGACATGGTGCATTATCCTGCTGGAAGTAGCCATCAGAGGATGGGTACATGGTGGCCATAAAGGGATGGACATGGTCAGAAACAATGCTCAGGTAGGCCGTGGCATTTAAACGATGCCCAATTGGCACTAAGGGGCTAGGGGTGGGAATCTCTAGGCACCTCACGATGCGATTCGATTACGATTCAGAGGGCTGCGATTCGATGCTAAAGCGATTATCGATTATCTGAATCTTTTTTTTTGTGTGTGTGTCTATAAATACTTGGCTTTAAAAGTACCAAGTAATGACCCATAAAGAATTAACGTGCAATATATTTTATTAACATTGCAAAGAACCAACAGGAAAATAAATGTGTGCCTGAACTAGCAGCATACTTGTAGTAAATTAATAATATAACAACGACCGCTACAGCCGAGTGTTTTTCCTCCTCTGGGTGGAAACGTGTCATATGGCTTCTCATATTTGTCGTGTTTCCGAAATATTTTAGTTTTATTCTATAAAGCTTACAAATAGTGTGGCTCTTGTCCAGCTCCTTTCCCCTTCAACTTCATAGAAGCCAAAATATTTCCACACGTCAGCTTCTAACGAGGAGGGTGTGTGGATTTCGCGCTCAGCCATCGCGTCTCTGTTATGTGCACGCCACAGACGGTCCGGGCACTGCACTTCCGCGCTTCAGAGTTCCGTCTTTTGCGTTCCGTCAATATTACGTTATTATCATAGACGGTAAAAAATAGGTTATTATAAATATATATATATTAAAAAAATGTTTTTTTTTAAATCGATTTTTGATATTTGTGAATCGATTCAGAATCGTCCACGTCCGCATCGCGATGCATCTAATAATCGATTTTTTCCCCCACCCCTATAAGGGGCCTAAAGTGTGCCAAGAAAACATCCCCCACACCATTACACCACCACCAGCCTGCACAGTGGTAACAAGGCATGATGGATCCATGTTCTCATTCTGTTTACGCCTAATTCTGACTCTACCATCTGAATGTCTCAACAGAAATCGAGACTCATCAGACCAGGCAACATTTTTCCAGTCTTCAACTGTCCAATTTTGGTGAACGCTTGCAAATTGTAGCCTCTTTTTCCTATTTGTAGTGGAGATGAGTGGTACCCGGTGGGGTCTTTTGCTGTTGTAGCCCATCCGCCTCAAGGTTGTGCGTGTTGTGGCTTCACAAATGCTTTGCTGCATACCTCGGTTGTAACGAGTGGTTATTTCAGTCAAAGTTGCTCTTCTATCAGCTTGAATCAGTCGGCCCATTCTCCTCTGACCTCTAGCATCAACAAGGCATTTTCGCCCACAGGACTGCCGCATACTGGATGTTTTTCCCTTTTCACACCATTCTTTGTAAACCCTAGAAATGATTGTGCGTGAAAATCCCAGTAACTGAGCAGATTGTGAAATACTCAGACTGGCCCGTCTGCCACCAACAACCATGCCACGCTCAAAATTGCTTAAATCACCTTTCTTTCCCATTCTGACATTCGAGTTCAGGAGTTCAGGAGATTGTCTTGACCAGGACCACACCACTAAATGCATTGAAGCAACTGCCATGTGATTGGTTGATTAGATAATTGCATTAATGAGAAATTGAACAGGTGTTTTTAATAATCCTTTAGGTGAGTATATATATATATATATATATATAATGCATTTACACTTGGCCATCATTATCATATTTGATCAAATATCTTCTCTCTTGTCTCTCTCTAGGGTCCTGAGCATCCAAATCCAGGGAAGCCTTTCACTGCGAGAGGATTTCCCCGTCATTGTTATCTCCCAGACAATGAAAAAGGACGCAAGGTCAGTCCTCCTACCATACAGAGCATAAAAAAAAAAAACTTCACCTTCTACACAACCATTCAAAAGTTTGGGGTTGGTACAATTTCTTTACGTATTTTATTTTCTATTTGTTCAAAGCACATTAAAAACAGTAATATTGTGACACATTATTACATTTTCAAATGACTGTTTTCTATTTTGATATATTTTAAAATGTATTTTATTCCTGTGATGGCAAAGCTGAATTTTCAGCGTATCATCAACGTTGAAAACAGTTGTGCTGCTTAATATTTTTGTGGAAATCATGATACATTTTTTTAGGATTCTTTGATCAATAGGAAGTTCAAAAGAACAGCATTCATTTGAAATATTTTATAACAATGAATAATGTCTTTACCCTCACATTTGATCAATTTAATGCATTCTTGCTAAATAAAATAATTAATTTAAAAGTAGTCTTACTGACCCCAAAATTTTAATGTTTGTGTAGTTTTTTTGTTTTGTTTACATCACTTCACCATATAAAATTGTTTTTCAGTGACTGATCAACAGAAAAAGTAACTAGAAACATATCTCTATATAAACATATTGTGAAAAATATTGTGTGGATGTGAAATGTATTATTATTACAATTTAGTTTTTTAAATTAATATTCAACCCTTTAATATGACAACTTTATCATTATTTGGTGCAGCCAGATTTTTAGAAGTCACAGAAATAGTTAAATGGACCTCAACTCTGTGTTGTCAAGAAGTTTTAGTTGATAATAGTAGTAATACACCTATATCTCTAAGGTTAAAGGAACACGCTGACTTTTTGGGACTTTAGCTTATTCACCGTATCCCCCAGAGTTAGATAAGTCTATACATACCTTTTTCATCTCCGTGCGTGCTGTAACTCTGTCTGACATACCCACCGCTAGCCTAGCTTAGCACAAAGACTGGAAGTAAATGGCTCCAGCTAGCATACTGCTCTCAATAAGTGACAAAATGTATATGTTGTGATTTGTATAGTCACAGTGTGTACAAATAACAAGGTCATATGAGACAGCCATCTTTTAACCGTATACATACTGGGAACTATTTTCTCAGAAGGCGAAGTACTGCTACTTGGGCGGAGTGATTAGCGCAACAATTGAAAAGCACCGCTGTTACTCACAGAACCTGAATAAAGGATTATTATTACAGTAATCAATATATTTGAAATGCTATTTATTACAGCTGAAACAAATGTATTCAACAGCATATAATACAGTAATGTTAGATAATTGCATTACAATAGGATAGAATAAGGGGAAAGTAATAGCACAAAGCAAATTGTTTTTGCACAATGAACCCACAGACAGTAGCCTACTATTTCACAAACAAGGTCACTGTTTCTCAAAAATGAAAACTGCCCCTCCCCCCTCCAATTCATTAGCAAGGTGAAGACTACAGTCCTGAGAGTTACCCAAGGGGTAGTTCTTGCGTAGCCAGACCTTCAGACTGACGGCTGAAGGTCTGGAATTCATAGCAGCTTTCTTTGGCCAAGGCCCGCCCATAAGGCCGTTTGACCGACATGTAAAACAACCAATTACAGATCGTTTCGTTCAGCGTCACGTTTCGGGGCGTGGAAATGTCCCCACAACAACAGACCTGCGTGCAACAAGTCAGTCAGCATAGAAAATCAAAGAAGAAGAAAACTTCAAGAGTATATGTCGTGAACCTCGCATACTTTTGAGAATCCTACGTTTAGCTGATCTTGATAAATGCTCATTGTCACTCATGTAAACACAACAGTTTTTCTTCCGCAATCACCATAGACAGTAAAAGAAATGGACACAGCGACCTCGTTGATTTCAACGGAGAGAGTTGAAGCCCAACATGGGCACTCACTTCCTGATAGCCAAGCGTTCTGCGCAGGCTCAAACTGAGCTTGACGACGTAGTTGTCACGTGAGCAACCGTTCTGACCTTCTAGTAGCTTTGCCGGGACAAATCTGAATTGAAATCTGAAACAAATCTGTTGTTGAAATATTTTGTCCCGTTGCTTTTATGAACTCTCTATCTATGGGCTTCTCCCTTGACTTTATGCCTCCATGTCCACCCGATTGCCTCATAGACAGTAAACGATTGCCTACGAGCTTCTACTTCTGTCTATACGGTAATTTCTCTACTGTGCGACAGAGCGTCCCGTGGTTATGACGCAATGAATCGTTAGCCTATTTTTACAAGAATGGCTTCTAGGGGGCCATAACGTAAGATACAAAGTAATGGAGCCTTTTATACATTGTCGTGTTTCTTTAGAAATAAATAATGGACAAATGGAGTCTTTGGACGCCTCAGATGTAAAGTTATTCGCTGTCAAAGTGACGCCAAAATGAATGGGAGTCAATGGGATGCTAACAGCAGGTGATAGCCAGCTACAATGGCGGCCCCCGGAGGCAGCCTTAACTTCCGACTGATGGATTACCCCCTTGGCAATCACACGTCTGCGCTTTGTTTCCCGGCGGGCCGAAAACAAACGCAACACTCGCGCCCCCCGGAAATCCGATAAAATTCAACCAATCAGATGACGACTTCGACATTCCTGAAGTGTTTCCAGTTAAGTGTACCATATGCATCAGACGTTTAGCCAAGGGGGTAATCCATCAGCCGGAAACTTAAGCTACCCTGGGGGCCGCCATTGGCTAGCAAGCCTTCACCTGCTGTTAGCATTCCACTGACTCCCATTCATTTTGGCATCACTTTGACAGCGAATAACTTTACTTCTGAGGCGTTTAAAGACTACATTTGTCCATTGTTTATTTCTAAAGAAACATGACAATGTATAAAAGGCTCCATTACCTTGTATCTTACATTATGGCTCCGTAGAAGCAGTTTTTGTAAAAATAGGCTAACGATTGCGTCATAACAAGCGACTCTCTGTCGCATAGTAGAGAAATTACCGTATAGACAGGAGGAGAAGCTCGCGGGCAATCGGTGGGACGTGGAGGCATAAAGTCAAGGTAGAAGCCCATAGAGAGTCATAAAGTTGATCCTGCTGCTGCTCATGGACAGCTCCTACTCACGCTCTTCGGCTCTGCAAGATTCGGAAGGGAATGATTCAGATTCCTCTTGGCACAGCTACTAGAAGACGTGCAACTGTCAGACAGGTTGCTCACGTCACATCTACGTCGTCAAGCTCAGTTTGAGCCTGCGCAGTGCGCTCGGCCATCAGGAAGTGAGTGCTTCGAATTGACTTCACTTTTCTCTGTTAAAGTCTATGGGGTCGCTGTGTCCATTTCTTTTACTGTCTGTGGAGTTACCTCTACCACCGTTTATTTGATACTGGGGCGATAGAGCGCGTTCGTGACAACACAATACTAACATTACAGGGGATACATGGAGCCCGGGAACAACTGCAATAGTAGTGAGTGACCACCCTATTCATGTAATAGTGTCACTAACTTTACATTAGATCTGGCTAATGGCATTGTTACAGTAGGCTAGTCATCTACAAACATAACGGAACACTTACCGCAGCCTCAAGTGATCAACTTTGTCCTGTCTGTACTATCGATGGTATGGCCGTATCCTTCAGCACACGTTTCATGTTCCGTGTGGCAAATTCCATTTGTTCAAAATTGTCCTTCTCAGTGAAATGTTCTGAGCAAACACGATGGTCCTTGATGATGGCTACAGGTGTGTTTGGATCTTGAGCAAGTAGCCATAGATTCATCAGGTCAGCGTTTTTGGTTGGAATTCTATGAAACATCATGGTATTATCTGGTCTCCCCTGTTTATTGTTGCAGCTCTTTACAATACAGCGAACACCCATGATCATAAACTATGCATTTACTATCTAGCAATTGCTGACTCTATTACTCCAACTCTGAGCGAACTCTCTGCTTCTCACCACGGGGCTTCTCAGGTGCTGCGAGCAAATCACTCCGCCCAAGTAGCAGTGCTTCGCCTTCTGAGAATATAGTTCCCAGTATGTATACGGTTAAAAGATGGCTGTGTCTCATATGACCTTGTTATTTGTAGGTGACTACCTGTGACTATACAAATAACAACACATAAATAGGAAAATGTTGGCGTTATTTTGTCACTTATTGGGAGCAGTATGCTAGCTGGAGCCATTTACTTCCAGTCTTTGTGCTAAGCAAGGCTAGCGTTCGGTGCGTCAGACACAGTTACAGCACGCACGGAGATGAAAAGGGTATGTATAGACTTATTTAACTCTGGGGGATACTGTGATTAAGCTAAAGTCCCAAAAAGTCGGCGTGTTCCTTTAAACTTAACCCTCCTAATGCACCCGGACACGATACATAAACATTTCTGTTTTTAGTACAAAAATGAAACTGGATATGCATTAAGACTTTCAAAATACACAAAATTTATTTATTTGTTTATTTATCTCATATTTGTATTATTATTATTTTTAATGTAAGATTTAACCATTTAAACTAAATTGTTACACCTTTTGCTGGTCCGTTTTGACCTGAAAGTGAACTGTGGCTTTACACAAGAAATTATGACAAATTAAATTAATGTCTGTTTGTAGATCAAAAGTTAATAGACCAAATGGTCTAAATTTGATAAAGGAAATAGGTTTGGAAAAAGGAGAGTTCCACATTTTACTCTGCTGCCACCTATTGATTAACCACTGCAGCATGATAAAGAGATTAAGACTGTTTTTTTCTTTATGCAAGTAATATGAATATATTTTGTTTGAAAACATTTCAGGGTAATATTGATGTTGTTTTGTTAGAAAAAGAATGAGTAGTTTTCATAAATTTAGACTGTTTTGAGCAGTCAAGAGTTGTAAGTTAAAAGGAATTTAATTAAAACCATTGAAGTCAATGGAGTTAATACTGGTAATTCTCACCTGTTGTTATACATTTCATATAACGATATACTCAAATAAAATTTCTCATAAATATTGATACAAATATATATTTTCTTGCATCACACTGGTTTTTGCTGTAGTTCTTGTAAAATGTTATAGTTACACTTTATTTCGATAGTCCACTTTAGACATTCTACTAACTATAAGTAACTTTGCAACTACATGTCAACTAACTCTCAATAGAGTATTAGTAGACTGTCAGTAGACTGTTAGTTTATGGTTAGGTGTTCGGGTTAGGAGAATAAGTTTACTTGTAGTTGCCAAGTTACTTTTAGACAGTAGAATATCTGTTGGGGGACCATCAAAATAAAGTGTTAGCAGATATCAAGCATGCAGTCGACTAATAATCGAATGAGAGTTAGTTGACATGTAGTTGCAAAGTTACTTATAGTTAG
Organism: Rhinichthys klamathensis goyatoka; assembly: GCF_029890125.1. Lineage (NCBI taxonomy): Eukaryota > Metazoa > Chordata > Actinopteri > Cypriniformes > Leuciscidae > Rhinichthys > Rhinichthys klamathensis. The sequence continues at coordinate 1,375,480 of NW_026606612.1, forward strand.
TGAATGTCTATAGAATGTCTAAAGTGGACTATAGAAATAAAGTGTTACCAATTTTATATTTCAAATTGTTTTTCTCATTTTTAATTAATAAAAAGGGGGTAAATGTAGTAATCGCATGATAACTTGGTAATATTCAAAACTTTGTTCACTTATTAATGAGAAATCAATGATCAGATACAATATGGTTTTAGTTGAAAAATATTAAGTTATGACTGTTTTATAGTCATACGTTCCAATGGGTCCAAATGGACCTGGGAATGCAAAGGTGTATACCGTTTTTTTAATGCATTACAAGGGTTAAGGTTACTTCTATTAGAGTGCAATATGCTATTAAAACAAATGCACCAAAAAGGGCCTTAGAACACATTAAGATTCAATGTTGGTCTAATTGTTATTTAAGGTTTCCAATGATATCAATATGTTGTCCGGTTCTTAGGTGTTAAGGCTTTTGTTGGTGGCCTGGGACCGACGGCTGATCTTCTCCGTGGGAACATCCAGCACCACTGGGGAATCAGACACTGTCATCTGGAATGAGGTCCATCACAAGACAGAATTTGGCTCCAATCTTACTGGACATGGCTTTCCAGATTCTGGCTATCTTGCCAATGTACTAGGGGAGCTTAAAGCCCAGGGCATCACTGAAGATGAGGAGCAGCAGCTGTGAGAGGATGTTTCCGTTGGTAGTGAAAGAAAAATGATGGTACTAGATGTGCATTTGAAATAGGGAGCACAGAAATATGTGATTTAATATGAAAATAACTAATGACCAATTGGTACAGATAACTGTGTGAATTAGCACAGAGGTACAAGTCGGTGTGTATTCTATAATCTCAATACGGAGTACTTTGACATGAAGTAACACAACTAAGATGATATTTGGTTAAAGGTGAAAGACAGGTTTGAAGGAAAAAGGAAAGAAAGGAAAGTGTGACAAGCAAAAATGGGAAGTGGAGGGGACTTGTGATGTAGAAAAATGAGGGAATAGAAAGACTAAGAAAATGCTGGTTAATGAAGCAACAGAGATGTTTTATTTGCTTAAGTTAGGTTGCAGTGTGAGTTTGTGTAAGTTGTGTAAAACAGTCAACTCTTGTACCTCCACTAACTGGAAACTGTTTACTACAACTGAGAAGTATAGTTTGCATATGAATGTTTGTATTATCATGCATCATTCCCTGTGTTCAAAATGTATTGAGAATTTATACTATTTTTGTAAAGATTATGGTGTGTGCATAAGTTTCAGAGTTTTGTTAAGTCAAAATAGAGCAGAAATTTTAATATCAAATTGATTTCAAAATGAGTTTAATGGAAACATTGAACTGATTTATGCTAGTTTAAATGAAGCATGAGAACCCTATCTAATTGTTGTTCTTCAGATAATGTAAAAGTACTTGATATGCTCATTAAGAAAAAAGATGTCTGCAATATGTTTCATATATATTATGAAATATTACCTTTTCACGGTACAGAGACCCAATTTGGGGGTTTAAGCTAAGAAGTGCTGCTTAACTACGAATACAATGAATAAATAAATATGTTCAGCTTTAATACTGAAGAATAATCAAATGAATAAAGATTGAGCTGGATACAGTGAAATGACAAGCACTTCATAGATACAATAGATGGATAAAGAGATCCCTAGGGGTCAGTTTAGTAATCGTTTGCCAAAATTAATTTTGCAAACTCAACATATTTTGAATAAAATATGATTTTTTACTGACATGTTCCCTGTTTTTAGGCCAGTCTATATGTTAGGTCAATTATTGACCTGTTTTATAATGATCCACTTCTAATGACCTAAAGAACATGCCATTGTTTGGCATGTGTGTATCTGTGTACGTGGATTCTTGCGTGTGTGAGCCCATGCAACATTTGTATGCCTGCATTTGTGCGTGATTAAACACAAGAGTATGCCATGCATCCACCACCCAGAGGTATGGTGTGTTGCTCATCTGTTTAATTTTCCTCATGTATTTCTCTTTTACATTGATGTTTTCTTCTATTTTCATAGTTTACAATATTTTAGGAAAGTTTCATATTGAGAATTTTTATACTTAAAGGTGAGCCTCAACTGTTTTTGGTTTCTTTTTTCCTTCCTACATAATAAATGCCATTTTTGATAATATGAATGGTAGAGATTTATCAAGTTGTGAAAAAAAATGTTGTGAAGTGTTGTTTTGTAATATGTTAAGACCCAGCAACCTCCCCCTTCATTAAGATAAGATTATCTAAAAAATATATATATGATGATTCTATGATATATATTTAAAAGAGATGAAGTTTTGACATGGAGAATCAAACATCAAAACACCTGCACATGAAAAATCATATACACTGCCTGGCCAAAACAAGTTGCTGTTTGGATTTAAATAGGCAAATTCTTAAGAGTCTAAGATCATTATTGCAGTGATTATTATGTTTCTATATTGTTATATGTTTGTCAACAGTTCTAATCGTAATTGATGGAGTGTGTAGCTTTTCATTTCTTAAACAACCATGTAGGAAAACGTCTCGGGTTACGACTGTAACCCTTGTTCCCTGAGAAGGGAACGAGACACTGCGTCGATACGACACTTTGGGGGGAACGCCCCTTAGCGTAACGCGTCTGAAGTATGAATGAAACTAATCCAATCCTATTGGCGTTGCGTGATGATGTAACGTGTGACGACATACGCGGAAGGTACAAAGGGATGCCGGCAGACAACAGCGTTAGCTTTGTGATGAAGCAAGTCGCTCCCAGCCAGGGGAAGGCGTGGCAGAGGGATGCAGATGCCTTCTCAGGGAACAAGTGTTACAGTCGTAACCCGAGTTCGAGGGAACTCGAACTGTGTCGATATGACACTTTGGGGAACGAGTACCCACTATGCCACAACGAGTCCTGCCTGTCCCAGTGTGAAGCTGTCTCAGGCACAACTAGGACGAGAGTACTCGTGCGCCGGGTGTAGAGAGGAGGTCCAGACTATAAAATCTCATGAATGTGTGCGGAGTGGCCCAGCCAGTCGCATCGCATATGTCATGAATAGGTGCCCCTGAAAGGAGGGCTCTAGAGGACGCCATTCCTCTGGTAGAGTGAGCCCTCACGGCCAAAGGTGAAGGGAAACTGTGCACCTGATAGGCCAGGGAAATAGCCTGAACAATCCAGTTGCTGATGGTCTGTTTAGAGGCGGGGAGCCCTTCTTGGGTGATCCGAAACACACCAGCAACTGGCCCACCTTCCTCCACTGAGAAGACATCTGAGCGTAGATATTAAGTGCTCTGACAGGGCAGAGCAAATTAAGTCTCCCATCTTCCGCCGTCACATGAGGTGGGGGATGAAATGCCTGCAGAACCGTCGACCTCGCCATATTAGACGGCACCTTAGGGACATAGGTGCTGCAAGATGTCTGGGGTGCAAGATGGCCTTAATTCTCCCAGGAGCAAACTCCAGGCACTGCGGAGATATAGAAAGCGCCTGGAGATCTCCTACCCTCTTAAGAGAGATAATGGCAAGGAGAAAGACCACCTTAAGTGACAGGTTCTTGGCCTCAGCCGACTCCAGAGGTTAGAAGGGGGCCTCAACCAGCCCTTCGAGAACCACTGCCAGGTCCCATGTGGGAACTCTGGTCCGAATCGCAGGTCTCATCCTCCAGGCCCCACGGAGGAAACGTACGACCAGCTGATGTCTTTCCAGAGGCCCATCACTCAAAGGAGTGTGGAAAGCCACAATGGCAGCCACGTACACCTTGAGTGTGGACGGGGTAAAACCAGCAGAGAACTCCAGCACTGAAGCCACCGGGCAGTTAACTGGGTCCATGCCGCGCTCTCTACACCAAGTGGTGAAAACATTCCACTTGAGGCCGTACAGTATCCTGGTGGATGGAACTCTGGAGCTGAGTATGGTCTCGACTACTCCTGCTGACAGGTCAGCCTCTAGGTACTGTGCCCCCTCAGGGGCCAGACCCATAGCTTCCACAGCTCTGGGCGAGGGTGAAATATCAAGCCCTCTGCCTGTGACAGCAGGTCCCTCCTGATGGGAATCTCCCATGGGGGGCCTGCCAGGAGTGAAATCATGTGGAGTCTCCATTCCCCTGGCCTCAGCACCTGCCTCGACAGGATGTCTGCTCCCCGATTCTGGTCCCCTGGGACATAAATTGCTCTGAGAGACAATTTGCCCCGGCGTGAAGGCTGTGAGCGGTGCTGCAGAAAGCACTCATCAAGTTTGCTTTTAACCTGCGCTTTCTGCCTTTCTTGTGGCCAACTGATGTTAAGTTTGGCCACTGCACGTAGGGCTGGGCGATATGGCCCAACAAATTTATCAAGATATTTATTTTTATATCAGTCGATATCGATAATTATCACGATAAATGTCAAATCTTTATTTCTTTCAAGTTTAAAGGCAGATTTTTGCTCCTAAGTGAAAGTTGTATAAACCAGAGTGTTGTGGTTTTAAAAATCTGAGGTAGAACATTCAAACATTTGTCATTTTTCCTTAACAAAATAAATATCTGAAAAGAAAAATATTTCTTCAGCACAGTTTCCAGTGCAGGCTGCAATATTCAAATTACATGTTTTGTCTCGAAATGCATATTTGACAGTGAGTTAACAGTAAATCTACATCCTAACTCAAGCTAATGCTGCTATGTTAAATTTATGTTCATTAACAAAAACAGTAACATCTGTTTTTTTTTTATTTAAGGACCACATTTTTATTTGGTAAAATGTAATATTCTGACTGTTTGAGTTTTATTAAAATTAACCATTGGTCATCCAGTATCATGCATTTAGATCATGATAACCACAGATAAAGCCAGGTACACCCTATAGCACCTCACTATCATGGCAAAATGTAACTTTATGGTTTCTATGGTATTTGTATGAAAAACAGTAGCCTAACAGTTAAATACATTATTAAATACTGTAATTATATTCCATTAGTCATTTAATACATTGTCTACATTAATAATATTATACAATTCAATATGTATATCCCACATTTCATGGTGCAGTTAATATTACTAGGCTAATGTTACAGTAAATCCATGGTAGGCTAAATGGATTCAGTATCAATTCAGATTCTGAATTCGCTGCGCAGTGTTTCTCCTGTTTGTCAGCGGTGTTTCATCTGCCTTTAAACTGATTTAAACTGGACATTTGTGTTCTTCGCTGAACTCAAGCGCTTCTCACTGGATCTCGTGAGCGAGACGATCAGAGTAAACGCGTTTGCTCTAGTGAGCTCGCGCTGCCGTTTGGAGTTTGAGCCGAGCGGATAAACAGTCCGTGTGGCGCGAGGTTCAAATGAGTTTCGTTCCGCTTTTGGCGCATACACATTATCGAACATTTATCGACCTCTTGATATCGTTTTATCGAGAAAAATTATATCGCGATAATTATCGTTATCGTTTTATCGCCCAGCCCTAACTGCACGCGTCACAACCTCCACAAGCTCCTCATAAACGGGTGCAGTCTGAAATGGCTGATGTGTTTCATCTAGATCCTCCGCCACGATGCTAAGCACGTCTACATCTGAATCAGACAGCTGCAGCACCGGGTCCTCAACCCGAGCGGAAGAAGCCACGGGGCGGGCTTCCGCACGGGGAGTGAAGGGATCTGAGCCATCAGATGAGGATCGAGAAAGTGCCGAAGCAGTCTCGATCCCCTCTCTCTCTGCGAGCCCCACGATCTGAGCCGCCGCGCTCCGCTGCCTCAGCAGACGCGAGACCCATCTCGTGTGTGTCCCCACCCGTGATAAAGCGAGGGCAGGGATGCACACACTTTTTGAATTGCTCGCTTGCCATTTCCATACTGATTATATATATATATATATATATATATATATATATATAAAACAGACAACACCAAATAGACAGTTCACACAACAGAGAGCGCTTGCTGAAGAGCGAAAGCTGACGCTGTTGTGTGCCGGCATCCCTTTGTTCCTTCCACATATGCCGTCACACGTTACGTACGTCATCACGCAACGCCAATAGGATTGGATAAGTTTCATTCATACTTCAGACGCGCTACGCTAAGGGGCGTTCCCCCCAAAGTGTCGTATCGACGCAGTTCGAGTTCCCTCGAAAGGGAACACATCATGGCCATATTCCAGGATGACAATGTCAAGATTCATCAGGTTCAAATTGTGAAAGAATGGTTGGAACGGAGCATGAAGAATCATTTTCACACATGAACTGCCACCTCTGTGTCCAGACCTTAAATTCATTGAAAGTCTTTGGGTTGTGCTGGAGGAGACTTTGCAGAGTGCTTGACTCTTGCATTGTCAATACAAGATCTTGACCAAAAATTGATGCGCATCTTGATGGAAATAAATTATGTAATGTTATTTCCATAAAGAGGTGCTTACATTTTTGGTCAATATCTTGTGTACACACACACACACACACACAGGCATATATATACATATATATTAGGGTGGCCCTTATTGGGGGGTAATTTTTTTTTATTGGAAATGTTAACCTCTCACTTGTTTTTCCACTAGAAGTACGTAATGCAAAATACCATCCAGATCATTTTTCATATAACCATGCTTTTAAAGTGTTATAGAGCCTCAATGGTGTTATAAATAACATTTTAAATAGTTTATTTTCATTAATATTAAAATATTTATGTTTTTAATATTATTCTTATTTATTATTTATTAATACTGTTTTGTTTTTTACTCTTATCTGCCTGTTGTATAATATCTTGTTGCCTCTATTTGGGTTTTACATAAACAAAAAACAGCATATGGTGTCAATTAGGTAGGCCCTATACTTCTATTTTTTTATTGACATGGCAAATTGTAGCAAAAAAAATGACAGTGCTCTAACAACAGTTGTTAGCTGAATACATCAATAAATTACAATTGACATTGAATATAGATGTAATGAAGACCAAGTTCCAGTGAAATATCTTCACAATCCTCTTTACGTCCTTCATTATGTGTATTCTAAGTGGCAGTTTCTCTCTGCAGATGATGAGGTTATGGTACATGACAGCATCTGAAATTGATCCGAAAAAATACACAACTGAGTTTAAAGCGTTGCTATTTTGAGGCAACTGAAATAGACTGCGCTATTGACCAACAAAAACCTGGCTTAAAGTCAATAGCGCAGTATTTTTTTGTTATTTAAAGAGCGCTTTAGTAATGTGCGCCTATAGGCGGGTCCACAACGCGCATCACTCTGCTTATTACACACACAGCACACAAACATGCCAAATAAAATTAAAAGCTCTGCTTATTACACACAGCACACAAACATGCCAAATAAAAATAAAAGCTTTAGATCATGCGCTTAGATTGTTAAAATAGGCCCTATCACAGTGTCTCTTCCAGTTGATTCCATAAATTCAATACCTCTGATATTTAGGCTAGCTACTTTGTAGAAGAGAAGATGAATATCCTTAAATGAACAGAGCTGCTCAATTGCATGTTCTGTTAAACTAAAAAGAGAAAGAGACTTGTAGGAAACCAGTTACAATTTTTAAATTGATAATTTATAGACATTTTAAGAAAGAAATCATTTACCTGTTAAGAGTGTGTCTGTGTGTTGTACAAAACTTTAACACGAAAGAACCACTACAGCATGTAAAGAGTTATTTAGAAAGATACTATTCTAAATAGAACTGTTTCTATGCGACATTAAGACGGAATTTCAATTTTGTTGAAACGTAGTCCAATCTCAGCGAAATTTCCATTTCTCATGAAGGAGAGTTGAATGAGAGGGTGAGAGCAGAAGATTCACAAGTCCAAAAATAAGGGCCACCCTAATATATATACTGTATATACATACTGTATATATATATATATATATATATATATATATATAAAGAAAAATGGAATTAAATGCTTCTGCCTTCATTGTATCTCCATTCAGCTGTATTTTTCTTCATGAACCTCATTAACCTTGTACTTTAACAAGATCTGTAATGACTGCAAATATAAGAAAAAAAAGTGATGTGGAAAAAAATATGATGCTAACAAAATGTGAAAGGGGTCCAAATACTTTATGGATGCACAAACCCAGTCAAAACTGAAAATTGGGCCCAAAAATTCCTTGTACTGTAGGCACGAGTTTTTATGGGATTGCTAATAACCAGTGCTTTATGTTGCTTATTATGTTCATTGTTTTTGTGATAGGTCACTCTCAAAATATTATATCATGTGTAATTACATTTTATTTAAAAGGGGAATAATTTAAAGAAAGTTTCTCATGTCAGTAACCATGTTTTGTCAATTTTTTGTCCACCAGAAGGAGCTGTTCATTCGGTTCTGAAACTGTGACAGGTGTATGTTCAGACTTTGATAACCCTTGACACAGGCTACTTAGATAATGAATCAAAGGCCCTTCTCGCATAATAAAGGACTATATGATATATTTTTTTAACTCAAATAACCTTTATAAGTTCAGTGGTTATTTTATTTCTAGATATTGTCTTGAAAACATAATGCTTTATACTATAACCACTTTAAATTTTATCATTGGGGTTAGGCATTGTTTAAAAAAGAAAATTTGTTTAAAGTCACCATGGAATCCAAATCAACAATTCTTGTTTTAGTTTTTTTTTTATAGAATATTGCAATATGTATCAAAGTATTTATCTGTGCACATCATTATTATTTTTTAAATTCATGTGCACTCATAATCTTTAATAAAAATACCTTCCCCTCTCTCTTGCAGTGCCTTCTCTTCTCTGATGATATGCTTACTGGCGTGAGGGCGTCACAACATCAGTTTCATGCTGACTTTAAGGCCTGCCTTTTGATTTAATATGCTATATTTATGCATGGATTTTTACTGTCTGATTCATTTCTACGAAGCTGACGTATCAGTCGGGGTGAGGTGTGAGTGGCTCATGACCTAAAGGTAAGGAAGGGCCAACATTACTTTGATATATAGGCCTAGGTCACAAGTTAACATACATTTCCCAAATTCTTGCAGCCACAAGACTTAAAGGTTTAGGTCACCCAAAAAATGAAAATTCTGTCATTTACATGTTGTTCCAGACCTGTACGAGTTTCTTTCTTCTGTTGAACACAAAAGAAGATATTTTGAAGAATGTTTGTAACCCGACAGTTGATAGTAGCCATTGACTTCCATTCTACTATGAAAGTCAATGGCTACCATCAACTGTCTGGTTACCAACAAAATATCTTCTTTCATTTTTGGGTGAACTATTCCTGAATACTCCAACTATAGGGAATTGTTTTATGGGTCATTGTGCATTATGGGTCCGCCATCATATTTACAGGATGGCGCTCTACCCCGCTGTATTTGAATTCGTGTGTTGGAGGCTGTGTTCGTATTTTCTGTCGAGATTTTAATAAATGTCAGTGCTGCTCGATCAAGAACTGCCATAGCAGGTCACATGATCGTTCAGGGAGGAAACTGAACAACGGAATACGTTTTTTTCAGCTTTCTTTCTTGGAAAAAACAACAAGGGAAAGCAGGTCGAGGAGCTGACGAGAAGACGCCGGATCGCGTGGGTTGCCGCAATCAGGAAGAAAAACTTTACTTAGTTACTGTCCTCCACTACTACGTTTGTTAAAGGTTGTACAAAGCAAGAGGTTGTGTATTGTATATTCCTTGATGACTAAGTTAGTAGGATAGTTGATGAATGATGTTGAATTTGTGGTTCATGTTAGCAGATGATAAAGCCAGGCCACTTGATTGCATGAATCAAATTATATATTTTTTTGTTTACAATGAACAATTTGCTTTGATATTCTGTGCATCTATTTACATGCCTTTTTAAAATGGTTGTGAATCAAGTTTGAGTTTGGTTCCAAAACGCAATAAATCCATTTAGATTAATTTGAGTAAAAATGTGTTTTGTTTACCAAGAAAGTGGAAAGATGAAAACCACCATTTTCTGTTTCAAACTTTCACATAGCATTTGTAGGTCATAATAACAAAAATTAAAATCCAGGTTTTGATTTTCAAAGATTTATTATAAAACCCCCAAAATGCAATAAATCCATAAAAAAAAATAAAAAAAAATAAAAATGCAATTATTCCATTGAATCAATATAAAAGTTTTTTTTTTCATTTTGAAACTGTTGAAAATACACAACAATGTAAGTTTATTAGTACAATATTTTTTGTAAGTTTTCACAGAAAAAACACATACTTTTAAAGATTCACATATTATAGTATCAATTTTATATCACTTGTTTAGGCCTATAAGATTTTTTAAAAGATTTTTATTCAACCCATAGCCCTGTTGAGAAAGGTCACCACAAGCTATTGATAGGTAAAGGAATAGCTATCAATTGCTCACAGTGACCTTGCTCAACAGGGCTATGGGTTGAATAATGCCATATATACATTGTTTAAAACTTGAAGCTATAGTTAAGCTTCAAGTTTTAAACAATGAATAAAAATCACATTCATTTTATACACTGAATTTGTTGTCTTGTGCATACTATTAATCCATTGCAGTAATATAAAATATGTGTTAAACTGTTCAAAATAGATCTGTAAAGAAGATTGAAAACATTTTTCCTCCTCCCGAGTGCCTCATCTTCTTAATCTCCTCACGTAAATTATTCGATTTCGATGCCTTACGTTTCTTACCCACCGCAGAAACAACCACAGGTTCATCAATGCCGTCAAAATAATTAATTTTTTTGTTTGTTTGTTGATCGAAAAGTACAAAATAGATAAGAAAAACTAGGAAGCTGGGTGTATTAAAGGCGCTGCCGTTACTGATTACATTGCGTGGAATGGTGCGTTGCTTGTGAATGGTTGAGCGGATATATCGCATTCTGCAGAGAAGGGAGACTGGCGTTTGTCGCGGTTTGGAAAGAAAGGGAGAAAACATGACAGAATAACACAGAATAACACGGCGGATATCGAATTTTACTTAAAATTAAACATTGACTTTTCAAGACCAACCAGATACAAGCTGATTTTTGCAGTAACTATTTTTTTTTAAATGGCGTTTATTCGCGTTTTGGAACCAAACTCTTCATATATAACTGCTTAATAAATAGGCTACATTAAGTTACTTTTATTTGTTTCAGTACTGATTGCATCCACAAAGACCCTTTAAGTAGGCCTACACATAAACTGTGATGGGCAAAGATACATCAAACTATTTCTATTTTGCCGGAAAGCCCCGGAAGTGATCTCTCGCGCGGTTGCGAAAAAAATTCAATGTTGTCTGTTGATAAATCGAAATCGTCTTCCATTGCGATTTCCTGTATATCTAAATATGTTTAGATCTTCACAGTGAAAGGTAACACTTCCGAAATCTCTGTGTAAACAATGAGTGACGTACACAAGAGATCACTTCCGGCGCTTGCGCAGACCGTAGCGCCTGCGCCCTCAGATCACTTGGACGTGGCTGTGGTTACAAGAGGTAAAAAATATATAAATACTGTTCGTTTTCTCACACAAACCGCTCGTTTCATGTCTTAGGCCATCAATGTGTACTTACATTTACGAGTCATTAAATCATGTTTAATTTGGACTTCTCTGTGCATGCTCTTTGAGGTGGTGACCATAGACCTGCATTATATGACTGACAGACAAGAACGGTTTGACCTAAAAATATCAAAATTGAAACTACTGCGGAAACAAAGACACCTACATCTTGGATGCCCTTGAGGTAAGCTAAAACATACCATAAATTTATTTCAAATTGAACTATCCCTTTAATTATTTTAGACGAATATGCTTAACATTCTGGTAACATAAGACGTTTGGCATTATCAGGACCCACAAATATTCCCCATTGCATTATTATACATTATAATCAACATTATATAGTAGTTTAATGTAGTACTTACACAAAAACTCTGAAATTTTTTTTTTCCTCTCACAGTTTTTTTTTAACTATCCACGATACGTATTGTTGCATTACGATATATTGTGGAACGATATATTGTTACACAACACAATTGAACTAAAGCCTAATGCTGGATTAGTCTAGGCCTTTCATAGTTACCTTTGATGATAAAATTCGCAGATGACCGTTTCACTTTCCGACACTCTGCGTGATTGTCAGTGTAGCTCCCTCCAGTAGTCAACACGAAGCACGAGGTCTTGGTTAAAAAACGGGGTTTTATTTCTACTACAATATATCATGCCAACCCGTGAGAACTGGGTTGAAAGAGAGAAAAAATAAAAGGAAAATATAAATACAATGCATGTATGTATGTCTTGAATACAGTTTGTGCTGTTATAGTTACATACTAGTTAACACAAGCTATGCACATGAGATAGAACACAGAAAACTTGGATACAAAAGAACATACCTCGTAGGCTGCCTTCTACTAAGAGGGGCTAAATCTTTAAAGTCTTCCCTCTTGTCTTCCTTGCCTCATATAATACACATCTAGATATGTTTTATATTCTTAATATTAACCTAGCTCGGAGAGCTCTTGTCATGCTATGCTTTTAGCCAGGGACGAGCACAGGAATTTTGTGGGGCAGTTGCTCTGACCTGAAAAAAGGCCCCCCCCCCAAAAAAACTCACGGGCTATATGAAGGAATATATTCAGTTGAATTTTGCCCATACAAATTGCCTTATCTGATCGTGTTTATGTCCAAACGCAATGCCTCATATTATGGTCTTATTATTATTTATAAAGATTGCAAACGTCAAAGATGACAGGTTTATGATATACAACTTTGTAAACAGTATACAAAATGTATTAACAATATGTTAAATGTCACCAAAATACACATGAGAAAAAGAGTTCCTCATATTATTGTTTATTGTTTTTTAATTATTATTATTTTAATTATTATTATTTAAATAAATAATCTGGATTGAATTGACAGATGGGGAAAAACTCGCTTCTAATAAAAATAAATAAAAGAAAACGCTTAGATTTCGGAAAAAATACAATCCTTTTTTAGCCTTTTGGCTTCCCGTACATTCAATTGTGCTTTTTGCTAATCTGGGCAACTACGCAGATTAGCAAATCTGCTTCCTGTTCCCTTCCTGTTCTGCTTCCTGTTCCCTTTTTGCTAATCTGGGCAACTACGCATGATTTGTAGTATGATTGCGTAAAGGGAACAGGAATTCCGGTAAGGAACAGAATCGACTGCTACACCCAGTGCCGATCCTGACCTCCCTGGGGCCCTAAGTAAAATTCAGCTAAGGGTCCCTCTACCTGACCTGTGATGTCGTGAGCTATGTAAACCATTTGCCATTGCCACAGTCACACCTGACACTTCAGTGCTCCCATACAATCCTCCCTCCTTTAAACAAAACAGTCAAAGAATAAGTACAACAATATAGAACAGAATGAGGTTCAAACACACAATATTTATTTAATAGAGTATTAAGATAAGCGAATATTATTAAGTAAGTGAATATTAACGTAAACATAAATAAGAAGGAAATAATAAAATATAACCCTGAGCTTTGGCTTTTGGGATTAACTTTGGTTCTTTCTACAGCCTGGGCATTTTCGGCATCAGTATGATTTTTAAATTTTTTATTATGCATGTTGAAGCAATTCTTGATTTATGGTTATTATTTACTGAGGGATGTGCATCCATATTGACCAATATGTCCAGCTAATCAACATTTAAATTCAATATAGCCTATAAATCAATAGTCAATCAATGTCACATTGTCAATACATTGCTTTCTATCTTGCATAATTAGTGCAGTTGTTTAGAGTTTTTAACTACACTGAGACTAGATAACCAGTGTCTTGTTTTAAAAGTATAATGTGTACTTTGTTGGGAGTACCATCATTCACGTGCATGTATTGTACAGTATGTCTGGTCTCCACATATTTCTGCTTGAAAAATGCGAGTTTCATTTCGGCAACGCGCATTATGAACGCACGATAACACACGCGACGCGGTTATGTTTTCCGAGCTGCAGTAAACAAACACCGTTGCACTTTGTCGTTTATCAAAATCAAACGTAATAAATAATTGTATTTTACTCTCACTTTTGTCAGCCACAAAGTGATGCAAGAGATGCACTGCCTGACCAGCTAGGTTAGCAAGACCGAAAAACATGAAACTTTGCTGACATCAAACTTAGAGTGGAGAGAACACAAGTTTACCTGATTGTTGTTCCCGCAATTCACTCTCATGGTTTTTTTCTTCTTCCTCTTTTCGTGACCAGAAGGATAGTTTCGCTTTATTTTGTCGTGGATGTTGTAGCAACACATTTGACGGCGCGCTGTGACTATGACACGAGATGGAGGCATGGCCTTAAGTAAGTTGCGTGGCCCTACGCCGGTCGCGTGCAGTCTATGGTCGCGTGCAGCGTTTGCCCTTCATACTGACTTTCACTTTCGGTGCCCGAATGGAAGTGAATGAGGCTTTGCGATTTTTTTTTTTTATCTAGGCCTGCGGGAAATTCTGCATCCATTGTACGATTTAATTTTTTTCTCGGAAGGGCAACTTGAGTGAGAAGGGCAACTTGAGTGAGAAGGGCATATGGGCAGTTGCCCGGGCAACCTGAGCAACCCCCCTGTGCACGTCCCTGCTTTTAGCGCTTCACTTGCAGGTGTTTAGTACTATTAGTTACGTGCGGACACAAAATCTGCGCTAATTAGTTCCGCTTCTACGATCTATTATTTTTCAGGTAGGAACCAAAAAACAGTAACAAACCTAACTAAAACTGTGAGGCAGTTACACTCCCACCAAATCACAAGTGATTTCTCAGAACAGCTTAGAGAGACACACATACTGCATATAAACTGCACATAATATTAATTTCAAAGTACTAACTATTTACTTATGTTTCAACTTATAAGACTAGTGGAAAGAGTGACTAGAGGATGCTGGAGTCTTCAGTCTGCTTCCAACAATGTAACTGTCTTATGGATGGGCCTCTCCAAATGAACAGGTTTAGAGATACGCTTTCCTCTTCCATCCAGTGTTGAATCGCCGATAAGCAACTTGAGTCTTCTCACTTTTCCGTCCTTTCCTGGGTACACGTCAATAACCTTTGCTAACTTCCACTGGTTTCGTGGTGTAGCAGCATCTTGCAAAATGACAATATCATTGACCTTAGCGTTTCTGCGGTCTTTGATCCACTTCTGTCTGTGTTGGAGATTGAGGAGGTATTCCTTTTTCCACCGTGTCCAAAAGTTGTTGGCTAAGAGTTGAACTCTGCGCCATCTTTTACGGAGGTACAGATCTTCCCTGACGAACTTTCCAGAAGGTGGAGAGATGATCGTGGATTTCATGGTCAGGATGTGGTTTGGTGTCAAGGGCTCTGGACAGGATGAATCGTTCAAATGATCAGTGGTCAGAGGTCTGCTATTTACAACAGCCATGACTTCATATAGGAACGTTCGTAGTGAGGAGCAGTCAAGTTGCCTGGATGACTGTTCTAGAATGGACGTCAAGACACTTCTGATGCGAATTTGTCTTTCCCAGACGCCACCCATATGACTTGAAGCTGGGGTATTCATGATGAACTCACATCTCAGCTCTTTGAGTTCTTCTTGATCCATCTCCTTTAATGCTTCAATAAACTCACGCCTGGCGCCGACAAAGTTTGTCCCTTGATCACACCTTATTTGACGTACTGTTCCACGAATAGCGATGCATGAACGCAGAGCGTTAATGAAGGCATCTGTGGTCAAATCGTCGAGCATTTCAATATGCACTGCTCTGGAACACATGCAGGTAAGTAACAGCCCATAACGCTTTAACTCCTTTCTTCCTTACTTGACGTAAAATGGTCCGAAGCAGTCCATCCCACTGTAAGTAAATGGAGGGGTTGTTTCCATTCTATCTTCCGGGAGATTTGCCATCCTTTGTTGTTCTGTGCATCTTCTGAACTTCCTGCACGTTGTGCACTTGTAAATATAGGATGACACTACTTTGCTGCATCCCAGGATCCATATGCCATTGGATCGGATCTCGTTCAAGGTCATTCCCCGTCCTTGATGGTGCACTCTCTCATGATAGTGCTTGACGAGTAATGCTGACACATGACTGTCTCTAGGGAGAACAGCTGGATGCTTCACATGTGGATGAAGAGCAGCATGAGTTAAGCGGCCTCCCACTCTGAGGATACCTTGGTCATCCAGGAATGGACCTAGCTTGTGTAATTTGTTGGCCTTGTCTTTGATTTGTGTGTTCTTATGACACTGGATGCCCTGTATTTCTTGAGAGAGGGTTGCTCGTTGGACCATCTTGATTATACTGAGCTCTGCGTCTCTCCTTTCCTCTAAACTGGTGGTTTCCCAGGACCTTGTCTTGAGGCCTTTTGCTTCCTTTGCATGCCGCTTTAGTCTGGCTATAGCTTTCACCATTCTTGACCAGTCAGAGAACTTTTGTAGACGATCTAACAGTGACCTTATTTCCTTTGCCTGGGTGTCATGAGCCTGGGCCTTCTTGATCTCTGGATCATTACTTGCAATCTCTCCCACCTTGACTACTCCGCTGGGTAGCTCTTTCTGCCAAAGAAAGTCTGGGCCCGTGAACCAGTTAGAAGCTACAAGTTGTTCTGCTGCAAGACCTCTTGAGGCATGATCTGCTGGATTCTCTTCAGAAGCCACATACCTCCATTGTGCAGACTCCGTACTTTGCTTGATGCGTTCCACACGGTTTGCCACGAACACATGAAATCTCCTGGCCTCGTTACTGATGTATACGAGGACAACCTTTGAATCGGTCCAGAAGAATTCTTGTAGGCAATCTATCTCCAGTTTCCTTTTGAGCATGTCACTGGTGCGGACAGCTACGACTGCTGCTGACAGCTCAAGTCTTGGTATGGTGGTAACCTTAGTAGGGGCTACTCTTGACTTCCCCATTACCAAAGAGCAGTGGACTTCACCTGATGCACTGACTGCTCTGAGGTACGAACACTCGCCATAACCTGACACGCTGGCATAAGAGAAATGATGGAGCTCATAGCTCTGAACCTTAAAGTTTGATGGAATGTAGGATCTCTGAATCTTAACACCAGCCAGATTTCGCAGATCTTGGAGCCAAAACTCCCACAGGGGTCGAAGATTATCAGGTAAGATGTCATCCCAACTGTGCTTGTCACGACACATCTGCTGCAGGATCTGTTTTCCCACCAGGATGAATGGTGCCACAAATCCGAGTGGATCGTATACTGAAGCGACAGTGGACAAGACTCCTCTTCGGGTAAGTGGATTTTCTTTCACAATCACTCTGAACTGGAACTCGTCAGAAGCCACGCACCACTGTATGCCAAGTGCTCTTTCCACGTGTAGTTCTCCCAGGGCCATGTCCAGGTCTTGGGCGGCTTTAGCACACTCTTCTTTGGGGATTGTAGCTAGGACTTTCTTGCTGTTGGAAATGAACTTGTGCAGCCGGAGTTTGCCTGTGTTGCAGAGCTCTCTTGCCTCCTTTACTAACTGGATAGCTTGGCTTTCAGACGCTAAGCTTGACAAGCCGTCATCAACATAGAAGTTCTTCTGAATGAACTTGATGGTGGCTTCACTGAAGTGTCCTTGTCCTTCGGCTGCAAGGTGCTTGAGTCCATAGTTAGCGCAGCCAGGTGATGAAGCAGCACCAAACAAGTGGACCTTCATCCGATAGATGAATGGTTTGGCTTCAAGATTTCCATTCTCCCACCACAGGAATCTTAAGTAATCTTGGTCTTCTGCTTTAACGTGGAACTGGTGGAACATGCGTTCTATGTCACACATGATTGCTACTGGACCTTTCCGGAAACGACACAGAACTCCCACCAAGGTGTTTGTCAGCTCTGGACCGGTTAGGAGATGGTCATTTAAGGATGTCTCTTGAAATCTCGCCGAACAATCGAAGACAACACGTATCTTCCCAGGCTTTTGGGGATGATACACCCCATGGTGTGGGATGTACCATGCTGGAGCTTTATTGAGGTCTTCTTCTGGGACCCTTTCTGCATCTCCACGTGTTATGATCTCATCCATGAAGGTATTGTAGTCTTTGTAGTACTGTTTGTTTCTTTTCAGCTTCCGTTCTAGGCATCTGAGACGGTGGATGGCGCACACCATGTTATCTGGTAAGTTGGGTCTTTCATTCTTGAATGGCAGCGGCATCTCATAATGACCATTGTCCTTGAGCCTGATGCCTCTTTCCATCTTTGACAGGAATCGGAGATCCTCTTGAGAGATATGGCTGTCCTCCAAAAACCTTTCGACAAAGTCAGATTCCAGCACCTTGATGACGTCTGCAGGTGAGACTACCTCCTTGACCTGAGTTCTACAGACATAATGCACTTCGCTTGTGAGGTTTGAACGGGACTGAAGATCAGGCATCACTTGCTTCACGATGACCTGGTGACTTACTCCAATTTCATCTCCATAGTCAAGACATGGGTTGCCATAGCCGACTACGCTCCAGCCCAGGTCTGTTCTCTGAGCAAAGGGCTGATTTTCTTTACCAGGCACCACTTGCCTTGGGACAAGAGCTTGAGGACAGTTGTATCCGATTAGCAGACCCACGTCACAGCTTTGCTGAGGAGCAATCTCGTCTGCGATGTGTTCCAGATGAGGCCATGCCTTTGCAGTCTCTGGTGTGGGAATATGATCTCTGTTTGCAGGGATGAATTCTCTCGAGTAGGTCACTGGCAGAGGAATTATCTTGTCTGAGTAGAATCCTCTCACTTGTAGTCCAGTCAGTTTCCAACAGGACACGACTGTATTTCTTGAAGCCATTGTGGAGAGCTTTAGCTGAACTGGTTCATTCTTTGTGTGGAGAGTCTTTGCCGTTTCTTCCAGGATGAATGTCGTGTCGCTCTGTGTATCGAGGAGTGCATACACAAGGACTTCACGATCTGGCTCACTTGTGACTGACAACCACACTGGAATGACTGTGGATGTATGAGTGTCTTTAACATTCTGTATAACTCTATTGGATGTTGCCTCACGTGATGATCTTGCTGCTTTATCTTGTGGCCGATCCATTTTCCTTTCCCTTAACCTGCCACTATCCCCTGCTCCATTGGGCCGCATTGACGTCCTTTCTTCCTTGGTGCGATTATCATGGAGGCAAGCTGGATGTCTTTTTTCACACATATCGCAGATCTTTCTGTTTTCACAGTCCTTTGAGCGATGGCCAAACTTCAGACAGCCGAAACACAATTTCTTCTCTTGAACAAATTTGACTCGCTCTGAAATCGTCTCATCCATAAATCTGCGACACTTGTGTAAACTGTGCCTGCCTTTTCACAGAAGACACAGCTTGTGGTAACAGCTTTCTCATCTGAGTTAGTTGCCAATACCTTTGCTCCATGACCTCTTGTCTTTGAAACCTTGATCTTCTCACTTTTACTTGGTTTTAGAGCGTGGAGGGATGTTATTGGGTTGCAGGCGATTTTGGCTTCACGTGTGAGAAACTTGACGAAATGGCTAAAGCTTGGGAACGTGTGACTTTGTTCTTCCACTTCTATTACCTTCCTATTCCATCTTGAGGTCAGCCAGTCTGGAAGTTTAGAGAGTATTTTCTGATTTTCGTTGCAGTCATTGAGTACTTCAAGACCCTTGATCTGAGACATGGCCACCTCACAGCTGTGAAGGAAGTCAGCAAGTTCTTGAAGTTCCACACTCCCCTTAGAACTGATCTTGGGCCATGTGTCGAGCTTATCTCTGAAGGCCTTGGCGATAAGGAATGGATTGCCGTATCTCTCTTCTAAGATGGTCCACGCTGCACAATAAGCTGACTCTGCGCCTAGCAAGAAGTAGCTTTCAATGGCCTTTTTGGCTGGACCACCCACTTTCGCAGATAGTATATTTTTTCTTCAGCTGGTATGTTTTTCCTGTCAATAAGCAGTGTTGTGTGTAACGCGTTACAAAGTAACGCGTTACAGTAACGTAACTACTTTTTCGGGTAAAAAGTAGTGTAACGCGTTACTACTGAAAATTTGGTAACGAAACGTAGTTCCTTTTTCAAGTCCGCACAACGTTACTTTTCCCATGGACAGATTTGACAGCAACACACTGTCTCCTCTGCTGCGCGCTTGCAATAGTCACAAGCTCCACATGGAACGTGACAGAGGCTGGTAGCAGAGCAATCAATTCTGTGAATTACACTGCGCAAACCAAAAGTAATACTCCCACCGGATGAAGAAGGGTTGGCTCTCCACAGAACATAAAATATTAATTGTATTGAATTTTTCGTGTTCGCATTTATGAGGAAAGAAACAATGTTATGGACGTAACAGTTCTTCGGACTTGACCGCTCTGAAAGCGGCACTAAAAGACTGCTTTAAATCTTTCACAGAGACCTCAAACATGCATTTAAAACACCAAATATTAAGGATTGGCATATCAAGCAAAATAATATTCGATGATTGCTCGAAAATCGTACCTCTACCCCCACATGCTTAGTAAGACGGCGTTCGCTCAAATCCCGCTCCGATATTAAATTTCTCTGTATAGACCTGCGTGTTGTAGCCTAGTCATTAAAGAAAACGATTTAGTTTCATATTTCTGTTTAAATAAAATAATTTATTTTTTAATTTCATCAATGTTGATTATATGAAAAGTGAAAAGCATGAGTAAGAGCATGCGCAATCGGGAGACAAATAGAGTGGGCAGACATGATTTTGACCACTTCATTAAGTTTGTTTTTTTAGAAAGCCTTTCTTTAAAGTGAATTTCGTTTTGTATTAATTGTATCTTAATTTTAATCAATGTTTCATCAACCAATTGTCTTTAATAAATAAGCAGTAAATATAGCAGGCAATATAATCAGGACTTCTCAGGAGCTCCGTGCCAGCGCGTGGACTGAGCTCGTCTCATAAATGAACCGAAACTTAGCGCAAGCTACTTTGTGAAGATCGCGAGTCAGCATCGTCAACTTTATCTTTGCAGCCGACACTGACTGACAAAGAAAACACTTGTTTATTAATAAACAATTGAAATGTCTCCTTGCTATATTTGATATTCGATATTCATAATCATTTCTTTTGCCGGTTCTTTGTGACATTTTTCATGAACGCGTCACCACCGCTCAATAGTTAATATTGTGCTTTGGTGTTCAGTTTATACAGGTTTTTCAAATGTTATTTAAATAAACATATTTTATTTTTCTATCTCAAAATCTTTCTTTTTTTTCTAGTTTTTCAATAAGTAGAGTTCATAGTAGAATTTTATGTAGGCCTACACATTTAGGAACAGATATTGGGTTCTGCCCAAAGTCAAGCAACATAAAAGTAACGTAAAAGTAACGAGTAACATAAAAAGTTACTTTCCAAAGGGGGTAACTAAGTAAAGTAACGGATTACTTTTTTAAGAAGTAACGAATAACGAGAAAACACTACTTTTTAAAAGTAACTTCCCCAACACTGTCAATAAGTGTCTGAAAGGAAACTTTCCAGTCGTTGAATCTGAGTGGGTCGCCGTTGAACGTTGTTGGTTCAGGTACAGGAAGACGACTCGCACTAATGGACTCTGCAAATGCTCTAACAAGAGCTGCAGTATGGTCTTCTTGTTTTGGTTGTGTCAGAGAGTGAGGTGGGGAGCGATGCTGCAATAGGCTACTTTCATGCTTGACTTCCTCATTCTCCTTCAGAGGGACACATTGATGGAGCAGCCCAAATATTTTTTTTCATCTGAGCATTCACTTCGTTCATATACTTGCTGTCTCGCCTTTGCAGCCTTTAGCTTCTTAATTGTCTCCAATCTTTCTAGTTCTCTGCGCTTGGCTTCCAGCACCCTTTGTCTTTCTGCATTTTCAGCCTCTTGTTTAGCTCGTAAATTGGCTGCTTCAGTTTCGAGTCTTTCAAGTTCTTTGATATGACGTTCTTGCTCTAGCAATACCTTTAAAGTGGCTTCATTGGCAGCAACTTCAGCAGCAGCATCTTGTCTTGCAGAAGACTG
Organism: Rhinichthys klamathensis goyatoka; assembly: GCF_029890125.1. Classification (NCBI taxonomy): domain Eukaryota; kingdom Metazoa; phylum Chordata; class Actinopteri; order Cypriniformes; family Leuciscidae; genus Rhinichthys; species Rhinichthys klamathensis. Next base: position 1,397,231 of record NW_026606612.1, read on the forward strand.
GCTTGAACGGGATGTTATTCTTGAGTTAGTTCGAGAATGAGCAGACGACTTGGTGCGGTGAGAGTTGACGCTTACTTTGTCTGAGGCTGCAGCTTCAATTACAGTCTCTATTGCTTTCACCCCTTGTTCTTCACCCCCTCTTGTGTTTAGAAGAGCCTTTGCAGTCTGGATGATTGTTCTTGTTACTGCTTCGCAGATGTCTGCTCTGCGACGCGTGTCTTGGTCGGGAATGTCAATGTGCCTTAAATCTTCATAAACAACGTTCGGATTATCTGAGGCGTTGCTTATTTTAGTGATGTGGTCACGCAGCAGGTTGTTTGAGCAATGTCCATTCAGCGCTTGTTTGGCATCCTTAGCGATAGCTTTCCACTTCTCGTAGCTCACACTGAAACGGTGTGCAAATCTTCTTACATGCTCATCGTGCAGTTCTTGGCCCTTTTTATTTTATTTTTATTTATCCTTTATTTAACCAGGAAATACCCATTGAGATTAAAAATCTCTTTTGCAAGGGAGACCTGGCCAAGATAGGCAGCAAAATTACATCACATCATTACATACGTACAAAGACACACAAATGAAATCCAATTATGCACTTACAATGAAATCTCAATGAAAACATTGACATGTGAGGGAGTCCAACTCAAAGCATCTCATTCTTAACTTAAAAACACTCAAAGGAATCAATTTACTAAGTTTTAAGTTGTTCTGCAGCAAATTCCATGTAAAGGGAGCAGAATAAGCAAAGGCCTTTTTACCCAGCTCAGTACTGACATGTGGGACAGAAAACAAGACAACAGTCTGAGAACGGAGAGAGTAATGACCAACACTTTTTTTCATAAGAAGTGAACATAAATAGGATGGGAGCGCACCAAGAATAGCCTTATATATAAATGTATACCAATGACAAAGCCTCCGTGTGGCCAAAGCAGACCACCCTACACGAGAATACAGCTCACAGTGGTGGGTGCGAGCTTTACAATTAGTAATAAATCTCAACGATGCATGATAGGCTGCGTCAATCATGTGAAGGCATTGAGCAGATGAATGCATATATAATATATCACCATAATCCAGCACAGATAAAAAAGTGGATGCCACTAACCGTTTTTTAACATTAAAAGAAAAGCACAGCTTATTTCGAAAGTAAAAACCCAATTTTAGCCTCAACTTTCTCACTAGACAGTGAACATGAGGCTTCAATGATAGGGAGTCATCAATAACAATACCAAGATACTTATAAGTTGCAACAGTCTGTATTTCACGTCCATCAAGAGTAATCACTGAGGGAACATTCAGTGGTCTATTCCGAAGGCCTGTGAAAAGCATACATTTGGTTTTGTCTGCATTGAGCACAAGTTTCAACTGTAGCAAAGTATTTTGGACCACATTGAAGGCATTCTGTAAATGTGCAATGGCTTGTTTAAGAGAGGGTGCACAGCAGTAAATAACTGTGTCATCTGCATAAAAATGAAAGTTTGCATCAGACACATGCCGATTAAGATTATTTATATAAATAGTAAATAAAAGAGGGCCTTATACAGAGCCTTGTGGAACCTCTTTAAGGATTGGTAAAATACCAGACTGAACACCATCATGCTTAATGCACTGAGTTCTGTCACTAAGATAGTTTGAGAACCAAGAGACAACTCTTCCGTAAACTTGCGGACTCTTTGGCTTCTTTGTGGCTCTTGCGAGGAAGTGTGGTTATCTCCTGTGCCTTCATCTGCTTGTGGTTGCATGTCTGCGCAGTGCTGCTGCGAGTCTTCACCTGCACCCTCTTTGTCACTCTCAAAGAAAAGCTCAAACTCTGACATTTTACTTAATTTTCTTTAGTTTGGTTTAAATCTAAACTTGCCTTTCGTTGAGTAATTAACTTGTTTACAATAATCTAAGTTAGGTTTAACGTAGCTTAATCTCAATTGAGTAGTTATTTTAATCTGATATATGAATACTCAGCCTTTAACTACTTGCAGTTACTAACACTCCTTTGGAGGAAAATTACACTCTGCAGCTAAATTAACTTGATTAATCAAAATAAATCTGTGCTCAAAAACTAGTAAAACAGTTAAATAACACTTACTTTGCAATCTATGGAGCTGTGGTTTTGCCTGATAACTTGTTATAGTTATATATGGCCTTATTTAAAAACTTAAATTACCACAAATTAAACTTAAAAAACCCAAAAAAATAAAATAAAATCTTAGTTAAACTTGAAAATGTACCTTTAAATGTCTAAATATATCCAATTGTGCCTTACTCTATTATACTCTTATTTAGTACTAATAGTTCTTATTAATATTTACAGCATACTAATAGTAGACACAATATTAACACAGTAGTAATATCAATTAACTTAAATTTGAAAAGGGAAGTAAACAAAACAACATTAACTTATGTGAAATGCAAAGAAATGTATCAGTCTCTTGTGCAGAACGCTTAATGTCTCTGAGTTACAGCTTAATTTGCGTTATGGAACCTGATTCTTCCCGTGGGCACTGCGTCCTCTCGCCCTGGAATGAAGGCGCGCGCGCGCTGCCATGTGGAGATGTCTTGGCCCAACCGCGATTCGCGCTCTCCGATGCCGTCTGTGAAGGTGCGCGCTGCGATGTGGAGATGTCCAGGCCCAACCATGATTCGCGCTCTCCGATGCCATCTTCCTCGCCTACTCATGCGGAGCAGACGAGTTCTCACTGTAGCTCCCTCCAGTAGTCAACACGAAGCACGAGGTCTTGGTTAAAAAACGGGGTTTTATTTCTACTACAATATATCATGGCAACCCGTGAGAACTGGGTTGAAAGAGAGAGAAAATAAAAGGAAAATATAAATACAATGCATGTATGTATGTCTTGAATACAGTTTGTGCTGTTATAGTTACATACTAGTTAACACAAGCTATGCACATGAGATATAACACAGAAAACTTGGATACAAAAGAACATACCTCGTAGGCTGCCTTCTACTAAGAGGGGCTAAATCTTTAAAGTCTTCCTTCTTGTCTTCCTTGCCTCATATAATACACATCTAGACATGTTTTATATTCTTAATATTAACCTAGCTCGGAGAGCTCTTGTCATGCTATGCTTTTAGCGCTTCACTTGCAGGTGTTTAGTACTATTAGTTACGTGCGGACACAAAATCTGCGCTAATTAGTTCCGCTTCTACGATCTATTATTTTTCAGGTAGGAACCAAAAAACAGTAACAAACCTAACTAAAACTGTGAGGCAGTTACAGTCAGGCATTTCTCCTTTTAAGAGAAATTCTTGAACTTTCACATAAAATGCAAAAGAATCCATGTTTTTTTCGCACATGCAGGACAGTACAGTACAAATCGTGACAGTAAAGTACGGATCGAGTAGTGACAGTAACGTTGTCGTAAAAACATTGATGATGACAGGAAGTGGCAGAAAAACTTTGTTTTCAACAGATCGTGTTTCCGGTACGGATCTAGTAGCGACAGACGCTATCGATACGGTTACGGTAGAGATCCACTTTTGCGACACGACAGTCTTTTATTTTATTTATTTTTTTATTCAACAACACAAACAAACAAGGTACATTAACAAATCTCTGAAAATAACCTCAATTGTTCAGCCTTAGGTTGAGCATAGCTAGTACAAAAACAGAAAACAGACTACAAACAATTAATTAATTTAAACGTATCCAAAAGAGAAATCAATTTAAGGGCTTTCTGATTTTTAACTAAGTTTAAAGATTTGCACAAGAGTTTAACCTCATTCATCCAATGATTAAAGTTGGGTTTAGATTTAAACCATCTGCATTTCCAAAACATAACAAGAAATTAATAACAAAATCACAATCTTTGTTATCCAGACAAACACCAAACCTAATCAACTTCACCGTGAGAGGTGGGAGTTCAACCCTCCTAAACCTTAACCAATTCTGCACCTCACTCCAAAAGGGTTGCACCATATCACAATCAAAGAAGACATGCTCTAAATTCTCAGTATATATACAGATTTTCTGCCAACCTTTATATATCTACTATTCCAAACTGGAGTGTTGTGAGGCGTGAAGTTATGTTTGAACAATAGTTTCCAATAGAGCAGCACTTGCTGATGGAAGGCTGAAAGTTTAACCTGGTAACGAGTTGCACTCAAAGTCACAACATAACAAAAAATGTATCCCCCCCAGTTTGTTAAAGATAGCATTGGGGACAATAAAGGAGTGGCTATTTTGAATGAAGGATTTTAACCATTTCAATTTCAAAACACCATTCATAATGTCAAAATCGATCGCATTCACCCCACCACAGTCATATTTTTTAATCATGTCATCCTTTCTTATGTACTGACATTTATTACTCCAAATAAATTTAAAATTCACCTTATTTATTAATTTAATCATTCGTGTCGATATGGGCAAGGAGAAGGCTGGATAGATGAGTCTGGACAAACTATCCATTTTAGATAAAAGAACAGATTTAAGAGATTTTAGATAGAGCCTGCTAGCTTAGCTTCCAAAAAATGATGGCTGACACTATGTGTACATTCTGTGAGTGAGATCCCACCCTCTATGGGCGGGTTGAGAACATGCGGAACAGCTATCTTCTACTGACTGTAGTCTTAGCCTCTGGCCAAAAAATCCTCCGATGACGCAAAATGACGATTATTTTTTTCCAGACAAAAAATACATACATCTCTCGTCTCAGGGGGATATGAGGGTGGAAAGCACGGTAATTTGAAAATACTACAGGTTTTCTACTAATACAAAGCTTAATGCTAAATCCTGAAGTATCCATTTTAAGTCTGGGAGGCCGTCTATCTTTCCACTCGTCAGGGACCAAATTCCAGTCCCCTCCTATTAAAACATTATCAGATGGGTACCTCACTTTAGTTTCAGAGATCATATTAGAAATATCTTCTAATAATTTATGGTTTTGTGCTGCATTATTAAATCCATAATTATTAATTAGAATGAAAAAAATACCATCAATTTTCAGTACCACCGTCAACCAGTGACCACTTCCATCAGCTTTATGAACGATGACTTCCCCAGGACATTTGTTGAAACATATTGCCACTCCTCCAGAACGGTTAGACCCATGGCTGAAAAAAATCTTCTCCCCCCATTGATTAGTCCAGAAAGATGCATCCGAGTCCCAGAGGTGGGTAGTAACGAAGTACATTTACTTCGTTACATTTACTTGAGTATTTTTTTGGAATTTTTTTACTTTTAAGAGTTTAATTGTGGGTACTTTTACTTTAACTCGAGTACATTTCTAATGAAAAAACGGTACTTTTACTTCGTTACGTTGGGCGACGTTCCTCTCGTTTCTTTATTTTAATGCAATATGTTGTTAAAAGCGTAGTTTATTCTAAGCGCGCGCTCTCTCTTTTTTCTGGGCATGAGCGATGCTCAATTCACAAATGATGAATCACTCTTTTGAGTCGATTCTGTTCAAAGACTTCATCAAACAAGTTGGGCAGATCTGTCTAAATCGGTTCGCGAATCAGTTTGAATGATCTGTTCAGTTTCCTGCACGCACTGAATCGTCTCGGAGTCGTAAAGATTTAAAAAACATCAAGAGCGTTGTATGAAGTGGCGGTCCACAGTCTACAGTACAGTCTAGAAAGTAAATCTGCAAAAGCATCATATTTTTTTGCCAGCGATGAAGATCTTTATTAGTTGAACATCTTCGTGTGTTACTTCGTAAGCTGTCTGTGAATGAATTATTCCACACGACGATACATTCGATTTCATTTCATTCAGGTAATACATTTTACAACCAAACAGATTATTACGCCATATAGCACTACTACAAAGTATGACATTACCCTATTTTTGGACATATACATTACTTTATACATTAAATAAGCTATCATCGTCCAGTTTATGAATGTGTGTAGCTACACACACAATGTGTATTGCGCAGTGGCGTGCGAACTCGACTTGAAAACGAATGCCTTTGCCTGCCTTATTAGACACAGTTAACCAGTTTAAAGATGCTTTCATAAATATAGCCTACATTTAAATACATTTTGGAGAACAGACAGAAGAAGATCCGTGTATTTGATCGTTGTTTGTGTTGGGCATGACATGACTGCGAGCACATGTGCAGAGTTTTAACACTTTCTAATCTGTCAATGGTTCCCAATCCCTTTACATTTGAATGCAAAACTCCATAGAGTCACTTTATTCCGACATTAATAATAATCCAAATGTAGTTGTATAAATTATTATACTATTATACAAACCAAAGGACAGGCAATGGTTTTCGGGCTATAGATATAATATACAGATACAGAAATAATGTTTGTCTCTTCTGTTTTTGTTGCAAAGATAGCTTATCTAATTATGATAATTTTAGTCATTAAAATAAAAAAAATATGTAAATAATATCATGTTATATATATATATATATATATATATAGGCCTATGTGATCCAAAGTAACTAGTAACTAACTACTTGAGTAGTTTTTTCATTGGATACTTTTTTACTCTTACTCAAGTAACTTTTAAGATTATTACTTTTACTTTTACTTTGAGTAAATATTTCTATAAGTACTTGTACTTTTACTTGAGTACAGTTTTTGGATACTCTACCCACCTCTGCCGAGTCCGAAGAATGAGTCTCTTGTAGAAACACACAATTAGCTTTCTGCCCTTTACAGAATAAAAAAACTGCTTTCCTTTTAACAATGTCCTTTAAGCCCCTAACATTCAAAGAACCGAAAATTATTTTGTCCTTAATCATTACGCTAAAAAAAAAAAAAAATTAGAGAACTATAAAACCAAAAATCGAACCACTTGTAAGCTCACTCAGTCACTGTATGAGCCGCGACTTTCAAATAGAGCTCTAGTGTCTCATTGAAAAGTTTCCAACTAAGTTACCTGATTGACACTTAGAAATGTATAATTTCACCCGTCAACGTCGATCCGTCGTCCTTCAATGAAGCCATATGGACCGCGAAAGAACGCGACCTTTCCTGCCCTCCTTGCTTGATCAATTTGAGGCCAAAGCTTTCGTCTGTCTTCCAAATCCTCTCGAGGAAGCATCTCCGCGAAACGGACTCCTTCCGTCTTGCAAATAGGAGAATTATTGCTTCGACGCCAGATTTCATCCTTCACCCGTCTTTGAGTGAACAGCACAATGACATTCCTGTTTTTATTGTCTATCCTTCTTCCCAGCGTCAACAGCCTCTTCCATCTTTCCCTCCATCTCAGGTGCAAACTTGCTGAGAATCTGAATGACATGTGATCTGATATCTTCATCTTTTTTTTCTTCAATGCCTTTGATACGAAGACACCATCTCATTCTATATCTTTCCTGTTCTCTCATCCTCTCCTTAAGATCATCGTTATCCTTGCGAAGAAGCTCATTTTGAATCTCCAAGTCATTGACTCTTTTCTTGCACTCATTTACCTTTTCTGTGTTGAACTGAATCGCCTTTGTTAAGCTTGCAATCATGGCGCTGCTTTGGTTAGTTTGCTCGCTTAAATCCGCCAGCTTCTCATCCACCCTCCTTTCAAGTTTTAAAATTGCCTCCAAAATGGTTTCATTGGAGATTTCCGCCTTCTCACTGTCAGCTGTTGGCTTGACCTTTTTTTACGCAGGATTTTTACTTGGCGTTGCAGGAAGAGAGGCCTCACCGCGTCTTCTTTTGCTGTTTACAGAGACCTCCATTGTGTAGTCGTGCTCCGTTTCTCTGGCCCTCAACTTTCTTTTCAATATTAGGCGACAGATCTTTTCCTTTGGGGTCTATTTTTAGTTTAGCAGGTTTAATTCGTTTTTGTGAAGTCATCGCGTGACAAGTCAGTTGGAGTTACTTACTTCAGGCAAACTTTTGGGAACAACTATAACGAGTTTCAGAAAACACGACTGCTCAACTCGCCATCTTGGATGTAATTTAAGTTCTGTTGCTTTTATATGAAAATACATATAATGAACACGACACCCAAAGTACTTGTTATTTAATTACATTCCAAATACGTGTTTATCAATAATTTTTTCTTTAATACAGACATATGTTTTTATATATATTGTTTTAATAAAAATTACATCACAAAACCCATATCGTACTGTCAGAGAGTTTATTCACACATAACATATGTAAACATTTAACATGATATCAGTTTTAAAATCAAACATTTTAAAAGAGAACAATACATCACGGTTGTTTAAACCAATGAGCATTAAGCTGTGTCGTCAGCAAGTCGTTTCCCATCGTGCTTTTGATCAGCGCAGTCGGTGGAGAGCAACTGCGTGCGACTGCAGAATGCGACAGGTGTGCCTTGCGGTTCCAAGAGTTTTTTGACAACAGCCAGCATGACATCAGAGCAAGGCGGACCGCACTCGGACACATTTCTAACCGTGTAAAAGCCTGCCAGAGCCCGCCAGATTGGGTGGGGCTACCCATCTCTATAATGCGGGCATTCTGCCATAGGAACTAGGATTCGTTCTCCTTCATAGGATTAATTATCCTTCAGCGACAAACATCTTCTCCACGCTGGACAGAAGAAGCCTTCTCGCCACAACTATCAGGTGAGTATAACAGAGCTTATTTCTCTAAAAGACCATCTTTCCATCATTCAGGCAGTCGGAGCTAGTGATGTTACGTGCGTATCGCACATGCGGCGCAATTTCTATTGAAGCCCCGTATCGGGGTGTGTATTGGTTTCCCAGAGTCACGTGATCGATGACAAATGAAGCCCCACTTTCTGTCCAATCACGTGCGCGTTTCGCTTTGGGTGTTAGAAGGCTCGAACTAGAGGGCTGCATTGGGATTGAGTCCCGCCGGGTCCCGCGGGACCCAACGTAAATCTCGCGGGAGCGGGCGGTTTGAACTTTGCTGCGGGCGGGAATGGGCGGACAAATAAAACCCCTGCGGGATTGGGAGGTAGCCTAACGACATGATGGAGATGTCAATGATGTGGAAAAGAACCTTAAACGAGGTATTTACAGTACAAAACCTGAGCAAGGCAAGTCTGACATTTACTATTCATCTTCCTGATCAGAGCGTCAGAATACATGCAGGCCAGGGAAACGAAACCAACAACCCCATGAATCTCTTTAACAATAGCAATACAAATACGCGTTTTTTTCCTGCGGGACAGGAGAAGACACAAAGTCAGTGCATCTCTATTATTGTGCGGGAATAAATTCTCCGAGTTTTGCGGGTGCGGGCGGGAGTGGACATACATATTGCGGGAGCGGGCGGGAGTGTAACACATACGTTGCGGGAGCGGGCGGTAATGGTCAGAAATTCGGCGGGCGCGGGCAGGAGCGGGATGAAGAAAACAGTCCCGCGCAGGACTCTAGCTCGAACCCCAGGGCTGCGTTCAGCCCCGACAAAACGTTGCGCACCGTTTTGAACTTGAACGTGCCCCAGATCTTACTTAAAGCTGCAGTCCGGCGTTTTTCCTCTTTGTCGCCATCTCTGTTTGAAATCTGCAATTGCAGTCATTCGCGGAATTATCAACTTTACGTGAGTTGTACTTCAACACCCTCGACACGGCACAGCGCGGATGAACACAGTGTTTGAGGAGAGTGTGCTGTGCAGCTGTCACCGCACCGGTGTGGAGACTGGCATTCAGAATCACAGTTTATTCTTTTTGGAAGTATGACCAACATTAGAATTTTTACTGGAAAATGTCATCTGAACAAGTAAGAAACATCCACTTTTGTTCTGGTTCTGACATTGCAGTAAATCGCGCTGATTAAATCTTACAATCGCTTATAAGTTATCATATCACGCAAAACCGTGCAAATTATACTTTGTTCTCAAATTGTTAATGTTAACAACGTCAGCATTGCGTGACTACATGTCCTTCCGATATGTATCCTTGTTTTCGCATGGGTCCGGTTGCAGTCTCTCTTTTTCTGTAGCCACTCCGAAGTCCGAACGAAGTCTTTTGCATATTACAGCGCGTGAATCTGTTGTCACTGGTGATTGTCGTTTGAACCTTTCTGGATCCGCCATCAAATTGATAAGTTTAATTATATTAAGTGCTGTGAGAAAAGGCTTAATCTCCACCTCCAGCATCCTCACACGCAATATAGCTTACTAGCCGAGACTCCTTCTTTATGTGTACAGATGTGACGTAATGACGCAAAGACATGCTCGAATCTCCCGCGGAAATCCACCAGTACCACTGGAATTAAAAACATTATTACAAGTTTACCGCTTTGAATCGAGCTAAGGCAAGCAGATAGTTTTGAACACTGGCTGGTTATGTATTTTCTCAAATATGTATTTTGGATAATTTTTAACCCCAAAAAAGCTACGGACAGCAGCTTTAACGAGTCCTTGTTGGCTCAGTCTGGTTGAAGGGTTTGTGAGGAGAGTGCACTTTGAAAGTTAATCAATACATTACATTTAAATAACCATTATTCTTTTTTGTTGTTGTTGTGTCTTTTTGTTTTTGTAAAAATCTTTGCACTTTTGGTGTTTTTTAGGTATTATTATTGTTATTTGGGGTTAGGGTGGGCTTAGGGGAGAGGGGATAGGGTGTTGGTTTTTGGTGAAGGGTGTGTTTGGCAACAGCCAAAAAAAAGGAAGACTTCCTCTATCTGGGAATATATTGAGCTTATAGCTTCCAATGTATGTATGCCTTTCTAAAAAAAATGAAGAACAAAAAAATATTTACTTAAAATTTTACTTATTTTATTGTTGTATTTTATAATTGTTGACCGTTGGTGTGTCTTATGTTCAGTCAATGTACATGTACAGTCACTCCCAATCATTTTTTTTCTCCACACACTTCAGAGGTGGAAACCTTTGTCTTCTGTTGGACAGTGCTGTAGACCAGCACAAACAAAGCTCAAATGCCACTTCTAATGCGATCGTAGACGTGGATAAATACCTTACAGAGACAAACATACAAAGAGCTGAAGATCCACTTGAATACTGGAGAATGCAGAAACATGTATACCCCACTGATATATATATAGATCAGTGGTCTACCCCCATCTATATACATTGGCATTACAGTTTATTTGTACCCCGGCCTCCTCTGTACCATGTGAAAGAGTGTTCTCTAAGGCTGGGGAAGTACTGTCTAAGAGGAGAAATAGACTCAGCCCCAACACTATGAAACAGCTTTTATTTCTTTATCACCTTTCTGTCATTCCTACAGGTACATAAGCACTATCACTGCCAAGTGTCATAAGCACATTTAATATCAGATGATCCTATCACACAATGTCCTTATTCACTGTCTGTGTGTGTGTTAAAAACTATCACCTTTCTGTCATTCCTACATTTAATAACAGATGATCCTATCACACAATGTCCTTTGTGTGTGTGTGTGCACATTTAATAACAGATGATCCTATCACACAATGTCCTTGAGAGAGATAGTAGGCCTACATTAGATTATATTGAATCATATAAGCCCATTTTATATTTTATTGTCACACTTTAATGGGTAAAGGGATTTATGTAATGGCCAAATCAAACACAAACGTGTAAGGCTTTTATTTGTACACATAACATTGAAACTATGGAGTGTGTTGTGGTTGCTTCATCTGACAGAGCTTCTTACAAAGACTTCTGGCTGCTTTATTTTAAATAAGCACCAGATGGCGCTGTTCTCGACACTCTCAAAGCTTTTAATCTTTTCCCGTAACAGTCAGGGGAAAGCCTCATTGCTTCATGAGGCTTCATTTCCCCATTCCTAGTCGGAGCAGCTGTACGTGCGCTTCGGAGGCCGCACCAAAGGGCATCCAGTCACGAAGAAAAGACTTTCCCACTGGATAGTGGATGGATGCAATCCATGCAATTCGACTAGATGCAGTCGAGTTCCTATGGCAGAATAGAGAGCCTAATGGTGCGTTCTATTATTTATCCGTGTCGGAGTTCCGACTAGGAAGACAGATGTTGCCTAGCAACACGCACCAACACGCCCCCTTTCCTCGGATTTTCCTGCTCCGATTTCGGACAACCGTGAGGACACCTGAATTCTGATACGGAATCCAAGATGGCTGCGCCCTGTGTGACTTAGTATGAATTGTTTTCATTGTTTTTGGACCGCTTTGGTTGTTTAAATGAAGATTTTAATCACTCGTATTACTGCAATACCTTACTGCGTCCGTATCACTGCCTGTGGGTATGGGAATCGGTCTTGTTGTGAGTGCAATATTGAATGAAGCCTTGTTTCAAATGAGTTACTAACGTGGCTAGCGTTGCTAACAGAAGATCATAGATATAAACACTAGATGTCGCCTTGGCTACGGCAGTTCATTGGATCGAATGCGTCAATAGAGCCGCCATCTTGAAACAGGGGAACCCCTCATCAGCATCAATGTAGGAAAAGGTCTAACGGAAATAAAATCACCATAAATTGTCATGAATGAGATTTTCTAGTTGTTTTGGTTTGTTCCAACAGTCAGACATGTATTTATTATAGAGTCTAGAGAAATTTTTAAAAAATTACAAAATTTCACAATCTTGTGAAATGTAATCCCTTGCTGTCTGGTTTTTAGATTTCGTTCGTGTAAACATCCATACGCAGCACAAAAGTCCGGCATCATCCATGAATTCAGCATTACCCAGCTACTTCCTATGACAAGACCCCTGTTCCAAGATGGCGGCGGTTTTGACGCATGTTTAGAACCCCAAGGCGACATCTAGTGTTTATATCTATGACAGAAGATAAACTAAAACATGAAATAAAGTGAAAATTTTAGAAGTTCAAATGGCTGAGTTTTGATAAGTGCCTGGTACTCGGCCAGTGCTACCATAGCAACAGCTTTCCGGGTGGCGTCCATGTTTTTCTCCGACTCGGACGCGCAAAACATACCAGAACGCTTGAAGTGTGGAAATGGCGTCATATCCGAGGGCCGAGTCGGTTCGTTGACAATAATAGAATGCACCATAAGTCCCTCCCCTTCCGGTCGACCACCATGGGACCTTAATTCGGAAAAATATTGTATGGTAGTCAATGGCGAGAAACAACAAATATTTTGATCTCGTTTGAATTGTGCCCTGAATTACACATATGTGATGCGATCTGGGAAAACCCGTCGGATGTCACGCTGGTACGTTTTCAGTAAGATCTAAAAAATAGATCGAATGTCAGTTCCCCTTCAGGGACTACCGCTGCGTGTAATCGCAATGGGAAGGCCCTCAGCGTGACGCGTCTAAAGCATGAATGAAATCAGTCAATGGAGAGAATGAGCGTACGGCGAGTGACGTCATCGACCAGGAAGCTATAAATATCCCCTGAGCACACAATACGCCAGCTTTAGTTACTTCAGCAGCTCTGTGTGTGTCTGAATCTGTCGATTGTGTTTGTCTGTTTTGTCAGGAGTTTTCACTATATATTTTATATAAAAAAAACAATATGAGCGAGCAGTATAAGAAGTGTGTTCCCCCCTGTACTCGGTACATCACGGGTGGGGATTCACACGAGCTATGTGTGGTTTGTTTGGGAGTGCAGCAATGCCCAGTCGGCTCTCAAGGGAGTCGATTGTCAGCATTGCGAGCGTTTTCCCTTGAGAACTCTGCGCTCGCGGCGATCGCTCTTCGAGGAGAGTGGTTGCTGCGAGCTCCCCGAGGCTCGGGTCCCGCTTCTGTTGAGGCAGAGCGGCGGCGCTTGTCTTGGGGCTCGCAGATGGATCTCACTGGCGACGTTGAGACGGGCTCCGCCCTATCTCAGCTATCTCCGCCGAGATCTAGTGCCTCTCACCCGGCTCTGGAAGCACGCGCTGCGGCGGTTACTTCAACTAAAAAAGTTTTGCATCAGAGGAAACTAATTTATCACATTATACTGCAAATGAAGAAGGTTTGATGGATGTGTTATCTCGGACTGTTGAAAAGCTAAAAAAAAAAATAAAAACAGTATCGAGTGGCCAGCTGATAGACAGGTTTCTAGAGTTAAAAGCAAACTAGATGATAGATTTCTGTCTGCACGACCTCAACCTTCTCGCCGGTGCTTACCGTTCTTCCCAGATCTTCATGCTGAGGTTTCAAAGACCTGGGTTAGACCGGTTTCAAGCAGAATTTACACAAATCAGTCCAATGCTTATGGTAACATTGTTGGTGCTAAATCTGCTGGTTATGTGACGATACTGTAGGCGGAGGAGACGCTCGCGAGCTATCTCTCTCCTGCTTCATCGTCTTCACTTAAAGCACCGGCTCTTCCACCAAAAAAAAAAAAATATATATATATACATGTGCTGGTGGGGAAGGCTTACTCGGTGGCTGGGCAGGCGGCTGCATGTTTGCATACGATGGCTTTTATGCAGGCTTTTCAGGCCGACTTGCTCAAAGGAAAATCTGAGGGGGGTCCCCGCCGAGAGAGACTTGCGTTCACCTCCCTTAAGGGTGCCCTGTCTCTCCCGGCGCCCTCAGGGGCCCGTCCTACTAACCCTGCCGAAACAGGGCGAGTGCTTTTCCGAGGGACGCTCGCCGCCTCTAAGGAGGGTTCTAGTGTGTTCAGACCAGTCGTTCCCTGCTGGTGCGCCGTTACAGGGCACTGTGTCTGTCACGCAGAATGTTCAACCAGAGCAAAATCTTTCATCGAGTTCGTCTTCCAAAAGAGCACAGCAGAAGCGGAGTGTCACGTCTCGTGCCCCCCTGCAGAGAAACTGGAGGGACGAGGCGGGGCGCTCTCCAGCGCGGCCTTCTCGGGGCAGGACTGATCTGAGGACAGTCATTGTCGCCAGAAAGGCCGCGTCGAAAAAGTCCTGACGGGCTGAACGTCAGGACTCTGAGGGTGGTCCCCATCGGGAAAAACTTGAGTTCACCGCACAAAAACACGGTGCCCTGTCTTTCTCGATGCCCTCAGGGGTCTGTTCTACTAACCCTGCCTATACAGGGCGTAAAGAGACTCGGCGAGCGGTTTCCAGAGGGACGCTCGCCCCCTGCAAGGAGGGTTGTGGAGTGCTCAGACCAGCTGTTTCCTGCCAGTATGTTACAGGGCGCTGTGTCTGTCACTCGGGATGTTCATCCAGAGGCCAGCCTCGAGAGGCTGGTTCCCTTAGTAGAGTTCCTGGCGGAATGGGAAATGCTTCCCAATGTTTCTCAGTGGGTCCTGAATATTATAAAGAACGGGGTGGTGGGCCCCGAGCAGGCTCTGGTATTAGAACAGGAGGTAAAAACTCTGCTGCAAAAAGGGGCTATAGAACGGGTTCCCCCACCCAGCAGGGAGTTAGGATACTACTTCATCGAAAAAAAAAAAAAAATCCTGACGTGCTGAACGTCAGGACTCTGTGGGTGGTCCCCATCGTGAAAGACCTGAGTTCACTGCACAAAAACACGGTGCCCTGTCTTTTCCGATGCCCTCAGGGGTCTGCTCTACTAACCCTGCCTTCACAGGGCGTAGAGAGACTCGGCGAGCGATTTCCCGAGGGACGCTTGCCCCCTCCGAGGAGGGTTGTGGAGTGCCCAGACCAGCTGTTCCCTGCCAGTACGTTACAGGGCGCTGTGTCTGTCACTCGGGATGTTCAAATCAGATCCGAGGACTGGTTTGTCAAATCAGATCTAAAGGACGTTTACTTCCATGTATCTATCCTCCCTCAACACAGGAAGTTCCTGAGGTTCGCTTTCGGGGGCGAAGCGTACCAATATCGGGTTCTTCCATTCGGCCTAGCAACAGGCGGTTCGGCACCGAGATGTCGTTCTTGCTCATATCAAGTGACTGGGGCTGAGGC
Organism: Rhinichthys klamathensis goyatoka; assembly: GCF_029890125.1. Classification (NCBI taxonomy): domain Eukaryota; kingdom Metazoa; phylum Chordata; class Actinopteri; order Cypriniformes; family Leuciscidae; genus Rhinichthys; species Rhinichthys klamathensis. The sequence continues at coordinate 1,412,848 of NW_026606612.1, forward strand.
TCAACGCCAAAAAGAGTGTTCTTTCTCCATTTTAGAGAACCACTTTTCTAGGTGTAGTGTGGGATTCAACGACGATGCAGGCACGATTGTCACCTGCTTGTATTGACAACGTGATACCTCTTGGCCTCTTGCACATGAGACTGTTACAGTGGTGGCTCAGGACCAAGGGATTCTCCCCGAGGGGAAATCCGCTTCGCATGATCGTGAGTTCGCGACGGTGTCATCACGCCCTGATCATGTGGAAAGATCCTTGGTTTCTGTCCCAAGGCCCTGTGTTAGGAGCTCCTTGTCGTCGCGTTATGCTAACGACAGATGCCTCTCTCACGGGTTGGGGGGCGATCATGGATGGTTGCCCGGCTCAGGGTCTGTGGGAGGACCATCATCGTCTGTGGCACTTAAACTGCCTAGAGATGTTGGCGGTGTTTCAGGCTCTGAAACACTTCCTCCCAGACCTAAGGGGCCACCATGTTCTTGTCCGGACAGAAAACACATTGGTGGTTTCTTATATCAACCAGGGGGGTCTGCGTTCTCGCCCGCTTTACAAACTGGCACGTCAGATCCTTCTATGGTCCCAGGGGAAAATTCTTTCTCTGAGAGCTATTTATCTCCCGGGGTATTTAAATCAGGGGGCAGACATCCTGTCAAGACAGGGGCCGAGGCCCGGGGAATGGAGTCTTCACCCCGAGGTGGTGGAACTCCTATGGAAACATTTCGGTCGTGCCGAGGTTGACCTATTTGCTTCTCGAGAAACATCACACTGCCCGCTGTGGTTCTCTCTCAGCCATCCAACCCCGCTGGGGTTGGATGCGATGGTACATCCGTGGCCGAGGTCACGCTTGTACGCTTTTCCCCCAATCGCTCTGCTCCCAGGAGTTCTGGAGAGGGTTCGCCGGGACGGGCTCAGTCTCCTGCTATTAGCCCCGTTCTGGCCGGCCCGGGTATGGTTTGCGGACCTAGTGTCTCTCCTCGACGGCCCTCCCCTAGAGATACCGATCAGGAGAGATCTGCCCTCTCAGGCGAGTGGGTCGATCCTTCACCCCCGTCCAGAGCTATGGAGGCTGTGGGCTTGGCCTCTGAGGGGGCCCAGCTCATAGATTCTGGTCTATCGGCTGAGGTCGTTGAGACCATCCTCCGATCCAGAGCTCCCTCCACGAGGAAGTTATATGCCACGAGGTGGAAACTTTTCACCTCTTGGTGTGGAGAGCGCCAGCAGGACCCAGTTAACTGCCCGGTTGGTACAGTGCTGGATTTCCTGCAGGAACGTCTCTCCACAGGGTTATCCCACTCCACACTGAAGGTGTATGTGGCGGCCTTAGCTGCTTACCACACCCCTTCAAGTGGAGGTTCCCTCGGGAAACACCCACTTATGTCTCGCTTCCTTCGTGGCACCTTGAGGCTGAGGCCTGCAGTTCGCATGAAGGTACCAGCTTGGGATCTGGCCATCATCTTAGAAGGTCTCTCCCTTGCTCCTTTAGAGGCCATCGAGGAAGTTTCGGAAAAGTTTCTTACTCTAAAGACTATCCTTCTTCTCGCTATCTCATCTCTAAAAAGAATTGGAGATATTCAAGCACTTTCGGTGGCTCCCTCGTGCCTGGAATTTGCTCCTGGTATGGTTAAGGCTTTTCTCTTTCCGAGACCAGGTTATGTTCCTAAGGTTCCAACTGTTTCTGTTAGACCTATAGTTCTGCAGGTTTTCTGTCCTCCGCCTTTTCTGATGTCAGACCAGGAGAAACTTTATTTGCTGTGCCCAGTGTGGGTTTTAGATGCTTACGTCCACAGAGCTGCCCTGTGGAGGAGATCGGAACAACTGTTCGTCTGTTTTGGTCACCTAAGAAAGGGTGTCCTGCATCTAGGCAAAGGATGAGCAAGTGGGTGGTCGAGGCCATCCCACTTGCTTATGGTTCGGCCCATCAGCCTTCACCTTTGGCTGTAAGGGCTCATTCCTCCCGGAGTATGGCTGCTTCTACAGCTCTTCTTTCAGGAGCATCTCTTCAGGACGTTTGTGATGCGGCAGGCTGGTCCTCACCGCACACTTTCGTTAGATTTTATTCCCTCGATCTTAGCTCCACTCCCGGGGCTCAGGTTCTCTCGTCGGTTTGTGTCTCCTAATGACACACGACGGGGATTTGGTCGTATGGGGATGTGGGTATTGCGTTCCCACTGCGATTACACGCAGCGGTAGTCCCTGAAGGGGAACGTCCCGGGTTACGTATGTAACCCTAGTTCCCCGAAGGGACGGACGCTGCGTGTCCTGCCATACTCTCGGCATCCCCTTGGGTCGCTGCTTCAGTAACTTTTAAGCTGGCGTATTGTGTGCTCAGGGGATATTTATAGCTTCCTGGTCGATGACGTCCCGCGCGGTATGCTCATTCTCTCCATTGACTGATTTCATTCATGCTTCAGACGCGTCACGCTGAGGGCGTTCCCACTGCGATTACACGCAGCGTCCGTCCCTTCGGGGAACTAGGGTTACATACGTAACCTGGGACGTTTTTTGTCAAACACTAATTTTCAATAAATTTTTTTTCTATAACATCTTGTTTATCATCTCTGAATATATCTTGGGAAAATTCACTAATTTAGTGAAGAAAAAAAGCGATTTATAGTGGCAAGCTGAAAACACTGTCTTTCTCTTTAAGAACACGCACAGAGGGGAGCAGTGGGGCAAAAAAACAAAATCGCCCATTTAGCTCTGCTTCTCTTAACACTACAAAGACAGTTTCGCCTATCAAAATAAACCACAGAATAAAGGTCCTGCCAGTCCTGTGTAAACTAGGAGCACAAGAGAACAACAGAGTCTGAAGCTGCTTGCTTAAAAGACCTTGCTCACCTCTCAATCGTCCAATTTCAAAACGGTTTTCACAGGATGAATTTTGAGTTCGTAAGCTTTCGAATGATACCTAATCTATGATGATTACTAAAATATGTGATATGAAAAAGGCAATAGAAAAAGAGCGCCAGTCGTCCCGCTAGCAGGACGTGACAGTTAATTAAACCTGGTTTTCTCAAAATTTCGTTTCTGAAAATCATAGCGATTAGCCGACTTCAGATAACCACAACTTTTGTTACAGACAAACGATAAAATAAATAAACACAGATTTGGAAAGGGCTTGAACTCAGCTTTAATATGATCTCAAAACCTGTAATATGTCAAATTTCACCATGTGGTGGGTTTTCCCAGATCGCATCACATATGATGTTTGTCAATTTAAAAGATAAATTTTAAAGTCAAGAAAGTCGCAGTTTGATGTAAAACTGTTAATAATAATAATAATACATAAGTCTTATATAGCGCTTTCCAAGGACCTCAAACACGCTTTACAAATGAAACAAACAAACAATGATGAGAGTGCTAATTATAGATTGTAGGCGAGCTAAAACAGGTGGATTTTGAGCAGTTTTTTGTAGGTGGTCAGTGAGTCCGAGTTTCTGATGTGGATGGGGAGTGAGTCCAAAGGGTGGGGGCAGCAATGGCGAATGCTCTGTCCCCCAAAGTTCGGTGCGTTGATTTGGTGATGGGTTTGAGAAGGCCCAAGTCGTCAGAGCGGAGGCGTCGGGAGGGGCGGTGATGCTGTAAGAGGTCTGTGAGATATGGAGGTGCCAAGTTATTGAGGGCTTTGTAAGTGATGAGCAGAACTTTGCAATGGATGCGTTGTTGTACAGGGAGCCAGTGAAGCTGTTGAAGGACGGGGGTGATGTGGTCTCTGGAGCGGGTGTGGGTGAGGAGGCGGGCAGCGGAGTTTTGAACGTATTGCAGTTTTTTTTATATCAGAGGATGGGAGACAATATAGGAGACTATTGCAGTAGTCGAGTCTTGATGTAATGAATGCATGGATGAGAGTTTTCTCAGCAGATGTGGAGAGGGTAGGGGGTAGACGAGCAATATTACGTAGGTGGAAAAAGGCAGTTTTGGTGATATGATGGATATGGGGCTTAAATGTGAGTGTAGGGTCAAAAAATTAAACCAAGATTTTGGATCTGGGGAGAGGTGGTAACTGTATGGCCATCGACGGAGAGAGTGAAGTCTTGGGAGGAGGGGAGGAGTGATTCGGGACCAATGACGATGATTTCTGATTTATTGCAATTGAGTTTAACCCTCTGGGGTTCTTCGGACCAAATGGACCCGAAGAATTTAAATAAAAAAATGTGTAAAATCATAGCTTCATCGGAATGGTCCGAAATTTGGTGACTTTGTTGGTACTTGGTATATGAACACCCAAAAAAATTGGGGACAGGATTTGAATAGTCTAAGTGGTTGTAAAAAAAATGGTCACACTCAGGGTCTTCGGGTCCAAATGGACCCGCCATAGGAAATGAATGGGAAATTGACAAAAATGTGACAATACAGAGTTGTTTTGTGCGTACAATCAACAAATCAGCCACGATCCAGAAAAAAAGCACACAGCAGTGAAGGGGTGAATCTATAAAACATCAAGAGTGCAAAACAGACACATCCACACACACACACACACACACTTTTATACACAAACACACTAATAAATTCAGATTACATAAATATGTTTTGAATTTTTAAAAATCACAGCTTCATCGGAATGTTACGAAACTATGTGACTTTTATGGTATTAGGTATGTGAACAAACAAAAAATATTGAGGTCATGATCCAAGCATGCTAAGTGGTCGTCACACTTCTGCTCTTTGGTCAAAAATGACCCCCATATGTGGCGACCCGAGTAAAGATGCACTAAGATTTAGAAAATTTCGCTCAACCTACACGTTAGCCCAGACAACTGGGCCACAAGTGAGGTGGGCGGTTATAAAGTTACCGACTACGCCACCCCGGGGCCTTCTTCCGGGGAATTTCCCTTCGCACTAGAGCAAGGCTCACAGGCTCGTTTTAACAGAGTCAGGTATCAGACTTGGGTTGAGTACAAACAATAAAAACTTTATTTTCTCATCAAAAGTCTTCCAATTTTATTTAACAAGACACCAATAAATCAAAAAGAAGAATACACACAAATAACACACAGACCTTGCTTCAGAATTGGGCGCTGGCTTCCCGTGGCAGCAATGACACAGCAATCATACGTGCACACTCACATCACACCTCAATATGAGCACAGCATTCGGAGCACAGCATTCAGGCAAAAAAGGACCCACCACCACAATCGGGAAGAGACGCTTATCTTTCTGCCACTGATTGCCCCAATTCTGAAGGAAGAGAAAAAAAAGACCAAGTAACACGAAACACACACACACAAGCAATCATATACAAAACAGTCACTACAAACAAGTCTAAAATACAATACTAAAAGAGTTCACCACACCAGCTTGGCTCGTCAACTCAAGGTGCCGCGTCCGGTCACCCCGACAACCAATCTTTGGGCTGGGCAAAGAATGGGCAAAAGCAGCCAACTGTATATTACAAAAAAAAAAGAAAAAAAAAGAAAACACCTTCAATAGGCCGCCCTCAGGTTGGCCACCCATAAACAGCGAACAAGGAAAACTGATCTCACGTACAAAATAGGTAACATTACATGAATAACATACTAACCATAATTCAACACAAGAAAATATAAGTTTCACAACAATCAACTCACAAGGAAAGAAAATAATATTTAAAGAAAACAAAACAATGCAGAACAGATGGGGACAGTTAGATGGCTAATCTAATGGTTAAACGCCACTGGAAACTCAAATTACTCACAGCCCATATTCTCAACAGTCCAGCTGATCCAGCGACAGCGTTCGGAACTGGATGAAGCGATGAGACGGGACCCGGCGTGTCGATGCACCACGCGAACTGAAACGGAGTTAACTTCGCTCGTCTGCTAATTCAGTACGCAGACGAACCCCATAGCTGCCAACTCTCACGCATTGGCCGTGAGACACCCGCATTTGATTGGTTTCACACGCCACACTCCCGATTTCTCACGCTGAAGTGTCAACCCGGTCGGTCAAATGCCTGGAAGATGAGTTTATCTATATATCTACCTGTTGAGCCACTCGTGATCGACTAGTTATACCGCAAATTCGTTAAAAATCTCCCGTTATCTAGAGCGAGCGTGCATGCGAGACAGAGATTGTGCTCCAAACCGCGTAGAGCGAGCGAGAGACCTTGCGCGAGCATTTTTTTTTTGTTTTTGCATACAATCTACAAATCAGCCAGGATGCAGAAAAAAGGACTCAACAGTGAAGGGGTGAATCTCTAAAACATCAAGAGTGCAAAACAGACACACACACACACACACACACACACACACTGTATTATATATTTATAATAATCTGTATTATAAAGTAAAACTGGCACTTCAAATTACCATTTAAACAAAACAAACAAACAAACAAACAAAAAACAAGACAAAAATAGTCTTTGAGAATCTGTTATTATATTTTAAAATCAACAACCTGAAAAAAATTGTCAAAGATGTGCAAAACTCACAAGAATTCTGAACCCTTTCTACAGAGAGCTGTAAATCCACTAGTGGTAAAAATGTGCTATTGCGTGATAAAAATGCTCAGTGTGTCCAGCAGATGGCATCCATCTCATTTCAAAAATTGTTTTCATGAGGCCTAGGCTTGACTCTAAAATGAAATACAGCTTTAAAAAAAAAAAAAAAAAAAAAAAACATATTTATAAAAAAAATTATATTATATTCAATGGGAAAAAATGGGTCATAATTATTGCATAAATATTAATTATAAATCATAAAATTTTCTCAAAACACCAAAAAATAAAAGAATTTTTTAAATAAAAAACAAGTAAAAAAAAATATATATGATTTTCTTTTAATAAATATGAATCAAACCCTTCCGGACCATTTGGTCCCGAAGACCCTGAGTGTGACCCTGAAATGAAGGACCCCAGAGGGTTAAGGAAGTTGGCGTTCATCCAGGATTTTATTGCAGAGAGGCAGGTTGTGATGGTTAATACTGTGGCAGGAGTGATGGATCTGGTGCTGAGGTATAGTTGTGTGTCGTCTGCATAACTATGGAATTTTAATCCATGATTATGAATGATAAGTCCAAGGGGAAGCATGTACAGGATAAACAGAAGGGGACCTAGCACCGAGCCTTGAGGGACTCCGTGATTGACGGGTATGGTGTGAGACGTACAGTTGTTGATGGATATGAATTTAGATCTGTTGGTAAGTAAGGAGGTGAACCAGGAGAGAGCTGAGCCAGAGATGCCAAGCTATTGTAGGCGTTGTAAAAGGATGGAGTGGTCAATGGTGTCGAAGGCGGCAGAGAGGTCAAGTAGGAGGAGAATGGAGAGGGAACCAGAGTCAGAGGCGAGCAGGAGGTCATTTGTTGAGTAGTGTAGTTTCAGTAGAGTGATGAGTGCGGAATCCAGACTGAAAGGTTTCGTAGAGCTGATTGGAGAGGAGGTGATGTTTAGTTGAGAGACGACCGAGCATTCCAGGATTTTAGACAGGAAAGGTAGGTTAGAGATGGGGCGGAAGTTGTTGGGGTTGTCAGGATCCAGGCCAGATTTTTTTAAATATTGGTGTGATGGCTGCAACTTTGAGGGAAGAAGGAACTGTTTCAGAGGTGAGAGAGGAGTTGATGATAGCCATGATGAGTGGGCTGAGGCGGGGGAGGCAGTGCTTGACCAGTGCAGATGGAATGGGGTCCAGTGGGCAGGTTGTGAGGTGGATTTTGTTGAAGTGGTCAGTGAGATCGGTTTCTGTAATGACTGATAGGGAGGGGAGAATGATGTGGAATGGAGTGGATGAGTCAGATTGAGGGTCTGTGCTGGGAGAAATGTTCACAAAGAGTTCTTGGTGAATCCTGTCAATTTTGTATTTAAAGAAGTCGATGAAATTATTGCATTTGTCCATGGTGAATAAATGAGTGATATTGTCAATGGGTTTGAGTAATTTATTAACTGTGGCAAACAGAGTCCGTTGGAGGATCCAGAGTGAATGATCCCAGAATAAAAAGCTGTGCGGGCTGATGTGAGCGCTGCTCCATAATGATGGGTGCACAGTAAATCCAGTTTTCTTATGTAGGCGTTCCAGTTGTCTGCGCTCTTTTTTGAGTTTGTGCAGTTCAGGAGTGAACCAGGGAGCAGAGCGGGAAAATGTAATTGTTGCAGTTTTCACTGGTGCGAGAGTATTAAGGCTGGATGTAAGTGTGCAATTGTAGTGAGCTAGGTTGTGTTTTCAGGGATGCTGGGTATGGAAATTGTGTTTGCGATATGGGAGGAAAAAGAGGTGAGACAGAGGGACTTTAGATTTCGATAAGATATGGTGCGTGTCTGCTTGAAGTAAAGGCTGGGGAGGTTGATGTGAAATGTTATGGCGAGATGATCACATATGGCCAGGTCTGTGTGTGTGAGAGTGTCAATATTAAGTCCAGTAGAGCAGACCAAGTCCAAAGTGTGTCCACGGGTGTGGGTGGGGAAATTGACATGTTGTATGAAGTTAAAACTTTGTATAATGTCCAAGAAATCCGTGGTGGGTTTGGAGGTGGAAGAGTCGATATGGAAATTGAAGTCACCTACGAGTAATATGGTTAATGAAGTTGTACAGAGTTGAGTTATAAATTCTGAGAAATCTGACAGGAAGGAAGGATTGGGTTTGGGAGGGCAATACATTGTAGAAATAGTCAGAGGAGTGAAGCCTAAGAGTTTAAATGAGAGGTGTTCAAAAGAGGGAACAGATGGGATGGGGAGAGGGCGAAGCTTGAGAGTTTGTCTGTGGATGACAGCAATACCACCGCCCCTGCCTTCAGGACGAGGTTGGTCCATGTATGAGAATCCAGTGGGGGTGGCTTGGTTGAGGGAGAAATAGTCATGGGGTATTTGCCAGGTTTCAGTTAAACAGATTAAGTCTAATTGTGAGTCCAGGATAAATTCGTTGAGAATTATGGTTTTGTTGTTAAGGGATCAATAGTCCAATAGTTCAATAGTCCAAGCTTGAGAGACTTTTGTTTTAAAGGGAATGATGCGGAAATGGGAACTGACCGGAGGTTGAAATGGTTCACGTGACGTTGGCTCTGATGACGTTGTGCGTTGCTGTTTAGATGCCGGGACGCGGAAAAGAAGCAATGAGAAAGTGTTGCGCCGAAGCTGTCATTCCTGGTGGATATGTGCACGGGCGTAATTTCCTATGGGGACAGGGGGGACATGTCCCCCCCACTTTTCAAAATCCCGTTTGTGTCCCCCCCCACTTTCAAGTTCGTTTGTTATGATTTTTTTTAACCGCACGCCGTCATCGCCACGGAGGAGCAGGAGTCTGTGCCGATGCGCGCGTCCACGTACGTCGCGTCCACACACCATAGTCCACACTCTAAACTCATAGCTCACTGGAAGTTCTAATAAACAGGTATCGCACTTATTCTAGCGTGAAAGAGAACTGGATTCTGGCGCGCTGTCTGTGCGTCGTGTGCGTGTGCTTCAGAACATTCACAGACAGCGCGCCAGAATCCAGTTTTCACACACATTTCAGTTAACACACACATTTATGCCAAAATGTCCGTTTTGTCAATTGTATCCTCACAAGAACAGTCATAAATGAGTAAAATAAAGTCTTAAATGAACGTCAAGAGTAAATGAGAAAATTAAATGCGAAAGATCCTGTCATCAGCGACAGATCTTAAAGGGACAGCAGCCAATTCTCTCTGTCAGTAAAGTTGACCAAAGAACAAAGGGGAATAGAGCAAATTACTCACTGATCTTGTTTAAAGAACGTTTGTAGCTTTAATAAGGATTAATCTATATATAATTTATAATTTATGCAGTGCAGACTATTTGATAACCTTATTCAATTTCTGTATATTTCGTACCTGTTAGACAGGAAGCGCACAGGTAAATATGAAATTTATTATGGGTTTATGTGAGGATTGTTTAAAGTTCACTTAAATTAAAAGTTGTTATATTTTTGAAGCCTAATACATGTTTCAAATTTGGGGGGGGGGGGGGGGGGGGGTAAATCCTTTTCATCAAGACATCAGTAGCTATATTAATATCAGTGATACTGGCCTTCATTCATAAAAAGATGCTATTAAACAATTATTAAAAATATACTGTCTTTGTTGTTTTTACATTACAGTGGAAATTGGGTCTCACATAATTTCAATTTTATTTACACACAAAACATTAAAGGCACAATATGTAAGAATTCCTCGCCACAAGAGGGCGCAGTTTCCAACAATAACAAAGGCGTAGGTTGATGACGCAGTGATGAGCTGAATGATTGGACTTGCTGTCAAGCTGATGGATCTAATAATGTTTATGAATGAGTGCAAACATTCATGTTTTTTAACTTTACAGTAGTATGAAGCAGGTCGCGATTGCTAAAGAGACAGATATCACACGCGAGTCCCGGGGATATAAAGGAATAAGGACATTTAATTCTACCGAACTACCCACAAGTGCTGGATTACTCACACAGGTCAGTTTATTAGACGAATTAAACTTGTGAGGTAACGCAGCGCTGCTTCACTTGGTCTAACGTTACACTATCACACTAAACGGCATTTAAATGTGTGTTGAAAGTTATAATGTTATACTACGTGTTAGTTCGTTTGCTATACGAAACTAGCAATAAGCTAGATCAACATTAGAATAACATACTGACCATATTCTAACATTTCATCATGTTGAGCGTTATATAACATTGATTTGTTTTATGTACATTTGCTCACCTGTCTAATAAAGCTGTCAAGTCGTGACTCGTGAAGCTCTGTCAAGTCCAAGTTAGTCGCGGACGTGGAGCTCTCGGCATCTCAAAAACGCCACGCTGATATTGATCCTCATTTTAGTTCTCCTTGTTTGTCCCAAAGTCTGCTTGCCATGGATGGTCTATGTTTGAACGAAACAAGAACTGCGTGCCGCCAGAGAATGACGGGCTCTGGTGCCGCTAAACGTTACGCACTACGCAGTTGTCCACGTCTGTCGCCATGACATAACTATGAATGTTATGTCATGGCTATGGCAGTATGAACGGAAACCGAGGATAGCGCGGATATTGCGTCATTGACAGGCGACATTTTTTTCCTGGACAGCCACTTATTTAAAATGTGAATTTCTCTGAAATAAAAAATCTAATAAAAGTACGCAACTGCAGGAAATATATCACACTGTGCAAGTGATTTTTGGATATTTTATTACAAAATTCTTACATATTGTGCCTTTAATGATGAAATTTTTTTACTTTATAAAATGATTCTCTCAAGTCTTGACAATTGGCCCCTATTAAACAATAAAAAAGTAAGAAATGTTTTGGTTATACATAGTTTAGTAGCCTACTTTTATTTTTGGCAGAATTTATCATTATAATCAACTTAATTATTTCCTGGATTTTGTATCACCATAGTCCCTAAATGTATGTAAATGCAGGAAATGGGATTCAAATCGGAAAAAATTTCCCCCCATTTTGTGTCCCCCCCCACTTCTCAAACCAAAGTTACATCCTTGGATATGTGTATTAAGTTTCTACGGGAGCCTCTGTGGATGTAACGGTGGCGTTGAAGTAGTCCAAAGGTTTTTATTTCAGCGGTGAGCTCCGGAGTAGCCGATGGATAACAGTTTAGCTGGAGTAGGTGTTTAGCTGAGGACCGGAAAATAGGGCTGGGCGATATGGCCCAAAAAATGTATCAAGATATTTATTTTTATATCAGTCGATATCGATAATTATCACGATAAATGTCAAATCTTTATTTCTTTCAAGTTTAAAGGCAGATTTTTGCTCCTAAGTGAAAGTTGTATAAACCAGAGCGTTGTGGTTTTAAAAATCTGAGGTAGAACATTCAAACATTTGTCATTTTTCCTTAAAGGGGTCATATAATGGTAGCCTCGTGAGACCATCCTGATCTCGCGAGCTTTCAAGGTTTCACTCGCAGATCGGTCTGGATACTTTCCGTTAAAGAAAATTTGGGAGCAGTTCACCAAACGAACGTCCAATCAGCGTTGGCTTTGAGGCGGGTTGAGGTGTGACGCAACGAGAAGCGCGTCAGTTCAGTCTAAAGAATATGTCGGCTTCAGCGGATGAAACTAGCATCAGCGTGGCTATCGAGCAAGTTTTATCGGAATTACAGAGTATTTCTTCACTGAAAGAAGAGCAAAACACTGCTCTGGAGGCTTTTCTCAGAGGAAAAGATACGCTCTGTTAGTACGTCATATACTTCGTTGATCTGATTGGTTGATTTGGCCCGTCTATCACCAACATAGGCCAATCAGCTAACCAGTATTTTCGCCCTTACCAAAACTACTTCAACGGAAGGTTTCCAGATGGATATGCGGAGCAAATCCATCTGGCGGAGTCAGGTTAATATAATGGTACATGCACTTTTACAAGTTGATTGTACTGAAATGTGTGTTGGCAGTGCCTGTACACAACCATCATAAAATGATAAAAATCCATCCAGTGTTTTTGTTTTAATCTCCTTATATGTTTTCCCCTGCCTCAAATTGAGCCGTTCGTTTTTGTGACGTCAATAAAACGGACGCCCCTCCCGCGATTGTTGATTGACAGCTTGTGATTCAACACAGACCCGCCCTCGCTCGTCCTGTCAATCATAGTCTGCGCGGACCGTTGCGGTCATTGTTGATATGCTGGAGCACTGTCTATGAGCAGAATGGCGTCTAAGCGATTGTGGTGTTCTGTTCATTTTAATGTTCCTAAATCCGAACCGCTGAAGACGCAGTGGCTGAGTTTGTTTTCGAAGGGAATATTCCCCACGAGCAACGCTCTCATGTTTGCCGAATCATTTCTCAGTGGACTGCTTTATAAACGAGGATCAGTGTAAAGCTGGTTTTGCTGAGAAGCTGCACCTGAATAAAGGATCGGAACCTATTCGTCTTCCTGCTGAACCTTCAGAAGAACTAAAGTGAGTGTAACGTTTTATTAATCTTTATATTAATATTTATATAATCTTTGCAAATCGCCAGCTGCACGCTTCACGATGAATGCGTCGGTTTACACTCAGGGTACATTACAGCATGTTTTCTATGTACAACGTTCTCAATATAATTCATAATCCCACGTTTATAATGAACAACGCGTGGTTATTGTGTTATTGTGTTACAAACGGTGTATGCGCAGAACGAATATGCGCAGAGAGGCGAGGTGAGCAAAGCTCATTATCATTTAAAGGCATATGCACTGAAACGGCGTGCTGAAAACAGAGCTGTTTTTGACCAGGTAAAATAAGTGTTTTCTTACAATACTAATGAGAATTTTTAATTAAAGTATATTACAAACTTTTAATTTAGACCCTAAAGAATCATATTAGCTTGTACAAAAATGGCATTATATGACCCCTTTAACAAAATAAATATCTGAAAAGAAAAATATTTCTTCAGCACAGTTTCCAGTGCAGGCTGCAATATTCAAATTACATGTTTTGTCTCGAAATGCATATTTGACAGTGAGTTAACAGTAAATCTACATCCTAACTCAAGCTAATGCTGCCATGTTAAATTTATGTTCATTAACAAAAACAGTAACATCTGTTTTTTTTTATTTAAGGACCACATTTTTATTTGGTAAAATGTAATATTCTGACTGTTTGAGTTTTATTAAAATTAACCATTGGTCATTCAGTATCATGCATTTAGATCATGATAACCACAGATAAAGCCAGGTACACCATATAGCACCTCACTATCATGGCAAAATGTAACTTTATGGTTTCTATGGTATTTGTATGAAAAACAGTTAAATACATTATTAAATACTGTAATTATATTCCATTAGTCATTTAATACATTGTCTACATTAATAATATTTTACAATTCAATACGTATATCCCACATTTCATGGTGCAGTTAATATTACTAGGCTAACGTTACAGTAAATCCATTGTAGGCTAAATGGATTCAGTATCAATTCAGATTCTGAATTCGCTGCGCAGTGTTTCTCCTGTTTGTCAGCGGTGTTTCATCTGCCTTTAAACTGATTTAAACTGGACATTTGTGTTCTTCGCTGAACTCAAGCGCTTCTCACTGGATCTCGTGAGCGAGACGATCAGAGTAAACGCGTTTGCTCTAGTGAGCTCGCGCTGTCATTTGGAGTTTGAGCCGAGCGGATAAACGGTCCGTGTGGCGCGAGGTTCAAATGAGTTTCGTTCCGCTTTTGGCGCATACACATTATCGAACATTTATCGACCTCTTGATATCGTTTTATCGAGAAAAATTATATCGCGATAATTATCGTTATCGTTTTATCGCCCAGCCCTACCGGAAAACCATGAAGTTGTTAGTGGAGTTTTGCAACCAAGGAGGCAGGATGGAGAGCAGAAAAAGAACTAGGACCAGGTACTGCATCGTCCGGGAGGAAAGATTTAGTCGTCTTGGGCAGGAGAAGTTAGCGTAGCCGCCCGAAAGTGCGGGTGTTAACCCGATCGATCCAGCGGCGATGCCAACTATTCAATCCGTAATCCCAAAACGCAGCTGAACCAAACTGGGTCGGGTCCTTCGGTAGCAAAGACGTGCAGGCGAAAAGGTCCAGGTAGGTGCTGAGGCAGTTTTAATTCAATAAGAAGTTTTGATTTGATTTCCCGGAGGGAGAAGCGGCAGCCAAAAAACACGCCAGCGTCCTCTCCTCTCCAGATGTTAGAACTGTTCTGCACTGTTGAGGTATAAGATTGTGAAAATACGTAATTACAAAGACTACAAACCCAAAAGGCGCACATTTTCTCTCAATGAATGAAGCTAACTTTAGGCCTACTGAAGCTAACGTCTGTCATTTTTTCTATAGTCTTACGTTATAATCGTAACGTTACGCCGTCATGGCTGAGTGTTTTGTACCAGACTGAACACATATACGAGCAACAGATCTTGCTCGTTGTTTCACTTCCCAGGAGATGTAGTTCATTGAGCGATTTTCACATAAAACTAAATGTTACTCTTCTGTTTTATGACAAACCACGACTTTCTTGACTTTCTTAATTATCTTTTAAATTGACAAACATCATATGTGTAATTCAGGGCACCGTTCAGACGGAATGAAAAGATAAGTTGTCTCTCGCCATTGACTACCATAAAAAAATTTTTTCCCGAAATAACGTCCCATGAGCCGGAAGCAGAGGGGTGGGACTTAAGGCTCGTTCACACCAAGCACGATAACTATAAAGATAACGATAAAGATATAATTCTAAAAATCGTTCTCCATTTTAAAGAATTAACAGAGTTCACACCACAACTATAACGATAAAGATATGAGGAACAATATCGTTGGGATCACTTTCAGAACGATTTTTTTCCAGCTGTCGAATGATAAAACACTGACAGCCAATCAGAATCCATTCTAATTTAAAGGTTTCGCGCATTTAAAATGGCAGATGACATTGCAGAGAAGTTAATCGTCGAGGTACAAAAAAATCCTCCACTGTTTGACAAGTCAAACCCCCTTTTCAAGGATACGTTAAAAAAGATGGATATATGGAAAGCAATCGGTCGTATCCTGGGAATAAATGGTGAGAAGTATTAACGATGAGATATTGTGCAGTTTAGAATAGTGTAACAAAATTACCTCAGGTAGGCTATCCAGCGCTAGTTTTGACAACATTGCTGAAGTTGCAGTGAAAAAGGCGTTGTATACATAAAGTTGTTGTTGACTAGGCGATGTTTTTATCCCATCATTGACTTCGTCAGCTAAATTCACTGTTAGATTAGATCGATTACACTAGACTTGCTAGATTCACTGTTTAGATGCGCTCGGAACATAGCATGCTGGCTGAGGACATCTGCTGGCAAAGATGTGTAAAGGCAATAAGGACAGCAAAAACATTCAATGACATGTTGTAAACAACAATTATAATAAAATGTAATCTATAACATCAGTCAATATTATTAAAGCTATTGTAGTACGTTTGTCTCATTTTATGTTCAAAATGTGTGTGTGTGTGTATGTGTGTGTGTGTGTGTACATATTATTTATTTATAGGGGATATAGTGCTAGGAATAAGTGGATTAACATCCGAGATGCATATCACCTAAGTAGAAAATATGAATAAAATTTGTCTTCAAAAGATGACAACTCTCTAATCAGAGTGACAGATTCTCCCAACTCCTCTCGTCTTTTAAGGATATCGTGTACCCAAAAGCACCTGTTTTTCTTTTGATATTTTTTTGTAACGTAAAGCAGCAGCAGGTCATCCATTTTCGCTACTTTGAAACCGCAGCGCGGGCGCGCGTGCTTAGAATAAAAAGACCGTTATCGGTCGTTGGTGTGGACACATATAGTTATCGTTATCGTTTTTATCTTTATTGTTATCGTGCTTGGTGTGAACGGGCCTTTAGGCTCTCTATGCCCACATTATATAGAGGGGTAGCCCCGCCAATTCTGGCGGGCTTTCGCAGCATCGGTTCGTGCAGCCATTGGTTCATCCAACTCCGCAGCACGACCATTGGCTCATGCAGTTACACAGCGTGATTGTATGAGTTTCAGTAAATCGGAAAAAAGGGAGTTTCCCAAATGCATCTAGCGACACAGTACTCGTTCCCGTTATCTCAGGGAACTGAGGTTACGTTAGTAACAGATTTATCATTATAGTTATCGTTATAGTTATCATTCTTGGTGTGAACGGGCCTTTAGTCTTATATTTAATACACAATATGACTTCAATCCACTTTATCTTTTGTTAGGTGCTGCCTAAAAACTAATTGTCTTAATTTTATTAATTATTTTAATCTGCATCAGGATCAATTCTGCATAAAACATACAAGAAGATATTAAGATATTTGAACAGCTGCTCAGATCTCACTGACAAGTACTGCCATGCTACAATAAATATTTTCTCAATTAGTGTCTGTTGGAAAGATTGTATGAGCATAATGAAGATGATTCATGCTTATTGTCAGTAAATGTCACTTTGCAAATGCATTGTCGATAAAAGAATAATACAAATATGCTTATATAATATGAACCATAGCAATGGAGGTGCCATATCCACCCCTTGGAGTTCTAAATAAAGGTTCAGGTAAAGCTTGTTTATCTAGTTCTTTCAAGTGAGTACCTCAGAGCCAGTGACATTTCTTAGTCCCACCCTCCACCCGCAATTTTAAAGCTTTCTATAGTAGATTAAGTATAGTACAGGACAGAACAAGTCAAGTGGCCTTTATTTATATAGCTCTATACAATACAGATGGTTTAAAAGAAGCTTCAAGATAATAAACAGGGGGGAAATTATGATCAATGATGTTAAATGTTTAACTCTTCTGTAAAGCATCTCTACAAAAGACACTAGTATATTATTTAGCTGAAGTAAGTTCAGTGTTGATTCAGTTCAGTTTACTACTTTTCCTTGAATGTTAACACACAATGGGCCCTATTTTAACGATCTGAAACGCAAGTGTCAAAGCGCAAAGCGCAAGTAACTTTGTGGGCGGATCCCGGCGCTGTTGATATTTTCCCGGCGGGATTTATTTATTTATTTATTAGTTTATTTATCAGGGACCATGCACAGTTCAAGCCCTGTACCAGAGTTAGCTATACGGCTAATTTACATCTGTGGTCCCCGGGCAAGGGAAAAAAAAGAAAAAGACAACATAAACACACAGTACTCACATAAAAAACAGAATACAAATATACAATATATAAAAGAGTCAATGATCACATATTTGATTCGCCTTCAGCCAAGTCTTTACGGACTTTTTAAAACCACTAAGGCTTGCACAATCTCTAATGTAATGTGGGATTAAGTTCCATTTTTCAACCACTGCAAATGAAAAAGCTGATTGTCCAAATTTAGTTTTCCTAAATTGAGTATAACAGTCACCTCTTACAGAAGCCCTGGTGACCCTTACATTATCTCTGCAAAAGGACACACATTGCTTGAGTGGGGGTGGTGCAAGATCATGTATCAATTTATACATCAGACACATATCAGCAAAGCTTAAAAAACTGTCAAAGGTTAATAAGTTGTATTTTTTTATAATGATACAATGGTGGTAGTTTCTCGGTTTTTTATCCAGAACTTTCACCGCTTGTTTGTAAAGGGAACATAAGGGTTTTATCGTAGTCCCACCCGCCTGTGACCAGCTTGTGGAGCAATAAGATAAATGTGAAAAGATCATCGTATGTAATAACAACTTAGCTGCAGCCATTGGTAACTGATGTCTTATATTTCTAAAATTTGCCAAATTAGCTCTGACACAATTGGATATTTTTTTAATGTGTTTTTTAAAACTTAGGTTAGAGTCAATAATTAATCCTAAATACTTAAAATGATCAACAATATGTATTGTCTCTCCCATGATACAGATATCAGGCTGATGTCGTACAACATTCTTCTTGACAGAGAAATACATACCCACTGTTTTGCTTACGTTAAGAGTAAGACAATTGAGAGTTAACCAGTCTGATACTTTGGTTAGAGCCGCAGTAAGTTTCACTGCGGCTTGTTCCCTAGATTTCGCATGGGTATAAATAACTGTATCATCTGCGTACATTTGGATGTGAACTTCCGGGCAAATCAATGGCAAATCATTAATATATAAGCTAAATAAAATTGGTCCTAAAATAGATCCCTGAGGGACTCCGATAGTGCAGTTAACAAAGGAGGAACATCTATCATTAATCCTAGTGCACTGCTTTCTTGAATCTAGATAAGATTCCATCCATGTCTGAGCATTGTGGTAAAAATTAAACTTTGACAGTTTGGATAACAGAACATTATGATTTACACTATCAAACGCCTTTTTAAAATCAAGGAAAACAGCCCCAACAACCCCTCCATTGTCAAGGCTAGATTTTATTTGCTCGACAAAATAACAAGTAGCTGTTTCTGTGGCATGATGTTTCCTAAATCCAAACTGCATAGGGTGCAGTGGAAAATGACCTTGATTTAAATAGGCTAGCAACTGGTCACAGACAATCCTTTCCATTACTTTGGAGACCACAGGAAGGATACTAATGGGTCTATAGTTAATTATATTAGTTGCATCTCCAGCCTTAAATATGGGGGTTATTACAGCTGATTTCCAGGCATTGGGAAAAAAACTTTGTTCAATAGATAGATTTACCAGATGAGCAATTGGAGTACAAAGGATACTTTTATACTTCTTCAAAAATACACAATCACAAGCAAAAGCATCTTTAGCCTTTGAGTTCTTTAACTTGCCTATGGTTTTAATTATTGAAGATTCTGGCACTTTAGAGATGCTAAACAGTGGCAGAGTATCATTTGCTGGTGTAATGACCCTCTCTCTTATACCAAATCCTTGTGCCAAATCCTGAACTGAATCTATAAAGTAGCTATTAAACATAGAAGAAATTTTATCTTTATCTGTAATTAAGGTTCCATGTACTTTTAATTCAAACTCTTTATTTCTTTTTCTGGTATTCTTTAACACTCTATTAATATTTTCCCAATTTTGCCTACTGTTACCTTTTGAATCATTTATAATATCAATAAAAAACTTTGCCTTTGCCTTTCTCAATTCATTTACAACCTTATTACGTAGCTGTTTAAAAGTTCTCCTATGATGAGCTAACCCTGACTTAATTACAATTTTCAATGCATAATCCCTCTGGATAAATGCCTCTTGCGCCAGGCTCAAATCTAAAAGGGGTTGGTCTGAAGTAGCTTCATTATTCATAGGTGTGGTTTGGGCGTAACGTGAAATAAACCAATCAGAACGTCATCTCACATTCCCTTTAAGAGCAGGCGCGCTTGTTCTAAAGCGGATTCCTATTATAACGGCGGATTTGCCAGACGCGCGCCAGGAGCGGTTCACAGCCGAGGAGAGCAACGTTCTCGTCAGGGCCGTAAAACACAGAGAAGTGACATTGGGGATGGAGAAACCCACCCAAATTAACTTCTGTTAAACAGGCGTATGATAACTTGGGTAAATGTGTAAGCTACATGTATGTTTTTATAATAAATTGTCTATCTATCTATCTATCTATCTATCTATCTATCTATCTATCTATCTATCTATCTATCTATCTATCTATCTATCTATCTATCTATCTATCTATCTATCTATCTATCTATCTATCGTAATAAGATTTGCAAAAATGAAAACTGCTGCTTAGATGAGAGAATCAAAGTGTATGCGCGTTGTTCACACGCTACATTGATTATGGCCAAGCATGCGCCCTTAAAATAGCATAATGAACAACGCGCAACGCGCCACTGACTTTAGACTAGGTGTTTTCTGGTCAGTGGCGCAATTGTTTTATAGAACAGCAAAATAGCATGAGGGAAAGTTTGCGCCGGAACACGCCTCCTCTTTGCGCTGAACCGCCCCGGGGAGCGCAAGTGTATTTCTTAGTTAACCGACGTGTGTCTGTGAAGGGAAAAGTCCGCTTTGCGCGGGTGCAAAATAGGAATGATACATGCGTCAGTGTACAGTGCGCCTGGTGCAAGATAGGGCCCTATAACTGATTAATTTGGCCAAATTTCCCGAACCATTAATCCAGATCCTTAATGCAACAACATATTTCTCAAAACTATAAACAGATTTCACCTGTTTTCACACACATTGCAATTTTCTCAATGTTTTCTGCAAAACTTTACTCAAAAATGGCCTAATGTTCTCATTCAGAAGACAAGTACAGAATGTACATGTACGTAATTAACTTGAGCCATCATAATATGAATGTCTCGGGTTACGTATGTAACCATAGTTCCCTGAGAAAGGGAACGAGACGATGCGTCGATGACGTTTTGGGAACGCCTCCAGTGTGAATGCGTCTGAAGCATCTATGTCAACTAGTCCAATAGAAAGAATGAACATCACGTGATGGGCGGGTGATGTCATGACCAGGAAGAGATAAAAGCTTTCGAGGGAACTTGTGATGCGTCGATGACGCTTTGGGAACGAGAATACCCAAATCGCCAGACTTACAAATGCCTGAGTGCCTGAGTGTCAGCCTGTTGTCAACTAAGCACTAAGCACCTGAGACCCTGGGGCAGCATCCAGGTCCAAGCTGTAAAACCTCACGAATGTGAGCGGTGAGGACCAGCCCGCCGCATCACAAACGTCTTGGAGAGAAACCCCAAAAAATAAGGCTTTAGAGGCCGCCATACTCCTCGTAGAATGAGCTCTGACCACCAAGGGGCATGGCTGGTCAGAGGACTCGTAAGCAAGTGAAAAAGCCTCGACTATCCACTTGCTAACTGTCTGCTTAGAAGCAGGGAGACCTTTCTTGGGTGATCCAAAGCAAACAAATAGCTGATCGGACCTTCTCCACGGAGAAGTCCGATGAACATAAGTGTCCAGTGCTCGCACTGGACACAAGAGGTTCAGCTTTTCCTGGTCCGAAGAGGTAAAAGGGGGAGGACAGAAAGCCTGCAGCACAATAGGCCTCGGAAGGGAGGCCTATTGTGCACCTTAGGGACGTATCCCTGTTTTGGATATAAGAATGCCTTGACCATCCCCGGTGCAAATTCAAGGCAAGTGGGGGAAACCGAAAGGGCCT
The DNA here is from genome assembly GCF_029890125.1 of Rhinichthys klamathensis goyatoka. Taxonomy (NCBI): domain Eukaryota; kingdom Metazoa; phylum Chordata; class Actinopteri; order Cypriniformes; family Leuciscidae; genus Rhinichthys; species Rhinichthys klamathensis. The sequence goes on from NW_026606612.1 coordinate 1,434,184, forward strand.
GAAGGTCTCTGACTCTTTTGAGGGACGAAATAGCTAACAGAAAGATGGTCTTAAGAGTAAGACATTTTTCTGAAACCGAATCTAAGGGGTCGAATGGAGCCCCAGACAGGTCTTCTAAAACTATTGCAAGGTCCCAAGCCGGCACCCTAGTGTGAGTTGCAGGCTTCAGCCTCTAGGTGCCACGAAGGAAACGTGTGATCAGGGGGTCTCGACCCAACGATGTACCACCCACCAGGGCGTGGAAGGCCTCAATGGCCGCCACATAAACCTTGAGCATGGAAGGACATAGACCTGACGCAAAGCGCTCTTGCAGGAACTCGAATACTGTTTTTACTGAACAGTTAACTGGATCCCACTGACGCTGGTGACACCATGAAGTAAAAACTCTCCATTTTATTGAATATAGTTTCCTCGTAGCGGGAGCTCTGGAGCTTAGAATGGTCTCAACAACCTCGGTTGAGAGACCACTCTCTATGAGTTGGGCCCCCTCAGAGGCCAAACCCACAATTTCCAAATCTCTGGCCGGGGGTGAAATATTGTGCCCCCCGCCAGGGACAGAAGGTCTCTCCTGATCTAAGTCCCTGAGCGGGTAGGCCTGGTATGCTTGTAAGATAGGCATAGTATGTAATTGGGTACATCTCCATAACTGAGGCCAATGCAATACGCATCTCGATGCATAGCCAACGATATGATACATTAAAGATAAATATGAAGCAGCTACCAATGCGATACCAATGCAGTGCGATCCGATTTCCATTCGATTCAACGCGAATCGAAGGCGATTCAATGGAATACGATGGAATGGAAAAAAAATATTATGCTGTTCAGTATGGTACAGATAGTTCAAACAGACAGCAAATCATGCATTAACTTAAGTGCCTTCTGACTTTCTGTGTTTCCAAACATTGGATTTGTAATTAATTGGTGTAAGATACAACTCTACGTCTGCCATGTTAATCTATATTCTATGTCAGTCTACCCCCCCACCCCCACACTTTTTTATTCACAAAAACTTTTGTATTCTAGCGTTATTACTTTTCAACTCCATGTTATTATTTTAAAGAAATTATATTTTTCTTTTTTTGCAAACATACATTGCAGACATTATTTACAACTTAAACGTACTTACTCTGCTCAGTTATACAGTTACTTAAAGGGATACTGCACCTCTGGAAAGATGAATGTGTATTTAAAATGGGTCATTTATGTAGAAGAAATGTAAAATTATTTTTGAATTTGGAGCTTTCTAGACTGAGAAAAGCCAGAAAATGTATTTTTGGCTTATGTGGATGAAAGACAACAACTCCCAGAATGCACTTGCTTCGCTGCCCTAGGTGGCCACGCCTACCGGTAACAGAGCACAGTAGTTAAACAAAAAGTCTAGGCTACTAGCCTACTAGTGAGTCTCCGTGATGAGTCTGCCCGGGATTTCGTGATCGCCCAAAATGTCCGGGATTCGGCTTTTACATTCTACAGTCACCATTAATAATTATGTTTACTGTGGCGAGCAGGACAAGACTGTGGGGCGCGGGAGAATGACGCGAGGCCGGTGGCGTGATTACTGATGAGCGACACCTGTGAGACGCACCGGTCTCATATCTCTCACGGAGGAGCAGGAATTTTCTTGACAATGTTAAAACGCACATCAACCGATCACTTGTTTAGCGTTCATGTAAACACTACATTCAGATTCACCAATCGGAATGAATTCAGTTAGATTGAAACAAAAGGTGTGCATGTAAACAATGAATGGGGACTGCAGAAAGCAAAAGCTGAATCCAGGAGATTTTGTACGATCTCGACGGCCGGACATGTCCAGGAAAAAAAGGATGGTAACCCCTACTACTCAGCTTTCTCCACAGAACAAGAGCCTGCTAGCTTAGCTTCCAAAAAATGATGGCTGACACTATGTGTACATTCTGTGATTGAGATCCCACCCTCTATGGGCGGGTTGAGAACATGCAGGACAGCCCCTAGTACTGACTGTAGTCTTTAGCCTCTGGGCAAAAAATCCTCCGATGACGCAAAATGACGATTTTTGCGTCATCTGAGGATTTTTTCCAGACAAAAAAATACATAAATCTCTCGTCTCAGGGGGATATGAGGGTGGAAAGCACGGTAATTTGAAAATACTACAGGTTTCCTACTAATACAAAGCTTAATGCTAAATCCTGAAGTATCCCTTTAAATAAGCTCAAATCAACCTGCCATACCAAACAAGACCACAGGGAAATGCCAAAGGACTGCATACTATATGGATCCATTCTGAATTATTAAACACACCAAAATACAAATGAAACATACAAACATTCTGAATGTGTGTAAACTCATCTGAAGGCGGGTCGATGTTATCAGTGAACAGTTCCTCTGTCAGAACAAGCAATATGTGTCTATGTTTGGAGCATATGTTCATGTGTACATAAACACCACACTGATCGTCAAAAACTTCTCTAAAACATACTTCTTTGGCGAGCATCCGTTATAAAACACTCACAGAACATTAATTATGACAACTACGCGGATATATTGAACTGTTCATGCAATACAATGTTATAGCGATCAGTGAGCCGAGAGCACACATACATGGTTTGTTTGCGCATCAGTGATAAGGAAGATGAAGAACGAGCCAGAGCAGGGAGCAGACTGAAAGAGGAGGGAGCTAGTAAAGTAGCTAAAGTAAAAAGTTAAGATTAAACTAAATGCGGCGGTGGTTGGGACAGACTTCTGGGTTTAAATTTAAATGTCGTTTAACGAGAGATAGCCTGCGTTATTTTTTTTTAAGTTTAAGGTTTTTGTCATTATTTCTTACAAGCGTATACGGGTCATTCTACGAAAATGGTGGCTTTCCTGTCCCGGCCTTAACCACCAGGAAAAACACTTAAAAATGTCAGATAATTACACCAAATATAATGTTTTTTGTTTTAATTGAAGTGTTTTATTGTTAATAAAACATTTGTAAGACAGTTATATTGCAAACAATTTTTTTAATATATTGTAGAACACGGTCAGTACCATGAAATTGGCTTGTCCCTCTGGTCAGGAGTCGTGGTTTAGTGACGTATTTTGATTTAAAAAATATATTTTTCTCTGCCTTTAAATGTCATAATACAAAGGAAAGTAGTATATTTATTTAGTGGACTACTTAAAAAACTAAAATATTAACTAAATATTATAAATAATTTACAGGGAATAGCTGTCCCTCAATTTCATGTCACTGGTGTTACAATTTATAAAAACCACTACTTTGAAATAATGCAACATCCTTGCCAACTTCTTTCTGGGTCAAAGGTTAATTTGGAGGAGGGGCTGTTTTGAAAAGCACATGGTCAGTTTGCATTCTCTCTTCATCTTTTAGCAATTTGATAAATCATTTGATAATTTCATGCGAGGACTTAAGATGTGTCACTGGTGTTCTACAGATTATAGTAAGGGAAAAGGAAATTTGATTAAAATAATTGTTCAAATTGCATGATTAAGTAATTTATTTACAATTTAAGAAGTGTGGTTTGAGCTACTGTGGTAGCCATCTTAGATATGTTATCTTGTCTGCAGATTTGTCACTGGTGTTATCGTCACTGGTGTTACTGTTGCTGCTGGTAACACCAGTGACATGACGATAACACCAGTGCCAATCAATAACACCACTAACGTTTTTCTCAACATAAAGTTTCATAAAAGCCTCAACAATAAATATTACTAATAAATTGATAAAAATTTGTTTGAAATAATCTTATGTTATGTCATTGGTTTCACATTGCGTCACTGGTGTTACATTGCGTCACTGGTGTTACTGCATGGGATATTGGTGTTCTGGCATCAGAGTAGCCCAGTTTTATAGAATATGGTTTTTGTATCTACCTAACTGTTGCTGCGTTCATTAGTAAGCATTTTAAGGATATGGTCATTCAATTTTGATCACTCAACCTCAATTATTTCTAATGTTACAACAAAAAACACAATGGTAGAAATAAAAAAATGTCACACAATAGAACTTTACACATACCTGGTTAAAGCAAATGATTTCTAATCAAGACAATTTCTTAATATTACATTAACTTTTGCTTTCTTTGATTATGTATGCAAATAAAATGGTCAGATTACATTCTGGAAAGCCTGAATTGTCATCTAAAATATAGGTAACACCAGTGACAAAAAGGTAGCTCAAGCATTTTTTTATGTAATGTAGTAAAAATATAAAAATACATTAAGCTGTCATTTAAGTTGATTTATAATGTTAAGAGGTTAACTATTAGCTGACTATAAGTTTTGGTATAAAAAAAAGAATTTCATTTTTTAAAAGTTGTCTGTTCAAAAAGCCACCATTTTCATAGAATGACCCATACATTAGGCAATAGCCTATACACAACAAGCTTACTATAAGGTTTTCTTTTAGTTGAAAACATTAAACAATATGTGTAAACAAAATATATAAACAACAAAAGCATTTAAGCTCAGGCAGCGCAAACGGGGGAAAAACGCAAAAAAAAAAAAAAAAGAAGCAGACTGCGCAGTTATCGTACAGAACGTAGCCTACATACTCGAGTCAGCATATGATTATCGTGTTTATATTGTTTCACGTTCATGTTGAGAAAAACAATAATATCCACATGCTCGAGTGAGAAAACGCGCTGCGCTGACACACAGGCGTTGCAGAGACGCGCGCGCGTGTGTGTGTGCAAAGTGAAGTAACAGCACTTTGCGTTTTCTGTTGTTAAACCTGTCTCCCTCAACGAAACTTAAAGGAAGCATATGTCAAAATCATTTTGCTACCAGAAGATATCGGGGTAGCCTACAGCTGCTGACCTGCAGTCGTTAATGATGGACAGCTGCTTCCTCAGTCGACTGCTGTTTCTTTGGATTTCATGTGATTTCTCATTGTGGTGGTGATATTATGATAACAATAATAATTAATAATTGATTAAACGTAATTCCATTTTGTAATAGGCTATCATTTTCATCTAAGTAATTCCAAACTTCGCGAGGCAGACAACGACATTATGTGATCAAAAACACAATCCACTTGTTAAATGCTCCACCCAGTGCATTTAATTATAACTGCGAAAAAAAATTGAAGAAAAAAAGTATTAGTATTAGTATTTTATTTTTTTAATAATAATTACAGAGCGAAAATTAGAATATTCGTGCACATCCCTAATAGAGATAGATCCCAAACTTGAAATGAAATGTTTGCACTTTCTGTCTTGTATTGTACTTTATATGTGTTTTTCATGCCAACAATGTTAATAAAATTATCAAATGCATTCAGTGGCACTCATAATTTCTCTTATTTTCACCGAAAAAAATTTGGCTAGTGGAAATTCTAAATGGCTGGTAACTTTAGAAAGTTACCAGCCACATTGGCTGGTGATCAAAAAAGTTAATTTAGAACCCTGGTTGTATGGCATGGCTTGTTGGGCAGCATCGGGGCTTTGAGGGATGACACAGGGGAGAGATACGTAGCCAAACCTTGGGCATCATCCCAAAGCCCTTCTCCTTCAGCCTTACCAGTAATGAGAGGATGGAGACTGTGGCTGTGACTGCAGGAAGTGCTCATCAAGTTTACTTTTCCTCTGCGTTTCATGCTTCTCGGCCACCCTAGTGTGCTGACTGTGCATGCTCCAGCAGCTAATACAATGATTGAGTGGGTCCCCATCCATGATGTTACATGGGCAGGGATGCACACACACATTCTGAACTGCTTGGGTAGGTAGATATACTTTATTAATCCCACACCGGGGAAATTCACTTATTACAGCAGCTCCACAAAAAAACAAACAAAACAAGATTGACAAACACATTGAAAAAATATACTAGATAGAAGTACTTGATATAATAAGTGCTACATAGTGTTGTTACTGCAATTAAAGAGTCTAACTGATGTTGGATGGAGCTTGGCTTCATTCTGCTTTAACATCATGTCTTCGTGCTGTGGCAGGCCTGAGGACTTTGTCCATGTCACAGGCAATGGCGTCTCTTGCCAGACAAAGGGAAAACCCCTCTAGTGTGCCAGATCCACCCTTGACATTGTCCACACCTTGCTCTTTCTAGTCCATATCCTCTTCCTCCTCGTCCACACCCTCTTACACATACTCTTCATCCTCACCTATTCAGATTGTTTCCATCTATTGTTGGTATCAACATTCAGTGCACCTGTGCCACAATGTGCACTCTGAACTGGCTTATTTTGTACAGTTGGTCTGATCACATCATTAGAAATAAGTGTGAAAATTTTTAAGTTGTGCGTAAATGATGACAATTGTTTTTTTTAGTTGTTTTTAACTTTTGCCTGCCTGTGTTTAGCGTTTTGCAACACAAGTGCATCACAATGGCAATTGTGTTTTAGTGAGTGAGAATGTGTTTAGAGTTTTGTAAAAAGAGTGCATGAGATTTGCAAATGGTGTCCAACTGCCTGAACTTGTTTAAGTTTTTACAGAAAGAGTGATTTATTCGACAAATTGGTTTAGGCTATGATAATTTGGTCCAGAGAATGGGGTTTAGTGTTTTAGCAATTCAGAAAAACTGTAAAGTACATTGTTTTATTTTACTGTATCTGCACCCTTCCATCTTTACAAATTGGTGTAGTTACGACTCGAGATTGTGTTTTTAGTTGTGAGAAAATTGAATTATTTTCATGTGTTAGCAATTAAGAAAAACTGTAATAACTGTGTGAAGTTCATCCATTGTGAAATGAGTTCATCTCAGCTGTAAGCAGCTCTATAGAAGACAACAGTGTCATTATTCACTATGAGTCAGATAAGAATTAGCAAAAGCAGCTCTGCAGATGTTATCCAGCTCAATTCAATTATAGTTTCCTTCTCAACAAGCTACATACGTTTACTTTACTAATCTCAAGTGAAGTGTTACCATCCGTTTATTCTGACTACTGTCAAGGATTAGATGATCATGAATTTGCGAAATACAATCACTAGTCAATTAATCTGTGTAGCTACTGCACCTCTTCACCACCGTGAGACCACATTCTGACCACAATCTTCTGAAACCAATCAATAGATTTAATAGTCAATAGAATGGAAATGGCATAAAATATGGTAACAGAAAAATATATGAGTGTTAAATAAATACAATGTGACTATTTAAATGAGAATCGTCATGTGAATCTGAGGTCAAGAATGTAGCACAATATAATGAGTCATGATAGAGATGATTATCTGAAAACAGGCTGAATGAAAAGGATTACCAAGAAGTTTTGTTTCAGGGCAGCAGATTCATTGTTCAGGATTGACGGACATTAACATTACAAAAGATGAACAACACATTTCTAGTTTGGCATGCTTTTGTAAAGAAGGAGTCTCGGCTAGTAGGCTATATTGCGTGTGAGGATGTAGGAGGTGGAGATTTATGCAATGCTGACGTTGTTAACATTAACAATTTGGAAACAAAGTATAATTTGCACGGTTTGAAGTGATATGATAAGCGATCGTTAGATTTAATCAGCGTGATTTACTACAATGCATTTTTCCCCAGTTGGTCAGAACAAAAGTGGATGTTACTTGTTCAGATGACATTTTCTGGTGAAAATTCTTATGTTGGTCATACTTCCAAAAAGTAGAATCTGTGATTCTGAATGACAGTATCCACACAGTGGCTGACAGCTGCACATTCTCCTCAAAAGATTTGATTCATCCGCGCTGTGCCGTGCCGAGGCACAACCCACGTAAAGTTGATAATTCCGCGAATAACTGCAATTGCAGATTTCGAACAGAGATGGTGACAAAGAGGAAAATCTACGGACTGCAGCTTTAATAATGTTAACTAATTAAACCTTATTGTAAAGTGTTACCATGTAAATCAATAATTTGTCATATTTTCTGGACCACTTGCTGCTCTCTCGCTTTCTCGCATTCAAGCTTTTTTCCAATGCTCATGCTGTAATTATTGATGAGTCATTGACAGTAAGTTGTCATGAAATATGCCAAGCATAAGCTACACCTCTTTAACGGCAGTCTGCTTTTAAATATCAGTACAATTATTCAAGAATAACCCACCGTGTTTTAAAGATATATAAAAAACTATTTTCAAAACAGCCATACAATGTATTCACATCAATGAGGTTTGACAAAAAATTAATTTTGCTATGTTATTAATTTTCACTGAATATGCTATACCACAATGGGTGTGCCAAGTCAACTAGATGAGGTGTGTCTAATGATTTATGCACTTACGCAATTATGTTCTTGACTTTAAATGAACAATATGTTCAAAGTAAGAGGACACTTGATAAATTTCAGAGCAGCTATGAAAGAATACTTAGGATTTATGGGCCAAGACAAAAGATCGTTTACAATTTTTTTCCATGGCAACCATTGTTTAAGCCCAAATATTGTCACACCTCCATTAAACTGCATGCAAAGTTTTCAGAATCAGTCATTTTGTGATTTGATTTATATTTATATTAATGTATCTACGGAACATAAACATGTAGTGACAATGGTATTTTGGTGGACGTTTTTGTTGTGGTAAAAGCAATTATAAGATAGGAATTCGTCTTCACATTGAATTTTTTTTTTAAGTGTACATCCCCTACACCCCATTCCCAAAGCAAATGCAACATTAGGCATTCCTATTTACTGTTACATTTATTCATTTACTGTTGAACTGGTTCTTACGTCTTACATTTTGTATTATTACAACTATTCCACAGACTATTCCACAGTTTTGGTGCTGTCACTGCACCGCTCAGTCACCTCTAAGTTTTAGTATGGTCCTTGCAACTATAGAAATACTAGAAAGGTTCATCATTGCAATGGACATTAAGAAGTACAGGGAGGGTCATGTGAACACAGTAGATTTGACTTGAATTGCTGATTGATTGTTGGAAATGTGGTGTATTTTGTATTATTCTGTTGGCATGCCAGTCTAATATATAACAAAGGTGGTGTATTTACACTTTTGTATTTACAAATTTACTGTGTAAATTTGGCATATAGCATTTAATCAAGGATGTGATGGCTTTTTTGTTTTAATGTGATTTTCTGTATTGAGTTTTAACCCTATATTATGTTATTACTGTATGTACAGCACATTGGTCAACAGCTGTTGTTTTAATAGTGCTTTGCTTTATACATAAAGTGACACCGACATTGACATTAATTAAAAGATGTGTCATATTGTGGACTAAAACCACTGTTCAACATTTATAGGATACTCTTTTGACTTTGATAAAATCATTATCGGAATAGTTGCAGAATGAGTTGAACTTTTTTAAAGATGGTAAAGATCATATATGATTATATATTCTATATAGAAAAGCAATCAACCAAACAAGATAAGGAGCGTTATTTTATTATTGGTTGAGTAATGAGAATGGTACGCAGTATGGCCAGTCCCTTGGCGTAATATACTGTAGATGGTTAAAGAAAAAGGACCTGAAAAATACCTGTTATTTGATCAATCACTTGTTATGGGAGAATTATTTGAAGTACATATGCAGTTTAGTTGTCCAACAAAAGCTAGTTATATTTAGTTAGCTTTTGAAATTTTAATATTTCATATTTATAAAAATAGGGAATACTGATGTCAGCTGACAAGAACATAATGTATTTTTAAAGGGTTAGCTCACCCAGAAATGAAAGAGTTGACAGTAGCCTTTGACTTCAATAGTATAAATACATATTTCCATACTATGAAGTCTGAACAACAGGTTCTGAACAACAAGTAATTGGTTTTTAGGTGAACTCTCCCTTTAACACGTGATAATGTAAACAATAAAACTGTTTAAAATTATTTATTTTTTTACCCACTATACAGGCTAGAATCACGAGTGAGATGTCTATGGTACTTTTTAGTCTATGAGTCTATGTTGCACAATAAATAACCTTGAATTACCCTCATTACTCATGACATGCTGCTTTTTCTCTTATTCTCTTTTCTCTTATTCTCCACTCCCAACCTTGATTCCTTCCTTTGTTATTTTAGACCCATAGTATTCAAGTAACAAGAGAAACCTGCTTCACAACTTCACATTTAAGATTCAGAGCAACCAGTCTTACAAATATTGCTGTTATCCCATATCATGATTTAAAGGGGAAAATTGATCAAGCTTATTTCTGGCAAACAAGTTCTTAATTTGGTATAGTTTTAAAGCAATTAACCTGAAAACATTTAACATTAAATAAAACATAAAAAAAAAAAAAAAATTATATGATTAAATTTTTATTGCTAGATCATAACAAAAATCACACCAATCATGATTTAAATCTATAAACATTTTAGTAACATTATTTAATGAATACAAAATAAAACAGCTCATTACATTTATTTCAACATCTTCAGAAGATTAAGCACATCTTTCAGAGTTTCAGTCTCTGTTTTGTACCCTTTTGATGGGAAGTGCCAATAAATTAAATGTAAATTAAACATAAGGGATAATATCTGTTGTTCCATCATTTAAGTTTATTTTCAGGTTGCACAAGTAGCTAGATGCATCAATCAGCAGCCATTCATGACATCAATAGATCAACCGCAAATCACAACCATACAACAATACAACAATACAATACAATACAACAATAGTTGTTAATTACCTTTTATTTTCTGAAGGTGTTGATGGTGAAGAATTGCGTAATTACAAAAGCACAGAAGCATATACTTACTTGCATAGTAACAAAATAGGTACAGTATTGTTGAAGAAACAGATGTATTGATGTATTGAAGACAGTATTGATGCCATTATTGCAGGTGCAAAATGAAGTGATTAGTGGAAAGACAGGGCTTGGATGTACAGATGAGCAGCGCAGGTGGAATGCAGGGACAGCAAAGAACCATGAGCCTAAACGTCTGAGTCAGATTAACTTCAGGCACCACAAGGCAGAACAGCAATACAGGTAGCAATACTACCAATACTGGAGGGCTGTAGCCAGTCAACCACTCCCAAATACACCACATCATGTGTCACATAAAGACTTCAGAGACAGTGTTGACAAAGCCCTCCTCCAACCACTTGTTGTCCTGAAGAACACTTTATTCGGGAAGTGTTATAATGCCTCACCATCAGCAGAACAACCTAGCACTAGTTACAGTACAGTTGATGACAATATTCTTCAGCCACATCAGATACATAACAACGAGCTTAGCTGTAACTCATGCTAGGCATTCTACCAGGCATACGTTGAAGTTAGTGATGCTCAAGCAGCTCAATTAGAATTAGAAACCAGAGAGCAAAGTGCCTCTGATTTGTGGCACAATTGTAGAAAAATCTGACTTACAGCGAGTTCTGCAAAAAAGGTTCCCGTCCATGCAACCACAAGCAGTGACAAATTCCTATGTGAGCACATATACCCCTCATTTCGTGGTAACTATGCGACTAACTATGGAAAAGCAAATGAATGTAGAGCTTGCCAAGAGCTAAAAGAAGAGGGCATGAGCATTACTCATAGGGGCACTGTTATAAGTGTCCAATAACCATGGCTCTTTGCCAGTCCTGATGGGGTCATTGACTCATGTGTGCTACTGGAAGTAAAATGTCCAGTGCCAACCCACCCCTCACTTACTGTACAGCTTACTCAGAAATGCAGTGATGTTAAACTTAGTAGATGGAGGGCTGCAATTGCAGAAAACTGGCAGTAGGGGATATTACATGCAAATACAGCTTACAATGTTTTGCACAGGTCTAAAATCTGCTACACTTTTGATCTGGACACTCAAAGAGCATGTTTCCCTTTCAGTGCAGTATGATGAGGCATTTGTGAGGGAGCAAGTCAAGCGATTGAGAGGTTTTTATTTCTCACGCATGCTACCTCGGCTTGTAGATGAATATGCTGCAGGATGGTTTAAGCTAAATAAAAGATACATTGAGGTAATGGACAAGGTTCAGAGAACATCTGCACATGTGGCATAACCATAAATGTGTGCCATACATTAAGAGAATCTGAGTGAAAATTGGGATACCTTTAGACTGTGTAAAGTAAACATTCTTTCAGTGTTAAGCAAAAACATGCTGCCAGTCTTTATTTATTTTTTTAAATTAAAAGATATGCAATGTGATTCCAACCATATATTTTCCTATAAAAAGAAAAACATTCACACGTCATATTTGAAAAGTTGATAACATTTAATATTGTAAGTAGTTTAATATATATACAGTATAATACTAGTTTGTATTCAGATCAGAGTCAGGTTGACACTTGTAGTTCTGAAAGTTAAGTTTGCACAACCTAAGTTAATGTTTATGTATGTTTAATGTATGCCTTAGTTTGATGTTGTTATTGCATTTTAGAAAATGCTTTCTTTAAAAACAATCTAATATGGCACTTAATAATAAAATATGTTAATAAAAATGTTTCCGAAAATTAAACTAGCTCTTCAATAAAACAAAAGTATTTCTTCTTATCAGAGAGATAAGAATAGGTAGATAGGTAGAATCCTTAGCTGCAGCCCTAATTTCGAATAAGATCCTCCTTCAGATTAACAAGAGCATCACACACTCTTAGAAACTTGTCAATTTTAGGAGCCATAGTGATCGGAACAACCTGGGACAGTATTTGGTAAACTTTCAAATGCCAAATTGCTCTTCCAACATGAATTCTCACATGTGCAATTCGTCTAGTACTTGTCACCTGTTCTTCTGTTAGCTGTCCATGCTTTTTTGTGAAAGAAGGCATTACCAACTTCACCTTTCTCTCAAACAGCAAGTCTTTTATGGTAAAGCCTCTATCTGCCATGACCTCATCTCCAGGCATTAAGTAGTCCAATATGCCTGAGTCCATAGTGATAAATTTGTCACTGCATCGCCCTCCATATGCTCCAGAAATGAACATAATTAGTCCACACGGGGCAACAGCTACCAGGTATTTCACAGTGTTATGTGAATAATATGACTGTATGTTTCTCCTCTTGAATCAAGGTTTTTGGGTTTCTGTAAAAGGCTCTCACTGCAGTCTATAATACATGTTGTATTTGGAAAATTCCTCTTGAAGGCTACAGGCATGGTTGCCTGAATAGTTTCTCTTGGAAGCCATGGAACTAGAAGTCGGAAAACTTCCTCCAGTTTGTCGATCCAATATGAGATTATCTTCCTAGCCATGCTCAGTGATACATGAAACTGTCTGCTTAGATCACCTATTACACGGTTTGATTTTAATTTCATAAGTGTCATGAGAACTTGATCTCGAACAGGCATTGTAAATGAATTACTGGCATGTCCTTCCAGTGTTGATACAAGAATGTCAAATGTTTCTAGATCTAGACCAGTAGAGCAAAGCATCCGCGTTAAAAAGTAGGCAATGTCATCCCACTGAGTCATCTTATCCTGCACATCTTTTCTGCTGGCTGCCTTGCAGTAATCATGATCTTGTCGAGCAGGGTCCTCCCACTGTGTATGGACAGAGTGTAACTGTTGGTGAATGGGAGATGCAGAACTTGAGTTGCTGTTCTGGTCTGAAGCGGTTGAGGAAGGCCCGCTGAGCAGTCTGATCAAAACAAAAGTATTGCCAAAGTTATACACTAGGAAAGTAAACACTAGAAGTACAACATGCCATAATTGACCAGTAAATGTATGTTTTATATTAATTATCTAAAACTGAAAAGGTAACTAGCAACTAAAGCTCTCAAATAATTGTAGTGGTGTACAGGTAGGCTATAATATTTGCCTTTTGAAATGTAGTGGAGTAGAAGAAAGTATAGGGATAAACTGATAATGAGTGAAACACGTGACGAATGAAACCGCAAATTTATCTGAGCTCATAAAACACTGATATGTCAAACCAGCGTTACATCAGCATGTAAAGTATTAAGAATTTAAGCAGAACACTAACGTCTGTAACGTTTTCTTTTTAAAATGGTGTTTATCTGAAAAGTGTTTCAGCCGTCCCGGTTCTGCAAAAAGGAAATACTAGTAACGTTAAATTAAAAGTAAGTAAGTTTTGGCTTACGTTACGTCATTTTAGTTTCCAGTCCAACTTTATATAACTAGTATTTATATATATACTGTATAGCAGTAACGTGCGGTGAGTTCTTGTCATGGGTAGGCTGTGTTCATATATTCATTCAGTTAATGTAGCAACCCAAGTTCATATCAGGCATCATCACATCGCTGCCTGCATACACCAAAGTCAGTCATATGAGGCTAATGCACAATCAAATCTAATAATCAAATTAATGGACACATCTATCTTATGACTGATACAACAAACAAATGTTTTGTGCGGGACACAGAGGGAGGCGGCGCGGTGTCAGCGAACCGACAAGCAGCCTAGTCACTCCTTCAAAATGCGCAAACGCGCACAGACAGCCACAGCCACACACACACTATTGGTCTGGTGACGGCGCACCAGGATTTGAATAGGCTACAATCAGAAAACACAGTACAGCTTTAAAGTACAAAAACAGCTTATTCGCTACTACAAACTGCGCTAGGCGCACACACCGACATGCAATGATTGTCTGGCGACGGCGCACCAGGATTAAAAAAAGAGAATTATAAAACAGCATTTTTAACCCTTACGAAATGCACTATACATACAGTACAAATGTGGCAGAGGTGACGACGCACCGAGAGATCATTTTGGTGTCAGCGCACAGCAGGCCTATAGCCCACCATCAGACAACACACATTTATTTATTATTTTTAAAACCCTTATATTGGCTTAAGCCAACAATTAATATTATAATTATATATATATTATAATTAATAATTTACGTTTCAAAGGGGGTGCTTACTTTTGTTTGTAGACGAAGTCCATGCGTCTATCCCTCTGGACAAAGATGTCAATTACTTTGTTGTAAAAGTCCTCTTTGTTGGGTGTATTTCTCAATTTCATGAGTCTCTCCTTTTCAATGGAAATAAGAGCCAAGGAGGAAAGTCTGTTCTGCTCCATTCTGTTACGGCTGTAGGTTTTTATGCGCTTTAACGCAGAAAAGCTCCTCTCCACAGATGCGGTAGTAGATGGTATAGTTAAGACCAGCTTCAAAAGTTTTGTGGCCTCAGGAACAGTCTCTTGTAGATCATGCTCGGTCAAAAAAGTAAGCAGCTGCACAGGAGTTTTACCTTGGACAGTTTGTGAATAGTATAGGCTCACCAAATCAGACTTTAATCTAATCAGATCAAAGAATTTTGCATATTTGGACAGGCTCTCTAATTTTTGATCATCAAATTTACCTGACATCTCCGTGAATTTTTTGCAGTCAACTAAGCCAAGGAAATTCAGCTCCTCCAGATGGTCAAATCTGCTTTTCATTTGTACAGTGATGTTGTTATGAACACTGAAGAATAATCTTCTCCTCTCATCTCTGACAGACGTCTGGTGGCGCGTCTCCTTATTGATCAGTTTTAGATCGTTACTTTTCTCTTCAAAGCGATCATAAAAACTGTCAAACTGCTCTCGCTGATCGTTCAAAGCACGCAAAGTGTCTCTGATGCGCACAGAGCATATGCTAATGTCCATTGCCTTGTTTTGAAGCAGACGAAAAAGCGCATCAGTCAAATTGAAAATGCCACTGTATAACATCAGGAGAAAACAGGTGGATGCTTTTGAGAGCCAGAGATTAAATCCTGAGGCCATATCGAGGGTCTCTCCATCCCAGTCATCTGAGTAATCCCTCATCTTCTGGAACAATTGGCAGAGATCTGGTAGGTGGTGGAAGATAGTTTGTACCAACCTAGAATTTGAATTCCACCGGACAGATGATGCTTTAGGGATGCGACATTTCACAATTTCATCCAGTAAATGTGTGCGCTTGGTAGACTTGCTGAAAAATTATGCTAGCCCTTCAACAGTCTTGAAAAAAACTTTACACTCCGGAATGAATTTTGCTGATTGTGAAAGCACCAGATTCAATTTATGCGCATAGCAATGCGGTAATAAGGCTTCAGGAACTCTCTCTTTGATTTTTGCCTGTATTCCGTTAAGCTCTGAGGCCATCACTGCAGCTCCATCATAGGTTTGTGTGATCAACTTTTCAACACAGTTATACTTTTCTAATACATCTAATACATACTCTGATATTCCCTGTGCAATTCTGTCACTACTCACGTCATCAAAGCCCAAAAAAGCTTCTTTTACTTCACTTGCACTGTTGACATATCTATATTTGAGCCTTATTTGTAATGTCCGTGGTCTCATCCACTTCCACTGCAACAAAGGATGTTGCTTGAATGTCATTTTTTATATGGCCTCTGATAACCTCAGCAGTGGCTTTAATTAAGTCATTCTGAATCTGATTTGATGTGCCGGTAAACACATTTGAGGAGCTTAAGTGTGCAGCTAACTTGTCATCTTTTTCTGCCAACACATTTAACAGTTCAACGTAATTCCCTTGATTGACAGAGGTACTGCTCTCATCGTTTCCCCAAAAAGCCAGCTCTTGTTTGGCAAGGTAGCATGTAACATCAATGAGGCTTTTTAATATCTCCCTGTTTTTCTTTACCTTTGAATTGTGCGCGCTTATCTGGAGCCTGCGCTGCTCATCCAGGGCCATGTCAATACGACTTTTGACGAAAGTTTTCAAGGCGATCTGAGAGTGGACGTGGGCCGTAGATTTTTCATGCTTCACCAGTGCTCTTGGCAAATTGTTAAGGTCACTATATCCCGCTTTTACCCACACACTGTCGATGCTGGATGAGAACAGAAGGCATGGAAAACAAAAAAGTTTGTTAGTCTGGTTGCAGCCACACAGCCAGTCCTTCTTTTGATACCACTCAGTTTGAAAGGTTCGTGTTTATGTAAGTTTGTGTTATTTCAAACTAATGAATAAACACTAATGAATGTTTATTCATTAGTTTGAATAAACATGCAGAGACTGATTAGCTACTCACTCTACGGTTATTTAAAATGAACAGCAAGACAACTAGAAGTGAATGTGCTTTCCATTAAATGAATCACACACAGTAAACAAATCCTTAAAAAACAAACAAACAAAAAAACGTTGCAATGAACCTGCTTTGTTTTAAACAAATCACACACAGTAAGCAAAACCTTAACAAAAAAACTTTGCAATGAACTTTGCAATTTTGACGCGCCAACTGCGTGTCGGTGCGGTAACACGTACATGCTCGGGCAGATTCGGCTTGAAGTCGTTCATCCTCGGATGCGGGCTGTTACAAAAAAAGCCGTGCACACAGTCAAGCGAAATGGGGTCTTGCGTGTGTCATTGTCTTGTCATTGTGTCATTTTTGCCATGTCAAGGTGCGCGCTCGTGCGGATGCGTCGAGTATAAACAAGGCTTTACGGTAGAGATCCACTCTTACGACACGACAGTCGCGTGTTGTTGCGACGCCTCCCCACATTTTTACTTTGATGGGCATTCCTCAAGTTTACCGCTACGGGCGTGGTTTTGAGCCAGCGGCCAGTCTAAAACAGAGGACCTGTGAGAGACTTCCCCCCGTCTCCATATGCTCTACTTCTATTGGATAGACGCGGCGCGTTCAACGGAATTCATTTGCATAAAGATGGGCATCGGCCAGCTTTTGACGCGCATCATTTTTCCAAATGAAGCGCCGCTTTCCTGGGATGCTTTGCGGGCGCGTTAAAGTCGAGTGACGTCACCCATAGGAATAAAGCGGAGCGCGGCGCGACAGAAGTATCGCACGGACAAGTGGATCCGCACCTTTACTCCGTGTCAGTGCGCGCTCTGATCGGTAAAGGTGCACAGACCTCTCCCGAATCATCTCCAGCACTCAGCCTCCGAAGCACCACGAACTCCGCCTCCGTTTCCCTCGTAAGCTGATATTAGTATGTAAAAAATGTTTGTAAAAAATATTTTAATAGCACGGTTTTGGCAGTTATAGAGTTCTAATGACGGTGTTCAACTATAACCGTCGGTCTCACGGTTATATAATAACCGTCACACCCCTATACACAACGGACAAAGTAGAACGGACAGAGACTGACTGAAAAGAAAGGAACTAAATACAAACACAGATGAACACTGGTTAACAGAAAACAGGTGAATGGTAAATGGACTGCATTTATATAGCGCTTTCACAGACCCAATGGCCACCAAAGCGCTTTACATTTTGCCTCACATTCACCCATTCACTGACTCATACATAGACGCCATGATGTCAGCCATGGAACTGGGGATTGAACCACCAACTTTCCGGTTTGTAGACAACCTACATGAACCACTAAGCCACTGCTGCCCCAATGAAGCAGATGATGGTGACGAGACAATGACAAACAGCTGTGATGGGTGATCAGGTGATGGCCGATAGTGTGCAGGTGGAAAACATGAGGGATGCTGGGAAGTGTAGTGCCGTAGAGGGGACTGAGCTCGTGACCGTGACAGTGCCAACATACAATAATAATAAAATATATATATATATATATTTTTTTTTTAATAACCTACAGAGGATGTCATCATCAGAGGTTATTTGGGAAAGGCAAGGCAAGGCAAGGCAAGACAAGACAAGGCAAGGCAAGGCAAGGCAAGTTTATATAGCACATTTTATACACAATGGTAATTCAAAGTGTTTTACATAGATGAAATTAAAATAATAAAAAGAAATAAGAATAAATAAAACAGTGAATAAAACGAACAGTTGCACAGTGCTCATTCAGTAATTGCACAGCTAAATAGATGTGTTTTGAGTCTGGATTTGAATGTGACTACTGTAGGAGCACATCTGATCTCCTCTGAAAGCTGGTTCCAGCTGCGGCTGGCATAATAGCTAAAAGCAGACTCTCCATGCTTAGAGTGAACCCTTGGTGTTTCTAGCTGATGTGATCCTAATGATCTGAGTGATCTGTTGGGTTTATATATAGTGAGCATCAGTGGCGGTTCTAGGATTTTTCTGTAACAGGGGCCATTAAGGGGCCACATGTTACATTCAAGTACAGGGTACATTCAAGCACACAAAATAATTTATTCAGTGCGGTGCAAATACATTTCGGCAGTCACTCCTTTTTCAAACGCTCTAATAAAAAATTATGAGCCAGTAAAGTTCTTTATGCACAGTATAAATAAATGGAAAAAATCATTAAAGCTGCCGTCGGCAATTTTTTTTTGATCATATTCAGTGAAATCGACATTATAATCTGACAGAACAACATAAATAAAGTGGTTTTAGAAAAAACCCAAGCTTCTAACTCCAGCTGGAGCGTGTTATTTGTTTTGCAAAAATCCACAGCTCCCGGTTCATCATGTCCAATCAGCGTAGGGGTGTGTGAGATCTGACTGTCAATCACAGATCGGGCACACGCCACCCCTCGCGCACGTTACAATCACATGCACACGCCTAAAGTTCGCGGCAGTTCGCGCAGTAACGAAGAGTGATGGCGGAAAATCAAGTAAGCTCATTTAGAGTATAAATGACGTTAGCAATTGCAATCTATCGGTAGATTAGCCAGGACAGCATACCTCCAAATACTCCATGGTGTTGATGGATGCTGATGAGTCGGGCGCGTTCACTGAAAATCTGGTGCACACACACTGACGAGCATGAACTCGGTAGTGATGGCCGGTTCGTGAACGAATCGTTCTTTTGAACCGGTTCTTTTTAGTGAACCGGTCGAACCAGTACACTAAATCGGACTGAATCGTTCGAAACAGTTCGCGTCTTGCGTCAGTGCTGATACACAAGTTACTAAAGTTACTCACTTTCAGACATGCCTGACAGTCCCTCTGACTCGAAATAAACCAATATCCCGGAGTATATTTCACTCCAGTAAATCCAACAGTTGTTTTTGAGAGAAGTGATGAGCACGAGCAGCTGATACTGCGCATGCGCGTACTACCGAACGCATATGTACAGCGGTTATCGGATCACCAGTACAGAACCGAGAACTGTTTCTTTCGGACAAGTTCGACATACTGAGAACAACTGATCGATGAGCTGAGCATGCGTGCAATTTTTTTCTGAGGGACGAAATGTACTTTTCTTAAGTATTTATTTAGTTGGACATCAGTAAGTGTAATAAAAAAAAATGTTGGAAACATGTTTATCACATAATTACTGTATTATCACTGTATTATTTTAAAGTTTGGAAACACAATGAATGGATTGTAAAACTGTCAAACTAAACATTTATTAAAATAATATTTTCAGGAACAGCTCTAAGTAAGTTGATATAAATATTTGATGTAAACTCTTGCCAAAGTTTTAATGGTGCACACTGCACAGTACTGCTTAGTAAATGTTTATAATGTGTTAAAACATAACGTATTAAACATATTGGAGAAGAAAGACATGCATCGATTTTTTTTAGTTTTGTCGACTGTATATTCAGGTTTCAGAAGTTCTCAGCTCAGCACACAGGCCTATGCTACGGTTCTCGAGTCAAGAACTGGTTGTTGCAGTTCTTGAATCACCAGTACAGAACCGAAATCAGTTTCTTTCGGACACGTTCGATACGGAGAACCGATGAGCTGGAGATACTGAGCATGCGTGATAGCACCGTCTCTAAACAGAACTTTCTTTCGGCCAACTGATGATGTGCTGATGAGCACGCAGCACGGGTGAACCGAGGACTTAAATGAGGGGCCGAATTCGGCGAAATGTAAGTTTATTACAAATAAAATGATGAAGACCACTTATGCACTTTATATATTTAAGACATGTTAAACATCCGCGTTTGCACATCGCCTGTAGGCTACAGGGTTCGTTTGCAAAATGTAAATGTAAGAAACTTATCCAAGAGGATTATGACGATGAGTACTATTATTTAAGTGAAGTTATGATTATAAATGCCTTTAATTTAAAGTATTTTTATCCGCCGGGATGATATAATTGACGTCATTACGCGAGGACGTAAAAGAACTGGTGAACCGGTTTTTTGAACCGGTTCATTGAAACGAACTGTCCGAAAGAACCGGTTCGCGGAAAAGAACCGAACTTCCCATCACTAGAACTCGGTGGGACTGTGGGAGGGTATCCGTTGATAGTGGGGCATGAGAGTTGTAAGCATTCAAAATGTTCCTAAATCCACTCAATCTGCCAGACTTGCCGACTGCAGCTTTAAGGACAAAATGCATAAACCACACACACACACACACACACACACACACACACACACTAAAGTACAGCACAGCGATTAATTAATCAAATACAATACAATTTACAGTGTGGATATACCTCCCAGCTTAAACATCTCATACAGTACACTCTAATAAGATAAAGTGCAGCAGAGCACAGCAAATTCAGAACAAACAAAGAGGTATTTTAACATGTACGTATGTTACCATAACACTGTTTCCAAATACAATACAATTTACAGTGTGGATATATTTACCTAAACATTTGTTTCAAATTTTTCATCTTTTTCACATATTGTCAGAAAAACCAATTGCAATTTCTCTCTCTCTTTATCTTTCTCTCACTCAATTTCTTTCACTTGCTCATTCACACATACACACACCCAGACACACATACACCTCAAAAAAAAGAGGAATTCTCCGATTGCTATGCTTGGAGTTGGAACGCCTGACAAATTCATCCAAATCTAATGACCTGGCCCGTCATGATTCAACGCTTAGGACACCCAAGTGACTCAAACGGGCATCACCCATGGTTGTCCTCAAGTGGTTTTTAATAAGTGCTAGAGCTGAAAAGCTTCTCTCACAAGAAGCACTGCTTACCGGTATTACTACAGCAATCTTGCAAAGCCTGAAAAGCTCATGGAACACCTCTTTGAAAGGCTCCAGAAAAGCAACAAACTCAAGGAGCGTGGTCAATCTCTGAATTCCACTTTTCTCGTTCCTATCCAGCACTCTCTTGATCTGATACAGCTCATTTGACGTACAAGTCCTCAACATTTGAGTCAAAAATCTTTGCAAAGGAAAAAAGAGCCTCTTCCTGTAAAAAGGTAACACTTTGTGGGTGAAGTGCTTGAATTCCCTTCATAATTTTGCAGTTGGGTTTAGAACCGTCTTTGCAACTCACCAGCCATTGAATCAAGCACCGGGTAGTACACATGTCTCTTAAAGGCACACTGTGGAACTTTTCAACCTTTATAATATATTACCAAAACCCATTGAGATGGTACATCGACTTACAATAGGTTGAATGACACGTCTGCCGTAGCCTGAAGGTGTTTGTATCGCTTTTCCTAGCACTATGTAACTTCGGGTTTCGGGTAGGAACCCGAGCACAAAAAGAACTACAAAATTCAACCGCTTTACGGCATACGTCACTTCCCCCACCACCCACAACTTCCTCAGATTCTGACGTGAGTGCTCAACTCGCGTTTGATTGCCGTCTGTATGTTTTCGTCATGGCCGAACCAACAGCCACAAGGAAGAAGGCAAAGGTTTTGTCAGAGGACACTAAAAAAAAAAAGAAAAAGCATAGTGACAAATGTAAAGCCCGGACGAGGATCACCATTGGTCCAGTGTTCGCTCGCTGGCGTGAGCTACAGGAGGAGGAGGGGTGCCCGACCGATGCTGACGCTTGCCTGCACACAAATGCTGTTTCCAAGGTGACCCAGATAAATCATATAAGTAGTGTAGTATTTTCTGGTATTCCGGCCACAGCCGATGGTGTTATGAGTGTAATAAAATGCCCACAGCCCATTGTTCATTTCTACACACAAACACAGCCCGCCACAGTGCAGGGCTCGCACAAATAGTCGACTCATGTCAAATGTACATTAAATGTAGTGAACGTGCCCACGACTCAGTGCCCACAAACACTACACACAACATGTCCCACGGTTTCTGTAAAACGAAACCAACACATAAGTTACAGTCAGCTCAGGCCGACGGTGTTTTTAGTGCAGTAGAAATGTGCCCGCCGTCCCGCGCCCACATTCACTCACAGACATGTTAGCACTAAGCCCCACGGGGCTCGCCCCGCTCGCTCTCTCTCAGCAGACTGCTATAACCCCTCATTTACACTGCACACGTCTGCGGCGCATTACGGCTGCGACACGGTTTTATTCCGTCCTTCACACAGTGCCAACTCACTTCTGGGAAGCTTCTGAAACGCGCCGCTTCGCGGCCGGTGTAAACACACGCATTGACTAGAATGGCCGCGATCAGCTCCGGTAGCCGTGTCGCAGCCGTAATGCGCCGCAGACGTGTGCAGTGTAAGGGAATCGAGCGCGGCAAGGCTGCCCGCCTCAAACACTGCACACAATCTAAAGACACGGGAGGCTGACCCACTGTCTATGGGCTGACCGGTTGATTGTTTGTTGACTTTTGCGACAGTGCTGCGGAGCTTGTGGCCTCTAGGGACGCTAGACGTGAAAGTTACAGGTCGAGCGCCACTAGTGGCCAAAAGTTCCGCGGTGTGCCTTTAAAGCTTTCCCCATCATCTTTATTGACTCTACGCTCACCAGATGGTGCAGTTATTATGTAATCACACAATCGTGTGTTCATCTTTGGCTGCCTCTTCTCAGTCTTTTCCAAGCTGAGGTCATTTTACAGCCATTTCCTCAACCTCTTTCCACTGAGCCTCAAAATAGGCCTCACTCCTGTATTGCTCTATAATGTGTCCAGCAATGATTCTTCAAGAGTGACTGCTGCTGCTAGATCCAGTGAGGGGGACTATAACATGTCAGACAAAAATTTGGACTGTCCCAGGACTTTGTTGAATGTCAAAAAATCCAATGAAACTAACATCAAGTTGAGCTAAAAAACCACAAGCATCTGTTGCCCGATCACCGTCCTTTTCATGCCCAATTTGCTGAAGAACACGGTACACTGCTGGAAGTCTATCAAGCACGCTCGCTCCCAATTTGCTGAAGAACACGGTACTAGGGGTGTAAATCGGAGCCTACATGACGATTCGATACGATACCGATTTCTTAAGCCAACGATTCGATTATTTTCGATACTTCAGAATTCCCCGCGATACGATTCGATTCGATACGATTCAATAATCGATATTTTTACATGATATCTATTAAGTTTCAAATAAATCAACAAAAATGTTTATAATTTGCCTTTTATTGAGAATACAGGAACAGTATTCTATTCACATAATGTGTATGTTGTGCTCAATGCACTGCAAATAGAACAGCAAATATAACAGTTACTACATACAGTTCTAAACTTGATTCTATCGAATCCTGGTGCGTTTCCGTGCATCTTATGCCACGTTCCAGGCAACCTGTAACCCGTGTTTTTCCAACCTTATACCCGTGAAAGTGCACTGGAACGGCAGTCAAACCCGTGACTTCCCACCCGTGAACTCGTACTAGATCGATGCACTCCCAGTTACGAGCTCTGACGTCACATAGCCCGCGAAACCATACAAAACAACAATGGTTTGTTTACATCTAGCTACCACAATTCCTTGCGCTCAGGTAGTTTGGCGTGACTGGCCTGGAACGCTACAAAGTCGTGAGTCGTGGTTTGAAGTCGTGATTTACTCAAAAACCTGCCTGGAACGCAGCATTACATCATCGCAAACGTGCACGACGCATGATAGAAAAAAGAACGCGGGTCAATATATTGTGTTTTTTTTATTTTATTTGGTGCTATTATGCACAGCTGAGTGAACAACACCGGTTTACTGTGTGTCGCATTTGGCTTTTTGCTGATTGCAAACGCAGGAGACAGTGGATTTCCATTAATTTGTTGCCCTGAGTCCACGCGCTATGTGTGTGCGAATACAGACTCACTCTCGCTCTTATCCAAGGTAAATTACAACACTATCATCCCTTACATGTGTTTTATTTAACTAAATACATCATAATCAGCTAATGCGCAGGTCACTTACTTCCTGAACAAGTGCACACCCGAGTCCGTGATGCTTTCAAATTCACGCGAGCCGCGGCACGGTTCGAGTGCAACCGAACTCAGCGCACCTCCTCCAGGCAGTCTCGGGTTTGGTACCCCAGTGCGCACCCGGGTCCGCATGACAGACAGCGTTTACATAATTATCGATTTTTCATGCGAACCGTTCCCATTCCGTTTCGAGTTGGTGTGAAAGCACCCTAGACTTTTCAAGTAAGCTGTTGAAGTAGCCTTTTGTACACGTTAGCGCCTGTTTGTTTACGTTAGTAACTGCTAGCTTGGAATTCGCCGACTAAGTGACTGAGGGTGCATTCACACTGGCAGTTTAGTTCGGTGACTAACTAACGTTAGCCCAGTGCATAACAACAATCGTTTGTACGCATATGAGCGGATGCTGAAAATAGACAGGCGGCAAAACAAACACATTAATCGATACTCTTGCGGACGCATCGATGCATCGAATCGTCAGCTGTATAATCGATGCATCGATACGAATCGATTAATATTTACACTCCTACACGGTACACTGCTGGAAGTCTATCAAGCTCGCTCGCTCGTTCGTTCGTTCGTTCATTCATTCATTCATTCATTCATTCATTCATTCATTCAAGTTTCGTTCTTCTGCTGAACACAAAGGAAGTTATTTTGAAGAACTATTGGAACTTTGGCACCATTGACTTCCATAGTATTTTTTTTTTTCTACTATGGAAGTCAATGGTGCCAAACAACTGTTTGGTTCCAATCCTTCTTCAAAATATCTTCCTTTGTGTTCAGCAGAAGAAAGAAACTCAAACAGGTTTGCAACAACTTGAGGGTGAGTAAATGATGACAGAATTTTAATTTTTGGGTGGAGTATCCCTATATTAAGCACTTTTACACAACTGGTCATTGAACAAAGTGCTGTACAAAAATAAAGACAAAGACATAGCCATACAAACACACAGACATTAACGCCACGGTTAAGTGATGACGAAATAAACACCTCAGCTAGAAAAGCCTACAAGAACAGCTACTATACCCCGTTAAATGCTAAATCTAAAAGGTATTTCTTAAGCTTTTGTTTAAAAACAGTTAATTTAGGTTCCAATCTGATAGAAAGAGGTAGGTCATTCCAGACTTTTGGAGCAATCGCTACAAAAGCTCGATCTCCAACTCTCCATTTTGTTCTAGGAGTCATTAAAACCAGCTGGTCAGCTGACCTCAAAGACCGGCAGGCGAAAGACTGAAAATCTGCAAGCCCACCTGGTGTCACTTAATGAAGGCATTTCACGGGGGTTGACCACCATACATCTCTTTCTGTATGTCATGCCATTTTGTGTGCACGTAAGATCCTGATAGGAAATTATGTAATTTCTGCATGAGTGAAAAAAAGCAACCTGCCTCAGTCATCGATTTAACACTATCCACAATCACAAGATTTAAGCAGTGAGCCTTACAATGCACATAAAAGGCATATTTTGCTACCTCCTGAATTCTTGTGCAAACGCCAGAGTGCTTGACACTCACGACGGCAGCTCCATCATAGCCTTGTCCAACGAGGTTGCTACGATACTCCAGCCCATGTTTTTCCAAGCATTTTATAATCAGTCTACTTAAACCTGCTGCATCAAACTGCTCGGCATTCACAAAGTCAAGAAAGCTCTCATTAATGGTATCATTATAATAATACCTCACAACAAAAGACATCTGCTCTTTCTTTCGAGGTCTTTTGTTTCGTCTGCGATTATGCTGAGGACCTCGCTTTGTTTAACTTCCTTGATTATGTCAAGTTGAACCATCTCTGCAAGCGTTTCTAAAATTTAATTTTGAATGTTCTTACTGGTGTATTTTGCATTCCAATGTGCATTCATGCGTTTCTTAATTAATGAATCATGCTGTGCAATTGCATCCAAGATGCCTTCGAAATTGCCGGGGTTATCGAGCCTTCAGATTAGTGATCGACCGATATATCGGCCGGCCGATATATCGGGCCGATATTTGTGGTTTTTACGTGTATCGGAATCGGCCGATACGCGGCTGCTGCGTTCGCCGATAGTTTTTTCCCGGCATTATTTATAGACAGGCGTCCACAGGCAGCTCTGTGCTGCTGGAGACGCTGCAGTTCACGTGCAGACCCTGCACTGTCCCTCCCCCACTAGCAGAGTGCAACCTGCGCTTCAAGATAACGGTAACTTTTAAACTTTCAAAGCATCTTTTAACTGTTTTACTGCTGAAATATTGTCAAACACTTTGAAAATGGAAACACGTTGCTTTATAACTGTTATGTGGTTGCAACTATATAGCTAAGCAAGTTTGTGGGTCCAAATGGAAAACGCGAATGACTCGTCTATAAAACTGCTTGCTTGCCATTGTATTTAGGGAGCTGCAAATAGCTTTAGGCTATCCGTTCAGTATGCATTAGGGCTGTCAATGAATATTCTAAATACGAATATATATTCGAATAGTTTAAAAAAAACTGAATTTTGAAGGTGAAAATTAATATTTGAATGTGGAAAAACACGCCCGCGGTAGCAGACTAACGTTACCACAGCACAGCTCGCTCGGAGCGCTCAGTGTCGGTTCTATGTACTGTGAAACTTCAATTAATGTATTTGTTTCAATCACTGAATGAAGCCTGCTATATACCTTAAATTGCTTGCACAAAACTCTTGATCAGCACTCAACATTTGTTTGTTGTTGTTCATTTAAACCGGTATGCGCGGAGAGCGTGAGGGTGAGTGCGAGAGAGAGAGAGAGAGTGCGCCTGCGAGTCCGGGCGAGCCAGAGTGAGCTCTGCGGTCTTGGCCATTAGTTGATTTACTCGTTTTTTTTTTGTAGTAGGCTAATACGTTGTCAAATATGTTTAAACTCAAATAAGCTACTTAATACTAGTAGTTATGTCTCTTTGTATTAATTCGTCCTGTTATTGACGTAATGCGCGTCATTGACCAAATGCACGACGATATGCTCAAATATGTTTTTTTAGAGGGAATATACAAACGCCATTTGAGCAATTTTGACAGCCCTAGTATGCGTACGCTAGCTGTTACGAACACTGGTCATAGGATTAAGTAATACCAACGTTGTTCCGTGCTTTTTGTGGGAGATTTATTCAGCGACCACCTGGCTGAGGTTTGGACGCGTGTGGTGTGTGTCTCTCGCCATCGCAGTGATATTAGAGACTAGACATGCTCATTTTATTTTATGTAGAAAAATTTAAACCATGGCAGTAAATAGTTCGTTACTTTTAAAATGAAGTACAGTGTGCACTGTGCACTTTATTATGCTGGTTGCTACTGTGTGCAATAGTGTAATTATTTTATTTATACTTAAATATTTATTTTCAGCAGTGAACTTTTTTTTGTTCTACCTCATGTTTTTAATATTTGTTAAATATTGTTTATCTACTTGTTCTTGTTCTACCTCACATGTTTTTACTATTTGTTAAATATAGATTTTTTTACGTTAAATAAATGTTACTTTTATTAAATTGAGACCTGTAACATTTGTTAACATCATGTCATTTTTATGATGTAAATTGAGGGAGCAAAATGTATCGGCTCCAAATATCGGCTCAAGAAAATCGGCAGCCCGTATCGGTCATCGGCTAAGGCTGATGGGGAAAAAATCGGTATCGGCACTAAAAAATCCATATCGGTCGATCCCTACTTCAGATTCCCTGTGTCCACGCTGAGAAATGTTTTGAACAGCTGTTAAGAGCAGCACCTGAGCAATGGTTTTGATATATCTGGTTCTCTCTAACTCTTTTTTCCCTTTCTTTGTTTATTGATTCGATCATGGAGGTTTTTTTTTTCAATGACTAATTTGTGCTGTGTCCAAGCAAACACAGCACTTCTGTGATGTTCTGATTTGCAATGATCTCTAAAGCCACCATTTCTTCACAGTGCTTTTTTTCAATTAGAGAACCATGATTCTGACCTGAAAATATAGACATTGGGGCATTTGGGAGCGAAAAGTGGCGACAAGGGTAGCAAAAAAACAGAGTCTCTAGAGACAGAATACTCCAGCCACATAAAGTCTTTGTACCAGGTCTCAATGAATGCTCTCTTCCTGTTCCTGTGCTGTGTCTTGGGGAAGACCTTGTGGACAGGTTGCACTGGACCATCTGCTCTGGACTGGGAAATGTCTGGAGAAAAAAAAAAAATTATAACTTCTTTCTGAATTCCACCTTTTAAGTTTCATAATCATGTCATCGCTTATAAACAGTAAATTATTGTTAATCAATGCATAGTTTGTTAAATGTCAATTGAGAACTTCAACAGGATGAAAATATACCATCAGGTCCAGGTGGAGCAGCACAACTTCTCTGCACCGAGCCCTCTGCTAGGCACCGGGAAATGTCTACAAGAAGCAAATGAAAAACAATTAAACATAACCACAGAGTCAGTACTACATACATTGCCTGTAATGTTTCTCTCATCTTATTTAAAATATGCACACAGTAAGAAGATAGTAGCTTACCGTTGGAAGCAGCACTATCTGGGGACTCTGGTCTGGGTGGTTCTGGAGATTGTGGGTTGAAGTCATCAGGTTCGCTCTCATTCTAGCTGTCATCATCTGAGCATGTGCCTTCACATAGAGCTAAAACAGAATTATGTGTCACAAAAATAATCCATGCTTCTATTCAACATGCCATCTGAGAACTATAAATTTAGTTCTGTTTAAGAAATAAAATAATAAAATGCAATCCATAATCATGTTAACCTAGAAAGGGTAACAATGACAGCTAAAGTTTAACTGTATACGTTACTTGACATCAGCCAGACATCAGCGATGCATGCATTCTTCTGAAAATTAGGTTAATATGAGCAGTTATTGCTAACTTTTCTGGTACTAGCTGCTAGCAGAAACATCCATTTTGGCGTCATTATTTTCAGACCCTCAGCAAGGAATACATTTTTCCTCGTTGCAATTTCAATGAATACCATTTAATACATTGCATTGTATGTCTATCATCTGGCTTTGCCTACATCATGTTTTCTCTGACCTGGTGAAGAGGGGTTTGGGCTACCCTGGTTCTCAGCCTGTGGTTGTCGACCATCCACTGCTGCCTACTGGTTGATTCTGTCGGTTAATTTTGTAAAAAACCTCTGAATGGCTCCCTGTGTCTGTCCCTTTGTTTTCATGCTCACTACAGTAGATACGCACTTTCATGAGATCGGGCTGCAAAAAAACGATATGCCTATGTTACAGACGAAATATGAAAGAACATTTTGTTGACTAGTTTTGGATAGATTATAAAGTTCTTAATGTAAAATAGACTACTGCCACATCAAATAAGCTTTTGTTCACCAATTTTTGCTCATATGTTAAATATATATTATGTTTTGTCAAAAATAAAGGCATCAACTAAGATGTTATTATAGTGTTTGTTCCAATGTAGGCTTTATTCAAACTAATTAATCCTTAACTTTGAAATACATATGATAAAATGTATACTTTAGTTTTTACAAAGAAAGATTACACTTGAAATATTGTTACAATTTTAATTGTTGTTGTAATTGTAACCTTTTTAATAAAATAGCAAAGAATATATTTAGGTAGATGTAAACAAAATATTAAAAGGTCAAGATAAGCCTTCTCTTTAAATTATTTTTATTGTGTTTTATTAGTGACACATTTGGGGAAAGGATACATATCCAAAACTTTCTGAAAATACAGTATGAGAATTAATTACACAATTACTAGAAATGTTTACCTTGGACATTATACAATTTGCAAGCAAAAATACAAGTGGAAAAATACAAATGGAACACATGTTTCCAACTGTGAACCAATTTTGTAGTATATATATGTATATATATTTGTCCTTGCATTCTTTCTTGTGGCTCAGTGACACACGAATGAAAGGCTCATTATGCAGGTCATTATGCGGGTCATTATGCAGGTCATTGTCTTCTCAGGTGTGAATCAATAACCATGCATAAACAATATTCTCTCAAAAATATAAACGTGTACATACATGTTGCTCACATATTATGGTAGCCCTGTTTGTGAGTGTAATTACACCTTTGCCATTAATAAATTTATAAACAACTGAAAAAAGCAAAAATGTCAGGGCATGTCAAAACATCAAGGACCCCAAAAACACCTTAGATCACAGAGGGTTAATATGGTCTTATCCAGATTTCTCTTTTTCAGGAGGGGCTTGACAACTGCAGTTTTCAGGGAGTTTGGAAAACTACCAGAGAAAAGTGAGGCATTTACCACTTCTAGGATATCTACTTCTAAGCTGTTTAACACACTTTTGAAAAAAAGATGTGGGAAGTATGTCAAGGGCGCAGGTTGATGGTTTAAGGTGCTGCACAGTTTCTTCCAAAATTTTGCCATCAATTTCTTCGAAATCAGACATAGCAACTACTTTCTCCGGTTGTGGTCTCATCTGTCTGACCCCGGTGCAACTCAAGGATGTGCTGATCACATTTCTGATATAATTGATTTTCTCAGAGAAGAAAAAAGCAAACTCACTGCACTTGCTGTCTGAGAGCATTTCACTGGGAATCTGGCTTGGGGGGTTTGTCAGTCTTTCTACAGTAGCAAAAAAAAGTCTGTGTGTTTAAGTTGCTGTTTATAATTTTCGAGAAGATAGTCTGTCTAGCTTGCCTAGTTCCATATTGAATGCATGGATGCTGTCTTTGTAGATGTTATAATGGACTACAAGTTTTGTCTTCCGCCACATGCGCTCTGCTTTTCTGCATTTTCTTTTTTATATTTTGCACTGCTGTTTCTCCAAGGTGCTTTTTGTCTACCACTCTTTTTCCTGACTTTCACTGGAGCAATATCATTAATTACACTTTTAACTTTTGAGTTAAAAAAATAAAGGAGAAAATCAACAGAGTCAGCAGACATGCTTGGCGTTAAAGATATAGCCTTCATAAATAGTACACTAGTGTTCTCATTCAAGCATCTCTTCTTGACAGACACAGATCTAGCTTCAATGGCAGGAGAGATCAATATATCAAAGAAAATACAGAAATGATCAGACAGTGCTACATCCTTAATAACAATCGATTAAAAGGTTTAGACCCTTACTGATAAGTAAATCTAGAGTGTGTCCACGATTGTGTGTGGGACTGTACATGCTGAGTCAGATCAAAAGTTTTTAAGACAGTTTTGATTTATTTTGCCATATTGGTTTCTGCATTATCTATGTGAATGTTAAAATCTCCAGCAATGGCAAAACAGTCAAACTCTGAGGAAATTGTAGATAACAGTTCTGTAAAGTCCTCAGCAAAGGCTGGAGAGTATTTTGGAGGCCTGTAAATAATGAAAATGCGTGGAGCACCTTTTAACACAATACCCATATATTCGAAAGACGGGTAATTCCCAAATGATATTTGCTTACATATAGACATCTTTAAAAAGAGCAGCTAAACCCCCGCCTCTCTTACCCGCTATGCAGACACTCACAAAATTAAAGTTATGGGATGTTTCATTGAGGACTGTTGCACTGCAGCTGTCTTCTAGCCAAGTTTCATTTAGAAACATAAAATCCAGGTTGTATCTGGTTATTAAGTCGTTGACTAGAAGTGATTTATTTTTAAGTGAGCGGATGTTTAAAAGTGCTAACTTAACAATCTTTTTGTCCCCACAGCAATCTTAGTTTGGTGTGTAATAGGCACCAGATTAGATGGGTTTTCTGTATGGCTTTTGAAGGCCTTAGACTTTCTATTATGTAATCGAATAAGCAATAGAGAAAGATACAGGCACTGGGTTCCCACTTGTTCTGTAAACATTTGAGAAAGTTACTGTTATCATAGCAGGGACCTGGGGCCCGTTCTTCGTACGTTGCTTAAAACATCCGAGATCAAACGAGACATCCAAGATAATATCATCGTGCTCATCATGATCCGGGTAATTAGGTTCTTCTTAGGTTCTAATCATAACACTCCTGCCGGTTATGATTAGTATAGCTGGATTGAGTTATCTGAGATAATTGCGCGTTCATGCGCTGGGTTAAAAGGGGATATGTATCGATAGTAGAAACATTGATCAGCAACGCTGCTATTGGCTGCTCACCGTGGCCAAAGAGCGCGCTCAGTTTTTTTCTCCACAGAAGAGCAAGAGTTATTGCTTGAAGTATATGCTGAATTTGAAAACTTAATTAAAACGCCAGGGAACACCTTAAAGTGTGCAAAAGCCAGGAGAGAGGGCAGGCAAAAAGTAGCAGACAAATTAAGTTTGTAGTTAGATGTTTTTATCACTTATTACAGTATATATTTTTAATAATTTCTAAATAATTAATAACTTTTTTCATAATGTCAGAGTCACCACCCACTACTAGAACATAGGAACAAGTAAAAGTGAAGTACTAGAATATTCTACATAATAGTAATTTGTACTAACTAATCTCTTTTAAAAAGGCACTGTTAATACATGTTTGCCTATAAAAGCAACCAAGAAAAAGGCTGAGAAATAAAAAGAAAAGAAAAACAAACAGGTGGTGGTCCTGCACCCCCATATTATACCCCGGCAGAAGAGCTGGCCCGGGTTAAATGTGAACCTTGTGGAGGGCATCCCTGGGTTCAGCTCTTCCTCAGACCCACAGCCAGAGGCCAGGAGCAGGACACCTTCACTGCTGGTAAATGAACTTTAAATGATCCTAGTACACTGTAAAATAATTTGTTGCTGCATTAAATTAAGTCGGCCTATAATCCAAATGGCTGTCATATCAGCTGTTAAACCTTGAGTAGTAATGATTTGAATTGCTTTGACTTGTGAAAGTCTACATGTGTGACTGTGAAACTACATAGTTAATGTAAAAAAAATATGTTGCCATGAGTTATTGATCACATTTCCCCCAGTGTACTTCATTGTAATGAAATTGTGTTTTCCTCTTTTGTGCAGTATTAAACAATACACCAACACTTTTATGTGTTCCCAAGTGGTGGCTGAAGCATGTGCAGTAAGTGGACTTTTTCTAATGTTACATCAAAAGGGAAGAAAGTACAACACTTTGTAATGCCCATCCCCCCCCCCCCCCCCCCCCCCCCCCCCCCCCCAATGCACAGGACTGTGAAGGAACCCTATCTATCTAGGTCTCTTTAAGTGGATAAATAACTTTACTTAATTTACACTTGAGTACCTATTTCTGAATGCAATATGAGTTGCAGGAGTCCACATCTACAGAAGAGTCTGCACAAAGCAGTCATGCAGAGGTGGGCAGTGTTGTACTTTTCCTTTTAATTTTTGATGCATAAGCCATGTGTTTGACAGGTTTACCCCTACCCCTAGAAAACAGAGTATTTTGAAAATACTTGACAACTAAAAAAAAAAAAAAAAAACTGGCACTAGAGATAGAGTTGCTTCATAGGAACTTCAGAGTAAGTGCTAATATATTATTTCACACAGAGTACAATATATATTATTTGCATGCAAAAGATGACTTGAACACTGGCTTTTCTTTACAAAGAACAATTAAAATAAAACTCAAAGAACTAAGCATATTTGTCTTGTCTTTTATTAAACATTAATGAAATGTTTTATATTTTTTCTGATGGTGCAATGTTG
Source organism: Rhinichthys klamathensis goyatoka (assembly GCF_029890125.1). NCBI lineage: Eukaryota > Metazoa > Chordata > Actinopteri > Cypriniformes > Leuciscidae > Rhinichthys > Rhinichthys klamathensis. The sequence goes on from NW_026606612.1 coordinate 1,468,327, forward strand.
TGTAATATGGCCCATGCAATGTCACAGGCCCTGTCAGGTGCAACCCTCAGACTTTTCAGATACTTTAGTTGGCTAAAGTTCACTTCATTGTGTGCCCTTGTCCTGGCTAGAGCGGCATTGTAACTGGTCTGGGGTTTGGGTCAGGGAATGGGATCATAAAACACCTGTCTCCAAGCAGGATCCTGCTGTAATCACCTAATGGAAAAATTCTGTTCTGTTAGGATAAGCATAATTGATATTTATATTTTTCCTTACCACGTTCAAAAAATGTGCATAAATCTCAGAACATTTTTGAGTCATGCAGATCCTGGCCATATTTGTGTGGAACATAGTCACACACCATCTAAGATAGTTTAGTCAGTCAACTGCCTTTTTAAAATTTGAAATAATATTACTAATCTGGATAAGAATCGCAATAGTAACTTGCCTGCACTGTTATTAAAGCCCGACTCCGACGAGTCGAACATTTACGCGTTTCCAACAAATTAATGATGTAAACGACATCCTCACGAGTCATGAGAAAAATGATATCTCTCCAAAAGTACACTATCGCGCTGCGCTAAAAGACTTCCCGTATCAGCTCCGCTTATGAAGCCGCGATCTAAGCCTGCTAACATGAAATAAGCCTGCTCGCGAGCAGGTTCAAGCTGGCGCACCTGTTGCTATGACAGCAAGTCCAGGATGAGCGTCGAAGAACCAAACAATCCAAGATCATGCCAAATCGCCAACAATCAAATCCAGCTAAGTGAGTTAGCGACGTACGAAGAACAGGCCCCTGGCATATCACTGAGAGCTGGTATCAGTTGTTTTTGGTTCACCTCGAACAGTTGGGGGAGGGTGTGAGCCCTGGCGTTGTGGCAGAGGCCGAAGAGCTCTCACAGGAGGAGGGGGAGGGAGAGCTGGGCCTGCAGGCTTTGGTGGTTGTGGGATGATGATGCTCTGTTGTGTGTTCCTTCTGGTTTGGTGGTCCCGCAAATAACTTTTTTTCAAGAACTGCAATACTTTGTAAAAGTCTGTGGCAGTTAGAGCAGCAAGTAGATTCCAGAAGAGGCATTTCTCTAAATCCTTTTGAATGTAGGCAGTTGTGTTTTCCCTTCCCCGGAATGTAAGCTTTCAGTGGGAGGCTGGTTGGATAAAAGAATTCTGCTTTTATATAGTAATCCAAGCGTTTGAGCACTGGGCTGATCTGCCTTCGGAGGAGGCAGACCCAGCCCTGGCTTTTATCTGTCCTGTTTGCATTCTGTGTCTATACGTGGACAGAACGCAAAGCCTCAGGACCTCAGACCAGCTGAAGGGAAAGGCTGTCTCCAAGCAGAGGATAGTGGATGCCATCGCCTTGGCTTACGAAGCACAAAGCATGCCTTGCCCGCTGGGGTTGAGAGCCCACTCCACAAGGAGTGTCGCTTCTTCCTGGGTGCTGGCACACGGCGCCTCGCTGACAGATATCTGTAGAGCTGTGGGCTGAGCTACACCTAAAACGTTCGCTAGGTTTTATAGCCTTCGCGTCGAGCCGCTTTCTTTCCGTGTGATCACTTCAACCAGCCAGCAACACCGAAGTTCCCACTCTAGTGTCGGCCTGCTGCGCCATTCCCCTCCATGTGGAGCGGATACGTGCGCTTTTTGCTCCAGTCGAGTTCCCCACTCACACATGTTTTTCTACCTTACAAGGAATCTTACTGTACTACGGCAGAGAAAAACGGGGAACACATAGACCTGGCACGAATACAACATCTTCTCAAGTTTCTCTCCTATGCTGACGAATAAAGATTTTTCTTGGCAAGATAACTGGTGTCCGGTTCCGTGAATCAAATAATAATGGGGAAAAAGGCTTAACCCTTTCACGCGTACAATCACAACGGTGTGATCAGTCTTGGCTGGTCCCTGGAGCGTACGATCACACCGGTGTGATTAGAACGGTCAGTGCATCACGTGATCAACTGCTAAATTCAAACGTGCTTCTGCGCGTTGGCTGGCGCTGAGCCAGAGACGGACGCACTCAGTGCTGTTATATATCACAACTATTGAGTATTTTAAACCACATAATGTTTATTTTAGGTTTCAAACATTTAAATACACATAAGTACTAGCAAAACAATGATTTTGAGTTTGTAATATACACACTGATGTCTATGGAAGCGGCAATAAATAATAATCCTTTCCATTATAATAAGACGAAACGTTTGATTCATATCAGATACACATTGTGTAAGTAGCTTTACATTTTACCCTATTCTTCTCCAAGTTCACTGGCCAGTTACTTTCATGTATTTCGTGAGAAGCAACAGTTTCATTTCTCTGAACTGTGAAACAAACTAACATGGCGCCGCCCATCGTGCATACAGCTCAACTAACGCGATCGTTATAAAGGTGTTTAAACAACAAAACACATCCACTTGCACATATTTGACAATCGGAATATCAGTGTTTCATGTTATAGCTAATACATTTGTAAATATTTTGAATAGAAAAGGATAAAGACATAAAAGCAGATCATCATTCATTCAGCTCTGTGTTGTGATTGCGCCGTGTCACGTGACAAGAAATGACGCGTCACCATGGAAACATTAAAGTGACAGGTTCTAAATAACGGTCGCCTTGAAAAACTCACGCTGGGGGGTCAGTTAGAATATTTTAAACTTACGTGTGAAAGGGTTAATTCCAAGTCTACACTGACCATCGCTGTACGGTCGAACACATCTCTGCTCCTCAGTGTAAAACAAATATGTGACGCACCTGCTGCTCGTTATATGCTCGCGCTGCAAGCAGAGTAGCTGATGCAATTATTGCATGCCAAAAAAAGGATAATAATAATAGTAATTACAAAAAAATAAATAAAAAATAATTCACACACAACCAGATAAATCACTATTAAAATACAAAATAAACGTGAATTATCTAAAACAAAGTAAACAAGAGAGAAAGGAAAGAGAGAGAGAAAGAGAAAGATGGCAACAGAAGAGAGCAACATAGCCAAGAACAATTAGTACAAAGAAGTCTATTATCAAGAATACAATACTAATGTTGACAGTGCTGAATTGTCAGTAACCATTTTAAGATGAGACTGAAAATAGCCAAAAGCATGTAATCCTCTAATTGTTGATGGGACGGAGTTCCATTACCTTGCAGCTTTGACCGAAAATACAGACTGGCTAAAGTTACTTCTTTTGAGAGGGATAATACAGTCCCCTCTTTCCCCACCCCTTGTAGATCGGTGAGCAGTTGTTCTAATGTTCACAAACTGTTTTAGTGGTGAAGACAGGCTATGTATAAACAGCAAACAGATATGTACAAATTTGATCAAGTTATCCCAGCTTAGCAAGTTGTATTTTTTTTTAATATTGAGCAGTGATGAAACCGAACTGATTTCTTCTCAAGAGTTTTTAGTGATTGTTTATACAAAGACTCTAGTGGTTTCAGAGTAGTAATACTAGCTTGCGACCAAGTAGTTAAAAAGTAGGTAATAAATAATCATGGAATGCATATACATAAAAGCGGCTTCAGACGACATATAATCACGAATAAATCTAAAATTTGATGAACTAAATCTGACCCGGTTACAGACCTTTTTAACCTGCGCCTAAAATGCAAGTTTGGAATTAATCAGAATAGAGGGTATGCGCATGACGTCACCGTCGGCCGGAGTGAATGCGGTCACGCCCACAAGTGGCAAAAAGACTGAGCGGCAGCATTTGTTTTCAGCGTGAATGCCGTGAAAATCACACAAAACACATCTAAAACGGGAAAGAGCTTTGCGATTGACTGTACAACTAGATTTGACCAGAAATCTGAGGTACTGTATATTTTTACAGACTGCAAAAAGCTACAGACCAGACTATATTCTGCATAATTGGATGTTTTTAAATACACACTGACAAAAAACTATACAAGTTTTAGGGCTGGACGATATGATGATATACAGTATAACATTAATGTAAGTGATCACTCGGATTTAGACCTATCTATATTGTATTTATATAAAACGTTTACAGGCAAATTGTCTTCATTTATTTCCCCGGCGTCGAAATCAGGCACATATAAATGTCAGGAAACACGATTCCTGGCTGCATGTCAATATCCATGGATCACTGGATCTTTGATAAGTTGTAAGGAACACTATATCGAGTCCAACTTTTAGTTTAAACTGATAATAGTTTGTTTTACTCGCGTTAACGCAGTTTCCCCTATTAACTCCAGTCACGCAGCAGCTCTTCTGCCACTCAGTCCCGCTGAGGGGGGCGTGTTCCGGCGGGGAAGTGACGTTAATGCATTCCCTCTATACCAAGGTACTTATATTCAGATACAGCTTGTAATCATTTCCCTGATACAAATACATCTGGCACTATACTTAAATTCTTAGTTTTGGTGATAAACATACACACTGTTTTAGAGATGTTTAACTGTAAGCAGCATTGTTCTAGGCAACCCGCAACATGAACCAGGGAATCTGTAAATTCATTTGCAACTTGTGACACACTACTTCCGTGTATATACATAACAGTGTCATCTGCATAGATTTGAATGTTAGTATTAGGACAGACAGATGGAAGATCATTGATGTACAACATAAAAAGTAAAGGACCCAAAATAGATCCTTGTGGAACACCAGTGGATATACTTAGAGGAGCTGTCTTAGAATTCTGTATACTAACAAACTGTGTGTGACCTGACAAGTATGATTCGATCCATCTCAACGTATGTGGAGAGAAATTAAAACTTAATAATTTAGACAACATAATTCTGTGGTTTACGGTGTCAAAGGCCTTCCTGAAATCAAGAAACACAGCCCCGACAACCCCTCCTTTAGAGACTTAACTTTTTCAGTGAAATAGCAATTTGCCATCTCAGTTGAATAGTTTGCTCTGAAGCCAAATTGCATTGGATGTAAAACAAAAGAACTATTATTCAAATAATTAGTGATTTGTGCAGTCATCAATTTCTCTGCAACCTTTGAGACTAAAGGTAAAATACTAATAGGTCTGTAATTACTAGCAGAGTGAGGAACACCGCTTTTGAATATAGGCACAATAACAGATGACTTCCAAGCACATGGGAACATCCCCTGAGAATTTGAAAGATTGATAATTTTAGTGATAGGATTAACTAACGACTCACTAAGCTCTTTAAGCATTACCACATCCATACCAAATATATCCTTTGCTCTGGATGGTTTAAGAGATGTAATTGTTCTTATGACGTCTAATTCAGAGACTGCCCTTAGAGTAAGGGCTTGTTCACCTGTATTAACTGTATCCATTTCTGTATACTTAGGGGAAAAACATTGTGTAATTGTGACTACCAAGTCAACAAAATAATAATTTAGTGCTTCGGCTACATCAGCTGGATTGTTAGTCATCTTCCCGTTAGTCTCGCATAGCCAGACCTTCAGACTGACGGCTGAAGGTCTGGAATTCATAGCAGCTTTCTTTGGCCAAGGCCTGCCCATAAGGTCGTTTGACCGACATGTCAAACAACCAATTACAGTTCGTTTCGTTCAGCGTCACGTTTCGGGGCGTGGAAATGTCCCCACAACAACAGACCGGCGTGCAAGCAACAAGTCAGTCAGCATAGAAAATCAAAGAAGGAGAAGAAAACAAGCAGTAAGTCATTGATCTGTTCGTGCACGTATAACAACAATGGCGTGCACTTCATCAACAGCCATACCGATGAGACGCTTGCGGTAAACATCTGTTTGAAGCATATCTCTCCACTTTTTAACACCCACAAGCAATTCTGGAGAACCGAATTCAGCCAGCTGCGATGTCAGCGTCAGTTGTTTCATGTTTGCCCGCAAACGCGGCTGATATCCCCTTTGCAGTTAGGTACTTCACTTGATCTTCCATAATAGATAGGAGGGGACACACAACTAGTAAAATTGGATCTGCTGGGAATCCTTCTAAATGCTGACAAAGGGTCGGCCAGGCTTGGAAAATAATACTCTTCCCAAATCCCGTCGGCAAACAGGCTAAAATATCTCTTTTTGTCTCCACTAAGTGCCTCAAACAAAACTCCTGGACATCTCTTAAAGAGTCTATGCCGTGAACCTCGCATACTTTTGAGAATCCTACGTTTAGCTGATCTTGATAAATGCTCATTGTCACTCATGTAAACACAACAGTTTTTCTTCCGCAATCACACGTCTGCGGTTTGTTTCCCGGCGGATCGAAAATAAACGCGACACTTGCACCCCCCGGAAATCCGATAAAATTCAACCAATCAGATGACGACTTCGACATTCCTGAAGTGTTTCCAGTTAAGTGTACCATATGCATCAGACGTTTAGCCAACGTTCCGTGGGCGTGACGTCTGAGGCTGAGACTATCTTCCCGTTAACCATCAATTCAAGTGAAGACCTATCTTTTCTTTTATCACCTTCCTCTGATGACGTAGGTTTGACGGTTTAGGTGTCTGCTTAACATCCGTAACCACGCCCCTCCAACTGACAGTAGACAGGCTGCCTGTGTGTTTGCGAGCATTGACAGCGTATGAAAGTTTTATATTTATATTTTATAATTCCAATTAGTGTTACCATTGGGACTAGGGCTGTCACGATGTTAGATTTTTCACACCACGGTTATTGTGGCCAAAATAATTCACGAAATCATATATCACGATATCTATAGAATCTATTAGAGGGGGGATGGGGGGGTGTCAATATTAAAAAAATTTGGTCAATTTTTACTTTGTTTATATAGTTTTTCTTTTTTACCCAACAAACATAAGGATACAAACAAAAAAATCAAGTGCAAATACAAATACAAAAATAAGATGATAATAAATCACCCTTTATTAAATGTATGAATACAGAAACCCCGTTAACAGGTTAATGTCACGTTTCCCATTCCATGACTAGTAAAATAATCGCAATGTATTCCCTGTAAAATTGCGTAATCTGCAGGGTGATGGACACGGAGATGGGTAAAAAGGTTGGTGGATACACATTCTACAGCGCCGCGTCGCGTGTAGGACAACTCGAGGTATTACACACCGGACGCGCACTTTCTCAGTTTATGGCCAGCAGTTTTCTTATGTTTAAGGAGATTATGAAATTGAGATAAATAATGTCTGTACTATGTTATGATTGTACTGTACAATTAAATACATTAGTTGCTGAGTCTGTGATCTGAACACTTTACCTCAGAGCGTCCAGTAACTGAATAAATTGAGAATATCACCTGAAAATCCGATAACATCAGCAATTTTCATTCAAGCAGCTGATTTCTGTAAATTTATGTAAAACTAAATGTACATTGCAGCACAGGGTTAAGTCATTTACGATGATTTGCGACAAATATAATGTAAATTTAATATACAACTATGTAAATGGCGCTCTGTGTTGCGGCAGGATTTTGAACAAGAGCCGTTGCTGCGCGCCGCAGACAGACGCCGAATGGCACCGCCGGTATGTGTACGCTCGAAGAGAAAATGTGTTTTTTGAAAATGTGAATTTTAAAGACGTGGTGCTGCGCTTCTCGTCCGGTGTGCGACCCCCTTTAAAGTGCTGTTTTCTTTTGAGCCGAAGAACTCCCATTCAGGCGAGCTTACTTTTTTCGGGTGGGGACAGTGTTTCACTCTCTCGCTCAGACGACGTTCTTCTCAGAGTAGCGGCGCGGCCCGGGCTGCGTCTTCTTTGATAGAGTCAGCGGGTGCAATACAGCTGAGACATCAACCAGGTAGGATACTCGTGCTGGAGTATTTACGTGTCATGTTATCATAACAGTCCTATTCATTTTAAACATCGTGGTTATCGCCAATACCGGTATATCGCCACAGTCTAAATTAACACGAAGTCGATATTTCATGCTTTGAATATCACGATTATCGTCAACACCGGTATATTGCGACACCCCTAACTGAGACACATCGAGATGCTCGCGAGTGTGAACTTGCTCCTGAGCCGCCACGTCCAGGTGACCATTAGAACCCTCCACATGTAACGGCTCAAACATGTAAGGTCTGATTCCCCCCGTGACGAAATGATCCTCTGTGTGCTCCTGTTCTTCTTCATCTTTCTCCTCCTCCTGCTGCAGGAAGGGGACTGCTGGCAGTGTTTCAGGCGGCGAGTAATCCTCAACAACGATTGTAAACTTGGATGAAAATTCATTCCACGTTTCACTGTTAAAACCATACTACCCACCTGTTTCTACTCCTTCCATAGAGCCTGGCACAACAGAGGATGGTGGCCATCTGGAATATCTAGTTGATTGGGAAGGGTATGGACCTGAAGAAAGATCTTGGGTCCCTAGAGATGACATCTTAGACCCCACGCTCCTCACAACATTCCATGAGTCACGTCCGTATCGTCCAGCACCTCAGCGTAGAGGTCGGCCACCGTGACGTTGGGGTCCTTGGCCCTCAGGAGCGGGCTGTGGTGGTGGGTGGGGGGGTGTGTGATTGGCTCTGTGATTGGCTGGTGGCCAGGCTCACCAACCAATCACAGAGAGCACCATCCCTGGAGTATTAATCACGCACACCTGATACCTCTCAAGGTAATCAGCATGCACATACTTGAGCACACACCTCATAATTTAGCCTCATAATTGTCTGGTCTTGTATTTGAGTAAAGACTGATTACCTGTACTCCTCGTTCCAACAACGTTATTCTCTGCATATTCTACGTTCCTGTGTTCCAAGTCTCACTACTCCTCGCCCCGTGTGTGCTTCCCTGTGTTCTGTCTACCTGCCTTCTCTTCGTGGGTGCTCGTGAGGTGTATGCTCCTCATCTTGCTCTGAAGTCACGACTCCCGCATCTTCTCTGCATCGTCCATGTTACAGTAAAGTTCCAAGCCATTCTCTTCAGTGTTTATCTCCATTGTCATCTCCCATCTATTTCAACTGATTTCCCTATACTACAATCAACCCTTTCTTGATTATATTCCATCTGTCTGAGTCAATCCGTTACAGTTGCAGACATGAAAATCAAAATTTGTATTTACAAAATACAATTTTGTTGGTCAGTGAAAACATTGGGAAACTTTTCTTTGTACTTTTGTAAGTTAAACAAATGCTCAAGAGAATTAACAAATCACAGATTGTGGATTTTATTGCATTTGACAAAATGTCCCAACTTTTCTGGAAGTAGTAGTAATTGTGTGAACAAGTGACAGAGATCAACCCAGCATCTATTTATAATGTAAGGGGGAGGACGCTTTAGATTCTAGAGAGCATTTGATTAGACAGAAAATCTGATGAGAAGTTGAAGTGCAGAGTGATCTCATCAAAATTGTTGATCCATATTGGTAGAAGTGAGAGACTGTAAGTTATGAACGCTTCTAAATGCAAATTTTGTATTTTTTGGAGCACACTATAGATAACCTTAAGGGTTAGATCACCCAAAAATGTAAACGATCCCATAATTTACTCACCCTCAAGCCATTCTATGTATATGACTTTCTCCTTTCAGCCTTTCAGAGTTACATTAAAAAATATCCTGGCTCTTCTAAGCTTTATAATGGGAGTGAATAGTAACTGAGATTTTGAAGCCAAAAAAAAAAGCATATCCATCCATCATAAAAGTAATCCATACTGCTACAGGGGGTTAATAAAGGCCTTCTGAAGCGAAACTATGTGTTATTTGAAGAAAAATATCCATATTTATACCTTTATAAACAGATGTCACGTAAAACCCGAAAATAATGGATGGATGAATACATGGAAAGTAGAACTGTGCAATAAATCCAATCGCGACATGGTCTGTGAATATTTAAGCACAAAAATACTGCTATGTAAATATATAACCTATTTGTTCTGCTGAGCTGCGCCGCTTTGTCTACTAACGTTACATACTCAAGTACGCGTGACGTTCATGGTGTTTTCAGCGTCTCACAAACAATTTGAGGACATGAATACATGAACATTTCCAGAGCTGCTCTGAGAGAACGCCTAATGAGCATTTTCATCATTTTATTTGAGAAAAACCATTGTCAAATACACTTTGAAATGGGTCTTCACTACAACCTGTCAAAATAAAAGTTGGGTTTAGTAAGAAGAAATTCTGGGCATACAATAGAACGAACTTCTCAAAATAATAATAACAACAATAATGCATTTTATTTAAACATTATTTAAAGGAATATATATTTTTTGTCCATGGTTTAATTTAGTAAATCTGTTTTTGCAGCGCTTCCCCAAAAAATATAAGGACACAAAGTTTAAATTTACATTTGATTACCACCGTTTTTGATAATATATTTGGATTAAATCATAAAAAGGAACATACATTTTCTGAATAAAATACATTTCATAGGACTATATTATTCTTAAACATTTTAATAAATTATTAATGTTAAAATAAGTTGTTAATCTAATTCATTATCAATTATTGAATTTAATTGATTAGACATGTTTTATTGAAATTTTAATAAACAAAACAAACAAATGGTTTTAAGTTTGTTATAGTAAAAGCATTTGTTCAACAAAAACCCCCCCCTGTTTTCATGAATTTAACTGTCATTTTAACTAATGATAATAATAATAATAGCCATCATTTAATAATACCGTTTATTTATTTAAAGGTGCTATATGTAACTTTTCTTCTAAAATGAATCCTTTTTTTTATTGCCTGTGTGTGAAGGGGTTGTAATCACACATTACAATGATCCACTTGTCGGGTTTTGCTATTACCTCTGAAGGCCGGTATTCCTATACAAGTCCTATATAAGTCCTATATATTCCTATATAAGTCTCTGGGTCGGATTTACCGCAAATTCCATCGGATGTGGCGTGCATGCGCGCTCCCGAGCCTCTCTCCTTTTATATACAGTCTATGCGATGGCACTGCACGACATGGGGCCCTATTTTAACGATCTGAAACGCAAGTGTCAAAGCGCAAAGCGCAAGTAACTTTGTGGGCGGATGCCGGCGCTGTTGCTATTTTCCCGGCGGGATAAATGCCTCTTGCGCCAGGCGCAAATCTAAATGGGGTTGGTCTGAAGTAGCTTAATTATTCATAGGTGTGGTTTGGGCGTAACGTGAAATAAACCAATCAGAGCGTCATCTCACATTCCCTTTAAGAGCAGGCGCACTTGTTCTAAAGCGGATTCCTATTATAACGACGGATTTGCCAGGCGCGCGACAGGAGCGGTTCACAGCCGAGGAGAGCAACGTTCTCGGTAGGGCTGTAAAACACAGAGAAGTGACATTGGGGATGGAGAAACCCACCCAAATTAACTTCTGTTAAACAGGCGTATGATAATTTGGGTAAATGTGTAAGCTACATGTAGCCTATGCTTTTATAATAAATTGTCTATCTATCTATCTATCTATCTATCTATCTATCTATCTATCTATCTATCTATCTATCTATCTATCTATCTATCTATCTATCTATCTATCTATCTATCTATCTATCTATCTATCTATCTATCGTAATAATGTATGATTTGCAAAAATGAAAACTGCTGCTTAGATGAGAGAATCAAAGTGTATGCGCGTTGTGCACACGCTACATTCATTATGGTCAAGCATGCGCCCTTAAAATAGCATAATGAACAACGCGCCACTGACTTTAGACTAGGTGTTTTCTGGTCAGTGGTGCAATTGTTTTATAGAACAGGAAAATAGCATGAGGGAAAGTTTGCGCCGGAACACGCCTCCTGAACCGCCTCGGGGAGCGCAAGTGTATTTCTTAGTTAACCGACGTGTGTCTGTGGAGGGAAAAGTTCGCTTTGCGCGGGTGCAAAATAGGAATGATATATGCGTCAGTGTACAAAGTCATTTGCGCCGGGTGCAAGATAGGGCCCATGGAGTCTGATAACACCAAAAAACGACCTGCCTCCAGCACAACACACACTCCAACACAAACTCCACATAAATATACAAAAGAAAACAAAACAAAAATGTATCTGCTGAAACTCGTCAGGCCAAACGTGAATCGGATCGACTTAGGACGAAAACACGGATCAACATCGGCAGAGCGTTTGAATTGTGGAGAGACATCCGCTATTTTTATTGTGATAAAGTTTTCAGATATGCTGAAATAATGTTAAACTATAATGGAATAGCAAGGTAAACTACAACATACATGAGATATGAAATGAATACAAAAGACTGTTCCAGGATAACAAAAAGTAGGTGCTTAAAGGCCTGTTCACACCGGGACGAATTTCGCGTCCGATATTCGCCGACGTTTAACGCCTCGTGACTAAACAATGGGCGCCAATGTGAGTGTGCACACCGACGCGTAAAACGCCACGCGTAAAAGCGTAATTTTTTTTAAAACGCCTCGGGTTCGTTTTTTTGGTTTGACGCACCGCGTCAAAAACGATCCGACCAATGAAATTGCCGCTTTTGCTCACGTGTCTGGAGCTTCTGAAGTTACAGTAAAACACAACTTGGGGGCGCTCAAACACAAAACGGTCTTGCCGAGCACACATACGTAATGGCGAAGAAGATATACAGCGTCTACACTCTGCCGGGAAGAAATAAGACGAGGAAGATGCAAGGCTAGATGAATGTAGAGCTGCTGGTCTTGTTGGTGTCTTTATAAAGAGACACCAACGACAATAAAGAACTATATGACAAACGCGACAAACTTGCTCTCTTCTTCTGAGTGACAAGCGAGTGTCAGAAGCGTAGTTGTGCAGCGCCACTTTGTGGACCGGGGTATTTCTGTTTTACATTAAGCGCCATCTAATGTCAGGGAATGAATTTGCATGTTCACTCGGCTCATCGTCAGCGAAAATCGCTTGGGTGTGAACACAAAAAACACGTTGAAAAACGCTGACGAATAACGCGAGCCGATATTCGTCCCGGTGTGAACAGGCCTTTAGGATGTAACTTTTATTTTATGTACTAGATCTACTGTCTAACGTCACTCATTCCACTACTATCATATTGTTTATAATACACATTTCCGACACGTTCAGTGCAGTAATGTTACTTTCTACGATCTTACTGTTACACTGAAATTGTTCAGTAGTTCACTAACCGTTTTCGTTATCATATTATTCACCTATGTTGACATTGCTGATTGTGAAAGATACACAAATAGTTCGTGAAATGCCTTATGCTATAACACCACAAATGTAACGTTATCATGGTACGAGCATGGAGCATTAGTTCAATGTTAATGTAAGCTGATAAAAGTAGCCTATTATTGTAACGTTGCAGTGGGAGTTTACATGAGTTTCCAGCATGATGTGTGATGCTTTCTCCAGTGTGTTGAAAGTCTCAGTGTGGCCGGTACCATGAGTGCTCGCTCTTGTGTTCGAGCAAGAGCACGAAACACTCTTGTAAAAATTGGTTGCAATCTGAAACATCACCGATAGAGGCCGCTAAAAAATACATATAGCACCTTTAATAATTGATTAATACTGTAAACCGTGATATTTTCTGAGACATTATCATACTGTGAAAATCTCATACCATTACAACCCTACACGGGGGATTCCCCCACCCGCTGTTAAAAAATAACTTTTACTCTGAGTAAATTTTAAATGAGCTACTTTTTACTTTTACTTGAGTAGATTTTTAGACCAGTACTTTTACTTGTACTTAAGTAAAATTTCATTGAAGTAGTAGTACTTTTACTTGAGTAGAATATTTTATTACTCTTTCCACCTCTGTACGCGCGAAAGGACGTTGCTGTGATTACAGTTTATAAAGTTATAATTATGGATATTTTTCTTACAAAATCACATCGCTTCGCTTTAGCTGAAAGAAGAATGTCATATGGCTTGGGGGTAAGTAAAGTAAAGTAAGAAATTATTATTTTTGAGTGAACTAACCCTTTAAGTCTGACGTATTTATAATAAAAGCTAAAAAAACTTACATTTTGATTTCATGCGCCCTTTAAATATTGATATATTAAAAACTATGTAGTCTGTAGTCTTGATTTTCTTATTTTTTATCAGTATTTCTTTGACCTTATCTAATAGCTAAATTTACACCTTACCTGAACAAATAACAGCAATTTTATTTTTATTTTTATGTGTGACAACAATGTCTGTTTATTTATGGACATTGTGCATATTAAGCAGTTATTGTCAATTTGTTTTCACACCCTAAAATAATTTATTATAGAAAGAAAGTTAATTTTCTAAGATTGTTTGTTGTTGGCTATTGCTGTTATAAATAAGACGCCACTCCTTAAGTGAAAGTGTTAAGCGTGCTGATGTGAATGTTAATAAATAATAACAATAATATTAATAATAAATGGTGTTGTATGATTTTGTTATTCATTATAAGACAATGGTACCTCTGGTAACTGCACATTTGATGACTATACAATTGTCATATTATCTGCTCTGTACAAACCCTGTAATCATGAGATGGTATTTCAAAGTAGAAAGGTATTCAAGCTTAAAGTTGGTCATTACTCAATCCTTTGTGTCTGCACGTCATTTAGAAGGTGGTGTGGCTTTCGAAGCATTTCTACCTGCATTTCTCAAAAGAAAACTTGAATGACACCATATTGTCTTTTTTTAGAGCTGATGAATTTACATTTGTTTGCGTCATTGATCATTATTTTCCTGCTTATCACTGCAAAGCTGCTTTAAATTGTATAAATCGTTTATTTACTCGTTTCCATGAATTCTACGTTTTTTAAAAATATAGAATTTACCGAGATAGGCTATTTTGTGTTACGCCAATTCAGCTGAGAATCGTGAACAATCGGAATTCATAAGTAGCCTAACTTAATTCTACTTTAAATACTAGATAAAATGGTACTCTATGAAATTAGATATGATTAAAAGAAAAAAAGCGAAACAGGCCTATAAAAATAGATGCTACCTCACTGCATAATGACAGAAGCGATACTTTCTGCGGACGGAAAAAGAGCATATAAATTATAAGCTTAGCTAATCAACTTTTAGACATAAACGTAGACGATTGCCTTTTAAATCTGTATCTTGGTCGCTGATTTAAACACATGCAACATAACAGCCATGTAGAACCTCAGGCTAAAAAGACTCTTTAATGAAGCTTATTACATTTTGTGCACAAGAGCAGATTTTAATCTAAACTCATGCAATTAAATGTAGGAAGCCGGAAAATCTGTTATAACCGACTCACTTTCGTTTTTGACTATAACATTGTGCTATATACACCCTCGCTTACACCCTCACAGGGAGTAACAGGGAACACCACTGGTCGTGCACGCTTCAGTGATCAGTCACAAATCACCACACCTTACAAACTTCTAATACCATCACCTACATTATTCTTGCCAGTCTGTTAATTTTAAGATTGAACGACACATCGCAGAGAGCTCTGCAAGAAGAATTACAGCATTTTGGTGCGCATGGTTATGAATTTGAACAGCGAGAAAGGGTAGGTAAAGCAAAAAATAAATAAATTGTTAATTGTAAGATGAAATATAGACTGAAATATTTAACAAGATTTTTTTTTTTTTGTTGTTGTTATATTTACTCTGTGTAATTACATGTTTGCATTTAAGACCTCTTAATCTTGTGCTGGATTAAAACTAAGTCATTTTATAGTATTTCTCTGTCTGGTCCAGCACATTTAACAATTTAATTTTTATATGTAATGTATAATTTTAATGGGTGATTTTCGAGACATTAAAATAGTAAGCAACTGCACATTTGCTAGAAAAAATGTTAATAATATCAAACAAATAAAAACTAACAAACAAACAAACCAACATTCTAATTTAAAGTGTTTGTCTTTATTATCTGAATCTTGTTATTCTGCCATTAAGTTAAATGAAAAATGTGAAATAACAACTTCAGTCATTTTGAATTTCATATATAAATGTATTGAGTGAATTTAGTCCTCTTTTTTTGAGCAGGTTTTTATTTCACTAGAATGGGCGGTGAACTAAACTTTCACCGCCCATTCTAGTGAAATTTCAGGTTTTTATTTCACTAGAATGGGCGGTGAACTAAACTAAAAGAATTTAAAGTACCATTTCCATGGTAAGGCAACTCATAACCAGATGAACACAGTATTATATCACCGAATATATTCACACTATTAAATCAACAAACATGTTACTTTCCATATGAGCAAAAATAAATAAATAAATAAATAAATAAATAAAATAAGCAAATACATGGCAAATTGCCATATGGCTTACCTGCTAGCATGAGGACACTGAGCAAATGCTAGTGACTTACATAAAGTTTTTTTTTTTTTTAAATAAACAACTTCTAAGAAATTATTCAGGTAACAGAGCAGTTGAGATTGACCTTCTCAGTCATAGTTACAATTTCATAAAATATATAGAAATTAAAATGAAAGGACTTACTTTTGGTCTTCTCGTGGCCTGCATAAGATCCAGATGATGCAACTTCCTGTGTGTGAGCTCAGCTCATTAATATCGAACAGTGATTAAACTGACTTGGTTTTATTGTACACCATAAAATCGTTTGATGTACAGACAGTAGGAGTGTTACGAGACACTTATCTCACAAGACGAGACACGAGAACGAGACGAGACAAGTTTTTTAGAGGGGGCTATGTTTGAGGGTAACATGACTGAGTGAAAACCTAGGGACACCACTAAAATATGGAGTCACACAACAATGCAAAAAAATAAAAAATAAAATAAAAAACATGATAAAGTTTAAGTTTAGATAGCGGGGACGGTGTCATCAGGTTGTTCATGAAGTTCTCCCTCGCCTTCCGAATAATAAACAATTGATTAATAAACAAAGGACAGGAAAATATAAAAATGTACAAAACTAAAATAATTTGTAATAATGACTGGCCAGATTTGCAATTAAGAAATGCATCTGAACCAGTCAATGGTTGCATTTATAATTTAGTCTAAAAAAATAAAAAAATGTATCAACAAATCATAAATTATCTTTATACCCATATTTAATAATTCTTGATTAAAGGGATAGATTACCCACATTTTTTTAATTTGCTGTTAATTTACTCACCTTTAGGCCATCCCAGATTTAAGTGTATTTTTTTTTTCCTTTAGTAGAAATGTAAAGAAGACTTTTAGCTGATAGTCTATCCAAGTCTTACGTTTGTTAATGAGGATAAAATGCAAGTCAATAGACAACATGGATTTTACTCAAACATATCCAACATTAAATAATCTATTAACAATTATAGCAGTTTTTATATGTGGGCGTGTACATGTACACACTATATAAAACTCAAACACAACCAAACATCTAAAAAGGGGTTCTTTATTTTCGACTGCGTATGAGAAAGACGCAGCGTTAATGTCTGGAGTTTCTGCTTGTGGTCAGGAATATAAACAAAAACTTATACAACGAGTTACAATAGAAAAATACCAAACATAGAAACTTCCAAACAGAACTCGCCACGTACAGTATGAATTACAATGTTCCACAAATGTACAAATAAACAACCCAAAATAAAGAATAATAGTTACAGTTCCATATTTCCCCTCAGCGAGTTCTTTCACAATACTCAATTGTGTTAATTTTACCTTTTTAGCTTTTTGCAAATAATTGTATATTCCCTAAAATAAAACTGAATAGACAAAAAAACGGTTTATGTGAGCACTTATACCCCAAATAAACAACGGTAGTGGCTTTTTATGTTTTTCTGTGTGAAGAACAAAACAAGACACATTCTCATACAGTAAGCCACTGACACACTTGTAAGACAGGAATAAACATACTTAACACTCTACAATTAACATTACTATACTAATTCTCATCTCTTACAGATTATCAATAAACTTTGACATTACAAACAGTGCAGAGCTAGCCAAAAAGTTCCTTTGAGTGAATATAGCATTTACAATAAAATAATGAACTAAAATGACACTCACTCTGTAAAGCGATACACCGCACTTGAAAGCCCGCGCCACGGTCATCTCACGTGCACTAAAGCCTTGTTTATACTCGACGCTGCCGCAAGAGCGCGAAGTGCGCGCGGCAAAAATGACGTCATTGCGGTGTGGGCGGTCGTGCGCGTTGGGTGCGCAAGACCCCATTTCGCCTGGCGGTGTGCACGGCACTTTTTGTAACATCGCGCGCGGCGCCGCATCCGAAGATAAACGACTTCGAGCCGAATCTGGCCGAACTGGTGCGTCTGTATCAGCATGTTTATGATCCTTCTATACACAGAGACATTTGCATTGATGGGCGACCATAAAAGCCTCTCATTTTTTGAATAGGAACACATTTACATTAAGCACCCAGTTTGCACTCTAAAGTAACTGCTTATATTTACAAAATAAGCCTACAATAGCAGAAGTAAGCCCTGCTGATGAAATTAAGGTTTAAACACTCTTCAATAAGGCTTCAGTTGTTTACTAGTTTACATGCAGTGAAAGTACAATAAACCTACTGCATTTATTACTCTTTTTATATGAATCAGAAATTAATAAACTACTAATAAATGGCAAACTACTTCTTCACTGCTGATTCCTGGTGGTTTAGAGGAGAATTACTCCGAGTCGCCCCCTGTCGTTTCACAGAATAGCACAACGGCGAGCGCGTCAAGTATAAACGCCTCGTCCATATGGAGAGGTCCGCGCGCAGTCAGCGGAGACTCGCGCTCGTGCGGACGCGTCGAGTATAAACAAGGCTTAACGTCTCTTCGTACTCCCCTCTGACATAATTTTATCACAGAAACAGAAGTATCGTTCATATTTCTCCTCAATAATAACATGAGCTGAAATAATGAGTGTAATAACATGCTACATTTCTATTAAACAAACACTCACGCTCAACCGCCGTCACTGTGGAACGTATACGTTATGCTCGTTTCACACAGAAATCTCTGGCACTCGGGAGAAACAAAGATTCCTTGCGATGAATCACTGCTCCAACCACTCAACAAACAGAACACCAAATTGGGGGTTTCCCCTTTCGCTTTCGCATAAGCCAATGATTTAAGTTGGTGTTAGTTTCTAACGCGCCTCAGCTCACGCATTCGCTGAAGGTCTATCAAAAAACAAAAAACAAACTTCTTGTACCTTCCGATACTGCACTAGTCATGTGCACCAGGGTGCCCTCTAGGGACAGGAAGCATGACTACAGGCTTCTTCTTCTTCTAGCTTTCCGGCAGAATGACTACAGGCTATTTTTACCCTGGTTACATATAGAAATTACTTACCATGAATTGCAAAGTGTCCTCAGTCGTCAAACAACGTTGGATAGCTTTTGGTCCTAAGGAGAAGAAAAAAAAAATTCAGTATTTATATGTGGTCGGAAATTGTTTGCTACAGGTCCATTAATTTCTTGTGTAAACTGTACTATTTCTATCATAAAACAAATTTCTGCTAAAAAACCCTAACATTAACATTTTTCCCTAGACGAAGAAAAACACCTAGATAGGCAAATGTAGCTAGCGTTAAGCACAATGTCTTTACTTACAGATTTTCATCATCATTTTGGGCGAACAAATAGAATAAATCAGAGCTAACATGTCAAAGACAAATTAAAGAACAGACACACACTTTAAAAACGAAACTCAATATTATAACGCGTGAATTCACACAGCCGTGTTGTATCGCACCTTCTGCCCACAGCATTTCAAATATCTTGCGCTGCATACACGGTACAGGATTTATTTTACAATTATTTTATACTCATACGCCCAAGGTCTAAACTGAATACATTTCTGGAAAATAAACGAGTATAAAGCAACATCTTGTATAAAATATATTCAGTAATTTAGCTTGGCGGTAACCTGTAAATTTATAGCCTATAGGCTAGCAAACGTTGCGCAAATTGAAAAATTCGATTAATTATGGCTCAAGTATATACTCTTAGTATTCATGTTCACAAACAACATTAATTAACTCTAAAACACACGTTCAAACGTTGCATTATCGAGTATATTAATTAAAACAAATTTCCAAGTTCAAACCTACCTTTCATCCAAGTCCGGCGGGAGTAGGGTTGGGTATCGGTTGGGTTTAACCGATACCAGTACCTACTCGGTATATTTTAAACGGTTCCGGTGCCTAAACGGTTCTTGAAACGGTACTTAAGAAAACGAAACCGCACACACTTTATCAAAAAATAATACCCTTTTATTTACAGGGCCAAACTGGACACAATATTAGCTTAAATCTTTAAACAATTTAAATACAAATAATAATAAAACCAATATAAAATAAAAATTAACATTTACATAATATCAAATAAAACAATATTGTATCAAACAATGTAATAATACTGGAGATTAATAGAGATTACTAACAGGCAGAGCTGCCAACTCTCACGCATTGACCGTGAGACTCACGCAATTGACCCTTTTCACACGCTCTCACGCCACACATCGTTTTTCTCACGCAGAGAAAAATCACGGACAAAGAGGACACTGACACCGACAGACAAGGTTACTTTTGATATGGAACAAATCCACAGCTGTCAGATTCTGTCAATATTTTTACGAGATTCACACAATAAATAACGTTTTGGCTCTTTGAAATGTGACAGATCGCTGTAGCGCGCAGTGTTGGGGAGTAGTTAACTACAAGTAGCGACGCTACTAACTTAACTACATTTTTCAGTAGCTTGGCAGTAGCTCAGTTGCTTTTTAAACAGTGTAGCTTTTCCAGTAGCTAACTACTTTTTGCAGCAAGTAGTGGTGTAGCACGAGCAAAAGCTACATTGCGTGTTGTTGAGCCTGCGCGAAACAGCGCGATGCAAGGATATTCTTCTTCTTGTTAGATTACAAACTAATTTTTTTGCCATTACCGCCACCTGTTGTTTAATCACGCATCTTGCGGCTAACGGTTCACTGACGTACAGAAGACCTCAAGCAAAAATTTAAGGACGCACATACAGGTGATTAATGGCCATTTTAAATGTATTAATTATCCTGCTTTGTTGCTCTCTATGTTACATCTAATTTCTATTTCTGATTTAATTACAATGAACCGCCATGATCTGTCCGCCAGTTTGGTAATGAACATAAAAGACCACTAAAGTTTGCGTCATCGTGTTTGTCAGTTGAACAAAAAACGTAATCTTAGTTTTTTTATCGCACGACAAAGGCTTTGATCTAATTAAATTGGTGTATAGATTTGTTGTGACTGGTTTCAGAGCGAACCGAACTGTGCTCACAAGCAGCTTGTGATTCAGGTTCTTCTTTCACAGTAAATTCTGCGAGCTCCATCACTGCATGTGAGCGAGTTTAACGTGCATTGTCAAAGCCACATGTGAGCGGTTGTTCAATGTATTTTCTTGCCAAAATGCAACCATCTCACAATCTGTATTTTTGAGAAAAAGTCTATACATGCAATTTACGTTGGATGTATATTTTGTTCTTGCAATGTTGATGTTGTATTTGTTGCAATTTTGACACACAGTCTGAGATATTTGAGTGTTGTGTGTAATAAAACAATAAAAATCATAATTGTATTGCATTGTTTTAAACACTAAATATTTTGCTTAAAACATTCCTCGGACACTTATTCAGTTATTTATAATATATGTTGTTCAAAAAAAGCAAAAGTAGTTTCAATGTAGCTAGCTACTTTTTGATCGTAACTTGTAGTGTAGCTAACTACTTTTCCAAAAGGGTAGCTTGACTGTAGTTTAACTACCTTAACTTACGAGTAGCTTGTAGCTTGTCAAACTACAGTTTCAAAGTAGCTTCCCCAACACTGGTAGCGCGTCAGTTCAAACGGCACGTGATACAGCAGCCTACAAATACAAATCCACTGCTTCTTAGCTACGCAGCGTTGAGTGAACCTATGAAAGAGAACATCTCTGGTTACTGGTGTAACCTATCTCAATAGGGAACGAGACCAGGGCTTGACATTAACTTTTTTGCTCACTAGCCAATGTGGCTAGTGGTTTTCCAAAATTACTAGCCACGCAGCATTTTTACTAGCCACATTTTTGTTGTTGGAAAATTACGTTTTATATGATTAAAGTTGACAATGGGGCTTAAAACGTGCTAAAATGTCCTAATATTATCATTAGCTCTGATAAGGTTGTAAAGCTCCTTTTTTGAAAACATGTTGTCTATTAAGATAAACACATAAAATAGCTTCTTATTATATAATAAAGTGCTGCATCGGTTTTTTTTTTTTTTTTACAGCAGTAAATACTGGAATACAGAGTAGAACAATTATCTGCATTAGAAACAACAAGCAAAGAATAAATAATTTCTTCTAAGAAAAAATCCACAATTAAGGCAACAGGATTACAACTTTATATAGGCCTATATGACAGTTTTGGGGACTTTGGATTGTTTGTTTTGCATCAGCATTTCCTCAGAGCTCTGACTTAATAATTATCATCATGAAGCTCTGGTAGCTCTGAGGAACTGGAGATATGTCCACCTGAAACAAGTATAGGCCTACAGGTCTTTATTTTTCAGATTATTCCCACAAACGCATCTCCTGCTTTCTTTCATGGCATGATTAATTTTATTAAAACATAGAATTAACTCTGGAAAGATAGTTGTGATATGACGTGACATAAGGGCAGCCCTGCTAGTAGTTACACCGTGTCCCTTAATCATGAAGATTATTTTTTCTTTAGGCTATATCGGCCACGCTCACTCACGAACTGACTGAACGCTGTGTTGATGTGTGTGTGCATGCGACCAGTCGCGTGTGATGATCGTTTGACAAAAGTCTGGATGTCATATTTGGCGCGCGCACCCTCGCGCAGCGGCACTGCAGGAGAGCGTGAGACGCGTCTGTGGTCTGGATTCTCCTGCTATTAAAAAAGTTCGCTATATCATCACATTAAGTTGATAATTAAGGGCAGACTAAAACAGCCCTCAGTCCGACGGCCAGTCCGCGAGTTTAATCTCCGCGTGTCTTCTTGTTTACAGTGTTGTCATTCAAGAGGATTCACGAATGGACCAATGGGCAAACACTAGACTATGTGCAGGTAGTACTCATGGGAGTTGTAGTGTCGTAGTGTCAAATTGCAATTTGTTTGTTATGTCAGATGTCTATTGACAAGACTACAATTTTTCAACACGCCAAAGTGGCTAGTGGGAGCGACTGTGTTACCCGCCACGAGTGAAATCCACCCGCATTTGGCGGGTTGGCGGGTGTTAATGTCAAGCCCTGAACGAGACGCTGCCAAGCTCCTTGCGCTGCCGACCAGCTTCCTTTTTCGGCAAAGAAATCTGAGGAGCAGATGGCGCGTGCGCGCCAACATAATATGACCTCTTCGCCTCCCATCAGACAGCGCAATGTCCCCTCTACTTCTCTCTGGGTCACCCAGCCCCCCTCCGCTCCCAGGAGTTCTAGCCAGAGTTCGTCAACAAGGGTCTTGCCTCTTACTGATAGCACCGTATTGGCCGTACAGAGTATGGTTCTCTGAGATAATATCTCTCCTCGACGGCTCATGTGTGTTGTGTGGCGCCTCCCATTATGCAGGGCAACCGCGGCGTTTCAGTGCTGTGTGTTTGTTTGTTTGTTTGTTTTGCATAATATGCGGTTTAGCTACAATCGTGACATGCTTATGAACATTAGGGGAACAAAGCCTGCCAGCTTGATCCCCGAATTCCTGACTTTTGAGGAGGATATCATTAAGTCAGCGACAAGAGTTAAGCGTCGCAGCCGAGCGAGAGGGAGGAGAGCTGGGCCTCTCCACAGGTGGAGGAAGCGGGGACACCGGGTTTCTCTCCCTGCTGTCTGCTTGTCTAACGTGCGCTCCCTCAGTAACAAAATCGAAGAGCTTATTCTACTGTTAAGGACCAGCCGAGATTTACGGATGAATTCGGCTTTTGTCTTCACCGAAACCTGGCTGAACGTGGACATTCCGGATTCAGCGGTGGAATTACCTGCATTTAACTTAATCAGAGCCGACCGCGACAAAGGACGAAGTGGGAAGACATCAGGCGGAGGTCTGTGTTGTTATATTAATTTAAATTGGTGACCTGACGTTTCAGTATTATACAAACATTGTTGCCCCTTGTTGAAGTTCCTGGCTATAGACTGCAGACCATTTTATGCCCCCTAGAGAGTTTGCCTCTGTTAAATTTGCATGCGTGTATATTCCACCTGAAGTTAACACACGGGAAGCGCAGTACGCTCTAACGGAGCAGATTATAAACATTGAGAATAAGCACCCTGACTCTGTACTACTTGTTATGGGCGACTTTAATGCATGTCATTTGAAACATGATCTGCCCAAATAATACAAACAACTAGTTAGTTGTCCGACTCGGGGAGGAAATATACTGGATCATTTTTATTCTGTTCACAAAGCAGCATATCGTTCACTTCCCCGTGCTCCTCTTGGGAATTCAGATCATTGTTTAATCCAGATGGTCCCCATCTACAAACAAAAACTAAAACTAGCAAGGGCGGTACAGTATACATCTAAAAGATGGACGACAGAGGCAATTGGGATGTTACAGGTCTGTTTAGACACCACTGATCGGGAATCCATGCGTGCCTCTTGTGACTCTATGGACTCATATTTAGACACTGTGTGTTCATATATTTCATTCTGTGAGCAAGCTTGTATTCCCACCAAAACTGTGGTGAAATATAACAACAACAAACCCTGGTTTACAAAATCCCTCAGGCTGCTCAGGGAAACTAAAGAACAGGCCTACAGAGAAGGAAATGTAGATGAATACAAGCTGGCCAGACAAAAGTTAAATAAAGCCATTAGGAAAGCAAAAAGTGCCAACAAAGTGAATATGAAGGAACAATTCGGCATTAATGACTCCTCTTCAGCTTGGAGGTCGCTGAAAACTTGACAGGCTACAAAAATAAAAAACAACAAGTCACTCCATCTACTAAACTGGCCAATGAATTCAATATTTTTTATACAAGATTTGAGAAATCTCCGTGCTCTCATCCTTTCCCTCCCGGGGGTGTCACATTTAGAGTGGGGGAGAACATTGCCCCTCAAGATCAAGTTGACATTGATATTGACATTGAGGAGAAGGATGTATCGGCTATTTAGCCGACAAAATGTAAGGAAAGCGAGTGGCCCTGATGGGATTTCACCTGCCACCCTGAAGTACTGCGCTAGTCAGCTAGCTCCAGTTTTTACGGACATTTTTAATCAATCAATTGTTTTATGCAGGGTTCCGAGTTGTTTTAAGTCATCAATCATTATTCCAGTGCCGAAGAAAAACAAAGCTGTGGACCTAAACGACTACAGACCGGTGGCCCTTACATCAGTGGTCATGAAATGTCTGGAGCGGTTGGTTCTGTCACATCTTAAACCTATCACAGCTCCTTATCTTGATCAACTGCAGCTTGCTTACAGGCAGGGGCGGATCTACCGGGGTGGCATAGGGTGGCAAATGCCACCCTAAAAGAAAGCCTTGCCACCCCTGCTGCCACCCCAGTTGGCAGCAACAAATTAAAAGTTATAGCCAATTTGACAATTTACGAGCGCGAATCTCCAATGTCCGACTGCAGTGAATTCGCTCCGTGCACAATATGACGACCGTTGACGTTCGTACAGTACTTTAGTGTGTGGGCAAATACTTCCGGCGAAAACTTATGGTGATCTGACAGCGAGAGCGGGAGACAGCGAGAGCAAGAGACAACAGCGACCGAGTTCCATTACCGGAGAGATAAGTTTTCAACCCGACCACATTTTTAAATGCATATCATTTTCAGTGTATTTCACCTGTGCGTTTCTATGCTTTATATTACTGCATTTATTTTGTGCAAGTGAGATGAGTAAAGAACATCTGTTTCATATATCATTATCTGTCTGGTGTTTATAAGCAGTAGCCTACAGTATTTTACTACGTGTAAAATATACACAAACTGAGCTATATTAAGTTGTTTGAGTACAGTTAAAAATATAAACGTAAAATATGTGATAATAATATTGATCGAGCAATTAATGTAAGTATGTGAAAATACATGCGCAGAATTAAGAAAATAGATGGAGATAAATTTTAGCCTATCATAAAGCAAACGTGTGAATGTTCACAGGGTATTTTATTTAACAACTCTAATCGTAGTTGTAACTCTATATTTACAGTAGGCATAATGAATGAAATACAACTGTTCACGAACAGAAGATTGTATTGGACTCATGCTGCATACATAGGCCTACGCAATGACAATTGTCATTGCGTATGTATGCAGCATAAGTCCAATACAATCTTCTGTTCGTGAACAGTTGTATTTCATTCATTAATCTGACTACCGTTATGCATTCGTGCATTTAATTGCCATTGGCTCGTGATAGTAATATGGATCTTAGTAGTATTTAAATGATATAATTGATTCTATAAATTGATTCTTGTTGGGTGCTCAACAAAATAATATATATAAAAAAGGGAAAAAAGGTCGGCACACCTTGGCTCCAAAAGTTAAACGCACCCCTGCCTTTATACTCACACAGGGCTGGACTGGCCATAATATTATAACTATTATTATATAGTAGTGTAATGTATACAGACACTATATCACAACTAAAAAGAGTTTTGAGTTTTTCTTTGTTCAATTTGCACACTGAATATGGGTTGGAGCTCTTTATTTTGAACTCTCAAAGTGCACCAGATTGATGAATTTAACATTAAAAAGCACAACATTTTCTTACGGGGGATCATGCCCCCGAACCCCCCTAGAGGGACAGAGGTGCACTCTCCACAGATTTACCAAAATCCTATGGGAAAACCCGGTATTGCTATCCCAATGCAGCTTATAGCTTGTTTTAGGATTCATCACTGTGGAGTATAGTTCAACTTAGTAGTTATTTCATCTGTTAACTCTTACTCACTCCTATTCACTTATGACATTAGTGGTTTTTATAGGAGTTGGTATACATATTCAAGGGAGTGCAAAGTCTGGTTGTGTTTATGATCATATGTAGTGGACCAGTCTGGGCCAAAATGCCCGGGCCGATTTTTTGTCCCAGTCCAGCCCTGTACTCACAGGTGACCCCAAACCCCCCCACAAAAAAGATACAAATAATAATACAAATAATGCCCTTTTGTAGTGTGTATACATACGATTTCTCATCAAACTGTGTTAACTGTGATTAAATTCAGTATATATACATCTGCCATGTTGCCACCCCTCAAAAATTCCTGCCCCCCTCTTGCCACCCCATAAATACTTTTCTAGATCCGCCCCTGCTTACAGGGCAAACCGCTCGGTAGATGATGCGGTCAATTTAGGACTGCATTATGCTCTGGACCATCTTGACTCTCCTGGCTCCTATGTAAGGATGTTGTTTGTGGATTTCAGTGCAGCCTTTAACACCATTCTACCCGAGCGACTGTGGGAGAAGCTGTCACTGATGGGGGTGGGACCTAGCCTGACTTCGTCATACTCATATTCTAGTCAGAATGTGAGTCTGATACTGCTTCATAGGGCTTTGATTATGAGGCGTGTCTTAACCGAACCAGGAAAAAAAAAACTCTGCACTCAATTGGATAGACCTACAACCAATGAGAGCAACGCAGTAAGTCAACTACTTTGCATAGCACAGTTGTCAACTACAGAACTCAAATGCACGCACGCTGGAAGAAGTAAAATAACGAGTGTTGCTTCTTTTACTTGGCCCTCTATGAGTGCGACCAAAGGAGAAACCACAACGACCACAGGGTTTTCATTGCGTCCCATCTTCTTAGTTACCATCGGAGCCAGCTGATAAATTAAACTTTTGCCGAATCCCATAGAAAGGACGGCAAAGACATCTTTCCGATCGACAAATGCCTTGATTGCAGTTCTATGTTCGTCTTTTAAAACGAATGCGCTGTCGATTTCTTTTACAACGGACGCGATAGCGGGATCTATACATCTCAGTTCTCCAGCGGCAGTCATCTGTGAGGGAAACCAGTTCAACCCATGCGCTCTTTGATAACGTGAGGATTACGTCCCTGCAGATCATCTGTCCATCATCGTATAAAGCCCGCCCTGGCAATTTGATTGGCCCGACGATTTCTGAACCGATCATAATTACTCCTCAATGGAGCGAGTCCAGACCGAACTTCCCGATCAAAAAATGTTGTGGGCGGGGTTCGGGCTGGCATCCAGGCTAGGTGGGACCCTCTATCTGCCGCTGGATTATGGATTTTCTTAGTGACAGACAACAGTATGTGCGGCTTGGCCAGCACAC
Organism: Rhinichthys klamathensis goyatoka; assembly: GCF_029890125.1. Taxonomy (NCBI): domain Eukaryota; kingdom Metazoa; phylum Chordata; class Actinopteri; order Cypriniformes; family Leuciscidae; genus Rhinichthys; species Rhinichthys klamathensis. The sequence continues at coordinate 1,496,256 of NW_026606612.1, forward strand.
GTCTGATCCTCAGACTACTAACATTGGAGCACCGCAGGGGTGCGTGCTGTCACCATTTCTCTACTCACTGTACACCAATGATTGGACTTCCAATAATGGTTCCATCAAGCTGATTAAATTTGCAGACGATACTACATTAGTCGGCCTTATTAAGGGGAATGACGAGTCTGCTTACAGGCAGGAAGTGTCTAAATTGGTTGCGTGGTGTGATGAGAACAACTTGGAGCTTAATCAGCAAAAGACTGTGGAAATGGTGATAGATTTTCGCAGAACACCCACCTCCCTTCCACCTCTAACTATCAAGAGCTCTGTTGTGAAGAGGGTGGAGTCAATTAAATTTTTAGGCACCGTTATCACAAATGACTTGAAATGGGAGGAAAACAGTTCCTCCATTCTTAAGAGAGCTCGTAGTGGAATGTTTTTTCTGAGACAGTTAAATAAACTGAACGTTTCCAGCTTTGTTCGGTCTAGATTTTACAGGGCCACTGTGGAAAGCCTTCTTTCAGCATCGATTACTGTTTGGTTTGCATCGGCAACAGCCCAGGAGAAGGTCAGACTACAGCGTATTGTGCGCACAGCAGAGAGGCTGACTGGACAGAGGCAGCTGTCACTTAACGACCTATATGAGGCCAGAGTCAGGAAGAGGGCAGCTAAAATTGCTGCTGATCAGTCCCATCCAGCAAGTGACATTTTTAGGCTGCTTCCTTCAGGAAGAAGGTACAGAGCAGTGAGGACAAGGACCTCACGCCATCTTAATAGTTTTTTTCCAAGAGCCATTTCCCGTATGAATAGCTGATCTAGCACTATTTGGACTATTTTATTATTTGATTTGATGGTTTTAGGCATGCTTTTTCCAGCTATAGGCATAATGTTTGTGTGTTGAGTTTGTGTGTAACTGATGGCCATATCAAATTCCTGTGTATCTGCTGATGCATTTGGCGAATAAAGTGATTCTTATCTTATCTTATCTTATCTTATCTTATCTTATCTTATCTTATCTTATCTTGGGCGATTCCGGAGAGGAGGGTCCTTCTGTCTCAGGCGGAGGGCACGATATTCCATCCCAGCCCCGACCTGTGGAACCTTCATGTTTGGCCACTGATGGGTACCAACTGAGGGACACTGGGCTTTCACCTAACGTTATTGAGACCATTCTAAGTGCTAGAGCCTCCTCCACTAGAAAGAATTATGCCAGTTAAGGCGAGACACTGCAGGTGAATAGGGTAAAATTTTAAAATAATAGATATCACCATGAAACTTCCTCAGTTGATTACTTACACAAGTATATAAAAAAAATGTATTACAAGTCTTTGAAATTTGTATGTTTAATTATGCAAATTAGGCATTATCTCATTAAATATGCACGATTTTGCATATATTTTCGGTAGATAGATCTGAACATATGATAAAGCCAGGTGCAAAATTCTATTTTCATTTTGTTTACACACAAGATGAAAAAAAAAGTTCAGAGGGATTTCAGGATATATGCTTTCATTACCTAGGAAATCAAAATATACTGTTCATAGCCTTAAAAAATCGATTTTCGCCATTTGTTTTATTAAAATGTCACAAAACAGGCAAGGAATGATTTATTAACAAATCCCACTGAAAATATCTTTAGAATACTGCTAAGTGCATAAATGGAAAGTTTGGTGTACATAGGTGCTACATAGGCTGAGATGTTTGTACTGGAGAATGACAAAAAACTAATTTTGAGAAAAGGCATTTCAAGATTTAAATAGGGTAATTTAATACATTTCTATTGGAAAAATTGCTCAAAAACAGAATAAATGCACAGCCCCTTAGTAATAATAATATATAATATTTCAAGCTCATAAAAACTGATTATTTAATAACATGGCAGGCATATAAGGCCTACAACTGGAGTAACTCAATGAATTAACATGGGCAGAGTACACCACGTGATGCGTCTGAGCGAAACACGTTAGCAGAAACCAGCAGTAGCCAATGAGATTTCGTCATTAGCTTTAAATCACCCATTGGACATTCACGATTGGTTACTGATAGAAAGGAAATGGCCATATTTGGTTACATAGCATTTTGCAGAAGACTCAGAGCTTTACAACGATACTGGTCATGACAGACTTCAGTAAACAGACAGAACTCGGCATGACGCGTTGGAATGCTAACTTCTGGGTGAATTCGGGAGAAATTTACTGGCGCAAGTAAACAAAATGTAATGAAATAAACATCTTAATGTATATTTTCAACGTTTTCTTTATAGCAGCTTGAAATAACACATATTGAAGGAGTAAACTAGCCCAACATCTCCAAACTGATCACTACATGAAAAATCTATGTTTTGCCTGCCGTGTCTCGCCTTAAAGGTGCCATGTGGAATGTCTGCCAAAAAAATAAAAATCATACTCCGCATATTCCATACCAGATGGGGGCAGCAGTTTGGCTGGTGGTTATGTATGTTGCCCGCATACCGCCTCCCATGGCCGAAACTGGTATTACGACACCAGTCGGGCCGGCGCTAGTAATTTAGCATGCTAATTTAGGTTTATATCTCGGCAGCACTATAACTTGTCAATTTTTTAATGACATCATTGCACTTATTTCTTCTCATTCTTTTGATGCGTGTAGCTCATTTTTTGGATAATTTTACCTCAATTTTTACATAGGGCACCTTTAATGGGGTGTCATTGAAAGGTGGTGCACGGCACATAATGCAGATCCAGTCAACTGCCAGATTGCTTCAGTTCTGGACTTCCTGCAGGAAAAGTTGTCGACAGGCACATGCCCCTTGTTGTGGCTTTTTTCTTATCAAACAAACATCATCACTGAGTAAGAGACACTCTGAATCCAATTAAAAGTTTATAAAGTATTTTATTCTCTTGCAAGAGAGATCCTCGTCACCAATACACGTTCATGAGTCAGTGAGGAGAGATAAAGAGAAGCAGTGTCCGTGTTTTTTATATCTTCATGTCCTCCAAGGCCTTATTTCTTCCCTCCCCTCAGGGAGAGAGGTATACTTTGTCTTTTCTATTCCTCCCTGGCCCTGAGAGGTAAATGCCCCCTTAACCCTTTAGGCTATAAAGTACAAATGCACTCAAGATGACCCCTTGACCTCCTGCTTTTCCTTACCTCCACTGACAACCAACCACAGTAAATTATCACAAAGCCCCTTCTCACTACAAGTGAGAGAAAACAGATGAGGCCAACACAGGAATAACTGAAATAAGAATAATAAATGCAAAAATTCCATTACAACTCCTCTCTGTTTATCATACTCTGATAACTGATTAATCACACATTGTAATAATAGTAATAATAAATGCAAATTCAAGTCATTACATACAATCACTCTCCTTGAACCTGTGAAGAAAAGTTTAGAATGAAGAAGCATAAGGCTGTTTTTGTGGGGGAAAGCCCCGTAATATTTTAGCTAGCAAGTAAACATTTTTACTGCGCCGGGCTAAGCGAGAAATCTCTGTTCCTGCGCTCCTGTAAACAGACCCTCAGTCACGTCAGTAAGGAAAAAGGTAGTTATAACATAGTAAGGAAACAAACAGATAAAGTATAATAAAAATCACTCAAGTTTCAAACCCTATCTTTGTACGCCATCCCGTAACACGGATGACCGCTGCTTGTAACCTTCTTTAAATCTTTGCCCTTAATCTTTCTCAGAAAATAAACAAATAGAAGAAAAAAACAAACAGATAAAAAAAATGTAATAAAAATCCCTCAATTCAAACCTCGTCCTTTCACATCTCTTGTCAAAAGGAAACATTTTCTTTACTCAATTAGCACGTTTCGCTGTAGCTTCCACTACTTGTGTCATCATATTGTTGTTCATCAACATCATCATTCGGATAGACTGTCATTTTCACCAATTGAACAGACATTCCAACTTTAACCAGTCTCTGCACTAAGTTAGACACACATTGTATAATACATGGTACACATAACAGAATCAGTACTATTATGACCAAAATTGGCAACACAGTTTGAGCTAACCAAAATCCCCAGCCCCCTTTATAATTCATTATCCAGGTCAGCCAGTTCTCATCCACTGGTTCAGGCTCCTGCACCGCCTGTCTCATGTGCTCAATCACATTTGTTATGTTGTCACTGTAATCTGGAATGTTGAAACAACAAGACACACCCAGCATTTTGCACACACCCCCTCGCTCCGCGGAAATTAAATCCAGCGCTAAACGATTTTGAATAACTGCCTCTCGTAAATGTCTCATTTCATCATTTATCATATTTATAGCATTTTCAGTGGCATTTGCCATTGCTAGTACAGACCATGCTAACCCATTAACCTTATTAATCGTCACTGCTGTTCCCACTCCCAGGAACAATGACCACCCCACATTTGCCCCAGGTGTTGTCCATGGATCAGATAGTGTATACCCCGAATAATGTTTTGGCAGAAACCCAGGCAAAATCTTAACATTTCTTTTTTCCCTTGCCCTTGGTGTTTTGTTTGGCAAATACACAGATGTTCCCACATTTATCAACGCTGGATAACAGCACCCTGACCACCCGTGTTTAGGCATTCTGTGAAACGCCCTGCCCCCACATACCCACACAGCTGCTGGTGAAGTCTCATGCAGCTCACCAAATGGACATGTGAAGTTCATTACTTTGCCGTCGAGTGTCGCTGTGCAATTGTTCACTGTTCCGCCCTTTGTGTTGATTCTGACTCTGCAGTCAGACCATCCTGTTGTGAAAAGTCTCTGCGTGTCTGAACAAACGCACACATCACCTTTCTCGTGTGTTACTCTTAGTGGTGGAATTGCTATATCAGTGTTGTTAAAACGTCGAACGTTGTCACAGCTGTCCTCAGGTCGTTTCGTCGGTGTCTCTCCTTTCTCCAGTTCTGCTGCTGCTAAAAGCACATCAGTCATTTGTTGTGGAACTAGACACTTTGTTTCATTAGCTGTTGCTATAGTCAGTGGGACAGCCTTCCAAGCGTGTGACATCTGCAGACACAGCCAGCAGTTTGTTGATATTTCTAACTCGTCTCTCTGCAGCATAGCCAGAGCACAGGCTTTGTTACCTTGACATTTCATCATGGCTTTCTGCACTTCAGGGTTCCCCTGATCTCGTGTCATGTCTCCGTTCCCCATCCATGCCAGCTCGTCTCTCGCCTCTCGTTCGACCTCAGGCGCTACAAAAGGTTTTAAAGTTGGAACTGCCTCATTTACAATAATGTCAATTTCTTCGTACCAGTCCGTTCCCTCTAAATCTAGTCCACAATAGTACTTGCCTTGGTCTGACAGTCTTACTTGTGCTAGCTCGACTGTCATCCCATACCTGTTGTTGCTTAGTCTATGTTTTGCAAATACCCGGAATCTTTTATCAGTGCCCCACTTGTAGTTGGAGGCATATGCTTTCACGTCGCCCCACTTACATGGGTCTTTGCAGAAGTAAAATCCCGCGTAGTCTTCGCTGCGCCCCTGACAGCCTGGACAGTTCATTTGATAGGGGTTGCACCCGAAACTCACATTTGATCCTTCGTGAACCGTCACCGTGCCCCCCGCGAGGCCTCTCACTGGCTCCACCTCTGTGAATGCGTCTCTCCTAGCACGTTGTCGAACGGTGTTGTTCCGCTCCGTTGTCTCAGTTCTGTTGGTCTGATCTCCTGTTGGCAATACTTTCAGACCTGCTGTACAATGCAGTATTATCAAGCAAATTGTCACTGACAACACAGTCATTATGCATGTGGTCTTAACCAAGCCACACATTCCTGGTACTCTGAATGGGTGCCAGGGTCTTGTCCGCTCCATGTTCTCGGTTACCTGATCTGTTGTATGACCAGAAAGTGTTAAGAAAGTTCAGTCTTTAAAAGCACTAACAAGAAAATCTTATCTGTTCTGTTGTCCGCACGGTTTCCAGCTGGATTCCGCTTGCGCAATCAAAGTTGTTTGCTTCCTCCTGTCTCCTCCCTGCTGCCGTTTCAATGCTAAGGTCTGTTTCTGCAGGCTTTGTTATGTCTTTTGTCTGGCCTTGCTCTTGCGCAGATAACGGTACCTTTTCTTGCTTGTCAACAGCTGGACCTTGACGATTATGATCGTTGAACCTCCTCCTGCGATTGCTCCGCCTCCGCAATGGGCGGCACCTTCCTGCAATGGTTCGCGTGAACCCACGTAGCCCTCTCTGCGACCTTCACCGCCGTGTACGTCACCAGAAGCACCTGGAAAGGTCCAAGCCACCTTTTCGCCTTCCAGCTCTTTCTCCTGTGATCACGAATCACCACGAAATCCCCTGGTCTGACCGTGTGCAGAAACGTCTCAGCAACTTTCCCCTGGGCAGCTTTCACCTGCACAGAAATTTGTGATAACAGACAAGACATTTCTTTGCAGTAATTCAACATGTCATTCTCACACACATCCGTGGATGGCAGCCTTTGTTTACCCCCTTCTATGCCCATAAATGGCGGCCTGCCGAACAAAATTTCAAATGGGCTCAGATTTGTTTTCACTCTTTTTCTCATTCTCATGTACATCAGTACAATTGGTAGGGCCTTAACCCAAGACAGACCCGTCTCTTCGCAACATTTTGCCAATTTGTTCTTGATTGTTTGATTTGATCTCTCTACCACCCCCGCTGATGAGGGAGCGTAACTGCAATGTGTTCTCATATCAATACCCAAGAACTCTCCCACCTGCTTTATTGCAGCATTTACAAAATGTCTGCCATTGTCAGAGCTGATTTTTCTTGGTATCCCCCATCTTGGCACAATTTCAGTTAGCAGGGCCTTTGCCACTGCTGTCGAATCTTGCTGTGAGGTCGGGAAAGCCTCCACCCATTTTGACCACATGTCTACCATTACCAGACAGTGTTTCTGTTTCCCACAAGGGGTTAATTCGATGAAGTCCATCATCAGATACTCAAACGGACCTGCTGGGGCTGGTTGGGATGCTAAGGGTGTTTTTATCCCTCTCGCCACATTGTGTGTGTTACAAGTGACACATCTTTTGCAAAAATTTTCAGCAAAGACTGTGAATCCCTTAGTGTACCATAAATCTTTCATCTGCATTACCATACTTCCCTTGGACACGTGGTCTAACCCATGTGTCAACTTAGCGTAATGCTGAAAGAAGTGCTTGGGTAAACAAGGAATGCCATCACTCATCCATACACCCCCCTGGAGGCTGCAGCCAGACGACCTCCATTTCTGTTTTTCCGCTCCTGTGGAAAAAGACTGCATGCTTTCTAAACAAAGAGAAATGTCAGGGTTAGGCACAGATACCAAAGCACAAGTCGTTTCTTTTGTCTCCTGCGTTGCCGCGGCCTTCGCTGCCGCGTCGGCTCTCGCATTTCCTGTGGAAATAAAGCTTTTATCGTTAGAGTGCGCTGCGCATTTACAGACTGCAACCTTGTCTGGCAAAAGAATGGCCTCCAAAAGCTCAGACACTAGTGAGGCGTTCAATATCGGATGTCCATCCGACTTCAAAAAATTCCTATGCCTCCAAATTGCTCCGAAATCATGCGTGATCCCGAACGCATAACGCGAGTCTGTGTAAATCGTCACACATTTGTCTTCCATTAATTTACACGCTTCCGTCAGTGCAACCAATTCGGCTGCCTGAGCTGAATAAGTCGCCGGCAATTTGCCAGATTTCACCACTTCAAATTCAGTGGTCAGCGCGAAACCAACCTTATTAAGGCCTGTTTGTGGATCTTTGGATGCCGATCCATCCACAAAGAGGACATTATCACAATTCTCCAAAGGTGTGTCCAACAGGTCTGGACGTGGAGTGCACACCTGCTCCAAAACAGACAGACAACAGTGATGTTCCTCCCCATCATCTTCTGTTGGCAGAAGTGTGGCAGGATTCAAAGTTGTACATCTTTTCACAGTTATGTTCGGCATATCAAGTAAAATAGTATGGTATCTCAACCATCTAGCCGAAGATAAGTGTGATGTTTTCTGTTCTTGCAAAATCATGGTAACTGCGTGTGGAACCAACAAAGTCAAATCAGAATACCCCACAAATTCTCTTGAAGCCAGCACAGCCAGCTCTGCAGCCGCCACAGCCCTCAGGCAGAGTGGCAGACCTGCTGCAACTGCATCAAGTTTCGTTGAAAAATATGCTACTGGTCTTAGTCTGTCACCATGGGTTTGCAAGAGCACTGAACTCATAAAGCCGTGTTTTTCATCAACCATCTGTGTGAATGGTTTGTCAACTGCTGGAAGGCCCAACGTTGGAGCCTGAGCCAGTTGTCTTTTCATGTTTTCAAAAGCATCCTGTGCTTCTGTGGGCCAATCAATCTTGTCACATGATCTCAGCCCTTTCCCTGCTGTCAGGGCTCTCAAGGGCTTTTCCAGTAGTGCATAATTTGGAATAAACGTGCGACAATAGGCACACATTCCCAAGAATGATAACAATTGTTTCTTTGTTACCGGTCTTGGTACCTCTTTGATCGCTTTAACTCGTTTTTCAGAAAGAGCTTTACTGTTTGGTGTGATCGTGTGACCCAGAAAGGTTATTTCCTGCTTCACAAACTGCAGCTTAGCCAGACTGACCTTGTGCCCCTCCCTTTCCAAATGCTTCAGGAGAGACACACTGTCAGCCACACACACAGCCTCATCTCGTGCACAAATTAGCAGATCGTCCACATACTGCAAGAGCGCGGTTCCGCTTGACAAAATTAACGGTTCGAGGCTTCGTTTGAGCGCCTCATTAAAAATCGTCGGGGAATCGCAAAAACCTTGACACAAACGAGTGAAAACATACGGTTTGTTGTCAAAGTCAAACGCAAACCAGAACTGACTTTCCTTTGCCACTGGGACGCTAAAAAATGCGTTGGCCAAATCAACCACAGTGAAGTATGTTGCATCTTGTGGAATCTGTGACAAGATCGTGTACGGGTTGGGGACCCGTGGTGCCCTCGCGATAACAGCTGCATTGACTGCAGTCAAATCCTGCACAAATCGCCACTGAACCATGTCATTCTGATTAGCTGTTGCCTTTTTTACTGGAAAAATGGGTGTTCGTACTGGAGAATCATGACACGGGATGATGACTTTCTCCTTCAGGAGAGATTCAAAAACTGGCCGGATCCCCCGCAATGCCTCCTTTTTCAGGGGATACTGCGGTTGACACGGCCTGTAATCAGACTTTGGGGTGATTACAACTGGTTCACAATTTTTAATCAATCCAACATCATACTTGTGTTTCGCCCACAATGTTGAAGGTATTTCTGCCAGGATAGGATGAATATCTGTGGCAGAAATAGCTCCGTGATCATGCTTCTCCATTACATTCTGAACAATAGCAGTCACAGCTCTGTGTACTGCAACCTCAAAATCACATGACAGCATAAATGCCCCTACACTGTCACTCTTCTGCACCCCGTCTCCCTTTTCAGCCCAATCTGTGGCTGTCAGGCATTGTCTCACAAAAGGGCCCAAATCTGCCCACTGCTGCGCTTTGTCCTTGATTACTGATAAGTGAGGCGCTGCCATTCCTGTTATCAAATACAGCTGCATTTGTTTTTCTGACAGGCAAGCTGAAAGCGCACACACATTCTTACTCCAGAACATTTTATCAAACTTCATTTTCTCATCTTCTGTCTCGTTAAACCACGCTTCCTCAAACTGAGGTTCACGCTCAAAGACAACATGTGACGTGCAATGCAATTTTTCAGGCATCATATTTTCTGTGTTAGCTGATACTGTTCGATCTTTTGCCATTTTCAAAATCATTTGTGCCCAATCAAAATCTTTTATCTGCCACTCGTATGCCCATTGTGGCTCAAATTTTGCACAACATATCTGCTGTTCTTCCTCAATAACGATACCCATCGGGCCCGCAGTGAGTTTCAAATTTAATTCACACATTAGATCTCTTGCCAACAATGGAGCCGGACAGGTTGCAGAGCACAAAAACGCATGTTTCAATGCTTTGCCCCCCTCCGTCTCACATTGTAATGGCACCGTGAAATTTTCTGAAATTTCATGCCCAGACGCTGACGTGCTTTCAAACATCACATCCGTCAATCTTGGTTTGCATGGCAAGTCATATGGTCTTATTGTGGACCGGGCAGCTCCCGAATCCACGAGAAATTCTATCATTGTACCGTCAACTAACAGTGGATATCTCGGTAGTCTTAAAAATCCTGAACTTTTGTACATTCTCAGACATTCAGCAGTAACATCATTATTCAAATTTTCATCACTCACACATAAAGACTTGCTAGCATTTTCTTCATTGCAAGAAGCAGTATGAGCATCAGTGTATGTGTTCGTGTTGTGTGTGTGTGTTAGAAAAATTTCACTTCCCTTTCTCGCAGTCGGTTGAATGTCTGTCGCTCGCCCTCCCCTCTCCTGTTCTCCGCTCCTCCGTAGTCAATCCGCCCTTAGTGCCTCCGGACAATCCTTTGCCCAGTGTCCATCGCCCTTGCACACTCTGCACTTCGTGCATTTAAAGAATTCATGGTCGTTGCTTTCGCACAGTCCACATTTCCACTTTCCCTGATACACTTTCTTCTTCTTGTTGGTCCAGTTCTGCCGCGCTGGTGGTGCACTCGTGCTAGCTTTGATCTGTACAACAGCCAGCTGCAGCTCTCTTTCCACTTTCACTTTCGCGGCTTTGTCCTTCTTTGTCAGCAGCTGTTCCTCGGCATGCACAGCGTGCGCTAGGGTGGTTGCTAGTCGCCCGCTCTGCCACTCGATGTAACTTGCTTTCACCGCTTGTCCGATTTCAGGTCTCAGTCCATTCAGGAAACAGCCCTGTAAATGGCACTCCCATGTGCCTGGCTGCTCTCCTCTCTCATTCGGCTCAGGCATGCCGCTGTGTTTCTGAAATGTTTCAAAAAGTCTTGCATAATAGTCACGAACTGACTCTTCTCTCACCTGGCAACAGCTGTTGATTTTCGCTGTGTCCACTCGTGGTGGGAAAGCCTTCTTTATTTCTTCGGCGAGTTTGTCCACTGCTGTTCGATACAGTTCGTTGGCATCACTCAACCACTCTCCGTTCACTCTCCGTCGTTCAGTTGTCGGCAGGTGGCTACTCACTTTGTGCCAGCTCGTGGCCCCCAGTTTCACGGCTAACAGCCGCTTCAGTTCTTGTGTGGTGGGGCTGAACTCTTGACAGAAAGTGACTAGTTCGTTTGAAAATCTGTCACCTGCGTCGTCCGGGCTTGGCAAATGGGCCATTGCTTCTTTCATGTCTGTCACCGTCCACGGTCTGTAGACCATCACTGATCCGTCCGGCCCCGCCACTTCAACCATCGGAGCTGTGATGTTAGCTGTTTCATCTCTTATCTGTGATCTTGTGATGATTTTCTTCGGCTTGGCTCCGCGTTGCTCGTCCGTGTTCTCTGTGATTTCTTCCTTTCCGCCCTGGGTCATGTGACTGGACGCTTGTCCCTCTACTTGCACCTGTTGCATTGCCTGGGCCGTTTGCATTGCTAGTTGCTGGAATGCCAACGCCATCTGCGCTGTTTGCTGTTGTTGCGCTTCTGCTCGTGCGGCTTCTCTCGCCTCTTGTTCTTCCCGCGCGGCCAGCGCTTCAGCTCTTGCTGCTCGGTCATTTTCCTCTTCTTGCGCTTCACGCGCTGCGTCACGCGCTGCTTGTGCTTGTCTCATTGCTGCTTGTGCCTCGGGTTGCGGTTCGGCTTGTGCTCGTGGCTGGGTCGGTCTCGATGGAGAACAGTCAAGGTCGGGGTCGAACTTCAGTGCAATCAATCCGGCTCCTGGGAAGTGTGTTTTGTACTCCGGCGGTGCCGGTCTCACCGCAATTTCATGTGGGGAAACACAAACATACTGTGGGTTAATCGGTTCTGGTGGTGCAGACACACATACAGACAGACTTTCACTCTTTTCATTTTTCCTTCCTGCTAATTCTTTTTGCAGTTGCCTTCTTTCTCTTTTATCTGCTTCCTCAAGCCAGCAATCGACTGTGTTTTCACATCTTTTGCATACATGTTTAACACACTTGCAGCAACAAGCTGATTGTTTCCCACTACTCTTTTCCACTGAGTCTCTCACCACTCTCAGCCTCGTGCGGCTCAATGTTCCCCCTTTGGGAAAATCGTGATACTTGATTAATTTCTCAATATCTAGCATACATTTCTGACCATAATGTTTTCTCATTTGGTAGTACACCGGTGTATCATATTTCATAATTTTGCTCTGAGATTTCCCCATACTGGCTGCTTTTCTGTTCTCTGTGGATTTCTCTTCAACGCGCGTTTTCTTTAGTCTATTAGGCGTCCCCAATAGACCCGATTCTTTCTTTTAACCCAAATCGGTCGGGTTGCACTATTAGTGCCCTCCTAATTATGGTTTGCCAGAAAAAATCTTTTCTGGTTCCCCCTAATTAGCCTCAGCACCTAAAAACAATTTGCTCCGTCCGTGGAACAACTGATTTTCAGGTTACCTATCTGTTTGAAATTTCTTGGTCTGTTACAGTTCTCACTTAATCCCAGATTATTTATCTGCTTGAAATTTCTTGTTCTGTCACAGACCTCAATTAATCTCAGATAATTTTCTCTCGTATCTGTTTGAAACCTCTTGATCTATATATAGATCTCAATTAATCTCAGATTACGTACCACAGATCACAGCCCCCAGCCAATATGGTTCAATTTCACTCTTCCCCCAGTTAAACTGAATTTAGTTAGCTTACCCAGAGATGTTGTTCTGTGCCACTTTGAGTTCTTTTGATTCCAGTGGCCGGATCCGGTCCTAACGGCGGAAACGGTCCCTCTTCTCTTAATCTTTTTCTCGAGGTAGGGTTGGAACTGTGTCAGTTCCTAGGTGATCAGCCTCCGTCCGTCCGTCAGTCCCGGAATCACGTCCAAGAATCCCACTTCTGACACCAAAACTGTTGTGGCTTTTTTCTTATCAAACAAACATCATCACTGAGTAAGAGACACTCTGAATCCAATTAAAAGTTTATAAAGTATTTTATTCTCTTGCAAGAGAGATCCTCGTCACCAATACACGTTCATGAGTCAGTGAGGAGAGATAAAGAGAAGCAGTGTCCGTGTTTTTTATATCTTCATGTCCTCCAAGGCCTTATTTCTTCCCTCCCCTCAGGGAGAGAGGTATACTTTGTCTTTTCTATTCCTCCCTGGCCCTGAGAGGTAAATGCCCCCTTAACCCTTTAGGCTATAAAGTACAAATGCACTCAAGATGACCCCTTGACCTCCTGCTTTTCCTTACCTCCACTGACAACCAACCACAGTAAATTATCACAAAGCCCCTTCTCACTACAAGTGAGAGAAAACAGATGAGGCCAACACAGGAATAACTGAAATAAGAATAATAAATGCAAAAATTCCATTACACCCTCCAATCTCAAGGTTTATGTGGCAGCTCTTTCGGCTTGCTACGCCTTGGTTGACGGGGCGCCACTTGGGAGACATCCTATGCTCGCTCGCTTCATTCATTGGACCAGACAACTCAGGCTGCCTGTTAGAACCAAGATCCCTTCATGGGACTTAGCTATAGAGAATGAGAATAGAGAATGACATCGTGTTAATTTAGAGTGTGGCAATATACCGGTATTGGCGATAACCACGATGTTTAAAATGAATAGGACTGTTATGATGACATGACACGTAAATACTCCAGCGCGAGTACCTGGTTGACCTCTCAGGTGGCTGTATTGCACCCGCTGCGGCTGACACCTATCAATGAAGACGCAGCCCGGGCCGCGCAGCTACTCTGAGAAGAATGTCGTCTGAGTGACGAATGTCGTCTGTCGTCTGGGTATTCTCATTCCCAATGCGCTAAGCAGCGCAGCATCGATTGTAGCTTTTGAAAGGGAACAGTCCAGGTTACTTGACTGTAACCCTGTTCCCTGAAAAAGCGGAACAAGATGCTGTGCGACATTGCCGTGCTGAAGATGTCCCAGGACTGCTCTTCAGACAAAATATCCTGACGATGCACCTGTGGCTCATCTATTTATAGCCTCGTGTGGCGGGTGCGTGCCAATGATGTGCCAATGAATTCTATTGACGTGTTACACACTATATTCACAGCTGGTCACGATTAAAGACGTTCCCAATGCGCAAAGCAGCGCAGCATCTCGTTCCGCTTTTTCAGGGAACAGGGTTACAATCAAGTAACCCGGACCGTTTTGTCAACTTCTCCAACAGTTTTTTCCAGTTCCGTGCTCCCACTTTTGTAAACAGTTCATCTGCGTCCGACCTTGCAATCTGGGACCCAAGAATAGACTTTTGTCCACTGTAGTGGACATTATATTTTAGTGAATTTCTCTGACATCATACATGTCACATGACACAACCTGGGTGTCCTGTAAAGAGCACATTCAGGACTTTTCAGAGATACCAAATGTTTGGAGGTTTCACCATGAAAACAACTTCTCCTTGGTCTTTAAAAATGTCTGACATTAATTTAGTGATCAAATGTAGCATTCTTATGGAAATATGATAATATATTGTAATTATATTTAAATTGGACTACTTTTTCAAATTGTATTTCATAAAACAACATCTCAGGAAAATGTTAAGGGGTTTCAAATAAAAAAATACTTTCTGTTACAGAACAGGGCATTGATTTCAAACGTGTCCACTGTAGAGGACATCAGGACTAAAATCATGTTTATCAGGCATTCTGGGAGACACAACAAGTGAATATGGAGATAAATTATACATCAATATTCCTATGAAATATTAGATGATATTATTAAAATGTTGCCAATAATTACTCCAATTGTTACACTTCTTTTTTCATTAAATGTTGCTCCAAGAACACATTAATGTGCAAATTAGATACAGTGTATAGATACATTGCATTGAATGGGAATATTAATTTATGGCCATTTTACCCACATATTGCAAAAAGTAAAATGGTGTATCAATTCATTCCATTATTTCTTTCATAACATAGTTGAGAATAATCTTTATACAAATTTTGGTTGAAAAAATCCTGAAACCCCAAAATTTATTGGTGATTGAAAAAAAATCCCATTGTTTTTGCCTATACATATAATTTCATGTCATTTTATTTTTTAAACAACTTAGTCCTGGCGTCCACTACAGAGGACATAGCATAACGTATGAATAAAATATTATTTTATATATGTGTTTTTTTACCATTTGTTTATTGTGCTCTAAACAGTGTGATGACATGGAAAAAAACTAAATTCAAAAAACTTTTTTTTTCTGGGTCTCAGGAGGATATTTGAAGAAATGTGGCGAAAACAAAAAACATAATCCAGTGAAACTGAGTACTCAATCCATGGGAACTTGTGATAGTAAAAAGTAGAGAAGGCACGGTTAACATTTCCAATTAGGTGCTTAGAGAAATAAGAAAGTATGGGCTGTTTTGGCCCAATAGCTTACCCCCCGAGGTCGTTAATGTATCCAGATCCAGATGCGGCAGATGCGCCAGATGCGGCAGGTATCTCCGCTGACACGGTGGTGGTGCTGCTGGTTCCCAGGCTGGCTTTGTTCTCTGATGCGACCTCGATTGCTGTGTCAGTAGCAGCAGTGGAATTGATAGTTGAGGTGTCAGAGTTAGAAAACTCCATACTTTTAGTAGTGGGTTTATTAAAAAAACAACGAATGTCCATTTTGTTTATTTAGCATGTAGACTAAAGCGGGAATAGAACGAGAAGAGAGTCCACTCACGTACCGCGATACTTTGAGATTCGCCAGTCAAGAGAAAATTAGCTTCTTTTTCAATATAGTAATTAAAAATAATTTAGCCTTAACTTACTCATTCTCCCCACAAAAATAATAAGATAAGACAAATAAAATGAGAAAATATGAATTCTGTAATTGGCTCTGGTCTGCCCCTAGCCCCCCAGTTTAATCGTAAAGTTAAGGACAAGGAAGGATTAAGTGACAAAAATTGTACTGTGAAATATTTCACAAATAGGAATAATTGTCACATTCAGCTCCTTCATCATCTGTCTTCACTACACTTCCCAGCATTGCCTGTCATCATCACCTGCACCTGTGCCTCATCATCATCACCGTCACCTGTGTTCCATCACCCACTTGCACTATAAAGCACAGACCTTCACTTCAGTCAGGGTCTGGTCTTGTCTATGGATTACTCACAGACTCACCGTCGTTACATGACTCACAGACTCTCCTTCCGCTCACCTGCTACTTACCAGCTTCCAGATCCTTCCGTTCCATCCATCTCCAGTGTGACTGCTTCCAATCCACCTGCAAGAGAGAAAAGGACATTACCATTCAGCTAAGCCTATTCTATGTTTCCATGTCAATTGATCCTTACCTGTTATCTCCGACTGAGTATCCATCTGCACAAATAAACGACAATAGCTTACCATCCAGTCTGTTTCCTCTGTGAACCCTGACAGAAGCCCAGACCTAAAAAAGTGACAGAAAGACCGACCCAAAAGAAATGGACCACTTTGCTGCGGTCGAACTGCTCCTCCTTAAACAAAAGGACAGATCCTTAGAGGAACATCTGGAGGATTTCCTCAACCTCGCTCACTCTACTACTTTCCCGGAGGACAGCCTCTGCTGCTTCCTGCATGCCGGCCTCAACACCGTCACCAGAGAGCAGTTGTCCGGGAAGGGCCCTCAGTGGAGCTTCACTGATTATGTAGAGTGGGTACTGATTTCCTGTAATTCGCCGTTCACCGTGGGTCCTGTCGAAGCAGAACCTTCATCGCTGCTTTCGTCCAGCCACACCAAGCCTGCGCTTCACGTCGGCCACGTTGAGCCTGCGTTTCACGTCAGCCACGCCGAGTCTGCACTCCACATCAGCCACGCCGAGTCTGCACTCCACATCAGCCCTGCCGCCCGATCGACCCCTGGACTTCCCTGGATGATATCCAGAATGACCGATCTCCCGCTGATGTCAGTGCGATCGGCCAGAAAGATGGCTGCCGAGGCTAGGCCAGAGCCCGCTGCTCCTGCGCCAGAGCCTATGCATGTCACGTCTGCCCAGCCAGAGACTATGCATGTCCCGTCTACCCAGCCAGAGACTGTACACGTTTCGTCTACCCAGCCAGAGACTCTTCCTTTGCCTGAGTCAGTGTTTGTGTCTGTCCTTGTGGCTGTTACTATTCTAGTGGCTGCTGATCCTGAGCCGGTGTCTGTTCCTGAGCCGGTGTCTGTTCCTGAGCCGGTGTCTGTTCCTGTGCCGGTGTCTGTTCTCATCATCACCTGCACCTGTGCCTCATCATCACAGTCACCTGTGTTCCATCACCCACTTGCACTATAAAGCACTCACCTTCACTTCAGTCAGGGTCTGGTCTCGTCTATGGATTACTCAGACTCACCGTCGTTACATGACTCACAGACTCTCCTTCCGCTCACCTGCTACTTACCAGCTTCCAGATCCTACCGTTCCATCCATCTCCAGTGTGACTGCTTCCAATCCACCTGCAAGAGAGAAAAGGACATTACCATTCAGCTAAGCCTATTCTATGTTTCCATGTCAATTGATCCTTACCGGTTATCTCCGACTAAGCATCCATCTGCACAAACGACAATAACTTACCATCCAGTCTGTTTCCTCTGTGAACCCTGACAATAATGAGGTTAAGGACTCACATATTTGATAAATTTTATCTTAAATGGCTAAATTCCATACAGTTATATACAGGGCTTGACATTAACTTTTTTGCTCACCAGCCACTGTGGCTAATAAAATGAAATGCACACCTGCAACAGCAGAAGGAGAGTGTTGCCTCTAGAGCAGCAGAGAGATCCAGCAGGATGAGAACTGAGGATTTGGAAGCTGCTCTTGCCAATCTCAGAGATTCAATAACCGAAAGCAGGGCAAACCAGACTGGAAGCTGACACTCCATGTCACAAAAAACAAACAAGACAAAAACACACACACATTACAACAAGTGTGAAGATTGATGGCTGGTTAGTGTTTTCTGGATGTCTGTAGATCTCTGGTTGGAAAACCTTACTTAAAATATCCTATAATGCAAAAACACATACTTTAAAATCGAAACAAATCATTATTCTTTAAGCTCTGCTATATTATGGGTGTATACAATTATAAAACTATAAACTATAGTGTTATAGCTTAGGCTATTTATTTATTTTACTTAGGTATATATTGTTAATAATTTGCATGGTTAATATTGTTCTTTGGTGTTCAGTTTATATAGGTTTTTCAAATGTTATAATAAAAATATTTTTTTCCTCTCTCAAAATCTCTCTTTAAAAAAAAAAAAAAAGAGATAAAAAAAAATGAACAGATTATTTTGAGTCTCTTTTGGACTGATAAGAAAAAAAGCGAGCTGGTCACGCCGGTGTGACCGCCGACCCCAGAAACCATTGAAACAAAACCTAATTATATTTGTTTTACTTTTAGGTATGATGGCGGAAGGAAAACTGTCCTTACCATATGTGAGTAAATCTATGTTAAATAATACAGTGTTTTTAAAATGAAATTTAAGGAAAATATGACAGGCTTAAAAATAACATAATAGAATAAAGAATACAAGAATAAGTGATATTTACGTGAACCAAAATTCAATTAATTAAAAAAGAACTAAGAAATAAACAACAATGAAATACGTATTTTCACAGTATATTTGTGGTGGACGGTTTACGGATGTACGACAGGACTTGAAACTACAAAATCAGTTCTAACGAAGTCAGAAGTTTATACCACAACACCAGTTCAATCGACAGAAAATGAGGCTTTTACAGCCACAGGTGTGCATCAAACAACAACAACAACTAAAGATTTAACCTCAACACTACTTTCTACAACCACAATGAACCCTCAAACAATAGTGGAGGAGTCAATGACAGAAGCAAAAACTACAATTCATCACACAAGCACAACTATGATTGAAACCACATCCACTATTGGTAAAACAGCAACCTTGGCAAAAACAAGTAACCCTGCAACATCCTCAACTGTAGAACCAACATTGACAGCTGATGGAGGAACCACAACTATGTCTGACACCACAACAATTATTGGTGCAACAACAAATTTGGCAAGCACAAGTACCCTTCCAACATCCTCAACTGTAGCACCAATGTCGACAACTGATGCAGGAACAACAACTATGTCTGACACAACAACAACTGTTGGTGCAGCAATAACAACAACTTTGGCATCTACAAGTACCCTTCCAACATCCTCAACTGTAGCACCAACATCATCACCTGAAGCAGCAACTACAACTATGTATGACATCACAACAACTGTTGGTGCAACAACAACAACAACTTTGGCATCCACAAGTAACCCTCCAACATCCTCAACTGTAGCACCAACGCCGGCAACTGATGCAGGAACAACCTCTATGTCTGACACCACAACAACTATTGGTGCAACAATAACAACAACTTTGGCATCCACAAGTACCATTCCAACATCCTCAACTGTAGCACCAACATCATCAACTGATGCAACAACTACAACTATGTATGACACCACAACAACTGTTGGTGCAACAACAACAACAACTTTGGCATCCACAAGTAACCCTCCGACATCCTCAACTGTGGCACCAACATCGACAACTGATGCAGGAACAACAACTATGTCTGACACAAAAACAACTGTTGGTGCAACAACAACTTTGGCATCCACAAGTAACCCTCCAACATCCTCAACTGTAGAACCAACGTCGACAACTGATGCAGTAACCACGTCTATGTCTGACACAACAACAACTGTTGGTGCAACAACAACAACAACTTTGGCATCCACAAGTAACCCTACAACATCCTCAACTGTAGCACCAACTTCGACAACTGATGCAGCAACTATAACTATGTATGACACCACAACAACTGTTGGTGCAACAACAACAACTTTGGCATCCACAAATAACCCTCCAACATCCTCAACTGTAGCACCAACATCGACAAATGATGCAGGAACAACGTCTATGTCTGACACAACAACAACTGTTGGTGCAACAGCAACAACAACTTTGGCATCCACAAGTAACCCTACAACATTCTCAACTGTAGCACCAACGTCGAAAACTGATGCAGGAACCACATCTATGTCTGACACCACAACAACGGTTGGTGCAACAATAACAACAACTTTGGCATCCACAAGTACCCTTCCAACATCATCAACTGTAGTACCAAAATCATCAAATCATGCAGCAACTACAACTATGTATGACACCACAACAACTGTCGGTACAACAACAACAACAACAACTTTGGAATCCACAAGTAACCCTCCAACATCCTCAACTGTAGCACCAACAACGACAACTGTTGCAGGAACAACAACTATGTCTGACACAACAACAACTGTTGGTGCAACAACAACAACTTTGGCATCCACAAGTAACCCTTCAACATCCTCAACTTTCTCACCATCGTCGAAAACTGATGCAGGAACCACATCTATGTCTGACACAACAACAACTATTGGTGCAACAACAACAACAACTTTGGCATCCACAAGTAACCCTACAACATCCTTAGCTGTAGCACCAACATTATCAACTGATGCAGCAACTACAACTATGTATGACACCACAACAACTGTCGGTGCAACAACGACAACAACAACAACTTTGGAATCCACAAGTAACCCTACAAGATCCTCAACTGTAGCACCAACGTCGACAACTGATGCAGGAACCACGTCTATGTTTGACACAACAACTGTTGGTGCAACAACAACAACAACTTTGGCATCCACAAGTACCCTTCCAACATCCTCAACTGTAGCATCAAAATCATCAACTGATGCAGAAACTACAACTATGTATGACACCGCAACAACTATTGGTGCAACAACAACAACTTTGGTATCCACAAGTAACCCTCCGACATCCTCAACTGTGGCACCAACATCGACAACTGATGCAGGAACAACAACTATGTCTGACACAACAACAACTGTTGGTGCAACAACAACAACAACATTGGCTACAACAAGCAGCCATCAAACATATTCAACTTTATCACCAACTTTGACAAATGATGCAGGAACCACGTCTATGTCTGACACCACAACAACTGTTGGTGCAACAACAACTTTGGCATCCACAAGTACCTTTCCAACATCATCAACTGTAGCACCAACATCATCAACTGATGCAGCAACTACAACTATGTATGACACCACAACAACTGTCGGTACAACAACAATAACAACAGCTTTGGCATCCACAAGTAACCCTCCAACGTCCTCAACTGTAGCACCAACGTCGACAACTGATGCAGGAACCACATCTATGTCTGACACAACAACAACTGTTGGTACAACATCAACAACAACTTTGGCATCCACAAGTAACCCTCCAACATCCTCAACTGTAGCACCAACGTCGACAACTGATGCAGGAACCACGTCTATGTCTGACACAACAACAACTGTTGGTGCAACAACAACAACTTTGGCATCCACAAGTACCCTTCCAACATCCTCAACTGTAGCACCAACATCATCAACTGATGCAGCAACTATAACTATGTATGACACCACAACAACTGTTGGTGCAACAACAACAACTTTGGCATCCACAAGTAACCCTCCAACATCCTCAACTGTAGCACCAACATCGAAAACTGATGCAGGAACCACGTCTATGTCTTACACAACAACAACTGTTGGTGCAACAACATCAACATCTGTGGCATCCACAAATAACCCTCCAACATCCTCAACTGTAGCAGAAACGTTGACAACTGATGCAGGAACAACAACTATGTCTGACACAACAACAACTGTTGGTGCAACAACAGCAACAACTTTGGCATTCTCAAGTAACCTTCCAACATCATCAACTGTAGCACCAACATCATCAATGGATGCAGCAGCTACAAATATGTATGACACAACAACAACTGCTGGTGCAACAACAACAACTTTGGCATCCACAAATAACCCTCCAACATCCTCAACTGTAGCACCAACATCGACAAATGATGCAGGAACAACGTCTATGTCTGACACAACAACAACTGTTGGTGCAAAAACAACAACAACTTTGGCATCCACAAGTAACCCTCCGACATCCTCAACTGTGGCACCGACGTCGACAACTGATGCAGGAACAACAACTATGTCTGACTCAACAACAACTGTTGGTGCAACAACAACAACAACTTTGGCATCCGCAAGTAACCCTACAACATCCTTAACTGTAGCACCAACGTCGACAACTGATGCAGTAACCACGTCTATGTCTGACACAACAACAACTGTTGGTGCAACAACAACAACAACAACTTTGGCATCCACAAGTAACCCTACAACATCCTTACCTGTAGCACCAACATCATCAACTGATGCAGCAACTACAACTATGTATGACACCACAACAACTGTCGGTGCAACAACAACGACAACAACAACAACTTTGGAATCCACAAGTAACCCTCAAACATCCTCATATGTAGCACCAACGTTGACAACTGATGCAGGAACCACGTCTATGTCTGGCACCACAAAAACTGTTGGTGCAACAACAACTTTGGCATCCAGAAGTAACCCTCCAACATCCTCAACTGCAGCACCAACATCTACAACTGATGCAGGAACCACAACTATATTTGACACCACAACAACTGCTGGTGAAAAAACAACAACATTGGCTGTGACAAGAACCCCTCAAATATATTCAACTCTTGCATCAACATTGACAACTGATGCAGCAACTACAATTATGTATGACACCACAACAACTGTTGGTGCAACAATAATAACAACTTTGGCATCCACAAGTACCCTTCCAACATCCTCAACTGTAGCACCAACATCGTCAACTGATGCAGAAACTACAACTATGTATGACACCACAACAACTGTTGGTGCAACAACAACAACAACTTTGGCATCCACAAGTAACCCTACAACATCCTCAACTGTAGCACCAACATCGAAAACTGATGCAGGAACCACGTCTATGTCTTACACAACAACAACTGTTGGTGCAACAACATCAACATCTGTGGCATCCACAAATAACCCTCCAACATCCTCAACTGTAGCAGAAACGTTGACAACTGATGCAGGAACAACAACTTTGTCTGACACAACAACAACTGTTGGTGCAACAATAACAACAACTTTGGCATCTACAAGTACCCTTCCAACATCCTCAACTGTAGCACCAACATCATCACCTGAAGCAGAAACTACAACTATGTATGACATCACAACAACTGTTGGTGCAACAACAACAACAACAACAACAACAACTTTGGCATCCACAAGTAACCCTCCAACATCCTCAACTGTAGCACCAACGTCGGCAACTGATGCAGGAACAACGTCTATGTCTGACACAACAACAACTGTTGGTGCAACAACAACAACTTTGGCATCCACAAGTAACCCTCCAACATCCTCAACTGTAGCACCAACATCGAAAACTGATGCAGGAACCACGTCTATGTCTTACACAACAACAACTGTTGGTGCAACAACATCAACATCTGTGGCATCCACAAATAACCCTCCAACATCCTCAACTGTAGCAGAAACGTTGACAACTGATGCAGGAACAACAACTATGTCTGACACAACAACAACTGTTGGTGCAACAACAACAACAACTTTGGCATTCTCAAGTAACCTTCCAACATCATCAACTGTAGCACCAACATCATCAACGGATGCAGCAGCTACAAATATGTATGACACAACAACAACTGCTGGTGCAACAACAACAACTTTGGCATCCACAAATAACCCTCCAACATCCTCAACTGTAGCACCAACATCGACAAATGATGCAGGAACAACGTCTATGTCTGACACAACAACAACTGTTGGTGCAACAGCAACAACAACAACTTTGGCATCCACAAGTAACCCTACAACATCCTTAACTGTAGCACCAACGTCGACAACTGATGCAGTAACCACGTCTATGTCTGACACAACAACAACTGTTGGTGCAACAACAACAACAACAACTTTGGCATCCACAAGTAACCCTACAACATCCTTACCTGTAGCACCAACATCATCAACTGATGCAGCAACTACAACTATGTATGACACCACAACAACTGTCGGTGCAACAACAACGACAACAACAACAACTTTGGAATCCACAAGTAACCCTACAACATTCTCAACTGTAGCACCAACGTCGAAAACTGATGCAGAAACCACATCTATGTCTGACACCACAACAACGGTTGGTGCAACAACAACTTTGGCATCCACAAGTACCTTTCCAACATCATCAACTGTAGCACCAACATCATCAACTGATGCAGCAACTACAACTATGTATGACACCACAACAACTGTCGGTACAACAACAATAACAACAGCTTTGGCATCCACAAGTAACCCTCCAACATCCTCAACTGTAGCACCAACGTCGACAACTGATGCAGGAACCACATCTATGTCTGACACAACAACAACTGTTGGTGCAACAACAACAACAACAACTTTGGCATCCACAAGTACCCTTCCAACATCCTCAACTGTAGCACCAACATCATCAACTGATGCAGCAACTACAACTATGTATGACACCACAACAACTGTTGGTACAACATCAACAACAACTTTGGCATCCACAAGTAACCCTCCAACATCCTCAACTGTAGCACCAACGTCGACAACTGATGCAGGAACCACGTCTATGTCTGACACAACAACAACTGTTGGTGCAACAACAACAACAACAACTTTGGCATCCACAAGTACCCTTCCAACATCCTCAACTGTAGCACCAACATCATCAACTGATGCAGCAACTATAACTATGTATGACACCACAACAACTGTTGGTGCAACAACAACAACTTTGGCATCCACAAGTAACCCTCCAACATCCTCAACTGTAGCACCAACATCGAAAACTGATGCAGGAACCACGTCTATGTCTTACACAACAACAACTGTTGGTGCAACAACATCAACATCTGTGGCATCCACAAATAACCCTCCAACATCCTCAACTGTAGCAGAAACGTTGACAACTGATGCAGGAACAACAACTATGTCTGACACAACAACAACTGTTGGTGCAACAACAGCAACAACTTTGGCATTCTCAAGTAACCTTCCAACATCATCAACTGTAGCACCAACATCATCAATGGATGCAGCAGCTACAAATATGTATGACACAACAACAACTGCTGGTGCAACAACAACAACTTTGGCATCCACAAATAACCCTCCAACATCCTCAACTGTAGCACCGACGTCGACAACTGATGCAGGAACAACGTCTATGTCTGACACAACAACAACTGTTGGTGCAACAACAACAACAACTTTGGCATCCACAAGTAACCCTCCGACATCCTCAACTGTGGCACCGACGTCGACAACTGATGCAGGAACAACAACTATGTCTGACTCAACAACAACTGTTGGTGCAACAACAACAACAACAACTTTGGCATCCACAAGTAACCCTACAACATCCTTAACTCTAGCACCAACGTCGACAACTGATGCAGTAACCACGTCTATGTCTGACACAACAACAACTGTTGGTGCAACAACAACAACAACAACTTTGGCATCCACAAGTAACCCTACAACATCCTTACCTGTAGCACCAACATCATCAACTGATGCAGCAACTACAACTATGTATGACACCACAACAACTGTCGGTGCAACAACAACGACAACAACAACAACTTTGGAATCCACAAGTAACCCTCAAACATCCTCAACTGTAGCACCAACGTTGACAACTGATGCAGGAACCACGTCTATGTCTGGCACCACAAAAACTGTTGGTGCAACAACAACTTTGGCATCCAGAAGTAACCCTCCAACATCCTCAACTGCAGCACCAACATCTACAACTGATGCAGGAACCACAACTATATTTGACACCACAACAACTGCTGGTGAAAAAACAACAACATTGGCTGTGACAAGAACCCCTCAAATATATTCAACTCTTGCATCAACATTGACAACTGATGCAGGAACAACCTCTATATCTGACACCACAACAACTATTGGTGCAACAATAACAACAACTTTGGCATCCACAAGTACCATTCCAACATCCTCAACTGTAGCACCAACATCATCAACTGATGCAACAACTACAACTATGTATGACACCACAACAACTGTTGGTGCAACAACAACAACTTTGGCATCCACAAATAACACTCCAACATCCTCAACTGTAGCAGAAACGTTGACAACTGATGCAGGAACAACAACTATGTCTGACACAACAACAACTGTTGGTGCAACAACAACAACAACTTTGGCATTCACAAGTAACCTTCCAACATCCTCAACTGTAGCACCAACATCATCAACGGATGCAGCAGCTACAAATATGTATGACACCACAACAATTGTTGGTGCAACAACAACAACTTTGGCATCCATAAGTAACCCTCCAACATCCTCAACTGTAGCACCAACATCGACAACTGATGAAAGAACAACGTCTAAGTCTGACACAGCAACAACAACAACTTTGGCATCCACAAGTAACCCTACAAGATCCTCAACTGTAGCACCAACGTCGACAACTGATGCAGGAACCACGTCTATGTTTGACACAACAACTGTTGGTGCAACAACAACAACAACTTTGGCATCCACAAGTATCCTTCCAACATCCTCAACTGTAGCATCAAAATCATCAACTGATGCAGAAACTACAACTATGTATGACACCGCAACAACTATTGGTGCAACAACAACAACTTTGGTATCCACAAGTAACCCTCCGACATCCTCCACTGTGGCACCAACATCGACAACTGATGCAGGAACAACAACTATGTCTGACACAACAACAACTGTTGGTGCAACAACAACAACAACTTTGGCATCCACAAGTAACCCTCCAACATCCTCAACTGTAGCACCAACATCGACAACTGATGCAGTAACCACGTCTATGTCTGACACAACAACAACTGTTGGTGCAACAACTACAACATTGGCTACAACAAGCAGCCATCAAACATATTCAACTTTATCACCAACTTTGACAACTGATGCAGGAACCACGTCTATGTCTGACACCACAACAACTGTTGGTGCAACAATAATAACAACTTTGGCATCCACAAGTACCCTTCCAACATCCTCAACTGTAGCACCAACATCGTCAACTGATGCAGAAACTACAACTATGTATGACACCACAACAACTGTTGGTGCAACAACAACAACAACAACTTTGGCATCCACAAGTAACCCTACAACATCCTCAACTGTAGCACCAATGTCGACAACTGATGCAGGAACAACAACTATGTCTGACACAACAACAACTGTTGGTGCAACAACAACTGTTGGTGCAACAACAACAACTTTGGCATCCACAAGTAACCTTCTAACATCCTCAACTGTAGCACCAACGTCGACCACTGATGCAGTAACCACGTCTATGTCTGACACAACAACAACTGTTGGTGCAACAATAACAACAACTTTGGCATCTACAAGTACCCTTCCAACATCCTCAACTGTAGTACCAACATCATCACCTGAAGCAGCAACTACAACTATGTATGACATCACAACAACTGTTGGTGCAACAACAACAACAACAACAACAACAACTTTGGCATCCACAAGTAACCCTCCAACATCCTCAACTGTAGCACCAACGTCGACAACTGATGCAGGAACAACCTCTATATCTGACACCACAACAACTATTGGTGCAACAATAACAACAACTTTGGCATCCACAAGTACCATTCCAACATCCTCAACTGTAGCACCAACATCATCAACTGATGCAACAACTACAACTATGTATGACACCACAACAACTGTTGGTGCAACAACAACAACAACTTTGGCATCCACAAGTAACCCTCCGACATCCTCAACTGTGGCACCAACATCGACAACTGATGCAGGAACAACAACTATGTCTGACACAAAAACAACTGTTGGTGCAACAACAACTTTGGCATCCACAAGTAACCCTCCAACATCCTCAACTGTAGAACCAACGTCGACAACTGATGCAGTAACCACGTCTATGTCTGACAAAACAACAACTGTTGGTGCAACAACAACAACTTTGGCATCCACAAATAACACTCCAACATCCTCAACTGTAGCAGAAACGTTGACAACTGATGCAGGAACAACAACTATGTCTGACACAACAACAACTGTTGGTGCAACAACAACAACAACTTTGGCATTCACAAGTAACCTTCCAACATCCTCAACTGTAGCACCAACATCATCAACGGATGCAGCAGCTACAAATATGTATGACACCTCAACAATTGTTGGTGCGACAACAACAACTTTGGCATCCATAAGTAACCCTCCAAAATCCTCAACTGTAGCACCAACATCGACAACTGATGAAAGAACAACGTCTAAGTCTGACACAACAACAACTGTTGGTGCAACAACAACAACAATTTTGGCATCCACAAGTAACCCTACAACATCCTCAACTGTAGCACCAACGTCGACAACTGATGCAGGAACAACAACTATGTCTGACACAACAACAACTGTTGGTGCTACAACAACAACAAAAACAACTTTGGCATCCACAAGTACCCTTCCAACATCCTCAACTGTAGCACCAACATCATCAACTGATGCAGCAACTATAACTATGTATGACACCACAACAACTGTTGGTGCAACAACAACAACTTTGGCATCCACAAATAACCCTCCAACATCCTCAACTGTAGCACCAACATCGAAAACTGATGCAGGAACCACGTCTATGTCTTACACAACAACAACTGTTGGTGCAACAACATCAACAACTGTGGCATCCACAAATAACCCTCCAACATCCTCAACTGTAGCAGAAACGTTGACAACTGATGCAGGAACAACAACTATGTCTGACACAACAACAACTGTTGGTGCAACAACAACAACAACTTTGGCATTCTCAAGTAACCTTCCAACATCATCAACTGTAGCACCAACATCATCAACGGATGCAGCAGCTACAAATATGTATGACACAACAACAACTGCTGGTGCAACAACAACAACTTTGTCATCCACAAATAACCCTCCAACATCCTCAACTGTAGCACCAACATCGACAAATGATGCAGGAACAACGTCTATGTCTGACACAACAACAACTGTTGGTGCAACAACAACTTTGGCATCCACAAGTAACCCTACAACATTCTCAACTGTAGCACCAACGTCGAAAACTGATGCAGGAACCACATCTATGTCTGACACCACAACAACGGTTGGTGCAACAACAACTTTGGCATCCACAAGTACCTTTCCAACATCATCAACTGTAGCACCAACATCATCAACTGATGCAGCAACTACAACTATGTATGACACCACAACAACTGTCGGTACAACAACAATAACAACAGCTTTGGCATCCACAAGTAACCCTCCAACATCCTCAACTGTTGCACCAACGTCGACAACTGATGCAGGAACCACATCTATGTCTGACACCAAAACAACTGTTGGTGCAACAATAACAACAACTTTGGCATCCACAAGTACCCTTCCAACATCCTCAACTGTAGCACCAACATCATCAACTGATGCAGCAACTACAACTATGTATGACACCACAACAACTGTTGGTGCTACAACAACAACAACAACAACTTTGGCATCCACAAGTAACCCTCCAACATCCTCAACTGTAGCACCAACGTCGACAACTGATGCAGGAACCACGTCTATGTCTGACACAACAACAACTGTTGGTGCAACAACAACAACAACAACTTTGGCATCCACAAGTACCCTTCGAACATCCTCAACTGTAGCACCAACATCATCAACTGATGCAGGAACCACGTTTATGTCTGACACCACAACAACTGTTGGTGCAACAACAACAACTTTGGCATCCACAAGTACCCTTCCAACATCCTCAACTGTAGCACCAACGTCGACAACTGATGCAGGAACCACGTCTATGTCTTACACAACAACAACTGTTGGTGCAACAACATCAACAACTGTGGCATCCACAAATAACCCTCCAACATCCTCAACTGTAGCACCAACGTCGACAACTGATGCAGGAACCACGTCTATGTCTGACACAACAACAACTGTTGGAGCAACAACAACAACAACTTTGGCATCCACAAGTAACCCTACAACATCCACAACTTTAGCAACAACGACGAAAACTGATGCAGGAACCACATCTATGTCTGACACCACAACAACTGTTGGTGCAACAATAACAACAACTTTGACATCCACAAGTACCCTTCCAACATCATCAACTGTAGTACCAAAATCATCAAATGATGCAGCAACTACAACTATGTATGACACCACAACAACTGTCGGTGCAACAACAACAACAACTTTGGAATCCACAAGTAACCCTCCAGCATCCTCAACTGTAGCACCAACAACGACAACTGTTGCAGGAACAACAACTATGTCTGACACAACAACAACTGTTGGTGCAACAACAACAAATTTGGCATCCACAAGTAACCCTTCAACATCCTCAACTTTCTCACCATTGTCAAAAACTGATGCAGGAACCACATCTATGTCTGACACAACAACAACTGTTGGTGCAACAACAACAACAACAACTTTGGCATCCACAAGTAACCCTTCAACATCCTCAACTTTCTCACCATCGTCGAAAACTGATGCAGGAACCACATCTATGTCTGACACCACAACAACGGTTGGTGCAACAATAACAACAAGTTTGGCATCCACAAGTACCCTTCCAACATCCTCAACTCTAGCACCAACATCATCAACTGATGCAGGAACCACAACTATGTCTGACACCACAACAACTGTCGGTGCAACAACAACAACAACAACAACTTTGGAATCCACAAGTAACCCTCCAACATCCTCAACTGTAGCACCAACAACGACAACTGTTGCAGGAACAACAACTATGTCTGACACAACAACAACTCTTGGTGCAACAACAACAACTTTGGCATCCACAAGTAACCCTTCAACATCCTCAACTTTCTCACCATCGTCGAAAACTGATGCAGGAACAACAACTATGTCTGACACCACAACAACGGTTGGTGCAACAATAACAACAAGTTTGGCATCCACAAGTAACCCTCCAACATCCTCAACTGTAAACCCAACAACGACAACTGATGCAGGAACAACAACTATGTCTGACACAACAACAACTGTTGGTGCAACAATAACAAAACCTTTGGCATCCACAAGTACCCTTCCAACATCCTCAACTGTGGCACCAACGTCGACAACTGATGCAGGAACAACAACTATATCTGACACAACAACAACAACTGTTGGTGCAACAACAACAACAACTTTGGCATCCACAAGTAACCCTCCGACATCCTCAACTGTGGCACCGACGTCGACAACTGATGCAGGAACCACATCTATGTCTGACACCACAACAACGGTTGGTGCAACAATAACAACAAGTTTGGCATCCACAAGTACCCTTCCAACATCCTCAACTGTAGCACCAACATCATCAACTGATGCAGGAACCACAACTATGTCTGACACCACAACAACTGTCGGTGCAACAACAACAACAACAACAACAACTTTGGAATCCACAAGTAACCCTCCAACATCCTCAACTGTAGCACCAACAACGACAACTGTTGCAGGAACAACAACTATGTCTGACACAACAACAACTCTTGGTGCAACAACAACAACTTTGGCATCCACAAGTAACCCTTCAACATCCTCAACTTTCTCACCATCGTCGAAAACTGATGCAGGAACAACAACTATGTCTGACACCACAACAACGGTTGGTGCAACAATAACAACAAGTTTGGCATCCACAAGTAACCCTCCAACATCCTCAACTGTAAACCCAACAACGACAACTGATGCAGGAACAACAACTATGTCTGACACAACAACAACTGTTGGTGCAACAATAACAAAACCTTTGGCATCCACAAGTACCCTTCCAACATCCTCAACTGTGGCACCAACGTCGACAACTGATGCAGGAACAACAACTATATCTGACACAACAACAACTGTCGGTGCAACAACAACAACAACAACAACAACTTTGGAATCCACAAGTAACCCTCAAACATACTCAACTGTAGCACCAACGTCGACAACTGATGCAGGAACCACGTCTATGTCTGACACCACAACAACTGTTGGTGCAACAATAACAAAACCTTTAGTATCCACAAGTACCCTTCCAACATCCTCAACTGTGGCACCAACGTCGACAACTGATGCAGGAACAACAACTATATCTGACACAACAACAACAACTGTTGGTGCAACAACAACAACAACTTTGGCATCCACAAGTAACCCTCCGACATCCTCAACTGTGGCACCGACGTCGACAACTGATGCAGGAACAACAACTATGTCTGACACAACAACAACTGTCGGTGCAACAACAACAACAACAACAACAACTTTGGAATCCACAAGTAACCCTCAAACATTCTCAACTGTAGCACCAACGTTGATAACTGATGCAGGAACCACGTCTATGTCTGGCACCACAACAACTGTTGGTGCAACAACAACTTTGGCATCCAGAAGTAACCCTCCAACATCCTCAACTGCAGCACCAACATCTACAACTGATGCAGGAACCACAACTATATTTGACGCCACAACAACTGCTGGTGAAAAAACAACAACATTGGCTGTGACAAGAACCCCTCAAATATATTCAACTCTTGCATCAACATTGACAACTGATGCAGCAACTACAATTATGTATGACACCACAACAACTGTTGGTGCAACAACAACAACTTTGGCATCCACAAATAACACTCCAACATCCTCAACTGTAGCAGAAACGTTGACAACTGATGCAGGAACAACAACTATGTCTGACACAACAACAACTGTTGGTGCAACAACAACAACAAATTTGGCATTCTCAAGTAACCTTCCAACATCCTCAACTGTAGCACCAACATCATCAACGGATGCAGCAGCTACAAATATGTATGACACAACAACAACTGCTGGTGCAACAACAACAACAACTTTGGCATCCACAAATAACCCTCCAACATCCTCAACTGTAGCACCAACATCGACAAATGATGCAGGAACAACATCTATGTCTGACACAACAACAACTGTTGGTGCAACAGCAACAACAACTTTGGCATCCACAAGTAACCCTACAACATTTTCAACTGTAGCACCAACGTCGAAAACTGATGCAGGAACCACATCTATGTCTGACACCACAACAACTGTTGGTGCAACAACAACTTTGGCATTCACAAGTACCTTTCCAACATCATCAACTGTAGCACCAACATCATCAACTGATGCAGCAACTACAACTATGTATGACACCACAACAACTGTCGGTACAACAACAATAACAACAGCTTTGGCATCCACAAGTAACCCTCCAACATCCTCAACTGTAGCACCAACGTCGACAACTGATGCAGGAACCACATCTATGTCTGACACCAAAACAACTGTTGGTGCAACAATAACAACAACTTTGGCATCCACAAGTACCCTTCCAACATCCTCAACTGTAGCACCAACATCATCAACTGATGCAGCAACTACAACTATGTATGACACCACAACAACTGTTGGTGCTACAACAACAACAACAACAACTTTGTCATCCACAAGTAACCCTCCAACATCCTCAACTGTAGCACCAACGTCCACAACTGATGCAGGAACAACAACTATGTCTGACACAACAACAACTGTTGGTACAACATCAACAACAACTTTGGCATCCACAAGTAACCCTCCAACATCCTCAACTGTAGCACCAACGTCGACAACTGATGCAGGAATCACGTCTATGTCTGACACAACAACTGTTGGTGCAACAACAACAACAACTTTGGCATCCACAAGTACCCTTCCAACATCATCAACTGTAGTACCAAAATCATCAAATGATGCAGCAACTACAACTATGTATGACACCATAACAACTGTCGGTACAACAACAACAACAACAACAACAACTTTGGAATCCACAAGTAACCCTCCAATATCCTCAACTTTCTCACCATCGTCGAAAACTGATGCAGGAACCACATCTATGTCTGACACCACAACAACGGTTGGTGCAACAATAACAACTAGTTTGGCATCCACAAGTAACCCTTCAAAATTCTCAACTGTAGCACCAACGTCGAAAACTGATGCAGGAACCACATCTATGTCTGACACCACAACAACTGTTGGTGCAACAACAACTTTGGCATCCACAAGTACCTTTCCAACATCCTCAACTGTAGCACCAACATCATCAACTGATGCAGGAACCACAACTATGTCTGACACCACAACAACTGTCGGTGAAACAGCAACAACAACAACAACAACAACTTTGGAATCCACAAGTAACCCTCCAACATCCTCAACTGTAGCACCAACAACGACAACTGTTGCAGGAACAACAACTATGTCTGACACAACAACAACTGTTGGTGCAACAACAACAACTTTGGCATCCACAAGTAACCCTTCAACATCCTCAACTTTCTCACCATCGTCGAAAACTGATGCAGGAACCACATCTATGTCTGACACAACAACAACTGTTGGTGCAACAACAACAACAACTTTGGCATCCACAAGTAACCCTTCAACATTCTCAACTGTAGCACCAACGTCGAAAACTGATGCAGGAACCACATCTATGTCTGACACCACAACAACTGTTGGTGCAACAACAACTTTGGCATCCACAAGTACCTTTCCAACATCCTCAACTGTAGCACCAACATCATCAACTGATGCAGGAACCACAACTATGTCTGACACCACAACAACTGTCGGTGAAACAGCAACAACAACAACAACTTTGGAATCCACAAGTAACCCTCCAACATCCTCAACTGTAAACCCAACAACGACAACTGATGCAGGAACAACAACTATGTCTGACACAACAACAACTGTTGGTGCAACAATCACAAAACCTTTGGCATCCACAAGTACCCTTCCAACATCCTCAACTGTAGCACCAACGTCGACAACTGATGCAGGAACCACGTCTATGTCGGACACCACAACAACTGTTGGTGCAACAATAACAAAACCTTTAGCATCCACAAGTACCCTTCCAACATCCTCAACTGTGGCACCAACGTCGACAACTGATGCAGGAACAACAACTATGTCTGACACAACAACAACAACTGTTGGTGCAACAACAACAACAACTTTGGCATCCACAAGTAACCCACCGACATCCTCAACTGTGGCACCGACGTCGACAACTGATGCAGGAACAACAACTATGTCTGACTCAACAACAACTGTTGGTGCAACAACAACAACAACTTTGGCATCCACAAGTAACCCTACAACATCCTCAACTGTAGCACCAACGTCGACAACTGATGCAGTAACCACGTCTATGTCTGACACAACAACAACTGTTGGTGCAACAACAACAACAACAACAACTTTGGAATCCACAAGTAACCCTCAAACATCCTCAACTGTAGCACCAACGATGACAACTGATGCAGGAACCACGTCTATGTCTGGCACCACAACAACTGTTGGTGCAACAACAACAACATTGGCTGTGACAAGAACCCCTCAAATATATTCAACTCTTGCATCAACATTGACAACTGATGCAGCAACTACAATTATGTATGACACCACAACAACTATTGGTGCAACAACAACAACTTTGGCAACCACAAATAACACTCCAACAACCTCAAATGTAGCAGAAACGTTGACAACTGATGCAGGAACAACAACTATGTCTGACACAACAACAACTGTTGGTGCAACAACAACAACAACTTTGGCATTCACAAGTAACCTTCCAACATCCTCAACTGTAGCACCAACATCATCAACGGATGCAGCAGCTACAAATATGTATGACACCACAACAATTGTTGGTGCGACAACAACAACTTTGGCATCCATAAGTAACCCTCCAACATCCTCAACTGTAGCACCAACATCGACAACTGATGAAAGAACTACGTCTAAGTCTGACACAACAACTGTTGGTGCAACAACAACAACAACTTTGGCATCCACAAGTACCCTTCCAACATCCTCAACTGTAGCATCAAAATCATCAACTGATGCAGAAACTACAACTATGTATGACACCGCAACAACTATTGGTGCAACAACAACAACTTTGGTATCCACAAGTAACCCTCCGACATCCTCAACTGTGGCACCAACATCGACAACTGATGCAGGAACAACAACTATGTCTGACACAACAACAACTGTTGGTGCAACAACAACAACTTTGGCATCCACAAGTAACCCTCCAACATCCTCAACTGTAGCACCAACATCGACAACTGATGCAGTAACCACGTCTATGTCTGACACAACAACAACTGTTGGTGCAACAACAACAACATTGGCTACAACAAGCAGCCATCAAACATATTCAACTTTATCACCAACTTTGACAACTGATGCAGTAACCATGTCTATGTCTGACACAACAACAACTGTTGGTGGAACAACAACAACAACTTTGGCATCCACAAGTAACCCTACAACATCCTCAACTGTAGCACCAACGTCGACAACTGATGCAGGAACAACAACTATGTCTGACACAACAACAACTGTTGGTGCTACAACAACAACAACAACGGCATCCACAAGTACCCTTCCAACATCCTCAACTGTAGCACTAACATCATCAACTGATGCAACAACTACAACTATGTATGACACCACAACAACTGTTGGTGCAACAACAACAACTTTGGCATCCACAAGTAACCCTCCAACATCCTCAACTGTAGCACCAACATCATCAACTGATGCAACAACTACAACTATGTATGACACCACAACAACTGTTGGTGCAACAACAACAATTTTGGCATCCACAAGTAACCCTCCGACATCCTCAACTGTGGCACCAACATCGACAACTGATGCAGGAACAACAACTATGTCTGACACAACAACAACTGTTGGTGCAACAACAACAAAAACAACTTTGGCATCCACAAGTAACCCTCCAACATCCTCAACTGTAGCACCAACATCGACAACTGATGCAGTAACCACGTCTATGTCTGACACAACAACAACTGTTGGTGCAACAACAACAACATTGGCTACAACAAGTAGCCCTCAAACATATTCAACTTTATCACCAACTTTGACAACTGATGCAGGAACCACGTCTATGTCTGACACCACAACAACTGTTGGTGCAACAACAACAACTACTTTGGCATCCACAAGTAACCCTCCAACATCCTCAACTGTAGCACCAATGTCGACAACTGATGCAGGAACAACAACTATGTCTGACACAACAACAACTGTTGGTGCAACAACAACAACTTTGGCATCCACAAGTAACCCTCTAACATCCTCAACTGTAGCACCAACGTCGACCACTGATGCAGTAACCACGTCTATGTCTGACACAACAACAACTATTGGTGCAACAATAACAACAACTTTGGAATCCACAAGTACCCTTCCAACATCCTCAACTGTAGCACCAACATCATTAACTGATGCAACAACTACAACTATGTATGACACCACAACAACTGTTGGTGCAACAACAACAACAACTTTGGCATCCACAAGTAACCCTCCGACATCCTCAACTGTGGCACCGACATCGACAACTGATGCAGGAACAACAACTATGTCTGACACAAAAACAACTGTTGGTGCAACAACAATTTTGGCATCCACAAGTAACCCTCCAACATCCTCAACTGTAGCACCAACGTCGACAACTGATGCAGTAACCACGTCTATGTCTGACACAACAACAACAACTGTTGGTGCAACAACATCAACAACTTTGGCATCCACAAGTAACCCTACAACATCCTCAACTGTAGCACCAACATCATCAACTGATGCAACAACTACAACTATGTATGACACCACAACAACTGTTGGTGCAACAACAACAACAACTTTGGCATCCACAAGTAACCCTCCAATATCCTCAACTGTAGCACCAACATCGACAACTGATGCAGTAACTACGTCTATGTCTGACACAACAACAACTGTTGGTGCAACAACAACAACATTGGCTACAACAAGCAGCCCTCAAACATATTCAACTTTATCACCAACTTTGACAACTGATGCAGGAACCACGTCTATGTCTGACACCACAACAACTGTTGGTGCAACAACAACAATAACTTTGGCATCCACAAGTACACTTCCAACATCATCAACTGTAGCACCAACATCATCAACTGATGCAGCAACTACAACTATGTATGACACCACAACAACTGTTGGTGCAACAACAACAATAACTTTGGCATCCACAAGTAACCCTCCGACATCCTCAACTGTGGCACCAACATCCACAACTGATGCAGGAACAACAACTATGTCTGAAGCAACAACAACTTTGGCATCCACAAGTAACCCTCTAACATCCTCAACTGTAGCACCAATGTCGACAACTGATTCAGGAACAACAACTATGTCCGACACAACAACAACTGTTGGTGCAACAACAACAACTTTGGCATCCACAAGTAACCCTCTGACATCCTCAACTGTAGCACCAACGTCGACCACTGATGCAGTAACCACGTCTATGTCTGACACAACAACAACTGTTGGTGCAACAATAACAACAACTTTGGCATCCACAAGTACCCTTCCAACATCCACAACTGTAGCACAAACTTCATCACCTGAAGCAGCAAATACAACTATGTATGACACCACATCAACTGTCGGTGCAACAACAACAACAACTTTGGCATCCACAAGTAACCCTCCAACATCCTCAACTGTAGCACCAACGTCGACAACTGATGCAGGAACAACCTCTATGTCTGACACCACAACAACACTTGGTGCAACAACAACAACAACTTTGGCATCCACTAGTAACCCTCCGACATCCTCATCTGTAGCACCGACATCAACAACTGATGCAGGAACAACAACTATGTCTGACACAAAAACAACTGTTGGTGCAACAACAACAACAACTTTGGCATCCACAAGTAACCCTCCAGCATTCTCAACTGTAGCACCAACGTCGACAACTGATGCAGGAACAACCTCTATGTCTGACACCACATCAACTGTCGGTGCAACAACAACAACAACTTTGGCATCCACAAGTACCCTTCCAACATCCTCAACTTTAGTACCAACATCATCAAATGATGCAGCAACTACAACCATGTATGACACCACAACAACTGTTGGTGAAACAACAGCAACTTTGGCATCCACAAGTAACCCTCCAGCATACTCAACTGTGGCACCGACATCGACAACTGATGCAGAAACAACAACTATGTCTGACACAAAAACAACTGTTGGTGCAACAACAACTTTGGCATCCACAAGTAACCATCCAACATCCTCAACTCTAGCACCAACATCATCAACTGATGCAACAACTACAACTATGTATGACACCAAAACAAATGTTGGTGCAACAACAACAACTTTGGCATCCACAAGTAACCCTCCAACATCCTCAACTGTAGCACCAATGTCGACAACTGATGCAGGAACAACAACTATGTCTGACACAAAAACAACTGTTGGTGCAACAACAACTACAACTGTGGCATCCACAAGTAACCCTACAAAATCATCAAATGTAGTACCAACATCATCAAATAATGTAGCAACTACAACTATGTATGACACCACAACAACTGTTGGTGCAACAACAACAACTTTGGCATCCACAAGTAACCCTCCAACATCCTCAACTGAAGCACCAACGTCGACAACTGATGCAGTAACCACGTCTATGTCTGACACAACAACAACAACTTTTGGTGCAACAACAACAACAACTTTGGCATCCACAAGTAACCCTCCAACATCCTCAACTGTAGCACCAATGTCGACAACTGATGCAGGAACAACCTCTATATCTGACACCACAACAACTATTGGTGCAACAATAACAACAACTTTGGCATCCACAAGTACCCTTCCAACATCCTCAACTTTAGCACCAACATCATCAACTGATGCAACAACTACAACTATGTATGACACCACAACAACTGTTGGTGCAACAACAACTTTGGCATCCACAAGTAACCCTCCAACATCCTCAACTGTAGCACCAACATCATCAACTGATGCAACAACTACAACTATGTCTGACACAAAAACAACTGTTGGTGCAACAACAACTTTGGCATCCACAAGTAACCCTCCAACATCCTCAACTGTAGCACCTAAGTCGACAACTGATGCAGTAACCACGTCTATGTCTGACACAACAACAACAACTGTTGGTGCAACAACAACAACAACTGTGGCATCCACAAGTAACCCTACAAAATCATCAAATGTAGTACCAACATCATCAAATAATGTAGCAACTAAAACTATGTATGACACCACAACAACTGTTGGTGCAACAACAACAACTTTGGCATCCACAAGTAACCCTCCAACATCCTCAACTGAAGCACCAACGTCGGCAACTGATGCAGTAACCACGTCTATGTCTGACACAACAACAACAACTGTTGGTGCAACAACAACAACAACTTTGGCATCCACAAGTATCCTTAAAACATCCTCAACTGTAGCACCAACGTCGACAACTGATGCAGGAACAACAACTATGTCTGACACAACAACAACTGTTGGTGCAACAACAACAACAACAACAACTTTGGCATCCACAAGTACCCTTCCAACATCCTCAACTGTAGTACCAACATCATCAAATGATGCAGCAACTACAACTATGTATGACACCACAACAACTATTGGTGCAACAACAACAACTTTTGCATCCACAAGTAACCCTCCAACATCCTCAACTATGGCACCGACATCGACAACTGATGCAGAAACAACAACTATGTCTGACACAAAAACAACTGTTGGTGCAACAACTTTGGCATCAACAAGTAACCCTCCCACATCCTCAATTGCAGCACCAACATCATCAACTGATGCAACAACTACAACTATGTATGACACCACAACAACTGTTGGTGCAACAACAACAACAACAACTTTGGCATCCACAAGTAACCCTCCAACATCCTCAACTGTAGCACCAACGTCGACCACTGATGCAGTAACCACGTCTATGTCTGACACAACAACAACTGTTGGTGCAACAATAACAACAACTTTGGCATCCACAAGTACCCTTCCAACATCCTCAACTGTAGCACCAACATCATCACCTGAAGCAGCAAATACAACTCTGTATGACACCACAACAACTGTCGGTGCAACAACAACAACAACAACTTTGGCATCCACAAGTAACCCTCCAATATCCTCAACTGTAGCACCAACGTCGACAACTGATGCAGGACCAACCTCTATGTCTGACACCACAACAACTATTGGTGCAACAATAACAACAACTTTGGCATCCACAAGTACCCTTCCAACATCCTCAACTGTAGCACCAACATCATCAACTGATGCAACAACTAAATTTATGTATGACACCACAACAACTCTTGGTGCAACAACAACAACAACTTTGGCATCCACAAGTAACCCTCCGACATCCTCAACTGTGGCACCAACATCATCACCTGAAGCAGCAACTACAACTATGTATGACACCACAACTACTGTCGGTGCAACAACAACAACAACAACAACTTTGGCATCCACAAGTAACCCTCCAACATCCTCAACTGTAGCACCAACGTCGACAACTGATGCAGGAACAACCTCTATTTCTGACACCACAACAACTGTTGGTGCAACAATAACAACAACTTTGGCATCCACAAGTAACCCTCCGACATCCTCAACTGTGGCACCGACATCGACAACTGATGCAGGAACAACAACTATGTCTGACACAACAACAACTGTTGGTGCAACAACAACAACAACAACTTTGGCATCCACAAGTAACCCTCCAGCATCCTCAACTGTAGCACCAACGTCGACAACTGATGAAGTAACCACGTCTATGTCTGAAACAACAACAACAACTGTTGGTGCAACAACAACAACAACTTTGGCATCCACAAGTAACCCTACAACATCCTCAACTGTAGTACCAAAATCATCAAATGATGCAGCAACTACAACTATGTATGACACCACAACAACTGTTGGTGCAACAACAACAACTTTGGCATCCACAAGTAACCCTCCAACATCCTCAACTGTGGCACCGACATCGGCAACTGATGCAGGAACAACAACTATGTCTGACACAAAAACAACTGTTGGTGCAACAACAACTTTGGCATCCACAAGTAACCCTCCAACATCCTCAACTGCAGCACCAACATCCTCAACTGATGCAACAACTACAACTATGTATGACACCACAACAACTGTTGGTGCAACAACAACAACTTTGGCATTCACAAGTAACCCTCTGACATCCTCAACTGTGGCACCAACATCGACAACTGATGCAGGAACAACAACTATGTCTGACACAACAACAACTGTTGGTGCAACAACAACAACAACAACTTTGGCATCCACAAGTAACCCGCCAACATCCTCAACTGTAGCACCAACATCGACAACTGATGCAGTAACCACGTCTATGTCTGACACAACAACAACTGTTGGTGCAACAACAACAACATTGGCTGCAACAAGCAGCCCTCAAACATATTCAACTTTATCACCAACTTTGACAACTGATGCAGGAACCACGTCTATGTCTGACACCACAACAACTGTTGGTGCAACAACAACAACTTTGGCATCCACAAGTACCCTTCCAACATCATCAACTGTAGCACCAACATCATCAACTGATGCAGCAACTACAACTATGTATGACACCACAACAACTGTTGGTGCAACAACAATAACTTTGGCATCCACAAGTAACCCTCCAACATCCTCAACTGTAGGACCAATGTCGACAACTGATGCAGGAACAACAACTATGTCTGACACAACAACAACTGTTGGTGCAACAACAACAACTTTGGCATCCACAAGTAACCCTCTAACATCCTCAACTGTAGCACCAACGTCGACCACTGATGCAGTAACCACGTCTATGTCTGACACAACAACAACTGTTGATGCAACAATAACAACAACTTTGGCATCCACAAGTACCCTTCCAACATCCTCAACTGTAGCACCAACATCATCAAATGATGCAGCAACTACAACTATGTATGACACCACAACAACTGTCGGTGCAACAACAACAACAACTTTGGCATCCACAAGTACCCTTCAAACATCCTCAACTGTACTACCAACATCATCAAATGATGCAGCAACTACAACTATGTATGACACCACTACAACTGTTGGTGCAACAACAACAACAACAACTTGGGCATCCACAAGTAACCCTCCGACATCCTCAACTGTGGCACCGACATCAACAACTGATGCAGGAACAACAACTATGTCTGACACAAAAACAACTGTTGGTGCAACAACAACTTTGGCATCCACAAGTAACCCTCCAACATCCTCAACTGAAGCACCAACATCGACAACTGATGCAGTAACCACGTCTATGTCTGACACAACAACAACAACTTTTGGTGCAACAACAACAACAACTTTGGCATCCACAAGTAACCCTCCAACATCCTCAACTGTAGCACCAACGTCGACAACTGATGCAGGAACAACCTCTATGTCTGACACCACAACAACTGTTGGTGCAACAATAACAACAACTTTGGCATCCACAAGTAACCCTCCGACATCCTCAACTGTGGCACCGACATCGACAACTGATGCAGGAACAACAACTATGTCTGACACAACAACAACTGTTGGTGCAACAACAACAACAACAACTTTGGCATCCACAAGTAACCCTCCAGCATCCTCAACTGTAGCACCAACGTCGACAACTGATGAAGTAACCACGTCTATGTCTGAAACAACAACAACAACTGTTGGTGCAACAACAACAACAACTTTGGCATCCACAAGTAACCCTACAACATCCTCAACTGTAGTACCAAAATCATCAAATGATGCAGCAACTACAACTATGTATGACACCACAACAACTGTTGGTGCAACAACAACAACTTTGGCATCCACAAGTAACCCTCCAACATCCTCAACTGTGGCACCGACATCGGCAACTGATGCAGGAACAACAACTATGTCTGACACAAAAACAACTGTTGGTGCAACAACAACTTTGGCATCCACAAGTAACCCTCCAACATCCTCAACTGCAGCACCAACATCCTCAACTGATGCAACAACTACAACTATGTATGACACCACAACAACTGTTGGTGCAACAACAACAACTTTGGCATTCACAAGTAACCCTCTGACATCCTCAACTGTGGCACCAACATCGACAACTGATGCAGGAACAACAACTATGTCTGACACAACAACAACTGTTGGTGCAACAACAACAACTTTGGCATCCACAAGTAACCCGCCAACATCCTCAACTGTAGCACCAACATCGACAACTGATGCAGTAACCACGTCTATGTCTGACACAACAACAACTGTTGGTGCAACAACAACAACATTGGCTGCAACAAGCAGCCCTCAAACATATTCAACTTTATCACCAACTTTGACAACTGATGCAGGAACCACGTCTATGTCTGACACCACAACAACTGTTGGTGCAACAACAACAACTTTGGCATCCACAAGTACCCTTCCAACATCATCAACTGTAGCACCAACATCATCAACTGATGCAGCAACTACAACTATGTATGACACC
The DNA here is from genome assembly GCF_029890125.1 of Rhinichthys klamathensis goyatoka. Lineage (NCBI taxonomy): Eukaryota > Metazoa > Chordata > Actinopteri > Cypriniformes > Leuciscidae > Rhinichthys > Rhinichthys klamathensis. The sequence continues at coordinate 1,540,733 of NW_026606612.1, forward strand.
ACAACAACTGTTGGTGCAACAACAACAACTTTGGCATCCACAAGTAACCCTCCAACATCCTCAACTGTAGGACCAATGTCGACAACTGATGCAGGAACAACAACTATGTCTGACACAACAACAACTGTTGGTGCAACAACAACAACTTTGGCATCCACAAGTAACCCTCTAACATCCTCAACTGTAGCACCAACATCATCAAATGATGCAGCAACTACAACTATGTATGACACCACAACAACTGTCGGTGCAACAACAACAACAACTTTGGCATCCACAAGTACCCTTCAAACATCCTCAACTGTACTACCAACATCATCAAATGATGCAGCAACTACAACTATGTATGACACCACTACAACTGTTGGTGCAACAACAACAACAACTTGGGCATCCACAAGTAACCCTCCGACATCCTCAACTGTGGCACCGACATCAACAACTGATGCAGGAACAACAACTATGTCTGACACAAAAACAACTGTTGGTGCAACAACAACTTTGGCATCCACAAGTAACCCTCCAACATCCTCAACTGAAGCACCAACATCGACAACTGATGCAGTAACCACGTCTATGTCTGACACAACAACAACAACTTTTGGTGCAACAACAACAACAACTTTGGCATCCACAAGTAACCCTCCAACATCCTCAACTGTAGCACCAACGTCGACAACTGATGCAGGAACAACCTCTATGTCTGACACCACAACAACTATTGGTGCAACAACAACAACAACTTTGGCATCCACAAGTACCCTTCCAACATCCTCAACTGTAGCACCAACATCATCAACTAATGCAACAACTACATTTATGTATGACACCACAACAACTGTTGGTGCAACAACAACAACAACTTTGGCATCCACAAGTAACCCTCCGACATCCTCAACTGAGGCACCGACATCGACAACTGATGCAGGAAAAACAACTATGTCTGACACAAAAACAACTGTTGGTGCAACAACAACTTTGGCATCCACAAGTAACCCTCCGACATCCTCAACTGTGGCACCGACATCGACAACTGATGCAGGAACAACAACTATGTCTGACACAAAAACAACTGTTGGTGCAACAACAAATTTGGCACCCACAAGTAACCCTCCAACATCCTCAACTGTAGCACCAACATCGACAACTGATGCAGTAACCACGTCTATGTCTGACACAACAACAACAACTGTTGGTGCAACAACAACAACTTTGGCATCCACAAGTACCCTTCCAACATCCTCAACTGTAGTACCAACATCACAAAATGATGCAGCAACTACAACTATGTATGACACCACAACAAATGTTGGTGAAACAACAACAACTTTGGCATCCACAAGTAACCCTCCAACATACTCAACTGTGGCACCGACATCGACAACTGATGCAGAAACAACAACTCTGTCTGACACAAAAACAACTGTTGGTGCAACAACAACAACTTTGGCATCCACAAGTAACCCTCCGACATCCTCAACTGTAGCACCAACATCATCAACTGATGCAACAACAACAACTATGTATGACACCACAACAACTGTTGGTGCAACAACAACAACTTTGGCATCCACAAGTAACCCTCCGACATCCTCAACTGTGGCACCAACATCGAAAACTGATGCAGGAACAACAACTATGTCTGACACAGCAACAACTGTTGTTGCAACACCAACAACATTGGCTACAACAAGCAGCCCTCAAACATATTCAACTTTATCACCAACTTTGACAACTGATGCAGGAACCACGTCTATGTCTGACACCACAACAACTGTTGGTGCAACAACAACAACTTTGGCATCCACAAGTAACCCTCTAACATCCTCAACTGTAGCACCAACGTCGACCACTGATGCAGTAACCACGTCTATGTCTGACACAACAACAACTGTTGGTGCAACAATAACAACAACTTTGGCATCCACAAGTACCCTTCCAACATCCTCAACTGTAGCACCAACATCATCACCTGAAGCAGCAACTACAACTATGTATGACACCACAACAACTGTCGGTGAAACAACAACAACAACAACAACTTTGGCATCCACAAGTAACCCTCCAACATCCTCAACTGTAGCACCAACGTCGACAACTGATGCAGGAACAACCTCTATGTCTGACACCACAACAACTATTGGTGCAACAATAACAACAACTTTGGCATCCACAAGTACCCTTCCAACATCCTCAACTGTAGCACCAACATCATCAACTGATGCAACAACTACAACTATGTATGACACCACAACAACTGTTGGTGCAACAACAACTTTGGCATCCACAAGTAAACCTCCAACATCCTCAACTGTAGCACCAACGTCATCAACTGATGCAACAACTACAACAATGTCTGACACAAAAACAACTGTTGGTGCAACAACAACTTTGGCATCCACAAGTAACCCTCCAACATCCTCAACTGTAGCACCAACGTCGACAACTGATGCAGTAACCACGTCTATGTCTGACACAACAACAACAACTTTGGCATCCACAAGTAACCCTACAACATCCTCAACTGTAGTACCAACATCATCAAATGATGCAGCAACTACAACTATGTATGACACCACAACAACTGTTGGTGCAACAACAACAACTTTGGCATCCACAAGTAACCCTCCAACATCCTCAACTGTGGCACCGACATCCGCAACTGATACAGGAACAACAACTATGTCTGACACAAAAACAACTGTTGGTGCAACAACAACTTTGGCATCCACAAGTAAACCTCCAACATCCTCAACTGTAGCACCAACATCCTCAACTGATGCAACAACTACAACTATGTATGACACCACAACAACTGTTGGTGCAACAACAACAACAACTTTGGCATCCACAAGTAACCCTCTGACATCCTCAACTGTGGCACCAACATCGACAACTGATGCAGGAACAACAACTATGTCTGACACAACAACAACTGTTGGTGCAACAACAACAACAACAACAACAACTTTGGCATCCACAAGTAACCCTCCAACATCCTCAACTGTAGCACCAACATCGACAACTGATGCAGTAACCACGTCTATGTCTGACACAACAACAACTGTTGGTGCAACAACAACAATATTGGCTACAACAAGCAGCCCTCAAACATATTCAACTTTATCACCAACTTTGACAACTGATGCAGGAACCAAGTCTATGTCTGACACCACAACAACTGTTGGTGCAACAACAACAACTTTGGCATCCACAAGTACCCTTCCAACATCATCAACTGTAGCACCAACATCATCAACTGATGCAGGAACAAAAAAAACTGTTGGTGCAACAACAACTTTGGCATCCACAAGTAACCCTCCAACATCCTCAACTGAAGCACCAACATCATCACCTGAAGCAGCAACTACAACTATGTATGACACCACAACAACTGTCGGTGCAACAACAACAACAACAACAACAACTTTGGCATCCACAAGTACCCTTCAAACATCCTCAACTGTAGTACCAACATCATCAAATGATGCAGCAACTACAACTATGTATGACACCACAACAACTGTTGGTGCAACAACACCAACAACTTTGGCATCCACAAGGAACCCTCCGACATCCTCAACTGAAGCACCAACGTCGACAACTGATGCAGGAACAACAACTATGTCTGACACAAAAACAACTGTTGGTGCAACAACAACTTTGGCATCCACAAGTAACCCTCCAACATCCTCAACTGAAGCACCAACGTCGACAACTGATGCAGTAACCACGTCTATGTCTGACACAACAACAAAAACTGTTGGTGCAACAACAACAACAACTTTGGCATCCACAAGTAACCCTACAACATCCTCAACTGTAGCACCAACGTCGACAACTGATGCAGGAACAACAACTATGTCTGACACAACAACAACTGTTGGTGCAACAACAACAACAACAACAACTTTGGCATCCACAAGTACCCTTCCAACATCCTCAATTGTAGTACCAACATCATCAAATGATGCAGCAAATACAACTATGTATGACACCACAACAACTGTTGGTGCAACAACAACAACTTTGGCATCCACAAGTAACCCTCCAACATCCTTAACTGTGGCACCGACATCGACAACTGATGCAGGAACAACAACTATGTCTGACACAAAAACAACTGTTGGTACAACAACAACTTTGGCATCCACAAGTAACCCTCCAACATCATCAACTGTAGCACCAACATCATCAACTGATGCAACAACTACAACTATGCATGACACCACAAAAACTGTTGGTGCAACAACAACAACTTTGGGATCGACAAGTAACCCTCTGACATCCTCAACTGTGGCACCAACATCGACAACTGATGCAGGAACAACAACTATGTCTGACACAACAACAACTGTTGGTGCAACAACAACAACAACAACTTTGGCATCCACAAGTAACCCTCCAACATCCTCAACTGTAGCACCAACATCGACAACTGATGCAGTAACCACGTCTATGTCTGACACAACAACAACTGTTGGTGCAACAACAACAACATTGGCTACAACAAGCAGCCCTCAAACATATTCAACTTTATCACCAACTTTGACAACTGATGCAGGAACCACGTCTATGTCTGACAACACAACAACTGTTGGTGCAACAACAACAACTTTGGCATCCACAAGTAACCCTCTAACATCCTCAACTGTAGCACCAACGTCGACCACTGATGCAGTAACCACGTCTATGTCTGACACAACAACAACTGTTGGTGCAACAATAACAACTTTGGCATCCACAAGTACCCTTCCAACATCCTCAACTGTAGCACCAACATCATCACCTGAAGCAGCAACTACAACTATGTATGACACCACAACAACTGTCGGTGCAACAACAACAACAACAACAACAACAACAACAACAACAACTTTGGCATCCACAAGTAACCCTCCAACATCCTCAACTGTAGCACCAACGTCGACAACTGATGCAGGAACAACCTCTATGTCTGACACCACAACAACTATTGGTGCAACAATAACAACAACTTTGGCATCCACAAGTACCCTTCCAACATCCTCAACTGTAGCGCCAACATCATCAACTGATGCAACAACTACAACTATGTATGACACCACAACAACTGTTGGTGCAACAACAACAACAACTTTGGCATCCACAAGTAACCCTCCGACATCCTCAACTGTGGCACCGACATCGACAACTGATGCAGGAACAACAACTATGTCTGACACAAAAACAACTGTTGGTGCAACAACAAATTTGGCACCCACAAGTAACCCTCCAACATCCTCAACTGTAGCACCAACGTCGACAACTGATGCAGTAACAACGTCTATGTCTGACACAACAACAACAACTGTTGGTGCAACAACAACAACAACTTTGGCATCCACAAGTACCCTTCCAACATCCTTAACTGTAGTACCAACATCATCAAATGATGCAGCAACTACAACTATGCATGACACCACAACAACTGTTGGTGCAACAACAACAACTTTGGCATCCACAAGTAACCCTCCAACATCCTCAACTGTAGCACCAACGTCGACAACTGATGCAGTAACCACGTCTATGTCTGACACAACAACAACTGTTGGTGCAACAACAACAAAAACTTTGGCATCCACAAGTAACCCTACAACATCCTCAACTGTAGCACCAACGTCGACAACTGATGCAGGAACCACGTCTATGTCTGACACAACAACAACAACTGTTGGTGCAACAACAACAACAACAAATTTGGCACCCACAAGTAACCCTCCAACATCCTCAACTGTAGCACCAACGTCGACAACTGATGCAGTAACCACGTCTATGTCTGACACAACAACAACAACTGTTGGTGCAACAACAACAACAACTTTGGCATCCACAAGTACCCTTCCAACATCCTTAACTGTAGTACCAACATCATCAAATGATGCAGCAACTACAACTATGCATGACACCACAACAACTGTTGGTGCAACAACAACAACTTTGGCATCCACAAGTAACCCTCCAACATCCTCAACTGTAGCACCAACGTCGACAACTGATGCAGTAACCACGTCTATGTCTGACACAACAACAACTGTTGGTGCAACAACAACAACAACTTTGGCATCCACAAGTAACCCTACAACATCCTCAACTGTAGCACCAACGTCGACAACTGATGCAGGAACCACGTCTATGTCTGACACAACAACAACAACTGTTGGTGCAACAACAACAACAACAACTTTGGCATGCACAAGTACCCTTCCAACATCCTCAACTGTAGTACCAACATCATCAAACGATGCAGCAACTACAACTATGTATGACACCACAACAACTGTTGGTGCAACAACAACAACTTTGGCATCCACAAGTAACCCTCTAATATCCTCAACTGTGGCACCGACATCGACAACTGATGCAGGAACAACAACTATGTCTGACACAAAAACAACTGTTGGTGCAACAACAACTTTGGCATCCACAAGTAACCCTCCAACATCCTCAACTGTAGCACCAACGTCGACAACTGATGCAGTAACCACGTCTATGTCTGACACAACAACAACTGTTGGTGCTACAACAACAACAACTTTGGCATCCACAAGTGACCCTACAACATCCTCAACTGTAGCACCAACGTCGACAACTGATGCAGGGACAACAACTATGTCTGACACAACAACAACTGTTGGTGCAACAACAACAACAACAACAACAACAACTTTGGCATCCACAAGTACCCTTCCAACATCCTCAACTGTAGTACCAACATCATCAAATGATGCAGCAACTACAACTATGTATGACACCACAACAACTGTTGGTGTAACAACAACAACTTTGGCATCCACAAGTAGCCCTCCAACATCCTCAACTGTAGCACCAACGTCGAAAACTGATGCAGGAACCACGTCTATGTCTGACACAACAACAACTGTTGGTGCAACAACAACAACAACATTGGCATCCACAAGGAACCCTACAACATCCTCAACTGTAGCACCAACGTCGACAACTGATGCAGTAACCACGTCTATGTCTGACACAACAACAACTGTTGGTGCAACAACAACAACAACTTTGGCATCCACAAGTACCCTTCCAACATCGTCAACTGTAGTACCAACATCATCAAATGATGCAGCAACTACAACTATGTATGACACCACAACAACTGTTGGTGCAACAACAACAACTTTGGAATCCCCAAGTAACCCTACAACATCCTCAACTGTAGCACCAACGTCGACAACTGATGCAGGAACAACAACTATGTCTGACACAACAACAAGTGTTGGTGCAACAACAACAACAACTTTGGCATCCACAAGGAACCCTACAACATCCTCAACTGTAGCACCAACGTCGACAACTGATGCAGTAACCACGTCTATGTCTGACACAACAATAACTGTTGGTACAACAACAACAACAACTTTGGCATCCACAAGTAGCCCTACAACATCCTCAACTGAAGCACCAACGTCGACAACTGATGCAGGAATAACAACTATTTCTGACACAACAACAAATGTTGGTGTAACAACAACAACAACAACTTTGGCATCCACAAGTAACCCTCCAACATCCTCAACTGTAGCACCAACGTCGACAACTGATGCTGGAACAACAACTATGTCTGACACAACAACAACTGTTGGTGCAACAACAACAACAACTTTGGCATCCACAAGTAACCTTCCAACATCCTCAACTGTAGCACCAACGTCGACAACTGATGCAGGAACCACGTCTATGTCTGAAACCACAACAACTGTTGGTGCAAAAATAACAACAACTTTGGCATCCACAAGTACCCTTCCAACATCCTCAACTGTAGCACCAACATCATCAAATGATGCAGCAACTTTAACTATGTATGACACCACAACAACTGTTGGTGCAACAACAACAACTTTGGCATCCACAAGTAACCCTCCAACATCCTCAACTGTAGCACCAACGTCGACAACTGATGCAGGAACCACGTCTATGTCTGACACCACAGCAACTGTTGGTGCAACAACAACAACAACATTGGCATCCACAAGTAACCCTACAACATCCTCAAGTGTAGCACCAACGTCGACAACTGATGCAGCAACTATAACTATGTATGACACCACAACAACTGTTGGTGCAACAACAACAACTTTGGCATCCACAAGTACCCTTCCAACATCATCAACTGTAGCACCAACATCATCAACTGATGCAGCAACTACAACTATGTATGACACCACAACAACTGTCGGTACAACAACAACAACAACAGCTTTGGCATCCACAAGTAACCCTCCAACATCCTCAACTGTAGCACCAACGTCGACAACTGATGCAGGAACCACATCTATGTCTGACACCAAAACAACTGTTGGTGCAACAATAACAACAACTTTGGCATCCACAAGTACCCTTCCAACATCCTCAACTGTAGCACCAACATCATCAACTGATGCAGCAACTACAACTATGTATGACACCACAACAACTGTTGGTGCTACAACAACAACAACAACAACTTTGTCATCCACAAGTAACCCTCCAACATCCTCAACTGTAGCACCAAAGTCCACAACTGATGCAGGAACAACAATTATGTCTGACACAACAACAACTGTTGGTACAACATCAAAAACAACTTTGGCATCCACAAGTAACCCTCCAATATCCTCAACTGTAGCACCAACATCGACAACTGATGCAGGAACCAAGTCTATGTCTGACACAACAACAACTGTTGGTGCAACAACAACAAAAACTTTGGCATCCACAAGTAACCCTACAACATCCACAACTTTAGCACCAACGACGAAAACTGATGCTGGAACCACATCTATGTCTGACACCACAACAACTGTTGGTGCAACAATAACAACAACTTTGGCATCCACAGGTACCCTTCCAACATCATCAACTGTAGTACCAACATCATCAAATGATGCAGCAACTACAACTATATATGACACCACAACAACTGTCGGGATAACAACAACAACAACAACAACTTTGGAATCCACAAGTAACACTCCAACATCCTCAACTGTAGCACCAACAACGACAACTGTTGCAGGAACAACAACTATGTCTGACACAACAACAACTGGTGGTGCAACAACAACAACATTGGTTACAACAAGCAGCCCTCCAACATCCTCAACTGTAGCACCAACGTCGACAACTGATGCAGTAACCACGTCTATGTCGGACACCACAACAACTGTTGGTGCAACAATAACAAAACCTTTAGCATCCACAAGAATCCTTCCAACATCCTCAACTGTGGCACCAACGTCGAAAACTGATGCAGGAACAACAACTATGTCTGACACAACAACAACAACAACTGTTGGTGCAACAACAACAACAACAACTTTGGCATCCAAGGTTAACCCTCCGACATCCTCAACTGTGGCATCGACGTCGACAACTGATGCAGGAACAACAACTATGTCTGACACAACAACAACTGTTGGTGCGACAACAACAACAACTTTGGCATCTACAAGTAACCCTCCAACATCCTCAACTGTAGCACCAACGTCGACAACTGATGCAGTAACCACGTCTATGTCTGACACAACAAGAATTGTTGGTGCAACAACAACAACAACTTTGGCATCCACAAGTAACCCTACAACATCCTTAACTGTAGCACCAACATCATCAACTGATGCAGCACCTACAACTATGTATGACACAACAACAACTGTCGGTGCAACAACAACAACAACAACTTTGGAATCCACAAGTAACCCTCAAACATCCTCAACTGTAGCACCAACATTGACAACTGATGCAGGAACCACAACTATGTCTGACACCACAACGACTGTTGGTGAAACAACAACAACAGTGGCTACAGCAAGCAGCCCTCAAACATCTTCAATTTTATCACCAACTTTGACAACTGATGCAGGAACCACGTCTATGTCTGACAACACAAGAACTGTTAGTGCAACAATAACAACAACTTTGGCATCCACAAGTAACCCTCCAACATCCGCAACTGTAGCACCAACGTCGACAACTGATGCAGGAACAACAACTATGTCTGACACAACAACAACTGTTGGTGCAACAACAACTTTGGCATCCACAAGTTACCCTCCGACTTTCTCAACTGTAGCACCGACGTCGACAACTGATGCAGGAACAACAACTATGTCTGACACAAAAACAACTGTTGGTGCAACAACAACAACAGCAACTTTGGCATCCACAAGTAACCCTACAACATCCTCAACTGTAGCATCAACGTCGACAACTGATGCAGGAACAACAACAACTATATCTGACACAACAACAACTGTTGGTGCAACAACAACAACTTTGGCATCCACAAGTAACCCTCCAACATCCTCAACTGTAGCACCAACGTCGACAACTGATGCAGGAACAATAACTATGTCTGACACAACAACATCTGTTGGTGCAACAACAACAACAACAACAACTTTGGCATCCGCAAGTAACCCTCCAACATCCTCAACTGTAGCACCAACGTCGACAACTGATGCAGGAACAATAACTATGTCTGACACAACAACATCTGTTGGTGCAACAACAACAACAACTTTGGCATCCACTAGTAACCCTCCTACATTCTCAACTGTAGCACCAACGTCGACAACTGATGCAGCAACCACGTCTATGTCTGACACAACAACAACTGCTGGTGCAACAACAACAACAACTTTGGCATCCACTAGTAACCCTCCAACATCCTCAACTATAGCACCAACGTCGACAACTGATGCAGTAACAACGTCTATGTCTGACACAACAACAACAACTGTTGGTGCAACAACAACAACTTTGGCATCCACAAGTAACCATACAACATCCTCAACTGTAGCACCAACGTCGACAACTGATGCAGGAATCACGTCTATGTCTTACACAACAACAACTGTTGGTGCAACAACAACAACAACTTTGGCATCCACAAGTACCCTTCCAACATCCTCAACTGTAGCACCAATGTTGACAACTGATGCAGGAACAACAACTATGTCTGACACAACAACAACTGTTGGTGCGACAACAACAACAACTTTGGCATCCACAATTAACCCTACAACATCCTCAACTGTAGCACCAATGTCGACAACTGATGCAGGAACCACATCTATGTCTGATACCACAACAACTGTTGGTGCAACAATAACAGCAAGTTTAACATCCACAAGTACCCTTCCAACATCCTCAACTGTAGCACCAACATCATCAACTGATGCAGGAACCACAACTATGTCTGACACCACAACAACTGTTGGTGCAACAACAACAACAACTTTGGCATCCACAAGTAACCCTACAAAATCCTCAACTGTAGCACCAACGTTCACAACTGATGCAGGAAACACATCTATGTCTGATACCACAACAACTGTTGGTGCAACAATAAAAGCAAGTTTGGCATCCACAAGTACCCTTCCAACATCCTCAACTGATGCAGGAACCACAACTATGTCTGACACCACAACAACTGTCGGTGCAACAACAACAACAACATCTTTGGAATCCACAAGTAACCCTCCAACATCCTCAACTGTAGCACCAACAACGACAACTGCTGCAGCAACAACAACTTTGTCTGACACAACAACAACTGTTGGTGCAACAACAACAACAACTTTGGCAAACACAAGTAACCCTCCAACATCCTCAACTGAAGCACCAACGTTGACAACTGATGCAGTAACCACATCTATGTCTGACACAACAACAACAAAAACTTTGGCATTCACAAGTAACCCTACAACATCCTCAACTGTAGCACCAAGGTCGACAACTGATGCAGGAACAACAACTATATCTGACACAGCAACAACTGTTGGTGCAACAACAACAACTTTGGCATCCACAAGTAACCCTACAACATCCTCAACTGTAGCACCAACGTCGAAAACTGATGCAGAAACCATATCTTTGTCTGACACAACAACAACTGTTGGTGCAACAACTACAACAACTTTGGCATCCACAAGTAACCCTCTGACATCCTCAACTGTGGCACCGACGTCGACAACTGATGCAGGAACAATAACTATGTCTGACACAAAAACAACTGTTGGTGCAACAACAACAACAACTTTGGCCTCCACAAGTAACCCTCCAACATCCTCAACTGTAGTACCAACGTCGACAACTGATGCAGGAACAACAACTATGTCTGACACAACAACAACTGTTAGTGCAACAACAACAACAACAACAACAACAACAACTTTGGCATCCACCAGTAACCCTACAACATCCTCAACTGTTGCACCAACGTCGAAAACCGATGCAGAAACCACATCTTTGTCTGACACTACAACAACTGTTGGTGCAACAACAACTTTGGAATCCACAAGTAACCCTCCAACATCCTCAACTGTAGCACCAACGTCGACACCTGATGCAGTAATCACGTCTATTTCTGACACAACAACAACTGTTGGTGCAACAATAACAAAAACTTTGGCATCCACAAGTACCCTTCCAACATTCTCAACTGTAGCACCATCATCATCAACTGATGCACCATCATCATCAACTGATGCAACAACTACAACTATGTATGAAACCACAACAACTGTTGGTGCAACAACTACAACAACTTTGGCATCCACAAGTAACCCTCTGACATCCTCAACTGTGGCACCGACGTCGACAACTGATGCAGGAACAATAACTATGTCTGACACAAAAACAACTGTTGGTGCAACAATAACAGCAAGTTTGGCATCCACAAGTACCCTTCCAACATCCTCAACTGATGCAGGAACCACAACTATGTCTGACACCACAACAACTGTCGGTGCAACAACAACAACAACATCTTTGGAATCCACAAGTAACCCTCCAACATCCTCAACTGTAGCACCAACAACGACAACTGCTGCAGCAACAACAACTTTGTCTGACACAACAACAACTGTTGGTGGAACAACAACAACTTTGGAATCCACAAGTAACCCTACAACATCCTCAACTTTCTCACCAACGTCGAAAACTGATGCAGGAACCAAATCTATGTCTGACACCACAACAACGATTGGTGCAACAATAACAACAAGTTTGGCATCCACAAGTACCCTTCCAACATCCTCAACTGTAGCACCAACATCATCAACTGATACAGGAACCACAACTATGTCTGACACCACAACAACTGTTGGTGCAACAACAACCACAACAACAACATCTTTGGAATCCACAAGTAACCCTCCAACATCCTCAACTGTAAACCCAACAATGACAACTGATGCAGGAACAACAACTATGTCTGACACAACAACAACTATTGGTGCAACAACAACAACATTGGTTACAACAAGCAGCCCTCCAACATCCTCAACTGTAGCACCAACGTGGACAACTGATGCAGTAACCAAGTCTATGTCTGACACAACAACAACTGTTGGTGCAACAATAACAAAACATTTGGCATCCACAAGTATCCTTCCAACATCCTCAACTGTAGCACCAAAGTCGACAACTGATGCAGGAACCACGTCTATGTCTGAAACCAAAACAACTGTTGGTGCAACAATAAGAAAACCTTTAGCATCCACAAGTACCCTTCCAACATCCTCAACTGTGGCACCAAGGTCGACAACTGATGCAGGAACAACAACTATGTCTGACACAACAACAACTATTGGTGCAACAACAACAACATTGGTTACAACAAGCAGCCCTCCAACATCCTCAACTGTAGCACCAACGTGGACAACTGATGCAGTAACCAAGTCTATGTCTGACACAACAACAACTGTTGGTGCAACAATAACAAAACATTTGGCATCCACAAGTATCCTTCCAACATCCTCAACTGTAGCACCAAAGTCGACAACTGATGCAGGAACCACGTCTATGTCTGAAACCAAAACAACTGTTGGTGCAACAATAAGAAAACCTTTAGCATCCACAAGTACCCTTCCAACATCCTCAACTGTGGCACCAAGGTCGACAACTGATACAGGAACAACAACTATGTCTGACACAACAACAACTGTTGGTGCAACAACAACAACAACTTTGGCATCCACAAGTAACCCTCCAACACCCTCAACTGTGGCACCGACGTCGACAACTGATGCAGGAACCACGTCTATGTCTGACACAACAACAACTGTTGTTGCAACAACAACAACAACTTTGGCAAACACAAGTAACCCTACAACATCCTCAACTGTAGCACCAACATCATCAACTGATGCAGCAACTACAACTATGTATGACACCACAACAACAACAACAACTTTGGAATCAACAAGTAACCCTCCGACATCCTCAACCGTAGCACCAACAACGACAAGTGATGCAGGAACAACAACTATGTCTGACACAACAACAACTGTTGGTGCAACAACAACAACAACTTTGGCATCCACCAGTAACCCTACAACATCCTCAACTGTAGCACCAACGTCGAAAACTGATGCAGAAACCACATCTTTGTCTGACACTACAACAACTGTTGGTGCAACAACAACAACAACTTTGGAATCCACAAGTAACACTCCAACATCCTCAACTGTAGCACCAACGTCGACACCTGATGCAGTAACCACGTCTATGTCTGACACAACAACAACTGTTGGTGCAACAACAACAACAACTTTGGCAAACACAAGTAACCCTCCAACATCCTCAACTGAAGCACCAACGTTGACAACTGATGCAGTAACCACATCTATGTCTGACACAACAACAACAAAAACTTTGGCATTCACAAGTAACCCTACAACATCCTCAACTGTAGCACCAAGGTCGACAACTGATGCAGGAACAACAACTATATCTGACACAGCAACAACTGTTGGTGCAACAACAACAACTTTGGCATCCACAAGTAACCCTACAACATCCTCAACTGTAGCACCAACGTCGAAAACTGATGCAGAAACCATATCTTTGTCTGACACAACAACAACTGTTGGTGCAACAACTACAACAACTTTGGCATCCACAAGTAACCCTCTGACATCCTCAACTGTGGCACCGACGTCGACAACTGATGCAGGAACAATAACTATGTCTGACACAAAAACAACTGTTGGTGCAACAACAACAACAACTTTGGCCTCCACAAGTAACCCTCCAAAATCCTCAACTGTAGTACCAACGTCGACAACTGATGTAGGAACAACAACTATGTCTGACACAACAACAACTGTTAGTGCAACAACAACAACAACAACAACAACAACTTTGGCATCCACCAGTAACCCTACAACATCCTCAACTGTTGCACCAACGTCGAAAACCGATGCAGAAACCACATCTTTGTCTGACACTACAACAACTGTTGGTGCAACAACAACAACAACTTTGGAATCCACAAGTAACCCTCCAACATCCTCAACTGTAGCACCAACGTCGACACCTGATGCAGTAACCACGTCTATTTCTGACACAACAACAAGTGTTGGTGCAACAATAACAAAAACTTTGGCATCCACAAGTACCCTTCCAACATTCTCAACTGTAGCACCATCATCATCAACTGATGCACCATCATCATCAACTGATGCAACAACTACAACTATGTATGAAACCACAACAACTGTTGGTGCAACAACTACAACAACTTTGGCATCCACAAGTAACCCTCTGACATCCTCAACTGTGGCACCGACGTCGACAACTGATGCAGGAACAATAACTATGTCTGACACAAAAACAACTGTTGGTGCAACAACAACAACAACAACTTTGGCATCCACAAGTAACCCTCCAACATCCTCAACTGAAGCACCAACGTCGACAACTGATTCAGGAACCACGTCTATTTCTGACACAACAACAACTGTTGGTGCAACAACAACAACAACTTTGGCATCCACAAGTAACCCTCCAACATCCTCAACTGAAGCACCAACGTTGACAACCGATGCAGTAACCACATCTATGTCTGACACAACAACAACAAAAACTTTGGCATTCACAAGTAACCCTACAACATCCTCAACTGTAGCACCAAGGTCGACAACTGATGCAGGAACAACAACTATATCTGACACAGCAACAACTGTTGGTGCAACAACAACAACTTTGGCATCCACAAGTAACCCTACAACATCCTCAACTGTAGCACCAACGTCGAAAACTGATGCAGAAACCATATCTTTGTCTGACACAGCAACAACTGTTGGTGCAACAACAACAACTTTGGCATCCACAAGTAACCCTCCAACATCCTCAACTGTAGCACCAACGTCGACAACTGATGCACCATCATCATCAACTGATGCAACAACTACAACTATATATGACACCACAACAACTGTTGGTGCAACAACAACAACAACTTTGGCATCCACAAGTAACCCTACAACATCCTCAACTGTAGCACCAACGTCGACAACTGATGCAGGAACCACGCCTATTTCTGACACAACAACAACTGTTGGTGCAACAAGAACAACAACAACAACTTTGGCATCCACAAGTAACCCTACAACATCCTCAACTGTAGCACCAACGTCGAAAACTGATGCAGAAACCACATCTATGTCTGACAACATAACAACTGTTGGTGCAACATTAACCACAATTTTGGCATCCAAAAGTCCCCTTTCAACATCCTCAACTGTAGCACCAACGTCGACAACTGATGCAGTAACCACATCTATGTCTGACACAACAACTGTTGGTGCAACAACAACAACAACTTTGGAATCCACAAGTAACCCTACAACATCCTCAATTGTAGCACCAACGTCGATAACTGATGCAGGAACCACGTCTATGTCTGACACAACAACAACTGTTGGTGCAACAACAACAACAACAACTTTGGCACCCACAAGTAACCCTACAACATCCTCAACTGTAGCACTAACATCATCAACTGATGCAGCAACTACAACTATTTATGACATCACAATAACTGACGGTGCAACAACAACAACGACAACAACAACTTTGGAATCCACAAGTAACCCTCAAACATCCTCAACTGTAGCACCAACGTTGACAACTGATGCAGGAACAACAACTATGTCTGACACCACAACGACTGTTGGTGAAACAACAACAACATTGGCTAAAACAAGCAGCCCTCAAACATCTTCGACTTTATCACCAACTTTGATAACTGATGCAGGAACCACGTCTATGTCTGACACCACAACAACTGTTGGTGCAACAACAACAACAACAACAACAACAACAACTTTGGCATCAACGAGTAACCCTACAACATCCTCAATTGTAGCACCAACGTCGAAAACTGATGCAGGAACAACATCCATGTCTGACACCATAACAAATGTTCTTGCAACATTAACCACAACTTTGGCATCCACAAGTACCCTTCCAACATCCTCAACTGTAGCACGAACGATGACAACTGATGCAGTAACCACGTCTATGTCTGACACAACAACAACTGTTGGTGCAACAAGAACAACAACAACTTTGGCATCCAAAAGTAACCCTACAACATCCTCAATTGTAGCACCAACATCGAAAACTGATGCAGGAACCACATCTATGTCTGACAACATAACAACTGTTGGTGCAACATTAACCACAACTTTGGCATCCAAAAGTACCCTTCCAACATCCTCAACTGTAGCACCAACATCATCAACTGAAGCAGCAACTACAACCATGTATGACACCAAAACAACTGTTGGTGCAACAATAACAAAACCTTTCGCATCCACAAGTACCCTTCCAACATCCTCAACTGTATCACCAACATCATCAACTGATGCAACAACTACAACTATGTATGACACCACAACAACTGTTGGTGCAACAACAACAACAACTTTGGAATCCACAAGTAACCCTACAACATCCTCAACTGTAGCACCAACGTCGACAACTGATGCAGTAACCACGTCTATGTCTGACACAACAACAACTGTTGGTGCAACAAGAACAACAACAACTTTGGCATCCACAAGTAACCCTACATCATCCTCAATTGTAGCACCAACGTCGAAAACTGATGCAGGAACCACATCTATGTCTGACAACATAACAACTGTTGGTGCAACATTAACCACAACTTTGGCATCCAAAAGTACCGTTCCAACATCCTCAACTGTAGCACCAACATCATCAACTGAAGCAGCAACTACAACTATGTATGACACCAAAACAACTGTTGGTGCAACAATGACAAAACCTTTCGCATCCACAAGTACCCTTCCAACATCCTCAACTGTATCACCAACATCATCAACTGATGCAACAACTACAACTATGTATGACACCACAACAACTGTTGGTGCAACAACAACAACAACTTTGGAATCCACAAGTAACCCTTCAACATTCTCACCTGTAGTACCAACGTCGACAACTGATGCAGGAACCACATCTATGTCTGACACAACAACAACTGTTGGTGCAACAACAACAACAACTTTGGCACCCACAAGTAACCCTACAACATCCTCAACTGTAGCACTAACATCATCAACTGATGCAGCAACTACAACTATTTATGACATCACAATAACTGACGGTGCAACAACAACAACTTTGGAATCCACAAGTAACCCTACAACATCCTCAACTGTAGCACCAACGTCGATAACTGATGCAGGAACCACATCTATGTCTGACACAACAACAACTGTTGGTGCAACAACAACAACATTGGCTACAACAAGCAGCCCTCAAGCATTTTTAACTTTATCGCCAACTTTGACAACTGATGCCGAAACCACGTCTATTTCGGACACCACAACAACTGTTGGTGCAACAATAACAAAACCTTTTCCATCCACAAGTACCCTTCCAATATCCTCAACTGTAGCACCAACGTCGACAACTGATGATGTAACAACTGTGTCGGACACAACAACAACTGTTGGTGCAAAAACAACAACAACTTTGGCATCCACAAGTACCCTTCCAATATCCTCAACTGTAGCACCAACATCATCAACTGATGCAGCAACTACAACTATGCATGACACCACAACAACTGTCGGTACAACAACAACTTTGGAATCCACAAGTAACCCTCAAACATCCTCAACTGTAGCACCAACGTTGACAACTGATGCAGGAACAACAACTATGTCTGACACCACAACGACTGTTGGTGAAACAACAACAACATTGGCTAAAACAAGCAGCCCTCAAACATCTTCGACTTTATCACCAACTTTGATAACTGATGCAGGAACCACGTCTATGTCTGACACGAAAACAACTGTTGGTGCAACAATAACAACAACTTTGGCATCAACGAGTAACCCTACAACATCCTCAATTGTAGCACCAACGTCGAAAACTGATGCAGGAACCACATCTATGTCTGACAACATAACAACTGTTGGTGCAACATTAACCACAACTTTAGCATCCAAAAGTACCCTTCCAACATCCTCAACTGTAGCACCAACATCATCAACTGAAGCAGCAACTACAACTATGTATGACACCAAAACAACTGTTGGTGCAACAATAACAAAACCTTTCACATCCACAAGTACCCTTCCAACATACTCAACTGTAGCACCAACATCCTCAACTGATGCAACAACTACAACTATGTATGACACCACAACAACTGTTGGTGCAACAACAACAACAACAATTTTGGCATCCACTGGTAACCCTCCAACATCCTCAACTGTAGTACCAACGTCGACAACTGATGCAGTAACCAGGTCTATGTCTGACACAACAACAACTGTTGGTGCAACAACAACAACAACTTTGGCATCCACAAGTAACCCTCCGACATCCTCAACTGTGGCACCGACGTCGACAACTGATGCAGGAACAACAATTATGTCTGACACAAAAACAACTGTTGGTGCAACAACAGCAACAACTTTGGCATCCACAAGTAACCCTCCGACATCCTCAACTGTGGCACCGACGTCGACAACTGATGCAGGAACAACAATTATGTCTGACACAAAAACAACTGTTGGTGCAACAACAACAACAAATTTGGCATCCACAAGTAACCCTCCAAAATCCTCAACTGTAGCACCAACGTCGACAACTGATGCAGTAACCACGTCTATGTCTGACACAACAACAACTGTTGGTGCAACAACAACAACAACTTTGGCATCCACAAGTAACCCTCCGACATCCTCAACTGTGGCACCGACGTCGACAACTGATGCAGGAACAACAATTATGTCTGACACAAAAACAACTGTTGGTGCAACAACAACAACAAATTTGGCATCCACAAGTAACCCTCCAAAATCCTCAACTGTAGCACCAACGTCGACAACTGATGCAGTAACCACGTCTATGTCTGACACAACAACTGTTGGTGCAACAACAACAACAACTTTGGCATCCACAAGTAACCCTCCAACATCCTCAACATTAGCACCAACGTCGACAACTGATGCAGTAACCACGTCTATGTCTGACACAACCACAACCACAACTTTGGCACCCACAAGTAACCCTACAACATCCTCAACTGTAGCACCAACATTATCAACTGATGCAGCAACTACAACTATGTATGACACCACAACAACTGTCGGTACAACAACAACAACAACAACAACTTTGGAATCCACAAGTAACCCTCCAATATCCTCAACTGTAGCACCAACGTCGATAACTGATGCAGGAACCACATCTATGTCTGACACAACAACAACTGTTGGTGCAACAACAACAACATTGGCTACAACAAGCAGCCCTCAAGCATTTTTAACTTTATCGCCAACTTTGACAACTGATGCCGAAACCACGTCTATTTCTGACACCACAACAACTGTTGGTGCAAAAATAACAAAACCTTTTGCATCCACAAATACCCTTCCAATATCCTCAACTGTAGCACCAACGTCGACAACTGATGATGTAACAACAACTGTGTCGGACACAACAACAACTGTTGGTGCAAAAACAACAACAACTTTGGCATCCACAAGTACCCTTCCAATATCCTCAACTGTAGCACCAACATCATCAACTGATGCAGCAACTACAACTATGCATGACACCACAACAACTGTCGGTACAACAACAACTTTGGAATCCACAAGTAACCCTCAAACATCCTCAACTGTAGCACCAACGTTGACAACTGATGCAGGAACAACAACTATGTCTGACACAACAACAACTGTTGGTGCAAGAACAACAACATTGGCTACAACAAGCAGCCCTCAAACATCTTCAGCTTTATCACCAACTTTGACAACTGATGCAGAAACCACGTCTATGTCTGACACAACAACAACTGTTGGTGCAACAACAACAACAACTTTGGCATCCACAAGTAACCCTACAACATCCTCAACTGTAGCACCAACGTCGACAACTGATGCAGTAACCAGGTCTATGTCTGACACAACAACAACTGTTGGTGCAACAACAACAACAACATTGGCTACGACAAGCACCCCTCAAACATATTTGACTGTAGCATCAATGTCGACAACTGATGCAGGAACCACAACCAAGTCTGATACAACAGCAACTGTTGGTGCAACAACAACAACTTTAGAAACCACAAGTACCCTTCCAACATCCTCAACTGTAGCACCAACATCATCAACTGATGCAGGAACAACAACTATGTCTGACACAAAAAAAACTGTTGGTGCAACAACAACAACAACTTTGGCATCCACAAGTAACCCTCCAACATCCTCAACTGTAGCACCAACGTCGACAACTGATGCAGGAACCACATCTATGTCTGACACCACAACAACTGTTGGTGCAACAATAACAACAACTTTGGCATCCACAAGTACCCTTCCAACATCCTCAACTGTAGCACCAAAATCATCAACTGATGCAGCAACTACAACTATGTATGACACCACAACAACTGTGGGTACAACAACAACAACAAATTTGGAATCCACAAGTAACCCTCTAACATCCTCAACTGTAGCACCAACAACGACAACTGATGCAGGAACAACAACTATGTCTGACACAACAACAACTGTTGGTGCAACAACAACAACATTGGCTGCAACAAGCAGCCCTCCAACATCTTCAACTTTATCAACAAATTTGACAACTGATGCAGGAACCACGTCTATTTCTGACACCACAACAACTGTTGGTGAAACAACAACAACAACTTTGGCATCCACAAGTAACCCTCCAACATCCTCAACTGTAGCACCAACGTCGACAACTGATGCAGGAGCCACATCTATGTCTGACACCAAAACAACTGTTGGTGCAACAGTAACAAAACCTTTCGCATCCACAAGTACCCTTCCAACAACCTCAACTGTAGCACCAACATCATCAACTGATGCAGCAACTACAACTATGTATGACACCACAAAAACTATCGGTACAACAACAACAACTTTGGAATCCACAAGTAACCCTCAAACATCCTCAACTGTAGCACCAACGTTGACAACTGATGCAGGAACAAAAACTATGTATGACACCAAAACAACTGTTGGTGCAACAATAACTTTGGCATCCACAAGTAACCCTCCGACATCCTCAACTATGGCACCGACGTCAACTGATGCAGGAACAACAACTATGTCTGATACAACAACAACTGTTGGTGCAACAACTTCAACATTGGCTACAACAAGCAGCCCTCAAACATCTTCAACTTTATCACCAACTTTAACAACTGATGCAGAAACCACGTCTATGTCTGACACCACAACAACTGTTGGTGCAACAATAACAACAACTTTGGCATCCACAAGTAACCCTCCAACATCCTCAACTGTAGCACCAACGTCGACAACTGATGCAGTAACCACGTCTATGTCTGACACAACAACAACTGTTGGTGCAACAACAACAACAACTTTGGCATCCACAAGTAACCCTACAACATCGTCAACTGTAGCACCAACATCGACAACAGATGCAGGAACTACGTCTATGTCTGACACAACAACAACTGTTGGTGCAACAACAACAACAACAACTTTGGCATCCACAAGTAACCCTCCAACATCCTCAAATGTAGAACCAACGTCGACAACTGATGCAGGAACCACAACTATGTCTGACACCAGAACAACTGTTGGTGAAACAACAACAACATTGGCTACGACACGCACCCCTCAAACATCTTTGATTGTAGCACCAACATCATCAACTGATAAAGCAACTATGTATGACACCACAACAACTGTTGGTGCAACAACATCAACAACTTTGGCATCCACAAGTAACCCTCCAACATCCTCAATTGTAGCACCAATGTCGATAACTGATGCAGCAACAACAACTATGTCTGACACAACAACAACTGTTGGTTCAACAACAACAACAATTTTGGCTACCACAAGCAACCCTCAAACATTTTCAACTGTAGCATTAATATTGAAAACTGATGCAACAACTACAACTATGTCTGACACCACAACAACTTTTGCTGCAACAACATCAACAACTAGTAACCCTGCAACATCAACAACAAGTAACCCTCCAATATCCTCAACTAGAACAGCAACAACAAAAACTGATGCAACAACCAAAACAATGTCTGACACCGCAAAAACTATTGGCGCAACATCAACTTTGGCAAGCACAAGTAATCCTGCAACATCCTCAACTGTAGCACCAATATCGACAACTGATGATGGAACCACAACTATATCTGATACCACAACAACTATTGGTGCAACAACAACAACTTTAGAAACCACAAGTAACCATGCAACATCCTCAACTGTGGCACCAACTTTGAAAACTGATGCAGGAACTACAACTATGTCTGACACCAGAACAAATGTTGGTGAAACAACAACAACATTGGCTACGACAAGCACCCCTCAAACATCTTTGACTGTAGCATCAATGTCGACAACTGATGCAGGAACCACAACTATGTCTGATACAACAGCAACTGTTGGTGCAACAACAACAACATTGGATACCACAAGCACCCCTCAAACTTCTTCAACTTTAGCATCAACGTCAATAACTGATGCAACAATCACAACTATGTCTGACACCACAACAACTACTGGTGCAACAACAACAAATTTAGCAACCACAAGTAATCAACCAACATCCTCAACTTCAGCACCAACATCGACAACTGATGCAGCAACCACAAATATCTTTGACACCAATAAAACTATTGGTGCAACAACAACAACAACAACTTTGGCATCCACAAGTAACCCTGCAACATCCTCAATTGTAGAACCGACGTCGACAACTGATAAAAGAACCACAACTATGTCTGACACCATAACGACTGTTGGTGAAACAACAACAACATTGGCTACAACAAGCAGACCTCAAACATCTTCAACTTTATCACCAACTTTGACAACTGATGCAGGAACCACGTATATGTCTGACACCACAACAACTGTTGGTGCAACAATAACAACAACTTTGGCATCCACAAGTAACCCTCCAACATCCTCAATTGTAGCACCAAAGTTGACAACTGATGCAGCAACAACAAATATGTCTGACACAACAACTACTGTTGGTGCAACAACAACAACAATTTTGGCTATTACAAACAACCCTCAAACATTCCCAACTGTAGCTTTAATGTTGAAAACTGATGCAACAACTACAACTATGTCTGACACCACAACAACTATTGCTACAACAACATCAACAACTAGTAACCCTGCAACATCAAAAACAAGTAACCTTCCAATATCCTCAACTGTAACAGCAACAACAACAACTGATGCAGCAACCAAAACAATGTCTGACACCGCAAAATCTATTGGTGCAACATCAACTTTTGCAACCACAAGTAACCCTGCAACATCCTCAACTGTAGCACCAATGTCGACAACTGATGCAGGAACCACAACTATGTCTGACACCACAACAGATATTGGTGCAACAACAACAACTTTAGAAACTACAAGTAACCAAGCAACATCCTCAACTGTGGAATCAACTTTGAAAACTGATGTAGGAACCACAAATATGTCTGACACCAGAACAAATGTTGGTGAAACAACAACAACATTGGCTACGACAAGCACCCCTCAAACATCTTTGACTGTAGCATCAACGTCGATAACTAATGCAGGAACCACAACTATGTCTGATAAAACAGCAACTATTGGTGCAACAACAACAAAATTGGATACCACAAGCACCCCTCAAACATCTTCAACTTTAGCATCAACGTCAATAACTGATGCAGCAATCACAACTATGTCTGACACCACAACAACTATTGGTGCAACAACAACAAGTTTAGCAACCACAAGTAATCAACCAACATCCTCAACTTCAGCACCAACATCGACAACTGATGCAGCAACCACAACTATCTCTGACACCACTGAAACTATTGGTGCAACAACATCCACTCTGGATACCACAAGTAACCCTGCAACATCCTCAATTGTAGAACCAATGTTGAAAACTGATGTAGGAACCACAACTATGTCTGACACCACAACAACTGTTGGTGCAACAACAACAACAACTTTGGCATCCACAAGTAACCCTCCAACATCCTCAACTGTAGCACCAACGTCGACAACTGATGCAGGAACCACAACTATGTCTGAAACCACAACAACTGTTGGTGCAACAACAACAACTTTGGCAACCACAGGTAACCAACCAAAATCCTCATCTGTAGCACAAACGTCAACAACTGATGCAGGAACAACAACTATGTCTGACAACACAACAACTGTTGGTGCAACAACAACAACTTTGGCTACCACAAACACCTCTCAAACATCTTCAACTGTAGCACCAACTTCGACAAAGGACACAGCAACCACAACTATGTCTGACACCACAACAACTGTTGGTGCAAAAACAAACACAACTTTGGCTATCACAAGCACCTCTATTTCTTTCTCAACTGAATCATCAATGTCTACATCTGATTCAGCAATCACAACTATTTCTGATATGACAACAACCATTGATGCAACAACATCAAATTTTGTACGCACTACCACCCTTCCAACATCACAAACTATAGCATCGACGAAAGCATCAACCACTACAATTCATACAGCAACCTCAACTATGCCTGAAATCACAACAACTAATATGGGAGAGATAACAACAACCTCAGCTTCCAGAAGCGCAATGGCTTCCACAACCACAACAAACCCTAAAACATTTTCAACTAAAGAAACAACCACTACAACTCATCCAAAAACAACAACTATGTATGAAGGTAAAAGCACAACTATAGCTCCCACAGCTACCACTACAAAATTGGTGAAGGTCTCAACAACAGAACCAAACACTACAATTCATTCAACGACCTCAACTATGGCTGACACAAGAACAACTATTAGTGAGAAAACAACAGCAACATTGGTTCCCACAAACACAATGACCCATCCAACATTCGCGACTAACACAGCAACCACTATAACTGATGCAACAATCTCACCTGTGCCTGAAACAAAACAAATAACAACTAAAACCATGTCTACGTCATCAGCAACTGCCAATGTTACATCAATAAAGCCAATCACTCAAACCGCCATATCAGGAACTATACCATCAAATGTCACTCAGGCAGCAATAACCCGATTCATCACAACTTCAACTCTAACAGTGACAGACAAGACATCTCTGAAACCTGGACAAACACCAAATGTGTAAGGGCAATGAACAAATTTTTTTGTGTGTAAAAGGTAACTATTTGATTAATTCTCTTACTCACCCACCATTGTTCTTATTTACCTTCTTTTTCAGGATTGGGAGGGTGATTATTTACATTCGACTCATATTTATCACACTGGGCCCTATACCAAGTGAGGGTAAAATAATAAAGTTAGCTAACTCTCTCCTGGACTCACGTCTCAGAATCAAACGAGATCTAAGTAACCCTGTGAGCTTTGTGAATGTTACTTATACAAGTGAGTTTTCTTTCTTTTTTCTTCAGTCGCCAGTAAACAAATTTCCATATTACAGTAAAAAGATGTGTGCATACAGTATCAGCTAATTTGTATTATATGATTTTTCTTTTTTAAGAAATTTCTAATACTGCATATGCCCTGAATTTTGGATTTCAAATCAACAATGTTTCCATGTCAGAGAAACTTGAACTCAGGAATAGCACATATCAGTTAATTCAGGACCCTATAAATAAACTGGTGAGTTTGATTTGTATTTAACATACGCTTATTTTTATTCAGCTTTGATTGCAACATCTACCATCAACTTTAACTATTACCACACCAATTAATTTGTTTTCCTTGCTGACCTGTTTAGCTGAACCAGATCCTAACTGACCCCACAGCCTCTCCATTTCTGTTCAATGGCACCAGTTTCACGTAAGATTTAGACTAAGAAATCTGCTTTGAAATTGGTTTGATTGGATGTAAAATTAGAAGCACACTGTGATCTTTTTAAAGTGTTTACTTATGTCAATGTACATTTTAATTTCTCCCCAGGGGTAATTCCACCACTATTGAGGCTAATGTACAGTATGTTTTCTCAGAAAGTGACATCAAGACACCCAGTGCCTTTCTCAATGCACTTCTTGGGGTTAATATGGGTATGTGCTTCTGCATATAAATGTTAATATTAATATTTTCATAATTCTTTGAGCTGGAAGTGTTTTTTGTCTTATTTTAATTATTTTACACATTCTCATCTACAGAGACTATTACCACAACTACACCTGCTGCAACAAGAACCACTTTTTTCCCCACAGTGCTGAGCACTTCAATCATAAACAACAGCACTAGTGTAGCATGGATTGTAGCCATAATCGTCCCGTGTGCTATTGCCATCATACTTGTACCGTGCTGGATTTTCCTTTGTGTAAGTATCATAAAGGTTTAATAATAATTTACCTGAAACCTATAAAAGTTTCTATAAGGTCAATTCTATTTTAACAAGGCTCTCTCTCTGTCTTTAGTGTTTGCTCTGTGGAGGCTGCACAGCATTAAGACGACGTTGGCACAGAAGACAGTCATACAATGTACAATACACCACTCGAAACAGCCTTTTATAAAGAACTAGAGACTCGTTTCAATAAGAGAAATACATCAGGAAATATTACTAGCACGAATTACTTATATTACTAATCCAAATTGTGACAATGGTACTTTAAATTCAGATTTATCTTTCTATAATAAATATATCTTAGAGATTTTATTATCACAACATACTATTTATTATTTTCTTGTGCCTGTATTGCTGGACAGACAGGATCTCAAATTGTGATGAATGTAATTTATTTTCAGAATTTAAAAATATATATATTTAATGTTACAATATTTACATTCTACAATAATAATATTTGTTTTCCAACTTATTTATTTGATATTACACGTTTAATTTTGAGGGACAATATGGATAATGTTAAACCTATTCACTTTTTATGCACTTTATCTTTGTGTAACTCAAATAAAAAAAATCATACGCCATGTACACCAAAAAAAAAAAATGAAAGTGTAGCACTTCATTAAAATTACTTCTGTTCTAATCTGACAAGATTATTTGTATTTCAGTAAAGCATCACACAAATGCTAAATACACAAACAGCTGATTTCACCTGTTAAATCACAACCACTTGATACATTTATGACCAAATGACTACTGATGATCTAACAAGTGTAAACACCATGCATACTATGTCTAAATAAAAACCTTATACAATACACACATCACATTTATTTTGAATGCTTTAACTTTTCCAACAATACTGAACAAAAGTTAAAACTTGTTTTGTGCAGTTTTAAAATACTGGTTTTGGTATAAACCATCACTTCAAAGTTTCTTTAAGATGATGAAATATTACTTACCAGATCATTAGAATCATGTCGAGCCCATATGCATCACGAAGAGCTGAAGAACCCGAAGCGAGTTTGCCTGTTGAAATCACAGGAATTTCATCTATACAAATAAGGCAGAAAATATTTTTCTTCTATATAATGTATACATGCCACCTCACTTTCTTAGCATTGCCCTTTTCCTTTAAATACACAAAACAGTTGAAGACAAAGTGTTTTGTTAAAATCAGTTTATTGGCTACATATTTTATCAAAACATTATGAGCTGTACACTGTTCAGTTATGTGCAGAGACTGAGTGCAGGAGAGCATTTCTCTAGAAGGTCTACCTGGAGAAAACCATCTCAGCATTCCCATTCATCTCAGAGGCAGTTGCTCAGGTGTTCTTATTCTTGATAACTCTTTCTGAGCCAATCCCCTGAGCTGAACATGCCATTTGACTGATTACTCCAGAGGTGCAGGATAATAACATCATGGCAATGCTGACTGGCAGATGGCACCACAATGTTTCAGGATGAGAAGTAAAAAAAATAATCCCCACAATATTTTTTCTTTTCTTTTTTTCTTTTTAACACCTTTACATTCGTATGCATTCATTCAAATTCCATACAACCATAAGAACGCTGCATTAACTCTACACAGATTGAAAAAAAAACAAAAAACAAACAAACAAAAAAAAACAACCACCCAGAAAAAGAATGCTCCTCCTGTTTTAGCAAACGGTAATCTATTCAAAATTTACTATTATAATCGTAATGAATGTAAAATAAAACAAAAATATGCTAAAGACTATATAAATTCTACACAATTCTTCCACAATGATTAGTCATTCACTTTTTCATCTGTTAAATCGAGAAGTTAATTTACTTGCAAAATATCTTGCACAGTCCAACAGCAACTACCCTGAGCTGGAGACAGGGACAAATACATATAAAGGTAAAAAAAACATTTGGTTATCACCCAGGAGAATTTTCTATGAAGGTAAAATTGTGTCATAAAGAATCGCATGCCAGGGTAAGATTTGTGATTAACACAAAGTGGTCAAGCGTATAACTAGACGCGGCAGGCGCGAATTTGACGCGCTATTCGCGTCCGGTGTGAAAGCACAGTTAGAAATTAATTTCACACAAAATTTTTAGTTAGTTGGCTGTGGCGAGCAGGACGAGGGCGAGGGCGAGGGCGAGGGACGTGAGAGGACGGCGCGAGGCCGGTGGCGTGAGCATAGACAGTAAAAGAAATGGACACAGCGACCCCATAGACTTCAACGGACAAAAGTGAAGTCAAATATAAGCACTCACTTCCTGATTGCCAAGCGCACTGCACATGCTCAAACTGAGCTTGAAGACGTAGTTGTGACGTGAGCAACCTGACTGACAGTTGTACGTCTTCTAGTAGCTGTGCCAAGAGGAATCTGAATCATTCCCTTCTGAATCTTGCAGAGCCGGAGATCGTGACTATTAGCTGTACATGAGCTCGCAGCAGGATCAACTTTACAACTCTCTATGGGCTTCTCCCTTGACTTTATGCCTCCACGTCCCCCGATTGCGCGTGAGCTTCTACATCTGTCTTTACGGTAATTTCTCTTCTACGCAACAGAGAGTCGCGTGTTATGACGCAATCGTTAGCCTATTTTTACAAAAACTGCTTCTACGGGGCCACAACGTAAGATACAAGGTAATGGAGCATTTTATACATTGTCGTGTTTCTTTAGGAATAAATAATGGACAAATGGAGTCTTTAAACGTCTCAGATGTAAAGTTATTCGCTGTCAAAGTGACGCAAAAATGAATGGGAGTCAATGGAATGCTAACAGCAGGTGAAGGCTTGTTAGCCAATGGCGGCGCCCGGGGAGACTTCAGTTTCCGGCTGGTGGATTACCCCCTTGGGCGTGAGTGATAATGAACGTGAGACGCACCGGTCTTGCATCTAGGAGGAGCGGAAGCATAAAAGGAGGAGCGGCGAAAGGGCAGATCGAGAGAGGAACAGGCCTGATTTTATGTTGTGTTTTGTTTCTGTTGTGTGTGGCTGCTGGCTTATAACGTTACTTTTGTTTTGTATTTGTTTATTTTACTATTAAAATGTTTAAATGTTCACCGGTTCCCGCCTCCTTCTTCCCACAACAACGAACCCCGTTACATTGGCAAACTCATTACTCCTCGTTTGTATTTCTTTCTATATGGTGAATTATTGCATGATACCTGGATGATCAGTCATGCGGTGCGAAACTAGGATGGTTCACATCACAACACAAACGTCCGTGTGCTCGTCTGATTCAGAGATTTCGTCCAGGAGAAATTGCCATCGTTGAAATTCTCTGCAGCAGACGGACTCTATCAGTATCAAAGGCGGATATCGCGGGATTAACGCTCGTGCATGGTGTTGCTAATAAACTGTTAATAAAAAGTAATGTTGCTTTTATATGAAAATAAATATAATGAACAAGACACCCAAATTACTTATTTAACTCCATTTTAAATAAGCCTAAGTGTTTATCAATATTTTTTTCTTTAATACAGACATGTGTTTTTATAAAAAAATAAAACATAAAAATTGCATCACATAACCCATAGAGATCGCACTGTCAGAGAGTTTGGGCATATCCACACATAATTTATTAAATTCTGTGTGGATATTCCCAAAATTTTTATACACATAAAACTTGATATCAGAGTTTTAAAATCAAACATTTTAAAAGAGAACAATACATCAATGCTGTTTAAACTATAGACTGTAAAAACCAATGAGCATTAAGCTGTGTCATCAGCAAAGTTGTTTCCCATCATGCTTTTGATCAGCGCAGTCGGTGGAGAGCAACTGCGCGCGACTGCAGAATCCGACACGTGCGCCTTGCGGTCGCGAGAGTTTTTTGACATGCGGTCTGCCTTGCTCTGATGTCATGCCGACGTACTCGGACACATTTCTAACCGGCATAATTCTCGCGGTGATCGGTTCTGCGCAGATTTTGCTCATCTCAAACAAGCCCAACGCTTTCTGTATCTGCAAGTGAAGTCCCACCCACTGATCTGTAGGTTTGTAGCGTGAGTGGGCCCCACCCTGGATAAATGATGAGCTAGTGTTTGTAGTCTCAACCCTTACAAAGAAATGGGACTTCCTGCTTTTTATGACGCAAAATGGCGATTTTTACGTCATAAAAAGCAGGAAGTGGAACACTTAAATCCTTATTTCTCCCATCTCAGGGGAAAATAAGGGAATAAACCATGACCATTCAAAAATATGACTGGGTTTCTAAAGATACAAAGCTTAATGCAAATGGGTGAAGTGTCCCTTTAACATACATGTTAAAGGGACAATGTGTAGGAATTTCTCCCATCTAGCTGTGAAAATGTATTTTGCATTCAAACGAATTGTGCTCTCCAGCGCCTAGTTTTTTCAAATGCGCGTTGCATCTACGGTAGCCATTATGTACCAAAAAGCTATGACAGGGGCTGTGTCCCAATGTGAAGGCTGCGTCCTCCGAAGGCCGCATTTGAAGGCCGATTGCGTCATAGCGGCGCGACGAAGGCTGTCCCAATTCAAAGGCTGCATCCTCGAAGGCCGCATTTGAAGGCCGATTGCGTCACCGCGACGCGATAAAGGCTGTCCTAATTCAAAGGCTGCATCCTCGAAGGCCGTATTCGAAGGCTACCCTGATTCAAAAGCGACGCCAAATGCACCCTTCGTTTCCCCGTGAAAGGAAGGATACATAAATGGACACTCAGCGGCCTATCTACCCCATAAGTCATTGTGCGCCGGCGACGAAAGCATTTTTAGTGCAGCATTTGCTGTGTAGCCTAGCCTACAGTTCAAATTCAAATGTTGGTGTTCAACTTAGTGTTTTAAAAATACAACAACCGTTCATTTTTCGTTTTTAAATTATGGCTTATAAAAAGAAAAAACGAATGGACGCAAATTTACACAGACCGAAGACTATCAAACTTTTCTACAAAATCATTTGAAATATTTAATAATATAAGGTCCCTAGCCTACTTGAGAAACGAAAAATGAACGGTTGTTGTATTTTTAAAACGCGAAGTTGAACACCAAAATTTGAATTTGAACTGTAGGCTACACAAATAGGCTACTGTGCAAAAAAATTGTTTATGACTTTTTTCCCCTTTATTACACATTTAAAATATTCACAAATTAATATGGAAAAAAATGTTGATTTTACTGGTTTTCTAAGGCCAAATAAGAACCTGGAAATTACATTTCCCCCGCAGTGCTGAATGAGAAGAGTCTCAGGAACCATACAGAGAGATGATTCATTGGCTAATGATAATGAATGTGTCTGAAAAAATAACGAGCCATTTTAATTGTTCGTTTAAAAGTGAACATTTCAAACTTTATAGGCTATATTTTGTTTCAGTTCATTTATGAGACGCGCTCCAGTTCACGGAGATGATGAAAGCGCGCCTGATTATTTTATTTTACAAAAGCACAACGTTTTCTTGTTATGTGAGTTTGGACAAATAAAAGTAGTTGCGAATGATTTATTATTCTTTTCTGTATGAGCAGAAATGATTTTTAGGTTAGAGTATTTTAAGTTGTTTCCACTGTTGATAGTAAAATGTATGTGTTCGCGCTGGCGCCTCCGTGCCATGCAGTGCACGCTCCACACTCCCACACACACTTGGATATGCGTCAAAATCTTGTGTTTATTTGGGATTGTGTTTATTTGGGATAATATTAGCCCTGTATTATTATTGTCTAACCTGACTGACATTTCACGAATTGCTTTGTTCCTTTTTTGGATAAAAGCGCCTTCTAAATATGTAGCGTATGTAATAATAATAATACTTATTTGCGTTTATAACTATAAAAGAGTTCACTGGACACAGTAATATTCACTGGACACAGTAAAGAGTTCACTGGACACATGAGCACACTTATACTTGATTTGGCCGCTTCACTGACTGAGGCAGACGCTTACTCCGTTGCTCCGGCGAATTACTTCATTAATCCTTGTTTTATTGCTTTACCAGGCATTTATAAGCAAGCACTTTTTATTTTTATATCATGTGAACTTATCCACGAAACTATTCCTTATAAAAAACAATTAGATTGCTTTGATATCGCTACTTATATCCAACCTTTCGATTCTCGGCTACTAGCCTTTAGCCCGCTAACATTTCACGCGTGGCCTCGGCCGTCTAATATTACACCCTTTCACTGAAAGGACACGAGTTATATTTGACATTGCAGTCCTAAATTAGTACTGATAGTTGTAGTATCACTGCTAATTTACAGCTCATTTGTTATAATGGCGAACATATCGGATGCGTGTCTAACTTTACCTCTGAGTGCAGGTGAGGACACTTTCGAGCTATTCTCGGTGAATCTGGAGCTGGAATCCGTGGAGAAACAGATCCGTGGTCTGCTGGAAAAGCAAGCCGAGCTGTTGGATCGGCGATCAGCACTTGAAGCAGCACGCGCCGATGCTCACAAGTTAGTGGTTAGTAACTCTTTAACTCCGAGTTCGTCTACTCCGTGTGTTTCTCTGTCCAGAAGGACGCGATCATCTCGGGCTTCATTTACTCCGGCACCGACACAACACAATGGACCATGGATCACGCAGCGGAAGACGCGAGCCAGGACCAGAGCTACTCCTCCGCCCCTCCCGGTCTTCGAGATCTCCACTCGGAACCGCTTCTCCCCTCTTCGCGAGTCGAAACGCGACGACGCCGTGATCATCGGCACGTCCATGGTCCGCCATGTCCATGCTACCTCAGGTAAAGGTAAGGTGCTCTCTCACTGCTTTCCTGGTGCTCGTGTTCTTGATATCGCTGCACAGGTTCCCGAAATCCTGACCGGGGACGAGCGCGTCCCCGTGGTGCTGCATGCGGGAGGGAGCGACGTCAGGCTGCGGCAGACGGAGGTTCTGAAGAAGGACTACATGAGCCTGATCGAGGCGGTACGCAACACAGCGCCTGAGGCAACGATCATCGTGTCTGGACCGCTTCCCACGTACCGACTAGGACAAGAAAGGTTCAGTAGACTATTTGCACTAAATGAATGGTTAATGTCACTGTGTAATGAACAGAAACTGCTCTTTGTAAATAATTGGAATCTGTTTTGGGAGCGACCCAGGCTGTACCGTGCTGATGGCCTGCACCCCAGCAGAGCCGGAGCGGCTGTTCTGTCGGATAATATCTCCAAGACGTTACGCACCAGATGACTAATAAGTCAAAATCCAAATCACAGTCTTTGCTGTCCAAACTTAATTGATATACGTAGTGAAGAACATTATATAGAAACTGTGTCTATTCCTCGTTTAGTGAAGCCAAACAATAAATCTAGTGCAGGATCTAGCAAAAATCTTATTGTAATTAAACCAGAAAATCTAAATATCAGTGAACAAAAAGAATTTCTAAAGCTAGGTCTTCTAAACATTAGATCGCTCACACCTAAAGCGGTTAATGTAAATGAAATGGTCACAGATAATAATTTCGATATACTTTGCCTTACTGAAACCTGGCTTAAACCAAATGAGTATTTCGGTCTAAATGAGTCTACTCCGCCAAGATACTGTTATAAGCATGAGCCCCGTCTGACTGGTCGTGGCGGCGGTGTTGCAACAATCTATAAAGATATTCTTAATATTTCTCAGAAAACAGGTCACAGATTTAATTCGTTTGAAGTACTTATGCTAAATGTTACGCTCTTAGATGTAAGAAAGAAATCCATATTATCTCTAGCCTTGGCTACTGTATATAGACCTCCAGGGCCATATGCTGAATTTCTAAAAGAGTTTGCAGACTTTCTCTCGGATCTATTGGTCAATGTCGATAAAGCAATAATTGTTGGAGATTTTAACATACACGTAGACAACAAAAATGATGCGTTAGGGGCTGCGTTTACAGATTTATTAAACTCCTTTGGGGTCAAGCAAAACGTCCGTGGTCCCACTCATCGTCTAAATCATACACTAGATTTAATTATATCATATGGAACCAATCCAACTGATATAGATATTATACCGCAAAGTGATGATGTCACTGATCATTACATGGTAACGTGCATAATACGTACTGCTGAAATATGTCATGTTGCGCCACGTTATAGACCAGGCAGAACAATCCTTCCGACCACTATAGATAGATTCTCAAATAGCTTACCTGATCTATCTCAGCTGCTCAGTGAACCCAAACAAACAGATGAACTAGAGGAAATGACTAGCAGTTTGAGCACCATTTTCACTAGTACATTAGATATTGTTGCACCAATTAGATTAAAAAAGGTTAAAGAGAAAACTAAAGCACCATGGTACAACAGTGTTACGCATGATATCAAGAGAGAAACTCGTAACCTAGAGCGTAAATGGAAACAAACTAATTTAGAGGTCTTTAGAATCGCGTGGAAAGACAGTATGTCACGTTATAAAAAGGCTCTAAAAACAGCCAGGGCTGAGCACCTCCGCAAACTAATAGAAAATAACCAAAATAATCCAAGGTTCTTATTTAACACCGTGGCTAGACTAACAAATAAACAGACATCACCAGAGCAAAATATACCGTTACAGTTTAGTAGTAATGATTTTATGAATTATTTCAATGAGAAAATAGAAAGCATTCGAAACACAATTATAAATGTACAATCCTCTATGGTCTCTTTTGATTCAGCCTCAATTATCGTCCCTCAAGAACAACTACACCGCTTTGCAACGATAGGACAGGAAGAGCTAAATAAACTTATTATTGCATCTAAACCAACAACATGCTCATTAGATCCAATACCCACTAAACTACTGAAAGAAGTGTTACCTGTAGTGGAAGAGCCTCTTCTCAATATTATTAACTCGTCTTTATTCTTAGGTCATGTTCCAAGAATATTCAAGTTGGCAGTAATAAAACCTCTCATTAAGAAACCGCAACTAGATCCAAATAACCTAGCAAATTACAGACCCATTTCAAATCTTCCATTTATGTCCAAAATACTAGAAAAAGTTGTATCCGCTCAACTGTGCTCTTTTTTGCAAGAAAATGATATCTATGAAAAATTCCAGTCAGGATTCAGACCGCATCATAGTACAGAAACTGCGCTAGTTAAAATTACAAATGATCTACTCTTAGCTTCTGACCAAGGCTGTATCTCAATACTAGTCCTACTTGATCTTAGCGCCGCGTTCGACACTATAGATCATAAAATACTCTTGGATCGACTACAAAACTACACTGGTGTTCAGGGACAGGCATTAAGCTGGTTTAGATCGTACTTATCTGACCGTTATCATTTTGTCTCTTTACACGGGGGAAAATCAAAGTTAACGTCAGTAGACTACGGAGTACCGCAAGGATCGGTGCTAGGCCCTCTGCTATTCTCAATATATATGCTGCCACTTGGTAATATTATAAGAAAACATGGAATTAATTTCCACTGTTATGCTGACGACACTCAATTATATATTTCATCACGACCAGATGAAAACATTACCTCATCTAAATTGACAGAATGTCTCAAAGATATAAAATGCTGGATGACGCGTAATTTCCTGCTATTAAATTCAGATAAAACGGAGGTATTACTTATTGGTCCAAAAAACTACACACAAAACCCCTTACAATACGACTTTAATATAGAAGGATGCCCTGTTACTTTTTCCACTACAGTAAAAGACCTGGGTGTTATACTAGACCGCAACTTGTCTTTCGAAAATCATATTTCATCTGTTACAAGAACAGCCTTTTTCCACCTTAGAAACATTGCTAAATTACGTAACATGCTATCTGTTTCTGATGCAGAAAAGTTAGTTCATGCATTCATGACCTCGAGACTAGATTACTGTAATGCTTTATTAGCTGGTTGTCCTGCATCCTCAATAAACAAGCTACAGTTAGTGCAAAATGCAGCCGCTACAGTTCTTACTAGATCAAGAAAATATGATCATATAACACCGATTTTATCATCTCTGCACTGGTTACCTATTAAGTTCCGTATCAATTACAAAGTACTACTACTGACCTATAAAGCCCTTAATGGTTTAGCTCCTATGTACTTAACGGACCTTCTTTCGCCCTACAATCCACCGCGTTCTCTAAGATCACTAAATTCAAGGCTTCTGGTCATTCCTAGGATATCGAAGTCCACGAAAGGAGGGAGGGCATTCTCGCATTTAGCTCCAAAACTCTGGAATAGCCTTCCCGATACGGTCCGATGCTCTGACTCGCTGACACAGTTTAAAACTAGACTAAAGACGTGTTTCTTTAGTCAAGCATTCACATAATGCTTACCTTTTAGTCCTCTGCTATGCCATACGGAACCGTTTGCCACTGAAACTGCTTAACGCACCAGTGGGGCTCGACAGCCTTATAGACAAACGGGTCGGTCCGTATGGTTGCGGTTGGGTTGCGGAGAGTTTGGGTTGCGGAGAGTTGTGAGATTATGGTTTTCTAACACCTACTCCCGTGTAATGGAAATCATTATGAACATCAGCTATGCTAATTATTTCCCATCTGCCTTTCTGCTGTTATCTCGGGACGCTTGTCCCGAGAAAAATGGCGTTCGTAGGCTCCAGTTTGGTATCCTGCCTCTCACGGGGATTTCGGATGCCTCAACGCCTGTGATGAGAAGACCAACGCCTGTGAAGAGACGACTCAACGCCTGCGAAGAGACGACTCAACGCCGGCGATATGTTATCCCCTAAATATTACATGATTAACTAAATGTATTTTCCAGGTACTCTCTGATATGCACTTACTGTAAAGCTTCTTTAAAACCCTATGATTGTTAGCCAGAGGAGAACTGGCCCCTGACTAGCCTGGGTTCTCCCAAGGTTTTTTTCTCCATCCAATCTGATGGAGTTTTGGTTCCTTGCCACTGTCGCCTTGCTTTTGGCTTGCTTAGTTGGGGATATTTAATATTCAACAATATTATTGAACTGTGTTGTACTACTTTCATGTTATCACTGTGAAGCTGCTTTGATGCAATCTGTATTGTGAAAAGCGCTATATAAATAAATGTGACTTGACTTGACTTGACTTAATCATAAAATAATTTATGAATGTTTTATTTTGTGTTTGTGTTATATTTCTTTTCTTATATGTGAAGTGCTGTTTTGCTTATTCGATTTGAGGTTTTTCATTCCAAAAAATGGACTTCAAAGATACAAGTAGGCTAGCCTAAATGTCGTTTTTGTTTTTGTTTTTTTTAATTCAAGAAATTTTTAAAAAGTTAAGTTTAAACATAATGAAATGCATCCCGCATAAACAGGTGGTCTGGTTGCCACAGACTGGGGGAGAGGACACAAATCCATGAGTAGACTTTACAAACCCGTGGGAACGGATTGCAAAAGCGTGGGCACGGTTTATTTATTTGTGGGTACAGATTGCAAAATCTCAGAGCGCAGATTAGGAACTCGTGGGTACAGTTTACTTAATCCGTGTGCACGATTTGTTAAACCGAGGGAACAGTTTAATAATTCGAGAGTACAGTTTATAAACTACTGGTAACGGATTACAAATTGTCGCCAACGGATTACAAATTGTCGCCACGGATTGTTTTGTTTTTTCCCCACGTGACTTCCCGGGCTCCGTATTATGGGGTTGAAAACCTGTGTAAATATATTCACCATGGTCCATTTATCTAGGGCTACATAATAATAATAAAAATAATAATAATAATAATAATATATATAATATATATAATATATATGTATATGTATATATGTATATATATATTTATATATAAATAATATATGTATGCATGTATGTGTTACGGCATCTAGTGAGATCCCCAGTACTCAGTCTCGAGCGCCTTCCCCTGAATACTAATGATGCACACTCCTCGTATGCATCATTGGCGCTCTGATCACCCTCCACCTGTCAGCAATTTACTCTGAGCTCAAGCATATATCTAGCTTGTTATCTCTGCGTCCGTTGCGAAGTATTGTCTCACTCCCATTTCACAAGTCTGAGCGTCTTTCGGAAAAACCCCTGTTACTCTGATATATTGAACCTTTGGTTAATCTACCTCTCTGATTGTGTGCAGCCTGCCTTGTGAACTCCGCCTGTGACCTGACTCTGATACTCGCCGCCAGCCCTGAACTTCTGCCTGTCTCTGACCTGCATGCTTGCTGGCAGCCCCGAACTCACGCCTGGTTTACTTCGATTCAGCCTGCTGCCT
This sequence comes from Rhinichthys klamathensis goyatoka, assembly GCF_029890125.1. Lineage (NCBI taxonomy): Eukaryota > Metazoa > Chordata > Actinopteri > Cypriniformes > Leuciscidae > Rhinichthys > Rhinichthys klamathensis. The sequence continues at coordinate 1,580,481 of NW_026606612.1, forward strand.
TTATTACTGTTTTGAGTTCCTTTAACCCTACTTTTACGTTATTAATAAATTGTTGCGCATGGATCTGTCTCCGCCTCCTGAGTCTCAACAGAATACTTCGCCAAATGAAGATCCAGCAACGATGTCTGCCTGGTCAGCCGCTTTCTCCGCACAAGCCTCACAACTTACTACTCACCATCATCAGTTGTCTCGTCTAACTGCAGTGACGGAGGAATTAGTGAAAGCGGTTCAGAACCTGCAAAAGCCCACGGTGGAATACTCAGCGCGCGCCGCGCCTACCCAAGCACCTGTTCTCCCGTCCGAATCCTCGAGCTTCAGCACTGAAAAGTATGAAGGAGACCCAGGTAAATGCAAAGGGTTTTTACTTCAATGTTCTTTGTATCTCGCCCGGCAGACCACTCAGCACACTACTGACATGGACAAGATCACATTCATCTGTTCATTACTCACCGGACATACGCTTGAATGGATGGATCAGAGTTTAACTCTTGATAGTCTGAATCCTCTCTCTTGTGTCTTCGTTCCTCTGGAATTTATTAAAAATGATCATTCTTTCTCCACGTCTGCATTAATTGATTCTGGGGCGGCTGGAAATTTTATGTCACAAGATTTTGCTAAGCGGCACAAAATAGCTCTAATCCCCTGCACTTCTCTTCTCACAGTCGAAGTGGTTGACGGACGGCCCCTTGGCACGGGGCGAATTACTCACATGACGCAAGAGCTACAGATGCGCACAGGTCTGTTACACCGTGAGAATATTCATTTCTACATTCTGTCTGCTCCTCACACTCCTGTCATACTGGGTCTACCCTGGCTAAGAAGTCATAATCCTCATCTGCAATGGACTACGGGTCAAATTATCCGCTGGGGTGAAGATTGCTTTTCCAAGTGCCTAAGTTCCATTAAACCGTTGCCAGTCCGAAGCATCTCAGAGTCCAGTGAAAATCCCGCTCTCTCCAGTCTGCCTGCTGAATATCGCGACCTGGCTGAGGCCTCCAGTAAAGCCAAAGCTACCCAGTTACCTCTTCATCGGGAATACGACTGTGCCATCGATCTCATCCCAGGTTCCATACCGTCCAGGGGACGTATTTTCCCCCTTTCTCAGCCCGAGACAGAAGTTATGGAGAAATACGTAGAAGAAGAACTGGCCAAAGGATTCATTCGTCCTTCCACCTCTCCTATGTCAGCTGGCTTCTTCTTTGTCAAGAAAAAGGATGGTGGGTTACGTCCATGTATCGATTACAGAGCCCTCAATGACTGCACAGTGAAGTTTCGTTATCCACTACCACTGGTTCCTGCCGCTCTTGAGCTTCTCCGTACAGCGAAAGTCTACACCAAACTGGACCTACGCTCAGCTTATAACCTGGTTCGTATTCGAGAGGGAGATGAGTGGAAGACGCCTTTCTCTACAAGCACTGGCCACTATGAATATCTGGTTATCCCCTTCGGGCTTTCTAACAGTCCAGCTGTTTTCCAGTCCTTCTTCAACGACGCATTCCGAGACATACTCCAGCGCTGTGTGATCGTCTACATCGATGATATTCTGGTTTACTCGGATACCGTCGAGGACCATGTACAGCATGTACGAGCCGTGCTTCAAAGACTCATTCAATTCCAGCTTGTAGCGAATATGAGAATGAACCGAACACAATTGAAGCTTTCATACATAATCAAACACAAGAGGCTGCATATTCCAGATTACCCCAGGCTCTGAAGCCAAAAGACCTTTTGTTGTTTAACTAAAGGAAGAACGTTGTCAATGTTTTATAATTTGGCAAGAACAGATCTGGGGCCGTATTCACAAAGAATTTTATCTTACCATTAGGAGTACTTCTAAATCGCACTAAAATATTTTAGCTAGGAGTTTTCTCTTAAAAGTTATTCACAACGCCTTTCAGACCTACTCTTAGTAAGGAAAAATGACAACTCCTAAACTAAGAGTGAGTCATCGTTGCTATGGATGACGTCAATTCTCATGCACGAGCTTCCTCGCAATGATCACGGTGATTGGTTGTTAGATGACAGGGCCATCATGGGGAACATAACACAGACGCAACAAATCATAGAATTACGACATCTAAATATGTCTGTGTCCTACACAAAATAATAATAGTAATGTGACGTCATCAAAATGCATATATAATGACATGTTTGTGCAGGCTCCAGTGAAGTGTAATTCTAAAAAGGAAGAGAGAGAGAAAAGTCGTGAATTAAATTAAAATAAATCAAGGTAGCCTAATACCCCAATGAAAACCGCCACTTGCCTAATAATAAAAAACGACACTTGCATTAACACTTGCTTGGTTAATTGACATCCTATTAGCCTAAATAGACTACTTCAATAGGAGCAACATTTCCTTGCTTTAAGTAATGTAGTAGTTGAATGACGGTGGATTATGAAGTCGCCAAAACGGAAAAGAAAGCCCAACTGGACGCAGGATCAGTTACTGCTGCTGGCCCAGTTGGTGCTGAAAAAAAAAAAAAACCCATAATAAAAGTGAAATTCGGCACTGGGATATCAAGCAAAACTAAACGTGAGACATGGGAGAGGATTTGTTTGCAGATCAATGCAGCATTCCCGCTTGTGTCGCGGACCCCGGGCGACTGCGAGAGGCGGTGGTATGCGCTACAATCCTTTGTGAATAGGTCTTAGTGAGTTAGGAGTCCTCTCGACTTCTTTTAGGCTGTCCCAGACTTAGGTGCTACTTTTAAAGCTAAAATGCTTCGTGAATTACTCTTAGTGAAAAAAATTAGGAGTCCTAAAGTTAGGAGTGACACGCCCATTATTTTTAGGAGTTGCTCCTAAATTCGCCAGTTAGGAGCTACTTTTAGCCTTAAAATTCTTTGTGAATACGGCCCCTGTACAGAAATGGTGAAACAAGAGGCCCTAACAAGAAGTCACCTGACCGCTGCGACTAAACAGACTAGCCTTTCTTTAACCCTCTGGGGTCCGCGGTATCGCCGGCGATACCAGCTCACTTTTTTCCTTATCAGTGCAAAAGAGACTCAAATTACTCTGTTGATTTTGATCTTACATATAAGTGTTATACATCATTCGATCCTGTTAAGTTTGTATTTTTTTTGTGGAACCTCACAATAAAAACAAAGTGTTGTGCTTTTCACCAAATAAAGAAAAATAAACATGATGCGCGTTCTGCATTCTCTCTGTCAGTGAAGTCCATTCTGAAACGCGTCCGAAAAATGAATTGTAACTAAGTCAATACTTGCTACAGAGACACAAGAGATATGTCTTTTTAAAGCTTGTATTCTCTTCTTTTAAATGAAGAAATTTATTAAATAAATAAATATTTCCAGTTTATGTAATCCGTTTGAAACCAAGGAGAGGTACAGTTTTTTCGTTCTCCCTTCATTATTTTTAATGAGCCGAGGCCGCCACGCCCCTAGCGCTTTTCACATGGTAAATAGGTGATCTAACGTTATGCATAGCACACGCCCAGCGATCAATGGCATAAAAACACGAAGTTTTTTCACTGATAGATTCATTGCGTTTTGAGGATGGCACGGTACTCCGACAAAGAGGCCCTTCAGATGATTCTGGACAGCGAGGAAGAATTCACTTTTCCTCAGCGGAAGATTAGCCTATAACTCGGACGAGGAACGGCTGCATTTTGAAGAACGAATTGATCCCGCGCCGAGGATAGGCCTACAAGTTCAGAGTAAGTTGTTTAGAGTTTAAAAATTTATTTTCTGATCGTATAGAGCTCAAATGAATTTTCAGACTATGTTTTGCCTAGCTTTTGACATCTTACAGAAAAGATTGCCTCACAATATCCCTAACATTCGATCGTGTAAACTTTTTAAATGTGATATTACTCTCTAAACATATTTGTATATTAAATATATAGTTTTGATTAGCTTATGACACTGATTATCATGCTAAAATACTGCCTTATGCGTTATGTATTTTTTTTGCGAATAACTGCATGTTTAGGTTTTTTTTATTTAACCCTTATTTAACCAGGGAAATCCTTTGAGAACAAGTCTCTTTTACGAAGGAGCCCTGGCCAAGAAGGCCGCAATAAAAGTTCCACATAAAATACAAAATATAATAATACAATAAACTAGGGGTGTCCCCGACTAAGGATTTTCATAGTCGAATCAGATTCGTCAAGTCCTGCCTATAGTCGACTAATAGTCGAATCATGTGTGTGGTGTTGGGGAGGGGGCGGGGCTTTAACATTTTAAAGCCGCGATGTACAGAACATCACACAAAGATATAGAAGAAAATGTATAAAAACATTTTGGATCAATAAAACTAAGAAATAACATAAATAACTGCAGAAAGGCCACACTACAGATAGATCTGTTTGCCTCTCCGGACTCGTCCCATTTCCAGTTATTTTACTCCCTGACTGTAACGGTTACCAGCTGGAGTGCCCTTGAGAGCCACCAGAGGGGACTCCACATCAGACTCTCACGTTCACTCACAGACTACATTTCCCATAACTCACTGCCCGGACTCATCACTGATCACAATCACCTGTACCTCATTCTCTGATTGCATTCACCTGTGTGTCATCCTGTTAGTCTCAGTCCATATATACCATGCTCATTCATTCACTCACCGCGAAGTCTTGTTTTGCTGCTGCGAACATTTCCAAGCGTTTTCCCATGTATATTCCTGCCTGTTTTGACCTTGTCTGTTCCTGATCTTCTGCCTGGTTCCTGTATCCTTCCTGTTTGCTGCCTGCCCTGATATCCTGCCTGTTTACTGACCACGATTTTGCCTGATCTTCTCTGCTGTGTTTGCTGGTGTTTGACCCTTGCCTGGTGACTACTCTGTTAAATAAAGGACAAGCTGCACTTGGATCTGAACGTCTCCTATGCTTCGTAACAGAAGACTTCGCCACACCGAGATCCAGCAGCGATGCCAACTATGAGTCCAGACGTCCAAATCATGCGTCTCCGTCAGGAGAATCGGTCCATTGAAGACTATGTCGCGGAGTTTATTGAACTGGCACATCTCACCTCAATGAACACAGAGTGCCAGATGATCTTTTTCCGAGGAGGACTATCTGAACCGCTCAGTTCATTCATGCCCTTGCATGACCCTCACGGGACATTAGAGAGCTATATTGAACTGGCCCTTCTGTTAAGCGGTTCAGTGTATACGGTGGGTGTGGTAGATGAGGAACTCCGTGAACCCACAGTATCCCCTCAGCCTGAGTTTCACGTCAGCCACGACGAGCCTGAGTTTCTCCACGTCACACCAACCATAAAGCCTGCCACCAGATCGGTCTATGGCCGCCCAGGACTGGTTTCCAGCGTGGCAGATTCCCCGCTGATGTCTGCACGTGGTGCCAAGAGGGCCATTGTTTCAGGGTCTCGTCCTGCCGAGACCGTCCAGCCAGAGACCGTCCAGCCAGAGACCGTCCAGCCAGAGACCGTCCAGCCAGAGACCGTCCAGCCAGAGACCGTCCAGCCAGAGACCGTCCAGCCAGAGACCGTCCAGCCAGAGACCGTCCAGCCAGAGACCGTCCAGCCAGAGACCGTCCAGCCAGAGACCGTCCAGCCAGAGACCGTCCAGCCAGAGACCGTCCACGTCACGTCTGCCCAGCCAGAGACCGTTCACGTCACATCTGCCCAGCCAGAGACTGTTCACGTCACGCCTGCCCAGCCAGAGACTGTTCACGTCACGTCTGCCCAGCCAGAGACTGTTCACGTCACATCTGCCCAGCCAGAGACTGTTCACGTCACGCCTGCCCAGCCAGAGACTGTTCACGTCACATCTGCCCAGCCAGAGACTGTTCACGTCACGTCTGCCCAGCCAGAGACTGTTCACGTCACGTCTGCCCAGCCAGAGACTGTTCACGTCACGTCTGCGCAGCCAAAGACTGTTCACGTCACGTCTGCCCAGCCAGAGACTGTTCACGTTACGTCTGCCCAGCCAGAGACTGTTCACGTCACGTCTGCCCAGCCAAAGACTGTTCTCGTCACGTCAGCTCAGCCAGAGACTGTTCTCGTCACGTCAGCTCAGCCAGAGACTGTTCATGCCACATGTGCGCCGCTTGAGCCCTCAGCAGATATGGCCACTGCTATGCCTGAGCCCTCAGTGACCGCAACACTGGCCATTATGGCCACAGCCATGTGGTGTGAGTGGGCTGCGCACACACTCGAACCAGTGTGTGTGATGTCTGTTCCCGAGCCAGTGAGTGTGTTGTCTGTTCCGGTTCCCGAGCCAGAGTCTGTGTTGTCGGTTCCCGAGCCAGAGTCTGTGTTGTCTGTTCCCGAGCCAGTGTGTGTGTTGTCTGTCCCCGAACCAGTGTGTGTGATGTCTGTTCCCGAGCAAGTGTGTGTGTTATCTGTTCCCGAGTTGCCGTGGTCACCCGAGGGGTCTTCACCGCCGTGGCCGCCTGAGAGGTCTTCACCGCCGTGGCCGTCCGAAGGGTCTTCACCGCCGTGGCCGCCCGAAGGGTCTTCACCGCCGTGGCCGCCCGAGGGGTCTTCTCCGCCGTGGCCGCCCGAGGGGTCTTCTCCGCCGTGGCCGCCCGAGGGGTCTTCTCCGCCGTGGCCGCCCGAGGGGTCTTCTCCGCCGTGGCCGCCCAAGGGGTCTTCACCGCCGTGGCCGCCCGAGGGGTCTTCACCGCCCTGGCCGCCCGAGGGGTCTTCACCGCCCTGGCCGCCCGAGGAGTCGTCTCCGCCCTGGCCGCCCGATGGACTGTCTGCTCCGCCCTGGTCGCCTGCACAGCCTGCTCTGCCCTGGTCGCCTGCACAGCCTGCTCCGCCCTGGTCGCCTGCACAGCCTGCTCCGCCCTGGTCGCCTGCACAGCCTGCTCCGCCCTGGTCGCCTGCACAGCCTGCTCCGCCCTGGTCGCCTGCACAGCCTGCTCCGCCCTGGTCGCCTGCACAGCCTGCTCCGCCCTGGTCGCCTGCACTGCCTGCTCCGCCCTGGTCTCCAGTCTTGCCGCAGTCTCCAGGTCCTCTTCCGCTCCATGGGCCTGGCCCTCCATCCCGCCCCCAGGTCCGCCTCCGCTCCACCTCCCTCCTGGACAATTTGAGGAGCGTCTGGAATCCGCTCCTTAAAGGGGGGGCTATGTAACGGTTACCAGCTGGAGTGCCCTTGAGAGCCACCAGAGGGGACTCCACATCAGACTCTCACGTTCACTCACAGACTACATTTCCCATAACTCACTGCCCGGACTCATCACTGATCACAATCACCTGTACCTCATTCTCTGATTGCATTCACCTGTGTGTCATCCTGTTAGTCTCAGTCCATATATACCATGCTCATTCATTCACTCACCGCGAAGTCTTGTTTTGCTGCTGCGAACATTTCCAAGCGTTTTCCCATGTATATTCCTGCCTGTTTTGACCTTGTCTGTTCCTGATCTTCTGCCTGGTTCCTGTATCCTTCCTGTTTGCTGCCTGCCCTGATATCCTGCCTGTTTACTGACCACGATTTTGCCTGATCTTCTCTGCTGTGTTTGCTGGTGTTTGACCCTTGCCTGGTGACTACTCTGTTAAATAAAGGACAAGCTGCACTTGGATCTGAACGTCTCCTATGCTTCGTAACACTGACCGAGGGGACCCTCGGCACGAATGCACTGCCACACAGCCGGCACCAGGGCCTCCGCATTTCACATGCAAATCAAATTAAATCGGCTGAATTGCCTGTACGAGCGAGCATGCTCTAAGTAGGCCTACAGCGCAACATCGATGCGCTGAAAAATAATCAACAATTAAGAACACAATATACATTTATAATAAATAAAAATACAAAACGAAATAAGTCAGAATCAAGTCACAAGAATCAGAACAAATGTGTGCAAAATGCCTAAAGTGCAGGGGAACAAATATTCAAAACACAAGTCACAAATAGTTAAATTAGATCACCCTGACTAATCAATTAATAAAATAAAAATAAAGAAATTATTAAAATAACGAAAGTATGGCCAGGATATTCAACTTTGTCTTTTTAACTGAAGAAACAACAATAAACGCTACTGGAGCGGCAGTCTTTTTAGCTAAACGCGTTCACAGTATCCAAAAATCAAATTAGAACCAGCTGAAATGTTTTGAAATCACTTGTGAAATCCAGTCTTTCACTCGGCCTGTGTCCGTTTGAGTCTTTTTAAATTGTTTGTGCGAATAAAATACATTCTAAAACGCTCGTTAAAAAAACGCTTAACGGCTTTGTTCTAAAACGGTTATATTAAAAGATCAAATTCTGTACACACTGTTTTGTGCGGGATGATCAATCACCAGACTTCTAGTCCATTGATAATGTTTAGATTTATTTAGGCTCTTGCATAGTGGCGTGCTGCCACCACGCCCTATGCCAATCCACTCTCCCTCCACATGCACAGGTGCAAACATATATTAGACAGGGTTGCCACTACTCCATAAAACCCACTATCATTACATCTTCCCCCTTTTTTTTTTTTTTAAAACATGCAACCCTCCATTACATATAGCCTAAACATTTAAATCCCATAGCAAAATACAAACATGATTTCACACAATTTAAAATATCAATTCAGTCTCTTGCAACAAGTCTGTCAGTACTATTTCAACTTTCAGCATGTTTCAATAAGTCTTTCAGGGCATCTCCGTTCACGAACAGACCTTCTCAACGGTATCTCAGTTTGTTCCGGTTGTTCTGATTCAGCTGATAAATCTTTCAACAGATGTTGACGATTCCTCCTAAACACAACACCACTTGTGGTTTCAACATTATAAGACCTTGGTTGAATTTGTTCAAGTACAATGCCTTTCTGATTCCAAGTATTAGTTTTATCTTTAAATCTGACCTCCTCACCCACACGAAGTTCAGGTAAATGATGAGTTCCTTTATCATAATAGACCTTTTGCTTAGCCTTTTGTTGTTCTTTAAATTCTCTGAATTTCTTACTGCCTTCTGTCACAAGAAGATCCTCGGACATAGGTAAATTAGAACGAAGACGTCGTCCCATCAAAAGATATGCTGGCGAGTTTCCACACTCAAGAGGGGTACTACGATAAGCAAGCAGTCCCATATAAAAACTACTTTCATAATCGTTTGCTTTTTGCATCAACCTTTTCACAACTCCAACTGATTTTTCCACAAGACCATTAGACTGGGGAAAATATGGACTTGATGTTGTATGTCTGAAGTCCCAGTCTTTTGAAAAACTCTGGAAACTATCATTAACAAATTGAGGACCATTATCTGTGAAAACTTCAGTAGGTACTCCATGTCGAGCAAAGACGGATTTCAGGCATGAAATAACATTTTCTGCCGTAGTTGTGCTTAATGCACACACCTCTGGATAAAATGAATAATAATCCGTAACCAAGAGGTAATTTTTTCCATGACATGTAAATATGTCTGCACCTACTTTTTGGTATGGTCTTTCAGGTACAGGATGCGACTTTAGTGGTTCTCTTGGATTATTGAATTGATATCTGGCACATGTCTGACATTTGGAAACTTCTATTGTGATGTCCTGATTAATTCCAGGCCAGTACATAACTTCACGAGCTCTTTTTTTACACTTCTCAATTCCCAAATGGCCTTCATGGATTTTGTTCAACATCTCACGTCTCATATTTTTCGGAATCACTATTTTATTTCCTTTATATAGAATTCCATTACAAACAGACAAGTCAGATTTGCAGTTCCAAAATTCATGAACTTCTACAACACAATCTTGCTTCACATCTGGCCAACCATTCATCACATAGAATTTCACCTGAGTGAGCGTTTGGTCTTGTTCTGTCTCTTGATAAATCAGTTTCATTTTGGAATCAGCAACAGGTAAAGCTTCTACGATCATGTTCACATAAGCTTGAATGTCCTCAATCAATTTTCCACTCGAGGGTGCAGTTGGGTCTACGGCTCTGGACAAGGTGTCTGCCACAAACATCAATTTACCTGGTATATAGGATACAGTTAATGCATAACGTTGCAATCTGATCATCATTCTTTGTATTCTCAATGGACAATCATTAAGAGGTTTTTTGAACAATGCAATCAATGGTTTATGGTCAGTTTCAACATCAACACTCTGTCCTGCCACAAATTGATGAAACCTCTCACAAGCAAAAGTAATACTAAGCAACTCTTTTTCAATTTGAGCATACCTACACTCCGCATCAGTCATCGAACGTGAGGCATATGCAACCGGTTGCCACGTTCCATCATAATCCTGGAGAAGTACTGCTCCCAATCCTGTCTGTGAAGCATCAGCTGAAATTTTAATAGAATGATTGGGCTCATAGAATTTCAGGATTGGCTCTTTAGTTAAAATTGCTTTCAAATGTTGCCATGCAGACTCCTGTTCATGGTTCCAACTCCATTCATTCCTTTTCTCAGTTAGCCATCTTAATGGAGCTATTTTCTCAGACAGATTAGGTATGAATTTACTCATATAATTCAACATACCCATGAATCTCTGGACATCTTTTACACATTGCGGTCTTGGCATATGTTCGATAGCAGAGATCTTCAGGGGATCTGGTCGCACTCCAGCACTACTAATGATGTCACCCAAGAAGGTTAACTCAGTCACCCCCAATTGACACTTTTCTCTGTTCAACTTCAAATTTGCTCGCCTGGTTGCTTCAAAAACCCTTCTTAACCTCGCATCATGTTCTTCTTTCGAAGTTCCCCAGACAATTATATCATCCATCGATGTATCAACTCCTTCCATGTGTTCATAAATCATGTGCACTGTTTTATGATACACCTCAGGAGCCGAAGCAATTCCAAAAGGAAGCCTTAAAAAACAATATCTTCCATATGGTGTATTAAATGTGCAAAGTTTTGAGCTGGCACCATCCAATTTCAACTGCCAAAATCCTGACGACGCATCTAGCTTGCTAAAATATTTGGCATCTGCAAACTGGGCCATGATCTCTTCACGTGTAGGAAGCTTGAAATGTTCTCTCTTAATTGCTCTGTTCAAATCTCTAGGATCAAGACAAACTCAAAGTTTTCCATTCTTCTTGTCCACAATCACCAATGAACTAACCCATTCTGTGGGCTGATCAATTTTTTGTATCACTCCTAAACTCTCCATTTTATCCAGTTCTTCTTTTAATTGTCTTTGAAGTGCACATGGTACTTTTCGACAGGGATGTATAACTGGAGATACAGTATCGTCAATTTGAATGGTGTGCTCCTCTGACAGACAGCCTAAGCCTTTGAACACATCCCCAAACTCTGTTATGATTGAGTCATACTCAGATTCAGACTCTTTTGATTCTTCTACAACCAGCACTCTTTTCACCAACTGCAGCCTCTCACAAGCAGACAAACCCAGAATAGCTTGAAAATCCTTTGGCACCGCTACAAATGACAGACTGTGTACTTTATCCTTATATTGCACTTTTGCAACACATTTTCCTTTCACTGGTATGTCCGCTCCAGAGTATCCGGTTACTTTCAACTTAGCAGCATGCAACTTTGGTCTAGGCTTTAGTTTGTTGAATTCAGTCTCAGAAATGATATTAACTTGGGCTCCAGTGTCAAGCTTAAACGCAACTGTACTATTGTTTATCTGCAGTTGTACAGTCCACTCTTTCTGTTCACCTCCATCGTCTACTATTACATCCACAAAGAATTCTTCCAATTCACATTCAGTAACAGCATTTACTTGGCTTGATGTTCGTTTACTTTGACAACAACGTGCATAATGATTAATTTTACCACAACTATTGCAGTTTTTCCCATACGCTGGACATTTTCTGGGTGGATGTTGCATCCCACAACGATCACACGCTCTTTGAGGCTTGTCAGTTACCATCCTGCTTCGTTCCTGTTGCGTTACTTGTTTTGCAGTTGCACAAGGTGTCGGATACTTCTTTACAAAATCCACAGCACAAGTCTCATTCAACAATTCTTTCGCTTGCGTTCTTACAGTCTCTGCCGCTCTACAAAGTGAAAGAGCCTTTTCCAAGTCCAAATTTTGTTCTCGAAGTAATCGTTCCCTCAATCCATTGTCAGGTATTCCACACACAATTCTATCTTTGATCAACGAATCTGTTAATTCTCCAAACTCACAAGTTTTACTCCTATGTTTGAGCTCCGTCACATACTGATCAATTGTTTCTCCAATTTTCTGCATGCACTTGACAAATCAATGTCTTTCATAAGTCACATTTCTTTTAGGTATGCAAAACGCTTCAAACTGGTCTACTGTCGGCTGCAACTTCAAACTCTCTCCTTCTTCAAAAGTGAAATTATTATATACTTCCAAAGCTTCGTCGCCAACCACATGAAGAAATAATGACGCTTTCATTTTTTTCTGACTTACGATCTCCATCAATCGCAGACAAATATAGAAGAAATCGTTGCTTAAATCGTCTCCAATTTTCAGCAACATTACCAGACAATTGAAGCTTTGGAGGTGGCTGCAATCCTTCCATCTCCACTATTTTCTCGTCACACGTGTGTCGGTAATCCACAAACTTTTCATGAAAAATTTTCATTATACAGCAATTTTTTTTGTTCAGTTACGATGTTCAAAGCATAGAATGTAAAAAAAAAAAAATATATATATATGCAAAAAAAATCAGTATACTGTTTATTTTCCAATTTTGTCAAAACAAAACTGTTTTAAAAAATGTTTTAAAAACATTTTCATTGATCATATTTTCAGATATAATGTTTTTGTAATGTTTGACAAATGTTGATATTAAAAGTTTACAGTTTGTATCTAAATCTTTGTTGTTTTTCATAGTGTGATTTTTGAGGAATTGCATTGAATCCAATTAGGGTCAATTTGACCCGGTCCATAAGGGGTGTACACAGAAATCGAACAGAACACAAGGGTTAAAGCCTACAGAAAAGCAGATGAGCCCAGAATATGAACGCAACGCGTTTTATTATAGGCTACGTTAAGCATTTTCCTCCCTTAGAAAACCGTTAAAGAAAAAGCTTTACGTGACTTTCTATAGGAGAAACGCGTTGCGTTCATATTCTGGGTTCATCTGCTTATCTGCACATAGAATGGTTTTTTTAAGGTGTATAGCCTACTGTGTACATACATTAAGCACGTAAAAGTCCCATTTAAGCGTTTTAAAAGCTTTTTTCACGTTAAGCGTTTTAGAATGTCCCGAGGAAAACCGTTAACGTTGGCCGGCAGAAGTGCGATCATGGTTTTCCTGATGCTAAATCCAGCCTTGGAGAATATCCTTTCTGATGGTGTGCATCTTTAGATTTTCTTATCCCAGACATTTTTAAAGATTTAAATCCCTGTCGACAAGACACTCCTCTGTCGGTCACGGATCGAAAGTGAAACTTAAATCTGTCACGGGGTGTTTGGATTTATTCACGCTGCACGCACGTAAAAAAAAAAATTTATTAAAAGCTTCCCGATACTTTACTAGCCTCTTAAAGTGACCAAAGGAGACCAAGCTATCAAGTTTTAAGTCATTCTGTAACAGGTTCCACGCTGATGGGGCAGAATTCTAAATGCTTGCTTCCCTAACTCTGTTCGGGCCCTAGGCACAATCATGTGGAGATTATCATTAGACCGCAGAGAGCGAATGCTGGCCTTGAAGGACATAAGCCTACATAAATAAGGGGGCAATGTCCCAATAATAGATTTGTATATAAACAATCGCCACCGGGTTAGCCTGCGCTGAGCAAGGGAGGGCCACTGGACCAGATCATACAGAGTGCAACAATGTGTAAAGGGTTTGCACCCTGTAATGAATCTCAGTGCACCATGATAAACTGAATCCAGTTGGTGCAAATATTTATTCGGGGCGTGCATATATTAAAAATCACCATAATCAATAAGAGACAGAAAAGTAGCCTCGACCAATTTCTTCCTTGTTACAAGAGAAAAGCAGGCCCTATTCCTAAAATAGAACCCAAGCTTTAACCTAAGTTTCCGGGCTAAATTTTGGATATGAGCCTTAAAAGTCAAATGTTCATCAAGTAAAAGCCCTAAGTACTTATACTCAGCCACATGCTCTATTAGATTTCCCTGCAGGGTTACAACGTTCGGAGGGATAGCTGTGGAGTTCCTATCATTTGAGAACAAGACCGTCTTTGTTTTATTTGCATTCAACACAAGCTTTGAGTCAAAAAGCCAAGATCGTACAACGTCAAAGGCATCCTGCAGGTACTGAAAAGTCTGGTGAAGGGTTTCTCCACAACTGTAAATAATTGTGTCATCAGCATAAAAATGAAACAGAGCATTATGGACATTTGAACCAAGATCATTTACATAAATGGTGAATAAAAGTGGGCCCAGCACCGATCCCTGAGGAACCCCTGATACAACTTGTAAGAAACCTGAAGAAATACCGTCAAAGTTGACACACTGAGTCCTATCTGAGAGATAATTTTCAAACCAACCAACTGCCTTCTCAGAAAGACCAATGTTGAGCAGTCTCTGTTTTAAAATACAATGGTTCACCGTATCAAATGCTGTAGAAAGATCAATGAAAAGAGCTGCACACATCTTTTTGCTTTCCAGTGCCTCAATGATGTCATTCACCACCTTCAATGAAGCAGAGATGGTACTATGTTCCTTTCGGAAACCCGACTGAAACTCTGATAGGATATTATTAACACTCAGGAATTCTTTAAGTTGTTCACTTACTAGTCGTTCTAAGACCTTTGACAGCACAGACAAGTTGGAAATAGGCCTATAATTGTTTAACAAAGTAGGATCTCCTCCCTTTAAAGGGTCATGAAACCCCCCTCTATCAGCTCAAGTCTAGCTCATAATCTTTTTGAAAAATGCAACTTAAATGGGCGTGGATGGCTGTGAGAAGAAGGGAGGGAGTGGGTGTGGCACGGCAGGGGAGAGGGGGAACTGTCATCAGCCAGCAGTGTTGCCAGATGTACGATAATTATCGTATTTGTACAATAATTTTGACCTCTGTACAATGTACGATCAATAATGAACAATAATCTCAGAGTTTTCAGTCGTTCGTCCAAACACACACATCCTACCACTTCTCTCTCTAACCCCGAATCATTACGCAGGCTCGCCTGCCTGCACGTACACACACACACACACACACACACACACACACACACACACACACACACACACACAACACGGTGTCGCCCGGCCCGCACGTCAACACTACACATTCACAAGTCTCCCGCATTAAGCATACAATTAATATATTATCGAAATGTCTAAAATGTTCATAACGACCGCTTACTTAAGAAAAGGCAAGTAAAATGACCAGGGTTACATTTTAGACACACACTCTGAAGGGATAGAAAAGTCCTCAGGACTTGGTACCGCATTACTCGCAAGACGTAACTTGCATTGGTCATCGACAAGGCCGAAGTCCACCATTCTCCAATTCTCGAAGCTCTCTCGGGTAAAATGTTTGCGGCACTTGCGTCCCATGATGGTCTCTCTCCTTTACTACGCGATATCACAGTTTGACATGTCTGTGGAAAGATCCACGTTGTGTCATGAATAATTAAGAGACCGTGTCTTCTCATAGGATATAAAAACTCAGTCTCATTAATAATTATGAGAGACCGATGAGTCATCAACGCACTACACTGTGCACTGCCACGTCACAGCCTGCGATGAAGATTTTAAACCCGGAAGACGAAAATAGCTGGGAAAAACTAAAATGTAACCATTTTCGCTCTACTATTAAATCTAACAGATGCTAACATTGTCTTCAATGTTGTTCAACACACATACCTCTGTAAAAATCTCAGAAAATTTGGTTCAGGGTTTCATGACCCTTTAACAAGGGGAGGACATAAGCAGATTTCCAGATTGATGGCATAACATTCTGAACCAAAGACAAATTAAAAATATACATGAGCGGTTTAGCAATAAAATCTGCAGCAATTTTTAAAAAATATGGCTCTAAACAATCTGAGCCGGCAGGCTTTTTGATGTCCAATGACATTAGAGCTTTATGCACATCATCAATTGAAAACGGGGCAAAGGTAAAAGAAGAAGGCTGGCCAGCACAACATCTTCCCACAGCATTACCATCAGAAGAGGATGTTTTTGGAGATAAAGACTGGTCAAACAAAGAACCAGATGCAACAAAATGTTCATTAAAACATTCTAGCATTGCCGATCTTTCCGAGATAATAATATCGTCCCTAATGATATGGGGAGGCAGTTCGTTATGAGATTTAGTTAACGAAATTGACTAGATAGACTTCCAAAAAGTCCTAGGGTTATTTAGATTGTCTGTAGTGGCCGCTAGATAGTATTCAGATTTAGCATGTCGGACAGCTGCTGTAAACTGGTTTCGTAGTCGTCTAAAATTAATTCTATTGGCCTCCACCCCAGAATTTCTAGCCTTTACCCAAGCCACATCCCTCTCATGAAGAAGTTTGCTAAGCTCCGTCGAAAACTAAGGGTTGTCTCGTCCCTTGACTCTAAACTTACGCATAGGAGCATGTTTATTAATAAGTTGCAAAAATCCATCATGAAAGTATTTCCAGGCTAATTCAACATCATCAATAAGCCTAATGCGGTCCCAATTAAAATAGAATAAATCATGTGAAAAACCTTGTAAGGAGAAATGTTTCATATCACGTTTTTCAATGCATCGAGGCCTGGATTTAGGAATTTTTGCATTTCTAACTGCAGCAATCGTACAGTGATCACTAATGTCATTAGCAAACACGCCAATTTCAGAAAATTTATGAGGTGCATTTGTCAATAGCAAATCAATTAGAGTGGATTTCTCTGGGTGTTTTGAATTTGGGCGAGTAGGAGACGAAATTAATTGTATGAGATTTAATTCACTGCAAAGGCCCTTCATTCCGTCTGAAGCAGGTTTGAACCAGTCCCAGTTCATATCGCCTGCCAGGATAATCTCGCTGTACTGCAGCTGTGATAAAAGCTGTGACAGCGTCAGAAGGGTATCAGCTGCAGCAGAAGGTGGTCTGTAGCATCCAACAACAGTGACAGTCATGACTTTGTACACCTCAACATTTAGGGCCAGAAATTCAAGTTGTTTACTCACAGATATAGACAGAACTACATTGGCAGTGAACTTGCTCTTTACATATATAGCCACGCCCCAAGCCTTACGAGGCCGGTCGGTTCTAAAGACACTGGCCCTCATTTATCATTCTTGCGTAGAAACGGGCGTATATGTTGGCGTAAGATTATGCGTACACTCCTCTCACCGCCTGATTTATGAAGCTGTGCGTACCTTTGAAATCCAGGTGTACGCAATACCTGCCCTTGATAAATCCCGCGGCTGAAAACGATCGTCATTAGAATAGCACGCCCCTATATATTCAAGACTCCGCTTCCCCCACGCCCTCATTTTACGCCATGGACACACGGAAGACGGCACAGAAGAGAAACTTGGAGCCGAAATGACCTATCACAATGCATTATTTTACAGCACATCTTTTGAATTAGCATTCAATTTCGAATCACGTCACATGTTTTGGGGTGTACAATAGTGATGATGATGATGATGATGATGATGATGATGATGATGTGATGTGATGTGGAGTACCATTCATTCACATTAATAATTGCATGACAATTTGTAATATTCTTCTTATTATTATGATTTTTATTATTAATGACGCTTATTGTTATTTAGAAGAAGAACGTCGTTATTATTATTTGTACTATTATTATTATTTAAAAGAAGAAGAATGTATTTTTTATTATTTTGTCAGTCTGAATTATTTTTTGGTCATTGAAAGCCTTTCGTTACCGAACCCAGTCCGTGCGCACCTGCCGGCCTAACCATGAAACGTCAGGGTAAAGCGCACAGGCTCACAACTGAAAGAATACATATGGCTACAAATCAAATGCTTTGGTAAAGTCACACAAATTAAACGTTGAAGTCCATGTTGCACAAAAATAAACACTGAAGTTTATAATTACTATGTTGTTGTTGTTGGTCATATTATCATATCTTGTAGTTTGTCAGTGCATTTTGTGGTGTTAGGAATTGTTTTTCTGCGCATTTCCGCACTAACTCAAAACGTGCGTACACCACCTCCTGAGCTGGCGTAGGATTTGTGCGTGCCGTACGCCAACATCCATATTGATAAATCTCAAAGTCACCGTGGTTTTGGGTGTACGCTGGAAATTTGGTGTACGCACTTTTGATAAATGAGGGCCATTGTATCCACTGATAACAATGTCTTTATCTGTGACTGATTTAGAGAGCCATGTTTCTGAAAGAATTATAATATCTGCATCGGTGGATTTTGCCCAAATACGTAAAGAATCAATTTTAGGAAGCATACTTCGCATATTCAAGTGAATAATACCCAACCCAGACCTGTTTTTAAAATCAGCCGGAGTATTGCAGATTTTAGAGTCAATATCAACTGGGCCAGGATTTGGCTGCACATCACCACAAATAATTAACAACATAATGATCAAGCATCTCTGTTTCATAGTTGCACCAAAGCTCACAGCATTTTTAGTATGTAATGAATTAAAAAACAAATATAAGATCGTTGTCAGATAAAACAGTGAAGCTTTTCAAAACAGCAAGGCGCAGAGAACGGAGAAGAGATTCAGAAGGAACACTACAAAGGGGCTGTAGTTTTTGTAATTTTTGCACAAGTAGCTCTGGCCTGGAGCAAGTCATACTGGGAACAAATGAGGGACCCCACGCCTTCACTAGAGAGGTTTCATCAGAGACATTCATATGCCCATGTCCCCAGAGCAAGACAAGGCTCAGTAGAAGAAGTGTCATTTTCGGCACTGTAGAGTTGCAGCTTAAATAGAAGAGCAATTTGCTTGGCAGATGACTGCGTGTGCAGGCAGAGAGAAGACTGGAGAGTTTGGTAGTTCAACGATCAAGCACAGGTGCAGGCAAAAAGGAAGTCTTACCAGTCGAAGCCAGGTGAAGCAACAATAAACATTCCATAGTTTACCAGTAAGGCCATGCAGAAAGCCTGTGGAAGACATGGGCAGTAGCGACAGCAAGAAGATGCAAGCCAAACAGCAAAAGCAGCATGCAGTGAGAGTTAATTGATTTGCCAGATCAGCGCAAGCAGGCAGCAGCAGCAAACAATTCCAGCAAAAACTTAGCAGCTGAGATGGTCGGGCTCAGCAAACGTTAGACGTTAGACAAACATTCGACAAACAAACACTGCTACACATGTGCAGCCATCTTGGATCATATATGAAATTGATCCAAGATGGCCTTATGATCAATAGGTATAGCCTATTGATTTAGTGAAATATATTTCAGCCTCCGGTAAAATATGTGATACTGTCTAAATACAATATATGTTTTATATAAAAATGTTGAGTTGTGGTTAGCCTATGACATTACTTATGCTAAAATAGTGCCTTATGCGTAATGTAGCCTATTTTGTTTGCGAATAACTGCTTAGGTTATATAACGAGAAATATATTTCAGGCTCCGGTAAAAGAGGTCTAAATACAATATATTTTTAATATAATTAAATGTTCAGTTTTGGTTATGACACTATATCATGCGTAAATAACTGAATACAGGTGTAAATGTTTGAAATGTAGTGATGTGTCGTTCGCGAACGATCCGTTCATTGCGTGTAGTCCTATCACTAAATGCGTGCGGTCTATATGGGCCATCAACAGATATTTCTCCGTCCCATGGCCCATCAACAGATATATACATACATTGTGCATCCATACCCATTAATTGTCCATCAGTTTACTTTGGATAATGTATGCTAACAGTTTTTTTTTTTAGGAATGTGTCTGCATCATGCTCTCCTTCGCCAGCACCTCGCAGAGGGACACGCAGGTGTCGTTCAGTTCTCAGTGTGATCGAGAATCATACTGAGTAAGTGCACAGATGTAATATTTTACAGATATACATCGTCACAGATATACAATATTTTACAGATATACATCGTCATAATCAGTGTTGGGGAAGTTACTTTTAAAAAGTAGTGTAACACGTTACTCGTTACTAATTTAAAAAAGTAATCCGTTACTTTACTTAGTTACCCCATATAGAAAGTAACTTTTTACGTTACTCGTTACTTTTACGTTACTTTTATGTTGCTTGACTTTGGGCAGAACCCAATATCTGTTCCTAAATGTGTAGGCCTACATAAAGTTTTACTATGCATAATGCCATATATAATGCCATAAATGCATAATGCATTTATCAAACATTTTAATATTTATGAATAAATGCCGGTTAATGGATAGGCATATGCATGGGCGGCGCTAGGGAGGGGCTAGAAAGAAAGCCCCCAAGAAAGACCAAAGCACCCCGTTAGCACCCCCAAAAATCATTTCTGGAAGCAATTATATTCATGCTGTATTCTATGGAAGTCCTGAACTGCATGGTGAAGAAAAAAAAAGAACATTTATCTTGTTATTTAGACATAATAAGGGGACATTCTAATCTGCATTAAGCCAAATTAAGCGTTCTTATAATGGTTTTCTATGGGAGGAAAATGCTTAACGTGTAAGTAAACACGTTGCGTTCATATTCTGAGCTCATCTGATTTTTTGCACATAGTATAGCCTACTTTATTATGATTTTAGTATCATAATGATTAATAAATGCACGCACAATTATCCGTGAACTTGATAAATGTTGCAGATATATTTTACTATGCACGTAAACAAATGCCTTTCAACTTATGTGTGCAAAATTCAGAATTAAATAAATGTGCTTGTGCAGCAATATACAAATAGAGAGTCTGTAGGCCTACTAGCCTACGTGTTGTAGCCATTAAATAAGCGCATTTAGTATTATATTTGTTAAAATATTATAATGTTATTTTTTTCCATCTATGCTGATTATGAAAAGTGAACAGCGCGAGTAAGATGGATGCTCAATATATCGGGAGACATTGAGTCAATCAGACATGATTTTGACCACTTCATTAAGTTTTGTTTTGAAGAAAGCCTTTCTTTAAAGCGAATTTCGTTTTGTATAAATTGTATCTTAATTTTAATCAATTTTTTATCAACCAAATGCCTGCAAGTAAGAAGCAAATAAAGGGGACAATATAATCATGGAAGCGCCGGCGTGGTCACTTGCATTGCACGTGAACTGGAGCATCTCATCATAAATTAACCGAAACTCAACGTATAGAATTTAAACTTGAAATGTCTTTAAACGAAACAATTCAAAACAAAAAGAAATAGGCTAG
Source organism: Rhinichthys klamathensis goyatoka (assembly GCF_029890125.1). Taxonomy (NCBI): domain Eukaryota; kingdom Metazoa; phylum Chordata; class Actinopteri; order Cypriniformes; family Leuciscidae; genus Rhinichthys; species Rhinichthys klamathensis. The sequence goes on from NW_026606612.1 coordinate 1,601,533, forward strand.
CCTACTCTCTGATTATGTAATCCATTGTGCATTTCTCTCTGGGGCGTTCACTACGGAGATGGCGATCGCGGTCAAATCTATCAAATGACGGAGATCGCTGTCAAATCCCAGGGACAGATAATCTGTCCCTGGGGAAAGTAACGTTGCGGCGAATTGAAAAAGGAACTACATTTCGTTACCAAATTTTCAGTAGTAGCGCGTTACACTACTTTTTACCCGAAAAAGTAGTTACGTTACTGTAACGCGTTACTTTGTAACGCGTTACACACAACACTGGTCATAATGTAGGCTACCTATTCTTGAGTGAAATTCCAAAAAAAATAAAATAATCCATGGCAATTAGTGATTGATAATGATAATAATACAGTTTATTTGATTGTGTTATCAGCATGCTCATGCTTTTTTCTTTTTTATAACAGATGTGACAATGAACACGTCCATCCACCAGTTCCGAAGAGAGCCAAGGCAAACAAGCAGGCAAGCAACAGGCAGTCCACTTTTTTATATATATATATAAAAAAACAAGTTTGGTCTTTTTATGTTTTTTTTTTTTGAAAGGATGTGTTAAGTGATAGTAATGACTTTAAGTCTTTACGTTCTTAGGAAAGATTTCTATTTTGAATAAATGCTGTTCTTTTTAACTTTTTATTCATCAGTGAATTATTCTTAGTTCAGGCTGCCTCACAGCACCTTGATGGGCCATTGGGGGAGTGTCTTTAGTCTTCCCACCCAGGTGTAAATCACATTAATATTCATGGCCATTCACACTCCCACGCATACAGCAGTGCTGACCAAAAACTGACGTAAGAAATTTAAATCATTATATTGTTGTTTGTGAAAGAGAGGTCAGAATGATTTTCACTTCATTTTGAAGTAAAAATTCTAGCCTACAAGAATAGTAACTCAAAAGTCGTGTGGACAACTATTCAGTATGTGTTAAATGGCCTTATTGCGGTGACATTTTTTTTCCCCAAAACGTGCTATCCACGCATAATATTTTTTTTCTATAAAATGCAAACACGTACATCCATTTTGCTCACATATTATTGTAGCAGAGTTTGTGCTGAATACAGCACATTTATATGTTGGCAAATGGTATGTTTTAAGTAGCTGAAATAAGCACAAATGTCACAAATGTGTGGTGGTGATGGCGCAGTGGATAAGACACATGCCTTTGGTGTGAGAGACCCGGGTTCGAATCCACTGTGAGACAGCAATGTGTCCCTGAGCAAGACACTTAACCCCTAGTTGCTCCAGAGGCGTGCGACCTCTGACATATATAGCAATTGTAAGTCGCTTTGGATAAAAGTGTCAGCTAAATGATTAAATGTAAATGTAAATGTCAGGGCATGTCAAAACATCTCAAGGGCCCCAAAAACACCTCAGACCCCAGAGGGTTAAGAACCAAGGTCTCATGATATGTGAACGAAACAGATTTCAGCAGGATCTCTCCAGACCGGAATGGCTTAAACCCCATGAACGTTACACATACACACTTTACATATCAAAATCCATAAAACTCATCCCAGAACAATTCTCGATGGACTTATATTCAAACATCATGCAACTGCACAATTCTATGTTATATGTGTGTGCCTAATATGCTTAGATGCCATAACAATTCATAATTATTATAAATATTAGAGGTGTGAATGAAAGTGTGTCGTGCTTCATGTCAGCAGGATTGTATGTTTTTTTAATTCAAAAGATGGCTCGATTGAAATCTGTGTAAAATGTTTTGTATTCGTATAATAGTAATAATGTCTAAATTGTGGCCTATTGTTCTCTCTGCTAGCGCTGGAGAACAAGGAGATCATAGATAACCCATGATTCACGATAAGAAGGAAATAGGGCCACTTTCTAATTGGCCAGAACCCATCCAGGAGGTTGGACAAACTTTGAGTTTAAAATCTTAGACCCGAACACAGAATCGCTCTCTTGTGTGCTCTTGTTTAAAAGGGTTTAAAACATATTCATTCAAGCCATCTCAACTCGTCTCACTTTCCTTTCTTTTCGTTTGTTTTCTTTTCGTTAAAAGTCTCGGTTTTAAGTTAAGTTTTGCTGCAAAGTTTCGTTTCAACGTTTCGACTGCAACGTGCTTCCAACTTCAAAGACTTTCATCCATCCGCCAATACACCACGTGATTGGCTACCCAAGATCTAGCAAGCACGAGGAGACCGCCAAGCAACGGACCCGGGAAACCCCTTTACACCTACAAACGGGAACCCCAAAGCAAGGACAAGCAAGTAGCCTCCAGACTAACTGAACTGGTGTTTAATATAAAATTGAATAACCTGCCTAAGAAACGATAGAAGGGTTAAATCGATGATTGATGGTTCGGTCAGGTCATGTTGTAAGGACTGGGCTAAAAGGGTGAATCTGAATAACTAAATGCATCCTGCTAAAGACCCAAAAAGACTGAATGTAACACACACACACACACACACACACACACACACACACACACACACACACGAGCCCTTCCCTCCCCCAACACACGAGTGAAGCTCCTGTTACAAAGTTTATAACCCATCGGAATGTCGCAGAATGTCTCTGAACAAAGAGACGGACATTTCTGTTGGGTAAAGACATAAAAACCATTGAATATATTTTGTTAAATGTATATGTGTTTTTCCCCATGTCACAGTGAAATATCTTTGTTTGGCCACGCCATAAATAGACATTAGAAATACCTTCTTTATGCATATTAAATACCTCTGTATTTTTCCTTTGACTTTCCTTTGATGTGTTTGACACCTCTAAAATGCTCATGGAACGGGCTATCTGAATATGCAAAGAGATATAAAGTAAAGTGTATTTTTAATAGGTTTTACCGCCATTGAAGATTCAAACTGTTAAACTATACACCCTCCTTGAACACACCCCTCTACCACGAGGGGCACGTTCTTCCAAACAAAGGACAATAAACCCAGGGTTCCCGCGTGCAACATCCATTCCCCGATTGGCCCAGTGAACAGGAAGGGGATGGATTCCTCCGAGGTGATAAATGTAGGAGCGCGGCTCCGCCCAACTCCTCTTCTTGCAGTCTGACCTTCTTAGAGAAACATGTGATGCTAGCGATCTCCTCATGGAGATCTGATCCCACCATGGATCTTTTCTTTTGTTCGTCTAAAGTTCGTCTCTTCTTTAACTTACTCCCGAGTTCGTCTCCCAGGAAAGGAAATGGACTTTGCCGAACTATTTCCTCGGGTAACGTCACCTCAAAGACTTTAAGCCTTTCAAACACTCGCGCCGAATGCCAACGAACGCCACGTGATCCCCCATGGAACAAAGGCGCCACGCGCAAGCGGCCAACCATGCACGCGCCGGGACGGGCCGTGCAAAAACGCTGCAGCCGCGCTCCACACGACGCGCGCAAGCAGGACAGGACCTTCGTTCAACATGCAGGCCGCTCAAGGAACGCAGCAACACATGAGAGAACCCTTCCACATGCAAGTAAATTTGGGTTACCCTGTTTTCAGAGCATTAAGAATGTGTTTTCGTGTTGTTTCAGAAAGGTTGATGTCGAGGTGAAATTGCACCAGCTCTGTCTCTCTCCCTCGCTCTCTCTCACCAACTTTCTCCCTTTCTCTCTCTCTCTCCAACTCATGTTTACATGGGTACCAATTGTCTAAACGCCCCGCGTCGTCTAAGTTTGTGTTTAATGTTTGTAAATACATGTATCATTGTAGTAAATGCTTAAGTAGTCATGCCTCTATTAAATTAATTATATATTCATTTTGATTGATGTGCTGTCTCTTTGCTCAATTTCAAGTCCCTTAAGTGCAAAAGGTCTTATGCTACATGCTTGCTAAAATTAAAAATACCTTAAAGAGAATGCGTTGTGTTTATAGGGCGGGAAACCCAATTCTTCTGGCCAGAGAATTGCGTTTCCTGAAATCCTATAAAGTAAGATGATATTGTGGATCCCACAAATATTATCCTGACAATTGAGCTAATTCATTTTACCTGTTTGTGAAACATGGTCCGTGTAATTAACTACAATCAACTTGTGGTTAATTTCCGGGATTCACACGTATGCATGCAGGTAAGATGACAGATCCTCCCTTAGAGGGAGATTAAATTTAATGTAAGACTGATCTAATCCAAACATGTATGAATAATTATTAATTACCAATTATTAATTATGATATGCAAATTCCCCACGGATTAGATCCGCCCTGAATCCTTACAATGTCTTTAAAAGGTGCGCTAGAATGTTTTTTTTTTATTATTTTATAATGTTTCCTGGGTTACCATTATAATGTTAGTATGTTTTTTTAGATAAAAAATAATCATAATTTAGAAATAAATGGCATTTTTCCTAGCCTGCTTTTAGCCTCTGATTTGAACACTCTGTTTGAAGGGGCGTGTCTGCTGTGGGATTCAGTGTAACCGCGGCCACTGCTGTGATTGGCTGACATGCTTGCATATGAAATAGCTACGCATTACATGTGAAACTCTCTCCCGAATACTTTTACTACTGCTATTATACGTTTTTACTATAACAGCTATCGAGACGCTGGCTTGACTTACTGATGCATAAACAGTATTGAACGATTTTGAGAGAAAGATTACCTGTCTGAACTTGAACAATTACACATCAGAAAGTGTTTTTTGGTAGCTCGATCTGAGGCCAGCACTGTATTGGCCCAAGTTGAGGAAACAGTTGGTGAAATGTTTGGAAATTTCCAGAGAAAATAAAATTAACCCATTGTTTCTTCAGAGGCTCAGATGAAGGAACTAAAAAATACTTTTGTGTTCATGTGTACATCCAAACACTGAGCAACTGCCATGCTTCGGCTGCGCAGTTCCGCCTGGCATTGAGGGCTGGCATTATGCAAATATTTGGAGGCGTACATATTAATGGTCCCGACTATTGCGTCACAGTCGGTATTGTGTGGAGAACCGACCGTTTTTCAGGGGTGTTTTTCATAAACGTGAATTAAATGAGAACGCCAAAACAGTCCAGTTTGAGATTCACTCTATGTCATGTCCATGCACTGAACTCTTGTTATTTGACTATACCAAGGTAAATTCAATTTTGAATTATAGGTCACCTTTAAGTGCATATAGAAACTTGGGATCTCACCATCTGACCCCTAAAACCCATTCTTCCTCACTCTCTTTCTTTCTTCAACTTGTATGAATGCGTGTGCGTGTGTTTGTGTTAGATATTAGTTTTATGTGTTATTCATAGGCTTATAATCAATAAAGTATTGTTTGTATTTGAAAAGAGAAGCATTACTTGTGTTATGTGCTTACGAATTTATTGTCTTGAACTGCGATCTAAGCTACTTATGCTTTTACCCTGGAATTATTTCTTAATTTAGCTGTTAGCTGGGAATTAGTCTTTCTTGGCCAGGAAGATATTATATTTCCTAGAATTAATAATTGTTTATGCTTTCCGTTCATTGGATGAACTGATAAAACAATCATACTATTGATTCTGCAACAGTAAATTCTGAAAATAATTAAATTATTAATTATTGATCATAATCCGTTATGAATAATAATTAGTCATATTTATACGTGCGTATAAACGCTACAAGCTTTACGCCAAGTTTGAAAAGTGTGACTTCTATCAAACCTCCACTGCTTTCCTGGGCTACGTGATCAGCCCTGAGGGCGTGGCCATGGATGAGGGCAAAGTCAGGGTGGTGGTGGACTGGCCCCAACCTACCACTCTCAAGCAACTGCAGCGCTTCCTGGGGTTTGCTAACTTTTACCGGCGGTTCATTCGGGGATTCAGCTCTGTGGCAGGACCTCTGACAGCTCTGGTGCGGAAAGGAACCACTCGGCTCCCCTGGATCGAGAGCGCTACGCAAGCCTTCTACCAACTCAAGCTCCGCTTCACCACAGCGCCGATCCTGCATCATCCCAATCCTGAACTGCCGTTCGTGGTCAAAGTAGACGCCTCCAATACGGGCTTGGGCGCCATTCTCTCTCAGCGTCAAGGTAACCCTGCTTAGTTGTTCCCCTGTGCATTCTACTCCAGGAAGTTGAACAGGGCGGAACCGTCAGTACGACACTGAGGTCTCCAGTCAAGCTCCTGAGAACATTCTCTGTCCTGATCTGGTCCTTGGTCCCATTCAGTGGGACATCGAAACTGAGCTAGAGCAAGCCAACGCTGAGATTTCGTCCGATTGTCCTTCCGAGAAGATATACGTGCCCGATGCACTCCGTGAAGAGGTGTTGAAACACGGTTATGCTCTGCCCAGCTCCGGGCACCCAGGTATTATTGCCACTGTTCATCTCCTCCAGAACCGCTACTGGTGGCCCACGCTACTTCAGGATACTACAAAATTCATTCAGCAATGCCAAAACTGCAATACACAGAAGTCATCGCGTCTCTTACCTGCCGGTCTCCTTCAGCCCTTACCAGTACCTCAACATCCATCGTCACATATTGCGATTGACTTCGTCACGGATCTGCCACCCTCTGATGGTCACACGACTATTCTCACAGTAATAGATCGATTCTCCAAAGCCTGCTGACTGATTCCCCTTCCTAAACTGCCTACCGCTTTGCAAACCGCTGAACACCTCTGCAATCTGGTCTTTCGGTTCTATGGTCTACCCGATGATATTGTCTCAGACAGAGGACCACAGTTTACCTCTCGTGTCTGGGTAGCCTTTTTCCGGATGCTACAAGTGAACGTCAGCCTCACATCTGGGTACCATCCTCAGGCCAACGGCCAAGCTGAGCGGCTGAATCAGGAGATCATCCGTTTCCTGCGGTCATACTGTCACCTTCATCAGGAGGATTGGAGCCGGTGTCTCATGTGGGCTGAATATGCTCAGAACTATATTTAAAAACACTCCACGGGTCTCACCCCTTTCAAATGCATTCTGGGCTTCCAACCACCCTTGTTCCCCTGGTCTGGCGAGCCGTCTAATGTACCTGCTGTGGATGACTGGCTGAAACGCAGTGAGGAAACTTGGAACCTGGCTCACACTCACCTTCTACGTGCTGTCAACCGCAGTAAGAGGCAGGCTGATCGCCACCGTCACTCCGGTCCCGTCTATCAACCCGGCCAGTGGGTGTGGCTCTCCATCCGGGACCTCCGGCTCAATCTGCCATGTAAGAAGCTCAGTCCCAAGTATATGGGTCCCTACAAGATAATTCATCAAATCACTCCAGTGTCCTGCCGCCTTGCTCTGCCCACACACCTCCGCATCTTTCCCACGTTCCACGTCTCACTGTTGAAACCGGCCACTGCTCCCTCTGAAACCAGGAATGTGGAGTCTAAAGGTCTTGCTTCTCAACCCATCCTTGTAGAGGGCGAAGAAGTGTACCTTGTGCGCCATCTGCTGGACTCTAGACGTCGTGGAGGGCATTTGCAGTATCTTGTAGACTGGGAGGGCTTTGACCCTGAGGAACGTTCTTGGGTGAACTCGAGAGACATTCTGGACCCCCTTCTAGTTCAAGACTTCCATCGTGAACACCCAGACAAGCCTGCTCCCCGTCCCCGTGGCAGACCCCGCCACCGTCTAGTGAGATCCCCAGTACGCAGTCTCGAGCGCCTTCCCCTGAATACTAATGATGCACACTCCTCGTATGCATCATTGGCGCTCTGATCACCCTCCACCTGTCAGCAATTTACTCTGAGCTCAAGCATATATCTAGCTTCTTATCTCTGCGTCCGTTGCGAAGTATTGTCTCACTCCCGTGTCACAAGTCTGAGCGTCTTTCGGAAAAAACCCTGTTACTCTGATATATTGAACCTTTGCTTAATCGACCTCTCTGATTGTGTGCAGCCTGCCTTGTGAACTCCGCCTGTGACCTGACTCTGATACTCGCCGCCAGCCCTGAACTTTTGCCTGTCTCTGACCTGCATGCTTGCTGCCAGCCCCGAACTCACACCTGGTTTACTTCGATTCAGCCTGCTGCCTTTATTACTGTTTTGAGTTCCTTTAACCCTACTTTTACGTTATTAATAAATTGTTGCGCATGGATCTGTCTCCGCCTCCTGAGTCTCAACAGTATGCCTATGTTTTCTTTTCTTTTCATATTTCCGATCTTTCACGTTTCATGTAATCTGGCGAGTCAGGACGCAGCTCTGAATTGGGACGCAGTAAAACAGCTCTGGCCATGGTCTTCTTGGCTAAGTCGAAAATGCATGAGTGAAACATCCTCACCATCTCCTCCAATAAACATAAAATATAAAAATAAAAATTCATTTCAACAAGTAACTTAATGCCGTGTAGAATGGCAGCTCTCGTATCGCCACGTATAGGTGACAGTCAAGTCAAGTCAAGTCATCTTCATTTATATAGCGCTTTTAACAATGGATTGTTTCAAAGCAGCTTTACAGAGATAAACATATAATTTAAGGTAACAGATTGTTTTGGCGTTATAGCGGTTCTTGAATAATGTTACTTCCAGCTAAAGTTAACTTTGATTGATTCACCTCCGTCGAAATGATCAGACTTTAAACGCGAACCTGTGATTAACGCTGACGGTGTTCACATGCTCATTCAGAATTCTATAGTTATGTGCTTTTTAAAATATGTGCGCAGGTTTGTAATTCATACAACCCAGCCTAAACAAACTACTTTTCTTGCCTATAAATTTTGATACAGAATTTTGTTTTATTTTATCACTTCGGGGTACGCGAGCCGGAATTCACAACGCTTTATCTGTAGAGTGGGAAAGGGATCCTCCATAGGGAGAGGATAGTGGATACTTCAGCACTGCATTGTCATCGGGTCCAGGCAAAGCTCCCTCGTCAGATCTGGACACGGCCTGGATCCGGCAGGCTGCGGGAAAACCTCGGGATAAACAAAGACACTAATATTAGCGTAGATGCCATTCTTCTTATGATGTAGCGAGTACATCAATATTTAAGGGAAGTGTTCCCAGTTCCGACTGACCTAATCTATGCAGCCTAACATTGAATTTATATAAGTCTATAATGTATTATGTGTATGCTAGGTCAAAGAGATGTGTTTTTAGTCTAGCTTTGAACTGACAGAGTGTGTCTGCTTCCCGGACAATGGTGGGAAGACTATTCCAAAGTTTAGGTGCTAAATAGGAAAAGGATCTCCCGCCCGCAGTCGATTTAGATATTCTAGGTATTATCAACTGGCCGGAATTTTGAGATCGCAATAGACGTGAAGGACTATAATGCGTTAAGAGCTCGCTCAAGTACTGCGGAGCTAAACCATTTAGTGCTTTGTAGGTAATCAACAATATTTTAAAATGTATACGATGTTTAATAGGGAGCCAATGCAGTGTTGACAGAACCGGGCTAATATGGTCATATTTCCTGGTTCTGGTAAGAACTCGAGCTGCGGCGTTTTGAACTAGCTGTAGTTTGTTTATTAAGCGTGCAGGGCAACCACCCAGTAGAGCATTACAATAATCTAGCCTTGAGGTCATGAACGCATGGACTAATTGTTCCGCATTTCCCAATGAGAGCATATGGCGTATTTTAGATATATTTTTAAGATGGAAAAATGCAGTTTTACAGATACTAGACACGTGGCTTTCAAAAGAAAGGTTGGTATCAAATAGCACACCCAGGTTCCTAACCGACGACGAAGACTTGACAGAGCAGCCATTAAGTGTTAGACAGTATTCTAGGTTATTACGTGTGGAAGTTTTTTGTCCAATAATTAGAATCTCTGTCTTTTCAGAATTTAGTAGTAGAAAATTATTAGTCATCCAATTTTTTATATCAGCTATGCATTCCGTTAATTTTGTGAATTGGTAAGTTTCGTTGGGTTTTGAAGAAATATACAGCTGAGTATCATCGGCATAACGGTGAAAGCTAACTCCATGTTTCCTAATGATATCTCCTAATGGTAGCATGTACAGAGTGAACAGCAGCGGTCCTAGTACTGAGCCTTGTGGTACGCCATACTGAACTTGTGATCGATAAGACATCTCTTCATTTACTGCTACAAACTGATAACGGTCAGTTAAGTATGATTTAAACCATGCTAATGCAATTCCACTAATCCCAACATAGTTTTCTAGTCTATTTAAAAGAATGTTGTGGTCAATGGTGTCAAATGCAGCACTAAGATCGAGTAACACTAATAGAGAGATACAACCACGATCGGATGATAAGAGCAAATCATTTGTGACTCTAATGAGAGCGGTCTCAGTGCTATGGTACGGTCTAAATCCGGACTGAAAATCCTCGCAGATATAATTTCTTTCTAGAAAGGAACACAGTTGTGAAGATACTGCTTTTTCTAATATCTTTGACAGAAAAGGCAGATTCGAGATCGGCCTGTAATTGACTAATTCTGTAGGATCAAGTTGTGGTTTTTTAACAAGCGGTTTTATCATAGCCAGTTTAAAGGTTTTTGGTACGTATCCTAGAGACAAAGATGAATTAATGATATTAAGAAGAGGATCTATGACCTCTGGAAGCATCTCTTTCAGTAGTTGGATCTAACATACAAGTTGTCGGTATAGGATCTAACATACAAGTTGTCGATTTAGATGAATTAACGAGTTTGCAGAATTCTTCCTCTCCTATAGCAACAAATAAATCTAATTTTTCCTCAGGGAGACTACAATGCACTTCCTGATGCGATTGTCATGGCGGGGAACAGAACACAGGAAGCAATAGCAAGTCACTCAGATTTAATGAAGATATATACAAAACAATGACACGGGCGTGGAATGATGGCGCAGGGACTTCGATGGTCAGAAGTGATGACAGGAACCGTGAAGTGGTGAAACACAGAAGACGGAATCCACACAACCCAAACGATAATCCACAACGAAACACGAATCCACGAAGAACACGAACACCGGACGAGCGGGATGACAGGACTGGAACACCGACACAGGAGACATCAAACAACGATCTGACAAAGAGGACAAAAACCGGTGAGTATAAATAGGGTGAGGAAATGACTGCAGCTGGTGGTGAGATGATGATCAGCTGGAGCGGATCAGGTAATGACACAACACTCACGCCCACTACGCACGTGCATTCATACAACAACATAAACACGAGACGAGAAGGAACCAGAGAATAGTATACCGTGACAGTACCCCTCCTCCTAAGAACGCCTCCTGGCGTTCTCAGACTCCCTTACCTGTCAATTGTAATCATCGATAAGGGAGTGATCCAGGATGTCTCTAGCAGGTACCCAACTTCTCTCCTCCGGACCGTAACCTTCCCAGTCCACCAAGTACTGGAATCCGCGTCCCCTCCGCCTAGAGTCCAGAATACGGTTGACCGAATAAGTGGTTTCCCCATCTACGAGTCGCGGCGGGGGGGGGGGGGGGGGAACCGGGACTGGCGGATTAATGTGCGAATGAAACACGGGCTTAATTTTGGATACGTGGAAGACGGGATGAATCCTCCTGTACGCCGGAGGTAAATTGAGGCGGACTGCCACCGGACTAATGATCTTGGTGACAGTGAACGGGCCAATGAATTTGGGAGCAAGCTTATTGGAGACGGAGCGGAGAGGAATGTTTCTGGTAAAAAGCCACACTTTTTGACCGACGATGTATACGGGAGGCCTTGACCGGTGGCGATCGGCCTTGGCCTTGGTGCGCGCCCCCACCTGGAGTAGAGTCTCACGGGCTCTAGTCCAGGTACGGTAACACCTCTGGACGAAGGCGTGAGCAGAGGGGACCGCGACCTCGGATTCCAGACTAGGAAAAATAGGTGGCTGGTAACCTAAACTACACTTAAACGGAGAAAGGCCCGTGGACGACACCGGTAACGTGTTGTGGGCGTACTCCACCATGGATAGTTGTTGGCTCCATGAGGAAGGATTCTTGGAGACCAGGCACCGTAACACCCTTTCCAGATCTTGGTTGGCTCTCTCAGTTTGGCCATTGCTCTGGGGATGAAACCCTGAGGACAGACTAACCGTCGCACCCAGTAATCTACAAAATTCTCGCCAAAATTTGGACACAAACTGGGGTCCCCTGTCGGAGACCACGTCCATCGGGAGGCCATGTAAACGAAAGACGTGATCTACGACCGTCAACGCTGTCTCCTTAGCTGAGGGTAATTTGGGTAAGGGAATAAAGTGAGCCGCCTTCGAGAACCGGTCCACCACGGTCAAAACGACTGTGTTACCCTGGGAGGGCGGGAGGGCGGTAATAAAATCTAGCGCGATGTGGGACCAGGGTCTCGAAGGGACTGGCAGCGGTTGGAGTAACCCATCTGGGGGTCGATTAGAAGTCTTACCAGTGGCACAAACTGAGCAAGCCAAGACAAAGCTGTGAATGTCACGAGCCATAAGTGGCCACCAAAATCGTTGCTTAACCAAGAAACTGGTTCGGTTGACTCCTGGATGACAAGCCAGGTTGGAGCAATGACCCCACTGAATAACGTTGGACCGTAATTCCTCCGGCACAAATAAACGATTCAGTGGGCAACCGGGCGGAGGCGTTACCCCTTCTAAGGCCGACTTGACCTTCGATTCGACCTCCCATGTGAGTGTGGAAACAAATAGGGTTTCGGGTAAAATGCACTCGGGAGTAGACGGGCGTTCGGAAGGCTCAAAAATACGAGATAATGAATCGGGTTTGATGTTTTTAGAACCCGGGCGGTACGAGAGAGTAAAATCAAAACGGCCGAAAAAAAGTGCCCACCGAGCCTGCCTGGAGTTCAATCTTTTAGCCGTTCTAATGTATTCTAGATTCTTATGATCAGTCCAGACGATAAAAGGTACCCCCGACCCTTCTAACCAGTGACGCCACTCCTCCAACGCTACTTTGACTGCCAACAACTCCCTGTTACCGATGTCGTAATTACGTTCGGCTGGGGACAAGCGATGAGACAAAAACGCGCAGGGATGCATCTTGTCGTCTGTAGAAGAGCGTTGGGATAGCACTGCACCTACCCCCACCTCTGACGCATCAACCTCCACCACGAACTGACGTGAAGAATCAGGGGCAATGAGGATGGGGGCTGAAACAAAGCGGCCTTTCAGTTTGGCAAACACAGCTTCCGCTGTGTCTGTCCACCTGAACGCCGTTCTGGGGGAGGTCAAGGCAGTCAGAGGTGCGGCTAGTTGGCTGAAGTTGCGAATAAAACGCCGGTAGAAATTGGCGAAGCCCAGAAACCTCTGTAGGGCCTTACGGGAATCTGGGCTTGGCCACTCGACCACAGCCTTAACCTTTTCAGGATCCATACGCACTCCTTCAGACGAAATGATGTGCCCTAGGAAAGGAACAGACTGTGCATGAAATTCGCATTTCTCCGCCTTGACAAAAAGCCCATTCTCTAGCAACCTCTGAAGCACTCGTCTGACGTGCTGCACATGTTCCTGGAGAGAAGATGAAAAAATCAATATGTCATCCAGGTAGACATAAATGAACTGATCTATCATATCTCGCAGCACATCATTGACGAGTGCCTGGAAGACCGCAGGGGAGTTGGACAGCCCGAACGGCATGACCAAGTATTCAAAGTGCCCCCTGGGGGTGTTAAACGCAGTCTTCCATTCATCCCCCTCCCTAATGCGAACCAAATGATATGCGTTACGTAAGTCCAATTTCGTGAAGACGGAAGCTCCCTGTAACCTCTCGAAAGCTGAAGACATCAACGGCAAAGGATAAGTATTCTTTACCGTGATGTTGTTCAACCCCCGGTAATCGATACAAGGTCGCAGAGAACCATCCTTCTTCCCCACAAAAAAGAACCCCGCCCCCGCTGGAGAAGAGGAAGGGCGAATGAACTTGGTTGCTAGAGAATCAGAAATATATTTCTCCATGGCCTCCCTCTCCGGAACAGACAGTGAGTATAACTTGCCCTTGGGCGGAGACTTACCTGGCAGTAAATCTATGGCACAGTCATAGGGACGATGCGGAGGGAGAGAAGCAGCACGAGACTTACTAAACACTTCCTTCAGGTCCAGGTACTCCCTGGGCACGTTAGACAAATCTCCTGCTTCCTCCTGAAACATAAAAACAGGCACAGACGAACAAGCAGACACAAGACAGGACTTATGACATTCCTTGCTCCACTCCAGCACAGTTCTTTGCTGCCAGTCTATTCGGGGGTTGTGGTGGATGAGCCAGGGGTGTCCAAGAACGATGGGTGCGAGGGGTGAATCCAGTATGTAAAAAAAAATAGTCTCAGTGTGGTTGCCAGATGTGATGAGGGTAATATCTTCAGTCGTGAATGAAATAGTGGGAAGTTCTTGACCATTAAGTGCGTGTACTGCAATCCTGTGAGTGAGGGGCTTGAGGGGAATCTGAAACTTGAGTGCAAATGATTTGTCCATAAAATTACCTTCAGCCCGGAGTCCAAAAGTGCTCTACAGTCGTGCTGGTGGACTGACCATCTTAGTCTTACCGGGAGGAGGGTAGATGTGGATGAGGTCTTCTTGGCGGAGATCCCACCCGATAGTAGCCTCATACTTACTATCGGGCTTGACCTTTTACCGGGCAGTTGTATGCGAAATGTCCCGTACCGCCGCAGTAGAGGCAAAGGCCCTGGGACCTCCGCCTTTCCCTCTCCTCCCGGGAAAGCCGAGCTCGCCCCACCTGCATGGGTTCGTGATCGTAGACGGGACTGACCGCGTCCCTGCCGCTGGACCTAGGACCCTCGGCTCCTTCTGGTGTGCGGGTGAATGCCCCTCTTCGCCCGACTCGTGAGAGTCGAGCGTCCACCCGCAGTGCCAGCTCGATCAGTTCATTTAAAGAAGTGGGGAGGTCCAGGGCGTAGATCTCCCTCTGGACGCGGTCAGCCAACCCATGCAGGAACATGTCCCACTGTGCCTCCTCGTTCCATTGACATTCGGCCACCAGGGTCCGGAACTCGATGGAAAAATCCGCGACCGACCTCTCTCCCTGGTGCAGGTCGGCCAATACCCTGGCGGCCTCTCTCCCCGCGACGGCGCGGTCGAAAACTCGTCTGATTTCAGTGGAGAGTGTCTGGAACGAGGTGCAGCATGGGTCTTGGTTCTCCCACACCACCGTTCCCCATAGCGCCGCCTTTCCCGTCAGAAGAGTCAGGACGAACGCCACCTTGGCCTGTTCGGTCTGAAAAGTTCTTGGTTGTAAAGCAAAATGCATCGAGCATCGTGTCAAGAAGGCTCTACAATACTTGGACTCCCCGGCATAAGCCTCCGGAACCGGTAGGCGGGGCTCAGACTGGTGGTGGACCTCTGGTGGTGTGGGGGGAACGGCTGGTGCGGGTGGCGCAGTGGGAGCTCGCATTTGTTGGATCTGCTGGGTAAGCTCGGACACCTGCGCCACCAAAGATTGTACCGCACGACCCGTGTCATTCAAATTCCTCTCTTGGGAATCCATCCTTCGTATGCTGTGCCGAATGAAATCCTCCAACGAAGTCGATGGCGCACTCGCTGCTTCCATGGTTTGGTCAGATCGTTCTGTCATGGCGGGGAACAGAACACAGGAAGTAATAGCAAGTCACTCAGATTTAATGAAGATATATACAAAACAATGACACGGGCGTGGAATGATGGCGCAGGGACTTCGATGGTCAGAAGTGATGACAGGAACCGTGAAGTGGTGAAACACAGAATCCACACAACCCAAACGATAATCCACAACGAAACACGAATCCACGAAGAACACGAACACCGGACGAGCGGGATGACAGGACTGGAACACCGACACAGGAGACATCAAACAACGATCTGACAAAGAGGACAAAAACCGGTGAGTATAAATAGGGTGAGGAAATGACTGCAGCTGGTGGTGAGATGATGATCAGCTGGAGCGGATCAGGTAATGACACAACACTCACGCCCACTACGCACGTGCATTCATACAACAACATAAACACGAGACGAGAAGGAACCAGAGAATAGTATACCGTGACAGCGATACTGTGGTAGACGGTTGCATAGTAATAATTTTGTCCCTGATATTATCGATCTTATAAGTGAAGAAGTTCATAAAGTCATCACTGCCGTGTTGCTTTGATACTTCTGAGCTTCTGAGCTTGAAGCTTTCTTTTTCGTTAGTTTAGCCACTGTTTCAAATAAATACCTAGGATTATGTTTATTTTCTTCTAATAGGTTTGAAAAATAAGCAGATCTAGCAGCTTTTAAAGCCTCTCTGTAAGCAATCAAGCTCTCTTTCCATGAAATCCGAAATACCTCTAGTTTAGTTTTCTTCCAGTTGCGCTCCATTTTTCTGGCTGCTCTCTTAAGGGCCTGGGTGTGCTCGCTGTACCACGGCGTTGGACTATTTTCTTTAATCTTCTTTAAGCGCAACGGAGCAACTGCGTCTAAAGTGCTGGAAAAGAGAGAGTTAAACGTTTCTGTTGCAATATCAAGTTCTTCTAAGCTATCCGGGATGCTGAGATGATGAAACTAATTAGGAAGATTATTGATAAAGCAATCTTTAGTGGCAGAAGTTATAGGTCTAACGCATTTATAACACGGAGTCGGCTTTGCAGCCTTGGCTAAATGTAATTTACATGAGACTAGATAATGATCTGAGATGTCATCGCTCTGCTGCAGAATTTCAACAGCATCAACATCTATTCCATGTGATAATATTAGATCTAGAGTATGATTACGACAATGAGTAGGTCCTGACACATGTTGTCTAACTCCAATTGAGTTTACAATGTCTTTAAATGCCAATCCCAAAGCATCTTTTTCATTATCTACATGTATATTAAAATCACCAACAATTAGTACTTTATCTGCAGCCAATACTAAATCTGATAGAAAGTCCGCAAATTCTTTGATAAAATCTTTATGGTGCCCTGGTGGCCTGTATACAGTAGCCAGCATAATTCTCAAATGTGATTTATCGTTTACACTATATATTTTTACATTAAGCACCAATACTTCAAAAGAAGTACATTTAAAGCTACATTTCTTAGTGGTTTTGAAAATATTACTATAAATTACAGCAACACCTCCCCCTTTGCCTTTCAGACGAGGTTCATTTTTATAACTGTAATCTTGTGGGGTTGACTCATTTAAAATAATGTAATCGTTTGGTTTTAGCCAGGTTTCTGTCAAACACAGCATATCAAGATTATAATCTGAAATCATATCATTAACTATGAGAGATTTTGAAGTAAGGGATCGAATATTCAGCAACCCAAGCTTTATCATTTGCTCATCTGAATTATATCTGTTTTTTATTTGTTGAACATCAATTAAATTTTTAACCTGACGTTTTTTGGATTTCCAAATTCGGGGAACAGACACAGTCTCTATATGATGATATCTAGGTGAAAGAGGCTCTATGTGATGGGATTTATCTGACCTTGGTGACATGAGGCCGCTAGCAGACGGTTGGTTTAGCCAGTCTGTCTGCTTCCTGACCTGAGCCCCAGATTGTCATGTTTTATCTCTAAGACTATGAGCCAAATTACTAGAGAGAAGAGCAGCACCAGCCCAGGAGGGATGGATACCATCTCTTTTCAACAGATCAGGCTTGCCCCAAAAACTTTTCCAATTGTCTATGAATTTTATATTATTCTGCGGACACCACTTCAACAGCCAACCATTCAGTGAGGCCAATCGGCTAACTATCTCATCACTCCTGCGTACAGGAAGGGGGCCAGAGCAAATTACAGTGCCTGACATCGTACTTGCGAGTTCACACACCTCTTTAACCCTCTGGGGTCCAAGGTGTTTTTGGGGTCCTTGAGATGTTTTGACATACTCTGACATTTGTGTTTTTTTCAGTTGCTTATAAACAAATTACTGGCAAAGGTGTAATTACACTCTATTTAGCACACACAGGGCTACCATAATATGTTATCAACATGTATGTACATGTTTGTATTTTTGAGAAAATATTGTTTATGCGTGGTTATTGAAAAAAATAAAACTTAAAGTTTCTGAAATAAGGCCACAAAACACATACTAAATATGTGTCCACAAGACTTTTGACTAATGGATGTTGTCGCCTAGAGTTTTTTCTTCAAAATGATCTGAAAATCATCCTGCCTTATCATTCACATAAAACAATAGATTGGTTTAAATTTAAAAATGACACTTTTTGTTTGGAAAGGCAATATGCGCAGGGGTGTGACCTGCTGTGATTCACACCTGAGAAGACAATGGGCCCGCATAATGACCGCATAATGGGGCTGCATACTAATGACCCTTTCATTCAGGTGTGTCACTGAGCCACAAGAATGCAATGACAATATATATAGGCCTATATAATACAAAATTGGTTCACAGTTCCAATTATTTATTTATTTTTCAAATTGTGCTTGCAAATTGTATAATATCAAATGTAAACATTTCTATTAATTGTGCAGTTAATTCTCATACTGTTTTTACAGAAAGTTTGGGAATATATTCCAAATGTGTCACTAATAAAACACAATACAAATAATTTAAAGAGGAGGCTTATATTGAGCTTTTAAGATTTACCTAAGATGTATTTATATGTAGCCTACATATATTTTTGCTATTTTAATAAAAAGGTTACAATTACAAGAACAATTAAAATTAACTATATTTCAAATGTAATCTTTCTTTGTATATATTAAAGTATACATTTTTTCACATATTTCACAGTTGCGGATTAATTAGTTTGAATATAGCCTACAATCTAACAAACACTATAATTGTCAGGGTTCTGTCACTTCTGTCTAGTCTATCTCTTGGTTTTGTGACAGAGCCCTGACACACCTGTTTTATCTTGTCTGTGCCTTGTTTCATGTGCTTTCGTGTCTTGTGCTGTGTAGCACACAGCTTGTGTTTTACACTAGCTGTGTGCTTTCATGTTGTCATGTTTTGTGTGAACACGTGGCTTATGAGTGTTTTCATTAGCTGCGTGTTCATGTCTCGTTTTGTGTGAGCACATGGCTGGTGATTGGTTTTACTGGCCATGTGCTTGTGTTCAAGTCACGTTTGGTGTGAGCACATGGCTTGTCATGTATGTTTCCTTGTGCCATGTGCTCTCCTGTTGATTGTCTAGCCCCTCCCATCTTGTTACCTGATTATTGATTTGTTTGCCCCACCTGTCCTCCCTCATTACCTGATTGATTCATTTGCCCCACCTGTCCTCCCTCGTTACCTCCTTTGTTTGGTCTCCCTATTTTTTTCTCCCTGTGTTTGCAGTCCTGTGCTGTTTCGTTGTCGTATGTACCTGGTGTGTTACCTCTTGTGTCAAGTCAGTCAAGTCAAGTCAAGTCAAGTCAAGCCAGGTCAATTGTTTTCCCCTACGGGGTAGTTTTGTTTGTATTTTTGTTTTGTTATTATCATTAAAGAACCCATTATCTCTGCACCTGAGTCCTCGCTCCTTTCACCTCCACCCCACCTGACAGAACGAAACAGTCAGCAGAGAATGGGCATCTTCTTGTTTCCATCTCCCAGCCCTTGCCCCTCCACTCGTCAGACGATGGAACGCTATGGCAAGCTCTTTTCTCTTCGCCAAGGGGGCTCCACAGTAAAAGAGTTTGCCCACCAGTTCATCATCACTGCGGAGGGGCTCGACCTTAACAACACTGCGCTTAAAGACATTTTTAACAGCAGCCTGAACGAGCCTGTCAGTGCCTGGGAGATGGAAATGTTGGGGATACTGTCTTTCTGGCAGTTTGTGGGGTTTGTATACAACCGTGGGGAAGAGGGTGGTCTTCCGCCTCTTGGCCCACCTCCCATTTACCTCACAAACTGCCAGGTCCCCAGTCCTCCGATGACCCCTTCGGAGAGAGGGAGGAGGAAGAACGGGTCCACCTCTTCTGCCACCTATCCTGAGGCGCCCGTGAATGCTGCATTTCCCCCAGAGGTGGCCGTGAATGCTGCATTTCCCCCAGAGGTGGCCGTGAATGCTGCATTTCCACCAGAGGTGGCCGTGAATGCTGCATTTCCCCCAGAGGTGGCCGTGAATGCTGCATTTCCCCCAGAGGTGGCCGTGAATGCTGCATTTCCCCCAGAGGCAGCAATCTCCACACCATGGCCTTGCAGACGTAAGCGGAGGAAGAGAAGGAAGGCTTCCTCTGTCTTAACAAGTCTGGTGCTCCCAGAGCCGTCCACTTTCACTGTCGAGCCCCCAGTGTTGGCCGAAGAGGCTGCAGCGCCCCCAGTGTTGGCCGAAGAGGCTGCATCGCCGCCTCGCTCAAGGAAACAGAGAAGAAAGAAGGCTTCCTGTTTACCACAGGGCCCGGAGGTCGTTCCAAAGCCTGCTGTCAGCCCAGAGGTCGTCCCCATGCGCCTTGCCCTTCCGGCGCCGCCCATGCGCCTTGCCCTTCCGGCGCCGCCCATGCGCCTTGCCCTTCCGGCGCCGCCCATGCGCCTTGCCCTTCCGGCGCCGCCCATGCGCCTTGCCCTTCCGGCGCCGCCCATGCGCCTTGCCCTTCCGGCGCCGCCCATGCGCCTTGCCCTTCCGGCGCCGCCCATGCGCCTTGCCCTTCCGGCGCCGCCCATGCGCCTTGCCCTTCCGGCGCCGCCCCAGCGCCTTGCCCTTCCGGCGCCGCCCCAGCGCCTTGCCCTTCCGGCGCCGCCCATGCGCCTTGCCCTTCCGGCGCCGCCCCAGCGCCTTGCCTTGCCGGCTCCGTCCATGCTGCCAATCAGGCTGGTTCTGTCCAAGCTCCAGGAGGCTGTCCCAGAGCCCATTTCTAGCCCGGAGGCCGTCCCAGAGTCACCCAAATGTCTTGTCCTGCCAACCCAGTCTTTGCTGCCTGACCCACCCTGGCCTTCTGCCAAGTATTCAGATCCGCCTGGTCCACCTTGGCCCTCATTCTGGAGTCCTGAACCGCCGGAGCCTGCCTGGTCCGCCCCCCTGGCACCGCCCTGGCCCTTTGCCAGGACTCCAGACCCGCCGGAGTCCCCCTGGAGCGCCCCTCCGGCAACGTCTTGGCTCTCTGCTGGGACTCCTGATCCGCTGGAGCCTGCCTGGTCTGTCCCGCCATGGCCCTCTGATGGGACTCCTGATCCGCTGGAGCCTGCCTGGTCTGTCCCGCCATGGCCCTCTGCTGGGACTCCTGATCCGCTGGAGCCTGCCTGGTCTGTCCCGCCATGGCCCTCTGCTGGGACTTCAGACCCGCCTGAGCCTCCCTGGCTCAACCCTCCCATCCCTCCCTGATCACTTATAGAGACTTCCTGGACTGTCATGCTGGCTCTGTCTTGGCTCCCCTCCCTCCCCACTTTGTCTCTGTGTTTTGATCTACCCGTCTTGTTGTCTGTTGGTGAGTTGTCATGTTCCTGTCTTTTTTGTTTTTGGTGTTCCTCCTTAGGGACGCCAGGTGGCGTCCTTTAGAGGAGGGGTGGTGTCAGGGTTCTGTCACTTCTGTCTAGTCTATCTCTTGGTTTTGTGACAGAGCCCTGACACACCTGTTTTATCTTGTCTGTGCCTTGTTTCATGTGCTTTCGTGTCTTGTGCTGTGTAGCACACAGCTTGTGTTTTACACTAGCTGTGTGCTTTCATGTTGTCATGTTTTGTGTGAACACGTGGCTTATGAGTGTTTTCATTAGCTGCGTGTTCATGTCTCGTTTTGTGTGAGCACATGGCTGGTGATTGGTTTTACTGGCCATGTGCTTGTGTTCAAGTCACGTTTGGTGTGAGCACATGGCTTGTCATGTATGTTTCCTTGTGCCATGTGCTCTCCTGTTGATTGTCTAGCCCCTCCCATCTTGTTACCTGATTATTGATTTGTTTGCCCCACCTGTCCTCCCTCATTACCTGATTGATTCATTTGCCCCACCTGTCCTCCCTCGTTACCTCCTTTGTTTGGTCTCCCTATTTTTTTTCTCCCTGTGTTTGCAGTCCTGTGCTGTTTCGTTGTCGTATGTACCTGGTGTGTTACCTCTTGTGTCAAGCCAAGTCAATTGTTTACCCCTACGGGGTAGTTTTGTTTGTATTTTTGTTTTGTTATTATCATTAAAGAACCCATTATCTCTGCACCTGAGTCCTCGGTCCTTTCACCTCCACCACACCTGACAATATTAACATCTTAGCAAACAAGCTTATTTGATGTGGCAGTATTTTACAGTAAAAACGACATCTTGTCTTTCATATGTAACATATCGTTTTTATGATTAGGACATATAAATGTTAATTTGCAGTTTAATACGTTGCTTATACAAAAATATTTTATTTCAACATTTCAGTCGATTTTTTACTCATCTCAGTATTGGAATATAGTTAGGTAAAAGCTATTCATTCACACACAAAAATGCGATTCATATTCAAACAGTCTTTTTGTTTACAGACACTATTCCATATCGCGATTAGAAAAAGCACTTGAAAATAATGTACCCTACCTATTCCTCAGCTGGATCCGTTGCTCCTCCAAATGAAACTACCTGTAGGCTACTTCTGAGGTAATTTTTTCCAGGATTATTATTAAGATAGTATTATTCCTCACAGTGTCGTAAATATGAGTCTCTTTCGGTGGGTTATCCAGCTTATGTGGGCGTGGATCGCCTCAGAGCATTTGTGTTTGAATAGAGCGCGCGCTCCGTGGGCGTGGTCAAATTAACTTTAATGACCATGACCTGAGACGAGAACGACTATCATCTCTCTTTTCGTACAGATTACATAAAATGAGAATTTGTTTTTTAATATAAATTACTTCATTTAAAAGAAGATAATTCAGGCTTCATGCCTGTGTGCCTGTATACCTGATTGACTGAGTATTTGCAGAGTTACAGTTCATTTTTCGGACGCGTTTCAGAATGGACTTCACTGACAGAGAGAACGCAGAACGCGCATCATGTTTATTTTTCTTTATTAGGCGAAAAGCACAACACTTTGTTTTTATTATGAGGTTCCACAAAAAAAATACAAACTTAACAGGATCGAATGATGTACAACACTTATATGTAAGATCAAAATCAACAGAGTAATTTGAGTCTCTTTTGCACTGATAAGGAAAAAAGTGAGCTGGTATCGCCGGCGAGACCGCCGACCCCAGAGGGTTAATATTAATTTTGGTGATCTCTGACTGGCGGAGTCGAACATCATTAGTGCCGACATGAATAATGATCTTAGAGAATTTACGATTAGCATTAGCCAGCACTTTTAAATTTGCTTTGATGTCAGGCGCTCTGGCTCCCGGCAAACATGTAACTATGGTGGCTGGTGTCTTTATTTTCACGTTCCGTGTGATCGAATCACCAATTACCAGGGCACAATCAACAGAATTCTCAGTGGGTGTTTCACTGAGTGGGGCAAATCGATTTGTTATGGGAATCGGAACGGAAGAGTGGTTCTTTGATCCGCGACTAGAGCGGTGATCTCTCACAGTCACCCATCTGCCCTGCTGCACGGGCTCTACTTCAGCCGGAACCGAATCATGTAAAGAGTTCACTATGCTAGGCGCATCCAAAACACTATATAAAGATCTAGCATTCTTACCATCCTCAATTAAAGTTTGGATGCGTGTCTCTTGTTCTGAAATCTTCTCCGTCAGCCTGACTGTCTCCTTGCATTTATCACATAAAAATCTTATATTGCCATCGGAGAAGGCTATACTAAACATATGACATGTGACACAGGTGACAATAACAGGACAAGAAGACATTACTCACTGTGTTTGTTGACTGATTTCTTACTTACCTGGACTTTATGAACTCAAAGGCGCGGGCGCGCGAGAGAAAATAAATATATAAATGAGCGCACAGGTGGCGCGTTAGCAGGCTAACGTTAGCGAGTTTCTAGCGTGCTGTGTTAACAATAACGGAAGCTAGAGATGTAAGGTTAATCTGAGATGTTGGGTAAGCTGTATTTAGTAGTATAAACAACTATAGCATAATGGGGAACACCTGGTGGCGCAATTACAAATCCTACGAAGGCTAGACTCGGAGCGGGGTAGGCTGGGTCCTTTGAAGGACGCAGCCTTCACATTGGGACACAGCTTTTGTCCTAAGCGGCCTATCCTACCCCATAAGTCATTGCGCTGGTGACGAAAGCATTTTTATTTATTTTTTAAAAAGGGCGGCCGAGAGTTCGGTGGTGAACGGCAAATTCACATTTAAATGTAAAAGTATTATGTTTTCATTTACTCAAATAGCTAGAGAAACCAGAGTTAAAAGCTACAAGTTTTTTTTCTTATTCATCTTAACTCATTCGTCACCATTGCGTGGCTTCATTTGTCATGTGGAAACGCGAAAACGAAAAAATTAATGTCTGTACATTATTTCTTTATTATTCATATTTTTTTTATTATTTTATGCAACTTTAAATGTGTAAATAAAATAAAATTCATGGCTCTGGACATTGTTTATTTTGTAATGGTATCTGAGTGTTTGCAAGGTTGATACATTTAAACTATATACTTTTGTGTAGTTTAATGTAAAACAATGCGTAGTCTTGCTGTCTTGTGAGGGAAAAAGTAGACTACTTCACATTTGTATGTGAATACTTAACACATTATGAAGTTCCTTACATTCCCCCACTGGTTATTTTGAAAATTAAAGTAACAAAATGTTACTTTACATAAATGAGCATTTGAATATATATAGGCTGTATATATGTGCCTATGTGTTTTTTATTTTTATTTTTTTATATTTCATTACATTATTTACATAAGTTAACACCCAATACTTGAACAGTTTAAAGTGTAATCTGGCCATTCAGAACGCAGCCTCTGAAGGGACGCAGTAAACCAGCTCTGGCCAACTCTTGGCTAAGCCGAAAATGCATGACTCGGCGGCGCCGGGGCTAAAACATCCTCCGTCCCATGTCCTCCAGTAAAATATAAAAGAAAAAAATGACAATAGCCAATTCTGGCTCCATAACTGTTTACTCAATTTTATCAAATGAATGATTAGGATGGCAGCTGTACTCTCGCACTGTTGCTTGGCGCTAGGAGCGGTAATCGGGAACACCTGGTTGCGCAATTAGGAAACCCCACGAAGGCTACATGGTGCGTCCTTCGAAGGACGAATAGGCTGCATCCTTCACACTGGGACACAGATAGTGAGTGAGACGGTAGAGATCCACTTTTGCGACACGACAGTCGCGTGGTGTCGCGACGCCTCCCCACATTTGTACTTCGATGGGCGTTCCTCAAGTTTAACGCTATGGGCGTGGTTTTGAGCCAGCGGCCAGTCTAGAACAGAGAACCTGCGAGAGACTTCCCCCTGTCTCCATATGCTCTACTTCTATTGGATAGATGCGACGCGTTCAACGGATTCATTTGCATAAAGATGGGCTTGGCCAGCTTTTTGACACGCAGAATTTTTCTTTGACGCACGTTAAAGTCGCGTGACGTAACTTATAGGAATAAAGCAGAGCGCGGCGCGACAGAAGTATAGCACGGACAAGTGGATCCGCACCTAGAGAATCGTGCCAAAACTGGAAGCGTAGGTAAAAGAAAGACGCAACTGTACAAATCGGGTTATTTCGGGAACTCTTTTGCCCCATGCACACAACAAGTCATTTAGACATTTGCAACGGTTTATTTTTTTACACAAAGTTTGATTTTACGCAATTCATCTGTTTTGCTAGCCTGGGAAAACCCAGACAACTTCTGGCAAATTTAGATTTGTTCTGCAAGTTAGTCTGGCAGAGAGCTCATTCAAGCCCATTTCTAATCCGTCGAAATCGCGGCACCAATCAGAAACGTTGGGGCGGGCTTTACACGATGACGACAGCACAGCGACGGTGAAGCAGATTTTGTACATTTACAAAGATGGATGCCGCCGTGGAAATAGGGGTGTGACGGTTATAGTTGAACACCGTCATTAGAACTCTATAACTGCCAAAACCATGTTATTAAAAAAAAAATTCACAAACATTTTTTTATCACAGAGAATGTTTAAATACTAATATCAGCTTACGAGGGAAACGGAGGCGGAGTTAGTGTTGCTTCGGAGGCTGCTACTGCTGGAGATGATTCGGGTGAGTCTGTGCCCCTTTACCGATCAGAGCGCGCGCTGACACAGAGTAAAGCCTTGTTTATACTCGACGCGTCCGCACGAGTGCGAAGGTGCGCGCGGCAAAAATTACGTGTTCGGTGCGCAAGACCGACCCCATTTCGCTTGGCTGTGTGCACGGCTTTTTTTGTAACAACGCGCGCGACGCCGCATCCGAGGACGACCGACTTCAAGCCGAATCTGCCCGAGCATGTACGTCTCACCGCACCGGCACGCAGTTTGCGTGTCTAAATTGCAAAGTTCATTGCAAAGTTTTTTTTGTTAAGGTTTTGTTTACTGCGTGTGATTTATTTAATGGAAAGCACATTCACTTCTAGTTGTCTTGCTGGTAATTTTATATTAATTAAAATTTTATATTATATACGTCATCTCCTTCATCGCTCTGATTGGTTTTAGGTCTATCCAATTGGCCCAGAGGCATTTGAGCTACGTCCGTTGGTCACGCCCCTTTGGAAATGATTTGTCTATGAAGCTTTGCCAGACCATAACTAAGTTACAACTGAGAATGGTCTGGTTTTAACCAGGCTACTGTTTTGCAGTTCCTGCCTCTGTTGTTTTCGCTTGCAAATTGCTGTTCATAGACTTGCCATGCTTTTGGCCGCATTTGTGCGCAAAAACAAATTACTTGAATAGCGTAAGGATAAGTGAACAACATAAGAATTTTCATTTTTGGGTAAACTATTTAACTAACCCTAGATAAAACATATCCGGTTTAGTAAACAGTAGTACAGTTACATTTGTATAAAAGGCTTTATACAGTCCAACATCTTCAAATAAATTTACCATCAGCAGAACATTGTAGCTGGGTCAAAGGAAACAAATTTACTCCTGCAGCTTTGAAGAGAGGTTCTGCACCCTTCGGCTCATCTGCTTACTCTATGTTGATGATTATTTTCTGAAAGGCCTCAAAGGTATATTTGAGTCCTTCAGGATATTTTAAGTTCAGTGCATAAATGAGTCCAAACATCATGGCACAGGCACATGCAACAGAGGGCAACTCATTTAGTACTTCCACACCTTTAATGACAATGGAAATGTCCAGTGCACGACTAAGAGGATCACTTTCGCGGATCACAAAAAACACCCCTTCATCTGAAAATTTATTACAAAATTTAGTTAGCTGCCCTACTATGAAGGTCAATGTTGAGCCCAAACGTCTGTTGCTAACTTTCATTAAAATATCTTAATTTGTGTTCAGTGTAAAAATAAAATTTGTACGGTTTATTACAAGAGTAGAGTACACTGTAAAAAATATTTTGTTGACTTAACTTATTATTTTTTGTTATCTTTTTGCATGTTTTTTTTTTTTAGTTTAACTAACTTATTTGGAAAAGTGTACCTGACAAATTTGGAAAGGTTTACCTGACAAGTTATAAAGTACAATGAACTGATTTAATTTAGTTAACTAAACTTCGAATTTAAGTTTAGCCAACTAAAGTTAAGTTTTCTAAACTACATCCAATAAGTTCAGCAAACTAAAGTTAAGTTTTCTAAACTACATCCAATAAGTTTAGCAAACTAAAGTGGTGTTTTGAAACCTGCAGCAGTACCAAATAATTAATTACTACTAGAATATTAATTTGTAAAATACATTTGATTAAAAAAAATAAATAAATGGAAAATTAACAATCACTGATACAATTTACAATAGTAAAGTCAACTTTATTTATATAGCACTTTGTACAATACAGATTGTATCAAAGCAGATTCACAGTGATAACATGGAAATAATACATCAAAGTTTGTTTCTAGAAGAAAATTGTGTCATCGTCCACCTTAAGTTAGGCAGATCAATAATATTGTTAAAGCGACAATGTGTTTTTTTATTATCTAAAATCAACATTTTTATTCATAAATATGTCCTCAATGGTGTACAAATACCTCTGCCAATCATCTGACTTATCCTCGTAAACGAAGAATTTATTCTCTTTACATGTGAAGGGTAGGTCCACGGAGGCTTCCATGTAGTTCCGCCATCTTGAAAAACTATAATAGCAGAGAGGGACAAAAAGTACTAGGCCAACGCAATTCCACAACGCGCTTTCGTTCAGAGCCAGCGTCACGTAACTGAAAGCAGCAGAAGCGGAGGAGCAGAGCAGTGAGAGGCGCTTGTCACTGCCCCGGCAAGTTTAAATGGCTGCATTGCACTGTTATTAGTCATACTGTTCGTTGTGTCAAGTTGCAGTTTGTTTGAAATAAACCTGTTCACCCGAAGGAAAACTCAACGAAGTGCTTTTAGAAGACTTCCTGTCATAGCTTTTTGGTACATAACAGCTACCGTAGATGCAACATGCATTTGAAAAAGTGAGGCGCTGGATAGCACAATTCGTTTGAATGCAAAATACAATTTCACCGCTAGATGGGAGAAATTCCTACACATTGTCCCTTTAAATATTAAATGTTCCCAACTAAGCAAGCCAATAGCCAAGGCAACAGTGGCAAGGAACCAAAACTCCATCCATCATTGACAGAATGGAGAAAAAAACCTTGGGAGAACCCAAGCTCAGTTGGGGGCTAGTTCTCCTCTGGCCAATGAACGAACAGTGTATGATTATGATTCAGGCAGCATTACAGATCAGAAGTCAGATTGGATAAGAACATTCAGAATGTTTATCCATTTCCATCTGATTGGAAGTCGGAGTCACGCCGGTATGGAGACGAGTTTGCTGAGGATCAGTGCTTATGGCTGTCATGTCGATGAGGCCTTCACAGGGCTGATGAGGCTGGCACTGGCACAGGGATGCGTTGTGGATTGGTCCCGGTGCAGGTCCACCACCTGATCTGGATACGGCCCGGATCCGGCTGACTTCAGTAAACCTTGGAATAAACAGAAAGACTAACATTAGCGTAAATGCCATTCTTCTTATGATGTAACGAGTACATCAGGTGTTATATTCAATACACATTTTTTTGCAATAAACTGCAATGAAATTGCAGAAAACAACATGGAAAGGTGTTTTAAACCTGTCTCAATGCAGGTCTTGTGGATTAATCTTTTACATAACACTAAACAAGATCAAACCACAGCATTCAATATAGAAACATCCTTTGTTCCAAAAAAAACCGTTAAAACTTTGTTAAACACATTCAAGACCTGTGAATTGGCTTAAAGGATTAGTTCACTTTTAAAAAAAAACTTTTGCTGATAATTAACTTACCCCCATGTCATCCAAGATGTCCATGTCTTTCTTTCTTCAAGGTTTTTGATGAAAACAATCCAGGATTTTTCTCCATATAATGGACTTCAATGGGCACCAAACGGTTCAAGGTCCAAATGACCGTTTCAGTGCAGCTTTTAAGGGCTTTAAACGATACCAGACGACGTATAAGGGTCTTATCTAGCGAAACGATCGGTCATTTCAAAAGATTCGTTCATTATGATGAACGAGTTCGAACAGGAGAGTCACGAACGCGCATCACAGAACAGAGCAAGGCGAGCAATTGTGCTTATAAAACTTTAACTTTTTATATGACAGATCGTTTCGCTAGATAAGACCCTTATACGCCGTCTGGTATCGTTTAAAGCCATTTGAAGCTGCACTGAAACGGTCATTTGGACCTTGAACCGTTTGGTGCCCATTGAAGTCCATTATATGGAGAAAAATCCTGGAATGTTTTCATCAAAAACCTTCATTTCTTTTCGACTGAAGAAAGAAAGACATGGACATCTTGGATGACATGGGGGTAAGTTAATTATCAGCAAAAGTTTTTTTTTAAAGTGAACTAATCCTTTAAATGCCATTTTATTATCAACTAAGTTACCAATTATTTATGCTCTCAAGCTTCAACAAATTCATCAATTAAACTAAACACTCTAAAATGCCACTCCAACAACATACCAACAAATGAAACATCCTGTTCAAAACATTCACAAAAAGAAACTCTGAAAAGCATTAAAGGTGTTGTTCCAACCGCGTAAGACTTTCGTTCATCTTCGGAACACAAATTAAGATATTTTTGATGAAATCTGAGAGCTGGATCACTCCTCCATAGGCTGCTAGGTAATCGATATCTGCCAGCCCAGAAACGTTAGTAGAAACATCGTGATAATATAGTCCAAGTGACTACAGTGGCTCAACCTTATGTTTATCAAGCGACGAGAATATTTTTTGTGCAAAAAAAAAAAAAAAAAAAAAAAAAAACTTTTTTCAACTCTTAATTTTCTTCTGTGTTGGCCTCTGAATGAGTTCACAAGAGCACCACAACGCATGTGTGAGAACTGAGAAGATGACGCTTGCAATCATTCGATAGGAAAGTGTGAAAGGTAAGCCATTCATTTTGCGGCACTGCTAAGGCACTTTTTCATTTCTCGTTGGTTTCTTAGGATTCGGACATCTAGGAAATGCACACTTTAGAACAGGGGTCTCAAACTCAACTTAACTGGGGGCCGCTGGAGGTGGAGTCTGGGTCAGGCTGGGCCGCATCAAGTATTCCACAAAAAATAGTAGGCCCTATTCAAGTATTCCAAAAAAGGAGCACAACTGATTCAATCTTCAAGAGCTGTCCTTCTGACAGTTGTAGTTCATTTTCCTTATACACAAAATCTTTGTGTTACTTCATTTTACAAACACTCTTTTTCTTTTCCTTATAACACATATTTGTGATACTTATATTTGCTTATGTCCTTTTTATTTTCTTTATACAACACATTAATGATATTGAATGGTTTTTTTGGAAGGCACATTTCCTTTTATTATACTTAGAAAAACGATTATTGCTTTTGAAATACAAATATTTGCAGTCATGTCTGCCCGTCTTAGGGCCTGTTCACATATCGTGTCTTTTGCGCGCTCAAGTTCGTTATTTCAAATGTAGGTGCGCGGAATGCGCGCTCATAATGGAAGCGACGCGTTCGTGGTGCGACGCGCTCGTTTTTTCCAAGCGCGTGCGCGCCGCATCGAGATAAAATCATCTCAACTTTTCAGAATGCCGCAAGCACACCGTAGCTTAGCAACGACAGGCGCCTACGGAGCGCAACCGCGCTAGCTCTTTGGAAAAAGGAGAACGCGGCGCGCCTAGCGTTTTCTACGCGTTTTTGGGCGCTAAATGTGAATTCAGCCTTATTTAATTATTTCTACACATGTATAGTGTCTCAGGCAAATTACTGACTTTGCACAAATCAAAGCAAACCTTCTTATCAACCTGCTGGACACATATTACAAGCTCAAAATGATTATTCTCACATTGTTTTAGAGCAGGGGTCTCCAACACGTCGCTCGCGAGCTACCAGTAGCTCGTGGCATGTTCACATATCGCGCTCACATATTTTGCTTGCTCAAGTTCGTTATTTCAAATGTAGGCACGCGCCAAGCGCGCTCATAAGCGACGCGCTCATTTTTTCCAGGCGCAGTAAGTTTGTACTTCGCGGTTGTCTATGACAACTATTGACAACAAACCCACCGTAAGCTGTCATGAGACTATCTATGGTAGCCCAAAAGGGATAAAAAAAATATATTTTTAAAACGCGGCACACGCAACGACGGGCCGCACAAGTAGGGGGCCACAAAATATCACCCCGCGGGCCGCAAATGGCCCGCGGGCCGCGAGTTTGAGACCACTGCTTTAGAACCATTTTAAACACTATATTGAGACCCATCTGCGTCATCTTCTCAGTTCTCACGCATGCATCATTGCGCTCTCGTGAACTCACATCAGAGGCCCACACTGAAGAAAATTAGGAGTTGAATAAAGTCGTTATTTTTGTTTGTTTTTTTGCGCACAAAAAGTATTCTCGTTGCTTGATAAACTTAAGGTTGAGCCACTGTAGTCACTTGGACTATTTTAACAATGTTTGTACTAACTTTTCTGGACCGGCAGAATGAAATTGCCTAGAAGCCTATTGGCGCTTTTCCACTGCTGGTACGGCTCGGTACGGCTCAGTACGGTTCGGCTCGGCGCGGCACGGTTCGGCTCGCTTCGGCTCGGCGCGGCACGGTTCGGCTCGCTTCGCTTTTCCACTGCTGGTACGACTCGGCTCAGCACGGCTCGGTTTGCTTTTCCACTGAAGTTAGTACCGCTTCAAAGTGGGTGGGATTATAGATGGACCGTTATAGTTTATCCGCTCCTCGGCAACCAACGAGACGAACGTCCACTGACCACGATTCAGCCATTTCTTTTTTATGGAAGTTTTCTTTCTTTCTTTTTTCTTCAAGCAAGTCAAGCAAGTAGTTTTAAAACAGGTGCTACAGCGGTGGCTGTTGTCTACTGGCTATTTAAATCGAGTGGGTTTAGTGTCTCGTGTTGCAAATACAATGACGCTGATAGTGACGTGTCACAGTGTCTGGTTGTGTTTCCCTGGGTTATCACTAGAGGTCCTCGTTCTCACGGTGTCATTCACATTAGACTACAATTCCCAGCATTCTGTTCTGCCACTTATCTGATTATTGCACTCAGCTGTTTCCCGTCACCTTGTTAGTTCTGTGTGTATATATGCCCTGACTGTGTTAGTGTTTGTTACGGAGTCCTTGTTTTATGTCCCCACACTTCCGTTCATGTATCTGCCTGTTTCTTGTTTGTTTCTGGATTGCCTTATTGGATTTTTGACCCTTGCCTGGACTGTTGTGAGTACGGATTACCCTATATTAAATACTGCTCTTGGATCTCACGTCTCTAGTGTGTGTGTTGTGACAGAAGGACTCCGTCAATGCAAAGATCCAGCGGTATGGGGTTTCGTATCCTTCCCCCCAGAACGGCGAAGGAGAGGAGGGGAAGAGTTCAAAATTTAATGACCCTTCGACAGCAGGGCCAGACGGTGAGTTGTCTGGCTCAGAAGTTTTGGACTCTCTCTAGAGGTTTGGACTATAAGGATGCAACATTGAAAAACTTTTTTAATGTCTGTCTCGATGATCCATTGCCTGGGTGGGAGATGAAGGGGCTGGAGATACTGGATTTTTGGGGGTTTACCAGCTATTTAATTCATCGGAGCCAGTGGGATGTATCGGAGCCTCGCCATGCCGATGCCGCCCCGAGTCCGGTGGTCCCGAGTCCGGTGGTCCCGAGTCCGGTGGTCCCAGTTCCGGTGGTCCCGAGTCCGGTGGTCCCAGTTCCGGTGGTCCCAGTTCCGGTGGTCCCGAGTCCGGTGGTCCCGAGTCCGGTGGTCCCGAGTCCGGTGGTCCCGAGTCCGGTGGTCCCGAGTCCGGTGGTCCCGAGTCCGGTGGTCCCAGTTCCAGTGGTCCCGAATCCGGTGATCCCAGTTCTGGTGGTCCCGAGTCCGGTGGTCCCGAGTCCGGTGGTCCCAGGTCCGGTGGTCCCAGTTCCGGTGGTCCCGAGTCCGGTGGTCCCAGTTCCGGTGGTCCCAGTTCCAGTGGTCCCGAGTCCGGTGGTCCTGAGTCCGGTGGTCCCGAGGCCGGGGGTCCGGAGGCGGAGGAGGAGGAGAAAGGCCTTCTCAACGACTTGTCCGGTGGCTCTTAACCCAGAGACCATTCCAGAGGTGACTGCCATCCTTGACGCGCCGCCCAGTCGCCCTGCTTTGCCGGCCCCGCCCGAGCTGCTCGCCTTGCCGGCCCCGCCCGAGCTGCTCGCCTTGCCGGCCCCGCCCGAGCTGCTCGCCTTGCCGGCCCCGCCCGAGCTGCTCGCCTTGCCGGCCCCGCCCGAGCTGCTCGCCTTGCCGGCCCCGCCCGAGCTGCTCGCCTTGCCGGCCCCGCCCGAGCTGCTCGCCTTGCCGGCCCCGCCCGAGCTGCTCGCCTTACCGGCCCCGCCCGAGCTGCTCGCCTTGCCGGGCCCGCCCGAGCTGTTCGTCTTGCCGACTCCGCCAGTGTCTGTTCCTGAGCCGGAGCCAGTGTCTGTTCCCGAGCCGGAGCCAGTGTCTGTTCCCGAGCCGGTGGCTGTCCCTATGCCGGTGTTGGTTCCTGAGCCTCCGCCGTGGCCGTCTGAGAGGTCTTCTCCGCCGTGGCCGCCTGAGAGGTCTTCTTTGCCGTGGCCGCCTGATAGGTCTTCACCGCCGTGGCCGCCTGATAGGTCTTCTCCGCCGTGGCCGCCCGAAGGGTCTTCTCCGCCGTGGCCGCCCGAAGGGTCTTCTCCGCCGTGGCCGCCCGAAGGGTCTTCTCCGCCGTGGCCGCCCGAAGGGTCTTCTCCGCCGTGGCCGCCCGAAGGGTCTTCTCCGCCGTGGCCGCCCGAAGGGTCTTCTCCGCCGTGGCCGCCCGAAGGGTCTTCTCCGCCGTGGCCGCCCGAAGGGTCTTCTCCGCCGTGGCCGCCCGAAGGGTCTTCTCCGCCGTGGCCGCCCGAAGGGTCTTCTCCGCCGTGGCCGCCCGAAGGGTTTCTTCCGCCGTGGCCGCCAGTTGGACTGTCGTCTCCGCCCTGGCCGCCCGTTGGACTGTCGTCTCCGCCCTGGCCGCCCGATGGACTGTCGTCTCCGCCCTGGCCGCCCGATGGACTGTCGTCTCCGCCCTGGCCGCCCGATGGACTGTCGTCTCCGCCCTGGCCGCCCGATGGGTTGTCTGCTTTGCCCTGGGCGACTGTTAAGTCGTCACCTCGTGTTCCTGTTTCCCTGCATGGTCCTGCCCCTCCCATCCCTCCCTCGGATCTTCCACGTTCCACCTTACTCTTGGACTCTTGTGTTGTCTTGTTTTCTGTCATGGAGCGTCTGGTAGCCGCTCCGTAGAGGGGAGGTTCTGTCACAGTGTCTGGTTGTGTTTCCCTGGGTTATCACTAGAGGTCCTCGTTCTCACGGTGTCATTCACATTAGACTACAATTCCCAGCATTCTGTTCTGCCACTTATCTGATTATTGCACTCAGCTGTTTCCCGTCACCTTGTTAGTTCTGTGTGTATATATGCCCTGTCTGTGTTAGTGTTTGTTACGGAGTCCTTGTTTTATGTCCCCACACTTCCGTTCATGTATCTGCCTGTTTCTTGTTTGTTTCTGGATTGCCTTATTGGATTTTTGACCCTTGCCTGGACTGTTGTGAGTACGGATTACCCTATATTAAATACTGCTCTTGGATCTCACGTCTCTAGTGTGTGTGTTGTGACAGTGACGATTCTGTCTCTCTGACCAATCAGTGATCTGTTGTGTTTTCACGTCACATTTTAGTATCGGTACGGTACGCTTGGAACCTCAACAGAGCAGGTACCATTTAAAGCGAGCCGAAGCGAGCCGTACCGTACCGGACCATGCAGTGGAAATGCGCCATAAGTGAGCCGTACCGAACCGAGCCATACTGTACCATGCAGTGGAAAAGCGCCAAAGCGTGCCGTACCGAACCGAACCGTACCGTTCCATGCAGTGGAAAAGCGCCATATGAAAGAGTGAGACAGCTCTCAGATTTAATCAAAAATATCTTAATTTGTGATCCGAAAGTCTTATGGGGTTGGAACAACATGAGGGTGAGTAATTACAGAATTATTTTACAATAAATGATTACTGCATGACAGAATTTTCATTTTTGGGTGAACTAACCCTTTAATATTTTTTATTTCAAATGACTAAAACTTCAGACAACAGGTTTATAAACGATTCACATGATGAATTTAGGAAGATGGTTGAAATGTGTTCTCAAATTACAAGTGACATTTAAACAGGCATCACTGAAACATGCAGTGTGTCAATCACAACCATTTCCAATATTAATAAAAACAGTCACTTTTAAAAGTACATATAAAATAGGTTACTTATTTTACCCACATCAATTCAAATTGTTAGTTAATTTTAAGAATTCCCAAAGATTGCAGCGAAAACTCACCTGTATCTGGTGCTCTGCAACTGAGATAGTGACTGAGGTAAAAAATCCGGTTGGTGAACAAGCTTTGAGTCAACTTGACAGAACCTGTGAGTCAACACGAGGAAATACAATGAGCGAATCTTACTGCGGTCAAGCCAGCCGCGGTTTGAAAATACACGGTCAAGCCAGCCGCCAAAAAAAAAAATGTGTGCGCCTATTACTATGAATACGGTAATTTCAGTAACAGCAGAGAAAGAACACGCTTTCAGAGCGCTTGAGTTGCTCAGATCGATCCTTCCGTCCGTCCGTCTGTCTATCTTTTTTCTTTCATTCTATGTCTTTTTATCTATCTATCTATCTATCTATCTATCTATCTATCTATCTATCTATCTATCTATCTATCTATCTATCTATCTATCTATCTATCTATCTATCTATCTATCTATCTATCTATCTATCTATCTATCTATCTATCTATCTATCTATCTATCTATCTATCTATCTATCTATCTGTCTATCTAGGCCTCATTTGTAATAAGAAAAAACTAATGGTCAGTTCTAATAGGGGACGTCCCATACAGTATACACACCTCATATCAAACCATTTTACTGTAGCATTTTGGAGAAATGTCACATTATTCGACTTCAGAGGCCCATAAAGGCCTCATTTCTAAGAAGTAGAAAAAACGAATGGCCAGTTCTTATACGGGACGTCCCATACAGTATACAGACCTCATATCAAACAATTTTACTGTAGCATTTTGGAGAAATGTCACAATTATTCCACTTCAGAGGCCCATAAATACGTCATTTCTAATAAGTAGAAACAACTACAGGTCAGTTCTTATAGGAGGCGTCCCATACAGTATACACACCTCATATCAAACCATTTTACTATAGCATTTTGGAGAAATGTCACATTATTCGACTTCAGAGGCCCATAAAGGCCTCATTTCTAATAAGTAGAAAAAACGAATGGTCAGTTCTTATAGGGGACGTCCCATACAGTATACACACCTCATATCAGGGCCGGATTGGGACTCATTTTCAGCCCTGGAATTTGCCTTAGACCGGCCCACTTTAGTTCCCGTCTGACTATATTAAAATAATGTAATTGAAACCTCAGTATATAAGTCTGCAATAGTGCAGTGTTCTGTACAGCCTTGTTATTCATTGTATTTAAAAAATATATATAAATTTATATTCAGTGCAATAGCTGTATACAGGGTTTTAAAAATACAGAGGTCCGAAAAGTAATCTTGCTGGGGGTTCGGGGGCATATGCCCACCCAGACAAGTGAAGTAGGCCTAATACAAACAGTGAAATGTCCCAGTGCTGATATGGGGAAATATAAAACACATTCGAGGTATACAAATATATTTATACAACAATGCCAATATATAATATAATAATATAATATATGTGCTTGTGTTGTTAAATTGAGTTTATTTTTACACTGATGATCATCATTGGCAAAGAACATATGTATGTCTGTGTTAAATAGGAATCCATTGTAATAAAGTTATTCTCATTCTGGGCACAGTATGCATGGGCTATTCCTCTACCTGCTCTCATTTCTCATCTCCATCTTCTCTCATTCTTCTTCTCTCAGTCTCTTTATCTGTAGGACACCTAAATATCCCCTTCCGGAAGCTGAGTTTTGATTGATACAGTCTTCACAAACTGATTATTTCTTTCAGTCGTTTAAAACTTCTTTCGTAATTAAAACAGCTGTTTAGTTTAGCCACTTGCATCTTATCTTGTGAAGCGTCGCGTTTGGATTCGCTCCAAAGAGGATTTATGTTCGCGGCTCGCGAACATAAATCCAGCTTGCTTTGATCGGTCATCTCAAACATTTTGCCATTGCCGACGAGCGGTGTTAGAATACGCAAGCAGCTCAGATTATGAGGTCGGTTA
Organism: Rhinichthys klamathensis goyatoka; assembly: GCF_029890125.1. Classification (NCBI taxonomy): domain Eukaryota; kingdom Metazoa; phylum Chordata; class Actinopteri; order Cypriniformes; family Leuciscidae; genus Rhinichthys; species Rhinichthys klamathensis. The sequence continues at coordinate 1,638,878 of NW_026606612.1, forward strand.
TCGTCGCGATATGCAAATCATTGCAGCACCAAATTAGAGTTAATATTAGTCAATTATTTCACAACGTTCATTAAACACTCAGAAAAATATACACTCAGAAAGCTGTGCCTGGAGCCTAATAAAGCATTCAACCCAGTGCCATGACAACACCGGCCCTCCTGGCCAATAAAACAGACCGGCCCACCGGGAATTCTCCCGGTGCTCCCGATTAGCCAATCCGGGCCTGCCTCATATCAAACCATTTTACTGTAGCATTTTGGAGAAATGTCACATTATTCGACTTCAGAGGCCCATAAAGGCCTCATTTCTAAGAAGTAGAAAAAACGAATGGCCAGTTCTTATACGGGACGTCACATACAGTATGCCCACCTCATATCAAACAATTTTACTGTAGCATTTTGGAGAAATGTCACATTATTCCACTTCAGGGGCCCATAAATACATCATTTCTAATAAGTAGAAAAAACTAATGGTCAGTTCTTATAGGGGACGTCCCATACAGTATACACCCCTCATATCAAACCATTTTACTGTAGCATTTTGGAGAAATGTCATATTATTCGACTTCAGGGGCCCATAAATACGACATTTCTAATAAATAGAAAAAACTAATTGTCAGTTCTTGTAGGGGACGTCCCATACAGTATGCCAACCTTATATCAAATCATTTTACTGTAGCATTTTGGAGAAATGTCACATTATTCGACTTCAGAGGCCCATAAAGGCCTCATTTCTAATAAGTAGAAAAAACGAATGGCCAGTTCTTATACGGGACGTCCCATACAGTATACATACCTCATATCAAACAATTTTACTGTAGCATTTTGGAGAAATGTCACAATTATTCCACTTCAGAGGCCCATAAATACGTCATTTCTAATAAGTAGAAACAACTACAGGTCAGTTCTTATAGGAGGCGTCCCATACAGTATACACACCTCATATCAAACCATTTTACTGTAGCATTTTGGAGAAATGTCACATTATTCGACTTCAGAGGCCCATAAATACGTCATTTCTAATAAGTAGAAAAAACTAATGGTCAGTTCTTGTAGGGGACGTCCCATACAGTATACACACCTCATATAAAACCATTTTACTGTAGCATTTTGTAGAAATGTCACATTATTCGACTTCAGAGGCCCATAAAGGCCTCATTTCTAAAAAGTAGAAAAAAATAATGGTCAGTTCTTGTAGGGGACGTCCCATACAGTATGCCCACCTCATATCAAACCATTTTACTGTAGCATTTTGGAGAAATGTCACATTATTCGACTTCAGAGGCCCATAAATACCTCATTTCTAATAAGAACAAAATAACAAACGTCAGTTCTTGTAGGGGACGTCCCATACAGTATACAGACCTCATATCAAACCATTTTACTGCAGCATTTTGGAGAAATGTCACATTATTCGACTTCAGAGGCCCATAAAGGCCTCATTTCTAATAAGTAGAAAATAACAAAGGTCAGTTCTTATAGGGGACTTCCCATACAGTATACACACCTCATATCAAACCATTTTACTGTAGCATTTTGGAGAAATGCCACATTATTCGACGTCAGAGGGTAATTTCTAATAAGCAGAAAAAACTAATGGTCAGTTCTTATAGGGGACGTCCCATACAGTATACACCCCTCATATCAAACTGTGGTGACCCACAAATAACACTGAGAGACATTCACCAAGGGAATATACCTTTAAGGGAAGGGGAAGTATGTTAGACTTTCCGGTTTAACGTTGTTGTGTCGATCTCACTGCTGTACACAGTTCTGATTTATTGAAGTGGAGAGTAAAGCTGACTCGACGCATCTCTGTCTCTTGTCTACTCCTTATTGCACTCCACATTGGTGACCCGACGCGAGTTGGATACGGCTGAATTATGTCACACAACGACGGTGGCGAAAATGCTGCTGCTGCGGCGCCGGATGCTGTTAGCGGCGCGGCTAATGTCGGCGCTATATACGCGGCCACCATCAAGTTACCGGACTTTTGGCAGCACAATCCGCGGCCGTGGTTTCAACACATCGAGGTACAGTTCCAGCTGAGGGGAATAACACAGGACGTTACAAAATATTTCCATGTAGTAGCGGCCTTAGATGCCTCGACAACAGCCAGGGCTATGGCGTTATTAGAGGCTCCGCCAGCTGACGGCAAATACGACGCACTCAAAACATTTCTGTTGAACCTCTTTGAACTGTCGGAGCTAGAGAAGGCAGATCGCCTGTTGTCCCTGAACGGCCTTGGCGACAGTAAGCCGTCCGAGTTAATGGAGAGGATGCTAGCGGTGCTGGGCGCGGCGGATCCCGCGTTCCTTTTCGCCCACATATTCCTGCGGCAGCTTCCAGCACCCGTGCGCACCGCACTGGCCAGCTCCGCCCTCCCCTCCTCCAGAGACTACCGAGCGCTTGCTGTGGAGGCAGACAGGATTTTTCTCGCCAACCGGCAACAGTTTGTCCACGCACTGCTTCCCCCCCTGCACACGGCTGTCCCGTTGCAACCCGCGGCGGACGAACCGGATACCGCGGCTGCGGTGACGGCCCGCCGACAGCGTGAAGACGGGTGGTGTTATTACCATTCAAGGTTTGGGGCCAAGGCCAAACAGTGTCGCCAGCCTTGCAGTTTTGGAGCCCAGGGAAAAGCCAGGGCCGGCGCTCATTAGCAGCTATGGGCGCTGGCCGGGACTGCAAGCTGTTATTCATCACGGACACATTGTCCGGCCGGCGGCTGCTGGTCGATTCGGGGGCTCAGCGTAGCATCCTGCCGGCGAAGCCGGTGGACACCATGGCTGGCGGGCATGGCCCCCCGATGGATGCCGCCAACGGCACACCCATTCGTACTTATGGCACAAGGTATGTGGAAGTGTGTTTCGGCGGGCGGCGTTTCGGCTGGGATTTCGTCATGGCCGCCGTGTCTACGTCGCTCCTAGGGGCAGATTTCCTTTGTGCTTACAGGCTGTTGGTGGACGTTACAAACCACCGCCTGATCGACGCCCTCTCTTTTGCTTCGTACCCCTGTACACTGGGGGGGACGGGGGCGCTTTGTCTGTCGAACACGTTTGCCACAGGGGACCTGTATCAACGCCTTCTCGCTGAGTTCCCTGACATCACCACACCCACGTTTTCATCGGCGGTGGCTAAGCATGCCGTGGAGCACTACATCACTACGGTGGGCCCACCAGTCTATGCACGAGCTCGGCGCCTCGACTCTGCCAAGCTCGCGATCGCCAGGGAGGAGTTTGCCACTATGGAGCACCTCGGCATCGTGCGCCGCTCCAACAGCCCGTGGGCTTCCCCCCTGCACATGGTGACAAAGGCCGATGGCAGTTGGCGTCCGTGTGGTGATTTCCGTCGCCTGAACAATGCTACAACCCCCGACCGGTACCCTGTGCCGCACATACAGGACTTCTCCGCCCACCTAGCCGGCGCCACCATATTCTCAAAGGTGGACCTGGTGCGCGGTTACCACCAGGTGCCTGTCCACCCGCAGGATGTCCCCAAGACAGCGGTCATCACACCCTTTGGCCTTTTCGAATTCCTTCGGATGCATTTTACTGTAGCATTTTGGAGAAATGTCACATTTTTCGACTTCAGAGGCCCATAAATATGTCATTTCTAATAAGTAGAAAAAACTAAAGGTCATTTCTTGTAGGGGACGTCCCATACAGTATACACACCTCATATCAAACCATTTTACTGTAGCATTTTGGAAAATGTCACATTATTCGACTTCAAAGGCTCATAAATACGTCATTTCTAATAAGTAGAAAAAACTAATGGTCAATTCTTGTAGGGGACGTCCCATACAGTATACACACCTCATATCAAACCATTTTACTGTAGCATTTTGGAGAAATGTCACATTATTCGACTTTAGAGGCTCATAAATACGTCATTTCTAATAAGTAGAAAAAAATAATGGTCACTTCTTGTAGGGGACGTCCCATACAGTATGCCCACCTCATATCAAACCATTTTACTGTAACATTTTGGAGAAATGTCACATTATTCGACTTCAGAGGCCCATAAATACGTCATTTCTAATAAGTAGAAAAAACTAATGGTCAGTTCTTATACGGGACATCCCATACAGTATGCCCACCTCATATCAAACCATTTTACTGTAGCATTTTGGAAAAATGTCACATTATTCGACTTCAGAGGTCCATAAATACAACATTTCTAATAAGTAGAAAATAACAAACGTCAGTTCTTGTAGGGGACGTCCCATACAGTATACAGACCTCATATCAAACCATTTTACTGCAGCATTTTGGAGAAATGTCACATTATTCGACTTCAGAGGCCCATAAAGGCCTCATTTCTAATAAGTAGAAAAAACTAATGGTCAGTTCTTGTAGGGGACGTCCCATACAGTATACACACCTCATATCAAACCATTTTACTGTAGCATTTTGGAGAAATGTCACATTATTCGACTTCAGAGGCTCATAAATACGTCATTTCTAATAAGTAGAAAAAAATAATGGTCAGTTCTTATAGGGGACGTCCCATACAGTATGCCCACCTCATATCAAACCATTTTAGCGTAGCATTTTGGAGAAATGTCACATTATTCGACTTCAGAGGCCCATAAATACGTCATTTCTAATAAGTAGAAAAAACTAATGGTCAGTTCTTCTAGGGGACGTCCCATACAGTATGCCCACCTCATATCAAACCATTTTACTGTAGCATTTTGGAGAAATGTCACATTATTCCACTTCAGGGGCCCATAAATATGTCATTTCCAATAAGTAGAAAAAACTGATGGTCAGTTCTTGTAGGGGACGTCCCATACAGTATACACACCTCATATCAAACCATTTTACTGTAGCATTTGGGAGAAATGTCACATTATTCGACTTCAGAGGCCCATAAAGGCCTCATTTCTAATAAGTAGAAAAAACTAATGGTCAGTTCTTATACGGGACGTACCATACAGTATGCCCACCTCATATCAAACCATTTTACTGTAGCATTTTGGAGAAATGTCACATTAATCGACTTCAGAGGCCCATAAAGGCCTCATTTCTAATAAGTAGAAAATAACAAAGGTCAGTTCTTATAGGGGACGTCCCATACAGTATACACACCTCATATCAAACAATTTTACTGTAGCATTTTGGAGAAATGCCACATTATTCGACTTCAGAGGGTAATTTCTAATAAGTAGAAAAAACTAATGGTCAGTTCTTATAGGGGACGTCCCATACAGTATACACCCCTCATATCAAACCATTTTACTGCAGCATTTTGGAGTTATGTCACATTATTCGACTTCAGAGGCCCATAAATACCTCATTTGTAATAAGTACAAAATAAGAAAGGTCAGTTCTTGTAGGGGACGTCCAATACAGTATAAGCACCTCATATAAAACCATTTTACTGTAGCATTTTGGAGAAATGTCACATTATTCGACTTCAGAGGCCCATAAAGGCCTCATTTCTTATAAGTAGAAAATAACAAACTTCAGTTCTTGTAGGGGACGTCCCATACAGTGTACACACCTCATATCAAACCATTTTACTGTAGCATTTTGGAAAATGTCACATTATTCGACTTCAGTGGCTCATAAATACGTAATTTCTAATAAGTAGAAAAAACTAATGGTCAGTTCTTATAGGGGACGTCCCATACAGTATACACACCTCATATCAAACCATTTTACTGTAGCATTTTGGAGAAATGTCACATTTTTCGACTTCAGAGGCCCATAAATATGTAATTTTTAATAAGTAGAAAAAACTAAAGGTCAATTATTGTAGGGGACGTCCCATACAGTATACACACCTCATATCAAACCATTTTACTGTAGCATTTTGGAGAAATGTCACATTATTCGACTTCAGAGGCCCATAAAGGCCTCATTTCTTATAAGTAGAAAATAACAAACTTCAGTTCTTGTAGGGGACGTCCCATACAGTGTACACACCTCATATCAAACCATTTTACTGTAGCATTTTGGAAAATGTCACATTATTCGACTTCAGTGGCTCATAAATACGTCATTTCTAATAAGTAGAAAAAACTAATGGTCAGTTCTTATAGGGGACGTCCCATACAGTATACACACCTCATATCAAACCATTTTACTGTAGCATTTTGGAAAATGTCACATTATTCGACTTCAGTGGCTCATAAATACGTCATTTCTAATAAGTAGAAAAAACTAATGGTCAGTTCTTATAGGGGACGTCCCATACAGTATACAGACCTCATATCAAACCATTTTACTGCAGCATTTTGTAGAAATGTCACATTATTCGACTTCAGAGGCCCATAAAGACCTTATTTCTAATAAGTAGAAAAAAATAATGGCCAGTTCTTATACGGGACGTCCCATAAAAATATACACACCTCATATCAAACCATTTTACTGCAGCATTTTGGAGTTATGTCACATTATTCGACTTCAGAGGCCCATAAATACCTCATTTGTAATAAGTACAAAATAAGAAAGGTCAGTTCTTGTAAAGGACGTCCCATACAGTATAAGCACCTCATATAAAACCATTTTACTGTAGCATTTTGGAGAAATGTCACATTATTCGACTTCAGAGGCCCATAAAGGCCTCATTTCTTATAAGTAGAAAATAACAAACTTCAGTTCTTGTAGGGGACGTCCCATACAGTGTACACACCTCATATCAAACCATTTTACTGCAGCATTTCGGAGAAATGGTCCACGCTGGAGTCGAGGGTGGTAAGAGCACAGGAGCCAGGGTGACGTGTAAAGGTGGAGCGGAGGCGGAGCACTCAGAGGCTGGAGGTCTTAGCTGGGAACTGGGTTGTGAGTGGGACTGGCGTTGTTGTCCACAGTTCCAATGGTGAGTGGCAATCCACAAGACACCAGCACCCACTCCACGAATTCTGAATTTTTACTTATTGATGTTTTATTAACAAGGTTCGGGAGGAACACGTTCTAATGATCAAACAATCAAGTCATTCCAGCCAGCTGTCAGCAATCAGTAATCAACAGGTCCACTCAATCAGCACGAGTAAAGCCTATAAATATACTCAGTCGACTCACCCATATTCCTCGACAGTTTTCAGCATCCCTCCACCAGCCCATCTCCTCACACTTGCCTAGTTATCTTCCTAAACAGAGATACGGGGGGGGGGGAGTACTCTGGGTTCGGGCCCAATTTCTGAGCTCGGAGCCCTCCCCCCGGACAGCACGCCAAAATACGCATAACCATCTATTCTCTGATCATTTGTAAGTGTGAACTCGTGAATTTGAAATGAGGTCTTTATACACCCCTGAAGTCAATTAATGTGACATATCTCCAAAATGCTCTAGTAAAATGGCTTGATATGAGGTGTGTATACTGTATGGGACGTCCCATATAAAAATTGACCATTGCTTTTTTCTACTTATTAGAAAATAGATGTTTATAGGACTCTGAAGTAGTAAAATGTGACATAACTCCAAAATGCTGCAGCAAAATGGTTTAATATAAGGTGTGCATACTGTATGGGACATCCCCTATAAGAACTGGCCTTTAGTTTTTTTCTACTTAATTAGATGTTTATAGGACTCTGAAGTAGTAAAATGAGACATATCTCCAAAATGCTGCAGTAAAATGGTTTGATATGAGGTGCTTATACTGTATGTGTCAGATGCTGCAAGAGATAGGACCCAGATGCAAAAGAGCAGACAAGGGGTTTTATTGACAAGACTATAGACGGGGCACAACAAGGAGAATGAGGTGAGAAACAGTTCAGGCTGACGACGCGAAGACAGGGGAGGAGGAAGACCACTGAAACCAGTCCTGGGAGACACGGGCTTGAGGGCAGCAGAAGAGAAGGCGGCACCAGGTGGAGCGATGGTGAGGAAGACCAGGCAGGAACACTAGGAACCAGAGGCTTGTAGATCTGTTAGCTGAAACACCAGTCAAACTGCCATGTAGTGAATGTCAGTGGTCTGGAAGGCTCAGAATGCAGGGCAGGGACAAACACAAGACTCACAAGTCACAGTGAACAAGACAAGACACAACAAGATAACAGAGTAATACAAGAAAGTAATTAAACAGGAAATATTACATAAAGACTGAAGCAAAACAATGACTAGTGAAGCCAAACAAAAGAACTAGGAATAAAATGACTGAAACCAGCAATAAAAAAAAGGTAAAACAAACTGACAGGGAACTAGACACGATAATCTAGAATACAAATAAAATCAAAAGAGAAAAAACAAGAGACTAATACTAACTAGAACAAGACAAGGAAAAAGGCAAAATGATACACTATCTAGAAAGGTCAATATTACAACAAGTACTAGGATTAACCATACACACAGGCATAACCCACAAAGCACACAAGACGAACCAGCAAAGACATGAGGGAAAGAGGCACAATATAAAGGGACCAGAAAACATGAGGATCAGGTGAGCACAATTAGTGAAACGAGGACAAGACGTGGACTAAAAAAAGGGGCGTGGTAACAGGAAACAAGGAGGCGGGACATGAGGAGCACATGGCAAACACAGACCAAGACAGAGCCATGTGCTCAAACACAAAAGAAACACAGAAACATGAAACCACAACAAAACAGACAAGGCTGCCAGGGCAGAACCCTGACAGCATGTGACGTCACCTACAAGAACTGACCATTAGTTTTTTCTACTTATTAGAAATGAGGCCTTTATGGGCCTCTGAAGTCAAATAATGTGACATTTCTCCAAAATGCTACAGTAAACTGGTTTGATATGAGGTGCATATACTGCATGGGTCGTCCCCTATGAGAACTGACCATTAGTTTTTTCTACTTATTAGAAATGAGGTATTTATGGGCCTCTGAAGTCGAATAATGTGACATTTCTCCAAAATGCTACTGTAAAATGATTTGATATGAGGTGTGTATTAGGGATGGCCCGATACCATTTTTTTTTTCAAACCGATACGAGTACGAGTATTTACATTTGTGTACTTGCCGATACCGAGTACCGATACCGATATTTCTACCGCAAAAGTAATAGGCTCCCAGAAAAGAAGACGACTATTTTAGAACACAGGTTAGAAGACTGTTTTTATTTTCTTCTCTGTTTGTTTTAACAAGTCTAAAAATAAATAAAAATTAGTAAAATAATAAATGTATTAACACACAAACCACTGTTAATTTAACATAAAAGCAAGCAGGCTACTGCGTGCATGGTCTGGCATGACTGAATGCGCGCAAAGTGCGCTCCCTTAATAAATCCTAAAAGCTGACAGTTCATCGCGATCTCACACATCTCTGTTATTATCAATGAAGCTGACTGCACAATCAATCTTTCATATTATCCACGCTTTGTTTGTTATAATTAGAGGATTTGCCAGCATACAGAATTCAGCACTGAACAAAAAAGTCCGTTTTGAGCGGTGAGGGGAGTCTATCTTAAATGCTTCTGATTGGCCATTGCGTCCCAGAAATCAACACATATGTCTGTGATTGGCTACATCGCTCAACGCTGTAACCATGTTATGAATCGAAACTCTGTCCTGTAAATCGTTTCTATTTTGTTGTAGTTGTTCTTGTTGCTTTTCTGCAAGAGATGAATAAAAATATTTTCGTTTTTATGTTTTATTCATAGATATTTCTAGTTTGCGGGAGTCCCGCGAATCGTTTTATTCTCCCGCACCCGCACACACAGAGTGAGTGCATTACCGCCCGCGCGCGCGCTCGGCCATCAGATCTATGATGCGTCTTCAGATGTTTAACTAGATTGCTGGTGTTAAACGATGTACTTTCTTTCCCTCCTCTAGACACCTTAGCTGAACATAACTCACAGTCTGCCTTGCTGTTGTCATCATCCTTTATCTTGAAATGAGCCCAAACCGCCGACATTATACTTTCCTATGCCTCAGTTCACCTCGACAAAGCACTCGCGGCGGCCAGTTTCGTTTTGCAAAATGTACGTGGTATCGGTGCGTGGTATCGGCGAATTTTTATGAGTACGAGTACGAGTATATTAGGACAGTATCGGCCCGATCCCCGATGCCAGTATCGGTATCGGGCCATCCCTAGTGTGTATACTGTATGGGACGTCCCCTACAAGAACTGACCATTAGTTTTTTATACTTATTAGAAATGACGTATTTATAGGCCTCTGAAGTCGAATAATGTGACATTTCTCCAAAATGCTACAGTAAAATGGTTTGATATGAGGTGTGTATACTGTATGGGACGTCCCCTACAAGAACTGACCATTAGTTTTTTCCACTTATTAGAAATGACATATTTATGGGCCCCTGAAGTGGAATAATGTGACATTTCTCCAAAATGCTACAGTAAAATGGTTTGATATGAGGTGGGCATACTGTATGGGACGTCCCCTACAATAACTGACCATTATTTTTTTCTACTTATTAGAAATGACGTATTTAAGAGCCTCTGAAGTCGAATAATGTGACATTTCTCCAAAATGCTAAAGTAAAATGGTTTGATATGAGGTGTGTATACTGTATGGGACGTCCCCTATAAGAACTGACCTTTTTTATTTTCTACTTATTAGAAATGAGGCCTTTATGGGCCTCTGAAGTCGAATAATATGACATTTCTCCAAAATTCTACAGTAAAATGGTTTGATATGAGGTGGGCATACTGCATGGGACGTCCCTTACAAGAACTGACCATTAGTTTGTTCTACTTATTAGAAATGTCGTATTTATGGGCCCCTGAAGTCGAAATAATGTGACATTTCTCCAAAATGCTACAGTAAAATGATTTGATATGAGGTGTGTATACTGTATGGGACGTCCCCTATAAGACCTGACCTTTAGTTTTTTCTACTTATTAGAACTGACATATTTATGGGCCTCTAAAGTCGAAAAAGGTGACATTTCTCCAAAATGCTACAGTAAAATGGTTTGATATGAGGGGTGTATACTGTATGGGACGTCCCCTATAAGAACTGACCATTAGTTTTTTCTACTTATTAGAAATGACATATTTATGGGCCCCTGAAGTCGAATAAAGTGACATTTCTCCAAAATGCTACAGTAAAATGGTTTGATATGAGGTGGGCATACTGTATGGGACGTCCCGTATAAGAACTGGCCTTTCGTTTTTTCTACTTATTAGAAATGACGTATTTATAGGCCTCTGAAGTCGAATAATGTGACATTTCTCCAAAATGCTACAGTAAAATGGTTTGATATGAGGTGTGTATACTGTATGGGACGTCCCCTACAAGAACTGACCATTAGTTTTTTCCACTTATTAGAAATGACATTTATGGGCCCCTGAAGTGGAATAATGTGACATTTCTCCAAAATGCTACAGTAAAATGGTTTGATATGAGGTGTGTATACTGTATGGGACGTCCCCTATAAGAACTGACCTTTGTTATTTTCTACTTATTAGAAATGAGGCCTTAATGGGCCTCTGAAGTCGAATAATATGACATTTCTCCAAAATGCTACAGTAAAATGGTTTGATATGAGGTGGGCATACTGCATGGGACGTCCCCTACAAGAACTGACCATTAGTTTGTTCTACTTATTAGAAATGTAGTATTTAAGAGCCTCTGAAGTCGAATAATGTGACATTTCTCCAAAATGCTACAGTAAAATGGTTTGATATGAGGTGTGTATACTGTATGGGACGTCCCCTATAAGAACTGACCTTTGTTATTTTCTACTTATTAGAAATGAGGCCTTTATGGGCCTCTGAAGTCGAATAATATGACATTTCTCCAAAATGCTACAGTAAAATGGTTTGATATGAGGTGGGCATACTGCATGGGACGTCCCCTACAAGAACTGACCATTAGTTTGTTCTACTTATTAGAAATGTCGTATTTATGGGCCCCTGAAGTCGAAATAATGTGACATTTCTCCAAAATGCTACAGTAAAATGGTTTGATATGAGGTGTGTATACTGTATGGGACGTCCCCTACAAGAACTGACCATTAGTTTTTTCCACTTATTAGAAATGACATTTATGGGCCCCTGAAGTGGAATAATGTGACATTTCTCCAAAATGCTACAGTAAAATGGTTTGATATGAGGTGGGGATACTGCATGGGACGTCCCGTACAAGAACTGACCATTAGTTTTTTCTACTTATTAGAAATGTCGTATTTATGGGCCCCTGAAGTCGAAAAATGTGACATTTCTCCAAAATGCTACAGTAAAATGGTTTGATATGAGGGGTGTATACTGTATGGGACGTCCCCTATAAGAACTGACCATTAGTTTTTTCTACTTATTAGAAATGACATATTTATGGGCCCCTGAAGTCGAATAATGTGACATTTCTCCAAAATGCTACAGTAAAATGGTTTGATATGAGGTGGGCATACTGTATGGGACGTCCCGTATAAGAACTGGCCTTTCGTTTTTTTCTACTTATTAGAAATGACGTATTTATAGGCCTCTGAAGTCGAATAATGTGACATTTCTCCAAAATGCTACAGTAAAATGGTTTGATATGAGGTGTGTATACTATATGGGACGTCCCCTACAAGAACTGACCAATAGTTTTTTTCTACTTATTAGAAATGAGGCAAAGAAAGAAAGAAAGAAAGAAAGAAAGAAAATAGATAGATAGATAGATAGATAGATAGACGGTCCTTTTAGCGTTCCCTAGGCTAGCGCTCACGCGGCTTTGCCTCAGTCCATCCTCCTGGAAGTTTGTGAGCGAGTGGCCGTTCGTCTCAACATTGTGTGGCCAGCTCCACAGAGCACCATCGACCAGGATAGGAATATTTACGACGGGTAAGCGCTGGGACCACCGCCCAGTCTGAGGAAACAACTCTTAAAAACATTTTTTCCAGCGTTCGCGAAGCTCATAAGCATGGCTGGAGCGTCCCGCTAGACTGTTAACACGGTCTCACGGGCCTTGATGTGTTACTATTACGGGTTGAGGTTTTCAATTTATGCCTTCCTAGGAAGGCGGCCCCGAACGCAAGCAGCCTGCCTGTTGTTCGACCATTGGGAGTAACATTAACACAGGGTTAATCCCGTCTCGTGGCTGCCCAGCCCGTGTGTTTAGTGGACGTTGTGTGTTCGCCTCACGCGAAAATCACCATTGTCCCATGTTCTTCTCGCTAAAGGACGTAGACGCGCCCCTCGGGGCAGACGCACTGGCCCACCCATGGCCCAAAGTGCTGCTGTATGCTTTTCCTCCCCTGTGCCTGATAATTTTCACACTGGCCAGGGTGAAAGAGCACGGCCTGTCTCTCATTCTGATAGCACTCAGGTGGCCCAAAGCCCCGTGGCTGGCAGAGATAATCCCTCTGTTATACGCCGAGCCATGGCGCCTCCCCCCTCGCACGGACATACTGTCCCAAGCCAACGGGGAGATTTAACACCCCCACCCGGACAGGGTGGCTCTCTGGGCCTGGCCCATGAGAGGACGAACCTAAATGCACTGGGGCTCCCGCCGCGTGTAATCACCACTACTCAGAATGCCAGGGCCGTTTCCACGTGATCCCTATATGGCTGTAAGTGGCAAGTGTTCGAAGGGTGGCTCTGTGCTGAGTTCAGTAAAATACAGTGAAAGATGCATGTAAGCTGGTCGATCCAGCGAACAACTAACGTTAGGTACAGTCATTGTTAGCTAACAGCTGTAAGCATGAACTAGCTAATGATTACTTAGTGTTTAGCTAGTGAACTTTATTAGTACCAGACAAAAAGACGATCGACGTCTAACGTTAACAAACTGCACATGGAAACATTGTTCGTGATGTCTGCAATCATATTCCTGTCTCTTGTCAACACCATGGTCAAGATCAGCGTCTTGACAGCAGATGGATCGTGCTATCGTGGCGTAATAATCTGTTTGGTTGTAAAATGTATTACCTGAATGAAATTAAATCGAATGTGTCGTCCTGTGGAATCATTCATTCACAGACAGCATACGAAGATGTTCAACTAATAAAGATCTTCATCGCTGGCAAACAATTTGATAGATTTGCTTTCACTAGACTGTACTGTAGGTCCATGGCCACTTCATCCAACGCTCTTGATGTTCTTAAATCTTTCTGTTACAACTCCGAGTCGAGTGTGAATAGAAAGCGCGTAAGTGATTCAGTGCGTGCAGAAAACTGAACAGATCATTCAAACTGATTCGCGAACCGATTTAGACAGATCTGCCAACTTGTTTGATGAAGTTTTTGAACAGAATCAAAAAAAAAAAAAAAAGAGTGATTCATTTGTAAATTGAGCATCGCTCGTCCCCATAAAAAAAGATACAGCGCGCTTGGAATAAACTGCGCATTTAACAACATGTTTGCATTAAAATAAAGTGTGCCGTTTGCATCCCTACATATAACGAGATTTGGGCCATTTGGGCTGTATCTTTTTTTATGGGCACGACTCACGAGCGATGCTCAATTTACAAATTAATCTTTTTTTTTTTTTTTTCGTTTCTGTTCAAAGACTTCATCAAACAAGTTGGGTGGAGCAGAAGCAGAGGTAAGTAAGCCTGTAATATCGGCTAGTGTCTTCCCTTCATGTGCTAAGAATGACAGCAGCTTGGACTGGAAGTCTCCTTTACCAGTTACAGGAACACTCAGGGTCTCAGTGACATTCACTATCCAATGTTCAAACTCATCTCCAGCTAGTAACTGTTCAGGTATGTCAGTCTTAGTCATATCATTAATGGTTTCAACTAAAACTAGCTGGCTTTTACTGCTGTGTTCTACGCACCGTCCTCTGATTTTACAGGGACCGAAGACTTCAGCCGCATCCAGTACCTTATACACAGTCTCATCAGTAACATCAAGAGAAACCTTACTAAGAACAAATGCTTTCTTTGCATCAATTCCTTTGTCTTCACACCATTTGAAAATCTGTTCGGACTCCATGTTATGTTCGCTTTACATACACAGAATAATAAAAAAAAAATCTCTTAAACACACAAATGGCTATAGGGCTATTAAGCTACCTCATTTAACACTGACTTTCCTATGACTGTCATATTTTTTTTATTTTTTTTTAAACCTGCTCACAAACAAAACAACAGTAAACAAACATCCCGGACGAGCCCCCACGTGTAACCCTCCAACACAATTCCACTTTGTTTAGGATTTATCATATGCATGGGACACGAATTGGTGAAGGGTTACTAAGATTTAGAATCTGGATTTACACGCAACAATTAAACTTCCGGCATGAAACTCTGACTAGAGTGCAAAGAGGCCTGGGTAGCTTAAATATAGCTATACTGTGTCTTTTGTTTATTTGTTCACTGTGAGCATAAAACTCCCATGCACATAGAAATAGCCACTATAACCTATAGAAAATATTGTCTGTACTCAGTTCCTTGGTGGCAGAAAGATTACAATGACCGTCCATCCAAACCGTTCTGTCCAGCGGTGAGATACACAATGGAGAAAACCCGTCCTGAAACTCTGTCCGTCCATGTGCAAAACACAGACACCTCCAGCCTAAACGCGATTCCCGAGCACATCTATTGCCGCAACATGGATGGCTGCATCTGACGCACACTAGCCAAAAGTTCACAAAATCGAATGAGCTTAATTATATATTGTCCGAAAATTTCGATTTCATTTTAGTTCACAATGTCCATACTCACTCAGAAACTCGGTGGCAAAGAGGGTTTCAGGCTATAGCGTCGCAGTTCACACATGGCTTGGGCGTCGCAATTCGCACATGGTTATGGCGTCACAGTCACACATCATGCTATACAGTAATTTCACTTCAGTAGGATCTCCGTTGCAGATTCAACAGCTCCAGAATAAATCTCACCCTCCCGTTTTAACATGGTTACACGTTGACACAACAAAAAGAATACCCCACTGGTTCTTAACTCTAATGAACAGTAATGTCTCACTCTTACAGACCTTGCAACTAGCTCGTAGCTATCTCTCTCTTTCTTTTCTCGTACTTTCGCCGTCTCGCTGTTTTTAGTCCCGCCCCCTCAACAATCCGGTAGGCTGTCAACTGCTCTCTGGATGGCACTGATTGGATAACTAACGAAACTGACACCTGGCCATCCAATACGAAATAAAGTGACAGAGGATTCAAAGGTTACTCACAAAAAAAGGATATTTCAACATCTCACTATTTATAACTGAATTAACACATGTATAAATACGAAAATGTATTACACATACACACCAGGGCAATTGAACTGGCCCGTATTCCAGGATACTGTATTTGTTAACAGAACACAAATTAAACAATATAAATTTTAGCAGGGTGCTACACATACATGTTTGGATTAGATCAGTCTTACATGTTAATAAATCTCCCGATAAGGGAGGATCTGTCATTTTACCTGCATTCATGTGAATCCTTGAAATTAACCACAAGTTGATTGCAATTAATTACACGGACCACGTTTCACAAAACAGGTAAAATGAATTAGCTCAATTGTCAGGATAATATTTGTGGGATCCACAATATCATCTTACTTTATAGGATTTCAGGAAACGCAATTCTCTGGCCAGAATTGGGTTTCCCGCCCTATAAACACAACACATACTCTTTAAGGTATTTTTAATTTTAGTAAGCTTGTAGCATAAGATCTTTTGCACTTAAGGGACTTGAAATTGAGCAAAGAGACAGCACATCAATCAAATGAATATATAATTAATTTAATAGAGGCATGACTACTTATGTATTTACTACGGTTACATGGGATATATGTATTTACAAACATAATAAACAAACAAACATGATAAGGCATCGATGAACGAGAAATGCATAGAGATAGAGAGAGAGAAGAAATGTAGAGAGTTGCAGTTATGCAAGAGGGAGTTTAGAAAGACCTGAGGATCTTTCTAAATAGCAAATTCACATAGACAACAGAACTTTGAGAGACAACAAGACTTCAACAAATCTTAAAAGCGTGATCAAACACGGATACTTGCACAGGTAACTCTTTGCATGGCTTGTAAAGAAGCATGTGTGTCTCTCGGTCCGGCGCGTCACGTGGTCACGTGCGCGTGTTTCTCCTTCAAAGCGACCGCGCGCTCGTTTAAAGGTCCCTTGTAGATGGATTTGCTGAAGAGATATGTCACGGGTTTTTTTTTTCAATCGTCGATTTGAATTAAACACAGAGACTTATCTACAACTGAAAAACACAAACTAAACTAGAAACAAATAAAAGAAAGGCGAAGAGCTCGCCCGGCGGCGAGACGTTACATTATAACACGAGGACAAGGGAGGAAGAGAGAGAGTCCAGAGGGAGGTTCAGTCCTCTTTAGAGGAACTGGAGTCCACACCTCTGAGGTGTGAACTGGCCAATGACAGTCAACGAAACTTTTTGCGGCCAAATTCTCTTTGTCTTGTCAAAGTTAAACTATGGCCGTGTCCGCCTCTTTTATGACCAGTCAGAATTTGTCAGAATCATTCCACAAGATGGTAAAAACATAGAAAACATACATTTTACTGTAATCTTCTGTATCTGACCAAATCAGTTGGAACGAGATAATTAAAACGGTACTGTAAGAAATTATAGTCTGCTCCGATCCAACTTCCACTCCAATATAGATGTATTGAAATGTTCCTTCACTTAAAAGAGCTTATTTATCATAGAATTAATTCCTTACAATCT
Organism: Rhinichthys klamathensis goyatoka; assembly: GCF_029890125.1. Classification (NCBI taxonomy): domain Eukaryota; kingdom Metazoa; phylum Chordata; class Actinopteri; order Cypriniformes; family Leuciscidae; genus Rhinichthys; species Rhinichthys klamathensis. The sequence goes on from NW_026606612.1 coordinate 1,656,391, forward strand.
TAAAAGTATCACAGAGTCACGTTTATTACCTATAGCGTGGGAATGACAGCGGGTATTCAAGAACCATCTTGATTAGGGTCTTCAAAGAGATGTTATCACCTTAAACATTTGGCCGTTCTTATTTTAAAGAAGATCAAAGACATGGACACAGAGGTACCACTTTTAGTTCTCTTCAATTTACATTTAAGATAGAGTTTCAGCTCCACGCTGAGAGAGAAGACGAATTTGTTATTCTTAATTTACATTTAAGAGAGAGCTTCATTTACATGCTGAGGGGAAAGACAGATGTAAGATGGTATAAAATGTTTACGCTGGGATGAGTTCGGGGTTCATTCTGACGCCAGTGAACCCAAGGTGCTTCGTGTCCCTTGCCACTGCTATGCTGTAATAAACTTCATTTTTGAGATCTTCGACATCTACATCATTTTTTCTTACATTGGCGAGCCACCCTTCCAGGAGTTTCCAACAAAAAGTGGGGAAAGGTAAGAAAAAGCTGTTTTCTTTCATTTATGCTGTTTTTTGTCAGGAAACCCCTCGTTTAAAAAAATCTAGAAAAGGAAAATTTAAGGACAGAAGAGAATTTGGTTTATTCAGTATTAGCAGGAGGAGTTGTTAAGCCTATTCTGTACGATTTTGTTTAAGATTCTAACGGAACTGAATCAGCCCGAAGCAGTGCGGCGGCAGAGTTGTATTGGAATTGTTGTTTCTAAAGTAGTTGAAACAAAGTGCTTAAGTGTAAAGTTTCTAAAGTAACTGAAACTTTGTGTTGGTCTCTTATAAATTCTGTTAAGATCCTAAAGTAATTGAATCAACCCGAAGTATTGAGGTGGCAGAATTATATTAGATCAGTTGTTTCTAAAGTAACCGAAACAAAAGTGTATGCAGCCTATTTGAAACCGATTGTGAAAGTTGTAATAATTCTGAGGAAATTCTAAAGTAATTGAATAGACCCGACGCAGTGTGGTCACAGAATTATTTCACAACGATTGTGTTTTATAGTGTAGTAGATTAGTAAATCTAACACTGTGGCTCTGTAAAATTTAAAACAAGAACCCGAAGCAGTGTGGTTTTGCCCGACGTACTGTGGCAGTGTTTTAAATTTTATTTATAAATATTGTTTAAGCCCGAAGTACTGTGGATAAGTAAACTGTTTTAAGAAAATAACATAAAACCCGACGTAGTGTGGTTTTGTCCGACGTATTGTGACGTGTTTTTTTTATTAAATTTTTTTATACTGTTTTGTGTAGTGAAATTTAAGGTCCAAAGGACTGCGGCCATGGTTAAGTTAAGCCTCGGGTAGTGTGGCTATTTTGTTCATTTGCGTCCGAAGTACTGGAGCTGTGAATAATTAGACTAACGGATATCTTAAAGGAACTAGATAACGTGTAGTTATTTAAAATCAGACTTTGTGAATAACAATTAAATCACGAGATACTCTAAAGCCCGATAAGACTTTTGAAAATGGAAGAAATTATTCTTAAATACATTGCTAAACATGGTTCTCAGGGAATGTTTGATGGAATAGAGAATATTGTTGATAAACCGTACAAGTGGGCTATCTCTAAGTTTGAAAATGATCCCAAAATGCCTAAGAACAAAAATGGGAAAATTGCTAATGCGCTTCAAGCACTTTTTGCTTCATACAAAGTAACGAGGAGGAGACTAGATGAGTTAGAGGCTGAAAATGAGCGACTCAGTGTTGGGGTAATTTCTACCAAAAATTACCTGGCTAGTGACATGAAATGGAAAGAAGAAAAGGTCAAGATGCAGAATGAGATTGCAATTCTGAGAACTAACAATAGTTTGCTTAAATCATCAGTGGAAACATTGTCCAACAATTTGGAGGAAGCTAAGGCAGCTTATCAGTTTATGATAAAGAGTGGCACAACTGAGAAAAACTGTAGTAAGACATTATTAGGCCAGAAATGCCAGATTTGCAGGAAGACAGAGCTGAGGGTTGGGAAAAAGATACTCAGTCATTTAGTAGCCAATACTCAGACTGTAGAGTCAGATTTCCCATGGCACCAGTCCATACTACTACCGCTATACGCGCTAGTGAAGGAAGAGAAGAACCAATAACCTCTACCATAGTCCGAGGATTTAATCCAACTGAACTAGAAACTGTGATCAAGAATATTGGTAGATTTGATCCTGTCAAACAAGATCCACTAGATTTTCTGAAAAACTTGGAGGAATATGCTGAAGTGTACAATTTAACAGATGGTGATGTGTGCATTTTGTTAAGAATGTGCTTGCCTGACACTTTGTCTGGAGCCTTAACTCAGAAAGTAAAGGACCGAAAGGCTAATAAGTCAGAGAGGAAAAAGGCACTGCTTGAAGTCTTAGGTGTGATGTCAGTTAATTGGGATAAAATATCTGAAATGCACATGAGGAAAGGGGAGCATCCAGCTGCATTTTCAGAACGATTATTGGAGATGTTTAAAACTTTCAGTGGGAATCCTGATATTACTAAGAATGATGTCAGTTTCAAGTCTGCCTTGATTAACAAATGTGACCCACTCACCCAGTCTGCTGTGACAATGCTTGTGACACCACTCTCTGAATATAATGACATTATTGGTAAAATGACACAGTTTTACAACAATAATGCTAATGCAAATAGTCAAATGAAAACTGTCAAATCTAGACATCCAGTTGCTGTCTTTGGCAGGAGAGAATGTTCTACTACATTGTCTAATGGTTTCCATCATAGACAAAGGAGATTTACAAGAATAAATTCAGAAGGTGTTATTCTTTGCTATGCATGTGGAAAAGCTGGTCACATTGCTAGACATTGTCAAGACAATGAGAGACCTCTTCAAAGCTTTGTCTGTCATGCATGTGGAAAGGATGGTCACATTGCAAGGCACTGTTTGGAGAAAAGAAAGGAAGATCAGGAAGTTGTTTGTTTTGCTTGTGGACTGATGGGGCACAAGGCAAGACAGTGCCACTTTTCACACAAAAGAAAGATGGGCTATCGTGGTTTGCTCAAGAAAATAGGCAATTTAGAAACCCAGTTGGAACTGCTGCAAGGAAATAAAGAAGCGATTCACACCTGGTCAAACATATCACCGCATGAGCAACAAGACTGTAGCTCAGTCACAAGCAGATGCTGATGCAAATTAGAATTAGTTTTATGATAGTAACACATTTTAGAAAAGGGTTTACTATCAAAAGGGGGGTGATTCTTTATGATTTATGGAACATGTTTTATTAGCATTGCTATGTAGGTGTAATTTATAATAAATGTTTTGATGGCATTATGTTTAGAAATAATTAAAAAAAAAAACGATTACAGATGTTTGATGTTTTGAGATTAAACTTCTGTGACTTTGATGTTTGAATGTGAAAAGATGATTGTGGGGGAAAGGGGGGCAACCTCTTCTTTTGATAATTGTTTCAGATAAGCATCAAGATGTTTTGTCTGAAACGTGTAACCTCCTGGAGAAAGATGGCATGGTCGTTTGAAGGACGAGAAGGAAGTAGAACCAGTGGAGCCAGGGGATTTCCTCAAGAAAAAGAACACAATACAGAGATTTCCAGACCTGCAAGATCCAGAACTCCAGACCTAAAAGACTTAGAAACCCTGAGACCCACCATGGGATGGATGGAACTGATGAAGAGACACAGACTTGAACAACACCAGTGACTGCTTCTTCTAGAAGGACTTACAGTATGGTCCATGTGAAAAAGAATGGACAATGAGAAAAGAAACAAGAAGAGATCAAACCATTTCAGAGACTACGGACAGCAGTCTTTGCACATAGATGGAAAACAAGTGGGCAGAAGACATACCCACTCTAAGAAATGCGCAAAGACACAGACGTCCTGCACATGAAGAGACAAATATATGCATACTCATTCACATTAGATATATTATTGTCTATTGGATGCACACATATGGATAAAGGATGCCCACACTGAGAAAATGGACACAAAACACATGACAAAATGAAAACACACACACACACACACACACACACACACACACACACACACACACACAGTCTATTGATTGTTGATTGTTTGAATTGATCAAAACTAAAACAATATGCTAACATCACTGATACACATTGTGAGCCCAACAAGGCCTTGAAGAAAAAGACAAAGATTTTGGCAAAACAAATGCATGATGGAGATTTAGATATTGCCTTTGCTGGTTTAATTTGGAATGTAACCTTTAAAACAGCTGTATGTGTATGTATGCATTCTTATTATCAGTCAGTACATTATGTTATGCTGAATGAGTTCCATGTTGAAACGTCAGGTTGACGATAATTCTATGATCAAAATTGGACGTTCCCGTTGGATGTGATGGTTCTTGATTACCTCTCTCAAACCCAAGAAATACTTTTCCAAAAAAAAAATAATAAAAAAATTCTTAACACCAACTATGATAATTCTGCTCAAGTGAAGTAGAGCTGTAACCAGTGTTCATGAGGTGTCATTCCTATGACGGGTAAGATTCTCCGATGGCCATAGGGGGACAACCTAAGCCAGGATGGCACCGCCACTGGGCACTTGCCCACCAGGAAAGGGAGGTGTTATTTAGGAAAAGGGAGTGGATGTGATGCTACTTATGGGCCAAGAGCATCAAAGGGGGGTCTGTAAGAAATTATAGTCTGCTCCGATCCAACTTCCACTCCAACATAGATGTATTGAAATGTTCCTTCACTTAAAAGAGCTTATTTATCATAGAATTAATTCCTTACAATCTTAAAAGTATCACAGAGTCACGTTTATTACCTATAGCGTGGGAATGACAGCGGGTATTCAAGAACCATCTTGATTAGGGTCTTCAAAGAGATGTTATCACCTTAAACATTTGGCCGTTCTTATTTTAAAGAAGATCAAAGACATGGACACAGAGGTACCACTTTTAGTTCTCTTCAATTTACATTTAAGATAGAGTTTCAGCTCCACGCTGAGAGAGAAGACGAATTTGTTATTCTCAATTTACATTTAAGAGAGAGCTTCATTTACATGCTGAGGGGAAAGACAGATGTAAGACGGTATAAAATGTTTACGCTGGGATGAGTTCGGGGTTCATTCTGACGCCAGTGAACCCAAGGTGCTTCGTGTCCCTTGCCACTGCTATGCTGTAATAAACTTCATTTTTGAGATCTTCGACATCTACATCATTTTTTCTTACAGTACCAAACAAAACATTTACACATAATTGGAATATGAAGATACATCTTAATACATAACTATAAACTCTCAAGAGTTCTCTTACGAGAGTATCTCTCGTACTGCGTAATAGCTTTACGCTAGGGGAAAAACTCTTTTCCACGAGATATTGAAGCCAAAAATTATCCTTAATTTTTTATTAATGTAAAACGCTTTGCAGCAGCAAGCAGACATAGGCGAAACAGCTCGCGCGCCTATTGGTTGCTCTGCAGCAAATGCAGCAGCCTATCGAGAGAGACTCTGCGTGACGTAATGACCAATGGGGGCAATTCGCGCCCATATCGTCACGTCCCGCCAGAAGGGGCGTGGTCTCACCCTATAAATATGCTCGTTAGGCTGGTACAAGCTGATTTTTATCTCTTCAGCGAAGCACACGCATCGCTGGATCCGGAGTGAGAAGCCGCGCCGTTGAAGCAAGCTTTTCAGCGGGACGAGCTCTGGAGTCGCTGGCCTCGCCGCCTTCAACTGCCGTACCTGCTGCGCTTTCCGGCGTTCTATATCCTTTCATACTCTGTGTGTATTTACTCTGTTGAGAGTGTTTGCTCGCTTACTTGACTCGACTCACACTTCTCTCACAAAAGAGCTGCGTCTTTTTAAAGATGCCTTCCTGTGGCTCGTGCCGCGCCCCGCTCAGCGATGGAGACCGGCACGTCATCTGTGTTTCCTGCCTGGGGAAGGATCACGCAGCTCTCGCGCTCGCTGACGGCGGATGCCCTCATTGCGAGCTTTTGCCTATGGTGACTCTGAGGACTCGCCTGGCATCATTCTCCGAGCCTTCACCGCAGCCCGCCGTGGTGCCGCGCCGCAAGAAGCGCCGCGCCCAGCGCGCTCCCGAGCTTTCTCCAGCCCGCCAAAGCTCGCCGGTTCGCCCGCCAGCTTCGCCGGCTTCGCTCGAGTCGCTCACTGACGGACAACGGCCGCCGCCTGCCGCCGCGTCCGTCCACGAGTTCGACGAACCCACCGAGGCGTGTTCTCTTCTGGTATCCGATAGCGAGGATTGGGCGAGCTCCGTGGACCTCCCCTCCGCTAGCGTTTCCCGCCAGACCACTGGTAAGAGAACCGGCATTGAGACTGAGCTGATGCGTCTGCTCTCTCAGGCCGTGGGAAGCATCGGCCTCGATTGGGAGGCGCCCGCGCAACCGCCGCACAACAGGCGAGCTCTGTGGACCTCCGCCTTCTGTCCGCGAGTCGTCAAGGAAACGGGCCAGCATCAAGACCGCGAGCCCTAAAAACCGCGGCTAGCTTTCTTTACGTTATAAGAAATCTATAAGTGTTATAAGTGTAATAAAATGCTCACAGCCCAGTGTTCATTTCTACACACAAACACAGCCCGCCACGGTACAGGGCTCGCACAAATGAAATCGACGCATGTCAATTGTGCATTAAATGTAGTGAATGTGCCTACAACCCAGTGCCCACAAACACTACCACGGTTTCTGTAAAACGAAACCAACACAAGTCTTCCTAGCCTCCTAGGAAATCGACGGTGTTTCAGTCTCGCCGTGGCCAGACTTCCACTGAAATTTTCGCTCGTTCAGTTCCAGAAAATGTGACTGTTCCAGTGTATTTTGCAGTAAGCAAGCCAGTACCATGCCCGCTTGCCTGCACACAAATGCTGTTCCCACGGCGACCCAGATAAATCACATAAATGGTGTATTTTCTGGTATTCCGGCCACAGCCGATGGTGTTATGAGTGTATTGAAAATGCCTACAACCCAGGGCTCATTTCTACACACAAACACAGCCCGCAAAAATGCAGGGCTCGCACAAACAATCCGGCCACGGCCGATGGTGTTATGAGTGTTGTAAGAATGCCCACCCAGTGCCCATTCCCACACACAGACACAGCCCGCCACGGTGCAGGGCTAGCACAAATAAAATCGACTCCGGTCAATTGTGCAAACAATGTAGTAAACGCGCCCATGTCACCATGCCCGCTCACACTACATGCTGCGTGTCCCTTGGTTTCTGTAAAAACGAAACCAACACACATTCAGTCGGCCATGAACGACAGTGTTTTCAGTGTAATAAATGTGCCCGCAGCCCCGCGCCCACATTTTCTCACAGACACGCCGATTCCTACGGGATCTCCCCCGCTCGCTTTTTCTGCACAATCTGCCATAAAAAAGCTGAGCGCGGTCAGGCCGCCCGCTGTGATCAGCGCGCCCCCCGCCTCGAACGCTGTAAACACGGTGTTGTGTTCCCAGTATGCCCGGGCTCTCGAGCTGCCGTTTTGCCGCGACCAGAGCCCGGATTTCATTCTGCCCCTAGCTAGATGCGTGGTCAAAGCTTCCCGGGGTATCAGAATGGGTGCTGAACACTATAAAGAGAGGCTATTCGCTACAATTCGCTCGACGCCCGCGCCGTTATACGGCGCATGTCGAAACTACGGTGAAAAACGAAGTGTCTCATCTACTTCGTGCCGAGATAGCGAAACTACTGAGCAAAGGGGCTATAGAACCTTTATCTCAGGCTCAGAGCGAAGGGGGCCTATACAGCAGATATTTTCTGGTACCGAAAAAGGATGGGGGTCTCAAACCCATTTTAGATCTACGACAGCTGAACAGAGTGCTTGTCAAACGCCAGTTCAGAATGCTTACGACCAGGAAAATCCTCGCGCAAGTGCGCCACGGGGACTGGTTTATGTCGATAGATCTGAAAGACGCCTATTTCCAAATACAAATAGCGTCCCATCACAGGCGATTCTTGAGATTCGCCTTCGAGGGCCAGGCATATCAATACACAGTCCTGCCGTTCGGCCTGTCCCTAGCACCTCGTACATTTACGAAGTGCATGGACGCGGCGCTCGCACCCCTGAGACTTCAGGGCATGCGAGTCCTGAACTACTTGGACGATTGGCTGATTCTAGCTCGATCACGATCGGAGCTCATAGAACACAGGGCCGCATTACTCGAGCACCTCGAGGAGCTGGGCCTCACAGTCAATTGGGCGAAGAGCTCACTGTCTCCCAGTCAGAAAATTTCCTTTCTGGGAACCGTGTTGGACTCGCTGTCCATGACAGCACGCCTGTCACCAGAGCGCGTGCTAAATATTCAGCGCGGCGTGAAATCCTTCCGCCACGGCGCGATAGTTCCGCTCAAAAGGTTTCAGAAAATGCTGGGGCTGATGGCCTCAGCAGCCTCTGTACTCCAGTTGGGCTTGCTCCGCATGCGCCCACTGCAGATGTGGCTGAAAGCGCGGGTTCCACCCAGGGCATGGACAGCGGGTCTGTTTCGCCTCAGGGTCGACCTTCAATGTGTTTCAGCTCTGGAACCTGGGAAAATAACCGACTGGTATCAGTCAGGTGTGAGTCTGGGGACCGCTTCGAGTGTGAAGGTGGTGTCTACGGACGCCTCCTCCTCGGGGTGGGGAGCGCTGCTCGAGGGCAGACCGCTAGCTGGCCTGTGGTCAGAACGGGAAAAGCTCCTTCACATAAACTGCTTGGAGATGATAGCAGTCGACAAAGCGCTACGGCGTTTTTGTCCCCAGGTAACAGGCCACCACGTCTTGGTCCGGTCAGACAACATGTCAGTGGTGGCATACATAAATCGCCAGGGCGGCGTCAGGTCACGAAACCTTCACAGGCTGACGGAACGCCTCCTGGTCTGGGCTCAGCACAACCTGCTCTCACTGAGAGCAGCGCACGTGCCTGGTCACCTGAATGTGGGACCAGACAGACTGTCCAGGAACAATGTTCCAGCAGGGGAATGGTCGCTGCACCCGCAGACGGTCCAGCTGCTGTGGAAAACGTTCGGCAGAGCACAGGTGGACCTATTCGCGTCCCACGAAAACGCTCATTGCCCGGAGTTTTTCTCGAAAAGCAAGGACGCGCTGGCTCACGTTTGGCCCCGCTGCCCCCTATATGCTTTTCCTCCTGTCTCGCTCCTGCCTCAGGTGTTGGAACGAATCAGGGAGAACGGATGCCCAGTGCTGCTCATAGCTCCGCTCTGGACAAACCAGACGTGGTTCCCTGCCCTGATGCAGCTGACCAGCACTGCCCCATGGCCTGTACCATTGAGGAGAGACCTCCTCTCTCAGGCGGAGGGCTCGATTTGGCACCCTCGCCCGGAGTTGTGGTCCCTGCACGCATGGGCCATCAACGGGTACCCGCTAGCCTCCCAGAAGGAGTGTTAAACACGATCGCGCAGGCTAGAGCTCCGTCTACCAGGCGGCTCTACTCCTCGAAATGGTCTGTTTTCTCTGCATGGTGTCAAGCCCAGAGCTTTTCACCTGTGGAATGCGGGGTTTCGGAAGTGCTTTCCTTCCTTCAAGAGCTACTGGATAAGGGCAGGACCCCATCCACGCTCAAAGTATATGTGGCGGCCATAGCAACGTTTGCAAAACCGGTGTCTGGCCAGTCGCTGGGGAAAAACGACTTAGTCGTGCGTTTCCTTAGGGGAGCTCGGAGGCTGAACCCTCCCAGGCCCCCTTCAGTCCCGACGTGGGACCTTTCCACGGTCCTGGAGGCCATGAAAGGCACCCCGTTCGAGCCAATCCAGCTGGTGGACATGAAACACCTGTCGTTCAAAACAGTGTTTCTCATGGCTCTCGCTTCAGTGAAGCGCATAGGGGACTTACAGGCGCTTTCAGTAAGCGCGTCGTGTATGGAGTTTGGGCCTAATGACTCGAAGGTCATTCTCAAACCAAAGCACGGGTATGTCCCGAAATCCCTCAATACACCGTTCAGGGCCCAGGTAATTTCCCTGTCCGCCCTTCCGGTTCTCAGTGAGGAGGAGGATGCGAGTCTCCTTTGCCCCGTCAGGGCATTGAGAGCTTATGTGTCACGCTCGTCTGTTTTCAGACAGACGGAGCAGCTTTTTGTTTTGTTTGGCGGGCGTTCCAAGGGACTCGCCGCCTCAAAACAGAGCCTATCCAGATGGATAGTGGATGCAATTGTGCTCGCTTACTCTGCGAAGGGCCTACAGTGCCCCTTGGGTGTCAGGGCGCACTCCACGAGAGGCGTGGCCTCTTCGTGGGCATGGTTTCCCTGCAAGATATCTGTACGGCCGCGGGCTGGGCCTCGCCGTCTACATTTATAAAATACTATAACCTGGAGGTACTCGCCTTACAAGCTAAGCTTTTGGTGGTCTAAAATACAGTGCTATCTGCCCCGCTGTGCGGCCCAGATGCTGAGTTTACTGCAGCCCCATGAGTGTTGGCACACGTATGGCCACCCAGATCAGGCTGAAAGCTTTCACCCTGGCTGCGCGTTTTATTGTCATATAATAGCCCCGCTGGGTGCTTTTTTATAGGGAATGACGCTTCCAGCCTCTCTTCCTCCGCTCTATGTGAGTTTATGGTGATTATGCTTCGGCCCCCGGGACTTTGGTGTTGGATCCCTGTACGCACGGCGTGTTGCATTGTGTTCCCCTAGCGTAAAGCTATTACGCAGTACGAGAGATACTCTCGTAAGAGAACGTACTCGGTTACTAACGTAACCTCGGTTCTCTCTAGAGAGGGAACGAGTACTGCGTATCTTGCCGTGCTTGGAATACGCTCTGGTTCGCTTCAGTGATAAAAACCAGCTTGTACCAGCCTAACGAGCATATTTATAGGGTGAGACCACGCCCCTTCTGGCGGGACGTGACGATATGGGCGCGAATTGCCCCCATTGGTCATTAAGTCACGCAGAGTCTCTCTCGATAGGCTGCTGCATTTGCTGCAGAGCAACCAATAGGCGCGCGAGCTGTTTCGCCTATGTCTGCTTGCTGCTGCAAAGCGTTTTACATTAATAAAAAATTAAGGATAATTTTTGGCTTCAATATCTTGTGGAAAAGAGTTTTTCCCCTAGCGTAAAGCTATTACGCAGTACTCGTTCCCTCTCTAGAGAGAACCGAGGTTACGTTAGTAACCGAGTACGTTTCACTGATACGCTAGGAGATCATATCTAGACTACCATGGACTGGGAAACACACAGACATACAGGAATATATCGTATACAATTGGTAATGGCTCGTTTTATGAGTGTAATGTAAAGGTCTATTATGTGTGTGTGTTGGTTTGTGTGTGTGTGTGTTAGAGTTCTGTTATCTCTCTTGCAGAGATGGGGGAGGGCATGGAATGTTCAAGCATTTTATGACTCTGGCCATTCCTCTGAAGTTTGCGGGCTACAGTCCGGGTGAATCTTGCAGGACATCTGAATATGTCAGTTAATTTGGTGTTTAAGAGAAAGAACCTTCAAGATTTCTCATAACACCCCTGCATCACAAAGTTAGCAAGATGTAATGTAAATCAACAAATGGGAACGAAGGTTGGAGTTTATCGAGACTAAACATGCTACACAGTGATTTCTGTTTCTCATAGTATGCAAATCACGTCTCAACATTAACCCATTAGAGTTTACAAGGCCACACAGGCGTTTTTGAGTTTACAAGGGTCATAGCCCAAGCTATAAGCCTCTCAGGAAAACCTCCATAAACATAGTTAAATGAAAGGCCTACCTGGGCCTGCTCAAAGGCCTAGGACCACAACTTCAATTAGAAGGGGTCCCTTCTAGGGAATGTAGCTAGGGAACCCGAAGGAACCCCAGCCAGTCACTATTCAAGGGAACGTACTCACCCCGAAATGCCACCAGGACGGCCTGACCCGGCATCAGATACATAGACACTTAGTCTGGCCACTTCCTGTCTGTCCGAAGACAGAGCCTCTGGACACTTGCCTTAGGTAAGGCATCCAACCCGAGGGACTGCGAAGCTGGCAGTGAACCACTCGGCCCGGATCTCAGAGACGGGATATCCCGGAGAGTATGACTCAGCATAGTGCTTTCCAACCCTTGCTAGCGAGGGGAGTTTCTCTACTCGATCCACGGATCAACCCAGTGTCTGTGTTTCAAAACACTGAGGAGGCCTGTGAAGGCCTAAGGACTGATCTAACTGGGAGGCCTCGCGAGAGGCCTACCACCGTCTGACCAGACTCAGGAGTCCGCGTGCTCACAGTGACCCTCAATGAGGGGAGCATATGGTCCCCCTGATAGGCAAAACCAGGCTGTAGGCAGGAAAGAGGTTCCGAGAGGGAACCAGTAGCAGAGAATGAACACTTTAGTCGAGCCAGGGCGCAAGCTCGTCTTCAGCAGCTGCCTGATAAGGCCAGCTGAAATGATAGCAAGAGGCCACTAGCTTCCTGAACCCAGCACCGCTAGGGAACCACTCACAAGGAGGCCTGGTGAGGCCTACTACCTGATAGCAACAGTATGTGGTCACCTACAGGGAGGCCTAGAGAGGCCTACTACCCGATAACGATAGTACGTGGGGAACTCACCCTCAGGGAGGCCTGGTGAGGCCTACTACCTGATAATCACAGCATGTGGGAACTCGTCTTCAGGGAGGCCTGGTGAGGCCTACTACCTGATAACCATCTTAAGTGGGAATTCACCTTCAGGGAGGCCTGAGTGGCCTACTACCTGATAGCAACTGGTAGCTGAGTCCAGGTGACAGTTCCAAGGCGGCCTGCTAAGGCCAGCCAGCTGGGGACTCGCCTATCAGGGAGACCTGGTTGGGCCTACTAGCTGATAGCAAGTCAATTCTGCTACAAAGGAACAGTGTTGGGAACAATACTACACCAACGTAACTATTGGGCCCACCCACAGGCGGCCTAGTACGGCTAGCTACATGTAGCGGCTTTAACCCTCTGGGGACCAGAAACGCGCCGGCGCGTTTTGCTCGTTTTTTTTCACATAGCAGAAAAATAGACTTAGAGTACTACCATCATTTCTGTTCATATAGAGTTAAGAAATATGAAAAATTAATCTGGTAAATGTCTACTTTTTTATGTGCCCACATACAATCGAAATAAAATACTGTGCTTTTGTAAAATAAAGAAAATAAACAGGGTGTGCGTTCTGCCTCTCAGTCACCGTGAACTTTTTTTTCTGGAGCACGTCTCTAATCTTCAACACAACTCAGCTAATACTATTCACCCAGCCATAAGCAATGTATCTTTTAAATCATTTGAGTTTGTACTTTTAAATGATCCGATTCAAAACTAAAATTAATTTTCTCCGTTTATGTCATCTATAGAAAAAGAGAGACGTGTCAGCCCGTCTCATTATCGTTCTCTCAGCTGATTATCTCTGGTAATGTGACACGCCCACGGAGAGCACGCGCTATTCAAACGCAAATATGTGAAGCAACACATTGAGACGCGTTAACGCCCATAAACTCTGAAAACACACATTATTTTTTAGTCAGATTAATCTACTGTCGTCTTGCGCGGCTATATGAGGAACAATCCTGGGACATTTACCACTGGGTTTATTTTCACTTCGAGGATGAACAGATTCAGCTGAGAAGTAAGTGTTTTTTGCAAGTGCTTTGTTCTAATCGCGATATAGAATAACGTAGTGTCTGTAAACGGAAAAATAGCATACTGTTTAAAAATGTGAATCATGTTTGTGTGTGTGTGTGAATGAATGAATGAATGAACGCACAGATACGCACTGTTACAGACTAAATAACAGACAACATTTCGTTGACTCGTTTTGGATAAAGTTTATACTCTAAAATAGACATCAAATACGCTTTTTTTAGGAGTTTCTGCTCATATGTTAAATATATAGTATGTTTTGTCAATAAACTAATCAACTAAGATGTTATAGTGTTTGTTCAAGCTATATCAAAATAATGAATCCTCAACTTTGAAATATGTATGATCAAACTAAGACATTTATGGAGAAAGACAATTTTCTTTTCAAGATGTTTCCAACTCTAACTTTGAACTTTGAACTGAAATAAAACCATGTCTATATGGTGAAAGGTTTGTGATAGAAGTGTCCAGACGTATGCACCCTGTAGTTTCCTTATATAAATCCAAACAATCTAAAAGCCATTCTTTTTTAAATCTCCTCATTCTTTGTGCAAGGCTCCTGTAATGATAGGGCCTGATAGCACCTAATAGGGCCATTATGGGGAGGGTCTTTGTCTTTCTCAGGTGTGGAATGCCACACATATTAATGAGAGATCACGCATCCTGCATAAAGCTTTCTCAAACAAAACACGTCATTAAAAATGTAAAAGACTTTATTGACTTATCTGAATGAGTAGTCAGGATGATTCTCACATAGTTTTGGAGCAAATATTCTAGGCTATGTGATACAATTTTCAAAAGCCTTGTGAAGAAATAACCAATATGTGTTTTGTGGTCTTATTTCAGCAACTTTCATTTTTATTTTTTTCAATAACCACGCATAAACATTATTCTATTAAAAATACAAACATGTACATACATGTTGCTCACATATCATGGTAGCCAAGTTTGTGCTATAAAGAGTGAATTTACACCTTTGCCATTAACATGTTTATAAATAACTGAAAAAAGCACAAATGTCAGTGCATGTCAAAACATCCCAAGGGCCCCAAAAACACTCTGGTCCCCAGAGGGTTAAAGTATGTCCCACAATGTTGGGACTCACCTCCGAGGAGGCCTGTTTAAGGCCTCTACTCACCAGTGAGCCAACTGCCCGAACCACCAAGGCCAACCATTTCTCTCGAGAAGTGGCCTACAGCGCCCAATTGGGGGCTGCCTATACAAGGAGGCCTGCTGAGGCCTACTACCTGATGGCGCAGCCTTCGTTGGCAGATAAGCTGTTTACACAGCGCCTTCAGCATCCTGGTGCCTAATCACATTGCCCACGGCAGTGTACTCAGCAAGAGAGCTTAGCACCCTTAAAAACAAGGGGAGTTCAACATATGCCACTCTGCCTCAATGGAGGCCCCAGTTAGTCAGGGGCCTACCATCTATGCATGGGTGTCAGCTCAGGGCAATGCTCTGGCTACAGCGGAGCGTACTTCGACCAAAGAAGAAGTGAAGGCTTACTTCATCCTCGACCCGAGCCATAGTGGTGCGAGGTAGGATAAACAGAACTGGGAGTGAAGAACTCAGACCTACTCTGAATCACAGGGGAATACTCACACCTCGCCCTGAGGTTACCAGGGGGCGGGCCTGCCAGCGGCCCTAGGGCTGACACAAATGTATCTGTGCCCAACCTAGGGGAGTGGGGCTTGAATGAAAGCCAACCACCTACAACCCGGCGCTCGAGCAGTAGCTCAGCGAGGTAAGTGAAGCCCATTATGGCGGCCTAAATCCGTAGGCCAGTTCTGCACGGCAGGGTCGGGCAGGAGACTCATGCTGCGTCCCAAATCGCCTACTTATACTACGCCCTAAAAGTATGTACTCTTTTTGTGAAGAAAAAGTACATACTTTTGAGTGTGTAGCAAAAGAGTAGGCAAGCTTTGGGACATACTACTTCCTCATCTTTAACGGACAGAGCTATCGCGTGCATCCTATCACCGTAAACTGCCCTGTCAATCATCTCGTCACAGTCAAAATCCTCCATTCAATCTAATATAACTTCTTACCATTTCGGAGAGAATTGTTGTCGCACGTTCATCTGCCAGTCATGGGTCTTTCATGCGGAGACTCTCCTCATGTGTTTGGAATTTGAATATAATAATGCATTTAAAAGTTAATGGCTAAACGTATCTTTGCAAAAGTTCACAATGCTGCTGCAGATGCAATATAATGTGGACAACATTGAATAAATACATTTTCGTCAGGTTAGATACTGATAATTAATCACTCAAACCCCTTTATCTAAACCTCTCTACATAACCGTCGGACTCGCGCGTCCTCCATGTCTGTAGTTTTTGAACACTTTTCATTCGTGTTTGTAGTTCTAACCGAATCCTCGTCCAACACGCGATGGGTTGTGGGCAATATCAGCCGTTAGAGTGCGCATCGATTTGCACTTCGGATTCTGACCGGATATAGTAGACCATCCGGGTCTCTTTGGGACACTCATTTCAACATACTAAGATTTGGGACGTACTAATTCTATTTTCGAATACTATTTAGGACGGATAGTATGCGAATTGGGACGCAGCATGTGTCTTCTTCGTGAAGCGAAAGACGGCCTAACCCTGCTCAAAAGGACTTACTGCACCACGCTGCATTACTCTAGTCACCCCAGAATGCAGAGAAGGGGGCGGGCCTTGGCCTAACGACTCCCATGGGAGGAGGCTGAATTTACAGGGATGCTAAAAACCTACATTCACAAAGTGAAGGGTCAGAGGAAGAAATGCTAATTTTAGCAGAACGCCTCTAATATCCCTGGCACAGCCTAGGCCAGCTACAGAGGCGGCCCTGATGAGGGCCAACCTGTAAGCATAGATCATTCTGAGGGCTCAGAGGAGCCACAGCCTACTAAAGAATATAGTCTGTATTATTCCATACAAAGGGCTGCAGAAACGCTCAACCTAATGAAAACTCAACAGAGCTCAAGGGGCGAAATACTCAGAAAAGTCAAAACGGTCCCATGGGCCGGACATAAGATCTATCTGAAGCTCTAGCGTCAGTCAACACTCTAAGTACTTCAGGGCCCTGATAATCCAAAAAAGTTCTCTTACCTTATTACCTTGACATGGCCCCATAACTCTATACAGGGAACGAGGTCTGTAAAGAGAAAAATATTATTTTTTAATCCAGCAGCTCACCTGCGGCGTGCGAAGTGAAGACTCACCAGACAGTTCTTCATGAACACACTCTAAAAAATGCTGGGTTGTTTTTTAACCCAGAATGCTGGGTTGAGTCTGTTGGGTAATTTTGTTGGGTTATTTTACCATATTTTAAACACCTTTGGGTAGTTTTAATTTTCCAGTGGTTGGGTTAAATCTGCTGGGTCGTAACGCTGGGTTGTTTCTGCCCAGCTGGGTTGTTTCACGAGTTTCGCGCCTTGGAGATGTTCAAATGCGCTCCCAGCTGTCATTTTGAGAGGACAAAGGGGCAAAGGCAAAGCAGCTGGGTGAAACTGTTTTGAGGTAAGTTTATATAATGTTTTTTTCTAATTAATTATTCTTTTAAATATACAGTTCATGATTATGTACCACACGGAACCCATTAAAAATGTGAATATCTGAAACAGAGGAAAGAGTCGTTTCTGTCACTGACAAGCGAATTGAACAAAGTGAGTCGAGTCACTCAAAACAAAACAATTGAGTAATATCACTCACTGCTCTTATGTAAAACTGTAAAACGCCTGCAATTACCGACATGTAAAAGACATAACAAGTGCGTAAAATGTTGTGGGACCGCAGGTCGAAAAGAACCGTCCATCCGGTTCAAATAAACCGGTTCACCAATTTTGAAACAAAATGATTCCAAGAAATGAATCGACTTATCAGCACCGCGAAAACTTTCAAAGCGCGCGCATGCTCAGTGCCGTGGGTTGGACCAGTGAGGTGATTTGATGTGTGGTACAAAAAGTATTTTTACATACATAAATTTGTTTTTGGTAAGTGATGTAATTCAAAATGTCGTTTTTTTCTAGTCAGAAAAGCATGGATACATTTGTGAGGGAAACTCGAGTGGCAGTTAGCCAGTCTTATCGACAAGTTTAACGGTAAGTTCATGTTTATTATACACGTTTGCAGCTTTTACATATAATTGACTGCCTGTGATAATCAACTCAACCTCGCGTAACTTAACGTAGCCTATATAACGTTACATTTGATCCGTATGTTATAGGTAGCTCACAAGGCTGCCAACCTCTGAGTTTAGCAATTTAAAAGCTTGTGATTCGATTCCGATCTTGATTCAATGTCGATTCATTTGGATAAATATCAGATGTAGTAGCTTCATGTAAACAAATTTAAAGGAAAAAATCTCTCAACTAATGCTAAAAACATAAAGGGAGCACTGCTAGCTGGTATAGTATGGACTATGTTATATGGTTAATCTCCATTTGTGTTAAACAGAAGAAAGAAAGTCATATACATCACATCTGGGGTGGAATGAGGGCTAGTAAATGATGAGAGATTTAAATTTGTGGGTGGAGAATTACTTTATTAATCTATTTAATTTATTCAACTTTAGTTAGTGTGTTATGTTGCTGTTTGTGCATAAAAATATCCGCAAGGTTAGTTGTTTTAGATCTTCAAAATTATACAACATAAAAGGCAACTTTCGGTATGTAGTATCATTATTGCATATTTATTTCTATGTCTGTAGCTTATTGCACTAACTTTAGTATATATTTGTTGTAGCTGGTCCTGTTTCTGAGATGTTATGTCTCTTTTCTGCAGAGAATAGAGGTGATGTTGCTATTTTGGTACTTCCCCTTCTTCCTGCCATGGTGGACAGAATTGGTCAGAGGGTCTTTCGTCCATAAATTGACCAAGCTAGAAAGGCTTTCATTGATCTTCAACCAGTAAGTATAAAACTGCATAACTGCTATTTAAATTGCATTGTGACCTGCCTGTGCATTAAGCATGGGATACTGTACATCCAGCCAGTTGATATTGCAGAATAAACTTCAACAGGGTAATTAACACAAAGTGGAGGGATCTCGTATCACCCTGAAGGAGTTTATTTTGTGATGAAAACTGCCTGGATGTACATTTAACTTTATTACCTCAAAACAATTCCTATCAAGCAGCTTTGATCCTTGACAAAAAAAAAAAAAAAAAAGATCAAACAAGACATTTAAGGAATAATGTAAAGTATACCACTTATTATATGGCTTTTCGCCAAATAAAAATATTGATTGTTGAAATCATGATGAACTTTACACAGTAATTTACACAGTAATTGAACTGAATTGAATCAACACTGAACTGACTTCAACCGAACAATGACACCATTGCCATTGAAACAATTGATATTGTATTTACTTTCTTTTATAGGTTGGAACGAACATGGTGGCATTTCTAAAACGCATCCCAATGTCATGACCATGGGAAACGCCCAGCATATATCGCAATCCTTCATCATCAATGGACAAGCACACTACTTGCAGCTGTTGACGTATGCTTCAAAGCATTCTATGTATTTGACATGAACTACCCCACGCAGGGGTGTGTTTCCCGTACAACAACGTAACTCGATGCTTCACAACCATAGTACGATGCATCGTTGAAAAAAATCAACTAGGTAGTCACGACTGTTTCCCGAAACCATATTGTCGCAAAGTGGTCGTTCAAACACATTGGTTTATGACGTCACGCACGTGGTGGACTAATAACTTATTTTAATGAAACTGGGAGGGAGGGAGGGAGGGAGGGCTCCTTCTTAAAATACTGTACTGTAAAATACAATTTTGCACATCTGTGAATTTCACTTTAATTTACTAAGAATTAAATGGTATAAATGTCATTGTTCAAAACTCATTTTCTTTCTTCCTTAACTTTATTTTACTTTATTTAACTATACCTGTGTAAATTTTAGCATATTTTAAAAATTATTTTGCATTCGCTGACTTTAAAATTGAATTGTCTGTCAATTTCACTGTGTATTTAAACCGTTAAATGTATAAATGTCATTGTTCAGAACTAATCTTCTTTCTTTAATTGTATTTGTTATGATGTGGTGAGGATCGAACCCAAATGCAGACAGCGAGTAACTCAAACAAGGTTTAATGACGACAAAACAGAAAGTAAAACCCACGATGGGGCAAAACAGGACAGGATAAACTGATAATACAGGAACTCACAACTCGAACGACAGACAAGGATCAAGACACGGATGACAAAGGTTTCACGGAGTAATCTCAATAGACAAAGAACCAACAAGGTTAGACATCAGACAGTGTTTAAACAATGAACCGACAAAAGACAGAGAGAACACGGGGATTACATAGGGAACCACTAATGAGCAAGACAGGTGATAACAACTATTCAATGATGACAAGACAGGGATAACAAGGGGGGCGGGAACTGGTAATAAGACAACACAAGCACATGGCCCTGACGATTGGCCATGCGCTTGTACACAAAACATGGGTCTGTCATGGTCCTGCCACAATACTAGGAAAATACACAGATAAGCAGGCAAAACCATGACAGAATCCCCTCCCTAAGGAGCGGCTACCAGACGCTCCTCAGGGAGACCACAAAACAAGACAAGACCGACTAGGACATAGACATGAACCAACAAAGCAAAACAAATAACATTAAACACGAGACAAGATCGACTGAGAAAGGGACAAGAACCAGCAAAACATAACAAATAACATCAACGGCATACAAGAATACACAATCATAGGGTCCGGGTGAAACATTAAAAATAACATACATGGAAGGGGAGGTGGAGGAAACACAAAGTCTTTAGGGGGTAGTCCAGGGTGAACAGGTGCACGGGGGTTCTTAGGTCCGCGGGACGGGGAACGAGGAATCCGGGCAGACTTGGAAGGGGACACACGAGGAGGTGACTTAGGGGAAACAGTTCGTGGTTGAACAGGGACAGGAGGGACAGTGGGCGACGGAGCGGGAATCGTGACAGGGAAAACTGAGGGTGACGAAACAAGTCTCTTGGCCGGGGAAACAGCTGGTAAGGGAACCGAACACATAACCGGGGGTGTAGCAGGTGACTGGGGAGTGGAAGCCAAACTCACAGAATCAGACTCGGTGTTCATGAAATCCGACTCTGGATCTGTGCTTTCTGAAGCGGACTCGGAAACCAAACTCCTAGATTCAGTCACGGAAACAATGTTCTCAGCGGTAGCAAGAGGTGCAGCGCTCACCGGGACAGGATCGGGTGCAGCGCTCACGGAGACAGGGGGATCAAGGATCTTGTGAAGACGGGACAGGTATTCAGACAGGGTCTTAGCCGCAATGTTAATGGGCATCTCCTGATGCGCCGAAACTGCCTGCACAATCCTCTCAGCGGCTAGATCGGCCGCAACTCTCGGAGAAGAGGGCTCTGGTACAGCACTCTCAGTCGTTGAGTCGGAAACAGCGTTCTCAGCCACTGATTCGGAAACTCTCCTCTGTGCAGCTGACCCAGGATCAGCCCTCTCCGACTCAGACTCGGGCGTTGTGCCACTTGCAGCAGCTCCAGGAACAGTTCTAACAGAAGCCGAAACAGGTAAGGAACTCACTGCGGGCACAGGAGATGGTTGGGGCGGAGAACGAGAAGGTCCCTTCTTTCTCTTCTTTCTCCTGGGACGGGAAGCAGAGACCACGAGTGGATCAGTGCTCGGTTGGGGAACCATTGTCGGGTCCGAGACAGGCGGCAGAGGAACGGTCCTCTCAGGCTGGGTTGATTCCGTAGAGGACGTCTCTGATGGGGATTCCCATGAGATCCGCCTCCCTCGTTTTCCACGGAGATCAAAAGGGGTGGACGGAGCTCTAGGAGTCATGGAAGAGTCAACCGGGCTTCCAAACATCGCGACCCCTATCCGGAGACCCTCAGGGATAACCGGCAGTCGAGCAGAAGGTGAAAACGATGACTCCTCACGACCACCGCCTCTACTGCGGCCTCCGCGGGTCCCACGAAATCTGACCAGACGGGTTCCCTCAAACGAACGTCCTGACATTCTCTTGGCCCGTTCTTCTGTTATCTAGTTATGGTCGGTTCATTCTGTTATGATGTGGTGAGGAACGAACCCAAATGCAGACAGCGAGTAACTCAAACAAGGTTTAATGACGACAAAACAGAAAGTAAAACCCACGATGGGGCAAAACAGGACAGGATAAACTGATAATACAGGAACTCACAACTCGAACGACAGACAAGGATCAAGACACGGATGACAAAGGTTTCACGGAGTAATCTCAATAGACAAAGAACCAACAAGGTTAGACATCAGACAGTGTTTAAACAATGAACCAACAAAAGACAGAGAGAACACGGGGATTACATAGGGAACCACTAATGAGCAAGACAGGTGATAACAACTATTCAATGATGACAAGACAGGGATAACAAGGGGGGCGGGAACTGGTAATAAGACAACACAAGCACATGGCCCTGACGATTGGCCATGCGCTTGTACACAAAACATGGGTCTGTCATGGTCCTGCCACAATACTAGGAAAATACACAGATAAGCAGGCAAAACCATGACAGTATTTGACTATAATACTTGATGTATTTTTAAATGACTTTGCATTCGCTGACTTTAAAATATTATTGTCAATGTCACTGTATTTAAACCATGGTTTTAGAACTAATTGTATTTATTTATTAAAATATGACAATATTTAACTTTGCAGCACTAAATGATTTTTGCATTTAATGTGCTTCCAATTTTAACACGTTTGTGAATGTCAGTTGACAAGCATTAAAAAAGATTATTTTGACAGTCTAACATGTTCTTATTTCATTATTTATTAATTCATAGTTTTACAGTAAAGCACAGGTGAAATTATAAGAATAACCCAGCAAAAATAACCCAGAATAGCAAATCCATTAATGGTAAAAAATGACTACATCTTGGGTTTTCTCAACAACCCAGCCTGCTGGGTTGAAATGTCACTGGGTCAATTTAACCCAGCATGTGTTCTGTCCAATATTTACCCAGCGCTGGGTTGCCAATTGGGTTGTTTTTAACCCAGCAATTTTTAGAGTGCATGGGGTCTACCACCTCTACATACCTGAAAGAGGCACTCTCACTAACCAAGCCGAGGCGGGCCATCAGAACATTGTTCTAACCATGAGCCCAGCCTCAGGCCTGATGTAAGAAGCGCCTGGGGAGTCGGGGAAGAGAGGAAAGGGCTAAGATATAATCACGCCCTCAGGGAAGATGGTCCATGACAGACGCAACGTGCGTTTGTGCCGGATCACCTCCCTCAGATCCCTCTTCTTGTGGGAGTCGCGCCTCCTCTGCGACCTACTACTCCACGGAGGAGGCGCACGAGAGGTGACACTGGCTCTCTGGCCTCATCTAAGGTCCTCGGACCATGATAGACCAGGCCCTCCCATCTGCCTGGGCCTGGACACGGATCTCAGCGGTATGTATGTCCTGGATACAGCTGAGCGCGCCTTCGCCTCTCTGAACTTTCCAACCACCGCCAACACGGAGGTGCCGAAAAGCTCAGAGGGAGAAACCAGCGAATCGAGGAGAAAGCCTTTCTCTTTCTTCCCGATGTCGGCCAGGTTCAACCACAAATGTCTCTCCGTGGCCAGTATCGTCACCATCCCGGAGAGCTATATATACATTTTTTAATTTGCGGCGCAGCTCAGTAACCGCCTCAGGGGCCCTACCCCCTGGTCGAGATCCCCCAGCAGATCGGCCTGGTGTACGCGTGAAAGGGTTGGGATAGCAAACAGGCTATCCCTCGTATAACAAACAGGCAGGGTTCAATCAACAGTGACAGGGATGTATCAGGCAGATCAGAGACGTAATCACAAACCAGACAGTAGATCAGGACTAGTGGTGGCAATTTCAAAACACTGCTTCATGAAGCTTTGAAGCCTTTACAAATTGTTTGTTCCGAATCAATGGTTCGGAGTGTGTTTCAAACTGCCAGAGTCACGTGATTTCAATAAACGAGGCTTCAGTACGTCATAACTGTTTCGAAACTACCGCTATAGGTTCCTCATTACCGCTATAGATCAAAGGGTGACCGTGCCTTTGGTATGGTAGGTACTAAGTTATGAAATAGTCTCTCTTTCCATGTGGCGTAAACTTCACCATTAGCCATTTCTAAATATTCTTTAAAAACATATCTTTTTTTCTGTGGCTTTTGAACAGATTGAATAAGTTAAAGTGGATTAATACATGATGTTGTATTTAAATGTTTTAATTTATTTTATTATGCGTTATATTTCATTTTAAAATGAATTTTTTTGATTGTTTGATCTGTAAAGGTCAACTCTGTTGTTTTTATATGTACTACAAAAATAATAGCTGACTTGACTGGACTTGAAACTGCCACTGAATTACACAAAAAAATACTCATAATGATGTAAAGGCATCATAGAGAATTGTAAAGATATTTCCCTGGAACTTGGTCTTCACATCTTCTTTCTGTTTCTATTTTGTTTTTGTTCTTTACGTATTTATTCATGTTCAGTGTCATTTGTCTTTTATAATGTATTCAGCTAATAACTAACACTGTCATTTTTGCTTCAATTTCACTTGTCAATAAAAAAGTACTTAATTGGCAACATACTGTTGAGTTTTTATTTTTATATTTTATATAAAACCCTAATAGAGGCTACAAGATATAAGGTCAGGCAGATAGAGGGGTAAAACGTAATTTAATTTATATATTAATAAATAATATATACAACATACTATAAATATACTAATATTAATGAAAATAAACTATTATTAATACTCCAGTATTTGTACACATTAAACTGCATACCACGAAAGCTGGTCAAACTGGTTTAGTTTATTGTGCATAAAAAAAAACGTCTTTCAAAAAACCCAGATCTTCCATGGAAGGGCGCTGAAGTCTCTGCTTCAGGCTTTTTTTTTTTGTTTTTTTTTTTGAGCCATTCAGTTATTATAGTTTTATTCATAATGTAAGTAATATAGTACATGATATTATAATAAATTATAAATGAACAATAATAATTAGACAAATTCAATATTGACAGCTGCCTGTATAATCTAAAAATAGGAGTGAACCTGCAACTATTGCTAAATCTTTGCACTTGGCCCATCCCAAGTGAGATATTTGTACTCAGGGCAGTCTACTCCCTCTTCAGAGGTTGTCACTTTTGATTGAAGTTTGACATCAGAGGAAAATAATAGGTTTTTTTTTTTTTTTTTTTGGCATGTGAACTGAATTGTCTGCATGTCCACAAACAGTGAATAATCAAATATAGTATGAACCTGTGTAGCAGTAAATGGTCAACAATTTGACTAAATGGTTTACACTTTTTATGCTTAGATGATTATTTATATATTTAGGCTACACAACCTGTGTAGCAGTAAATGGTCAACAATTTGACTAAATGGTTTACACTTTGTATGCTTATGATTATTTATATATTTAGGCTACACATTTTCTTATGGTTTTCCCCTTGTTTATAATGATGTTTTGTGTGTGTGTGTGTGTGTGTGTGTGTTTTCATATTATAGCTAGGCTGGACCTATTTGTGACTCTGAGCAACTTTGAAAATCTGAAAGTCACACATCTATTCACTGGCTTTTACTGGCATGAAATCGCACATGACATTGATCAACAGGACTATATAATTAGAAAATGTCTTGTAAATTATGCTCAGTTAATAGTCTATCATCTGGCTTTATTTTACAAGCCGTTCAATAAGGCAAGTTACAAGACGCTGTAACCTTTATAGCACGTGAAGAAGCGGTGCGAACAGCTAGCCTAAGATGGTTGATTCAGAAGTGATTAAAATGACAGAAAAGCAATTATTAGTTAAATCTTTAATAGCGCTTGCTTTATGTTACAAGTCAGTTGATACACTGTTGTATTGTTGTAAATAAAATTAGGCCTAGTGATTGTTCATTCCAAATAACCTCTGTTTTGTTTATGTAGGTTGTGTGTACTTTGTTGAACATTCCAAGACACACCTTATTACCAGTATGAGAACAAAACATGAGAGCAATCCAATTTTTATCTGATAGACGTCCATCTGTGCGTATGCATGAAAGAAACATTGAGACGCACCCTAAATCTATTTTTAAAATCAATATACTGTTCACACAATTATTAAATTAACCTATTAAACATGAGATCAAATGTATAAATCATTCATAGTATCACAATTAATGTACTATTCAAATAAAAATATTAGTAATAAATAAATAAATAAATCCCCCCCCCCCCCCCCCCCCCTTTTGTTTTAATTAAATCATTGTTACTGACAATATAGCTTTTTAAATTGTCTCTGTTAAAACATCATTTAATAACAAACTTTAACTTTTTATAATGAAACATTTATAGGCTTCTTCAACAATTAGGACCACTGATTATGTAATGTGTGTAGCAAATAAAATCTGATTTATTCTGGTTTATTGTTCATCCATTTCATAAATTCTTTCAGGTTTTATTTTACCTTATATTTATTTATTTATCTTTCATCAAAATAGACACTTTATTGTCACCAAAACACCTTTTATCATCCTGGCAGAAATGAATTCTTGACATTCACCTTAGCAGTAGTCAGCATTGTATTTACACCCTTCATTGTGAGAATGATTCCATCAGTATGCTTCTGTCTTGCGTACTACAGGGTTTGGTCACTGAACGACACTTTTTACCACACCCTACAGACGTCAATCTTCCTTTGATATAGTATCACCCAAAATTGCACTATTCAGTTTTTCACTTGTGAACTAAGAAGACAAATCACATAGACCTCTGCAATACCGTTTGGTGTACATGGTAATGACGTTGAACAGCATATGGAGGTAGGCTAAATCTTATATATGAATTGATTGACATAATGTAGCTTATAATACTATATAATACTTTATTCAATGTATAATTTGTAAATATGTTATATGATTACATTAGCCCCTGTATCTGCTTGTATGATTTGTTGTCAACCTGTATCAACTTTATATCAAAGGAGGGTTGTGCACCATTCAAAATTGAATTTGGAATGCCTTTTAAATTACAATAAAATGTTTGAATCTGAATTGAAATTGAATTGGGGTACTAAGGAAGCAAAATTAAAGTGCATTGAAAACATTGGATCACATTTTTTAACTAGAAAAGCAAAGTTTGTCAACTACTATGTACTAACATTACAATTAATAATTTGATACAATGCACTTATTGTGTACATCCATGTTTTTACATTGTACTTATATATATATATTATTTAAATACCTGGATGTAATTATAGCTGTAATTCATTTCTGTAATTACATATGTAATAACACTGTAATTCAATAATTACATCTATGATTACACTGTTGATGAGCCTCTATCCCCACATCAATAGCAGCAAAAGTGTTTGGCAATACAATATGAACACAATAAGTACATTGTAGTCTACTTATTTTTTTTGTAAGTACATAGTAGTTAAAGGGGAAAAGAAGCAGTCAATCAAGTTTACATGATTCTTAGTACCCCAATTCAATTTGTTTCATTCGTTGTTTACATTTGTCATGTTTCTTATATAATTGTTGATTATAGTGGAAATCCGTCTTGTAAATCATGTAAACTTGATTGACTGCTTCATTTCCCCTTTAAATACACCTATTATAAAGTGTGACTAAAAACTTAAAATTTTAAGATTTATAGGATTTATGGACAGAGAGAAAGATAGAATGCTAGATAGACAGATACACAGAGATAGATAGATAAATGAATAAATAAACAAGTAAATAAATATATAAATAATAAATAATAATCATAAATAGATCAATAGTTAAAAGTCTATTCAAATCCTATATTTAAAAATACCCAACATATAACATGAAAACAGATCATGAAAAAAGTCCAAACTACTAAAATGAACAAACAAGTAAAGGAAGCATACTCCACTAGTGTTAACGTCAACAAGCAGAGGCAGCCAACCCTAATAATCCCTAAATAAGCAATTGACCACTTCACCTGAAGTGAACTAAAGTCCAATAAATGCGATGCAGGGGTATTTGTAACATTTGGATACTGTAGGTTGTTGGGTATAGTCCACTGTATTTGGCAAAAGTGTGTATTGAGGCTATATATTTGGTTATCAAAAGGGTACTTTGTTTGTAGCATTAGCATTAGTATTGTGTAGAGCAGAGGGGATCACACAACTGCTTAAATCTATACCAAAAGAGTTATGAAACAAATCACTTTTTTCATCGTCATCTGTATCAGTAATTTTCTCTGTGTTAATTAGGAACAGCTTTCATCTAAATTTAGGGCATACATGCTGAGAGTTGTGTGACTAATTCAAAGTTTAGCTCTTCTGAATAATGACTATTTACTTTATTATACAGAACTACTACAAAATATATCATGAATCTGAAACTCACACAGTTATATTGTGACGGCTTGATCTCAACCAAGTATTAATGTAATGCGGATTGGGATGGCACCGCAGTGCCTTATGTCTTTTTGTCTGTAATCCACACTTAATCTGTTTCAGTGTTTGTTTGAAAGCTCTGTGCATTCCTGTAGCACAAACAATATAACTTGATATCAAGATCATGGGTTTTATTCCCAGGGAATGCAAGAACCAATAGAACTATATACATTTTAAATGCCAAATGAGCTGCTTCAGACAATGACATGCAAATACATGTCTTGATAAATATTTCAACATAGAAGGAAATTTTGAGACATAAGCATAAAAAATGTATCAAATAGTACTTTGAAAACTGGTCCATGTAATTCGACCTGGCTTTTTAGAAATATAAAAGCATGTTTGTCATAGATGCCTCAGTTTAAACCTTTTCAGATCTACTGTGTTTGTGACAGAGTTAGTAGGTAAAATGTTTCAGTTTCTCTGAAAACCTGACAATTTTTCACAATTTTAGTTCTTTAAATCTTCTCTAAAGGAAAGTTTACTACATAGATTTATTACTACAAAGATGTATCATTTGTAGATCGGTAATTCTGCAACAGAAAAAATATAGCACATAACTCATAAAGCTCTTTGAATGTAAATGTTTTGAAATTGCTTAAAGACATAACATTATTATTATTTTTTTTTATTTTTTTTAAGGGGGTGTTTCATTTCAAAAAATGCCAGATGGACAGTTTTTCTCACCATATGTAAGTATACTCTACATTAAATATGGATATTATTTGCTGAGAAATTGATCAAATAAAGAAAATAACAAATGTAATCAAGAGCTATTAAATAATGTTCATCCATATCAAAAGTTGTCTAAATAAAATTTTAAAACATCAAGGTAATGATGACATATGTTTGTTTCTTTTTTCTTGACAGTATGTGTATGGTCTACCGTTTGTGGAGGTACATCCTCCCCAACTACAACTGCACCAACAACACCGGTTTCACAAACAACCAGTGAAGTTTGTATTATAAAAACTAAAGCATCCATTACCACAGCTATGACACCCAAACTAAATCAAAAATGTACATCTGTGACTTTCACAACTACACCTCCTACAACTACGGATTCAACATCAACGGTATCTACAAAAACAAATGAAGCTTCTACAGAATTTACAACAGCAGTTACAGGTTCAAACACAGTGTCATCTTCAATGACAACAGAAACTGAATCTTCAACAACCACAGATTCAGCCGCTTCCACATCAACAAAGGAAGAATCTACAAACACAGCTATGACACCCCCAACCACAGTCACATCCTCACCAACTACAGCAACAAATGCTGCTCCATCAAAAACAGCACAATCTTCAACAACTGAAGCTTCAACAACCACAGCTGTGACTCCCACAAATACGCCCCTATTCTCAGCACCTATAACTGCACCTCCAGCAACAGAAAATGATTCTCAAACCACATCACTATCTTCAACTTCTTCACTTTTCACGACAACAACCAGACCTGCTACCACAACAACATTTTTCACTACCACAACCATGCCAACATTCTCAGAAATTACAACATTTATGACAACAACATCTTTACAAAATGCAACTCAAATTTCAGCGACACAAAATCCAGCTCCAAATACATTTGAAGCTCATAGCACTATGTCTTTAGCGACCACTGCAACCAGTGCATCAACACTCATAATTGTTACTCAAGAAACCACTATGTCATTGTCAATGTCAACAACTGGTGACTCCCCAACTACAATTGTAACTCCAATGACTGAATCTGGAGCTGCAACAACTGCAAACATTGCAACAACTCAAACAACAGCAGTGGTTACAGGCAAGCTGCTGTTCAACTCCTCATCTCCAGTCCCCAGTGAATCTCTGGTCGTCAGTGCTATCAACACTCTCCTGAAATCCAGACAGTCACAGCTCAATGAATCAGTGAAGGTGGAGAATTTCACCTATCAGAGTAAGTTTCATCATTTAAGGTTGAAATGCTTTTGCAATGGTTTTTAGTCAAACATACATGAATGGAAATCTTTTAACCAAAAAAAATCAAAATTCTCTCCAAACAGAAATCTCAGAAACATCCTATGCTGTCGTCTTTACATTTAGCCTGATTAACATCAGCATGCCAGCAGATTCTGATGTTAGAGGCAACACCGACCAGAGATTGCAGGATATTATCAATAATGCGGTAAATACATAAAAATGAACACTGTAAATAGATTTAGTTCCAATGCCAATCTTCGCCAGAGTTTGATGAATGGTTTGATTTTCTCCTGCAGCTGAACACTCTTCTGAATGAACCTGAGAAACATTTTTTTCTACCCAAGTCCTCCAACTTCACGTGAGATGCAATCTTACTTCTATCTTGGAATCTAATTATTGATTCATTATACTCAGTTTTCGATTTTAGGACATTAAAAAAGCAAAAAAGTAAAAATAATTATATTTGCTTGAATGTTTCTATAAATCTGCATTGCACAAATGAATTATAAACTCTTTCCAAATATCTTTTTGATTTTTGCTGCAGGAGCTCTTCAAACCAGATTGATGGCAGGATGGAATACACCTTCCAGGATGGAGATGACATACAACCAGTCAGCTTCCTAAATGAGCTTCGTTCACAGATGGGTATGTCAAAACTCACGATATATATATCTATATGAATAAAAAAAATCTTTTTGCTCTGAATCTGAGTTTTATTGTGTTTCTGTCTTTCATTGTAGAACTGACCACTACAACAGTGTCTCCAGACACAATAACCAGTTTCCCCTCAACTTCTCCAAGCCCAATGCAAGTGTTAATTTTCTATTGGCAAAACTATTTGCAACCTTTTATGGGGTACTACATTTATCACAAAAAAGGGAACTATATTAATGAAAAGCGGTGCTCTTTACAGATCTGGTTCAGCAGTGGTCTTGAGCAAGCTGCTGTTCAACTCCTCATCTCCAGTCCCCAGTGAATCTCTGGTCGTCAGTGCCATCAACACTCTTCTGAAATCCAGACAGTCACAGCTCAATGAATCAGTGAAGGTGGAGAATTTCACCTATCAGAGTAAGTATAATCTTCTAAGGTTGAAATGCTTTTACATTGGTATTTAGTCAAACATTCATGAATGGAAATCTTTTAACCAAAAAAATTCAAAATTCTCTCCAAACAGAAATCTCAGAAACCTCCTATGCTGTCGTCTTTACATTTAGCCTGATTAACATCAGCATGCCAGCAGATTCTGATGTCAGAGGCAACACCGACCAGAGATTGCAGGATATTATCAATAATGCGGTAAATACATAAAAATGTACACTGTAAATAGATTTAGTTCCAATGCCAATCTTCGCCAGAGTTTGATGAATGGTTTGATTTTCTCCTGCAGCTGAACACTCTTCTGAATGAACCTGGGAAACAATTTTTTCTACCCAAGTCCTCCAACTTCACGTGAGATGCAATCTTACTTCTATCTTGGAATCTAATTAATTATTCATTATGTTCAAAAAAGTAAAAACAATTACATTTGCTTGAATGTTTCAATAAATCTGCATTGCACAAATGAATTGAAACTCTTTCCAAATATCTTTTTGATTTTTCCTGCAGGAGCTCTTCAAACCAGATTGATGGCAGGATGGAATACACCTTCCAGGATGGAGATGACATACAACCAATCAGCTTCCTAAATGAGCTTCGTTCACAGATGGGTATGTCAAAACTCACAATATATATATCTATATGAATAAAAAAAACTCTTTGCTCTGAATCTGGATTTTATTGTGTTTCTGCCTTTCATTGTAGAACTGACCACTACAACAGTGTCTCCAGACACAATAACTAGTTTCCCCTCAACTTCTCCAAACCCAATGCAAGTGTTAATTTTCTATTGGCAAAACTATTTGCAACCTTTTATGGGATACTAAATTTATCACAAAAAAGTGAATTATATTAATGAAAAGCGGTGCTCTTTACAGATCTGGTTCAGCAGTGGTCACGAGCAAGCTGCTGTTCAACTCCTCATCTCCAGTCCCCAGTGAATCTCTGGTCGTCAGTGCCATCAACACTCTCCTGAAATCCAGACAGTCACAGCTCAATGAATCAGTGAGGGTGGCGAATTTCACCT
Organism: Rhinichthys klamathensis goyatoka; assembly: GCF_029890125.1. Lineage (NCBI taxonomy): Eukaryota > Metazoa > Chordata > Actinopteri > Cypriniformes > Leuciscidae > Rhinichthys > Rhinichthys klamathensis. The sequence continues at coordinate 1,688,362 of NW_026606612.1, forward strand.
ATCAGAGTAAGTTTCATCATTCAAGGTTGAAATGCTTTTGCAATGGTATTTAGTCAAACATTCATGGAAACCTTTTAACCAAAATAATGTCACATTTCTCTCCAAACAGAAATCTCAGAAACATCCTATGCTGTCGTCTTTACATTTAGCCTGATTAACATCAGCATGCCAGCAGATTCTGATGTCAGAGGCAACACCGACCAGAGATTGCAGGATATTATCAATAATGCGGTAAATACATAAAAATGTACACTGTAAATAGATTTAGTTCCAATGCCAATCTTCGCCAGAGTTTGATGAATGGTTTGATTTTCTCCTGCAGCTGAACACTCTTCTGAATGAACCTGGGAAACAATTTTTTCTACCCAAGTCCTCCAACTTCATGTGAGATGCAATCTTACTTCTATCTTGGAATCTAATTATTGATTCATTATACTCAGTTTTCGATTTTAGGACATTAAAAAAGCAAAAAAGTAAAAATAATTATATTTGCTTGAATGTTTCAATAAATCTGCATTGCACAAATGAATTGAAACTCTTTCCAAATATCTTTTTGATTTTTCCTGCAGGAGCTCTTCAAACCAGATTAATGGCAGTATGGAATACACCTTCCAGGATGGAGATGACATACAACCAGTCAGCTTCCTAAATGAGCTTCGTTCACAGATGGGTATGTCAAAACTCACGATATATATATATCTATATGAATAAAAAAAATCTTTTTGCTCTGAATCTGAGTTTTATTGTGTTTCTGTCTTTCATTGTAGAACTGACCACTACAACAGTGTCTCCAGACACAATAACCAGTTTCCCCTCAACTTCTCCAAGCCCAATGCAAGTGTTAATTTTCTATTGGCAAAACTATTTGCAACCTTTTATTGGGTACTACATTTATCACAAAAAAGGGAACTATATTAATGAAAAGCGGTGCTCTTTACAGATCTGGTTCAGCAGTGGTCACAAGCAAGCTGCTGTTCAACTCCTCATCTCCAGTCCCCAGTGAATCTCTGGTCATCAGTGCCATCAACACTCTCCTGAAATCCAGACAGTCACAGCTCAATGAATCAGTGAAGGTGGAGAATTTCACCTATCAGAGTAAGTTTCATCATTTAAGGTTGAAATGCTTTTACAATGGTATTTAGTCAAACATTCATGAATGGAAATCTTTTAACCAAAAAAATTCAAAATTCTCTCCAAACAGAAATCTCAGAAACCTCCTATGCTGTCGTCTTTACATTTAGCCTGATTAACTTCAGCATGCCAGCAGATTCTGATGTCAGAGGCAACACCGACCAGAGATTGCAGGATATTATCAATAATGCGGTAAATACATAAAAATGTACACTGTAAATAGATTTAGTTCCAATGCCAATCTTCGCCAGAGTTTGATGAATGGTTTGATTTTCTCCTGCAGCTGAACACTCTTCTGAATGAACCTGGGAAAAAAAATTTTCTACCCAAGTCCTCCAACTTCACGTGAGATGCAATCTTACTTCTATCTTGGAATCTAATTATTTATTCATTATGTTCAAAAAAGTAAAAACAATTACATTTGCTTGAATGTTTCAATAAATCTGCATTCCACAAATGAATTGAAACTCTTTCCAAATATCTTTTTGATTTTTCCTGCAGGAGCTCTTCAAACCAGATTGATGGCAGGATGGAATACACCTTCCAGGATGGAGATGACATACAACCAATCAGCTTCCTAAATGAGCTTCGTTCACAGATAGGTATGTCAAAACTCACAATATATCTATATCTATATGAATAAAAAAAACTCTTTGCTCTGAATCTGGGTTGTATTGTGTTTCTGCCTTTCATTGTAGAACTGACCACTACAACAGTGTCTCCAGACACAATAACCAGTTTCCCCTCAACTTCTCCAAACCCAATGCAAGTGTTAATTTTCTATTGGCAAAACTATTTGCAACCTTTTATGGGATACTAAATTTATCACAAAAAAGTGAATTATATTAATGAAAAGCGTTGCTCTTTACAGATCTGGTTCAGCAGTGGTCACGAGCAAGCTGCTGTTCAACTCCTCATCTCCAGTCGCCAGTGAATATCTGGTCGTCAGTGCTATCAACACTCTCCTGAATTCCAGACAGTCACAGCTCAATGAATCAGTGAGGGTGGCGAATTTCACCTATCAGAGTAAGTTTCATCATTCAAGGTTGAAATGCTTTTGCAATGGTATTTAGTCAAACATTCATGGAAACCTTTTAACCAAAATAATGTCACATTTCTCTCCAAACAGAAATCTCAGAAACATCCTATGCTGTCGTCTTTACATTTAGCCTGATTAACATCAGCATGCCAGCAGATTCTGATGTCAGAGGCAACACCGACCAGAGATTGCAGGATATTATCAATAATGCGGTAAATACATAAAAATGAACACTGTAAATAGATTTAGTTCCAATGCCAATCTTCGCCAGAGTTTGATGAATGGTTTGATTTTCTCCTGCAGCTGAACACTCTTCTGAATGAACCTGGGAAACAATTTTTTCTACCCAAGTCCTCCAACTTCACGTGAGATGCAATCTTACTTCTATCTTGGAATCTAATTATTGATTCATTATACTCAGTTTTCGATTTTAGGACATTAAAAAAGCAAAAAAGTAAAAATAATTATATTTGCTTGAATGTTTCAATAAATCTGCATTGCACAAATGAATTGAAACTGTTTCCAAATATCTTTTTGATTTTTGCTGCAGGAGCTCTTCAAACCAGATTAATGGCAGTATGGAATACACCTTCCAGGATGGAGATGACATACAACCAGTCAGCTTCCTAAATGAGCTTCGTTTACAGATGGGTATGTCAAAACTCACGATATATATATATCTATATGAATAAAAAAAAAAAATCTTTTTGCTCTGAATCTGAGTTTTATTGTGTTTCTGTCTTTCATTGTAGAACTGACCACTACAACAGTGTCTCCAGACACAATAACCAGTTTCCCCTCAACTTCTCCAAGCCCAATGCAAGTGTTAATTTTCTATTGGCAAAACTATTTGCAACCTTTTATGAGGTACTACATTTATCACAAAAAAGGGAACTATATTAATGAAAAGCGGTGCTCTTTACAGATCTGGTTCAGCAGTGGTCTTGAGCAAGCTGCTGTTCAACTCCTCATCTCCAGTCCCCAGTGAATCTCTGGTCGTCAGTGCCATCAACACTCTCCTGAAATCCAGACAGTCACAGCTCAATGAATCAGTGAAGGTGGAGAATTTCACCTATCAGAGTAAGTTTCATCATTTAAGGTTGAAATGCTTTTACAATGGTATTTAGTCAAACATTCATGAATGGAAATCTTTTAACCAAAAAAATTCAAAATTCTCTCCAAACAGAAATCTCAGAAACCTCCTATGCTGTCGTCTTTACATTTAGCCTGATTAACATCAGCATGCCAGCAGATTCTGATGTCAGAGGCAACACCGACCAGAGATTGCAGGATATTATCAATAATGCGGTAAATACATAAAAATGAACACTGTAAATAGATTTAGTTCCAATGCCAATCTTCGCCAGAGTTTGATGAATGGTTTGATTTTCTCCTGCAGCTGAACACTCTTCTGAATGAACCTGAGAAACAATTTTTTCTACCCAAGTCCTCCAACTTCACGTGAGATGCAATCTTACTTCTATCTTGGAATCTAATTATTTATTCATTATGTTCAAAAAAGTAAAAGCTATTACATTTGCTTGAATGTTTCAATAAATCTGCATTGCACAAATGAATTGAAACTCTTTCCAAATATCTTTTTGATTTTTCCTGCAGGAGCTCTTCAAACCAGATTGATGGCAGGATGGAATACACCTTCCAGGATGGAGATGACATACAACCAATCAGCTTCCTAAATGAGCTTCGTTCACAGATGGGTATGTCAAAACTCACAATATATATATCTATATGAATAAAAAAAACTCTTTGCTCTGAATCTCGGTTTTATTGTGTTTCTGCCTTTCATTGTAGAACTGACCACTACAACAGTGTCTCCAGACACAATAACCAGTTTCCCCTCAACTTCTCCAAACCCAATGCAAGTGTTAATTTTCTATTGGCAAAACTATTTGCAACCTTTTATGGGATACTAAATTTATCACAAAAAAGTGAATTATATTAATGAAAAGCGGTGCTCTTTACAGATCTGGTTCAGCAGTGGTCACAAGCAAGCTGCTGTTCAACTCCTCATCTCCAGTCCCCAGTGAATCTCTGGTCGTCAGTGCCATCAACACTCTCCTGAAAACCAGACAGTCACAGCTCAATGAATCAGTGAAGGTGGCGAATTTCACCTATCAGAGTAAGTTTCATCATTCAAGGTTGAAATGCTTTTGCAATGGTATTTAGTCAAACATTCATGGAAACCTTTTAACCAAAATAATGTCACATTTCTCTCCAAACAGAAATCTCAGAAACATCCTATGCTGTCGTCTTTACATTTAGCCTGATTAACATCAGCATGCCAGCAGATTCTGATGTCAGAGGCAACACCGACCAGAGATTGCAGGATATTATCAATAATGCGGTAAATACATAAAAATGAACACTGTAAATAGATTTAGTTCCAATGCCAATCTTCGCCAGAGTTTGATGAATGGTTTGATTTTCTCCTGCAGCTGAACACTCTTCTGAATGAACCTGGGAAACAATTTTTTCTACCCAAGTCCTCCAACTTCACGTGAGATGCAATCTTACTTCTATCTTGGAATCTAATTATTGATTCATTATACTCAGTTTTCGATTTTAGGACATTAAAAAAGCAAAAAAGTAAAAATAATTACATTTGCTTGAATGTTTCAATAAATCTGCATTGCACAAATGAATTGAAACTCTTTCCAAATATCTTTTTGATTTTTCCTGCAGGAGCTCTTCAAACCAGATTGATGGCAGGATTGAATACACCTTCCAGGATGGAGATGACATACAACCAGTCAGCTTCCTAAATGAGCTTCGTTCACAGATGGGTATGTCAAAACTCACGATATATATATATATATATATATGAATAAAAAAAACTCTTTGCTCTGAATCTGAGTTTTATTGTGTTTCTGCCTTTCATTGTAGAACTGACCACTACAACAGTGTCTCCAGACACAATAACCAGTTTCCCCTCAACTTCTCCAAGCCCAATGCAAGTGTTAATTTTCTATTGGCAAAACTATTTGCAACCTTTTATGGGGTACTAAATTTATCACAAAAAAGGGAACTTTATTAATGAAAAGCGGTGCTCTTTACAGATCTGGTTCAGCAGTGGTCACGAGCAAGCTGCTGTTCAACTCCTCATCTCCAGTCCCGAGTGAATCTCTGGTCGTCAGTGCCATCAACACTCTCCTGAAATCCAGACAGTCACAGCTCAATGAATCAGTGAAGGTGGAGAATTTCACCTATCAGAGTAAGTTTCATCATTCAAGGTTGAAATATGGGAATGAGAGAAAAGCGAATGTCATGCTTTGAGACAATCTAAAGCATTTCTTTATAAACAGAAATTTCAGAAACATCCTATGTGGTGATCCTTAAGTTTAATATGAGTCACATCAGCATGCCAAAGGACTCTGGCCTTAGAAACAACACCTACCTGCAAGTACAGGATATTTTCAGTAATGCGGTAAGAATTCACCATTTACCCATTTAGATGTTTGGATCCCATGCAAATCGACCCCAGATTTTAATAAAATATTTGATTTTTACCTGCAGCTGAACACTCTTCTGAATGAACCAAGCAGTCAAACTTTAAAACCCAAGTCATCTGTTTTCACGTAAGATGGGAACTGACTTATTCTATATTATTTGCTCTCAAATTTTTAGATTTTAAAGCAATACATAAAATAGGTGCATTTTACAATTGATGTCCCTAACAGATATATTCTGTTTGTCCCACAGAAGCATTTCGAACCAGATTGATGCTAGGATGGAATACACCTTCCAGGATGGAGATGACATACAACCAGTCAGCTTCCTAAATGAGCTTCGTTCACAGATAGGTTTGTCAAAACTGACAATGAATTGCTCCACTTACTCCAAATAGTGTAACCGCAAGCATCCTCAACTAATCATTACTTTATTTTACAGTCTTAACGACAGCCACCACTCTGACAACAAGCACAACTATTCCACGTACTTTGTAAGAGCAATTATTACAGTTTAATTTTCTAAAAGCCAGTTGTCTGGATGTTTTTACATTCCTGTTTTTTTTTTTATCATCTTTGGTAGGATGGGAAAGGTTTATATAAATATTGTCCTCGTGTTTAAAACGCTGGGCCCTATACCGAGTGAGGCTAATGTTCTACAACTGGTCAACTCTTTGATCAACCCACGTTTAAGAACTAAAGGTGGCTCAACACAAACTTCGGATGTGAGCTTTAATAATGTCACCTTTATAAGTGAGTATTTCTCTCCACTGTAGGCTCCTTTTTGTTCTAAATTTGACATTTTATTGCAAATAGTGTAAATAGTGTAGACCTGTAACAATAGCTTTCTTTCAGGGAAAATAATAAATGTTTCAGTCAATTATACAATTCTGAAAATGAATGTGTAATGCAGTTTTACCACTCACATATAACCACACAACTAATTTTTTTTATATATATATTTTAAGGAATTAATGATACCTCCTATGCTCTCCAATTTGGATTTGAAATCAGCAATGTATCCATGTCGGAGAAAATTCAACTCAGGAATGATACATACATTTCAATCCAAACCTCTATAAACAAGTTGGTGAGTTGGAGACACTTTGATACAGTGTTTTTTTCCACAAAAACTTCACCTGAAAATGAATATGACTTATTCTATCCTTAATAAATGCATTCATTTCTATATTTATTACTCCACTCTTCAGCTGACTGAGATCCTAAATGACCCCTCAGCTCCTCAGTTTAATATCCAACAAGTTGATTTCAAGTAAGTTCTGAATGTTTTCTTTGTTATTGTTTTGTTTTGTTTTTTTACTTTAATTTGAGCAAAAATGTCTCAATCTGTATTTGTCAGAGAGTAGTTTTTAGTATGCGAGTAGATGACTTGTGAGAAAAAGTTGTTTGCTTTTGACATTCATTGCATGTTTTATTCTCCCCACAGGGATGCTGACACCATGATTCAGGCCAATGTTTCATATGTTTTCTCACAAAGTAACATGAACACAAACAGCACCTTTGTCAAGGAACTTCTCAAAATGAATGGAGGTATTACCACATCCACACATGTTTTAAATACATTTATCCACAAACACCAAATACTGTAATTTAAAGCATAATTTTCCTCCAGTAATTAGTCCTTTATTTTACAGTCTTAACGACCGCCAGCACTCTAACGACAAGCACAACTATTCCACGTACTTTGTAAGAGCAATTATTGCAGTTTAATTTTCTAAAAGCCAGTTGTTGTCTGAATGTTTTTACATTCCTGTTTTTTTATCATCTTTGGTAGGATGGGGAAGGTTTATATAAATATTGTCCTCGTGTTTAAAACACTGGGCCCTATACCGAGTGAGGCTAATGTTCTACAACTGGTCAACTCTTTGATCAACCCACGTTTAAGAACTAAAGGTGGCTCAACACAAACTTCGGATGTGAGCTTTAATAATGTCACCTTTATAAGTGAGTATTTCTCTCCACTGTAGGCTCCTTTTTGTTCTAAATTTGACATTTTATTGCAAATAGTGTAAATAGTGTAGACCTGTAACAATAGCTTTCTTTCAGGGAAAATAATAAATGTTTCAGTCAATTATACAATTCTGAAAATGAATGTGTAATGGTGTTTTACCACTCACATATAACCACACAACTAATTTTTTTTTTTATATATATATTTTAAGGAATTAATGATACCTCCTATGCTCTCCAATTTGGATTTGAAATCAGCAATGTATCCATGTCGGAGAAAATTCAACTCAGGAATGATACATACATTTCAATCCAAACCTCTATAAACAAGTTGGTGAGTTGGAGACACTTTGATACAGTGTTTTTTTTTCACAAAAACTTGACCTGAAAATGAATATGCCTTATTCTATCCTTAATAAATGCATTTATTTCTATATTTATTACTCCACTCTTCAGCTGACTGAGATCCTAAATGACCCCTCAGCTCCTCAGTTTAATATCAAACAAGTTGATTTCAAGTAAGTTCTGAATGTTTTCTTTGTTATTGTTTTTTGTTTTTTTTACTTTAATTTGAGCAAAAATGTCTCAATCTGTATTTGTCAGAGAGTAGTTTTTAGTATGCGAGTAGATGACTTGTGAGAAAAAGTTGTTTGCTTTTGACATTCATTGCATGTTTTATTCTCCCCACAGGGATGCTGACACCATGATTCAGGCCAATGTTTCATATGTTTTCTCACAAAGTAACATGAACACAAACAGCACCTTTGTCAAGGAACTTCTGTTTGGAGGTATTACCACATCCACACATGTTTTAAATACATTTATCCACAAACACCAAATACTGTAATTTAAAGCAGGATTTTTCTCCACTAATTAGTCCTTTATTTTACAGACTTAACGACCGCCACTCCGAACTTGTAAGAGCAATAATTGCAGTCCAATTTTGCAATGCCAGTTACATTTCTCTTTATCTTTTGCAAACTTCCATCTTGCCACTCCTGTAACACTTAAGTGGGTCGCACACCGGACGAGAAGCGCAGCGCCGCGTCGCGCCACGTCTAGGAGAACTCCAGGTATCGCACACCGGACGCGCACATTCTAATCGCGCGAGAACAATTTTTAATCAACTCCTGGTAGAAGAGCTGCACGATGTGTGTTTTATCTTGATTAATTATTTATTTTTTTATGTTCATTGAATAATAGCTGATGTTTGAACGTTAATCAAGTAAAAGTGTCTATCACGTTGAGTCTGTTATTTTGTTGTAACGTTATCCGTTGTCTAGGCAACTGTGTCACATAATACAATAGTATTTATTTAGCTAGCGTTTAGCTAACCCGAGTGAAAACAGCACGGGGTGAAGCCATGTACATTAACGACGATTTGAGACAAATAAATGTAAATTTAATATAAAACTATGCAAATGGCGCTCTGTGGCGTGGCACGGTTTTGAACAAGGTCCTGAGCCGTAGCTGGGCGCCGCGGACAGACGCCGAATGGCGCCGCCGGTGTGTGTACACTCATAGAGAATAATGTGTTCGAATTTTAAAGACCTGGCGCTGCGCGACGCGGCGCTGCGCTTCTCGTCCGGTGTGGGACCCCCTTAACTGTTAAACATATTGTATTGAACTGATTTTACCTTTTTGTTGCCATAAAAAACAACTATAGATGGTGACATGGAATAAATCATCTAAATAAATGAATGTTCCGTATTTTGCAGGCTTGGGAAGGTGATTATATATGTTAGCCTTGTGTTTAAAACACGGGGCACTTTACCAAGTCAGAGTATGGTTCTACAATTGACTAACTCTCTGATAATTGGAATGAAACAAAAAAGTAATCGAGCCCTCACAGACAGAAATCTGAATGACCTTGTGAGCTCTGTGAATGTCACCTATAATGGTGAGTTTACGTTCCTTTGTTGTTGTTCTTGTTGTTGTTGTTGTTGTTGTGAATATAACATTTGAATGTAAAGGGTGTGCATTATGTAGTATGCTTTTATAGCTTTATTTGAATGAATATAAACGTTTAAACCTGCAATGCTCTCTAATAATTAATAAAGAAGTGAAATTTTATCATCCACATATAACCACACAACTAATTTTTATTTATTTTTTTCAAAAGAAATCAACAAAACCTCCTTCTCTCTAAACTTTGGATTTGAAATCAGCAATGTATCCATGTCTGAGAAAGTTGATTTCAGGAATGAAACCTACTCAGTGATCGAGACCTATATAAACACATTTGTGAGTTAGAGACACTTCAAAAAAACTTGCCCTGAAATTAAAATTGATTTATTTTAATGGCATTAACCACACCATAGTAATAAACAAATTAATCTGTTTATTTCTGCTCTATTCAGGTGTCCAAGATCCTAAATAAAACAACTACTCAGTTTAATTTCAATAATGTCAATTTCAAGTAAGTTCTGGCTCAGTAATTTTTTCCTTTTATTTCGAGCAGGAATTCTTAAGAGATCTGCTTATATCAGTGGGTAGCTTTTGGTACATGGGTGAGGGGAGATGTATTCAGTTGATTTATTTTATTTCATTTCTCATTGTACATTTTTATCTCTCCACAGGGGTAATTCCAGCGTGATTGAGGCCAATGTTGTGTATGTTTTTTCGGACGATGATATCAACAGTTTTGGCTTGGTCTCCCTTTTTCTCGCCACACCTTCTCCAACCACAGTTCGCCCTACAGTTATAAACACTACAACCTCCAACAATGGCACAAACGTAGCATGGATTGTGGCGATCATTGTCCCTGTGGCTATTGTCCTCGGGCTTATACCTTGCTGGATTCTCCTTTGCGTAAGTTTTATGATGATTGAATGTCAAATATGTGCATAGTGAAGCGATTCATGAAAGCAGGGATGTGTTATCCACAGATCTGCCTTTTAAATGAGGTTTATAATTGTATAGCTGAATAAAAATGTTTTAAAGTGTAAAGTGTTCTCTCTCAGGATGTTAACTCCCATCTTGTCTATTTATGTCTTTAGTGTTTACTCTGTGGATGCTGTGCAGCAGTCAGAAGACGTTGGCACAGAAGACAATCGTACAACGTACAGTACACCACTCGAAACAGCCTCTTCTAGAGATATTCAAGATCAAAACATTGACGCTTAAAATATACATTATTTTTTCTGTATTGCTGGGCAAACAGGACCTTTGCAACTGTGTTTTTAAAACTGTTATTTAAGAAATTGTATTTATTTGAAAATCCTGTCATATAAAGTTATGATGATCTTGTTTTCCAAATAAACAATTTATTTCCTCATACACTTAATGTTAAGGGACAAATGTAGAATGTGTTGATCACGTTTTTATTTACACTCCATGTACTTTATCTTCATCTAATATAATATATTTCTCCCTACTGAAAAGTTTCCACAAATTCACTGAATTTTTTAAACTGTCTAGTTAAAAATAAATAAAAGCTATTGTTCATTTTTTTTGTTTATTTGTTTATTTAACAGGGACAATACCCTAAGCATTGTTACACATAGACAACCGATGCTGTGTACATAGGGCATATAGCATAAAGCTAGTTTGCGGCCCGCGGCCCTGGTTAGGCTTTTACATAAAATCAAAACATCCAAAAAACAAAACAAAAAAAACAATCATCACAAGAAACAAAACAAATACAAATACAGCCATGTATACATGTGTGCACATGTTGTACCCAAACAAATCAACAATGACATATTGACATACCTAAACACATCAACTTCATAAAAATAACGTAACTAATCTAAAAAAAAAAAAAAATTATAAGAATGTTGTTGTATCCATCACTGGAATATACAATGCAGAGCTTTACAGGCAATATTTAAAGACAGAAAGGTTATGATGATTTTAAAGCATTTTCATCACTGATACTCATCACACTCCATTTCCTAAATGGGGTGTCAGCCATTTTGTAATGCCGTCTGACTTTGTTTTAACAGACACATCTGCACTGAAAAAAACAATAAGTAAATTTTACTCAATTTTTCTTTGGCAAGTTATTGCACGAATATTTTTTTAAGTAGATTTCACATATGAAATTAAGCAAACTCTACTTAACTAAGTTAATGAAAGTAACAAAGGAAATAAGTAATTTTAACTTGGCTAGTAAAAGGTAGTGATGGCAATTTCAAAACACTGCTTCATGCAGCTTCGAAGTCTTGTTCCGAATCAATGGTTCAGAGCGTATATCAAACTGCTAGAGTCACGTGATTTCAGTAAACGAGGCTTCATTACATTTCGGAACACTTCGGAATTTCAATGGTTCACCGCTGGGGGCGATTACTGTCAACCATAGTCTGTAAAAGCTGTCAACCCATGAATCATGAGGATTCACTGAGAACCATGCATTGAACTAGTGTCTGTGGGTTTTACCTGATCTCTGATCAGTTTTATGCATTTGTAGACTATTTAATTAGACATTGGTATAATTAAAATGAATAATGGTAGTTATGGAATGATATTCCGGACATTATTCAAAAGGAATTGCAAATTGCATTTGCAATTGCGTTTTCAATTTGTGGACGCATAAAATGTGACAATCCAAACGCAATTGCAAATCGCGCATTACCGTTTGCATTTTCGTTTAAGCGAACGCACACTGACTGCCAAATTTCAAATGGAAAAGCAAAGTCCATTTGAAACTGTGTTTCCCATATCTTACGAGTTTTGGCCCTGTCATATTTAAATAGTGTTAACCGTGTGCTCTCAATGTGCATTATGTTATGTTTTGTTTTTTTATTATTGATTGATATTTATGTATGAAATTAAATGTCACGTGATGAATAACGGGGGTGTGTACATTTGTGATTGGTTGTTTAATGAATAAAATCTCCTTGAGTGAGCACAGCTGTAGCTGTGTATGTGTTGCAAGTCAGATACGTTGTTGCGTTTACTCTGTAAACAGGTTATGGGCCCAGAACGTCAGGAAGTCAAGCGCTTGTTCTAGAAGAGCCATGAGTAGGCCTAACGCCAGAAAAACGGAACATAGCGGTCGCTGGTCGCGGCTACTGTTCGACAGGGATGAAAAGAATTATGAACTTTGGGAAGTTAAGTTTTTGGGCCACCTCCGGTTGCAAGGCCTGAAAGAGATAATTACTACGGAATCAGCGGGTGTGGAGACACCGGAAGAAGCGGCTTCAAATGCCGAGGCATATGCAGAATTAATACAGTTCTTGGACGATAAAAGTTTGTCACTTGTAATGCGAGAAGCAGTTGACGATGGGCGCGCAGCGCTAAAGATTTTGAGAGGCTACTACGCAGGTAAAGGAAAGCCACGAGTATTAAGCCTGTATACTGAGTTAACCTCGTTTCAAAAATCACGCAGCGAGAGTGTGACTGAATGTTATTCGTGCTGAAACTGCTATCACGGCTTTACGAAATGCTGGAGAGACTTTGAGTGACGGATTGCTGGTGGCTATGGTTCTAAATGGGCTTCCTGAGACTTTTAAACAGTTTGCCATCCATATAACGCAATCGGATGACAGGATAACGTTTGCTGAATTTAAAACAAAGCTTCGGAGCTACGAGGACATCGAAAAGATGCGTGCTCCAGCTGTAGAGGATAATGTAATGGCTGTGCAGACAAAACAGTGGCCTGCGAGACCCACCAGTGCTGACTCAATTGAACGGGCTGCAGCGGATGTGGTGTGCTACAGATGCGGTCTGACGGGACACATTGGCCGCGCTTGCCGGCGCAAACTGTGGTGCAGCCACTGCAAGAGTAATACTCATCGCGACGTAACCTGCAGGAGGAGACGGCGCCAAGACGCAACATAGAGGGCCACCGAGGAACCGACCGATGAGTATGTTTTCAGGGTGACCGATGGAGAGGCAGGATTCCAGCCAAACAACCAGGGTGTCGACGTGAGGGGCTTGATGGTCGACTGCGGGGCAACCTCGCATATCATCACCGACATCTCCAAGTTCAAAAGGTTCGATGATGAGTTCCAGGCAGGGACTCATTACATGGAGCTAGCTGACGGCACAAGGTGTAAGGGAGTAGCAGAGCGCAGAGGTGACGCTGAGGTATGCTTGGTGGACATTCGAGGACGCCACCTAAAAACAATGTACATTCCCTCATACCCACAATGTATGCTGTACATTCCCTCATACCCACAGGACATATTTTCGGTGCAAGCAGGTATTGTATTGTACTGTATTGTTACTGACCTGACCCTTCCAGTGGAGCAAGCGTGATGTTCAGGAAAGGTGAAGATATTCTGGTGCACAAAGAGAGTACAAAATTTCCCATTCATTTACATGATAGATTATATTCTCATGTTGGAAGTGCCCAGGTCAAAACTTAAACACTGGGGAGCGCTTTTTCAGTTTCTGGACCTAAGCTCTGGAATAAGCTCCCCAGTGAGATGCGTATTGTTACTGACCTGGGTCTTTTTAAATAAAGACTTAAAACGCATCTTTTTATAGTGGCTTTTAGTACCTAGTAGTGTGGTGGCACGTTTATATTGATTTTATTTTTCTTACGTTTCTCTCTTTTATTAGTGTACTTGTGTTTTTGGTGTGTTGTTGTTCTAAATTGTTGTTTAATCTGTTGTAAAGCACTTTGGTTCACCTATCGGTCGATGTAAGGTGCTATATATAAATAAAGTACATAATATTTGCATACAGTATCGGATGGATGTGATGACCAAGTGAATGGATGTTATGATTTAAAAACATGGCATGAGATACTGGAACACTGTAATTTTGATGATGTGCAAAGATTAGAAGGTGTTGTTGATGGTATGAAAATTGAACATTCATCAAACAAACCTATAACTTGTGAAGTGTGCACCCGAGGCAAGTTTACACAAACCAGAAACAGAAAGCCTGATGTAAGAGCTAAAAAGCCTCTAGAGCTAGTGCACACAGATTTGGCCGGTCCAATTAACCCAGAGTCTAGAGAGGGACATAAATATGTTTTGTCATTTACTGATGATTATACTAGTACCGTGTTTGTATATAGTCTTAAAAGTAAAAGTGACACACTACAAGCAACGGAGAGGTTTCTTGCCGATATGGCCCTATATGATAAAATTCAGATCTTCGATCTGATAATGGCACAGAGTTTACTGCAAAGCAATACGAAACTCTGTTGGTTAAGAATGGTATTAGACACGAGACTTCTGCACCATATTCTCCCCACCAAAATGGTACAGCAGAACTAAATTGGCGTACACTTTTTGACATGGCACAATGCATGCTTATAGAGAGTGAATTACCTAAAAATTTATGGCCTTATGCAGTGCAGACCGCAGCCATAATCAGGAACAGGTGCTTTAACAAACGCACCAAACTTACACCAGTTCAGATGCTAACTGGGAGAAGGCCCAATCTTGCTAGGATGCAAAAGTTTGGTTCAGAGTGTTTTGTTTATAAACAAGATAAAAGAAAGCTGGATCCAAGAAGTGAAAAGGGTGTTTTTATTGGTTATGATAAAAGCAGTCCAGCATACATTGTCTATTTCCCTGACAGCAGGAAAGTACAAAAGCACAGGTTAGTTAAGTTTCTTTCTAAGACCTGTGTTGAGCAACAGACTCAGACTACCATTGATGATGATGTTCTGAAACAGAAAGTCAATAGAACTAGGCAGGATGTAAATTCAAGTCTAGAAAAAGACCAGGTTTCAGTCAAAGAGGAGGAGCAGAGAAGTAGTCCTCGGACCCAATCAGTTAAAGCTATGCCTGAGCCTCCAAGGTACCCTTCTAGAGTGAGGATGAAGCCAAGTTATTTACATGACTATGTTTCTCAACAAGCATCTGATGAGGAAACTGATCAGGTGCAGATCAACATAGATTACTGTTATAGAGTGGCATGTAATATACCTGTAACTTTTACAGAAGCTGTAACCTCTGACAGATCAAATGAGTGGGCCACTGCAATGGATGAGGAGATGCAATCACTTAGAGAAAATCACACATTTACCCTAAGTAGTTTGCCTGAGGGTAAGAAAGCAGTGGGGGGCAGATGGGTTTATGCGATTAAGAATAACATAGATGGATCTGAAAAGTGCAAAGCATGTTATGTAAAACGAAACACTGAGGACGGAAGGTGCCCACTTGAAGACCCTAGAGATGTCCCCTACTCGGTTCAATTCAGACGGTTGTCGTGCTGGTCCTGTAGCTGCAGCCGTCGCGTGCGCTGACGCGCCAAGTACACTGCTGCCGTTAACGGCGGACAGAAGGGGAGTCACACCACCTTATGGAAAGAAGCGTAAATGGATGGAGAAGCATAGTTTACTGTAAAGCTACTTCTTAGTTTTGCTTATCTTGGCGAAAGCCGAGTACAAATCAGCATGAAGTTTTAACATCTACTCTTGTGTAATGGAAATCATGTAGCTAAAGGTTACAGTCAGAAGAGAGATGTTCATTATGAAGAGAATTTTTCCCCTACAGCTAACTTGACAAGTATCCGAGTGATAATACAAAAAGCAGGACAAGAAAACTTGATTTTGCACCACATGGATGTAAAAATTGCATCTGAATGCACCAATAGATCACGAAATTTACATAGAACAACCAGAGGGTTATGAAGTAAAATCTGGCACAAATGAAAAATTGGTTTGTAGATTGGAAAGGTCATTGTATGGGTTAAAACAATCGGGCAGAAACTGGAACAAGGTACTACATGAGTACTTGACCAGAAACGAATCGGTTACCTAACGTAACCTCGGTTCTCTCTAGATGAGGGAACGAGTATTGCGTAAGCTAGCTTACGCTATGGGAAAGATTAATCTTTTCTGAAATATTGAAGCCAAAAAATTATCCTTAATTTTGTATCCATTGTCAACGCAGTGCAGCAGCTGCAAACCTTGAGCGGGCTAGCTAGCGAGCTCATTGGTCGCTCTGCGGCAACTGCTGCAGCCTAGACGAACTGAATAAACTCACTTCCAATGAGAGGCGCTCGCGCCTTCATCGCGTCACAGCCCGCCAAACTGGGCGTGGCTAGAGTGTATATTAGCGAGGTTCGAAGGCTGCATCCCTGGTTTTCATAGAATTAAGCGAAAAATGCTCGTGGCGTGAGCACGGCCGGCTACGCAATACTCGTTCCCTCATCTAGAGAGAACCGATTCGTTCTCTTACGTTAGGTTCTCTCGTATTGCGTAAGCTAGCTTACTAGGGGTGTAGGCTCAAGCCCCTGCCCCTTTTGTCTCAAAATGTATTGTGCCCTTTCCTGATCATTGTAAATAATAATAATAATAATTATAAATATTATAATAAATAACAATACACTTACACACCCTTGCCACTAACAATAATAATACAAACAAATATTATATTAAAAAAAATTGGCGGAGAAGTGGTAGGCGGAGTTTCCTTTGCAGCGTCTCGTACGCATTTAACGGTTCTGGTAGCTACGCACTACGCAGCAGTTCGCGCGAGTCTTCAGACGAGCAGCAGGTAACATTAAAGCTAATACGGAAAATTACATTTATCCTACGATCATGCTACTCTAAAAGTTGCGGCAGCAAGCGAGTTATTCTTAACTATAATAAAAGTATAACTCGATTTCAGACGCATTCTGAGTGACAATGTTTTTCGTTTTTATCCAAGGAATAAAAGTGCAAGGGGAAATACATCTAGTTAAATGAAATCTTAAGTCAATGTCCAACTCTAAATTGTAAGTAGGGATGGCCCGATACCATTTTTTTTCAAACCGATACGAGTACGAGTATTTACATTTGTGTACTTGCCGATACCGAGTACCGATACCGATATTTCTACCGCAAAAGTAATAGGCTCCCAGAAAAGAAGACGACTATTTTAGAACACAGGTTAGAAGACTGTTTTTATTTTCTTCTCTGCTTGTTTTAACAAGTCTAAAAATAAATAAAAATTAGTAAAATAATAAATGTATTAACACACAAACCACTGTTAATTTAACATAAAAGCAAGCAGGCTACTGCGTGCATGGTCTGGCATGACTGAATGCGCGCAAAGTGCGCTCCCTTAATAAATCCTAAAAGCTGACAGTTCATCGCGATCTCACACATCTCTGTTATTATCAATGAAGCTGACTGCACAATCAATCTTTCATAATATCCACACTTTGTTTGTTATAATTAGAGGATTTGCCAGCATACAGAATTCAGCACTGAACAAAAAAGTCCGTTTTGAGCGGTGAGGGGAGTCTATCTTAAATGCTTCTGATTGGCCATTGCGTTCCAGAAATCAACACATATGTCTGTGATTGGCTACATCGCTCAACGCTGTAACCATGTTATGAATAGAAACTCTGGCCTGTAAATCGTTTCTATTTTGTTGTAGTTGTTCTTGTTGCTTTTCTGCAAGAGATGAATAAAAATCTTTTAGTTTTTATGTTTTATTCATAGATATTTCTAGTTTGCGGGAGTCCCGCGAATCGTTTTATTCTCCCGTAACCCGCACACACAGAGTGAGTGCATTACCGCCCGCGCGCGCGCTCGGCCATCAGATCTATGATGCGTCTTCAGATGTTTAATTAGATTGCTGGTGTTAAACGATGTACTTTCTTTCCCTCCTCTCGACACCTTAGCTGAACATAACTCACAGTCTGCCTTGCTGTTGTCATCATCCCTTATCTTGAAATGAGCCCAAACCGCCGACATTATACTTTCCTATGCCTCAGTTCACCTCGACAAAGCACTCGCGGCGGCCAGTTTTGTTTTGCAAAATGTACGTGGTATCGGTGCGTGGTATCGGCGAATTTTTATGAGTACGAGTACGAGTATATTAGGACAGTATCGGCCCGATCCCCGATGCCAGTATCGGTATCGGGCCATCCCTAATTGTAAGGAACTAATATCTTTGATTTCATAGTAACGCTTTACAATAAGGTTAATTTGTTCATTACTCATGTATGAACTAGCATGAACTAACCATGAGCAACATATTTGTTACTGTATATCTTAGTTAATAATACAACTGTTAATTGTTTATTCATGTTATGTCACAGTCAGTGCATTAACTAATGATAACAAATACAACTTTTGATTTTAATGTTTTAGTAAATGCTGAAATTAATATTAACTAAGATTAATAAATGCTGTAGAAGTGCAGTTCATTATTAGCTAATGCTAACTAATTTAACTAATGAAACCTTACTGTAAAGTGTTACTGATTAATGATAGCTAACACTGTCTTTCATACATATAATACATACATTAAGTTTACAACATCAACAAAACTAAAAATTAGTTTTCCATAAAATTATTAATTTTACCTTCTTGATTCTCACTGTTTTGTTTGGTAAAGTAAATAATATTTAGTAATATTATCATAATTTCCCTATTTTCATTTGATGTGTTATGCATTCTAATAATTGTAAAAACATTATTTTCTTGGAATGCCAAGGAAAGAAAGAATAAAAAAAATAAAAAAATCAAGGAACTCTATGATGCAGCCAAGGAAGCATCCCTCTCACAAGTTGGCTGAATAGAGAGAATAAAAATGCGGGTACTGTTAAATTAAATATAAAAAAAAAAATTTGTGCCCTTTTTGGTCCCTCCGCCCCTGCCCCTGAGGAGGTCTGTGCACGCCACTGGACTAAACGTCTGAGAAATGTCTTAATCTTGTATAATGCACGCTCAGCACCGCTGCTCCCTATACACAGAGCAGTACTGTACTGTCTTAAGTACAACAGACATGGGAGGCTCTGTTTCTGAACTTATAATCGGAACACAAGAACAACATAGAGACAAACACACCAGCCTCGCTTCTCTCTACCTTTTCCGAACTCGCCATATTAACCCTATAACTGCTGGTGTAAAATAAAACAGCAATTTCAAAACAATTATAAAGAGTCTGTGTGCTAACTTTGATTATGGTTGCACTTGCACTTATTGTTTGCACTTTCACTTATTGTTTGCAGTTAATAAGACTTCAAGGAGTTCAGTTAGGAGGTCACACACAGCCTCAATCAGAAGTTCTGAAAGCTCTTAAATGTACAGTAAGGGCTGAAGAGACTCATGTGAAATCATACAGGAGAAAAGTCAGTCAATAAAAACCTTTTACAGTGCTTGTATTGTTTTCTTTCAATGCATTTGATAATTCATACTCATAAAGTAGACCTGAAATGACATGCATTAGAAGATTATTAGTTAAAAAATTGCTAAATGCACCTGCATACTATTTTTCCAGTCATGAATTTAGTCATTGAGTATTTCTGAAAAATTGTGCAAAAATCTCGTCTCGTCTCGTTCTCGTGAACTCAATCTCGTGTCTAGTCTCGTCTCGTGAGATAAGCGTCTCGTCACACCCCTATAGCTTACGCTACGGGAACCCATTGTCCACGCCGTGTCCACAGCATGAGCCTAGGGGGAGAAAACCCCGGGGAGCCCTATGAGTGGGGAAAACATTTTGGCCAGCAAGAGTGCGGACCAGTGTGTATGTAATACATTAAGCACGTAGTGGGAAGAGAGACAGAGCGGCAGTGTCGGTCTGTGGAAAGTTTCCCCATCAGTGCAGCTCACCAGGAGAGCTGTAGCGTATTAGACCGCTAGTAATTTTGCCTGCAGGGCGGGTACTTCCAGATTGTAAAATCTGACAAAGGTGGAGGGGGAAGCCCAGCCCGCTGCCACACATATGTCGTGAATGGAAATCCCGCTGGACCACGCCCACGAGGAGGCCATGCCTCTAGTGGAGTGAGCCCTAATGCCTAACGGGCATGGCAGGTCTTTTGACGCGTACGCAGCAGCAATAGCGTCCACTATCCAGCTAGACAGTGTCTGTTTCGAGGCGGCGAGACCCTTGGTGCGCCCTCCGAACGAAACGCTGCTCAGTGCGTCTGAAAGAGGCAGAGCACGCAGTATACAATCTCAGTGCTCTCACAGGGCAGAGGAGATTGGCGTCACATTCGCTATCGGATGTTGGCAGAGCCGATAGGGAAATGATCTGCGCTCTGAACGGGGTACCGATCACCTTGGGGACATAGCCGTGTCTAGGCTTTAAAATGACCTTGGAGTAATTTGGTCCAAACTCAAGACACGCGGTGCTGACAGACAGCGCATGAAGGTCTCCTACACGTTTAACTGATGACAAGGCAGTCAGAAAAACGGCTTTGAGTGAAAGGTATTTCACATCCACGGATTGAAGCGGTTCGAAAGGAGGGACTTTCATAGCTTCGAGAACTATAGAAAGATCCCAGATAGGAACCGATGGGGGGCGCGGGGGGTTCATCCTTCTAGCTCCCCTGAGGAAGCGGAAGACCAGCTCGTTTTTTCCCAGTGACTGGCCGTGCAGGGGTTCAGCGAACGCCGCGACGGCCGTCATGTATACTTTGAGCGTGGATGGGGACCAGCCCTTATCCAATAGCTCTTGTAGAAACATGAGCAGCGGCGAAACCCCACATTGCCGTGGGTCCAGATCTCTGTCGGTGCACCATTTTAGAGAAACAGACCATTTGGACGCGTAGAGTCTTCTCGTGGAAGGAGCTCTAGCGTGTATGATAGTGTTCATAACTCCCTCTGGACGCGTGCAGCGCCCAGCGCTCTGGGTGGGGATGCCAGATCGTGCCGCGAGCTTGAGAGAGGAGATCTGATCTCACTGGAATGGGCCACGGGGCTGTCAGTGACAGCTGCGTAAGCTCCGGAAACCATGTCTGATTCTCCAGCGCGGGGCTATGAGGAGCACCGAGCAGCGCGTTTCCCTGATCCTCTGCATTACCTGTGGCAATAGCGAGACAGTAGGGAAGGCGTAAAGCGGGTGGTTGGGCCAGTCCTGGGCCAGCGCGACCTCGCTTTT
Organism: Rhinichthys klamathensis goyatoka; assembly: GCF_029890125.1. NCBI lineage: Eukaryota > Metazoa > Chordata > Actinopteri > Cypriniformes > Leuciscidae > Rhinichthys > Rhinichthys klamathensis. The sequence continues at coordinate 1,709,697 of NW_026606612.1, forward strand.
CGAGAAAAATACTGGGCAGTGAGAGTTCTCCTCTGACGCAAAGAGGTCTATCTCTGCTCTGCCGAATAGGCGCCATAACATCTGGACTGTTAGAGCGTGCAGGGACCATTCCCCTGGGGGAATGTTGTCTCTGGACAGTCTGTCTGGTCCATCGTTCAGGTGGCCTGGCACATGCGTCGCTCTCAGCAAGCGCAGATGGCACTGGGACCAACTCAGTATGCGTTCTGTCAGATGGAAGAGGTTCCAGGACCTGACACTGCCTTGACGGTTTAGATAGGATACCACCGCGTACTCAACCACTATCATTTCCAGACAATTTATGTGAAGGAGCTTTTCCTTCACTGACCATAGGCCAAACACCGGTGAGCCCTCGCAGACCGCGCCCCAACCCGTGTTGGACGCGTCTGTCGAGATGACTCTTCGGCAAGATACAGCTCCCATCATCACTCCCCGCTGATACCATTTGGCCACTGTCCAGGGCTGCAGAGCTGAGATACAGGTCTGAGTCACTTCTGATCGGCTGGCGGCCTGTGGCCCAAACCCGGCAAAACGCGCGGGTGTTTAGCCAATGTTGAAGCAGGCGCATGCGCAGTAAACCCAGCTGGAGTACTGCTGAGGCTGAGGCCATGTAACCTAGCATTTTCTGAAATTGTTTCAGGAGGCGTGAGGTTGTTCATCTGAAAAGATGCGGCTAGTCGCTGAACACGGCGCGCGCGCTGTGTTGATAAGCGAGCCGTCATAGCCACTGAGTCTAGCTCTATTCCAAGGAAGGAAATCGCTCGACTGGGCTTAAGTGAGCTCTTGGTCCAATTGATTGTGAGACCCAAGCTGTTCAGATGACTGAGGAAAACTGTCCTGTGAGGCAGCAGCTCCGTGTGTGATTGTGCCAAAATCAGCCAATCGTCCAAATAGTTCAGTATTCGCAAGCCCTGGCTCCACAGGGGTGCGAGCGCCGCATCCATGCACTTCGTGAAAGTACGGGGTGCTAGGCACAGGCCGAACGGAAGGACGGTGTATTGATAAACCTGACCGTCGAAGGCGAATCTCAAGAATGGCCTGTGACGGGGATTTATCTGAATCTGAAAATAGGCTTCTTTCAGATCGAGATAAATAAACCAGTCTCCCTGGCGCAAGTGCGCGAGAAGTTTCCTGACTGTAAGCATTTTGAACGGTCTTTTCACAAGCACCCTGTTCAAAAATCTGAGATCCAAAATCGGTGTGAGGCCGCCGTCTTTCTTGGGAACAAGAAAATAACGGCTGTAAAACCCTGACTCGCTCAGAGAAGGCGGCACTCTCTCTATGGCCCTTTTGCACAGAAGGTTTGCTATTTCTGAACGAAGCATGCAGGCTGCTGCCGTGTTCAGTCGTTTAGAGCCGCGCTCGGAAGCGGGGAGGGCGGTGATCGAACTGTAGCAAATAACCTTGTTTTATGGTGCTTAACACCCATTTGGATATTCCTGGGATAGCTTACCACGCTTTGAAGCGTAGCGCCAGAGTGTAAATGGCCAAATCGCCCTGATTGTCGCACACAGCGAGCTGAACAGAATGTGTGAGCACTTTTACTGTGCTTATGCATGACGGCTCGCAAACAGCAGGAACAGTGATCTGTGAGTGACTTCCCGATTGAGGTGAATGGGGAAAGAGTCACATCTGTTAAGTGATGCGCGAGCATAGTCACGGGCACGGGACTTACATACAGAGAGGTGATGGCTGGCCGTGTGACAGAGCGGGCAGAGAGGGGGCGCGTGCACGGGCTCGTGGGCGCGTTTATTGACTCTAACACTCGAGCGGGCTGTGCCCGCTTTATGGGAGTGGGCTCTGATAGGGACACGGGGAGCGTAATTGTCTATTAGTAAGCGTGAGCGCTTGTGTCCGGGCACGAGGCTTACATATGAGTGTGACGCCCCGATCGCTTTGGACAGGGAGCGTTTTTTTTTTGATCACCTTGAGATGCAAGCGCGGCGCTATGGGCAGAGTGTTTATTAGAAAGTGTGAGTGCTTCTGAGCGGGCACAGGACTTACAGATATAAGTGACGCCCCGATCGCTTGAGATGGGCGGCGTTTTATAGTCACTCTTAGATGCGCGGGCGGCGCTCGGGGAGAGGTATGTGCTAGTAAGCGTGAACGCTCGTGGGCGGGCACTTGACTTACATTCATAACCTGACTGATATGAGTCTTTAATGGCCGTGTGAGCGTTGTCAGTAAGCGTGCGCGCTCGTGAGTATCGTGATTGTGTATCGTGCCGGGTATCTTGCTTGTGTGTAGGGGTGAACACCGAGATATGGGCATGTTATGGCAGAATTATTGCCATCTCTTTCAAACCAATGAATGCTGCTACTGCTGATTTGCTGATTGAAGCGAGCAGGTGAGAAGGATGGACGGGGAGAAAACGGATGGACTTTGACCCCAAAGGTCAAAGTACAGGCCGGTTTTAGAGCGAGTAGAAGAGCATGCCCAAATCCTAAAGTTCAGGTTATTACTGTGATTTCCTGACTAGAGAGAACTGCACTTTAGTCTATCTATGGGCAGAAGAACAGACCTTGAGATAGGGTTATAAAAAACTGCGCTCCCCCTCCACACTTCGTTCACTCTTGTGTCGCAGACTGTACATTGACTACCTCTGTGGAACAACTGAACCTATTTCTTGCAAGAAATAAAATCATTTTTAATTCTCAGACTGTCTCTTACGCTTTGATGATTGTTTAATAGAAAATTTGCTATTACAGTTGGTGTCAGATAAGTGGGATGAGTTCTTCTCCGTGAAGGGATTCTGGACCTGACAGGGCGGACGGTGGAACGATCACCCTGACGCACATAGGCGCCAGTCTAACCTCGCCAGAATTTAAGAGAGAGAACCGACCGCTTCCTCAGGCCCAGAGAGCTTCAGGGGAGAACCTCAGAAAAGAGCTCAGGCGAAAAGAACATCACTGGTAAGAGACAGCATAATATTTTCTTTGGGGATTTCAAAATATTTTTTTTCATGGGTGAACTATGATGGCTGTACTTGGAAATTAAAACTAGAGCTGTGGTACGAGGAAAAGGGCGGGGAAAATTGCGACCACGGAAGTGGGTCTAGAGATTATCCTGCCCGAGAACCGAAATACTCGTGATAAAGTACTTAATCGCTGGTTAAAATCCAGAGAAAGACAATTGGAAGTCACTGGTAAAAGAGACCAGGGGACGGACATTGTAAGCAAGATTAACTACGACCCGTCTGATTTTGGGTGAAAAGTCAGTATATGCGCATTTTTGTAAAGCCACAGGCCGAGGTGATAGTTTGGAGACAGCCATTATGGGGACATCCAACAGCAAGAAGCTGTGTACACCGGTGTATTGCCAAATGAGAAAGCGCTATGGGAAAAAGGGCATAAAAGACATAAAATGTTTGATAAAACATCATGATTTCCCAAAAGAAGGGACACTCAGTACCACTAGATTGAGAGTGGTAAAAGAATCAATTGAGGAAAATAGCAACAAAACACAGGGATGTTGTGGTTGTGTTAAGCATGCTTGTAAAAATTGTGATGAAACAATTGAATGTTGGATTGAGGAAGCGAATAGGAGAGAACGCAGAATGTTGAAAAAACAAGAAAAGAATGAGGAATGTGAAAAGGCTGTGAGTGAAGATAATGTGAGTGCGAGTAAATGTGGGAGTGAAAGCAAAGCGAATGAATGTGAAAAGCATAAAACACAGACACTTATTAATGGTTGTGATTGTGTTTTCCCACATGTACACCCGGCACCGAGTGCGCCAGCTGCGGCACCGGGTCCGCCGGCATACGTAGCACCACCACACTACCCCGAGAGGGAGCTGGCGGCCTTAAAGCTTGATCAGGACCTCGACCGCTCTCCGCCGAAACAGCCGAAGAAGAACGAATCGGACTCTGAGAAAGAGACAGCAGCGAGGCCAGCAAAAGCCGCAAAACCTGCAAAGAAGCAAGAAAAGAAGTCGAAACAAGTTAAACGAACAAGACCCGCTGAAACAAGCACTGAAGAGGAAACAAGCACCGAAGAGGATGATGAAGACGGGGCGATATCTGACACCCCGAAAGTCAGAAGGGTGAGCAAAGCCAAGAAACAGATGATTACAAGATCAAAGGTGAAAAGTGAGCCAAGAAGCTTCACAGCGCCGATGGTCGAAGTCGCGGGTCCGGACGGACCAATGTTAGTCCACAGGCCATGGACGGGAGCTGATTTGAAAGACCAAATGATGAATCTCCCGAACCCCGAAGACGCGGGGGACAGGTTTGCGGAAGCACTGATTGCCTTCTGCGAGGAATTCAGCCCCACCATAATCGAACTGAAAAGACTTTTGGGTCTGAAAATGGGTGCTAGCAAATGGCAGATGGTAGCAGGCCGGCACGACGTGGAAGAACACCGGCGAGCGCACCCTGACTGGAACGACCGAAGCAACGCCGAGTACAGAGGAGCTGTCCTGGACCTTGCACGGTCAATAAGAGCGGCATTTCCCTCCCGAGTGGACATGGAAAATAATAATAATAATAATTCATTACATTTATATAGCGCTTTTCTAGGCACTCAAAGCGCTTCACATGGAAGGGGGGAATCTCCTCAACCACCACCAATGTGCAGCATCCACTTGGATGATGCGACGGCAGCCATATTGCGCCAGAACGCTCACCACACACCAGCTTACTGGTGGAGAGGAGACAGAGTGATGAAGCCAATCAGTGTATATATATATGGGGATGATTAGGAGGCCATGATGGACAGAGGCCACTGGGCAATTTTGGCAGATGGTTGTTGAAAAGATAAGTTGTTGCAAGCAGAGACCGGACGAAGCGGTCGGTGACTTTTATCTGAGACTGTTTGAAGCTTTTCGTCAACACAGCGGTCTTGTGGAACCAGCTGATCGCGGGAACACACCGTCAACGTGGGAATCACATCTGCTGGGCTGTTTCCTGGCTGGCCTGAAGCCAGACATTTCCAAAGCCGTGAAACTCAGTTACATCGACTGGAAACGGGGCAGACTTTCCACTGCGCTGTCACACGCGCAGCACGCGGAAGAGCTGAAAGAGAGCAGCAAGGACATGCAGCTGACGAAGGTACCATATTATGGTAGAAACAACTTCTACGGAAAGAAAAAAGGAAATCAGAACAGAGTCAGCCCAGATTCTGCCGTCGTGAAAAAGTGTGCTTTGTGCGGGTCAAACGATCACATCATGAGACATTGTTCGAAATGTAGACTGTGTAAAAAGGATGGACATTGGGCTCCAAACTGCCCTGAGGCAACAAAGGCGGATTGAAGCCAACAGCTGTGCGGAGAGCGCGAGGGGGAGAAGCAGCACGAGGTCCGCCGGCTTTCATCTCAAGTAAAGGGAAGTGAACATTTATTTTTAACACAGCACCCACACACATACACTGATTGTCACTTCTCTGCAATGAAGAAACAAACGCTTGCAAATCCTTTTGTGTAAATGATGAAATTTTGAGTGATGATTTGTCTGAGGTATGTTTGAAAATGTATAAAAGCGGAGCGTTTTCCAAAATGCCTAGATATCCCATGATGATTGAGGGGACATTTGTAAATTTTCTTGTGGATTCAGGGGCTAGCCACTCCACAATAAGACCATGTGATTTGCCGTATAAGCCAGAGTTAACAGATTCTGTGTACAAAAGCACATCAGCATCGGGTCACGTGATAACTGAAAATTTCACTGTGCCATTAGAGTGTGAGACGGAGAAAGGTACTATTTTGAGGCATGCGTTCCTCTTCTCGACCGGCTGTCCGACTCCTTTAATGGCAAGAGACCTGATGTGTGAATTAAATTTGACATTGACAGCGGGGCCAACAGGGATTTTAATTGAAGAAAATCTTGAGGCATGCTGTTTGAAATTTGACCCACAGTGGGCCTATGAATGGCAGGTGACTGATTTTGATTGGGCAAAAATGATTTTAAAGTTGGCAAAGAGCCGAGTTAAATCAGAAAACACAGACTATATGATTTTTGACAAATTGTGTTGCACATCACATGTTGTTATTGACAGAGAACCACAATATGAAACCGTTTGGTTTGACCATAAAGAGAACGAGACTATTAGCTTCGATAAAATGTTCTGGACAGAAAATGTGTGTGCGCTTTCAGCTCGTTTAACTGAAAAACAGCAGAGTGTGTATCTGATCGCTGGAGGAGCTGTGCCATGCTTATCTCTGGCCAAGGCCAGAGAGCAAGCATGGGCAGACGTGAATGATTTTGTTGGAATGTGCATGAATGCTACCGATTGGGAAGAGAAAGGTGGCGGGGTGCAGCATAGCAAAACTGTGGGGGGTTTTATGACTGTTTGTGACTTTAACGTGAGTGTGGAAAGGACCGTAAAAACCATTGAGAGATGTGCAGTGGAGAATGGGAAGGGAGGGGCGACTTCTGCAACTGACATACACAGTGCATTGGCAGAAGTACCGTCTAAATTGTGGGCAAAACACAAATATGATGTTGGGTTAATCAGGGGTTGTGAACCAGTCGTGATTACTGCAAAATCTGATTACAGGCCACGTCAAACGCAATATCCTCTAAAACAAGAGGCGTTGCGGGGGATTAAGCCAGTGTTTGATTCCTTATTGAAGGAAGGAATTATTGTTCCCTGTCCAGATTCTCCAGTGCGCACCCCAATTTTCCCAGTAAAAAAGATATCTAGCACGGCTTCCGACACGTGGCGTTTTGTACAGGACTTGCAGGTAGTAAATTCGGCGGTAGTGCAACGTGCCGTGCGAGTTGCTAACCCGTACACGATATTATCACAAATTCCGCAGAATGCAAAATTTTTCACTGTGGTCGATTTGGCTAACGCCTTCTTTAGCGTGCCTGTGGACCCGAAAAGTCAGTTTTGGTTTGCGTTTGACTTTGATGGGCAAGGGTTCACGTTCACGCGCCTTTGCCAAGGTTACGCGGAATCTCCCACGATCTATAACGAGGCGCTCAGACGAAGCCTCGAGCCTTTGAAGTTGACAGCAGGAACAGCCCTACTTCAATATGTGGATGATTTATTGATTTGTGCATGTGATGAGAAAACATGTGTTGCTGATTCTGTGTCTCTCTTGCAGCAACTCGAGAGAGAGGGACACAGAGCCAGCCTGTCAAAACTGCAGTTTGTCAAACAGGAAGTGACCTTTCTGGGTCATGTGCTGAGTGCAAACAGCAAGGCGCTGTCTGAGAAGAGAGTGCAGGGGATCAGAGCGGTTCCAAGGCCAGTCACAGTAAAACAGTTGCTGTCATTTTTGGGGATGTGTGCTTACTGTCGTACATTCATCCCCAATTATGCCATCATTGAACTACCCTTGCGAGCCCTCACAGCAGGGAAAGGGTTGAAATCATGTGACAAACTGACTTGGACAAAGGAAGCAGAAGAAGCATTTTCTAGCATGAAAATGCAGCTGACCTTGGCACCCGCTCTGGGTTTGCCGGTACAAGACCGGCCTTTTATACAAATGGTAGATGAGAAAAATGGGTTTTCAACTTCTGTTCTCTTGCAGACTCATGGAGACAGACTGCGTCCGGTTGGCTATTTCTCAACGAAACTCGATCCAGTAGCAGCAGGTCTTCCACATTGCTTAAGGGCAGTGGCTGCGGCTGAACAAGCTGTGATGGCTTCAAGGGAATTTGTGGGGTACAGTGATTTGACCTTTTTTGTGCCACACGCAGTATCCATGATTTTGCAAGAGCAGAAAACGTTGCATTTGTCTGCGGCGCGGTGGTTACGTTATCACACAATTTTATTGGATATGCCAAATATAACCATTAAACGCTGTAACGTATTAAATCCTGCAACGCTTCTCCCCATTGCCACAGATGGTGAGGAGCACCATTGCTGTCTGACCACTCTGGAGCAGGTGTGCACGCCGAGGCCAGATTTGTCAGACATGCCACTGGATAATTGTGAGAATGTCCTCTTTGTGGATGGGTCAGCGACAAAAGATCCACAAACAGGACAAAATAAGGTGGGTTATGCAGTAACTACCGAATTTGACGTGGTCAAAAGTGGCAAATTGCCATCAAACTATTTAGCGCAGGCAGCTGAGTTAGTTGCCTTGACCGAAGCGTGTAAAATTATGGCTAACAAGTGCGTGACTGTTTACACGGACTCGAGATATGCGTTCGGGGTCACACACGATTTTGGCGCTTTATGGAGGCACAGAAAGTTCCTGAAGTCGGACGGACGTCCGATATTGAATGCGCCGCTGGTATCTGACCTTTTGGAGGCCGTTATGTTACCAGACAAGGTTGCGATATGTAAGTGCGCAGCGCATTCTAACGATAAAACTTCTGTATCAGCAGGAAACGCGAGAGCAGACGCGGCAGCGAAGGCCGCGGCAGCAGAGGAGACAAAAGAAGCAACTTGTGCTTTAATATCTGATATTAACGACCATGACATTTCCTCTTCCTTACAGAGCATGCAGACTTTCGCTACGGCAGCAGAGAGGAATCTATGGAAAAAGGCTGGGTGCAGCCTAAAAGAGAATGTGTGGAGGAGTGTTGATGGTCTTGCCTGTCTTCCTAAACATTTCTTTAGACATTATGCTGTATGGAGCCATGGGCGGGACCATAGCTCCAAAGGGAGTATGGTAACACAGATGAAAGATTTGTGGTTCACAAAGGGCTTCACAGCATTTGCTGAAAATTTTTGTGACAGATGTGTAATTTGCACCGCACATAATGTAGCAAGGGGAGTAAAAATGCCTGTGGTTTCTCAACCGTCACCGGCAGGGCCTTTTGAATATCTAATGATGGATTTCATTGAGTTGACCCCGTGTGGAAAACAGAAATACTGCTTGGTAATGGTGGATATGTGGTCAAAGTGGATCGAGGCCTTCCCAACCTCAAAGCAAGACGCAGCAGCCGTAGCAAAGGCACTGCTGTCTGAGATTGTGCCAAGATGGGGGATACCACGAAAAATCAGTTCAGACAATGGCACACATTTTGTAAACGAGGTAATAACACAAGTGGGGCAATTCTTGGGCATTGACATGAGAACACACACAAGTTACCATGCAGCATCAGGTGGGGCAGTAGAGAGAGAGAATCAAACAATCAAGAACAAATTGGCAAAGTGCTGTGAGGAAACTGGACTCACATGGGTGAAAGCACTCCCTATTGTACTGATGTACATGAGAATGAGAAAAAGGGTCAAACCAAATTTGAGCCCTTTTGAAATTTTGTTTGGCAGACCGCCATTCATGGGAATGGAAGGGGGAAGACAGAGATTACCATCAACTGATATGTGTGAAAATGACATGTTGAATTACTGCAAAGAAATGTCTTCTCTGTTGTCTAATATTTCTGTCCAGGTAAAAGCGGCACAGAGGGGAGTAGCAGACACATTCCTGCATAAGATCAAGCCTGGAGATTTCGTGGTGATTCGTGATCTAAGGAGGAAAAGCTGGAGAGCGAAAAGGTGGCTGGGACCGTTCCAAGTGCTTCTGATAACACACACGGCTGTGAAGGTCGCAGAAAGAGCTACGTGGGTGCACGCGAGCCACTGCAGAAAAGTCCCGTCAACATCACAGGGACAGGAGGAAGCTGCGAGTCAATAAAAACCGAGGTCAAATACCAAGCACGGTTATCAGCAGAGACAACAAAGCTGATTTGCAGAGTTGCACCCAGAGTGCAAGAGAAAAAACCAGTAACACTAATCATCGTGAAAAGGTACGAACTGACAAAAACTGAAAATTTATTAGCAACAGACCCCTGTGTTATAGCAGCAGTGACAAGTGGAGCCAGATACATCCTGAAAGGGGGAAACTGGGCAAGACAAACAGCCCTGGTTGCACAGACAGCACTGGGCTGGGAACCGTTAATCAACAAGGAAGATAAGCTCCTCAGTGCTTCAAAGACAAACCTCCCTTTCACATTCTGGTCATACAGCTGTGTATCTCATCAAGAGAGCTAGAGAGATGGCACGTCCAGAGCCGTGGCACCCATTCAGGGCACCGGGCATGTGTGGACTGGTAAAGACTACAGGTATATTGCTTGTGATATCAATAACCATTTGTTTGATAATAATGTTGTGGAACGAGGAGCTGAAAGCAAGGCCAATAGCAGACGACATGGACGAGAACAGCACTGAAGTGGAGAACAGCACGGAAATTCGACGCATCAGGAGAGAAGCGATATTCGTAAAGGCAACGGAAGGCACAGAGGGGCGCATCGTCACGATCGAAGAAGGTACAACGGTGAAATTTACCTGTAACCCTTTTCAGAAAAACTGTCCAGATTGCAGAGGAATTGACACAGAGTACGCGGCTCCGTACTTCTGTCTTGGGTCGTGCGGATGGGACAACGTCCTGGCTTACTACTATGACTACAAACCGGGGCGTGAACCGAGATTCAAAGTGTTCTCGAACAATATGATGAGCAACAACAGGTACGGCATGACAGTTGAATTGACTAACGCAAAACTTTCGGACCAGGGCAGATATTACTGCGCTCTGGACAAGCAGGGAAAAGACTGTTACGACCAAGTGGACATCATGGTAACCGAGGAGCAGACAGAAGGGACAGTGATTGCTCCAGTGATGACTGAACTTGAACCAGCTACCAATGAAGAAATGGCCTGGATGGGAAACGGAGACCTGAGAAAAGACCAAATGAATCCTGAAGTCAAGAAAGCTATGTCCAAATGTCAAGGTAACAAGGCCTGTGCATTGGCTATGTTGCAGAAAAATGAACTAGGAATATCAACAGACTGTTGGCTTTGTCTGCAAATGTCTCACGCATTTAAAGCTGTCCCACTGACTGTAGCGACAGCAAAAGACACCAGGTGTCTGATTCCACAGCAAATGACTGATGTGCTGAGAGCTGTGGCCGATCTGGAAGGAGGAAGGACACCGACAAAGGAACTGGCGGGAAACTGTGAACATGTGCAGCAGTACAATCACTCTGCCATGGCGCTGCCTCCGTTGAGAGTGGCACAAGTGACTGGTGATGTTTGTGTTTGTCTGAATAAACAAAAACTGTTCAATGTAGGTGACTCTGATTGCAGAGTCAAAATAGACGTGAAGGACGGAACAGTGGACAATTGTACGACAGTACTTAACGGTAAAATGATCAATTTCACTTGTCCGTTCAGCGCACCAAGGGAAACGATGCCAGCAGCAGTTTGGGTGTGTGGGAGTAGGGCGTTTCACAAGCTGCCTAGAAAATGGTCTGGGTGTTGTTTTCCAGGGTTAATGGATGCAGGGACATCTGTGTATTTGCCAAATAGAACAAGGGAGGTCAGGGGGAAGAGAAGTGTTAACATTATGCCAGGGCCACTACCAAGACATTATTCGGGGTACACATTATCTGACCCGTGTCACGAATATAGGGTTGTCTTTATTCTTGGGAGTAGGTACAACGGTAGCCATTAATAAAATAAACGGACTAGCCTGGACTGTACTAGCGATTGCTAATAGCTCTGAAAACGCTTTGACGATGATAAATGACGAAATGAGACAAATTAGAGACGCTGTCGTTCAAAATCGTCTCGCTTTAGATTTATTATCAGCTGAAAAAGGCGGAGTTTGCAAAATGCTGGGGACGCGCGAAATGGGGGCGCGAGGGCGGGGTAGCTCTCTTGTAACGTAAAGAGAGCTAGCCGTGCGGCGCTGTGGTTAAAGACTTCGATTCGAGCCCGCAGGGTCGACATCGGAAGTTCCTCGCAGTGCTCGCATCCTCCACGAGAGGGCGAGGGCTGCGTGTTCCTGGCCCAGGCAGAGAGTGCAGGTGACGGTCTCCAACACTGAGCGGCTCTGCACGAGCCACAGGAAGTGCGAGACATCTTGAAAAAGACGTCTCGCTGCTCTTTTAGGAAGTGTAGAACACAGAACATACAGAATATAGAGCTTAAAAGGATATGTCGCCGGATGGCGTAGCTCGCCGGATGGCTGAAGGTGGCGAAGACGGCCGGCTTCTTCAAGCGCTGTCCAAGCTCGCTAAAATGCCCCTCGAACGGTGACACGGCTTCTGCAGTTCAGAGATGCGAAGAGTTTCGCTGAAGAGATGAAAAATCAGGGATGCAGCCTTCGAACCTCGCTAATATACAGTCTAGCCACGCCCAGTTTGGCGGGCTGTGACGCAATGAAGGCGCGAGCGCCTCTCATTGGACGCAAGTTCATTCAGTTCATCTATAGGCTGCAGCAGTTGCCGCAGATCGACCAATGAGCTCGCTAGCTAGCCCGCTCAAGGTCTGCAGCTGCTGCACTGGGTTGACAATGGATACAAAATTAAGGATGATTTTTTGGCTTCAATATTTCAGAAAAGATGAATCTTTCCCCTCGCTTACGCTATACGAGAGAACCTCTCGTAAGAGAACCACTTTGTGCAGAATCAAGCTGACTATTGTGTGTATACATGGGAATCAGCTAATGAAAAAGTGATCATTGTAATATGGGTTGATGATTTGTTGATTGTGGCAAGTGATGAAAATGTTCTTAGACGTGTAAAGGACATGCTTACTGAAAGATTCCAAATGAAAGACTTGGGCAAATTAAGGCATTTTTTAGGTGTTGCTTTTAACCAGAGTGACAACTGTGTGAAAATGTCACAAGCAAAATATGTGACAAAAATATTGCAAAGGTTTAATATGCAGGATTGCAAACCTAGATTGACTCATTGTGAACAAAAACTTGACTATAATAATGATGCTGAAAAGATGATTGATGTGAAAAAATATAGAGAGGCAGTGGGAAGCCTCATCTATTTGACCATCTGTACTAGAGCTCATATAAGTTTTGTTGTAAGCAAACTGTCACAATATTTTACAGAACCAACTGTTGAGCAATGGTCCACAGTTAAACAGGTACTAAGGTATTGTAGCAACAATGGGTTATTGCCTTAATTAGCTCAAATTATGCATAGGGAATTTTAATAATTAATCATGAATATGATTAATATATTGCATATTACAGTTAAATTATCGAAATTGAAAATAGATCGATTGTATATATGAATGGTAAATCATAACGAATTATAATTCCTCATTCATATATCAATGGTCTCATTACAGATCGATTATATGAGACAACTTTAAGGAAATTAATTTAGTTTATCAAACAATCGGTTTGTCCAGCAAACAGCCGTAAGATTAACTTACCAACTTCTCAACAAGGTTGTCCCTTTTTATAAACTCCAAGAAATCTCAATGTTCCGGCCGTGAACTTTAATTTTTCTCGTGTTTATAAAATGTATGTTACTGATATAGTAACAACTTGTAAAGCTTTGTAGCTATGAGATATTCATTTCATTGACTTGTAAATGAGCACTTCAGGATCAATCAAGAATATGGTTTTAATAATTGAAACTACGGATACAGAATTCTACATTTGAACACAGGATACATGTATGTACAGTTAAACAGTAAAACTAACGAGACAGACGAGTAACAAACAGGAGTGAGAGAGAGAGAGAGGTTGCGAGGGAGAAAGATTGGGAGCTCGGCGCGTCTCTTTAAGGACACTTAGGTTCACGCCTCTGTTTGCGCGAATCACACATGACCGTCCGCGGATCTGGAGCGGACACAGTTCTCTTTGTCCTGTGGGGGATTCCCACTTGACTGACTCGTGAGGAGATTGTATTTGAGCGCTCGGCTCCTGAAATATGAAAGGTGTAAAATAATGCACCTTACTTCATTCTGCTATCGGAATTCGGCTCCGTTAGATTGAGCGAATTACAGACATATCAGACACGTCACATGAAGATTATCGGAATATAGAGTTACATTCATATGCAGAATTACAAGCATCTTTAAAGTTTGCTTAACACACAATAAAATTGTCAGTACTTCCAGTATGGCATGTGACAACATCTAAGCACAAAAATGAATACATTTAAAACATGTAGAGGTACTTTTCTCTGAAAAGTTCCATGCCTGGTGTTTGTGTGTTAATGTGTTGGAACATTCTTTTGATGAACTCTTAGACTTCAGAGCTATACACTAGCAAACCACACTTCTATTATAAAGCAAAGCTAATAAGATATGCATGCGTACAGGAAGGTTGGATACAATTTCTGTGTTATATACATTTATATACACATTATAGGACATTTGTGTGTGTGTGTGTGTGCATTAATGTGTGATTGTCCTTCAGCGTTCAGGCAGTGCTCTGTTTGTGAGGTGATCAAATCATGACAGACCCTAAGGGGTCGCGTGGTCTTCGGCCGGACTCGTGATCTCATCTCGAGTCACATGTCCAGAGCTAGCTCAACTCGTAAGCAAAGCATTCCGTTGTTCATTCATTAGAGAAAGATGCTGCATGTGCGAGTCAGAGTCAATGATTTAATCAATTCAAAACACTATCCCCTTTGTTTCAGAATGGAAGTTAAGGGGAACTTCACTACATTAGAATCTAGTTACTTCACTCCAACATACTAGAGCTGGCTCAACTACCGATCTGATTATCACTACATTCCCCCTTTTGGCGGTTTGGCAGGACCCGTGCGGGCGGCCTTGTTAAACCGTCACATTGGTCAGATGGTAGGTAAGTCATGAAAGTAGGATGGCAGGTGGAACCTGATGGTAGGATAGCAGGTAAGTGATGAAGGTCGGATGACAGGTGGTTGTTAGGACTGAGGGCTCAGCCCGATGAGGTTCGGCGTGGTCTCTGACTTGGCACCCCCCCTTTTCCGGGGATTCCGTCTGAGAACTTCAGGCACGGCTGTCGTGAGCTTGGCTGAAGATGTTTGCATCTCGTTGAGTCTCTTTTGCAGAGTGGAGGCCAAACCTAGTGTCAGAGTGTGGCTGATTACCTGTAGAGATGCACAGCGCAGTGTCGGCGGCGGTCCAGGCTTGGACAACAGGTGAGGTAGTCAAGACTGGCAGTCATGACAAAGCTTGGAGGGCTGTGTTGATAGGAGCAATGTCAATTCACTGGGACCCCCTTTTGCAAACCACAATTCCCGTTCTGGAGTTAGGGTGACAGTGTGGTTCCTGAAGAAGGATGGGGTTTCCAGTTCTAATCTGTACTCTTTGCTTGGAAGATGGAACAATGTCAGGTCATCCAGGTGGAGGATGGCACCTTTCGGTACTTGAAACCACACGTTCTGTTTGAGCAAGGTGACACGGGTGGCAGTGTCATGTTGGTTGTAAGTGAGCGTAGCTGTTCGCACGGGAGTGTTGACGAGCCATCTGTCACCTACAGTCTCTGCTTGTATCTCGGTGACTTGCGTGCGAGGCTTGGCTTCTGCAAGGCAGCGTGTGTCGCTGATCATGGGTTGCAAACCGCAGATTCCGTCAGTGTTGTCTTTGAGGAAGGGTTTGCTAGGGCAGAGATAGTGAATGTCTTTGGTTGTGGGCTGCACATGTGGGGCCAGGTGCAGCGGTGTGTCGCTGGTCATGTGGTAGGCCACCCCATCCGGGGCTGTGACCAGCGGAGTTTGAGCAAAGTCTTTCTGGAAGACAGTAAACAGCTGTTTCATGGATTTTACTGTCTGGTTCAGTAGAACGCTGTGAATGTTGAGAATTACCACAGTTCCCATCAATGTCTTTCCGATGGTCTGCAGGGATGCACTCTGTGTTGTGAGTTGCAGTCTTAGCTGTGGGACCTCAGTCCGAATTTCAGTCACATGGTTCACTGCGTTGGCACTGGGCATACCAATGCTTAACAGAGTTCTGACAGCAGCGGCGGCTCCGAGCAAAGCTCCCAGGAACCGTTTGGAGCGGCGGTTGTGTCCACCTAACTCGGCTTGTGTGACAGTCATTTTATCAAGTTGGTTGAGCATGTGCTCGGCCTTGGCCTTGGCGTGAGCGAGGGAGTCCTCTGTCCATCGGGCATGGGTCCAGCTGTACAGCTGGGCTGCTGTGCTGGGGTGAGGTGCTCTGTAGACGTTGCGGGGGTTGCGTCGAACACGCACTTTCTGGGTTTGGGTCCTGCAGTTGGTGATCAGGAGTTGTTGTCCTCTCCGGACGATGCCTGCTGTCGGACCTGGTGAGATGTCCGATTGCGGCTGTCCTCTGGTTGGCTGGAGGCACAGGCATCGCGAACCACAGCATCATCCTGGTAAAAGTGAAAGGGAGAGAGAAAGAGAAAGGGAGGAAAAATTTCAGCGAGTGTCGTCCTCGGTTGGCTCGGACAGTCTTTTCGCTTTGAGGATGCCGGTATGCCACTTGCTTCGGTGTCTTGCAAGTGTCTCTGGTGCTGAGCTGTGCAGCACGTGGTGCGTCCAGGACGTACATTGGAATGACCCCCCTTTTGCACTGTGGCACCACAAGCTGTGGCGCAGTGATGGCATTAGGTGCAGAACGCTGAATGTTGTCCTGTGTACGCAGCATGTGCTTGTCGACGTAAGGTGACAGGGGCACCGGTTGTCCCTGGGTGCAGACGGTGTCCGTGGGTGGTTGGAGGGGTAGAGAGGTGGTTTCTCATAGTGTCCATTGTTTTGTCACAGTCTTTGGTAGCTAGAAGGTTAAGGTCAGGTGAAGCAGGGGCTCTGTGACATTTGGTCATACTTGTGGTGAGAGACTAATGCATGACCCTAAAAGTTCAGAACCACGGTTTAATGGGTTCGCTAGATATGTAGCATGAAGTTAGGTGTTTCATGTGTATCTAGCTAGTGATGTGTATCTAGCTAGTGATGTGTCTCTTTTATCTTTATCATCTTGGCTGTGGATGTTAAGACTTATGTGGTTCCGAGAGTATTTCCTGGAAAGGGCATAGCCGAGATTAAATAAATGACTTAAGATGGCTCTTACGACTTAATTATTTCTCTGGACTTAAGTAGTGGTTCACTACAGCTTGACGAAGTGAATGATGGGGAGAAAAAGGACAGCTTTCCTATTCCAATTATGCTTATTATCAATCCTTTGGACTATAGTTGTGCCCTAGTAAATTGTTGAAATTACCTGTGTTGCAGGGTCACAAAAATGAGTGCACTTGTTGAAAGTAAGCACAATCACAAATAAAGGTGTCTCTGTTTCCTTTCTGGGCCCAATGGGAAATGGAACCACATTGAACAAGAGAGTAAATTAAATTAAATCATATAGATGACCAAATAGACCGGGGAATAGCTGACTGCTATTATTATCAAAGTGGGAAAAGTAAATAAATAAATAATGAAAACAAAAATTTAAAAGAATAAATAAACATAAAGTAAGTAATCAAAACAGCGGTAATGATCTGAATGTGATAATAATCAGTAGCACTAGTGACTAACTTTGGATTTGCCCAGACCAACACTCCACAGTGGGTTACAGCGGTTGCGTGTTCAAGGCCACACTCTGTGTGTCCCTCCAAATGTTAAGTCAACATGCTGATGGAAATTCTCATTACTATACGAATTCTTCTCTAGCTGCACAGTTAACATGTAGTTAAACTTAAGTTTAATTGACAGGGCATCTGCAAATTTAGCTTACAGCGCTCAGCCAGGACTATGGTTAATTAGTGAAGGTGAAAGTTTAGCTGAGAAGAATTGAAAGTAAGGAAAGTGAGGAATTACAAACCCTAACTGGGGTAAAAGAAAGTATTTAAGAATCCTTTGAATTGTGTAAACAAAAGCTACAATTAAGGCTTCCAGTGAATGATGCTAACTGCTAACTGTAGAAGTTATTATTTAGCTTAGCCTAAGCTGGGTGAATGCTAGGGTAGGTTAGCCTAGCCATGTAGGCTGGTTTGTTTACAACGTAACATCACAAGTTAGCACTTCCTGTGACCAGTTGTTGTCATGGGAACCAGAGCATGTCAGAACAATTCAACAGTATCTGCAGAGTGTCTGCACATTTTACTGAGTTATTCATGTTTGAACGGGTTAAAAGGGGACTCCTATACTTTAAGTCTTTCAAGAACTTGGCGTTACATTCAGTAAAATGCAAATGTGTTTTGGCATTTGTTACTTTTACTCATGGAACTCTTCTCTTTACTTTAAACAACTTATTCTATTTGTTTACAGAGTAAGAAAATAGATTAGCTGTACGTCAAAGCTTGTCTAAGCCTATATAGTTACGTCCCTCTTATGCATAAAAGCAGACTTTTCAGCTAGTGAACAGTTTTGACCGCTAGGTATCACTCTGCTTGTAGATGCAGCAAAAATTTAGGTTTTGGTGAGCACACACACAAAAGGTTTTGATTATCTTAGTAGATGTGCATTAAGCAGCGTCGACTGATGACTGGTTTCTTACGTCATAACCTATTACTCAAAACAAAAAAAAACAAAAAAAAATGCATGTTGGTTCTTTTCAGATGTTATACTTCGAGAGTAACAAAATAGAGTAAAAACAAAAATAAGAGATAGGATGAAACCAGAAATGAAGACTGTTGTTCCTTATGGGTAAGCTGCTGTTTTAGACTAAACTGGCAGGGACACCTCAAACATCAAGGTCAACAGAAGAAGAAACCACGGGAAGTGTTTGCAGTTCTGTCTGGGGCCTACTGTGCATTTGTGTTATCCGTACTTCATGTACTTAGCTTGGTGCTAAGGAGTGAGGAGGGGTAAAACACAAACAGGAAGTAGAATATTACTGATCTGTGTAACTCGCTAAGGAAACAACAGTCGCTAGATATCGTAATCCTATAGAGAGAAAGAAGATGAGGATAGTGACTAGTGATAGTGACTTTATCTACAATAAAGTAAAGGTAAAGTTAGGACGTCCTTATAGCTCTAGGAGACTAAAGGGAGAGCGTATCAGGCAATGTGATTAAATTTCAAATCTAGTTAAGCTTTATTGAGCTGAATAAGGATTCAGGCTGAAACCTGAAGTAAATAAATTGAAATAAAATCAAAATAAAAGGGTAAACATCGAGTGTTCTCATAGCTCCAGTAACTAGAATGGAAATCGACTAAGCAAGTTGATTTAATTAAATCCCAAATTTAATTTAATTCAACTGAACTGAGTGGGAATGTTCAGGCTCAACAGGTGTCTAAGCTTTGGCTCGGTTTGTGAGCCATCAGCTTGTCCAAGTCGGCGTCCAGCTGCTCTTGGCTCACTGGCGAGCTTGGGGAGGAGTAGAGGTGTGGTGGATCTCAGCTGGATTTTACCTTATTTAGTTTGCCTGGGTGAATTGAGGTCACTCTGGTTGGAGCCAGCGTCGTGGTTAATCCTTCCGTCGCCCCCCATGCTCAACCGCCGTGTCCTCGGGCCTCTCTGTTCATCTCTACCAAGGTGCATTCCTCTCAAACAATCTGCGACTTTGGAGTGCCAGATTTCCGATGACACAGTTTTATGTGTCGCACCAATGGAAAGAGACAGGGAAGTCCGAGACTCACTCACGGTCCGCGCCGGTAACGCCAGTCAGACAAACCAGCTTGCCGGAAACCAGCCAGAGATGACCGTCAAATCACCACCTGGGGAATTCTACGTACAAATACAGAACAGGATTTAGCAAGCGAAACTCAAAGTGAATTAAGGTTTTCTTGTTTAACCCAATGGGGTAATTATGTATGTAGAAATAAAGGCAAAGGCTTTATTAAATAATAGTAAACTAAAGGAAATTATGATAATGTTGGTAATTATCAAAATGACCTAACCCAAAAGAGAAAATAGAAAATAACGAAAGCCAGAGGCACAAAGGAGGAGGCAGGTAGTAGCGTGTTTGTGTCACTTGAATAGGCAAACTTAATTCAAATTTAATTCAAAGAGGGTTAAATTAAATTTAAATAAGCATGTACGAAGAATTAAAAGGAAAATCAGAATAATATCAAATAATCACTAATGATAGCAGTGAAGTATCATCAACAATTATTAGATAATCAAAAACGAAAGGTAGAACTAGAGAGAGCAGGCTGAACGCAGGAGGAAGTGAACCGTAGTAGTGGGTTTTTGCCACCAGGTGGCGCACTTGTGGTTAGCCTGGTTGAGTCAGCCACCTTAATTTAAATTTAAATTCACAGAAGTTGAAATCAAATCTAAATAAACGTGTACGGAAATGTAACAATCAGATTGATATCCTACAATAGTCCAGATACACTGAAGTATCAGTCCTATTTATAAAATAATCAGGAGAGAAAAACGATATACATGCACACTCCCAGATAGTGAAAAGGGGAAAAGAGTGATACCGATTTGGTATCCACAAGGCCACACAGTGGCGCTGTTTCCTCCAAGTGGATATCAGTGGCTGACACACCAACACAATCTAAATTTTAAGTTCAAACTGGTCTCGAACCAAATTTAAATATGCGTAAAAGGGGATTGAAATATCAAGATGTTATCCTATAATAATTAACGATAACAGTGAAGTATCGTCAATAATTATACAATAATCAGAAGGGAAAGGTAGAAATGAAAGCTTTAGCGCAAGTTCTGCCGGGAAGACTCAATTGTTACGTCATTCATTACCTTCTCATCTATCCAATTGCGTCTAACATTGTGGTATAAAAGATGGGTACTTACACATGTCTGAGTTCGCAGATGCTGACGCTTACATTCATGCTCTCGTTCAGTCGCGTTCATTCATGCTCTCGTTGAGTCGCCAGCCAACATGTTTCAGGACACGCATATTGTTTACTATTATTGAGTTCAGACGATGGATATGTCCCGCCATATCTCCTGCTACACGTCGAGGTTCCCGCGTTTAGTATGGTTTAGTGCCGCATCTCCCCGTATGCACAGTGGTCTTCGGAGAGTTTTTGATCAGCCAAGGTCTCTCATGAGAAGTTCTGCTCTCTAGGCCTAAAACACCCTGGGTAGCCAGTTTCCATTTTCCGTCATCAAAAGCCTCAACAGCGTCAGCTCAGCCAGGATAATCCGGCAGGAAGAGATCTATGTCATCCTCAACAACTTGTCCAGCAAAAGAACCTCGCTGTCTGCACGGGTGCATTATCCCGCAGATCACCGATCCACCGACATGAATCATCAACTCTGCAAGCCACGAGAGGCGATCTTCTCTCGCTGGTTCAAGTTCAAGCTCCACTTCCAAGGCTTTCAAGTCGGTTTTTCAGTTTTGGTAGGCGCTTCCACCAGCCACTGTTAATATGTCCCCTCTATCATGATTAAACTTCATCCAGGTAAGTATTTCTCCGTTGCTTCCTACACCAGCGGCAGAATTCAAATTGGAGTCCACGGTGACGTGGCGTATGTGTTCATAATTACTACTGATCTGCAGACTGCAACGGGGCCCGATAGCTCGCCTTAAAGGGAAAATGTTCATAGCAAGTGTAAACCAGTTTCGCGTCACCGATATTCCACAGTAGGCTACAGTGATCTAATAATATCAGCGTTGTCGATACCGTTTGCAAATACCCACTAACAACTGAGTAACTGGTTTAAAAATAAATAAATAAATAAATAAATAAATAAATAAATAAACCTGAGCTAAAGAGAGCAAGTTGTTCATTGGCTGTTATGCATTCTGTAGTGGATATCTCTACAATGGCAGTTAATTACATATTTACATAAGTGTGTAATTTCACAAACAACTATTTTCAACATAGGCTACTTTAAAATCATATTATTAGTCCCCTAATGGAAATTAGATCTACAATATTGGAAATGTGTACAATTGCTGTAATATTCAACCTTCCTGGTGACTACTTAATCCACTGATATGTGTGATAGAAATATTTTATGTGATGGGTATTTCCACATTAATGTACAGAAAAATGCAAACTAAGGATGCTCCTGTCAAAGGCCACATATCCTTAGCAAAAACTGTTAACTCAGTAGAACTAACAGTCATATTAGTTTTATCAAGTCAAACCAATCAAACAGAACTAATCAGTGAAGGAGCCTCGAGTGGCATTGTCTTTGCTCAACTCAACTGTATGATTTACATGTTCATGTATCTTTCTATTCAAGAGTCTCAACTATTGTTGTGGCCAGCGAAGAATGGGGCTATTTCTGCAAAGAGCTACTTGGGAGCCATGTCAGGCATATGCTGCACATCTGAGAAAAGGATTCTACGCTCAAGACAACAGATCAAGTATCATTTAGGTAATGATAGTAGCTTCTTGACAGGACGCCGTCACCTTACTTCAGGTAAGTACCGTATTAAGAAGTCAGATTTAGCCGGTTTAAGAATTTAATAAATAAAATTAAAAAACACACACTACTAGACAAAGGGTGCACGTCCAATCTCAGATTCAGATATCTAGATCAGTAAAGGCTAGATGAATCTTCTAAGCTTACTCAAGGTTCGTTTCGTCCGCTCTTCACAAAATCATTCTATAGCGGTCGTTAGCATCCTTAGAGATATGACGTGGTCGCAAAATATATTATCGTTGTGCTAACAAAGCATGGTTGTCATCAAGGCAGATCTTATTGTTAGGCGATCATGCCATTCCTGAGACGTTAATTTGGCTATCAATCGTCTTTAATCTCATAATTAAGGTCGTGCTTATTCCTGCCAATGCAAAGCCATAGCTACGCGCTTTCATTCTTGTTACAGGCTTTCAGACGGCTTTTGCCGTTCAGCAACCCGGATCCATCACCCTGCCCTCTTCTAACAGAGTTTATGTTAAATTAGTAATGTTTTGCTTTTCTTTTCAGATTCCTGTTTTCACATCCTCATCATCACGGCCGATTGTTCCTTCCTCGTCTACAATTACGAAATCGTAATTTAATATTTCTTCCATTCATAGTTTGCTCGCAGGCATTCAAATTCACGCAAGTATTTTAATACTAATTATCCAACTCTGTTCACCATACCTTCTCTTTGTTTGCTACTTAAGGCATAGCCAAGACCTGTAGTAAACCTCCGATAAACGCCTGCCAATCACTTGTATCACAAAGATAAAAATGTGTATAATTGTGCCCTTTTCGCAGGATATGTGTTCAAGTTCATTTATTTATATAGCACATTTATACAGCCGCTTAGACAGACCAAAGTGCTTTACAGAACACACAAATAAGAAAAGTAAAACAGCAAAATATGTGGTGGTTCTCCGGTGTGTATATGGGGTTTGGCTCGGAATGCCCACAGATAATTTTGAATAGCATGTTGGAATGGTCATTTCGAAGTGATTAAGCATATCGTTTTGTCTATCCCTTTGGATGTGGCAGGGCTGCTACTCCCGGCACAGGGGTCAGAGTTTCAACAGCTCGTTTTGCAGCTCCGATTACCTCTCACCAACAATTTTAAACTTTTCGCTTTGTTCAACCGGGATCATTCAAGATGGAGAGACTCAAGTGTCAACATATAGACAACATTCCGGATGGTCGTTGATGAATTACGTAGCTCATCGTAGCTATCTCTAGTCACTAATTAGCTTATTCTGTCTCGATTTTCTTTAAATCATGTCCCGTGGGCAGGATTCATGTAATTTAGGTTGTGATGCACTAACCCAGGAGGAATTTCGTTAGCTCCTCTCAGCGCTGTTGTAGTCTTTAAAAAGCAATTCTTAAATGAATTTCTCCCATTGCTTGAACTTTGAGTGTTGTAACCTTGAAGATGTTGGTTATGCTTATACGGCAACATTTCACACTAAGTAAGTTAGAAAAGCAAAATTCATCCAACCCCCTTTTTATTACTTCCTGTCTGCAATGGTCTCTTTTCTATTGGTATTCAGATTGTAGCTGTCTGTTACAGCGTCATGGCTCATGCATCCAGGGGATTCACTCCAGGAGCTAAATACTCCGATTTCCCCATGGTCTTTTCTAATTACGTTCCTTATCTAATTCCTTCTAAGAATGACTATAAAGGCTTTGCATCACATTATCAATTTATAAATTGGGATTAAAATCTGTCCCTTCTCATCTATGATCAAATTTCTATTTATCATAACTAACGGAGCACTACTCTTTAACCTGGTTCAGGATTCGTCAGTTCTGCCCTCAATAGCTGCAGTCTAACTCCCTCCCAATATACTGGTCATCCCTTCAGGATCTGGGAAGCCACTACAGCAGCTGATCGTGGCTTTCCACTTCAGCTATTAAGATCCTGGGCAGATTGTCTTCCTCTGCATTAGAGTTTAATAAGATCCGATCTAAAGATCATTCTCGAAGCTCAGCAAGTATTGCTGTAACGATTCAGGTAAATTCCTATGCAATTACTGGTGGTGGTGTATGCTTTATCTATCTGGTGATTGTCTCAGCTTGAATAATTCGCCTCGCGCCATCGCCGGCTATACGGTCCTTAGGGGGCCTGCTTTGCGCAGCCTAGTGGCTTGTCTATGCACGTTCAGTTTATGCGCGGCTCTAGCAGCCTAGGGGCTCAGCAAACCTTGTCTATGTGGCTCAGCGTGGCCTCGTTTTATGTAGCTCAGCGTGGCCTCGTCTATGGGGCTCAGCGTGGCCTCGTTTTTATGTGGCTCAGTGCGGCCTCGTCTCTGTGGGGGGCCTCGTCTCTGTGGGGCTCAGCGCAGCCTCGTCTCTGTGGGGCTCAGCGCGGCCTCGTCTCTGTGGGGCTCAGCGCGGCCTCGTCTCTGTGGGGCTCAGCGCGGCCTCGTCTCTGTGGGGCTCAGCGCGGCCTCCTCTCTTTGGGGCTAAGCGCGGCCTCGTCTCTGTGGGGCTCAGCGTGGCCTCGTCTCTGTGGGGCTCAGCGCGGCCTCGTCTCTGTGGGGCTCAGCGTGGCCTCGTCTATGTGGCTCAGCATGGCCTCGTCTTTATGTGGCTCAGCGCGGCCTTGTCTATGTGGCTCAGCGCGGCCTTGTCTATGTGGCTCAGCGTGGCCTCGTTTTTATGTGGCTCAGCGTGGCCTTGTCTATGTGGCTCAGCGTGGCCTCGTCTCTGTGGCTTAGCGTGGCCTCGTTTTTATGTGGCTCATCGTGGCCTTGTCTATGTGGCTCAGTGTGGCCTCGTTTTTATGTGGCTCATCGTGGCCTCGTTTTTATGTGGCTCATCGTGGCCTTGTCTATGTGGCTCAGTGTGGCCTTGCCTATGTGGCTCAGCGTGGCCTCGTCTCTGTGGCTCAGCGTGGCCTCGTTTTTATGTGGCTCATCGTGGCCTTGTCTATGTGGCTCAGCGTGGCCTCGTCTGTGTGGCTCAGCGTGGCCTCGTTTTTATGTGGCTCAGCGTGGCCTCGTTTTATGTGGCTCAGCGTGGCCTTGTCTCTGTGGCTCAGCGTGGCCTCGTCTCTGTGGCTCAGCGTGGCCTCGTTTTTATGTGGCTCATCGTGGCCTTGTCTATGTGGCTCAGCGTGGCCTCGTCTGTGTGGCTCAGCGTGGCCTCGTTTTTATGTGGCTCATCGTGGCCTTGTCTATGTGGCTCAGCGTGGCCTCGTCTGTGTGGCTCAGCGTGGCCTCGTTTTTATGTGGCTCAGCGTGGCCTTGTCTCTGTGTGGCTCAGCGTGGCCTTGTCCCTGTGGCTCAGCGTGGCCTTGTCTCTATGGCTCAGCGTGGCCTCGTCTCTGCGTGGCTCAGCGTGGCCTTGTTCTGTGTGGCTCAGCGTGGCCTTGTTCTGTGTGGCTTAGCGTGGCCTCGTCTCTGTGTGGCTCAGCGTGGCCTTGTCTCTGTGTGGCTCAGCGTGACCTCGTCTCTGTGTAGCTCAGCGTGGCCTTATCTCTGTGGCTCAGCGTGGCCTCGTCTCTGTGTGGCTCAGCGTGGCCTTGTCTCTGTGTGGCTCAGCGTGACCTCGTCTCTGTGTGGCTCAGCGTGGCCTTGTCTTTCTGCGACTCAGCGCGGATCATCTTAGCTTGGCTCAGCGTTTATAAAAATAAATAATCAAAACGAAATATATATGATTCCATGTTATAAGCGTTAGCAAATGCGCTATTTCAGCAGCAGAAGTATCTTGCATTAAAAGTAAAGCATACTCCACTCTTCTTCAACTATTGACCTATGGAATTGATAGGTCCATTTCTACCTAGCCGTCGCTAACTCTTTTTTTTTCTTTTTTTTTCTCCTATTTAGGAACTACACAACATACAGCTGGTGGGTATACTTTTCTTTTCCGTTCTTTGGGGGTGGGCTCCGTCCAGTGGAATTATCTTCCACCTCTTCTTGGGGGTCGGCTGCGCCCCTGCCTTCATCTTCAGGCAGGAAATGCAGAATCCGTACCCTCGGATCGCGAGTTACGGACGGGGCCTACGCCAAAGAACTCTATTGCATATATTGCTTGCTGGGCTGCTAATAAATGGTTTATTGTTCCAATATTATTTTCCCGAGTCTTTCTGGTAGAAATGAAAGCTTTAGCGCAAGTTCTGCCGGGAAGACTCAATTGTTACGTCATTCATTACCTTCTCATCTATCCAATTGCGTCTAACATTGTGGTATAAAAGATGGGTACTTACACATGTCTGAGTTCGCAGATGCTGACGCTTACATTCACCTCCCCCCTCCCCACCACCAAGTTGATTCCTTCCATCCATCCTCCCCACCACCACCAGGATGGTCCCTTCCTATACCTCACGGGGGGTCGGCTGCGCCCCTGCCTTCATCTTCAGGCAGGAAATGCAGAATCCGTACCCTCGGATCGCGAGTTACGGACGGGGCCTACGCCAAAGAACTCTATTGCATATATTGCTTGCTGGGCTGCTAATAAATGGTTTATTGTTCCAATATTATTTTCCCGAGTCTTTCTGGTAGAAATAAAACAATTCACAACGGAATGGAAAAGAGAGAAAAGAGAGAAAACAAAATTGACATGAGAAACTTAATTCAAATTAAAGTTAGGAATTTGATATTCCAAACCGAATTTGAATACGTGTAAGACGAGTTAAAGATCAGAATAATATCTGATGATAATCACGATTACTGTAAGGTATCAGTGATGGCACATCAAATAAAACCAACTGGAAATTGACCACTTCAAAACAGAATGAAAGCAGGAAAAGTGATAAACCGACTTAGCAGGGGATGCCACGAGGGGGCGCCCTTTTTTAAGTGGGTATCAGTGACTGAGCTGAGAGTCTTAACTTAAATTTTAATTCAAATCTTGTTTGAATCAAATTCAAAATAATTGTACTCAGTTAGAGGCAGGAGAATCTAACATCCAATAATATTAACAGCAGCAAAGCTTTTCAATGCAAATATGTATTGAAAGTTAGACCGCAAAGTTCATAATCACAGGAAAAATGAAGAAGAGAAAAAATAACAAGAGAGAATGGGAATAGAGTGACCTGTTTGCGAATGCCCACACGATGGCGCAATTTTTGCTCGCGCAGAATGATGTCACGGAGAGGAAGTGATCTGAGGCTGTTACGAAGGCTGCCCTCCAGTGTTTGTCAGCGGAATTACGACCGCTCGGCTTCAGAGTGATTTAACTCTGAGTGCGTTTCTATGCGTCAGTTGTCTGCAAAAATCACAATTATTTCAAAATCTCGGCGGATTTTTGGTGCTATATTTCACAAAAGTGGCAGGATTTCTTCACTGCACTACACGTAAATGGTTGACAACAGGAATTATTCATCTGTTGCTTCGGCTCCCGTACACAAACAATCCATATAGCACTTATGATTCAAATGTGTTAGGTTTACAATTGGTTAGCTAAGCCAATTCTTACCAGGAGTTATCGTTAATCTAACTATTATATATCAGGCCTTTTACTACTGAATCAAAGGACTCTCGCTCTGATCATATTTAAGTCTCACACTAAAAAGAGATTTCTTCGTCTTAATAGGCGGTTTTAAACATATTAAAATGTATCACCTGCAGAGAGTTTTCTTCATCTCTTAACAGGACATCTGCAATATTAATACTGCAGTGTACTCAGCATTTAAGGGTGTACTCACACTAGCCAGTTTGAACCGTGCCCGAGTGCGTTTGACCACCAAAGCGCGGTTCGTTTGACTAGTGTGAGTGCTCCGAACCATGCCCGGGCGCGGCTCGATTAGCCGGCCCTGGCCCGCTTGGAAGAGGTGGGCCAGAGCACGGTTCAGTTGGACTCGGGCGCGGTTCGCATGCAGTGTGAGCGCTAACCGTGCTGGAGCACGGAACAGGACGCGTGGCGTCATGGTTTTGCGACGCTCCAAAACCAACACAGTCCGTAATCAAAGCTGCAAAGTCCTTGCTGCACTTCAGCTGGTACCTTGCAAACCTCCTCATACGAGCAGCACGATTACGTGAAAATTTCCGCGCCACTAAGGCGACGCATCTGTTTAACAACACGACCGGCACGAATGCTGAAACCCTATGTGAGTGCAGGCCAGAGGGGGAGTGGGGAGGGGGGACAATCGTACTCGGGCCCGGTTCATGGCAACCGTGCCTAGTGTGAGTACACCCTAACAGTGATAAAAACATGTCTATGCATATTTTAGCAGCTGTTAAAATGTGACGTTACTGACTGACGTCGGTTTTTGCCTCAGTCAGTTAGGAGTGAGTTCGCGTTGCGACTTATCTCACAATTTCAAAATTCCATATCGTGCGTGCACAAAATTATTAATAACCATATAAACAGATTGAAACTGAATTTGCTCATAAAACAAAGTTTGAAATGTGTCGCGTTCTCCACCATATTCCTGTAGCAACAATGGGTTATTGCCTTAATTAGCTCAAATTATGCATAGGGAATTTTAATAATTAATCATGAATATGATTAATATATTGCATATTACAGTTAAATTATCGAAATTGAAAATAGATAGATTGTATATATGAATGGTAAATCATAATGAATTAAATTCCTCATTCATATATCAATGGTCTCATTACAGATCGATTATATGAGACAACTTTAAGGGAATTAATTTAGTTTATCAAACAATCGGTTTGTCCAGAAAACAGCCGTAAGATTAACTTACCAACTTCTCAACAAGGTTGTCCCTTTTTATAAACTCCAAGAAATCTCAATGTTCCGGCCGTGAACATTAATTTTTCTCGTGTTTATAAAATTTATGTTACTGATATAGTAACAACTTGTAAAGCTTTGTAGCTATGAGATATTCATTTCATTGACTTGTAAATGAGCACTTCAGGATCAATCAAGAATATGGTTTTAATAATTGAAACTACGGATAAAGAATTCTACATTTGAACACAGGATACATGTATGTACAGTTAAACAGTAAAACTAACGAGACAGACGAGTAACAAACAGGAGTGAGAGAGAGAGAGAGGTTGCGAGGGAGAAAGATTGGGAGAGAGAGAGAGAGAAAGAAGATGAGAGATCTTCTGGTTTGGCAAAATCCATCACAGACACAACAACAGATCTTAAATAAGCATAGTAAAACGGATACTTGCACAGGTAAAGCTCTTTGGTGGGGCTGATCTGAAAAAGGCGTGTGTGTGTATCCCTGTCATGTGGATGCCGAGCGTTCGGGTTCGTCCAGCGAGCGCGGCGTGTTTGAATGTCCTTGTAGGTGAAGCTTGCCAGTCTGGCTGTGTTCATTTTCTTCGCGAGGAGACATGAACAGAGGAGCCTTCGAAAAAGATAAAATAAACTTGAAGAAAACAAAAAGAGAAACGATGGATCATCACACTAAGGCGATGTCCAGACGCACGAGGAGTCACATGATGAAGCCACGAAGAGCAGGAAGAGCCAGGGAGTTTAGGCAGAGAGTTTTCAGGAAGCTTTCAGAAGCATTTCAGAAGGGGACAAGGGAAGCTCGGCGCGTCTCTTTAAGGACACTTAGGTTCACGCCTCTGTTTGCGCGAATCACACATGACCGTCCGCGGATCTGGAGCGGACACAGTTCTCTTTGTCCTTTGGGGGATTCCCACTTGACTGACTCGTGAGGAGATTGTATTTGAGCGTTCGGCTCCTGAAATATGAAAGGTGTAAAATAATGCACCTTACTTCATTCTGCTATCGGAATTCGGCTCCGTTAGATTGAGCGAATTACAGACATATCAGACACGTCACATGAAGATTATCGGAATATAGAGTTACATTCATATGCAGAATTACAAGCATCTTTAAAGTTTGCTTAACACACAATAAAATTGTCAGTACTTCCAGTATGGCATGTGACAACATCTAAGCACAAAAATGAATACATTTAAAACATGTAGAGGTACTTTTCTCTGAAAAGTTCCATGCCTGGTGTTTGTGTGTTAATGTGTTGGAACATTCTTTTGATGAACTCTTAGACTTCAGAGCTATACACTAGCAAACCACACTTCTATTATAAAGCAAAGCTAATAAGATATGCATGCGTACAGGAAGGTTGGATACAATTTCTGTGTTATATACATTTATATACACATTATAGGACATTTGTGTGTGTGTGTGCATTAATGTGTGATTGTCCTTCAGCGTTCAGGCAGTGCTCTGTTTGTGAGGTGATCAAATCATGACAGACCCTAAGGGGTCGCGTGGTCTTCGGCCGGACTCGTGATCTCATCTCGAGTCACATGTCCAGAGCTAGCTCAACTCGTAAGCAAAGCATTCCGTTGTTCATTCATTAGAGAAAGATGCTGCATGTGCGAGTCAGAGTCAATGATTTAATCAATTCAAAACACTATCCCCTTTGTTTCAGAATGGAAGTTAAGGGGAACTTAACTACATTAGAATCTAGTTACTTCACTCCAACATACTAGAGCTGGCTCAACTACCGATCTGATTATCACTACAGTATCTTAAAGGAACAATTGACAAAGAACTGTGTTACAGAAAATGTAATGAGCAGTGTTGTGTGTAACGTGTTACAAAGTAACGCGTTACAGTAACGTAACTACTTTTTCGGGTAAAAAGTAGTGTAACGCGCTACTACTGAAAATTTGGGTAACGCTTTAGATTACAGCCCGGAAAGTACTGTGTAATTAAGAGGAATTTACAGTGTAACTTTCTGTAATTATAGTGTACCTATAAAGTACTTACATGTAAGTATAAGGGAACAATATGTAAAGTTTGGGGAATAAAGGGGTAACAACCAGGAGAATTAAAAAAAAATATTTATACTGTAAGTATTATAGAACTAAGGGGTAGGCCTACTTATTCTACTATTATGATACAACAATCTTACATTTGGGAGCAATTTAGCAAGAACATACACTGCGTACCTTTTTGTAATAATTGTGTACAAATACATACTGTATAGGCTTTTTAAAAATGATATGCATATCTATGCATATCTAATTTTTTGTATAGTGCATATGTTTATCAAGGCAAGAAAAGCTAAGACTATTGCAATTTTTTTTAAATATGGGAAATATATCTGTTCATGTGGTTACAGGGTAAGGGGTGCTTATAATAAATAAAGGTTTCCGAGTCAGTGACATAAGATTGTGTGTATGCATTTTTATTTTACTTACCCTGTAACTACATGGAACAAGAGGGTAACAAGCACCACTTTAATTTACAGCCCGCAATGTCACACTTACCCTGTAACTACATTGAACAAGGGGGTAACAAGCACCACTACATGAAACAAGAGTATCTTTCCCCAATATTTAAGCAAAAGTTGCAATAGTTTTTGTTTTCAGTGCACTTTTGTTAAAAAGATTACTTCATAAATGCATAGATATGTACCCTGTGATTTTTAAAAAGCCCATACAGTATGTACTGGTTCACCATTATTTCAAAAAGGTAACCCTTTGCAAGTATGTTCTTGCTAAATTGCTCCCAAATGTAAGATTGTTATATCATAATAGTAGAATAAGTACCCCTTAGTTCTATAATACTTACAGTATAAATAATTTTGTAATTCTCCTGGTTGTTACCCCTTTATTCCCCAAACTTAAAATATTGTTCCCTTATACTTATATTGTAAGTACATTATAGGTACACTATAATTACCAAAGGTTACGCTGTAAAATCGCTTTAATTACGCAGTACTTTCCGGGCTGTAATCTAAAGCGTTACCAAAATTTGGTAACGAAACGTAGTTCCTTTTTCAATTCGGCGCAACGTTACTTTCCCCAGGGACAGATTATCTGTCCCTGGGATTTGACAGCGATCTCCGTCATTTGATAGATTTGACCGCGATCGCCATCTCCGTAGTGAACGCCCCAGAGAGAAATGCACATAATGGATTACATAATCAGAGAGTAGCCTATTTCTTTTCGTTTTGAATTGTTTCGTTTAAAGACATTTCAAGCTTAAATTCTATACGTTGAGTTTCGGTTAATTTATGATGAGATGCTCCAGTTCACGTGCAATGCAAGTGACCACGCCGGCGCTTCCATGATTATATTGTCTCCTATATTTGCTTCTTACTTGCAGGCATTTGGTTGATAAAAAATTGATTAAAATTAAGATACAATTTATACAAAACGAAATTCGCATTAAAGAAAGGCTTTCTTCAAAACAAAACTTAATGAAGTGGTCAAAAACCTGATTGACTCAATATGTCTCCCGATATATTGCGCATCCATATTACTCGCGCTGTTCACTTTTCACTACACTACAACACACTCTCGTATATTGCTGCACATTCATTTAATTCAGAATTTTGCACACATAAGTTGAAAGGCATTTGTTTACGTGCTAAAACATATCTGCAACATTTATCAAGTTCACGGATAATTGTGCGTGCATTTATTAATCATTATGATACTAAAATCATAATAAAGTAGGCTATACTATGTACAAAAATCAGATGAGCCCAGAATATGAACGCAACGTGTTTACTTACACGTTAAGCATTATCCTCCCATAGAAAACCATTATAAGAACGCTTAATTTGGCTTAATGCAGATTAGAATGTCCCCTTATTATGTCTAAATATCAAGATAAGTTTTCTTTTTCTTTTCTTCACCATGCGGTTCAGGACTTCCATAGAATACAGCCTGAATATAATTACTTCCAGAAATGATTTTTGGGGGTGCTAACGGGGTGCTTTGGTCTTTCTTGGGGGCTTTTTTCTAGCCCCTCCCTAGCACCGCCCATGCATATGCCTATCTATTAACCGGCATTTCTTCATAAATATTAAAAATTTTGATAAATGCATTATGCATTTATGGCATTATATGGTAAATGGTAAATGGACTGCATTTATATAGCGCTTTCACAGACCCAATGGCCACCAAAGCGCTTTACATTTGCCTCACATTCACCCATTCACACACTCATTCATACACCGACGGGCGACGGCAGCCATGCAAGGCGCCATCCAGCTCGTCGGGAGCAGCCGGGGTTAGGTGTCTTGCTCATGGACACCTCGACACTTGGTCAGGTGGAACCGAGGATTGAACCACCAACCTTCCGGTTTGTAGACAACCTACATGAACCACTGAGCCACTGCCGCCCCTAATATGCCCCTAATACTATGCATAATGCCATATATATGGCATTATGCATAGTAGAACTTTATAGGCCTACACATTTAGGAACAAATATTGGGTTCTGCCCAAAGTCAAGCAACATAAAAGTAACGTAAAAGTAACGAGTAACATAAAAAGTTACTTTCTATATGGGGTAACTAAGTAAAGTAACGGATTACTTTTTTAAAGAAGTAACGAGTAACACTACTTTTTAAAAGTAACTTCCCCAACACTGGTAATGAGACACTGGGAATAAGAGCATACAGTGATGCAGACTGGGCAGCTAGTAATGACAGACGTAGTACAACTGGCTATTGTGTAAGTTTAACAATGTGGTGCTTTGATTTCATGGAAAACAAAGAAACAGCCAACACTGTCCACCTGTGAGGCAGAGTATATAGCCCTAGCCACAACCATACAGGAGTGTCTCTATCTTAACCCTCTGGGGTCTGAGGTGTTTTTGGGACCCTTGAGAGGTTTTGGCATGCCCTAAGATTTGTGCTTATTTCAGTTACTTACAACATACCATTGGCCAACATATAATTATGCTGTATTCAGCACAAACTCTGCTACAAAAATATGTGAGCAAAATTGATGTACATGTTTGCATTTTATAGAAAAAAAATATTATGCGTGGTTGGTACGTTTTGGGGGAAAAAAATTCACGGCAATAAGGCCATTTAACAAATACTAAATAGCTGTCCACAAGACTTTTGAGTTACTATTCTTGTAGGCTAGATTTTTTACTACAAAATGATGTAAAAATCATCCTGACCTTCACAAACAACAATATAACAATTTAAATGTTGCAAGTTAGTTTTGGGGTCAGCACTGCTGTATGCGTCTGTAACGGGTACCGTGGCGTCGGCACCCGTGAATGACAGATTATTCTCCTGTAACACAGGAGAGAAACGAGGAGAAATGTCAGATGGATAAATGTATATTAGATGCAGGTTAGGGTAGGATCAAATTTCTCTCTGTGGAAAAGAATGTGTGTAATACTCAAAAAAGTTTGTGTGGTTTAACGTGTGTGTCTGGGTAGCGTGTGTATAAATGTATCGATATATGCACAGGTCCAAGGGCTCAATTTTGCAAGCACACATGCTCATATGTGTACATGAAAATAATGAACATGCTCCTGAAAACTAAATTGTTCTGTTATTTTCAGTCTCTCCCATTCACTTTCAATGGTCGGCCATTGTGACCATTTTTGACCATGCCTACTCTCAAATAAATGAGGCCCACGATTAATCAGATGCAAACAGAAATATAAAACCAGTCCTAATTGAAAGAGAACAAGTTGACAAAAAGATTGAATCCAAGATTGGGTGAAGATATGGTAAAATGAGTGATTTATTAGCTATTTTTTATAGGCCGGCCATTTTCGACCGGGAACACCACAAGTGTGACTATGTGCCATATTTTTTACAAAACAAAAGTTTCAAAACAAAATTCCTGGTGAAACATTAGAGTACTAGTGCTCAACAGTAGCCATTTTTTTTTTTTTTTTTTTTTTTTTATATTTCCAGATTTACTCATAAATTATTTGTTTTTTACTCAAAAAATTAGATGCCTACTCTCAGACAAATGAGGCCCACGATTAATCAGATGCAAACAGAAATATAAAACCAGTCCTAATTGAAAGAGAACAAGTTGACAAAAAGATTGAATCCAAGATTGGGTGAAAATATGGTATTATGAGTGATTTATAAGCAATTTTTTATAGGCCGGTCATTTTAGACCGGGAACACCACAAGTGTAACAAGGTAACAAAACTCCCACAAAAAAATAAGAAATTTAAAAAAAAAAAAGATGAGATTTAGTTTTACCGTTTGGGAACAAAGTCTATGGAAGCTTTAGCTTAAGTTCTGTCAGGAAGACTCAATCAGCGCGCCATGTATTACCTCATCCCTATCCAATCAGGTGTTAACAGTCACAGTATATAAGATTGGTACTTACACTTGTCTGAGTTCGCAGATACTGACACTGCCATTCACCTCCATCCTCCCCAACCACCACCAAGACGGTCCCTTCCCCTCCATCCTCCCCATCACCACCACCAGGATGGTCCCTTCCTTACCTCCAGGGGGTCGGCTGCGCCCCCGCCTTCATCTCAGGCGGGACATGCAGATTCGGCTAACCTCGCTTTGTTCGCTAAGGACGGGGCCTACGCCAAAGAACTCATACATTTATGCTTGCTGGGTTGTCAATAAATGTATACAGCTTTTCAATTTATCTCCCGAGTCTTTCTGGTAGAACTAAGTTTCAGTCCAAAGCGATAACATTAACTAGTATTTTCGGGAAAAAGAAAATCTTCTCCGGGTCAAATTGACCCGAACACCACATTTACCCACCTGTAACACAGCAGAGAAACGAGGAGACAGTGTGTCACATTCATGCACTCTGGAGTAATGAAAAACTCACAACTCGCACAGCTTAACACCCATCGCTCGACTCTGCCCCTAACGGTCAGGAGTAGCATTGCACACCTCTCTTTTTCTTTTAAAATGAATCACATTAGAATAAAACCCTCCTGAATGTTTCTTTTTCCAAAATAACACAATAACATTAAAAATAAAACCAATAATTTTGAGTATTCCTAATGTACAATTACAATACTTTTGTGATCGTCACACACTTCCCAGCAAAAAGAAATGGGTCCCACCATTTTCTTCTCTAGCTTATCTAACATAAAGTCTCTTTTAACAAGCAACCGGAACTGGCGATATATAAGGTGTTGCTGGTACCGTATAAGGCATGTATGTAAATAGGGGGTAAAGGGTAGAATAAGGGTTAAGTGGACATGTTGGGGTTGAATAAGGCATAAATGGGTGCAAAGGTTGAGTAGTCTGAGGTACAGGGTAAACAGGTGATTGTAAGTGTGTGTTTGTCACATTAACTGTAGCCTGTGTTGTCTGTGTAGGCTGACCAAGGTTCTCATATGTGAAAATCTGTTTAGGTCGTCACTCCCGACTTGACCTCCTGACCTGGGTCTGGTTATCTGGCACTGCACTGACTGGACACTGTTCCTCTTGACGGAACTCTGGATCCTCATCATATCCATCTTGTTCCTCAGATTCCGCAACAACAAACTGATCTTCATCTTCTCCGGGTTCCTCTATCTCTACGTTTCCCTCAGGTAACAAATCCGTTTCAGGTAAGTGGTGCATCCTACATTCCTCCTCTTCTTCAGCAGGTATTGGATTTGGCTGGCTCAGAGAGGTTGCTGGTCATTGTGGTTGGGCTACCACAGGTATCTTCTTTATCTTTTCTACTGGTACCCTCAACCAATAATGAGGACCATCTGAGTCATCTCCAAAATCTGAGTCTGAACCTGATACTTCCTGTAGACTTGCACGTTCTGAGACATTGGTGCGTCGAGTCTGGTGTTTCCTTTTCGGTGTTCTTTTTTCAGGAGCATCTTGGCATGGAAGAGCTTCAACTGGAAGGTCATTTGCTAATAACAACAAATTACGGTGTAATGTCCTTGTCTTTCTCTTGTTTCCAAACTCAGGATAGACTACGTATACTGGGTTATCTGCGAACTGTTCTTTCACAAGGTAAATCGATTTCTCCCAATATGACCATAGTTTTCCTGGTCCACCACGCTCACCAAGGTTCCTGACCAAGACTCTATCGCCAGGCTGTAGTACCACTCTCCTTGCTTTCTTATCGTAAAGCACTTTGCCTTTGGCACTGGCCTGTTTACTACTCTCGTTAGCAATTCGATAAGCCTCCGACATCTGCTTTGCCCACTTCTTTGCATATCCCTTTGGCGAGTCAGGCTCTGTTTCTTCAACCAAACCAAACAGTAAGTCAACTGGAAGGCGAGGATGACGACCATAAAGAAGGAAGAAAGGTGAATAGCCTGTCGACTCGTGCAGAGTACAATTGTACGCATGAATGACTTGTGGGATTTGATCTTTCCATCGTTCCTTTTCTTTCTCTGGCAACGTTCTTAGCATCTGGAGTATCGTCTGATTAAACCGTTCTGCCGGGTTCCCCTGGGGATGGTATGGTGATGTTCTCGAATGACGAATACCTGATAACTGTTGCAACGTACGAAAGAGCTCGTTCTCAAATTCACGGCCTTGGTTGTGGTTTAACTTTGATGGATATCCGAAGCGGAGGACGAAATCATTAAAGATTCGCTCAGCTGCCGTTTTCCCACTCTTGTTCTTTGTTGGATAAGCTTGGGCGAATCTCGTAAAGTGATCGACGACCACAAGGATATATTCGTAACCCCCACGACTGGTCTCTAGGTGTAGATAGTCAATACACACCAACTCCAGTGACGAGCTTGATGTGATACTACCCATTGGCGCGCGAACATGAGTAACTGGCTTCTTCGATTTTATGCATGGACATTTCCTCATGATATGTTCTTCGATCTCTCTAGCCATGAAGGGCCAATAAAATCTCTCTCTGGCAAGATTGAGGACTCTTTCCGTACCGACATGGGCCATTTCATTATGGAGTTTCTTCAAGACAATGTCTTTGTACTTAGCAGGGAGCACCAACTGCCTTCTTTCATTAGCACGCCTGTACAAGAGACCATTCTCCAAAACTAACTTTCCCCATTCATGAAATAATCTCCTAGTGGCTCCACTAGCCGCTTTCCGTATGTCGTCACTTAAAAGTGTACCCGCCTCTTTTACCTTGATCATTTCACCGATGGCTTCATCTGCATGTTGTGCCTCCTAACAAGGAGAGATACAAGTCGGTCTAGGGCAGTGTTTCTCAACCTCTCCTGCAGGGACCCCCTGACAGGCCATGTTTTTGTTTTAACTCTGAAATGGCACACCTGATTCAAGTAATTAAAGGCTTAATGAGTAATTAGAGTAGGAATAGTTCAATTAATCAATTAGTCAACTACTCATTAAGCCTTTAATGACTTGAATCAGGTGTGCCATTTCAGGGTTAAAACAGAAACATGGCCTGTCAGGGGGTCCCTGCAGGAGAGGTTGAGAAACACTGGTCTAGGGCTTCCTGATGCTCGATGGCCCACTCCACAGGGGTTCTGGATGGTAGTTGTGGACCTTTACTTCCACGTGCTACACCGGCTTGTCCTGGATTGACTTGTAACAGCTCGGAGATGGGCTTTGCTATCCTTGAGAAGTCCTGAATGTAGGAACGGTAATAGCCCAGGAACCCGGGAGCTTTCTTACATCTCCTACTGTCTGTGGTGCCCTGCTGGCTAACGACCGCACTGCATCCAGGTCTTTGGGACCAATTCTCACTCCCTGAGCTGACACAAGACGACCCACATATCTTACACAGGGCTCCAGACTAACTTTTCCACTGGTTGCACTGGTGCTACCAACTTTCTCAGTTGGTCGCACCAGCATATGATTTGGTCGCACCTTTGTTTTTTTTTGCTACATGCCATGGGATTAATCAATGCATGCTGATGAATAGTGGTTTTAATGGACCAACGCTAGCAAAGGCTTTCTGGGTTGCAGCATAAATACCTGTAATATATTATATTAAAAAAACAACAACATGTAATATATGATAATTATCATTGCCAAATTTCAGGATTTTCGTGGATTTTGGACAGTAATTTAATCTGTAATTTTAAGCATTTTACATTTGAATTATACACTCTAAAAAATGCTGGGTTGTTTCAACCCAAATTTGGGTCTAATATGGACAAACCCTAGCCTGGTTAAAACCAGACCATCTCAGTTGTAACTGAGTTATGGTCTGGCAAAGTGTCATAGACAAATCATTTCCAGAGGGGCGTCACCAACGGACGTCACGGATAGACCTAAACCCAATCAGAGCGATGAAGGAGATGACGTATGCAGAGCGGCAGAAACATCTCCGAGTGTTGTTCTTTGCTCCGTTTTTAACAAAAAGGAAACGTTCAAATCGCTTAAAACAGACGCGATAGCTGATTCGAACGAGTGATGTTCGACGGTGGCATCCATCTTTGTAATGTAGGCTACAAAATCTGCTTCAAAATCCCAGCGCTGTCGTCAAGGTGTAAAGCCCGCCCCAACGTTTCTGATTGGTGCCGGGATTTCGGCGGATTGGAAATGAGCTTGAATGAGCTCTTTGCCAGACTAACTTTCAGAGCAAATCTAAATTTGCCGGAAGTTGTCTTGGTTTTCCCAGGCTAGACAAACCCAAATGTTGGGATCAAAATTTTATTAAAAAAAAAATACAGTTGGAAGTGAAAGTTGAAGTTGGGTTAAAATTTTTAATTACATTTTTAACCCAACATTTGGGTTTGTCCATATTTGACCCAAATCTGAGTTTAAACAACCCAGCATTGTTTAGAGTGTATACATCTATCTATTCACATTTTAATTATATTCTATCTATCTATCTATCTATCTATCTATCTATCTATCTATCTATCTATCTATCTATCTATCTATCTATCTATCTATCTATCTATCTATCTATCTATCTATCTATCTATCTATCATCTTTCTATCAGCATCATCTTTCTATCAGCATCATCTTTCTATCTTTTAAAAATCATTAAACATTCAAATGTATGCATTACATTTTAAAAGATTAGAGTAGTATAACACGCTGATACAGATTTTCCGTTATCAAAGTTTATAGTTGTAACAAAAATCAGAAATCTCACACTCCTTACCTTCTGCATTTTATAATAATGTTCCTCTGTCGATCGATTACTATCATCTAACCGCTGCAAAGACGTAGGAAGGGGCTCGGTATTTTGTGAGACCTTTTCATTTTTATATGCCTTAATTCCTGAATTCGTAATTGGCGCGTTTCACCATCAGCGTGCAATGCGTGTGACGTGTACGTTCGTCAATAAATAAACTGCACGTGTCTTGCGGAAGAACACTGTAGCCTGAGATACTTTTCTCCGTTAATGTCTATGGCGAGTCACGCATGCACTGGGCAACTCCGCAGCTGAGCCCGGGATAAAATAGTCAGAATATAAACACTTATTATAAGCGTACCGTAGGGATTCAGGATAAGTCAAAAACACGGTTTGGAAAATGGATTCATGATGTACTCGTTCATTATGAACATAAGTTACGGACTGCAGCAGCTGATACAACGGCGTTCTGTTGCGCGAGCGTCCACTCGCACAAATGCAACCACATACAATT
Organism: Rhinichthys klamathensis goyatoka; assembly: GCF_029890125.1. Taxonomy (NCBI): domain Eukaryota; kingdom Metazoa; phylum Chordata; class Actinopteri; order Cypriniformes; family Leuciscidae; genus Rhinichthys; species Rhinichthys klamathensis. Next base: position 1,749,736 of record NW_026606612.1, read on the forward strand.
TTAACTCGCACATTCTCAAAAAACGGTCGCATATGCAACCAATTTGGTCGCAGTCTGGAACCCTGTTACTTCTCGTCGGAATAACTCACATTTTTCAGGTCTCAGTTTCACTCCATGTCACTGAAGAGCTTGGAGTACTTCACGGACCCCTTCCACGTGCTCATCAAAGGTTTTTGCGTAGCAGAGCACGTCGTCAAGGTACGGAAGACAGCAATCATCTCTCAAGGAACTCAACATCTCCTCCATACTCCTCTGGAAAGCTGCTGGGGCGTTGGAGAGGCCAAAAGGGATACGCACCCATTCATATAACCCCCAGGGGGTAATGAAAGCAGTGAGGTGCTGGGAGTCCTTGGCGATAAAGCCCTGATGATAAGCCTTTCCTTGGTCGAGGATGCTGAACCAGGAATAACCACCGAGGCTATCAGTCAGGTCTTGTATCCTAGGTAGGGGATGTCGATCAGGGATGGTCTTCTGATTCAAGAGACGATAATCGATACAGAGGCGGAGTGTACCGTCTTTCTTTCGGACGCAGACCACTGGAGCAGCATAAGAGGACTTTGACTTCACAATCCAACCTCTCATGAGCAGATCTTGTACATACTCCTTCACCTCTTTGAACAGTGGTTTGGGCACCGAAGAGTAAGCTCTCTGCACTGGAATCCCATCTTTGAGTGAGATAGACATCTGTAGACTAGGAATACATCCAACATCATGATTGTCTTGTGCAAAAGCAGCCGATTCTTCCCACAGCATTTTCTTGACTTTTTCTTGTTCCTCATCACCAAGGTGGCTGAGGTCCACAGGAGGCTGCCATAACGCTGGAACACTCTGTTTAACTGGGGCTGTTGCTGCTTTAACGACTGCTACTCTGGGCCTGGGGCTCTCTAATGGATTGTTCTCAATCACTCTAGCCACCGTCTGGACGCTACCAAGGGCTGTCTTCCTTGGTATTGTAACAGGATGCTTTGTGTCATTTCTTACTGGTGTTATGACATAAGGTCTCTTTGCGGTCTGTAGTTCTAGTAAGCCCTCCTCAATCTCAAGCTCAATGAGATGGCCACTGTTCTGGTTAGGTTCAAACAAGAGAAGAGGGTCTGACTGGTCTACAGCGGATGGGACCTGACACTTCACCCAGGCTACTTGTCCGGCTGGGACTGTAGTCTCATAATTACCAGTTCTTATCAATCTCTGATACATGGAGGGTTTGTCAGTCTGAATGAAGTTCATCAGCAGCTCAACTTTCTCAGCAGGAACCGATATTGTGTCAGATAGAAGCGTGGTAAGTGCTGGAACAAGTTCTTTTGTTCGATTCTGAATCACTTCCTCTAGGACATTAAACCCAAGTAGTGGCTGTGCAAGAGGAATGCTACAGATGAGAAAAGGCACCATGATCGACTGGCTAAGCGCACCATTTCCACTGAAACTGACTGCAATAAGGACCCAGCCATCAAAAGGGAGGATTTCTCCATTCACCACGTGCACTACCAGCTCTTATCTCTCATCAAAGATTTCACTAAGCGGCCTAATGGGTGTGTTTTGTAGATACTTTCCAGCTTCTATCTATCATGCTCACCTGGGCTCCAGTGTCCAGTAAGGCATTGACTGTCAACCCATTGAGGTCACATCGTGCAAGGGCTTTGGCTCCTATGAACTTGGCCAGACGTCTACTGGTTTGAGTGGGTAAAGAGAAAGACATTTGGTTATTGACTTGTTAATTTTTTTTCTTTTGGTCTCTGATTAACTGAATTTGTCTCTGTACGACTCTCAAAGCTCCGTACGCTACCCTCAGCACTGTGGGACTGAACGTGAAGCCCGGTCACTGCTTGTCCCGTGGCAGAAACCGGCTCCAGTTTTCCGGACGCTTGGGTTTTTTCAAACTCCCTACTGCTCTGTGACCGTCCTCACCACAGTAGAAACAATGAGTGTGTAACCCGCAGCTACCTGTTTTATGGCGTAATAACTTGGGTACATGTGATCTATTCTAGGACCAGATTACAGAAGGTGGGTTCGACTCACTGGAGTATAGAGAATTTATAACAGACACTAAAGAAAGCAAGCAACTCAAACTCAAAGGTAAATGTTAATTACTAGGAAATTAAATGTATTGTTGTTAAGGAAAAAAAAAAAATGAATGGAATCTTTTGACAAATAAAACAATATGAATAAACAAATAGACAGCAGTAATAAACAGTAGTTCAGTCCACAATTGACACTTCAGTTCAATTTGTAAATTTAGATTTCAAAATCAAGATTTCAAACCAGATTTCACAATTCAAAATCAGCATCCAGAGAGAAAAACAAAAAACAAAAACAAAAAACAACAACTTCAAGTATCAGATTCAATGTTCAGATGTCACTGAATATTTTTAGTTCAGTTCCGGTTCAATAAGAAAAATCAAACGATTGATCCAGGGGAAATCCAGAAGGAAAAAAACAAAATATCACAGTTCAGTGTGAGTATATTTTGTCCTACCAGTTCAGCAAAATGATAGTTGTTTTAATTTCCAGGTACGATCAAGCAAATGGTTGGCTCGCCATGTCCAAAACACAGACAGAGCATCCACGGCAGGGACAGATATCAGGATTCAATAGGCAATGATTTCGATTAAATCAGAAATAGAAGAAGAAAAAAAAAAAAAAGAAAAAAAAACGGCATTGCAGAAACAAAGCCAAAATAATCATTAATCAGTTGTTCAATAAACTGTTTAAATTAAATAAAGTGTCTGGTTTATCACTCAATTTCCTATGCACTTAACATGCATGCAAATCAACCACATGTTCACTCTTAGTACATTGAAACCTATGCACACAGCTAGCAAAGCTAGCTTCACATGTAACATTTTTCATAGGCCTAAATAAAAGAACTACTTCAACAAATACACAAATTATGAACCATTAAACATTATTTACACAGTTATCATGAAAATATAGATTAAATTACCGTTTTTAGATGCATATCTATCACATTACATTTCAAATGATAACTTTCCATATTTCAAAACCACTTAATACATATATTATAGCAAAAATGGTACTCACCAAGGAAAAAGTAAGTGAAAGAGAAAAATAAAATAAAGTTTTCTTTTGGTTTGGCCTCAATGGTTTCAGTCTTCTTTTTTAATGTGCGTTTCTAACTTTTCCTGTTCGTCTCGATCTCTTCTTCTGTCGGCTTCTTTTACTTTTAAAGTGTGACTTCTAAGAATCTGTGTCACTAAAATAATCTAAAAATAGATTATTTCAATTCTCTTTTAAGAGTTATGAACACAATGCACTGTCTAGCGTCAATCTGCGTTATTTTCCTTCGTCACACTTCTTCTTCTTCTCTAGGATTAATGGCGGGTCGCAACCAGCTTTGTTCAGGTGCAGACCACCACCTACTGTACCGGAGTGTGTAATTTCAAGGTTTTAGTACTTGGTATTTAAAGCTGCAGTCCGGAACTTTTCCTCTTTGTCGCCATCTCTCTGTTCGAAATCTGTAACTGCAGTGATTCGCGGAATTATTATCTTTACGTGGGTTGTAAATTGGCATGAAACAGCGCGGATGAACACAGTGCTTTGAGGCGAGTGCTGCTGTCAGTCACCGCGCTGTGTGAATACTGTCATACAGAATCACAGATTCACTTTTTGAAAGTTTGACCAACATAAGAATTTTCATTTAAAAAAAAATGTCTTCTGAACAAGTAAGTAAAATCCATTTTTGTTCTGACCAACTAAGGGGGAAAAAGCATTCGACATGATAAGCTTCGTTAGATTTAATCAACGTGATTTACAGCAACCGTGCAAATTATAGCCTACTTTGTTCTCAAATTGTTCATGTTAACAACATCAGCATTGCGTGACTAATGTTAAATTTAATGTGTTTATGGTTAGCACCTGCGTAGTTCAGAATTCATATTCTCCATAATAGCAAAACGAGAAAGGCACAACAAAGGAAACTCCATAACTGTGAATTAAGAAAACGTACTGTTACACGATTGAACTATTGAAATGTCTTACTTGTTCAGCAGAAAAAAGCCGTCTCTTCTTCCGTTTTGAACCCCTTCAAAACACGGAGTTCACGCACTTTTCAAAAGCCCCGCCGATGTTTAAATCCTTGTGTTCGCATGAGACGGTTTCTTTCTCTTTCTCTAGCCACCTTAAATCCGAAGTACGAAGTCTTTTGGGTTTTATAACTGCTGAATCTCCAGTTGACACTGATGATTGTTGTTTGGATCTTTCTGGATGCCATAAGTTTAATTATGTAAAGTGCTGCGAGAAAAGCCTATACATCTAAACATCTCGTCACGCGCAGTATAGCCGGCTAGCCGAAACTCCTTCTTCATGTGTACGGGTGTGACGTAATGACGCAAAGACATGCTCGAATTTCCCGCGGAAACCCACCAGTACCACTGGAATTAAAATCATTATTACAAGCTAACCGTTTTGAATCTAGCTATGGCAAGCAGATAGTTTTGACCACTGGCAGAATAAGTTTTTTTTTAATATAATTATTTTGGATTATTTTTAACTTAAAAAAGTTACGGACTGGAGCTTTAAATCATGAATTTAAAACTTATTTTGAAGTTATATGACCCGTTCATAGGTGCAAATTACCACTCCAGCACGTGATAGTGGGACAATTGTGGCACTTTTATAATTTCAGATTTTTTTTATTATTGTTTTTACGAACACTCAAGCCCCATATTTCATTTGAAAGCGTGCTAAAAGTGCTTATAGGCAGTATTTTTTATACCACCTACACTTTGCTTTTGATATAGCTACTGCAGCTATGTCAGTTTCACAATTCTTTTATTCAGTGCTTTCAGATTCTTTTTAACTGTAAAAAATTAATTAAAATAAATATACATTTATAAATTAAAGATGTCCTGTAAGTGCTCAGCAACACTGGACCGGCTATCGGCTTGCCACTGGTGTGCCGACGGTGGCCCAGCCGCGGAAAACCGCTGGTGGCGTGCCACCCAAAAAACGCTGGCGGACCGACCGCATTTTCAGATTGGTCGTTTTGCCAATGGCGTGCCGCCGGAGGTCCGACCGTGTCAAGCCGCTGACTTTGTGCCGCCCAAAAAACGCTGGTGGACCGCCAGGTCATTGTTAGCTGGGGCGCTACGTCGAAGTCACCGATCAGTGAATGACATCAAAGTACCGCGTGAACGAATAGAGAGCAGTACGGCTCCTTATGCTTTTGAATTGCTCTCGCGGTACTTTGATGTCATAAACTGATCTGTCTGTGCAGCACCGGTTCAAGTCGAACAAGCCTGTAATGTAACGCGTTGTGTCAGGAAGAAAAATAGGGATAGCTCACAGCTAAAGTTATTGCAGAGGCCAGACAAACTCGCACTTCATTCCACAATCGAACTTGTGTAACTGTCTGTCACACGTTCTACGTTCCACAGCGTTACTTAACAAAATAAGGTAAAAATGAGCATCAAACAGAAATAACCCGCATACATGGGCATGTGTTCGAGGCGCACGGCACATACAATACGGACTGCAGACAGTTCAACAGGAGCGCGCAGTTCTTAAAGGGGCCACACCTTATTTCCACTCGTTACAGTAGGTGCACCGTTCGAATGCAGTAGGCTGTGAGAAAGTGAAAATGGAACTCGTGAGCAGAAAAAGTGTTGTTTGGCAGTACTTTCAGTGAAAAGAAGGCAATTCAAGTCGAGCTACATGTTCAATTTGCAATGCCGATTTGTCTCATGGTGGCAAGGACTCTAAACAATAGGCTACACAACATCGCCGCTGTTAAAATGCATAATGTTGCTTATTCTTTTTTTTTTTACAGTTATAAAAGTAAAAGTAGTGTTTATTATTTACAGTAATAAAATAAAATGAAAAATCCACTTTGTTTACTTCATTAATGTGTTAATGGACTGAGGATGAGAGTAGGATTCGGTATTCGGCAGGGACGGACTGGGACTAAAAAACGGCCCTGGACTTTGACTAGGCCCGGCCCAAAGCAATCGGCGCGCGGAAACTCGACAACAACAACAATAACGCCTGCTGCCTGGCATGAGTGTCACAAGACTTTAATTGTGGCTCATAATACTATACACTGTAAAAACTGGGAATGGCGTCAATTAATATTTAATAATCAAACATTAGTAACATATACATAATAAAAAAGACTATTTGTAGTTTGGAATCACACTGAGCTGACTTCAACAAATTCTAGTTATTTATTAATAACATTTTACTCAGTTTTGTTTGAATAAAATCAGCTGTGAATCGTTAAGTAGAATTTAATTATATTTTATGAGGAAAGTCAACGATGCAGAAAATTGGTAAATGTTACTCATTGGGAGGTCTTTGGATTTAATCACCTCACACTTCCGGTCCAGCTATTTTCAGCCACATGGATCGTCAACATTTCAGAGACTGCCATTTTCCCAAAGGTAAGACTTGTATAAGTTAATAATAATTTTACAAGGAGTTGCTGTAACAGTTAGCAGTTGAACATTGTTTTGCATTGCTGCAAGTTATCCAACATTCCAACTTTATTGGTTGAAAGTAAAAATAAAGATATGTTAACTTAATGTAAAGTAAGTGATTCTGCCTACTGTTTCGACTAAAAGCGTGGTAATTAATGACTGAAAAAGTAACCTAGTCGTTTAAATATCACAATTTTTTTTCAAAGTATAACGTTATAGATAATGGCCTTTAAGATACCAGCTATGTTAATCTACTTTTGCCAATTTTCCTGGCATCGGCCTGCATCTCCACCCCTCCCCCACCCCAAGCTAGCTAACGTTAGTCTGTTTTGCGCACGCCTGGATGGTGTGCTAATCCCAAATTCACAGAGGCTCCATGTTAAGTAATGTTAGCCACGCAGTTTCAAGTCGCAATTCACGGTAACATACAATGAGGCACAACGGGAGATGGCAAAAAGTTTTTCTCTGTCGGAGTATGCATTGAAGCCGGTTTCAGCACGTGCTGACAGATTACACCGGCGAGCTACGTCTGAGGTCACTAAATTAGAGCATGATGTGGACTTGCGCTGTCAGAGAGAGGCATCGTCCGTCTGTTTGCAACAACAGATTTATCATTTAACACTATTATGTTAGCATTTCATGCTCAGTATATCCTCATTCTGTCATGAACGTGTCTCCACAAAACAGAGTAAATAACTAATTTAGGCGATTGACCTTCTTGTAGAATATATAACACCCTTGTAGGTTTAAAAGACAAATTATTAAAACGTCACATCACTGTATATTAGGAATTTTCTTTGTCAGGTTCACTCTTTATTCTTATTTGCATAGTACATGTTTCAGTGTTCTTAAGCTTTAATAATTACTGTTTGTTTAGTTACTCCTTATGTTTCCTCTTATGTATGTGTAAAATACAATTTCAAATTAAATCTAAGCTCATTTATCATTTCTTTTCAGATGCATGAAGAAACTTTGACTGAAATTTATCAACAGGTATGTATTTGACTTGTATGAAAAACACAAAAAGCTGTGATACCACATTTCACATGTTGATTATTACTATTTCTTGTATCAACATTTCCTGGTTAAAAGCAGATTACCTGCAGGGTTTTTTTTCAATTATGTCCAAAACCTGTAGTTCCAACTTAAATTTGAAATTTAAACAGCAGAAAAAAATAGAAATACTGATAACATGTCTCATAGACATACAATTAAGTTATAACACATTGTTTGTACATACTTTTTCACATCCTAGTTACCATTTAAGGAAATTTTATTACGTTGACACTAATTAAGCAAATTTTCTTTAAAATGGTTTATTGCAAAAATTAGATGTCAGACAAAAACTTAATATTTAACATATGTACCTGAAATCAAAGGTGTCCAATCTCTTACATGTCATGATCCATCATTTAATTATTAGACCTATTAGACTCGTTTAGCGCCAGTTATCACTCAGTTCTGTGTACTTACTGCTTAAAGGAATACGTTGAGGAACGGCTAGTCTGGCTCTGTCCAAAAAATTTGCCTACCAGCACATATAAAGCTCACCGATTGACATGTTATGTCTTGTTTGTTTAATCCATACAAAATCCAAGGTGTAAAAATTGTGTGGTTTTATGGGAGTTCATATGCACTGTTAGTTGACACCTAAGACATTTTGTTTAGCAGTAATGTAAGCCACCTAGTGTTAAAAGTTGCAGCTTTAAGAATGTTTTATGTCATTAAATGATTTTTACATCATGAACTTGAATTATGTTTATGTTTGTCATTTCAGGCTCCAAGCAACCCTAGCATCAGCATGACCAGAGATGTTGTCATTCGGTGTTTGATGGTGTATCTTGGGGAATCCACAGATCACCTCTTAAAGGAGTATGATGTAAGTTGACGAACATGTTAAAATATAAAGAAGGTGATCTGTCTCATCTCTAGGGCTGGGTGTCGACAGCCAAATTGCTTCGACAAGTATTAAAAAGTGCCTGGTCATTCTGTACCAAATTTGATAAGGAGTAAATCTCATCAGCCAAGCCAATATGCATGCAGCATGCTTGTACTACCAAGATCTACCAAGATGCTGCTCATTGGCTGGCTAAGGTTAACTTAACATCATAGATGTGCACCAGGAAAAAGACTACAGTATACAGTACTCCCAGAGGGTCACTAGGTGACCAGCCTGTGTCAGTGAATGTAGAATAATATGTGTGCAATAGATCACAAAGTGCACAGACAAGTGCTGGGAAGAAATTCATTTCTGTAGCAATGAATGGATTTAATTTAGCCGATTTAACTGTGACTAAATTAAGACCATCATCTCTGGTGTCATTGAATTGTTTTCATGTGGTGGTCAGCTGATTAGATCCTTTTTAACTTACCTGGCATGAAAATATGCTTATGGAAGTACATTATCTCTGATTTTTTTCTGTAACTGAAGTAAATCATGTGCAACAGCCATGATAGCCACAGGTTTTCTTGTCCAAAGGGTTGAAAACAATTTGGGAGTTGTTGAATTAGAATCTTCTCCTTTGGTGGTGCAAATACCCAATGTTGTTGCTTTTTCAGGACGCTGATAAAGACAGTGTGTCACAGGACCTTGCTGTACAAAGGATTAAAATCTACAACATCAAGCCTACTACGCCAGAGGGTCCTGATGACATCGGTATCGTAGTAAAGGGCGTGAAAGTTCTGACTGCTCTGGGTTACTTTCCAAGGGCTTGCTCCATGGTCATTGGCTTGGCATATGCAGTGAACCTTGCCTATCCCAAGGAGCTCAGGTACACGCTTGAAGTCTTCCAGAAACTCCTCCTTGAGCTGGATTGTTCAAAGCTGCCCCCAAAAGTGAACAGCCTCAAGAATAAGCTACTAGCTTAAGAAAAGGGACCCTCGCAGAATGAAAGGGGACAATTAAGTCACTGTCAAAACTGTCACACGGTTACCCACTCACTGTGAAGGAACTGCAAACTGTTACTGAAGGAGACCTTTGGACTTTCTGATGAGTTCAGTCGTTAGTGTTCGGACTTGGAATTTGAAGATTACTTTACTCTTCATAAAAGTGACCAAATTAAACATAAAGGCACCATAAAGATTGTTCACGTTGCCCTGATTGTTCTTAACTTTCTTCCACTTGATGAATGTTTGGGCATTTGAAAAATATTGATTTTCAGTGCAACATGGGGTTGTTCAGAAATATCAAACCAACCATACTCATTTGGCATTGTGTTTTTGAATTTATATTGCCACAGGCAGCTGTTATTGTTAATTGTGATTCCTCTGTGTACACCAGGGGCAAATTTTACATCTTTTAATTGAGAAATTTGAACAAATTCATGTGATTGTTTAAGTGAGACCTATTTAAGCAAAAAGTAAAGTAAGGCTAATGGAATTACTTGACCTTATCCCAGGTTCCATGTGATATTTTAATCAATTACTATTAGCCGTTTGAATAACATAATGGCCCTGACGATTTCAATTGGCACATGTAATAAAATATTTTAAATGAAAATGTAAGAAATTTGTAGACTAAAAACTGGCATAAAAACTGTCATGGTCATAATTTAAATGCAGTAACAGGACTAAACCTTAAATCACATCACAAATCACTGGAAAATTTAAGCCAATGATGTAGCAGAAATTAAACACCATTAAATTAACAAACATTTATTAACATCCGAATCCCAAATGCCATTATATTGTCCCTATTGTACGCATACATGTTTTCTGCCTTTGTTTTCTTAGCCTCTTTCTGTGTTTTATTGTTGTATTTTGACATTTTGCACTAAACAACTTGAAAAATGTCAGATAAACATGTTTAGAAAAAAATTGACAAATAAATGTTTACCTGCTGTTATGCATGATGATTTATTAACCCAATTTAAGTTACCTGTGGCACCAAGAAGGCATGATATTGAGTGTATTATACATAGAAAAATTATGGCAACAAAGTGACATCCAATATAATTGAATAGATTTAAAGCAATGTGATACCAATTAAAACTTCAATTTAAACAATTCATTTAGGTACGGATAAATATGAAACGCAGAATAAATGTGTTGAATTAGGCAAAAATGTGCTAAAATATTAGTTAATATAACTTATTTTTATCCAGATATTTAGTAAATCTAAATTCACTTCTCCTAGATATTTAGTAAATCTAAAGCAATTTCTCCTAGATATTTAGTAAATCTAAATTCACTTCTAGATATTTAGTAAATCTAAAGCAATTTCTCCTAGATATTTAGTAAATCTAAATTACTTTTGCTCAGATATTTATTAAACATAAATTGCTTTTCTTTGTGAAACTGATTTGGATTTACTAATAATATTTTGGCTTAAAATTTTGCATGCTATTACTAAATTCAACACATTTTAAGTGTTGCTTTTATGAACGTACTCATTTTTTTTGGTTTAAATTTAGTTAATTTATTCAATACTTTTTAATCAAAGATGTAGAACTTAAAATCTATTCAATTATATTACGTGTCACTTTGTTGCCATACATTTTTTAAGTAACCATTGGTCACATTTTTTACAGTGTACCTAGCTAACAGCAAATTGTACAATCTATTCCATGCTGTCTTAAAATGAATTTATTACTTAATAATCTTAATTAATTTATGCATTAATTAATCTTAGCTACTGCACAAATAATAATACCACATCTAAATGAAAATAGGCTACACCATTACAAATGTAACTTCTGTATTCAAAATCTTCAAAGTTTGTAAGCATTAACTGTAACGTTACCAACATTTTTAAAAGTAAAAGCACAACATATTTCTTAATATTAGCTACTGCATGTGGCATTTTACAGCTAAAATGTTGAAGTTTAGCTGTTTTAACTACTGTAATCAATAAAAATGTAGCAAGCTGAATATCACTTCCTAACATCATCCCTAGCAAGTAACTTGCAAAGTAATTTCTGATTAATTCGGTTCGTCAGTAGTAGAGATAAAAGCCCGCCCGCACTTGATTGGTTGGGTCCTTACATGCGCTTCGTGAGGCACACGCGCATACTAGCACACACATGCAAGGTCTCTAGCTCGCTCCCTCTCTCTGCCGTGCGCGCGCTACGCATGCGCACTCTTATTCGCTCTAGATTCCGAGAGATTTTAACTAATTTGCGGGCATCAGTGAGCCGCTATAAATATGCGGGGAACTTCAGGGAGACTTGGGATGTCTGTGACTGCGTGTGTGGCGGGTGGTGGGCCGGTGGGCCGGTGGGCCGGCCCGCCGGCCGTCCTGGAGTACCGGCCGTTCTGTGATTCTCCAGATCACACAGATGGCCAGTCCGCCCCTGGTATTCGGTTTCGGATTCGGCAGAATCTTAACCAGTGGATTCGGTATTCGGCCGAACCCCACAAATCTGGATTCGGTGCATCCCTACCCAAAACCCCCTCTTCCATGCTGTACCTGTCCCACGATATCCCCAATTTGAAGGCCAGCCTTTGCCTCTACTACAGATTTCTTTGCTGACCACTTTCTACCAGTTTTTAACACAGGGGCTGCCTCCCTTACACATTTGTCGCGTGACTCTACTAAGGTCATTTCCAGTCTGACCTTGGCACACTTAAACTCCTCGGTTAAAGCAGAGACTGGCAGCTGGAATATTCCTTTATTATAAAGTCCCACTCTGCTGAGGCAGCGTGGAACTCCCAACCATTTCCTGATGTATGAACTTATGAACGCTTCCAGCTTATCCACTGTTGTCAAAGGCCTCGTTTACACTGCAGGTCTTGATTCCCAATTCTGATTTGTTGCCTATATCCGATTTTTTTGACCGTCCGTTTACACATTCTTTAAATTGTGACCCATATCCGAGTCATGTGTTTACACTTGACATAGATCCGAAACATCGCGCATGTTTAAAGGGGTCTTCTTGCACAGATGGACGAACGCGCAGCGAGATCTCAGGACTGGTGGGAACATAGCCTACAACACGATCTCATGAAAGTGAGTGTCTATAGCACGCATTTGATTTCACGTGCCATTTATACGCCAAAAATAGTTTTTGCTTGCATATGACACGAACTGTAAACGTGCATATTAAACGCCATAAAGTGCGTATCATACACGCAACAAACTATTTTTGTCGTAAATGGCACGTGAAAAGAAAAAAATCCGTGCAATAAAAGCACTTTCATGAGATCGTGGCAGGCTTTAACGAGGAGCAGTGGGTCCGAAATTTTAGGATGAGCAAGCCAACCTTTGATATGTTGTGTCAACGTGTGTCCACATTCCTCTCCTATACGACGACACAACGTTTCGTCGGGCCATCCGTCCCTTCGCAGATGCACGTCAGGGTTTCTCTCGTCATTAAACCGCGGAGACGAAGCCTAATGCCTCAGAAAATCCGATCTGCCTGTTTACATGACAGTCGTATTGGCACATATCTGATTTATTTCCACATATGAACGAGGCCTGAAACCGATCTCGAAATATCCGAATGCATGCGTTTTTTTCCTGTTTACACTGCCATAGAACACATCCGATCTGTGTCGCATATGAGTAAAAAATCGGAATTGGGTCACATTTCACTGACAGTGTAAACGAGGCCAAAGAAACCTCGTACACAGTCAGTGGCCACAGCGGCAGTAGACCAAACTGAAAGCACCAGAGTTTTAGTTTGCCTGGTAGAGCACAGCTGTTTATGCTCTTCAACCCTTCCACTGCTTGTCGTCTAACTTCTCCCACTCGAACTGTGTCCTTTAGATCCCCATCGTACCATCTCCCAAGACTCTTCACTGGCTTACCAGGCTCGGGGCCACTTTAGATGCTGAACTTCATGTCACCTGGCAAAAACCAGGCCCTGAATAGCGTACTCCCAACAGAGATTAAATCTCCACCCGGGATACCTTCAAAAATAACAAACTAACAAAACAAACAGTGTGCCGTCGGAAAGATTGACTAGCAACCCAGCTGGAAAACTCTACCTAACCGGAGAACTCTAATAATCCAATAACCTTTTCCACACTCCACTCAACAAAAACTCCAACTCCAAACCATTATTGATCCCGGATGAGGCTCCAATTTATGTTACGACCCGGCTCAAAGTCATAACATAAAGAGGACAATTCACAAAATGGGTTTCAATATAGAAATTATAATTGTATTTAAAGTTAAACAAATAATGTCTAGGGTCAAAACATAAGGTAATAATAGTAAATAACAACATCAAATCAATAAACAGTTGGAAATGAGGTTTGTGGAGTTGAGGAAATCATATGGGAACAAAAACTCAAGAACCCACTCTTCAAACAAAGTCACAAAACAAAAATGAGAGAGAGATAGACAAAATCCAGGAGCTCCTTAACCCTCTGGGGACTAAGCCCTTTTTGGTCCGTTTTCTCTATTTTTACATTTGGGCTTATAAACCATATGTAATGGAGATGGAACACTATGTGTTTGGTATCTATGGATTCAGAAGACCCTAAGCTAACATAATCATGCATGCAATATGTTTATAAAGGAAGTATGAGTGAAAAATGTACTATAAACTAGAGAATTTCAAAAACGGAAATTAGATTTTTGTCATTTATTTCTGAAAATCACACATCACACAACAATAGTGAACAGTTTTTGAACAAAAAATATATTTGTCAAACCCTTTGCTTGACAGACATGTGTAATTGTTAAATAAAATGTGTAAAGAACAATGAAAAATTTAACTTTATTTACAAATAGTCCTAGGCGTTTTTCTTAGGAATGCTTAGAATTTTCTAATCAATGCGATCTCCTCGTCACTCTCCAGAGCTTGTTCCACCGTAAATCTTTACTGCTTGCCATCATAAAAGTGCTAAAACAATAAATAATGCTATAATTGTATGTGTATATATATATATATATATATATATATATATATATATTATATAATTGTTCTGTCTCTCTCTCATAAATCTCTGATAATCCGCTCCGTAAACCTCCGTTTGCTCTCCCTCCTTCTCTCCATTCAACGCTTTTTGCGTCATATCCCTAACTATATAGTGCCACCCATAGATATCATATAGAGACTAGATGCCCTATTGGCCGCTGGAAACCGAGAAATCCGGCCGCCATCTTGAACCGGTCGTATTCCTAGTTTCGTTGCGTGGCAGCAGATAAGATGCCAGAGCATTGTGGAGCATTTTTCTGTTCTAATCGTCGGACCATCGAAAATAGGGCTTTTCACAAGTAAAGTCTTAACATTACCGTACTATTGGTTGTATTTTGTGAATAGAATATTACCAGATAATCAATAAGGAGCATGGATATTTGCTATTACTGTACTGAAATCGTTGTGAAATGCTGTTTACTGCATCAGCCGGGGTTCACCCGGCATGGAGAGGTGGGGTAACTGTTAAAGTAATAATTACAAGAGCTTCTAGGTTATCAGATAAGCATTCAACTGCCCTGTTGTATGTTATGTGTGTTTGCGCATGTAACAGGAGACCAGTTACACGCACATGATATCAGGAAGCAATGTAAATACAAGCATTACAGCGATGTGCAAATTGAGTTACCCCTCCAACTTCTAGTTTTATTGATAACCTATATATTATCACATGCGATTTGGCTATTGATATTACAGAAGTCCTGTGGTAAAATTACATTAATAACTTACTCCATCTACCCTTGTAAAGTTAATCCGAATAGGGCTTTAGTCTCTACATTTTCCCCTCCCACATCCACATACAATAAAAAAGGTATAGGCTTATATGTTGTCCGAATTTAATTTTTAGAAATTACTGATGCAAACACGTTGAAAAGCTTCTCAATTTTTATTACAGGTGGCTGCGTTCGGTGGATTCGGTGGCTGCGTTATGTGTGTGAAAGTGTGTGTGTTTGTGTGTGTGTGTGTGTGTGTGTGTGTGTCTGTTCGTGTTTGTTTGTGTGTCTGTTCGTGTGTATGTGCGTGTCATAAATTGTTTCTTCAACTTATTAAAATATCTTACTTTACTGCAACTATCTGTTTCTGCTTCTTTATTATATTTATAGTGTGTGATTTATACAAATACATTATATCCTTCATCACACATATTGTGTCTGGTCACTTTATATCTTATATCAGAATATTATATTACTGTTGTTAAGCCTACTATGGATATTAAAATACGCCGAACCATGTGTCCTGTATCATAGCTACATGAATGACCTTTGCAGCAAAAAAAAAACCGCGTGAAAATCAGTTCAGTATTCAGTGAGATATGATTAATTTAATGCGCTGACAGCTCATTTCACCTGCCATTCATATTACACTGAGCAGAGCGGATGACCGGTTTAAGATGGCGGCTCCAACTCTCGTCCGTGCCAATAGGCAGTAGCGGTCGATAGGGCGTCTACCTATATGATGTCTATGGTGCCACCCCTTGCAAGGCTACAGAGTCCTCTGATTTGCTAGAAACGTCTTGGTTACCTTCCTCTGATTGGGTAAGAAAAATATTTCTCCATCGGCAATTTTTCCATTGGTTGCTGTTCGCGCAATCTGCCAAACAACATCGATTTCATTGGCCTTTTACATAGTGGTATTGCGCAACAAGGAAGTGTGTATATTTACAAGCCGGGTGAGTTATCACTGTTTTCAGCGGAATCTGAGGAAGACGGTAAAAAAGACCGCACCTCTCTATCACTAATAGTTTTTAAGATAATTACACATTTGTAAAAGTATGCCATTTTGGGCGGTACCGCCCAATCCGTCCCCAGAGGGTTAAATAGGTTGCCACAGGTGCAGATGATCTTCATTAGGGCAATTCCGCCCTCCAAGGAGGAGTTAGTCCTAGAATTTTCCCCCCAAAAAAAGAAATTAAGAAAAACAGGGGCAGGGCTGTAACACTACCATAATCGATCTCTCAATATTTTTTTCCTCTTCTGGAAAGTCTTATAAAAGCTATCTTGGATCTTCCTTTTGGTATGGTGGAAATTGGAATGCAAAAAATATTTGTTGTAGTTTCCATTCGCCACTTTTGAAGTTTACCCAACGACTTCCGTTTCAGAGAACTCTGAAAACGTGAATGCCAAGCATCCCAGGGATGATGCATTTTTTTGCTCCTTCTTTAAAAAATTCTGGACTATTAGGGATTAAATGTAATATTTTACGATTCAAACATTGAAAAACCAACTATATCTTAATGTGTAAATTTAATATTTTTTGTCCAATTTCTAAGGGACAGATCACCAAAAATAAGTAGGGCTGTCAAATGATTAATCACGATTAATCACATCCAAAATAAAAGTTTTTTTTACATAATATATGTGGGTGCACTATGTATAATTATTTTGTATATATATAAATACACACACATGCATGTATATTTAAGAAAAAATATAATTTATATATAAAATATTTATATTTATATATAATATAAATTATATATAAATCTATATACAGTATATACATGAAAATATTTCTTAAATATATACAAGCATGTGTGTGTATTTATATATATAAAATAATTATACACAATGCACCCACATATATTATGTAAAAAAAAAAAACTTTTATTTTGGATGTGATTAATCACGATTAATCATTTGATAGCCCTAAAAATAAGTATTGTCACTTGAAAATGGGGGTGGGTGTTCACCTTATTTGCCACATTTTGTTTTGTGCCTTGTATCAGTGTAGTCAAGTCATTATTTAAATAGCGTTTATAAAATACAGATAGTTTCAAAGCAGCTTTAAAGCCATAACAGGAAATGTATGCATTTCGGCTGTTGTTCTGCTGAAATCAGTTCAGTGTTGATTCAGTTCCGTTTGTTAAGATCATCCATTATTAAATTAGTTAATTTCATCTACAGTAATAAAGCAGTTCTGTAAATTTTTTATTTTATTTTTTAAAGTCATTGTCCAGCTCAGTTCTCATACAACAGCGTAAGTGCAGTCAAATGAATTGTATGTAAGGTAGTACACCTAGTTCTTTTTCTATTGATTCATTTTTACATCTCACAATGCAAACCCGCCCCTTCCCTACTTAACCTGTTGCACAGGATCAGGCCCACAGTTAATACGCCTCTTCTCAGCAGATGAGCAATGGCGAGATGTCTCACTTTGTTAGAATGTGTTTGAGGAGTTCTAAAGCCTTTGGAGCAGGATGGCAACAGAGAGATTTTGTTCCAACAGGAGCAGGAATGCTAATCTAGCATAGAGCTAGAAAGTGAATTAAAGAGAGAGTTTACACAAAAATGAAAATGCTGTCATCATTTACTCATCCTCATGTCGTTCCAAACCCGTAAGACTTTCGCTCATCTTCGGAACACAAATGAAGATATTTGTAATGAAATCTGAGAGACTTCTGTCCGTCCATTGACAGTCTATGCAAGTACTACTTTGATGCTTCAAAAAGTTCATAAAGAGATCGTAAATCACATCCATATGAATAGAGTGGTTTAGTCCAATTATTCTGAAGAGACTCACTCGCTTTATGTGATGAACAGATTGAATTTAGGCTTTTATTTACATTATGGCTTTAGTGATATATTCAGATGGCGGCAGCAGTGGCCCCTTTTGCTGCTGAACTAAAGTCCTTTTGAAACAAAGTATTTTTTGTGAATAAAAGTTGGCATGACTACAGTAAACAATAGCTGAGAGTTTCTATATCCAAGGGAAAGCGCTGAATATGTTACAAAATCAGAAACAGAACAGAACACTGCACTCACCATTCCAAGTTTCACCGGGTATCATGTTTCTTGTCGTCTTGTTACCAGCAAGATGAATTTTATTTTAACTGTTGAAACAGGGGAAATCAGTCCGACTGAATTAGCTTGCAAACTAAAATTACAGTTGACTTAAAAGTTGTGGATTTTTCTTTATTTATTTTTCTTTATTAACACGAAAGCGTGTCTTGTTTTTATTAGTAAAAATCTCTTAGCAAGGCCTAAAATAAATAAATATATAATAAAATATTATTGATAGTTGTTTTTTTCCCCACAATGACTCACATTTGAGGTATTTGAAGTAGGTTGGGCCATGGTCCAACTGGCCATACTCGTTCTGCAGTCTGTGACGGTACAGCAACAGATCTGTGCAACTTCAAAACAAACAACAAATAGATCAAAAATGTGACTGTTTATCGATAAACTGATCTTCATCATCACAAAAACTCAATACCGCATTTCTGATTACATTCACGATTCCATTCACTGACAGTCAAAATGTTATCCTGTGCTTATGTGACAGCTTGTTCATCATATTTATCACTAATGATAGTGATATTGGCTATATCTATTTCTACGTTTTGGCTACATAGCACTATGGTCTGCCAGTAGAGGATCTTCTTTTATCTCTTTGTCTCTGTAATCCCTGAAATGTTCTAACAAACCACATGGACCATTACGTGTATTCATTTGAAGATAATCTCCTTTGTTTTGTTTTTTTTATTAATTTATTTGATCAGGGACAATCCACAAAAACCATTAATCTAAGAAAGAAGAGATGTCATGTGCCAGGTTATAGCAAAAATGCTAATTTCCGCCTGCAGTCCCTGGACAGGTTGATGATATACTTACAAAATTTTAAAAATATGTACTGAATTATAATACACAGAAGCATCACTTCACTCACATCATATAACACTCTCTACTACAGGAATCTATAACTTATTCATTCACAGATTACATCATTCGTATCGCAGTCATTCAGTGCGTACAGGTTTGCTTTGTTAATAACCACTGTTTGGTCAGGCAAAAATACAACAAACTCAAGGAATTCAAGTAAATGGACAAAAAACGTAAATGAAACAAAATATTTAGGTTTAGTACTTGACTCAAACCTTGGTTTTAAAAGTCACATAAAAAACTCAGTAATAAATTAAAATTTAATATGAAACTTGTCTATAGTTCATCAAATTACATTTTAATTTATTACTGAGTTTTTTATGTGACTTTTAAAACCAAGGTTTGAGTCAAGTACTAAACCTAAATATTTTGTTTCATTTACATTTTTAATTTTTTGTCCATTTACTTGAATTCCTTGAGTTTGTTGTATTTTACGTTTATTTGAAAAAAACATTGATACTGTTTTATCAACATTTGAGGTCAGGCAGGACGTCTGCAACCATTCTGCAACTTTGCATCTCTTTTGATAATTTGTCAGCAACCTCCAGCTCGTTTTCCCCAAAAGTGAAGATCACCGTATCATCAGCGTACATAATTACATCAACGTCAGAACACACTCTGGGGAGGTCATTTATATAGATGCTAAAAAGCAAGGGTCCCAAAATAGACCCTAGCGGCACTCCCATCGAAGTAGCTCTAAACCCAGATTGGATATTATTCACTCGTACATATTATTCTAATTGCGTACCTGTCACTGCAGCTGGGTATTGTTTGGATCATGGTGAAAGAGATAAAGGGAAAGAAACAGGATAGTGCCAGTGTGTTTGCCACTGAAAGAGGAAGAGGAGATGGTGTAAGAGGTGTGTACAGAAAAACCAGGCAACAGGGTGGAAGAGAATAATGAGATGAGATCCACTTTTACTGAACACACATTTATATATATATATATATATATATATATATATATATATATATATATATATATATATATATATTAATTATTACATTATGTCTGCGGTTGTCTATGTTGATTCACTCAAATCAGTCAAAACTCTTTTTTATACAAACACTGTACACTGATTCTTAACAGCAGGTATTCACTAAAAAAAAATGCAGTGTTATTTTTAACCCAAATGTGGGTATGTTGGGTCATTTTATTGGGTTATTTTCTATTATTTTTTACCTAGATACTGGGTAGTTTTTCTGTAACTCAGCTGATGGGTCATTTTTACTGTCAATACAAATGATGAATCCCCTCACACACCTAACCAGCGCTGGGTCAATATAACCCAATGTTTGGTAGTCTGTGCCAAACCAGTTAAAACGGGATACACTTTGTCTGCGCTCATATTGTGTTCTTTTCTAAGATAAAAATTCCTGAGGGAAACTTCCTGAATGAAAGGTTTTATTTGACATTTTTTCCATTTACTTGGACCAGCATAGGCCGGATCTTCACTCAAAGGGAAAAACGCGCCGGCACCAACATGGAAGTTTCACGTCCTGCCAAATGAATAGCAGGACCAGGGCTGAGACACGATGCAGCATTGCTGCCACAGCCTGTAAAAAAGAATATCAAAAATACAAACATTTATTAAATCCAGGCAGGAGAATCACAGGAGAACAGGAAAACACAACCACTCAATATTGATGAGACAGGACAAAGAACTGAACAAAACAGGGAGAATATATACCAGACTAAATAAGGGAACTAATGAGTTAATTAATTAACCGTCCGAGGAGGAATCGGGGTACCAGAGGGCTGAAGTGGAGCTGGACGTGAAGTTCAATGGTTCCAGGTGGATACGAGGGATGGAGGAGCCAAGACGGAGGAGTCAGAGTGACGGGCCGAGGTGGAGTGATGGGAGTAGCTGCTGGAGGCGGAGCCGGGGGATCCACTCACCTGGTAGAAGCTGGATGGCGAAAGGCCCAAGGTTGATGCACAGCTCAGAGGGGAGGTCGACGAGAAGCTGGTAGACTGGCTGATTTAGAAAGAGGAAAGGGCAAGGGGGTAAAGGGAACCAGCAGAAGCAGGGCTGAGGACCTGGCTGGTATTGGAAAAGGAGGCGGGTGAGGGCGGCTGGCTGGGAACTCTGGAGACACAGGAGAGTGTGTGCTGGGCAGAACCAGCAGGGGGCACAGGATACTCTGAACTGGGTGGAACCAGCTTAAATACAGGAGATTTTCTACTAAATATGACTAGTGGGGTCGGAAGATCAAGGTAAATCTCCAATTCTGGCTCATCACAACAATAATTTGCAGAGGTCAGCAGCATCTCACCCTCAGTGGTGGGAGTGTGGGTGGGGTCTTCCTCCATTCCCTTGAACTCCACTAATACTCCCAAGACATCACGCGGTGTTGCCGGCTCACACCCCTGGTCAGACGTTTCTGGAGACTCGCGCTCCAGGGCGATGTTCCATTTTCCTGGTGCTGGCTCGTGCATCGCGGTGGGCTCAATCTCTCCATCTACGGAGGGGCTCTGGTATCATATCCGTGCGGAGGGATGATGGCATGTTGGGCTCTGGATCTGTGGGAGTGGGGCTTGAATCCTCCGCTGGGCAAATGGTGTTGGCCGCTTTACTATTTTCCAGCACCCACTCCACAAACTCGGCTAAATTCCCCCGAGGACCCACACCGGGCAGGCATGCCATCATCTCCGCGTTTAGGCTGGTTAAGTAAAACGTGCACAGCAATCTGTCTGGGAAGTTTGTGAGGCACGCCAGTTGTTGAATTCTCCGGGTGAGTGCCTCAAGGGTAAGTCCGTCCAACCCGATCTCACGGCAAATCATACAAATTTTACGAGGTGGCCAATTCGTACGACCTCACTCGTATGAATTCATAAGATTTTTACTAAGTGGTACATATTTTAAGAGTTGCCCAATTCGTATGAATTCGTACGAATGACCTACCCCTGACCCCGCCCCTAAACCTACCTATCACTGGGGTTAAGAAAAATCGTACAAATTTGTACGAGTGAGGTCATATGAATTCGTACGAATTAGCCACCTTTTACTCACTCTTACAAATTCGTACGAATTGGTCATGAGATAGCGTTGGTCCATCTTGTTAATCAGTCCTGTCTTCAGTCACGTAAACACACGACATAGGAGAATGTCAAAAAACAGTCTTTGTTATATCCAGGCAGCAGGATCGCAGGAGAACGGGAAAACACCACCACTTAAAGGAGAACTCCGGCGCAAAATGAACCTCGGGTGTAATAACACATTGGTACAGACTAAATCGTTCCCTGAGATTTGTTTTCATGATAATCGAATATAAAGAGTTTTATCTCTAAAAACAGTTTAGCTTATAACGCTAGTATATTGGGCATCGAGTAAGCAAAAAGAGATCGCTAGTTAATACCGTTAGCAAGGCTCAAATTAGCCCCACACTAACACGGCAGCATAATGAGTGTCCTTACATGCAAACCGAAGCATTGAGAACTTTGTAAGTGTATAGACAGTTTAATAAGAAGATACTTTACACAGACAGTACAGTTAGCGCATACAGACAGGAGCCATCTTGGAAAACAGTCTCGACCAATCGAACCACGAAGGTGAGCGAACAGTACGTGTAGATATTGAAGATAAGATAAATTATATTTATTTTTTTATTTTCTCTGTTGCGTTCAGTGCTTCTCTTATGCGCTCAGTGCTTTCTAACGGACCATATGAGATTCCAAGTC
This sequence comes from Rhinichthys klamathensis goyatoka, assembly GCF_029890125.1. NCBI lineage: Eukaryota > Metazoa > Chordata > Actinopteri > Cypriniformes > Leuciscidae > Rhinichthys > Rhinichthys klamathensis. The sequence goes on from NW_026606612.1 coordinate 1,772,372, forward strand.
ACAGTTCAGCTCACGTATCACCGTGTTCGTGGTTTGACTGATCGAGACTGTTTTCCAAGATGGCTCCTGTCTGTATGCGCTAACTGTACTGTCTGTGTAAAGTATCTTCTTATTAAACTTTCTATACACTTACAAAGTTCTCAATGCTTCGGTTTGCATGTAAGGACACTCATTATGCTGCCGTGTTAGTGTGGGGCTAATTTGAGCCTTGTTAATGGTATTAACTAGCGATCTCTTTTTGCTTACTCGATGCCCAATATACTAGCGTTATAAGCTAAACTGTTTTTAGAGATAAAACTCTTTATATTCGATTATCATGAAAACAAATCTCAGGGAACGATTTAGTCTGTACCAATGTGTTATTACACCCGAGGTTCATCTTGCACCGGAGTTCTCCTTTAACACTGACGAGACAAGACAAAGAACTGAACAAAGAATTTATATACCAGACTAAATGAGGGAACTAATGAGCTAATTAATGAACACCAGGTAAACTTAATGAAATTGACATGGACTTGGAAACTAGATTATTTTAGGATAACAGGAACAAACACACTGAACAGAACATAATCCTGACAGTTGCCAAATAATCAAGCAATGGTTACTTTTTAAATCCAGCACTTTTTAGAGTGTATTTTAGCCTGCTGCTGTGACTAAATTCTAATGCAGGAATCCAAAATATTGACACATCTAATTAGACATAGCCAACTAGGTTTATGTGAAAACTCGCCAAGCCTGGCATTTTGACATTATTTTGTGTGAATTTGATATTTTAAGTGCAATAATCCACAAAAAGAACGGTTCAAAATTTCTTGAAAGGATTTGTCATATAGGATTAAAATAAAAAGGGTATATGAACCAGCTAATTATAACTCAGTTGTAAATTTATCAAATGGCTTTTATTTGTATATAATTATACAGTATAATTAGACTTTCTGGTGGGTAGGAGAACTTTTTTTTTCTTTTCTTTTTTATCAGAAAGCAGCCCAACCTGGAATTATAATAGTACGTTATGTTGCATCACTTTCAAATAGCGCTCTGCTCTGTCTTCATAACAGGAATCCTGTTCCACCTCATTCTTTACAAATTAAGCTGTTATTAAAATCATATCTTTGTGAAGCCAACACCCTCTTGGCCTTTCTTGACCTAAAGCCCATAAAGCAAATGGTTCTGATTTGGATCTTGTTTCTTTATATCAGATTAATCTTTCATGTAACACATTTAAGTGAAAAAAATAGCTTTGTGTTCCTAAATATTTATCATCCTGTGTATTTTTTTCTCCCTCATCCGTTAATTTGCCGTTTAGTTCATATCGGAATGTGTTGTTCATTCGGCATGTATAGTGCGTAATAACTGGTGTCTGCCCCAATGACTTACTTCCTTATAGTAAAAAAAAAAGATGCATGAAGGAGACCAACCCATTGTCCTTTAACCCTTTGATGCACAACATGGGTCTAAATAGACCCGACTGAGTTTTCATTTTCTATATCTTTGCAAAAAATTCATTTCATCATTCAGTATTCCAGGTATTCCTCAATTAACTTGTTTTAGATCATTACAAATCCTTATTTAAATTTTTTCTTTCTTACTTTTCGAATAAAAATCGTTTTTGTATCACTACCCTTCTAATGCGCAACATGGGTCTAAAAAGACCCGTGTTCATGTTTCTTTGCTGAATATTTGAAAGAAATGTATTTTATCATTTATTAATCCAGGTATTCATTAAATATCTTGTTTTTGATTTCCACAAATCATTATGTTTATTTTTCCTTTCTTACTTTATAAACAAACACGGTTTTTGTATTTCTACATCAATTTTACACACATGGGTAAAAAATTACACATATAGGAACCTTTGAAATTTATAAATAGTATAAATATATTTACTGCAGAAAACTATTCATCTGCCACACATTTCACAATTCAACAGGGCTGCTTTTGTATATTTCATGCATGTAAGTTTTATTTAATAAATTTTTTGTCACAGAGAAAATATTTGATATTTTGTGAAAGACATCTAGATATGACCTAATATTTGAACGTTTAGGCTAAGGTTACCTTGACCTTGAAATCCATTACTAGTGCAAAAGAAAAAAATGTCCAATACTATTAGCTAGCTTGCGGTCGACATATTCTATTTTATCTAATAGCTAGGTCAACAAAATAAAAGTTGCAATAGAAAGTTATATATACAAGTATATATTGTCGCTGTTGGGCAGAAACCTTGTACCTCCATATTCATTTTTATTTGTGGTCATAAATCAATGCTATCGGTCACATAAGCTGTCGCGTGGTGGCGTTCAGGTGCACTATGGCTGCTGTCGCATCATCCGGGTGGATGCTGCACATTGGTGGTGGGGAGTTCAATGGTGGCGGGGAGATCCCTACAGTTGCACTACACTACAGTTTAATTTCAGTGTTATCGGTTATATGTGTGTTATGTGTGACAAAGTGGCCAATAAACTTATTTCAAGTGTTACAGTAAATGTGTTGATCTAAACAACTGTGACATTGGTTATTTTAACAAAAAGCTTTCTTTATTCTTTTGTTTTATCACGCTTGCATAGATGGGTAATTTTAGACCCATATGTGTAAACTTGATGTATTAACACAAAACCTAGGAAATATTAAAATATAATTTTGTGATAATTGAAAAGAAGATATTTAGAATATTCATAAATCATGAAATTTATAGATCATGAAATATTAAATGCTTAAATAAAGTGATTTCAAAAGGTGAAACAAAAAAAAATGCCAAGCCATGCATGAAATAACATAGGAAATGAATACGGGTCTTTTTAGACCCATGTTGTGCATTAGAGGGGGTATCCATAGCTTGCGCATCAAAGGGTTAAAAAAAAAATTAACAACAATCTAAAAAGACATTTTAAAGTTACGTTGCTAAATATACTCTCTGACATATAGCACTGAATGACTGTCTGATTAATGTGTGGCTCCACTGAAAAATATATGGCGGATTTGTGATAAGATGATTAGTATGGAAGAAATAAAATAGACACTATCTTATGTAAAGGGACTAATGTCATATATCAAAATAATGTATTCAGTTAAACTAGAAAATGAACAACATTTAATGAAAAAATAAGCAGATATACTACATTTTAAAAACAAAACGCCATATTAATGATATAGAATGTTGGTAACTCAAAAGTTTGGGTAATTCAGCTTCTTTTGTGTTCCACGGAAGACAGAAAATCATACAGGTTGACATGAGGAGGGAGAGTAAATGATGACAAAATTTTCATTTTTGGGTGAACTAACCCTTTAATGTATGATCTGTATAAACCTTATTCCTAAGCTTAACAAAAACAACAACAATAGAATACATACAGTATGTGGCATTCTTGCCATTTTGCCTGGAAGCATATTTGAACTCAAAAACTGCACATACGCAAATAATAAATGGCAAACTATGCTATTCGCAAAGGATCCCCGCCTTGCCCCTAAACTTATTCTTTCTTTAATAATTATAGCTTTTTAAAGTGTATTGTTTGCAGTGACATTTTGGATTTGCAAAAACTGCCTCTACTATAACTCTAAACACTAGTGATTATTAATAGTCTGAACATAGGTCAAGAACATAGCCTGACAGTAGAGAAAACATATTTTACCAAAGAACACAGCAGAATTTTGTCTCTTCACATCAGCTAATCTATTTCACAATAAGGCTAAAACAGGCCACAGAAATTACTCAGCAGGGGAATAATAACAGCGTATAACATTCCAGAGCACTGATGCAATTTTAAAAAACAATGGTGGCATCAGGTTTAATGTCTAAGTCATTGGAAATTACATTAGACAAACTGTAAAGGTAAAGGGTGGAGCTAGAGTAGATTTCCAACAAAAAAAGCTTAAAGATCTGGTTTCATCAAAACAGCCAGTTGAATAGATGTTGTTTGACAGTCTAATTATTGGCTGTTGCAAAGGTTATTTTAGTTTCAGTATTCTGTGAGTTTTTATTAATGTATGACATCACATTTTAAGTCAATGTTTGCCATCTTGCACCAATAAATAAAAATTGTGGACATCTTAATTTCCCTAAGGCACATGAAGTTCCTGAGGTATAATATATAGCCTAAAGTATATTATAATATTATTTTATCTTGCTTTCCTGACATTCAAAATCTGTATCAATTTCACTTATGTTTTAGTTTAGCTTGTACAAAACAGATCACATCTATCATGGTAGAGTATCAGGGTTCATGTTTGTTTTTTAGGTTCATGAGAAAATTATCCAAATACATCTGTCATGATGTACCTGTGTATTGTTTGACAGATAAAGATGAAGGTGTGTCTGTGTGTACGTATGTTTGTCAATGCGACAGAGATGTTGTTGTGATAAGAATTTGTGCCTGTTTGTGCGTGTTTTTAACATTCCACACCCAAGAGGAAAACAATTAGATACAATATGATTGTGAAGGAGGGACAGTTTGTGCGTTTGATATACGCACCCCTAAAACAAACGAATGAAAAATAATAAAAGAGAAAAAGAAAGACTTTTTAATCCAAAATAACTTTAGAGAGAGAAGAAATGTATAATTATTTATGTTGTTTTATTTGTACTACATAAGAATTATTGTTGAGTGTACGCTGACCCACAATACGTAGAGTAAGAATGAAGGGGAATCTGCACACCAAATTGCATTTTTATTGTGTGATGGGTAACATTAGTTGTGACATCCTGTATTTCAGCCACGAGAAATGTAGTCATATAATCCATGACTTATGGTTTAACAAGTCTTTGGAATAAGTGAACAACTTTTGAACACATCAAATATTATGTGTCATCTATGTTATACCTTAATTGTTCTTTTTATTTTTTTTAAATATTTTGGTTTAGGTGTGCCATCTGTGACACGACTATTGAGAATGTGGCATTCAGAATGTCCTTCTCCTCCTTAATTTCTCCAATGTACTTCCTCCATTTTTTTTATTTTTTTTTATTTGTAATTTTTCCACAATATTTAGGATTTTTTTTAGAGAACAGACAATCCTGTTTATCCCACCCCATGACATAACATTGCATGAATCAAATTATATTAACAGATAATATAGATGCATTATTCAAAATAGTAATATTTTCATTTGCTTAAGCAGTGACTCATTTTCAGATTTTAATTTCTTGGCTAAAATCGAGTTGCTTTAAGTCTGTTAGTGGGACTGGAATGCAGCCTTGACTTGGCTTATCATTTATGAATGTTTCACTATAGTCACTTTTTTTCTTCTTCAGCTATTGAGGTCAATATTTGTAATTTGTACTTCTAGAAACAAAATGTTCAACGATTAAAAATAATATTATAAGGACAAATGTTCATGAGTTGTAATTTTTGGGGGTGGGGTAAACGTAAAAAAACAACAACAAAAAACTCAATACTAATACTGTAAATGACAATACGGTAATATTACTGTAAATCCAAACAGTAACAAAATACAGTAAAGGTACAGTACTGTAAGTGAAAATACAGTAAAGGTACATTATACTGTAAGTGAGAATACAGTAATAATACTGTAAAACATTTTACAGTAAATTACTGGCATCCAGCTGCCAGTAAGTTACTGTAAAATTTACAGCAATCTCTTTACAGTGTACTTTATTTAACTGAAACCTAAATGCAGGTCTTTCTTTGTCACATTCATTGTGAGTCCTGTAAAACAGTTGTAATCAAAATTATTCGGTTTATTGGTAAAATTTTCTTGGATTTGCGTGCTGTAACCGCCCTCTTCAAATCCCACCAGAGATTGGGGTTCAAGTCAGGTGACTGTGATGGCCTCTGTGGAATCTTTCATGACTTCTTCTGCAACCAAGCCTTGGTGGAATTTAAGGTATGCTTGGGATCATTGTCCTGTCGGAAGGTCCAATGACGCCCAAGCTTCAGCTTCCTCTCTGACGGCATGACGTTTTCTTCTAGGATTTCCTGATACTTCAATGAATCCATCTTGCCTTCCTGTGGTTTCCAGTGCCACTGCAAAGCAGCACCAGAGCATCACCGAGCTCAACTGTTGGCAGAGTGTTCTTTTTAGCTTCATTCTTCTTCCAGACATACCACTGATCCATAGGGCTGGACAGAATCCCAAAACTTCTGTGGCTTATTTATATGATTTTGAGCAAATTGGAAGAGACTTTTCTTGTGCTTTTGGATCAGTAGTGGTGTATGCCTTGGAGTTCTGGCATGTGTTTAGTATGTGCCTTACTGTGTAAGCTGAAACCTCAGTACCTGTTGCCACCAAGTCTTGCTGCAGGTCTATTGCTGTCACTCAAAGGTTTTTCTGAACCTGCCTTCTCAGAAATCTGGTTGCAGCCGTTGATTGCTTTCTTTTTCTGCCCCGTCCAGGTTGTGTAATGACTGTTCCTTTAAAGGAACACTCCGACTTTTTGGGACTTTAGTCTATTCACCTTATCCCCCAGAGTTAGAAAAGTCCATACATACCTTTTTCATCTCCGTGCGTGCTATAAGTCTGTTTGACGCACCCACCGCTAGCCTAGCTTAGCACAAAGACTGGATGTAAATGGTTGCAGCTAGCATACTAATCCAAATAAGTGACAAAATAACGCAAACATTTTTCTATTTACATGTTGTGATTTGTATAGTCACAGAGTGTACAAAAAACAAAGTCACATGAGACACATACATATTTTAACCGTATAAATACTGGGCGGAGTGATAACCGCAGCACCTGAGACGCGCTCTTAGCTCCTCACCACGGCGCGTCTCAGGTGCTGCGGTTATCACTCCGCCCAAGTAGCAGTGCTTCGCCTTCAGAGAATATAGTCGCCTTCAGAGAATATAGTTCTCAGTATTTATACGGTTAAAATATGTCTGTGTCTCATGTGACTTTGTTTTTTGTACACTCTGTGACTATACAAATCACAACATGTAAATAAAAAAATGTTTGCGTTATTTTGTCACTTATTTGAATTAGTATGCTAGCTGCAACCATTTACATCCAGTCTTTGTGCTAAGCTAGGCTAGCGGTGGGTGCGTCAAACAGACTTATAGCACGCACGGAGATGAAAAAGGTATGTATGGACTTTTCTAACTCTGGGGGATAAGGTGAATAGGCTAAAGTCCCAAAAAGTCGGAGTGTTCCTTTAACTTTGATCTGGCAAACTATTTCCAACGGTCTCCCTATGAACATTTCGCGCATTCGCTATCTTTTGCATCCTCTTCCTTGCTTGTTTGAAGGGTGATGATATCTTCTCTTAACTTTTTGGAATATTCTTTTGACTTAGCCATTTTTCTAACATGCAGTCAGACGTGACACTCAACAAACCTAGCCAGTTCAGATATGTCATGTGTTCTAGCTCAAACAAGTCTGGTGCAAAGGATTCTATTCAGGTGGTTGAATAATTCTGAGACTGCAGAAGTAATTTTCAGTTGAATTTTGGGAAACTACTTGAGACATTTGTTGTGTTGAGCTATTTCAATTACTTTTGTTTGATTTGTTCATTACAAACAGCTGAAAGTCTGTAAATGTTGCCAATAAACCTGGTTTGCAATGGGGGTTGAATAATTTTGATTACAACTGTAACTGAGTTTCAAATCATCATATTAGAATGATTTCTGAAGGATCATGTGACACTGAAGACTGGAGTACTGGCTAATGAAGATGTTGCTTTTTGTCACAGAAATAAATTATATTTTAAAGTATATAAACTATTATTTTATTTATTTTCCAATATTTCAAAATATTACTGTTTTTTCTGTATTTTTTTTTATTAAATAAATACAGGCTTGATGAGCATAAGATATATTTTTTAAAAATATTAAAAATAGTAAGGTTTCCAAACTTTTGACCGGCACTGTATATTTAAAGTTGGTATGAGCCACCACAGTCATGTAAAAATATACATAAATAACAAAGTAAAAAATAAGTGGTATTATGAGGTTAAGGAAACTACAGTTCCCTACCGTTGTCCCTCCGAGTTCCGTCGGATGACGACGAATGGGGTTTCGCTTAGAAAGCCTATCGACTTCGAGTATGCAACGAGCCAATGGCAAAGAAATGCCATGGGTCTGCGGAATTTGCATAGCGTATCTCCGCCTTACCTCGTGGGTATAAAAGGAGGATGCCGGCAATATGCAGATATGTTTTCGCTTCGGAGCCAAGAGTATCTCTTCACTCCACAGCCATTTCTGACTTCACTCTACGAGATGAGCCACTCTCTCCGGTGTTAGTGTGACGGCGATCTGCAGCGAGTTCACATTGCCTGCTGATCTGTGCAGTGATCTGCCAATGAGTGTGTTTCTCCCTGCTCGCTTCAACATCGCGGAGTTTTTTCTCCTCTCACAAAAGAGCTCGCACGCGGCACGTCTTTTTAAAGCCCGTGCATTTCTGGTTGTGGTCGACTCATTTCCGATTTTGATGGGCACATTTTCTGCTCTGCGTGCTTGGGCTTGATCACGCTAGAGCAGCGTTTGTGAATGACTCACGTTCTCCCCGCGGGAACGTGACCATCGCGTCATTACGGTCGAGACTCAATGATCTCGTTAGAGAGATGTGAGGTGAGGTGTTACTTCGGCTGGTGGCCAGGGTGACCTGAGGGTGAGAGTGTGGAACAAACCGCCGACTGTTTGTCCATGGACCACGCCCCCCTCTTCAGTGACATAACCCGCGAGTGTTCAGGGGATTCCCCCGGGTCTATATTCGGATGCCCCGCGGGTTTCCCTTGATGCTCCAGAATCGGATCTGTTGTCCATCGCAGCATCACAGGGCGGGCTAGAATCTTCAGGAAGTGAAGATTCGACAGTGCTGCCACTTTCAGGTGTGCATATGGTATTTGTCGAGTCAGATCCTGAGATGACGGCCATGCTTTCCCGGGCCGCTGCGAGCATCGGACTAGAGTGGAACCTTTCACCCTGTCCTGAGCGCTCGCTGCTGGGCGATTGGATTTGGGTGTGGCCGCTGACTCCTGTCAGCGTCCACTCCAATACCTTTCTTCCTGGATGTGCATCAGGAGATCTCGAAATCCTCGAAGACCCCCATGTCTTCCAGCGATCCCTCGTTGATCTCCTCCGCCCTTCCTTCCCTCGACTGGGCAGCTGTCCATGGGTACACTGGGTGGGGTCCCCCCGGTTGAATGCTCTGTTGCAATGCTACTGTGTCCTCAGAGTGCTTCCTCTCGGCGCGATCCTAAGCACCCGTCCGAAGCCTGTAGTTTTTCGTCTACACTTGTGACGAAATCCTATAGCGCTACAGGACAGGCAGCCGCCTCACTGCATGCCATGGCCATTCTGCTGGTCTATGAGACCCAGATGCTCATGGACATGCACGAGGGCGGGACTGACCCCGGGCTCTTCAATGAGCTGTGCGCCGCCACTGACCTTGCTCTCCGAGCGACGAAAGTGGCCGTACGCTCCCTGGGTCAGGTGATGCCCACCATTCTAGGGCTGAACATGTCTGATGTGCAGGATGTCGGGTGGACCCGTCTGCTCGTTTTTAAACCCAAAGCTTACGATGAATGGCACAGCAGCGGCCGGTGCGGTCGACATGTTTGACTGTTTGATGTTTGTTTGTTGTCCTCTCATGTGTGGCCACGCGCACGTAGTACGTGTTATGTAGGCAGGTTTAGGTAACGGGTCGGAGGGAAGGGAATAACAGAGAGCTCATCAGATGTTTCCTAAAAATAAACATTGTTCACGAGTCCCGCAGCTCGAGTCCGAGTCGAGTCTGAAGTCTTTCGAGGACGAGTCTCAAGTCGAGTCTGAAGTCACTGTGTGTGCGACTTAAGTCGCACTCGAGTCCGAGTCTACGGTGGCCGAGAGAGCTCAACGCGCTGCAACTGAAGAAAACACATGCAAATAGAAAAAAACACATGCAAATGAAATAAAACGCATGCAAATAGAAAAAAACGCGTGCAAATAAAAAAAAAAAACACCCGCAAATTAAGAAAACATCTTTATCAGTTTCACAACACACGTGTGCTCCAAATACTCACAACACCACCAAATACAAACGCGCTGCAAAAGCTCACAACACAAATACATAAACGCGCTGCAAATAACACAGACCACAACGGAAATGTTTCCAGAGGAACCAAATAAGTGACGAACCTGGCTGGGACGTGCTGGCATAGAGATCCATAAATCTATGCGTGCTGGTGCTTACAGCTTAAAATTATACTTTATTTATTTATTTGTGCAAAACATACAGAGATTACATTTTTTTTATGACATACAACTTGTATACAATGTACAAAATGTATTAACAATGTGTTCAATGTCATCAGAATACAAATGAGAAAAGACCAATGAGCTGGAAACTAAAATAAATAAATAAAAAAAGATAAAGAAGAAAAACATGAAGGAAAGATATTTATCTAAACATCAGTTACACTGTACAAATTGTTTCATGTTATTACATTTTCATAAAGAAAAGTTTCGTAAGAAATGTTAGGTAATGTAGGGTCCAAAATTGTAAAGTTGAGACACACAGATATATAACGCATATTTTAAAAGCTTTTTTGTAAACTAAAAATAAAAATGTATTTGCATCCGTTATGTTAACAGCATTATATTTCTGTAGTAAGAACAGCTCTTCAGCTGATGGACGCCGTGCTGCGTTGTCATGGGAACATCCCAGGTGAAAATAATGAGGAAATTCATTTCAATTTCAATTTTATTAATGGATAGCCCCTTGAGATGCAACATCTCATTTTCAAGAGGGTCCATACATATAGACATAAAACGATATGTATGGACGCATAGATTTATGGATATCTATGCCAGCACGTCCCAGCCGGGTTCGTTCGTCACTTATTTGGTTCCCCTGGAAACATTTCCGTTGTGCTCTGTGTTATTTGCAGTGCGTTTTCTGTATTTGTGTTGTGAGCTTTTGCAACGCGTTTGTATTTGGTGGTGTTGTGAGTATTTGGAGCACACGTGTGTTGTGAAACTGATGAAGATGTTTTCTTAATTTGCGGGTGTTTTTTTTTATTTGCACGCGTTTTTTTTTCTATTTGCATGCGTTTTATTTTATTTGCATGTGTTTTTTTCTATTTGCATGTGTTTTCTTCTGTTGCAGCGCGTTGAGCTCTCTCGGCCACCGTACGAATCTCAAACTCGAGTCCCCATCTCTGGTATACATAGGCTTAAATTTATTTAGTATAGGCCTATTTTATTGATTAATTGAAACCTTAAACAACAACAATAAAGAAGAAGAAGAAGAAGAAGAAGAAGAAGAAGAAGAAGAAACCAAACCAGCAGGAGGAGAAAAGTTTTATTCTGTCACGAAACTGCTGCTATTCCTCTGCTGTCATCGCTTCAGTGAACCTCGCGCGCAACACAGATCAGCTGATCGTCATCGGATTTGAAAGTAACGGCTCCTCTCATCAAAGCTTCAGCTGTTTGTTCGGCTCTCCGTTACAAGGTTTGTAAACTCGCCAAAGAAATATAAATACAGAGTCTACTCGCTATGTATTCAAACACATACATATAAACTAAATTTTTTTTTTTTTATTTATCGTGTTTACAGTGTTTACCACTCGTTTATTTCACAGCATGTGGAATGAAGGTTTTACCCGCGATGCTAACTAATCTAATGAACTAACGTTAATGAACAAATGTAAATCATTGACTTAATGTCATAGATTGTTTTAGTCATTCAATTCAATGTATTCTGTACAACTGTGTCTTCAAATTGCTGATTTCTAATTAATAGTTGATTACTGCTGTCATCATTGGCGTTTTAATGAATAACACGAGGATATAGTTAATGTTAGTGTAAGAGTTAAAAGTGTAGCACATTATATTACAAAAATTAATGCTGATGTTATATTTGAATATTTCAATGTTAATTCATCAGTATATTGTGTTAAAGTGGATGTTGTTGGAAGGACTTTTATTATGACGGGGGGGTACAGAGAGGAGAGCGGAAGAGAAGGGGGAATAAAGGAAGACTAGAGTCTAAAGAAGAGCTCGTCCGTGGGTTTATTTGATATATTCATACAGTTATCTTTAGATTAAAGCCCCGAAAACACCCACAATCAAGTATTACAGTGGTGGCAGCGGTGTTTTTGTCGGATATTCGAGTTTTCTTTTTTTATATATATCTTTTGTTTTCCGCCTAACGTTACACTTCGACCGAACGCAGTCTGTAACATTACTGTGATTGCAACGAGACGCTGTGAACGTTGATGTGCCTTGAATAAACTTCAGCGATGGCAGACGAGGAAGCACAAGCACCGCGGGAGAACAATGAACGGACGCGCCTCGCACAAACACCAAAGGACATTCCTTTACTGCCGCCATTTCGCAACGATGGCTCTGAGTCTTTTCAGCTGTGGCCCCGTCGTTATGAGGTAATTCAAGAGGCTCGCTATAAAGATAGCGGTGTTGATTTGGATACAGTGTTAGCAGCAGAGTTGCCTACTAGATTGCCACCTGAACTGTTTATTGTTTGGGACAATTTTCCATCCGAAATTCAGCACTCTTTTGCCGCAGCGAAAAAACAATTACAAGATGCTTTTGGTCAGAAGGATGTAATTGCATCTTTTCAAACATTTCCAAATTCACGTCACAAATTGCCTAATGAACCAATGGAAGTGTATGCAGCAGACATATGTAGACTGGTCAAAGAAGCTTTTCCAGATTTTGAGCAGAATGCTTCTGAATACATGAAACTGTTGAGATTTCTGGCTGGTTTAGATCAAGAACTCCAGATTAAATGCAATGAGAGGGGCGTGAAAACGTTCAAAGATGCCTTCCAAGTCACTACTCAAGCTGAACGGGCGCGCCAGGCCGCCAGATTGGTGCAGCCGGTTCCATCTGCGGTGAGAGGCAATTCGGCAGCACAGACAGTGAATGTTATTTCTGACACTGACACTCTTTTTCTGAAGCAAGCGTTTGTTGATCTAACTAACACAGTTAAAGACTTAAGTAAGGATGTATCAGCATTGAAACTGCAGTTGCATGATGAACGCAGCCGATCTCGCCAAACCCCATCACCACGTCGGCACAGTCCAACGAGATATACTATGCCATGGAGTGCACCGTATGGGCATTCACCAACCAGACATTCAGATGCTCGTTCTCCCTCACCTGACAGCTACAGAAGATCCCCTGACCGTCGCAGAGACCTTGGCAGACGACGCGACGACACATACCAGCATAATGTGAGGGTGGATTTTTCTCCTCACTGTAGGGAGAGGTTCAAGGATTGCTATTCTCCTAAATACTCCACTGCAGCCTGCACTGACTACTACGAGGACGATAGACGGAGACAACAAAATGACACTGTCTTACAATCGCTCGTCATTTCAACGACGCAGTCCAAGCCCTCATCACAAGCGTGTCGCCTTTGAGGAGTACAAAGCCCCCAGACCTCAGCATCCAAGCCTGGATCGTCAGAGTGGTCCACAGGATGTCTACCCAGGTCATCACAGCCATCATCAGGGAAACTTCCACTAGCTGATGCGGCGGGGCACACATCAGCTGTTTCACTACCAGCTCCACACGACACCGTACGGATGACAACCACAGACACCAGCCATCCAGAGACTGAACATTGTCTTGCTGCGAACATAAAGGACATTTGTACAGCACACATCAATGGCATTGTTGAAGGTACTGACATGCACATCATGATAGACACTGGTTCTAGCATTTCATTCATTAATGAAACTACCCGTATGGCAATTCCTTCATTGTGCAAAAGACCACTAAAGGGTAATTTCACTCTGTCAAAGTCTGTAACTGGTCAGAATCTAGATACTCTGGGAACTGTGACTGTTAACCTGAGATTAGGTGCACTGACATTACAGCATGACATGCAGGTCATTAGAAATGTGAGTCAGGGTATCATACTTGGTTGGGATTTTCTCCAGAAACACGAGGTAATTTTGAATGTTGGTAAGGGGCTATGTTACCTTTATGATCAGACTTTACAACTGTTAAGCACATCTCAACTTGCCCCTGTACATTGCACAGTTCAAATTACTGTGACTACTACCATTCCCCCCCAATGTGAGATGCACTGTACAGCTCAGCTTATCCCGTTTGCTGTTAATGCAGGTTTAGCAGACGGTTACAGTGGGTTGCTTGAGCCATATCCATCTAAGTTCGATGGTATTGCAGTTGCACGCACCCTTACAGTAGCTGAAAATGGTCAAACAGTAGTGCGAGTCTTGAATCCAACAAATAGCCCTTTTGTTTTCCAACCAGGTATGCAGCTGGGGGAATTCACTCCAATAAACCAAGATGATGTCGTTCAGCACTCAGATTCTATATGTAATGTGTCCACCCCTTCTACACAGGTGCCACCTCTTCCATTTCAGATTCAGAGTGGGAATCTTTCTGACCCTCAGGTGAACGAACTACACTCACTGTTGCATGAGTATTGTGATGTGTTTAGTAAGAACCCTACAGATTTTGGTAGTACGAATATAGTCAAACACAAAATCAATACCGACAATGCAATTCCCATTAAAAACCGTGCCTATCGTACTTCCCCTCCGATGCAAGAGGTGATTCAGTCACAGGTTGATGACATGTTAACAAAAGGTATTGTGAAAGTCAGTCATAGCCCTTGGGCTGCACCTGTCGTTATGGTGCGGAAAAAAGATGGCACCTGGCGCTTTTGCGTAGATTATAGGGGCCTTAACTCTGTCACCATTAAGGACGCCCATCCTTTACCCAGAACAGATGACACTCTGGATGCACTTAGAGGTTCCTCTATATTCAGTACCATGGATCTTTCATCCGGATATTGGCAAGTGCAGCTTGATGAGACAGACAAATCAAAAACAGCCTTCACTACTGGCCGTTCTTTATACCAGTTTACAGTGATGCCGATGGGTCTTGTCAATGCTCCACCCACTTTTCAACATTTGATGCAGCTAGTGTTGCAGGGTCTGTCCTGGAAGACATGTCTTGTGTATTTAGACGACATCATGTCTACAGCAAAAATTTTGCAGAGCACATTCAACACTTGAGAGAGGTTTTCCAGCGTTTGAAAGCAGCAAATTTGAAGCTGAAACCAGCTAAATGTTATTTGCTCAACAGCAAATGACATTTCTGGGCCATATTGTGTCTTCTGCCGGTCTTCAGCCTGATCTTAAAAACATTCAGAAGGTTAAAGAATGGCCTACTCCTGGAAATCCTACGGAAGTCCGAGCCTTCTTAGGCCTGTGTTCATATTACAGGCGTTTCATTCGCTGTTTTGCTCAAAAGTCACAGCCACTACATGCCCTAACTCAGAAAGCAAAGTTGTTTGTTTGGACCGAGTTGGAACAGGAAGCTTTCAATTCTTTGCGACATGCACTTACCAATGCTCCAATTCTCTCCTACCCAGACTTTTCTAAGGAGTTTTTGCTCTTCACGGACGCTTCCAACACAGCTATTGGAAGTGTTCTGTCCCAGATGAATGTTGACGGCAAAGAAAGTGTCATCGCTTATAGCAGTCACGTCCTGACACCTACTGAGAAACGATGGTCAACATATGACAGGGAGTTGTGGGCTATTGTTTGGTCCATTCGTCACTTCCGTCAGTATCTCATGGGTCATTCTTTTCGAATCATTACTGACCACAAGCCCTTGCTTAATCTGAGACGAATGGTTTTGGATGGTGATCCAACGGGACGCAGAGCAAGGTGGGCTCTGGAGATCGACCTCTATGACTGGACTATTGAGCACCGACAGGGTCACAAACACGCCAATGCTGACGCCATGTCTCGTCGACCTGACAGGGAGAGCAACATTCCCAATGACTTGGAGATCAAGCCTGTCTATTTCGTTTTTGCCTCCACGCAGACTGAGGTAGCCGAATCACATCCTACTTCTGCACAGCCTGTTTCTTCTGGTGCAGGTCCTGGGTTTGAGCCTTCAAATTCTGCGTTGTCTACCTTTTCCAGTGTTACATGCCTGGGTATGGGTAGTGACGATATGCTTCAAGCTCAGAAAGCTGACCATGTTTTGAGTACTGTCTCCAAATGGGTATTAACACAGAAGAGACCCCCATATGCAACGCTCAAAGGTGCTGCTAATGGATTTAGACATTTTTGGAAAGAGTTTGCAAGGCTTACCTTTGTAGATTCTGTCCTTTGTCGAAGAATCTACGAAAAATTTCAGTCAGGATTCAGACCGCATCATAGCACAGAAACTGCGCTAGTTAAAATTACAAATGATTTACTTTTAGCTTCTGACCAAGGCTGTATCTCAATACTAGTTCTACTCGATCTTAGCGCTGCGTTCGACACTATAGATCATAAAATACTCCTGGATCGACTACAAAACTACACTGGTGTTCAGGGACAGGCATTAAGCTGGTTCAGATCGTACTTATCGGACCGTTACCATTTTGTCTGTTTAAATGGGGAAAAATCGAAGATAACGTCAGTAGACTATGGAGTGCCGCAAGGATCGGTGTTAGGCCCTCTGCTATTCTCAATATATATGCTGCCACTTGGTAATATTATAAGAAAACATGGAATTAATTTCCACTGCTATGCTGATGACACTCAATTATATATTTCATCACGACCAGATGAATACACTAACTTATCTAAATTGACAGAATGTCTTAAAGATATAAAATGCTGGATGACGTGTAATTTCCTGCTACTAAATCCAGATAAAACTGAGGTATTACTTATTGGTCCAAAAAACTACCCACAAAATCTCTTACAATACAACTTTAATTTAGAAGGATGTCCTGTTACCTTATCGACTACAGTAAAAGACCTGGGTGTTATACTAGACCGCAACTTGTCTTTCGAAAATCATATTTCGTATGTTACAAGAACAGCTTTTTTCCACCTTAGAAACATTGCTAAATTACGTAACATGCTATCTGTTTCTGATGCAGAAAAGTTAGTTCATGCATTCATGACCTCGAGACTAGATTACTGTAATGCTTTATTAGCTGGTTGTCCTGCATCCTCAATAAACAAGCTACAGTTAGTCCAAAATGCAGCCGCTAGAGTTCTTACTAGGTCGAGAAAATATGATCATATAACACCGATTCTATCATCTCTGCACTGGTTACCTATTAAGTTCCGTATCAATTACAAAGTACTACTACTGACCTATAAAGCCCTAAATGGTTTAGCTCCTGTGTATTTAATGGACCTTCTATCGCCCTACAATCCATCGCGTTCTTTAAGATCCCGAAATTCGAGGCTTCTGCTCATTCCTAGGATATCTAAGTCCACTAAAGGAGGGAGGGCGTTCTCACATTTAGCTCCTAAACTCTGGAATAGCCTTCCTGATACTGTTCGTGGCTCAGACTCGCTCTCCCAGTTCAAAACTAGATTAAAGACGCATCTCTTCAGCCAAGCATTCACATAATGCTTACCTTTTATACCACTGTTGAATCAGATCGACTGCATTAATATTATGAACAGCAGCTACGCTAATTATCTCCCATCTGCTTTTCTGCTGTTATCTCGGGACGCTAGTCCCGAGGTAAATAGCGTTCGTCAGCTCCAGTTTGTATCCAGCCTCTCACGGAGACTTCAGATGCTCCAACACCTGCGATGAGACGACTCGACGCCTGTGAAGAGACGACTCGACGCCTGTGAAGAGACGACTCAACGCCGGCGTTATGTTATGCCCTAAATTAATACATGATGATTAACTAACTATATTCTTCTATGTACATTTCTGAAATGCACTTTCTGTAAAGCTGCTTTGAAACAATATGTATTGTGAAAAGCGCTATACAAATAAATTTGAATTGAATTGAATTGAATTGAAGAGTCAGACCTCCACCAGGTGAACAGATTCTGCAAGTTGTAGTTCCATCTGCACTACAGCGTAACGTATTTGAGACTTTACATGGTCATTCACTATCTGGACATTTCAGTGCACAAAGGACATTGCAACGTGCTCTAGTGAGATGTTACTGGCCCCACATGTCTAGGGACATTACACAATGGTGTGCCCAATGTCAAGCTTGTGAATCAAGGAGACCACAAACACCTCATCAGCAGGCCCCAATGCAAAACATAGTCACAAGCGTGCCGTTTGAAAAAGTTGCTGCTGATCTAACAGAGTTGCCCATTACACAGAAAGGGAATCGGTATGTTCTTGTAGTAATGGATTACTTTACCAAATACCTTAATCTCTATGCAGTTACTGATCAACGTGCAACGACTGTCGCCAAATGTTTGTTTGAAGATTATGTGAGCCAACATGGTGTGCCTCAGAGTTTGCACACTGACCAAGGCCGACAGTTTGATTCGAATTTGGTGAAAGAACTGTGTTCTCTGCTTGGGATCCGAAAAACACGGACCTCCCCATATCATGCAATGTCCGATGGTATGGTAGAACGTGCCAATAGGTCCATAAAAGATCAACTTGCGAAATACCTGTATACCAAAGGTGTGAAATGGGATGACCACTTAAAACAGGTTGAATTTGCCTACAATACTAGTGTTCATTCCTCAACCAAACATACGCCTTTCTTCTTGGCACATGGCAGAGAAGCTCGCCTACCTGCTGATTTTCTTCTTGGTGTACCCCCAGCAACTTCCAGGGCTACACCCGGAACCCCAACTGAATATGCACATTCTATGCTGGGACGACTACGCTCTGCTTTTACCACCGTTGCAGATAACATCCAGACAGCGGGAGCACAGCAAAAGCATTACTACGACCGCCATGTCCGACATGCGGCTTATCAACCTAATGATCTTGTATGGGTTGATCTTCCAGCTATGTCAAGACACAAACTCTCTCCGAAATGGACTGGTCCATATAAAGTCGTGAGCAGGTTGGACTCACCAACTGGTGACATTGGAGTGACTTATAAAGTGAAAGATCTGCTTGATTCTAGGTCAAAGCCTAAAGTAATTCACTATAATCGGCTGAAACCTTATCGCTCTGTGTGGTCACCTGATACCACTCCAGTACTGACATCCCCGCATATGGGACGACCTCCACTTACATCTCTCTCAGGCTCCAGACCTTATGTTTTTCACGAATATGTAAGGCCAACTGAACAGATTTCAAGATGGGATGGTCCATTACCTCCTGTTCAGGCTCAGGTTGAAATTTCGGAGGGTTCTAGAGCTGAATCCCATGTAGAAATTCCTACAGAACAGCCAGCAAATGGTATGAGAACAAGGTCAGGACGTTCTGTGCGCCCTCCATTACGGTATAGGGACGTATAATGTCTTTAATATCCATCTCCACATATTCTTGTTCATATAGGCTACAATTAAACATTCTTGAGTATGGGATTGTATAACACTTGAAAGAGTTGACAGAGTGGAGTAATGTCAAATGGGTTAAGAAAAAAACTGACGCATTTAAAGTGTTATTTGTATTTTGTAAAAGGTTCATGTTCGCATTCTGAATTGTTTTTTCTCTCGCAATTTTTTTTTATTCTTCTCCTGTACCCCAAAGTGTTTTGTTTTGTATTACAAATGTAAGGAAAGCATATTTTATTACAGATGTATTGTTTTTCTGTTTTGTATATCAGGAAACGAGGACGTTTTTTTTCATAAGGGGGAAGTAGTGTAAGAGTTAAAAGTGTAGCAAATTATATAAAAAAAATTAATGCTGATGTTATATTTGAATATTTCAATGTTAATTCATCAGTATATTGTGTTAAAGTGGATGTTGTTGGAAGGACTTTTATTATGACGGGGGGGGGGGGGGGGGGGGGGTACAGAGAGGACAGCGGAAGAGAAGGGGGAATAAAGGAAGACTAGAGTCTAAAGAAGAGCTCGTCCGTGTCCGAGGGTTTATTTGATATATTCATACAGTTATCTTTAGATTAAAGCCCCGAAAACACCCACAATCAAGTATTACATTAGTTTGGTCTATTTTTGTTTATTTACTACAGGTGCCCTGATTCTTTCAAATACCATTTCAAAGCCATTTACTGGTCAATAAATATTATGTTGTGATCGGATATAATCAGCTTTGTTCTTTTCTTTCCCCAGAACAACCACTGCATTTCTAAAATCATCTGAACATTTCAGAGAAAACACTGAATTACAGTAAGGCCGAGTGTCCTCCAAAGCGTTTTTAGGCAGCTGAAAACGCTAGACGCTCTGCTGAAAACGCCTAGCTGTGAGCGCATGAGAGCGTTTTGGAAGCGCAGCGTTTTTTTCCGTTGAGACGTTTCGTTGCTATGATACAGAATATCCGCAGCACAGTTTACTTGTAACTGATTTCGCAGGTAATTTGTTTCATACTAAAAAAATATTTTTCATCCATTTTGTCGGTTTGCTCTGCTGGTTGATGTCGTTGTACAGAAAGAATGTTGTGACAGTTGGTCGGTGTGCTATTAGTCCCGCCCCTCCTCCACTGTGATTGGACAGTTGGTGAAAAGTGACAGTGATAAGCGCTGCGTTTTATGGTTTTATCCAAAAGTTGAACATTTTTCAACTCTCGGCGACCAGTAAAAACGCCGGGCGCTCAGCGCTTCAGCGTGTAAAAAACGCCGAACGCTCAGCGCTTGAGCGTTAAATACACGCTCAGCGCCTCGTTGCGCTCATGGCGTTTAAAAAATGCGGCGCTCCCATTGAAAACAATTGAAAACGTACGCCAGGCGCGAGTAAAAATGCTTTGGTGGACACACGGCCTAAGTTACCTGCACCACATGCAAACTATGAACATTTCTGTGTGAAATTGTATTGTTTGACGGTATACTTGTGTTTTATAATCCGTTATTCTCTGAGAATCTTCCCTCATGCTCTCAAATCTCATTCATGTTACTTAGAAAAATTATATCACAGGCGCCAATAAAGCAATTTTTCTAATACCTTAATAATTTGCATTTGAATATAAGACATTTGAACTCTGAATTATAACTTCAAGTTTAGTCTTTTTAGTCAAAAAAAGTTATTATTTGGCTTCAGAAGACTTACAACACAACTCATAACACATGAGTTGTGGACTGCATTTTAATTTTTGAATTTTTCATACTTTTAGGATATTTTCTGGGACATTTTTGGAGCTTAACAGAATATCCATTTTTACATAAATTGTTGCATTGAATTGAACTAGACAAGTGTACATAAGAATGGTTTCATGAATGATTTACACAATTTTGTTCTGCTTGTGTTTCATGCAGTGAAAGCGAACGGTGATTGCTTGCATTATGCCCGAGATCTGCTTTTGGGTTCCAAAAGCAGAGGAAACAAGGAATGTCACAAGGCTGAGGAAATTATTTTAAGTTCACAACTATCCCTTTAATAACATTACTTAGGGACCGTTCGGTATTTATGGAAAGGGCCACCGGAGGAAAATAGGGGAGGGTCATGTCTTTTTATTCTTTGTTTAGGGGAGGGTCATCCAACTTTTTTTAGTCTAGGGGGAGGGTCACCCAACTTTTGTATTCATGAAAATGAATCGGTTACCTAACAAAACCTCGGTTCTCTCTAGATGAGGTAACGAGTATTGCGTAAGCTAGCTTACGCTACGGGAAAGATTAATCTTTTCTGAGAAATTGAAGCCAAAAAATTATCCTATAATTTTGTATCCATTGTCAACGCAGTTCAGCTGCAGCAGACCATGAGCGTGCTAGCTAGCAGCTCATTGGTTCGCTCACAGAGAACTGCTTAAGCCTATGAGGAGACGCGAATGAACTCTCGGCCAATGAGAGTCTGACATGCTCTCATTACGTCAGAGCCCGCCGAAACAGGCGTGGTCAGAGAGTTTATTACTGGCGTCCTAGGCTGTAAACTCTGGTTTTCATAGAATGAAGCGAGAACGCTAGTAGCACAAGCACGGCCAGGAACGCAATACTCGTTCCCTCATCTAGAGAGAACCGAGGTTACGTTAGGTAACCGATTCGTTCTCTTACGAGAGGTTCTCTCGTATTGCGTAAGCTAGCTTACGCTACGGGAACACCTGGTCAACGCCGTGCGTGCTAAGCATCCACTATGAGTCCCAGGGGAGACCCCAGGGAACCCCTATGAGTGGGAATAGATATATGTACAAGTGACAAAGGCCAGCAGAGCGGGCCGGAGAATGTGTAGTACATAAGCACATGATAGAGAGGGACAGAGCGAAACCGGTCTGTGTGAATAACTCCCTATAGTGCAGCTCAACCAGAAGAGCTGAAACATACTAGACTGCTAGTAGTTTAGCCTGCAAGGCGGGAACTTCCAGATTGTAAAATCTGACAAAGGTGGAGGGGGAAGCCTATCCCGCTACCACACAAATGTCATGAATGGAAATTCCGCTGGACCATGCCCACGATGAGGCCATGCCTCTAGTGGAATGAGCCCTGATGCCCAGAGGGCATGGCAGGTCTTTTGATGCGTATGCGGCTGCAATGGCATCAACTATCCATTTGGATAAGAGTCTGTTTCGAGGCGGCCGACCCCTTGGTGCGCCCACCGAACGAAACAAAAAGCTGCTCGGATCGTCTGACCGGAGCAGTGCGAGTAATGTATAATCTCAGGGCCCTGACCGGACACAGGAGATTAGAGTCAGATTCGCTATCGGATACAGGCAGAGCCGATAGGGAAATAACTTGTGCCCTGAACGGGGTACCAATCGCTTTTGGGACATAACCATGTCTAGGTTTAAAAACGACTAAGGAGTCATTGGGCACAAACTCGAGACAGGAAGCGCTAATGGACAGCGCGTGAAGGTCTCCCATACGTTTTACTGACGCGAGCGCGAGCAGAAAAACTGTTTTGAGCAAAAGGTATTTGAGGTCCACGGTGTTTAGCGGTTCGAATGGGGGGGCTTTCATAGCTTCGAGAACTATGGAAAGGTCCCAAATCGGCACCGAAGGGGGGCGTGGGGGGTTCATCCTTCTAGCTCCCCTGAGGAAGCGGATGACCAAGCCATCTTTGCCCAGTGACTGGCCGCGCTAGGGTTCAACGAACGCTGCGATGGCTGCCACATACACCTTGAGAGTGGACGGAGACCTGCCCTTGTCCAACATCTCTTGGAGAAAAACTAGCAAGAAAGGAACCTCGCATGACCGTGGGTCCAAGTTTCTGTCGGTGCACCATTTAGAGAACATAGACCATTTAGACGCATAGAGCCTTCTAGTAGAAGCCGCCCTAGCCTGCATGATCGTGTTTAACCCTCCCTCTGGCAAAGCAATGGGTAGTTGTTGATCACCCACGCATGTAGCGCCCAGCGCTCTGGGTGGGGATGCCAGATCGTGCCGCGAGCTTGGGAGAGGAGATCTGCTCTGACTGGAATGGGCCACGGGGCTGTCTGTGACAGCTGAGTGAACTCCGGAAACCAAGACTGACCCTCCCAACGCGAGGCTATGAGGAGCACCGAGTGGCATGTTTTCCTGATTCTCTGAAGCACCTGTGGTAGCAGAGAAACCGGAGGGAATGCATAAAGCGGGCGGCTGGGCCAGGTCTGGGCTAGCGGGTCCTCGCTCTTTGAGAAAAATATTGGGCAGTGGGTGTTCTTTTCTGAGGCGAAGAGGTCCACCTCTGCTCTGCCGAATAATCACCACAGCTTTTGGACTGTAAGAGTGTGCAGGGACCATTCCCCGGGGGGAATGGGGTTCCTGGACAGACTGTCTGGAGCGTCGTTCAGATGGCCCGGCACGTGCGTCGCTCTGAGCGAGAGCAGGTGACACTGAGACCAAACTAAGATGCGTTCTGTCAGCCGGAGAGATTCCTGGATCTGACTCCGCCCTGACGGTTTAGATAGGAGACCACGGCTATATTGTCCGAACAGATCAGCACGTGGTGACCGTGAATGCGCGGAAGAAAGCGCGTGAGCGCGTTCTCGGCCGCCAGCATCTCCAAACAGTTTATGTGGATGAGGCTCTCCTGAGCTGACGAGGGGCCGAAGGCCGGTGAGCCCTCGCAGACCGCACCCCAACCCGTGTTGGATGCGTCTGTCAAGATGACTTTTCGGCGAGAAAGGGTCCCCATGGAAACACCCCGCTGAAACCATTCTGCCACAGTCCATGGCTGCAGAGCTGTGATACAGGTCTGCGTTACTTTTTATCAGCTGGCGGCCCGTGGTCCACGCACGGTGAGACACACGGCTCTTCAACCAGAGCTGAAGCGGGCGCATGCGCACTAACCCCAGCTGGAGCACCGCGGAGGCTGAGGCCATGTAACCCAACGCCTTCTGAAAAGTTTTCAGAGGTGTGAGTCTGTTCATCTGAAAAGATGCGGCAAGACGCTGAACACGGCGCGTGCGCTGTGTTGACAGACGAGCCGTCATCGTGACCGAGTCTAGCTCTATACCCAAGAAGGAGATAGTCTGACTGGGAAATCTCCTCTCGTCCCATTCACAAAGTAAATCACCCTGTAGTATCTGAAGGACGGACATGGAGTGAAGTGCAGAGGCTGCTTGGCCGGCGGCTGAGTAAGCGCGGACGTGAAAGCTTGAAGTCGCTCTGCAGGCTTTAGAGGGGAGCTCATGTGATGAGCGCCATCTCGCGGAGGGCGGGCACAGATGTGTGGCGACCAGGTCGTCTACAGGGGGAATGGAGAGATAACCCTTCTCTGCGGCTCTGTCCACAACACGAAGCGGGGTGGAAGAGTCAGAGGGAGTTCTAGCAGAGAGCGGGGCGTTCCAGGACTTTGTGAGTTCCGCGTGCAGTTCAGGCAGGAAGGGCGCGGCCCGTTTAGTGGCGGGAGTCGAGCGCTGGCGGAAGTAGCTGCCGTCCATACGGTTGATGGTCTGCTCGGGGGGAGGAGACCAATCGAGCCCGAGGCGTTCGACGGCCTGTGAGCAAGAAGCGAACATGTTTCCTTGATGTCCGCGGCGTCATCGGAGGCGACAGAGCGGCCACTCGGTGGCAACTGAATTTCCGGAAGCGGCGGAGAAGGCGAGCGGGAGGCGACAGGCTCCGGCGGGATGAACGCTTCTGGCTGGGGTTCCGGCGGCCTCTGAGAGCGGCGTTTCTTCTTCCGCGGCGAAGTCAGAGGCGGAAGCAACTTTAGTGGCCTGAAGTCGAGCCCGCAGGGTCGACAACGGCATGTCTTCGCAGAGATCGCAGCCGCCATCGGCGAGGGCGAGCTCGGCGTGCTCCGATCCGAGGCAGAGAGCGCAGATGACGTGGCGGTCTCCATTCTCGAGGGGAGCGCGGCAAGAACCGCAGGAAGATAGACGCTCGGCTCTTTTAGATACAAAATGTACAGGAAGCTTTTTGTAAAAAGGATACAAATCCGTCGGATGGCGCTAGCTCGCAGGACGGCTGAAGGTGGCGAAGACGGCCGGCTTCCTCAGTCTCCCAGAAGCTCGCTAGAGTTGCCTTTTCGACGACGGCGGCTTCTCTCAGGATCAGCAGATGCGTGTAGCCTCGCTGAAGAGATGAAAATCAGAGTTTACAGCTTAGGACTCCAGTAATATACTCTCTGACCACTCCCGTTTCGGCGGGCTCTGACGTAATGAGAGCATGTCAGACTCTCATTGGCCGAGAGTTCATTCGCGTCTCCTCATAGGCTTAAGCAGTTCTCTGTGAGCGAACCAATGAGCTGCTAGCTAGCCCGCTCATGGTCTGCTGCAGCTGAACTACATTGTCAATGGATACAAAATTATAGGATAATTTTTTGGCTTCAATTTCTCAGAAAAGATGAATCTTTCCCGTAGCGTAAGCTAGCTTACGCAATACGAGAGAACCTATCGTAAGAGAACAGCAAAATGTCTAAGTGGCTTGTTTGGTGCATATTTTTTCCATGTAGCTCCATGTAGCTCTCTCGGTCTCGGCCC
Source organism: Rhinichthys klamathensis goyatoka (assembly GCF_029890125.1). Taxonomy (NCBI): domain Eukaryota; kingdom Metazoa; phylum Chordata; class Actinopteri; order Cypriniformes; family Leuciscidae; genus Rhinichthys; species Rhinichthys klamathensis. The sequence continues at coordinate 1,797,994 of NW_026606612.1, forward strand.
CCCATCGCTATCAGATGGGTCGACCCAACAAAAATCCAGTTTGGCGCTGTTCGACAGTGCGCGCGCACTTCAGTACGCGCTCAGAAAAAGTGCATTAGAACAGAACGCCAACGAAATGTTTACCCGGCAAAGCTTTAAAGCACGAGCAAATAATGAACTTTTGTGATTATGAATAAGTGCAGTGTCCTGTGAGTGTAACTCTACCGCTGCATTAACATGTGGGGCCCTATCTTGCACCCAATGCAATTGACTTTGTACACCGACGCATGTATCATTCGTATTTTGCACCCGTGCAAAGCGGACTTTTCCCTCCATAGACGCACGCCGGCAAACTAGGGAATGAACTTGCGTTCCCTGGGCGGTTCAGCGCAAAAAAGGAGCCGTGTTCCGGCGCAAACAATCCCTGGTGCTATTTTGCAGTTCCAGAAAACAATTCCGCCACTGACCAGAAAAAACCTAGTCTAAAGTCAGTGGCGCGTTGCGCGTACATTTAGATGCTATTTTAAGCGCGCATGCTTGGCCATAATACAGAGTGTGAACAACGCACATACACTGTAGATGAGTCTCTCATCTAAACAGATGCATTTTACTTTTTGCAAATGATGCATTATTATAAGGAAAAATATTAAAACACGAGGGAAATCATTGTTTTGTCCATGCCGAGGGGAAAAATAGGCATAAAGCTTACAAATTTACCCAAATTATTATATGCATGTTTAACCGAAGCTAATTTGCGTGGGTTTGTCCCATCCCCAATGTCACTTCTCTTTCTTTTACGGCCCTGACGAGAACATCGATCTCCTCGGCTGTGAACCGATTCTGAAGCGCGCCTGGTAAATGCGCCGTTATAATAGTATTGCACCATGGAACAAGCGCACCTCGTTCATCATGCTCTTAAAGGGAATGTGATATGACGCTCTTATTGGTTTGTTTCCCGTTAGGGCCAAACCACACCTATGAATAATGAAGCTACTTCAGACCAACCCCTTTTAGATTTGTTTCGAGCGAAAGAGTAATTTATCCCGCCGGTTAAACAGCAACAGCGCCGAGATCCGCCCACAAAGTTACTTGCGCTTTGCGCTTGACACTTGCGTTTTAGATCGTTAAAATAGGGCCCGTGATGTGAATGTACGTCGAGTTTTACAGTATTGGGACTGAGGCGCCAGAACTGCAGCTGATATAATGTGCGCTGTAGCACTATAGGCTATGTGCACAAGCGTAATTTCGAACTTCCGCTATTGTCAGAAGTCGGCATGTCAGTTTCCGGTTTACGGCTGTTCATCCGCAACCGCTATAAACGAACAAGATGAGTGCTGCTGTTGTACGAAAAAAAGAGTTGTTAAACACATCTAAGTTTCTAAGACCTGTAGGTGGATCCATCATCTAACGCCCGTTTCACACATACCCCGTTTGCAGTGCAGGAGCAACGCGTGCTATAGTGCTTTCACATATGATGCGTTTGCAGTGAATAACTGATCCGCGGCTGTACCACAAACACATAGGCCTACTTACTATTTTTTTTGTCTTTCTTTTTTTGCGCGTCGCCCAAAATGTCTATTTTGTGCAGCCACTGCGCACGAAGGTTGGTGTTTTTCGGGAAGCGTTGGAAGCTCAAATGGCTGTTAGCAACTTGAAGCAGAGCAAAGTGGCACACAGCAGTGCTCCTAACGCACCATGTTAACAGGTTAGGGCTTTCACTTTTCACACCGTTTCAGATGCGGCACGTATAACAGCAGTGCAGCGATCGTTTCTGCACCGAATCTATTTCTGCTGTGCTGCATTAAAGTAACACCGCATGTTTCGTGGTCAAAATGCACAAAGATTGACCTGAAAATGTAGTAATTTCACCATAAATGCGTTTCATTAAATAAAATGTAGTAATCTCACCATAAATGCATTTAATATACCGGTACTACTATTTTTCACAGTCATCTGAAGACTGTGAAGACCGGGGTAAATCAAGGAAAACTACAATTAAGGCGATATAATGAACAACACTCGTCTCATTCGTGGAGGTGGAAAAACAAGTTCTTTGTGACATGCAAGATCTATTGTAGGCTATTACAATTTAAATGCAAAAGAAAAGGCATGTGAGTCGGCTGTTTTTGCCAATTTTAAGTTTTAATTTAAAATATTTGGCATTTTAATATAGTAAATTTGACCACTGGCTTGAGCAACTTAATATAAGTAATGCATGGAATAATAGCCCTAACTTGCGTTGTTTAAATTGTGTTTAAACGTGCATACATCCATTAAAGAGTGTGTACAAAGAGAATCGCAATGCTGACAACTTTTTTGAAATAAAAGTTGCAGCACAACTTATGGATTTTAAATAAAAATAGTAAGTATGTGTTTGTGGTACAGCCGCGGATCAGTTATTCACTGCAAACGCATCATATGTGAAAGCACTATAGCACGCGTTGCTCCTGCACCGCAACACGCACTGCAAACGGGGTATGTGTGAAACGGGCGTTAGATGATAGATCCACCTACAGTTCTTAGAAACTTAGATGTGTTTAACAACTCTTTTTTTCGTACAACAGCAGCACTCATCTTGTTCGTTTATAGCGGATGCGGATGAACAGCCGTAAACCGGAAACTGACATGCCGACTTCTGACAATAGCGGAAGTTCGAAATTACGCTTGTGCACATAGCGTATACTACCATATTTTAGTTTCCATTCTTAGTGTTTCCACAACAATGTTAGTGAGTAAATCTACTGAAATTGCCACCATAAGAGTGGAGTGTGATGTGATAGACGTAGGGCTACCACATTTTTAAATTACTATTAGTATTATTTGAAGTTAAAATAATAAAATACGTAGACCTACACCAAAAAAACTAGTTGAGGATAAATTCTTTAAAATTGGGCAATTCCAGCGTTATGGACGTGACATTTGCAGTCAAAACTTGAAATATAAATTCTCAGAAAATGCATTTAATACTGAAACGTCTGTTTATATATTCATACTCCCTTAATAAAGGAGTCCAGACATTAGAAAAATATCAGTCTACATATTTTATACACGTTTTATATTTAATATGAGGGAAATACATATGTGATGTGACACAAAAAATCTAACTTTTAGGTGGCAAAATATTTTTTAGTAATGAACTACTCTGCGCAAAACAAAAGTAATACTACCCACCGGATGAAGAAGGGTCGGCCTCCACATAACATAAAATATTATTTTTATTTTATTTTTCGTGTTCGCATTTATGAGGGGAAAAAAATGTTACGGACATGACCACAGAGACCTCAAACAGAAAGCACAAAGCCTTTCTTTAAAGTGAATTTCGTTTTTTATTATTTGTATCTTAATTTGAATCAATGTTTCATCAACCAATTGCCTGGATTTAATAAATAAGAAGTAAATATAGTCGAAAATAGATCATCATGACACGGAGGCGCCGGCGCGTGAACTGGACTCTCGTCTAATAAATGAACCGAAACTCAGCATATAGCCTAAGGTAGGCTACTTGCCTCACAGACCTGATAAATATATAGAAAGCTTGAAATGTCTACTTTTTAACAGAACAATTCAAAACGAAAGAAAACAGACTACAGACTGCTCTCTGCTTAATCCGTATGGAATGTGCATTCCTCTCTGGCGTGTTCACTACTGCAAAGATCGCGAGTCAGCATCGTCACCTTTATATTTGCAGCCGACACTGAAAAAGACTTGTTTATTAATAAACAATTGAAATGTCTCCTTGCTATATTTGACATATTCATAATCATTACTTTTGCCGGTTCTTTGTGGCAGCTTTTAGATACTTTATTGGCAGCGCCACCCTTACATTTTACATGAACGCGTCACCACTGCATCAGTACCGAAAACATGATTTTTTTTTTTAAATCAAAAATCATGATACGAACCGAATTGTAGGTTTGGTCTATCGTTACAGCCTTAAAAAGATGAGAAAGCAGGAGTTTAGTCGTTTGTCATGGTTGTAAAAAAAAACAATGGCTATCTGAACATCTTTGCCAAGCACAAACCAGTACAGAAGTAATCAATAAATTATCGGGGAGGGTCATGCCTTTTTTCACAATCATTTTGGAGGGAAAACATTTTTTGCTGGCGAAGGGAGGGTCAAGTCTTTTTTGACTACAGATCTCAAATCTCCTCCGGTGGCCCCTTAAATAAAAAATGACTAGTCCCTTACAGTATTTTTTGTTCTTTGCAGGGACCTCGGTAAGCTGAAATACTAGTTTGAACAAGAATAAAAATCCTCCAGTAGACCAGAAAATCATTGAAGTGCATTAAATGACTGAAAATTCACAGAACAACAGATAATTTTACCGCACCTTAACCATCTATCTTGTTTCTAGTGAGAATACTCAACAACCATTTATGAACACTGTTGATTCAAGTCACACACTTAAGCTTTTCAAAAGCCATAGTGTACATTACAGTCTCCAGTCTCACAGCATCCCAGGCTTCAATATTTTACGATTCAAAATAGCTGAATAACTAACTATCTGAGATTTCAGTATATAGAGATAAAAGTTAGGATAATCATTTTCAGGAATATTACAGCACAATATATATTAGCACCGTTTGTTGTTTGTTTATGGCATCTGATAGAGCTTTTGGATTTGGAAACAGTGACATCAGACTTAACCAGCTTTACACAACTTAACTTAAAGGGATACTCCACCAGTTTTTCTTATTAAACTATGTTATTCCCTTAACTAAGACGAGTTGATACATACCTCTCTCGTCTCAGTGCGTGCACTATATCACTCTGTATTGCCGCAAAACTATGTTAGCACTTAGCTTAGCCCATGCATTAAATATGGGCCAAGCAGAGAAGCGACCAAACACTTCCACGTTTTCCCTATGTAAACACAGTTACTCGAGTAGTGTAACTTGACCTGGGCTGGTGACACAAAATAAACCGTTGCGCTTTTCTAAGCGTTTAAAATTGATGACTATATTGTATGGCGGAATACCATAACAAGTGCTTTTGAGCACTTCGACTTGGCGCAATAATATCTTCACTTGTGAAAAGTCCTCTTACCGGCTCCCGCTTCCTCTCCCCCTCCCTCTGACATTTCCGTCAATACAACCAACATGACATGCGCCGGTAGTAGTAGTTCGAGCGGAGTTGACGAAGTAACAGGTTGTTGGAAGCTAGTTTGTGTACAATAATGGTTAAAGCGTGCATCGTAAAGGGTTGTGAAAATAAGGAGAATGTAGTGCTGTCATTTTTCACCGAATTCCAACACACCATATACAGCGGAGAGCTTGGTTAGCTGCTTTGAACAAGAATCCCAAAACACCATTGATGACTCTGAAGAAGTGGCGTGTTTGCTCCGAACATTTCACAAAGGAGGACTATACCTGCACAGGAACACGCCTAAAGGATGAGGCTACACCAACAATATTCAGATCACTTACAGAAAGCCCGTGGTCTTTCGCCAGCTCCGGTCTGTTCTGGATCATATCTTTCTTGCCTCTCATGGTCCATAAGAGCTAATTCCTCCTCCGTGTACTCGGGTTCAAACAGATATGGCTCTGGCCTGGGTCTTCTACAAAGAAGTCATAATCATCTACAAAGTCCGCCATTGCAAATGATCTGCAGTTTGCTAATAGCACAGGTAGTAAAAGTCACGTTGGTTGTATTGACGGAAATGTCAGAGGGAGGGGGAGAGGAAGCGGGAGCCGGTAAGAGGACTTTTCACAAGTGAAGATATTATTGCGCCAAGTCGAAGTGCTCAAAAGCACTTGTTATGGTATTCCGCCATACAATATAGTCATCAATTTTAAACGCTTAGAAAAGCGCAACGGTTTATTTTGTGTCACCAGCCCAGGTCAAGTTACACTACTCGAGTAACTGTGTTTACATAGGGAAAACGTGGAAGTGTTTGGTCGCTTCTCTGCTTGGCCCATATTTAATGCATGGGCTAAGCTAAGTGCTAACATAGTTTTGCGGCAATACAGAGCGATATAGTGCACGCACTGAGACGAGAGAGGTATGTATCAACTCGTTGTTATGTGGGGGAAGGTGAACCCAGGCGCAGACAGCAGATGCAATGAACACAGGATTTATTGATACAAAAACAGGAAAACAAAACCCACGAGGGGGCAAACAAGACAGGGTAGAACACTCCAGACTAAGACAGGAACAAAATAAAGACACGAACAGACACTTCTTGAATAACTGACTTCTCTATGAAATACTCACTGTTAGAAACACACAACGTCAAACAATGAACCGACACAGGACAGCAAACACAAGGGGATTATATGGGGAACACTAATGACGAGGACAGGTGAAACTGACTAGACAATAATGACAAGACGAGGATAACAAGGGGGCGGGGTGACGAGACGAGACAACACAAGCACATGGTCCAAATAACAGACCATGCGCTTGTACATAAAACATGGGTCTGCCATGATCCTGCCACAAGACCAGAGAAAACAGAGACATGATGGCAGAATCATGACACTCGTCTTAGTTAAGGGAATAACATAGTTTAATAAGAAAAACTGGTGGAGTATCCCTTTAAGTGAAGATGCACTTTTTTTTTACATTGATTTATTAAATGGAACATATGTGTTTCCATGCATTTTTTTGAGATGTCTTTTCTTGTATACCCTATTGTATATACTGTGCATTGTTGATTGTTCATGTTGCTTATGTATTATACTATTTGTTTGTGTATTCTATTCATTGATATTAATCTATTACTAGCTTATTTTCCCAAGTGTATGGAAGTGAATGTATTAAAATGGATCTAAAATATGTAATAAACAATTCTTATTTTGTATTTGGTTCAGTTTGTTTATTATAATAGAAGTTAATGCTAACCATAGTAACAACATGAAATAATAATAAATAAATAAAAATTGGTTCCTGGAGGCACCAGTAAGCCCACACAGTGCCTAATATAAGAGTTCCTCAGGAAACCTAGGTGGTTCCTCAGAGAACTGCCCCTTTTTAAAGGGTTCCAAGAGGATCTACATACGGTTTTGCCGGTGTGGCAAAGTGAAGAACCCCAAAAGGTTCCTCCAGGCACCTTTTCTTTTTACAGTGTACTTGTGGCTCCGCTCTGGAAAAACCAGGCTTGGTTCCCAGTTCTGATGCAGCTGACAAGCACTGCCCCATGGCCAATACCGACGAGGAAAGACCTCCTCTCTCAGGCCAAGGGCTCAATATGGCATCCTCGCCCGGAGCTGTGGTCCCTGCACGCATGGGCCATCAACGGGTACCCGCAAACCTCCCGGAGGGAGTGTTAAACACGATCATGCAGGCTAGAGCGCCGTCTACTAGACGGCTCTATTCCTCAAAATGGTCTGTGTTTTCTGGCTGGTGCAAAGCTCGAGGCTTTTCACCCCTAGGCTGCGGGGTTACAGAAGTTCTCTCCTTCCTTCAAGAGCTACTGGATAAGGGCAGAACCCCATCCATGCTCAAAGTTTATGTGGCGGCCATAGCAGCGTTTACAAAACCCGCGACTGGCCAGTCACTGGGGAAGAACGATCTGGTCATCCGCTTCCTTAAAGGAGCTAAGAGGCTGAATCCTCCCAGACCCCCCTCAGTCCCCATGTGGGACCTTTCCACAGTTTTGGAAGCCATGAAAGGTGCCCCGTTCGAGCCAATCCACTTGTTGGACATGAAACATCCGTCATTCAAGACAGTGTTTCTTATGGCTCTAGCTTCAGTGAAGCGCATAGGGGATTTACAAGCGCTCTCAGTAAGCGTGACGTGTATGGAATTTGGGCCAAATGACTCGAAAGTCATACTCGAACCAAGACACGGATACGTGCCTAAATCCCTCAACACACCTTTCAGGGCTCAGGTTATTTCCCTGTCTGCCGTGCCGGTTTACAACGAGGAAAATGATGCGAGCTTCCTTTGCCCAGTCAGGGCATTAAGAGCTTATGTGTCTCACTCGTCTGTTTTCAGACAGACTGAGCAGCTCTTCGTTTCGTTCAGCGAACATGCTAAGGGACTAGCCGCATCGAAACAGAGCCTATCAAGATGGATAGTTGATACCATAGCGCTGGTATACACGTCTAAAGGCTTGAAGTGTCCTTTAGGTGTTAGAGCGCACTCCACAAGATGCATGGCCTCGTCGTGGGCTTGGTCTAGCGGGATTACCTTGCAGGATATCTGTATGGCGGCAGGCTGGGCCTCCCCGTCTACATTTATAAGGTTTTATAACCTAGAGGTTCCCGCCTTACAGGCTAAACTACTTTCGGTCTAAAATCAGTATTGTCTGCCCCGTTGCTTCGGCTCAGAATACTACAACCGCTTGAGCACCGCTCGCTGATCGATAAAATTACTCCATGGGCAAAAGTAAGACCCATACTGTTACACAGTTCAGGCTGAACATTTTCACCCTGACTGTGTGGAACACTGTTAATGTGATTAGCTCCCTTAGGACACTAACTTATTCGGAATGATGCTTCTAGCCTCTCTTCTCAGATTCTTTGTGAGTCCCTGGTGATTATGCACTATATAAGCCCTGGGCACCTGCCCTTTGGACTTTGGTGTTGGATCCCAGCACGCACGGCGTTTTACACTGTGTTCCCCTAGCGTAAGATATTACGCAGTACGAGAGAACCTCTCGTAAGAGAACGTACTCGGTTACTAACGTAACCTCGGTTCTCTCTAGAAGAGGGAACGAGTACTGCGTATCTTGCCGTGCATGCAACACGCTCTGGTTCGCTTCGGCGATGAAAAACCAGTGATATCAGCCCATCGAGCTATATTTATAGGGCTAGGCCACGCCTACTTCGGCGGGAAAGTGACGCAGTGGGCGCGAAGCACCCCCATTGGACCGTCACCAAAGGGCCTCTCTCGATAGGCTGCTGCAGTTGCCACAGGACAGCCAATAGGCACGCAAGCCGCCTTTGCCTATGTCTGTATGCTGCCCCAACGCGTTTTACATTAATTCAAAATTAAGGATAATCTTTTGGCTTCAATATCTCGTGGAAAAGAGGTTTTCCCCAGCGTAAGATATTACGCAATACTCGTGCCCTCTTCTAGAGAGAACCGAGGTTACATTAGTACGTCTCTATTTATTTATAGGCCCAGGCTACGCCCGTCGGTGTATGAATGAGTGAGTGAATGGGTGAATGTGAGGCAAATTGTAAAGCGCTTTGGTGGCCATTGGGTCTGTGAAAGCGCTATATAAATGCAGTCCATTTACCATTTACCATCTTTGGCGGGAGGTGACGTAGTGGGCGCGAAGCACCCCCATTAGATCTGACGTCACCAAGGGCCTCTCTTGATAGGCTGCTGCAGTTGCCGCAGGACAGCCAATAGGCACGCGAGCCGCCTTGCCTATAGACCAATTTTCAGTTGGTAAACATGGTGACGTTTTTATGTGGGCGGAGCTTAAGTGGTGGCAGAACGATCCCTCTGGCTGCTTCACTAACGTAAAGTCTGCAAGTTTTGTTAGCTTGTTTTTAACAATGACTGGAGAAAATCCGATTTTATCTTAATGTGCAAGGTCACTCACTGTCCAGGACCACGATTGTTATTTGCAAAAGTTTATTTTAATCGGACGGAACCAGATTGGCCGACCCGTACACTCATTGAGGATCTGACAGGATTAACGTTAACGTTACCTCCGGTTGAGTGGCCTGACTTCTACACCTACCTGATAGAGAAACGGAGGGCATGTAAATCTTTAGATGCCTATAACTATGTGCTGAATGGTCATGTACAAGACTTGTGTGGTACGATCTGCAGTTCTGCCTAGCCAGCGCCGAGAAGACGACAATGTAAAGAGGGACATTACGGTGCAATTTTAATGAGGCGAATATTTCTAGAAATAAAAAATTGCAGATAAAGCATATTAATTTTTCATTGATTCTTGCACCCAACAACACAACAAGATGACATTTAATAATAAGAAGAATAATTTAAGATCCTTATTTTGTAGCCGAATCTGTGCTGGTTTGTATTTGCCGCCTCCAGTTTTCCCTTTGTTCTGCCACCAGCTAGCGCCGTGACGTAACTGTGACGTCGGCTGAAAATTGGTCTATAGCCCCGTTCACACTACAAGCGACTTTGTCGCTGCAGGTCGCCAGTGGCTGCGCTGGGGGGCGTTCCCACTACTGGTTGCCTAGTGAGTGACATTCACGGATGTTACTCTGTTAGACAACAAATACGTTTTCTTGCTGCTACAAACAAATATTTTGGAAGGAAAAGTCTAAATATAAATGGAATCAGTACATAAAATGCATAATATTAAAGATGAACGAGAAACAGTGAGTGCTCTTTGCCATCGCGGCTATTTAACTGCAGCAAACGGGCAAATACCGGTCTATCTTGGTTCCCGAAACCATTCAGGCACGGAGTCAGTATGGTGAATACCACTGTATGTACACGGAGATATATCATAAATTATAGGACAGTTTCTGACTGCTAAAATGACCTTCTCGTTCAACTTGCCTCGGTCAGACTCAGCACTTAAGAGTGACGCGCTCCACTGACTTCACTCCTATTGGTTGTCGCTCCCGAAAGTCGCTCTGCATTTGCATAAAGTTAAACAGATCTCAACTTTGTCGCGTCGCCAGACACGCCCCACCGGTCGCTGTCGCGTGTGTCGCCGGAAATCGCCCGCTCCCCATTGAAATGAATGGTATTGTGTCGCTTGTAGGCTTATGTCTGCATGCTGCCGCAACACGTTTTACATTAATTCAAAATTAATATCTCGTGGAAAAGAGGTTAGATATTACGCAGTACTCGTTCCCTCTTCTAGAGAGAACCGAGGTTACGTTAGTAACCGAGTACGTTTTCATTTGTTTCTATGTTGATTCATTGGTTGAACCTTCGGATAATTTTTTTTCTCCTTTTTGACTTCTAAACCGATATCACATATTTGATTTTTCCCATGAACATAAATAAAGCAATCTTTTAAGAAAAGCGTTGTTTTTTCATATTTTTATCTTTGTTTTCATCACACTTTGTCCTAATCCGCCAAATGGAAAAACATTTAGCCTAAACCAAAATGAATAAACGGCTTCAATATTCAATCTCTACATGGGCGGGAATGAAACACCCCTTTCCGCTGATTGGTCAACCAGAGATCAAGCCGTGCCATCATCAATTCAGCGTTTAATCTCATTTAATCTCTTTCTCATTTAAAAAACGAGTTAAGAATCTGCAACTGTAGCAGACGACTAGCCTATTATTCTGTTGCGCGGAACTGAGAAAGAACTGAAGACGGCTTGGCTGAGCACGGCTTGATCTTCACTATAGGCTACTACTCTACGCGCTGTGCAGCTTCGGCACACATATTTTGAGAGTTGCTCAGATAAATAAAACAGACGGTATAGGCCTATGCCAAAAAATACCTAGGCTAGCGGTAGTTGTGAGAGCAGATGCCACATAAATTAATATTTACAATAAATTAGTATTTGTATTTCACGGCACGCGAATGTGGCTAGGGAGAGCGGGGCACATATGGGGTTAGTCTTAACACACTTGTTTTAAATACTTCCACACATGCTAGCATGACAAAACTTAGTGTATTTACTAGTTGCCTTATCAACACTATATAGAGAGAAAAAATTCGCCAACATTCAGAAATCTTTGGAAGATATGACTTTATTTAACCATAGCTAAAGTAAATTTCTTACTTAGAAATTTCATCAATTTCTAGACTTTTCATCTATATTTTTGGTGTTTATTTTAATGTAACCAGATTAAGTAGGCTATCTATACTCCCTTCCTACAGGGAGTTTGTCGCAGGCTAACCTCCTTTCCGTAGTTTTCCACGCAGGTGCTATAGGGTGTGGTTGGAACTAGGAAGTAGATAAAAGCAGCGCATAGGGTTGATGAATTGTTTGTTTGGTTGGCCCAGTCAGCATGCGTTAAGTGCGACATTTAAAAGTTGGACGAGAGTAATTCATTTGTTCTGGGGATGCATTGCCTTTGTTCTCAGCTGTGAGCTGGAGCAACAAGAGCTTTTCATTCACACTGGCGACGTATTGCTGTTCGTTGTTGTAAACAGGAACAAAACTGAGTGCTTCTGGGTGTAATTGCCGATTTTTCCCCTATTGTAATTTTAAGAATTATATTGTACCTCCAAGGTTTATTGTACATTTTGTTTATTTGTTTTGTTTGTTTTTTTTCTTTCTTTTTCTGAAGGGATGGTTGTTTTCTTCTTTTTTTTTGTCTGGCAAACGGTATTATAACATTGTGCAGCACTTGCCCAAAGCTAGCCTCTAGTGTAGATTTGGTGTGGTTTCATATGTACTATTCAGTTCTGAGCTTGCTGTGTACAGAGTTTTTCCTATTTGGGGTGCTGAGATTGAGGTGCCTGTTGCACTGTGTTTCTGTGTGATAGTGAGGCCTTGCTGTTGGCCATTTGTGTGCCGCTGGATAGTATTATTTGCCAACATTCAACATTTTAACCATGCCATTGGCGATAATAAACTGAGATTTTTTTTGATTTTTTTTGGTATATCAGTCTTTCTTCCTCTCTTTGAATCCTTTAAGATACCTGTTGAAGGGAAACAAGTAATGTTACTAAAGAACAGTTGCATAATGTTACATTAAATTAGACAAATCAGATATTATTTTAATCTCCAATATGTTATTTAACAGTTGAGATAGTTCTTTAATGCTGATCTAACTAGCAGAAGACACTATTTGGGTTTAAATTTGCTCAGGCGGGCCATGTTGTCACACTGCATTACAATGAGCCCCTATTATAACTATGATATTCCATGCTATACTTTTATGAATTCTATTGATAAATCATGAGGAAAAAGTTTAATAAAGACTGAGAGTCAGTGTTCAGAAATTATTAATTATTATTTTCTCTTGAATGTTGTACAGCTGTGTTTTTTTATTCTATTCTATTTTTAATTATTAAAAAATGCCATTATTTTATATGAATAATAATTGTAATTGAATTTAATCATTGTATTTTATTGAGAAAATATTTTAGTTTGCCTTGTATATTTTTCTGATTAGATCTGATAACATTTTAAGCTGTCATATGGTCATGTTATAATGTAGCCTACTCCACCTATAGGGCATGTTTTCACAGTTCACTTCCATTTTTTTGGGGTAGGCCTATATCAAGAAAAATGTAGGCCTAAGCTGTATTAATTAAACAAAACCACATAATTGCACTAGACATATATGAAATTAATGAGGAAAAAAATAAATACTCTGAACCCTAAGTAGATTTACACAAACTGAGAAAGTCAAAAAGCGTTTTTGGCTCGTAAACAGAAGAAAGCTCTGTCTCTAGGCTCTGTCCATGTATGGTTTGTATCGAGCCATTTATTAGTCTGGCTGTTTGATATAACAATAACCTCTGTAATAATCCATACAACTGTATCAGAGGACTATTATCTTGTTGCGCGGAGCTGAACTGATGACGACACGGCTTGATCTCTGGTTGACCAATCAGCGAAAAGGGGCGTTTAATTCCCTCCCATGTAGAGATTGAATATTGAAGCTGTTTAATTATTTTGGTTTGTTCATGAAAAAAATCGAATAGGCCTGCGATAGCCTAAATGAGCGGTTTCTTCATTATTCCGTTTAGAAGTCAAAAATGAATAAAAAAAACAATTATCCGAAGGTACACGGACCACGGTCCTACACAGTAGTTTGCATCACTATATAGCCTAGTCTATGACTGTCCATCGCTGAACATTTCTATCTTAAAACAGTAGGCTAGTGTAGTAGGCTAATGCTGCCTTCACGTGCATTTACTTTCCTACTTCACCTAAATCACGATTACGAGCTCATAGTAGGCTATTCAGATTTTGACTTGAGTGGGCGTGTATGTCCTGTTTTTTTTAACTAGGAAAATATATACGATAATTCCGATAGCACGTGAAGGCATCATTAGCCTACTTCTACTTACATTTTTTCAAGAACCCTCAGCGTTGTTACCATTGTAACAGGGACAAGGGAAGGCAAACTGGAAAAAACGGTAACACTTTAGAATGATGGTCCGTAGTTAACAAGTAGCTATGCAGGAAGCAATAGGTAGTACTGCATTAACACCGAACTTAATACTATTAACTAATATGGAAGTAATATTAACTAAGCAGTAAGTAATATCTAATTTAGTACAAAGGTAGTTCCTTGGTAGGTATTTGATTATTACTAAAGAAATATACCCTCATTGAGAACTACTTGTGAACTAAGAAAGAATAACCAATTAATTACTAATCACAAAAGTAACATGTCTAAAAAGTGAACAATTGTGTTTTTTTTTTACTCTTAACATGGTCATAACATTTCAGAAGCTTGTGCCTCAAAAGGGTTCTTTGTGGAAACCAGTTTATGAATATTATATCCCCCCAAATACATAGCTACAGGTTGAGATTGTGACTACTCTTACCAAAGGATGGACGTATGTTCTCTGTTTAATTCAAACTTAAACAGAATGATACTAATAATGATAATATGTTTAAAATTTTAAATAATTAGGAAGTGATGCTGACATGATTGGATTAGTTCACTATTATGAGCTCTTTTGAGTGTCAGTACAATATGTCTCAGACTCCAACGACCTACCTTTATGTTCCAGTAGCCGCCTGAGGAGGACTTCTCATTAGGATATAAACATTGATGTTCTCTTGTCAAAAACAATTTGCATCCCTAATGAAGAAATTTCCTGCATTTATGTTGCGATAATCGCAAAACCACATCTTCCAGATTACAATGTTTGTTTGAATATTACTAGTGCCTCACAGAAATGTATGCCTGTACAGTTTGTGTCAAATATAAAATTAAATAACTTGTATTACTTGTGAAAAACATGCTAACTCCTCACTAATTACTCAAGCGTTACCTTGTCATCCCGCAGGAACTACTAGTGATGTGGCCCATTATTTTAAAGTTTAAAACATGCTAACTCCTCACTAATTACTCAAGCGTTACCTTGTCATCCCGCAGGAACTACTAGTGATGTGGCCCATTATTTTAAAGTGTAAAACATGCTAACTCCTCACTAATTACTCAAGCGTTACCTTGTCATCCCACAGGAACTACTAGTGATGTGGCCCATTATTTTAAAGTGAAAAACATGTTAACTCCTCACTAATTACTCAAGCGTTACCTTGTCATCCCACAGGAACTACTAGTGATGTGGCCCATTATTTTAAAGTGTAAAACATCCTAACTCCTCACTAATTACTCAAGCGTTACCTTGTCATCCCACAGGATCTACTAATGCAGCCTGGTCTCATTGTTAATACGTAACGTTAGGTATTAATACGTAATTTTCAAAGAAAACGTACTTTTTTGTACGTTTCGATATGTTGAAACGTATAATATGGACGCATCTGCAATGTTGAAACGACTCGGTTACTAACGTAACCTCGGTTCCCTGAGAAGAGGGAACGAGTATTGCGTAAGTAGCTTACGCTATGGGAAAACTCCTTTTCTCGAGAAATATTGAAGTCTTTATGTAAAACGCATTGCAGCTGCACAGCATACAGCAATGAGCGAGGCAGCTCGGTCATTGGCTGTGCTGCAGCAACTGCACGAACCAATGACGGGGCGACTCTGAACCAGCTTCCAATGAGCGTGCTTCGCGCCTACGCGCGTCAGAGCCCGCCAAGATGGGCGTGGCCAAGGGCTATATATTGAGCGCCCCGTCATCTGAGTTCTTTAGGTTCAATCGACTGAAGCAAACTGACCAAGCACAAGCACGGCAGCTTACGCAATACTCGTTCCCTCTTCTCAGGGAACCGAGGTTACGTTAGTAACCGAGTCGTTCCCTTTCGAGAGGTTCCTCTTATTGCGTAAGTAGCTTACGCTATGGGAACGCCATGTAAAACGCCGTGCGTGCTGACTTCGCTCTATTAAGCCGGAGGCAGATGCCTGAGCCTTTAAGCAAAGTAATTATCCAACGAGCCAGCCGAAGGCGGGCTTTACAAAGGACAACGTGGAACGGCCCAATGGGCGTCCAGAGAAACACACAAGCACATTTTTATGTACTGTCATGTATGAAAAATCCTCTACATCAGTCAGAGACGGATTCTATGAGGGAGGAGACAGCGCTCAGCATGTACACACCCCAGCCTATGCATAGTTAGACCGACAGTATGTTAGAGTGCAATGAGGGGACCTGTAGGTTATAAAACCTGATAAATGTTGATGGTGAGGCCCAGCCTGCTGCCGCACAAATATCTTGAATGGGTATCCCACTCGACCACGCCCACGAGGAGGCCATGCCTCTCGTAGAGTGAGCTCTGATGCCCAAGGGGCACTGAAGGCCCTTGGCTTCATAAGCCAGCGCTATAAGATCAACTATCCAGCGCGATATTCTCTGCTTTGAAACAGCGAGACCTTTGGTGCGGCCGCCAAAGCATACGTCTGTCTGAACAGGGCAGAACGTTCCAAATATACTCTGAGCGCCCTGACCGGGCAGAGTAAATTAGCGTCGCTTTCGTCTGCTGGAGACGACAGCGCGGCCAAAGATATCACCTGTGCTCTGAAAGGTGTAGAGAGCACCTTCGGAATATACCCGTGTTTTGGCCTGAGGACAACCCTGCTGTCGTTAGATCCAAATTCCAGGCAGGCAGCGCTTGACGACAGCACGTGCAGGTCGCCCACTCTCTTGACCGAGGCGAGAGCCAGCAAGAGAGCAGTTTTGAGCGAGAGCTGTTTAAGATGCACAGTTCGGAGGGGTTCGAACGGGCCACGCTTGAGTGCGTCCAGGACCGTGGCCAGGTCCCATATCGGCACCGAGGGGGGGGCGGGGGGGATTTATCCTCCTGGCGCCCCTCAGGAAACGAACGACTAGGTAGTTTTTCCCTAGTGTGCGTCCTTCCACATGGTCGTGCGATGCTGCTATGGCAGCCACATATACTTTGAGCGTGAAGGGGGTGCGGCCTGCCTCCAACAGCTCTTGTAAGAAAACGAGCACACTCGGTACTTCGCATGACTCAGGGTTCAGGTTTCTGGATTTACACCAGTCACTGAACACCTTCCATTTCTGGGCATATAAGCGCCTCGTAGAGGGTGCTCGCGCCTCAGTGATGGTTCTTAACACTCCACTGGGGAGGTTCCTGGGAACCCGTTGAGGGGCCACGCATGGAGGGCCCACAGATCGGGGCGGGGATGGAGGATCATCCCGTTGGCCTGCCTGAGGAGGTCTAGCCTCAGTGGAATCGGCCATGGGGCAGATTTCATCATCTGCATCAGTTCTGGAAACCACGTCTGGTTCTTCCAGAGTGGGGCTACCAGGAGCACTGCACATTTCTCCTCCCTGATCCGGCTGATGACCTGAGGTAGCATCGCGACGCGGGCGCGCGATGAGCAGCTTTGTTGAATGCCGAGTGCAAGGGTGTGTGTGAGATTACAGGCACGCTCGCCGTAATGCTCACAGAGCGAGATGGGGAAATGTTTAACACTCTATGGGTAGTGCTTATGGGTGGGGGTGCATAAACTGTGGTAGGCACGCGCGCCACTTTCATAAAACTTCCCGCTCGCGGCGGGAGGTTTTTGGTCATATAAACAGTGTTTGTGAGTTGGGGTTCATGCATAACAGCGGGCACACGCACCACTCTTATAAAACTTCCCGCTTTTACCGGGGAAGTGTTTATAACTGTGGGAAGAGTGCTTATGTGTAGTGGTGCATACGTGACAGTTGGCACACAATCTACATTTATGGGGCGTCCAGCTTGAGCTGGGAAAACATTTGGCACTGCGTTGACAGTTTTGATATGTGGGAATGCGCACTTTGGTGTGGACACGTGACCCTTTAATGACACAGGCAGAAAATAGCTCTTTATGTGATTTCTGTGTGTCGCCGTAAAAACGGCGTTTGTTTGCAGGTGGGCGAGCTGTGTTGCTGGCACATTGGCTGCTGTATAGACATTTCCAGCCGCCTGTAAGGGGACTGGGTAATGCTTTAAACGTTTTGGAGAGAACGGTCCGGCTCTTGCGAGACACGCGCTCCCCCTTTTTCTCCCTGTAGCTAGGAGGACTTACGAGGCTCTGGGTTCAGCACAATCTTGGGCCGAGGTCCCCGTCGCTTGGGCGGTTGCTTCCTGTTGGCAGAGCGCGAGCGGCGTCGAAAATCTGTTTCAGGTCTGGGCTGAGAGACGGGAGGCGCCGTCTTAGCTCGCTGCTGCTGAGGTGGCCTTTGGCGGCTCTGCGATGAGCTAGCTCGTTTGGGCAGGAAGTGACGCATAGCCTGCGAGTCCTTACGGGCTTCGGTGAAGCGCTCGGCGAACTCCTTCACCGCTGGTCCAAACAGGCCACTTTGTGAGATAGGCGCGTCGAGAAATGGCGCCTTATCTGCATTCTTCATCTCTGTTAGCGTCAGCCACAGATGGCGCTCAAGGACAGTCAGGTTAGCCATAGCACGGCCGATGGATTGGGCGGTGGCTTTTGTAGCTCGCAGCACTATGTCAGTGGCGCTGCGTAGGTCCTTAAATGCCTCAGGATCGGGTCCAGACTCGTCCATACTGCGGAGAAGTTTAGCTTGAAACACCTGGAGGACAGCCATAGAGTGAAGCGCTGATGCAGCTTGGCCGGCGGCGGCGTATGCGCGACCGGCGAGAGCTGAAGTAGACCGGCAAGGCTTTGAGGGATGAGAAGCTTTAGCTTTTCATCCAGCGTTGGAGGGTGGACACAGATGATTGGCCACAGCCTCCTCGAGGGGTGGAGCCCCCTCATAGCCTCTTTCTTTCGCGCCGTCCACAGAGGAGAGCGACAAAGAAAAAGAAGGCTTCAGGCGAGCGGAGTGCGGGGCTTTCCACGACTTCGTGAGTTCATCGTGAACCTCCGGGAAGAAGGGGGAGGGTCTTTGTCGAGGGGCCTGTCGGCGCCCCTGCAGGAACCACTCGTCCAGTCGGCTGCGGGCGGGTTCTTCCGGGGAAGACCAATCGAGCCCGAGGTCTTCCACGGCCTTAGACAGGATGCGGACGATCTCAGAATCCATGCTGGAGCCCGCGCTCGTGCCCGAAAAACTGTCATCCTTGTCATCGTCATCCCCTGAAGCGCCAAACGAGACGAGCCCCATCGCTCCGCTGGAGGGGTGCTGGTCCGCCTGTGTGAACTGGACTGGCGGCGGGGAGTCATCAGGTGGTGGTGAAGCACGCGGGGATTGGCCCGACGTGACATCACTGCAAACCGCTTGCTCCAGCGGCCTCTGTGAGCGGCGCTTTTTCTTGCGCGGCTCGACCAGAGGAGATGGCAGCACGGAAGAGGTGGGCTCTTTCGCGGTGAAAACGGCGAAGCGAGCGCGCAGCTCGGTGAGGCCCAGGGCGTCACACTCGGGTCATCCGCCTCGAGTAAGGGCAGCCTCTGCGTGGTCCGGTCCCAGGCAGCGGGCACAGATGATGTGACGATCCCCGTCCTGAAGAGGGCCTCGACACGAGGCGCAGGAAGGCATTTGAAACAACGCCTTGTAAAATTTGCTCTTTTAGAAAGTGTCGCGGGGGCGAACACTGAAAGCTTTGTAAAAGGATATTCAGATGATGCGCGCCGGATGGCTTATCAGAAGGGCAATCGAAGGCGGCTGAAGGCGCCGGCTTCCTCGAAGCAGTCCTGCTGTAGGCTTGTCGACGGCGGCGGCGAAGAGACTCCAATAAATCCGGAGGATCCAGCGAAGAGAAGGTTCTTTGCTGAAGGAGATTAAATCTAAAGAACTCAGATGACGGGGCGCTCAATATATAGCCCTTGGCCACGCCCATCTTGGCGGGCTCTGACGCGCGTAGGCGCGAAGCACGCTCATTGGAAGCGGGTTCAGAGTCGCCCCGTCATAGGTTCGTGCAGTTGCTGCAGCACAGCCAATGACCGAGCTGACTCGCTCATTGCTGTATGCTGTGCAGCTGCAATGCGTTTTACATAAAGACTTCAATATTTCTCGAGAAAATGAGTTTTCCCATAGCGTAAGCCTCTCGAAAGGGAACCTCTCGAAAGGGAACGTATAATATGGACGCATCTGCAACGTTTAAACGTAATATTATTACGATTTTACAGCTAAAAAACGTAAACTTTTTACGAATATTTCATATTATAAAGATAACTGTATAATTTCTCTTTTACCATTTTATAGATTATAAATGTAAGATCTCTTAACCCTACTCCCACACCTAAACACAACTTACCCGTTTTATAGACAATATTAAAAGGATAAAACGTAATGGGCAGATATGTGTAGGGAAATGGCAGTTTTATTAACAATATAGCATTAAAACAGTCGAACCACTAATCCTACCCCAAAGTTACCCCTAAACCTAAGAATTTCTTAAAACTATGTAGGCTACAATTATAAAGAAAAACAACAGACAGACACGTAGCTATCACAATAATTTATTTATTGAGAAAATCTCAAAACCGTACCAAAAGTCGTTCACATGACGATGTGTCGCAGTCCTCTCTGGCAGTATAGTTTTGTATGAGGTAACGTTGCAGAGCAGAATTTAAATTATTAATCCATGAAAATGTTAATCCAGTTTCGGTTCGCTGTTCGCTCTGTGAAGGCGCGCACGCTTCTCCAATTCAAATGTAGTACACCAACTTGAACACGGCATGTTATAATCTGTGACGATGCATGCGAGAGCCAATGAGCGTCTGATATCACTGCCGTAAAACATGTTGTAACGCTTCGGGTGCGGACCGTGCGGTGCAACACCAGCGCGGGATTTGACGTTTACGGTCTCTGCTGAGAAATGGAGATGAAGATCACTGGATAAAGGGCTGCATTTGGATTTGTTTCTTGCTAACAACGTATGGATTATAAAGATTTGGATTACATCAAGCTAATAAAATTGATGTCTTTTTTGAATATATGTTGTGTTAAATAAACCAAGTAAGTTATTACAAAATGGTTAAACGATTAAAGAAGTTATTTTTAAGGTTTAAAGTGCACTCTAAAAAACGATTCGTTGGCTGAACAACCATTACTTATAAAAGTTATTAGATTTAACACAAAAAATTAAGTATTCATAACTTTTCAACCTCTACTTAACATATTTAGTGTGTGTAACACAAAAATATAAGTAACTAGGTGAACTTAAATGTATGCATAAATAAAATGAAAAAACATAAGTCATGTCAACTACTATATTAATTGCTTCAAAATTAAGTAAATCGAGCATAACATTTTAAGTAACTATACAAGCCACATGATATGCAATTTCCCGTGATGCCTTTCCAGCCAAAAATTGGAGCCATTTTGTGAAGCACATATGTGAAGACGCTGAAAAGAGGTAAGCTTAACTTTTTTAACTCAAGGTACACTCAATCGTTTATTGCATTTTGGTCAAGAAACTAACTTTTAAACTGAATTTCAGAATTGCTACGAATTTTGCATCAACAATTAGAAACGTGTTACGAACACCTATGTAGCCTAGTCTACAAGTTAATGTATGAAATGAGTGACTTTGCACTAGAGTATATTTGAATTATTAAGCAAGTGTGCTTCCATCGAATAGGCTATCAAGTGTCAAGTGTTTATAGTAGTCAGAGTATTTATTGTGATTTTCGAAATATATGACCATGACGGCACGTATGCAAACCTGTTAAGCTTCAAGCCCACTTTTGAAAAATCCCCAGAAATGACATACCCAAACTAAAACAGATACAGTTCATGAACCCTTTGCACTAAAAGCACAAGTATGATCTCATTTGAAAGCTGACACCTGGTTGTTTATTGTAAATGTAGAATTAATTATTGTCATAATGAAAAAAAACAATTTTAAATAGCTTCAAAGTTTTGTAAAGTTATTAGAAATTTATTTTTATGAAACATCTTCATGAAAATAAAATTGAAGTTGGCCCTGGAGCAATCTAGAAATGCACTGCAGCTAAAGCCACATGTCTGACCATTTTATATTTAAAATCTGCAAAATGATAAGTATAAAGCTCTGTATTTAGTTAAATGTTTTTCAAGATCATGTCAAATTACTTTATTTTGATTAGACTCTATTAGCAAACTGATGTTTAGTCATCTTCTGAGTCATCTATTCAGTCTATTGTCTCTATTGTTTTGTGGTGCCCCATTCAGTCTCAGTCTCCCCTGCACACATCTACACCTCTCCAGACTGGTTATTATGGCTCTAAATATGCATTTCTTTTGTCTGCATTATAGCTACTAACGACTGGCTATTTACAAGCTATTCATAGGGTTTCAAACCCTAATTTCTTTTATCAAAGTTCTCACTAAATATTTGAAACTGGTATCAAATGCACTGAAACATTTCAGTAAGCATTCCTATTGAGAAAAAAATCATAAAACAATAACTGCTCGTGGCAGGTGCGCCTGGGCTCGCTAGCATGTTAGCTTAGCACACCATCAATACACGACCATTTATGAGATTAAAACTATGTTTGCGCTCCAAACTCACTATATAACGCAAGTCTAGTGTTGTAAATAATCTTCTGTGATCTAACTTGGCTTCAGATAAAAAAAAAATCAGACAGAAAATGTATTATTTAGTGTTCTGAACGATGATGAAATCTATGTCGATTAGCATTACATTATAAATATAATCTATTATTATGAAATACCTGGCATGGCTTGAAGAACACAGGTAACTCAAATATCATTGCAATCATGTTTATTGTCTTCAAAACATCTTTATCTGCATGTTATAGCGATCTCTGTACTTTCTGTATCACTCAGTGACGTCCTGGAATGTCACATGACTATGGGTCTTCTTCATGATCCATATATGGACTTTTATTGGACATAATAGCGCCCCCATGCTATTGGTATGAATGGAAAACACAGCACATCTCAGTAAGAAGCGATCATTATGATTACATCGACGCATTTGGGTATAAATTCAATAAATATTATTCCTGTCTATAGAAATATGATGTGAATCTATGAGAATATATCAATATTTCTCCACATCTGCACATTGTTGAGCTAAAAGCCCTCAGGGACGTTGTTTTGTGAATCGCTGTCATGACGACAGCACGGAGTGTTTTTTATGAATGGACCAGCTGACGCTCATAATTCATATTAAAGGTATCGACTCATTTTTTTCATTTCATAACTCCTGACACAAATTAAGACATAACTGTCACTATAAGTTTCTCAGAATACAATAGTGGTCAAATACTGAATCTTGAGTCTTATATCTTTTTAATGATGTATAGTTTGTCAAGGTATAACATTAAATCTGATAGTATATTTGAACTAAATAAAAAAAAACGCTTCAGTGCGCCGACGCTCTGGAGAAGGTTAAGAGGTGCATTAATGGTGTTCACAATAATTTGCGCGAGTAGATTACAAAGTCAATCCACGAATAGACGCACGAAGACACGAATAGACGCATCATTCGCGTCATTCGCGTTTGCCGCGAACGTCTTTCACAAGTTGAAAAATTTGAACTCGAGCAGATTCAAGCGTCTACGCGATAGACGCGTATTTGACGGTCTATTCGCGTTCAGTTTGAACACACCATAAGAGGACAATTCGGACGGCGCTTTCCCCCACGGATAAATTCGTAGGCCTACTTTACTAACGAAATGTAGTTGTCATTTATTATATGCAGGCTATGAGTTTTCGGATTAATTTTTTTTTTACTTTGCATATTTACAAATTCCCATATATTCTATTCTCTAATATCTATAAATGGATCGCGGGAAAGGGGGGCGGCCAGGCCTTGGGCTCGGGTTAGCCTACTGATAACGTTCATTAACATACAAATATTAAATTCGAAAACACATTGGCTACAGCTCCGTGTGCACGATTTATCATTATATAATGGCGATCTTGATTCAAACACAATATTATACCTAAATGACAGCTACAACCCTGTCTATTAAACCTTCAAAATTATTATCAAAATAAGTAAAAACCCTTTAAGCAAAAGTTTGGCTTCAAACAAAGATTGTAGATCTTTATTTACTGTTTGGCTATTACCAGTAGTGACTTAAAAATATATGTAACGTGATGCATATATTTTTAAGTAAAGAATGTTGCGTGAACTCAAATATTTAAGTACATATAACAAAGGTTTTCTTGTTTATTTTATGTAAAATAATTCCAAGTTGGGATTACTTAAAAAGTATGATGCAAAAATGGTGCATATACATTTAAATAAGTATGATGCATACTTATTTAAATGTATATGATGAAAAGTATGATGCATCAATGCATTTAATGCATTTAAGTATTGCATCATACTTAAAAAGTATGATGCAAAAATGGTGCATATACATTTAAATAATTTTAAATATTTAAAATTATTCCAAGTTGGGATTACTTAAAAAGTATGATGCAAAAATGGTGCATATATATTTTAAGTAAATCCAACACATCATTTTTGTTTATATAGGCTTATAGGCTAATCCTCCGAAACGAGTTTGCAGCAGAAGTCACGAACAGAGCGAAATGTTATTATGAGTAGGGTAGAGTGGGGGAAAACGCCCCCCTTAAGGAAAATGTGACATTACTGTGAAACAAAACATAAATGTGACTAGAATTGCCATCCCAGTTTTGAGTGTCTATGGCAGGAGTTATTTACCAAATATTAAAATTGCTCAACCTTCATAATAATTTTTTTTTTTGACTGAAAATATGTTTGTACAAAGGGGGCGTTTTGCCCCAGCGGTGGGGTAAAACGCCCCCCAAGGTGGGGTAAAATGCCCCCTTTCTTACCAACCAGTTTGCTTCATAGATCAACAGCAAAATGAACATAGTTTTTAATCTCTAAAAGTAAAAGGCAAGTTATGCAACAACATGTATATATATATATATATATATATATATATATATATACCTATTAATATGTATTTAAGCAATGTACAAAATAGCCACATTTCTAACATTTTAATATTTTGATTTCTACACTAGGCCTATATGGGGTTGATAATTGATGTAGTATTTGTCCACCACTATTATCAAGAAAAACAGAAAACCCTAAATAAATATTAAACATAAATTAGTATATTTATAGTGAAATATATTCCATAAATGCATTAAAGGTCACTGTGTTTTATCATTGGGTCACCTAACCACCTTCCATCATTGCATTCACCAAGCTAGCTAATGCTCACTTGAGGTAATTTTTTCATGTTTTGTTTAAATAATTTGATTTTACCGCCTAGTTATACTGCATTAAAGTGTAAAATAAAGACTTTGATGAACATAAATATGTTACTGTAGTAATTATGATAAAGAGAAACTATGCCCCTTGGGGGGCGTTTTACCCCTCAGCATAGGGGGCGTTTTACCCCACAAGCTATGTCTTTTTAAAAAATTGTTTATTTAAAAAAATATATAATTATATTCCTTATAAATAACATATGCTCTCAAACTACAGACATCACTATTCATCTATCATACATCAATGTGATATCACTGTGAACAATATTCTATTAAAAACGTGTTTATTAATATCTGAAAGTTATAGCACTTTCCGTGTAATCCTCTTCTCTTCAAATACGTCGCTTCTTCATGGAGACTTGTAGGCCTATATCCCCGTTGTCAACGTAGTGCATAGCATTTTCCCCCACTCTACCCTAACGTTAAACTGTATTAATAAATGCGACTGAACATTTAATTGATAAGACAATTGAATACAATAGAGTCAAAACATTAATGCCACAATTTTAATATGCATAAGTTAAATAGCAATACGTACAAATTTGTACGTCTGTAAAGTTGTTCATACGTAAATAAATAACGTTTTTGTGCTGTCAATACGTAAATGTTATACGTTTTAGTGCTGTAAATACATCAGTATTATATGTTAATGTGTGTATAAAACATAAAAAAAAGTACGTATGGTAGAAATACACTTTTTCTCATGAGATCACATTGACTAGTAATGTGGCCCATATTTTAAAGTGAAACATGCTAACTCCTCACTAATTACTCAAGCGTTAACTTGTCATCACGCAGGAACTACTAGTGATTCACTAGTAGTATAATAGTGAAGTGTTTAAAAACTATAAGTTTTATTAACTGTTTTTCACTTTAAAATAATGGGCCACATCACTAGTAGCCTAGTTCTTGCGGGATGACATGGTAACGCTTGAGTAATTGGTGAGGAGTTAGCATGTTTTACACTTTAAAATAATGGGCCACATCACTAGTAGTTCCTGTGGGATGACAAGGTAACGCTTGAGTAATTAGTGAGGAGTTAGCATGTTTTACACTTTAAAATAATGGGCCACATCACTAGTAGTTCCTGCGTGATGACAAGGTAACGCTTGAGTAATTAGTGAGGAGTTAGCATGTTTTACACTTTAAAATAATGGGCCACATCACTAGTAGTTCCTGTGGGATGACAAGGTAACGCTTGAGTAATTAGTGAGGAGTTAGGATGTTTTACTTTTTTAAATAATGGGCCACATCACTAGTAGTTCCTGTGGGATGACAAGGTAACGCTTGAGTAATTAGTGAGGAGTTAGGATGTTTTACTTTTTTAAATAATGGGCCACATCACTAGTAGTTCCTGTGGGATGACAAGGTAACGCTTGAGTAATTAGTGAGGAGTTAGGATGTTTTACATTTTTAAATAATGGGCCACATCACTAGTAGTTCCTGTGGGATGACAAGGTAACGCTTGAGTAATTAGTGAGGAGTTAGCATGTTTTACACTTTAAAATAATGGGCCACATCACTAGTAGTTCCTGCGTGATGACAAGGTAACACTTGAGTAATTAGTGAGGAGTTAGCATGTTTTACACTTTAAAATAATGGGCCACATCACTAGTAGTTCCTGTGGGATGACAAGGTAACGCTTGAGTAATTAGTGAGGAGTTAACATGTTTTACACTTTAAAATAATGGGCCACATCACTAGTAGTTCCTGCGGGATGACAAGGTAACGCTTGAGTAATTAGTGAGGAGTTAGCATGTTTTTCACAAGTAATACAAGTTATTTAATTTTATATTTGACACAAACTGTACAGGCATACATTTCTGTGAGGCACTAGTAATATTCAAACAAACACTGTAATCTGGAAGATGTGGTTTTGCGATTATCGCAACATAAATGCAGGAAATTTCTTCATTAAGGATGCAAATTGTTTTTGACAAGAGAACATCAATGTTTATATCCAAATGAGAAGTCCTCCTCAGGCGGCTACTGGAACATAAAGGTAGGTCGTTGGAGTCTGAGACATATTGAACTGACACTCAAAAGAGCTCATAATAGTGAACTAATCCAATCATGTCAGCATCACTTCTTAATTATTACAATTTTTAAACATATTATCATTATTAGTATTATTCTATGTTTAAGTTTAAATTAAACAGAGAACATACGTCCATCCTTTGGTAAGAGTAGTAGTCACAATCTCAACCTGTAGCTAATGTATTTGGGGGGATATAATATTCATAAACTGGTTTCCACAAAGAACCCATTTGAGGCACAAGCTTCTGAAATGTTATGACCATGTTAAGAGTAAAAAAAAAACACAATTGTTCACTTTTTAGACATGTTACTTTTGTGATTAGTAATTAATTGGTTATTCTTTCTTAGTTCACAAGTAGTTCTCAATGAGGGTATATTTCTTTAGTAATAATCAAATACCTACCAAGGAACTACCTTTGTACTAAATTAGATATTACTTACTGCTTAGTTAATATTGCTTCCATATTAGTTAACAGTATTAAGTTCGGTGTTAATGCAGTACTACCTATTGCTTCCTGCATAGCTACTTGTTAACTACGGACCATTATTCTAAAGTGTTACCGAAAAAACAATTGTCAAATGTAAACTGTTTTAAAAATGAATTTCGTATTATCTAGTCTATGATTTGAACCTTGTAAAAAATTCTAAACAAACTGTAGAAGCTATTTGTTATGCTGCTGAAATGTTTTTGATCCTAACACATATTATGTATTTGAGAACAATGCCTCATTTTTTTTTTTTTTTTTTTATTGTCAATCGGCATTTTGTTGACGCCTTGCCTGTTTTTTTTTTTTGTTTAGTTTTTTGCCGTTGTCTCCACGAAAGTTTGTAATAAACATTAATAAAAAATAAAATAATAAAAAATAATAAAAAAACAGTGACTAGGCCCGTCTTCTTTGATTTGATTCGGCATCTCGGTCATTTTGACAAAACGAGCGCTGTTAGATCGCTATGTGGGCTACAGATAAAAAAAATGATCAGCCTAAAAATGTAAATTTTAAAACTTTTTGTCATTCTAACAACAAACAGCTTTACTCATTCTATAGCCTAAATGATAAGATAAGACATGAGAAAATATGACCTATAGCCTATAGGCTATTATTATTTTTATCCCCCCAACCCCCCTTTGTAGTTCACTTCAAATGGTCACAAAATGTAGCCTAACTAAAAGATAGGCTACCTGTTCATTCATAGTAACATTAAATGGTCATCTTTGTCAGTAAATGTGGATAGGCTATCTCAAATTGTCTGGGTCTCGACTCTCTACGTCAAGAACATTTTTTTTAACGTAGGCTAATTGTACTTGCTACACCCTTTATTGTGGAGTTATCGAAAATGTGATGTAGCCTATTGCGCACTGCAGATTCCTCACCTAATTGCACCTGTTACCACACCTTAGACGTCAACACACCTTTTAAATACTCTGCCCCAATTTTTTTCTTGTCAGTCTTTAAACTTTGAACTGAATCGCATTGCATAGAGCATCGCAAGGACTATCGTCAGGACTATTGTTTGCTTTTTCATGGTTATGACTTTGAAGGACGGAAGAAGGTAGGACACTGGACAAATGAAAAATGTATTCATTTTAAAAAGAGCTGATAAATAGCTAAACATATGTCAAACAATGAATTTTATCTGCCTTCAATTAAGCGTTTTTTGTATAACATATAAACTCATCTCTGTTCCCAGACTGATATGCCATTTTATCGATTATTAGCCTACATTTAACGTTATAATATACATTATGTAATACTGATATAATATACATGTGTGCTCTAATTTAGTATATTCGTTAGAGATAAAAGAAAAAAAGAAAACGTCTGTTTTGTTTTTGTTTTACCTGAATTAATACTTAGCCTACTTCAACATGAACTCGTGATTAGTGAAGACATGAACAAATCATGAACCAATATACCCTTAACTACGGCTGGAGGATTCATGTAGGCCTAGATGAATAACGGCTAGCCTACATGTTAATATATAGCCTACATTTTAATAGTTAATGCATTAATTAACATTTAGGGGTTAACTAAACCAAAGTCTCCATAAGAGAAAATATTTTGACTGATATAAATGTAAACAATTTATTATTGTCATAATTAAAACTATTGACATCTGCAGCAGCATACATATATAGCCTAGCCTACTGGATGGCGCAGAATTGCCATTATTTTCACTGATTCTTCTTATCAAACTAAATTCTAAATCCACTAATAATTGATCTTAAAAGTCTTTATCTGTTTTGTGATCTCTTTCCCATCAAACCCAACCTACTCATTGCTAGCTAAATAAAAATGAACATTTAAAAACCTACAAAGTAGCCTATAGCCTACATTTGCTGAAAAGAACTTTGCACACTGGATGCGAAACGCCACGTCTTTAAAATAAGAAAATATTTCAGAATCCTGGATTATAATGCATTATAATTGACCCAAAGCCTGGTTTATAGGGGACATAGTCTGTAAGATTCTACATTTTAATCTTAGAAACAGTTCGAATATTATAAGTTAGATGCCAAATATGTTTTATATTCTTTTAAGATCAATTTATAATTCTGGATACTCTGGATTTATATATATATATATATATATATATATATATATATATAGGCTATATATAGCCTACTAGGCTACAGATCACGGTTCTCCCACGATTCTGAAAACAATACATTAGACGACTAAACAAAATGAAATTTAATTTAGGCTGCTTGATGTTCTGACAAAATGTAATATTTAAAGTTATAAATGAATCAATTTATATATGTCTTAAATGTTATATATGAACTTTTATGAGTCTTTTACAAAAAAATATATAGCCTATTATTTTAAAAGATTTATAAATTAGGCTAATGAATGAAAACTTCGTCCATAGTTTTTGAACGAATCTCTATCAATTACATTTTAACAGTCACTGGTCGCCACCTACTGGCATAACAATTAAAATCTTCATTTGAAGCGTTATTGGCTATTAGTTTCAAATGTCATTTAGCCTACTCATTTTGATAGCTGCCGCAACATCACGTTTGACCAGGGTCTGCTAAAAACTGGCAGATGAGCTTCATCGCTGCTAGGTGGTTCTGTCCTTTTTACACTGGGGTTATTATAATTTGTCCATATTATTGGGATTCTTCTTGGGGCTGCGCTATTTCCTTCAAGGCACACACACACACACACACACACACACACACACACACACACACACACACACAAACAAAGCGTCTTTATTTGTTGCTTAGTGACGGTTGTGTTGAGGTAGGTTAAAAGCCAGAGATGCGCATGTGCTGCGTAATTTTAATACTGACTCATGAGCAGTGTTGGGGGTCCGCTCCGCTCTTTACCTGCTTTAACGGCATCCTCTTTTCTGTCCTGATCAGAAAAAAAATACTTATTTGTAGATATTCCTGTCTTTAACTGTTGGGTAAGGTTGTTTAAACAATTAAAATAACTGATTTTTTTGTCTTTTAGTATTTTTTTTCCTTCCAAGCAAGATGGCACTAGGAAAATTTTATTCACCCTATGTAAGTACTTAAAGTGTTATATCTTTATAATATATATATATATATATATATATATATATATATATATGTGTGTGTGTGTGTGTGTTCGACAGATTGTTTTGGAATTTTTCTGTTTTTGGCTAGATATACACACTTGTTAAAAATTTTTATAGCACTGTGTTTCTCTTTACAGTGTGTCTGTGGTGTGCAATTCATGGAGCTGAGTAAGTGGAATTATAATTAATTGTTTGTATTCTCAATCATGTATCACACACACATGCACACACACACACACACACACACACACACACACACACGCACATACCCCTTTGACCTGCAAAACATTTAGCCGCCGAGAACAACATTTTATGAAAACAATTCAACAAAGGCATCAGTAAACTATTATAGCAAGTTTATTAATACACATTTAAATTATTCTGAGAAAGTAAAGTTAATGACAATTTTTAAAAATCAAATATGCTCTAAACATTAATTAACAAAATAATTCAACCCCCAAAAGTCACATTTTGTGCAGAATCTTTTATTATTTATAACCTCCAATAAATGCTGCCTGTAAGTGTTAAGAAGCTTCACCTCTCTACTGCAGTCTTGGCCCATTCCTCGCTTGAACAAGCTTTAAGATCACTGATAATATTTGGTTTTCAAGTTACCGCTGCTTTCTTCAAATTCCACCAAATATTTCCAATGAGATTGAAATCTATAGACTGTACAGGTCACTCAAGGACATTCTACTACTGATCCCTCAACCAAGCTTTTGGATGTATTGTATACTTTGGGATGGCTGTCCTGCAGGAAAGTCCATTGATTATCATGTTTCAGTCTCTGCATCGAAGGCCTCACCATCTTTGCCAAAATGCCTTCATACTTCAAAGAATTCATGATGTCCATACAGTCAAGATTTCCACTTCTAGCAACAGCAAAGTACCCCCATAACAAGACTGGACCACCTCCATGTTTGACCTGCTCATAAGCTTTGCATTTTTTGCACCAGACATACCGCTGATCCATAGGTCCAAAAAATGTCAGTTTAGTCACATTACTCCTTCTTCCAGAAATTTACAGATCTATCCAAATTAATTTTAGCATATTCAAGTGGCATTTGGCAAGATGTCCCAACATGAAGGCCATGCTTGTCTAGTGTTCTTCTTATAATCTGCATTTAAATGTTGTTCCTCCTTTTTCCTGCAATCTTGCACGTCTTTGGCAGTAAATTGGGGGTTTGCTTAGTTGTTCTGATCAATTTTTTTTCCCCTTAATGGTAATGAGCTTTTTTTTTCAACATCCTCTAAGGTTTTCGGTACAACAAATTTTAAACCTATGAATAAGGCTGCTAGCTGTGTCTCTAGGACCTTTGAGTGTTTTGGAAATGTTCTTTTAGCCATAAACTTTCTAATGCAATAAACAATTTGTTCTCTAAATTATATATATATATATATTGTGGCGAGCAGGACGAGCCCGAGTGCCGTGAGAGAGCGGCGCGAGAACGGTGGCGTGATTGCTGATGAGCGACACCTGTGAGACGCTCTGGTCTCGTACCTCTCACGGCCCTCGGCCTCGTCCTGCTCGCCACATATATATACAGTGTATATATATATATATATATATATAATTTTATACATGTAATAAATAGATATATTATTGTTTTATATACAATATAATATAGTTTTTTTTTTGTCAAATCAGGGTTTCAACCACTACAGAAACCACTACTACAACATCACCTCCAACTTCATTTGACTCTGCAACAACTGCAACTGAAACAACTATTGCAGAATCAACAACCCTAACTGAACCTTCCACTACTACATTAGCTCCAACTTCCTCTGAAGCACAAAGTACAACAACAGCTCCGACCACAATGCCACCTGTAACCACTACTACTGAAGCTGTCACAAACACAAATGTTAGTCCAGAAACCTCAACTGTTGTTTCAACCACAATGTCTACAAATTCAGAAACTTCAACTGCACCTCCCACGACCACAACTACAGCTGAGCCCACAACATCACTTGGACTCACAACAACTCAAGCTCCCACAACCACAGTAACTACAGAAACAACACCTCTTACTTCAACAGTGGTGCCTACAACTTCAGAAAGTACAACATCAGAAACTACAGCTACAGCTTCAACAACCACAACTTCATTGCCCAGTACTACGACATCAGCTCCAACTTCATCTGAATCTCCAACTGAAACAACAGTTATAACTTCAGAAACTACAACACTTGCTTCGACAACAATGCCTACAACTTCAGAAACCACAACTGCAACTGAAACAACTATTACAGCATCAACATCCCTAACTGAACCTTCCACTACTACATTAGCTCCAACGTCCTCTGAAGCACAAAGTACAACAACAGCTCTGACCACAATGCCACCTGTAACCACAACTACTGAAGCTGTCACAACCACAAATGTTAGTCCAGAAACCTCAACTGTTGTTTCAACCACAATGTCTACAACATCAGAAACTACAGCTACAGCTTCAACAACCACAACTTCATTGCCAACTACTACGACATCAGCTCCAACTTCATCTGAATCTCCAACTGAAACAACAGTTATAATTTCAGAAACTACAACACTTGCTTCGACAACAATGCCTACAACTTCAGAAACAACAACTGCAACTGAAACAACTATTACAGCATCAACATCCCTAACTGAACCTTCCACTACTACATTAGCTCCAACGTCCTCTGAAGCACAAAGTACAACAACAGCTCCGACCACAATGCCACCTGTAACCACAACTACTGAAGCTGTCACAACCACAAATGTTAGTCCAGAAACCTCAACTGTTGTTTCAACCACAATGTCTACAACATCAGAAACTACAGCTACAGCTTCAACAACCACAACTTCATTGCCAACTACTACGACATCAGCTCCAACTTCATCTGAATCTCCAACTGAAACAACAGTTATAATTTCAGAAACTACAACACTTGCTTCCACAACAATGCCTACAACTTCAGAAACAACAACTGCAACTGAAACAACTATTACAGCATCAACATCCCTAACTGAACCTTCCACTACTACATTAGCTCCAACGTCCTCTGAAGCACAAAGTACAACAACAGCTCTGACCACAATGCCACCTGTAACCACAACTACTGAAGCTGTCACAACCACAAATGTTAGTCCAGAAACCTCAACTGTTGTTTCAACCACAATGTCTACAACTTCAGAAACTTCAACTGCACCTCCCACGACCACAACTACAGCTGAGCCCACAACATCACTTGGACTCACAACAACTCAAGCTCCCACAACCACAGTAGTAACTACAGAAACAACACCTCTTACTTCAACAATGGTGCCTACAACTTCAGAAAGTACAACATCAGAAACTACAGCTACAGCTTCAACAACCACAACTTCATTGCCAACTACTACGACATCAGCTCCAACTTCATCTGAATCTCCAACTGAAACAACAGTTATAATTTCAGAAACTACAACACTTGCTTCGACAACAATGCCTACAACTTCAGAAACAACAACTGCAACTGAAACAACTATTACAGCATCAACATCCCTAACTGAACCTTCCACTACTACATTAGCTCCAACGTCCTCTGAAGCACAAAGTACAACAACAGCTCCGACCACAATGCCACCTGTAACCACAACTACTGAAGCTGTCACAACCACAAATGTTAGTCCAGAAACCTCAACTGTTGTTTCAACCACAATGTCTACAACATCAGAAACTACAGCTACAGCTTCAACAACCACAACTTCATTGCCAACTACTACGACATCAGCTCCAACTTCATCTGAATCTCCAACTGAAACAACAGTTATAATTTCAGAAACTACAACACTTGCTTCAACAACAATGCCTACAACTTCAGAAACAACAACTGCAACTGAAACAACTATTACAGCATCAACATCCCTAACTGAACCTTCCACTACTACATTAGCTCCAACGTCCTCTGAAGCACAAAGTACAACAACAGCTCTGACCACAATGCCACCTGTAACCACAACTACTGAAGCTGTCACAACCACAAATGTTAGTCCAGAAACCTCAACTGTTGTTTCAACCACAATGTCTACAACTTCAGAAACTTCAACTGCACCTCCCACGACCACAACTACAGCTGAGCCCACAACATCACTTGGACTCACAACAACTCAAGCTCCCACAACCACAGTAGTAACTACAGAAACAACACCTCTTACTTCAACAATGGTGCCTACAACTTCAGAAAGTACAACATCAGAAACTACAGCTACAGCTTCAACAACCACAACTTCATTGCCAACTACTACGACATCAGCTCCAACTTCATCTGAATCTCCAACTGAAACAACAGTTATAATTTCAGAAACTACAACACTTGCTTCCACAACAATGCCTACAACTTCAGAAACAACAACTGCAACTGAAACAACTATTACAGCATCAACATCCCTAACTGAACCTTCCACTACTACATTAGCTCCAACGTCCTCTGAAGCACAAAGTACAACAACAGCTCCGACCACAATGCCACCTGTAACCACAACTACTGAAGCTGTCACAACCACAAATGTTAGTCCAGAAACCTCAACTGTTGTTTCAACCACAATGTCTACAACATCAGAAACTACAGCTACAGCTTCAACAACCACAACTTCATTGCCAACTACTACGACATCAGCTCCAACTTCATCTGAATCTCCAACTGAAACAACAGTTATAATTTCAGAAACTACAACACTTGCTTCAACAACAATGCCTACAACTTCAGAAACAACAACTGCAACTGAAACAACTATTACAGCATCAACATCCCTAACTGAACCTTCCACTACTACATTAGCTCCAACGTCCTCTGAAGCACAAAGTACAACAACAGCTCTGACCACAATGCCACCTGTAACCACAACTACTGAAGCTGTCACAACCACAAATGTTAGTCCAGAAACCTCAACTGTTGTTTCAACCACAATGTCTACAACATTAGAAACTACAGCTACAGCTTCAACAACCACAACTTCATTGCCAACTACTACGACATCAGCTCCAACTTCATCTGAATCTCCAACTGAAACAACAGTTATAATTTCAGAAACTACAACACTTGCTTCCACAACAATGCCTACAACTTCAGAAACAACAACTGCAACTGAAACAACTATTACAGCATCAACATCCCTAACTGAACCTTCCACTACTACATTAGCTCCAACGTCCTCTGAAGCACAAAGTACAACAACAGCTCTGACCACAATGCCACCTGTAACCACAACTACTGAAGCTGTCACAACCACAAATGTTAGTCCAGAAACCTCAACTGTTGTTTCAACCACAATGTCGACAACATCAGAAACTACAGCTACAGCTTCAACAACCACAACTTCATTGCCAACTACTACGACATCAGCTCCAACTTCATCTGAATCTCCAACTGAAACAACAGTTATAATTTCAGAAACTACAACACTTGCTTCCACAACAATGCCTACAACTTCAGAAACAACAACTGCAACTGAAACAACTATTACAGCATCAACATCCCTAACTGAACCTTCCACTACTACATTAGCTCCAACGTCCTCTGAAGCACAAAGTACAACAACAGCTCCGACCACAATGCCACCTGTAACCACAACTACTGAAGCTGTCACAACCACAAATGTTAGTCCAGAAACCTCAACTGTTGTTTCAACCACAATGTCTACAACATCAGAAACTACAGCTACAGCTTCAACAACCACAACTTCATTGCCAACTACTACGACATCAGCTCCAACTTCATCTGAATCTCCAACTGAAACAACAGTTATAATTTCAGAAACTACAACACTTGCTTCGACAACAATGCCTACAACTTCAGAAACAACAACTGCAACTGAAACAACTATTACAGCATCAACATCCCTAACTGAACCTTCCACTACTACATTAGCTCCAACGTCCTCTGAAGCACAAAGTACAACAACAGCTCCGACCACAATGCCACCTGTAACCACAACTACTGAAGCTGTCACAACCACAAATGTTAGTCCAGAAACCTCAACTGTTGTTTCAACCACAATGTCTACAACATCAAAAACTACAGCTACAGCTTCAACAACCACAACTTCATTGCCAACTACTACGACATCAGCTCCAACTTCATCTGAATCTCCAACTGAAACAACAGTTATAATTTCAGAAACTACAACACTTGCTTCAACAACAATGCCTACAACTTCAGAAACAACAACTGCAACTGAAACAACTATTACAGCATCAACATCCCTAACTGAACCTTCCACTACTACATTAGCTCCAACGTCCTCTGAAGCACAAAGTACAACAACAGCTCTGACCACAATGCCACCTGTAACCACAACTACTGAAGCTGTCACAACCACAAATGTTAGTCCAGAAACCTCAACTGTTGTTTCAACCACAATGTCTACAACTTCAGAAACTTCAACTGCACCTCCCACGACCACAACTACAGCTGAGCCCACAACATCACTTGGACTCACAACAACTCAAGCTCCCACAACCACAGTAGTAACTACAGAAACAACACCTCTTACTTCAACAATGGTGCCTACAACTTCAGAAAGTACAACATCAGAAACTACAGCTACAGCTTCAACAACCACAACTTCATTGCCAACTACTACGACATCAGCTCCAACTTCATCTGAATCTCCAACTGAAACAACAGTTATAATTTCAGAAACTACAACACTTGCTTCCACAACAATGCCTACAACTTCAGAAACAACAACTGCAACTGAAACAACTATTACAGCATCAACATCCCTAACTGAACCTTCCACTACTACATTAGCTCCAACGTCCTCTGAAGCACAAAGTACAACAACAGCTCCGACCACAATGCCACCTGTAACCACAACTACTGAAGCTGTCACAACCACAAATGTTAGTCCAGAAACCTCAACTGTTGTTTCAACCACAATGTCTACAACATCAGAAACTACAGCTACAGCTTCAACAACCACAACTTCATTGCCAACTACTACGACATCAGCTCCAACTTCATCTGAATCTCCAACTGAAACAACAGTTATAATTTCAGAAACTACAACACTTGCTTCAACAACAATGCCTACAACTTCAGAAACAACAACTGCAACTGAAACAACTATTACAGCATCAACATCCCTAACTGAACCTTCCACTACTACATTAGCTCCAACGTCCTCTGAAGCACAAAGTACAACAACAGCTCTGACCACAATGCCACCTGTAACCACAACTACTGAAGCTGTCACAACCACAAATGTTAGTCCAGAAACCTCAACTGTTGTTTCAACCACAATGTCTACAACATTAGAAACTACAGCTACAGCTTCAACAACCACAACTTCATTGCCAACTACTACGACATCAGCTCCAACTTCATCTGAATCTCCAACTGAAACAACAGTTATAATTTCAGAAACTACAACACTTGCTTCCACAACAATGCCTACAACTTCAGAAACAACAACTGCAACTGAAACAACTATTACAGCATCAACATCCCTAACTGAACCTTCCACTACTACATTAGCTCCAACGTCCTCTGAAGCACAAAGTACAACAACAGCTCTGACCACAATGCCACCTGTAACCACAACTACTGAAGCTGTCACAACCACAAATGTTAGTCCAGAAACCTCAACTGTTGTTTCAACCACAATGTCTACAACATCAGAAACTACAGCTACAGCTTCAACAACCACAACTTCATTGCCAACTACTACGACATCAGCTCCAACTTCATCTGAATCTCCAACTGAAACAACAGTTATAATTTCAGAAACTACAACACTTGCTTCCACAACAATGCCTACAACTTCAGAAACAACAACTGCAACTGAAACAACTATTACAGCATCAACATCCCTAACTGAACCTTCCACTACTACATTAGCTCCAACGTCCTCTGAAGCACAAAGTACAACAACAGCTCCGACCACAATGCCACCTGTAACCACAACTACTGAAGCTGTCACAACCACAAATGTTAGTCCAGAAACCTCAACTGTTGTTTCAACCACAATGTCTACAACATCAGAAACTACAGCTACAGCTTCAACAACCACAACTTCATTGCCAACTACTACGACATCAGCTCCAACTTCATCTGAATCTCCAACTGAAACAACAGTTATAATTTCAGAAACTACAACACTTGCTTCAACAACAATGCCTACAACTTCAGAAACAACAACTGCAACTGAAACAACTATTACAGCATCAACATCCCTAACTGAACCTTCCACTACTACATTAGCTCCAACGTCCTCTGAAGCACAAAGTACAACAACAGCTCCGACCACAATGCCACCTGTAACCACAACTACTGAAGCTGTCACAACCACAAATGTTAGTCCAGAAACCTCAACTGTTGTTTCAACCACAATGTCTACAACATCAGAAACTACAGCTACAGCTTCAACAACCACAACTTCATTGCCAACTACTACGACATCAGCTACAACTTCATCTGAATCTCCAACTGAAACAACAGTTATAATTTCAGAAACTACAACACTTGCTTCCACAACAATGCCTACAACTTCAGAAACAACA
Organism: Rhinichthys klamathensis goyatoka; assembly: GCF_029890125.1. NCBI lineage: Eukaryota > Metazoa > Chordata > Actinopteri > Cypriniformes > Leuciscidae > Rhinichthys > Rhinichthys klamathensis. Next base: position 1,837,118 of record NW_026606612.1, read on the forward strand.
ACTGCAACTGAAACAACTATTACAGCATCAACATCCCTAACTGAACCTTCCACTACTACATTAGCTCCAACGTCCTCTGAAGCACAAAGTACAACAACAGCTCTGACCACAATGCCACCTGTAACCACAACTACTGAAGCTGTCACAACCACAAATGTTAGTCCAGAAACCTCAACTGTTGTTTCAACCACAATGTCTAAAACATCAGAAACTACAGCTACAGCTTCAACAACCACAACTTCATTGCCAACTACTACGACATCAGCTCCAACTTCATCTGAATCTCCAACAGAAACAACAGTTATAATTTCAGAAACTACAACACTTGCTTCCACAACAATGCCTACAACTTCAGAAACAACAACTGCAACTGAAACAACTATTACAGCATCAACATCCCTAACTGAACCTTCCACTACTACATTAGCTCCAACGTCCTCTGAAGCACAAAGTACAACAACAGCTCCGACCACAATGCCACCTGTAACCACAACTACTGAAGCTGTCACAACCACAAATGTTAGTCCAGAAACCTCAACTGTTGTTTCAACCACAATGTCTACAACATCAGAAACTACAGCTACAGCTTCAACAACCACAACTTCATTGCCAACTACTACGACATCAGCTCCAACTTCATCTGAATCTCCAACTGAAACAACAGTTATAATTTCAGAAACTACAACACTTGCTTCAACAACAATGCCTACAACTTCAGAAACAACAACTGCAACTGAAACAACTATTACAGCATCAACATCCCTAACTGAACCTTCCACTACTACATTAGCTCCAACGTCCTCTGAAGCACAAAGTACAACAACAGCTCTGACCACAATGCCACCTGTAACCACAACTACTGAAGCTGTCACAACCACAAATGTTAGTCCAGAAACCTCAGCTGTTGTTTCAACCACAATGTCTACAACATCAGAAACTACAGCTACAGCTTCAACAACCACAACTTCATTGCCAACTACTACGACATCAGCTCCAACTTCATCTGAATCTCCAACTGAAACAACAGTTATAATTTCAGAAACTACAACACTTGCTTCCACAACAATGCCTACAACTTCAGAAACAACAACTGCAACTGAAACAACTATTACAGCATCAACATCCCTAACTGAACCTTCCACTACTACATTAGCTCCAACGTCCTCTGAAGCACAAAGTACAACAACAGCTCTGACCACAATGCCACCTGTAACCACAACTACTGAAGCTGTCACAACCACAAATGTTAGTCCAGAAACCTCAACTGTTGTTTCAACCACAATGTCTACAACTTCAGAAACTTCAACTGCACCTCCCACGACCACAACTACAGCTGAGCCCACAACATCACTTGGACTCACAACAACTCAAGCTCCCACAACCACAGTAGTAACTACAGAAACAACACCTCTTACTTCAACAATGGTGCCTACAACTTCAGAAAGTACAACATCAGAAACTACAGCTACAGCTTCAACAACCACAACTTCATTGCCAACTACTATGACATCAGCTCCAACTTCATCTGAATCTCCAACTGAAACAACAGTTATAATTTCAGAAACTACAACACTTGCTTCGACAACAATGCCTACAACTTCAGAAACAACAACTGCAACTGAAACAACTATTACAGCATCAACATCCCTAACTGAACCTTCCACTACTACATTAGCTCCAACGTCCTCTGAAGCACAAAGTACAACAACAGCTCCGACCACAATGCCACCTGTAACCACAACTACTGAAGCTGTCACAACCACAAATGTTAGTCCAGAAACCTCAACTGTTGTTTCAACCACAATGTCTACAACATCAGAAACTACAGCTACAGCTTCAACAACCACAACTTCATTGCCAACTACTACGACATCAGCTACAACTTCATCTGAATCTCCAACTGAAACAACAGTTATAATTTCAGAAACTACAACACTTGCTTCCACAACAATGCCTACAACTTCAGAAACAACAACTGCAACTGAAACAACTATTACAGCATCAACATCCCTAACTGAACCTTCCACTACTACATTAGCTCCAACGTCCTCTGAAGCACAAAGTACAACAACAGCTCTGACCACAATGCCACCTGTAACCACAACTACTGAAGCTGTCACAACCACAAATGTTAGTCCAGAAACCTCAACTGTTGTTTCAACCACAATGTCTAAAACATCAGAAACTACAGCTACAGCTTCAACAACCACAACTTCATTGCCAACTACTACGACATCAGCTCCAACTTCATCTGAATCTCCAACAGAAACAACAGTTATAATTTCAGAAACTACAACACTTGCTTCCACAACAATGCCTACAACTTCAGAAACAACAACTGCAACTGAAACAACTATTACAGCATCAACATCCCTAACTGAACCTTCCACTACTACATTAGCTCCAACGTCCTCTGAAGCACAAAGTACAACAACAGCTCCGACCACAATGCCACCTGTAACCACAACTACTGAAGCTGTCACAACCACAAATGTTAGTCCAGAAACCTCAACTGTTGTTTCAACCACAATGTCTACAACATCAGAAACTACAGCTACAGCTTCAACAACCACAACTTCATTGCCAACTACTACGACATCAGCTCCAACTTCATCTGAATCTCCAACTGAAACAACAGTTATAATTTCAGAAACTACAACACTTGCTTCAACAACAATGCCTACAACTTCAGAAACAACAACTGCAACTGAAACAACTATTACAGCATCAACATCCCTAACTGAACCTTCCACTACTACATTAGCTCCAACGTCCTCTGAAGCACAAAGTACAACAACAGCTCTGACCACAATGCCACCTGTAACCACAACTACTGAAGCTGTCACAACCACAAATGTTAGTCCAGAAACCTCAACTGTTGTTTCAACCACAATGTCTACAACATCAGAAACTACAGCTACAGCTTCAACAACCACAACTTCATTGCCAACTACTACGACATCAGCTCCAACTTCATCTGAATCTCCAACTGAAACAACAGTTATAATTTCAGAAACTACAACACTTGCTTCCACAACAATGCCTACAACTTCAGAAACAACAACTGCAACTGAAACAACTATTACAGCATCAACATCCCTAACTGAACCTTCCACTACTACATTAGCTCCAACGTCCTCTGAAGCACAAAGTACAACAACAGCTCTGACCACAATGCCACCTGTAACCACAACTACTGAAGCTGTCACAACCACAAATGTTAGTCCAGAAACCTCAACTGTTGTTTCAACCACAATGTCTACAACTTCAGAAACTTCAACTGCACCTCCCACGACCACAACTACAGCTGAGCCCACAACATCACTTGGACTCACAACAACTCAAGCTCCCACAACCACAGTAGTAACTACAGAAACAACACCTCTTACTTCAACAATGGTGCCTACAACTTCAGAAAGTACAACATCAGAAACTACAGCTACAGCTTCAACAACCACAACTTCATTGCCAACTACTATGACATCAGCTCCAACTTCATCTGAATCTCCAACTGAAACAACAGTTATAATTTCAGAAACTACAACACTTGCTTCGACAACAATGCCTACAACTTCAGAAACAACAACTGCAACTGAAACAACTATTACAGCATCAACATCCCTAACTGAACCTTCCACTACTACATTAGCTCCAACGTCCTCTGAAGCACAAAGTACAACAACAGCTCCGACCACAATGCCACCTGTAACCACAACTACTGAAGCTGTCACAACCACAAATGTTAGTCCAGAAACCTCAACTGTTGTTTCAACCACAATGTCTACAACATCAGAAACTACAGCTACAGCTTCAACAACCACAACTTCATTGCCAACTACTACGACATCAGCTCCAACTTCATCTGAATCTCCAACTGAAACAACAGTTATAATTTCAGAAACTACAACACTTGCTTCAACAACAATGCCTACAACTTCAGAAACAACAACTGCAACTGAAACAACTATTACAGCATCAACATTCCTAACTGAACCTTCCACTACTACATTAGCTCCAACGTCCTCTGAAGCACAAAGTACAACAACAGCTCTGACCACAATGCCACCTGTAACCACAACTACTGAAGCTGTCACAACCACAAATGTTAGTCCAGAAACCTCAACTGTTGTTTCAACCACAATGTCTACAACATCAGAAACTACAGCTACAGCTTCAACAACCACAACTTCATTGCCAACTACTACGACATCAGCTCCAACTTCATCTGAATCTCCAACTGAAACAACAGTTATAATTTCAGAAACTACAACACTTGCTTCCACAACAATGCCTACAACTTCAGAAACAACAACTGCAACTGAAACAACTATTACAGCATCAACATCCCTAACTGAACCTTCCACTACTACATTAGCTCCAACGTCCTCTGAAGCACAAAGTACAACAACAGCTCTGACCACAATGCCACCTGTAACCACAACTACTGAAGCTGTCACAACCACAAATGTTAGTCCAGAAACCTCAACTGTTGTTTCAACCACAATGTCTACAACTTCAGAAACTTCAACTGCACCTCCCACGACCACAACTACAGCTGAGCCCACAACATCACTTGGACTCACAACAACTCAAGCTCCCACAACCACAGTAATAACTACAGAAACAACACCTCTTACTTCAACAATGGTGCCTACAACTTCAGAAAGTACAACATCAGAAACTACAGCTACAGCTTCAACAACCACAACTGCATTGCCAACTACTACGACATCAGCTCCAACTTCATCTGAATCTCCAACTGAAACAACAGTTATAATTTCAGAAACTACAACACTTGCTTCGACAACAATGCCTACAACTTCAGAAACAACAACTGCAACTGAAACAACTATTACAGCATCAACATCCCTAACTGAACCTTCCACCACTACATTAGCTCCAACGTCCTCTGAAGCACAAAGTACAACAACAGCTCCGACCACAATGCCACCTGTAACCACAACTACTGAAGCTGTCACAACCACAAATGTTATTCCAGAAACCTCAACTGTTGTTTCAACCACAATGTCTACAACATCAGAAACTACAGCTACAGCTTCAACAACCACAACTTCATTGCCAACTACTACGACATCAGCTCCAACTTCATCTGAATCTCCAACTGAAACAACAGTTATAATTTCAGAAACTACAACACTTGCTTCGACAACAATGCCTACAACTTCAGAAACAACAACTGCAACTGAAACAACTATTACAGCATCAACATCCCTAACTGAACCTTCCACTACTACATTAGCTCCAACGTCCTCTGAAGCACAAAGTACAACAACAGCTCTGACCACAATGCCACCTGTAACCACAACTACTGAAGCTGTCACAACCACAAATGTTAGTCCAGAAACCTCAACTGTTGTTTCAACCACAATGTCTACAACTTCAGAAACTTCAACTGCACCTCCCACGACCACAACTACAGCTGAGCCCACAACATCACTTGGACTCACAACAACTCAAGCTCCCACAACCACAGTAGTAACTACAGAAACAACACCTCTTACTTCAACAATGGTGCCTACAACTTCAGAAAGTACAACATCAGAAACTACAGCTACAGCTTCAACAACCACAACTTCATTGCCAACTACTACGACATCAGCTCCAACTTCATCTGAATCTCCAACTGAAACAACAATTATAATTTCAGAAGCTACAACACTTGCTTCGACAACAATGCCTACAACTTCAGAAACAACAACTGCAACTGAAACAACTATTACAGCATCAACATCCCTAACTGAACCTTCCACTACTACATTAGCTCCAACGTCCTCTGAAGCACAAAGTACAACAACAGCTCTGACCACAATGCCACCTGTAACCACAACTACTGAAGCTGTCACAACCACAAATGTTAGTCCAGAGACCTCAACTGTTGTTTCAACCACAATGTCTACAACATCAGAAACTACAGCTACAGCTTCAACAACCACAACTTCATTGCCAACTACTACGACATCAGCTCCAACTTCATCTGAATCTCCAACTGAAACAACAGTTATAATTTCAGAAACTACAACACTTGCTTCGACAACAATGCCTACAACTTCAGAAACAACAACTGCAACTGAAACAACTATTACAGCATCAACATCCCTAACTGAACCTTCCACTACTACATTAGCTCCAACGTCCTCTGAAGCACAAAGTACAACAACAGCTCCGACCACAATGCCACCTGTAACCACAACTACTGAAGCTGTCACAACCACAAATGTTAGTCCAGAAACCTCAACTGTTGTTTCAACCACAATGTCTACAACTTCAGAAACTTCAACTGCACCTCCCACGACCACAACTACAGCTGAGCCCACAACATCACTTGGACTCACAACAACTCAAGCTCCCACAACCACAGTAGTAACTACAGAAACAACACCTCTTACTTCAACAATGGTGCCTACAACTTCAGAAAGTACAACATCAGAAACTGCAGCTACAGCTTCAACAACCACAACTTCATTGCCAACTACTACAACATCAGCTCCAACTTCATCTGAATCTCCAACTGAAACAACAGTTATAATTTCAGAAACTACAACACTTGCTTCGACAACAATGCCTACAACTTCAGAAACAACAACTGCAACTGAAACAACTATTACAGCATCAACATCCCTAACTGAACCTTCCACTACTACATTAGCTCCAACGTCCTCTGAAGCACAAAGTACAACAACAGCTCCGACCACAATGCCACCTGTAACCACAACTACTGAAGCTGTCACAACCACTAATGTTAGTCCAGAAACCTCAACTGTTGTTTCAACCACAATGTCTACAACATCAGAAACTACAGCTACAGCTTCAACAACCACAACTTCATTGCCAACTACTACGACATCAGCTCCAACTTCATCTGAATCTCCAACTGAAACAACAGTTATAATTTCAGAAACTACAACACTTGCTTCGACAACAATGCCTACAACTTCAGAAACAACAACTGCAACTGAAACAACTATTAAAGCATCAACATCCCTAACTGAACCTTCCACCACTACATTAGCTCCAACGTCCTCTGAAGCACAAAGTACAACAACAGCTCCGACCACAATGCCACCTGTAACCACAACTACTGAAGCTGTCACAACCACAAATGTTATTCCAGAAACCTCAACTGTTGTTTCAACCACAATGTCTACAACATCAGAAACTACAGCTACAGCTTCAACAACCACAACTTCATTGCCAACTACTACGACATCAGCTCCAACTTCATCTGAATCTCCAACTGAAACAACAGTTATAATTTCAGAAACTACAACACTTGCTTCGACAACAATGCCTACAACTTCAGAAACAACAACTGCAACTGAAACAACTATTACAGCATCAACATCCCTAACTGAACCTTCCACTACTACATTAGCTCCAACGTCCTCTGAAGCACAAAGTACAACAACAGCTCTGACCACAATGCCACCTGTAACCACAACTACTGAAGCTGTCACAACCACAAATGTTAGTCCAGAAACCTCAACTGTTGTTTCAACCACAATGTCTACAACTTCAGAAACTTCAACTGCACCTCCCACGACCACAACTACAGCTGAGCCCACAACATCACTTGGACTCACAACAACTCAAGCTCCCACAACCACAGTAGTAACTACAGAAACAACACCTCTTACTTCAACAATGGTGCCTACAACTTCAGAAAGTACAACATCAGAAACTACAGCTACAGCTTCAACAACCACAACTTCATTGCCAACTACTACGACATCAGCTCCAACTTCATCTGAATCTCCAACTGAAACAACAATTATAATTTCAGAAGCTACAACACTTGCTTCGACAACAATGCCTACAACTTCAGAAACAACAACTGCAACTGAAACAACTATTACAGCATCAACATCCCTAACTGAACCTTCCACTACTACATTAGCTCCAACGTCCTCTGAAGCACAAAGTACAACAACAGCTCTGACCACAATGCCACCTGTAACCACAACTACTGAAGCTGTCACAACCACAAATGTTAGTCCAGAGACCTCAACTGTTGTTTCAACCACAATGTCTACAACATCAGAAACTACAGCTACAGCTTCAACAACCACAACTTCATTGCCAACTACTACGACATCAGCTCCAACTTCATCTGAATCTCCAACTGAAACAACAGTTATAATTTCAGAAACTACAACACTTGCTTCGACAACAATGCCTACAACTTCAGAAACAACAACTGCAACTGAAACAACTATTACAGCATCAACATCCCTAACTGAACCTTCCACTACTACATTAGCTCCAACGTCCTCTGAAGCACAAAGTACAACAACAGCTCCGACCACAATGCCACCTGTAACCACAACTACTGAAGCTGTCACAACCACAAATGTTAGTCCAGAAACCTCAACTGTTGTTTCAACCACAATGTCTACAACTTCAGAAACTTCAACTGCACCTCCCACGACCACAACTACAGCTGAGCCCACAACATCACTTGGACTCACAACAACTCAAGCTCCCACAACCACAGTAGTAACTACAGAAACAACACCTCTTACTTCAACAATGGTGCCTACAACTTCAGAAAGTACAACATCAGAAACTGCAGCTACAGCTTCAACAACCACAACTTCATTGCCAACTACTACAACATCAGCTCCAACTTCATCTGAATCTCCAACTGAAACAACAGTTATAATTTCAGAAACTACAACACTTGCTTCGACAACAATGCCTACAACTTCAGAAACAACAACTGCAACTGAAACAACTATTACAGCATCAACATCCCTAACTGAACCTTCCACTACTACATTAGCTCCAACGTCCTCTGAAGCACAAAGTACAACAACAGCTCCGACCACAATGCCACCTGTAACCACAACTACTGAAGCTGTCACAACCACTAATGTTAGTCCAGAAACCTCAACTGTTGTTTCAACCACAATGTCTACAACATCAGAAACTACAGCTACAGCTTCAACAACCACAACTTCATTGCCAACTACTACGACATCAGCTCCAACTTCATCTGAATCTCCAACTGAAACAACAGTTATAATTTCAGAAACTACAACACTTGCTTCGACAACAATGCCTACAACTTCAGAAACAACAACTGCAACTGAAACAACTATTAAAGCATCAACATCCCTAACTGAACCTTCCACTACTACATTAGCTCCAACGTCCTCTGAAGCACAAAGTACAACAACAGCTCCGACCACAATGCCACCTGTAACCACAACTACTGAAGCTGTCACAACCACTAATGTTAGTCCAGAAACCTCAACTGTTGTTTCAACCACAATGTCTACAACTTCAGAAACTTCAACTGCACCTCCCACGACCACAACTACAGCTGAGCCCACAACATCACTTGGACTCACAACAACTCAAGCTCCCACAACCACAGTAGTAACTACAGAAACAACACCTCTTACTTCAACAATGGTGCCTACAACTTCAGAAAGTACAACATCAGAAACTGCAGCTACAGCTTCAACAACCACAACTTCATTGCCAACTACTACAACATCAGCTCCAACTTCATCTGAATCTCCAACTGCAACAACAGTTATAATTTCAGAAACTACAACACTTGCTTCGACAACAATGCCTACAACTTCAGAAACAACAACTGCAACTGAAACAACTATTACAGCATCAACATCCCTAACTGAACCTTCCACTACTACATTAGCTCCAACGTCCTCTGAAGCACAAAGTACAACAACAGCTCCGACCACAATGCCACCTGTAACCACAACTACTGAAGCTGTCACAACCACAAATGTTATTCCAGAAACCTCAACTGTTGTTTCAACCACAATGTCTACAACATCAGAAACTACAGCTACAGCTTCAACAACCACAACTTCATTGCCAACTACTACGACATCAGCTCCAACTTCATCTGAATCTCCAACTGAAACAACAGTTATAATTTCAGAAACTACAACACTTGCTTCGACAACAATGCCTACAACTTCAGAAACAACAACTGCAACTGAAACAACTATTACAGCATCAACATCCCTAACTGAACCTTCCACTACTACATTAGCTCCAACGTCCTCTGAAGCACAAAGTACAACAACAGCTCCGACCACAATGCCACCTGTAACCACAACTACTGAAGCTGTCACAACCACTAATGTTAGTCCAGAAACCTCAACTGTTGTTTCAACCACAATGTCTACAACTTCAGAAACTTCAACTGCACCTCCCACGACCACAACTACAGCTGAGCCCACAACATCACTTGGACTCACAACAACTCAAGCTCCCACAACCACAGTAGTAACTACAGAAACAACACCTCTTACTTCAACAATGGTGCCTACAACTTCAGAAAGTACAACATCAGAAACTGCAGCTACAGCTTCAACAACCACAACTTCATTGCCAACTACTACAACATCAGCTCCAACTTCATCTGAATCTCCAACTGCAACAACAGTTATGAAACGTGAAACCTCAACTACTGAATCCTCAACTCTTACTTTATCAACAATGTCTACAGCTTCAGAAAGTACAAGTTCACCTGCAACATCCACATTTAGAGTTTCCTCATCCATGATTGTCCCTTCCACTGCGTTATCACCTTCAACCTTATCTGAAGGTTCAAGAACATCAGCTCAAACTACAATGCCATCTGCACCAATAATTCTAACTGATGCTCAAACCACTTCAAATATTGCTACTATCATGACTTCCAGTTCGGTTACCACATACACACAAGTCGAAACCACAACTTCAACTCTAACTGTGTCTCCAGCTACATCAACATTAGCAACAACAGCATATAACTATCCCACAACTGAAACTCCAGCTCAAACCTCAGCTTTAACTCAAAGCACAGACACACCTACAGCAGCAACAACAACTGCATTCCAAATAACAACTGCACCTCTGTCAAGCACAACTATTGCTTTTACTAACACAGCTCCAGCTCTAAGCCAAACAACACTTACCAAAACAACTGCACCTCCAGTAATCACAACTGTGTCTCCAGAAAACATAACTATTGCTGTAACAATTATGTCTATCTCCACAATGCATGTAACTACATCCCCAACTTCAACTCCAACAAAAACAACTGAACCTCCAGGAACCCCAACTGCATCCATGAGAACCATGACTGCTTTTCCCACCAATACAATTACAGCTGATGTCTCAACTACAGTTCCAAGCACAACATCCACCTTTCCAAGCACAGGTCTGTTAAGCACAACTCATGCTCCAGCCACTTTGGCACTTTCAACTTCAGGCCCAACAACCAAAACTGTGTCTTGGGCAAACTTGAATTCAGAAACTACAACTGCATCAACAACTACAACTAGAATTATTACAAATACAGTAGAAATTCCAAATATTGTTCCAATAACAGTACCAGGTCTAGAAATCCAGAATATAGCATCTACAATTCCAGGTCAAACATCAATCAAAACAACACCATTTGCATCAGCAACATTTGAAAGTTCTTCAAGTTTGCAACCAGAAACTTCAAACATTCCCAAAACAGATCCATCATTAACTAATATGACGGGTACAGCAATAGTCACAACCAATCTTGTATTCTCATCCTTGTCATCAATGCCCACTGAGGCTCTGGTCCTCAGTGCTATCAACACTCTCCTGAAATCCAGACAGTCACAGCTCAATGAATCAGTGAAGGTGGCGAATGTCACCTATCAGAGTAAGTTTCATCATATTGAATTGAAAATCGTTTGAAATGATAATAACTAAGTCAAACAGTCAAGACTGGCAAGGTCTGGACAAATAAAAATGTACCTTTATTTCCAAACAGGAATCTCAGAAACCTCCTATGCCGTCGTCATTACATTTAAACTGATTAACATCAGCATGTCTGAAGTCCCTGAGCTCAGGAACAGCACTAATGTGCAAGTGCAAGATGTCATCAATAATGCAGTAAGAACTCAGAATTAAATGTATAAATGTTTTTGAGTACAGTAGAAATCTTTTAATGAAGTTTAATGAATTATTTGATTTTCACCTGCAGCTGAACACTCTTCTGAATGAACCTAGCAGTCCAAAATTTAGAGCCAATTCATCCAACTTTGTGTAAGATGCAAACTGACATCACAATCTTTATTTTTTCTGTTGTCACATTTTAATTTGTTAAAGCAATGGGAAATTAAAAACACACAAAAAAGTCAAAACCTTTTGAATCTGAATTGAACGGATATCTTCTGTTTGTCCCACAGGAGCTCTTCAAACCAGATTGATGGCAGAATGGAATACACCTTCCAGGAGGGAGATGCCATTCGACCAGTCAGCTTCCTAAATGAGCTTCATTTACAATTGGGTATGTCAATTATGATGATCTATGGCTTTACAAAATTCTAAAAGGTGAAAAAATATGTTTCTGTAAATCACAAAAGAGTAAGACTAATTGTTTGTTTTTACATTTAATTGTACAAGTGATCACTACAACAGTGTCTCCAGAATCAGCAACTGGGTCCTCTCTGGCTCCTCCAAACCTAATGTTAGTGTTGACTTTCCATTTTAAAAGAGCTCATAATCAGTCATGGAGTAATTTCATTGTACAAATGTGAAATGTATTAAACAAAAGTTGTTGTTTTTACAGATCTGGTTCAGCAGTGGTCACGAGCAAGCTGCTGTTCAACTCCTCATCTCCAGTCCCCAGTGAATCTCTGGTCCTCAGTGCCATCAACACTCTCCTGAAATCCAGACAGTCACAGCTCAATGAATCAGTGAAGGTGGCGAATGTAAACTATCAGAGTAAGTTTCATCATATTGAATTGAAAATCGTTTGAAATGAGAATAACTAAGTCAAACAGTCAAGACTGGCAAGGTCTGGACAAATATGAATGTACCTTTATTTCCAAACAGAAATCTCAGAAACCTCCTATGCCGTCGTCATTACATTTAAACTGAGTAACATCAGCATGTCTGAAGTCCCTGAGCTCAGGAACAGCACTAATGTGCAAGTGCAAGATGTCATCAATAATGCAGTAAGAACTCAGAATTAAATGTATAAATGTTTTTGAGTACAGTAGAAATCTTTTAATGAAGTTTAATGAATTATTTGATTTTCACCTGCAGCTGAACACTCTTCTGAATGAACCTAGCAGTCCAACATTTAGAGCCAATTCATCCAACTTTGTGTAAGATGCAAACTGACATCACAATCTTTATTTTTTCTGTTGTCACATTTTAATTTGTTAAAGCAATGGGAAATTAAAAACACACAAAAAAGTCAAAACCTTTTGAATCTGAATTGAACGGATATCTTCTGTTTGTCCCACAGGAGCTCTTCAAACCAGATTGATGGCAGAATGGAATACACCTTCCAGGAGGGAGATGCCATTCGACCAGTCAGCTTCCTAAATGAGCTTCATTTACAATTGGGTATGTCAATTATGATGATCTATGGCTTTACAAAATTCTAAAAGGTGAAAAAATATGTTTCTGTAAATCACAAAAGACTAATTGTTTGTTTTTACATTTAATTGTACAAGTGATCACTACAACAGTGTCTCCAGAATCAGCAACTGGGTCCTCTCTGGCTCCTCCAAACCTAATGTTAGTGTTGACTTTCCATTTTAAAAGAGCTCATAATCAGTCATGGAGTAATTTCATTGTACAAATGTGAAATGTATTAAACAAAAGTTGTTGTTTTTACAGATCTGGTTCAGCAGTGGTCACGAGCAAGCTGCTGTTCAACTCCTCATCTCCAGTCGCCAGTGAATCTCTGGTCCTCAGTGCCATCGACACTCTCCTGAAATCCAGACAGTCACAGCTCAATGAATCAGTGAAGGTGGCGAATGTCACCTATCAGAGTAAGTTTCATCATATTGAATTGAAAATCGTTTGGAATGAGAATAACTAAGTCAAACAGTCAAGACTGGCAAGGTCTGGACAAATATAAATGTACCTTTATTTCCAAACAGAAATCTCAGAAACCTCCTATGCCGTCGTCATTACATTTAAACTGAGTAACATCAGCATGTCTGAAGTCCCTGAGCTCAGAAACAGCACTTACGTGCAAGTGCAAGATGTCATCAATAATGCAGTAAGAACTCAGAATTAAATGAATAAATGTTTTTGAGTCCAGTAGAAATCTGGACTCAAAAACCAGATTTCTGGTTTAATGTATGGTTTAATGTAGATTTGAAGTTTAATGAATTATTTGATTTCCACCTGCAGCTGAACACTCTTCTGAATGAACCTAGCAGTCCAACATTGAGAGCCAATTCATCCAACTTTGTGTAAGATGCAAACTGACATCACAATCTTTATTTTTTCTGTTGTCACATTTTAATTTATTAAAGCAATGGGAAATTAAAAACACAAAAAAAAGTCAAAACCTTTTGAATCTGAATTGAACGGATATCTTCTGTTTGTCCCACAGGAGCTCTTCAAACCAGATTGATGGCAGAATGGAATACACCTTCCAGGAGGGAGATGCCATTCGACCAGTCAGCTTCCTAAATGAGCTTCATTTACAATTGGGTATGTCAATTATGATAAACTATGGCTTTACAAAATTCTAAAAGGTGAAAAAATATGTTTCTGTAAATCACAAAAGACTAATTGTTTGTTTTTACATTTAATTGTACAAGTGATCACTACAACAGTGTCTCCAGAATCAGCAACTGGGTCCTCTCTGGCTCCTCCAAACCTAATGTTAGTGTTGACTTTCCATTTTAAAAGAGCTCACAATCAGTCATAGAGAAATTTCATTGTACAAATGTGAAATGTATTAAACAAAAGTTGTTGTTTTTACAGATCTGGTTCAGCAGTGGTCACGAGCAAGCTGCTGTTCAACTCCTCATCTCCAGTCCCCAGTGAATCTCTGGTCCTCAGTGCCATCGACACTCTCCTGAAATCCAGACAGTCACAGCTCAATGAATCAGTGAAGGTGGCGAATGTCACCTATCAGAGTAAGTTTCATCATATTGAATTGAAAATCGTTTGAAATGAGAATAACTAAGTCAAACAGTCAAGACTGGCAAGGTCTGGACAAATATAAATGTACCTTTATTTCCAAACAGAAATCTCAGAAACCTCCTATGCCGTCGTCATTACATTTAAACTGAGTAACATCAGCATGTCTGAAGTCCCTGAGCTCAGGAACAGCACTTACGTGCAAGTGCAAGATGTCATCAATAATGCAGTAAGAACTCAGAATTAAATGTATAAATGTTTTTGAGTCCAGTAGAAATCTTTTAATGAAGTTTAATGAATTATTTGTTTTTCACCTGCAGCTGAACACTCTTCTGAATGAACCTAGCAGTCCAACATTTAGAGCCAATTCATCCAACTTTGTGTAAGATGCAAACTGACATCACAATCTTTATTTTTTCTGTTGTCACATTTTAATTTATTAAAGCAATGGGAAATTAAACACACACAAAAAAGTCAAAACCTTTTGAATCTGAATTGAACGGATATCTTCTGTTTGTCCCACAGGAGCTCTTCAAACCAGATTGATGGCAGTATGGGATACACCTTCCAGGAAGGAGATGCCATTCGACCAGTCAGCTTCCTAAATGAGCTTCATTTACAATTGGGTATATCAATTATGATGATCTATGGCTTTACAAAATTCTAAAAGGTGAAAAAATATGTTTCTGTAAATCACAAAAGACTAATTGTTTGTTTTTACATTTAATTGTACAAGTGATCACTACAACAGTGTCTCCAGAATCAGCAACTGGGTCCTCTCTGGCTCCTCCAAACCTAATGTTAGTGTTGACTTTCCATTTTGAGAGCTCACAATCAGTCATAGAGAAATTTCATTGTACAAATGTGAAATGTATTAAACAAAAGTTGTTGTTTTTACAGATCTGGTTCAGCAGTGGTCACGAGCAAGCTGCTGTTCAACTCCTCATCTCCAGTCGCCAGTGAATCTCTGGTCCTCAGTGCCATCGACACTCTCCTGAAATCCAGACAGTCACAGCTCAATGAATCAGTGAAGGTGGCGAATGTCACCTATCAGAGTAAGTTTCATCATATTGAATTGAAAATCGTTTGGAATGAGAATAACTAAGTCAAACAGTCAAGACTGGCAAGGTCTGGACAAATATAAATGTACCTTTATTTCCAAACAGAAATCTCAGAAACCTCCTATGCCGTCGTCATTACATTTAAACTGAGTAACATCAGCATGTCTGAAGTCCCTGAGCTCAGAAACAGCACTTACGTGCAAGTGCAAGATGTCATCAATAATGCAGTAAGAACTCAGAATTAAATGAATAAATGTTTTTGAGTCCATGCAGTAGAAATCTTTTAATGAAGTTTAATGAATTATTTGTTTTTCACCTGCAGCTGAACACTCTTCTGAATGAACCTAGCAGTCCAACATTGAGAGCCAATTCATCCAACTTTGTGTAAGATGCAAACTGACATCACAATCTTTATTTTTTCTGTTGTCACATTTTAATTTATTAAAGCAATGGGAAATTAAAAACACACAAAAAAGTCAAAACCTTTTGAATCTGAATTGAACGGATATCTTCTGTTTGTCCCACAGGAGCTCTTCAAACCAGATTGATGGCAGAATGGAATACACCTTCCAGGAGGGAGATGCCATTCGACCAGTCAGCTTCCTAAATGAGCTTCATTTACAATGTGGTATGTCAATTATGATGATCTATGGCTTTACAAAATTCTAAAAGGTGAAAAAATATGTTTCTGTAAATCACAAAAGACTAATTGTTTGTTTTTACATTTAATTGTACAAGTGATCACTACAACAGTGTCTCCAGAATCAACAACTGGGTCCTCTCTGGCTCCTCCAAACCTAATGTTAGTGTTGACTTTCCATTTTAAAAGAGCTCATAATCATTCATGGAGTAATTTCATTGTACAAATGTGAAATGTATTAAACAAAAGTTGTTGTTTTTACAGATCTGGTTCAGCAGTGGTCACGAGCAAGCTGCTGTTCAACTCCTCATCTCCAGTCCCCAGTGAATCTCTGGTCCTCAGTGCCATCAGCACTCTCCTGAAATCCAGACAGTCACAGCTCAATGAATCAGTGAAGGTGGCGAATGTCACCTATCAGAGTAAGTTTCATCATATTGAATTGAAAATCGTTTGGAATGAGAATAACTAAGTCAAACAGTCAAGACTGGCAAGGTCTGGACAAATATAAATGTACCTTTATTTCCAAACAGAAATCTCAGAAACCTCCTATGCCGTCGTCATTACATTTAAACTGAGTAACATCAGCATGTCTGAAGTCCCTGAGCTCAGAAACAGCACTTACGTGCAAGTGCAAGATGTCATCAATAATGCAGTAAGAACTCAGAATTAAATGAATAAATGTTTTTGAGTCCAGTAGAAATCTTTTAATGAAGTTTAATGAATTATTTGTTTTTCACCTGCAGCTGAACACTCTTCTGAATGAACCTAGCAGTCCAACATTGAGAGCCAATTCATCCAACTTTGTGTAAGATGCAAACTGACATCACAATCTTTATTTTTTCTGTTGTCACATTTTAATTTTATTAAAGCAATGGGAAATTAAAAACACACAAAAAAGTCAAAACCTTTTGAATCTGAATTGAACGGATATCTTCTGTTTGTCCCACAGGAGCTCTTCAAACCAGATTGATGGCAGAATGGAATACACCTTCCAGGAGGGAGATGCCATTCGACCAGTCAGCTTCCTAAATGAGCTTCATTTACAATTGGGTATGTCAATTATGATGATCTATGGCTTTACAAAATTCTAAAAGGTGAAAAAATATGTTTCTATAAATCACAAAAGACTAATTGTTTGTTTTTACATTTAATTGTACAAGTGATCACTACAACAGTGTCTCCAGAATCAGCAACTGGGTCCTCTCTGGCTCCTCCAAACCTAATGTTAGTGTTGACTTTCCATTTTAAAAGAGCTCATAATCAGTCATGGAGTAATTTCATTGTACAAATGTGAAATGTATTAAACAAAAGTTGTTGTTTTTACAGATCTGGTTCAGCAGTGGTCACGAGCAAGCTGCTGTTCAACTCCTCATCTCCAGTCCCCAGTGAATCTCTGGTCCTCAGTGCCATCAGCACTCTCCTGAAATCCAGACAGTCACAGCTCGATGAATCAGTGAAGGTGGCGAATGTAACCTATCAGAGTAAGTTTCATCATATTGAATTGAAAATCGTTTGAAATGAGAATAACTAAGTCAAACAGTCAAGACTGGCAAGGTCTGGACAAATATAAATGTACCTTTATTTCCAAACAGAAATCTCAGAAACCTCCTATGCCGTCGTCATTACATTTAAACTGAGTAACATCAGCATGTCTGAAGTCCCTGAGCTCAGAAACAGCACTTACGTGCAAGTGCAAGATGTCATCAATAATGCAGTAAGAACTCAGAATTAAATGAATAAATGTTTTTGAGTACAGTAGAAATCTTTTAATGAAGTTTAATGAAATATTTGATTTCCACCTGCAGCTGAACACTCTTCTGAATGAACCTAGCAGTCCAACATTTAGAGCCAATTCATCCAACTTTGTGTAAGATGCAAACTGACATCACAATCTTTATTTTTTCTGTTGTCACATTTTAATTTATTAAAGCAATGGGAAATTAAAAACACACACAAAAAAAGTCAAAACCTTTTGAATCTGAATTGAACGGATATCTTCTGTTTGTCCCACAGGAGCTCTTCAAACCAGATTGATGGCAGAATGGAATACACCTTCCAGGAGGGAGATGCCATTCGACCAGTCAGCTTCCTAAATGAGCTTCATTTACAATTGGGTATGTCAATTATGATGATCTATGGCTTTACAAAATTCTAAAAGGTGAAAAAATATGTTTCTGTAAATCACAAAAGACTAATTGTTTGTTTTTACATTTAATTGTACAAGTGATCACTACAACAGTGTCTCCAGAATCAGCAACTGGGTCCTCTCTGGCTCCTCCAAACCTAATGTTAGTGTTGACTTTCCATTTTAAAAGAGCTCATAATCAGTCATGGAGTAATTTCATTGTACAAATGTGAAATGTATTAAACAAAAGTTGTTGTTTTTACAGATCTGGTTCAGCAGTGGTCACGAGCAAGCTGCTGTTCAACTCCTCATCTCCAGTCGCCAGTGAATCTCTGGTCCTCAGTGCCATCAGCACTCTCCTGAAATCCAGACAGTCACAGCTCAATGAATCAGTGAAGGTGGCGAATGTCACCTATCAGAGTAAGTTTCATCATATTGAATTGAAAATCGTTTGAAATGAGAATAACTAAGTCAAACAGTCAAGACTGGCAAGGTCTGGACAAATATAAATGTACCTTTATTTCCAAACAGAAATCTCAGAAACCTCCTATGCCGTCGTCATTACATTTAAACTGAGTAACATCAGCATGTCTGAAGTCCCTGAGCTCAGGAACAGCACTAATGTGCAAGTGCAAGATGTCATCAATAATGCAGTAAGAACTCAGAATTAAATGTATAAATGTTTTTGAGTACAGTAGAAATCTTTTAATGAAGTTTAATGAAATATTTGATTTCCACCTGCAGCTGAACACTCTTCTGAATGAACCTAGCAGTCCAACATTTAGAGCCAATTCATCCAACTTTGTGTAAGATGCAAACTGACATCACAATCTTTATTTTTTCTGTTGTCACATTTTAATTTGTTAAAGCAATGGGAAATTAAAAACACACAAAAAAGTCAAAACCTTTTGAATCTGAATTGAACGGATATCTTCTGTTTGTCCCACAGGAGCTCTTCAAACCAGATTGATGGCAGAATGGAATACACCTTCCAGGAGGGAGATGCCATTCGACCAGTCAGCTTCCTAAATGAGCTTCATTTACAATTGGGTATGTCAATTATGATGATCTATGGCTTTACAAAATTCTAAAAGGTGAAAAAATATGTTTCTGTAAATCACAAAAGACTAATTGTTTGTTTTTACATTTAATTGTACAAGTGATCACTACAACAGTGTCTCCAGAATCAGCAACTGGGTCCTCTCTGGCTCCTCCAAACCTAATGTTAGTGTTGACTTTCCATTTTAAAAGAGCTCATAATCAGTCATGGAGTAATTTCATTGTACAAATGTGAAATGTATTAAACAAAAGTTGTTGTTTTTACAGATCTGGTTCAGCAGTGGTCACGAGCAAGCTGCTGTTCAACTCCTCATCTCCAGTCGCCAGTGAATCTCTGGTCCTCAGTGCCATCGACACTCTCCTGAAATCCAGACAGTCACAGCTCGATGAATCAGTGAAGGTGGCGAATGTCACCTATCAGAGTAAGTTTCATCATATTGAATTGAAAATCGTTTGGAATGAGAATAACTAAGTCAAACAGTCAAGACTGGCAAGGTCTGGACAAATATAAATGTACCTTTATTTCCAAACAGAAATCTCAGAAACCTCCTATGCCGTCGTCATTACATTTAAACTGAGTAACATCAGCATGTCTGAAGTCCCTGAGCTCAGAAACAGCACTTACGTGCAAGTGCAAGATGTCATCAATAATGCAGTAAGAACTCAGAATTAAATGAATAAATGTTTTTGAGTACAGTAGAAATCTTTTAATGAAGTTTAATGAAATATTTGATTTCCACCTGCAGCTGAACACTCTTCTGAATGAACCTAGCAGTCCAACATTGAGAGCCAATTCATCCAACTTTGTGTAAGATGCAAACTGACATCACAATCTTTATTTTTTCTGTTGTCACATTTTAATTTATTAAAGCAATGGGAAATTAAAAACACACAAAAAAAGTCAAAACCTTTTGAATCTGAATTGAACGGATATCTTCTGTTTGTCCCACAGGAGCTCTTCAAACCAGATTGATGGCAGAATGGAATACACCTTCCAGGAGGGAGATGCCATTCGACCAGTCAGCTTCCTAAATGAGCTTCATTTACAATTGGGTATGTCAATTATGATGATCTATGGCTTTACAAAATTCTAAAAGGTGAAAAAATATGTTTCTGTAAATCACAAAAGACTAATTGTTTGTTTTTACATTTAATTGTACAAGTGATCACTACAACAGTGTCTCCAGAATCAGCAACTGGGTCCTCTCTGGCTCCTCCAAACCTAATGTTAGTGTTGACTTTCCATTTTAAAAGAGCTCACAATCAGTCATAGAGAAATTTCATTGTACAAATGTGAAATGTATTAAACAAAAGTTGTTGTTTTTACAGATCTGGTTCAGCAGTGGTCACGAGCAAGCTGCTGTTCAACTCCTCATCTCCAGTCCCCAGTGAATCTCTGGTCCTCAGTGCCATCGACACTCTCCTGAAATCCAGACAGTCACAGCTCAATGAATCAGTGAAGGTGGCGAATGTCACCTATCAGAGTAAGTTTCATCATATTGAATTGAAAATCGTTTGAAATGAGAATAACTAAGTCAAACAGTCAAGACTGGCAAGGTCTGGACAAATATAAATGTACCTTTATTTCCAAACAGAAATCTCAGAAACCTCCTATGCCGTCGTCATTACATTTAAACTGAGTAACATCAGCATGTCTGAAGTCCCTGAGCTCAGGAACAGCACTTACGTGCAAGTGCAAGATGTCATCAATAATGCAGTAAGAACTCAGAATTAAATGTATAAATGTTTTTGAGTCCAGTAGAAATCTTTTAATGAAGTTTAATGAATTATTTGTTTTTCACCTGCAGCTGAACACTCTTCTGAATGAACCTAGCAGTCCAACATTTAGAGCCAATTCATCCAACTTTGTGTAAGATGCAAACTGACATCACAATCTTTATTTTTTCTGTTGTCACATTTTAATTTATTAAAGCAATGGGAAATTAAACACACACAAAAAAGTCAAAACCTTTTGAATCTGAATTGAACGGATATCTTCTGTTTGTCCCACAGGAGCTCTTCAAACCAGATTGATGGCAGTATGGGATACACCTTCCAGGAAGGAGATGCCATTCGACCAGTCAGCTTCCTAAATGAGCTTCATTTACAATTGGGTATATCAATTATGATGATCTATGGCTTTACAAAATTCTAAAAGGTGAAAAAATATGTTTCTGTAATTCACAAAAGACTAATTGTTTGTTTTTACATTTAATTGTACAAGTGATCACTACAACAGTGTCTCCAGAATCAGCAACTGGGTCCTCTCTGGCTCCTCCAAACCTAATGTTAGTGTTGACTTTCCATTTTGAGAGCTCACAATCAGTCATAGAGAAATTTCATTGTACAAATGTGAAATGTATTAAACAAAAGTTGTTGTTTTTACAGATCTGGTTCAGCAGTGGTCACGAGCAAGCTGCTGTTCAACTCCTCATCTCCAGTCGCCAGTGAATCTCTGGTCCTCAGTGCCATCGACACTCTCCTGAAATCCAGACAGTCACAGCTCAATGAATCAGTGAAGGTGGCGAATGTCACCTATCAGAGTAAGTTTCATCATATTGAATTGAAAATCGTTTGGAATGAGAATAACTAAGTCAAACAGTCAAGACTGGCAAGGTCTGGACAAATATAAATGTACCTTTATTTCCAAACAGAAATCTCAGAAACCTCCTATGCCGTCGTCATTACATTTAAACTGAGTAACATCAGCATGTCTGAAGTCCCTGAGCTCAGAAACAGCACTTACGTGCAAGTGCAAGATGTCATCAATAATGCAGTAAGAACTCAGAATTAAATGAATAAATGTTTTTGAGTCCAGTAGAAATCTTTTAATGAAGTTTAATGAATTATTTGTTTTTCACCTGCAGCTGAACACTCTTCTGAATGAACCTAGCAGTCCAACATTGAGAGCCAATTCATCCAACTTTGTGTAAGATGCAAACTGACATCACAATCTTTATTTTTTCTGTTGTCACATTTTAATTTATTAAAGCAATGGGAAATTAAAAACACACAAAAAAGTCAAAACCTTTTGAATCTGAATTGAACGGATATCTTCTGTTTGTCCCACAGGAGCTCTTCAAACCAGATTGATGGCAGAATGGAATACACCTTCCAGGAGGGAGATGCCATTCAACCAGTCAGCTTCCTAAATGAGCTTCATTTACAATGTGGTATGTCAATTATGATGATCTATGGCTTTACAAAATTCTAAAAGGTGAAAAAATATGTTTCTGTAAATCACAAAAGACTAATTGTTTGTTTTTACATTTAATTGTACAAGTGATCACTACAACAGTGTCTCCAGAATCAACAACTGGGTCCTCTCTGGCTCCTCCAAACCTAATGTTAGTGTTGACTTTCCATTTTAAAAGAGCTCATAATCATTCATGGAGTAATTTCATTGTACAAATGTGAAATGTATTAAACAAAAGTTGTTGTTTTTACAGATCTGGTTCAGCAGTGGTCACGAGCAAGCTGCTGTTCAACTCCTCATCTCCAGTCCCCAGTGAATCTCTGGTCCTCAGTGCCATCAGCACTCTCCTGAAATCCAGACAGTCACAGCTCAATGAATCAGTGAAGGTGGCGAATGTCACCTATCAGAGTAAGTTTCATCATATTGAATTGAAAATCGTTTGGAATGAGAATAACTAAGTCAAACAGTCAAGACTGGCAAGGTCTGGACAAATATAAATGTACCTTTATTTCCAAACAGAAATCTCAGAAACCTCCTATGCCGTCGTCATTACATTTAAACTGAGTAACATCAGCATGTCTGAAGTCCCTGAGCTCAGAAACAGCACTTACGTGCAAGTGCAAGATGTCATCAATAATGCAGTAAGAACTCAGAATTAAATGAATAAATGTTTTTGAGTCCAGTAGAAATCTTTTAATGAAGTTTAATGAATTATTTGTTTTTCACCTGCAGCTGAACACTCTTCTGAATGAACCTAGCAGTCCAACATTGAGAGCCAATTCATCCAACTTTGTGTAAGATGCAAACTGACATCACAATCTTTATTTTTTCTGTTGTCACATTTTAATTTATTAAAGCAATGGGAAATTAAAAACACACAAAAAAGTCAAAACCTTTTGAATCTGAATTGAACGGATATCTTCTGTTTGTCCCACAGGAGCTCTTCAAACCAGATTGATGGCAGAATGGAATACACCTTCCAGGAGGGAGATGCCATTCGACCAGTCAGCTTCCTAAATGAGCTTCATTTACAATTGGGTATGTCAATTATGATGATCTATGGCTTTACAAAATTCTAAAAGGTGAAAAAATATGTTTCTGTAAATCACAAAAGACTAATTGTTTGTTTTTACATTTAATTGTACAAGTGATCACTACAACAGTGTCTCCAGAATCAGCAACTGGGTCCTCTCTGGCTCCTCCAAACCTAATGTTAGTGTTGACTTTCCATTTTAAAAGAGCTCATAATCAGTCATGGAGTAATTTCATTGTACAAATGTGAAATGTATTAAACAAAAGTTGTTGTTTTTACAGATCTGGTTCAGCAGTGGTCACGAGCAAGCTGCTGTTCAACTCCTCATCTCCAGTCGCCAGTGAATCTCTGGTCCTCAGTGCCATCAACACTCTCCTGAAATCCAGACAGTCACAGCTCAATGAATCAGTGAAGGTGGCGAATGTCACCTATCAGAGTAAGTTTTATCATATTGAATTGAAAATCGTTTGAAATGAGAATAACTAAGTCAAACAGTCAAGACTGGCAAGGTCTGGACAAATATAAATGTACCTTTATTTCCAAACAGAAATCTCAGAAACCTCCTATGCCGTCGTCATTACATTTAAACTGAGTAACATCAGCATGTCTGAAGTCCCTGAGCTCAGAAACAGCACTTACGTGCAAGTGCAAGATGTCATCAATAATGCAGTAAGAACTCAGAATTAAATGTATAAATGTTTTTGAGTACAGTAGAAATCTTTTAATGAAGTTTAATGAAATATTTGATTTCCACCTGCAGCTGAACACTCTTCTGAATGAACCTAGCAGTCCAACATTTAGAGCCAATTCATCCAACTTTGTGTAAGATGCAAACTGACATCACAATCATTATTTTTTCTGTTGTCACATTTTAATTTGTTAAAGCAATGGGAAATTAAAAACACACAAAAAAGTCAAAACCTTTTGAATCTGAATTGAACGGATATCTTCTGTTTGTCCCACAGGAGCTCTTCAAACCAGATTGATGGCAGAATGGAATACACCTTCCAGGAGGGAGATGCCATTCGACCAGTCAGCTTCCTAAATGAGCTTCATTTACAATTGGGTATGTCAATTATGATGATCTATGGCTTTACAAAATTCTAAAAGGTGAAAAAATATGTTTCTGTAAATCACAAAAGAGTAAGACTAATTGTTTGTTTTTACATTTAATTGTACAAGTGATCACTACAACAGTGTCTCCAGAATCAGCAACTGGGTCCTCTCTGGCTCCTCCAAACCTAATGTTAGTGTTGACTTTCCATTTTAAAAGAGCTCATAATCAGTCATGGAGTAATTTCATTGTACAAATGTGAAATGTATTAAACAAAAGTTGTTGTTTTTACAGATCTGGTTCAGCAGTGGTCACGAGCAAGCTGCTGTTCAACTCCTCATCTCCAGTCCCCAGTGAATCTCTGGTCCTCAGTGCCATCAGCACTCTCCTGAAATCCAGACAGTCACAGCTCAATGAATCAGTGAAGGTGGCGAATGTC
Source organism: Rhinichthys klamathensis goyatoka (assembly GCF_029890125.1). Classification (NCBI taxonomy): domain Eukaryota; kingdom Metazoa; phylum Chordata; class Actinopteri; order Cypriniformes; family Leuciscidae; genus Rhinichthys; species Rhinichthys klamathensis. The sequence continues at coordinate 1,862,644 of NW_026606612.1, forward strand.
ACCTATCAGAGTAAGTTTCATCATATTGAATTGAAAATCGTTTGAAATGAGAATAACTAAGTCAAACAGTCAAGACTGGCAAGGTCTGGACAAATATAAATGTACCTTTATTTCCAAACAGAAATCTCAGAAACCTCCTATGCCGTCGTCATTACATTTAAACTGAGTAACATCAGCATGTCTGAAGTCCCTGAGCTCAGGAACAGCACTAATGTGCAAGTGCAAGATGTCATCAATAATGCAGTAAGAACTCAGAATTAAATGTATAAATGTTTTTGAGTACAGTAGAAATCTTTTAATGAAGTTTAATGAATTATTTGATTTTCACCTGCAGCTGAACACTCTTCTGAATGAACCTAGCAGTCCAACATTGAGAGCCAATTCATCCAACTTTGTGTAAGATGCAAACTGACATCACAATCTTTATTTTTTCTGTTGTCACATTTTAATTTGTTAAAGCAATGGGAAATTAAAAACACACAAAAAAGTCAAAACCTTTTGAATCTGAATTTAACGGATATCTTCTGTTTGTCCCACAGGAGCTCTTCAAACCAGATTGATGGCAGAATGGAATACACCTTCCAGGAGGGAGATGCCATTCGACCAGTCAGCTTCCTAAATGAGCTTCATTTACAATTGGGTATGTCAATTATGATGATCTATGGCTTTACAAAATTCTAAAAGGTGAAAAAATATGTTTCTGTAAATCACAAAAGACTAATTGTTTGTTTTTACATTTAATTGTACAAGTGATCACTACAACAGTGTCTCCAGAATCAGCAACTGGGTCCTCTCTGGCTCCTCCAAACCTAATGTTAGTGTTGACTTTCCATTTTAAAAGAGCTCATAATCAGTCATGGAGTAATTTCATTGTACAAATGTGAAATGTATTAAACAAAAGTTGTTGTTTTTACAGATCTGGTTCAGCAGTGGTCACGAGCAAGCTGCTGTTCAACTCCTCATCTCCAGTCCCCAGTGAATCTCTGGTCCTCAGTGCCATCAGCACTCTCCTGAAATCCAGACAGTCACAGCTCGATGAATCAGTGAAGGTGGCGAATGTAAACTATCAGAGTAAGTTTCATCATATTGAATTGAAAATCGTTTGAAATGAGAATAACTAAGTCAAACAGTCAAGACTGGCAAGGTCTGGACAAATATAAATGTACCTTTATTTCCAAACAGAAATCTCAGAAACCTCCTATGCCGTCGTCATTACATTTAAACTGAGTAACATCAGCATGTCTGAAGTCCCTGAGCTCAGGAACAGCACTAATGTGCAAGTGCAAGATGTCATCAATAATGCAGTAAGAACTCAGAATTAAATGTATAAATGTTTTTGAGTACAGTAGAAATCTTTTAATGAAGTTTAATGAATTATTTGTTTTTCACCTGCAGCTGAACACTCTTCTGAATGAACCTAGCAGTCCAACATTTAGAGCCAATTCATCCAACTTTGTGTAAGATGCAAACTGACATCACAATCTTTATTTTTTCTGTTGTCACATTTTAATTTATTAAAGCAATGGGAAATTAAAAACACACAAAAAAGTCAAAACCTTTTGAATCTGAATTGAACGGATATCTTCTGTTTGTCCCACAGGAGCTCTTCAAACCAGATTGATGGCAGAATGGAATACACCTTCCAGGAGGGAGATGCCATTCGACCAGTCAGCTTCCTAAATGAGCTTCTTTCAGGTTTGTCAAAACAGACAATGAATTGCTCGACAGACACCAAATATCGCAAGCATCCTCCACTAATCATTGCTTTATTTTACAGTCTTTACAATAGCCACCACTCTGACACCAAGCACAACTTCTCCACGGACTTTGTAAGAGCAATAATTCTAGTCTGATCTTTAAAATTTCCATTTTCATTTTTTTTTCTTAATGTGTATTATTTATCATCTTTGTAGGCTTGGCACAGTGATTATATATATACGCCTTGTGTTCGTCGTACCTGGCTCCCTACCAAATGAAAAGGATATTCTTCAGGTGGCCAACACTCAGCTGAACTCGCTTCCCGCAACTAAACTAAACACCAGAACAGAAGCCCTGAGTGATCCTGTGAGCTTTGTGAATGTCACATATACGAGTACGTTTTTCTTTCCTCCTTTGGCTTCTTTTTGTTGTGAATTATGTCATTTTTGAACGCTAATGCCTTACATCATGTAGATCTGTAGTAGGCTAATATAGCTGATTTTGAAGGAAAATAGTCCATTTGGAATTCCTTAAAGAATGCATAAGTGAAATTTTATACTATCCACATATACTACCACACTACTAATTATTTTCCTTATATATTTTTAAGAAATTAATGAGACCGCCTATGCTCTCAACTTCGGATTTGAAATCAGCAATGTGACCATGTCTGAGAAACCTGAATTCAGGAAGAACACCTACCTGTCAGTACAAGACTCTGTAAATTTATTGGTGAGTTGGACACATTTCAATACAGTGGTCTTTTACAAAAAGTCATTATTTTAACCACATTGATCTGAAACTATTTGATCACATTTTTTTGCTGCGCTTTTCAGCTGAACAAGATCCTAACTAATGCCTCAGCTCCTGTAGTTAATTTCCAACCAGGCGATTTCACAGATTTCATGTAAGTTCTGAAATTTGAGCAAATATGTTCTGATAAAAAAATAATAAAAAAACTTCTTTGGTGTTAGTTTTTGTACACGAGTAGGTGTCTAAACATAATTTTTCAGTTTTTAACTTTCATTTCTAATTGAACATTTTAATTTCCCTACAGGGATAATTCCACGACGATTAAGGCCAATGTTACGTATGTTTTCTCATACCGTAACAACACGCAACCTAGCCCCTTTATCCAGCAACTTCTCCAGGTTAACGAAGGTATTACCATACACCCTACAGTCTTAAACAATCATTTAAATGGCCAAACTGACAGTCAGATGTTACATTAACATTTAAGGTGTCATGTTTTATGTCTTGCACCAAAAACACCAAATACTGTAATTGAAAGTCTAATTCTCCTCCTTTACTTGTTATTTTCTTTTAACAGCGAGCATTCCGACAACCACAACTCCTCCAAAACCGTAAGTCCAACGAGTCCAAGCATCAATTTTGTGAAATCCAGTTGTTTTCATTTTCTATGTTTACATTTTCAATTATTTATCATCTTTTTTTTATTTATTTCAGGATCAATAACGTGGTTATTAAGATTCGTCTTGTGTTTGTCACACTGGGCCCAAGACCAAGTGAGAGTAAAGTTCTGCAGCTAATTAATTCTCTGCTGGCCTCAAATCTCACAACTAAACGAACCGCCAAAACAGCAGCAGCAGTAATCCCAAAAGACCCTGTGATCAAGACAGGTGTCACCTATTCGAGTGAGTTTTTCTTCTTTATGTGCTATTTTTGTGTGTGTGAATATAACATTTGAATGCAAATAGTGTACATCTGGCACACCTGTAGTAAGCTTTTATAGCTTCTTTAGAAGGAAAATAATCAATAATTATGCATAATTATGAATGAGAATGGATAATGACATTTTTTCCACCCACACATACAACTAATTATTTTTGTTATGTCTTTAAGGTATTAATCAGACTGCCTATGCTCTCAACTTTGAATTTGAAGTCAGTGGTTTATCTGTGAATGATTCACAGAAGAATGAAGCCAATAATGAAATACAAACAAAGATAAATACCTTGGTGAGTTGGAGAGGCTTGGATATTGCGGTCCTTCAAAAAAAAAAAAAAAAACCCTGATATTAAAATTGCCTTATTATAATCACATTAACTGCTATTCTCTATATTTATTGCTGCATTCTTCAGGTGATGCAGATCCTACAGAATCCCTCAGCAGCTCTTACATTTATTCCAGCCAATTTCACGTGAGTTCGGATCCACTATTTAATTTGTTGAGCAGAAATGTCTAAATGATTTTAAGAAATCTGCTTTTGCCAGTGGGATGATTTTGATACATGGGTGAATGGCAAAATAATGTTTAGTTATTTATTTTTTGTTTCTCATTGTACGTTTTAATCTCCCCACAGTGGTTCACCGAATTCCTCCGTGCTTGTGGCCAATGTTACCTATGTTTTCTCAGAACGTGACGGTGGATTTGCAGCTTTTGGTCGCTTGGTCACACAACTTTTCTTAACCTTTACCACACCTGCTCCAACCACCACAACAACCACAACAACCTCAAACAACGGCACAAACATAGCATGGATTGTGGGGATCATTGTCCCTGTGGCTATTATCCTCGGGCTTATACCTTGCTGGATTCTCCTTTGCGTAAGTTTTATGATGACTGAAAGTCAAAAATGTGCATTGGTAGTGAAGTGATTCATGATAACACGGATTTTTTTCTCCTTTGATCTGCCTTTTAAATGAGGTTTATAATTGTATAGCTGAATAAAAACGTTTTAAAGTGTAAAGTGTTCTCTCTCAGGATGTTAACTCTCATTTTGTCTGTTTATGTCTTTAGTGTTTACTCTGTGGATGCTGTGCAGCAGTCAGAAGACGTTGGCACAGAAGACAGTCGTACAACGTACAGTACACCACTCGAAACAGCCTCTTCTAGAGATATTTAGAGAGCAAAAACAGGACTGAACACCAATGAAAACATAACTATAATCAATTTAAGCCTTGCATTTTGGATATTCAATACTGCCTCCTTTGTAGTAATGAATGTATTTTATTAGGCCTTTATTGCTAGACAAATGGGAACTCCATAAAATGTTTCTAAATGTGATTTATTTTATTCTATCTATGTAGTGTATAATGAAAATATATTGATTTTATTTATTTATATTTATTTATAATATTCCGTTTACAGTTAATTAATAATCATGTGACATTGTATTGAATTTAAAGGGACAAAGGGAATGTACGATATTCCATGCACTTTATAAATGCAAAGCAAATGTGGATTCTGCAAGTCATGGACATCTTGCACTGCAAAAACTAATAAAAATACTAGATGTATCAATAGAAAAGTTTGTTTTTCCTCTTTGTATTGTAAATATAAAGATGGCTTATTATTGGCCTTAGTCTTGTGCATCAAAGTAGTTTATAGACAATGTTAAAGTGTTTCTCAGCTGTTCCATTAGGTGGAAATCATGTTTAATAACCTTCATAACTTATTAAAGCTCTATTTAACTAAAAAGTTCTAAATTAATGAATATCTTCCAACCATTGTTTTAAGGTTTGTTGAGGTTAACATCATCATTGCTCAAATCATGCTTTATGTCAGATGTGCAAAAACATAGCAGTCAGTAGGCCGCTGTGGTCTGTTTAGCAATAAGTGGTAAGTACTCCGGGAAAATAGGAAGATTAAAAACTGTCAAGCAACTTCTATTGGACCACTTTAGATATAAATTTCACAATAAGGCTGTATCAAACACTACTTGCATGTAGTTGCCATGCATTGAGTGTGACAACTGTTGGCAATGGTTTTTGAACATCCACGTATAATTTTTCTTGTTGCATTTATAATCTATGTAGGCTATTTTATGAGTGGATAATATGGTTTTCTTTTAAGGCAAGATTTTTTGTATTACAAGCTTTCTGAATTGTTATGTTTACATATGCAAATAACGCATTATCTGCATAAAGCATTATCCATCTTAACTATCAAATTAGCAAGAGTTCAGAACAGAAATCTGAACATTGAATAAAGCCAGGTTCAACATTCTTGTTTCATTTTGTTATCATCAGAGTTTTTACAGAGGAGATTTAGGATATCTTTTTTATTCATTCAGAAAATACTTTCAACAACCAGATAACAAAAAAAAATCACCTTGCTTTTAAAGAATGATTTTTTAATAAAATCAGGCAAATGACCAAACAACCCCCTCAGCAAAACAAAAAAGGAATACGTGCATTTGAAAAAAATATATATTTTGATAATACAAGTGCAATAAAATTAACACTTATCTTAATATTGACTAGTGCATAAAAACAATAATGTTTTGCTTGTAGTTTCTTGTCTTAAAGGGATAGTTCAATGTGGTTTAATCTTTAAAAAATTTGAGTTTAATATTCCGGTCATATGATATAGTCCATATATCTGACGTATGCGGACATCAAATTTCTCAGTAGGATATGAGCTTTTATTTTAAAAATCCCAAACGGATGTTGTCGACTCATGGCCAGCTTCGCGTTTTGAGGAAGAGCTCCAGACCAGTACACACACAATCATTTGAACTGGCTCACTAATGTTAGCTTCATCAAAATAGATTTCAACACAATGGCAAATATATTAACGTTTCAAACGCAAATCGCTTCCGTTATGGAAGTTTTAGCAAACGCCGCTGTGGCAGAAATCTGCAAACTTGTTGAGGACAGCTATGCCGAATTACATCTTGAAATATCACAAACAAAAAATGAGAATAACCTCCTTAAAAAGAAATTGAAAACGATAGAAATCCGGGATTCATTTTATCGAAGAGCGCATAAACTGATGAACGAATCAACTTCTATGACCAGAACTAGTGTTCACGAAAAAGTGGCAGGTAAGGCTGATTGGAATGGGAATCATTCCGTTAGCAACAGTGGTGACAGCGGTTTTTGATAACTCCATTACATTGAATATATTGATAACTCATTGAGTATATTGTTCACGGTGAAGGTACTAGCAGCTATGCTTATTTCCAGGGCGAATCAGCTTGAAAGTCGCTTCGGTGTGTAATGTTGGCAGTGATGAAGAGGGATCAGTTCAGCCCGAAAGACTTGACCAGGTCTGCACAAACAATGAATGGAGTGTGTATCTCATTGCCTTAATCTCATCAAGAAACATTGTTTTATATATTTATTTTTTTTGTCCTCGTACACTGTCTGATACTCGTCAGTTAAAGGGTCAGTTCACCCAAAAATGAAAATTAACCCATATTTACAACTTGCCCTCTCAAGCCACCTTCACACAATCTGAGTTATATAAAATATCCTGGCTCTTCCAAGTTTTTTTAATGGGAGTCACCTGTCTTCCAAGGTTTATAATGGGAGTGAATGGTACCTTGTTTTTTGAAGCCCAAGTAGAGCTAGGTGAGAGTAGAGGCGTCTAATCTCACCTTTAGCTTACACTACTTTTACATCCTATGTCATATGTTGGGTCAGAGGTCACTCTTCCGCTGGAATTAGACTCGCGTACGGCTGTTACCGGAAGCCACTGATTATAGTTTCTAAAGTTATAAATATGGCTGAATATGTGGATGTGCTTTTTGGGTTTCAAAATGTAAGGTACCATTCACTCCCATTATAAAGCATATTTTTTCATTGTGTGTTTGGCTGAAAGAAGAAAGTCATTTACACTTAGGATGGCTTGAGAGTGAGTAAATTATGAGTGAGTAAATTATGATCAAATGAGTCTCTTATTTGATGTGACCAAAAATACAGTAAAACGGTAATATTGTGAAGTATTATTACAATTTAAAATAATTTTTTCTACTTTTAATATATTTTAAAATGTAATTATTTCCTGTAATGGCAGTCACACGATTCCTCAGAAATCATTCTAATATGCGGATTTGCTGTCCAAGAAAATGTCTTATTATAGTTGAAAACAGTAAAATATTGTTGTGTAATAATCTGTGATACACTTTCCCCCATTCTTTTAAGAATAGAAAGTTCCAAGCACTTATTTGAAACAGAAATCTTTTGTAATATTATAAATCTCATTACTGTCACTTTTGGTCATTGTAATGCATCCTTGCTCAGTATTAATAAAAGTATTCATTTGAATTTTACTGACCCCAAACTTTTGAACACTAATAAGGCCTTGGCCATCCATATCTCTAAATATCAAGATAGTATATTTAGCCAATATCAGTTGATAGTATCACCACTAATTCTGTTCAGATTTTCTATTACATACAAATTTCCTCTCAGTATTCATTGCAACATTTTTATCAGTCTGTAGGGAGTGATGAGCCAGATGTTTTCATTATAAAAGAGGAGAGACCTGACAACATGAGGTGTGAACAGTCAGAAAGAGAAACAGAGACTACTGAAAATCGTGAGTACAGGGCCTTTCATGTATTTGTATTGTTTTGTCCTTTGTAACTTATTGTAGGGGTTAAGTGTATAGCTCAGATCTGAGATCAGTTGACATGTCATTCAAGTCAACAAGACGACAAAATATGGCTTGTAAGGATTGTAAGAAGAAATGATCAAATCAAATAATAATGTTATAAAATTCACCAATATATGAAAAAGCTTGCATTACATCTACCTTGCAGTTGAAGATGACGCCCAGTGCCAGAGTGCAGAAGTCTTTGTAACGGTCCACAGAGAAAACATCATTGACCAGAACACAATCCAGCACTGCCATCAAGAGGTAGGAAACTGCATGTCTCCATCAGTGAGCTCAGGTGACCACTAAAAATGTATCAGGAATCATGGTGGCATTGTGCATTTTATCAGTCTGTAGGAGATGATGAGCCAGATGTTCTCATTATTAAAGAGGAGAGACCTGACAATATCAGGTGTGAGCAATCATTGGGAGAAACAAAGACTGCCGGAAATCGTGAGTATGGTGGGGTTTTGTTATTTGTAACTTATTTAAGGGATAATGTGTATAACCCAATGAGTTATTAGTACACACATCTGTATGGTGGAATAGATTTATAAAATGTCAATTATGCGAAAAAATGTTACTATTAATAATTGTTATTTATTTTATATGTTGTTTGTGTTTTTTATTATATTTATTTTCAAGAGAAAACTATTAAAATGCAACAAACATTTGAATGGAAATTGAGATTTAATATGGAAATGAATCTTTGTGTACCCTGAATTTTTTTTTTTTGGTTAAGATGACACCCAGTACAGGAGTGTGGGAAGCTTTGTAGCAGTTCATAGAGAGAACTTCATAGACCAGGACACAGTCCAACACTGCCATCAAGAGGTTAGTATGAGAGATGGTAAACTTTTGAATATACCTGTCTTTGTTTACAAATCAGGCTCATGACACAAAAACTGCTTTTCTACAGCTGTGACAATTTCCATACTTTTGCCCTTTTTTTGTTTCCATCATTTTTGTTCTCGCTTGTTAATTCGTGACGTATGGAATACTGTTTCCAGGTCCAAGCCTCCAGTCCGTTTCAACTGAGAATCTCAACAGCCATTTATAAGCACACTATTTAATTATAGGATACATTGAAGCTACACTACAGAGTCGATAAAGGAGATGTAGGTTAGGATCATGATTTTTTGGAAAAATTAGCACAGCTTTTTTGTTTGATATATGGATCTAAAAGAACGTTTGCTCCCAGGAACAGTGGATTAATTATTATTTTTTTAAACTTTTTTATGTTTTAGTTTAGTATAGTAGTATATTCAGATTAAAAGACAAATTGGTAACACTTTACAATAAGGTTTCATTTATTGACATAAGATAACTATGTCAGTTAACGAACTAACAATGAAAAATACTCTGAAATACTTCATTTCAACATTTACTAATACTGTAACTTGTTAAAATGAAACGTATCTGTTAATATTATTTAATGGACCTGAGCAAACATGAACTAACAATGAACAGTTGTATTTGTAACACTAATACAATAACACCGTTAACAAAGATTAGAAAATGCTGTAACAAATGTATTGCTCTTAGTTAGTTAGTTAGTTAGTTAGTTAGTTATAGTGTTGTAACTAACGTTAACTAATGGGACCTTATTGTAAAGTGTTACCAACAAATAAAATTTCAGATTTCACAGTATAGCGATAGTATGTCAAAAGTACAAAAAACTAAATTTTCACTGTCAATGCTTTGTTCTTTTGGCAGCCCAATGAAATGCAACCTGGTCTTGTTGAGGACGAAAACCCTGAAATGTATGACAGAGGTGAAGGTGCACATTTACTCAATGGTAATTAGAAATTTGTTTCATTTATTCAATGGCTTATTTTATAGATCACCTGATGTGAAGTGTCTGTTTTACAAATGAATCCATCACATTCTTGTTGTGAGCCTGTATTTAAAGTAACACCAGGTTACTTTTGCTCTCGGGGTGGGGTCCCCCTACAGTTGGGAAACAGTATTGTCCTCTAGACCTCTACTACTGTCCTAAACTCTGTCATCCTACATGCACGTGCAATTGTTGACAACCATGATAGCCCTGAACACTGTAGGAGGAGGTCACATGCAGGTGTTCTGCTTGCGTCTTGTGTGAAATGTCTTCATCCCAGGTACAGTGGCATATATTTCAGCATGTCATATGAATATAATTTCATGGGTTTTATTTTTTTTCTAACGACAAATGATCACGTTTAAAAGCCAGCGTCATTATAGTAGCCTAGTCTATTGGTTACCGTTTTACTGGATCTATATGATACTTCAATGCAATGTTTGAGTGGTAGATAATAATCATATATCGTCAATATTGTAATATCAAGCTACCATAAATGATTCTGCAAATTTTACAAATCGATTTGCATTATAGCTTGAGGCAAGACAAATATCACAGACATGTTAGGTATCCTAAAATATGATTTTGTACATCTTATATATTTACTTGCAAGAATGTAGCCCCTACCAAACTTGTGCACGCCGTTTAGACATAGGCTTTCATTTGACTTTTTTTTTTTTGCCAAGTCCGCATCGGTCGGGCACCCCTCCTCCTCCTTCAGCTCACGCCAGCGAGAAAATGCTGGCCCAATGTTGATCCTCATTCTGCCTTTAACGCGATCACTTTCTCTTTTTCTCTTTTTGCTTTGCTCCGATAAAACCTTTGCTTTCTTGTTTTTCTGTGCTGCTTCGGCCATGACTATAACATTTGGCTCGCACGTCCGATTTTAAGGAAGTGGTGGTGGTGGTGGTGGAAGTGACGTATATGCCGTAAAGCAGTCGAATTTTGTAGTTCTCTTTGTTCGCCGGTTACTACCCGAAACCCGAAGTTTAAAAGTACGATTAAAAACGCTACAGACCCCGTCAGGCTATGGCAGACGTGTCATTTAACCTATTGTAAGTCGATGTACCATCACAAGAGACATGGAAGTATATTATGAAGGTTGAAAAGTTACCTGGTGTTACTTTAAGGGACGTAATAAGTAGACATTTGCTCACTTTTTATGTAATTTCCATTTAAGCATGTTGTATTTCACAATAGGTGAAACCAGAATGGAGAGGGGTTGTGAGGAAGAAGCAGAGACTAACCCACAGCCTATCCCTTCCTATGCCTCATGGGTTTCCAGAAGATTAAACGTAACCACAAACCATCCATCCTACGGTGAATCTGAATGCAACGGAGGACCTTCTGTGAATCAGTTCTTGATGTACAGAGGGAGCGCAGATCCTATGTGTTCCTATGCAACTCCAATAGACTCTAATGGCTTATCTATGCCTGATATTGAAGGCCATTTAACACAACGCAATGGTGGTACCAACATTTCTCAATCCGAGCAGCCCCCTTTCACATCGTGCTTTTCTTTCAAACAGTCAAATTCTCCTCAGATGCAAAGGAAAGACAAGTTTATGTGTAAACATTGTGGAAGAGCATTCTCTCAACCCAGCACTCTCCTCTTGCATCAAAAACTCCATACCAGGGAGAGGCTCCACAACTGTACACTCTGCGGTAAAAGATTCAGCCAGGCGTCCAGTCTCAAAAGACACCACAGCATCCATAGAGGAGAAAAACCATTCAGATGCCTGCACTGTGGCAAGCAGTTCTCAGATCAAAGCAACCTCAAAAAGCATGTGACTGTTCACACAGGTGAAAAGCCTTATGGTTGTAACCTCTGTGGAAAAATGTTCAACCAGTCGTCGAACCTCAAAACGCATATGAAGATCCACACACGTGAGAAGCCTTTCGGTTGCGATCGATGTGGGCGGATGTTTGCACACAAGTACATTCTGGTGAAACACCAACAGAGAATCTGTGTGACTACTGGACAAATGTAGACTTCACAACAAGTCTTCCACCTTATTTTTCAATGCGGAAGTAAGCTAGTTTCTTTCTGAGACATCCGACTCATCGGCCTCTATACGGAAATAACAAGATATTAACAAAAATACGGGAAGAACAATTTGCACTACAAACCAGTGTATTTATCATTATGATAATAAATTAAAACAGTATATTAAGAAATACCAGTTTGCATTGTCAAGCGGCACTGTTTTGTACAGCTAAAATACCTGGAAGCGGTTGACACCGCTGCACCGCTGAAAAATAATGTGGATAGAATATGGTATCTCTCTCACAATTAGACATGTGCCGGTATTCGGTAATGCGATAAATCGCGGTAATGAATATGCACGATATTGTTATCGCGGGGACTTCGAAATACCGTGAAAAATAATAGATCCGAATTTAGATTTTTAGAACGCGCATCAGCTTATTTTCCATCAACCGCTTAAAAAAACAATGCGAATGCTGCGCAAAACACGTGCGCACTTTGATGTAAACAATCCCCACATCACATGTATAAGCACTGTGTGCATGCAGTGCACTCTAGTCTAATGTAAACAATCCTCACGTGGAGAAGAAGCACGGCGGAAGGAGGAACGCTGCCGACTATTTATCCCCCGCATGGCTGCCAACTCTCACGCATTCAGCTTGAGACTCACGCAATTGACACTTTCACACGGTCTTGCGCCACACATCCATTTTCTCACGCAGAGAAAAATCGCGGAGCAAAGAGGACACTGACACCGACAGACTAGACAGAGCAGGTTACTTTTGATATGAAAAAAACATCAGCTCTCAGGTTCTGTCCATTTTATAACGAAATTCAGACAATAAATACTGTTTTGCTGCTTGTAAATGTGACGTGACAGATCGCGCGCCTCAGTTCAAGTAAACCGATCATCTGTTATTTTTTATTAAAGATACAGTACAACCCACCGAAAGGTACGTACTTTCGATCAATCAGTGTTTTTCAACCACGGAAAGAGGTCAATAAAACTGCAGGAGAACAATTATGTCACAGAACGTTACATTTACCTCAGGAAAGCCATTTAATGTTAGTTGACTATAAGAAAATAGCTATAGAGAGGAGTATTTTGCTAAATATGTGCACTATATTACATATTTTAATATATGTTTACTTGTCATTATATAATTGTTATTATAATGAAAATTACGGCATATTACATTTTTATATTTATATTATTATTATATTTATATTGTATGCATTATATTTAATTTCTCTCTGTATGTTTACAGCATTATGTGAGATATTTTTTCTTGAGAAAAATTTAAATGCAGGCTATCTACTGTAGCCTACCTAATATTTATCCAAATGAGTCAATATTGAATCAAGATTGAAATTAAATCCAAGAATTTAATTGAAATCGTGAAAATTGTGTTAAGCAATAATACAAACAGTAGCCTCAGTAACTGTACCATGTAAACATTGTAACATGTTGTCACTAAAAAATAAAATTAATGTTTTGACAATCACAATTACACATTGTGATGCAAGTTTTTTTTAGATACCCCCAATCCATCTGTTTCTCTTGTGCAATTAAAATATCGTGATAATACCGTATACCGTGATAAAAGCTCAATCAATTAATCGCAGCATGAAAATTTGATACCGGCACATGCCTACTCACAATAGATGAATTTTTGTTTGCTGCATCCGAAATCGCATACTTCCCTATACTGTATAGTAGGCGAAAAACAGTTTGTGACAATGAAGTATATCTGAATTCACATGTAGGCAAAATGTACCCGGATGACCTACTACTCCCACTGAGATTCTGAAATATGGACATTTTACACTGTCCCATGAGGCCACGGTAGAGGATTTGTGAATTGCAGTGAAGCGACGCAACGGACGCTGGTAGGTCACGTTATAATGACAAGATGGCAAATACATTCGAATTACATTCATACTACACGCATTCATACTATATAGAACATGCTTTTTTAGCGGTCGTGAAGTAATTATTTATTCAAAATAATTACTTACTCGAGAGTAAGCGATTTTGGACGCTTTCTAAAACCATTTCCTTTTCGCTAGTTAACATCACTAATCCCTTTCAACCGCTTCCCACTAACCACCTGGTTACATTCTGAAACTGCCACTTTTGATTATCCAAACAATTATCTTTGGATAAAATCAAGTACCTACATTTTGTTTTTTTCATTGAATATCCTGTTTCACTGAGAAATGCATCAGATTTCTGAAGCAAACTGGGTTACTATCAGTTTCATGTTGACTTCATGTATGTATGCAGTGTGCAGTAGATTTCCCTTTTCAAAATGTTTGAAATAACTCTACATTAATTGGAAGAAATGTTAAAGAGTATTGTATATATCTTACCTTAAAATGACTGCTGTTATGTAACGTCAGCAACTTTAATACTAATAAATTCATGCACCTTCAAGCAAAGGATCTCTGATCATTGCATAGAAAACAACACCTGGTTCTCAAAAAAATAATTCTTGGTCTGCATTAAAACTGCGGTGTAATGTAAAGTTGTCCATTTATAGTAAATAATGGTCTTTGAATTCCAAAATATTACAGAAGCTATGATTGGTTAAGGCTGGTTTATAGTACAAGTTCTAGTACATTAGTAACATTTTTATTTAACAGTAGTAGTTACATTGAGATGTTTATTTTCACCAAACCAAAAATGCACATTAGATATGGTATATTTAATAGAATTGCCATACATGGTAACGTATATACAGAAAAATAAATGCCTCTATAAATCATCCAAATTTTTTGGTTAAAAAAAAGTCATGTTGATTTGTATAGGTGGTTATAAAACATAAAAACTTTTTTTTTCAAATAATCTTACAAGTTTGTATCACACCATAGTCCAGACTTTTTAGTATATATACCCTACGGCTTCTGTCAAGATGATTTATGACCCTATGATTGACAGGTGGGAGGGGCTAACCTTTGACCTTCCGGAGTGTGTTCCGGAGGTCCCTTTGATCTAGGGATGACCCTTTGACCTATCGATCGATCAAGTTGACAGTTGTCTTTGATCTGGGGTATGCCGGTTGTCTTTGATGTGGGTGTATAATCATTTATTTTGACAGTTGTCTTTGCCCTATTGACCTTTCTATTATACGTCAAGTTGCCAGTTGTCTTTGATCCAGGACAGTTGTCTTTGATCCGGAGATATTATAGAATAAAATCATCTTACTTTATCAGACGTTCCCCAAAGATGTTCCTCCAAGTGACTCTCTCTCTCTCTCACCGGCCTTTTTTCATGACAGCCATGGTCACCGCACTAAGCATCTGCATCTGTGTGTGTGTGTGTGTTACATGATACCCTCCGCATTCCTGAAGCAGGGGCTATAAATTTGCGGGGCTGTGAAAGTGAGAAAATATCGTGCACTAACTAAAGTTGAAACCATGGTTCATTTAAAAGTATATAAATTAGGGCTGTCAAATGATTAATCACGATTAATCACATCCAAAATAAAAGTTTTTTTTACATAATATATGTGGGTGCACTGTGTATAATTATTTTATATATATAAATACACACACATGCTTGTATATATTTAAGAAATATTTTCATGTATATACTGTATATAGATTTATATATAATTTATATTATATATAAATATAAATATTTTATATATAAATAATATTTTTTTCTTAAATATACATGCATGTGTGTGTATTTATATATATACAAAATAATTATACACAGTGCACCCACATATATTATGTAAAAAAAACTTTTATTTTGGATGTGATTAATCGTGATTAATCATTTGACAGCCCTAATATAAATGAAATGCTTTTATCATTCATTGTAAAATAAATAACTAAAATGTACTGATCCAATTATCTTAGATAAAAAAATAAATAAAATGCTTTTCTCATTCATTGTAAAATAAATAACTAAATGTACTGATCCAATTATTTTAGATAAAAAATCACCCCACATGTTTTATAGATTAGAAGAAAACATACAGGTTGCTAACGGGTGACAAAAAATAAAACCATCTTACTTTCCCGGCTGTCCCAAGATGTTGAATCATTTAAAGATCCCAGATTGTTTTCTCTCTCACAGCGAGGCTGTGGCTGACCAGCACCTTTTGGTCTTCTATGTATGTGCGTGTGTGTGTGTGTGTGTGTGTGTGTGTGTGTGTGTGTGTGTGTGTGAGTGAGTGAGACGCCATCCCATTCCTGCACTCTTGCTGGGACAGTGAGAAAATATCTCACACTGGCTAGAGTTGAAACCATTCAGTTCTTTCAATTGATATAAATGAAATTACAAATATTTCACACCAAACCAATTATTTTAGATAAACAAATAAATAAAATGCTTTTCTCATTCATTGTAAAATAAATAACTAAATGTACTGATCCAATTATTTTAGAAAAAAATCATCCGGCATGTTTTATAGATTAGAAGAAAACATACAGGTTGCTAACGGTTCACAAAATAAAACCATCTTACTTTTTCACCGAGTTGAAGAAGTAGTTCCTAAGATGTCCATACAATATGAATGGTTTACAAAAGATGTAAAAGATGTAGGGCTGTTTTCGACTAAGGATTTTCATAGTCGAATCTGATTCGTTAGATTTGGCCGTAGTCGACTGATAGTCGAACCTTTTTTTTTTTTTTTTTAGATAGCAGCTATACGTTCGGTTGAATAACTGTTCGTCTGTTATTCATGGGTTTCAGTCACGTGACTTTTTTGTTGTGGCCGCCATCTTTAGGACCATTGCGTTAAATCGCATAATCTCTCCCTGGTGATCGGAAAGATGTTGCACACTTAAATAGCACAGATGAAAAGCAACGGTATACCCTTTGACGCGTACGATCACACCGGTGTGATCAGTCTTGGCTGGTCCCTGGAGCGTACGATCACACCGGTGTGATTAGAACGGTCAGTGCATCACGTGATCAACTGCTAAATTCAAACGTGCTTTCGCGCGTTGGCTGGCGCTGAGCCAGAGACAGACGCACTCAGTGCTGTCATATATCACAACTATTGAGTATTTTAAACCACATAATGTTTATTTTAGGTTTCAGACATTTAAATACACATAAGTACTAGCAAAACAGTGATTTTGAATTAGTAAAATAGACACTGATGTCTATGGAAACGGCAACAATAATCATTTCCATTATAATAAGACAAAACGTTTTATTCATATCAGATACACATTGTGTAAGTAGCTTTACATTTTACCCTATTCTTCTCCTAGTTCACCGGTCACTTACTTTCATGTATTTCGTGAGAAACAACAGGTCCGATTCTCTGAACTGTGAAACAAACTAACATGGCGCCGCCCATCGTGCACACAGCTCAACTAACGCGATCGTTATAAATATGTTTAAACAACAAAACACATCAACTTGCACATATTTGACAATCGGAATATCAGTTTCATGCTGTAGCTAATACATTTGTGAATATTTTGAATAGAAAAGGAAAAAAGACATAAAAGCAGATCATCACTCATTCAGCTCTGTGTTGTGATTGCGCTGTGTCACGTGACAAGAAATGACGCGTCACCATGGAAACATTAAAGTGACAGGTTCTAAATAACGGTCGCCTTGAAAAACTCACGCTGGGGGGTCAGTTAGAATATTTTAAACTTACGTGTGAAAGGGTTAAATAAAATAGATACTTTAGGTATAGATCCGTATTTACTGTTAAACGAACTGCTGACTCCACTAAAGTCTAGTAAAAACTTGCCAAATTTTACGTTTGCTGACATTTACATCTAACGTTACCTCGTCCACAATCCCTCTCCATGTCCCCACCACTTTTGAAACATCTCGCGGCACGGATGTACCAATACACATAAATAAAAGTAAAATAAGAGGTGATCTAGCACGCTGAAATGTGTTGTTTTTTAAATCAAGTGATCAAAGTGCTTGTTGACTCTGGATCAGTGGTGCAGAAACAGTGTTCTCTCGTGACTCGCGCACACCGCACAGTCTTCACACGGACGCGCGCTTTAATGAAATCACAAAATAAAATGCACACAAATGTGTTCCTGACTGATATACAACCACTGATAAACACAATCGATTTTAATAAGGGTTTTTTAATAAAAAAGGGTACGAGGGCGGATTAGAACCCAGAACCTCTGACACGCTTGGCAAAAGTTCCGCCACTGGACCATCAAAGTACATATGTAAAATAGTCGGATGTTGAATGTCATTAAACCGCAAATTAAATTCAATGGAATATTTACATTGATTGCTGGACATTGTAATGTTATTGTACAGGTATATCTGATTTATGATTTAGTGTTGTATTAAATGCCCCCATGAAGAAAATTTTCTTGATAACAGGAAGGGTAAGTGGCACTCTGTTAATCAAGCAATATTAACGTTACACCAGTAATCGCTGAACATAAAAGCATCGCTGAACTGAATTGCTAATAATGTTGGTAAAGCACATATCTCTTGTATTATCAGTGACGTTTGGACACCTTTATTTTCAATTCTCATTTATTTGTATAGCGCTTTTCACAATCAAAGCAGCTTTTTTAGAAAATGCATGTGTCTACATTACAATTTAGAGTGTCCGAGTTATGCATTTCAGCAATGTATATAAATCATGCAGTTAGCTAATAATCTATTAATTTAAACAATGCATTAAGGCAGAAACAGTGAGCTGTAGTTTAGCATACTGAAGCAGGTAACAACAACATAATTCAGCCAAACGTATAACTAAGGTTATAATGTAAATATAGATAGCGGTCTAGAATAAGGTTGTATATAGAGAATAAGTGTTCCAATTGTAAACTACATGTTTTAATTTAGCTAGCTAACCTGTAATTTGCTAATTTTACTTTTATTTAAATTTCCAGGTCAACGTTAATTTCTCAACATATCTTTGTGATTTGCTGTTATCACAGTTTACAGCACAGCAGATAGACGGCATGTTGCAATCATTGCAATTCGGTCCTACAAATGGCGGCCGCTCCTCTGTGTGACGTCACATGAAATCTATGAATAGGACAACTCGCTCTACGTTTATTTAAAATGAACAGCAAGACATCTAGAAGTGAATGTGCTTTCCATTAAATGAATCCTTAACACAAAAAAAAACGTTGCAATGAACGTGCTTTGTTTTAAATAAATCACACACAGTAAACAAAACCTTAACAAAAAAACTTTGCAATGAACTTTGCAATTTAGACGCGCAAACTGTGTGCCGGTGCGGTGAGACGTAGCCTACATGCTCGGGCAGATTCGGCTTGAAGTCGTTCATCCTCGGATGCGGCGTCGCGCGCTGTTACAAAAAAAGCTGTGCACACAGCCAAGCGAAATGGGGTCTTGCGCACCCAACACGTCATTTTTTTGCCGTCCGCACCTTCGCGCTCGTGCGGACCAAGGGGGTAATCCATCGACCGGAAGTTGAAGCCGGCCGGGTACCGCCATCTTGTAGCAGAACTTCACTTGCGTTAGCATTTCCATTGACTACCATTCATTTTGGCGTCACTTTGACAGCGAATAACTTTACATCTGAGGCGTTTAAAGACTCCATTTGTCCATTATTTATTTCTAAAGAAACACGACAATGTATAAAGGGCTCCATTACCTTCTATGTTACATTATGGCCCCGTAGAAACAGTTTTAGTAAAAATAGGCTAACGATTGCGTCATAACCACTCGACTCTCTGTCGCGCTGTACAGAAATTACCGTAAAGACAGGAGGAGAAGCTCGCAGGCAATCGGGGGGACGTCCCGTCAAGGTAGAAGCCCATAGATAATGAGTCCATAAAAGCAACGGAATACTTACTCCTGCTCACTCACGATAAAGGACTCTTTGCTCAAGTTCCCCGTCTCTGCAAGATTAACGTTGGCAATTTTCACGCACAGCTACTAGAAGATTCACGTCTGTCAGACAGGTTGCTCACGTCATCAAGCTTAGTTTGAGTCGGTCTGAGTCTGCGCGTCAGGAACGGAAGTTCTCAAAAATCGCTAAAAGTGGGCTTCAACTGTCTCAACTGAGTTCCAATGAGATCGCTCTGTCCATTTCTTTTACTGTCTATGGTGCGGACGTGTCGAGTATAAACAAGGCTTTACTCCGTGTCAGCGCGCGCTCTGATCGGTAAAGGGGCACAGACCTCTCCCGAACCATCTCCAGCAGTAGCAGCCTCCGATCGCACCACTAACTCCGCCTCCGTTACCCTCGTAAGATGAAATTAGTATTTAAACATTCTCTATGATAAAAAATGTTTGTAAAAAAATATTTTAATAGCACGGTTTTGGCGGTTATAGAGTTCTAATGACGGTGTTCAACTATAACCGTCGGTCTCACGGTTATATAATAACGTCACACCCCTCATAACACTTGCCTACTATTCGACTATGAGGTTCATAGTCGAATCAGACCTCTCCGAATCGAATCGTCGAATCCTCGACTATTAGAAGTCAGCCCTAAAAAGATGAGTTTAAAGTTGTCCCCCAGTGATTCTCTCTCCCCCACGCTTGACCGGAGTGGTGTGTGTGTGTGTGTGTGTGTGTGTGTGTGTGTGTGTGTCTATGTGTGTATGTGTAAGAAATGGGTGATATCATCGGCAATAAATTACTTTAGACCTCTCTGAATCCTGAAAACCTCTAAGTCACGGGGGCACGCTTATCTGTGTGTGTGTGTGTGTGTGTTACATGATACCCCTCCAAGTGAGGACAATATGTATCATATATTTCACACTAAAGTTGAAAAACATCATGCTCTATATAAATGAAATGGTTAAAATTTACATCTAGTAATTTACAAATATATTATTTCACACTAACTTAAGTTGAAAAACATTCTTCATTTAAAAGTATATTAATAAAATGCTTTTATCGTTCATTTTTTAAATAAATAACTAAAGTTATTATTTTAGATAAAAATCATCCGACATGTTTTATAGATTAGAAGAATACATACAGGTTATGAACGGGTGTCAAAAATAAAATCATCTTACTTTTTTCAGCCGGTTGACGAAGTAGTTCCTAAGATGTCCATACATTTAAAGTTGAAAAGATCCCACAAGTAATTCTCTCTCCCCCTCGCTTGACAGGCATGCATTGTGTGTGTGTGTGTGTGTGTGTCTTTTCAGCGGTCAGAACGAGACATTGCATGTGTTCGATTAGTGTTAAAGGTGCCCTAGAATGTTTTTTTTTATTATTTTATAATGTTTCCTGGGTTACCCTTATAATGTTAGTATGTTTTTTAGATAAAAAATAATCATAATTTAGAAATAAATGTCATTTTTCCTAGCCTGCTTGTAGCCTCTGATTTGAACACTCTGTTTGAAGGGGCGTGTCTGCTGTGGGATTCAGTGTAACCGCGGCCACTGCTGTGATTGGCTGACATGCTTGCATATGAAATAGCAACGCAATACATGTGAAACTCTCTCCCGAATACTTTTACTACTGCTATTATACGTTTTTACTATAACAGCTATCGAGATTAACGAATCGTGAGATGTTTTTAAAGTATTTAGATCTATTCCCATCACATAAAATGTTGCCGTGATGAGCATTGAGCAGATGACAGTCTGTTGATCACGAGACTGAAGATCTTATCATTGCAAAGCAGTTTCTGCACTCTCTCTGCTTTCACCAATGCAAACACGATGATGTAAATACAGTAAGAGCTTCGTTGTGCAGTAACGTGCGTCATTGATTTCATAACGAGTTTGGCAAGTGTCCAGATAAACTCGCGCTGTGTGGAAAGATTGTTCTCTGATCGCTTTCTGTATATAATTTGTTCACAATTTAAATACGATTATTTTCATCCTACTAAAAGAAACGATGTGAAGCTGATATTTTAGTCACTGGTTTGACTTACTGATGCGTAAACAGTATTGAACGATTTTGAGAGAAAGATTACCTGTCTGAACTTGAACAATTACACATCAGAAAGTGTTGCTTGGTAGCTCGATCCGAGGCCAGCTCTGTATTGGCCCAAGTTGAGGAAACACTCGGTGAAATGTTTGGAAATTTCCAGAGAAAATAAAATTAACCTATTGTTTCTTCAAAGGCTCAGATGAAGGAACTAAAAAATACTTTTGTGTTCATGTGTACATCCACACTGAGCAACTGCCATGCTTCGGCTGCGCAGTTCCGCCTGGCATTGAGGGCTGGCATTATGCAAATATTTGGAAGCGTACATATTAATGATCCCGACTATTGCGTCACAGTCGGTATTGTGTGGAGAACCGACCGTTTTTCAGGGGTGTTTTTCATAAACGTGAATTAAATGAGAACGCGAAAACAGTCCAGTTTGAGATTCACTCTATGTCATGTCCATGCACTGAACTCTTGTTATTTGACTATACCAAGGTAAATTCAATTTTGAATTATAGGTCACCTTTAATCTTATTTCATAGTATAATCATTAAAAGTTTAAATTACATCTTTTAAAAATACAAGATGTTTTAAATTAAATTAATTCATAAAACAAATATGCTACATCGTGGAAAAACTTGACTGTATTTTTTATTTATCAGGGTACATGTAAAGAACTTTGAAATTTGGGGCTCTCACAAGTCATCTCACACATTGTGTGAAATGTTCAATAATTCCTCAAGTAGTATCTGTGCGAAAATCACCAAAGGCCTCTCTTTAGTGCGAGAGCACCAATGAAGACATTTAGAATCTGTGATGCCTCAGGCCAGCCCCCATTAGCTTCAGGATATAGGGTGACAGAGCAGATGAGTGTCTGTGCATCGTGTAATGTTAGTCTGCTAACACCTTTCCAGAGCCAAAATTTTGTTCGTACTAAGATTATTTCAAATCATAATCGTAAAAGTTTAAATATTTTAAAATGAAAAGATGGTTTAAATGAACTCTTTATAGTTTTAATACATTCGTATCTTCTATTTATCTTTTAGAAGATTACTGTAAGGATTTTGTTTAACGGTGACCTAAAGTATAATTTTTTATTAATATAGCCATAATGATTTTTGTACTGTAACAGCATATTGTGGGGGCTGGCCTGAGGCATCACAGATTCTAAATGTCTTCATTGGTGCTCTCGCACTAAAGAGAGGCCTATGGTGATTTTCGCACAGATACTACTTGAGGAATTATTGAACATTTCACACAATGTGTGAGATGACTTGTGAGAGCCCCAAATTTCAAAGTTCTTTACATGTACCCTGATAAATAAAAAATACAGTCAAGTTTTTCCACGATGTAGCATATTTGTTTTATGAATTAATTTAATTTAAAACATCTTGTATTTTTAAAAGATGTAATTTAAACTTTTAATGATTATACTATGAAATAAGATTAACACTAATCGAACACATGCAATGTCTCGTTCTGACCGCTGAAAAGACACACACACACACACACACACAGACAATGCTTGCCTGTCAAGCGAGGGGGAGAGAGAATTACTTGTGGGATCTTTTCAACTTTAAATGTATGGACATCTTAGGAACTACTTCGTCAACCGGCTGAAAAAAGTAAGATGATTTTATTTTTGACACCCGTTCATAACCTGTATGTATTCTTCTAATCTATAAAACATGTCGGATGATTTTTATCTAAAATAATAACTTTAGTTATTTATTTAAAAAATGAACGATAAAAGCATTTTATTAATATACTTTTAAATGAAGAATGTTTTTCAACTTAAGTTAGTGTGAAATAATATATTTGTAAATTACTAGATGTAAATTTTAACCATTTCATTTATATAGAGCATGATGTTTTTCAACTTTAGTGTGAAATATATGATACATATTGTCCTCACTTGGAGAGGTATCATGTAACACACACACACACACACACACACACACACACACACAGATAAGCGTGCCCCCGTGACTTAGAGGTTTTCAGGATTCAGAGAGGTCTAAAGTAATTTATTGCCGATGATATCACCCATTTCTTACACATACACACACACACACACACACACAAACACCACTCCGGTCAAGCGTGGGGGAGAGAGAATCACTGGGGGACAACTTTAAACTCATCTTTTACATCTTTTGTAAACCATTCATATTGTATGGACATCTTAGGAACTACTTCTTCAACTCGGTGAAAAAGTAAGATGGTTTTATTTTGTGAACCGTTAGCAACCTGTATGTTTTCTTCTAATCTATAAAACATGCCGGATGATTTTTTTCTAAAATAATTGGATCAGTACATTTAGTTATTTATTTTACAATGAATGAGAAAAGCATTTTATTTATTTGTTTATCTAAAGTAATTGGTTTGGTGTGAAATATTTGTAATTTCATTTATATCAATTGAAAGAACTGAATGGTTTCAACTCTAGCCAGTGTGAGATATTTTCTCACTGTCCCAGCAAGAGTGCACACACACACACACACACACACACACACACGCACATACATAGAAGACCAAAAGGTGCTGGTCAGCCACAGCCTCTCTGTGAGAGAGAAAACAATCTGGGATCTTTAAATGATTCAACATCTTGCGACAGCCGGGAAAGTAAGATGGTTTTATTTTTTGTCACCCGTTAGCAACCTGTATGTTTTCTTCTAATCTATAAAACATGCGGGGTGATTTTTTATCTAAAATAATTGGATCAGTACATTTAGTTATTTATTTTACAATGAATGAGAAAAGCATTTTATTTATTTTTTTATCTAAAATAATTGGATCAGTACATTTTAGTTATTTATTTTACAATGAATGATAAAAGCATTTCATTTATATACTTTTAAATGAACCATGGTTTCAACTTTAGTTAGTGCACGATATTTTCTCACTTTCACAGCCCCGCAAATTTATAGCCCCTGCTTCAGGAATGCGGAGGGTATCATGTAACACACACACACACACACACAGATGCAGATGCTTAGTGCGGTGACCATGGCTGTCATGAAAAAAGGCCGGTGAGAGAGAGAGAGTCACTCGGGGGAACATCTTTGGGGAACGTCTGATAAAGTAAGATGATTTTATTCTATAATATCTCCGGATCAAAGACAACTGTCTTGGATCAAAGACAACTGGCAACTTGACGTATAATAGAAAGGTCAATAGGGCAAAGACAACTGTCAAAATAAATGATTATACACCCACATCAAAGACAACCGGCATACCCCAGATCAAAGACAACTGTCAACTTGATCGATCGATAGGTCAAAGGGTCATCCCTAGATCAAAGGGACCTCCGGAACACACTCCGGAAGGTCAAAGGTTAGCCCCGCCCACCTGTCAATCATAGGGTCATAAATCATCTTGACAGAAGCCGTAGGGTATATCTACTCTTGTTTTTTATGATCTTATATTTTGTCAGTCTAATATGTAATACCATTACCATTTGTAAAAAAAAAACTATAATTACAATTATCTTGGCTATATGTTAAATCATACAAGTATTCATAAAATTTCATTAATCAATGCATGAATCATCTGCAATAGGAAAAGTAAAACCACATAATTAGTGTTGTAGTGATGGATAAAAAGACATAAACCAATGCAAACGGGTTTGCGGGAATGTTAGTATAAAGCCAACCAAGTACAAAAAGGTTACACATGAAATAGCAAAATGGCTCCCACGATAACCCAAATATTGATAGGTGGATTAAGGGTGCCAGAACTGTTTGTGGCATTAATAGAGGGAGAGAAAGTCGCTGTAGTTGTTGCTGCTGTAAGCACTTTTTTTTTTTTTTTTTTTTTTTTACTCAACATTCATATAATATCATGGACAGGTGATGCTGTCAGGTAATAGTATTTTGAGATGCAGGCATTCAGCTTGCTTAATTGTCAAAATGTCTGTCTGCCTATTGGCAGAACAAAAATATTAAAAGAAACTTTTAATACATACTACAGACTTTGTGCTTTCAATCAATGATAAAACAGTACTTTTTAACTCTTTGTCCGTTGCATCAGCATCCGTGAAAACAAATATCTTAGTCTGGGAGGTGAGTCAGTCAGAGCCAGCTGGAAAAAAGAAAGTAGGAGTATGTTGTGTAGGAACTAGGAATCAAAAGTAATCCAGTTGATCAACTTATATTATGTTTTGTGCAAATGTGCACAATACCATAAAAGATCAGTCAAATGCATAGTGTAAACAAATGCTTCTGAGATACCATTTTAGTAGGCTACATTCAAATCGATGTTTCCATACCCGGAGTCCCAACAGGCAGAGCCCTGGTGTGTCCCCTCCATCATGCGGTTGAAGGGCATTCATTTACTTGAATTCATCAGGATCTGTTGTTCTTATAGAGAGCCTAATGCCGCATTCCAGGCAACCTGTAACCTGTGTTTTTCCAACTCGTAACTGGGAGTACATCGTTCCAGCTTCCAGGCAACCTGTAACCCGTGTTTTTCCAACCTTATACCCGTGAAAGTGCACTGGAACGGCAGTCAAACCCGTGACTTCCCATCCGTGAACTCGTACTAGATCGATGTACTCCCAGTTACGAGTTGGAAAAACACGGGTTACGGGTTGCCTGGAACGCGGCATCAGTCCCTCCCCTCCGCTTCCGGCTCATGGGACCTTATTTCGGAAAAAATATGTATGGTAGTCAATAGCGAGAGACAACTTATCTTTTTATTCCGTCTGTACTGTGCCCTGAATTACACATATGATGTTTGTCAATTTAAAAGATAATTATGAAAGTCAAGAAAGTCGCAGTTTGTCATAAAACAGAAGAGTAACATTTAGTTTTATGTGAAAATCGCTAAATGAACTACATCTCCCGGGAAGCGAAACAACGAGCAAGATCCGTTGCTCGTATGTGTGCAGTCTGGTACAAAACACTCAGGCATGACGGCGTAACGTTACGATTATAACGGTCAAACAGTCTCAGTAAATCTTCAGTAAAGTTAGCTTCATTCATTGAGAGAAAATGTGCGCCTTTGGGGTTTGTAGTCTTTGTGTATTTTCACAGTCTTATACCTCAACAGTTTTACATCAAACTGCGACTTTCTTGACTTTAAAATGTATCTTTTAAATTGACAAACATCATTATGTGTAATTCAGGGCACAATTCAAACGAGATCAAAAAATTTGTTGTCTCTCGTCATTGACTACCATGCAATATTTTTCCGAAATAAGGTCCCATGGTGGTCGACCGGAAGGGGAGGGACTTAGGCTCTCTATTAGTGGTCCAACGTCTTTGGGAATGTAAAAGGGTCAGTTCCCTTTCGAGAGGTTCCTCTTATTGCGTAAGTAGCTTACGCTATGGGAAAACTCCTTTTCTCGAGAAATATTGAAGTCTTTATGTAAAACGCATTGCAGCTGCACAGCATACAGCAATGAGCGAGGCAGCTCGGTCATTGGCTGTGCTGCGGCAACTGCACGAACCTATGACGGGGCGACTCTGAACCCGCTTCCAATGAGCGTGCTTCGCGCCCGCGCGCGTCAGAGCCCGCCAAGATGGGCGTGGCCAAGGGCTATATATTGAGCGCCCCGTCGTCTGAGTTCTTTAGATTTAATCTCCTTCTGCTAAGCCATCCGGCGCGCATCACCTTTATATCCTTTTCAAAGCTTACAGTGTTCGCCCCCGCGACACTTTTTCTAAAAGAGCAAATTCAAGGCGTTGTTTCAAATGCCTTCCTGCGCCTCGTGTCGAGGCCCTCTTCAGGACGGGGATCGTCACATCATTTGCACCCGCTGCTTGGGACCGGACCACGCAGAGGCTGCCCTTACTCGAGGCGGATGTCCCGAGTGTGACGCCCTGGGCCTCACCGAGCTGCGCGCTCGCTTCGCCGTTTTCACCGCGAAAGAGCCCACTTCCTCCGTGCTGCCATCCCCTCTGGTCGAGCCGCGCAAGAAGAAGCGCCGCTCACAGAGGCCGCCAGAGCCTCCCGAACCAGAGCCTCCCGAACCACCCGAAGACTCCCCGCCGCCAGTCCAGTTCACACAAGCGGAGCGATGGGTCTCGTCTCGTTTGGCGCGTCAGGGGATGACGATGACAAGGATGACAGCCTTTCCTGTGATGCTGCATCCGACGACTGGCCTGGCTCGTCCTTCGACCCCACGCCATCGACATTAGCGGGCACGAGCGTGGGCTCCAGCATGGACTCAGAGATCGTCCGCATCCTGTCTAAGGCCGTGGAAGACCTCGGGCTCGATTCGTCCACACAAAAGTGCGCATTCCCACATATCAAAACTGTCAAAGCAGTGCCAAATGTTTTCCCAGCTCAGGCTGGAAGCCCCATAAATGTAGATTGTGTGCCAACTGTCACGTATGCACCACTACACATAAGCACTGTTCCCACAGTTATAAACACTTCCCCAGTAAAAGCGGGAAGTTCTATAAGAGTAGCGCGTGTGCCCGCTGTTATGCACGCACCCCAACTCACAAATACTGTTTATATGGCCAAAAACCTCCCGGCACGAGCGGGAAGTTTTATGAAAGTGGCGCGCGTGCCTACCACAGTCTATAAACCCCCACCCATGAGCACTGTCCATACAGTGTTAAACATTTCCCCATCTCACACTGTGAGCATTACGGCGAGCGTGCCTGTAATCTCACACGCACCCCTGCACTCGGCATTCCACAAAGCTGCTCAGCGCGCGCCCGCGCCTCTGAGAGCTGTAAGCTCGGTATTAGCACAGGGCGATTTGCTGGCGGGAGCCATACGTCACCACGACACGCCCCCAGCCAGCATTCAGCCCATATCTGTGCGAGCGAAAGCTTGGGAAAATATCCCCGGCATGCCGAAATGGGTTTTGAACATAATAAAACCCGGTTACTCGCTTCAATTCGCTCGCAGACCGCCCCGCTTCACAGCAGTGGTCGAGACGAAAGTGGGAAAAGATGTTTCACATGTTCTACGCACCGAGATGCTCAAACTGATAGAGAAAGGCGCTATAGAAACAGTCCCCCCCTCTATGAGCGAGGCAGGTTTTTACAGTCGCTATTTTCTCGTCCCGAAAAAGGATGGTGGTCTCCGCCCCATTCTAGATCTCAGACATCTGAACAAAGCTTTAATGATTCGCTCGTTCAGAATGTTAACAACCAAGCATATCCTCGCGCAAGTTCGCCCGGGGGATTGGTTTCTATCAGTGGATCTGAAAGACGCTTACTTTCACATTCCGATAGCGCCTCATCACAGGCCTTTTCTGAGATTCGCTTTCGAGGGACAGTCATACCAGTACACAGTAATACCATTCGGCCTGTCACTGGCACCCCGTACATTTACGAAATGTATGGATGCAGCACTTTCCCCCCTGAGGCAGCGGGGAGTGCGAATACAAAATTATCTCGACGATTGGCTAGTCCTAGCACAATCAGAGAGCCAGTTAGTGACACACAGGTCTTGGATTATCAGTCATCTAGATTGCCTGGGTCTAAGAATCAATTTTGCAAAGAGCATGCTATCCCCCTGCCAGAATATTTCTTTTCTGGGAATAGTGCTAGGCTCAGTGCAGATGACGGCGCGCCTCTCATCATAGCGCGCGCTCACTATCCGGCGCCTTGCAACATCGTTCAGAGCGGGTGCGCGCGCCCCCGTCAAGCGATTTCAGAGGATGCTCGGTCTCATGGCCTCGGCATCAGCTGTACTCCAGCTAGGATTGTTGCACATGCGTCCTCTCCAACGCTGGCTCAAACGCCGTGTTCCCACTCACGCGTGGCGCTCCGGCCACTTTTTAATCAGAGCAAATCACGGCTGCATAAAAGCCCTGACGCCCTGGAAAGCTGTCGACTGGTATCAGTCCGGCGTGAGTTTGGGCGTGAACACAAGGAGGAAAATAATCACGACAGATGCCTCCAAAATAGGTTGGGGGGCCCTTTACGAGGGCAGGCCTGTCTCCGGCTTGTGGTCAAACCCGGAGAAGCGCCTACATATAAACTGTCTGGAATTGAAAGCGGTCGCTTTGGCTCTCAGAGCCCTGCTCCCGTACCTGAAGGACGAGCAAGTCCTAGTCCGAACGGACAACATGACGGTAGTCTCGCATATAAATCGTCAGGGTGGACTCAGATCGAGCTCCCTGCACTCAATGGCCAGGGAGCTCCTCCTATGGTCCCAGCGCAACCTGCGCTCGCTGAGAGCAGCGCATGTGCCAGGTGTTCTGAACCAGGGAGCGGACATGCTGTCCAGAGACAAAGTTCTCCCAGGAGAATGGTCTCTCCACCCCCTGACGATTCAGTGGTTATGGCAAACCTTTGGCAGAGCAAAGGTCGACCTCTTTGCCTCCAAGGAAAATGCGCACTGCCCTCTCTTCTTTTCAAAGAGCACAGACGCGCTCGCCCAAATCTGGCCGAGCCGCCCGCTGTATGCCTTCCCTCCGGTCGCGATGCTACCTCAGGTCATCAGTCGGATCAGGGAGGAGAAATGTGCAGTGCTCCTGGTAGCCCCACTCTGGAAGAACCAGACGTGGTTTCCAGAACTGATGCAGATGATGCAATCTGCCCCATGGCCGATTCCGCTGAGGTTGGACCTCCTCAGGCAGGCCAACGGGATGATCCTCCATCCCCGCCCCGATCTGTGGGTCCTCCATGCGTGGCCCCTCAACGGGTTCCCGGGAACCTCCCCAGTGGAGTGTTGAGAACCATCACTGAGGCGCGAGCGCCCTCTACGAGGCGCTTATATGCCCAGAAATGGAAGGTGTTCAGTGACTGGTGTAAATCCAGGAACCTGAACCCTGAGACATGCGAAGTACCGAGTGTGCTCGTTTTCTTACAAGAGCTGTTGGAGGCAGGCCGCACCCCCTCCACGCTCAAAGTGCATCTGGCTGCCATAGCGGCATCACACAACCCTGTAGAAGGACGCACACTAGGGAAAAACTACCTAGTTGTTCGTTTCCTGAGGGGCGCCAGGAGGATAAATCCCCCACGCCCCCCCTCAGTGCCGATCTGGGACCTGGCCACGGTCCTGGACGCACTCAAAAGTGCCCCGTTCGAACCCCTCCGAACTGTGCACCTTAAACAGCTCTCGCTCAAAACCGCTCTCTTGCTGGCTCTCGCCTCGGTCAAGAGAGTGGGCGACCTGCACGCGCTGTCATCAAGCGCTACCTGCCTGGAGTTTGGACCTAACGACAGCAGAGTTGTCCTCAGGCCAAAACACGGGTATATTCCTAAGGTGCTCTCTACACCATTCAGAGCACAGGTGATATCTTTGGCCGCGCTATCGTCTCCAGCAGACGAAAGCGACGCTAATTTACTCTGCCCGGTCAGGGCGCTCAGAGTATATTTGGAACGCTCTGGCCTGTTCAGACAGACAGAGCAATTGTTTGTATGCTTTGGCGGCCGTACCAAAGGTCTCGCTGTTTCAAAGCAGAGAATATCGCGCTGGATAGTTGATGCTATAGCGCTGGCTTATGAAGCCAAGGGCCTTCAGTGCCCCTTGGGCATCAGAGCTCACTCTACGAGAGGCATGGCCTCCTCGTGGGCGTGGTCGAGTGGGATACCCATTCAAGATATTTGTGCGGCAGCAGGCTGGGCCTCGCCGTCAACATTTATCAGGTTTTATAACCTACAGGTCCCCTCATTGCACTCCAACATACTGTCGGTCTAGCTGTGCATAGGCTGGAGTGTGTACATGCTGAACATTATCTCCTCCCTTATAGGGTCCGTCTCTGACTGACTTAGAGGATTTTTCATGCATATCAGTACATGAAAATGTGCTTGTGTGTGTTTCTCTGGGCGCCCATTGGGCCGTTCCACATTGTCCCTTATAAAACCCGCCTTCGGCCGGCTCGTTGGATAATTACTTTGCTTAAAGGCTCAGGCATCTGCCTCCGGCTTAATAGAGCGAAGTCAGCACGCACGGCGTTTTACAGGGCGTTCCCATAGCGTAAGCTACTTACGCAATAAGAGGAACCTCTCGAAAGGGAACGACTCGGTTACTAACGTAACCTCGGTTCCCTGAGAGGAGGGAACGAGTATTGCGTAAGCTGCCATGCTTGTGCTTGGTCAGTTCGCTTCAGTCGATTGAACCTAAAGAACTCAGACGACGGGGCGCTCAATATATAGCCCTTGGCCACGCCCATCTTGGCGGGCTCGAAGCACGCTCATTGGAAGCGGGTTCAGAGTCGCCCCGTCATAGGTTCGTGCAGTTGCCGCAGCACAGCCAATGACCGAGCTGCCTCGCTCATTGCTGTATGCTGTGCAGCTGCAATGCGTTTTACATAAAGACTTCAATATTTCTCGAGAAAAGGAGTTTTCCCATAGCGTAAGCTACTTACGCAATACTCGTTCCCTCCTCTCAGGGAACCGAGGTTACGTTAGTAACCGAGTCGTTATCAGATCATAAGTTCATGTTTCCAGACTTTGCACACATAATTACTAGTTGTAGGGGTCGGGGAGAGCGGGGCACAACCTAACACTTTTTTTTTTACTTTCTCAGTTTGTGTAAATTCTCAATTCAGTTTGGGTTCATTATTTTTTATATCAAAAAGTTACCTTACCAGTGCAGGAAAATTCTGCACATGATATACTGATTCACGCCCTGGGGAGCTAGAGAGCTGATTGAGACTCACTTAATATTATGAATGTCATTGAGGTCCAAACAACATTGGTCTCCCTTGACTTTATGGACAAAAACATCGAGACATTTTTCAGAATATTTTGTGCTCTAAAAAGAAAGAAAGCCACATCATGATTTGAACGAAATGATGGTGACGACTAACGCGTGATGAGTAAATTACGACAGAATTTTCAGTGTTGTCTTTAGCCAGCAATAGTAAATCACTGGGGGACTTTTATTTTGAACATGCATCTATGATTGTTGTCAGCTTCGCAAAGAAAGGCGGAAGTGACCGTGCTGCTGATTACAATGTTCAGTAGAGTAGGCTACTGACACGTACATAAGGTAACGTCATTATTAGTATAATTTGTGTTTGCCTTGTTGCTATAATACTTTTTTTTCATTGCTTCGTCCACTTTTAGTGCAGAGAGAATGATCATTGCAGACGCGTTAAATAGACACTGACGAGCTGAATCTCATTCATTCATTCATTCATTCATTCATTCATCAGTTCATTCGTTCGTTCGTTCGTTCATTCATTTCCTCATTCCTTTTTTTCAGTTAGCCAATTCAATGAGCTGAATCTTGTCATAGACAGGTCTAACATTATAACCATATTTTAGGGGCATGTATTCCCGTAAATGCATTGCTGTCTGATATAGTTTGAGCTTATGCTGCAATCACTGTTTCAACAGTCTATAACTTACATATAGTCAAAACCTCTTGACTTTTGGTGATTTTCAGGTGCATTTGAATGATAGTCATCCTCGGACCGGCTTGGTCAGGTCAAAAGAAAGATGGGTCGGCGGAGGAAGAGGGTTGCAAGTGGTGATGGTGTGTTACCTAGCCCAAGAAAGGAGGAAAAAGCACCTGCTCCACCACGCAAGGAGAAAAAAAAGAAAACGGACATTGGGAAGGTGTTTATCAATATATCCATCGGTTTGTGTATCTTCAGTCTCATCTGGTTCTTCTATGCCCTTTATATGCGCTCATCCTTGGCCAGGAGGGTCATGACATTGCACCCTTCTCCACGGGTCTTAGATGCTAATAGTTCAAGTCCTGCTGTGTCTCCCGAAAGATATTGGGGCACCTACCGCCCCCAGGTGTACTTTGGGATGAAAACAAGAAGTCCCAGATCTGTTGTGACAGGTGGGGTGCTTTAAATTCACACTTTGTCTTTATGCACCATTTACTTTCTGTCTATATTTTTCTGTCTAAATTTGTCTTTGTGATGTTGTGAGATTATTACAACCCTGCCTTTTCTATTGATTTATTTAGGCTTAATGTGGATGCGTCAGTTCACTGATATGGATGGAAATCTTAGGCACACTTGTGAGCAAGGCGACCATTTGCAGGGCTACGGATGGATAATGCATGATGGAGTATCTTTTGGAGTCCAGGAGATCCATGACCGTGATTTTACACTGACCACAGAGTTTGTGAAGCGTATGGGTGGAGATCATGGTGGAGACTGGACTTGGAGGATTACTGCAAAACAACATGTACGTAATAAACCGTAATGCTCTTACAGTTTATGTGTTTGAAAGCCAGCATTATCTGATTTATTATTATACAATTGTTAAATATAAGGATATTTTATTGTAATATAATGGGAGTAATGTACAATAAAAATATTAATTGTGTTCAGTGGTCATAGTCTGGGGAGTTTTGATCATTAAAATGTACTTTTTTCCACACTTTGTGGGAAAATGCGCTTCTTGGTTTCATGAAGAACACTTTTATTTAGTATAATCATAATAATATTGCTTAATTTCAAATACATCTTTGAAATTATTAATAAATGATATATACATATAAAAAAATTACATCAATATACATTAAAGGGTTAGTTCAACCAAAAATGAAAATTACCCCATGATTTACTCACCCTCAAGTCATCCTAGGTATATATGACATTCTTCTTTCAGAAGAATACAATCGGAGTTATATTAAAAAATGTCCTCGCTCTTCCAAGCTTTATAATGGCAGTGAATGGCAGTTTAGGTTTTGAAGTCCATCAAAGTGCATTATGTCCATTATAAAAGTAATCCACACAGCTCTGCGGGGGTTAATAAAGGCCTTCTGAAGTGAATCGATGTGTTCGTGTAAGAAAAATATCCATATTTAAAACGTTATCGACTAAAATAACTAGCTTCCGGCAGATGGCCGTACACATCGATTTACGGTGGAAGAGTAACCCCTGCCCCGATGCACAATGTCTTGACGAATGCGGAAAACACCAGTCACGAATTTGAAGTCTAAAACGACAATTTTTAAAGAGAAATGTCGGAGGAGCTTGAGTTTGTTGCCCAGCCCTGTTTGTTTGAACCGCATGAGACGTCTAAACTTAAGATACTCCTACATTCTACATCATACATACATCACTGGTTACTCTTGTGGCTTACGACTTGCATAGTATGCGTACGGCCGTCTGCCGAAGCTAGTTATTTTAGTCGGTAAAGTTTTAAATATGGATATTTTTCTTACACAAACACATCGATTCACTTCAGAAGGCCTTTATTAACCCCCACAGATCCGTGTGGATTACTTTTATGATGGATGGATGCACTTTGATGGTCTTCAAAACATAAACTGCCATTATAAAGCTTGGAAGAGCCAGGACATTTTTTTAATATAACTCAAATTGTATTCGTCTGAAAGAAGAATTCCATATACAGTAAATCATGGGGTAATTTTCATTTTTGGGTGAACAGGTCACAATTCTCACTGTCATGGAAAACCTGGTAATATCAAGATAAATATTAAATAGTGGCTTTCAAGGAAAATTTTGATTTAAAATATCTTAATTATTCCCCAAAAAAAGGTAATGGAACTTACTAAATGTTTAACCTCTGAAATATTTTATTGGCAAGAAATTGCTCCTTATGAGGGTAGTCTCTATAAAATATTTTTCCAGTAATTAGAAATGATTGGACATTTCTGAAAATGTATTAAGTAAAAAGTTGTGGGGACCTTGATCTTTTTCAGTTTTCTTTTAAATGTCTGACCCTTGTACAGGTTTAGGTATTTGAAACCGTCACCGATTGAAGACCAAACTATCTTTTTCTTACCAATATAAAACAAATATACAATCTGCATGATTTTCAGAAGGTCGTGTGTCAACTCTGCATAACATCAGTTTTCTTTTAATATGATATGAAGTTAAAGTGGTTAATTATTTTTTATAATTTTTTTAATTATATTACACTATCGAAATTCATAACATCAAATCTGTCTTTGTTTCTGATTGGCAGAGCATTGCTTCCTCATCTCCTGTGATCTCGCTGATGTTCTACGCTGCCACGGATATTCAAGGTTCATTGCAGGCTCATGTAGAGGAGAAAAATCGCTTGAGCTCTGTGACAGGAACTTCTGAGGAGCTTGGCAACTTCAAGATCACTTTTGGCAAACCCACTGCAGGGGAAGGTGCTGGTGGCAAATATGCCAGGTATTTTACCTTTATTATAAACTAGAAGCTTATGTAATAAATAAGTAATAATTGGGAACAATAGAAATAGGGAGGAATGTAGGTTTTCAGTAATAATTATTCAGAATAAAAAAAACAAATTAAATATTAAATTAAAACAATGTGTATTATATTAGAAAGTTAATAATATTTACTGATAAATTACAGCTTTTTTTTATTTTTATTTTTTTTACAAAGCTGTAGAAAACATTTTTAGTTTTGAAATTTAGTGCACTTCAACAAATAGGAAATCTCCAATTGCTTCTCAAACACAAAATATTATTAGTAGCATATGATGCTCAGATGAACAGAGCGGAGGGGTGTGAAGAAAATGAAAGACATTTTAGGTTTGGTGATGTTATTTCAACAAGTTACTGTATTGTTTTACTCTTTTTCTTTTCAGATATAATTTCCTGCAAACTAGGAGCCCTGGCCTTGATAAGCTGACAGATATAGTGAAAAACAGCCTAAGTCACAAATTTGTTTTCAGTCCCCCCAAAGGTGAAAAAATATCTTATTTTGCCGTGGATTCTTACAAAGTCACTAACCACCAGAATCAACAGAAAGATCCCAAGATGGAGAGTGATTTTGTGGTGCATCAGGTGACCGTTCAAACCCCTTTCCAGATTGAAGTTTTGTTTGAATCCGGAAGCTTCCGTGACCGACCCAATCAACTTGTGGGCTCTGTGCTTACGGAAGAGCTGGAGAAGCGTAAGGTGGCTTTTGATGAGAAGTTTGAGGGTACATTTGGCCTTCAAGCAAAAGGATTCACATCGTCGCAGATCGAATTTGCCAAGGCAGCTTTAAGCAACATGCTTGGGGGCTTGGGATATTTCTTTGGACAGTCTGTTGTACAGTCGGTTTATAATGAGCACCCTGTGCTTTACCCTGAGGGGCCGCTGTTTACGGCAGTACCATCACGATCTTTCTTTCCAAGGGGCTTTCTTTGGGACGAAGGATTTCATCAACTTCTCCTCAACAAATGGGACAGTCAGTTAACTCAGGGGGTCATTGCGCACTGGCTCGATCTCATCAACGTAGAGGGCTGGATACCACGTGAACAAATCTTGGATGATGAAGCACGCAGCAAAGTACCGTCTGAGTTTATAGTGCAGCACAACGAAAACGCAAACCCTCCCACGCTCTTCCTGGCCCTACAGGAGTTGCTGGAGAAGCGGGATGCTCAACCAGAGTCATTGTCCTCTCAGACCATGCTTCCTTTCTTGAGAAGGTTGTACCCCAGACTGCAGATTTGGTTTGAGTGGTTTAACACTACACAAGCCGGACCCATTGCCAACTCCTACCGTTGGCGAGGCAGGGACAAAGACACCAACCTTTTCTTAAACCCCAAGACCCTGACCTCTGGCCTGGACGACTACCCACGGGCTTCCCACCCATCTGCTGATGAGAGGCATGTAGACTTGTATTGCTGGATGACCCTTGCCTCTGGCATCATGGCGAATGTGGCACGAATACTCGGGGAACCCCACCAGTTGTATGAAAACACCCATCGCACCCTCAACAATAACGATCTGTTAAACGAACTGCACTGGTCCGAGAATCTGCACACCTTCAGTGATTATGGCAATCACACCCAGGCGGTCTCACTTCAGCAGGAGAAGGTGTTTGTGCCCCCCGGACAACCACGGCACCAGTTCCCAGTCTCACGGTTGGTTCGCTCCGTTCGCAGAGCCCCTAAGCTGCAGTACGTGAATGCATTAGGCTACGTTAGCCTTTTTCCGTTCTTGCTTCATATTTTGACACCAGACTCGCCAAAAATGGAGCATATTTTGAGAGACATTCGAGACCCTGAACGCCTTTGGACGCCCTATGGCCTGCGCTCACTCTCACGCGCAGATCCCCTCTACATGAAGAGGAACACGGAACACGACGCCCCCTACTGGCGAGGACCGATCTGGATCAACATCAACTACCTGGCTGTTAGAGCACTGCATCACTATGGCAGCGTAGAAGGGCCATACAAAGAGAAGGCAGCTACCCTCTACCAAGAGCTCAGGACTAACCTTATCAATAATGTTTACAAGCAGTATCTGGAAACAGGATACATCTGGGAGCAGTACAGTGATAGCACTGGAAGAGGGCAGGGTAGCCACCCCTTTACTGGCTGGTCGGCTCTGACTGTACTGATAATGGCTGAAGAGTATTGAAAATCAGTAGCAAGCCAGAATCGGAATGATAAATCATGATGTTCAATCGGTGCCATATGTTTGCTACTACTGTGTATTTCATTTTTACGTAATTTAGATAATTGGTGGATTTTTTTTATTTTTATTTGCTCATTTAATATAATAATTGAGAGCCCTGTTTAAATATTTCAATTTTACGTCTGGTTTAATGTGATTATATCCTCAGGTTTAAAGAGCCGTAAGACAGTGCACTTTTTTTGGTCCATTGCTGTTTGGCTTCATTTGAAAGAATAAATTGAAATCTTCTTATAACATCTTTCTTCAGTTTAATTGAATCTCTCATACTTAAATATTCAAATGATATCTTTTTATGGATGGTGTTTATTTAAAAGTGTGATTTTCACTGATTTGCCCGGATTTGCTTCCTTGTACTTTATGTAATTAATGTGTTGGAGTATTAATTGAACTGGCCATGCCTCACAGAAAGTTGAATTGCAATAACAGGAATATACTGATTTGCAATCTATACAATCGTTTCAAAAATCTAACCTTTCATTGAAGAAAAATATCTCTGAAGTATAGTCCCATTAATTTTTACCTTTTTTAGCACACCAGGGTGACTAGGAATATGAAATTGTCTAGCTATGACTTCTTGTTTCACATGAGTTTAAATATGAGGAAACACAAAGGCCAAATTCTCTTAAAGGAACACGCCAACTTTTTGGGACTTTAGCTTATTCACCGTATCCCCCAGAGTTAGATAAGTCCATAGTCCATACATACCATTTTCATCTGTGTGCGTGCTGTAACTCTATCTGACGCACCCACCGCTAGCCTAGCTTAGCACAAAGACTGGAAGTAAATGGCTCCAGCTAGCATACTAATCCCAATAAGTGACAAAATAACGCAAACATTTTCCTATTTACATGTTGTGATTTGTATAGTCACAAAGTGTACAAATAACAAGATCATAGAGACAGCCATCTTTTAACCGTATAAATATTGGGAACTATATTCTCAGTAGGCGAAACATTGCTACTTGGGCGGAGTGATTACCGCAGCACCCGAGACGCACCGTGGTGAGGAGCAGAAAGTTTGTTCAGAGTTGAAGTGATAAGAGTCAGCAACTAGATAGTAATTTTGCATAGTTTACAATCATGGGGGTTCGCTGTATTGTAAAGAGCTGCGACAATACAGGTACTGTCTCAGTTTTCATTGAATCATAGAGATTAGTGAACATAAAGTAAGTGTGTGTGCAGAAATCCAGTCAGAATTCCGTGCCAAATGAAGATGAGTGTTTACACCTTTACATAGAGGGAGGTTCACTGAATTGCTTCATGTACACTGTAAAAACAGATTGTATTGACTTTTAGCTTCAGAGTATAGGCCTATTAATGGTGCCATAGGCTATAGCGTTTTAAGGCTAGTTGATAGATCACTCGTTTTCCGGACAGTTTTATGTTGCCACTGGAAATTTCACATTCATTGATCCTGTACTTTAATTTTTTTTAAGGCTTATGTTGTATACGCCCTGTACAAATTCTAATTCTGAAGATTTGTCTCTAATGTAATGTCATAAATAAGTGTAATATACATCAGGTTCTTATTGATGAACACTGTTTTTTTTAATCTTGAGTACAGAGGAAGTTTAAACACACAAAGCTGTCACATATTAATTATGTAGCATGATTTAAAACAGTTGTTATTAATTCATGGTAGTATTTGAACCAGAACAGGCTTCCTGCTTTCATTCAACTGAGCTGCAGTACCTGTAGGTATCAACATAATTTATACAAATATATATATATATATATATATATATATATATATATATATTAGTATATTCAATTGCTGTTACTTATTTGAGGAGTCTACCTTATAATATATTATTGTCATTTATTATCTAGGTTTACAATGAAGCAATACTGTATCAGGGCCTCCAAGAGGAAAGGTAGGAGAGCTTGTAGATGGATCGTTTAAGTGTATTGTTAATGATAAAAGTTTAAAAGTGTTGACATCCCTCTGTTTACACAGTCTCGGTTGCGTCAACAGTGTTTGGGAGACTTGTGCCTGTTGATGAGTCATGCTGTATTTGGTGATTTTTTACTTCACCAACTTTTCAGAACCATGTGGCAACGTCAGCAATCTGACGAATGATCAGAGAGGAAATAAACACACATCTTCCTCTATATTCGCGTTCCCCTTGGGCATCATAGCATGTGTGTCCTCATAGCTATTGCCATTTGAAATGCATCTCCTAGTTTTTGGTTGTTCAGTGTGACTAAAACATTCAATGCGCAATCCCCCTCCCTCTCCTCAGACCCACGGTACAATGGGATAATAGCCAAAACAACATTAGCGAGATCTAACGCACAGGCATAAATAGATGAGTCAGAGTTCCTCCATTTGCGCATTGATGAGACCCTGAGATGAGCCTCTATTTGCATCCATTGGTTAGAGTAGTTGGGGCATATTTACGTGAGTCACACTTTCTTTTGCCCCGTAATGGGACAATTAGTGCATTAAATTCTCAAAGCTTCCTGTTTTATGAAGCGTGAAGGTTTCATTTGCTGATTATATCAACTGACGGATAAGAACGGAGCTGTTCATCCACACCTCGTTCAGTCAAGCTCAAAAGAATCAATATTACAGTGTGGAGAGTGTAATAATGGCACATGACTGCTAGGGGGAGCCATTTAGTCATGCTCTGTGCGTCAAAAGAATTTATTTTGTGACGCCAGGTCTGACAGTTCTGCCTTTAAACAAGCTATCAACCCTTTAGATTTATACTGTCTTTCAATCCTTCCACTACCATTAGCCTAACAGATTGTGACATTGTCTTCTCAGGCCTTCAGCTGAGTGTGTCTCACAGTGCCAGTGGGTAAAGTCTTGTGTTTGTTATCCCTGATAGCGTTCTTTCCATCTGTCATAAGCACTTGTTACCTCAGTGAGTTGGGTTGGTGATGTAATCGCTGATACAGTGACGTTCAATGGCGAACATCTCCCACCACCACAGGCTGATATGCATCCCATGGGAGCTTGAGTTGCTGATCAACAAGCGCACGTAAAGCGTTTACCCTTTAGCAATGCAACCATCAAATCCAATCCGCCATCGTCTTCCCCCCTCTCTGTACAGATTCTTTCTTTCCTACTTCCTCCCCCTCCTGTAGCCTTTGGAGCTTGCTCATAATCGACAGTGTAACCTCCAGACACCACTCTCGCGCACTCGATTCTAGGGCCGGGGCCCCGGTGCCACTCACCCCAAAACCCAACCTCCCTCAGCCAGCGCTGGTCTGTGTGGAGATTATGTAAGCCCGCCTCTATAAATAGTGGCACCCGGGATCTTTTGTCTTTACCTGCTCGCTCTTAGCCCAACAGTTTTATTTCTGGAGAGCTTGTGGAAGCAGTGCCATGCAGTGCGCCTGTTACCATAGTTACTTATGTTAGCGAGGAAAGGGAGAGAGAGAGACACCACATTCTTATTTTGTTTCCTCATAGCAGCAGCAGTGCAATCGGTTTGAATAGACTCATCCCTTTTCAGTCTGTAGTTGTCCCTCAGAAAAGGTGCTGAATTCTTTTATAGGCTTTTATTGAATCACCTTGATGGGGGTCAGTCGTTATGAAGCCTGCCTGTTGAAGAAATACGCTGTGCTAACTGCTCGAATTACATACTAGGGAGAGAACTGCCATGCGAGTACATTAGGAGTTTGTTGATTTCTCCAAATGGTTTAGGTTGCAGCTTGGGAGTTGAGGAAAAAGTAATGGGCCTCATCCCCAAAACAAGCAAGAGTGCTAAAACATTGAGCACCCTGCTGCGTAACATGAAGTGAGCCCTGTCGCTGTGGTGCTACGCTAATTTATCCTCATTTATTGTGATTAGATAACTCTAGGTAGCTGGAGGAGAGCCAGATTGGCCTGCTGGTGTGCTTCTGGAGCTGCGGCTCAGAGTAGAGAAGAGGTTGCTGCGAATGTGGGGGAGTCAGTCAGAGCGGGCGGGGAACTGCTGGAACCCTCCGCAGTCACGATCAGGAAGAAAGCCGAAGCTCCGGCCCCTCCCAGCCTGAAAGGCGAGGATGGATGTCCGGGGACAAGGGTGGGCGAGCACAAGGGTGTATTTCTGGAACTGCAAGGGAAACCTGCAGCTCGCTGAGTGGGGTTTTGGTTGTGCAATCGGGCTTCCCTAACCCCACTCCCACACTCCGTAGACGGAGGAGAGCGATAAGTCGCTGTTTGAAAAGAGCCATGCTTTCTGAAAGGGGTTCAAGCACTAAAGCGTAGTCATGCATGGGATTGCGAGTGAAAAGGGAAAAAGAAATCAAAATAATTTGGCAGAGTGATGCAAGCTTGCATTGAGTCGTGTTTCCGGTCGTGGAATCTCTGATGTTGGCGCTCCCAATCCCTTTTTTCGGTTTCTCATTGTTGCTATGGTTTGAGGAAGATGAGCCTTCATCCGGTGCCGTTGGGGGTTTGTAATATGGGACATATACTGCAGAAATGTGATGTGGAGGGCGTATGATTCCTCTGCCTCTTGAAACCCTACCAGACGTTCTTGAAAGTACTCCAAAGCCTCTCTTTTCAATACATACTTCATGCATGGCAAGCCCATAAGCTAGATCCTTTTACAATTGGTAAATCAGTTATCTTATCATAATATTTTAGATGAATCCTTCTTGTTTCTTTTTATAGATGCAATACACTTTCTTTTTGCAGTGCTGCTTCTTCCCTCAGCTCAATCATTGCCTTGGGAATTTGTCAAATTATGTGTGGATACGATTATACCATTTGTTAATGGTGTTGTTGAGCGTTCTACAAAAATGCTGCTATGAACAGATGGATCACAAGCAGAAAAGAAAATGAGTGAAGACTTAGTAGAGATGCAGCATTCATTTTATGTTCACATGCTTTGCACTGTCAGGAGCTTGTTTTGACCAACCAATATGATCTATAGACATCATATATTTTGCAATTCGATTGTTTAAAGCTCTCAGATCAATTAATGAATGGACTCGAGATATCTGTAGATATTGCAGTGCCAGCTCAGATCATCCGATCTGAAAATACCGACACATCGATGGTCTCATTACACTTTTACCTTCATTGCATTTCTTTGGTGTAATAATCTTGGTAAGTGCAGGAATTACATAAATCCATTACTGAGCTCCGTGGCATTTTGCAGAGGCGAGAGGTGAGCGCTACTCGGCAGTTATCACAACAGCGTCTCAGTGTTATGAACTCTTTAAGAGAAGAGCTTTTTAATAGGTTTGGGTCAACTGGGAGAGACCACTGGAGAGGGGGATATTAGGGCCTCGAATAGGGGAAAGTAGCGTGATGCGAACGGTTACCTCCAGAAAATGTCAAACTCGTTGTTAAGTACGATTTTGTATCATCATAATAAGAGGGATATTTCGTGCACCGCCAAACCCAGTTCCATTATGCATGCGGACGCTTCTTTGTCATCGTGCATATGTATTTATGGAAACCTATTGTACTCCTAAATGGGTTACATCTACATGGCCAATCTATTTACTCAGGCCTGTTCCAAAATAAATGAAAAATACTGCAACTGCCAATAATGCACATGCTGATAAATACAAAAAAATAAGCCATACAAAATTTCATAAATAGATTTGGTTGAGCTAAGGATACTTGAGTAGGCTTGTGCTAAATGAGTGCCTCGCTTTTTGCAGCCCACTGCTCAATATATTCTTCCTCATATCTTTTTTTCTTTCATTGGTGCTCCTGTGGCCTGTGCGAAGTAATAGTGTACAAGTGTGGCAATCACAGCTGGATAGGGCAAACTAGAGTTCTCTGGTGATTTTGAAGGCACCTGAACCTCGCATAAAGTTTCCGCCTACCTGCTACAGGACAAGTGGACATCACCCGTACCCCTTCTGTGGTTCCTTCACAGGGGTTTTGCAAACCATGCCATGAAATACTGCTTGAGCTGGTAGCTGTGTTTTGGAACATGATAGCTGGTTATTAGCGGCTTCAAGTTGGTAGATCATCTTGAACCAGCAGTGCAAGCTGTTTTTTGAACATAGTGGCTGGTCAACCAACTTCCACATTCAATAACACAGCTTTTAGGTTAAACTGGATTTTTGCAACAGGGAATTGTTGTAGAGAATAAAGCCACCATTGTAGGAGTTCCCTGCATGTGCAACTGTAATCTAGGTAAAAAAGAATTTGGCTAAGAAGCATCAAAACATAAATTGGATTTTTAATTGTATTATTCTAAAATCTAGGCTACATTTTCGTTTAAATGCCTTCTTAGAAAAACTATATTTTTCATTAACTTTCAATATTGCTTTAATTTCTTGCACGAAGAGGCAAAATTCTAGAAATTAGCCTGATTCAACACACACAAAAAAAAACGTTTTAATAAATCTAAGAATGCAAGCAGAGAACACTTTCCTTGCACCCTTTAAATTTACAATTTAAATTAATGCTTTTCTTTAAATATTGTTTAAAATGTAATTTATTTCTGTGATGCAAAGCTGAATTTTCATCAGCTATTACTCTTCAGTGTCACATGCTCCTTCAGAAATCATTCTAATATGCTGATTTATTATCAGTGTTGGAAACATGGAAACAGTTGCTGCTTAATATTTTTTTATAACCTATGATACTTTTTTCGGGAATCTTTGATGAATAAAAACAAAAGTTTAAAAAAGTACAGCATTTATTTAAAATAGAAATATTTTGTAACAATATTCATATACTATATATAAATGCTTTTGAATATACCCGTTCAAAAGTTTGGGGTCAGTCATTTTTTTCTTTCTTTTTTTGAAAGAACAAGGATGTGTTAAATTGAGAAAAAGTGATAAAGATTGATATTGTTTTAAAACTTTTTATTCATCAATGAATCCTGAAAAAAGGATCAC
The DNA here is from genome assembly GCF_029890125.1 of Rhinichthys klamathensis goyatoka. NCBI lineage: Eukaryota > Metazoa > Chordata > Actinopteri > Cypriniformes > Leuciscidae > Rhinichthys > Rhinichthys klamathensis. The sequence continues at coordinate 1,907,403 of NW_026606612.1, forward strand.
AGGTTCCATATACAGTACACACACACACATATACTGTATATATATATATATATATATATATATATATATACACTCACCTAAAGGATTATTAGGAACACCTGTTCAATTTCTCATTAGGCAAGGCAAGGCAAGTTTATTCATATAGCACATTTCATACACAATGGCAATTCAAAGTGCTTTACATAGAAGAAATTAAAATAATCAAAACAAATAAGAATAATTAAAACAGTTTAGAATAAAAAATCAAATGAAGTAGTACTGGTCCACCCCTATCTGTGATGGAAGAGATTGAGCCGGTTTACGGTGCCACTGGACCTCTAGCCCAGGGACGTACTCTGCTGGGGTGGTGCTACACCAGTAATGCCCAGCGGGGCCCCCACAGAGCACGCTTCGCGTGCGCTGTCTACTGCCGTTACCCTTAACGACGCTCTCAGCGACTTCTTATACAGCAGTATAACTTACTCCTTCACTCGCCTCATCGGAGTGAAGACTCTCCCGCTCTCCTTAAAAATCTCTTCCAGAGATTATAAAAATAAGTAAATAAATAAATTAGAAATTAGAAAACAAACAAAGACAAAACCAGAACAGTGGCACAGTGCTCATTCAGTAAATGCATAGCTAAACAGATGTGTTTTGAGTCTGGATTTGAAAGTGACTACTGTAGGAGCACATCTGATCATTAATGCAATTATCTAATCAACCAATCACATGGCAGTTGCTTCAATGCATTTAGGGGTGTGGTCCTGGTCAAGACAATCTCCTGAATTCCAAACTAAATGTCAGAATGGGAAAGAAAGGTGATTTAAGCAATTTTGAGCGCGGCATGGTTGTTGGTGCCAGACGGGCCGGTCTGAGTATTTCACAATCTGCTCAGTTACTGGGATTTTCACGCACTACCATTTCTAGGGTTCACAAAGAATGGTGTGAAAAGGGAAAAACATCCAGTATGCGGCAGTCCTGTGGGCGAAAATGCCTTGTTGATGCTAGAGGTCAGAGGAGAATGGGCCGACTGATTCAAGCTGATAGAAGAGCAACTTTGACTGAAATAACCACTCGTTACATCCGAGGTATGCAGCAAAGCATTTGTGAAGCCACAACACGCACAACCTTGAGGCGGATGGGCTACAACAGCAGAAGACCCCACCGGGTACCACTCATCTCCACTACAAATAGGAAAAAGAGGCTACAATTTGCAAGAGCTCACCAAAATTGGACAGTTGAAGACTGGAAAAATGTTGCCTGGTCTGATGAGTCTCGATTTCTGTTGAGACATTCAGATGGTAGAGTCAGAATTTGGCGTAAACAGAATGAGAACATGGATCCATCATGCCTTGGTACCACTGTGCAGGCTGGTGGTGGTGGTGTAATGGTGTGGGGGATGTTTTCTTGGCACACTTTAGGCCCCTTAGTGCCAATTGGGCATCGTTTAAATGCCACGGCCTACCTGAGCATTGTTTCTGACCATGTCCATCCCTTTATGGCCACCATGTACCCATCCTCTGATGGCTACTCCCAGCAGGATAATGCACCATGTCACAAAGCTCGAATCATTTCAAATTGGTTTCTTGAACATGAAAATGAGTTCACTGTACTAAAATGGCCCCCACAGTCACCAGATCTCAACCCAATAGAGCATCTTTGGGATGTGGTGGAATGGGAGCTTCGTGCCCTGGATGTGCATCCCACAAATCTCCATCAACTGCAAGATGCTATCCTATCAATATGGGCCAACATTTCTAAAGAATGCTTTCAGCACCTTGTTGAATCAATGCCACATAGAAATAAGGCAGTTCTGAAGGTGAAAGGGGGTCAAACACAGTATTAGTATGGTGTTCCTAATAATCCTTTAGGTGAGTGTATATACATTAAGCAGCTCAACTGTTTCCAACATTGATATAAGTATCAAATCAGCTGAAGACTGGAGTAATTTTGCTTTGCATCACAGAAATAAATTAAATTTTAAAGTATATTAAAATAAAAAATATATATATTTTAAATAGATATAATATTTCATAATATTGCTTTTTTCTGTATTTTTGATCAAATAAATGCATCCATTGAGACTTCTTTCAAAAACATTTAAAAAATCTTACCAACCCCAAACTTTTGCTCAAAAGTCATAACATATGTAACATATTTAGGTATTAGAGTTGTTGTTGCTGACCTTGTTGTTCCAGGTGCCACTACAGACCATAAAGTTGAAGTGGAATCCGGTTCTGCAGTTCTCAATGTTCTTTCAGCACTTGTACCTACTGCAATTGTAGTTTTTAAGCTTTCAAAACTCCTGTTCCTGATGTAGCTGGCAGATTTGCAGATGAAATGGCAGTTCTTGTTATTACTGGAGCATTTGAGCCATCCAATACAGTTGTGTTCTTTTTGTACTGTAGTACCCACTGCTGTTGCAGTTTCCTCTGGTGTCCATTTTAACGTCGTTCCCACTATATTTCTTGTGTTTATGTTGTTTGTTAGCTGTATTGAGGTAGTTGCTGGTGTGGTTGATATATACAGTACTTTGCAAAAGTCTTAGGCACGTCAGTATTTCACCCTAAAAAATGGTAAAAAAAAACTGTGGCAACATCTCCAAAATGTTCGAAGAAACCTGTCTACAAAGCTACATGAAAAACTAACCTATGTGCAAGAATACCTATAAAGCTGTTTAATATGCAAAGGGTGGTCCCACCAAATATTGATTTGATTACGCTAATTGATAAATAATATCTATTAATGACATTATTTTTGAAAGCATCCTCACTTTACAGCATTTTCACACAAGTGCCTAAAACTTTTCACAGTACTGTAGCTTTGCAGGTCGGTTTCTTCAAGCGTCTTGGAGACATTGCCGCAGTTCTTCTGGATTTAGTATGTCTCAATTTTTTTCTGTTTCTTCATGTAATCCCAGAAAGACTCGATGATGGTGAGATCAGATCTCCGTGTGAATCATACCGGCTGTTGTCAGACTCCTTGTGCATACTGGATTATTACATTTAATGGCAAAGTAAATGTTTGGAAATGTAAACTAATATTTCCTACTGACACACTACAGCAAATTATACAAATAACTTTCTTAATACCATTCTTGTGGGTGAAAATACCAATGTCCCTAAGACTTTTGCACAGTAGTGTGTATATATATATTTGGTGTAGTGTGCATTAAATGCTATAATTATATATACTACAATATTTTTTTTTATGTGACAATTTTTAAAGAAACAATTATTAGGCCAACTCACATTTCTTTATTTGTTATAAGACTTTATTTACAATTTTCTACCCTTAAACAGCCTAGGCATTTTTGATTGTTACCTAAAACATCTACTTGACTTTTCATTCAGAAATTTAAACCATGATAATCACAGAATAGGTATGTATGTGTAAGTATAGTAAGTATTTTGATGAACTCTTGAGGGGGAAAAAACAGGCAAGGGAAAAAAGAAACCGTTTTCCATTCGACTGTTTTATTAAACCCATACCAAGAATGTCACCACTATGGCTTCGTACACCGACTGCAGGCCGTGAACTATAATTGTAGAATGTGGTAGCCTGCTATTTCAAGTAGCGCTCTCCATGGTGCTGGACAACAGTGCACTTTTCTTACCGCCAGCTCTGCGCGACGGATGCCAGAGCGTCTCCACAACCTATACTTGTTTGGGGTAAATATTCACCTTCGACTCAGGGCCATTTTACTTCATTTTGCACACTAATACTTAGTTTTCATTTCTGTTCATTTTATTAGGATCCAGCAAGTGTAGGCCTTTTCTGTATCAAATTATATCTAGTCTACAAGCAGCTATACAACGCTTATATCCTGCTCGAGTTCTGGAAAACAGGAATTTTAGAACTGCAGTGCCGACAGTGGTCAAAGGAATGACAAAGCATTAGCAAGTTAATAAGGTGTTAGGCCAACTATTTTGCTTATAAAAGCGGGGATATGAATGAGTTCTTTCCACGCTTTATGCTACATATGGTATTTACCTCATAATTCATTTGCATGACAAACTGAATGATATATATATATATATATATATATATATATATATAGCCTACTACGTTAACAGTCAGTTAATTGCTGAAGTTAATTTTTCGTTATGCTTGAAAGTTTGTAAAGTTTGTGAAATGTCTAGTAGTAAATTAGTTTTACAAGACGTTATAAAACGAAATCAAAGAATACGGACTGAAATTCGATGTCGATTTTTGAGCTTTGTTTGACAGACTGAAAAATACATTTGCATGCATTCTGTGACTTCATTAAACACTTTGCGTTTATTTTCGTCATGAACGCGTGCAGATGTTGGCTACTTAAAAACGCAATCTAATGCATAGGGCTTAATTTTGAATTAGCAAAGAAACATGCATAGCTGAAGCCATGGCTCTCCCTCGTTCCCTTACACTTAACGAAAGACTTGTTGAAGCGTCAGAACCGTAACTCTCCTTTTTTGGGGAAGCCCGTCATATCCTCTGTCCATATATGGTCACGAAGATGACACGCAGCGGGGAATCCTCTCACTGGAGACAATGAATGGGGAGGAGGGCTGATCGGTGAGACGGATCGTATAAAAGCCGAGCGAAGGGAAACCGTTGGTGTGAGAATCAACAGATCTACACATCTACAGATAGCTGGAGAGCTATATTACCTTGACGCAGATCTCAAAAAGGGGGAATTCCAAAGTATTTACATTTCTTTTTTGGACGAACGCCTTCTCGGACTTAACTATCGGATCCGTTTTTTTTGCTCTTTCTTGTGTTTGCAATAACCCCTTATCAATAACCTGTTCGGACTGACAGCCATTGGAAAGCCATTTACGGAAAGATGCTTAACAACATGGATTTGAACTCTCAAGATTCTTTCTACTCGCAGTTTGAGAACTGTAACAGTTCTGCGATAGGGATGGAAACTCGCGGCTCCAAAGACAGCCAGGATGTTTTCATGGATTCTGGAAGGACAGCACCTGCCCAGTTTCCACACGGTGAGTTTCTGGCAGATTCAAAAAAAAATTCTAGCTCTGTTAATTATAGACCAGATTTCAGTACTGCTGCATGAAATATACTGTATAGTGCAAGTTAATTCAAGGCACTCACGAAACTGTATAGGTATATAACTGATTGCACATTTCACTGAAGGCACTGACGCATGCCTGCTTTTTTTCTTTCCATATCAGGTGCGCCTATTACCCCCAAAACGGAGCCCACGAGTACAGATCAGTATAACTCTTGTCAGGGACCGAAAGAAAGCTACGCAACCTCCTTAGCTTACTCAGGCAGCTTCTATGTGGAAACATCTCAAGGAACACCTTGCAGCACGGAAACACTGCTTAACATGATCACCGAAATCGTTGGCATCTCAACAACCCCTGTGTCGGATGCGCAACAGTGTGCTGACCGTAGCAGCTTTGGCGACGAGGGGGTCCAAACGCAGGCCTCCACGTGCACCACCCCGCCGCTGTATTCCCCGGGACAGACAAACCACAGTTACCCGGACTCCCAGACCGCCACGCAGGCCCAAGACTCCGCGGCATCGCATTTAAACTTTCGCTCCTCTGCGCAAGACGCAGAGCCGCTGTCCGAGAGCGCGACGTTCCCGGTGGTCATCAAAAATGAATTCGAGAGCAGTTGTTACGAGTGGGGGACCTTCAATAAGTCGTACTTGGATGCTGGCTTCCAGTCAGAGGCATTCTCCATGTCGAATAGTTTTCAAAATGATCAACAGGTGGACGTGAAAGAACTTTTAGACTCTTATTCTCCCATTTGCTCAAACCCAGAGACTGAATTCAAAGTGGAGAGCACTTTAAAACAGGAGCAGTGCTTTGGAGATTCTTGCACACAGGGCTTCAACGCTCCCATGTTTAATTACTCCACCCCAGTTATGGATATCCCACCCACCAGTCTATTAAAACCGTCCATTTATCCAAATATTGAACTCCAGTCCAGTTGCGACACAACCTACTCGACTTCCACAATAGACTCGGTTCTGTATTCATCTTTATTGCCCGAGTCTTTCAGTCAAACTTACACACGGGCTCAGAAACCTAATCGCGTAAGAAAGAGCCCTGCCTCTTCTACCGGGCCGCCCAAGGAGAAACCCTTCACGTGTCCGATGGAGACCTGCGACCGGCGCTTCTCTCGGTCGGATGAGCTCAACAGGCACATCCGCATCCACACGGGACACAAACCTTTCCAGTGCCGCATCTGTTTGCGGAGCTTCAGCAGAAGCGACCATCTCACCACACACACCCGCACTCACACCGGTGAGAAACCCTTTTCTTGTGATGTGTGCGGCAAACGCTTTGCCAGGAGCGACGAAAGGAAACGGCACGGCCGGGTGCATCTTAAACAGAAAGAAAAGATGGAGCTGAAGCCACAAGTAGTTAACGCGTGGCCGTTTACTTTGCCCGAGGCCATTTAAGCGACATTTGTGATAATGAGCGCTCGTTGTGCGTGATGTCAAATCTTACCGTCTTGGAAGATTCAAGCTTACTAAAGTTGCTTAGGCTACTACAGAATACAACTCCAAAGCTCAAGTGAAAGTCGTGGCAACTGAATCAAGCGACCCGGATGAGTGTAAAGGTCCACTGAGGTGACGGATCCCCTTTTCGTGAAATAGGGGATAGAATTTTAATACTGGACCTCCCACAATGAACCTTGCGTGCAGCTTGAGGTGTGTGCAGCAAGTGCATAAACCTAAATCAAGTTTTTTTTTTTTTTTTTATATTACTCCTCGACCATTTTATTTCTAAATCGAGGAGCGTGTTTTGCAGAACACATGAACTGCAGTTCAGCACTTTTACTATGGAACAGCTCCAACCTCGACCTTGCATTGTAATGCGGCAGTAAAACGCACAGCTGGAATGTATTGCACTTATCTCCACTTTCGAACTTAAAATTGTTTTAATTCGTGCTTTTTGGTCTTTTCTATTTTAACGCTGTCACCTGTTTAAGAATTCTTAAAAAAAAAATGCATGTTTATGTTTACGTGATATTAATAATCACCGATAGATGCTTCACAGCACAAGTCAGATTTACCTCGTTTTACAACATGTGGCATTATTGATTCATTCGTGCCAAGGTTTTTACAGCGTATTTTCCCCTTTATATAAATATATATATGTATACACATATGTTTAATTTTGTTGCTATGCTAGCGAATAGTAATTGTGTTGTACAATTAAATAATCCAGTTCTAATGTTGTCAAATTTACACAGCGAATGGGAAGAAATAAATACATTTATATGCCAATGATCATTTGTATTTTTCTAACAAGTGCTACTTTTTACATTTTATTTTGAACTGAAAGACTATTTATACCCTTATTTTTGATGTGTCCCTTGTGTTATGGAAAGCACAAGCTCCACAAAACATGTCTTGAATTTCTTCAGTCCATAATTATAATAGAATATTTGAATGTATTAAGCCAGTTTTAATACCATTGTCTACCCTACGGTATCTTCAATTCAATAACAGTTTTTTTAAACCAGAAACTTGTGTTATTGTGTGACCTTGTGACCCTAATTCATGAATTATGAATTATCCAGTTCACATGGCTCCTATATTTTGTGATGTGATGAGAAAAAAAAATAGAATAGCACAGGTTTCGACAGTGCTGTTGAGTGATTAGAAAAGCATACGTTGCTACGGTTTTCAGTAGTTCTTTCACATGATACTAGAACAGTTTCGACATGCCTTTCAGTCTGAAAGCTTTTTGTATTGTACTAGCTGAATTAATTCATAGAGGTAATGGGGAAAATGTAGAAAATGTGAACTTGCCTTAAGTTATAATAATCATACTGGAGAAATGATTTTGTACATATCAAGAACGTTTATACGCAATACTTTGGATGAACGTTGATGTTTGTTATTTTTATGACAAATATTTATGAATAAAACAATTTCTTGAGGTGTTTAAGGAGAAAGCTTTTCACTGAGAATGGTCATTCAAATGATACGGGTATAAGCAACATTTGCTATAAATGTTATTTTGTATACACTCCTCCCATCTGTCCAGTCCGTCTCATGCAGACATCTACACTGGCTCTGAGATCTTGCAATCTGTCGCCAAAGTGCTAAGCAGCAGTGATAGGGACTCCTCAGCATGTAGGCTGCCCTGTACACATGACGCGTCCCGCTGGCAGTACATCACTGGCTCCCACTCTAATGCGTAAGAGCCTGTGCTGCTTCCCTGACACTCATCTACTGTCAGTGATCAGCATGTGATGGACTGCACAGCGGTACATTACGCCATAATGTATTTGATCAAACTGTGCCATAGATCTCAATGAAAGTAGTGGTTGATGCCATCACTGTCCTCTTTGGAACTGGGTGTGACTTGGATGATGAGTGTTTAAGTGCTGCTTTTGTACTGTACTGGCTATAGTTATAGTGCAGCACTTCATCTATGAATGACATTCCCATTTTCGACAAGGAGGAGAAATGATGGAAGCCTATATTCAAACCGGAAACCACACATACACTCTTAAACATGTAGGTTCCAAAATAGGGGGGTTTCAATGCCATAGAAAAAAAAATTTTTTGTTCCATGCATGTTAAAGGTTCTTCATGGTTACCAATAAAGAACCTTGTTTTAAGAGTATCATATTTTAGAAATAGAACCAAGTCTCACTTTAGTGTCGATTTTCCACATCTGAGAATAGGAGTTAAGCTAAAAATCATTAGCTCAACTCATTCTACTCCCCTCACTAAGTAAAAAAAAAAAAAAAACTATTAAAACTCTAACTTTGCTGAAAGTTTTTTTTTTTTGGGTTGATGTGGCTCCATGTTACTAAAAAAGCAACAGCCTACGTTAGGCAGCCATATGTCTTATACAGATATCAACAGCCACATAATTGGTGTCTCAGAATAATTCAGAGTCTTCATTGTAAAAGAGTGCTGCAGGGATAACGTATTTTTGTAGGCCAAAAACTAGAAATGTGTTGGCATTTCAGCAGTTTCGGTTCCATCGTCCTGAATCAATGGGTTTTTTGGTTAAACTCTTGTTTTTTGGTTTTTCTTAAATTCTTTGGTTATTCTTTATTTTAAGGTGACAACAAATAAGCAATGAGTAATATTTACGGCTTTGGTTTAGGGTTAGTTACTTGTAATTATGCATAATTAACTGTTATCACTATTAAGTACATGTAGTAACATGTAACTACGTCCCTTTAAAATGAAGTGTTACCATTTTTTTTTATTCATTTACTTGCCTTGAAAAAGACAGTTGCTAAGACAGTTGCCTACTCCTTCGAAAAAGTGAAGGGGTGTAACCCCGGCATCCTGGCCAATTTTACCCCTTGGCCTCTGTCCATCATAGCCTCCTGATCATCCCCATATACTGACTGGCTTCATCACTGTCTCCTCTCCACCAGTAAGCTGGTGTGTGGTGGGCGTTCTGGCACAATATGGCGTCCGTCGCATCATCCAGGTGGATGCTGCACAGTGGTGGTGGTTGTGGAGATTTCCCCTTCCATGTAAAGCGCTTTGAGTACCCAGAAAAGCACTATATAAATGTAACAAATTATTATTATTATTAGTGTCTAAATGGGACTAAAGAGGTTGTCAGGGACAATAAATGTCATCACACCAAGCAGGAAAACTCATCTACTCAATAGTCCGCATTCACAGCCGCATTGTGTTTTTATAACCACGCGGTAACACTTTCTATGAAGCTTGTATTTATAAAACATCATAAGGGTATTCTTAGTGCATTATAATACATGCATAATGCCTTGTAAACAACCTTATGTGTTGTATTATCTCATGAACAATCGTAACAACACCTACCTATTTGTGCTTATAACTATTAAGAGTATAGATGATTTATAAAACACAATGAACATAATTGTATCCACTTAAGTTATAATGGATTATACGTATATATTCCATAGTTTCATATATTTTACTTTTCCAAGTCTCATGACATCTTGACATTGTTTACTTAAGATCTGCATAGTATCATACTACATCTTATGAGTGGTCTTTTACTACTAAAAGTAAAGTGACAAAAACAAAGTTTTCTTTCAGATATTTAAAAAGCTTTATGTGATCATAAAATGTAAAAGTGGTCTTTGTCTGCTTTAAGTAAAGTAACAAAAGTGAAGTCCTTTTGAACAGCCATATTATATCATGAAGTGGTTATAAGACATTTCCCTAAAGGTAAAATCAAAGTTGTGTGGAAAAGTATAAAGGAACAATACATTCACAATGCAAATCATGTTTTATTCATAAAAACTGTAAGATTATAAGGCTTTACCAAATCTAATATGTAGTTAAGCATTATTGCTGTTGTTACGATTATTCATGAGATAATACAACACATTATAAGGTTGTTTATAAGGCATTATGCGTGCATTAAAATGCATTAAGAATACCATTGTGATGCATTATAAATGCTGGCTTCATCTGTGTTATAATGCATTGTACTCTTAAAAATTATAACCACAAATAGCTAAGTATTATAATTTATTGTAACTATTGTTATTGTTATTTATCAGATGATACACATTATAAAGTTGTTTATAAGGCATTATGCATGTATTATAATGCATTAAGAATACCATTGTAAATAAAAGCTTCATACTTTTTCAAATAAAGACTGAAAAAGCTTTGTGATGGCGACACATTTAAGTGACAATTTATAGCCTATGTGTAGCTTTTTACTTCTGGCGTTTGTATTTAGGCTTTAAAATTCATTAAAGATGATCATAGTGAACAAAATATAATCGCAATATTTGTTGGTCACTGAGCTTATTTTCTGCATTAATCCAAAAACCAATGGGGGAAAAAAACTATTGGGTTTTTGTCAAGGGAACCAGTCTGATGAAATAAATCATAGGCTATATGTAGCCTATACATTGCTAGCTGGTTGTAAATTAGAAGTAATGTGGGCCATTACATTGTAGGAGCAGAATTACTTGTTGTTTTTCACCATGTAGGCTACATTTTCCTTTATTTACAGCAAAACAAAATGTCAGTGAAGTGGTCTCTTGTACCAACATGACATCATGACTTTGCGTAAACATACACGCCACTTTCAATTCAAGTGGCGTGTTATCTATACGCATTTTTAGCTATCCGCGTGTATGTCCACGCCGAAATCTTTTGCGTGTATGTCTACGCCATTAAATGTCCGAGTGATTCCGCGTGTATGTGTACGCCGTTAAATGTCCGAGCGAAACGAAGCAAAATCTATATCTACATCTGTGGAGCGATATTTTTTTTCCTAGGATGGTAGGAGAACACTCATAAATGGTATTAACCCCAGTGACGGGTAGGTTTAGGGACGGGGTTGGGGTAGGTCATATATTTATATATACATAATACAGTAATATAACGTTAAGTCAAAGGCGTTGATAAACACGCTGAAAAGCGATTATGCGTGTTGATAGCACGCCAAAAATGGAAATACGAATTGGCGTCATACATACGCCATTTCATGAGATCAGTCTGCTTGTACTTAAAATCAGTCCATGAATGGCTTATTAACAGGCAGTTCTAGCCTACATGTATTCTGTTCCAAGTCCGTCGAACTCCTCCAGTGCGCTGCCATTGAAATCCTCCATGTCCGTCAAATTAAGTGTTTGTTTTATGACGCGTAAAGGCCCGACTTTTAAAAGCCGGAGGTCTCGTTGAGTGTTACTAGCTATATAGGTCTCAAGTACACCTTATTAATCATAGTTGCACTTCAGACTAAGCTAAAAGACGATGCGGCCGCTAGATTGATCCGTCCCAGTGCAATCATTGCGTGATTTTATATCCACCTTGACGAAGTGTAGCCGGCGTAGCATGGTCCTCGGGTGGGCTTCGTAATCAGGGTGCATAATCATAAACTACTGATGGCAATCAGCCTTAGCGGATTAATTCGTCGGATGGCTCCCCGGCCCGACGGTCCTGTCTCTGATCCTGAAGAAGGGTGTGGGTGTTTTGGAGAGTGCGAATGATTAAGATGGAGAAGTGGCGAGGTAAAAGAGCTCGTTATGCAAACATTTAAGTGTTTGATTCTCACCATTGTTCCGAAAGCGAATTTCTTCATTAGTATTACTGGTCAGGGTAGACACTAGTGGATGGATTTCGAGAACTTGCCGAGGTGTTTTTATCCCGCACTAAATGGCAAGTTAATCCAAGGGGTCAAGGAGTCTTGTCCGGGCTACCGCTGCTATCCACGGTGAAACATCACTATGGCAACAAGGGTTAAGCGTCACGGTGCGCCAAAACGGAATGGAGAGGTGAACATTTTGAGAGAGATGAATTGCCTGAAAGCAATTCAATCACATGGTAGAACCGTCCAGAGCTGTCCTTGATGGTGCGGTGGAGGCAAAGAGCCTTTAGACACCAGAACAGTTCATTTAAAACTGTTTGGAGTTAATGCAATGCTGTCAGTATATGAGAATGGTGCTTACACACAAATAAAGCATGTCTTTTTGTCGGTGTGTGAGTTTTGTGTTCGTTTTGATAGGAACGGAACTTGTTGATGCTCTGGAAGGCCACAGCTTGGATTGTTTCTTTACATTGTAAATGACGACTATTATAAAGACTCCATCTTTTATATAACTGGAATGTGTAAAAGTAAAGATAGGAAAATATTAGCCACGCTCGGTTAAACAATACCTTGTGCACAACCACGTTTATTTACATTATACGTGGCGTCAAGTGGAAATAACTGTTTGGTGCAGAAGACTGGAAAAATCTAAGACACATTTTTCCAGCATAATTTTAGATGTCAACAAAGTAAAAAGCTAAGTGCGTACTGACACTCTGCACATGCACACACGTTTTGCTTGTATGTGTAATGTACATGTAAGCCACCATGTTCATAGCCAGCAATTACAATATTTAAGGAAAATATAAAAAGTGCTTTTGAAATCTGAAATCCACCTACTGAATTTCTTCTTTATCTAGAATGATAGCCTTCTAATAGTGAACTAAACTAAATTCCAGCCTTAATTGTGGACCTACAGTACATCTGATGTGAGGACAAATGGCTTCCATTGTTCAATTCAATTCAATTCACATTTATTTGTACAACACTGTGTTGGTTTAAAAACAGCTTTACAGAAAATGCACGTGTCTACATTGCAATTTAGAGTGATCTGTTATCAGAGGTGACTGTCCGAGTAATGGATTTCAGAAATGTACATATACAAATTACACAGTTAGCTAACTCCAACAATGAGCTCATTTGAAGTAATTATTACAATATATAGAAAATGTAGCATTGGTGCGTGTAGATTCAGAGTTTGTTGTCATCTGAAGTCCTCGCAGGAGTTGGAGAGTCATCTCCTCACATTGTTACATTAGGGGCTTTCACAATGGGTAGTTATAGGAACTCAGTTATAGGAACTAGCCACCAGGATAGTTCTCTAAGAACTAAATGTTCCCCTATAGGGCAATTTTCTCCTGGTTGCATGAACTCTGAAGTGACATAAGCCGGCCAACAGCGACGTCATTTATGTGCGGCATTCAACAACACCAACAACTCTGTAGCGTAAAGGTTGATAAGTACCTGGATTTCAGCGTGGGTCCATCTATGTTTGTGGAGTTAGTTTGTGGAGTAAGTATATGTAAAATGTGTATTTACACGGCTTTTTTAAAAATGGCGGTTGCCTGTGTTGTGTATGGCATGCGTTCGACCACATTTGCGTCACTGGTAGTTCCTATTGTGCATGGGTTAGACCCTTCTCTGAAGTAGGAGCTAATTTAGTCTCCCCAAAAGGCGTTCCTATAACTAAAATTGTTTCCAGTTCCTGAGGTGCGAAAAAATAAAAAAGCAGTTTCTTCCGCCAATAGTTATAGGAACTATACAAACGTTCCTCCTAATGACAGACATGTGATCCATATTAACTCTAAATTAAATGTCAAAAGAAGCTCAGATTAAACATAAATGTGTGCGAGGGAAACCTCTGCAATCAACATCTTTAAATGAACATTTTAGTCCAAATCCAAATAGGCTGCATCAATTTACTGACATTTACTGTGAATCATGCTGCCATTATATGTGCATGAGCTGTATATGCACATATATATAATTTGTGTCTGAACAGACATGCTTTTTATGAGGGAAACCTCTGCAATCAACATCTTTAAATGAACATTTTAGTCCAAATCCAAATAGGCTGCATCAATTTACTGAAATTTGCTCCAGTTTGTTGTAATATGCAATAAACCCAATATTAAGATAATCATCCAGGTTACTTAACACATTAAGCCAAAATGCAAAAATACCCATCCATTCATTGCACAAATTCTGTAGTCAAAAAAAGCCTTGAGTAGAGGCCGTTACCCTGTCCTCAGCGGGACAGTGATTGTGGTGTGGCTGACATTTGTGCCGCGGTAATGAGGCTTGGCCAGCAACGGCTATGTCACTTTAGGCCACCCATGTCAGCGTGTGTCAGAAAGAGAGAAAGAGGTAAAGAAAGAGAAAGAGAGGATGAAATTGGCTAAGATAAAAAGAAAGAAACAGCATGACATGTATTTGGGATATGGAGAGATATTGAGATTGTTAAGCGTGAGAGAGAAAACAATATGGTCAGTCACAGTCACACCGCTGCCAATGGTTTCACATGCCATGTCAGACGATTGAGTGCCACAGTGAGGCAACAGTTACCTCAAATGACGTTTACCACATCTGGAATACTATCGGAACCAGACAGTGTTGCGCAGTTATAATCATTTCCAACACATTTGGTATTTTTTTTACCTATCATTTCAGCCTGTGTTTTGAGTTAATATATTTGCTTAATATTGTTTGTAGATTAGATTTCTATATGGCAAGAGATTCCTGCATGTTTTTATACCACCCCCCAACCCCCACCACCCCCACACTATCAGGATGTAATAGTTGAAATCCTGTTCCAAAAGGGCATTAGCAAATGAGTGGGTTGGCTGTGCTTAACTCACACTGTCAGGTCTCAGCAGGAGTAGTCTATACGTACACTTGCTGCTGTACTATACCTCAACACTGCCTGTGAATCATGCTGCCATTATATGTGCATGAGCTGTATATGCACATATATATAATTTGTGTCTGAACAGACATGCTTTTTATGCTGACATTTTCACACAGGTATATGCTTGAGAATTGACAAGTTTGTGGTAAAAACACTGCAAAGTGACTTGCACATAAAATACCATATACAAAGATATAAGAATGTAGGACAGTGTGCTCTTAACAGGTTATTTAAGGGTTATGTTATGGTCAGGTAGAACCTTATCAGAGAGTGTCAGGGACAGTAAAGTGCATAATGTTACAAAAGATTTCTATTTCAAATAAGAAAATATGGAAAAATACGCAGCTGTTTTCAACACTGAATGATTTCTGAAGGATCACGTGACACTAAAGACTGGAGTAATGATGATGAAAAATCCTTTATTCCTTTACAGGAATACATTTCATTTGAAAATATATTAAAATAGAAAATGTTAATTTTAAATGGTGAACATAAAATACATTCATATATTATTACCTTTGAACGGTAGTGTATGTTCATATGGATGCAATCTCTAAAACAGTTTGGGCAATCTAAAAACTGAGTTTTAGTTGTACCTACTACTCTGTTAGTCATTGGTGTGTTTGACTTGAAAAAAAATTGTGTTGATAGTCTGTTTAGCTGTAATAAGCTGTAATACCATTCTCTGACAAGTCACATTATAAAAATGACACCTGTCTGCTGTTCAGTCCACAGCTTTGCTCTTAATAGTGTCAATTTGCTTTTCTTTGTTCAGTTTGATTTAGTCGACTTTCCTTTACTTCTTGATTTCTAAGTATTGTTAAAATATATTCAGAAAAAAGGACCTGTTTTCAATTAACCTCATTCATTCATTCATTCATAAGCCATATTAACTCTTCTAATTGTTTTTGCATAGTAACACAAATCATCAATAGCCATATGCATGCCAAACTACATGTGAAAAAGTAAAACACTACTATTTTGTATCTTTTGCTTGTTTGGTATGCAGTGGAGTGTTTGATATAGCACTCACGCGTATGCAGAATTGATGAACTTTACAGTTATTGAACTGAACTGAATCAACACTGAACTGACTTGAGCTGTAATGATACTATTGGCTTGTTACAGAAGAATTTGAATTTGTTACTATAGTGAAGTTTGTATTGCATAAAGCACTGTAGAATAAAGGTTACTCGGACTTGTATGCATGTTCAATATTTTTACAAAATAAACAGAAATGCAAGGGTGAAAATGCATTTAATTCTCAAAACATTGAGAAACATTTCTAAATGATCAAATTAGATATATTTACTCTTTAAACAGAAATGCAAGGGGGTAAATACTTTGATTTCTTACTGAACAAATTAAGGGTTTTCACACATGATCATTGGGTGTAGGTATTTGGTAAATGAGTGTGGCATTTGAATGGCAGTGTTTTCCAAATGAAACACAAGAGCTGTTCGTTTTGAATGTCTAATCAAATGCATAAAATGACAACTAGTCAAAATAAAAAAAAAATATGCCATGTTTTCAGACCTTGAATAATGCAAATTTTTAAGAAATCAATATTTGGTGGAATAACCCTGATCTCCAATCGGCTTTCATGCGTCTTGGCATGCTCTCTTTCAGTCGATCGCATTGCTGTTGGTTGACTTTATGCCATGTGTAGCATGGGGCATTGTCCTGTGGGAAAAAAGCAAGTTTTCTTCTAGGATAACCTTGTACGTGGCTTGAGTCATGCATCCTTCACAAAGATGGATCTGCCTGATTCTGACCTTCTCTGATTAGTCCAGTAAACCTGGTCCAGACCTGGAGAGACCCTCGCACCCACTATGAAATTTGGTGAAGGATTGATGATGATCTGGGGGTGATGAGGCTGGAATACGCCAGATCCCTCTTTGTGAAGGTAATCTGTAAATGAGTGTAACATTTAAATGGCAGTATTTTCCAAATGAAACACAAGAGCTCAGTTAGTTTTGAATGATGTGTCCAATGCAGAGAAGTGTGTTTAGTGTTTTGCAAACTGAATGTAAAGCAGATAATGCAGATAAGCAGATAACTAGGTATATGAGTGCATGGTTTCAAAGTACCACTTTTAGTGTGTAAGCAATTAAAAAAAAACCTGTAAAATCTTTCAAACGTAATATTATCTGTGCTACACATTATGGGAGATTTTTAAGCATTATAACCTCATTAACCGTCTCTGGTGCACACTGATGACCTAGAATATTAAATTCCTTGTTTATTCTGTTTCATTTTCGGCTTGTTTTCAAGCTGTGTTGTTTGTTATTGGTCTTAGGGGAATATATGCAGGGCATTGTGAAACAAACTAAGATTTTTTTTTTCTTCTGTTTGAGCAGAAACTGTAAAAGCCTTGTCATCTCCCCACCCCCTCTCCTTCACATTGTGGTACACTCCCTCCCACTGTGGCTTTTTACTGAAAATGGATTGTCGCTGAGAGTGAAATGGGACCATGAAATGTGGGAGGTGGTCTGTCTTTTTTGGGGACCTTGCTGTGAAAACACAGTAGCTCTTTAAGGACTTTACTTGATCATTAGGCAAGACCATGGTGGAAGATGAAACTGACCTCCACTAGTATCCTACAGTGCTTGAGCACTTAGAAAAACCCTTCAATTATACCGTTAATTACCAGGCCATTAGAAATTGTAATTATTTGACTTCATCAAAAGCATGTTGATTACTGAGATAAGGGGTTGGATGTTTGGTGTATGTGCAAATTAAATAGGACATTACCTTTTTAAAGCAGAGCAGGAAACAATAGTTGCTCTGCTTTTTTTATTTTAAAAACCTAGTTTGTCTTATCCTCACGAGGCCACATAAGGTGAGATGCCTGTGAACCACTGGGAAGACACATGTAGTCTTTTCTCTACAGTAATTATCAGCATTTACTACTGAGAGGAAGTGTTTCCGATAGAGATTTAGCTTTTTCATTCTCTGTATAAAATTACATTAGGAAATATATATACCCAGCTAAGACAATGTCACTCCCTGGACACAACACAATCTTCACCTAGGTAAATGTGATATTTTCTCACAGTAAGGACACTCAAGGTATTTTTTCACGACTTTGATTTTGATCTAGTTCGTTTTGCTGACAAATCAAAGAGTTTTGGACATTATTTCTATTCTTGAAATATTCCAAGGGTGCCATACATCAACCAGCAGGAGCACCTTTGATCTCTTGATGTTCACCGCTTGTTTAGAGACCGTTTACATCCTCTGAGAGTTAGCTGGCCATTCAGATCTTTTAGAAGTCAGTGGGAGACAAATCTCAATCCTGTTTCTCTCATCCTTCTCTAAGTGAGCGCTGACAGCGGATTAGATTGATGGCTCAATGCATTCATGAAGTGTCAGCCTACTGTCATTGGCGATCACTTGAGTGAGGGAAACATTCTTAAGAGGGAACCCCATTCCTTCACTGGTCTGATCTACTCTGTTTGCTTCTTTGTGCCTAACAGGCTGGTGGCAGGATGTACAGGTTAAATATTAACCAAATACAGTGTATTAGGGCGCCTGTAGTAAAACCTTTGGGCATCCTGTTGGCTCGGTCTAACAATTGACTGCGCGTCAAAGATCTCCATAGGCATGATGTCTGTCGTCCATCTTTATTTCTACAGTGATAGATATCTGCATTTCAGCCTGTGATGGATCTATATACTCCTACATCATACTATATTGTCCAAGCTTTGATAGATATAATGCTAGAAAAACTTCTTCTAAGAATAAACTTACAGATATGGTTGCCAGAAATTTACCATAAAAAAAATATGGTGACAATGTTTACGGGATTGCATATTGGTGCCTGTACACTGTAAACAATGATATGATCAATAAGTTATGACAACATATGTTTTTACATTGCTTTAACTCATCAAATTAAGTTAAGCAATTTTCAAAAAGATTCAACTAGTTTTTTAAAGTCAGTTTAATGTAATTTAAGTTGAAATGACTTAAACATCCAAGTTGATTGTACTTACAAATTTAAGGCAAATTTTAGTTCACAATGTAGATATGAATTATTTAAAAAAAAAACTCAAGTAATTTGTATATAATATAACAACATAACAACAAAAATCCCTAATGTACATTGCTGATGGCAAAAATAAGAAGCAGCAAAATTATATATACAAAAAAATCATTCAGTGTGTAATGTGACAAGCACTTCTGTTAATGGTATTTTACAGTTTATTTACAGTATCACTGTAAATTATGTTAATTTGTTGTTTTCCAAAAAACATAAAATGTACAGTACTTTACAGTAAACATATAATGTGATGTTAAACCATTTAAGCTAACTTACAGTTACTTAACTACTGTAGAATTATCTGTAAAAATTACAAAAACATTTCACAGTGAATGTCTGCACACTGCTTGTGACATTAAAGGGCTAGTTTTATCAAACATGTATGACTTTCTTTTTTTCTGAAAAACAAAAGATTAAAGATATTTTTAAGAATGCCCTTTTGCCCCTATAACAAAAGTCAAAAAGTCAATATCTTTTTTTGAGAATCCAACTATTCCTTTAACATTCCATTCATGTATCTGAAAGTGTTAAATTCATATACTGAGATATTCAATCCAGCATATGAAAAGATACAAATGTGTTTTTTAACCTGCTGTTGCTTTTCCTCTAAATGCAATACAACATATGTAACTACATCCGTTAGTTTATACAAATCAGATCTCCATTAAAATGGACCCAAATCTTCTGTCCAGGCCACCAGGACTCCTGCAGCGTTCCAGCATAGGCCAGATGTACTTTTATGTGTTCAGAGCAGCACCCCTCATTATGTACTCTCGCATCAAACACCCTCATTATATTTGACAATGGGATGTGCGCCAGGCGATTCCCTGAGCGGAGCGGGGGCTATAAAGTGTAACAGGTTCAAACAATTTAGTCTTTATGGACATGCAAGGGCCACCCATCTTGTTTTATGCAGAGATTGTTGAATTAGGGGTAAGAAGGGGAAATTCGTGAACGTTGCCTTACAGCTCACAGCGTATTGCATGAGCGTCAAAGCCATGGATTGGAACAGTTTCACCTGTCAATCATCCCTGCCTGGGATTGTCAGTTCCCTCAGGATGCAAACGGGCACTTTATTTTAATCATTAAGAAACCGGATGTGTATGAGGTGTAAAAAATTGTTAAAGTACTGGCTCAATGTACAGTTACCACTTGGAGCCATATCCACCCTAATGTTGAAATTGTCATTGATTCGCTTCCATCTGAAGCAACTATTTTTAGTTTACAAGTAGGCTATCTTATACCATTTACATAAAAGCCCATATTGATCCTCATTCAGGCTATATAACTTCAATGGATGCAAACCCTTGCTAGAGGTTAAACAAACACACCATAGCTGTTAAATCTATTAACATGCAAATCAGTGTAACAACTCAACAGCCTGTTGTCATACCTACACTGAAATCCCAAATAAGTTCCAGAAAAACACACACACACACACACACACACACACACACACACACACACACACACACACACACACACACACACACACACACACACACACACACACACACACACACACACACACACACACACACACGCACACACGCACACACACACACAAGAGCCATACTTGATAAGATATACTCTGTTACTATGGCAACATCTGTGGCTCAAGCTAAGAATGCAGAGGTCTGTACTATTGTCATTGGTGAACGTGATTTTCACACATTTATCTGCACAGTGTCATTAACAGATAAAGATTATTAGACTTTTTTGTGCACAAGCTTGCCTGTGAAATTCTGCCTGTGAAATTGCAAAGTCTTCAGTAAGCCAACAATCTTCTAAATCTGGTTTTGTGCATTTAGTGCCTAATCTAGGTTGATATGCATGTTGGATGCCGGTTAAAATCATGCCCTTCTCTTAAGTCTTGCTTGTTCATTTTATGCTCTCATTATGCTCAATGGCCACTTGAGTTGTATTATTAGCACACTTGCCTTTTCATTGTTTGGATCACAATTTTTTTCACAGAGAAAACAAACTTTAAGTGTTTGCTGTGTTTTCAATGCAGCTTCTTAAGTGAATTCAGAATCTCTCTCTCTCTCTCTCTCTCTCTCTCTCTCTCTCTCTCTCTCTCTCTCTCTCTCTCTCTCTCTCTCTCTCTCTCTCTATATATATATATATATATATATATATATATATATATATATTAGAATGAGAGCATAATAATAGGATTATATGTGTGTGTGTGTATATGAGAATCTAACGGTCGAAGAATGATTAGTGTCAAATCCATTAATCTAACAGAATTTAGCACACACACACACACACACTTACAAACTTTTGTTAGATGCAATTAATAGATTTTACAGCACTAATATATCATTTATTTATTTTTAATATTTTATTTTATGTGTCAGTCTGAGTCAAATATTGATGTGAATATTGCAGTTATCATCTTTCTAAAAAATTCCTGTTCTTTTCTGTAATATTTTAAGAATAAAATAGACAATATATTTACACTTTGCATTTATATTTAGTTGTATTTACTGGGTATAAAAAAAAAAGTGATTTCCGGCAATACATACAGTATAATGGTAATGACAATTAATACTACAATTATGTTGATTATATAAACTAGCACACAATATCGAAGTAGTTGTACTGTGTGTAGATTCATATTTCTTTTTGCCATGATCTCATTAACTTAACATGCAACAGCTGTGTTGTGGTTGTGGAACATGCAGTTGTTTGCCCCCCTTTGAGAAGCTCTATCTTTTGCTGTCCCCTGTTGATAGTACCCTTGTAATACCGGATGTGAGAAATGCATATTGTTTGCAGCAGGTGCATTGATTTCCAATTGGCTTTTAAAGCAATGCACATTTTATTATCATGCAGAACATACCATTTTATACACAGTCATGTTCAGTTTATGCTAGATTTCATTCTAATTTCTTGCTTTGCTCCAATCCTGCATGTCTCTAATGTCTCAGTGTTTAAATTACAGCGAAAAAAACGACACATTTCAGACACATGCTATCGTTGCTAAGCAAACAGTAGCTAATAATATCCTCAGTAAGCATTTATTGCTAAAAAGCTATAGGAAAAGCACAGCACATCATGACTGGAATCCATCAAAATACAAAGGTAGATGACAGGCTAGTAATTAGCCCATAGTGTGGTTGTCACTTTTTGAAATGTCTGAATTAAAAAGGCTGTAGAGAGAACGTGTGTGTGTGTGTGTGTGTGTGTGTGTGTGTGTGGAAGGTTAGGGGGAGAACACTTCCTTTAATTGATTAGTGCTGAAGATGACAGTGTTTCATCTGCAGCAGGTGTTTAGGAATTACTGGTCTCATTAAAAAGGCCATTCAAGGACACCGGAACGCACACAACCATGTAATATTCCCTTGCAGATAACAAAATAGAACATTGTTATCTGCAAGGAATGGATGAGGTTAAAGGAACTGATGAAGGTCTGATGAAATGTTACTGTAGCTCATGTCTACATACAGTGCTCATGGGACCAAACTGTAGTGGCTTTGGTTGAAGTAGCCTACCAGTGCAGACAGACAGACAGACAGACAGATAGACAGATAGATAGATAGATAGATAGATAGATAGATAGATAGATAGATAGATAGATAGATAGATAGATAGATAGATAGATAGATAGATAGATAGATAGATAGATAGATAGATAGATAATGCCTCGTGCATATTTATTATGCAACCACAAGATGGCGCTAATGTCTTACTGTAGTGATGTCCTCCATGTCTCTGATCTTGTTTCAGGGTTAGGGGGTTGCTTCTCAGTCTCAGTCTGAACTTGTTACGTATTGGATCGGCTGTTTATCATTGTCGCACAACAAACCTCTGAACTCTGTTAGGGAGACAACACCAAAGATTAGACATGTTTGAAACATGATTTTATATTCAGACAGCTGGACAAAAAAAAAAAAAAAAAAAAAAAAAAAACAGTTGTTAAAGGGATAGTTCACCCAAAAATGAAAATTCTGTCATAATTTACTCACCCTCATGTCTTTTCAAACCGTCAAGACTTTCTTTCATCTTCGGAACACAAATTAAGATAATTTAATGAAATCTCAGAGATGTTTGTCCCTCCATTGACAGTCTACACAACTTTGACACTTCAAAAAGTTCATAAAGGGATCATAAAAACTAATCCATATGAATTGAGCGGTTTAGTCCAAATTTTCTGAAGAGACACAATCACTTTATACTCTGAACAGTTTGAATATAGGCTTTTAATCAGATTCTTTACATTGATCAGCGTACATAAACAGAAGCTCAACCGAACCTGCTTGACACGTGAGAACAAACCTCATTGGTTCTTGTGGAAGCTCAAACGTGCTGCGTAACACGATAATGAACCTCATTGGTTCTCACACGTCAAGCGAACATGCTTAAGCTTCTGTTTACCACGACTGATGTGTGCATTGATGAATGTTAATATGCGAATAAAAGCTTAAATTCAATCTGTTCAGTGTATAAAGTGAACGTTTCTCTTCAGAAAATTTGGATTCGTTTTACAATCTCTTTAGGAACTTTTTGAAGCGTCACAGTGGTAGTTGCTTAGCTGTCAATGGAGGGACAGAAATCTCTCAGATTTCATTAAATTATCTTCATTTGTGTTCTGAAGGTGAATGATAGTCTTATGGGTTTGGAACGACATGAGGGTGAGTAATGATGTCAGAATTTTCATTTTTGGGTGAACTATCCCTTTAAGCCTATAGGTTCTGAACAATGTTAAATGGGTGGTTGATTATGATTGAACTTTTTTAACTTTAGTTAGTGTGTAATGTTGCTGTTTGAGCATAAACAATTACTGCAAAGTTACGACGCTCAAAGTTCAAAGCAAAGGGAGATACTTTCTTTTCTATATTTTTTATTTCTACAGAAATCTCTTTTTTTGTGAAGAAAAGGAAGATATTTTTGAGTAGCAAAAAGTAGACAAGCTTTGGGACATAGACCTACAACACGTCATTGAATTGCGCCCTTTGTGGCATGCTGTCACAGTAAACTGGCCTGTCAATCATCTTGTCACAGTTCATTTAATTTAAAGGGGTCATATAATGGTAGCCTACATGCACTTTTACAAGTTGATTGTACTGAAATGTGTGTTGGCAGTGCCTGTACACAACCATCATAAAATGATAAAAATCCATCCAGTGTTTTTGTTTTAATCTCCTTATATGTTTTCCCCTGCCTCAAATCAAGCCGTTCGACCGTGTGACGTCACACGGTCGGAAGCCCCTCCCACGATTGTTGATTGACAGGAGCGTTTCAACACAGACCCGCCCTCGCTCGTGAGGGAGCTGTCAATCATAGTCCGCGCGGACAGGCGCGGTCATTGTTGATATGCTGGAGCACTGTCTATGAGCAGAATGGCGTCTAAGCGATTGTGGTGTTCTGTTCTTGGGTGTAATAACGAACACAGCAGTCATTTTAATGTTCCTAAATCCGAACCGCTTAAGATGCAGTGGCTGAGTTTGTTTTCGAAGGGAATATTCCCCACGAGCAACATCAATGCTTTCATGTTTGCGCGAATCATTTCACACACCAGACTGCTTTATAAACGAGGATCAGTAAAGCTGGATTTGCTAAGAAGCTGCTCATGAAAAAAGGATCGGTACCAGATATTCGTGTTCCTGCTGCACCTCCAGAAGAACGGAAGTGAGTTTAACGTTTTATTAAACTTTATATTAATATATTAATCTTTGCAAATCGCTAGCTGCACGCTTCACAATGAATGCGTCTAAGGTTTACACTCAGGGTACATTTCGGCATGTTTTCTATGTATGACGTTCTCAATATAATTCATAATCCCACGTTTATACTGAACAACGGGTTATGGTTATTGTGTTATTGTTACAAATGGTGTATGCACATAACAGAGAGGCGGGGTGAGCAAAGCTTATTATCATTTAAAGTCATATGCACTGAAACGGCGTGCTGAAAACAGAGCTGTTTTTGACCAGGTAAAATAAGTGTTTTCTTACAATACTAATGAGATTTTTTAATTAAAGTATATTACAAACTTTTAATTTAGACCCTAAAGAATCATATTAGCTTGTACAAAAATGGCATTATATGACCCCTTTAATTTCCTACCATATCGGAGAGAAATGCAGTAGCACGTTAATCTGTAGTCGCGGGTCTCATGCGGAGACTCATATTATGCATGCATTTAAAAGTTAATGGCCAAACGGATCTTTATAAAAGTCCACATTGTTATTGCAAATGAAATATAACACGGATAACATTAAATAAATATTTTTTTAGCAGGTTAAACTTTGATTAGTCACTCAAACCTTTATCTAAACGTCGGTCGATCGCGCCGGGGATCACGCACATCCGCCATGTTTTGTAGTTTTTTTTAACACTTTTTACTCGTGTTTGTAGTCCCTCCTCCAAAGCGCCGTGGCCCATGGGCAATATTAGCCTTTAGGCTGCGTTCCAATTGGCATGCCCATAGATATACATAATGGATATCTATGGTCAAACTCATGCCCTTCACTCGCTAACTTTTTTTATATATATATTTTTTTTTATTAAAGAAATGTTTCAAGAACATTTCAAACATGTATTAAACAAGTAAAATAATTGCACGAACGTAGGACAAAAAAAAAAAAAAAATGAAACAGCAAACAAATATTGTTCATGCTGTTCTTGTTGAGGATAATTGGGTTGTAGCTCGTTGTCTAGGTTACTGTGATTGTAAATAGGTGTCATTTGTGTTTTAACAACATTTAGCTCAAGAACATTGATCCGTGAAGTTCGAATTGCCTATGTAACTTCACTGAACTCCTTGAGTTAAGCACTGACTGCATTTCTTTATATTTGAGTCCAAGTTCAATGAAACGCTCCATTAACGTATGGACTACGGAGCTCTGAAACACTGCCAGCGGGACATTAAACAGGAAGTGTCTGTCCGAGCTGCCAACAGGTTTTGCGTGGGAACGCAAATATCTTTGCGAGGGAACGCAAAAGTTTTGCGTGGGAACGCAAATATCTTTGCGAGGGAACGCAAAAGTTTTGCGAGGGAACGCAAAGTTTCTCGGGGGAACGCAAAGGTTTTGCGAGGGAACGCAAAAGATTTTTAAAAAAAAAATTCTCCCATCCTAAAATTTTTTTCCACCACCACGACCCTTTAGGGGCTCTGTAGAACTGTGTAAGGTTACCATGTGCGGGTTATCATCTTTGAAGTAGGCTCAAAAGTATCTTAAAATTGTCACTACCGAAACATGTGGTGAAGTTTCGGTAGTGACATCATGGTTTTTTGAGTGTTATTCGATAAAATTTAGTTTTTGTGTGTACAACTATCCAGAACTGTGCTAGTTAACCATGTGCTGCTGATTAGCATCTTTGAGCTAGGCTCAAAAGTGTGTAAAATTGTCACTACCGAAACAGTCATGACCGAAACATGCCATCATTGTTTTGGTAGTGACAAAAGGGAACACATAATCATTTATTTGGGGAAAATAAACAAAACTTTAGTACAGTTATGCAAATCATTAGTATCTTACATATTTTAGAAGTGTTTTAGTATGTGAGTTAAAAGTCTGTATGTGATGTGATCGCTACCAGGCTACATTACTGTCAGTACCGAAAATGTGCCGTCAACCGAAACATGGATGTTTTGTCTAAAATAAAGTATATTTAATTATCAACTAAGATGTTATTATAGTGTTTGGTTCAATGTATATTCAAACTCATGAATCCTTAACTTTTAAATCAGTATAAACTTAATGCCTTTTACAAAGAAAGATTGGATTCAAAATACAAAAATAGCTAAAAATGTATTTACAAGGTAGATGTAAACAAAATATTAACAGGTCAACATAAGCCGCCTTATTTAATTATTTATTATTGTTTCGGTAGTGACACATTTGGGGAGAGGAAAAATATTCCAAAACTTTCGGAAAATACAATATGATAATTAACTGCACAATTACTAGAACGTGTACCTTGGATATTATAGAATTTGCATGTATACAAAATTTGTGGAAAAAGACAAAAAAATTTCAAGATGTTTCCAACTCTGACTTTGAACCAATTCTGTAGAATGGCCCATGCTTTGGAACACACTTATTCTAATCTCACATACTGTTTAGGATGGATTTGGACATTAAGACGTGTGAGGTAGGGAGCTGTTAAAACTCCGCCCTCTGTGCCGGAGCAGCAGCTCATTTGCATTTAAAGGGACACACACAAAACCGGTGCGTTTTTGCTTACCCTCAAAAAGTGACAATTTTAACATTATTCAGCTAAAACTTCACATACACACTCTGGGGACATCAGCAACTTATTTCACATCTTGTGAAAAGGGCATTGTAGGAACCCTTTAACTAAGTATTGCATTACATTATTAGATCTCTCCTCTCCTTTTGACTTCATTTCAGGATAATCTTTCCTTTATTCTTTTCTTTATGTCTAGGGCGAGAAAGAAAGCTTGAAATTTACCGCAATGTCTTCTTGTCTACTACACATAATTACATTTGGCGAACGGTTTGTCCATAGCGACCTTCTATAGAGCAATTTGAGGTTAGCATCGCTTTTTATTTTAATCAGCATGTCTGTTCCCCATTTTCCTCGGGAAACGAATCATTGCGTTTGCTAGCGTCATGCTGTACCAGTTGTGCTAAAAAAGTTTCTATAGGCACACTGTGGATTGTAATGCTATTCTTTGTAAAAAATAAATAAATAAATAAAAAACCTTTATCCATTAAATTTCAACTTAATTGAACATGCTTAGTGATGTGTATAGCCTATACATACAGGCCTAACATTACTGTTGTGTGTAAAAAAAAATAGGCCTACACTGTCAACTTAATACAAAGTAAATAAAATAATATTTGAATAAGATAATACTGTCCTGATAATATTTTTAATAATCTGCTTTGTACGGTGGCCGAGAGAGCTCAACGCGCTGCAACTGAAAAAAAAGGCATGCAAATAGAAGAAAACACATGCAAATAGAAAACAACGCGTGCAAATAGAAAAAACACATGCAAATTAAACAGAACACAACGGAAATGTTTCCAGGGGAACCAAATAAGTGACGAACCCGGCTGGGACGTTCTGGCATAGATATCCATAAATCTATGCGTGCTGGTAGCCTGGCATGCCAGACCTACATCAAGATGTTAGGTCTGGGAACTCATCATTGACAGGGCTCAATCTGATGGGCGGGATAAACGGTTGTCTTTCAAATTCTCTCAGCACGCAATTGGATAGCGCTACAACCAATCAGAGCAACGAAGAAGGGGACGTAGTCAGCGGAGCAAGTTGATATATTAAACTTTTACCGTATCCAGTCCATAGCTGTCAACATTGAACATTGAAAATAAGGGAGATTTCCAGTTTTTTACACGACCCACAAACTTTAAAAATAAAACACTAATCATTAAAAGTCTAAAGAGTTTATAACTAGCCTATGTGTGAGAGAGAAAGAGACAGTATGTGTGTGTGTGTGAGAGAGAAAGAGTCATTAAAACATTTTTTGTCATTAAAATAATAATATCATAGAGAATGTTTAAATACTACTATCAGCTTACGAGGGAAACGGAGGCGGAGTAGTGGTGCTTCGGAGTGCTGGAGATGATTCGGAGGTCCTTTACCGATCAGAGCGCGCGCTGACACGGAGTAAATAAAGCCTTTATACTCGACACGTCCGCACGAGTGCGGCAAAAATGACAAGTTGATCGTTTCGCCACAGCTTTTTTGTAACAGCGCGCGCGGCGCCGCATCCGAGGATGAATGACTTCAAACCGAATATGTCCGAGCTTGCTCTGACCGTCGCAACTCTGCCGTCATTGTGTTCAGCCCGCCCACCAACTCTATACACGATGTGATTGGCCTGACCAGTTTTTGGTTTTTCCAGCTAAAACGTCTATGGAGAGTTGCTAGACCACACTGGCAGCGAAATGATTTTTGCTGCCGCTAGGGTGCGTCTAGATTTCTAGGCTATGCGTGCTGGTGCTTACAGCTTAAAATTATACTTTATTTATTTGTTTATTTATTTATTTATTTGTTTGTGCAAAACATACAGAGATTACATTTTTTATGACATACAACTAGTATACAATGTACAAAATGTATTAACAATATGTTCAATGTCATCAGAATACAAATGAGAAAAGAACAATGAGCTGGAAACTAAAATAAATAAATAAAAAAGATAAAGAAGAAAAACATGAAGGAAAGATATTTATCTATACATCAGTTACACTGTACAAATTGTTTCATGTTATTACATTTTCATAAAGAAAGGTTTCGTAAGAAATGTTAGGTAATGTAGGGTCCAAAATTTTTAAGTTGAGACAGATATATAACGCACATTTTAAAAGCTTTTTTTGTAAAATAAAAATAAAAATGTATTTGCATCCGTTGTGTTAACAGCATTGTAAGACCAGCTGATGGACACCGTGCTGCGTTGTCATGGGAACATCCCACGTTGTCTTTAGTTGCTCCCTTCATCAAGTGCGCTCCACACGGCTGCCTAACAGCACACTAGAGCCTTGCTCACTCCAAAAGGGCTCTGCAATCTACCCTTCGAAGGGAGTATGGCATAGGGAAGCTCACGAGCAATAAGCACGTCTCAGCCGGGTTCGTCACTTATTTGGTTCCCCTGGAAACATTTCCGTTGTGGTCTGTGTTATTTGCAGCGTGTTTTCTGTATTTGGTTGTGTTGTGAACTTTTGCAGCACGTTTCCTTATTTGGAGTACACGTGTGTTGTGAAACTGATGAAGATGTTTTTTTTTATTTGCAGGTGTTTTTTTCTATGTGCATGTGTTTTTTTCTATTTGCATGCGTGTTTTTCTATTTGCTCGCGTTTTTCTCTATTTGCATGTGTTTGCTTCAGTTGCAGCGCGTTGAGCTGTCTCGGCCACCGTAGGGGCTTTGGCTTTAATGACAATATAAAAGCCAATATTTATTTTTTGTCTTTATAATATCACGTTTAATATTTTCCTTACAAGGTATAAATAGGTCTTTACGCACAAAACTACACTTCCCAGCCAAAATAAATAAATAAATAGACAAATGCTTATAAGTCTATGATTGCATCATTATTAGAGTGATTATTGTGTTTCCACTTTCCAGCATGTTATTAACTAATTATTGTAATTAATATGTTATTAATAAATTAATCACTTTTTTACAACAAACATGAACCATCACTGAACTAACTTTAGCTGGACTATGATGCTATTTTCTTCTAGAAACCAACTTTGTTGCATTATTTTCCTGTTATCACTGTAAAGCTGCTTTGAAACAATCTGTATTGTAAAAAGCGCTATATAAATAAAGGTGACTTGACTTATATGTTTGGCAAAGCCCTAATTGATGGAATGTGTAGCTTTTCATTTCTTAAACAACGATGTAGGAAAACACACCATGCCCAGATTCCAGGAAAACAATGTCAATGTCCTCTTGAGATATCCATGGAGATAAATGTTGTGATGTTATTTCCATCAAGAGGTGCATCAATTTTTGGTCAAGATCTTGACATTCTTGACGATCTTGAGATCTTGTATTGACAATGCAAGAGTCAAGCACTCTGCAAAGTCTCCTCCAGCACATCCAAAAGACTTTCCATGAATTTAAGGTCTGGACACAGAGGTGGCAATTCATGTGTGAAAATGATTCTTCAAGCTCCGCCCCAACCATTCTTTCACAATTTGAGCCTGATGAATCTGTACATTGTCATCCTGGAATATGGTGTGTTTTCCTACATGTTGTTTAAAAAATGAAAAGATACACACTCCATAAATTAGGGTTATAAAACTTGCCAAACATATAACAATCTAGAAACATAATAATCACTGCAATAATGATAGACTCTTAAGCATTTGCGTATTTAAATCATTTTATTTATTTATTTTTGGCTGGGTAGTGAAGGCTACCTATATTTTAGTCATTTGGCAGTCTTTGCTATCAAAAAGTTCAAAACATCTCATCCAGGATATATGACGACATTTACAAAACATAAAATGTAGCAACACTGTGTGGTGCACCTTCATCATCAGCCTGATAAAAAAATCCACAATGAAGGCTTTTTTATCTTACAGCTTTTAAAAAAAAAAGAAGCTGAATCACAGTCAACTAAAACCCGACTCTAGGCAGGACGAGTAGGGCATGCGTTCTGCTCTTTGCGGTGAGCGACGCGTCACACACGCCCCTTTTGATGAGTTCCCTGCGCTACGCGACGCGTGTTCGCTTCGCGCTCGTCCTCGTTCTGCTGCAGAGAGTGGCGCTCGTGACGTCATCCTGCTGGAGCGGCGGCTGCTGGGCACGGGCGGAAAATGGGCACAGATCTGCGAGGTGAGAGGCACACTTTCTGACACATGTAACATGTTTTGGATGGTGACAATGGGAACGGCGTGTTTCTAGGCATCGGTATTGTTGATATTAGCAAGCGGCGGTCATGTAAGGGGCGCGAGGAGAAGGATTTGGACCGAGACTAGCCTACGTTATTGGAGAAAAATGGTGAAAATCTGTTGAACCGTGGTTGCACCGTCGGGCACGAATTTGCAGCGAGGTAACATACCTCCAAATATATGCCCATGATCGATATGCATTAATTGCGTTAGGCATTATTATTATTGGTCTCATAAAATGTGGCATCTCCACGGTTATGAAAAGAGAGCCGCATGCGGTATCATTTCTCACATCTACGTACCCGAGAGAATGAGAACGAGAACATGAGCTCCATTTCTGATTATTTAGTGCCTCCACCCTTATTTTACATGACATTTTGCCCACGACCGAATCAGCTGTCAATGACACGGAGCGCAATCCTGATTATTTAGGAAGAGATCCCCTGTGAAATGATAGGTTGAGTTTCAAAACCTAGTGAGCTGCCTACGTAAATATGGCCATCATTTTTTCTTTTCCTTTTCTGGAGGATTCCAGATAGTGTGAATATAGTTTATAGTAGGCTACTTTAACAACACTTTTTTTTTTGCAGTTTTACTTACAATCCGTTATGTAATAATGAATCATGATGATTGCTTTTTACAATTACCTTTACTTATGTTTTGATAAAATACAGTTCCCCTAAATACACTGACTGGCTGCTGTTGCAATGTTTCGTTTTATGGTTGAAATTGAAAATAGCCATTAGTAACTTAGGCCTTAAGCTGAAAAAAATTTATCAAAAAGTTCAGTTTTATTGATGCCTTCCATTTTCAATTAAAATCAAAGGCATACTAAAGTTATGACTAAAGATTATATTTGATTAATTACTAAGTATTTGCTAGACTACATTAAAACATAATTTGCAACACTTAATGCAAATTTATTTCTGTGTTTGTTCAATATTGTCACTTGGAAATGCATGGTTGAAAAAAACTTGATTAATTATGTAAAGAAAAATATAAAAAGACACTCATCCTGTAAATATAGTTTCTGTTAAATGGCGTAAGAGAAATCTCAAGAAATGGTCGGTTGTTGGTTATAAAGAACCAAATAGAAAAGTATTTTTTTTTAATCTTGGTCTAAATGATTATCTGTCTGATTCTTAAAATGCAGTTTAATTGTACTTATTTAATGACTGATGAAAAAAAAAACATTGAGTGAGACTGTGAGAGCCAGTGTAGATGTAATTTCCCTTATTGTAAAGAAGTCCATGCTTGTCAACGCTGCCTCTCTTTTAGCACTGCATGATATTAATAAGAGTTAATGAAAAATGACAATGAGACATAGTATTTTTTGCTGCTTCAGACATTTGTGGTCCCCTGTGTCTGATCTGCTATTGATCTCAAGCATACCCAATACTGGTTTGTTTACTTCCTGTATGGAGTCAGTCACATTTTCTCAGATTTCATGTGTTCTGTCGGGGGAAATGTGTGACAAGTTGCTTTTTAAAATTAACAAAACAAATCTAAAAATATCAGCATTATAAGACCTCGTAAGGATATTGAATTTTGTCATTTTTGGTTGTAGGAAGTAGAGTTTTGACTGGGTTTTTTGGGAGCTATTTGGTCAGATATTGTTGTCCTCGTGTGTAAAAAAATGTGTTTAGTCCTGCAACATATAAAAAAAAGACACATTTTAATAATATCACGTACTTTTAAATCTTTGTTTATACATTGCATTTGCTGATTTGACACACTTATCTAAAGTGACTTTGAGTGCTTTTTTTTAAATGACACATTTGTCAGTAGGCCGGCCCTATAAAAAGTTTAAAACCATTTCTGGTGAGGATGCATTAACTCTTACACTAAATGCCATGTGGGTCACAAGCATTTAAATCAGTGATCAGATCACAAAACCTTTCAGACTCCGGTTACACTGCATTTAATGCACACCACATATTCAGATCGTTGTAAATGAATATTAGTAAACAGTGTCATCATGAAAGTATTTCATTTCTGCCCCTTTAGCTAGATGATTAGGAAGCCTGACAAACTCAATTGAATCAATTCGGTTGGCGAAAACATTATGGGATAATTATTGTTTTTTAAGCAGAGCTGCACAAAGTGTAATTCCAGTTTTGTGTGACACAAATTTGCATAACAGTTCAAATCGACCAAATCTACTCTGTAAAAATGTTCTTTCTGAAGTTCTTTGAAGATTATTGGAGTGTTGTACAAGAAAATACTATTCCATTCAGTCAAATTCAATATTTAATGTTTAATTCAATGTCTTACTTGCATTTCTTCGCAGATATTTGTGAAATTGACTAGCAATTTGTGAGTGAACATCGTTCTTGAAGTAAATCCCTCACTTCTTTTCAATGTGCTTCAGAGAGCAGTGTAAATGTGTTTAAAGTGCACAGAGGATTGACCACAGGCTATACTGATGGTGATTAAACTCAAATATCTAAATGGAAAACACACAGAGGCGAGATAATGCAGCAGTTATGTTTGTTAATTGCATCTGTTAACACAATAATAATGTGTTGTTTTAGTGTGTGTCCTTACAACTGAACCACAACAAACGATGCACTCAGTGGATGTGAATGTTTGCTAACCTGTATGGAAAATAACATTGGGTAATCGATTGGTCTGCATCAGCTAGTGATACAGTAATGCAAGTGTGAGAGGGCCTTTAGTGCTTTATTGGGATGTCTTCCCTGACTAGTGGCATGTGATGAGCTGTGGGTAATGAGGGATAATTGGCTCAGTGAAATCCCATGGATCGCTAGGGGCCAGACGAATCTTTCGCCTGTAGGGCTTCAACTTTTGGAATTGGCAGACATGGGGACTTGTGACTTGGTGACTTGGACTCGAGTCGACTCGAGTCGCTATTTTTATGACTTGTGACTTGACTTGACATAAAATGAAATACTTGAGACTTGACTCGGACTTGGAAGTTAAAGACTCGGGACTTGACTTGACTTGAGACACGATGACTTGAATGACTTGAGTGTTAATCACATCATGTTTTCAGTTTGAATATAAAATATATATAAAAAAATGTTTTAAAGTTGATCACGACACTATCATCAGTCATACCTCGTACCTTACGCACACCACGCCCACTTAGATCAGATATCACATCAAAATGTCAGCCGGAGGGGTACCGAGTCCCATTGCTTTCGGCTTCAAGAATTATTCACACGATGGCAAAAGACGAACAGCGCTTTGCAAGACATACAACATTAACATTGCGGACAGCCAGACGACAACCTCCAATTTCGTCCGTCATTTGAAGAGCCATTCTGCCCAGTAAGTGCTTGTCAATTTGTTAATGTTAGTTGGTAGTTAGCTAATGTAATAGCTAAAGTAGCCATTAACCCTTTCACAAGTAAGTTTAAACTATTCTAACTGATCCCCCAGCGTGAGTTTTTCTAGGCGACCGTTATTTAGAACCTGTCACTCACTTTAATGTTTCATGGTGACGCATCATTGCTTGTCAAGTGACACAGCGCAACCACAACACAGCGCTGAATGAATCTGCTTTTATGTCATTTTTCCTGTTTTATTCAAAATGTTCACAAATGTATTAGCTATAACATGCAACACTGATATTCCGATTGTCAAATATGTGTAAGTGGATGTGTTTTGTTGTTTAAACACCTTTATAATGATCGCGTTAGTTGAGCTGTATGTGCGAATGGGCGGTGCCATGTTAACGTTAGTTTACAACACGTCAATTTCTCAACTTCTCACGAAATACATGAAAGTAAGTGACCGGTGAACTGGGAGAAGAATAGGGTAAAATGTAAAGCTACTTACACAATGTGTATCTGATATGAATAAAACGTGCGTCTTATTATAATGGAAATGATTATTATTGACGCTTCCATAGACATCAGTGTATATTTTACAAACTACAAATATATTTTTTGCTAGTAGTTATGTGTATTTAAATGTCTGAAACCTAAAATAAAAATGATGTGGTTGAAAACACTGAACAGTTGTGATATATGACAGCACTGAGAGCGTATGTCTCTGGCTCAGCGCCAGCCAACGCGTTTGAATTCATTGATAAATAACTTACACGAAGCAGAATAGTGGGTCATATGTCTAATGCTTTTTGAAAACTTAAAAGGGGCATATAATGCCATTTTTGTACAAGCTAATATGATTCTTTAGGGTCTAAATTAAAAGTTTGTAATATACTTTAATTAAAAATTCTCATTAGTATTGTAAGAAAACACTTATTTTACTTGGTCAAAAACAGCTCTGTTTTCAGCACGCCGTTTCAGTGCATATGACTTTAAATGATAATTCGCTCACCCCGCCCCTCTGTTCTGTGCGTACACCGTTTGTAACACAATAACACAATAACCATAACGCGTTGTTCAGTATAAACGTGGAATTATGAATTATATTGAGAACGTCATACATAGAAAACATGCCGTAATGTACCCTGAGTGTAAACCTTAGACGCATTCATTGTGAAGTGTGCAGCTAGCGATTTGCAAAGATATAAATATTAATATAAAGTTTAATAAAACGTTACACTCACTTCAGTTCTTCTGGAGATTAAGCAGGAACACGAATATCTGGTACCGATCTTTTTTCATGAGCAGCTACTTAGCAAATCCAGCTTTATACTCACCCTCGTTTATAAAGCAGTCTGGTGTGTGAAATGATTCGGGCAAACATGAGAGCATTGACGTTGCTCGTGGGGAATATTCCCTTCGAAAACAAACTCAGCCACTGCGTCTTCAGCGGTTCGGATTTAGGAACATTAAAATGACTGCTGTGTTCGTTATTACACCCAAGAACAGAACACCACAATCGCTTAGAGCCATTCTGCTCAGACAGTGCTCCAGCATATCAACAATGACCGCGCCGGTCCGCGCAGACTATGATTGACAGCTCGCTCTCACGAGCGAGGGCGGGTCTGTGTTGAAACTCGGCTGTCATTCAACAATCGTGGGAGGGGCTTCCGAGCGTGTGACGTCACAGGCTCGAACGGCTCGATTTGAGGCAGGGGAAAACGTATAAGGAGATTAAAACAAAACCACTGGATGGATTTTTATCATTATATGATGGTTGTGTACAGGCACTGCCAACACACATTTCAGTACAATCAACTTGTAAAAGTGCATGTACCATTATATGACCCCTTTAAGGCTTTCTTCTTCATAAAAGAAGTCGGACATCACATTTTTGTATACATTTTTATTTCTTTAAATTAGTAAACTACAGGACACCATCTTTCAAAACATGACCTGCGTGAAAGAGAAAAGTGAATGAATGCGTCATTGTTCCCAAATGCACTTCCGAATGCGCCTCTGTTCATTTCAAACCAAACTGACGCCCATAGATCAAATTCTGCAGGTAAAATTACAATAATAAGGTGACTTGACTTGGACTTGACTTGACCTACTACAAGACTTGACTTGACTTGACTTGACATAGCCTGTGACTTGACTTGACTTGACTTGCCCAGGAAAAAAATACTTGGGACTTACTTGAGACTTGAAGGTTAAGACTTGAGACTTACTTGAGACTTGCACATGTGTGACTTGGTCCCATCTCTGGGAATTGGCCATCCTGAGCAGCCTTGGCCTTCACTGTCTTCAGTTTTGTTGAGGCAGCTTCTAGAATCTTGTTTGCATGCTTCATCCGAGCATTAGTTCGTCCTTGATTCTGCTACTATGCCATCTGGCTCTTCTGGCTATGCTCCTTCATGTTATATTCCTACAGTGACCTCAAGCCTATACTTAAAATGGCATTGACAGCCGGTTTACTTCTGATTTAGTCCATTTCAAAGGGTTCAGTGGAAGTCAAATGAGCTCAGGAGGTCATTTTTGTTCTAAGAAACTTGGACCATCCCTACCTGAGATATTGAGGTTTCCGTAAATGCCTGTATAACACAAAGACTGCTGTTGTGGTTAAACCAAGATTAATAATTAAAAAAAAAAAAACTGGTGGCTTTGCAATACCAATATGTAGAGGTAATCACTCTTAAAAAATTAGGAAAATTAAAACTGACTACACAGCCAACTTAACAAATTTTTGGACCACTTGAGATCGACTCACCCTTCTGTAATGCATTTCTGGGTACTTGATTTTATTAATTGTAAATTGATTGAATTGATTTTAAAAATAAGACAGATTGGCACTATCAGAAAAAATTATTTCAGAGGCAGAACAAGTTGTTTGATTTAGATTAAATGAATTGTGTACTATAAGATCATGAATATGTATTATGAATTATGTATTATGTAAATTGAGGCTTCAGGTATACAATTTGTGCCCTAAATTCGCATGCTGAGCTTTAAATTTCCCTTATAAACCCCATGAAAATGCTCGACGAGTAGCTTTCTTTTTTTTTATTCCTTATTTAAACTATAAGTTTGGAGGGGGGCAGTAATTCTGTAGATTTTTTTTCCCGTGAAAAAAATAATTTTTTAAAGGTTCACTATGTAACTTTTGTCCCTCTAGCGGTTAAAAAAAGTCAAGTCAAGTCATCTTCATTTATATAGCGCTTTTAACAATGGAGATTGTTTCAAAGCAGCTTTACAGTTTTTAACATACCATTTACGGTAACAGAGATTGTTTTGGCTTTATAGCGATTTTTGAATAATGTTATTTCCAGCTAAAGTTGGTTTTGATTGATTCACTTCCCGCAAAATTATCATTTGTTATTACATTAGGGGCCACTAAGACGACGGCGTTCTCTCTAAACAGACTTTAAACGCGAACCTGTGACCTGATGGCGTTCACATGCGCATTCAAAATTGATTCTATAGTTAAATTCGTTTGAATATGTGCGCGCAGGTTTGTAATTTCCCAACAAACCATGCCTAAACAAACTACTTGTCTTGCCTATATATTTGATAGAGAATTTTATTTTATCACTTCGTGGTACGCGAACCGGATTTCAACAACGCTTTATCTGTAGAGTGGGAAAAGGATCCTCCATAGGAAGAGGATAAAGAGGATAAAAAAACACAACTGCATGCATTTTGCGGAAGAATATTGTTTTGTTTGTGCTTCGATTATCCTTTTGCTCACAAAACATTCACTACTGAGCTTAAGAGATATAACCAGTTTACATGGAAAGAGTCTCAAGCTGACTAGCTGAAGACGTTACTGTTTCTATACTCGTTAATAGACACGGTACTTCCTTGAAAGTAAATCCCAGCACAGCGCTACAACAACCCATAGTGAAATGACCCTTCACAACAGATAATGCTTAACAATGAATTCTGTTATAGATCTACATATGGCAATTTGTCTGTTCAATGAAATACCATGGTGTTGAGATTATGCAATATACGTTTAGGTAACAAGGATCATATAAAAAAAATGTTTTGGCCATAATATGTAGGCTTACAATAATATGACTGTTCAGTTTATGTTCCTAGATATAAAAAGCAAATATATAAATAAATGTCATTGTGTTGGCTCAACGGATGAAATGACAAAGCCTCTTTCTATTCCATGACTAGAATTCAAAGATGTCATCCTGAAAATTATGTAATGCACTGATGTGATGTGGCATAAAAATACAGAGAACATTGCTCACCATAACCTGATATGATAATGCCCAATGACGTGGACACGTGATTTGCATATGAATTAACCTTTTTAGTTAAATGCTAAAACTGTCACGATGCAACAAGCAATTTTTTTTTCCATTCACAAATTAAGTTTTGAACGTAATCGCAGCCAATCAGAACACTAAAAATAAACCCTTGTTATTTGTATGTAATTTCACGATGTCCATGATGCGTTAGATGCCATACTTTTTATTGTTTTCCTTCAATCTCTTCCAGTCCATGTGCTTTGTTCATTAAACATGAGAAAGAGATCCAATGAGATTTAGATTTGTAATGGGTGTGGCTTTTTATTGGTTGAAAGACAAAGGCTGTGTCCAAAATCACCCCCTATACCCTCATTCATTATTCCCTAAATTACTCCACTAATAGTTCACTTGAAGGAGTGAGTGAATTCGGACACTGAGTGTGCCGGAAGGGTTGCAGCTTTTGCATGGGTTGTGCTTGCTGGTTAATAATCATTTGAAACTTCGCAAACTGGGAGCTCCAGTAGTAATGAAAAGATTTATCTTGAACTCTGTCATGGAAACTATCTATAAACCACAATTAAACAATTTAATAACCAATTAAAAATGAATTTATACCTGTATGATATTACGCTGTAGCTACATTGAACAAGCGGTTTGGAAAATGGATAGATGGATGATTCAGCTGCGGGCGTCATCTTCTGGTGTGACACGGGAATTAATTTGGCACGACCGTCACAGTGCATTATGGGTATTCTCTTGCTAACATCGGTTGTACACTCGTTATTGCGGTGCATTGTGGGATTGAATGAGTGCACTCAACTACAAATGGCTGTCCCCTCAAATAGTGTCCTATATAGGGTAAAGGTGGGTGATTTCGGACACAGCCAAAGTGTAACATTAAGCAGGAACATGAACAAACTACAACAAGTGCATTTGACCCAGCACACAGCGTTGTTTCGTAAGTTCAGTAAGTTCCGTCGCAAAATATACATCATAAAAGCATTTATTTATGTTTTTTTTTTATTTAAAATCTTTATGTTCAGTGTTAAGAATGACAATGTGAACGCTAATTGAACCAGGACTAAATGTACCCTCTTCTTTTTGAACATACCATACCCTAAGTGAGCATTAGATGACTGTAAAGGCAATCTAAATATGAAAATAAAGAATTAAATGTAAAATAATAAATTTAAAAAAATCCTAATATCAGCCAATAATCAATATGGTAACAATATATCCCTAATGCAAATATATATATATGTCATAATCTGTATTTATTTATTAATTCACAACATTCTCATTAGTTCAATGATTGGAACATAATCTCTTGGAGCTCTCTGCATCCGCCCATCTCCACACAAACCAATCCGCTGTCATTTACTCTCTTCTCAGTCCATTCCAGCATTCGTCCTGCATTCTTTGACTTATCCACCCCATCCTTCTTTCCTTGTTGCCTCTCTCTGAGGTTTCATCATTACCGGCTGGCTTGTTTGTATCCATTTATTACTGTGCTTCACATTCTGAGCTTGTATCCGTGGCAACAATGGACCTCCATCTTGAAAGCAGCAGTTTGTCTGCAAGATTCAAACGGCTCTCTGTCATCAAGGTCAGAGCTGATTGCAAGAATGATGACCGTGATATAGCCGCTCATTCATAGCAGCAGGCTATATCTCAGTCTTAAATGGCTGCTGTTAAAAGAGCCCTTTAATGGTTTTAGTTATGTTTTTGCTGCTAATGCTTGCTAAGAAGGCCTTAATCAAAAGTCTTTTGTTATCCCATTTCAGATCTGAGATGTGAGAGTCTTCAAGCCCCCTTAGCAATGAAAATGTTTTCTTTGTCTCCTCAGCTAGAGGAAGGAGGTTATAGAGAGAGACAAACCCATACAGAGATCATTTGTGGCACAATAGGGACAGACAAAGAAGGATACCATGTACCTATAATGATGTGCACTCCTGACAGAATGACATATGAAGACATCCACATAATGAATCTGATTGCCCAGATTGAGGATTCTCTTGTATTTCTGCACTTTAAAATGTGTGTCACAAAAGATGCTATAATGATGATGCCCTTAAATCAGCAAGCACCCTCAGGGCAAGAGCCCAGGTTTTGTACCCCGTGGGATAGAAACACCACTAAGGTAACCAAACGTGATTTGATGAGCCAAGGACAGCAGATGTGGTCTAGGTTTACTTTTGACATGATTGTTTAAGCATGTTGTCAGATTTGTTTTCCTCCTCTCACGTTTTCTACAATGAGATATAGTTCACAAGTCCAGTCAACCCAGCTCAATGTCACTCCTTATAAAATCACACTCCATTTATTACCTCAGACTAATTTCCTGGAGTATGCACTTGTCACTTAAATAGTTGTAAACCAGGCTAAGGTGTTTTACTGCTCTTACCTGGTTTAAGCAGGTT
Source organism: Rhinichthys klamathensis goyatoka (assembly GCF_029890125.1). NCBI lineage: Eukaryota > Metazoa > Chordata > Actinopteri > Cypriniformes > Leuciscidae > Rhinichthys > Rhinichthys klamathensis. The sequence goes on from NW_026606612.1 coordinate 1,948,702, forward strand.
TAGGATGTTTCCCAAACTGACTAAAACCATCATAACAGACCATCCTGTGCAATGGAAACCAGGTTAGTGGTTAAAAATCATTTGTCAGTAGGGTGTTGTCTGATGTAAATTCATAATACAATGAATTTTTTTATCTCAAACTTCTGATCTCTATGCAGTCCATCTGCTCATCCATTCCTGTGTTGACAAAACTGAACATTCAGCATCATTACTTTCACATGATCCTTCAGAAATAATTCTAATATGCTGATTTGATACTCGAGAAACATTTAGTAATATCAATGTTGACAACATGTTTGCTGCATAATATTTTTTTTGTAACAATGTTAAAGTCTTTACTGTCACTTCATGCATCCTTGCAGATTAAACGTATTTTCTTTGAAAAAAAATCTTACTGACCCAGACTTTTAAATGGTATTGCATATTTTATATATATATATATATTTTTAAAAGTTTTATATTGTATCATTGCTGATTCGTTTCCTTTGGTTATGAATGACTGCTCATTCATTCCTTTATAAGTGCACAATTGTTTGTGTATTTGTTCTATTCTCAAATACTTCTTTTTTTAAAACTTTGAATCAAATATATTTTGTAATCCATCTCTCAGTTGATTGGTTTGGTTCTAGGCTTAAAATTAATGAAAAATTTGTATTAAGAACACAAATGAGAAATAAACTTCCGGAGCCAAGATTTCTGGACAATTTAGCAGTTTCCGTTGTACTCCATTATATTACTTGTTAAATGCACTGCTCATGACATGCCATGGCAGATTATTTGATTCAGTATCTTGGATTCATTTTGTGGAATTGTGCTCGTATAACCCCTATGAATGAATATAAGACTCTCTCATTCACTGGAGCCTTGGCTGAAATTCATTTCAGGATCATGTGTGTAGAATAAATACTCATCATTTCCATTTCATATTGCTATCTGCTTTGTTTACAATATCATGGGAATGAAAAGGGAACAGCTATAAGACTGGGGAACACTAATGGGGATTCATTACACATTTAGACTTGTCTTATGTTGATGAAGTGTCTCTTTGGGAATAGTTAGATGAACTATCATGGCACGTGAACTACTACAACTAATTTCACACAATAGGTGCCTCCTTGTTCGTTTAAGTGTTGTTAAGAGACTGTTCCTTGATCTATTGCCAAACAATACATTGAGTAATGGCCGTGTAGTTCTTCTTGATTGAGGCCCGGACAGAGTATGTTAATTTCCATTAGTGCATATAAATGCATATTCAGCTAAAGCAGCTCTATGTGAGTAAATTCTCAGTTCCTTAGAGGCTGAAACCACTCTGAGAGATTAGAAAACTTAAAATCATGTACTACTCAACTCATTCTTTAAATTGTCCTGTGGTTATTTTACCACTGTATAAAACTGTTCATTTTGCTACTTCGTGCATGCAGAGTAGTGGAATTTAGAAAGAATTGACAAAAGGAATGTTTTCCAGTTCAGGAACAGATTTATATTTAGCCCATGGTTAATTCTATCTTTGCAGTAAATTGCAATACACAAATATAAATGTGTGCCTCCAGTGAGCTGACATCAGTTTTTTAGATGTGTCAGGTACAGTGGTGGAATGTAACGAAGTACAAATACTTCGTTACTTTACTTAAGTAAATTTTTCACGTATCTGTACTTTACTTAAGTAGAATCAATAGTGCATACTTTTTACTTTTACTTCGTTACATTTTGCAGCAATTATTATACTTTCTACTCCACTACATTTCTACAACGTTCTGTTACATTTTCGTTAAATTTTCTGATCAGTTTTTCCCCTGCCAAAACGTCATCCTGACCGTCCGTTCGTCGCACGTTTCTGTCTCACCAGTGAAGTTTGGTTGCCATAGATATATCAACCCGGTCACACTAAATGCGTCTCTATAGCACGCAGTGTGTTTATCGTGCAATTTATACGCGAAAATTAGTTTTTACATGCATAGGAAATGCATTGGTAGGTTTAGTAGTGATGTGGGGTGCGTGTGTATTATACGTTTGGTTAGGATTAGTATGGCAAGCCAAGAGGTTCAGAATTACGCCATAAATGAATCGCGTTTACAGCCAAACGCCGTCATATACGGCGTTTTAACATAATATATGTTTATATTATATATATATATATATATATACCGTATATAGTAAGGGTATTGTTGTGGCAAAAATTCATCTCAAACAAACATCACTGCGTAAGAGACACTCAGAGTCAAATTATATAAAATAGAAGTATTTATTCTTGCAAGAATAGGAGCAGTCTAATACACAGTTGTTACCCTGTGCAGAAGAGTGACACACCCCCAGACAGACTGAACTATCTTTTATCTTAGTTCCAAGGCCTTCTTCCCCCCAGAGCCTTCCTCCCAGTAGTTTTCCATAGACGTCACTAGTTGGCCCACTAAGCTCCCCTGCACCAAATGGCCTTCTGACATCTAGGTCAGAGGTCCTTGTTCGTCTGTTCTCTGGAGTGTCTCCCTCTTCTGCCTCCCCAGGTACATAAACAGAATCTTCTCTCACTACAAGTGAGAGACACACATGTGACATTCTTTGAATCACCTATATTTAACTAAAGATCAATGAATATCATTAAAATTGCCACCACAGTATATAGTAAGCTTGATGTGTATATTGCCTAATTGCAAGCTTGTTCAGAAATGGTGACAAAAACTTAAAATATAACTGCTTTTCCATCATATTGAACATCATTATATGAGTATTAGGTTGAATGAGTTAGAATTAACTGTAAATTAATCATTAGAATATAGACATTAAGAGAATAAATTGTTATGCAAGTACTTTTACTTTTAATACTTAAAGTACATTTAAAATCAGGTACTTTTTACTTAAGTAGGGTTGGCATTGTGGTACTTCTACTTTTACTAAAGTAAATATGTCTCTGGTTATTTGTACTTTTACTTAAGTACTGAGATTCAGTACTTCCTCCACCACTGGTCAGGTAGCAACCATGTCTGCACTGAGTTTGCTTAATATCAAAATCAGAAAGACATTTTTGTGACCATTTTTGTAATATTTGTTAATTTTTTTGTGTTGTTCCTTTTCCCTCTTTTACTAGGACAAAAGGTTTTGACCCTGAGGAAGACCGATTAAGTGCCAGAAAGAGGCCTAACAGCAGTCAAGACCTTACTAAAGAACTAATTGAAGATATTGTGACTCAGAAGGAGCATGTGTGATGACCCCCTGTTCCTCGCTCAGCCTGTAGCAATCCCAGCGGATCTGAGATGAGTGTTCCTCTGTGGTGCCCGGCCGCTGTCCCTGCTTGCTCTTGGCAGCGCTTGGTGGCGTGAGCAGATTGCTCCATCGTGGCAGCCACGGGAGCGTGGAATGGCCTCTTTGGACCTGCCGTACCGTTGTCCTCGCTGTGGGGAACACAAGCGCTTTCGAAGTCTGTCCTCTCTACGCGCCCATCTGGAGTACAACCACACCTACGAGACCCTGTATGTGCTGTCGAAGTCCAACAGCGTATGCGACGCTGCTGCGCTGCTCCCCCTAGTGGCCGACGGAGCCCTCGCTGCCGAATCTCGTTTTCCGTACCGCGAGTTGCCCTGTTCTGGCGAAGAGCTTGGTCTTGCCCCCACGTCTACTGCTTGCTACCTGCCCAATGTGGAGTTTCCCCTGGGCGAGATCCTGGTGAAGACAGCCATGAGCTCCGGCGACACCTTGTCCTCCACAGGGAACAATGCTGTGGCGGTGGCCGCTAACGTGGCGGCTAGTGCGGTGGAGGCGGCTTATGAGGAGGGCTTGGCTCGGTTGAAAGCTCGAGCGTTTGAGAGGCTCGAGCTGGACGAGAGGCTCGAGAAGTTGTCGGAGGAGGTGGAGCAAAAGATCTCGGCGCGTGTTGGGCGTCTGCAGGCGGAGCTGGAGAGGAAAAGCTCGGAGCTGGAAAAGGCAAAGCTGGAGAGTGAGAGGCTCTGTCAGGAGAAACAAGACCTGGAGGACAAGGCCACAGAGCTTTCGCGGCAAGTGGACGTGTCAGTGGAGATGCTGGCCAGCCTTAAGCAAGATCTGGTTAATAAGGAGCAAGAGCTCTCACACAAACAACAGTAAGTTACGACCATCCTGTCTTGTTTCATGAGCAACCTCTTACATTCAGAAAAAGTAGCTTTGATTCTTTAAAGAAAAAAATGAGAAATGTGCTTGACTGCTAGGACCTAATTTTTGCTCAAATGCTTGATTCACTCAAGGGTTCTCAAACAGAAACTGCTTTGTGGAGCAAGCAGGACTTTCACAAAAAAAGAAATGCTAGATTTCGTTTTTTGACAGCTCCACGGGTTAGCCTTATTTAGACATGGCAATTGAACAAGACCAGCAACTGCAGCTTCGCTGTAGTATGTCTCCAGTCTGATTTAATCTGCTTTCTGGCAGACTTTTCATGTTCATGGCTGTTTCAGTTTAATGTGTTTTATTGGCATAGCAAATACTTGTTCATTTGTATAGCTTAGCTGGATACAAACATAACAATGCAGAACACTACACTACCGTTTAAAAGTTTGTATTGTACCTTTTAAAAGTCTTTAAAATAAGTTTTATCCCCAGCAAGGTAGCATTTATTTGATCAATGTTTGCTCCTTCATTCAATTCAGCTGTATTTGCATTTCTTTCCTCTCTATCTTGTGTTTCCAGAGGGTTTGTATTATTTTGCAGATGTTCCAGGCATCACTTGTCAAATGTTGTGAATTGCATTCAGTATTGAATTTGAATTAGTCCAGAGAAGACTCCAAATGAAATATCAGCATATGGCCTATTTAATGCTGTTTTCTGAAGGCTTGCGCTCCTGTGGTCTGCAGATGTTTTTATTGCCTCTGTCTAAGAGCTGATACAAACCGAACACCCTATGGGCCATTGCCTCTAATTGCCAGTGTCTTTTGCCAGTGTCTTTCACCAGTCCCCTCTGCTGTTATAATGGCACTGTCACCAACTTGGCATCTCTATTCCTTTGTAGCAGCTCCTTCTGAAACTCACAAATACATGTTCATGTTACCATGGTAAAATTTCACTGCCATAAAGGAGGTAACACAAAGAGAAACTGATAAATGGAGTCCATCAGATAAATATTGTATTCAGTCATGAAACCATAGAGAGCACAGGCTGATAGGTCCTGTACATGCAATCCGCTAGCAATCGCATCATTATCGCAGGGCACAAGCTCATTGGTCTCTGCTGATCCTGCAGCCAATGAGACTGCTTGTTCAACATTTAAATAGTCTGTTTCACGTTTCGCTGTAATCTAGTCCTGCAGCGCATTATCAGAGTTCCTCTGAACTCCTCCACCTCCCCCAGCTCCACCTGCCTAGATCTGCTATGTAATTTATGTATGTCTATTAAAGCTGCAGTAGGGAGTTTTGAGAAAACGTTGACTTAGCCTGAAAATTTGAACAAGCACAACTTACAGGTCCCACCCCCTTGCTCTCTGCTGCGCTACAGCCCTCCCTCCACAGCTCGTCCTCCACAGCGGAGCCTGTCGTGAACGCGCAGGCTAGTAAACAGGGCCACCGATAACGGCGGATAAAAAGTTATATGGCACATTCACTAATAGGGACTAAACGTCAACAATATGCTTTACATTGACTATGGCCTGCCCATACTTTGACTACAAACTTGGTCCTCAAATCATTATGTATTTTGCAATACATGTAACTTTATAACGTTGCACTCTTTCTATAAGTTATAAATAGCTAGTAAGAGAACGTTAATATAACGGTAACTAACGTTACAGTATGTAAGTAATTATTCTAGCGATATATAATGCTAGATAAGGTGTGCTAGTACATTATTTCAGCAACATGACAAGCCAGTGAATTAGCAGGTTTCAATTGTTGCTTAGCAGAATGCGTGACATTTTATCTACATGTTATGCGGCTAGAGTTAATTGACACCGAATCAATGGCAGGGTTCCAGACTGCGACCAAATTGGTCGCATATGCGACCATTTTTTGAGAATGTGCGAGTTAAAATGTTATGTGGTCGCATTTGTGCGAGTGGACGCTTGAGCAACAGAACGCCGTTGTATCAGCTGCTGCAGTCCGTAACTTATGTTCAAAATGAACGAGTAGGCTACATCATGAATCCATTTTCCAAACCGTGTTTTTGACTTATTCTGAATCACTACGGTACGCCTATAATAAGTGTTTATATTCGGACTATTTTATCCCGGGGTCGTCTCGGCTGCGGAGTAGCCCAGTGCCTGCGTGACTCGCCATAGACATTAACGGAGAGAAGTTCCGATTACAATGTTCTTCCGCAAGACACGTGCAGTTTATTTATTGACGAACGTAGACGTCACGCGCATTGCACACTGATGGTGAAACGCGCCAATTACGAATTCACAAATTAAGGCATATACAAATGATAAAAATGGTCTCACGAAACACAGAGCCCCTTCCTCTTTGTCCTACGTCTTTTCAGCGGTTATATTTTCCTCTGTCGAGCGATTACTCTCATGATCGCTCGACAGAGGAAAAGGAAATTATTATAAAATGCAGAAGTAAGGAGTGTGAGATTTCTGCTTTTAGTTACAACTATAAACTTTGATAACGAAAATTCTGTATCAGTTTATTATAATACTCTAATCTTTTAAAATGTAATGCATACATTTGAATGTTTAATGATTTTTAAAAGATAGAAAGATGATGATAGATAGATAGATAGATAGATAGATAGATAGATAGATAGATAGATAGAATATGATTCAAATGTAAATAGATAGATTGTATATAATTCAAATGTAAAATGCTTAAAATTACAGATTAAAATTAGTGTCCAAAATCCATGAAAATCCAGAAATTTGGCAATGATAATTAATATATTACAGGTATTTCTGCTGCAACCCAGAAAGCCTTTGCTAGCCTTGGTCCATTAAAACCACTATTCATCAGCATGCATTGATTAATCCCATGGCATGTAGAAAAAAAAAAAAGGTGCGACCAAATCATATGCTGGTGCGACCAACTGAGAAAGTTGGTGGCACCAGTGCAACCAGTGGAAAAGTTAGTCTGGAGCCCTGAATGGGCTCTGTGTAATTTTTTATTTTTCGCTTGTTTATCGTCATCGGTCTTTTTCCTTTTACCTCTTTGTTTTCTGAGCAGGTGTCACTCGAGAATTGGCAGTTTAGGTTGTTTCTCCGTCATAAGCACAGCTGCAGCACGCCGGCAATCTTGAGTTTGAACGACGGCTCGCGCTGTGCAAGAGAGGGGTGTGATCAGCGCGTACACGAGCGTGATTGACATGGCTAAGACATTCCTCCTGGCTCTGATTGGTTGTTTCTGACCGGGAGCGTGTATTTCTGCAAATGGCAATAGGACCACTGGGAGGAGCCAGAGGAGCTTGATTTTTTCACAGATTATCCGTCTCATATTCTACTGTCAGGACATAATGACAGTTTTAACAAATATGTAAAAAATATTTTTTTACAAAAGTTACCTACAGCAGCTTTAATGCAGCAGCTGCAGCATATCTTACATGCTCACAGCAGGATGTCTGTGTATATATTAGCAGTAGCAAGCCCATACTTGCTCTGCAGCAGTGGTAGCAATAATCAGCAGCAGCAGATCTAGTCCGCCAAGACCAATACATTAATTAACATTGCCATATTCAATAACATGCCCAGAGTTGTCATGATTGAACTTAGTGTATTTCATTGCATGATATGGGCTCATGAACCATAATAATTGCTAAGCAGTGTGAAGCCACAAAATTCAATATTTTGGGCAGGTTGCATATCACTAAGCCTTTTTAATCCCATTTGATGGTTACATTTCATAACATTTGATTTTCTTTTTCACAAAAAACAAACAAAAAGAAAATGACATACACTGACAGTTGCTGTTGCTTTAGTTTTCAGGTATCAGAGTAGCATGACATAATAACAATATTAACTGTAAATGCTTTTTATTGGTATCTTGGTTGTAAAGAACAAAATTACTGTAAAATGACACTTTCCTTTGTTAAAGCCATAAGTGGTCACAAAGGGTCTTAACTTCCCCCGATTCAAATAAAATATCACTTCTCCCAAAATGATTTTTGTTTCCTATACACTGAATATAGACGTCCAAAAGAGAGGGCCAATTGAGCTTGTGGAGTGGTCTGAGTTTAGAGACTCATGTGGAGTGGGATATTCTCAGCAGGACTATATCTGAAATATACACCCGCTGTGATTGATTTGCAGCTGCCTGTGGATTAGAGCTTTCTTGAGACACCAGTCACGCACTGCTGGCAGGTAGAAAGAAAGAGGCCTCATTTCTCTTTTCTCTCTCTCACCTCTCTGTTTTTTGACCCTCAATACCCTTCTTCCATTCTCTCTTTTTTTCCCTCTCACTGTCACCTCGATCTTGTTAGCGCCGTCTGATCTCTGTTTCTTCTTCTGCGGACTGGCTTCTTCTCTCACTTGCTGATTTTTTTCCTTATTTGCTTATCGTGTGAATTCATTGGATACTCATTTGTGTCACAATGTCCTTTTCAGCTGTTTTAAATGTGAATATTCATAGAACCAATGTCCATGGCAGGCATTATTATGCAAACGTAGGTTTGTGGATCGTGATTAATTCATCACCTGTCCTGCAATCAGAGCCCCTCTGTGATGCATCGAAATAAAACCATTTCTGCGATTTAGTCAAATATATGCGTTGTTTGTTTCAGAACGAATCACTGCGGAGAGCACTGCACTTATAACATGCATTTGGGAAAGCAACATTTGTAATTTTACAGTTGAATCGTAAAATAAAATTCATTATATTATTTTTCTGAAATATATTTCAAAATTGTTACATTTTAAAAAAATCTTAAATTGTTTTTATTCTGCAGTGAAATATTACAGTATTATTTTGTTTTATATTATTTTCTAATAATTATAAATATGTGTATTATCATTTTATCACAACATTTTGGCCAAATTATGCTGCCCTGGCTATTAACAAGCACAGCATACCTGAAGCTTAATTTTGTTTTTTGAAGAAATTCACATTTTAAATCACATTTGCAATTGTTTTCAGAATTTTTCCCTACAAATCTTGCAGCCCTACCATGGTATCCATCTTAAAGAGGGCGCAGTGTGAATGACGGATCGATATACTCTGTGTGTGTGTGTGTGTGTTTAGTATTCTGTTCATAAGGGGGCTCATATAATCACCTCCCTGCATACAAATCTCTGCTAATGTTCTCTTTCTGCCGTCTCTGTCTTTCTCTGTGACCTATCCTGTCTTACCGATCTCACAATTACAGGACAGGCACAATTTGAGGATGTGAGCTTGTTGGCATTATCTAGACATATCTTTGTGCATTTTGTAGCATGTACAAATAAACCTGCCACTTTTATGAGGGTCAGCCGAGTTACTCTATAGAATGTAGTACATCGCATGTACAGCTCTGCACTGTGATCTAAACCAATTTAGTCAAGCTAATAATCTTATAGTTCCAAGCATTCCAAGAGCCTGTTTTTACCCTCCTCTAATTTCATCTCATTAACCACTCTTGTTTCGTCTGTTTCTTGTATCTAATTATCATTCATATTGTCTGGGGACCGTGTGTTGCTTACAGCCTTACACAATAATTTACTATTCTGAATACCGTGAGCTGTTGATCAGCCCTTCACTGCTATTTTTAAGTGCACTTGAAATAATTGTCACTGCATTAGTGTGGATGAATGTTAAATGTCAGATGTATGTCTCCTATTTCCAGTCCACATCATCTGTTTGATCACGATGCCCTGCCTGCATCCATCAGCCTTTTTTTTTTGGCTTATTGCAAACGTAAATAGAAAATGCGGATGTTTTCAAATTGCTCTTTGTAAGTTGTAGAGAATTTACTTCAGTTCTGAAAATTCATGTTCCTGCAGTCTTGTTAGCTAATTTGTTTGCCTTATACATTTAAAATGTTGTTGTCCAACAACTGACTAGTTAAATAGTTAGTATCTCTAGTTCATAGGTTTTTTTTTATTATTATTAAAAAAACACATTATTTATTTTTGCACATATGTAGTTAACAAATATGTTGCACACTGTGCACTATATCATATCATTTTTAAATATTGCATGCAATATAGAAAATATATTGATTTATTTTTTATATTGACTTTCATATTCACTCATTGCATCTACTCATTTCATTTCGTTCTGTATTATGCAACCAATATTCCATAACACATGTATTAGTCATCTCACCTTCTGTGAATATAATCTGAATGAAATTTGTACAAGTAAAAATGTTCTTTAAAACTCCCGGAGCACTATTCATCCATTCTTTGTTGTAGCAATACAAAAGCATTATTGTCTGAAGACCAACTGTATCTGAGAGCCAACCAATAGTTGTTCCCATGGAAACTAGTTCAGAAACCAGTTTGTATTCATTGAAAGATCAAGGTTTCTTTTGAATAATATTCTATTCCTCCTTTTTTAGAATTCCAAGCCATACTATGCCAGCTGCACCGATGCCTTGCAAGGTTGAGCAGCACCACCATAAAATCTGGTCCCTCAGACCCCAAAGTGCAACAGTTTGGTTCTGGAAGTAAAACTCCCAGGCATTTTCTCCATAGGGGAATTGATATTGAATGATAAGGCAGACTTACTCTCAGCAATAAAAACATCACCTGCTGCTGTCTGATAACCACTGCTACAAATGCATTACTGGATTGTTTTGATTAGCTACATCATGAGAACAGCATATGCTTTTGATCAGGCATTAGAAACGGCTACCCCTTTGGAGTCCAAGCAAAACTGGTTTCTGGGAGGACTGTATCTTGCACAACACCGGCAACATCACATCAGAGCAGTTTTAATCCATTGCTTTTAGATAAGGGCTGTGTGGCAGTAACCCGGCACAGAGGTTATCACACACTGTCAGATTCACTCAGACTGAGTTCTGTCTTACATTTCAGTTTAAACCATGAGGATGACCTCGAGTTGAGATATTATTCGATTGTTATTTGTTCTTGGTTATAGAGGTTTGTGCACATTGGAGAACTATTAGTTCATTAGCAGATGCAAACTAGAGCACTTTCTAACAGCCGAATTTAGAGTTTCCACAGTGTGAATCTGAAAGCCAGGCTGCCTCGCTCAGCGTGCTTTGCTGGTAGCATATTGTAATTTAGATATCAGCTTATTGGGCTGGTGGTTTAATTTGTATTCATGTTCCCCTGTGAAGATGGTTCAGTCAGTTCCAAGACTGTAAGCTACACTAGGAGAGTTTTGATTACTGCGGGAGAAATACTAAAATATGTCATGTTGCTTTGGTTATTTAATTGTGCTTGCTTGATTCTGCCACTTGCGTTCTCTTTAAACCTATACATATTGCATATCGACCAGGCCAATCAGTCGCCATTTGGCCTTTTTTAAATTTGTCTGACAACTTTTGTCTGTTTAGAAAAGTTTTAAAGGGATAGTTCACCCAAAAATAAATTTCTGTCATCATTTACTCACCTTCAAGTTGTGTCAACCCTGTATGAATTTCTTTCTTCTGCTGAACACAAATATATTTAGATATTTTGAAGTTAACCAAACAGTTGAAGACCATTTACTTCCATAGTATGAAAAAACAAAATACTATGGAAGTCAATGGGGCCCATCAACCTGTTTGGTTAACGACATTTTTTAAAATATGTTCTTTTGTGTTCAGCAGAAGAAAGAAAATCATATTTGTCATTTTTGGGTGAACTTTCCCTTTAAGCCGCCTTTCCACTATCTCTGACAAATGACAGATCAGAAGTCATTTATTTCCAATGAAGAGTGGTCATTTGCATATGCTGAATTTGCGGATCTGATTTGAGTTTTGGATGCGTTGAAATATTTTTGCGGCAGATGCGTCAGTGATTAGTGAAAAACAAAGTGAGAATTACCAATATTTTTGCAATTACCAGTTCTTTTTTTTTTTTTTTTTTTTTAAGAATAGCAGGGTCCACACCACAACTATAAAGATAACAACAAAACAAAGAAGCGATACTGTTGAATCACTTAACACATTTTTTCCAGCCGATGGACGATAAAAACAATGACAGCCAATCAGAATCCATCCTTGAGCTTGAGCATTTAAATCGACAGACAACAAAATTGCCGTGTGCTTATCATTAACCAACTCGATCTAGTTATATCTTTATGGTTATCGGTCTTGCCATGAACAGGCCTTTACCCCAGAAAACCTACTATGTTTTTCTTTCAGACATATTGGTGGTCAATAGTTTGTATTGATATATTCATACATTCATTATTAATTCATTTTATCATGGTGAATAAGCAGAGGGTAACTGCTGCTTTTAAAAATCGAAATTAAAAAAATAAAATTCCTAGTATACTTTGGGCTCAAGTGGTCAAGGTTTTGCTAGTTAGCATCGAGAAAGACTACTATTTTATTAAAATCCATACGTTTTTTTTCTTAATAAATAGTATTATTCTCAGATATATACATGGACTAAAATCATAAAACAGAAATTTTGATTCCATGGGGTCATTAATACAAATACTTTCCCTTGAGAGGTAAACCGATTTATCAAGCTGACCGAAGAAATTAGGTGCCAGCCCTTTAATTACTGAAAAGTCACTACTGGAGTTGAATATACAATACAGTGTGGGTTAGAGGCAGACATCATGTGTACAGATGTGCGTGTGGTGTAGCATACAGCGAACACACACTGCTCTGCTCAGCCTCCACATTACTGGGCCTGTAATTAGTCTCCTTTACACTGTGTTGACTTGACTGTTATGTCTAGTACTCTGTTTGTCTCTGTTCCTAACTTCCTACAAACATTATTGACCTACAGTAAGAATACTGCAGGCGAATGAAGAGATAGCACTCGATTAAGAAGTGATTACACGAGATACTGAAAAACTGTAGTTTGACTTTTGAATAGAATTGGAACGGTACAGCCAAAAACATGAACATGTAGGCTATTCAGTATTCACCCCTAGGCTAGGTCATTTTAAACTGATGTGACTTCTGTGTAACACAAAAGGAGATTTAAAAAAATAATATACTGGTTGCTTTTTTTACGTTCTTTTTCCATGAAGTTACAATAAATGGGGACTGAAGCCTTCATGCTTCAAAAAGGACACAAAGGCACCATACAAATTATCCACATGACTTGAAATCTATTCCAAGCAGTAATTTTACCCACATACCTACAGAGGACTGCTATTATAGTATTAATATTTCAAATCAGCTTTTATTTCATATTTTCAGTTTTCTTTTTTTCTTTTAGTTTAAGTTTTAGCCATTTCATGTGCTTTTTCTCATTTTAATATAGCTTTAATTTGTTTTATTTCAGTTTTTGTAATTTTAGTACAACTCAAACATATTTATTTAAATTATTTGCAGAGGGTACATTTCTAATTTTAGTTGTTTTTTATTTTATTTTATTTATTTTATTTATATTTTATTTCATTTCAGCTGTATTTTAACCACCGAAAATGAATTTTAGTAGTTTATTAGCTTTAATTAGCATAATAACACTGATTCCAACTCAATTTAGTTATCTTGTTCAAAGCATTAGATCATCTATTAAAGGTGCAGTAAGCTATTTCTGAGAAACACTTTATATTTGAAATCACCTAAACTAACACGCCCATATACCTAAAAGGATCACACCCCTATCTTGATAGCTCCGCCCCTAAATTCACAAACACAAACAGACACCTTCCCTCTAATGAGTGTATACGCCCCTTACTTCTGATTGGCTACTGGTGTGTTTTGGTGCTTTGGTCAGATCAACTTTCAGCAGCATTTCTCAGAAATTGCTCACTGCACCTTTAATAAATCCTTAAAATCTTGTAAATGTTTAAAACAATAAGAAGAAAAGAACATATTTCAATTCTGCTCTTTTTTTTTTCACTGTGCCTTTTTGTCCCTGATTTTTTCACTACTGATCATGACATAAGTCTTAATTTGCTGATGATTAATTGTTGCACTAGTGAAACATACTGGAAACAATAATACTAATGTGATGTACACCAGATCCATGAATTATAAAAAGGCTGCACTGCAGACTACAGTCTGTCTGACATGATAATTGAATAGAGCCTGATCTTTATCATTGTTATTTACTTAAAAGATCATTTGAGATTACACAATTACATAAATGGCAGCGAGATCACATTTACGCACATTCATTTTCCTGCTTTATGAAATGCCGCTTTTAATTTTCGTGGATAATTAAAGCTTCTTTCTTGAGCGCAGGAACTATTGCATGTTCCCTTTGTCCTGTGACGTGAGTTGTTTGCAACCTATATTGATGAAATACTCAAGATGTCATTATCTCAAAATATGATTTTGTTGGCGTATGAATATGAAAAGTCCAACTGTGTGAGAATCTGCAAAGAGTGTGAGAGAAGCTTAGAATAGCTGAGGTGATGGTGTCGACAGAGGCGCAAGCCAGTGTTTATGTGTACAGAGACATTTCCTACACAGAGATAACAGTTGTCGTGCTTTCATTGGCTGTACGCACACTCCAGGGATTTGCAGAATTCTGGAGGAGATAAACAAGTATGAGAAAGGGACAAATGAGAGGGAGAAGGTGGTATCAGATTCCCCTTTCCCATTTGCCAAGGTGTGACCGCTTTAAATTTAGATGGCCTGTAGTCCTTTAAAGAGGACCTGTTATGCATTTTTACATTTGCAACTTTCTTTAGTGTGTAATGTTTGCTGTTTGGGCATTAAGAAGATCTGCAAAGTTACAAAGCACAAAGTCAACTCCAAAGGGAGTTATTCTATATATCAGTGCGCACTGTTTCTGTACTTCCTAAAAACGCCTCGATTGTAGTCTTGAGTTTTCTTCCGGGAACGTACACGTCACAAGGGATACCTCATTTAAATAATTATCACCCAAGACATACGCAGAAAAAGGGGGTGAGGCCTGCTTGAGTTGGGTTAGTAGTTGTTGAAACCCACAGTTATGGTAAGGGGCGTGACATTTCCGAAACACACATTCGAAGTGATTGACCAATCACAGCACACTGATCCAGCTGACCAATCAGAGCACATTGCGCTTTTCGGAATGAGGGGCTTCATGCGTAACTAACAGACTGGAAAGAGAGGTGCTGCAATAATGTAAAATATGTGATAAATTAGTTTTTTGAATATCAAGCATGAAAACCTATTCTAGTAGACCCCAAAAACCAAATCAAGACTGTAAATGAGCATAATATGAATATAGGAAACGCTGTTGGTAGGGGTGCATAAAGTCATACATACGCCACACTAAACCGCCATATATTTAGAGTTACACACTCAATACTCCTTAATACATTGATCAAAGTGACAAGCTATTTCTCTAATAGTAACTCTCACACATTTCTTTCTCCTTTCCATTCATTTCCTCCTCACCCAGAGAGGTGTCCCAGATCGATCAGTTCCTGCAGGAAACAGCTGCGCGTGAAGCCAATGCTAAACTGCGTCTTCAGCAGTTCATCGAGGAGCTGCTGGACCGGGCCGACCGTGCTGAGAAACAGCTCCAGATTATCAGCAGCTGTGCCACCACCCCCAACGGCAGCCTGGGACACTGCAGTCTGCAAGGATCCAAACATAATGGACGACAGGTACGGTAACTAGAGAAAGAGACTAAAGAAAACTCGGCATTGGAACGATCAGAGATTCAGAGATTGCATCTGTATTTGTAGTCATTTAAGCATATTTTGATGTGACTGGGCTTTTTATCAATGGAAAATCCATCATTTTGAATCACTAGCTGTTTCGATATCTACATAGAATAACCATTCAATTTGATCCTAAAAAGCTGTTAAAAACTCAAATCAATATATTGATTGCAAAGTGTGAATTTCGTGGTCATGGATGTCAGTGTGATGCAACTATAGGAACTAGGCCTACATTTGAAAAGGTAGAAATTATTTTCTCTGCTCTTAAACATAGTAAGCTGCCTATGGAGGCACCATTTTAAGACAGCATAGGTGAAAAAAGGAAAGACAACTATCTTTATAAGTATATGTGCCCAAGGTGCAATCCTGGAGAGTAATTATAAAAGTCATTGGGTTTTCACATTTACCTTCACATTTGACGACGAATTACATGTGAATTAAAAATTAATAATTATTGTACAAATACAAAGCTTAAATAAGTATGAAATTGGCTTGAAATTTAGAAGTCAGTCTCATATTTTTATAAAGTACTTTAATTTATGAAGTACTTTTAAGGCACTTTTAAGTTGATCGAAAGTAACAGTAAAGACTTTTCATCAAGGAACACTGGGAAAATATGTATCATGGTTTCCACAAAATTATTAAACAGAACAACTGTTTTTCAACATTGATGATAATAATAAGAAATGTTTCTTGAGCACCAAATCAGCATATTCAAATGATTTCTGAAGGATCATGTGACTAAAGGCTGGAGTAATTCAGCTTCAGCCATCGCTGGAATAAATTCAATTTTTGGAATATATTAAAATAGAAAAGTGTCATTTAAATTGTAATAATATTTCACAATAGAACAGATTTTACTGAATTTTTTTATCAAATGGTAAATGGTAAATGGACTGCATTTATATAGCGCTTTCACAGACCCAATGGCCACCAAAGCGCTTTACAATTTGCCTCACATTCACCCATTCACTCACTCATTCATACACCGACGGGCGACGGCAGCCATGCAAATAAATTCAGCCTTGGTGTGATAAAAGAGGCTAATTTCAAAAACATTAAAAAGTACCGACACCAAACTTTTGAATGGTGCTGTATATGTGTAGAAAGATTTGCAAGAGTCAAAGAGATAGTTATGTAATCAGCCAAATATATTATCCTATTATTAGCATTATCATAACAAGTACATACACTCAAAAAAACGTTAAGGCTTTTTGTTAGATTAAGGCTTTTATACTTTTTCTTGTGGCCACAGTGACATTTACCACCACATCCAGAAAAAAAAACTGTCACTTAGAGCCAGGGCATGGTGAGGAAATAATTTTTTGGAGAATCATTTAGAGAATTATGCATGGTCTTTTTTAACAGTTTGAGGGTAGGCGGTTGAAATTGCCAAAGTGCTTTGTCATGGTTGCAGTTCTGTCTGCCATTTTCTGTGAGAAAAAATAAATCTTAATGCAACACTCAGGAAATGTCTCTTTCTAAATACTCATCAATGCTTACCTTTGGTTTGTGAAGCTCCAGAGAACCTTTTACAGTGTTGAAAAATTGTATATATGTCAGTATTGTGCAAAATTCAGTGTGTATGTGTGCACGCCACAGTTACTCACACTGCCATTTTTGGGCTTCTTATTGACTGTGGATGGCACATTCAGGCAACACCCTAACACCTCACCCTGCTCTGACATCATTGGGGACCCCTTCGTCACCATGGAAACAGCAATCTACATTTGTCATTCACTCATATTGTATTGCATACAGTACTGTTGTTGACTCAGCTTGAGTTCACACACAGCCTGTGTTCCCAAATGCCAGCCACAGCCTTCCAGTCTCCTACTATCTGGAGAGGAAGTACTCTCAGTGATGTCAGAAGAAGGGAACAGTGTTTCAGGAGCATGCATGCTGTGATTCAGGACATTTGGCCTAAATTAGAGCATAGACATGCACTGTGCAAGGTTATGACAACAGGAAAGACCGAGGGAAAGCAAGCAAGAAGGAAAAAGATGCAGATTTCTTGTTCACGTCTCAAGCATTTCCCACAATCCCGGCCAGCCTTTTTTGCTGTGCATTGCTCGTGAAATCAATAGTGCTGCTTTTCCTTTCTGCCCCATTTCTGCGGGCACTGCGCCCAGTGTGTGTTTGTGAATGTTTGTGTGGCCTGTCAGCACTATGGCACCTTGCTTGGCCCATATTTCCTCTGGTGTATCACCTAACCAGCTAGAGCAGTTATTTAAAGGCACAGTTTTCCTATTTCCTGCATGAGATTGGTGAGTCTAATACCTACGTCTGAGGAATAAAAGTCATTAGTAGTTGATCGATATGGTTTTTTAGAGCAGGACGCTTTTTTTCTAAAACACCTGAAGTACTATTTTCCGAATTTAACAGGGAAATCAATGTAGGCCAGGCTGTTTTCACCATAAAACCATAAAAACAAGAAAAAAAGAGCATATTTCACGGCTTTTTTAGATCCTACAATTGTGAATAAGCCCTTAAATGTAATTGTTATTAAAATGTTGGTAACACTTTACAGCAACGTCCATTAGTTAACATTAATGAACTACCTTAGTTAACATGAACTAGGAATGAACAATACTTCAGCATTTATTAATCTTAGTTAATATTAATTTCAACATTTACTTATATGTTATTAAAATTGGTTGTATTTGTTAACATTAGTTAATGCACTGTGAACTAACATGAACAAACAATGAACAGCTGTATTTTTATTAACTAACATTAACAAAGATGAATAAATACTGTAACAAATGTTTTGGTTGTGTTAGTTAATGCATTAACTAATGTTAACTAATGAACCTTTTTGTAAAGTGTTACCAAAATGTTTAATTTACATAGAATGGCTGAAATTAAATAAACACGATTTTAGATTATATTTTCTCTAAAAATTAGAAAGCAAGAAATGTGCATTACCCTTTGACAAGGCTTTCAGTGGGTTTGTTAAACTGACACAATCGATCAGGTGAGTATGATTGTCAGGAAACGGTTTGGTGTAATTTCACCAATTATTTGGCCTGGTTGAGTCTTTCAGCAAGGCACAAAACCGCAGGTTGCACCAGGGGGATTGCCCATGTAATTAGTGTACGGCAAGCCAATTTGCATAAAAGTAGCTAAATGACAAATTAGTAATTAGCAAAATGAGTAATCAGTGATGCAAAGCAACCTGCTGTTATTTTGTACTCAGAGAGTTTTGAAACATATTATTAGTGTTGACCCAGACTAAACCTAGTCCTCATAAAGCATGAATAGTGACGCTAAAGCATGTTAGTGGTAATCTCGTCGATAAAGTTCTGACGTAAATATGACATGTTTGTCCCATGTACTCTATCTCTCTGAGGCAGCTCTTAGTTTTTCTACCCTATACCTCTCTATCTACTTTGATTCTATTTATATTTATCTGCTGATGTTGAGCTGCAGTATCTCAGATGTGTTCAGGGACATTTTGGAGCATCTTTCTCTCTCATACACACACTCTCAATTGATTTCTCACTCTTTCTCTCATAGAGAAATTCCAGTATCTCTGGGCCATCCAGGGGAATGTACCAAGTGTCCGATCGACGTTCCTCCCCCAGCACTGCGTAAGTCTCGGGACAGCAGAATTCTGCCTGCATGACTTCACAAATATATGAATGTTTTCTCATCAGCCACATTTTCTTACAGTTATTATGCATTTTTATACTTGTTTATTAATTTGTTCATAATTTAATAATATCACTAACTTTAAAAAATTGAAAATAAATAATATAATTAAATCATTTTTGTGTATTTATTAATTAATCTGCATATTATGCAATTCATTTAATTTTAAATATTATGCAAACACTAGTCATTTGATTTTTTTTTTTTGGTCAGGTTCTATCTAGTCCTAGAGAACAATGGAATACTTCACAATAGTGTCAATGTAGTTGTGTTTTATCCCTGAATTAATCGGTTGAATGACTGATTCAGTGACTCATAAAGACAGTCACTTGTTGCCAAAATGTCTGTTCTATTTACCTTATTTTTAACGTAAAGGGCAGTTTGTAACTTGAACTTGTAGAGGCTTCCGATCTCATCCACTTCTAGTTATTTTAGCTGTAATGTAAAATGGTCCATTATGCTGCTTTTCATTCTTTTCTTGTATTGCCATATATTGTGTTGTATTCATATCTTGTATTCAAATCTCTATTTTTGGCTTCAAATTGGAGATATTTACCTATAGCGACTGATGAAACATTCACAGAAAATAGCTTACTTCTGCGTTGCAAAATATGGTGCTAAGCTCGATGGAAGTGTAGTTTTGCTTCAAACTTTGAAGTATTAGATCTAAGATTTGGCACCAGCCATTTTGCAGATATATCTTAAATTCGGCAGAGCAGCAAGTTTATGTCTTTTATCTGCTGTGAGCCCATGGGTATGTTGGAGTCAGCCTGGTTTGGGATGTGTCTAGGGAAAATCACTAGATTGTTGCATTTGCCTCAGGGTTAAACCAGTCTGTAATCTCTCAGCCATGCAGAAGATATGTGAGAGCTGTGTGTGGAAAACTAAAGTGCCATAAAGGACAAGGCCGAAAACAACCAGTACCCAAGGCTCTAGAAGGATAGCGGTGAAAACATTAGTTTAAACTCTGCTTCCTTGTATAGTCTTGCTTTTTTTGTGTTGTATTGAAAGCATGTAAGTGTCAGGTCAGGTTTTGCCTACAGAGTGGATACCAAATGTCCCCGCAATAGTGAAACCTAAAACTATAAGGGATAGATCACCAAAAAAATTACATGAAATAAAATAAAATAATTCAATTTTCTTTATAAATTAAATCAAGTTTTAATGGAAATTAATGTAATTTTTTTTTGTGTGTCAGGGTTCATTTTTAGGCATATGAACTTCTCAAGAAACACGGAGAGAACAACCACTAAAATAGACAATAACGGACAAAGAACAACTGAAACTGAGGACTATACACAGAAACACTAGGGACTAAACAAGATAATTAACAAGACACAGGTGAGACACATGAGGGCAAATCAAAAACCATGGCAACAGAAGAGCATGAACAAAGAAAACACTGGAAACTGAACTGAGAACATTGCTCAAAGTCCAAACTAGAGGTGCGATAATTCTGAACCGTAACAAGCCTTCACATGCTTGTAGAACTTGTAGTTACAACGTGTAAACTAAAACATTTTCTGAGAGCTAAGGCTTGTATCACCTGACCACTGCAGATTTAAGGTGCGTTCGACTTGAAGCGGCGCTGTGCAGATCGATCAGTGTATGACATCAAAGTACCGCAAAAGCATTTTGAAAGCATACAGAACTTTATTTATGGTAATTAGGACATGGCGTTAACGCAGCATAGAACACATGACAATATATATTGATTTCAGTTTTATAAAAAAAACTGTTGTTTAATAAGACTAACATTTTGTGAACCATTTTTTAAAAGATTTTAATCTAGTGAGATTGTCTCAACTAGTCAATAAGCACATAACTAATATGCATCACAAACATATTACTCTTGTTTTTATTTTTAGGTCGTCGTCCATTTATGTGATTCCCTGTAAAATACCATAACTTTGTGCGGCTGTTCGTTTAACTAGTTTCTGATCTGTGAGTGAGACAGTAACGTCCATCTGTTATGTGCGTGCGTTTGAATCATTTGGTGGTCTGAGGGAAGGAAGGAGCGTGGGTTTGCCCGGAGTCTGCTGTCCCTAAATTGACATCACAGACTCCACAGGTCTTCCTACTGAATCAGACGGGAGCGGATTGAAATGATCACTGCTGTTCCTTCATTATGGCATAACCACCATCATCCATCTGAGTCACTTATAAAGACATTAAATAAACAAGTGGCATATAAACTAAAAAGTGTGGGAACTGTAAGAAATGAATAGTGACAGTAAAGACTTTTATATTATTACAAAAGATTTGTATTTCAAATAAATGATGTTATTTTTGTTTCCACAAAAATATTTCAGCACAGCTGTTTTCAACATTGATAATAAGAATAACTTTTTCTTGAGAACCAAATCAGCACATTAGACTGATCTCTAATTTGGATGCTGAAAATTCAGCTATGCATCACAGGAATAAAATACATTTGAAAATATATTCAAATAGAAAACAGCTGTATTTTTGATCAAATAAATCCAGTCTTTATGAGAATAAGAGACTTCTTTCAAAACCTTAAAAAAACAAACAAACTTTTGAACAGTTGTGTATATACTCCTCATTAATATTCTGTCATTATAACTAGGGTTCTTATTATTGTTTAACAATAATTGTAATGTAATAATATGCTAATTCATAAAGAGAAAATCTGACATAAAGATAATTCAAATACATTACATTTTTGTGGCAGATGAGTAAAGCACTATAGACATTAAAAAATGTGTTTTTAAAAGCAATATATAAATTGTTTGTTTACATATTACATATTTGTCATCATTTACTCACCCTCAACTTGTTCCAAACATGTATGAGTTTCTTTGTTCTGATAAACACAAAGGAATATATTTTGAATACCGGTAATGTCGGTAACCAGACAGTTGACGGCACCCATCTGGTTACCGACATTACCGGTATTCAAAATATATTCCTTTGTGTTTATCAGAACAAAGAAACTCATACAGGTTTGGAACAAGTTGAGGGTGAGTAAGTAATGGGTCAACTATTCCTTTAAGCCTATCCCTGGCCCTACGGTCCTCAGCAGTCCATTTTGCAAATAGAGTTTGTAAATCTGCTTAAGGTTGACTTCAGAGGCAGACGTCTTTAGCCATCGCATCCCTCTGTTTTTTCAGCATCTCTATTTTTGGCTTCAAATAAAAGGCACAAAAATGCATTTGAAGTAAGGGGTGCTGAAACATTACGAAACCAATAATACAATACAGAGACTGCACTATGCCTTAAAGTTCTTCTGAATTAAATTTTTTTTATGTCAGAAACTTTACATATACATTCTTTTTAGCCTTTGCTTTTGAACAAATGAATGGCTTTTGATATCTCTGCCATAGCCAGCCATGCATTACACATTTCTACTGTGTAAGCAGTTTTAATGTGTCCCAGCTTGATTTCTAGTGGGTTGTTTGCTCTTCAGCCCACTGTAAAATAGAAAAGTAAGCCTGTCATTGTAGTCAGTTGCCTACAGCGGAGCCTACAGTCACTATTGGCTGCAGTAGCACAGCATCTCTTTAAGTCTCAGTGTTGGCTTTTGAATTGTAACATCTGGAGAGTGACTAAATGTCTGGCTGGAATCCCCAGTGGAAATTCTGTCCCTGTTAAGCCTTGGAGGAGAACATTCCTTATCCTTACCCACAATCCCATGCATATGCCCTAACTGTTCCCTGAGTGATTTCTCTTGTAATGATTAAGGAGAGTTCTTGTGCAGTGGATGTGTTCAGAAGTGTCATACTCAATTAAACTGAAATGAAGTTGTATATGTCTTGAAGGTAAAAAGGAATCAGGAATAATGCATTGACATTGGCATTGACTAAATTTAGTCGGCCAATTGAGTCACAGCTTCTTCAGATAATTTGCGCTCAACTATCAAACTTAAAATGTCAAAGCGGCTCTTTTCTATACAATATAAAGGTATGCTAATTAGCTCTTATAAGAGCTACTGGTAGGTGAGTTAAAATGTTTGTTTTTTCTTTTGGTGATGTGTGCACCAGGATTGATACTGGTGGCTAATCAAAAAAAGAAAAGAAAAGAAAAAGTGCATGACACCCCTAAAAGTGTTGATTTAGTGTTGTGTACCCACCACTTGGTGTTGAACAGAATCCTCTGAGGAGTGTTTTGATAGAAAACAACCGAGAGTCACTATTGTATGTGCAATTAAGGAAATAACCCATTACTCATTCAGGCTTAAAAATAATAGAGTTCGCAGAGTCTCTCATTTCTAAATTAGTGGGTGTGTGTATTATAGGAAGTCTGTCTAGACAGATCTGATCATATTTCCTGGTTAACTCTCACTGTTCTTTTTTACACACTCTGAACACAAACCCTGTATCCTAAAGCAATGGTTTTCAACTGGTGGATCTCGATTCTCGACCCATACAATGGGTGCAAAGCGTGCAATAAACCAATCAGAGTCTCATCTCCCATTCCCTTTAAAAGCCAGAAACTAGCAAAATGTATCATAGGGCCTATGTATTATAACAAATGCCTGCAAATAGCGCTAGAAATGCTACAGCCACAAACATGTGGACATCAAAACATGCAAACTTTTATTTTGGAATGTTTCTATGTGTGGTCACCACTTCCACTTCCGTAATTCCTTTCATGAATTCCTGCAAATTAACCACAACCAGGGCCGGCGCTCCGCACACGCACATCACGCGCTGCGCGTAGGGCACCAAGTGCTTGGGGGGGCACCAAAAAATCTGGGTCGTGAAAAATCATCACAATAGGCTACTAGTATAAATAACAAATAAAATATGTCTAAACCATGTTAATATACAAAAGCAATACAAAAGTAATATAGGCCTAGACCAAATTAGTCGAGAAAAAGGTGAATCTCCTTTTTCGTCTCCCTCTGGTGCCCCCCCTTCCCCACCTCCCAGTGGTCTGTTCGATTATGCCTCAATCAATGTCAAATTTGGCAGACACCGATCTCAGACATGGCCTCGGAAAGGCACCAAGAGTCGGGGGCGAAAAAAGGAAAAAGAATAGACAGCGGGATGATACTCGCGCGTCGCTTTGCAGGTAAGACAATTTTTTAAATAAAAATGTTAGTTTTGTAGCGCGGGCGCCCTTGCGTCGTGTATGCATGTCCAGGGGGCGTCGCTAGTAGTGCAAATGAAATGATCCGGGGCTTTTTTAGCCCTGCATGTTGAATCTTTTATTTTAACGGGGGTCCGGGGCTTTCTCCCCCGGATAATTTTGAAACTTGGGCTGTTTAAGATGCAGTTAGTTTGTTTGAGAAGAAAAGGAAGACCGCTTAGATACGTTTTTTCGTTGTTGTTTTATGCGGATAATGCGTTCATTTTCAAGAGGTTCATAGGCCAAGGCCCAAGGGCGACATCTGTTGGTGAAACTGCAATTAGAAAAAACAAAACAAAAAAACCCCACAATCTCAGTGTTTGTATATTTTCATATTCACAGAGTTGTCAAATTATTAGGGCTGGGAAAAGATTAATCGCATCCAAAAATAAAAGTTTGTGTCTACATGATATATGTGTGTACTGTGTATAATTATTTTGTATATAAATACACACACAGGGCACCCAAAGGTGCTTAGGGCACCCAAATGGCTAGCGCCGGCCCTGACCACAACATTGTGCCTGACTGTTTTGCTCCATGCTTCCCTTTTGTGGTTTTGTTAAACAGTGCATCAGGACGAGGAAAGTCTGTGTCCCAGGGTTCAGGAGGTTACGACAGTGACAGTGTGGACCTCCATGCTCTGGAGGACTGCCCTGATGCTCAATACTACCACGTCCAGTGCCGACTTGGGGAGGGAGGCGGAGGAGGAGCATACGAAAGGACAGGTGCTTCCCGGAGCTGGGGTCTCCGCAAACAGGCCATCCAGAACTGGCAGCGTCGGCCATACCGGAACAGCACGGAGGGAGAGGAGGGCGACGTGTCTGACGTAGGATCCCGCACCACAGAGTCTGAGGCCGAAATGTGGGAGCAAGACAGGAGAGCAGAGCACGGGGGTAACCGTGGAGGATACAGACTAGCTACAGGTGCGTCATTGACCTGCGTGGGCTGGACGAGCGTATAGAAACTTGTCCTGGGGCTTAATATTTTGTATTTTTTTTAAATGTTGGTGGAAGAGCATGGTTCATTTCTCAGGGAACCCAATTCCAAATGCATAAATGTGAATGTAATTTTCTGCTTGTAATTTATTTAAAACATAATTTGGGGCAGAAACTGGCTAGCTCTGTAGCAAATGCTGCCATGGTTGCAAATGTCCTTTAACAGTATGTGTGTTTGTGAGTTAACAGTTTGTAGAGCGGTTTGTCAGGGCCATGGCCACTCTCCAAATAATGGTCAGGTATAGTCAGGTCAGAGGACCAGGACGCCGGCTGAGAGAAATGAGGTCATATGAACAAACTGCCGTCAGGAACACAGGCCAGAGAGCAGTAGAGAGCATGTGTCATGGAGTAATGAGCACAGTTTTCCACCTACTGACTCCAGGTCATTGTGGGAAGAGCGAAATGAGTAACCAATAGTCTATATATGCTCCCATACATAATCACACCACATTCAGAGTGTGGCTTAAGGCCATGACACATTGATTAAGGCTCATTTATGCTGTTCAGGGGTGCGTTTCCCAAAAGCATCGTTAGCCAACTTTGGTCGCAATTTCCGTTGTTTTCAGCGTAGTTCAAAGAGTCTGTGTTTCCCGAAACCATAGTAGTCCAGTCATTTTATGAAAAAAGGTTGAACAAATTGCAACAGAAGCAAACTCAACTGATTTTGTATCCTCAATATGTCCTGAGTAAGGGAAAAAAAAGCCCAGAAGAATCCCATTTGGGGAAAGTTTAGAAAAAACTGTATAAAAAAAATATATATATATCCCATATATATCTTTTTCTCACGTGAAAAAGGGTAACAATTTTAACCTTTAGATACCATCATGAAAATCACTGAGTTGATTACTTACATCAAGACAAACAAAAAATGTATTACAAGTTTTTTTTAATTGTTTGTTAACATGGACAAACGGTGCATAATATAATTACGTAATTAGCTAATTTGCATAATTACCCAAACAGATCTAAACATTGGGTATAGCAGGTGAAAATGTTTTTTTGAATCTTGTTGACATATAACAGTAAAAGACTTAATGTTAAGGTCTGAGTGGAACCCATTTAGGCTACCCATGAACATTAATGCAGCAATAAGTACTTTAGAAACCAGCCTTTATTAATTATTGTTGCAGAGATGGGGTTTGGGCATTGAGTGCATTTTGTACGTAATTAGATTTTTTGATCCAGACACTTTTTATTTCACCTACCTTTTGTCTTCTGCATTCTCCTTACCCATGTCTCCTGTTCTTCCCTCAGACTCATCCCCCAGAAACAGTCCCACTGACCCAGCCCCAAACCCCATCTCTGCCATAATAATTAATAAAGGCTGGTTTCTGAAGTACTTATTTCTGCATTAATGTTCATGGGTAGCCTAGATGGGTTCCATTCAGACCCTAATATTAAATAGTTTACTGTTATATGTCAACAAAATTCTACAAGACATTTTCACCTGCTATATACCCAATGTTTAGATCTGTTTGGGTATTTATGCAAATTAGCACATATGTAATTAGATTATGCACCATTTGTCCATGTTATCAAACTATTTAAAAATACTTGTAATACATTTTGTGTTTGTCTTGATGTAAGTAATCAAGCCAGTGATTTTCATGATGATATCTAAAGGTTCAAATTTTTAACCTTTTCACGTGAGAAAAAGAATGAATAGGCGTATGAATGGGATATATTTGGGTCTTTTTCTAAACTTTCCCCTAATGGGATTCTTCGGGGCTTTTTTTTTCCTTACTCAGGACATATTGAGGATACAAAATCAGTTGAGTTTGCTTCTGTTGCAATTTGTTCAAGGTTGACCCCCATTTTGGCTTAAAATGACTGGACTATAGTTCCAACGAACATTCGCAAACTACAGCTCTCGAGCTGTGGTTAGAAGCTATGGAAGTAAAATAATCCCAAATGTTTTTGAAACAAAAAGCCTGTTGAATTGTACTACTTGAAAAAAATATGCATTGCATTAACCCTGCTTGTATTTTAATGCATTGTATTTTTAGGGCTTGCATTTTTATAGGCTGAAATTTAGCATGGTTGAATATTTAAGCTGTGAATATTTCAAATCAAATCATTTCAAACACATTTTCATTAGTAAAATTTCAATAATCCATATTCACCTTTCATATTTCATATCCCAAATATTCAAACTGATTAAAAATACAACCTATAATATTCAACAGGCGGTTTTCGGTCCATTTTATTTCGCTTTGCAAATTCGCTTCCACAAATTCAGTGGTTCAAATTCGACAGTAAATTCAACATTGACATCCAGGAGCTGCAGGAAAAGTAGTAGATTACCGAGCATAATCTCCATCTGCTGTTAGTCGACCACACCAGCAGGGGGTGCAAGCGCGTGTTGTTGACGATGACCAGAGCAACAGTTAGTGCAAGCCATTCATTCATAAAAACTTATTTACAAAAATGTAAGTGTATTTGTGATTATTATGACGTCTGTTTTATGTGAAATTCAGTGTGTTCACGATTACTTTTCCTGTGTAGCCTACATGCATCTTTCTCTACCATGAACGATAATGTTATTCCCCCGATGCGGATGTACAGATCCAGTGTTACATTTGACATATTTCTCTTGGTTGTTTAGTTGCCTTAACCTTATATTGCAGCGATGTGCTGCATGCAGTACTAGGGTTTGGTTTCCCTCAATATGTCAGGATTCCCCTGCTGGACATATAAAACGCTTAACGTAGCTTAATGGACATAAAAGACCAAACTCGCAGGCTAGCAGATGGACTCAGAATATGAATTTAACGAGCAAAGTTTAATGCTGAGCGTTTCCCAGTGATATACTGGCATAAATTTGGTTTGACATAGGACATTCGCACATTTAGGGACCGTCTCTAAAGTTACATTCGAAATTGGTATACACGTTTCTAACTTAAATACCATTTGAAAAGAACGACTTACAGTCATAAAACCAACTGTAAAGTGTTCATGTAGGTGTCAGGCTCAGGCATAATGCGCAATTTATTCAAATAGATTGAAGTTTGCTATTGAAGTTAGAAACGTTTAGGCCTATAGGACTTGTTAGTTTAGAGACGGTCCCTAAATGTGCGAATGTCAACCCAATTTTACATTTAGTCTTTTAGCTGGCACTTTTATCCAAAGCGACTAGTTAAACTAACAATATAGAACAACAAAATGAAAGTGCTACTTCCCAGTTTAATCTAATGCAGTACATGTACAATACATACTTTCCAAATAAGGTGCGAGTTTGGTCTTTTATATCACTGTAGTCCATTAAGCTACGTTAAGCGCTTTGTCCTGACGGAATTCGGGGAATCTTTGAGTATGATGATGTATTGAGGGAAACAGATTATAATCCCGTTCACTGTAGAAAAGGCTGATAACATAAGGCTACACAGGGAAAGTAACAATGAATGAAACATAAAAACAGCTTTTGTGCCTTTATCATCTTTTCCGCATATATACTGACCCAGATAATCGTCACAAAAAACATAATGCATGCTGAGTTTTTATGAATGAATGGCTTGCGCTAACTGTTGCTCTGGTCTTCGTCAACAACACGCGCTTGCACCCCCTGCTGGTGTGGTCGACTAACAGCAGATGGAGATTATGCTCGGTAATCTACTGCTTTTCCTGCAGCTCCTGGATGTCAACGTTGAATTTACTGTCGAATTTGAACCACTGAATTTGTGGAAGCGAATTTGCAAAGCGAAATAAAATGGACCGAAAACCGCCTGTTGAATATTATAGGTTGTATTTTTAATCAGTTTGAATATTTGGGAAATGAAATATGAAAGGTGAATATGGATTATTGAAATTTTACTAATGAAAATGTGTTTGAAATGTTTTGATTTGAAATATTCACAGCTTAAATATTCAACCATGCTAAATTTCAGCCTATAAAAATACAAGCCCTAAAAATACAATGCATTAAAATACAAGCAGGGTTAATGCAATGCATATTTTTTTCAAGTAGTACAATTCAACAGGCTTTTTGTTTCAAAAACATTTGGGATTATTTTACTTCCATAAGAAGCATAGTTTCTTGTTTTTATGTGGGCTTAATAAATCCTTATCTTGAGCAAAATAAGCAAGCTGACATTTAGTACAATCTATATCTTTTATTACTATTTGATTCAAATGTAATTTACGTCTCTTAGTTTGTCAAGAGATTTAAAGCACCGTTTTGAGTACGTGCTCTAGTTACGTAAGAATGAGCCTAGCATTGATTCTGGAAATAAGGCAAAATAACTAAGAAAAATGAGAATTAGTCCTCAGATGCCATGTCTGTAATTTATAGCAAAAAAATCTTAACATTATTCAATCTCAAACGGATTAATTAAAAGAGGTTATTACACCACCACCTGCGTGATGTGGTTGAATGACTAATTTGTGACAGGAAAACAGTCGTGACTAGCTAGATGATTTCTTCAAAGATGCATACTATGGTTATTAAGCAGCATGTCGATCGTGTCACCTCTACTTTGTTCAGCTGTGGCAGAAATGTAATTATCAATCTGTAGGGGGCACCAGTAGGCCTGCTCACATCATAATGATCATTTTAAGGGAGTTAATTATAATTATATACAAGTAAGAAGATATTTTATCGTGACTGAAGCCAACATGAAATCCTATATTTGAACCACATCATATGCCATCCATGGCAAAAAATGTCAGCGCCAACCTGAAAAAGTATTTGGAAGTTCTAACTGAGAGTTCAAGGGATGTATTCTGTGAATTTGTTTAAGTACACACTTGTTTTATGTTTAAATAAGGAAATGAATGTAATTAATTAAAAAAATAAATCATTATTTTATATAATTGGTATTATTTTTATATTCTTTTATAAAATATTTTTTACACATTTGGATGTCAGTTCAGTACATATTTTTTATTTAAAAATAGTTATTATTGTGCCATTTGTTTCATTTTTTTATTAATAAGAACAGTTAATAAACATTTAAAAATGTGTTATAATTTCAGAACATTTTTCTCTGGAGCAAACGATGTGGGATCAAGTTGCCTGCATCAATTGATAAAAAACAATAATCTTTTCCCATTCCAATATTTAAAGGGATAGTTCACCCAAAAATGAAAATTCCGTCGTCATTTACTCTCCCTCATGTTGTTCCAAACTTGTATACGTTTCTTTTTTCTGCTGAACACAAAATAAGTTATTTTGAAGAATATGGGTAAGCAAACAGTTGATGGTATGGAGAAGAAATACTATGGAAGTCAATGGGGCCCATCGACTGTTTGGTTTCCGAAATTCTTCAAAATATCTTTTTTTGTGTTCAACAGAAGAAAAAAAAACTCATACTGGTTTGGATCAACTTGAGGGTGAGTAAATAATGACAGAATTTTCATTTTTGGGTGAACTATACCTTTAAGTGCAGACTCGTTTAGAGTTTAAATGCGGATATTAATGTATTTTAAAAGAATATATTTTATATTCATTTATATATTTTTCATTATTTGATGGATCATTTTATAAAATATTTGTATACAAATAAATGTTTAATAGTAGTATAATTTATAATTATATAATTTATAATTATGCTGTGTTCTTATTTTAAAAAAAAGAATATTGTTGCATTTGTATATGGATTGGGATGAAGTTGCCTGCATCCCCTAATAAAGTCATATTTTCCCATCCCACCATTTAAGCGCAGACTTGTTTAGAGATTAAATGCCATTAAAAAACACCTGTTTGTTAATTAGGTGTTCAAGCACGAAGTGCTGAAAACCTATTGTATCTGTACTGATTTTTATTATTAGGTGTTCAAGCACGAAGTGCTGAAAACCTATTGTAATTGTAAGGATTTTTATTATTATTATTATTATTTTCCCCTAAAACGCATCGTGCAGCCCAAACCGTAAATGCTGGAGCTCTGAAACTTTGCCAGTAGGTAGTACAAAAATCGAGGAGAGGTTATCAAATTATGAGCCCGATTGGCCCATAGGTGGCGCTATAGCGCAAAAAACAAAAAAATGGTACTATTTTCCTTAAATCTCAATAACCCTTTGTCCCAGCCTCAAGTGTCTTATATCATTGGAATCCTTGGCTCAAGCCGAACAAAAAAGGCCTCAAGGATTTCATTTCCGGTATGCAAATTTTTTCGCTATTTCCGGTTTTATCCAAAACCTACTTTTGCGAACTAGTCCTAGGTTTTTTGCCCGATCAGAACCAAACCAGTGCAGAAATGTTCTCTGGAGTCTGAATATCAATAATTATTGAAAAAAAGTTGAAATTTCGATTCACTGTCACTAAGGGGCGTCAAAACGTTCGCAGGAGGCGGAGCCTATTTTACTAAAATGGCTATAACTCGTGAACGAAATGAGATATTTTTACCAAACTCGGTACAGCTATGTAAGAGCTCAATTTGAGGTCACAGTAAAAAAATCGCGACGATCAAACACTAGGTGGCGCTATAACATTAAAAAAACATAAAAGGGGGTGTGGCCACCTGACCGTTAGTCCGATTGACTCGAAATTTGGTATGCAGTGTCTTGGTCCAAGGTACCATGTATGTATAAAAGGATATTGGCGTATCTCAAAAAACATGGCCACCATCGACCAATGAAATTTAAGCACCTATGAGACAAGGTTAACGAAGGCCAATCGGAACGAAACTCGATGGGCATGTTCATCTCATGGCCCAAGAGGTCTGTAAGAGTTTTGAAAGAAATCGGCCACTAGTTGGCGCTAACGAGTTTTACGGCTCTGTAATCACGTGGTGTTGCACACATCCCCCCAAAATGCATATCATTTGATAGATCTCCTCATGGTGAACAACTTTGCCTCTAGAACCATTGCTGTCAATCAAATCGTTCATTAAATATTTACGAATATGTTAAAAACCTACTTTTGCGAACTAGTCCCTGGTTTTTTGCCCGATCGGAACCAGACCAGTGTAGGACAATTCTCTGGACTCTCTAGATCAATAATTATTGAAAAAAAGTTGAAATTTGCCATTTGGTTTATTATAACAGGATCATTTATAAAAAGGGGCGTGTCAAAACACACTCAAAAGCCTATAAATCATAAATAAAAACTCAGAACTTCACAAAAATTGATGAGCATATGTGTCATACCATGGTGAGGAAGCATGCAAAGTTTCATGGAGATCGGACCATAGGTGGCGCTATAACTGTTAAAAAGCTTTAAAACCATATATTTCCTATGGTAAATTGCCTGTATTGGCTGTAAATGGTGTTTTCCATCTATTATGTCAGTGGTTAAATGTATGCTAAATAAAATTAATGTCTTAAATGCTTATGTGTTTAACGGCCTTAAAGGCCTTAACTGCTTGAACACCGCTAAATGCTGCTTGCAGCTTTAATTAGGTGTTCAAGCACGAAGTGCTGAAAACCTATTGTATTTGTACTGATTTTTATTATTATTATTATTATTATTATTATTATTCTCCTGTAAAACGCATCGTGCAGCCCAAACCGTAAGTGCTGGAGAGTTGAAACTTTGTCAGATGGTAGTACAAAAATCGAGGAGAGGTTATCAAATTATGAGCCCGATTGGCCCATAGGTGGCGCTATAGCGATCAATTGCGCGAAACTGCTCATAACTCCTAAACCGTAAGTCGTAGACTCAAGTGTCTTATATCATTGGAAAGCTGGAGGCCTGAAGTAAAAAACGTATATCTCCGATTTCATTTCCGGTATGCAAATTTTTCCGCCATTTTGAATTTTGTCAAAAACCTAATTTTGCGAACTAGTCCCTGGTTTTTCGCCCGATCAAAATAAAAAAAATGCATACATGTTCTCTGGAGTCTGAATATCAATAATTATTGAAAAAAAGTTGAATTTTCGATTCACGGTCGCTAGGGGGAGTAAAATGATCGTTGTGGGAGGAGCCTATTTTACTAAAATGGCTATAACTCGAAAAGTAAATGAGATATCTTCATCAAACTCAAGAGACATGTGTATGAGGACAGTCTGAGGTCACAGTAAAAAGATCGCGACGATCGAACACTAGTTGGCGCTATAACATTAAAAAAACATAAAAAGGGCTATGACCACCTGACCGTTAGTCCGATTGACTTGAAAATTGGTATGCAGTGTCTTGGTCCAAGGCCCCATGTATGTGTATGAGGAAATTGGCGTAACTCAAAAAACATGGCCGCCATTGGCCAATGAATTTGAGCACCTATGAGACGAGGTTAACGAAGGCCGATCGGAACGAAACTCGATGGGCATGTTCGACTCATGGCCCAAGAGGTCTGTAAGAGTTTTGAAAGAAATCGGCCACTAGTTGGAGCTAACGAGTTTTACGGCTCTGTAATCACGTGGTGTTGCACACATCCCCACAATATGCATATCATTTGATAGATCTCCTCATGCTAAACAACTTTGCCTCTAGAACCATTGCTGTCAATCAAATCGTTCATTAAATATTCACGAATATGTTAAAAACCTACTTTTGCGAACTAGTCCCTGGTTTTTCGCCCGATCGGAACCAAACCAGTCTAGGTCAATTCTCTGGACTCTCTAGATCAATAATTATCGAAAAAAAGTTGAACTTTTGCATTTTTCGTATGGCTATAATAGGGTCATTTAGAAAAGGGGCGTGTCAAAATACACTCAAAAGCCTATAAATCATAAATAAAAACTCAGAACTTGACAAAAATTGATGAGCATATGTGTCATACCATGGTGAAGAAGCATGCAAAGTTTCATGGAGATCGGACAATAGGTGGCGCTATAACTGTTGAAAAGCTTTAAAACCATGCATTTCCTATGGTCAATTGCCTGTATTGGCTGTAAATGGCCTTTTCCATCTATGATTGTAAAATTGTCATATCTTAATGTTTAAAACCAGTGCAGTACAATTATCTGGACTCTCTAGATCAATAATTATCAGAAAAGGTATAATTTCTTCATTTGAATGGCTATAATAGTGTAAATTGGATGGCTATAAGATTTTGGATGGCTATAACAGCCAATAAGTGGTATTTTACTGCCCCCTGCTGTCATTTCATCATACTACTCCCTAATATTGTTATATATAATTGAAATGTAGACTTTATTAAATCATTATTTTAACATTTACAATCACATTTTGTCCAAATTCATCTATTGGAGTATTATGGACTGCATTTATTTATTTTATTTATTACTATTTACAATTGTGTCACAGGAAGGCTGAAAACGAAAGTATAACGTTGGGCCACGCCCCCCAAGTACAAATTCACTCATAACTCGAAAACAGAAAGTCTCTGCACGCTCAAATTTTGATGGTAAGGTTCTCTCGGGGTTCTTGATCCAAATCTATCGTCGCGGGGCTCGGGAACGCCCCCCGCGACGAATTCTTAGTTAATGTTAACTAATGTAGTTAACATTAACTAAGAATGAACAATACTCCTTCAGCTTGTTAATCTTTGTTAATGTTAATTTCAACATTTACAAATACTTTATTAAAATCTTGTTAACATTAGTTAATGCACTGTGAACTAACCTGAACTAACAATGAACAGCTGGATTTGTATTAACTAATGTTAACAAAGATGAACAAAAACAGTAACAAATGTATTGCTCATGGTTCATGTTAATTAATACATTAACTACTGTTTAATAAATGAACCTTATTGTAAAGTGTTACCGACATTTTTAATCTTTGTTATCAGCTTTCAGCATTGGCTAACAAACAAACGCTTAAAGCTATTTTTTTATTATTTTAAATATAGTTTTATATTATTACATCACAAAGAAATATGTTAAATGCATGCTTATACACCATTAAAAGAGATTTTCACAATAACATATCCCGTGTGTGTGTGTGTAAGCATATGTCTACATATGAATGGAAAAGCACTTGTGTGACCAGCAGAGGGCAGTAGAAGACCACTTATTGGCTCACTTTCATTTTGACACACTTGATTAGGGATGGGAATTGATAAGAATTTAACGATTCCGATTCCATTATCGATATTGCTTATCGATTCGATTCCTTATCGATTCTCTTATCGATTCTCATTGGGTGAGGGAATAAGTACAAATTTGTTTGTTTGTATTAACTTATTGAACTTATAACTTATTTTGTTTGTTAATTATCATTAACTCGCTGACACAGCACAGAGTATTAGGGGTGTGAACCTACAATGGTCTCACGGTTCGGTTCGATTCCGATTATCATGTCATCGATTCAGTTCAATTTGATATCTCGATGCATTACATGCACTGCATCCTCAATTTTACTTCAAAAGTGATGTGTGTGTGTGTGTGCGTGCGCGTGTTCACCCGTTCGTGAAGTCGCAGTGACAGAAACAGTGACATTCCAGTTTAAGTTTCATGGGACTAAAGTCTGTTCATGATGTGTGGCCAAATGTTTCTGCATATTGGAGGTCCCCCCCCCCCCCCCCCCCTTTGACGAAATGGAAATTTTACAGGTGTTGCAGCAAGTGACCATATTGTTATGAGGCGCCGTCATACTCTCATTGAGCATGTGCGCGAGTTTGAGTGTGTGTGTGCTCGCGTCTCATATGAGTATGTGTGTGGAGAGTTTGTGTGTGCGCGCGCGTCTCATATGAGTTTGTGTGTGCGCGCGCGCGTCTCATATGAGTATGTGCGTGCAGAGTTTGTGTGTGCGCGCGCGCGTCTCATATGAGTATGTGCGTGCAGAGTTTGTGTGTGCGCGCGCGTCTCATATGAGTTTGTGTGTGCGCGCGCGCGTCTCATATGAGTATGTGCCTGGAGAGTTTCGCGCATCTCGTGTGTGTAGAGTTTGCATGTATGCGTGAGCGACTTTAGGTGTGTCGCTGTGCATTTCATATGTATTTGTTTGAGCATTCAGCAGTATACATGTATGTTTGACTACTTAGTATACGTGTATATGCAAGTGTTTCATATATGTGTGCGTGAATGAAGTTTGATTTAAGCCCTAGACGGCACCTCATATATTGTCGTCTTTTCGCGTGAAATATAACCAAACGAGCGCTTCTGCCTCGATGTTATGTTTGATGCGTTCTGAATCAAAATAACGCAGCGCGTGTGTGACGTCATGACACATTTGCAACGAGCGGAACCGATAAGCGGAATCGTTAAGCAGGCATACTAACGGTTCCAGGGAATTGGTTAACTGGGCACCGGTTCTGAAGAAGAAAATTAATATAAAATAGTACTGCAAAAAAACAGTTTACTGTAGTGTAAAGCTATTCTATTGCTGTTATATATTTATTGTCCAACATTTACATTTTAGTACAATTACATTTATTTGCTGAATTCGTTTATTTCATTGGACTTATTTTTGTATGTAAGGTTATGTGTACCTCCTGGGAAACGGTCTAACGTTATAACTTTATGAACTTACATCACTTTATTCTTCTTACCTGTCACACTTAATGTAGAGATTAATATAATTAATTAAATCCTTGAACTTCCCTGTCTCTGTGGGGGAAAAGCCTAGTAGCAACTTCTTTTTAACGGATATAACGTTAACTGTTGTGAATTAAAATAATCACCTAATTATTTCAACCTAAAAATGACCTCTGCACTGGACTAAATATATGTATAATATATGACTGCCGAGTCGCTTTCACCCCAAAATGGCGGACGCGTAGGGCTGCTGCTGGGCGCTGGTGTTGCAATGGAACGTTCTTTTGGCTTTCACTTCTTGTCAATATACGTTCTTTGCCTGAACTAACAATGAACAGCTGGATTTGTATTAACTAACGTTAACACTAGAAGTGCCAGAATTCCATAACTACTAGAACTGCCACAAGCGGTCATTTTGACCGTTAGATTGCAAACTCTATATCTTTAATGATAAATACCCAATTGAGAGATTAATGCATTTGTTGTGTTAGGATATCTTTTAAAAACAAAACAACACCAAACTGTACATTTAAAAAAGTTTAATTATACATTTATAAATAATAATATCAGTAGCCCGTAATTATCGCATAGGGCCTATTCACAACAGAGCTATATTTCCATATCCCTTCAACATAACTCAGAACAAGATAATAACAACTAAAAGTATCTTATATAGATATTCTTTTGACAGTGAGAGAGACAATGTCACGGTTTATGAATTCGCTGTCTCCTTTCTCGTCTTGTTGTGTGTGTGTGTGCGTGGTCGCTGATCAATGCAGCTGATCAGCACGTGCGCTCTGATCAAGGCGCCAGCTGCAACTGATCAGCGATTCGACCCTTTTCAGTGTTACTGTTCTCGCCTAGGGTGTTTCTCAAAACCAAGAATGCAAAGAACAGACTTGTGTTCTTGGGGAGAACGCTCTTGCTAGTTGTTCTTGGAAGAATGAACTCACAAGGTGACGAGCACACAGAACGCTGCTGACAGTTTGAGACGATGTGTTCTTGCTGGTATTGCGCAATAATACCCCCGCACAGACGCCGTCTGCAGTACCCAAACATAACGAGAATTATTGACGATAACAGCCAGGCTGCAATGGTCTCTTGGCTGTGGGGAAAAACGAGTCTGTGAGCAAACTGGCCGGTTGGCTCGATAGCTAACGTTACACCCGCAGGCGCTTATGGAGATTCTCACTTCCGAAAACGTTTGAGCACATTTTCGATTAGCCATACATTTTCGTAAAATGCCAATATTTGAAATCTACACAGTTGATTTCTCGCATCAAATGTTCTCAGAAGTGAATTTAGTGATGAAATAGTGTACGTAATTGTAGAAAAACGAAATACTGTATTGACCTGCCTCTCCTTCCTCGAATGCCGAATTGAATGCTGGGATATTTCTCCCGTCAAGTTCACACAAGTTACCAGCCGATGCATCCTCGGTAAAATGGGCGTGTCAAGAACACATCCGGGATTTTTAACTGTTCTTGCCAAAATGCAAACTTGTGTATTGGGACAGTACTTGGGCCACAAAAGATGACGTTTCACAAGAACACAAGGACACAAGTACAGACAAGAACACAGATTGAGAAAGGCCCTTTGTCAGATCGTTGTGGATTTTTCCTGCGTGTTTGTTCCCTGCCTGTATCCGTTTTCCGTGTGTCATCCCGTGTTCAGCACTCCTGGTTCAGCACTCACTCCAGTGTCCCTGTGCTGCCAAGGGCTTCATACCGGACATTTGCACACCTTAACTCTCCCAGCATCTGACCAGCTCTCAATAAACATATCTGTCATTTTGCAATTGAATCTTCTGATTATTTCCTAATAGACAAAGGTCAACCGCGAGAAATGTAACAAAAGAATACCGCAAAATTCAGTGCGGTCAATATGACCGTCTATGGCCGAAATAGGTAAATATGTTAATTTGTTTGTTTGCCTTATGTGTAATTTATATTAAAAACATTTTAAATGAAAATACAGACACTTTTAGGAAAAGTCAGGTACCAGCAGGATTTTTTTTTTTTTTCAACAAAGTTATTGCAGATATAAAATTCAAAACGGTCAAAATGACCGTCGTGGCCGTTCTAGTGTTAACAAAGATGAACAAAAACAGTAACAAATGTATTGCTCATGGTTAGTTCATGTTAATTAATACATTAACTAATGTTTAATAAATGAACCTTATTGTAAAGTGTTACCGACATTTTTAATCTTTTTTATCAGCTTTCAGCATTGGCTAACAAACAAACGCTTAAAGCTATTTTTTTATTAGTTTTAATATAGTTTTATATTATTACATCACAAAGAAATATGTGAAATGCATGCTTATACACCATTAAAAGAGATTTTCACAATAACATATCCCATGTGTGTGTGTGTGTGTGTGTAAGCACATGTCTGCATATGAATGCAAAAGCACTTGTGAAAACACTTTATTAATAAGTAGAGTGACCAGCAGAGGGCAGTAGAAGACCACTTATTGGCTCACTTTCATTTTGACACACTTGATTTTCACCAGTATTCTGCACTAAAGCAAACCAGTTTTTCCATGTTAACTATTATAACACAATCATATTTTGTCAAAGTTTATCACTTCATTTTTATTGACACTTCACATTAATGCAGCAATATGGTGCCTCATGGTAAATCACGATAGAAACATGGTAAATCATTGTAAACAATACTATTACATGGTGTATCATGGCAAATCATGCTACAATCCTGCGGTAAATCATTCTAGAATGTGGTATATCATGGTAAATCATCCTATAACATGGTAAATCATGCTAGAATCATATTAAATCATACTAGAATACGTTCAATTGTGGTAAATCATGCTAGAACAGGATAAATCATGGTGAATCATACTAGAACTTGGTATATCATGGTAAACTATGGTAAATCATGCTAGATTCATGGTAAATCATACTGGAACATTGTAAATAATGAAAAATCACACTGAAATGGGGTATATCATGGTAAATCATGCTAAAACATGGTCTATTCTATCTATGATCTCAGTGGTTAAATGCTTGCTACATACAACTTAATGTCTTCTAATGCTTTTGTGCTCAACGGCGTTAAAGGCCTTAACTGCTTGAACACCGCTAAATGCTGCTTGCAGCTTTAATTTTTATTATTATTCTTCCGCCGTAAAACGCATCGTGCAGCCCAAACCGTAAATGCTAGAGACTTGAAACTTTGTCAGATGGTAGTACAAAAATCGAGGAGAGCTTATCAAATTATGAGCCCGATTGGCCTATAGGTGGCGCTATAGCAACCAATTGCGCAAAACTGCTCATAACTCCTAGACCGTAAGTCGTAGACTCAAGTGTCTTATATCATTGGAAAGCTGGACTCCTGACTTAAAAAACGTATATCTCCGATTTCATTTGCGTCATGATAAATTTTCCGCCATTTTGAATTTTGTCAAAAAACGACTTTTGCAAACTAGTCCCTGATTTTTTGCCCGATCGGAACCAAACCAGTGCACAAATGTTCTGTGGAGTCTGAACATAAATTATAATCGAAAAAAAGTTGAAATTTCGATTTCCGGTCGCTAGGGGGCGCAAAAATAACGTTGTGGGAGGAGCCTATTTTTCTAAAATGGCTATAACTCCAGAAGTAAATTAGATAGGCTCACCAA
This sequence comes from Rhinichthys klamathensis goyatoka, assembly GCF_029890125.1. NCBI lineage: Eukaryota > Metazoa > Chordata > Actinopteri > Cypriniformes > Leuciscidae > Rhinichthys > Rhinichthys klamathensis. The sequence goes on from NW_026606612.1 coordinate 1,989,000, forward strand.
ACTTGGTACACGTGTGCATGAGTTCAATCTGAGGTCACAGTAAAAAAATCGCGATGATCGAACACTAGGTGGCGCTATAACATGAAAAAAACATATAAAGGACTGACCGTTAGTTCGATTGACTTGAAAATTGGTATGCAGTGTCTTGGTCCAAGGCCCCATGTATGTCTATGAGGACATTGACGTATCTCAAAAAACATGGCCGCCATTGACCAATGAATTTGAGACGAGGTTAACAGAGGCCAATCGGAACGAAACTCGATGGGCATGTTCGACTCATGGCCTAAGAGGTCTGTAAGAGTTTTGAAAGAAATCGCCCACTAGTTGGCGCTAACGAGTTTTACGGCTCTGTAATCACGTGGTGTTGTACACATCCCCCCAAAATGCATATCATTTGATAGATCTCCTCATGGTGAACAACTTTGCCTCTAGAATCATTGCTGTCAATCAAATTGTTCATTAAATATTCACGAATATGTTAAAAACCTACTTTTGCGAACTAGTCCCTGGTTTTTCGCCCGATCAAAACCAGACCAGTCTAGGACAATTCTCTGGACTCTCTAGATCAATAATTATCAAAAAAAAGTTGAACTTTGCCCTTTGGTTCACTGTAACAGGGTCATTTAGAAAAGGGGCGTGTCAAAATACACTCAAAAGCCTATAAATCATAAATGAAAACTCAGAACTTGACAAAAATTGATGAGCATATGTGACATAACATCATTAACAAGCATGCAAAGTTTTATGGAGATTGGACCATAGGTGGCGCTATAACTGTTAAAAAGCTTTAAAACTATATATTTCCTATGGTAAATTGCCTGTATTGGCTTTAAATGGTGTTTTCCATCTATTATGTCAGTGGTTAAATGTATGCTTAATAAAACTTAATGTCTTTTGATGCTTTTGTGCTTAACGGCCTTAAAGGCCTTAACTGCTTGAACACCGCTAAATGCTGCTTGCAGCTTTAATTATTATTTTATATTTGTATTATTTAATGGATTATTTCTTCTTCTTTTTTACACATTTAGATGAACACATTTTAAATACTAATATAATGTAGTACCCTTTATTCCACTAACTCTATGTTATTCATTTTGTTAATTAAAAATTAAAAACTGTAATAATTTCAGAAATCAAGACATTTTTCTCTGCAGCAAACAATGTGGGATGAACTTGCCTGCATCCACTGATCCAGAGTCATCTTTTCCCATCTTACTGCTAGTTGATGTTTGGGTTTTGGACCAGCAGTCATGGTTAGTTTATCCCAAGAGAATCCTCCATTGCTAGCCTTTGTATTTAACTGTATGCATTCAGTACACATCAAACCCATGCCACGGCCAGGAGAAGGTCAAGCTCCATTCTGTTAGCACCATTAGATTTGAGAGCCTCTTTGAGTCAGAACTTCTGGCAGATTTTTGCTTTATAGATTCCGAGTGTCTTAAACATGTAGGCGAAAGCTGCCAAAACCCGTTTCTTCAATCTCAATCTCGTTAGATTTTCAATAAATTGTGGATGACTCAGGAGACCTGAGTCTGTCGAACTGGAGCTGTGAGATAGAAATGGCCTGCTGATGGTATGATTTTGGAAGATGTTCAGAACCTGTGGGAGGCATTGAGACAAGTGAACAGAGGCTCATAACTGTCCTTTTTATTTGACTGTGGCGCCACCATATGGACATACATGGAGCCAGTTAAATTCACCCCAAAATGAAAAAATATATATATATTTTTCCTATTCTTATGTGTTATGAAAACCATGTGATTTTCTAATTGCTAAATGTCTGCTCTTTATATGCAGGGAAGCTGAATGGTGACTACAGCTGTCAAGCAAGTCTTCCTTGATCTCTTATTCTTCCTGTCACCAGGTCGTTCTGAAGGGGGATACAAGCATTGCCGCCATGAGAAAAGCCCCTCTAAATTCAACGAGGTGATCAGTCCTGAGGTGCTGAAGATGCGTGCCGCTCTCTTCTGTATCTTTACCTACCTGGATACGAAGACACTCCTGCGGGCGGCCGAGGTGTGCCGGGATTGGAAGTTTGTGGCTCGTCACCCAGCGGTTTGGACCAGAGTTCTGCTGGAGAACGCTCGCATCTCCTCAAAGGTTTTTAACACCATTCACACTAACATGCTTACAGTAGTGCTCCTGTTACATTTGGGCACTGACCGCCCACTTTTTTTAGGAGCCTGAATATATAATATATAAAGTATATATTTCTTATTTATTTTCTTTGTGGCCATTTCAGAAAATTCTTCAATAAAGATATCTAAGCCTTGAGCCAAACCAATCAGCTCTGACAACATTACAGCATTATAATGGAATTGGATTCAAATTGATCAACTGCTAATGAATGAATGAACTATTAATTAATTTTCACTGTGAATGTTGAAATGAAATCTGTCTAGATTTCCCTTTTTCAATGTTGTTTTTCTTCTTCTGTATATTATGCTCTAACACTATTACATGGCATTAAAACATGCATTTAATTCCTAAACTTCTTGTGAAAAATGTATGTTATATTATTACTTATAATAACCTTGGAGCTAATGGTAAGTCTGTCTTAAATGTTTAAGACATTATTGTTAAAATAACTTAATCTATTTTGCAGAAATGCTTTTGGATTAAGCCATCAGTAGACTAACAACTTCAAAGTAAAAGGGTCCTTCCTAAAATACAGCAGTACATTTTGAACTAATTGTTAACTAAATAAAAATAATAATATGGTTGTGCTGTATTTTAGTTAAAAAAGTAAAGTTTTAAAGGAAGAAAAGAACTATAGATGGCCATTGCTCAGTAAAGGATTGAGAGTTAGCTGACGCAAGGGTTTCCATGTGAAGTTAATTCAGGAATGTCATTAAGGAACTGGCTTTTTTGTAAAAGGAATATTAAAAAAATATTTAATAGTATAGAAAGATATTAGGGGCACAGGGAATTTTTTTTTATAGATTTAATAGAAAATCTATAAATAGTTTTTTTTACACATTTAGCTAAAAATATTCATCTTTATATACACTGAACAAAATTAAAACGCAAAACTTTAGTTTTTGCCCCCATTTTTCATAATCGAAGACTTTTTCTATGTACATAAAAGGCCTATTTCTCTCAAATATTGTTCACAAATCTGTCTAAATCTGTGTAAGTGAGCACTTCTCATTTGCCTAGATAATCCATCCACCTCACAGGTGTGGCATATCAAGATGCTGATTAGACAGCATGATTATTGCACAGGTGTGCCTTAGGCTAGCCACAATAAAAGGCCACTCTAAAATGTGCAGTTTTACTGTATAAAAAAAAACGTTGTTGATTGTGGCCTGTGGAATGTTGTTCCACTCCTCTTCAATGGCTGTGCGAAGTTGCTGGATATTGGCAGGACCTGGAACACGCTGTCGTATACGCCGATGTGATGTGCACCTTGAATGTGATGTATAACAGCGTAGCATAAATGATCTGCTGCCCACGTATTTTGTGACTGCTGAAAGTCCTGAAAAAGGCCAAGCTCTCTAACTCTTGTCTCTCACTATGTTTGTTTAGTTCTTGTGCACTGTGTCTCAGTGGTGCACACAGACGCATTCCCTCATCCTCCAGAACCTCAAACCCCGGCAGAGGGGGAAAAAGGAAACAAAGGAGGAATATCTGAAGAGCACACGGTAACACGGTCTCCCTCTGCGCCTGCTGTTTACTGTACCATACTGACCCTGCTGTTTGTGTGGCTACTGCCTTCCCACAGCTCCACACCTCCTCTTTATTACCTTCTGCACTCTTCCCTGATCCTCTCATCACTCTTTCACACCAAACAGATACACACTCACTCGCTCACACAGTCTGACACTTGTGAAGTGCTTGTTCAGAGATCCAGCGTGAGAAGGGAACAGAATGAGCTGCCTGTTAATTGTTCTGCTAAACCACCTCAACCAGAGTGCCAGTCGAAAACCTCATGAAAGAAAATCGTCCGAATTTGAATATTTGGTGGATTGAAAGGGTTAGTTCACCCAAAAAATGGAAATTCTGTCATAAGTGTCATTATTTACTCACCCTCATGTCCTTTCAAACCCGTCTTTCGTAACCCTTAACCTGATTTTCGTTCATCTTTGGAACACAAATAAAGATATTTGAATGAAATCTGAGAGACCTTCTGTTTATATTCGCTGATCAATGTTAATATTTGAATAAAAGCTTAAATCATGTAAAGCGATTGTGTCTCATCAGAAAATTTGGACTAAACCCCTCAGTTTATATGGATTAGTTTTACGATCTCTTTATGAACTTTTTGAAGCGTCAAAGTGGTAGTTGTGTAGACTGGCAATGGAGGGACAGAAATCTCTCAGAATTAATTCAAATATCTTCATTAGTGTTCTGAAGATGAACTAAAGTTTTGCGGGTTTGTAATGACATGAGGGGGAGTAAATAATGACAGAATTTTCATTTGCTCCTCATCCGCTCACGCGGGTCGCCAGATTGAGGACACTTGACAGAAACGAGCGTAATTGACAATGGAAAGTCTTGCAGTATAAGTTGATCAGCTAATGTAAAGCAGGAAGACTGTTTTTGATGTTAAAATATCCTATACGAGACAAACCATTCATAAAACATTTGTTAACAGCCGTCAAATGAAAGATAATAATAATTATTGCGGCAAATGGCACCCCAGGATAATAAAATCAGGACTGTCTTAACTTTATTAGGACGTCTGGTGACTGTAGTCATGAACTGAAGTATTAATAGATTCTTTCTTTTTTGTTTAGTGGCTGTCTTGAGGAGGGTTTGGAGGCTTTGTTGAAAGCTACCGGCAGTAATCTGCTCATCCTGAAGGTGTCTCATTGTCCAAATCTGTTGACTGATCGCTCTCTGTGGTTGGCGAGCTGTTATTGCAGGGCACTACAGGCTGTCACATACAGGTTGGTCCACAAGGGAGCACTGTTTAGTATACCACCACATATCCTTTTAGTGTACAAATTTAACTGTATAAATGACCACTGTACATAGGAGACACATTTACTACATAGGCCCACCTGTAATGAAAAATTCAAATATTTATTTTGTTATTCATTAGAGTCTATTGTTATTATAGTTATTCAGTAATCAGCATAATCATATCATGGCTGTCGTTAATTGGATGATGTATTAAGGATGCAAAAATTCTTTTATTTTGCAATGACCTGTAGACTTCACTTGCATATAATTGAGCTTAACTAAGGGCATAAGGTCACAACAATGAGTTTTCTCTTATACGATACTCACTTTTGTACAGAACCCCTAAAGGGATATGGTGATCTTAAAACAAATAGATGGGAGGAACAATTATATTTCAATGCTTTTGTGTTCTTGAACTAAGCAACCAAATACATGAATTAACATGTTTATTTTTACTCTGACCTGTACTGCCCTTGGAGATAATTAAAAAAGTTTTCTGGCTAACATATGTACGACTTTTATAAGCACACACACAGTCAAAACCACAAAAGTACATGGGGGGACATGGTGATAGGACAAAAATATGAGATGGGAGGAAAAATGGTATTTCAATTTGCTCACAAAATGTTTGGGTTCTCTCGCAAAAGTATTGCGTTCCTCCAACAAACTTTTGCATTTGCTCACAAAAAAAATAGTGTTCACTTGCAAAGCATTTGTATTCTCTCACTTGCAGAAGCACTGAAATATAGCTTTTCCTCCCACCTCATATTATTTCCATCACAGAAGTTTTGTGGGTGAATGCGGAGTTTCTCGAGGAACACCGTAGTTTTGTGAGCAAACATAAATGCATTGAAATCGAAATTTTCCGTGCATCTCATATTTTTTTCTCCCCGTACTTTCGTGGTTTTGACTTCGAGCCAATAAAATTCATACATATATTAGCCAGAAAGCTTTTATAATTATCTCCAAAGGGCAGTGCAGGCAAGAGTAGAAATAAACATGTTAATTAATGTATTTGGTTGCTTAGTTCCTGTTGGCAGGTCAAAACAGGCTTTGCATAGGCAGAGAGAAAAAAACTCAGATATTGCTGATGTTTTAGGAGTGCGACTGACCCTGTTGGACAGGAGGTTATCTGGGCATTAGGAGCTGGTTGCAGAGACATCATCTCACTACAGGTGGCGCCTTTGCATCCATGGTAAGATCGAAATGCACCGTAATTTGTTTCAAAGAAATTTGTAGATTTTTGTTACAAGTAGTTGTTCTACATGGCTTGATAGCTTAAATATGATATACATTTAAATGCAGCATTTACTTTCATTTTTTGAGTATTTCATTTAAGTATTTGGCATTAGAATTTCTTTTTTAAAGTTTAATGTAAATAATTTCAAATGTAAATTGTCTTTGTGCAGTCAGCAGCCAGCACGCTTCAGTAACAGGTGCTTGCAGACCATTGGCAGATGCTGGCCACACCTGCGAGCTTTGGGTGTGGGCGGGGCTGGCTGTGGCATACAGGGATTGGCTTCTTTGGGTGAGCGAGAATTATTTTTCTTAATTAATACTTTAATTCAGCAAGGACACATTAAATTGATTAAAAGTGCACTAAAGGTGTAATATTGAAAACTAGCGGTTGAACTGGGTTCTGTAGTCCAAATTTTTCCCCGCTCCACCTCCTCAGACTGGACGCTTACGCGGGTCGCCATATTGAGGACACTTGACAGAAACGAGCATAATTGACAATGGAAAGTCTTACAGTATAAGTTGATCCGCTAATGTATACATTTGCAATGTTTTTATTCCCGTCTGGTAGAATTTGTGATCTCAGACCCAGTTCGTTTGCTGGTTACCATCACTGTGTTTTCCAAGAACTGGCAACCCAGGGTGTCGAACTACTATTGGGTAAATTGGCAGGGGGCAATAATTTGAATATAGCATTTTTCCTACATGTCTGCAAACATTTTATGGTATTTTTATGCTTTAGTGCAGTAAATAACATAGATAAACGTCAGAATTTGGTAAAACTTTCTATTCATTAAGAATCATGAAAAAATACATCACAGTTTCCACAAAAATATTAAGCAGAGCAACTGCTTTCAACATTGATATTAATAATAAGAAATGTTTAGCATAATAGAATGATTTCTGAAGGATCTTGTGATACTGAAGACTGGAGTAATGATGCAGAAAATTCAGCTTTGATCACAGGAATACATGTAAAAAATATATGAAAATAGAATACAGTTATACACAATGAAACTGTTTTTACTGTATTTTTGATCAAATGTAGCCATATAGAGTATATATATATTCACATACTGCATGTATATATAGTCATTTTAAACGTATATCTTTGTAAAATACTTATGCTTTGGATTTAGGGCTCTGCTCTGATCCCTAAAAAATAATTATTATACTAACCATACAGATCAGCATTACAGATCAGATCAGCATTGCGAGGCAACATCACTCAACCCTATTATCTATCTAGCATAGACAAGAACTTGTTATTCACATTGAAAACTGGGACAAAGTGACACCGGGAATGACACTTTTAACATGCTTCTGGAGGCATATTGTACTATAAATAAATGTTTTGAAGAAGGAAAGAGACATTTTATGTTATGCGTTCTGTTTTTAACCCACTTTACTGTACCATTTCATCTACATATAATGGTTTTGACCTTTCTAAATCACAAGGTTTCATATGAACTTTACATAGAGCACTCAGAAGACTGAATCAGGAAGAAAAACAGAATGGTTTTTGAATTTGTAATTTTACTTGTTTTTCTCAAACCATCTTACAGTTATTTCAAAATGACAAAGCACTTTAAACGCATGCAATGTGTTCATATTACATGTGCACTATATTAGGCATGTTTTTCTCTTCTCGTGCCCACCTAAACATAATTCTCATGTAGTATGTAGCCTTTTTTATGGTGAATAGAATATTCATCATTTTGGGTGAACTATTCCTTAAACATCATCAGTAATGCAGCCGTCTACCAGTGTGGCAATAGACATTCTTTGTTGTGTGCGTTCTCCACAAAGACTGTAATAACTATCTTTGTGTGTGTATATCTTCAGCAAGGAACTGCATGCGGCTGCAGGTGCTTGAGTTGGACCACGTCAGTGAGATAAATCAGGAAGTGGCTGCTGAGATGTGCCGAGAGGGACTGAAGGGTCTGGAGATGCTGGTGCTCACCTCCACACCTGTTACTCCTAAAGCCCTGCTTCACTTCAATAGTGAGTCCACACTCACTGATTCAGATTCTGATTCATTATTATTGTTTAGTATTTTAGTGAACAGTAGTTCTATTTGTGCATGGTTACATCTAAACCAAGTATCAACCAAATGAAAGCCTGATGTCAAAAGAAGAGCTATTAAATCATGCATTTAAAGTGCCCCTATTATTAAGGTTCCTAATTTGGATTTGGAGGTCTCGTACAACAGATTCACATGCATCCAAGGTAAAAAAAAACACTTTAATTTTCTCATAATACACATTGCAGAATCACCTAATTTCTCAAAGAGTCTCAGGGCTCCAGACTAACTTCTCCACTGGTTGCACTGGTGCTATCAACTTTCTCAGTTGGTCGCACCAGCATATGATTTGGTCGCACCTTTTTTTTTTTTTTTTTTGCTACATGCCATGGGATTAATCAATGCATGCTGATGAATAGTGGTTTTAATGGACCAAGGCTAGCAAAGGCTTTCTGGGTTGCAGCATAAATACCTGTAATATATTAATTATCATTGGCAAATTTCAGGATTTTCATGGATTTTGGACAGTAATTTTAATCTGTAATTTTAAGCATTTTACATTTGAATTATATACAATCTATCTATTTACATTTGAATCATATTCTATCTATCTATCTATCTATCTATCTATCTATCTATCTATCTATCTATCTATCTATCTATCTATCTATCTATCTATCTATCTATCTTTCTGTCTATTATCATCTTTCTATATTTTAAAAATCATTAAACATTCAAATGTATGCATTACATTTTAAAAGATTAGAGTATTATAATAAACTGATACATATTTTTCGTTATCAAAGTTTATAGTTGTAACAAAAAGCAGAAATCTCACACTCCTTACCTTCTGCATTTTATAATAATTTCCTTTTAAAATATAACCGCTGAAAAGACGTAGGAGGAAGGGGCTCTGTGTTTCGTGAGACTATTTTTATATGCTTTAATTCGTGAATTTGTAATTGGCGCGTTTAACCATCAGTGTGCAATGCGCGTGACATCTACGTTCGTCAATAAATAAACCAGAAACTGCACGTGTCTTGCGGAAGAACATTGTAGACGGAACTTCTCTCCGTTAATGTCTAAGGCGAGTCACGCAGGCACTGGGCTACTCCGCAGCCGAGACGACCCCAGGATAAAATAGTCCGAATATAAACACTTATTATAGGCGTACCGTAGTGATTCAGAATAAGTCAAAAACACGGTTTGGAAAATGGATTCATGATGTAGCCTACTCGTTCATTTTGAACATAAGTTACGGACTGCAGCAGCTGATACAACGGCGTTCTGTTGCTCAAGCGTCCACTCGCACAAATGCGACCACATAACATTTTAACTCGCACATTCTCAAAAAATCGTCGCATATGCGACCAATTTGGTCGCAGTCTGGAACCCTGAGTCTGAAAATGGTTTGTTTGAAGAATTTCTCTAAACCCCTCCTTCCCATGACCCTACTCTGCTGTGATTGGTCAGATGGCCCAGTCTGTTGTGATTGGTCAATTGTCAGAAACGAAACGCAGCTCCGGAGCTTCTTCAGTGCTTGATACACAGTGATATGAACGTTGGCCTCGGTTTCTCCATATCAATTCCAGCGCGAGTCCTCATCCTTTGGAAGTGGATTCGCAGCGCTGAAAATAGCGCCTTCCCAACATGTCGACAACACCAACCAAACTCTTCCAGGCCTCAGCTACAACTACGGTGTTTGAGGGCGGGTCAAAGTTCGCACTTCGATCTTTAAAACTTTGCAGACCTTTTACATTCACAAACCGCTATATTACACTTCACATTGAAAGGTAATATTCGAAAAAGTATAATAGGGGCACTTAAATAAAATCAAGATACTAATGAATATTCTCCTGTATTTGAAATTAACTTCAAATGAGACTTATAAAGTGTCCATAAAGTTGTAGGAAAACTCCATGATCGTAAATTCCGATTTGGTAGTATCTTTAGATTTGGAGCTATGAATGAGATGCAATACTCCCACACTTCCTGTAAAATGGCCCTCTAACCTCGCTCCCTTACTCACTGCCTGCTTCGCCCTCTTCACAGGTGTGTGTCGTAACCTGAAATCTATTGTAGTCCAGATCGGTATAGAAGATTACTTTGAAGACCCCAACAGCCCTGAGGCCAGAAAACTCTTTGACGAAATGGTGAACAAGCTGCAGGTATGGAATCATCGCCATAAATAAGTCTTTGAGACATCTGAGGACATCAAAAATTTGACCCATCCATCTGCCAGACTAAAATTACCAGCAAAAGCTGTTCAGTAGTAATTCAGTCTTAGGCCATGGGGTTTCCTGTGTCTGAGACAGCGTTTAAGATGAGTAAGTGAAAGCAGAAGAACCTCTCACAGCTGCCGTGTTGAAGAACCATGAGTCAAATGCAAGTGATTCATCTCATCCATTTGCCTGCTTTGAGGATGCAGGAAGCTGCCTCTTCTCTGTTCTGACTCTAGATAAGCTGGGAGAGGAAGTGGAAGTGGGGTTACACCCACCCACATTAAAACTCCTGTTTAAGTTACTTGCAGGATATCTTACACAAGCTGTGCCGAAACGGGCTGCTGTAGATGACAGAGGGCATTGCTCATCGTATATCATTTTCATAAGAGGCTCAAAAATATTTTGTACTTGTTCAGATTCTGCCCACGGTTTATTTCCACCTCAGTGTGGAAGCAGATTTATAGTGTCCATAAATGTTCAGATCAATATCATCTCAGTGATTTGGCTCCTCCATGTGGTTTGTTCATTTAAAATAAAAATAAATAAAATCAAAGTACCCTTTAACAGATGATCAGTTGAACCCATCAAAATTCAAGCTCAGATTATGATCATCCAGAGATATTTTAAAATATCAAATTATGTCTCTTAAATGCTTCGTTGACATGCATGTTACCTCTTTTTATCCAAAGATACTTACAATAACACTGAAACAAAATTGCAAGTTACTTTCACATTGTTCAACCACATATAGAGAGGCCAACGTTCCATAGTGCATTGTTAAATTTAGAAACAAAGCAAGCAGTTCATTACAGACGTCAACGAAAATAAAATAGAATAGTACATTTACAAGCCGCTTTCGTCATCCGTTTTCGAATGTCTTTTAAATTCCAGTTCAGTTTGATTTGTATTGATGTTGCAGCATAATGTGGAATTGTAATTGTAATTTAAATTTAACAATGCACTATGGAACTTTGGCCTCTCTATCGCCAGCTGTGGTTGAAACATAAAATTGCAAGTTACTTTCGCATTGTTCAGTGTTGTTTTTGTGTTGTTTATTTACTATTGTAGTATTTAATCATATTTTGAATAAGCTTTTATCTTTATATTTTCTTTTTATTTAATACATTTGTGTCCTCTTTATTAGTTAAATATTTCAAGTTGAAGTATTTTATCTAATGTTTGTATTTTATTTTATTTCAGCATCATTTCCATTTACAAATGAATTACATTTACAAATTTTTCAGGTTATTTCAATTACCGAAATAAATTTTTAGTAGCTTTAGTTCCCTTTCGTAGTCACTTCGAGTTACGTTGAATGACGACGAAATGGGGTTTCGCTTAGAAAGCCTATCAACTTCGAGTATTACAAAACGAGCCAATGGCAAAGAAATGCCATGGGTCTGCGGATTTTGCATAGCGTGACTCCGCCCCACCTCGTGGGTATATAAGGAAGTACGCTGGCAAAATGCAGATATGTTTTTGCTTCGGAGCCAAGAACTCCTCTTGGCGAGTTCCAGCGAGCTGAACTGAACAGCGTGTGTGTTTCTCCCTGGGCGCTTCAGCACTGCTGCGAGCTTTTCTCTCACAAAAAGACGTGCACACGGCACGTCTTTTTAAAGACGATCTGCCCGTGTATTTTTGAGTGCGGTAGTCTGATAGAGTCAGCTGATGGGCACGAACGCTGTTTTGACGTGTTTGGGCTTCGATCACGCTCAGACAGCATTCGTTGATGCGTCATGTTCTCCCAGCGTGAACATGACCATCGCAATGTAACGGTCAAGACTCGATGAGCTCAATAGAGCGAGAGTCCCCTCATCCACACCCCGATCTATTTTCTCCTCGCGAGAGAATACTTTGGCTGGTGGCCAGGGTGACCTGAGGCGTCTGGTGTGGAACTAAACCGACAAAATATCCTCGAGGCCCGGCATCTCATTCGGTTCCCCGGCTGATGAAATCATGTCTATCGCCGCATCACAAGGTGAGCTGGAGTCCTCTGGAGATGAGGGCTCATCTGTGCTGCCACTCTTGGGTGTGCTAGCATAACGAGTCTGATCCAGAGTTGACAGCTATGCTTTCCCGGGCCGCCGCGAGTATCGGGCTTGTCCCATGTCCCGAGCACTCAAGGCTGATGATTGGTTTTTGGGGGAGGCGAGCCCAAATCCTTTCTACCGGGATGTGCATGAAGAGGTCATGAGATCGTGGGAGTCTCCTTTGACTTTTTGCGACTGCTCAGCGGCCTCTTCCACCGCGACGAAGGTGACCGCACGCTCCCTGTGTCACGTTAACCTGGTTGATATGCGCGAGGCTGAGCGAACCCGCTTCCTCAACTCCCCCATATCCCAGGCTGGCCTCTTCGGCGGCGCGGTCGAGGACTCTGCCCAACAGTTCTCGGCCGCCCAGAAGCAGACTGAGGCTACCAAACATGTTCTGACCCCGCGGCCAGCTGCTGCCACCCAGCCGCCGGCTCAGACGCATCGGTCCGCTTGCCGCCGAACGCGCCCTCCTGCGACTTCCGCCCCCAGCAGCACCGCGCCGCACCGTGGAGGTGGTCGCAGGAAGGCGCCCCAGCCCGTACCAGTCCCGCAGTCTGCCAAACGCCAGGCGATGTGGCGCTCCCGTTACGGGCAGCTCAGAGATGGGTTGCAGTTCTTTCAGGAAGTGGTTGCAGGGCCACTCCTTCCCCCGGTGGAGGGCCGGGGGAGAACCTCTTCTCCAAAGAACTGACTCAAGAACATCTCTGTGTGCCCAAGGTTCCCACCACTCCCTTTCGAGATCAGGTGGTGAACCTGCAAGTGCTCCCCCTGGAGGAGGCAGACCCAGCCTTGGCATTGCTCTATCCAGTACGCGACCTCCGTGCTTGCGTAGACAGAACGCAGTGTTTCAGGACCTCAGACCAGCTCTTTGTTTGTTATGGTGGGAAGCTGAAGGGAAAGGCTCTCTCCAAGCAGAGGCTGTCTCACTGGATAGTGGACGCCATTGCTTTGGCATACCAGCAGCAAGGTCGACCGTGCCCCCTTGGCGTGAAAGCTCACTCCACCCGGAGTGTGGCTTCCTCTTGGGATCTAGCGCATGGTGCCTCGCTAACAGACATCTGCAGAGCTGCAGGCTGGGCGACACTCAACACATTCGCCAGATTCTACAATCTCCGGGTGGAGCCAGTGTCCTCCCATGTACTCGCTTCAACCAGCCGGTGCTAGGACCCGCTTAGGTGTCTTCGCTTGCTCGCCATTCCACTCTAGGGACTGGATACTTGCGATATATTCCTCAGGTGAGCTTTCCCGGTGAGCTAGCCTTTTTCGCATTGGCTAGGTGCCTCCGTGTGCTTGGTTCCCCACTGGTGACCCCCACATGTGTATTTCCACTGTAAGCCTCTCCGAGCATGTGTCTTTCCCTTGGCAAGCCACCTTGCCACTCCTGGGGTTGAAACATTCTACCCTGCTGGCTGGACACCCCAGTGTTTCTCGCAGCCCCTCTGGGTCATATGTGTATTCTGTAAGTCCCCTCCCTTCGGGCAGGCAATAATTGCATATTTCCACTGAGATATGCTCCCAGTGTACCTTGGTATTCCTGTGTTAAGTAGGAGTCCTTCGTCCGTGCTAGTCTCACGACAGGGAGCTCAGACTTACGCAGGGCACTGGAAGACAGCCGGGGTGGCGTGATAAGACTGGGAACCCCATTTCGTCGTCATTCGACGTAACTCGAAGTGACTACGAAAGGGAACGTCTCGGTTACGTATGTAACCCTCGTTCCCTGAGTAGGGAACGGAGACGTTACGTGTCCCTGCCACTTTCGCTGTACCGCTGGAACAGCCTGAGTTCAGTCTTGGCTCCTCAGCAAGTAGCATATCTGCATATTGCCAGCGTACTTCCTTATATACCCACGAGGTGGGGCGAAGTCACTCTATTCAAAATTAATTTCTTTGCCATTGGCTCGTTTTGTAATATACCCGAAGTTGATAGGCTTTCTAAGCGAAACCCCATTTCGTCATCATTCGACGGAACGTCTCCGTTCCCTACTCAGGGAACGAGGGTTACATACATAACCGAGACGTTCTATTAACAATAACAACACTATCGTTGTTGTTGTTTTTTATGTTAGTTGATATCCTGAAATGTCCCGCAAAATCAAACCAACTAATACTCTTTGTAATTTTGTTAATTTTTACCATCTTCTGTAGTGAACTTTGAACTCTGCGTCATGATGTCATGACACTTTGGGAACACACCCAGTGTGACCGGTGCCTGAAGCACGTGTGCAAACACGCCAATTTAATTGGCCACAGTAGAGGATGACGTCACTTGGTGCACTGGTATGGGCTATAAAAGGAGCGCCCATACAATAAGTCATCAGCTTTTGCGGCCTTCAGTAAGACCATTTGTCTGTTGTGCTTGAATACCAAGATGTACTACGAGATGCTGCATCTCCCTGCCTTACTCCAGGCATACCTACTGCGTCTTACTTCAGACAACCTGAAGCTGATGACGTATTTTATGGACGCTCATCCTCTACCGTGGCCAATTTAAATTGGCATGTTTGCACACGTGCTTCAGGCACTGGTCACGCTGGGGGCATTCCCAAAGCGTCATGACATCATGACCCAGCATCTCTTTCCCTCTCAAGGAACCAGGGTTACGTTCATAGCCCTAGACGTTTTGAACCATTACAATTTTTACAACATTCATATTTCCAGAAATATAACACCTGTTCATTCATATCCTTTCTGCTGCCTTCTCTCAGGCACTCAAGAAAAGACCTGGGTTCTCCAAAATCCTCCATGTGAAAGCAGATGGCTTATGCTAACTCTGCTGTGTCGAGGCCAGAGCCACACGAAGGTTCACCGAATAATTCAACCTGATCGAGTCACTCTCTCCTTGATGAAACGAGGAAGAATCAAACACTTCCGCTTCAGTTTGAACTCTAAACACCAGTCTACCACACCAAGACGGGCGCCATCTGTTAGCTTTGACACGACGCAACTAAATAGTGGAGATTATAAAGATAATACGTAACAAACTCTACGAGAAGGCATGATTACTTGCCTTGGATCCCGTTCCAACAGTCAGACCCAATTCAAAACCAGTTACGATTACAGACTAAGGATTTTTCTCCTACTTGCCAAACGCACTAAACTTTAATGAGATCTCGGAGAACATGACGTCTCTCTTCAGAGCACAGAGCTGCAGGAGGGAACAGTCTCATATTCCAGATTGACCTGAAACATACAATCAATGTGAAATCCAAACAGCACAAATTTAAAATGCACATGGGTAAGTTATTAATGGGGGAGTGTGTGTTTGTGTGATCAGCTCAATTGCTTCCCCGATGTTCAGCAAAGAGACGCATTAGTTCATTAGTCGTCTGGATGCTTCGGCCAGCCATATTTCTTGGACAGTTTCAACATAACATGATCACCAGCTTCAAACATGGCTTACCGAGACCCTTCTTTAGGGGATCTAGGGGATGTCTCCATAGAAACTACTATTACTTGCAGCTATCTTGTGTCCATAAGTACGAGTTCAGACCAAACGAAGAAGCCAATAAACGCAAGCTCCGCTGCCTCATTCGTGTCAGACCCTCCAGTCCTTTAGCCGTATTTCCATGACCAGGGTCTCTCTGGCAAGAGATTATTTCTCATCATTGGATCTGTTGTTCCAGACTGATTTCCAATGCCTTCTCCATAATGTGCCATCCATAGCTTCGACATTTTGTTTTCGAGGTTGAATTTTGGTCATTCCCAATGTGCCATTAGTGAATCAGTGGAGCCTAAAAGGTCTTAAGTCATACCCTACAAGGTGTGCACTTATCTAAAGGGAATTGAAGAGCAAATTCACGTAGTAAGGGATAGAGACATGCTCATGGTGCTGTCGCCCCAATCTACACCTACTGTTTCACCTCAGATATCAACGTCTCCATCTCTTACCGTTCAAACTTCTGATGAAATTTTATGGAACTCAGGCTGGTGGGGCTGAATAGATCACTTCCCCATCTGCTCTGTTGATTTCAGATGGTACTGTCCATGTTCTAAAGGTAGACACCACTGAATGGAGAATTTGGATTCTGAGTTCTGAATGTACACACTGCACAATTGTATAGAAGGGGTGAAAACAAATATATACAGGTGTCACTTTAGGTTCTTCAAAGAATCTATAAGAACTGGACTTCGGAAGTGTGTGGGTTAGGTTTTGGCTTTGACCTTTAAAATGTAAAAGTAATTTAACAATAGCCATATAAGGCTGGTGCAGTCAGACTAGAAAATGTTAAATGATTCTGCACAGCTGAGATTGAATTTAATATTCATAGCCGTGTTTTGTCAAGGCCAGCATTGAGAAGTTAACATTTTAGTTTTTCAAAGAGAAAAGGTTTATTTCCAGTTATGTTTTTGTGCACTTTTGAGTAGATCGCATGACATGTCAGGTTTTGCTTTCTGTTGGAACATTCATCTCAATGGTTAGGAAAGTCTGGAAATGAATGTTAGAGCACTTAAATGGTTTTAGCTAGAAGTCAATCATACAAAGAAACTAGAATATGCCATTCTCATCAAGTTTCTTTTTTTTTTTTTAAACATGCTGATGCAATAATACTGATGCAAGTAATGGTCTTGACCGCTCTCGGTGCTGTACCACTTACCCATCAGGCATTTCTGCTCCCCTTGGCCAGCCTCCGAGCTGAAATCACACGGTCTAAACGGTCTACTCTAAGTGCTTTAGTCAAGGCGAGCACTTCTACGGTGCAGCGTTCTACTTCCTGTCTTAAAACGCATTACAGGGCTTGAATTAGCATGAGAGGAGTATTCACATGAACTGCCTAAGGTTACTTCAGGGTGGCTGTTCAAAAAGAGGCAATGGAAACTGCAAGACCATCTTCAAGAAAGAAGTTTCTGAGGTGGGATAGGGCAACCTACCCACAACCCCACACAATGACTTTTCGAGTGTGCTGGCACTCTTGTCTTCTAAAGACTTAAAAAAAAAAACTGTGTGTATATGTTGTTTCTATAGGAAAGGAATTACAAAACGGTGTACATATTTGAAATATAACCAAGAAAGAGATAACCTGAAGCGTTTAACGGGTATCCGCCTGCAAATGGTTTCCCGTGTGGTGACTTCCAGAGTTCAAAGGTATCGAATTTGCAGTATGCTGTGTATGATAGATGCTTTATATTGAATGTGTATCAGAGTCCTATAGAGATGGAAATATAATTTAAACACAGAGTACAGTTTATTTCAACTATTTATTTCTATAAAAAGAGATGTCTATGATGATGGCATGTTTGTGCTAAAGCATTATATATCATGTTGCCTTTTCAACTGTTCTGCTGTAGATGTTATTAGATCTGAGTGCTCTGGATTACTGCTTGCTGCCTTTCATTTTTAGACTGAGCAACCGTTGCACCATTATTATGATAAAAAAGTAACCGCTAATGTTTAGTATTAAGCTGTTGATGTTCTATTTTGTTTAACGTCAAGCCTTTTTAAAGAATCTGACATATGTAATGCACTTTTTTTTTATCAGAGCACTTCCAGTGCTCTGTGTTGGTTGGTTTCATATTAATCATGTGCAATTCCTCTTTTCCTAAGCTTTGCACTGGAAGACTATCAGCTTTCCATTCATCATGTGATCGGTCAGTTAAATAGTTTTAGTGACTTTTTATGAAACCCTTGCAGTGGTCTTATTTAATGCATAGCATTAACCTGCAATATACAGTAAAAAATAAATATTAATATTAATATATATATATATATAAATATCAATGCTTGGTCATGTAAAAACATTCAATCATGTTTTTATTTCTAATTGATTTGCTTTGATTTCAGTAAGTGGTGAAAGTGATGACGTGCCGGGTTAATAGTGTGAGCACTTTGAATTTGAAATTTGAAATATTCTAAACCATATGACCAACCCGAAACTGGAATTCATACTAACAGATTTAGAAAATGATTGTTACTTGGAGGGAAGAAAATGGGATCGATCACAGAATGCCACTTTATCAGAAAATAAAGCAGCCAGAAAGATTAATATAACTTTTATGTAAGCATAACCATTGTTTTTGTACCCCTGAACAGAACTACAGTACTTGAAAGAATCAGTTATAGTGGTGTTAGCTATTGTTAGGTTCCAGATGTTGTGACAATTCATGTGTAGCTGTAATTGTAACCATCAAATCAATTACCTATTAAAAGTTTGTCAAAAAAGGACAAATCTACAAACAGATCATTTATTAGAGGAGTATTATCAGCATTTTTGTTCCATTACGTTTTGCGGAATCGTCTGCAGTAAAATAACGACATGGTGTGAGACAAAAACGGCATTCACAGTCTAAATAGCCATATTCAAACTCCACAGCCCTGGAATGAATACATAACAATTTATATAGGCTACATCTTAATGCCTGTTTCATTTTATTTCTGCTTCTCTATCCATTAATGTGGACTTCATTCCTTGATTTGGTGATACTGATATATGGCTTCTTCGATGTTCAGCTTTGTGCCGTCGTGTTCTTTAGTCATTGTCATTACCTCTTAGGCTCTCGTTTGAATGATTGTATTTTATGCCCATCTGTCTAAACTGCTTTCATGTATTACCTCAAACATCTTCTGGCAACATTAATTAAATTGTGTTGCTTTTTTTTATACCAACAGATTGCATTGATGTTTTTTAATGAATACCCTGCACATCCTCTGCTGTTGCACAAAAAGGCAATTCATCACCCAAAGTTGAATATTTATTGAAAAACTCTTTTCTTGACTGTGGGAACAACCAACTGCAGACCTTTTTTTTATTATTTTTTTTATTTATTTGTTGTATTGTTGTGGCCTGCTTAATAGCATTATTGTCTTTTCGACGGGTTATCCCAGTTTGCGAAAAGCTGATTATAAGAGTGTGATGGAATTGTTTACATTCCAAAGTTCATGCCATTTTGTTCCAGGCATATTCTATAAGTTATAATAAAAACCTGATACATATACTCATAATGTGTGAAGAGGTCTTTGTATTACTAACCACTGCATACTAGGAACACCCCACATGACTTGCTGTTTTGGAGATGATCTGACCCCGTCAAAGTCCCTCAGATCTCGCTTGCCCATTTTTTTGCTTCTAACACATGGATCTCAAGAGCTGTTCTCTTGATGCCTAATATAACCCACCCTTTGACAGGTGCTGTTGTAACGATATAATCAATGTTTTTCACTTCACCTGTCAGTTTAATGTTGTGTATATATACAACAAACTCATCGAGGGTTCCTCCAAAGCGCCTAACATAGTTCCCCAGATCTGCCCCAGACAGCAACATAGTCTCGGTCCACATCTGGGGTCTCATTTATAAAACTGTGCGTAGAATCCTTACTAAAAGTGTACGTGCATCCGAAAGCCAAAAATGACGTACGCAAACAAATATTCTGACTTATAAAACCGTGCGTACGCCAGAACCTGCGCAGAATTCACTTTATAAATCCCAGTCAGCGGAAGAATGTGCGCACTTGCGTCTCCTCCCCGAAATAACCATATATGGAGCTTACAACGCCTAGTTTTACTATGCATATCCTCATCTGCATATCATTTGCATATGATTATTCATCCACGTGATAACATATGTTTAACGGTACAAGACATTTGGAAAATATGAAATACGGATGTGCCGTCACATTAGTTACATTAATAAAAAATAATTTAGTAGCCCATATCCTTGCCTTGTTTTTGAATAAATAAATCAAATAGTGTAAAATACATTTCAGAGAAAGTTTTTCTCAATCTTTTCCACTGGCCAAAGAGTATTTTTAATTGATTTATATTTTTAATGGAAACAGATAGACCTTGTTGTGCATTATTTGCACGAAACTATTTTCTCAGACAATCTGCTACTATCATGACAAGCAATTATCTCTGTAGTTAACACATTAAAACACAGCATGACAGAGGGAAAGTGTTTGAAAGCATTGCATCCACAACAAATATTTCTATTCATTGAATATAAAAAAATGTTGTAACTTCTCAGTAATGATTTCATGTAATTTAAGTGTCTAACTCCATTCATCAGAATGGCATATTTAATCTAAATGTTTATATCAGAAGTAAAACATAGTTTTATTTATTTAAACTGTTATTGTGAACATTTTTCACAGAACACTGTATTTATGATTAGAATGAAGATTGTAATGGTGAGTGAAATTATATTTTTATTATCTTTCTGTATACTGTATGTATGATTTTCTTTAGAATGTCGGTCTAAAAGTGACCAAAAAGACATTTAGCTCCAGCTCACCATCGGTGTCGCCAAACTGCTCCGTCTCCAAAACGTGCTCAAAGTTTGCCCTGCTGAAAAAAACAATAGAAACCATTACAGAATTCCTAATGGTTTCCACTACAAAACCATTACAAACCACCAGCCGTTAACCATTAAAACCATTACCAAGTGGAGTCCATTACGTAGTGTGTTTTGGGCCATATTCCATTAGGATTTATTGGTTTTAAGGGTTTCCATTACAAATTTGTATTGGGTCTGTATTTTAATGGTTTCCATTACAGTTTTGTATTGGTTCTGATGGTTTCATTACAAATTTGTATTGGTCTTGAATTGCACATATTTAATGGTTTCCATTACAGTTTTGTATTGGTTCTGATGGTTTCAATACAAATTTATATTGGTCTTGATTTGCACATATTTAATGGTTTCCATTACAGTTTTGTATTGGTTAAGATTTGTAGGTTTAATGCTTTTAGCTGTTAATAATTAGGACATTAATTATAGATTTTAATAAATTAATTTGAATTATAACTACTATTAAACACAATTGATATAAACTTCACACCAACTTTTCAATAGCTTACAGCTCAGGTTTTGTTTTGCAAAGAATGAAGAATTTGCACCTGAAATAAAAATGATAGTATTAAGACCTGCTTTTTTACTCAACCCAGCTGGAAATAAACATTGACACAAAACATTAATATTACATTTTTATTATTTGATTCAGTTATTCTTTTACATTGTGTGGCTTCACTTGGGCTGACTGATTAGACCTGCAAAAAGAAGGAGAATTCATTAGGACAATGTACCTCTTAAACCACATTACCAGTACATAAGATTATCCATACATTATATATTTAAATATATTCATCCAACATGTTTGGGCATACTTTGATACCCATTTTTCTGTGAGTATCATGACTCCATGTCATAGATCCCAAAAAAAAAAAAAAAAAAAAAAAAAAACATTAATATGTAGAATAAGACATTGGTGTAAAATTGGCCTTCTGAGGGTAATCCGTGCGGTTTTGTCGTAAAAATATACATATTTAAAACTTTATAAATGGAAATATCTGACTTCCGGCAACGATCGACGCGCATTCACGGGTGAAGGAAGTCGGCGTACGAGGTAGGACGTAGCGTAGGAACCGTCGTGACCTAGAAAGAACGCGCCTGCGCAGCCAGAGTGCAGAGCAAAACAAAACTACACTCAGGATTTCCGTGAAGAGTTCCATCACCCGTGAACGCGCGTCGATCGTTGCCGGAAGTCAGATATTTTCATTAATAAAGTTTTAAATATGTATATTTTTACGACAAAACCGCACGGATTACCCTCAGAAGGCCTTCGTTTATCCCCCTGGAGCCGGATTGATTACTTTTGTGAAGGATGTATGCACATTTTGGGACTTGAAGGAGGTGGACCCCATTGCTTCACATTATATCCACTGAAGGGTCTAAGACATTTTCTAAAATAACTGAAAATGTGTTCGTCTGAAACAAGATTGACATATGAATCTCGAACGGCTTCAGGGTGAGTAATGCATGTGTTAAATATCATTTTTGGCCGAACTATCCCTTTAACTAAACAAAGTTGGTTTAAGGGTTACTCTTTAAAGCTGCAGCCTGCAGTTTTTCCTATTTGTCGCCATCTCTGTTCGAAATCTGCAATTGCAGTTATTCACGGAATTATCAACTGTTTTATCAGTGTGTTGTGTTAGTTTGACAGAATCCTGGTCTATGAGGACACTGTTTTACTGGGACACTGGTAACTAGATACATTTGGACGGCACTCTGAGTTCAAGTGTGTGTATGTATTAGAGTGATACGAGACATTGTGCCTGTGCTAGATGTACAGTAAGTGATTGTGACTCACTGACTTACACACACAATCCTAATTCATAATTCAGTGACTGATAACTGTGGCAAATAATCTGTTTCTGAGGAACACTGAAATCTGCTATTCTTTAAGGAATAACTCAATTATTACATTAACTTCTTAGATACCTTTAGAGTTGCTGTATCTTGTTCAGGTTTCATCTGATTATTCTCAGTTATCATCTGAAAAAAAAAGAGCAGCAAATAAAAATATAAATAAAAAAGACAAATAAATACTAATTTTAGTCAAATTGAAAGCCAATTTCAACAGAGGTTACTATTTTTTACCAACTTCAATGATTATATTTAATCTAACAAGCAAAAATAGTTTTCGATATTGGTATTAGCCACAATGAGCTGTAAATTATGGGTTATCAGCAATGTTCCCTCTAAGCTGCGCGCGTGCGCGGCCGCGCACTTCTGATGCCTCGGCCGCGCACTTCTAAGCGGCGGCCGCGCAGAAAATAATAAAATGACACACAGAGGACTGACGCGAAACGTGTGGGGAAATCCATTTGATTGTAGTTTAAGTGAGAAATAATTGCAGTGCTCTGGTCAACCGCTATAGAGAGAAAACTGGTGAATGCAGTTTACAGGTTTCATAGAAAGAGAATGATGTGAGCACGTGTGATTGGCAGTGAGTCGTGTGTGCGGACCAAATAGCTCAATACGTGAGGCAACGAGAAACGCATAGACATGTGAAATAAAATAAAATCATAATGTTTTAAAGAAGAGTGGTTTGATTAAAGTGGTGGAAATAACGGTTATGGACACAGAACGGTAACAATTACACACCCACCCGCGTGCAAATTCAAAATACATAGTTTAAATAGATGTTTTTGTCTGTGGGGGAGTTTCTGGGATGGTTAGATTATAAAAGATTATATTATATTCATTTTTCTTGAAAATATTTAGCTATTAGATCTATTTAAATGCTTTGTTTTCATAATAATATAATATGTTAACAAATTTAAGCATTTAAACTGATATATTATATCACTTCAAATACTTCAATTCGTTTTTTTTATATTATGCCTATATTTTATTATATTATAAGCCTAAATAAAGAATCTCACAAGGGTATTGTTTAGGGCTCCTTGCCATTGAAAAGTTTGAAACCCCCTGCTAAAAAATATATTGGAAATTCATAAGCAATAAACAATCATTTAACTTTGATGGTTTAATGCTTCCTGTACACAATTAATTGACTGTCAAAAACACTTTATGGTTTTCCCAAACCATCTCGGTGTAACAGCTTACTTTTCTTTTATACTATATTCTATTATTGTAAAGAATTGAACTGTCCTTCAGAAGATTTTGTAAATTATTTTTCATAGGATTTCTTGGTAAAGACTGTACAGTTAACAGCACTGTAAAAAAATATCAGGTAACCTAAAATGTGCTTCATTTAGTGACTTCTTAATTTGTTAAGAAGCTTGTTTTTCGAAAATATGATTTAATACCAATAAGTTACATCAAGGGTCAAATAAAATAGAAATGGCACATTCAAGTTAAAAGTTACAACTGAATGTTGAAACCATTGTGTTTACGTATGCTGTACAGGTCAGGTATAAAGAATATTTTTGCTCAGGTGGCGAAAAATGTCCGCCCAAAAGAAAAAAGTTTTGCTCAGCAAGAAAAAAAATTAGAGGGAACATTGGTTATCAGTATCGATCCTCCTAATATTCCATATGTGTGTCCCCGTAAAACGGTGTCCTCATAGACCAGGATTCTGTCAAACTAACACAACACACTGAGATTCTCTAGTCAAGTTAAACATCAGGAACATGTTCTTATGATGTCCCCATAAAACTGTGTCCTCATAAAACGGGTGTAAGACACACACAACCTGACATAATAAACATGCATATTATGTGATGCATTAAAGCCATGAACATAGTTTTATCATTCATACCCATCTGTGGTAGTGATATTGCAGTATAGGCCTCTGTGAAGTCAGGCTATGTAAAGACTATGCCGTGTTATTTTACAGTTGATTACTCAATTTCTGTAATGCTGTTATACTTACCTGGAATATATGAGTAGGGCTGAAACAACTAATCGATTTAATCGATTAAAATCGATTATTAAAATAGTTGTCAACGAATGTGTCATTATCGATTAGTTGGTCTACTTACGTCACGGGGTGCGTTTACTGGTGATTGGTTGAAACAGGCCAATCATGATGCTCTCTGTCTTACATGCGCTGCGCTTCATGTGCGCTTGCGCTTCACGCAAGGTCTCTCTCCCTTCGCCGATCTGCTGTGCGCGCAGAGACCGAGATATTTTTTACAGTCTATATGTTTGGAGCACAGTGTCTTCTGTCTCGCATGCGCGCTCTTGCGCACTCTAGATTCCGGGAGTTTGAACTAATTTGCGGGCATCAGGGAGCCGCTATCAATATGCGGGAGACTCCCGGAACTTCCGGGAGACTTGGGATGTGTGTATTTTGCCTCGAGCATCAGGTTGCGCAATCAGTTCGCTCGCAACATAAGTGATGGATTAAAATAGTGCTACCGCAGAAATAGGTTAAAGGGATACTCCACTTTTTTTGGAAATAGGCTCATTTTACAACTCCCCCAGAGTTAAACTGTTGAGTTTTACCGTTTTTGAATCCATTCAGCCGATCTCCGGTTCTGACGGTACCACTTTTAGCATAGCTTAGCATACGTTATTGAAGTGGACAAGACCATTAGCATTTCTCATTAAAAAATGACCAAAGTGTTTCGATATTTTTCCTATTTAAAACTTGACTCTTCTGTAGTTACATCGTGCACTAAGACCGACGGAAAATGTAAAGTTGCGATTTTCTAGGCTGATATGGCTAGGAACTATACTCTCATTCCTGCGTAATAATCAAGAAACTTCACTGCCGTACCATGAGTGCAGCAGGCGTAATGATATGACGCAGCGCCTGAAAATAGTTCCGTTGTGTTGACGGAAGGTAGCCTATTTTCAGGCGCTGCGTCATATCATTACGCCTGCTGCACTCATGGTACGGCAGTGAAGTTTCTTGATTATTACGCAGGAATGAGAGTATAGTTCCTAGCCATATCAGCCTAGAAAATCGCAACTTTACATTTTCCGTCGGTCTTAGTGCACGATGTAACTACAGAAGAGTCAAGTTTTAAATAGGAAAAATATCGAAACACTTTGGTAATTTTTTAATGAGAAATTCTAATGGTCTTGTCCACTTCAATAACGTATGCTAAGCTATGCTAAAAGTGGTACCGTCAGAACCGGAGATCGGCTGAATGGATTCAAAAACGGTAAAACTCAACAGTTTAACTCTGGGGGAGTTGTAAAATGAGCCTATTTCCAAAAAAAGTGGAGTATCCCTTTAAATTAAAACTGTGTTTACAACGTGAAGCACTAAATTAAAGGCAGTTAATAACAGCAGCAGTAAAAGATTGTTTTAGTCACTGTACTCAGTGGTTTTCAGCGAATGCTTGTGCACTAATGCATAATTTTTCCTGTCCTTTTAATCAAGCCTGTTAGCTTGCTGCGTACCATTCCGTTCTCTTTTTATAGCATTTGTCTACTATTAAGTTTTAATTGTTTTTCAAAGGCGATCTACTGCGGCTCTACGTTCACACGCTTGTTTTCAGTCTTTCTATATTTATTTTATCAATTATTCTTATAATTCAATTAATTTTAAATAAAACTTAAATGAATTATATATTTGAGATGTTTTTAGTTTATTTCTTCACATCTGAACAACATGTTTGTGTACATTTGTTTTAACAAAAATTGTGTTAAAACATATGTTGGATATAATTTAATTAATTTTACATTAATCATGGTTGTCAACTTGCCATCAGTAATTATCATTAAAAACAAAGCAAATATTGATTTTAGTAAAACTCAATGTGTGGCTTTTGCACTTTTTAAAGTACACTTTTACACATAAATACCCTTGTGGCGAGCAGGACGAGGCCGAGGGACGTGAGAGAGCGGCATGAGGCCGGTGGCGTGAGTGATGATGAACGACACCTGTGAGACGCACCGGTCTCGCATCTCTCACGTCCCTCGGCCTCGTCCTGCTCGCCACAACCCTGATTTAGGGTTTTATTTAGTTATAATAAACAAAAAATCAGATTGAAATTTTTATCCGATTAATCGAAGAAATAATCGCCCAATTAATCGATTATCAAAATAATCGTTAGTTGCAGCCCTATATATGAGGCATATTTATTTCACATCTTTGTTAATTTTTTTTTACCTATGCTTGCAATTTATTATTTTCTATGCAGATGCAAACCCCTACAAAATCACACCACTAATTTTCAAATAGAGCTATTTAATCATTTGGTGAAATAGTTTTTATTGAAATATTGCACTATATATATTGCAGAAAAAATTAAATATTGCAATATCAGTTTTTTTCAATATCGTGCAGGTCTTTTACCGTGGGTCATTTTTAACCTTTAATATTACCTTATAATAATAAAACAAGTAAAATCATCACTGTAAATAACACATAATGTACCTGCTTTGTCACTTAAGCATGGAAACACTGAACTCACCTTTATGATTGCTGAATCTGCCCTGGAGCTCATCTGTGTCTTTCTCCTGAAGTGTAAACTGCATGTCCTCCTCCAGATCTTGATCTTCTCCTTCACTGACTCACTTCAGCCATCATCTCATGTGTCTGCTGTCATAGAAAAATGCCCTCAATAATCCTGACCATTGCATTTCTTTTGACATATTATTCAACAAGCTTAAACTTAAGACATAAACTGTGTTTAAGTGAATACTCTCCAAGCTCCAAGGAATATATCGTAAATTAAATTCGGGAGAACAGACCACAAATGTGCAGCATATGTTGTCCTTTTTCATACTCTTACAGCAGATTGCAAAGGGGAAAAAAGAAAAGAAAAGGATCACGAGGAAAAGAAAGCAGCGACTGAATAGAGCTCTTGCCATAGATATTCTTGTTATAACATGTCACGTTAAAATACCAAGTATAACATAATTCTCATGATGTCTGAAAATAAATCATGAAGGAAAATTGAGACAATATATTTAATAAATAGTGCGTGTAATTTCTTCAGTACCGTCAGCAGAACTGATAATGTCCAAGCTTATCGATACTGCGGCAGGGGCGTAGCCAGTATTGGGCCAGGGCGGCACTGGCCCGCCCACATTACTCACTGGCCCGCCCAGGCAAGTTTGATAAAAATACATTTTTAGTTTATTTTTATTCAAATGTATTTAAGAAAATATATTAATATATACCTGATTTATTGTTGACTGCTGTGTGTGTTTAATTTGTTTTCCGAATAAAATGGAACTGTCGAAGCAAGTTGTAGAAAGCCTCTCTCCGGAACGTTATTGGTTGCTATGGTTGCTGGGGGTTCCGACAGGAAAACTCACAGAAGAAGACACGCCACTGCCTTCATCTACCGAGTCCACACAGCCCAGTTCTTCAGACTCATTAACCCACAAGAAGGCTAGTCAGGTGCTGGTGGCGGCTGCTTCTTGCTCCCTCTCTCCCGATCAGCCTGACGCGGGTTTACCCGCCGATCTAACTGTGATATTATTATTTTAGCTTACTTTATTTTCGGGTGAACTGTCTTTGCACTGCTGACTAGCCTGAATAAAATAGACAGGTTATTGTCTACACTGGTTTGTCCAACCTTTATTAAACTCTGTTGGTTGAACATGATGATTTGCCGAATATAAAGGTGTAACTGTTTTTGCAGTTTGTCTATTAATTTTTCTACTCTCTAAGGTTAATTATTACTGAAGTCATTTTTTTCTATGAAAAACTATAGGCCCACTCACATTTTCACTGGCCCACCCAAAATACAATTTCTGCCTACGCCACTGTACTGCGGTCTTCCATAATTTGGCCCCAGGACCCATTTAATACCGGGTTTCAGTACCCATGCCTACATATGGGTGTGTTCATATGGATGAAAGCCTGTTGTGTTCGGTCTCTTGATTTGTGATAGTGGCAGCTATTGTGAAACTCACCTTCTTCATGTACTGAGTGTAGATGGGATCAAGGTCTTGTCCTGAAGAATCACAGGGCCAAACGCTGGGGATTATGTCTCATCTGATAACAAGAGCATAGCGATAAGTTTAAGAACTCTAATGGTATCTTTACCCCCTGATATTGCATTGGGGATATAAATAAAAAAATAAAATAAAAGAATTTATATTATATATATATATATAATTCTTAAGATAATGTATTGTGAAATAAATGCATATGAAATAAGTATCATGATTAATCAATAATTTACCCTTTGTTGTAGAGGTTTTTTTTCTGATGCTCCTGAAATCACTTTTTTTTTTTATCACTATTTGTAAGTGACGTCACTGATTAACAGTATGTGCATACTATTAGGTTAAATAAATTAGCATACTAACAATCACCCATTGACAAATTACCAGCAAAACAAAACTATCAAAAATTCTTATCTACACAAAGATGTGGTTAAAACCACAAATTTTCATAAACAAAAGCACCAATTAGCCTTAACTTAACGTAAATTAACGTTAGGCCTAACGTTAACTCTTCTGAAAACGGTTGAGATGCTAACGGACTTTTTTGAAGACACAAAACCATTTCTATAAAGTAAATGTTCAACAGAAGCGTGTCAATTACACGTAATAAAGGTGTCAGGGATGTTTGTATGTATTATTTGTGTGAATTTGTTGACTAAACTCACCTGAAAGCAGTGAAAACAAAAGCGAGAGACGCGAGTTTTGCTGTTTGTCAGTTGATGACGTTTCTTCCCCGTTTCCATCTGCTCTCGCGCAGCGCGCTCGCTCCAGTGTTTGAATGCGACTCGAATGTTTACGCGCACGCGCATTAAAACACTTAAAAGTCACGCAGAACTTAAATAAACATCTAGAATTAAAATATATAACATCATTTAAAATACCATTAATATTAAATCATGAATTTTAAACTCATTGTGTAATTCTATGACCCATTCATGTGCAAAATGCCAGAACCCAGTTTATATGCCAGGTTTTGTTACAATACTAATAATTGCGTTATATTATATAACTAAATGGCAACAACAACAAAAAAATCTGGGTTCCAATAATTATTATATATATATATATTAGGGCTGTCAAATGATTAATCACGATTAATCACATCCAAAATAAAAGTTTTTTTTTTACATAATATATGTGGGTGCACTGTGTATAATTATTTTGTATATATAAAATATTTATATTTATATATAATATAAATTATATATAAATCTATATACAGTATATACATGAAAATATTTATTAAATATATACAAGCATGTGTGTGTATTTATATATATATATATATATATATATATATATATATATATATATATATATATATATATATATATATATATATATATATAATAATTATACACAGTGCACCCACATATATTATGTAAAAAAAAACTTTTATTTTGGATGTGATTAATCACGATTAATCATTTGACAGCCCTAATATATATATATGATGTTCATCAGCTTGGCCAGGCTGGGAGACCAACTAAAACCAGCTACTTCCATCTTAAACCAGCCAACCAGCTTAGGTTGGTTTTAGCTGGATTTTTCAGCAGGGAGGCCAGGTGTTGATGTTGACGAGGAAGAGAGCCAAACAGCCAATGTAAACGGTAACGTGAGGCTATCAAGTTTATTATCCAGTAGGATTGTCCCGATTATTTGAATAAATTTGATTATTAAAAAAGAAAAAGAAAAACTTTAGTAGCCTACATACGGCGGAGGTGATCCAGCAAAGTCTGACATACTTATTGAAGAATAACTTTTGATTTTTAATAGACAAATAAATAAATAAATAAATAAATTAAAACCCAGAGAAAAGGAGAAGAATTCTCATCGGATATCAAAATAAAAGTCTTCACACAACATATACCTGTTAAATAAAAGTATTACAGTGAAACAGGTGAGACAGTGGTCATAAGTTTCATATTTCTTTGTCATTTTATTTTTTGTAGAGCCTATTTTTAAAAGGTTATTTAAAGACTTTAAGAAAAGCATTTTGAATAGCTTGTAGCAGTGTGCTACATATTGTGTACTGTTGTTAAACAGTAGTGTTCAAACAAAGATACATTTAAATATTATAAAATACATTATTTGTGACATTATCCTATATATATATATATATATATATATATATATATATAACTAGAACCTACGTGAATATGTGTATGAGCAGACCTACACACAACCATACCTTAAACAGAGATGTTGCTTTTTTAAAGGCATGCAGTGGAACAGAGTCAGAGTCTGAGAGAGACCATAGGACAGGCAGCATGAAGCAGAACACTACTGATTCCCTGTCAGTGATTGACCTACAGCCTGACATGGACACTGCTTTGACTGCCACAGGAACTACCACAAAAGCTTAGGCCATGCTAATGATTATGAGCCATGCAGCAAAGCATAAAATAACTGGTTGAGTTTCATGATTTACTGCAGTTGATCAATAATTTGTTTGGGCAAGAGGTTGTACCTCGATCCAAGTATCTTTTTTAACAGTGTTTTTAACACTGTTTTTAACAGTGTTTAAAAACAGTTGTGAGGAAATAGAATTTCAGTTCTACTGCGAAAGTTGTCACTTAAACAGGAACAGTCCAGGAAATCAGTGACAAACAAATTATATATTAATATCATAAAACCAAAGAAAACACACAATTTGTTGGAGACTTAATGGTTCATACTGGTGTCCAGTAGATACCAACATGCAACCTATAAGTTGCCAAAGGTGTTCTATTGGTCCTTAATGGTATCCAATAGAAAAAACATGCCACCAATAGAAGAAAGGAAATCACCAATAGAGACCTACTAGGACCATTACAGTTTCCATTAAAACCAATACAGACAAATAGACAAAATATGCCACCAATAGAAAAAAGTAAATTACCAATAGAGACCCACTAGGACCATTACAGTTTCCATTAAAACCAATACAGTTCTCTTTATAACCATTAAAACCATTAGGAATTCTGTAATGGTTTCTATTGTTTTTTTCAGCAGGGTGCTTAAAGGTGCGCACATTCTCCCGTCAAGTTTGTTTTTTATAGATCACAACCTTTGCGTGGAAACTGGCGTACGTACGTTTCCAGCCCCGTTTTGTGCGTACGCACGCTTTATAAATGAGACCTCTGGTGCGTGTGGAATCCAAATGTTCCAGATGCGGGCCGGATCTGGGCCAACACTATGTTGCTGTCTGGGGAGCTCCAAGACTATCATGTAGTAGTCAGCAGCTGGAACTTTAGGGTCCCCATTTACCAGGATTAACAGGCCAACCTCTAATGGATGGGATGCGGGATGACCAGGCTAGAAGATCATTTTTATGATTGTTAGTTGGAGGTTGTTAGTCCTCCCTGGCCAAGTATTCTGCTGAACTGATACCGCTTAAGAGTTGCAGATGGCTGGACTTAAAGGCCACTTGAATGAGGCTCTGCTGAAGATAATGTTCCACTACATTTTGATCTAAAAAAGGAAATATTAACCAAAAACATGATTCAATCAAGTAATAATTAAATACTACATACTCACATTATGATGATTCTTCAGTTAGGGGCATTTTTGATTAGGCTCAATGGTACACCACCAACAGGGTTCATTGAGCCTCCATCAATTGAGTTTTTGATGTATAAAAAATATATAGTTGCATATTTTCATGTGGTTCTTCTCCCTCGCTGTATTATGGGTTTGCTATGTGGGGAGAATGTGCTGGTTACGTTCGTGAGACAATCAGCTGATTACTATCATTATATTATGTATTAAGACGAGACCCTTGATCCTCACCTGAAACTTTATCCATGATGTGGTTTATAATGGACTGTGGTACAGAAACTTGGTTTATGCTGGCTATTCTCTGCTGTCAGCCCCGTTCACACTACAAGCGACTTTGTCGCTGCATGTCGCCAGTGGCTGGCGATGAGGTCGCTAGTGGGAGTTCCCACTACGGGTTGCCTTTATGAATGACATCCAATGATGTGGAGAAGGATCATACGCGCTCCGCTCCTATTGGTTGTCGCTCCCGAAAGTCGCTCCTCATTTGCATAAAGTTAAACAGATCTCAACTTTGTCGCGTCGCCAGACACGCCCCATCCGGTCGCCAACGGTCGCTGTCGCGCGTGTCGCCGGAAATCGCCAGCTCCCCATTGAAATGAATGGTATCGCGTCGCTTGGTCGCGTGTAGTGTGAACGGGGCTTCAGTCGACGATGTTTGTCCCGTTTTAGCCACCGTAGCTTCTTCGAAAGGGAGGGGTGAGCGGTGGGCTGGGGCTGAGCCCTTAGTGTAAACTCGCAACCGAACCGCTAGATGTCGCCAAAAATCACACACTGGACCTTTAATGACCCCTAGTCTTCAATAATTGAAGTGCATGTGTAGGTTCAAATATTTTTGATGAACGGAGCTCTAGTAAACACAACAGGTAACACATTCTCATTGCTTTCTGGAAAGCGTCCACACACCATTGTGAATAGGAGAATTCCCAGTTACCACAGTTGCAGATTTCCCATGGTCCTGCCCTCAGTTATGACCTCAGGGGGGCAGTAATCTTCTGTGCCTGATAGAAAAGCAGAGTTGAAATACTACTGCATGTTTTCAATGTATCCATTAGCATGCAAAAACATATTTGGTGGTATTTTATTCAAAACAATTGGGCTTCAATTTAGGACTCAGTGTTGACATTTCCAAACCAGGTGTGATGCGACAGGTTTTTATTAACAACTAATCTGTCTATACTTAAAAACTTTCAAAACTATATGTAACGACAAGAATGCCTAGAGAAGAGAAAATATTGCATAATATTTAATAATAATTATAGTGCGTTGCCTGCAGAAAGCTGCACTATGTCCTCACTGTAGGTGTCTTCGTGACGATCCAAAAAAGGCATCACATCTTCAAGGTGAGGGGCGCTCCAGTACCTTGATACCTTGAGCAGTGATCTGATCCTGATCAATGATCAATGATCTCTGGAGTGTCAGGGCCCTCATTAACAAGAATTAATAGCCCAGACACCCACATCTGGGCCGACACTATGTTGCTCTCTGGGAGGCCTATATCTACGGGAAGGGGTGTGGGATGACCAGGCTAGAAGAAAGTTTTTTTTTATTGTTAGATGAAGGTGCTTTTAGTCCATATCCAAATTGTTTACATGTTTTAGGTCGAACATGTTTTAAGTTTAAAAATGTGTAACGTTTGTTACCGTAGGCTATATGAATCATGGTGAACGTTAGTCAATCAAAATATAACAGTTTATTGTTTGTTCATGTTAGCTCAGTGAGTCAGATCCATTTAACAGATATAACTTTTGATTTAAATTTTACGTAGGCCTAATTAGTCAATTTTGAAATGAGCATTAACTTCTAATAAGATGTGTTTCATTGTTATTTTGTGTTAGCTATCTAAAGTAGTTAACTAGTGTTACCAATTGAAACCTCAAAGTGTTACCAATTATTTTTAAAATTTGATTTTTATTTATTAATTTACTTTTGGTGCCAATTTTCAGTTGTTACAAGTACAGACTTTGTAAATTCACTCCCAACATACAAGGGTAAAAAAACGAATACGTATGATTTTTCATTGAGTGTTAAAGTATAAATGTAAATAACATGCAACAAGAGATTAAGTGCGACAAGAGGTTAAGTACTATTATTATATTTGGACCAGCTCATTGTCAACAAATGTTTCACATTTTGTCGTGTACTGAGCATCATTGTGTATTGTCCTGTTTTTATGTGCATTCTTATCAGTGTCCACCAGAGGCCAGTAGTGCACAGTTTAGGCGAGCAGAAAATAACGTGGTCTGTAGACTTCAGTGTCATTTCGAATTGCTTTAGTAAATGATTCAGGGTTATTAGTTACACCTAGTGTAATATAGCTACATAACTGTTTACATATAAACCTTGTTTTATCACTCACAACG
This sequence comes from Rhinichthys klamathensis goyatoka, assembly GCF_029890125.1. Classification (NCBI taxonomy): domain Eukaryota; kingdom Metazoa; phylum Chordata; class Actinopteri; order Cypriniformes; family Leuciscidae; genus Rhinichthys; species Rhinichthys klamathensis. The sequence continues at coordinate 2,023,419 of NW_026606612.1, forward strand.
GGGTTGAGTTTTGTGTGTGATACAAATACAAGTTCTAAGGAGGAATTTCCACTTAGAAAAGAAACTGATACTGCATGTATTTATTTGTGTACAGTAGACAAGCTCTTTATCTGAGGGAATTGTTGTGTTTGATGAGCACTTGCTAAACACCCTGAAGAGTGAAGTTAGTGGGTCAGTATGGCTGGAGTGCAGAATAAACATACCAAGTTATTGGCCTTTTGGACAAAGTTTACTCAATTTAGTAACTAGATAGGTCTACTTACATTTTCAGAATAAAATGTGAGGGGTACTTGCCAGTGCAAAAGTTGCAACCACATAGCAAGGGGTCTTTTTGTAACAATAGGCTATTGGGGTGAGGAATAGGCCTAAAATCTAATTATTTTCTAACCCCCCTATTAAATTTGATGCAAGAGAATGATTATATAAGGTAGCTACTGCACATAGAGCTTCAGAACACAGAATAGGACCAGATGTTTCTTGCATATCCTTAAGTGCATGTGTGAACGTGTGCGTCCCAGAGATGTATATAGTGCTGAGTAGATTACTTACAAATTGTAGTCGGTTACTGATTCCAAATTACATGACAAAAATTGTAATTACTAACATAATCCATTACATTACACACTTAAGGTATATAATTGGCCTACTTGTTGATTACTGTACTTTTAGATTAGGCCTACTTTTGACCTACTGTAACTCGTTTAGATTTGAATAGGATAATATTGTACATATTGTCATGTTGATATAAAGATACAAAGAGAAAGAACATATATTCAATGCTTTATTATCAAAAACATGAATTGCATTAAATATTACATTGTGTCAGGGTTTCCCAGACTGTGGATCGTGATGAAACTGCAGAGGGTGAATGAAAAGAAATGGAAATAAAAAGCTTTTAATTAAATTTCATGTTAAAAATACCCGTTTTTCTAACCCATGCTTAAACAATTGCCTGATGGGCTGAATGAGCCCTTCTCTGATCACTGCGATTGCCTCTAATCCTGTACAGGAAAATAAATAAGAGGGATTCGGGATGGAATTTGAGACTGGGCGTGACGTCACGCGCGTTCACGCTCAACTGGCTATGTCTGGCAGGTTTGTGTATTCGCCGGCGCCGCCATTCTCCATATCAGCGAAGACAACTTGAGCGACAAAACTTTAGTCAACTTTCGACAAAAGTAGAAGATGGATTCAAAGAGACCGGCTTGTAGTTCATTCCGAACCCCAACGCAAACTCCACGTAAGACAAAGAAAAGAAAACGTTTGTCTAGTGCCACCAAAAGTCAGACAGGCGTCGGAATAAGACGAGAGTCAACATCGGGAAGGCTTTCAACAAATGGAGAGATCTCCGGTCTGCTCTAGGGCTCAAATGGGATCCTCAGTTGGCTTTTTTCTTGATAAAAGGGTTCATGAACGTGTTTCCATAATAATACAATCATAAGTGGATACAGTAAACACATAAAACAGTTCAACATGGAGATAGATGGAAACCAAAACCGAAGTTTTCTACTACCCCCGTTTTCCCCTCACACATAAGTGTATAATTTACTCAAATGCCTTTCCTTTCATATATTTAAAATGACTTGCAGATTTATAACTTTATTACCTCTGAAGACATTATGACTAAACAAAAGATTTGTGCGGCTGATGCTCCTTTGGGTATGAACAGCTCGTGCAAGCGTGCGTGTTCGTGTGGTCCATGAGCGTGCACACCTCTGGTTGCAGTTTCGCTTGTCGCCAGAGGGGGCATAGTTCTGCAAAAACTCAGAGACTAGCGCAATGCACCTTTAAATAAATAATTTTAAAATAAAAACCATCAAAATAAAACAATTTCCAAAACAAGATAAAATCTTTTATTTGTTTACCTGCATGTCTTGACCATTAACCGACCTCAGAGAACCGTGAACTTATTATTATTGACTTAATTTTATATTTGACCTAACTTATTTAACTTAAAATCTAAGGGGTAGCCTACTTCAGGTCAAAGAGGGTCAGCTTACAAAAAAGTTGAGGAATTCCTGCATTCCATGTAAATATGAATTTGTACATTGTTTGAAAGACAAAAGCCTTCCAAAGACAGTAATGACTCACTGAATGATAATTCAAATAATGAATGTGTTCGTCGGGAGCTGATTAGATATGCAATGTTGAAAAAAACACTTCTTAAAAGTGAAATGATTTCTGTAAATCCAGTGATCATTTGCTGTGTGGGTCTCAGTTTTCAGCGATAGGCACATGACTAGTGGCTGATCTGTGTGTGCGATTCCACAAACCTGGAAGTCCTTCTAAACGTTTATAAGCAGTAGGCTTTATTAGAAAGGAAAATTGAAAAGATAAAGTAGTAATAGGGAGAATCATGAATTATGAGAATTATGAATAATTTACTGCCATTGTGAGAATAACATGTAATCATGTAATCAATACAAAAAGTAACTAATCTGATTACGAGTATTTCAAACCGTAATATTTAATTACAAGTACTTCATTTTTGTAATCTGATTACTTCCCAGCACTATATATATATATATATCCTGTTGGCTAGACTTCAGAGAGAAGGGTGCGTTGAAATAAATTGGTAAGAATACATTTACCAAGAAATAAAATTGGTAAAAAGGTGGCACAGCTTACCCCACTATCCCCCAATCTACATGTATTGTAATGCTACAGTGCAGATCTTGAAGAAATATGTTTTTCAAACTTAAAAGACAACAAATATTCTTTATTTCAAAAACTTGGCAACTTTATTTACAATTCAAGTCAGTCACATGCAACATATTTTAATGAATATAACACAAAATTAGCACAAAAAAGCATCTTTGCATTTTTTTATTTTCTTCAAAATGTTGATTAAATATACAAAAATATAGTTTACAAATACTATACAGAAAATATTCTGCTGCAGAATTCTTACTTATACAAACATGTTTGTGAGATTCACAAACATTAGCAGTGTTAAAACAAGACTGTGTTGGGAAGGGGCGGGGCTTATGCTTACATCTGTGAGGTCACAATGGTGAGGGGTGGGGCCATATAGGTCATCTCAGAATGAAGCAAAAGAGTGGTGTGGGGAAGGAGGAAGTTCCATGGTGGTTCACAATGACTTTGGAAGGGTTGATAAATTGGCAGTTAAGTTTGAATAATAATCATGTATCTAAAAAGAATTTAATACAATGTTTGAATTACATTATGTGCCTTAGCAAGTTAGCAACTCTTGACCACATTCTATGAAAAAACTGCTACTTTGCAACAGAAAACTGTCAATCTCTTTTCAACAATCTTTTCTCACAATATAATGTCATCTAGTCTAAAAAGCCTGCCGGGAACAAACACAAGTTGTAAAGTTGCAACTGAAATCCTAATTTTGTCTTTTCAAAATACAATTGGTCAACCAGATATGGCACTCTCAGTAATGATCAGTAAAAAACAAACAAACATTAGTTTGAATATGCTGAGCAAAAATGTAGCCCATCACTTAACATTCCCAATCTGCTTGAGGACTACCTCCTGAATAAACGTGCTAATTTGACTTTCTAGATATGTTTTCAGAGCGATTTTGGATTTCGAAATTGCTTTAAACAATGTCAACAAAGCCTTTCTTTGCCTAATCTGCATTATCACTAAATTAGAGCTGTTAGAACATACTATTTAGCTGTTATGGGTTTTAAACCTTAGCACACAATAAATACGAATATTGTTTTGCCCCATTTCAGTTCTGCCTCAATGGAGAGGCACCAATACCACCAAAATGGAAGAATATGAAAAGTGCAGCGACGCAACTCGATTTTTAGACACAATCAACTACTTTCACATTATAATGACACAGTTGAACCACAGCTCTCTATATGTATACATTAGTGATCAGAGTGACACTTTAAGACCTGCCGTGTTACAAACGCCAAAGAGATGAAGGAGAGATCCTAATTTAGGACTCACAATTGAATGCTATTTGTCGATAAGGAATTACAAATCTAAAGGAAATCCTCAGTGTTTTACCTTAAGTTAAGACAAAGTATCAGAGCAAACCAAAAGAAGTATATATATATAAAAAAAGCCTTATTTTTTTTTTTGTTATATTTTTTTCTTTTTAGATAATATGCACAAGAGATTCTTCACACACTCAGCAAATGCAGGAAAAAAATTGAAAGAAATAAATAAAAAATAAAATCTTATTAAATAAACTTAACTTAATTCACAGTCTGAATCTAGCCTTTCAAAAACACAAATACACACCGCAGAACATGTTGGGCATTTTGCTTGGCAATGAATTACAACATTCAATCCATGACCAGATAGCACGTTAAATAAAACCAATGCAGATTTAGTTTGGGTTTATATAAAACATTACTTGTGTCATATAATTCTACTCAGCAACAAAATGTTTCTACATTTGGCATCATTTCTAGAGTTGTGGCCAGTCCGTATGTAATTCTACTCAGCAACAAAATGTTTCTACATTTGGCATCATTTCTAGAGTTGTGGCCAGTCCGTATGTAATATTATACATATTTTTCTAGACTGCCTTAACATGGAGGGCACAGCTGACCCAATGAGGTTAGTGGGATGAAAAAGAAGAAGAAGAAAAAAAGTACTATAGAGCAAGATAGAGCCAGAGCTTCCAAAGAACGCCCCATCCTGCTGACTGTATCGACCCTGCTACTCATTGATCTTAATGGCTAAGGATTCTGTGTTACAAAGTGTTGGACTGATTCACTGACATGCTGAAAGATGCTGGAATGATACTAAACTAGACTGTGTATATCAGCTGGGTCTGTACTGAGGACATTCTCCAATTTCAGTGACTTCTGGTCAGATCTAAGTTTGTTTCTGTAGCATGTCTAGTTTGATTTGCCTCACAAGAGCGTCATTACGTTTATTAATATTCGTTGGAGACAGATTTAGGGCTTGAAGCCAAGTGCGTACGCACGCACACACACACACACACACTTGCTGCTTTGCATAGAGCCACAGCTTTCCTGGGAGACACGTGATAACTAAGAAAAAATAATACATCCTGGGGAATAAAACCTGGGCGATTTATGCAATCATAAATCATGAAAGACAAAACACTATCTTTGGGACATTTTGTTGAGTTTAAATTTGCAACTATTTTCATTAACTCTATAACACATCTGCAGAACTCTGCAGCTGAAAAAAGACTGGATGGGGAAACTGAAGCCAGAAACTGACTAATGCTTCAACTATGAACAGTTAGTGGAAACAGGAGGGGTTTATGGCAGCAGTTCCCAAAGTGTGGGCCGACATCATACATATTGCAGGGGGTCTGCAAGCTACTTACAAAATTAAAGGTATTATTTACTGTATATAATTGTCACGTTATTTAGACTGGGTGGGAAAATCTTAATTATTTAGAATATCTGATCACGTTTAAGGGTGTTCGCTTGGTTTGTTTGGTCCGGACCAACATTTCCAACAGAAAACATTTAGTCCTGGTCCGTTTAGCATTCACATTGGCATTTAAACACCGAACCTAAAGGCAAAGCGATACGTTCACAACCTGATTGGTAGGCTTTTATTGCGTATATTTACCTGAAAAAATAGGTATGCTTAAAGGGATCCTCCACCCAAAAATTCTTCTGCTGAACACAAAGGAAGATATTTTGAAGAACGATTGGAACTTTGGCACCATTGACTTCCATAGTATTTTTTTTTTCTACTATGGAAGTCAATGGTGCCAAACAACCGTTTGGTTCCAATCGTTCTTCAAAATATCTTCCTTTTTGTTCAGCAGAAGAAAGAAACTCATACAGGTTTGCAACAACTTGAGGGTGAGTAAATGATGACAGAATTTTCATTTTTGGGTGGAGTATCCCTTTAAGCATTTATCTTGTGACATCATGTCCCGTTTTTGGTTCGTTTACATGTCTGGTCTGTGCTGTGTTCATATTTCATTCGAACCGCACCAGAGTTGGTTTGGAAGCAGACCGATACCCATCTTTTCAGCGGTCTCGGTCTGCTTTTTTGGTGCGCACCAGGGTCCAGATGACACTTATTCAAATGGACCGCACTAACAGAGCAATCGCACCAGGGTTCATTTTAATCGAACCAAACATGCCAAGTGTGACTGTGAACACACCCTAAGAGTGACAATAGTGTTTTTTTCTTTTGCACTTTTTAGTTACTTTAATATTCTCATCAAATACAGCCTTGAACTCAAAGCTACAGAAGTGTGTGTGTGTGTGTGTTTGTGTGTATTTAACACAGTCCTCAGTTAAAAAAGCATGTCAAATATAAAGGCGTCCACAGAACACAGATCAAATACTGCTGGGTCACATCCCAACCATTATAACACAAACTGCATTCACATTTGTTTTGGGCACCAGCTAAAGGTCGCAGCGAACCATATCTACCAATACAGCCATTCTACTGACCGTCACAACACAAACAAACAAACATATACACATTGGAGAGCTGCTGTCCCTTTAATATACAGTATAAACATAACCCTCTCTAATGAAAATAATACCAATGGTTTGCTCTGTGGCTCTGTGTACATCAACTAAAAAATGTTTTAAATCATAAAATATAAAACAAGATCTTGCTACTACCACAAGCAACTAAGTTTGAGTTTTGTGTAAAGTGCTTGTTAAAAAAAAAACGGTTAAAAAAGTAGTTTTTTGTTTTTAATGTTATTTTTTTTTTAGTCCTTGTACTTTTTGCCTCTCACTGGTGTCCTCAAAAAAAGTGCTTTGGTGTGGAACGGTTACATTAAACATGACTTGGCCATGTAAAACTCTTCTTCATTATCCCACAGGAAAGAAAGCTAAACCCAAATAAGACGGATGGAGTAAATCATCTATTATTGTAATTTGGAAAAAAATCCGTTATAAAGCCACCAAGGCAGGAAAGGAACATATGCAGGTCAGAGGTCACTGTGGCTCCGGGCACAGATCCTGCGGTCTGTCCTTGGATATGAGCGTGTACCTGTACAGGAGGGAGTGTGAAGGTAGTGGTGGTCATATTTTTAGGATAAAGAGGAGGGGCTACACCAGGTTCTCCACCCCGGGCAGAGGCTGCTGTGTTGGGGGCACAGGCTCGGACATGCTCTGCTGCTGCGCCAGCTGCAAGACTGGCATGTTGCACAGCGGGCATACCTTCCTCACCTCCAACCATTTGATAAGGCACCTGAGAGAGACACAGAGACAATGCGGAAGATGAAAGGCAAACTAGATAACATTATGCTTAAAATTTCCCAGATCACAGCAGAGTATGTGAAACTGCCCACTACAAACAGGCTCCACTAACCCGAACTAATACTGGTAGCAAGTCAAAAGTGATCTCATTTGATATCTCATGGCTGGCTGTGTTGGCGAAGCTGGGCGTCTCCTTGCAGGAAGCCCATGTGGAATGTGAGACTGAATCTAGGGTTTGTCTGAGTGAGATGTTGGCATTTTTCTGATGAATTATTCACTGTAAGCACAGTTCTATTTTAGGCCGTGTTGGTCCCATTAGGTACACAAACAGATCTATGATACAGAAGTCTACATTTAACCACTGACAGCAGGGATTTTTAGGGATTTGATTTGATCACAACACCCTTGTGGCATAACTATGACACTACGAGCTTCTAATGCATAAAATGATTAACTATTAACATTATTAATATTAATTATTAACAGTAGCCTAAATAATAATAATACATATAACAATATAGCATTTTATATATATATATATACACACACACATACATATTGTATAGACTATACAACCATGAGTGAACCAAGGTTGTCAGCTCTTGGAATTCTTAACATTGAAGCAGAAAAAACTGGCGATATCTTCGTGAGTCGAAAGGAAAGGCTTTTAAACTTCACTATAAGTCCGACACTGTGTATTCATTCCTCGAAGCAGAATGTTGTGGCTTTATATCTTTGTGCGTTCGCATCATTTGGTACAGACTAAGTAATACAATTTTCTTTTTAAATGGCAGATCATTTTGCTGGTATAGGTGTAAACATGTTTATATTACACTGCCCGGAAAAAAAAAAGTCGCAGTTTGGATTTAAATAGGCAAATAATTAAAGTCCCTGTAAAGTCAAAATTAAGTATGTGTTTTGAGTTTGTCACACCACAGAAAAATTTGTTATTAGTCACCCAGCCAAATTTGAATGATAAAAAAAGCCAGCAAGTACATAAAATAAGCTATCAAAATCTTGAAAAAATGAGCAGTAATCTCTGCTCTCAAACGCTGGGGGCGTGTCCACTGGCTGCGCTGAAACCACGCCCACTCGCGGGAAAGCTGCCGTCGCCACACTCAACTCTACAGCCGGAATGGATGCTCGCACGGTGGGCACGCACTGCCGATGATGGCACCAGTTGTCGGCGCGACGGGAGGATGAAGGCTGAGGCGGGAGGCGGTTCGGCCCCATTCACCAGTAACAGCGGATTATCAGTGAATCCCAGACAGTTATCTCTGACGAAAGTTTATAAAACTATCCCGTGTAAAATGATCACCGGGTTTTGGCGGTGATCCTCAGCTCTCCATCAAGGTGGCTCTTCACAAAATTAATCCACTTCTTCTTGATGTAATCGTTTTTCGGAAATTTAAACAAGGACACCGATCTGTTTTGTACGTGATCCGGTGATCGTATCCAGGTAGTACGCATTTCCGTGACGAAGGCATAGCTAGTAGCCAGCAATCTGTAGGCTGTGTTACTAATAATAGTACTGACAGTAACTCGCGATTGAGCGGCAAACTGATGTGAATGTGCTCTATAATATTGTTAGGAGCGGCAAGCCTCAGCTACTCCAGTGCGTCATCAAGTAGGGGCGTGTCCAGGAGCTCAAGGGCTCCAGTGCGTCATCGAGCCCTGTTTTAGCCCCGCCCAGAAAATCCGGAAAATAGCAATGGTGAAAAACTGTTTAACGGTCTAACTCCACAATTCAGTACTTCACAGTTCACAGTCTCTGTAATATGTTTTAGCAATACATTTCTAACATTTATAATGTGTTTAGAATTTTTTTTTGAAATTGCCTTTACAGGGACTTTAAGAGTCTATGACTGGATCATTATTGCAGTGATTATGATGTTTCTAGCATGTTACTGTAGGCCCATATGTATGGCAACAGTTCTTCTGACCCTAATTGATGGAGTGTGTATCTTTTCATTTCTTAACAACCATGTAGGAAAACACATCATGGCCAGATTCCACGATGACAATGTCAAGATTCATCAGGCTCAAGTTGGACGGAGCATGAAGAATCATTTTCACACAAGAATTGCCAACTCTTGAGTCCAGACCTTATATTCATTGAAAGTCTTTGGGTTGTGCTGGAGGAGACTTTACAGAGTGCTTGACTCAATACAAGATCGTGACCAAAAATGTATGGATAAATGTTGTGATGTTATTTCCATCAAGAGGTGCATCAATTTTACATAAATATATACATACAAGCATTTCATATACGAGTTGACTTCACTTCAATGAACCATTTATGCTCTAAAATTTGTCTGGGTTCCTAGAGAGGCAAACTAAAATGTTGAAATGTTTAAAAAGAACAAAGAGCTCCCAACCCCTCTGATAAGTGTCCAAGCATTACTCTGACATTTACTTTGGCATTTACTGACATACAGCCCAGTGCAAATGTTTCACAAAGGGGCGAATGAGAAGATGGGTGAATCAGACACATTTCAACTAGATCAATTTCAGAGCACAGTTATCCAGCACTCTTGAAACCATGGCATGTAACATTGCAAATTTGTATTTAGGGTAATGTTTTAAGGGCGTAATTGATGTCATCTATGCCACTAGCAGAATCAGAATGGCTTTTTCAAGTGTCCAAAACGACCTGTCTGCCACTGTTCGTCAAACAGGTAATCCAATTATAATGTTATTAGAATAGAATCAGACTGCAAAACTTTGTTTGGAGCTGCCAGTGGTGCGGACATTTTCCTGTTTTAGAAAGCAACATATGCCAGGGCACTCACTTTCTGTGAAAGGCATGTTTACACGGGCAGATTCCCAACTCATCTTTCTGCTTGAATTCCTCCAAACACACCGCACAAATCTGGAGAGAGAAAACAATAAATTCCAATGAACACAGATAAAATGTTTAAATATAAACATTTTGTCTTCAAAGAAGACAACACTTCCATAAAATACACTTGTCTCAACATGCCATGACAAGTAATGGATGTTATCACCTTCAAAGATCAGTGAGACAGGAAGACATGTTGCAATGCTGTATTTATTCAGGAAATGGTCTACACTCAAGAAGTTTCCTTTGTAATCTAGCAGTGACGTTTGCCAGGTCGGGGTGCAGATATGGCATTTCATCTAGGGGGGGAAAAAAATCTAGACCTGGTTCTGTAAAAGCCAAGCTAAACACTTTGATAAACGACCTGTCACATCAGACAGTTGAATTCTGTGAACAATTGGACGTAATCAAATGGTGATGTAATCTAGAGGTAGGCAAAAGATATAAAGCTGAGGGCTACTAGCTAGTTTGATAAAGTAGTCATTAAAATTAAAGAAAATAACAAAGTGAAATGAGGTAAAGCCGAAAAGGCGAGGCAGGGAGATTCAGGGTAAACAGATTAAACCAGTGCTTAACTGATGCAAACAATGCTGGAAATGTGCATAAAAATTATGTTATGGATTCCAAAAAAGCATAAAATATATGAAGTCACAACATTTTACAACATTGCGTTGCAGTCAGGTAACAAAGCAGTATATTAAAAAAATGCTTTAGAAACCAATAATATAACCTAAAAATAAAACAATATAACCTAAGTATTTAAAAAAAAAAAACGTTTTAAGTATTCTCAAAATGGTGTGACATTTTACTAAAAAAACAAACATTAGTTAACATTAGTTAATGCACTGTGAACTAACATGAACAAACAATGAACAGCTGTGTTTTTATTAACTAACATTAACAAATACATGTAAACATATTCTTTTTTATTTTATTTTTTTGTTTTTTTTGTTATTTATTATTACTATTTGTTTATTTTCATTATTATTATTATTTTTTATTATGTAAAAGAGATCCAACCTTTTAATTTACGTTATTGTTGTATTATACTGGCATAAGCTGTTGTATCTCAATAAACAAAGTATTACAACTAACATTAACAAAGATTAATAAATAACAAATAACAAATGTATTGCTCGTTGTTAGTTCATGTTAGTTAATACATTAACTAATAAACCTTGTTGTTAAGTGTTACCAATAAAATAAAATCCTGACTACAGGGTTAAGACACTTCAAGTAACAAATTATATCATAAAACTAAATTAACATCCGATATTATTCACAATTTAAATGCGTTATAATACCTTGTTGGAATAATTCATAATGCTAGTGAAAGTTAAAACAGATTATCTAGGACATCTTTTCAGAACTCTGCACAAATTAAATATTTCATTAACCTTGCTGACAGCAAATAAGGGAGCAGGGAAATGCACAACTAGTAATTGTAAGAGAACAAAAGGGGTTTCGGACAAATGTGCCTGGGCACATGGGTGTCTGTCACAACAGATATTTACTGTTCTGTGTGTGTATCATAAAACAAGATAGAGTCCTAGTGCTTTAGGTGTCATTGACCCTGACCAGGGGGTGGTCAGCGAATTATCGAGACACAATGGTTCTGTGTTTGAGATGAGCGAGACTGCGAGAATAAGAAATTGTCTGTTGAATACACACTGTTGGGTTTTGTCAGGAAAGAATGGCATTAACGGGGCCAGCAAGGGACAGAATACGCCCATGTGTGAATGTCTCTTCATAACACAAAACATGTAGCTGCATTCAACAAAAAAACAAAACAAACACTGCCTTTACTTCCCTACTGTTTTATACTCCAAGCAAGGCCAATCTGTTTATAATCGATCATCCAACCAGGCCAGTGTCCTTCCTATCAGAATAGTGCATTACAGTGATGGTATGCCATTGAACCATAATGTCTTTTTATTTTATTAACATCCTGGCCCTCTATTTTCTTCCCTCTGCTAGGCTTCTGAATTGAAAGGACCACCTCTGCAGTTCAAACGTGACTCCCCGGTGTCTTTTTTAACGAACAGAAATAAACCTTCATAAGCATTGCTCAGTCCGTTTCACGCTGCCGCTCTCGTCTGTTTGATCTCTCACCTAGAGAGCTGCATCTACGAGCAAGTATTATAAAACAAGTTTTATATACGACTGTTTCACTGCGGTGGAATTACGCACAATATATCTTTCTCACTGACGCTGTGATATTTATGTCCATGCTGTTCTCACTGGTTGCCATCTGAGGATCCATATCTTGGCAACTGTCTGGCGCATATGCTAGTTTTCTGCACCAGCGTGTTTGCATATCAATCATCAGTGCATAAGCTCTACCGTACAATTTGTCTGTCTGTATATTATCAGAGTACTTAATGTTTCGAGAGATGAGATTATATTCACTCGTCTCACGCTGAAGTTCCCTGTATCTTATGTAAGATCAAGGACAGTTGATAGAGTGTGAGGGTGTATAATTCTGCTCATGAAGTCAGACAGATCACCTTTCTAACTCATGGGGGCTTGAACTTAAAAGCCGACGCCACATGCTGTGGCCGGACACTCCTTAATTCAATGTAGGATCTAGTGAAGTGAATCTAGTTAAAGGGATTGTTCAGCCAAAAAATGTTATTCTGTCATCATTTTCTCACCATCAAGAAGAAAGTGTATTTATTTGTCGGTGGGCCAAAAATGAAAATTCTGTCATTATTTACTCACCCTCATGTCGTTCCAAACCTGTAAGACCTTCGTTCATCTTCGGAACACAAATTAATATATTTTTGATGAAATCCGAGAGCTTTTTCTGATCCCCCATAGACAGCAACGTTATTGCAAAGGTAGTAAAGACGTTGTTTAAAAAAATGAGCTGTCATTTTTGGATGAACTAAAGCCTTTAACAACTATGTACTGTACTTAACCATTTTATACAATATACGGTTCCATTTTATTTTAAGGTGTCATTGTTACAGTGTAACTATACATTTAAGTACTGAGTAATATTAATAAACAACATGTACTTACTAAAGGGTTAGGGTAGGATTAGGATTTGGTTGAGGGTTAGTTGCATGTAATTATGCATAATTTACTGTTATTACTATGGTAAGTACATGTAACATATGTAACAAGGACACTGTAAAATAAAGGGTTACCCGATATCCGTATTATTTACATATGGTAAAGTACATTTAATTAGCTTTTAACATTACATTAACACCCAAACCCTTACCCCAGAACCTAACTCTAACCCCCATGATCCTTACACTTATCCCTAAACCTAACCATACCTCAAACTCATTAGCAGTAAATGTGGGAATTTTCCAGAACAACATGTAGTTAGTTACACAGTAAAACCATAGTCTTGTAGGTATTTTTTAATGTTAGTAGATAGTTAAGGCCACCTAAAATAAAGTATGACTTAGCAGGTTTGGAACAACACGAGGGTGAAAAAAATTAAGGCAGAATTCTCATTTTTGTCTTTAAACACAGTAATATGTCAGTTTATGATATTTCAGAACCAATTATTTCATGTTGCTCAGGGGTAAACACTAATTGTGAAATGCTATGCTAAATGTTTGTAACCTCTAACTATGCTAGAGAAAAACTCCCATGCCTGTGGCATACAATCATAACATTGTTTTTGTGTGCACAGAATGGAGAGACCAATCAGCTTGTAGCCCCCACCCCTTCCTGTCTGAGCACATATGCAAGTACAATCCCGAATTACCAGTACATACGTGGGGAAAGTTATAGAAATGTATTTTCAGTTTCACAAATGCCCTATGAAACATTGCAAGATTGGTTGACAAATCTCATTTACATTTACTTTTATCCATTTCAAGGAACACATTTACATTCTTATCAGTTCTTGTTGGGAATCGAACCCATGACCTTGGTACTTGTAATGCTCTACTGTTTGAGCTACAGGAAGGCTCAGTGTTATTACTGTTAATATTTTTATTTTCATCATCAATATAAAAAACTGAAACTGAGACATAATGCCTGAAATGTATTTTATGCCTGTATTTTATATTTTATTTTAAATAAAATTAGTTGCATATTGCGGTCACACTTTAGATTAGGGTCCAATTCTCACTATTAACTAACTATTAACTACATCTTGCCACAATAAATTCCTAATTACTGCTTAATAATAGTTAGTAAGGTAGTTGTTAAGTTTAGGTATTGGGTAGGAATTAGGTAGGATTAAGGGATGTAGAATAAGGCATGGATATGTGCTTTATTAGTACTTATAAACAGCCAAGATCCTAGAAATATGAATGCTAATAAGCAACTAGTTAATAGTGAAATTGGACTCTAAACTACAGTGTTACCTATATCGGGTTATGTACTGTACATTTGCGATTTTTCGATCATTTCTATATATCTTTCAGCCCTAGATGGAAACACCTGCAAATGTGGAAATGGTAACATCTTTGGGGGGCGGGAAAAGCAAGTATCAGACTCATGGATGAAAGTGTTTCCCAAAAGCTATTCGTGAAAAAAGTCAATATCAACTATAAAACATTGAGTCTGACAAATGAGTGTCATGACTGCTGGCACAGAAAGTAAAAAACAAAAAACAAAAAAACATGTAGAATACCATTAAAAAAAACCTGTGCTTACAAGTGTGGATGACATTTGCTTGGCACTTCTTGGGCAGTGCTAACAATTTTCAGGCAACATTTAAAAAGAAATTACTAATATTAAATCACTGACAGCGCTGTTAATATTAATGACATTTCTAGCACTTCTTTGGATAAAAATACAGTGGCTGAGAGAACTTTGTGTTCTTTACCCAGATAAAATGTTGAACAGAGTTGTTGTTGAACAAACTTGCACCATGCATACAACTTGCAATTGCTGTGCTGTTGTATCAAATGCAAAAAGAAAAAAAAAAAAGAAAAAAAAAGCCAGACGTGACACGAGGATGATCCTTCCAACAAAACATAACTCAGTTCAGCACAACACAATGCTGTCATTGTTTTGCTTAAAGATTACATGGTATCCATGCACATCCACAGCCAGAAGAGAAATATTACTGTTTGGTTAAAATAGCTGCTTGAATATCCAGCTTTAGCCAGGATGCTAAAAATATAACCTAAAAGTAGAAACTGTTCTTTGATAATGAGCTCTTATAAGAGACCGAAAGGGGGAAAGAAGGGCTTCAGCAAATTCCAGGAGAGTTTGAGCTTTCAACAAGAGCATTGGTGTCCTTACACCTCAATATTGTCGCTACCATTTCATTAGCACTCACATATGAAGTCAGTCTGTCCTATTAGCACTAGCAAAATGATAGTGGTCATGTACGAACTGGTGAAGGTTAAACGTCATACGCTCATGCTATTATTAAACATGAAGAGAGTGAAACTCAAAGACGTCCTTTAAATCTCATATGCCACATATCAGCACATATTTAACCTCTTGCCTGAAACATCTAGTAAATGATTGGCCACAAAAAAATATATATTATAGAAAAAAATTCTGCACAGCTGGATAAAAGGGGGAACTCCTACCTCATGCAAGTTTAATTCTTTGACTTTTTCCTTTTGAATAACCTGTAAACGAAAAAATAACTTAATTAGTAATTGATATACTTGGAGTAAGACTCAATCACAATTTGGAGACTATAGCCGAAACGTTTGAAATTGCATGAAAAAGTAACCGAAACCCTCACGTTCACACCCACTTTGAATCATGCAGTAAATAATGTACATTTATACAATAGAGTAAAGTGTTTGAATAGCAGCTTACCTGCTTGTATGCATAGAGCTCTTTGTGTGCCTGGTGCCGTAACCTAGGCAAAAGACATCTTTGTTTTAGTTCAGAGGGTGACAACATTTTCAAAAACCTGTGTTGGAGAGACAATCATGATACCAAACTATATACAAACAAAGGCCAAAGTCATTGAGTTAAACCATGATACTAAACACAGACCATTTTAAATTCCAATGGGTTTTGTTGGGTGTGAAAAATGCATTGTGCTTCTGGGTTTGTATATGGTCAATCCATGCCTGAATCTTTTTTTTCAGTCACAATTTGACAAATTGTAGCTTTCAGTCCCAATAAGGCATAACTTTAGCTGTGCTGATCATTTAAAAAGCTTTGAATTAAAAAAAATGATTCACCACATATTTCATATAACGTGTATTTTGATGTGTTGCTAAGTTTCATTTTTCACTGGATGCCACCAAAGTATACATTTTATCCACTACATTTGATCTTAATCACAAAATCAACCTGCTTTTTATTAAAAAAATAACTTCCTCTTCCTTTGACATTGTCTGCGTCCAGTTCTAGCGGTGCTTTGAGCTGCCTTGGGTATGTTTAAACTATCTTTAGAGTCTTTCAGGGTGATTTAGGTCTTGTATTGTCTCATTAAGCTTGACCAGACTTTAACAGCCTGTCTGAACCAAACTGCCCAGGCATTACCCACTCACACCGCTGCAATGCTTTACCGAGTGTGACTGTCAGACCGGTGCCAGACCCTTTAAAAGAACTATATACAGATACTCCTGGCATGAACTCAAGAAATGGAGGCAGCCAAGCATTAGACAGTCTACATTTAACACTATTTTGATCTTGAGCAAGTGTGTGTGACACAGAGAGAGAGAGAGAGAGAGAGAGAGAGAGAGAGAGAGAGAGAGAGAGAGAGAGAGAGAGAGAGAGAGAGAGAGAGAGAGAGAGAGGAACCTTGATGGAAAATAACTGGAATGTGTCAGGCATGATGGAAGAGTCTCTAGTGTAAGAAAAAAGCTATTTAAGGAAAACCAGCAAACGCTATACACTATGTTTAGCCTCAAGTTTATTTTATGTCCGTAGGGTTGTTAGAACATTAGTAATAGTCCAGTAATAGTAGCTTTAAAAGACATTCATCTAGGCCTTTTATGATTGTTTGTTTTTCTGAAACCCTTCATATTTAAATTCAGTGGAAGCTATGACAATTAATTTAGCAACAACAACAAACAACATTTCAGACCTGACCAATATTACTTCCTGTACAAAGGAAAGGCACAAGTGAACACAACATACAATACTGCAGTATCTTACAATCACATCCAGAAATTAATATAGTTCATTAAAGATAAGATTTATTCAGAAAAGTCTCAAGGGAAAAGAGAGTTGGATGTGAAAAAAAAAATAGAGAAACTGACATTCCGAAAGAGACCAGCAGGTAAAGGAGCAGATACTCCCTTTGGAGGAATTTAGAGGTGAGGAAGAGTGATTTATGGGTACTTCAGGGCATTTTTGTGATTTATACTCATCAAAATGCAAAAACAAACCACTAATGTTCATGTCTAAAAGGCCATTATCACAGAACAGTGTTTGTGTTTAAAAGGTCTAGAGAGACTTTTTTTTTTTTTAAGTTGAATTTTTTAACTTAAGCGCTGCGTTTTTAGAATGCTGTGTCATGCTGAAGATATTGCTAACTACACAAGTGCAACACGTCCATCAAGCGCAGTGGAATGCAAAAAAAAATGTGTTCTGTGTGAACGGCCCCTAAAGTCTGTCGTGGCTGGATGAAAGAAGTCATCGTGGACTATTCATTCTTCAAAGCAAAAGTATGATCAAAACCGGAAAGGATTGCAAAATATCAAGATATTTATGTTGCTAAATTCGTGTAGTCATCTTTGAGTCTAGTTCCTGACCTGAGGTGGGCTAGGTCAAGATGAACTGTTGTTTGACAAACTACAGGCAGTCATGATTTATAACGCACCATTAGGCAGGCGTTACAATTCATCAGGTTGAAAACCACCTTGTGACCATTTCCCTGCATTGTAATATAACTGGTACAGCTATTAACGTGCTCAATCTCAGACGTGTGTGTGTGAATTTCGATTTTCTTCCCATGTGCCAGACAAACACCCACCCACCCACCCCTTTTCTTCTCTAAGTGTGTGTTTGCCAGTCACAGGGGCATTTCACATTTGTGTGTCGGAGCTGGTGCATGGCTGCTACGTGCGACTGCGTGTGTTTGCTCAGAATCACGACGTCCTTCACAGGTCCACTTGAGCTCACGACTCCCACATCTTTCACATTGAAAATCCACAGTCGCACGACTCTACAATCTGGTGGTCCTTGATTCAAGTCTTTGATGTTCATGATAAAATAGCGGTTTAAATCGACAACTAAAGAGGTCAAGAGACCATCTGCACAGATCTCAATCATTTCATCACGATTTTAAAACGAAAGCATGTTTTACACTAAAATCCCTGCTGGGAAGACCAACTTCGTGCTTGTCTAGCTGGTGGACTGGTGTAGCCAAAACTAGTTGGTTAAGTTAGCTGAAGGAATAGTTTCACCCATAAGGGAAAATTCTGTCATTATTTACTCCCTATTATAATTTCATAACCCATACAACTTACTTTTTTCTCCACATGGAACACAAGGAAAAGTTTTTGAATAATGTGCTGGTCGTCTTTTTCATTGCATGCATTTAAAATGACATGGGACTGGAGCGTTCGAGTTTTCAAACTATAAAAGTATGGTAACACTTAACAATAAGGTTTAATTTGTTAATGCATTAACTCATTTGAACTAACAATGAGCAATACTGTATATTATTACAGCATTTATTAACCTTTATTAATGTTAGTTAATAAAAATGGTTCATGTTAGTTTACAGTGCGTTAACTAATGTTAACAAATTAAACCTTATTGTAAAGTGTTCCAAAAAGTATCTTACTTGTGGTCCATACAATTATATTCCAAATCTTTTAAAGCCCGTTTAGTAGATAAGGCTGACATTTAAGTCTATATAGTCGGCCAGGTCAGACTGACCCGATCAGCCTGAGTATTTGTCAACAAAAGTTTGAATAAATGACAGAATTTTATTTCATTTCCATTTTTTGGCTGAACTAGTCCAGTAAGAAGCCTGTTGGTTACACAAGCTCACAGATATCCAATGCTGGAGACCAGCATTCAAAACACAGCATATATTGGTCTCAGTAGGGACGTCTCCATCCTGTCAAAAGCAATTGTTAAATGTAAAATACTGAGAACAAGCACTCCAGCCTCTTGCCTATTGTTTCAATGATGCTGAAGGTATATGTCGAGGTGAAAAATAGCTTGCTAAAAATATAATGAAAAATGCAGCTAGGTAGAATGGTAGCCTACTATTTTGGTACTTGCTGAAATTGCAATTGTTGTCATTTCCATTCTCGTCTGCTGGTTTTCAGATGTACAGTGGCCCTACTGTACCTAACAAACATATCTTTGTGAAAAACGTGCTTGTGCAGTCATCTAAAACAAATGCAAGTTATTTTGACGTTTTGTTATTTAATGCAATGATGTTAATGAATTTTAAGTGTGCCTAAAGTGTCCAAATAGTTTTCAGGGCAATTGTATGCGTGTTTTTGTAATGGGGGCATAACAAATGCTTGCTGGTTAATTCAATGAGGAAGTTATGAATATTTGTGATCTAATGCAAGGGAGACTTCAGAAGTCTGGAATCTGGGCTAAATACAAACTCTTTTTTTCTCAGTTTTTCATTCAAGAATCCAGTGTTTTCATTGTTGAGATTAATAATATAAGACTATAAAAGGCTACCAATACATATACACATTTGAAAATACAGTAAGGGGGTCCATCTCCCCCACTGGTTAGGCTGAATTTGGATGAGAGCTGCTGGTTCTCACTGTCTTAAGTAACAGATTCTTAATTCAATCCTAACAGATTGCACGTTAAAGCTACAGTATCTCTGCTGCTAAGAATGTCCACATAGCAAATTTGACTGGACAACAGCAGCTCTGTAGCTCATGGAGAATGGAGAGTTTCTTAAAGCATCAGTGGTCAGTTTGGTTGTTTTATCATTACCAGGTTCATTCTCACTAGAAAAGTTAACCAATGTCCTTCAAGTTATTGAGCAGCTCCTGTAAAGTTCACTCAAACCATAAGGGAAGTTTGAGAGACAAAGTACGGTAGATGTCGAAAATGCATTGATTCGGGATTGTGCAGCTAAGCAGCTTTAGATTCAGTTAATGTGCAAATAAAAAGCTTTACATCCATTTACATGGAAACTACAAGCCAAATCCACACAGGGGAGCTTTTATTTTCAATTCAGATTATCAAGTCAGTAGCTCTCTTAGCTTCTCCAAACTGTGCTGTTTGACCTTCTCACTCTTCATTAAAAGCTTTGTTAGTGCATCGAACACGCACATAAAAACCATTTCAGGCACAAGTAATCAGGATCTTTCTTCAAAATGCCATACAGTCGCCTTGTTGTCCTGATAAATTGTTTTTTTAAGGAATGCTGCATTGCAGTGGAGCTGTTCATGCACGTCATAAAGACATGGTTTGCAGACCAACCTTGAAGGCTAATTTTCCGAGGGCTCCCAATGGAATTTATAGTTTAAACAAATTTCCATTACAGTATGACTGTGTGTAATTTATGTCGTAAATCAAATCAGGAAAGTCTCTTCAAGCAAATGTTAACCGGAGACCTTATTTTACTCATAAATCCAAAACTAAATCCAAATTTCCTGAGGGAACCCATGGCTTAACAAGGCTAAGACAAAAATTGAACATCCCTATTATATATTGAGGAATTCAATGAAGTTGCTCATTTATCCCTACCTCTTTATTGGGCAGCCACTAATAATTAAAGCATGGCTCTGAAATTCAGAGTTGGTTCAGCCTTCAAAGTGAGCATGATAAAAGCTGCCCCACATGGAATGGATACGGTGTGAAGATGAAAGGGAACTTCTCTGTTCCACCATCATCTGTCAGCCCTCCTCTATCCTCTCATAGAAGTCTCTTAAACTCCCTTCCATTTTCCATTTTACCTTTGGGCATTGGTGCATTCAACAGTTGTCTAGATAAACATCAGTGCACCATGGTTCCAACAACACCCACTTGCACATTCTGGGTTGATTGCGTTTTTCAAGAATTTCCTAACAAATCATGATGCAAATTACACTTAATTGTGTTAGGTGTTTAATTACAACAGTTCCGTTTTGTAGCCTGAATGTTTAGGGATTAGATCAAGACGTTCAAACCCTGTAACCGACTGAAGAGGATAAATAAGCAAATGTATGGCATTCTGAGGCTTGTTCAAACACATTCTGCTGTCGCACACATAGAAGAGCCAGGTGGTCTTACCGAATCAGGTAGCAGCAGAAGAGTAGACTGAGGATGAAGACGAAAATGGCAGTCCCAAAGACAACAATGTAGATATTGAGGGGAAGGTTCTGAAACCCTATATTCGGCATCCTGAAAGTGTAATGCTGTAAATCTGAGGTCATGGATAACCTGGTCAGAGAACGAAAGGGAAGAGAGACAAAGAAACATCAGAGAGTGGCTCATTGATCACAACACTAAATGCTAGTGTAAATGCTAGCAGACCATTAGTCCACCTCAAATCGCAAAGGAAAATAATCACCCTTTCTGCCGATGCACGTATAAGCATATGTTCTCATACGTATGTTCTCATCAAATTCTCTTGATTTCTAAACTGTTTACACAACAACTGCATATTATACCCAACAACAAACCAATGAATAAATTCATTAATGCCTTAAATTGTGCATTGGGCAGTGCATGTAATTTTCCAGTGAGAGAGCTTGAGAACATTGGTCCTGCAGGAGCCATTAAGCAATACCCACACTGTCTATCTGTGGGAAATTAGTGTTAACTAATCTACTGAGAGTCAGCTCAGCTTTGATTTGGTCTGTTACGAGCATGTTTTTTATATTTAATACATTCATTTTCTGACTGGAAAAATAACTCAAAATAAACCCTTAAAATTGCTAACAGAAAGATGAACAACTTTTCTTGCCAAAACTTAAATTCAGAAATGGCGTGGGTGCAGTCACACTAGAAAGGATTTTGGAAAATTAGAATTTTAATTTAAATTTATTAAAAAAAACGAAACAAAATGACATTACATTAAACGAAAGTAAAACAAAACAGAATGCCACTGCTTTTTTCCAACATTATTTAAAAAACAGATAATACACCTGAATTATTTTTCAAATTTTATTCCTAATTTTTTTTTTTCTGGCTGTTAACAGTAGTTTCATTATGTATGGAGTGATAAAAGGAGCTATTCAAAATCCCATCAGTAAAATATTACAATAAAAAAAAAATTAAATAATAATAATAATCAAGAATTTTGAGCTTGCATTTTTCCATGTTTAGATTTCTGTTCTGAAAATGTATGCAAATTAGTGCATGTATTTAATTAGACAATGACTAATTTCATTATCTAATTAAATTCCAGACAAATTGCAATACAAAACGTACTCGGTTACTAACGTAACCTCGGTTCTCTCTAGAGAGGGAACGAGTACTGCGTAATAGCTTACGCTAGGGGAAAACCTCTTTTCCACGAGATATTGAAGCCAAAAATTATCCTTAATTTTTTATTAATGTAAAACGCTTTGCAGCAGCAAGCAGACACAGGCGATACAGCTCGCGCGCCTATTGGCTGCTCTTGCGGCAAATGCAGCAGCCTATCGAGAGAGACTCTGCGTGACGTAATGACCAATGGGGGCAACTCGCGCCCATATCGTCACGTCCCGCCAGAAAGGGCGTGGTCTCACTCTATAAATATGCTCGTTAGGCTGGTACAAGCTGGTTTTCATCGCCGAAGCGAACCAGAGCGTATTCCAAGCACGGCAAGATAAGCAGTACTCGTTCCCTCTCTAGAGAGAACCGAGGTTACGTTAGTAACCGAGTACGTTCTCTTACGAGAGTATCTCTCGTACTGCGTAATAGCTTACGCTAGGGGAACACAATGCAACACGCCGTGCGTACAGGGATCCAACACCAAAGTCCCAGGGGCCGAAGCCCAGGGCTCATATAGTGCATAATCACCATAAACTCACATAGAGTGGAGGAAGAGAGGCTGGAAGCGTCATTCCTTATAAAATAGCACCCAGCGGGGCTATCATATGACAATAAAACGCGCAGCCAGGGTGAAAGCTTTCAGCCTGATCTGGGTGGCCATACGTGTGTCAACACTCATGCAGTAAACTCAGCATCTGGGCCGCACAGCGGGGCAGATAGCACTGAATTTTTTGACCGCCAAAAGCTTAGCTTGTAAGGCGGGTACCTCCAGGTTATAGTATTTCATAAATGTAGACGGCGAGGCCCAGCCCGCAGCCGTACAGATATCTTGCAGGGAAACCCCGCTAGACCATGCCCACGAAGAGGCCACACCTCTCGTGGAGTGCGCTCTGACACCCAAGGGGCACTGCAGGCCCTTTGCAGTGTAAGCGAGCGCAATGGCATCCACTATCCATCTGGATAGGCTCTGTTTTGAGGCGGCAAGTCCCTTGGAGCGCCCGCCAAACAAAACGAAAAGCTGCTCAGTCTGTCTGAAAACAGACGAGCGCGACACATAAGCTCTTAATGCCCTGACGGGGCAAAGGAGACTCGCGTCCTCCTCCTCATTGAGAACCGGAAGGGCGGACAGGGAAATTGCCTGGGCCCTAAACGGTGTATTGAGGGATTTCAGCACATACCCGTGCTTAGGTTTGAGAATGACCTTTGAGTCATTAGTCCCAAACTCCATACATGACGCGCTTACTGAAAGCGCCTGCAAGTCCCCTATGCGCTTCACTGAAGCGAGAGCCATGAGAAACACTGTTTCGAACGACAGGTGTTTCATGTCCACCAGCTGGATTGGCTCGAACGGGGCGCCTTTCATGGCCTCCAGGACCATGGAAAGGTCCCACGTCGGGACTGAAGGGGGCCTGGGAGGGTTTAGCCTCCGAGCTCCCCTAAGGAAACGCACAACTAAGTCGTTCTTCCCCAGCGACTGGCCAGACACCGGTTTTGCAAATGTTGCTATGGCCGCCACATATACTTTGAGCGTGGATGGGGTCCTGCCCTTATCCAGTAGCTCTTGAAGGAAGGAAAGCACTTCCGAAACCCCACATTCCACAGGTGAAAAACTCTGGGCTTGACACCATGCAGAGAAAACAGACCATTTCGAGGAGTAGAGCCGCCTGGTACACGGAGCTCTAGCCTGCGCGATCGTGTTTAACACTCCTTCTGGGAGGCTAGCGGGTACCCGTTAATGGCCCATGCGTGCAGGGACCACAGCTCCGGGCGAGGGTGCCAAATCGAGCCCTCCGCCTGAGAGAGGAGGTCTCTCCTCAATGGTACAGGCCATGGGGCAGTGCTGGTCAGCTGCATCAGGGCAGGGAACCACGTCTGGTTTGTCCAGAGCGAAGCTACGAGCAGCACTGGGCATCCGTTTTCCCTGATTCGTTCCAACACCTGAGGCAGGAGCGAGACAGGAGGAAAAGCATATAGGGGGCAGCGGGGCCAAACATGAGCCAGCGCGTCCTTGCTTTTCGAGAAAGACTTCGGGCAATGAGCGTTTTCGTGGGACGCGAAAAGGTCCACCTGTGCTCTGCCGAATGTTTTCCACAGCAGCTGGACCGTCTGCGGGTGCAGCGACCACTCCCCTGCTGGAACATTGTTCAGGTGACCAGGCACGTGCGCTGCTCTCAGTGAGAGCAGGTTGTGCTGAGCCCAGACCAGGAGGCGTTCCGTCAGCCTGTGAAGGTTTCGTGACCTGACGCCGCCCTGGCGATTTATGTATGCCACCACTGACATGTTGTCCGACCGGACCAAGACGTGGTGGCCTGTTACCTGGGGACAAAAACGCCGTAGCGCTTTGTCGACTGCTATCATCTCCAAGCAGTTTATGTGAAGGAGCTTTTCCCGTTCTGACCACAGGCCAGCTAGCGGTCTGCCCTCGAGCAGCGCTCCCCACCCCGAGGTGGAGGCGTCCGTAGACACCACCTTCACACTCGAAGCGGTCCCCAGACTCACACCTGACTGATACCAGTCGGTTATTTTCCAAGGTTCCAGAGCTGAAACACACTGTAGGTCGACCCTGAGGCGAAACAGACCCGCTGTCCATGCCCTGGGTGGAACCCGCGCTTTCAGTCACATCTGCAGTGGGCGCATGTGAAGCAAGCCCAACTGGAGTACAGAGGCCGCTGAGGCCATCAGCCCCAGCATTTTCTGAAACCTTTTGAGCGGAACTATCGAGCCGTGGCGGAAGGATTTTGCGACGCGCTGAATATTTAGTCCGCGCTCTGGTGACAGGCGTGCCGTCATGGATAGCGAGTCTAACACTGTTCCCAGAAAGGAAATTTTCTGACTGGGATACAGTGAGCTCTTCGCCCAATTGACTGTGAGGCCCAGCTCCTCGAGGTGCTCGAGTAATGTGGCCCTGTGTTCTATGAGCTCCGATCGTGATCGAGCTAGAATCGGCCAATCGTCCAAGTAGTTCAGGACTCGCATGCCCTGAATTCTCAGGGGTGCGAGCGCCGCGTCCATGCACTTCGTGAATGTACGAGGTGCTAAGGACAGGCCGAACGGCAGGACTGTGTATTGATATGCCTGGCCCTCGAAAGCGAATCTCAAGAATCGCCTGTGATGGGACGCTATTTGTATTTGGAAATAGGCGTCTTTCAGATCTATTGACATAAACCAGTCCCCGTGGCGCACTTGCGCGAGGATTTTCCTGGTCGTAAGCATTCTGAACTGGCGTTTCACAAGCGCTCTGTTCAGCTGTCGCAGATCTAAAATGGGTCTGAGACCTCCATCTTTTTTCGGTACCAGAAAATATCTGCTGTGTAGGCCCCCTTTGCTCTGAGCTTGAGATAAAGGTTCTATAGCACCTTTGCTCAGTAGTTTCGCTATCTCGGCTCGAAGTAGATGAGATACTTCGTTTTCACCGTCGTCTCGACGCGCGCCGTATAACGGCGGGGACGTCGAGCGAACTGTAGCGAATAGCCTCTTTTTATAGTGTTCAGCACCCATTCTGATACCCCAGGAAGCTGTGCCCACACTTTCGCGTGAATAGCTAGGGGTAGAATGAGATCTGGGCTCTGGCCGAGACATAGTGACGGCAAGGGAGCTCCGGCGTGCTGTAACGCAGACACTGTGTTTACAGTGTGTGAGGCGGGGGCGCGCCGATCGCGCTCAAAACCCTTATAGCAGTTTGCTGAGGGAGAGAGAGCGGGGTGAGCCCCGTGGGGCTTAACATGTCTGTGAGTGAATGTGGGCGCAGGACAGCGGGCACATTTACTGCACTGAAAAACACCGTCGGCCTGAGCTGACTGAATGCGTCTTGGTTTCGTTTTTACAGAACCCGTGGGACATGTGGTGTGTAGTGTTTGTGGGCACTGAGACGTAGGCACATTCACTACATTTAGTGCACAATCGACATGAGGCGATTTTGTTTGTGCGAGCCCTGCAACTTTGCGGGCTGTGTTTGTGTGTAGAAATGAGCCCTGGGTTGTGGGCATTTTCAATACACTCATAACACCATCGGCTGTGGCCGGAATACCAGAAAATACACCGTTTATGTGATTTATCTGGGTCGCCGTGGAAACAGCATTTGTGTGCAGGCAAGCGGGCATGGTACTGGCTTGCTTACTGCAAAATACACTGGAACAGTCACATTTTCTGGAACTGAACGAGCGAAAATTTCAGTGGAAGTCTGGCCACGGCGAGACTGAAACACCGTCGATTTCCTAGGAGGCTAGGAAAACTTGTGTTGGTTTCGTTTTACAGAAACCGTGGTAGTGTTTGTGGCCACTGGGTTGTGGGCACATTCACTACATTTAATGCACAATTGACATGCGTCGATTTCATTTGTGCAAGCCCTGTACCGTGGCGGGCTGTGTTTGTGTGTAGAAATGAACACTGGGCTGTGAGCATTTTATTACACTTATAACACCATCGGCTGTGGCCGGAAAACCAGAAATACAATGATTACATGATTTTTCTGGGTCGCCGTGGAAACGGCCTTTATGTGCAGGCAAGCGGGCCGTGGAACCAGCTTGTTTACTGCAAAATACACTGGAACAGTCGCATTTTCTGGAACTGAACGATCGAAAAGTTTCAGTGGAAGTCTGGCCACGGCGAGACTAAATTTTTATCTGCTGCGAGAGCCGGGATCAAACACGGGTCTCTCGCGCGAAGGCTTCGGGTTCTGCCACTGGGCCACAGGGAGAACTACATTAGCGCAAGCAGATAAGAGAGCGTCATCACAGTTTTCTGTGTGTCGGCGTTTGTATGCAGGTGTGCGTGTTATACAACAGGCTCATTGCTGCAATAAAGACATTTTCAGCCGCTCAAACTAGGAGCTGAGAAATGTTTGAGAAATGGAGATTAGTCCGGCCTCGGCGGGGACTAAAACACACTCTTTTCTCATTTGCCGGTGACGCACGCCCATGGGGGGCGGGGTAGATTTCTTATAACGTAAAGAAAGCTAGCCGCGGTTTTAGGGCTCGCGGTCTTGATGCTGGCCCGTTTCCCTGACGACTCGCGCGGCGGTTGCGCGGGCGCCTCCCAGTCGAGGCCGATGCTTTCCACGGCCTGAGAGAGCAGACGCATCAGCTCAGTCTCAATGCCGGCTCTCTTACCAGTGGTTTGGCAGGAAACGCTAGCGGAGGGGAGGTCCACGGAGCTCGCCCAATCCTCGCTATCAGATGCCAGAAGAGAACAAGCCTCGGTGGGTTCGTCGAACTCGTGGACGGACGCGGCGGCAGGCGGCGGCCGTTGTCCGTCAGTGAGCGACTCGAGCGAAGCCGGCGAAGCTGGCGGGCGAACCGGCGAGCTTTGGCGGGCTGGAGAGAGTTCGGGAGCGCGCTGGGCGCGGCGCTTCTTGCGGCGCGGCACCACGGCGGGCTGTGGTGAAGGCTCGGAGAATGATGCCAGGCGAGTCCTCAGAGTCACCATAGGCAAAAGCTCGCAATGAGGGCATCCGCCGTCAGCGAGCGCGATGGCCGCGTGATCATCACCCAGGCAGGACACACAGATGACGTGACGGTCCCCGTCGCTGAGTGGGGCGCGGCACGAGCCACAGGATGGCATCTTTAAAAAGACGCAGCTCTTTTGTGATGAGAAGTGTGAGTCGCGTCAAGTAAGCAAGCAAACACTCTCAGCAGAGTAAGGATACAAAGTGATATAAAAGGATATAGAACGCCGGAAAGCGCAGCAGGTACGGCAGTTGAAGGCGGCGAGGCCAGCGACTCCAGAGCTCGTCCCGCTGAAAAGCTTGCTTCGACGGCGCGGCTTCTCACTCCGGATCCAGCGATGCGTGTGCTTCGCTGAAGAGATGAAAATCAGCTTGTACCAGCCTAACGAGCATATTTATAGAGTGAGACCACGCCCTTTCTGGCGGGACGTGACGATATGGGCGCGAGTTGCCCCCATTGGTCATTACGTCACGCAGAGTCTCTCTCGATAGGCTGCTGCATTTGCCGCAAGAGCAGCCAATAGGCGCGCGAGCTGTATCGCCTGTGTCTGCTTGCTGCTGCAAAGCGTTTTACATTAATAAAAAATTAAGCATAATTTTTGGCTTCAATATCTCGTGGAAAAGAGGTTTTCCCCTAGCGTAAGCTATTACGCAGTACGAGAGATACTCTCGTAAGAGAACAATTGTTTTAATGTATTGATCAACAGGGGGTTCTAGTAATATCTATTAAGTATTAGTATTAGTTAAGTAATGGAGTATTAGTATTCGTTTTTTAGTATTAGTATTACACTGCCTTCCCTTAAAATTAAATTGGCAAATGGGTTTTGTGAGCTTTAGGGGTAGGGTTAGGAGATACAGAAGAAAATATCATAAACTCAGTATAAAACAACAAGCATGGCCTACAAGTAAAAAAAAAAATTACCACTTTAATAGAATTGAAAGTAGCAAACTGCTCAAAGTATGGGAACTAAATAATGGATAATAGATAATATGATACTACTTACTAAATAAAATCTTGATTTAAGAACAACTGGGCTCAATAGCAGATCGCCACCACTATTTAAGAACAAAAATGTGTGTAGTGTGTGCATGGGTCTTTGTTTATAGAGTAAGAGATTTCACTGGGCATTCAGGATGTTACTCCCCCTAATACGGGCATGTCTGGGCATGCCTTTTAGGATAAAACTCAAGTAATGCCACATGTGAGACTGTGTGTATAAACAAGGGGGGGGGGGGGGGGGGGGGAGGGGGAGGGGAGGGGAGGGGGAGGGGAGGGGGTAGAGAACCACTGTGTGACCTAACAGCACAACACAGCTGGGTGTTATCCATCATACTTTGTTCTCACAGACATACTTGGAGCTTTACTCTCCCTATAAACATTTGATGTCCTGAACCTGTCTGAATGTGAGGGCCTTTGACACATTCAGAAGCGCTCCCACTTTCACCCAGATTCTTGCTGACCACAAACAGAAAGTTTACTTTCCTGTCTGTGTCCATTACAGCATGCAAAGCTTTTTGACAGATGAGGGTAAATATCCAAACAGAAAATCAATGATCAGCTGGCTTAACACAAACTCTGTTATTTCAATAACAACATCCCTCACTCTTACCAGTAAGTAGGCCTAATAGTAAACAGTACTGTTTTATTGGCTAGGTTGGAGGTTTGAATCTGTCGAGTCCATGATGCCATTTTGCCTCTGTGGCAAAATACGGTTCACTGCTCTTATCTTGCTTTACAAGCATTAATCGTCTCAGCTATAGTGGCCCGGTTTATGTCACATAACCCAAACATACAGGCTTATTGACATTTTAATGCCTCAAACACAATGATACATGTCCTTTGGAAAACTCCACAAGTTCAGGACACGGAAAAGAATCTGGAAGGACCTATATATTAAAAGAATGAGGGGGTTGGGTTCAAGACTGGGAGAGGCTCCGCTGGCTGCAGGCAATTACTTTTCTTTCTTTTAAGTGTCACTTGGCACTAAGTGTCATTTGGGAAAAGAAGGAATTTATTCATTTTAATGTTGCTGAATGATTACTTGCTAACACAAATTTTCACTTTTTTTAAACAAACAAAAAGAATATAACTTTTAACCAGCTCTTCCAATAATTTTTTTTTTTTTTAAACATCCAAATAACCCAAAACAGCAGCCTCTGTAACATATTCAACAAAACACTGCAGTCATTATACAGCCCAACTGGGCAAAGTATCTAGTACCATGAGAAAAAGTATACACTACTGTTGAAATGTTTGAGGTCTCCAGGATATTTCTGATAAAATATCTTACAGAACTGTAGTGAAAATTTGCACCAACGTATCTGTTTTGACTGGTGAAACATTAACCTGGACAAACAAATAGAGAGCTAAAAATGAAGATTCTCAGTATCAGCTAAGGTATTCATTGCTGATAATAAGTGAGCAAAAACGGTTTCAACTACTTCTAATTGGTTTGCCTCAAATTTAAAGAAGGGTCAAAGTCGGGCTACAGTGAGCTGCTCAGAGACAAGGAGACAAAGTATGCATTTGTTAAAACATCAATTTCACCCCAGTTAACAATCACAGCATTCCAAGTTAAATTTGTGTTTATCAACCATAATGAGGGCAAACTGAGGACACAAATGGTTTTGGATAGGTTAAAAAAATCCACCACAATCATTAGGTATGAACTGATGTTGAAATTCTGGGCCAATATCAATAATAACCAATAATCAACAGCTCGTTGTGACCGATTAAATGGCCGATACTTTTACTTTACTTGAAATATGATCATAATAATCAATTGGGAATTGGTAAAAGCATCATACAGATCAGACAGTCGTTTGTCATGTATTGTTGAAAACGTCTCATCACTGAGACACTGAAAAGCAAAATAAGCAATTTATGAGTTCAAATACTGTAATTCCATTTTTGTCATCAGTATAAATAAATATGATTTATCCAGTAAATGCAAATATCTGCTGCTGTTTCAAACACACAGTTACTTTTTTACGTTGCAAACTGAGGTAATAAAACAATTTAATGAATGTAGTTACAGTATTTTTTTCATCCGACAGGGTTTCAAACTAATTTCTGCACGTATTGTCTGCGCTGCTGCTTTCCTTGTCCAATTTTGCTTTGGTATGAGTTTGTTCCAGCAAGAAAAAAGAAAAACCCATTCAAAACAAAACTGGCTCTCGCACACAGCTTTTCCCCAAATGTGATCCTGTGATTCAAAGAAAATGTTTCTTAAATGAGCAGTAGACATCTTTCCTTCCTGTCTCATTCTCGATGGCCAAAGTAAGAAGGTTTTGTAACTTTCATGAACCCTTGTCTGCAAAGGGAATCTCCAATAGTGAGCCGGTCAGATGGTTTAAAAGCATGTCAACTTCTCAAAAGTGAGAAGAGGGAAAGCTTGCAGAGGTCGCAACAGGGACACCGTGAAGGAAACCTCCTTGTATACCGGAGTGACAGTTTCACACACCAACTTCTGCTGGGCAAGAGAGTCTCAGACACCAAATGTTATCCCGGAGCCACTGTCCTGCTGTGGAAAACAACCCAAAATTCAAAGGGGTTTTTTGAAGTGTCTGTCAGGCCATTGCAACCATCCAAAAAGAAGGGAAGTAAAACTTAACAGCTTCTTTTTTTGATCTTCTATACCACAGGGTGCAATATCAAGTCCCTTTTCACCCCTACTTCCCATTATGTCACCAAACTGACCCGACAAGGTCATTCTGCAATGCTCAGCTTGCCGTTACAACACTGCCAAATGGTATTTTTACCTCCACTGAGGAGGAAAAGCATTTCAATAGCGCATTGAGTCACTCTCAGAGCTGAGAGGAAGTGCAGAGTAAAACTGGAGTGGCCCTTACTTATTCGAAATTTGTTGCGTTTTACAATCCTTGATATACTGAGATGGGTTATAAAAAGAAGGCTCTTAAGCTTAAAAGAGGGTTCTGACTATACACAATGATTCACTTACAGTGAACCATGTGCACTTAAGAAGTAAAGCACTTTTTGGTTTTAATAAAACAAAGCAACAAAACCTACTCTATAGGGCCCTATTCGCCATCTACTTTATTTCCTTTCAGCTTCAGGGTAAACCAAGGAGTGAGAAGTATCAAAAGAGGCTCAATAGTCTGGAATTAGTAAACTATAACAAACTATAACACTTGAACTATAACAAAGTACTTAAAGGACCCTTGTTAAAGAAAAACAAAAACTATTCCCACAAGCAAGCAAGCAAGCTACTTTATTTATATAGCACATTTTCAAACAACAGACGTTGCCCCAAAGTGCTTTACAAAAATGATAACATTAAAATCATACAACAAAACAAACATAACTTATTCAAAAGCTAGAGAAAATAAATAAGTTTTTAAAAAGTGGCAATTGATGGAGCTGACCTCACGTGGTTGGGAGACTATTCCAGAGTTTGGGACCTACCACGGAAAAAGCACAATCTCCTTTTGATTTTAAATGACAATGAGGGACCTTTAAAAGCCGTTGATTGGAGGACCTGAGAACTCTAGAAGGAGAGTAGGGAATAATAAGATCACTGATGTACTGGGGGGCAAGGCCTGATAGGGCCTTGTAGACAAACAAGAGAACTTTAAAATCAATCCTGAATTTAACCGGAAGCCACAAGATGACTTTCTCACAACATTGGTAAATATATTTATGATTGCTACTCGAAAACAATATTGGAGAGTAATGCAGTGAGATCCAGTCAGACGGAGAAGTGATGAATCAAAATTATTTTATTTATAAGTAAAAAATAAAATGAATAATACAAATAATAGAACAATTGAACAATTTGTAAGTAATAATTTAATTGTAAACAACGTAACAATGAACAAGTCTTTAACCAAATATCTCTGAGTAAAATAATATTGCCAGAAGAGAGAATTAAATGATAAAGGATATCCACTTTATTTTTATATTATAGGACTTTATATTCCACTTTATCATTATTACATAAGATCATAGGGCAAAATGTCACATTCCAATTGATGTGCATTGCTAAGCTCTAATCGTAATTCCAAACCTACTGTGCCCCGATGTGAACAATAGGCAAGGCAAGGCAAGGCAAGTTTATTTATATAGCACATTTCATACACAA
This sequence comes from Rhinichthys klamathensis goyatoka, assembly GCF_029890125.1. Lineage (NCBI taxonomy): Eukaryota > Metazoa > Chordata > Actinopteri > Cypriniformes > Leuciscidae > Rhinichthys > Rhinichthys klamathensis. The sequence continues at coordinate 2,056,245 of NW_026606612.1, forward strand.
TGGCAATTCAAAGTGCTTTACATAAAAAAAATCAAAAGAAATAGGAATAATTAAAACAGTTAAGAATAAAGAGATTAAAATAATCAAAAGAAATAAGAATAATTAAAGCAGTTTAGAATAAAAATTAAATAAAATACAGTACAAACAGTCGGACACAGTGGCACAGTGCTCATTCAGTAAATGCATAGCTAAACAGATGTGTTTTGAGTCTGGATTTGAATGTGACTACTGTAGGAGCACATCTGATCTCTTCTGGAAGCTGGTTCCAGCTGCGGCTGGCATAGTAGCTAAAAGCAGACTCACCATGCTTAGAGCGAACCCTTGGTATTTCTAGCTGATGTGATCCTAATGATCTGAGTGATCTGTTAGGTTTATATTCAGTGAGCATATCTGCAATGTATTTAGGTCCTAGGCCATTAAATGATTTATATACCAGTAATAATACTTTAAAATCAATCCTAAATGTAACTGGGAGCCAGTGTAAAGACCTGAGGACTGGTGTGATGTGTTCATATTTTCTGGTTCTGCTCAGAATCCTGGCAGCAGCGTTCTGTATGAGCTGCAACTGTCTTATGGTCTTTTTAGGGAGGCCAGTGAGGAGTCCATTACAATAATCCACCCTGCTAGTGATGAAAGCATGCACAAGTTTCTCTAAGTCTTGACTGGAAACAAAGCATCTAATTCTTGCAATATTTTTCAGATGATAGTATGCTGATTTAGTTATTGATTTGATATGACTACTGAAACTAAGGTCTGACTCTAGAGACACACCCAGATTCCTCACTTGATGTTTAGTTGTTAGACCCCTAGCGTCAAGGTATGCATTCACCTTGAGAACTTCATCTTTGTTGCCAAACGCAATGACTTCAGTTTTGTCTTTGTTTAACTGAAGAAAGTTTTGGCACATCCAATTGTTTACTTCCTCAATGCATTGGCACAGGGAGTCAATGGGGCTGTAGTCGTTAGGCGATAGGGCTAAGTAGAGCTGTGTGTCGTCTGCATAGCTGTGGTAAGAGATTCGGTTCTTTCTCATTATTTGGCTCATTGGGAGCATGTACAGGTTGAAGTGGCCCAAGAATTGAGCCTTGAGGGACTCCGCATGTCATGGATGTCCACTCAGACTTATGGTCTCCTATACTCACATAATAACCTCTCCCTTCTAAGTATGACCTGAACCATTTTAGGACTATCCCAGAAAGCCCCACCCAGTTTTCCAGCCTGTCAAGAAGTATGTCGTGATCGACAGTGTCAAATGCAGCACTGAGGTCGAGTAGTACCAGCACTGATAATTTGCTGTTATCAGTGTTTAAGCGAATATCATTTATTATCTTTATGAGCGCTGTCTCTTTGCTGTGATGCGATCTGAAACCAGATTGAAAATTGTCAAAGTATCCATTCGAGATTAAGAATTTGTTCAGCTGATTGAAGACAACTTTTTCAATGATCTTGCCTATGAAAGGAAGATTTGAGATCGGTCTATAGTTGCTTAATATGGTCTTATCCAGATTGCTCTTTTTCAGGAGGGGCTTGACAACTGCAGTTTTCAGGGAGTTTGGAAAATTCCCAGAGATAAGTGAGGCATTTACCACTTCTAGGAGATCAGCTTCTAAACAGTTTAACACACTTTTGAAGAAAGATGTGGGAAGTGCGTCAAGGGCGCAGGTTGATGTTTTAAGGTGCTGTACGGTTTCTTTTAAAATTTTGCCATCAATTTCATCAAAATCAGCCATAGTAGCTGCTTTCTCAGGTTGTGGTCTGATCTGTCTGACCCCAGTGCAGCTCAATGATGTGCTGATCACCTTTCTGATATTATTGATTTTCTCAGAGAAGAACGAAGCAAACTCACTGCACTTGCTGTCTGAGAGCATTTCACTGGGAATCTGGCTTGGGGGGTTTGTCAGTCTCTCTACAGTAGCAAAAAGAGTGCGTGTGTTGTTTAAGTTGCTGTTTATAATATTTGAGAAGAAAGTCTGTCTAGCTTTGCCTAGTTCCATATTGAAAGCATGGATGGTGTCTTTGTAGATGTTATAATGGACTACAAGTTTGGTCTTCCGCCACATGCGCTCTGTTTTTCTGCATTGTCTTTTCATATTTTGCACGGCTGTTAAGTTTCTCCAAGGTGCTTTTTGTCTACCACTCTTCCTGACTTTCACAGGAGAGGAGATACAGATACAATACAGTATGCCAGACAGCAGAGGAAAAGCCTGCTTAACCACCAACCAATCTGTCCAAGCGAGCACAACCCACCAGCAGAGTGGGAAAAAATGCGTTCATCGCATACATTGAATTCTCCCAGCTGAAGTCAATGCAGGCCTTGTGTCAAAGTCAAAGTATCTGTCTGGTCCTCATTCACATCTGTAGGTCACAACTGGTATTTATCCAATGCTAAATCGACATAGTGACACTTTCAGTGCACCCATGACATATGTCTGGGGAAAATGTATGTAAGGTTCACTCAAGGCAGCAGTGGTTTTAAATAATCTAGCATTAAATATACAGTTTCGTTTCAGAGTTCTGTAAAAAGAGAAAAGTTGAGGAGGCTTCTAACTTTAAATGTAATACGGGGTTTAGAATTTGATCCATGAGTTTTATGTACGAAGATTAAAAATATATTGTGCAGTCAACGGCCTGAATACTAGAAAACATCAATTCCAATTCCATTAAATATATATATATATAAATATATATATATATATATATATATATATATATATATATATATGTTTGACCACAATCATATAACTGTTTTCTGGAAAAGTCTTCACTATGCTCAAGGTCATCCTAAATATAAAAGCTGCAAATTTTTACTTTTTACAAAACCTAAGTAAATTTCCATGTTTGTTACCAGTAAGAGAGTAAAAAAAAAGCCCAGGGTATTTTGGGAATAGAATATAAGATACTTTCTCTTTCTCTGTCTTTAAGCTACCAAGCCAATTCTCCATACACTCTAAGGATATGCAACTTCCTGATTTTAACTTTACTTTCAAATGTGCTCATGAGTCATATCTCACTTTGACGCTTAACACAGACGCAAAAGAAAGCATTTATTGCTGTAAAGAGAACTATAATTACACACTCTATGCACACTACTGATTGCTAGTGTTTGCATAGCCAGTGATGCAGAGAAACCTAGTGAAGCAGACCATCAGTACACACCTTTATAATGACCTCTCTTACGTTGTCTGGTAGCTAAGGACCCAGTGGCATACTTTAATGCAGATATTTCACACATCCATTGAGTGGCCCAAACGTATTATATATAAATCACATTAAAATGTCAACATTTAAACCTAAGGCAGCATCCTAACTGCCTTGCAAGATCAAAATAAGTGCTTTGCATGTCACACCAATAGCGCTCTTCACATGTTATTCACAGGAAACACTCAACTCACAATTGATTCCAATAGAGTTTGACATCAGCATGTCACTAAGCTAATAGTGCAATACTCATGCGTATGCATAGCTCAAGACAAATATTGGACATACTGGATACATACTTCAAGATAAATCCAAGAAAGAACTGATGTGACGTCATTTCAAACCAAATCAGACCAAAACGAAGTTCGTCTGGAGTAAATTTTGGGATTTCGAAAAAGCCTGCCAAAGCGAACTTTCTAGAAAAGTTTCCTTTTCAAAGTGCATTTTGGTATTGCCTTCTATGTAGGATACTTGTGAATCTTAGATTTGGGCAAAAATCAGTATACTGTGGCCATCTAGCTTTTTTTTGCATCAAACCAAGAGTGTACCTATAATTTCCTAAACTATTAGGAAGACAGATATTAGATTACTTTTGTAACAAAAATATATAACTATATAATTTTTCCGCTACGTAAACTGTTTAAGACAGTAAAATCCATTTAACAAAACAAGACAAATATAACTCTACTACTCATAATGACACCACCCTTCGACAACATGACAAACTTGTGTAACTCCCATAAAAATCGATATGCCACACTCATGAATACTTGCTTTTATAACCCACCTATGCCTATAGCTAAAACTCCTATTTCCTCATGGGAACACGCTCAAGCTGAAAGACGACTCCACACAGAGTACTTCTGGTAATCTTCCATCATAGGGAGGGTGGTTGTTACCCCCCACCATCAAAGAAGGAGCTCAATATCTCAAGGCTTCAGAACTGTAAAACAGTGTTTTTTTTTCCTGTCAACATGCCCCTACTGAGCAGAATTGGGTAATCGTTCCCTTTTAACAAACACCTGGACTCCAAACATGGTGAGGGCTATATTAGGAATATTGTTTTGGATAATTAAAATCCCTGATCCCATCATCCCAGTGATCCCAGTAAAAAGGGGCGTTGGAAAGCAAAATTATTATGCAATGCACATGATTCTGCGTAAAAAAAAGAATGAAAAAAAAGTATAGTCTACTGACCGTTAAGGGCTGAGAAAGTTGAATTGCTCAATATCCTTCTATTCACTGGAGACCTATAAAACAGGAACATGCTTTGCCAGAAGTTGAGACCAATTTTTAGATTGTTTTCTTTTTTATCATCATTTGTCTATTTTTCGTGTCTGGAAAAAGCTCTGTTTGCACTCTTTCACAACAAAGTCCCAAGCCAATTTCCAGCAGCTTGTGGCAAGCCCCTGCACCAGAACAAAGGCTGCTGTCTGAATCTGAAGTGGAAATTTCCACTGAGCCTTGAGCCCTGGCTATCCCAGTTGCACATTTGAAACTTAATATTACAACAAAACTAGAAGGCCTCCAGCTTCGTAAGGGGAGTGGTGTGGGTCCTGACAGTGTCTGTGCCAGGTTAGTGAGATATTATGTGGTCATGAGTTTAGCATCTCTTCTTACATATAGTACCTAACAAGATTTGATGGTCTTGCAGAACTGTCAAAAGTAGCAGTCAAAATCACAATTATGGCCCAAAAAAACAAAAACAAAAAACCTTGAAATTACAAAGCTTGTTTTCAAAAGGCTTCAGCTCAGGAAAATAATAGATAGTCAGACGGTGACTTCTAACATCAGCATAAACAAACACTTTTCTATAAATCTACTCTTTAACTATTTTTCCCTTTCCAAAATGATGGCGCTTCTTTGGCCATGTTTAAACCTGGTATTAAGATGCATTTTTTGTCGATCGGATCACAACTACAACTACAAGACGAGACAGACACATTTCCGTTCACATCTGGTGTTTTTTAATCTGTATCTTTTGTCCACTTTCAACCACTTCTGTCCTGATTTCGTTTGAGGGGAGGGTCTATTGGCGGTTAAATGTATGGGCTTTAACAGATCTTTCGGTCGAAATAATCTCACTCAATTTACATATGAATGCAACTGGAGATGACGGAAAAACAAATGGAGAACAGCAGCTTTCGCTCCTGCTCTGATAGGCGCAATAATATGGCGAACGCCGAGATTGCAAGTTAGAAATCAGGAATGGTGAGAGAACATTGTGCTTGATATGTTTTTTTTTAATCTTCAAATCAAATATCTTCAGCCGACAAAGTTTAAATTCTGGCCAGCGCTTCCCATGACATTTGTGCATTAGGTCAGAAGGTGGAGAGTAGGCGCTCTTTTGCGGCTGTTCGAACGCACTACGAAAGCAATCCGGTCTAATGCATTTTCGACTACCTCAAAGTGGTCGAAAGTGGACAAGCTCAAAACATGATGTTTTATTAACAAAGTTCAGGAGGAGCACGTTCAGATAATTAAACCTAATTAAACACATGTGGAGCACAATCAGATAATCAAAGCTAATTAGACACGAGTGGAGCACATTTAGTTAATCAACCCAATGAACGACTTAAGAGGTATACAGCAGACTTACCTCCGTACATTGACAGTTTAACAGCATCTCCTCACTTCTAGTCTTAACAACTCTTGCAACATCCGGGGGGAGTACTCAGGGTTCGGGCAAATATTCCGAGCTCGGAGCCCTCCCCCCGGACAGCCCGCGAAATACGCATATTCCTTACTCTGTTTAATTTGATGTAAGTGAGAACTCGTGAAGTTTTAGACCCCGTTTATACGTGTATTTAGCGCCGTCCACTTGTGATTTGATCGACCAAAACACATCTTAATACAAGTTGTAAACAGGGCCTTTGAGCAACTCTAACTTACAGAGTTGAAAACTCACAAAGCTTGAGATTAATCAAGATACCTTGCAATTTGTTACTAACAAAAATTAACCACACAACACATACAGAATGTATGTACATGTACATGTCATCCTATTAATGTGGACATTGCTTGTAAAAGAAACCTTTGCCACAAAGTTACACAGAATATAATACCATTCAATATTTTGGTATAAGAGAGATTTTAAGGAATTAATACTTTTATTTGTATATTTTACTTTTATATCAGCAAAGGACACATTAAATGAATCAAAAGTGGCAGTCCTTTTAAACTTTGTATTCATCAAAGAATCCTAAAGAGACGAATCATGGTTTTCACAAAAACAAATATTAAGCAGTATTTGTGGACAGTGAGATTACTTTCACACTGGCAGTCTAGTTCAAAACGGTTCGCATGAGAAATTGGTAATGTGTAAGCTGTCATGCGGACCTGGGAGCGCACCGTGGTACCGGACCCAAAAGTAGGAGGTGGTTTGAGCTCGGATGCACTGGATCTGTGGTGGGATTCGCGTGAATGTTGTGAAAGCAATGGGACTCTGGTGCACACTTGTTCAGGAAGTAAAGTAACCTGCTTGTAAGTTTTAGACGATGGCGACATCATTACTTCAACAAAATGCATTTCACGAGTTCACACTTACATATAATTAGATTATAGTAAAGCTTGTGTGTATTTAGAGGGCTGTGCGGTGGGAGGGCTCCGAGTTCGGAATTTGGCCCGAACCCTGAGTACTCCCCCCGGTTGTTAGAACTAGAAGTGAGGAGATGGGGTGGTGGAGGGATGCTGATAAACTGTCACTGAACAGATTAACTCCTCTCACATGTGTTCTGTTTTATATCATGCGCCATGCACTTTTGTGATGACGTAGGATGAACGCAAATGCACCAGGGTTCAATAGAATCAAGTGAGCGTGAAACCAGACCAACGCTGCGGGGGCTTTCGGTGTTGTGTCGAATTTTAACTAGCTACCTGTCAATTATTACCCCCCTCGTTGAGGCTGCTACCTGGTTGCCTAATCCATACCCTAGTAGCCAGCCCCACACCTAATCCTAAACCAACCTATAGGGACCGAGGGGCTGTTTACATGACACCGTTCTTAACTGAAAAGGAAAACTTTTTATGCATTTAGGCTGTTCATTTACTAGACAATGGCGTTTTGGGGGCCTGAAAAAACAATCTTTTGAAAACTGGGTATAAAATGCAAGTTTTTGAAAACGATACCGTTATCGTCTCCATGTAATCTACAAAAGCGTGAATTTGTGAAAACAGTGACGTCATGCGAATGCGTATTACATGTTCAGTCTATAGACCTTATTCACAGCAGCGCCATCTTTGATTTTTAACGGGAATGAAAGCGAGGCTACGAGAGATGGACATACATCTCTTCAGTGAGTTGTACTGTTATTTAATGAGGGTTGATTTTGGGTTGTTCTGCTGACAATTAATACTGCAAAAATATCTTTCCTAGGAATTTCAGTTGACAAAAAGTAGAAAATTAAAAGTGATGGAGTTTTAAACAGCTTTTTTCAGTGGATGTCCTTGAAAACACGGTAAGTCTATCCCGCACAGCCTCGCTTTATACATGTCATGGCGCTACTTTGAATAAGGTCTAATAGGCGTGTAGATTTTTCTTTACAAAACTGGCCTGTCATTTTCGCAGTACGCGAAAAAGCAAATGAAAACCTTTTACGTTTTTAGTACATTGTTGTCATGTAAACGTACCCTCAGTCAGGGGGGTTATAACCTGGTGGGGGTCAGAATTCAGCACAACACTGGGAACAATCACATTTGGACCAGTGTGAAAGCCCCCTGATACAGTGTTTAATCCAGGGCAATGGTGTTAGTCCAACAACTAATTAATCCACTTTAGGCAGAAGCAGAGCTGCAGGTGAGGGATTAGACAGGACAGAGTAGAAAAACCGGTAACACTTTACTTGAAGGGGTGTGCATAAGACTGACATGACATTCATAATCATGACATGACACATATCATTAATATGAAGGAGGTTTTATGCATGTTTGTGACAACTGTCATTAAGTGTCATTCACTCAATTATGTCATTATAATTGAAAATGTTTTGACAACTTGACATAAACCAATACAGGTGTCATGTGAATTATGAAGGTGTCATGTCAGTCTTATGCACACCCCTTCAAGTAAAGTGTTACCGAAAAACCAAACCCACATGACTTTATGTCAACCAGCACAAAAGGAAAAACAATGTCGGTATCGGCTCCACAGATAAAAAATGTCATATGGGTGTGGAAACAATATGAGGGTGAGTAAACGATGACATAATTTTCATTTCAGGGTGAAAGGTAATATGTATTGCCGAGTTGACTAAGCACTAGAAGAGAGAAGATTTATATGTCCAGAATTAAAACTGTACATGCAAACAAATAGCTTATCTTGCAATAATTCTCTCTAATGCTCTGCTGTGCTGAAAGTGCAATCTGGCTTGTTCTACTGACTTGAGAATGAGAACAGATCTGAATTTGCTTTTATGAGGGATCTGATGATCCTTAAATGAACTAAGAGGGCAAGTGTCCTGTCTTGTGAGCTTAAATGGTAACATGAGATGGTACAAACAAGTTGTAGAAGTGACACCAGCAGCTGTTGCCCCTAATTTACCCTCTCAGATGACATTCCCCACAGGGCTTTCTCATAAACAATTTTGTTTTGCCCTAGTCTTCCTTTTGGTCTTATTTCTTATCTTCTGTTCATCATGTGGTCATGTATACACAAATAAGCACACAGGTACAGTGTTATTATTACACAAGTATCTTTTGCTACAAAATCAGCATTTCTAAATCACCAGAGAGTGATTTTCTTTCAAAGATCTACAAAAACATACCGGAAATACTGGAGCAACTGTTCATTAAAAAGACTTTTGATATAAGACATTACGTAGGCGAGCGATCTCAGCTATAAGTGATCATTCATATGAGAGACAGTTTTATTTCCTTTAGAATCAATTAACCTTAGATGACCAGACAACTCAGCTATCAAATATGTTGTAAAGCATTATGTTTACACTTACACTGGCAGATATATCATCTTTGTGGATTTTAGGCAGGATTCAGAATTCAGGAGCCTGTAAAACATGATGACTAATTCACATCGGTGTCTTTGAAAGTTATGTAATCTTTTTTTTTACATAAAAGAGTATTGAGGGGAACAAACATGCAAATCCAGCTGATGACGAATCGCTTCATTATGATGCGTTTACTTTCCACATATTCTACCTGAATAAAGCAATTTCCAGACTTATCATTAGAAAGCAATAATTAGACTTGGAATTAACTACAGTTCCCACAAATGACCCATGAGTCATGTCTGGCATGTGTAAAACTATTCATAAGATTCATGTACGACTCGAAGACAGGCTAATATCAGTTCAGCAGCTCATTTGCATGTTAAGTAACCTCAAAGTTATATTAGCAAAGCTGAATATTTGTTAGTCATATAAGCATATAGTAACATACAAGCATTGTACAAAGCAAAAACATCAGAAATTATCAATTTGGTTTTAAACATCAGCATGTTGAAATATGAATAAACTTGTATCTGAACACAGACAGAGTGAAAAGGGTCAGTTGCCCTTGAATAAACTGTTTTTAACAGTGAGCTGTGGGCAAATGTTTATAGTTTTGTAGTACTGCTCCACATAAGGCCACACTGTTGACCTCTTCACCATAGGGGGCTGTTATTTTCATTGTCTAGTACCAAGCAGCCAGGATGGCATAAGGCAAATTGACATCTCTAGACATTGTGCACAAAAACAAGTTCCTGATTAGTTCTTATTACATGCCGTACATTTCGTTCAGCCTTGCTAGACTGAAAAACAGCATGCAAAGCTCAGTATTACACCAGAGACCAGACCTGTCTGCTTGATGATGTGAGATGCAATTAAAGTAAATGAATGTCTTCTCGTCATGACAAATTAAGAAGAATTCTGTTCCTTGGAGCTCTTAGGTTCATCTAAAGTTTAAAAATAAGTGGAAAATAAGTAGTTCACAATCCAAAATTGTGGTGGTCCACAACCCAAAATGGGTTGCAGGTCTGTTCTGATAGGGTCATGGACGTTTGAAATAAATTAATGTTAAATACAAATAATAACATGCAATAATTTTCCATGACTATAGGACAAATATAATATGGACATAAGTTCATCCCTAAAAAACTACTAAAACTAAGTTAAAAGAAAGTAAACCCCAAAATACAGGTTTAACGTCGGATAGACGTAGCCTATGCATTTTTTTAATTTAGGCTACTTTTTTTATCTTGGCCTATTTGTCATTTAAAATATCTCGAGGCAAAATGAAATAAAGTGTCAATGCAGCATAACTAAAAATTCTCCAGCGCTGGAGTTCATGATAAAGTGCACCGATTACTATTGTGTTTACATTGTGTAACAGCAGCACGTGGAGGACAACAAACAGCTGGGGTCAGGCCAGCACGCGCCTAGAACATTCTGCTCACGCCACGCGCTTTCTGTTATCATTATGACGTCGAGAAGTTTGACAACACAAATGAATGAACGAGCATTCAGCAGAAAAGCGCTCGCCGCAGTGTCAGACAGACACACAGCCGATAAAAGGCCTCAAGAAAGTGCTGCTGAAATTCAGAGGCAGAGTGGTTTTGAATTGCATTCGATTAGTTAAACCATTTCAGGATGTAGGCTATTCCTCCGGTTAATTGTATTCGTCTGATAGTAGGCGGTGTCTCTGCCATCTGAGATACAGAGAAATGAAAGTAGAAGCGAAACCACATGTCTAATTGTAATTAACATAAACATTATACGTCTATAACCTCCATTAAACACTAAAAAAAACTTACATTAGCTCACAAGCCATTCTGCAACATTAATGGCAAGTCCTAATCATTTCTGCGAATCGATTCGTTCAAACGGTTCGTTTCAAAGAATCAGTTAAAAGGGATTCAGCGTTCTTTACGTTATGACGTAGTCAGTCATCCCATGGTCCCTAACATGTAGGCTATGTTTCAGTAAAGTATTGTGTAAACACATATTACCGTTTATTGCTGTTACATTTTATTAATAGCCAACTAGCCTACTTAAACTAGTAGGCAGGCTTGTAATTTAGTACGCCCTAGGGTTCCATAGTAATTAACCTAACATACATTTCATGTTGAATTTAAATGCGATTTGCATTCCATTAAACTACTAATTTTAGTGTCTAATATAATTTAATCTCTTAACTGATAGGTTTATTCATTCTTAGATAAAGTGATTTTTTATTAAAGTCGACTCTTGTTGCTTGGTAAAATATATCCAGTACAATTCAAATGTAATATTCAACTTTAAAAGTAACTTTCATAGTTGTCGCTTTCTCCCAAATTCTTTAACATAGGCTACTATATCGGATTACGAATCTGACATGTTCGAAAGAGGCGTTTCGCGCTTCAATGAGTCGGCGAGTTGATTCAAGAGTGAGCCGCACGGACCGTTCAGAACGATTGTGAAACGGCTCAACCGAATCATTATAAGGATCCGACTCAATAGAACAAATCGTTAAGGAACCGGACATATAACGTTACAGGACATCAGTTTATGTATTGCAATCTTCAGTTTAGGTCTCGCGCTTTAATCAGTGCACTCGAGGAATAAATAATGCCAAGGAAGAATGTCTGTTTATGATAATGCATAACATATTTGTTCATGTGGTGTAGTATAGACTTACCAGCCGTTTCTCCGCCACTCCTCCCTCCTGCTCGATCACAATCCCAAACAGATGAGCAAAGAGCTCAAATTCAGCGCCTCCTCAATGTAATAGCTACAGCTCCAACCTTTTTCTAACAACCGACCATAAATAAACCAACCACGTCTTTTAATCTGCAGTAATTCGAGCGCGATATTAACAAATCAGTAATCATATAAACACTAGCATCGTAGGCTGTAAGTTCACAGATGCTTGTAAAACTCGAATCTCTTCCCAGGTGGCTTGAGGCTGTAGTGAAGTGTGTGCGCTCCTGAAATGCGTCTGCATGGGGTGGTAGATTGAGATTTTTAGTGGTGGATGTGAATTCAGCAGCACGTAGCTCACGACACGAGCAGGTCCCTCCTCCTCCTTCATCACAGAGAGAGAGAGAGAGGGGCAGTGTGTGTGTGTGTGTGTGTGTGTGTGTGCGTGGGGAGCGATGCGGATGCTTTCAGAGAGGGAGGGGCAGATGCATACGTAGCTCCTGCCTGCTGATTGCTGAACCTCCTTACATAGACTGTATGGACATTATATCCTCCTGAGATCCAGCTATTCCTTTTTGTCCAGTGTAGTGTGTTTATACTGCTTATAATATAAAATATATAATAGGCTAGACCCTACATTCACCCGATAAGCATTTTGGAAAATGGATAATATAATATAATAATATAATATAATTTAATAATATAATTTAATATAATAATATAATAAAATATAATAATAAAATACAATAATATAATATAATAATAATACAATATACAATACAATATAATATAATGTAATATAATATAATATAACATAATATAATATAATACAATCCAATACAATACAATATTATCGTGTCGCAACCCTATCGGATAAGCAGTTTGAAGAATAGATAATAATATCATATAATTTCATATCATTTGATATGATATGATATGATATGTTATAATATAATATATTAGGTGTATAATATATAATCTTTTTTCTTTTTCTCTGTATTTATAATTAACATGAAAATGTTTCATATATGAATTGGCATTTAGATATGAATATATAGCAATAGAAAATATTTGATGAATCTAGGGCAGAGAGAGTTCAAAACAGTGCCCATGTGCAAACCGTTTTGGACTCAACCGTCTCTAAAAGCACAGTGAGTGGGCACACTTGGTTGAGACAGCGTGTGTGTGTGTGTGTGTGTGTGTGTGTGTGTGTGTGTGTGTGTGTGTGTGTGTGTGTGTGTGTGTGTGTGTGTGTGTGCCAGTGCATGCCGATGAGGTGCCACTGACAGACACATATTGTACTAGAGCCAACTGAGCGGAATCATGGGAACCCATGAATAGCTGCCTGGGGATGGGTCGAGAGACCAGGGTGGCAGCGCTTACAAAGCCCTATTGAGGATGACACACCGGGCGCTAGACTGGCACTGAATCAAGTGACATGTGGGGTATAAAGGGCGCAAGGAGGCAGGAAGCATTATCCATGGTATAAACCAATGAAGTATTACAGTATAGGCCTATGGTATACAGACCTCTGGAATGACTTAAAGTGATTTTAACCTTTGACAACCACAGGCATGTAAACAAACCAAATCTTTATGCCCCATATTCAATCCTTACTCTAAACAGCTATCATCTCTGAGTAATTTTAAGCTTTTATCATCTTAACTGTTTTCGTGATCCTATTCATTGTCCAAAACATTCTGATACCACAATGCTTAAGCATGTTCTAAAAGCATTTATGTCCCCTTAACACGCAGTGCTCAAAATCATTTTATATGCTTGTCTTTTAATATTTAAAAAGAGGCGTACATATGAGGTTTGTTGGGTGTTTCTCTTTCCATTGAGATTATTAAGATGTTTTGAGTCATCCCAATAGTCAAAAGTGCACATTGATTTCCTTATTTGATCTGTTAATTAACATCTCCATTCAGTGTGTAGAGATTAATTGCATAAAGCCGCAATGTCTCGTGATTTTACACATAAGTGCTGATTTCACAATGCGATTCAAATTACAAAATGTTCAAGCACTTGCTGTGGCGTTCTTTTTTCATAGCTTGTGATTTGCAACACAGCAAACACAGTAGAGTGTCAGTCAAAGACTGATGATTAAGTTTACAGAAAAAGGATCCATTGAACCTTGTGATCGGAATTCTAGGAATCCTTTGAAACATCCACTTATGCAATCCACATTTGTGAAGCTGAATCGTGTAAAGAGGCCACTGCATGATGAACTCGTCCTCTTGATTTTTTTATATAAAGGATGTGTAAAGTTCTATGAATAATTTTTTGGGCAAATGAACAGACAGCAGGACATTATTGTGAGACAACAGGGAGCTTTATCTATAGTCTATTTCCATGGTCACCATAGAAGAAGCTGTAATCAAAGTTCAGCATGCTGATTTGTATGTGAACGCCCTCTCGTGTTTGCAAGTTGCTATTACACTGAGCACAAAAGCGCTCACTAGGGCAGTTCCCAATTTGGTAGCCTAATGTGTACACTTTAGGAAGGTATATACACCCTTACACCTTAAATGGTGTGTATTAGGTATTTGCACTCTAATTTACACTCTTTAAATAAGGTACAAAACTTGTACCTTTGGAAATGGTACCACCTCAGTGACAAAACTTGATTTTGTCTAAAAGTTTATTCCAAAATCTTTTTTGTTGTTGTTGGATAACATAGTATCTGCCACAACTCTTAGTGTAGCCTTCAGATTAAGAACTAAATGTCCATGCTATTTTACGCACATCACATAATCATTAAAGACAAAACACCATCTCAATCTATGCAGGAGGTTTGAAATTTGTATAGGTTTTTACTACCATTCAAATGTTTGGGGTTGGAAATATTTTTAAATGTTTTTGAAAAAAATTATCTTCTGCTCACCAAGGCTGCATTTATTTGATCAAAAAATAAAGTATAACCGTAATAATGTGAAATATTATTACAATTTAAAATACCTGTTTTCTATTTTTGAGAGTTATTGATTCTCATAATGACAAAGTTGAATTTTTAGCAGCTATTACTGTAGTCTTCCTTGTCATGTGATCCTTTAATCGTTATTATGCTGGTGCATATTTGGTGCTCAGTAAATATTTCTTATTATTATCAATATTGAAGAGGTGTGCTGCTTAATATTTTTGTGGAGACCATGATACAGTTTTTTCAAGAATCTTTGATAAATAGAAAGTTAAAAAAACGGATTTTTTTTTACAGAAATCTTTTTTAGCATTTTTTACGTCTTTACTGTCACTTTTGATCATTTTTGCTGAATAAAAGTATTAATTTCTCAAAAAACTAAACCTTTTTTGAACAGTAGTGTAACCAACAGATTGTGTCAAACTAAAGTTGCCATATTTATATCATCTTTCAAGAAAAATACACTGAACAGCATAACATTTTAAATGAAAGATGCCATTCTAATTAAGGAATCTCTGGAAAAAATCTTAGCATCAATGGGTTAAAGTTCTAATCACTGTGTTTATTTGCTAAATATGATTATCTAAAGATAAATTGACACAACAAACACACCCCAGTGTAATTTTTGTTTGTTGTTTTGAGCATCAGCTGTTCTAACAGTTATTGTGAATGTGATTTACCACCTGAAGGCAATAACTGAACTTTAACCAAGATGAGACTTGACAGAGGTCATGGCTGAGACGAAATGAAGCACAATCAAGTCAAAATGAAGCTTGAGGAAGATAATCCAGTTTGATTTGTCAGATAGACACTCAGAAATTCTAATAGTGTTGTTAGAATCTTAAGAAAATGGTTAACGGAGTTGCAGATGGAGAACAACAGGGGTCCAAACACTGATCCCTGTGGAACACCAGTGCTGCAGGGTGAGGACAGTGAACATTTACCGATTCCAGTTGAATTTACTCGCCCTTTACTGTCAACTGTTTACAAAATGTCTATCTTCTGTGGAACACAAATATTTTAAAGAATGCTGGTAACCAGGGGCGTCACTAGGCCCTTTTTAGGGGGGCTTCAGCCCCCCTAAACTTCTGCCAAGCCCCCCTAAAAATGTGAGATTAATGTAGGCTACACAAATTCGTGTTCGCTTCAGTCTTGATATAATCAGATTCAGCACGTTCTCAATCCACAGCTGCGCCGTGCAGAGAGCACGTCAGAAACAGAGGACAGGGTGTGTGTGTTCATTTGTGTGTTCATCTGAGCCTCATTGGTCTGTCACTGCTCGTCAATGTCAGAGACAACCAATCAAATCAAAGTAGGCGGGCTTTATGTTCACAGACGCTGCTGAGCGCGAATTTTAACAGTGCGACACGACCATTTTTTACAGTCTATGGACTCGACGCGTACGGTCAAGTGCGAAATAAGATGTAAGTAGCTAAACTTAACATTTCATATTTTACTTTTTTTAGGTCATAAATGTTAAACGAATGACAAAAAATAATCAGGCAAACTAATATAGTTTTGTCTAATTTCGCCATTTTGAACTGAAAATAGGCCTATACACTCATGTAACTCATGTAATGTAATAATTAGTTTACAAGAAACATTAACAAATTAGTTTCATCATGTTAGGCACAAGATTAATAATGAATGTGTACATATTGAGAATATAATACAAATTGTAGCCTTTAGTAAATTAAAAAAGCTCAGCTTTAGGAGGGGAAGAGAAAGGGAGGAACTTAAAGTGACTGAGAAAAAAAGGAAGAGTGATGGAGATGAGAAGAGAGCAGGTATTGACAAATAATCTGCCCACTGACATGGTTTTAAAGCTATTTCTTATCCTTTTTTTTGGTCTTCAAACGTCTTGAAATGCACATATCAGAAATAAAATTTTTTACCCCCCTACCAATCTCAAATTTAGGACCTCTGTGATTATAAAGCCCTGTCTACGGCCCTGTATTAGGCATAAGATCAATAATAAATGTGTAGCCTACATATTGTGAATGCATTTAATAAACTTAATTACCTTTAGTAGCTTTCAGTAAATAAACGCGTCTGAGAAAATGATTCATAGGCAAAATCAACCTATCAGTTGACCCTATGTTTACTTTCTTCACTGACAGACAAAAATGAAAAGCCTATATCAGTCAAAGCTCAGCTTTAGGAGGGGAAGAGACAGGGCAAGAGAAAAACAAAGAGAAAAAAAGTGATGCTGCTGATGAGGAGAGAAAAATTGTCAGCTGCCCACTATCCAAGTTTTTTGGCCTTCAGAACATCTTAAAATGCACATATGTAGATCAGAGAAATCAAAATTTTCTCGGGGAGACCCCGAACCCCCCTATTTGCCCTGCCTCACATTTGGGACCACAGTTATTATAAAACCGTGCCTTTGCATCGTAATGAAAATGGTTAATAGTGATCTTTAGATCCTAAACTAAAGTGTTACCTTTTTTTATAATTTGTTTAAAAATCATATTGGGGGCTTAGCCCCCCTAAAATGAAAATCCTAGTGACGCCCCTGCTGGTAACCAAACAGTTTAGGTGACCATTGACTTACGTTGTCAAAAAACAACAAAACAAACAAACATGAGGGTGAGTAAATGATGAAAGAATTTTTCTTTTTGGCTGAATCTCTAAATTTGTCTCTCGTATCACTCTGCAGTCTCTTTCTTGTTACACAGAATAATATGTAACTTCACATCTTTTTATAGATTTATTTGGTAAGTAACAGTCTTAAAATAAGTTGATTAATGTGGTACAATAAATGCCTTCATTGTGATAAAAGACCTGTATCCTATACAGTACTTCATCTGTTAATAAAATATTTTTAGACTAAAGTCATCTGTTTGTTGAATATATATATCACCAATAAAGAACTGTCTCCGTTACATGCTTTCTCATTTCTGTTCTACATCTATGTATCCTCTAGGTGGCAGCAAAATACACTTCGTGGCTATGAATTCTATACAAGATGGGATCCCCATAATATTTGATATAACTGGGTAGTGTTTTGCCTATAATGGTAATGTCTTGACAGATAACACACACACTGTCCATTTTCATCTCATTGGGAGCTGCACTGATGGTAATGATCCACCCGAGAAAGTCTGAATTTCTCTTTCAGGAGCTAGAGAAGATGTATGAAGTTTCCATGGTTTCTGTAGAAAATAAAACAGACATTATTCACATGTTCCTACACAAGCAATCACAGGCAGCAGATGTCTTCATAACTGCAATGACTAGAGGAGATTTTACTCTTTTAACAGTTGCAAGGATACTTTCTACATGCTCAACCATCTATTGGAGAAAAATTATTCTAAGCACTTTTCATAGAACACCATGGTAAAATAAGAAACTTATATTTGTAGTAATTCTCAAATGTGATAGTATTAGGTTAAACCACTAAATTATTTTACCCTATTTGAAAATCATAAAAGCCAAAATTATACTTCAGTTGCCTCAAACTTTATTTTATTGGTTCTCTCTATAGGTATGCTTTTTTTTTTTTTTTTTGATCTTTACTTGAAAAATCTGTTGGTGTTGCAAAAAAGTATGGCTGAAAAATGAAATTACTATAACGAATACTCATTGTGGTTAAACAGGTGCACAGACAGCTGTCATTTTCACTTCGTTAGTCACAGGCAATGCTAAAGCACTCTGTGGAATGCATGCAAAGACGGGGTCCTTTTCAATGCACCGTTAAAAGAAGATGCCATTTTAATAACCCTCAAGTAATAGCAGTTAGAGTACACTTCACTCCAGACTTCTCACAGTCGAGCCCGTGGCATTACTTACAGCTAGAGAACAGTTGCATAACACATCATCATGGCCTCTTTTGCTAATGAAGAGATGTGAACACTGAGCTCTTTGACTTCTACAACAGTGTTAACTGCTGTCAATCTTTCTATAATTCACAGAGTTTGCGTGTAGGCCTACATTGCATTATTAGCCTACAGTCAGGCAGAGGTGGACAGTAACAAAGTACAGTCACTTGAGTAGCTACTGTACTTAAGTACACTTTTTGAGTATCTGTACTTTACTTAAGTATTATTTTTTTCTGGAAAATTTTTACTTTAACTTCACTACATTTAAAAGACAAATATCATACTTTTTACTCCACTACATTTCTGTCAAGGTCCTAGTAACGTCAGTCAGTGGATGATTTTGGTTGCAATGGTTGCATTTCGTGTTGACGTCAGAACCCGTCTCATGTTGGTTTCTGACGTCAACCTGATTTTCATTTTAAGGCGAGACACGGCAGGCAAAAACATAGTTTTTTTTTTTCACTGGTCAATTTTGAGATTTTGGGATATTTGTCTTCAATAACATGTCTTCTTTCAGACATTTAGGTCTTTATTTTACGACACTTTGTCTGTTTGCGTCTGTAGATTTCTCATAAATTCTTTAAAAGTTGGCGATCTAAATGATCCCTCTGATCCGCAATCGCGATCTGCACCCTGTCATCAAACACCGTTAAAGCTCTCTCTCGCCTGTATAATGTTGTCGGATCCAAATATGGTAATTTCCTTTTTATCAGCAACCAATCGTGAAAGTAAAAGGGCAATCTCATGGGCTGATGCTAAATCTTAAAGCCCGTTTTCTCAAAATGACCTTTCTCTCATACTCCAAGTCCGAAATCTCCACTTCGGTAGCACCTAGGGTGAATTGCCCTAATGTGGGACATTTTTTGCACTTCAGACTTCTGTGACATATTGCGATGTGTAGCCTAACCAAAACATTAAATCCACACCCAATAGCCTACCATTTTAAAAACCCCAGTATATGTCCTAATCAAATCAAAAGAGAAAATTCTGATAACCCATTCATAAGAGATATTATAGACATATTAGTGCTCTTATTGCAAGTTGTCTGAAATAATCTGCAGCTTCCTAATGTGGGACAGTTGTTTCCCCAATATGGGACACTGAAAAATCTATGATAAAAGACCAAACAAATCACATTGATACTGATACATGTAGAATAGTAAAATCTTATTTTATTTTAGATTCTCTCTTAAATCTTAGTTATTAATTTTCTTGGTTATGAATGGATGAAACATGTAAAATAACATTTTTTTTAGTTGTTTTATCCATTTCCAGTAAACCAGTATCACAATCCATAAACAAGACCATTATATCAGTTATCGTGATGAATTTGTAAAACACCTAAAAAATAAACAGAGAAACTTTGGACCAAAATAATTTGGTATAATTACAACTAAAAAATAAATGTACAATTGTTTCTGTTTCCTCTTTACAAAAACAGCATAGAAACCCCTTCTTTAAACTTACTGATAAAATCATTACATGGATAATATCTATTTATTATTTTAAAGTGAGTTTCTTTGACTTATTTATTAGGAATTACATATTTATTAATATCTGACCACAGATTCTGAAAAAAGGTCATGAAAATCCTGTTTCCATTTCATCAATGCCTTAGGTGAAACATTTTTTTCTTTAGTTAAGACTTGTCTAATATAAACATTATTAATATTTGTATTACATTAAAAAAAAAAATTTTAAACCACGCCCCACCACACATTTTTGACTCATTGAAGTACTGTCCCACATTAGGCTGATCATGCTGTCCCGGATTTGGAAACCACATTTCCTAATGTGGGACACTGGGAAATTTGATAAAAAAAATATAAAATATAGAGTTTATACAAATAAAGTTACACTATTTTTTGATGGACAAACATTTCATAAGCATATTAGGCTAGAAAGTAGCAGGATTGCTTTGTTTAAAATCTATTTAACTCCTTAACATCAAATTTGTTAAAACTCTATGTCATTAACCTTTGGATGGTTTTCACACAAGGTGTCTCCTGTTTGATGATTGCTCCACCCTCAAATATGATTGGACATTTGATAGGTCATGTGATTTTGATCACATGACACCACAGCTTTGTCTAACCCATAGTTTCACTGTCATTCATGTATTTATGGGGGACCTACAAACACTAGACATTAGGTGTCCCACATTAGGCAGTGTCCCACATTAGGGCAATTCACCCTATATACAGCAAACTTTCCAGTCTTGTACCTAGTTATATTATGAAGACATTTACTGAGGGATTTGTAAATATATTATTCCTAGCCTGATTTATATAACAAATTATTCCAAAAAACATGGCAAAAATAATTGTTTTAAGGCTATTGACAGTATATTCTGATTTACAGGATAACAAAAGTAGATATCCATAAATCCCACTGTAATTTTTTCCCATCTAATATGTGAACACAATGAAAAAAATTTTTTGAACCTGGCTTTTTTCAATAGCCTACTCAGATTTCATTTTTTGAAATATATGCAAATTAGTGCATATTTAATTAGATAATGCGTAATTCGCATATTTAAACATTAAATTACAGAAAACTTGTAATACATTTTTTTCTCATCTTAATGTAGATAATCAACTGGGAAAGTTTCATGGTGATATCTGCTAGTTAAAAAAATGACCCTATTCATCTGTAGTGTCTCGCCTTAACACGTCTGTCCAACGTTGGAGATTGACTTCAATCTGATGTTGGATTCTGACATCAACCTGATTTTCATTTTCAACGTTGGGTTTGTTCTTCTAAATGCTAATTTTGTTATTGTTTTGGAGGACACTAGCTTATAGATAACAGTAAGGCTAACATATTCATACTAAAAGCCAAAAAACTTTTCATAGAGACTTTAAATAGGGCACTATTTGAGGGAACACCAATTTTTTCTCAGTTTCTCACACAAACTGCTCGTTTCGTGTCTTAGGCCATCAACTTACAGTACCTTATGAATCCATGAAATTAGCCACTTGACAAGTTTGACTAGGCTTTCTTTAAAGTAAAATGAAAAAGATAAAAAAGATTTGGGGACAATCAATCAACATACTGTATGTAATCATATCAATTAAAATGTAATTAGGATAATTTTAAAACATAATACAATCTAATTACAAGTGCTTAATTTTTGGAATCTGATTACATAATTATTTTGGGTAAGTTACTAGTAATTAATTATAGCTACTAATGACATCTTCAACAGTGTAATTAGATTACTGTACTAATGACTCTTTTAAAAGTATCACATTACTTATTACTCTCTAAATCCCATATCAGCCTCGACCAGTTGAACAATACAAGACATGAAACTGCTCTTTTAACTATTTCAAATAAATAATGTAAAATTGCATAAATTATTCTTGTAGCCTACTGACCAAAGTATTTAAAGTGAGAAGGTTACATTAAAAACATAAATTTTAACATACATTTTTATATAGAATTTTGATGTTAAATCCACTGTTGTTCTATTGTGTTCTAGTCTATAAAGTAGCCTATTTAATGCAATTCCATCATCATTTACTATTGTTTCTTTTGGTTTAAAATTTCCATACAACTATATGATATTAAATATGACTTCACAATATAGGCTAAGCAGAATATTTAATATACAAACCAAAAATGTTTAGCATAAATTTTGTGTAACAAGGTTTAAAATTCAGGCAAGGAGGAGGGCGAACCCAGCGAACGTTCAACGTAACTTTAATCCACAAATAAACCCATAAAACAAAATGAAAGTAGAGGGTCCTTGCGTGTGGCTGGTCTCCAAGTACTAATTGATTATAATAGATTAAAGGGATAGTCCAACCCAAAAAAACCCAGTCATCATTTACTCACCCATTCAAAACCAGTATTACTGATTTTCTTTTGTGGAACACAAAAACAAGATATTCTGAAGAACATATAGGTACCAGTACAACCAATTTTGGTGCCAACTGACTTCAGTGAATGTGTGTGTATATATATATATATATATATATATATATATATATATATATATATATATATATATATATATATATATATATATATATGAGCAAAATACAGCATCTATTCATTCTTGGAGACTATATTGATTCCCAAACAGGTGTATGTAGATTTTGATGTTGCTTTGTTAAAGCTTTAAACAAATTAAACAAAAATTTGTGACAGAAACAAAATGTGCATTTACGGCACATTTATATGATATAATATGAGAAAACAGAAAAACGTGAGGTTTGGTGCTGATAAAAGGAACTTGACCATTACTGATGGGGCTTTGGAGGCTGGAAAACACTGGCTACATGCAAAATAATCAAAAATTAAGAATGGCACAGAATACTCGCACCAGGCTACAGTATATACTGTGTATTAGGCTACATATACATTTGCAGAGGTTTATTTCAGGCATTGTTGTTGACACACTGCAGTAGTCATCTGTATTGACAACTATTATCCGCTCATTGTTTGCTCTGCTGTGTCTATCTGAATGTCTGTAATCAATCGGGCAAAACAGCTCAGATAATTTATTTATTACACAAACTATGCATTGTTTTGAATATGTATGTGGACTGCTTAACATTGAAATTTGAAATAATACATTAAAACAAGTTGCGTTTTGAGGAGCGTGCACTAAAAGTTTTCAGTTCCACACGTTTGTGCGTTGTCTCAAGGACATGCCAACAATAGGGGGAAATATCATGAATATTATTTGTACAGTATACTGCACCCAGAACGGTTTTTCGCAGGAACTGAATATTACACAACACCGGCCTCGCTCCATTCCCACAGCTTTCGGCCACGCCCTGCTTGCCGCCCTGCTTGCCGCCCTGCTTGTTTTTTCTTTTCTTTCAAAATTCACTCGAACTTTGGGACTGAAAATAAGTTCCAGTGAATTATAACCTGTACATCTGCAGTGTTCTTTCCTCTGTCATCTAAACTGTTTGTAAATCTTGGCTGGCGGGAGAATAACAGCACGTTATCTGTGAGATGCACAGCTGTTGACCCATCTGCTGTGTGACAGAGAGGTCTGTTAGGAAAATATGAATGACAATGTGAAGTCATTATGTGTGGTTAATATGCACTGGTCTGAGACCAGCCCCACCAAAACCAAACACACTGAAATTCATTACTGGAAAAAGGACCAGTAGGTTTTTGTCTTAGATCATAATAAGTAAATGCAGGGGGTCCCACCATCAAATCTAAAATAATATGGTCACACTGACACACTGGTAAAATTATTTTGTATTAGGCTATTTTATGTGGATAACACTGGCTATTTTAGGGATAATGTTTTAAAATTAAAGGTGCTCTATGTAACTTTTCTACTAAAATGAATCCTTTTTTTATTGCCTGTGTGTGAAGGGGTTGTAATCACACATTAAAATGATCCACTTGTCGAGTTTTGCTATTACCTCTGAAGGCCAGTATTCCTATTTCTATGTGAAGTCTCCGGGTCGGATTTACCGCGAAATCCAACGGATTTAGTGGACTAGTGCATGCGCGCTCCCGAGCCTCTCTCCTTATATACAGTCTATTGTAGACGGTCAGGGAGTTACGTCCGGTTAAAGGCGCACGTTTTTCGGCTTATATCTCAGTCAATCTTTGATCAATATTCCCAAGACTCTAATCGTTCGTAGTGCTGGACGGGGCCTTTCGAACGAGCTCACCCCCGAGGTCCAACTCGCCCGGCTCCCCGAGTTATAGCCGTTCGAAATCGGGGGTCCCAGCGAACGGCGATCCGGTAGGGGGCATCCCCGAGGCCCGGCACTCTAGCGTTCGGGCAAGGGTTCCCCTGGGACCTCCTCCCCCGAATTTGAGCTCTCTGGGTCTTTGCGTTCCAGAGATACGAGCGATTTTCTTCTGAGATCGTGACGTCACCGGCGTCCGCAATTTTGCAGCGCGCCCGATGGTTTTCTGCTAATATCTCCGCGAAAACACCACCAAAAACTATGGAACTTATATGGTTTTCTTCTTTGAAAAACTGGAATTAAAATGAAACCCACTGGAATTTGGCCAATGTATTTTCACTCTTTTGTAAGATTATACATATAATGAAAAAAGAATGAGTAAAATCTCCCAGAGAAAATGTTCTTTAAACATGAATCCACTAAATCCAGACTCTGTTTGTGTTCTTTAGAGCCTAGATAGTTTACAAATTCTGTCATGATCTCAACCTCATGTGACTCCAAATCTTTCTCTATTCTGTAGAAGAAAAAATAAGTTTTTTTTTTTTTTTTTTTAGGGAAATTATTGGAGTCCAATGTTATTTTGGTATCACTTTACAATAAGGTTTCATTAGTTAACATTAGTTACCTACTTTAGGTAACATGAACTAAGAATGAACAATACTTCTACAGAATTTATTAATCTTAGTTGATGTTAATTTCAACATCTACTTAATATACATTATTAAAATCAAGTTGTCTTTGTTAACATTAGTTAATGCACTGTGAACTATCATAAACAAACAAAGAACAATTGCATTTTTATTAACAAAGATTAATAAATACTGTAACAAATGATTTGCTCATTATTAGGTATAATACATTCTCTAATGTTAACAAATTATACCTTATTGTAAAGTGTTACTGTTATTTTTAAAACCATTGACTTTTAATGTAGCTATACAGACAAAAATAGTTGAATAATGATTCACTTTTGGGTGAACTAACCCATTAAAGCTAAAATGTGTATACATATTTTAACATTAAGAATTACACAAATTTCCTTTAAAGTCAGCATGAAACGGAAGTTGAGAGAGTCTTTTCTTCCCTATTGTGACGTAGCCGCGTTCCAATTCAGAGGCTGCATCTTACGAAGGCCGCATTCGAAGGCAGTTTGCGTCACCGTGCGCGACGAAGGCTGTCCCAATTCGAAGGCTCCTTCAAATGCGGATCCTTGCCTACTCCAGAATTCATGCCAGTGACGACAGGATTTTTTTCAGAGAAATTGCTGAATTACACTTTTAAACGCAAGTATTGAGTTTCAGCTTACTCAAATATCTAATGATACAAATGTAAAAATAAAAACTTTAAAGTGGTACAAATGTTGACATACAGTATCCTACTAAGATGAGATTATAGTTTATGCTCTTTATTATATACAGAAATGGACCATGGTGAACATATTTAGACAGTTTGTGAACCCTGTTTTGTTTTAGTTTGATATAACTTTCAAAAAAGTCCCGAACAAACGTTACTGTAACTCATCAACAGCAGCTGTCACAGTTGCTACGCAACAAGAACAATCTTTTGTATGCTAGAGCATTTAACAACACTCGGTCTGACCTTCGAAGGCGTGGCCTTTGAAGTCCAATGCCTTTGAAGTCCAATACCTTGGAAGGATGCAGCCTCTGAATTGCGGCAGCCTATATCTGAGTGAAAGTTTCTCGAACAAGGAAAAAATGTAGGGCGGGACTTGATTTTTCCATGTTGAATTGTTTGGATGGTTGGATCGTTGTGGTTTGCTATTGCTGTGATGTCATGTGAGTGACAGGTTGTCCCACCCTCGAGCCAGTAAACACGTCATCAGAGAAGAGAAGAGATAGCGCTGCAAGAGGAAGGGGAATATTCCAAAATAGTCAAATTAAAAAAGAATCATAAATGTTGATTTCATGGTGACTTTAACTGATCACTAACTTCAGCCTTGTTACTGTGGGTATGAGTGTGTTTGTGTATAACATGATCCTCGTCTCTCAGTCGGGTTCTGACTGTCTGACAGTGAAGGTATGCAGACTAACCCAGCTGATGGACTGTTTACAGTATCATTTTACTGCATGCTATAGAGGCAGGGGGGCAAGAACAGCGTGAACCTGTAGCCTGTGACGCTAATAACCATCCACTATTACCCTCTCCACTGGTTTTGTTGTTTTTGATAAAAGATAAATCATTTTTTCAAAGCACTTGGTGCTCTTGGTATCAAATTATTTACTGACACATGAGTACATCTTTGATATCAGTTGGTAATACGCCTGTATTTGAGCAGTTTGACTTTGTGGGAGAGTGACATATTTGTTGGTGAGAAGGTCAAGTGTTCCGCTGTAAGAAACCTGGAAGGGAACCATCTCTGCTAGTATTACACAGCACTCTGCTGATTTGTGTTATCAACTACCATGTTTCCATATTGGTGATAAACCAAAGTGCTAATAACATAGACTGCACCTTTCACTGCATTGTGTTTTTTGGCAGCTATATATATTAATTTCAGTTAGGTGTCATGGAACCATTAATATTTAGATTTGGACTGCCATCTACTTAGCCCTTTGCCATTATTTTTTTCAAAACAACATTGTATTTTAACCATATCTAAAGTTATTTATTGTGTTTAACAGCAATTTTGTGATGAAAATGATAATGTACCATTTTTTTTTTACCAATTTACCTCAGACCTTTCATCACTAGTATTTTATTCTAAATCTGACATTATTATTTTTTTAGCATAATTAGCATATTAGAATGACTTCTGAAGGATCATGTGACACTGAAAACTGGAGTAATGATAATGAAAAATTAGCTTTGACCACAGGAATAAATAACATTTAAAAATGTATTTAAATAGGAAACAGTTATTTTAAATTACAATAATAATTCACAATTTTAAATATATGCAGCATTGGTGATTATAAGAGACTTTTTAAAAATATATATTTTTTGTAAATTACTGATTTTATTTAAAATTATGTAAATTGTATGGAAACAATCATAGTTTAAGATTTAAAATGAAGAAAATAAAATGATATATAACAGGTATTTGATTTTCTTTTTTTAAATTCAATATGTACTGTAAAACATTTTCCAATCAGTTTTAATTTAATTTAAAAAAGCTCAAATGTGTTTGTTTTAATTTTCCACTGGGAAACAAGACCACCCATGAAGTTGAGGAAACATTAATCCAATTGAAAATACTAATTTGATTACTAATCTAAAACTTCCCAGACACAATCTTGATCACTGATATTAAACCACAAAAAATATGATTATATAAAACCTGAACCAAATTCCTGATATGCAGAAGGTCTTTGAACTCCCCCCAGGACACATTTGCAAAAAAAAACCATGTGTCCTGTCCCCCACAGAGACCCAAGACAGATGAAGGTAATCAAGTCCATCCCACCCTCTCCGGTCATGTCTTTCCCATTCTGAGGAAAGACCTGAAAGGAGGATGCATGGATTGTTTGGGTCCATCACCATCACAGGCTTCCTTCCTTCCTATGATTCAGAGAGGAGGATATGGGCCATGTTATTACAGACACACCCAAAGTGAGACAGGACAGAAGGACAGACGCCCACTGTCACCTCACCCACAGTACCACAGCCTAAGAATAGCAGGGCGGAAAGCACAAGGAACACACAATGGCAAGTGGAAGAAGAGGATGCATACTTCCAACGTTCAGCGTTGAGACTCCTTCATTGATGTATCATAAACCTTCACTTTGATATTATTGTTTTTATTTTGAAATAAATATATAATTTTGATGCAACACCACTCTAAAAACAGACTGTTCTTTAACCTTCTGGCACTCTTCAATCATTTTTGATAATAATAATCAGATTATTACTTCAGCAATAATCTGCCAAGTGTCTTTAAAAAGAAAAGCTCCAAAGCAATCAAGATTGACGAGTTTTTTTTTTTTTTTTTTTTTTTTTTTTCGCCCGCCACCACCCCCCCTCTTTGGAGGACAACTTTATTTTTAATAAAACAGAAAAAAAACATATATGCACAATATATTACAATACAGACAATAAATGTGTATACAGTAACTATTCAAGTAACTATTACTATTGCTATTACTATCACAGTAACTGTGAATAGCATAACTATTCACCCCGTTCAGTGTGAGCCTGGGTACATAAGTGAAGGGGGGGTTATAGCACCATGTTCAAGGTGTAACACGTAACATAGGACAAGTGACAGACAAACAACAACAGAGAACACATCTTGAGCAAATTATTCTTATTCTTATTCTGAATAAGAAGGTGTTTGAGGGAAAGGGGGTTTGAAAACATGTTATGCATGAGTGTAGATGCATATATGTATGTATGAAGTGATAGCTGCAGTAACAGAAGGGGTGAGGTATGTGTCTGGTTATATACACGGCTTATAGTTATGTTTGTGCGATATTGAGAGATGTCAAGATGTCAAAAATGTAAGAAAAGGGGACCATATATCTTCATAGGCTGATATTTGCTTTATTCTGTACGCATTGTATTTCTCAATTGAAATATATTCTGATATTAAATTTATCCAGTGATTGATGTGGCAAGATTTCTTTGATTTCCAGTTTTGGAGAACTACTTTCTTGGCGACAGCTAAAGAGATGAGCAACGGATTCCTATATTTTTGTGAGATATGGATTTCGGAAAGGTCGCCTATGAGACAAAGTATTGGGGATAATGGGATTCTGTGGCTCATAATGGTGGTGAGCGTCTCAGTAACTGTAATCCAAAAAGAATAGACTGGTTTGCAATGCCACATGGCATGCAAATAGTCATCTGTACTACCTAAAGTACATTGTGAACAGATATGAGTGTTGTGTAGGCCCATTTTGAACATTTTACTTTGGGTAATATGAGTTCTGTGAATGACTTTATATTGTATAAGTTGCAGGTTTGTGTTATTGGTCATAAGAAAAGTGTTCCTACAAATTTGTTCCCAGTACTCAGGGTTGGGAGAGATGGCCAGGTCGGTTTCCCATTTGGTTGTTGGGAGTGTTATTGTTGTGTTTTGGTTCGAAATCATTGTATATAGTTGGGAGGTTAATTTTTTTAAGTTATTAATTTTCAAAAGTTCTTCTATGAGCTGAGAAGGTTGTAATGTATTGTTTGTAAGTGTGGTTTTATTTTTAATTAGGAGTCTAAGTTGTTGATATTTAAGAAATTGTTCCCTCCCAACCCCATATTTCTGTATGAGTGTGTTAAATGACATAAAATAGTGGTTCTCAAATAAGTGGTGAAGCTGTGTGATTCCTTTTTGTGCCCATGTGGGGAAATAAAGAGGTTTATTCTGTATCAGAAATTCTGGGTTGTGCCAGAGTGGGGTTAGCTTATTTAATTCTTGTGATGATTTTGTGATTAGATTTGTTTTCCACCAGGCTGTCAGAGTCGAATAGATGGTTATGGGTTGGCAGATGTTGGATTTCTTGATTGATTGTGAGAGAAAGGGGAGATCTGCAACTGGGATATCTGTGCATTGACTCTGTTCCAGTTCCAGCCACGGGTGTTTATGCTTATCTAAATTGATCCATTTAACTAGGTATTGTAATTGATTTGCCAAGAAGTAGTAATGGCAGTTTGGTGCCTCAAGCCCCCCATGTGATTTTTTATTTTGTAATGTTGAGAGTGATATTCTGGGTTTTTTATTTTTCCAATAAAATTGTGTTGTTAATGAATTAAGAGTTTTGAACCATTTATCTGTAGGAGTGATGGGAATCATTGAAAAAAGATAGTTAATTTGGGGTAGGGTTTTCATTTTGACAGCCGCTATTCTTTCGATGAGTGTGAGTGGGTGTTTAGACCAGCGTTTGTATTCGTCTTCAATTTTCTTTAGGAGTGGAGTGTAATTGAGGGTGAAAAGCTCTGACAGCCTGGGGGAAATCTGAATCCCTAGGTACTTGATGTTGCCTGTGTGAAGGTGGAATGATGTGTCCTGAGCTCCAGAATCCCATATATCATCTGAAAGTGGTAGTAAAATCGATTTATTCCAGTTAATAGTGTAATGTGAAACTAGGGAAAATCTGCTGATAATATTGAACGTTTCTTGAAGTGATACTCGTGGGTGCTGTAAATAAAGTAAGAGATCATCTGCGTATAAACTGATTTTGTGTTGTACATTGTCTACCTGTATTCCTTTGATTTTGATGTTTTGTCGTATAGCTGCTGCGAGCGGTTCGATGAAAATGGCAAACAGGGAAGGCGAAAGTGGGCATCCCTGTCTGGTGCCCTGATGCAATGTGAAACTCTGCGATGTAATTCCATTAGTGGTGATGGTGGCCCTGGGTGATGTGTACAGTATTTTAATCCAGTGAATGAACGACTCTCCAAAACCAAACTTGTGAAGTGTATTAAATAAAAAAGACCAGTTTACCTTATCAAATGCTTTCTCTGCATCAAGTGAAATGATAAAAAAAAAAAAAAAAAAAAGATTGACGAGTTTGAGTTTTTTTAAGCAATAAATGGATCATAACTATTCCATAAACATAATTTAGTACTATAAATCCCCTAAAAATACAAAATAATAAATAATAAAACATTATCGAACTAGAATACAGAATATATATATTCACATTGTGACGGCCTTCTTTTTCTTAAGTACATTTTTACATTAACTTACAAAACATTTTTAAAGTGATAGATTAAGTTAAAAATAATCCAAAATAATTATATTAAAAAAAACTTATTCTGCCAGTGGTCAAAACTATCTGCTTGCCATAGCTAGATTCAAAACGGTTAGCTTGTAATAATGATTTTAATTCCAGTGGTACTGGTGGGTTTCCGCGGGAAATTCGAGCATGTCTTTGCGTCATGACGTCACACCCGTACACATAAAGGAGTTTCGGCTAGCCGGCTATACTGCGCGTGACGAGATGTTTAGATGTATAGGCTTTTCTCGCAGCACTTTACATGATTAAACTTATGGCATCCAGAAAGATCCAAACAACAATCATCAGTGTCAACTGGAGATTCAGCAGTTATAAAACCCAAAAGACTTCGTACTTCGGATTTAAGGTGGCTAGAGAAAGAGAAAGAAACCGTCTCATGCAAACACAAGGATTTAAACATCGGCGGGGCTTTTGAAAAGTGCGTGAACTCCGTGTTTTGAAGGGGTTCAAAACGGAAGAAGAGACGGCTTTTTTCTGCTGAACAAGTAAGACATTTCAATAGTTCAATCGTGTAACAGTACGTTTTCTTAATTCACACAGTTATGGAGTTTCCTTTGTTTTGCCTTTCTCGTTTTGCTATTATGGAGAATATGAATTCTGAACTACGCAGGTAACCATAAAACACATTAAATTTAACATTAGTCACGCAATGCTGATGTTGTTAACATGAACAATTTGAGAACAAAGTAGACTATAATTTGCACGGTTGCTGTAAATCGCGTTGATTAAATCTAACGAAGCTTATCATGTCGAATGCTTTTTCCCCCTTAGTTGGTCAGAACAAAAATGGATTTTACTTACTTGTTCAGAAGACATTTTCTTATGTAAATTCTTATGTTGGTCAAACTTTCAAAAAGTGAATCTGTGATTCTGTATGACAGTATCCACACAGCGCGGTGACTGACAGCAGCACTCGCTCGTGTTCATCCGCGCTGTTTCATGCCGATTTACAACCCACGTAAAGATAATAATTCCGCGAATCACTGCAGTTACAGATTTCGAACAGAGAGATGGTGACAAAGAGGAAAAGATACGGACTGCAGCTTTAACATCTCAGAGGCCACTCCAAAAAAGGTATTGTTTGATTCCAACCACCAACGTTAAACCACCCACAATTTTCTAGTCCTGCTTCTATTTACTTATACACCTATTTTAGATAGTATAATAGGATTTTATATTTTACAAACCACAATACGATTTAGGTGTGCACTGAAGACTGAATCATAGGTGTAACACAACAAAAAGGAAAAAATGCCTTGAGCACAAAATGTGGTTTAACTGATTTGTTGTTTTATTGTTAAGTCTTTTGGTAAGCAGCTTAAAGTGGGAGGGTGCGCGGCCCCAGTGAGTTATAATACATTGGAAAACGAGATTTACTCGTAACGCATGGTAACAGAGCACTGTGTCACATAACCACAATGAAGAGAAACCCATCTCTGCAGCCAAGAGTGTTGCGCAACCAGAGCTGTGAGGGAAAGCATACAAAAGAGCGGGTGAGGAAGCCAGAGTGAGATAGCGAACGAGCGCAGGCAGTGATGTCTGTCTTGGCTTGCCTGGTCAGATTTGAACTCTTTCATTCTTGTTGCAGAGAACAGAGTCTTTTTATGCAGCAAATTAAAATTCCTCTCACTTTAGGTACAGCTTGTTACAGCTGGCTGTGTTTGTATCATTCAATGTCATGCTTTTTTTTATCACACACAGACACACAGACAGACACACACACCAGTTTTTTTTGTGTAACCTAATGTAGTCTGGTTGTGATGATCAGGGCCGTGCACAGACCTTTTGAGGGGCATGTGCTGAAACTGAAAAAGGGCACCCCCTCCCTTTTTTTCCCCCACCAAGTAAGCAAAATTCATATAAGTACAAAAAATAGTTATACCAGTTATACATTTTTTTTATAAATGTTATAGTTATAAAAAAAATAATATACACATATATATATATATGAAGAGTTTGGTTCCAAAACGCGATAAACGCCATTTTTTTAAAAAATTAGTTACTGCAAAAATCAGTATTGTATCTGGTTGGTATTGAAAAGTCAATGTTTAATTTTAAGTAAAATGCGATATCCGCCGTGTTATTCTGTCATGTTTTCTCCCTTTCTTTCCAAACCGCGACAAACGCCAGTCTCCCTTCTCTGCAGAATGCGATATGTCCGCTCTCAACCAATCACAACGCACCATTCCACTCTCAACCAATCACAACGCACCATTCCACGCAATGTAAACAGTAACGGCAGCGTCTTAAATACACCCGGCTTCCTAGTTTTTCTTATCTATTTTGTACTTTTCGATCAACAAACAAACAAAAAATGAATAATTTTGATGGCATTGATGAACCTGTGGTTGTTTCTGCGGTGGGTGAGAAACGTAAGGCATCGAAATCGAATCATTTACGTGAGGAGATTAAGAAGATGAGGCACTCGGGAGGAGGAAAAATGTTTTCAATCTTCTTTACAGTTCTTAATAAAAATATTATACTATTAAACTTACGTTGTTGTCTATTTTCAACAGTTTCAATATGAAAAAAAAAAACTTTTATATTGATTCAATGGATTAATTGCATTTTGATTTTTTAAAAAAAACATGGATTTTTTGCATTTTGGGGAAAAAAATAATCCGTTTTTATAATAAATCTTTGAAAATCAAAACCTGGATTTAATTTTTTTTTGTTATTATGACCTACAAATGCAATGTGAAAGTTTGAAACAGAAAATAGTGGTTTTCATCTTTTTACTTTCTTGGTAAAGAAAACACATTTTTACTCAAATTAATTTATTGCGTTTTGGAACCAAACTCTTCATATATATATATATTTTCTCTGCTTTGCACACACAAAGTTCAATAAAAAATATATATTTTTTAGCTATTCTGTTTGGTTTCATAAGCTAATTTGTATTATTTGGTTAACATTGCTCTACCTTCCCCTCTTCTCAATGTCACACATAAACATGAGTCAAGTATTTTTGAGAAACTATTTTGAAATATAATTTAAATAATTATGTTCAACTCAATTCCAGATTATAAGAAACTATAGCCATACAATGGTAGCCATACAACTATAGCATATCCAACATGTATCCGCCCACCTGGCAAAAACTTGATACTGTGGAGGACCAGGAATGTTGGTCTCTTGAAGGTCCCTTGTTCATTACACTTTCCCTAAAATAAGCCAGCAATGAAAGTAAATAAATAAAATAGTGTGAAAAGTACAGTTGCAGTGAAAAGTACCACGAGCACTGAACTTGAGTAATGATGCTGAAAATTCAGCTTTGATCACAGATATAAAATACTTTTAAAAATATTTAAATAGAAAACCATGTTTTACTACATTTATACATGTGAGGACGAGCAGAGAGTATAGAATACTATTAAAAAAACTATTTAGTGAATACGTGCATATCAACAACCTTGAATTAACCATAATTTAATATTATTACCATAACAAGATGAAATGTTAATAAATTAAGTGTATCAGCAATCATAATTCAAAGAAGAAAATTTCTTAGAAATATATGTCACCTAGGTGACGACGAGGATAACTCAGTCGCTTTGTGTAGTTTCAGTATGAAACAGCGCGGGGGCGCACCTGTGCTTATGATTTTCCGATGGTAAAAACAAATTTTATGTTGTTGTAATACCTATGAATATATTGTTAACATTTTACAAAAGTCAAACTCAAATACAGTTACGGGGTTCTTGACCAGCGAATGTGTGCAAATGTGCATATTGTCCGTCATTAAAACGGCGCCGGCGGCATCACATTAAGTTACATTTTCATCAACGGGTTAAGTTTGTTGTAGCTATATAGGCGCTCAGTTTTTCCTGTTGTAAAATACATTTGGCCAAAATCGCATTTTATAAAAGATGAAATGCTACTGTATGCACAGGCTATTTAAGTGTAGGCTATGTATTGGCTATGACTAGATGGCAAATTCTAGCCTAGACCTCTCTCTCAGGTCCCACATGTCTCAGTCAGACATCAAATAAATAAAATATGAGTTTTTATAGACAAAGTGTTTAGTACTTATTCAAACAACAAGATCTTTATTTACCCTTGCAAAACTTCGTTCAGCTGCTGTCTGCTGTGCGGCCGCTGCGGAGCTTCAGTTCATTCAGTCACGATAGAGGGGGCGGAGTTATCAGTTTTACTGACAGTTTGAGGATCGAACAAGATTTACACAAGCTCTTTTTAAGAACTTTCATTGGCTAAATATGTTTAAAACAGACAGACAGACGTAAAGGGTGACCAATAGCAATAGCATGGATTTATTGAAGAAGAAAAAAAACACCACCACCAAAAAGGGCACTTCGAGTGTAAGAGCAAAAAGGGCATGTGCTCTGCACAGGTTGAGCCCTACCTGTGCACGTGCCTGGTGATGATCTTGAATAAACGGAAATTAAACCAATTAATTTAGATGTTACCAAATGAAGCACTTTTTCTAGGTTATCTGACTAACAATTTTACAATCAGCGTATCTCTGAATATATTTTGCATGTAAAGTTAAGCATGTAACATTTGTAAAGTAAACAGTAATGTTGTGAAATATTGTTACGATGTAAAATAACTGTTTCCTATTTCAATGCATGTATTTTTTTTTACTGTATGATGGCAAATCTGAATTTTCAGCATCAATTCTCTAGTCTTCAGTGTCACATTCAGTATTCTTCAGTAATCATATGCTGATTTGCTGCTCAAGAAACGTCTCGGTTACATATGGCTACCCTCGTTCCCTGAAGGAGGGAACAGAGACACCTCGTAGAATCTTGCAAGAGAGAGGCCAATCTACTTCCAGAGAAACTAAACAAGCCAATGCACATTGGCGTGCAATCATTTGCATCAGCTCCCTCCTTCAGGGAACGAGGGTTACCATATGTAACCAAGACGTTCCTCTTCAGTCGGTCAGTCGACGCCTCATCGAGATCAACGAATAGGAATCCCTACCAAAGCGCCACAGCTTTTGCACCCAATCCAGCACCCTGTGCAAGCCTCTTCACCTTCTTGCCTGGAAGGATGATAGGAGGAGGCTTACACAGAGTTTATCTGTCACTGTTGTTTCGTGATAACCCATACAGTGAGATTATTGGATAACACTGGGAAAGCGTGCCCTTCAGTTAGGAAGAAGGACGCTGTGGAAGCCACTTACTTCAAGGAGTTATGTGGGGAATGCATATGGACTATCCCGAAGGCTGTACTACATATGAGATAGTGGGTGACTTAGCCCAAGGGAAAGACACGGCCTTCCGTTAGGAGCAGCCGTGGAGAATATACATATATGGGATCTCCGTTGGGTCACACATATGGAACCCAACCCAGATCCGGTTCTCAAGGATTCAGCGGATAAAGTCCTGGTGCCGGACGCTCCGCCATGTCCGGGCCGAGGGGTTTTGGAGGGTGCAGCAAGCCAACAGAGCCGGACCTCTCGGTGCTTCTACCCGTTTAGGGTGAGCACACGGGAGGAGAGACCGGCTCTACACGTAGGCTATAATATCTAGCGAATGTGGTGTTGCCCAGCCCGCAGCTCTACAGATATCTGTTAGCGAGGAGCCACGTGCCAGCGCCCAGGAGGATGCAACGCCTCTCGTGGAGTGTGCATGCAACCTGAGCGGGCAGGGCACGCCTTATGCTTGGTAATCCAAGGCAATGGCATCCACTATCCAGTGGGGCATCCTCTGCTTGGAGACAGCCTTTCCATTCTGCTGGCCTCCGCAACAGACATAGAGCTGGTCTGAGGTCCTGACACTTTGAGTTCTGTCCACGTACATACGCAGGGCGTGAACGGGACAGAGCAAAGCCAGGGCTGGGTCTGCCTCCTCCAGGGGCAGCACTTGCAGGTTCACTACCTGGTCCCTGAAGGGAGTGGTAGGAACCTTGGGCACATAGCCAGGCCGGGGTCTTAGTACTACGTGGCTGTCACCTGGTCCGAACTCTAGGCACTTTTCGTCGACCGAAAATGCCTGCAGGTCCCCTACCCTCTTGACAGAGGCCAGTGCAACCAGCAGCAAAGTCTTCATGGAAAGAAGCTTTAAGTCTATTGTCTGCAAAGGCCCATGACACACTGGCTGCGTGGCGTGAGCGTGGCGTTTCTGTTGCGTGTCAGCTGCGTGGCGGCTGCGTCGCGTTTTCTGTGTCTTTGCACACTAGAAACGTGTCTGACGCTGCGCTGCTGACACGGATCACCCTTGTTCGACATATGGGAGAGAGTTGTGGAAGCCCTATACTTCGTGTTAAGCATAAATATAAAGCCTACTGATAAAGACACTGTCAGCAGTATTGACAGCCAAATAGACTACAGAATATTTCGTTCTGTATTGACAGGTGCAATATTTAAAAAATGTGATTATTAGGCCTATTTATTTATTTATTTTTAAATTAGGCCTATATTTATATCTGAATTCTTCAAAACCTAGACTTTCAACCATCAAAATGTAATTTATTAATATGTATTCGTGTACAAAATAACATAAACATCTTTTCCTATTCTATTTTGCCTGGAAACGCTTCCAACACGCTTGCGTGTCGCGTGAAAAATAGGCGTCGGTTCTATTTCTAGCATGCACGCGTTTTCCGCGCTGCTCAAGCTGCGCTTGAGACGCGCGTGTCACGCAGGCAGTGTGCAAGCTCTAACCTGTTAACATGGGAGCCGAAATAAAAACGGACACGCCACGCAGCTGAGACGCTTACGCCACGCAGCCAGTGTGTCATGGGCCTTAAAGGGAGCATCCTGAAGTGCCCGAAGCACCAGGGAAAGGTCCCAATAGGGTATGGAGGGGGGTCGAGGAGGATTTAATGCTGCCATCTATGTAGTCGTGATATGCTGAAATAGCTGCAGCATGTACTTTGAGGGTGGAGGGAGACAGCCTTCGCTTCAACCTTTGCTGCAAGAAGGGAAGCACAGACCCTATCGAACATCTTCGGGGGTCTTCTCGGCGAGAAGAACACCACTCGACGAACAGGTTCCACTTCAGGGCGTAAACACGTCTCGTGGACGGCGCCCATGCTGAAGTGATGGTGTTAAGTACCTCTGGGGGTAAGTCACCTAGAACCTCCGCGTCCCGTCCAGGGACCAGACATGGAGTTTCCAGAGGTCTGGACATGGGTGCCATAGGGTGCCCCGTCTCTGAGTCAGAAGATCCTTCGTCAGAGGAATGGGTCAGGGAGGGACTGTCGCGAGGAGCATGAGTTCTGGGAACCAAGTCCGGGTGGGCCAACAGGGAGCCACCAGAAGGACCTGCTCCTCGTCCTCCCTGACTTTGCACAGTGTCTGCGCAAATAGGCTCACAGGGGGAAACGCATATTTGCGGAGGCCCTGGGGCCAGCTGTGTGCCAGTGCGTCCGTGCCGAGTGTTCCCTCGGTCAGGGAGTAAAACAGCTGGCAGTGGGAGGTCTCTGAGGAGGCAAACAGGTCTACCTGAGCCTTCCCGAACTCTCTCCAGATCAGCTGAACCGCCTGGGGGTGGAGTCGCCATTCTCCCGGGAGCACAACCCGTGATAGCTCGTCGGCCACACGGTTGAGCACGCCGGGGACATACATGGCTTGAAGTGACCTCAGATGCTTCTGACTCCAGAGGAGATGGCGGGCGATTTGCGTCATGCGACGGGAGCGTAGACCACCTTGTTGGTTGATGTACGCAACGGTCACAGTGTTGTCCGTACGGACCAGCACATTCCTGCCCTGTTGCGGCCTTTTCAAGCGGCTCAGAGCGAGATGTACTGCTAGCAACTCGAGGCAATTGATGTGCCAATGCAGTTGGGGGTCCGTCCACACCCCTAACACAGCATTCCCGAGGACGAATCAAAACATGAAAGTATGCGTCCTTTAGGTCGATCGCTGCAAACCAATCTTGGGGACTGAAGATCGGTCGTAACCCACCACCTTTCTTGGGTACAATGAAGTAGGGACCATAGTGCCCTGACCTCATATCGGCTGGAGGGTCCGGCTCTATCGTGTCCTTCGCCAATAGGACTGCGATCTCCGCGTGCAAGACATGGGCATCGGCTGCTCTCACTGTAATGGAGTGGATGGCTGAAACTTGGGGGGATGCCGGGCGAACTGATAGCCGAGCCTGATGGTCCGAATGAGCCAGCGAGACGGACTGGGGAGTGCTAACCAAGTTCACAGAGACCGTACAAGCGGGACCAATGGGTCCGTAGGCGTACCCGGGGTGGGGCAGCGAGGTGGAACACAGGGACACGGCTCGGGAGGCTCTCTCTGGGAGGCGGACTGTAGCGGGGTCTGAGTGTGCTGTGCAACACTTACCTGGTTCCACGGGAAAGGAGGTGCAGGAGGCGGCTCGGTGGTGTTCTCGGAATGCACACTGCTGCCCGCTGGCGATAGAAGAGGCGGATGAGAGTGGTGAGGATTCTCTCCTCCCACTGCTCTCCGGGGCCTCTTCGGACCCAGAGATGAAGGAAACTGCTCTTTTATTGAAAATTTGGGTACCGCTGGTTTTTGAGGCCAGCGGCAGAACACAAACATAAGATTTTTCCACCCGGCCCTCTTCCGGGGGAGGAGCGGTGCGGTCACCGTCTCCTGGAGAGCAGTCCCATCCATCTCAGGTTCGCCCGTCTTGGGGCCGCTTACCTCTGGCTGTGCCTGGACAGACGGGCTGCCTGCCTGCGACTGGCTCCATGGCGCCGTTTAGGTGGAGGCTGCTGCTGCGGCGCGGGAACAGGGGCAGACGCAGGAGGACGCCCCCGGCGACGAGCTGACTGAGGAACCGCGGGCGGTGGGGTAAAGGCAGCAGCTGACCGCCGCGAGAGGATGCGTTTGATAGCCTCTGTCTGCTTTTGTACAGCCGAGAACTGCTGGGCGAAGTTCTCGACCGCGTCGTCGAAGAGGCCGGTCTGGAACACAGGGGAGTTAAGGAACCTGAGCTTGTCGGTCTCCCTCATGTCGGCCAGACACAGCCAGAGATGGCGATCCTGGACCACCAAGGTGGACATCGCACGACCAACTGACTGCGCGGTGACCTTCTTCGCACGAAGCGTGAGGTCCGTTGCGGCATGAAGTTCTTGGAGAACTTGTGGATCAAGACCACCCTCCTGCAGGTACTTCAGTGCCTTGGCCTGATGGACCTGCAGCAACGCCATGGCATGCATGGCAGAGGCAGCTTCCCTACTGGCCTTGTAAGCCTCGTCAAATAGGTCAGACGAGTACCTACAGGCCCGGGAAGGAAGACACGGTTCTCCGCGCCAAGTGGAGTTTTTGCAGCGGCCCGCTCCACTGGCGGAACACGCGTGTATCCCTTAGCTTGAAAAAGACGCGAACCATCTGTGTTAGCTCTTTTAGGGACTGCTCTCCTTGGTGCTGAAGCACGCAGGGGAACGGTCACCGCAAACACAGACAGGAATGTGCACCTGTCTGTGCGCTGTTCTCTCTCGCTGGTCTTACCAGCCGTGAAAACGGCTGTTGAGCATTCTCACCGCGCACCTTACCAGCTGTGAAAACAGCTTTTTTGTTTTGCTCAGTTTTTTAAAATAAAAAACAGAAAACAAAAAAGAGAGAGAGAATTGAAGACCGCTCACGCTGCTGTGCTGTCACGCCCGCACCAAAGTGGAGAGGTCCAGAAGAGGCTTGCAGATTCACTCTGTGTAGTCAGCATCCGAAGTGCTTGGCTCCGAAGCAAAAAGCTAGAGTGCAATCATCACCAGCTGCGTTAAATACCCGCGCTGCGAAGCTGCACAGCTGAGGCAAATGATTGCACGCCAATGTGCATTGGCTTGTTTAGTTTCACTCGAAGTAGATTGGCCTCTCTAGCGAGATTCCTATTCGTTGGTCTCGACGAGGCGTC
This sequence comes from Rhinichthys klamathensis goyatoka, assembly GCF_029890125.1. Classification (NCBI taxonomy): domain Eukaryota; kingdom Metazoa; phylum Chordata; class Actinopteri; order Cypriniformes; family Leuciscidae; genus Rhinichthys; species Rhinichthys klamathensis. The sequence continues at coordinate 2,096,954 of NW_026606612.1, forward strand.
GACTGACCGACTGAAGAGGAACATTTATTATTATCACATAATTAAAACAGTTGAAAATGTGACACATTTTTCAAGATTCTCTTATGAATAGAAAGTTTTTCAAAAGAACAACATTTAGTTTAAATATAATTTTTTTGTAACAGTGTAAAAGTCTTTACTGTCACTTTTGATCAATTTAATGTAGTCTTGCTAAATAAAAAGTAGTAATTTCTTACTGTTCATTTGGACTGTACGTTTTTTTATTGAAGGGGCTACCGGAGGAGTTTTGAGATTGTCAAAATAGACTTGACCCTCCCTTCGCTAGCAATAAATTGTTCTACGACCCTCCAAAATGATTGTGAAAAAAGGCATGGGCTGTACAGGGCTGTACAGTGCGACATATCTACGAAAAGATTGGTCTGTGCGATGAATAAATGTACCACTGTAGCACGCGTGCGATACAGTTTTGTAAACTCCTTTACTTGTGTTTGTTTTCAGACATAATCGTTTTATAGCTACTTGTGCTTATGTGATATCACGATTTTTGATCGTGGATGATTTAAATGTCTTCACGATCTGCTTTTGAAGAAATATGGTAGTCTCGTGCTACAGCGCACACTGTGTGCACGGGCACGGCAGATTTTGTAACTGCGCGCGCGGCTCCGCATCAGAAGATGCACGATTTAAAGCCGAATCTGGCCGAGCATATACGTCTCATCACACCGGCACCCAGTTTGTGCGTCTAGTAGTTGCTTAAATTTACAAAAAGTGCCTACAATAGCAGACATAAGCCCTTTTAATTATGGTCCATGTTTTATAAAAAAATGTTCTCGAAACTAAATGAAAATGTTTAGTGAAATTAGAAAATTTATTAGTTATCGTTAATTTAGTTGCATAGGCTATGTTCTCAAATTCATTAATTTTGTCTAATGTAACAAGTAATAATCTCAAGGTTTACTGCTTTACACGATTCTTTTGTAGTGTGGTTTTGGTGAAGAAGTGTGCTAAAATAAACATTCTCCCGTGTACCATACTTCTCACCGGTTTAGAGGGCAATTAGCCCTACTCCGAGTCGCCTCCTGTCGATTCAAATACTACAACGGCGAGCGCGTCATCAAGTAGCCTATACGCCTCGTCTGTTTGGGGAGGTGCGCGCGCAGGCAGCGGAGGCTTGCGCTGCGGAGCCAAGCATAAACAAGGCTTAAGTCCCAATACTGTAAAACGATACTCGGTTACTGACGTAACCTCGGTTCTCTCTAGAGAGGGAACGAGTATTGCGTAAGTTTAGCTTACGCTACGGGAAAGATTCATCTTCTCGAGATATTGAAGCCAAAAAATTATCCTTAATTTTGTATTCATTGTCAACGCAGTGCAGCAGCTAGCAGACCTAGAGCAGGCCATCTCGCGTGCTCATTGGCTGCCCTGCTGGCATCTGCTGCAGCCTACCAGTGAGCCCCGCGTGATGTCACGCCCAATGAAGGGCGCTCGCGCCTTCATAGCGTCACAGCCCGCCAGAATGGGCGTGGCTTAGCGTATAAAAGAAGGGGCTGTAGGCTGACTTCCCTGGTTTTTCGACGACTGAAGCGAAGTTGCTCATGGCGCGAGCACGGCCGGTTACGCAATACTCGTTCCCTCTCTAGAGAGAACCGAGGTTACGTCAGTAACCGAGTATCGTTCTCTTACGAGAGGTTCTCTCGTATTGCGTAAGTTTAGCTTACACTACGGGAACACTTTGTCAACGCCGTGTGCGCCAAGCATCCAACATGAGACCCCGAACTTTTAGGGGAACCCTATAAGGTGGAGAATAAGGTGGCCAGCCATGCGGGCCATCACTTGTACATAAGCACACATAGGGAATACAGAGCAGCGCGCCGGTCTGTATAGGCACATGGCACATACCCTACTTAGAGCAGCTCAACCAGGAGAGCTGAGTCATGTGAGAGTGATCTGAGCAGGAGGTCTGGGCAGAATACACCTCTCCTTTAAACTGACAACAGTTTAGCCTGCAAGGCAGGAACTTCTAGGTTATAAAACCTGACAAAGGTAGACGGGGAGCTGCAGCCCGCCGCTACACATATGTCATGGATAGAAATTCCACTGGACCATGCCCACGAAGAGGCCACGCCTCTCGTGGAATGAGCCCTGATGCCCAGAGGGCATTGCAGACCTTTTGACGCACAAGCGGCTGCTATAGCGTCCACTATCCATCTGGACAGGCTCTGTTTCGAGGAGGCGAGACCTTTGGTGCGGCCACCGAACGAAACAAACAGCTGTTCCGAACGCCTGAATGAGGCGGAGCGCGTAATGTAAAACCTCAGCGCTCTGACAGGGCAGAGGAGGTTCACATCACTTTCGCTGTCAGATGCTGGGAGAGCTGTTAACGAGATAACTTGCGCTCTGAACGGAGTGCCCATCACTTTAGGAACGTAGCCATGTCTAGGTCTGAGGATGACTTTAGAGTCATTCGGCCCGAACTCAAGACACGATGCGCTGACAGACAGCGCATGCAGGTCCCCCCCACGTTTTACTGACGACAGTGCAGTCAGAAAGATGGTTTTCAGTGATAGATATTTCAACCCCACGGAGTTCAGTGGTTCGAAGGGAAAAGCTTTCAGGGCCTCTTGGACCAGTGAAAGATCCCACATGGGAACTGACGGGGGGCGCGGTGGGTTCATCCTCCTAGCTCCTCTAAGGAAGCGGATGACCAACTCATGTCTTCCTAATGACTGGCCGTGCGTCGATTCTGCGAACGCTGCCACGGCCGCCACGTATACTTTGAGCGTGGATGGGGACCTTCCCTTATCCAACAGCTCTTGTAGGAAGGAGAGCAGATGCGCCACCCCGCATGTCCGCGGGTCCAGACCTCTGTCGGTGCACCATCCAGAGAACACCGACCATTTAACGCGTAGAGCCTTCTCGTGGAAGGGGCTCTAGACTGCGTGATCGTGTTCATTACTCCTTCTGGCAGGGCAACGAGTACCCGTTGATCAACCATGCGTGCAGAGACCAGCGCTCTGGATGGGGATGCCAGATCGTGCCGCGAGCCTGAGAGAGGAGATCTGCCCTCACCGGAATCGGCCACGGAGCTGTATGTGACAGCCGTGCTAGCTCCGGGAACCAAATCTGATTCTCCCAACGCGGGGCTATGAGGAGCACCGAGTGGCGCGTTTCCCTGATTCTCTTGATCACCTGTGGTAACAGAGAGACCGGAGGGAAAGCATATAGCCGGAGGCTGGGCCAAACCTGGGCCAGCGCGTCCTCATCCTTCGAGAAGAACGTCGGGCATTGAGCGTTGTCTTTTGACGCAAATAGGTCGACTTCCGCCCTGCCGAATAGGCGCCACAGTTTCTGGACCGTTTGGGGGTGCAGGGACCATTCCCCTGGGGGAACGTTGTCCCTGGACAGTTTGTCTGGGCCGTCGTTCAAATGGCCAGGCACTTGCGCCGCCCTCAGCGAGCGCAGGTGCATCTGAGACCAAATAAGGAGGCGTTCCGTCAGATTGCAGAGATTTCTGGATCTGACACCGCCCTGACGGTTTACATAGGATACCACAGACATGTTGTCCGAGCGGACAAGAACATGTTGGTCCTGTATAAACGGGAGGAAGCGCTTCAGCGCATTCTCGACCGCTATCATCTCCAGACAGTTTATGTGAAAACACCTCTCTTGGTCTGACCACTGGCCGAAGACCGGTCTGCCCTCGAACAGCGCTCCCCAACCCCAGTTGGATGCGTCTGTCGAAATTACTTTCCGATAAGAGATGGTTCCCATCATCACTCCCAGCTGGTACCAGTCGGCCACTAACCAGGGCTGCAGAGCCGCTATGCAGGTCTGAGTCACTCTGATTTTCTGACCGCCAGAAACCCAAGCTCGGTGGGACGCGCGAGCATTCAACCAGCGTTGGAGCGGGCGCATGCGCAGTAGGCCCAGCTGGAGCACCGCTGCAGCTGATGCCATACAGCCCAACATCCTCTGAAATATTTTCAAAGGGAGAAAGCTGTCCTTCTGGAAAGACGCGGCTAGGTGGCGAACACGGAGCGTGCGCTGTGCCGATAGACGAGCCGACATGGTCACCGAGTCCAGTTCTATTCCTAAAAAGGAAATTGACTGGCTGGGTAGTAATGAGCTCTTGGTCCAGTTGACCGTGAGACCCAAGCTTTCCAGGTGACTGAGAAGCACTGTTCTGTGAGATAGCAGCTGTGTCTCTGACTGTGCCAAAATCAGCCAATCGTCCAGATAGTTCATTATTTGCAGCCCCTGACTTCTCAGGGGGGCGAGCGCCGCGTCCATGCACTTTGTAAATGTACGGGGTGCTAGAGACAGGCCGAACAGCAGGACGGTGTATTGATATACCTGACCATCGAAGGCGAATCTCAAAAATTGCCTGTGACGGGGTATTATCTGAATCTGGAAATAGGCATCCTTCAGATCTAGAGAAATAAACCAGTCCCTCGGGCGAACGTGCCCGAGGATTTTCCTGGTCGTAAGCATTTTGAACGGTCTTTTCACAAGCACTTTGTTCAAATGTCTCAGATCTAGGATAGGTCTGAAGGCTCCGTCCTTCTTGGGTACGAGAAAATAACGGCTGTAAAAGCCTGACTCGCTCAGAGAAGGCGGCACCTTTTCTATAGCCCCTTTGCACAGCAGCTTTGCTATTTCTGCGTGAAGTAGGTGTGCTACTTCCGCATTCACTATCGTCGCGGTCCGGGCTCGAAAGCGCGGGGGACGGCGAATTAATTGAAGTGTATAGCCCTGCTTTATTGTGCTCAACACCCATTCTGAAATCCCCGGGATAGATTCCCACGCAGCTATGTGAGCCGCTAGGGGGGCGAATGGCCTCCGGGTTCAGATCGCCGCCATTTGCGGGCTTGTGAAACTGAGCCGGAGCTGAAAGCGCGGAGCGCGCGCTCTCTGTTCTGGGCAACGGCTGCTCGCTGAAAGCCGAAACCGGCTGATTTATGTGAGATGTCCCAATCATAAGGGATGGGGAACCTTTTCTCCTCACTTTTTGACGCACGAGCGGCGCTTTGGGCGGAAAAGCGTTCTGTAAGCGTGAGCGCATTTGCGCGGGCACGAGACTTACACGTGTATTTGACGTCCCGATCAAAATGGATGGGGAGCGTCTTATTAACGCCCTGCGTTTTGTGATAGCACTTAAACGTGCGGGCGGCACCCGGGGGGAGGTTTGTGTTAGTAAGCGTGAACGCTCTCTGGCGGGCACGGGACTTACATTCATAACCTGCTTTCTTGACCGTGTAACAGAGCGGGCAGATAGTGGGCACAGACCTGTGGACACATTTCTTATATTCAACACTCGAGCGGCTTTTCTGCGCTTTATGAGAGTGTGCTCTGTGGGTGACACGATATTTGAAGTGCTTGTGTGTAGGGGTGAACACTGGAGGGTGGGCACTTTCACTACACTTAAAACACTGACGGCGTGAGCCGGACCAGACACAATACTCTTTTTGAGATTTCTCTGGCTCGCCGTAAAAACGGCGTTTGTGTGCAGGCGAGAGGGTGGACAAACCGGCTCGTTGGCTGCTAAATGAACCACTGCAGTAGCCTGGTTGAAGGGGACTGACAGGGAAATAAGCTTTGACGGCGGTCCGGCCGTGGCGAGGACTTCGCGTGCTCAGACTTCAGCGTGATCTTCTGCCGAGACCCCCTGGGGGGCGGCGGTCTATGACGGCTGTCTGAGCGCGACCTAGGGCGGCCGCCCTGACGTCGCTGCTAAGGCTGGGGCTCCGCTGGACGCTGGGTGCTAGCTCGTACAGGAGGCTGGCTTTGTTTCTCGCGAGAGCGGCCTGTAGCGGAGCTCGAGCGTCGCGGCAGGAAGAGGTTCATGGCCTGCGTGGTCTTTTGCACTTCAGAAAAACGGTCAACGATCCCGTTAACCGCTGGGCCGAAGAGACCAGTGGGGGAGAGCGGCGCGTTCAGGAAGGTGGCTCGCTCAGCTTCCCTCATATCCGCGAGCGTCAACCAGAGGTGCCTCTCTGTTACAGTCAACGCGGCCATGGCTCGTCCGATGGCTTGAGCTGCGGTTTTGGTGGCGCGGAGAGAGAGATCCGTCGCGCTTCTCAGATCTGTAACCGCAGCTGGATCCTGGCCCTTCTCATCCCATTCACGGAGGAGGTCGGCTTCCAGGATCTGTAACACAGCCATGGAGTGGAGAGCAGACGCGGCCTGGCCGGAGGCGGCATATGCGCGGCCGACCAAGGCGGACGTGGCTCTGCAGGCTTTCGACGGGAGGGCTGACCGAGACCGCCATCTCGCGGAGGGCGGGCAAAGGTGCGCTGCGACCGTCTCTTCCACAGGGGGAATAGCCGTGTACCCTTTCTCGGCGGCGCCGTCCACTTGGGAGAGCGACGCGGAGGCCTGGGACTGAAGTCTCGAGGAGAATGGTGCATTTCAAGACTTCGTCAGCTCCGAAGTTCCGGCAGGAATGGAGCGGGCCTGCTCGCTGAAGCTGCACGGCGGCGACTTTGAAGGAAACAGCCGTCGAGCCTGTTCGGCGCAGGTTCCTTTGGCAGCGACCACTCGAGCCCGAGGCGGTCGACGGCCTGCGTCAGCAGGCGCATAAGTTCCGCGTCAGCTCCAGCGCGGGAACGGCTGGATTCCTGGATCGACGAGGAGCCGGAGTGAAGCGACCATTCCTCGCTGTCCGATGCCAGGATGGAGCAGCAGTATCTCGTGGCGTGTTCCTCGGCCTCCTCCTCAGACGCGACGGCAGTGAGGCTCGTGAGCGGCAGCTGCGCGTTGGGGAGGCGGGGAAGGCGAAAGCGGGGCTCGAGGGAGATCCTCCGGCGAGCGCTTCGCTGTGGCCACGGGCTCCGGCTGCCTCAGGGAACGGCGCTTCTTCCTGCGCGGTCCCCCGGAGGGCGGAGCGGCTGCATCCGGGTTGAAGACTTCGAGTCGAGCCCGTAGGGTCGACAGCGGAAGTGCTTCGCGGAGCTCGCAGCCCCCGGACGCGAGGGCGAGCTCTGCATGTTCCAGGCCCAGGCAGAGAGCGCAGATCACGTGGCGGTCTCCAACGCTGAGCGGGGCTCTGCACGAGCCGCAGGAAGTGCGAGGCATCTTTAAAAGACGCTCGCGCTCTTTTAGAAATAGAGTTTTGCAATGTAAAAAGGACACGTCGCCGGATAGCGTAGCTCGCACGGATGGCTGAAGGTGGCGAAGACGGCCGGCTTCCTCAGCGCTGTCCTAAGCTGGCTGTTCGCTGTTCGACGGCCGCGGTGGCTTCTCTCTGATCCAGCGATGCGGAGAGCTCGCTGAAGAGTTGAAAAATCAGGGAAGTCAGCCTACAGCCCCTTCTTTTATACGCTAAGCCACGCCCATTCTGGCGGGCTGTGACGCTATGAAGGCGCGAGCGCCCTTCATTGGGCGTGACGTCACGCGGGGCTCACTGGTAGGCTGCAGCAGATGCCAGCAGGGCAGCCAATGAGCACGCGAGATGGCCTGCTCTAGGTCTGCTAGCTGCTGCACTGCGTTGACAATGAATAAAAAATTAAGGATAATTTTTTGGCTTCAATATCTCGAGAAGATGAATCTTTCCCGTAGCGTAAGCTAAACTTACGCAATACGAGAGAACCTCTCGTAAGAGAACTCGACGTATCACATGTTAATGCAGCGGTAGAGTTACAATCACAGGACATTGCACTTATTCGCGATCACAAAAGTTCATTATTTGCTCGTACTTTAAAGCTTTGCTGGGTAAACATTTTATTGGCGTTCTGTTCTGGCATGCACTTTTTCTGAGCGCGTACGTCCGAAGCGCGCGTGCGCACAACAGCGCCAAACTGGACTTTATCTTTCGCGTCTGATTTTTGTTGGGTCAGACCCATCTGCTAGCGATGGGGGGCCGAGACTGAGAGAGCTACATGGAGCTACATGGAAAAATATGCCCCAAACAAGCCACTTTGAAATGTTGCTGTTTTCATGACAAAAGTTGGATGACCAACTTCCCCTCAAGTTTTTAAGACAGGCAAGAGTGACATTAGTACTCAACAAGGCCTCCTCCCCCTTTTTTTGAGTATGCCATGGGCAGTAATTATTCAAATGGTGAATACTGTGACGTGTACGTTCCCAGAAGAAAACTCAAATAGTCCAGGCATTTTAGAATGTCCAGAAACAGTTATTGATATTGAGAATTTGGAGTGATCTTTGTGCTTTGTAACTTTGCCACCCTTTTCATGCTCAAAGAGCAACATTACACACTAAAGAAAGTTTAGAATGTAAAAAACAAAAAAAAAAAAAAAAACAAGTGAAGCAAAATAGGTCCTCTTTAACAAGTAAAACAACACAGCCCACAGGGTAACCACGTCCAACATCCACATTGAAGCTGCCTGATGAGAACACTTCAGTTCCTGTGCTTGCTTTCTCCTCCCATTCATGAAAAGACACTTTCTTCTTTCTCTTTTGTATCATTGAGGCACACGGCCAATGCCAATTGGACTGCTAGAGAAAACGGAGGCTAGGCGGGTAGAATTCACAATGTGCAGGCTATGCACCCCACTGATGTCGCCAACAGAAGAGCCATTCTAGTTGGCCAGTTCACTGGTGAAGGCCTTTTACCACATTCCACTTTGTTCCACTTATTCTCGAAGCTCGTGTCCATTCACGTGTTGGCCTCATAATGGCAGCCTTTCTATGTGGCCAAGCTTGCTTTGAAATCATCAAGATAACAGATAAAGTGCAGCCCATGTGTTACTGAAACCAGCCGAGTGTTTTACATGTGTCGTTTCAAAGCGAGTCCTTGCTTTCAGCAATAAGGAGACTCAAATTGGGTGATTTCTCAATTAGATTTGAAAGACTTATTGTGTTTATGGGTAATCATACCCGCACTCATGCATGTTTGTGTGTAATTAAATAGACTCGGTCAGAGGATAATTTCTATCCAACTGCAGCATTTTCCATACAGTCAATGACTAATTTGGAGTATTTACAAAACAGCACAAGAAGCATGTCTGAGATGCTTAATCACTGTATTTTTTCTAAAAAAAAAAAACAAAAAAAACCTTTAAATGTTAATGAGGTTTAAGCAGTGTTTTCAATACTGAGGGATTTGACCAGCGTTTAAATGGGAAGATTACACTGTCAACAACCACCTACAACAACAACCTACAACTACACCACTACAACAACCACCGCCCAGCACTTCCCACAGTTTTTTCCACCCTGAATAAATATAACAGAATGGTAACACTTTAGAGGGAACACATATTCACTATTAGGTTGCTTAATAACATGCAAATTATTAGCATATTGGCTGTTCATTAGTACTTATAAAGCACATATTAATGCCTTATTCTGCATGACCATATTCTACACCCCCTAATACCTACCCAGTATCAATAAGCATTAATTAGGAGTTTATTGAGGGAAAACTCCTATATATATATATATATATATATATATATATGTTCCCTAATCTAAAGTGTTACCAACATAATTTTATTTTGATGAAAACTTTTTAAGTCAAATAAATCTTTGAATAACAAATTATATCTCTATATGATAAAACAGTCAGAAAACTGGCCGGCATTGGACTATGGGATTTTTCTAATTCCCAAATGGAATGCTTCTAATCCTCTGTGTTTTCATTTTAATGAGTTGTGCTTTGGCACCCATTCATGAATGAGATTTAGTTTATTGTCCTGAGACTATATCTCAGGAACATACTGACCAATGCTAATCCTCTTGTGATTTTATTTAAAAACCAAAGCCTGCAGAAAGCAGGCCTTTAAATTACACGGTACTGGAATATCGGCATCAAATCAAGTTTATAAGTATCCTTCAATTTGAAATAATAATCAAATAATTCTACCATGAATTGGTTAATGGACATTGTACGTTTTAAAATGTGAGATTTCCAGCATATTTCTTCTGTACAAAACAAGCATAAGAATTTCTTTTCTGTCGTATGTGCATGCTGAACTACGTCAAGCATAATTAAAAAAAGGAAAGTTGTATAAATTAATATGAAAATTGAGGAACAACCTGATGTACAAATACAGACTACAGTACTTTGTGTGTACAATGATTAGCATAAACCAAAGCATCCAGAACTAAATCACTATCAGGTTTCATTTGCATTTTTATCATATATTTGCATTATCGTAACAGAACATGAATTAGAGACATGTCAAAGTAAGTAACCAACATTTTATCACAACAAGGACACAGTGTTCTATTGAACCTAAAAAAGGGAAGTTGTGAAACTGCTAAACTGTTTATATTAGAACAACTATGAGAGCTAGAGAAATGAGCAAAGTCTGATGGGATTAATCCCTTTAAAAGAGACAAATATACATTCAGATAAGTTTGCCACTTGATTAAAATAGTCTCAAAGGTTGCATTTAGCCTTTGTATGTGTAAAACGTACATCTACCCAATAATGCCATATTACGGTCTTCTGTGGATTCCATCAGCGGTTGGGTCAGAAATAGTCTTTAAGCAAATGAAGGATCAGAAATAACCCCACCTTGAGAGAGAACAGAAAAATATAGGCCTTTAAAAGTATAATACAATCAGCTATAGCTTTTATTGAATTTTCTTTTTCTTGGATATTGTTATAAGAACTGTTTATATAATGTTATACAAATATATATTATATTAAATATATAGCAAGTTAAATATTTTCCTTGCACCTTAAAAAACACCTGTACATGTGTACTAACCTATTCTATAGGCTATTAAAAGAAAATCTAAAAAATGTCAAGGCAAAAATGATTTCACACATATGATGATTTTTTCATTAATATAATTTAATGAAATATCTGGCCGATTGTTAAATATTTTTCTATAGGTTACTATAGCCTTAATAAATATTCAAATTCAGAAACTGAAAATATGTTCATCATAAAAGTACACTGTAAAAAAAAGTTGCTAATCAACTTGGATGTTTAAGTCATTTCAACTTAAAACTTCATTAAACTGACTTAAAAGAGTTGATTCTTGTATAACTTATAAAAAATAGAAAATTGCTTAACTTATTTTGATGAGTTAAAGCAATGTAAAAACATATGTTGTCATTACATATTGATTCTGTATGTACACTTTTTGCAGGGTATTGGTGACATATTTGATTGAATTGCATTTTAATAACTTCAGAAGCATTAACTCATGTAGAGTCTTAGACATGAACTAATCTGTATATCACAGATAGCCAATGACTTAAAAGTAGGCCTAGGCTAATTGTTAGTCTAGAACACATCATTTGAAATTTTGATTGATTCATCCAGAACCAGCCAATTTATTTTGTTTGCTTAAGGATATGAGTCTGGCGTAATCTAACAGGACTGAACAAAACCAGCTGTATACTCATCCAACCAGCTCGTCATCACTACAGAAAGGATGGGCTTTGTGTGTAGTTCAAACGCCCCTGTCTGTTGCAAACAGTGAGTCACGTCAAGACTCGGTTGAGCGCCGGTGTTGATTTCGTGTCGGTACGTCACAGATCCTCATATTTATTCAGCGAGGAGGCAGCGGCATCGGCTAAACTGGCTGCTTCTGGTTTCAAGACATAAATACAAAGCGAGACACTGCGAATAGGCTATACAAAGAACAGAGGATCGCTCTCCGCTTTACGCTGAAGACTATAAAGTCAGGTAAAGACCATACTAAATATGATGACCTGCGTGTGTTTTACCGCTACAGTGTTGCGTGTTTTAATGATGTGGTTTGTTAACGGAGACACGGTGAATCAAAATTGTAAACAAAACGGACTTGCTGGACTGATCAGTGTTTTCACATTGGAAAGAACGTGTTTCTCTCAGTCTTTTCCGGGGTTTTTTTTTTCACCGTTATTTTTTTCCTGAAAGCGCAGTCCATTGTCTGTCACAGTTCAGTTTTCATTCAGCTGCTTATTATAATGCGCTGTTATATTGAGACATAAATAATAGCAAATGCTCAGTCAGCTGAATACGGTAGCCTACAGTAAAGGTTGACTTCATGAAAAGAGTATTTGGTAAATGTCATAGGTTGACGTTTATTTTCGTATCACTGGAGGCCACTCGCCCGTTACTGTATGTAGTTACGTGGCAGCGCTGATTCTTCTGGACGCACTTTGTGCTGCTACTTTATCAGCAGCCAAACTTCACTTATCTCAACTCAATTGGCCCAGTGCTTCGGATAATAGATTGTATTGATCAAAACCTGTAATCTACAAAATTTTATCCCATCAGGATAGAGATTCCTCTGCCGGCTTCAGTGTATTTGGAATCCAAGTGGTTCTAACAATTCCAATCAATAAACCATGTTTATGATGTGGAGTGGGGTAAGGGGGAAACTGTACAGTGCCGACATATACTTTGTCTTACAATGTGTGAATGGAGGGGCAGGTATTATATAGGATGTAGGTTGTGATTTATTTCTAGGTCATTAGTGTGTGTGCCTCCCCAAAGCCCTCCCTGAATCTGCGGCAAGTGAGGAGCCAGGACATGTGGTTTGGTGTGGTTATTATACTTCTACAAGGATCACATTCAAATCCACAATGGCTGGAGGTGAGAAGAGTTCTGAAAAAAATTCCCATATAGCAGAAGTACTATCGCTTCAGGCTGTAGTTCAGCAAAACAGCAAAATAAAGTTTGAGCCACAGTGGTGTAAGAAATGAATGCTATGTAAGGTTGCTCAAAAGGAAGAATTTCAAGATATATCAGTAACTTCCCTTTTATATTAGGCAATGTCTCTGATTCAGTTTGATTTCTAAACACATGAATAAGGTCAAAATCTCAGGCGGAGAAGCATCACCAAACATACCCTTGTTCAGAAATGGCAATTTTTTGTCTAAGTCGTCTTAAGACTTTTGTTTTGAGAACATATTAAAACATCCAAAAGCCCCAGACCCTGTTTATGGGAAAGATGTTACAGTGTCCTCAACATCAAAACTTCTAGTTGATGCTAACAAGGAACATAAGTGTTTGTTAAAAAAAAGTTTGAGAAGCACAAGGCTATATGGGTCATCTAATGTAGGATTAGAACAATGGAAACCATGCCTAACATTATCTCATTTTCTGTTATGGCCTCATCTTGACTTCACAAGATGTGGCCTTTTGCCTTTGCCTTGAAAAAAACAGATGTACCACAAGGCAAGGACTTTCTCATGCATACAGTATTTCGTACATAAACCTTCTCAACCATGACCATTGCATTGAAAAAAAGGTGAATGTCTGTAGTTATGTTTTATTTGGTACAGCTGTTTCTAATGCCTTCAGCAACTTCTGATTTGCTCCATGATCTAGAAAGCCCTAGTTTTACCAACTATGTGTGTCTGTTAAACATCGCACATGCATTCTGATTAACCTTAAACGGCATAAGATTGGAACGGGTGTGGTTAGGACCTGCAGTTGCACTGAAGTTATCCAAAACTTTCCATTTCAGGACCCCATCAAAGAACCTCCCTGTAGAGTGTCCTTTCTATGGGAGTTTTTGGTTATGGGTCATTGATAAATGCCTCACTGCTTCTCTCAGTTCAACAGCAAATGTCTCCTTGACCTACATGATGACATCACACTCTCACATTCGCTAAAGGGACCCATTCTAGATAAGCATTAATCCATGAATCAGGCACTTCCCATTCTATCACTGCTGCCACTAACCAACGTTACAGGAGCTGCTTTAGAAGTATGAATTTGATTAAGTCATAAGTAAAATTACAAAAATAGTGTAAGGTTAAATATTTGAATCTGAAAAAAAGGCCTTCAATCTGTAATTTTGGATATACAACCACAAAGCTTCCCTATAGTCTAGTTGTTTTTCTAGCTGTAGGCCACACGCTGAGAAATTTCCAGCTTGCTTCACTGTATGTCTGTGTCTAAAGCTCAGAGTAACAAAACTGTGTGTGTTTAGCTGAATCCTTATTACACACATATTACTTAACATGTTTTAGCCAGGATAAGATTTCATGTTTTGCTATTTTCCCCTGACACTGGTTGCTTTTGCAGGTGGAGTCGATTGTAATCATTGTAAAATTCTGTGCCATTTGTTCAGAAAATTTATTTAAACTATCTTAAGTTTGTTTTTGTTCAGCCATATTTAAAGCCTGCTGATATTCAAGGCCTTAAAGGGATAGTTCACCATAAAATGAAAGTTCTGTCATTAATTACTCACCCTCATGTCGTTCCAAACCAGTAAGACTACCGTTTATCTTTGGAACACAAATTAAGATATTTGTTAATGAAATCTGAGATTTCTCTGTCCCTCCATTGACAGTCCACACAACTATCACTTTGACGCTTCAAAAAGTTAATGAAGAGATCGTAAAACTAATCCATATGAATTGAAGGGTTAAGTCCAAATTTTCTGACGAGACACGATCACTTTATACACTGAACAGATTGAATTTAAGCTTATATTCACATATTAACATTCATCAACGCACACATAAGAAATGGTAAATGGAACCTCAAGTAGGCTTGCTTGACTTGCGAGAACACTGTAAACCCTAACGCTCAAAATAATTAATTGGTTTGAGTAGGACAAACTTAAATTAAAAAAATTAGTTCAGTCAAATTAACTTTTATGAGTATTTAGCACTTTCTTTTTCTTTCAAGTTCACAGAACTGATATATTTTAAGTAAACTGAACTGTTTCATTGTTTTGAGTTTTATGAAATTTTTTATTTTAATTTAGACGAACTTAAGTTTAACTGAAACAGCTGGGATGTCTATTTCCCAGCATGCTTTGCCGATGGCACTCGAAAGGGAGAGTAAATGCTAAAATTAAGTGTAATATAATGTTTTTTTTTTGTGTAAGATTAATGTTATGTGTGAGATTTAGTAGTGATTAATGTTTTGTTATGCTAATTTAGAAGAATTTCTGTTAATGTTGGCTTTAGGATAGTTACCATCATGGTGACAAGTGGTGCATGCAGCTTGATTTGAGAGCAAATAATCCCTTTTTATTGCTGTACTCATACAGCAAGTGTTTCAGTATAACATACTATTGCTAATGTGTTAGCATTTACTATGTTAGCAGATTAGCTTTTTAAAGCTAACTAAGTTTATACTAATAAAAGTGTTTCTGCCAACTTATTTGGGTTTACAGTGTACTTCATAGATTTAAGTTTTATGGAATGGAATTAGTACTATTAACTTTATTTACCCAAGATATTTTAACAATAAGTTATTGAGTTACTTGGACACAAATCAAATATTTATTTATGCTTAAATTGTTTGAGTGAATAAACTTAAATGATTTAAGGCAATCGGTTTCCTCAAACGGTTTGAGTTGAACTAACTCATCAGGTTTTACAGTGAACCAATGAGGTTCATTCCTGTGTTATGCAGCACGTTTAAGCTTCTGCAAGAACCAATGAGGTTCATTCTCGTGTGTTACGCAGCACATTTTAGCTTTAGCAAGAACCAATGAGGTTCATTCCTGTGTTATGCAGCACGTTTAAGCTTCTGCAAGATCCAATAAGGTTTGTTTCGGCGCGTCAAGCAGGTACGGGTGAGCTTCTGTTTATGTTTGCTGATCAATGTTTATAATAAAAGCCTAAATTCAATCTGTTCATAATATAAAGTCATCATGTCTTTTCAGAAAATTGTGACTCAACTGCTCAATTATGGATTAGTTTTATGATCTCTTTATGAACGTTTTGAAGCACCAATGTTGGTAGTTGCGTAGCTGTCAAAGTAGGGACAGAAATCTCTCAGATTTCATTAAAAAGATCTTTATTTGTGTTCTGAAGATGAAGAAAAGTCTTATGGTTTTGGAACAACATGAGGGTGATTAAATGCTGACAGAATTTTCATTTTTGGGTTAAGTATCCCTTTAAAATGTGTGGCTAAATTCAGTTGAGGTCACATGCTGAGAATTCTCAAGAAGGAAACAACCCATTCAAATAGTAGCACACATTGCCCCCATCACACTAGTACCTTTCGGTGTTTATAATAAGTGTTCTGATTGTCATTGTGCGTCAGGGAAACCGCAGGCAGCCCTTACTGTCCTTTCCGCAGTCTGATAACAAACAGTGTTGATGAGTTTGGCCTGTGCAAACTCCCAACAGGAGGTTATTGTGGCGTGTACTAAGAGCATAGTAGCCACAACCTCATTCATTCAAATCAAATTTATTCACAGTTGTCAATCTCTTCCTCATTGCATGTGAGCGGCTGTGCCTACTGGGTACAATAACAATGTTGACAGATAAGGAGTGTGTGTGGTTGTGTGATCATGTATAAAGAAGGGTATCAGTTGTATCATCACTCTAATGCGAGGAAAGATTACAGTAAAATTTCCATTTGGTCCACTATAATAACATCCTCTTTCCAATATTCCATTATCACTCTTTCCACATTCAGGTCCTTAAAACAATAAACTTCTCTTATGAGGTCTGTCCAACATCAGGTGTATCTTTTTCTTTTGGCTGTCACACGTAAGCTGGCGTGTTTATGTGAAGACCTTGCCTGAAAAGCCTGAACGGAAATGTGAAGAGCACATTCATTTCCTATCACAGTGTAATTATTTTCACAGCCACATACAGACCTTTTCCATTCACTTGTGCAAATGGACTCTGTGCAATGACATTTTACATTCTCTAGTATGTTGTTGCGAGTCTGTTGCCGACACTGTCCGCAGATGGGTGAAGACAAAATGAGAATCAAATTTACACTTCACTGGCATTTTTGCTTTGTCTTCATTCTTATTCAGCACTGCATTAGTGATATAATCACTCTCAACTCATAAACACGAGGTTAGAGACAAGACACCTTATTTTGTGAAGAGTGTTATTTAAGGTTGTCCTTTGAAAAGACACAGTGTTGCAGTCAGTCCTTTGAACCACATGCTTGAAGATGTAAAGTTCTGTATCTTTGATGCGTTCTTTTCCTGTGAATAACCTCTATTATTAGTCTTGCTGGAGGGGTTAATGTTTGCTCTAATGATTTCTCCTCATCTCACCCTTCCCCAGATTCCCTAGAAGAAGAGCTTGGACGGCATGCAAAGTTGTGAAATATCTTCAGACAGCACTGATGATCCTCTTTGTAGAGCCCTACACAGACATCGACAACCTCGAATAGTAGTTATTGGCGCGGGCTTGGCCGGCCTAGCCGCCACCAAAACCCTCTTGGAGAACGGCTTCACCAATGTCACGGTGCTAGAAGCCTCAGACCGTATCGGAGGCAGAGTGCAAAGCATTCAGCACGGTGAGAACAACTGTCATGTCATATGACAGCATCCTTTTTATTCTTTCTTAGTCCAAATACATAGTCAACTTTTTCAGATCAGAAAATGCTTATTTTTAAGGTGTCCTATCTCCTTCTTTCAACAGGTAAAACCACTTTGGAACTTGGAGCAACCTGGATACATGGGGCAAATGGGAACCCCATCTACCACCTGGCTGAGGAAAATGGGCTGCTGGAGCACACCACAGAGGAGGAGAGGAGTGTGGGCCGCATCAGCCTGTACGCCAAGAATGGTGTGGCCCACTACCAGACCAACAGCGGCAAGCGGATCCCGAAGGATCTGGTGGAGGAGTTCAGTGACCTGTACAATGAGGTGATGGAAGAGAGCGGAGTGCTTGGTTTTGTGCAAGCTAAGCTTGAACCTTTTGGTGTAGCCTCTTGTGGATAAGGCTTGGATAAATAAACACATTATGGCAGAGTTTCGCCTTGTGATCCAATCACAAGTGGTCTGCCAAGATGCATTTCTGTTTCCATCTGTATTAACAGCTTTACTGCAGTCTCAGACCCCTTCAAAATGGATAGCATTTCCACTACAAATGTGGTCACATGCGTTTTTGATAGAGGTTGGGGGAAAAATCCGGGCCAGTAGAAAAAATCCTTTGCGATGAGCACTGCATGTGTTCTGTGGTTGTTACCTCATCCTGAGCTGCTGTTCTCACAGTGAGCCTTTATCCTTCTATATCTCTCTCAGAGTGTTTAGCAAGATCCCTGTCTTTTGTTTGGGACTAATATTTATTTCATATTTATTTTATTTTGCATCTAGTAATCACACACAGCTTCATGAATACAGCAAATTTTGGCTAACAAATGAAAGAGACACTTAAAGGGATAATTCACCCAAAAATGAAACACCCCCTTTTAGACACCCTCATGTCATATGATTCCAAACATAGATATTTTGATAAATCTGAGTATTTTTCCCATACAATAGAAGTCAATGGTCACCATAACTGTTTGACCATTGACATTCTTTAAAAAGTTAGTTTCGGAAAAACAAAAGGATGAGTAAATGATGACAGAATTTACATTTATGGTTGAACTATCCCTTTAAAGAAATGCAATATTTTGACCATAGTGTATTCCATCTAGAGTAACTAATGCACTTAAACCATTGTTTGTAGTAAGGATAGCTCCATGATCTGATGACACTAGGATCTCACTCTCTTAATCTTGTCGAACAACCTCCTTTGAGCAGGTGTACGAGCTGACTCAGGAGTTCTTCCAGAACGGAAAGCCTGTGGGAGCCGAGAGTCAAAACAGTGTGGGGATCTTCACACGAGATGTGTTGCGCAAGAAGATCATGCTTGATCCTTATGACTCAGAAAGCACCAAGAAACTTAAGTTATCTATGCTACAACAGTACCTCAAGGTGGGCGGGGCATTAATGTCTTAGAGAGATTTTTCATAAGCAAATCATGGTTTGATTACTCATAGGATAGTTAAAAATCAAGATATTCCTCTCTGAACCTGATTTTGAAATTAGAGGTGTGGCATCACATTCACCATCTACGTAACAAGCCACAACAGGAAATAGCTGAATTCCTGTCATAAGCAGATTTGTTGCAAATCTATGACAACATGAAACAAATGGCATGTGTCATCACCTTTGTAAAACAACAGTGATGTCAATCTTACTGCCATGCTCACTTCCCACTCTGTTGCAAAAGTGAGTTTCTCTTGTGAAATGCAAAACTACTGTTTTAATCATTTCCCACACTTTGACTTAGACTCACAATGGGCTTGCATTCACAATTCATGGAATATTTAAACTTCTTTGTAAAAGTCTCACACTACTGTTTGGTCAGGCTATTCACAGAAATCCTGATAGTACTGAAAGCTTTGGATTATTGATGTAAAAGGACAGATATTGAATGTCATCCTGTAATACTAGAGGTTATGGGAAGAAGGGGCAGAACTAGACAAAACACTCAGCTGCCTATATGCCTGCTAGACTATGTCTGCTTGTGTTTGTTTAGAGGAATATAATTTGAAACCGTAATCTTAGAGTAAATGGTGTTTAGCATGCAAACAGTAAACAAAGCTATGGAAGGCTATACATAAAAAGAATGGTCACATTATCTGACTCAGTATATGTAGTTTTGGTGCCTAGAAGTATATTAACAGCAAGATGCTGATGAGACAAGTTAATGCACAATTTATTTCTTAATATCTTCTTTTGTGCCTCAGGTGGAAAGCTGCGAAAGCAGTTCCCCCAGCATGGATGAAGTGTCTCTAAGCGAGTTTGGTGAGTGGACCGAGATTCCCGGTGCTCACCATGTCATTCCTGTTGGTTTCATTAAAGTCATTGAGATCCTGGCTCAGGACATCCCAAGTCGTGTCCTCCGCCTCAGCAAGCCTGTCCGCCGCATCCATTGGAACCGCAGCTCCCAGGATGCAGAGGAAATTTCCGACCAGGCTGACCATAACCAGGACCAACGACCCAGCCCTTCTCCAGTCTGTCTGGAGTGCGAAGACGCAGAGTGTCTGCTGGCAGACCATGTGATCGTAACGGCCTCTCTTGGGTTCCTGAAGAAAGCTCACGAGACTCTCTTCTCCCCAGGCCTGCCACAAGACAAGGCACAGGCCGTCCAGAAACTGGGCATTAGTACCACTGACAAGATCTTTCTGGAGTTTGCAGAGCCCTTCTGGAGCCCCGAGTGCAACAGCATTCAGTTTGTTTGGGAGGACGAGGCACAACTGGAGAGCCAGGCATACCCAGAAGAGCTGTGGTATCGAAAGATCTGCAGTTTTGATGTGCTCTATCCGCCTGAGCGCTATGGCCACATGTTGAGTGGCTGGATCTGCGGTGAAGAGGCCCTGCGCATGGAAAGGTGTGACGACGAGACTGTGGCGGAGATATGCACTGAACTACTACGCCAGTTCACAGGTCAGCATATGTGCAAGTGTAACACTGTAAGTCTTTAACTGTAGTTATACACGTTTCCACAATACCATGCAAGAATCTTAGTATTTGGGTGAAATCTTGTTTAAACTGATCTCTAATCAGGGTGTTACAAAGCAAGAAAATTACACCTCTCTTAATCTCTCATTGATTTGCAGACTCCCTGTTTTTCCCACCACTAAGACTTACTGTTGACAGTTCTTTTGCTGTTTGTCTTCAACAGAAAGACCATTTAATGTGTTGTTTTCAAATTCAATTTAGCTCTTCAATACCTCATTCTTATAATCCCCCATTTTGTTATTATGTCTCTCTGATAGAGCTGCACATACACAACAATCAAGGTAGATAATTTCCAGGTGACAGGATATTCGTGTAGGGGTTCAGCAATTTAATAATCAAATGTGTCATCCAAACAAAGAGTGTTTAACACTTAGTTAAATGTTTTCCACATTTAACTGGCTATAGTAACTCTTTCCCCGCCATTGACAGAATTTTCCGTCATTTATGAGACAGCGCTTCATCGCCATTTTCTGGCTTTCTGTGTTTTCACTGTTATACAGTAGGGGGCGCTGTGACATCTTCTGAAAGAGTATTGAATCTCTGGATCAAAACACAGGCGAAAAAGAAGCAGAAACAAGCAATAGCATATGTAAGCAGATGCATATGTAAAATAACTGACTAATGTTACAGAATTAAATGTCGACCCGGGACAAGCTAGCTATAGGACTGTGACTAGCTATAGTGGTGTCGATGAACGCGATCTACTCCATCTATGTTTTAATCTAGATGTAGTCTTTTTACAAAAATATGATTTTTGCTCTATATGTTTCTTTTTTATTAGATTCATCCACATTCAAGTGTTGATAAAATAGAATGCATGAAGCTAAAATACAACTTTTTTGTGGTTGTTTAAAAGGAGAATCTCTGTTCTTTCTTTTGATATATTGCATGTTCAGATATTCCTTCAATAAAATATTCTAGGGGCCATAAATTTGTGATGATCAAAAATGCTGGCGCTGGCTGGCAACTTAAAAAAAAAAGCCGGCGGGGAAAGAGTTAATGCTGTCTTGTCATGCTTATAAGTTATATTTCTCTGTGAGAAGAAAGCACATGTACTTGTTAAATCATGACAGAAAAATGACCTCTGTTAAAGTCAGGGTAAAGGTATAGACAAGGGCTCCAAACTTTTCCAGGGTTGTGTGAAAGATTGTACTGTAAACAACTCTGGTTTCTCTTCCATTGTAACCCTTTCATGACAGAACACTTAGTCAGACATGAGGGTCAATGCACACATTTTCTCTGTAGATGATGTCAACAGGCTGGCATGCCAGTTAACTAGGTCAGTCTTTTTTTATCCAGATCCACAGCAGGTTTCCCTCCCATCTGCTCCAATCCTATATAATTAGTGTGCTGAAATTGGATTTGGTCACACCTTACCAGTAATAATTAAAAGGGCCCCTAATTTCTCATTATATATGACCTAAGACTAACTTCCCTTACATGTCCATTAAATCCACACCACCAAAACAAACACAGATCAGCATAAAAGAACAACACTTTAAAAAAGACTGATCCCTGTAAAGTTTACATTTTCACAACAATAAGACCAGATTTACGTTTTTAATCAATTAGTCAATTTATTTTCATATGTTTGACTTCCATCAGGAAACCAGAATATTCCTAAGCCAAGGCGGATCCTGCGCTCCTCGTGGGGCAGTAACCCCTATATCCGGGGTTCTTACTCGTTCACTCAAGTTGGCTCCAGCGGCAGAGATGTGGAGAGGCTAGCTGAGCCCCTGCCTTATATTAAGAACACTAAGGCTCCGGTGAGTTGAAATTTCCACTGAGTTGTATAGACTATTAAAGGCGCAGTAAGCCATTTCTGAGAATCATTGTTGAACACTGTTGATATTTGAATTCAACCCAAAACAAAACAAAACACAAGCCTCCCTTCATTGCTCCGCCCTCAAAATGCACAAACATGCAATGCAAGACTGGATGTCTCTTTATCATAGCTAAAGCAAAGCAAAATAATGCTTCGCAGAAAATAAAGCGAAGATCACGAACGAACGAACGAACAAGGAAGAATAAAAAATTAACATATAGTACACGAGTAAATACAAGAAAGAGTTTTATTGTTAGTTGCCAGCAGCACACACTTCAAAACCAATGTTACTCATATATGGAGCAGAAACAACGCAACCTCTGAGTCCGTTTTCAGGCCTTCCCACTTCGGTCACTCCAGCACTGGAAAGCTTTTCTAATATTAACACGGGTCCTTAAGCTCTTGCCTGATCACAACCCTTCTTTTTACAGCGATATTCCTCTGACCTTTTCTCTTGTGTAAAGTTTCTCAGCCATCTCTCTTTCAACAGTCTTTCTTCAAATCTCCCTCTTGCTCACTCGCTCTCCTCCCCCATCATGAGTATACTGCTGCTGATTGGGTACAGGTGTGTTGTGGTGCTCGGTCCGATCCATTTTCAACAGTGTTTTTCAGAAATCGCTTACTGCACCTTTAAAGCAAATTTTGCAATAGCCACTTAATATAGTTTAGAGAACAGAATGTATTCAGTATCAAACTCTGTTGGAACAACAGAGTACAAGCATCGCTGCCCTTTATAAGTGCAAAAAAGTGATTTTTTTTCTTTTCTTTTTTTTTCTATGAACTTGAATTAAACTACTTGCCAATTAAACCAAAGACAGCAGGTGACCTTCCAAGGAATAAGACTCGTTTCTTATTGTTTTACTCAAAGACATTTGAATCTAGTTTAGTTTATAACCACTTACATGGCCTCTTCACCACTTGCCATTGTTCAACTTTCCCCTGACTGCTCTTAATTCAGGCTGAGCGAAGTCGCTTGCGTGGTGGTTTTTTAAATGTGTCATATTGAGCTGTGGAGTGCTGAGACTGAAATTTGAGTCAGATGAGAAGGTTGGGTTGTACAAGGCCAAGGGCCAAACAAACACACACATATACGCACACAAACATGCTCAGGCCAATTAAATGTCTGAAAGGAACAGCCTGACCCCACAGAGTACACAGCACAAAAGAACAAGAGGCTGGAGACCTCACTTTTCTATATCGGAAAGATTAAGACTTATGCTAAAAATAGTATATTGGGCCTTACAGGGCAGTAATGTTGTATGTTTTGTCAAGCTAACTTTTTGTTATTCTTTTCTTTACTTCTTTCCAAAGCCTCTACAGGTTTTGTTTGCTGGGGAAGCCACCCATAGAAAATACTATTCCACTACCCATGGTGCTTTGTTGTCAGGACAGAGGGAGGCCAACCGCTTGATCGAGCTGTACCAGTACTCATTCGATGCAGAAACCACAAAGCCTAACATTTAAAATAAACAAATCGCAACAAAAACAAGAACCACTTACTAGTGACAAAAACAATGGTGTTATGTGCTATCTGTATTTTAAATGATTGAATTATGTATGAAAACCTAGTAGGGGCATTAAAATAATAACAATAAATCCTCTTTTTACTGTACTTAGATTAGCGCTCTGTAGATTTTACTTGAGATGTACTGTACAAGGCTGCCATGTGGCGCTATCTCTGATCCTTATTTTTCTGATTATTTTTAATCCATGTTAATATGTTTCTATAATTTAAAAATTTTTGTAAGTGCCTTCTGTATTTAATGTTATGTCTTTAAAAAAAAAAAAAAAAGACTTGATATGAATAAAGTATTAATGTGAATAAGCATCAAGTTTCGTTCCAAGTCTTTTTATGTTTATTATTCATTATTAAAATGTTTTTTTTTTTAAACAAAAGAACATACCTATGAAATATGATTGAACTAACTTCCTAAAGTTAGGCCTTCCGGATTTACATATAGTGCAAATTTTAGTATAAGGATACACTTTTTACTGTTTTGGCCTTGTACTAAAGCACATTGGGTTTGAAAATGGTGTTCACTCTAAACTTTATGTATTCACTGCCATCTTCTGGTCAGAAAGAAAATAACTATTCGTGGCTTTTTTTTCTTCTTTTTTTTTTAATATATATTTTGCCTGTGTTCAAGTGTCATATTGGCCTCCAGCTGTCCAGGGTTCACTTAATGTGTCAAACAAAATACCCCCTTCTTATCTTTTATATTTGTAAAACCAAAGAGGCATATGATCACATTATAAATAATGAAATATAGCTTGAACACGAAACTAGGGTGACCATCCGTCCCGCTTTGCGTTGTACCGCACAGCATTTCCCCCCCTTGTCCCGCACGTCGCATACTGAGATAAAGTCCCGCATTTTCATCAGTCTGTTAATTTGTAATTATCATTTTAAGAAAACGTGCATTTTGCCTTTTTAAGAAAGCATTTTATTTATTCTTTTTGCGGCATAGTTTTTCACCTAACGCTTCGTCAGAAGCAGAAATACAACAGCCGTTTTTTTTTAAATCCTATCCAATGGTTGAAAAGAAAGGAGTAAACACGGTCACTAGTAGGTTGTGACGGCTGTCAATCAAAATGTGGAACGGTTATTGTTCCCTGTCAGAAAACAAATGGATAATTCGGTCAATTAAAATTTTAATTTAACAGAATTTATCAACTTGTTGCCTGCTGTGGTGTTTTAATTCACATCCTTTCTAAATATGAAAGTTTTTGGTTTAATATATTTTTAATAAAAGGCCTATAAGACTGTCAATGAGCTAATTTCATGTTGTTTTATATTTTATCTGTTCATATTTATTTTGTTGGATTTTTGTTGGACTTGGTCAGAACTGTTTCAAAAATAGTTATCTGCATGATGCCTGCTGACTTTGGGGTCAGTGATGTTGAATTTAAATGACATAAAATAAAGACATGTTACATTGTGATGTAATGGTGTTTTCTGGAAGGGACTAAAGAACAAAGTAGCCTTTTTTTCAGCTGAAAGGCAGAATACAAATGTTTTTATTAAGTTAGTTATAACATATACATTATATAACAGTTTCAGGTTATGTTTTAGTGTTGGTAACATGTCCCACATTGTCCCACTCCCACACAAACTCGTCCCACATTTGATTTGCTTGATGGTCGTCCCTACACAAAAGAAAAGAGATTGCTTTTGGCTGCTTACCTAGGCTTAGTTAGACGAGTCATGACGGATCGGCAGATTAAACTGAGACTAGCCTAGATCCGGCGTTTTTCCCGGATCTCAAAAAATTGAATTTATTGATAATTATTATTATTTTTTAATAATTTAGTATTTATTAAAAAAATTGACCAGGTCTTTTAATCTATCCTTCGGAATCATGTATTAAAGACGATTAAAATGTGTTCAAGCAGATCAAAGTTACTATGGTTACTATGGTTATAGCATGCTTGCATTTAGATTGCATTTGGCTTGCACTCGCAAGGTCTCTCGCTCGCTTTCCCTCTCTGCCGTCCGCGCGCTACGTGGTTTGGAGCACAATCTCTGTCTCGCGTGCGCGCTCGCTCTAAATTACGGGAGATTTTAACTAATTTGCGGCATAACTAGTCCATCACGAGTGGCTCAACAGGTAGATATATAGATAAACTCATCTTCCAGGCATTTGACCGACCAGGAGTGTGTTTCCCGAAAGCATCGTTATCCAACTATGATCGCAATTTCCATTGAACTCCAGGGGTGCGTTTCCCAAAGCCAACTATGGTCGCAAGTTCCGTCGTTACCAATAGAGTTCAATGGAAATTGCGATCATAGTTGGATAACGATGCTTTCGGGAAACGCACCCCAGGTTGACACCTCAGCGTGAGAAATCGGGGTGTGGCTGTGGCGTGTGAGCGTGTGAAACCAATCAAATGCGTGTGTCTCACGGCCAATGCGTGAGAGTTGGCAGCTCTCTCAGTATAAATATATATTTATAAAATTTATAAGTATATAATATATTTGTATGGTCCTCGAATGTGTTCGAATATTTCACCAGTATCAGCCTTTTCACCGTTTGTATCACTCCGCTTGTCTGTGTTTGCCCAACTTGCATCATTGCATCATTGGCGACAAGTGACTGTTTTTATGAGTGAACAATTGAACTTTAATTGAACTGATTAGTGCCAAAAACATTGATTAACTTAAGAAAGAAACAAGTTGCTGAAACCAATCTTTAATGCTAATATATAAATTGCTCATTTGCCTCTGGACACAAAAAGATTGCACTGGTGTTTGATTGAAATGTAACATCTATGCAAAATAATCCTTGAAAGATTTCTCATTTAAGGCCATTCCTTTCTGCATTCCAAGTGTGGATCATTCATTTCAACATTTATCCTCATTCTCATATTTAAGAATCTGTTATGCTTGACAAATAATTTATGCTACTGCCCACTGACATGCTTTTAAAGCTATTGTTATCCAATTTTATGACCTTCAAACACCTTAAAATGCACACATGTAGGTCTGAGAAATCCAAATTTTCTAGGGGGAGTATGCACCCGAACCATACCTCACATTTCAATGTGCGTGACTGTGTGGTAATGTGGGCTGGTTTGGTTACAGTGCCAGGGATGTTTTTTTCTTAATCAGTCTGCCCCCTGCATAGGCCTGCAATATACATTGTTCTCTGATATCGAATCATGTTATCTTATTACCCACCCCAGCCCCTGATGTTTCGGGTTCAGCCCCTGATGTTTTTAAAACCTAGAAACGCCCCTGGGCCTAAGGAAAATTAAATGGCTGTAATTATGAAAGCTTATGCTTGTAATTTGAATTTATTTGTCATTTACATGCATTTAGGCTATAATAACATCAAACAGAGTTTATCAAACAATTTAAATAAATTACAATAAGATCAATTTTACAAATATTTCCTGGTCGCGCCCCCAGAGTTGCAACAATTGCTTTAAATCGGAAAAGTTTAAGAGAAAACAATCACAAAAAAATATTTTAATCGCAGGACATAGTGATTCAACTAGGAGCACTTTTGGCACTGTGAGCTTATGGAAAATTCACTCTCGTCTCTTAAAACACACTTAAAACAATCTTCCTAGCTTCATTAATTTGTCTTCTAACACAATATAACTGTGGGCAGTTTTAGAATTCCATGGAATATTATTATTTTTAACAGTTTTTCTGAAGAGTGCTTTCAAAGATGTCATTGCCACCACTTTTCCATTTGTGTATTTTATTACACTATAATATTGTAAAACTGATTATATAGGATTATGTATCAGTCAACAACATCAGTGGCTACCTAATCATGTAACAAAATAAATCTTAATACTTCATGAACTTAATACATTTTTATTTAAAGTTGCTAAATGCCACGAGTTGGGATTTTTGCCTACAGCATTTGTCATTTTTGCTCAGGTTTATGTTTCTTTTTTAAAGTCATTCACACATATATTGTAAGAAATGAACTATTAGTACTTGATTTAAAATACATTTAGATCCAATTTAGATAAACACATTTTTTATGTAGGCCTATGTTTTCATCTCTCTTTCCTTGCGATAATAGTTTGCATTTGTGTTTTACTTAACTGCTCTTGCTCATGGTTGTTCAGTTTTATTTGGAATTATATGAAAAATGCTATAGGCTAATCTTTTTTGTTTTTTCTGAAAATGCGAACTGAACTTATAAAATCCCAGATTTGAAGCAGAAAATGTCTCTCCAACTACTATTCCTGTATTTTTTCTATTCCCTGCGTATTTGTGCATGACACAAACTGACCCCAAAATAGAGGGGGTGGAGTCCTCAACATTTATCTCTCTTTGTCATGGTGCTCAGCTGTATTGAGAGAGGCTTCAAATGTTTTCTGGCCTGTAAAATGGACAGACACTAGAGGGCATTCAGTTCCCACGATATAGAAGCCTCCATAGTGCCAGTGTGCATGGAGCTGACACTGTTCTTATTTTAACTTTAGCCTCATGACCTCTCATTCTTGACCTGGCTGATTCCTGATCTATAATTAATTAATGTCCCAAATTATACTTAATATTCTTCTTTCTATTTTTCTTTGAGACACAGGAAGTTGGCAATCATACCAGTATATTTTCATTAGCTCCTTACTTTCTTGCTATTAATAAATATGAGGAGAGCCATAAGCTTACATTCACATTTTAAAAAAGAGCCATTATGTATGTAAACAAAAAGCTACTCTATCACTCAAAGAGAGACAAAGACATTTTTTTTTTTCAGACCTCATAGAGATGAGAATTCCCATAGACATCTGTAGACCAGTGTTTACTCATATGCTTTTTTTTAAGCTATAAACAAACGTCAGAGGAGCACCACAGCTTGAGATACAGAGCAGTATTAACGTGAGACCCTTGATTTACAGTCACTCTGGGGAGATCACTGTTGTGGATGGCTGGTTTCAGAGCTAAACCATATGGCCACTGGATATTTTCCCATCCTCGATACAGGTAGTTTCTGATGCAAGGTCCCTTTTTAAAAATTCGTTGGACTAATTTTGATCACCCTCTGTATTGAAGCTGGAATTATTCTTTTTGGCATGAGTGGTAAGTGCAGTCATTTCAGGTATTATTCATTTTAACAAGCTCATTTAGTGTTCGTAATCGTAGCACATTGGATTTTACCACTGACAATGCTAAAATGAGATAAGATGTTTTCAAATACTATACATAGTTTGCTTACATATGAAATATTTGTATGTACAAATATATCTCTGTGCGTACTGTCATCTAGAGTTAATGAAGCACTTGGAGAGAGTTCCTGGCTTACTGCTCTTTTTGATGGCTCTGGTTCCTCTCAGTCTGGGCGCCAGATTCACCTTGCTGATCTCCATGCCCAACACTTCCATTCCTTTCAGCGTTGGTCGGGTTGGGGCTGGAGCTCTTGTCGCTATCAGTTCTGTAAATAACAGTCCGGACCTACTGCAAGGTCAGTGAGCTATTTGTACCAAGTATAAAAAGGAAGATGAGCAATATGTATCTATCGTCTTTAATGTGATGTTGAATGATTTGTGTCAGGGCATTATCTGGATTACCATTATGTGGACGATGAATGCAATGATCTACGTGGCCCAGGGAAAATCGTGGCGCTTTACCATAGACACAAATACAGCGCTTTCATCGGACCGTCTTGCTCAAATGTACGTGGTTGCATTAGCATCATTTCCAGGACAGTTGAAGGTCAAAATTAATACAAAATTAAAATACAGCTAGTTCAAACAGAACATGTCAGAAATAACAATCACTCACTTATTATATCATTACTCAGACAATAGACTCTCAAATTAAGGTATTAAGGTCTTCTACAAGCACACAGTTCCAATTAAAGCTTAAAATGGACTTTTAATGCATGAAGGGCTATCAAAAAGTAATTACAAAACTCGTTATAATCTTATTTGTCACATTATATCATCATTAGAAGATAGGATTATCTATTGTTCGTTGTGCAGGAAATGGAGTATTATCATTTGGTGCTAATTTTTATTCAAGGTCTGTGCAGTGACTGCTAAACTAGCAGCTTATTGGAACATTGCTGTCATCAGTCCCGTATGTGCAGAGCAACAGTTTCTAGATAAGAAGGTCGGTTATGTTTCCATTAACATGCTTGTATCTGAAAATGCACTTTGCCTTTTGGTTTTTAATGTTGCTTTTGGTCCCTTTTGAATTCAGGCCTATCCGACTTTAACAAGAGTGTTTGGACCTTTCACTAAACTAGGGGCTTTCTTTGTGGGAATCTGTAAACATTTTGGCTGGCAGCGCATAGGCATCATCCATGACAGCAAACCTTCCTGGACTATTCCTGCTGAGGGGATCAAGTATGTAATATAGGCATAACACTCAGAGATGGAAAAATTGATGTAGATTTACATTTATTTTACACTGTATGTATATTTACATTTATTATACCCTGTATGTACAATGTAAAAAAAAGTATCATAATTTTAACTGTAAAAAATATGGTCAAATCCTGTTAATTGGTTGCCTTACTCTATACAGTGTAAATCTGTCAAGTAGTTTTAAAGTGAAATACTGAAAAAGAACATCATCTTACAATTTACAGTGAAAAATCATAAATTGACAGAATTTTCTGTGACAGCTAATATTTAATGATTTTTCATTGAAATAGTTTCTTCTAAGGCTTCTTATGTTGTTAAATGAATGTTTATTGCATTCTTTATGTGTGTTACCATTATGGTGTTTTGTATTAGTGTGTATGACACTGTGCACCTTCAACATATTAGAATTTACCTTAGCTTGTGAAAAAACTGCTTATGATGAATTTTGATTCATGACAAAAGCTTTCACTTTTCCACCTGTGTTTTTAAGGTGTCTGTCATAAAGGTTATGAACAGATTTTAGTTATTTGGTATATTAACATTATTTTAGTTTATGAAATATAGGCCTACATGTTTTTTTCCAGTGTGAATTTAATTTAAATCTGTAAAATTTCAAATGTTTCTTCCCATAGGCTACACACTCCAAGGCAAGAAAAAAAAAAAGAAAAGAAAAAAGGCCCCAAAATGGCTAAACACTGTGACTAAGCTTTTATTTGTCTTAACCACAAACTATTGGTCAGGAAATTAGCAAAATGTAAGCAAATGCACTACTTAAAGAGCCATTGCTGTCTCTTTGGCAGAATATGGGAAGTTGTGTGTGCAGCGATGAACAATAAAACACAATTTACATGATAATAAGTGCATCTCTACCACAATGAAACACAGAGGATGTGTCATTGTGTGTGAAACATTTTTAGCTGCTGGTATTTGTGAACTACTTGTGAAAAGTCATTTAATGCTTTGGAGTACAGCTTCCCACTAATGGAAAGTGATCTAAGGAATTATCAGATGTTACTTTTCAACAAAACAATGCTCCTGCCCAAATTCCAAAGACAACTAAGAAGTGGCTTGAGAACAAATCCACCAGCTTTGGCCAGAGTCCAGATTTAAACCCTTTAGTGAATATTTGGTCTCAAATTGAACTCAGACGCACTGGAAGACATTTTCAACTACGCATGAACTGTTTGAAGCCATTAACATTGAGTGGAACAACACTGACTCTTCTAAAAAGCTGTCTGCAAGTTGGGAAAGGCTATTCTGTGCTAAGTGACTATGTCTAGTACAGTATTTGTGCAATTCTTTCTAATTTCCTGACCAGTGATTTGCGATTAAAATGGTTAAGACCTTTAAACGTTTTGATACATATTTATATTGTGAGGTCAATTAGTTTGTTTAAGAAAAATGGTTACCACTTTAATTTTCAATTTCATTATTAAACCTAATTTCTTCAAAGGTATCAAGCAGAGCACAATAACATCACAGTGGCCAGGTATCAAGAGATCCATGGCTCTCTCTCCCAAGGGTCTTTATCCACCTGGTCCTGGATCTTAACTGAGATGGCTCAAGTCTCTCGCAGTAAGAACAATTCTGTTCTCACGAAAAGTTTGTTATCACAAGACCTGTGAGGAACTAAACAATGAAACCATTGTTTGTGTTTTCAGTTATTGTGATATCAGCACATGGCAAGGTTGTCCGCAGCTTGCTTATTGAAGCTCACAAGAAAGGCCTGACTGACGGAGATTTTATCTTCTTTTGTTTCGAGCCGTACAAGCAAAAGGTCTTGTTTGGCAGTTTTGACTGGAAACAAGGTGTGTTGTGTAACCACAAAAGCAATGACTTCTCTAACCTCACAAATTGAGGCATTACTGAATATGACGCCATTTTCTATTCATAGTGCATGGTTTTCTTCTTTCTCAGGTGATGAATATGACTCAGTGGCCAGGCAAGCTTATCAGGCTCTGTTTTTCCTGTCAGTGTATAAACCCAGTGATAAACGGTATCAGGCCTTCTCAGAGAATGTCACCAGAAGATCCAAAACAGACTTTGGCTATATATATGCTCCTACTGAAAAGGTTGGATTTTACATTATAGACATAAACAAAGGTAGAGTCTGATGTCAATGATGCTATCAGTGTTTTGATGCAGATGGGGAAGCCTAATTCAGTGGCTTATGTGAAACCAGATGTCCATCTTAGATGTGCATGTTTTTAAATATAAAACTTAAAGGTTATTTTATTATGAGTTTAATTGTTTTAATTTAACAGGTGTCAGTGCTAGCAGCCATAGCCCATGATACTGTCTGGCTGTATGCCCAGGCGTTAAACGAAACTTTGGCAGAAAATGGAAACCCATATGATGGCTTGGCCATCACTAGACAAATGTGGAACAGGACCATAACAGGTTTGTAGAACTTAAACTATATCTATTGATTCCCAATTGGGTATAGTGAACACTGCAAATTTGTAATAATGAAATCTTTCCCAAACCTTAAGCTTGCATGTGTGAGCAATGCTGAAAACAATATGAGTTATAAAGTACATAGCCTATTTCTAGTTTGGTTTTGTTGACAGGGTATTGAGCATTCTCTTTCCTACACCAACAATTCATGTCATTTCCTATTGTAAATAAAATTGTTTGCCACCAAGTTGACAGGATTTCATAAGGTACATGCTTTGTGACTTATTACACAGGCATCCAAGGCGATGTAACCATTGATGCAAATGGAGATCGTGAGTTAAACTACATGATGAAGCAAATTCAAGATAGTAGTAACCAGAGTCAGGTGAGATACTGCCATGCTCACTACTTATATCAACCGTAAGCGAAACCAATGGAAGCCATGCTCTGCTATTCTGAATTACATTTGTCAAATGAGTCATTGGGTTCTCCACACAGGTCATTGCAAACTATTTTGGGACATATAAGGCAGTAAAAGGGGTTCACATCAGCTGGCCTGGAGGACGGACAACTCCTCCCAAAGACTCTCCAGATTGTGGCTTTCAAGGGGAACTCTGCATCAATCTAGGTATTAAGAAACCCAGGCTCATTGCAAAAAAAAAAAAAAAAAAACGTGTCTGTGTGTCAGAATCATTATTGAGAGCCCTTACTACCACATATATCAAATCAAACCCTAAACCTTAACAATAGTGTTAAAGAAAGAAAACGTAACATAATGCATTTGCTGAAGCAACCATGCCATTTTAGCTTGCTTCTACAAGTCTTTGAGCTCTTTTATCGTGACCTGTGTTTCACAGGACGTCAAAATGTATTCGTCTACAAATCAAGCACTATGGTAAACGTGTTTTGAGGTCATAGTATCGTTCAAGGAACCACATGAAAATAAGTCTTTATTAATCAATGATCTGCTGGAAACAGCAGTTAATAGTATGTATAGCTAAGTTTTTTGGAGTTTTGTAAAAAGGTGGAGACACATTTTCCTAGGTTGGTTTTGGGACTTTCATAGCTTCAAGGTTGTTGAATGTATTTCACTATTGACCCTCTCTTGACTAATTTGTAAATTGTCTTGTGGTAATAACTCAAAGCAACATGATATGAAGCTTGGAAGCGTGATCATGCGGTTATTGCTTATCAACTTCTTCAAGGGGCCAGTCCGAGGCCATAGTATAGTAACTTTGTTTCCAGTAGGGGGCACCAAAAGCCCACCTTTGCTCCTCACATCAGTGGATTCACACCCCACCACCCAGCCGTTGTTTTCCCACCCCTTCATTTTCAGTTTCTGGCACTGCCCCATCCACTCTCTTTGATTAAAAAAGAAGGAACAAATCTTGAATAATGTACCATTGCCTGCAAGACCCAAATGTCCAACTGAATGGCAATATAGATTTCTCAGCTATTCACTGACTGAATCTCCCCCAAGCTAACAGGTCGAAGCAATAAAGCGAGGACAGTCTTATGCAACCAGATATAATCCTTTTATCAGAATTCTGAAAAGGTGACTGTTTCATATTGCATTCCTACAGAATTACCCTTGGCGGCTTCAAGTCTTGCTGTATCAGACTTCTATAAATGGACGTAGTTGGATGTTGACACCAAGTGCGCTTTAATCACACAGCAGACCTGCAGATTACAAATGTATGTGTTTTATTTTCAGAGAGAAAATTTTTGATTGCTTTGGGGATTATTGCTGGCTTGGTGGCTGCTGGAACGCTTGCAATCTGTGTTCAATACAGGTAATAGTCAAAGTGTATATTTTTCACTGCAGATTGCGCCTTCAGAACTGCTGAACTTTTAATAATCGAAATGAGATAATTTGAATAAATGAGATGTGTGTATACTTGATTTTCCGTTCCAAGTGATGCTTTTTTGCCAGTTACACCATTTTTATTTATTTTGGATGTAAGATTTGCATGTTATACAATTATGTTGAAACTTTCTGTGGATTTGAAAGTTCATGAATTCCAGACTAAATTCAGCTAAAACATTTTAACTGATGTCCAAAAATGCAGGCCTATATTTTTATTACCAGGAAGTACAAACTCCAGGAGGAAGCCTCCAAGATGTTGTGGAAAGTCAATGCTGATGATGTCATAATGATGAAGCATCACTCATCAACCGTGCCAGCAAAGGTTTTCAAATAATTGAATGCGTCATATGTGGATTAAGTATCTCTTCCGGCCCACAGTTTACTATATGTTCTCATACAAGTGTGTGAACTCATATATGAGTATACATACAGTACATGCTTGTTATAAGTACTAATAGTAATTGTAAGGCAGGAATAATGAATGAATGAATGAATGAATAAATCCATTACTTTAATAATAGGCTCTCCCCTTTTTTGGCTCAGTCCCACAGTTCCAAACCCATTCAGGCTTCTTTGGAATCTATCATAAGCAGCATGCAAGACAAGACATCCGCGCAAACCGCAGCCTACAAAGTAAAGTATTTGGGATCTCTTAGCGATTAAACATTTACGTCACTGTATTGTGACAAGTACAAGACAAATTATGCTACAAAACATTGGTTGTGATTTAGTTGCCCTATAAATCTATTCATAGTTAATTTAATTATTCTTTTTTTTTCTTTCTTCTTCAGGGAACAATTTGTTCTGTTTGCTTTCTGAATTTAAGAAGCACTCATCTGAACAGCGAGCTGTTGGCGGAGCTCAAACTGGTGAAATCTGTTTAAAGCATTGACAAATATTGATTCTTAGCCTGTCACAACAAAACAATGACACCTCTATGGGTGTATGTGTTTCAGTGCAGAGATCTGACCCACTATAACCTTTGTAAATTTATTGGAGCGTCCCTGGAAACCGATCAACCCTTCGTCCTTACGGAGTACTGCCCTAAAGGGAGTCTGCAGGTGCTATAAGATAATTGTTTCTTTTCTGTTTAGGTTGGGAAATGGCATTTTCAAACCATGCATTGACTCAGGATTTCCCTATGGGTTTTTAATAATGGCAGTTTTGGATTTATGAATAAAAGAAGTGTATCTAACAGGATAATGGTTGTAGTCCTACAACCTTGCAACATATATGGCAACTTCAAAATTAATGTCAGAATGCCAATGTGAGGATGGTTTCTAATTATTTTACGAATGGCCATTGCAACGAAAGTTTTTTGTCCACAAACTTTGCAGGACATTTTGAAGAATGAGTCGATCAAGCTGGACTGGACTTTTAAGTATTCCCTCATGCTGGACATTGTAAAGGTCACCGTGTCTTTGTCTTATAGTTTAAAATGATTTTGCTGACAGTAGAATATAAAACAGTGATGGATAAATTTGGACTCTCTTGTAGGGCATGGACTATTTGCACTGTAGTCCCCTGCACTGTCACGGTCACCTCTCATCATCGAGCTGTGTGGTGGACAGTCGCTTTGTCCTGAAGGTCACTGATTTTGGACTTAACGCTCTGAGGCGCTCAGACTCAGAGCAGAGCCCTGGATCTGACCCCTGGACCGGTAAGCTGGAATTCTGGAACTTCCGAAAAATGCATTTCCACCAAGTTTTTTTTTGGAGAAAGAGATCATGAAAAAGTAATAATTGGTTTAGAGTTCAATGCATTAAACACATAATTGTTTTGCACACATATATGCAAACAGAATTTTATAGTTTTAGGGCGGATTCCAAATGACATTTCGGGAAGGGGACGCCTATTGTAGGGGCGATCCAAGCGAAAGTGAACATCTGGATAGAGGGTATGGGGGTATCACCGTCAGCCGGTGGGACTGCGGTTACGCCCACTAAGTGGCAAAAAAGACTTTTGGAAGCAATTGTTTTCAGCGTGAATGCCGTGAAAAACACACAAAACATCTCAAACGGGAAAGAGCTATGCGATTCACTGTACAACTACATTTGACAAGAAATCAGAGGTATATTTGTACAGACTGCCGAAAGCTACAGAACAGAGAAGCAAATGGATAGTTGCAATTCATAGAAACAACTGGACTCCAGGCAGCGAAAGGTGGATTTGGAGTTATCATTTAGTGTCAATATGCTGAATTTAGGGGTAAAATCGTACCCTATATATTGTATTGTTATATATTGTATTGACAACTCATCATTTAAATATTTAACCATCGTATATTCATAATTGGACGTGTTTAAATAAACACTGACAAAAACTGTACAAGTTTTAAGGCTGGACGATATGATGATATAACATTAATATGAGCGATCACATGGTTTTAGACCTACCTATATTGTATTTATATAAAGCGTTCACAGGCAAATGTGCTGTATGTATTTCCCCGGCGTCGAAATCAGGCACATAAATGTCAGGAAACACAATTCCTGGCTGCATGTCAATTTCCATGGATCACTGGATCTTTGGTAAGTTGTAAGGAACACTATTTACTTCAATCTTTAGTTTAAAATGATAATCGTTTGTTTTACTTGCGTTTTCGCAGTTTCCCCTATTAAATCCAGTCAGGCTATTTTGCCACTCAGTCCGGCTGAGGGGGGCGTGTTCCGGCGGGAAAGTGACGTCAATACATTCCTTCTATCCCTTCACGAAGGGCCCTTCCACAAGTCCGTTAGCGAAGGTCATATTCGATGGTCACATTAAGGAAGTAATTTTATCGATCATGGTCATGTGACCTAGGGTGATGAATCCTCGCAACTCATTTTATAGCTGGATGGCGGGAGTGTCCGAGTTAACTCATAAACAGAATACTTCAAGTTGTTGAACAGATAATGATTACATGTTGTTCACTTCACCAAGTGTGTTCCAAACGGATACATTGTGACACAAGCAGGGGCTCCCTCCAAATTCCCCACTTCAAAGGTTCTGCCCTTCGGAGTGAGTCGGGCATAGGGAAGCTCACTTGTCATTGGAATTCACATTTAGTTACATTTAGTCAGTTCTGTAAATAAAATTGCGTTTGCATTTTAAGCTCTGCTATGGAGGGCACCAGAGCTGCTGAGGCAGTCCATGGCTGCTAATGGCACTCAAAAAGGGGATGTCTACAGTTTTGCCATTATCGCTCAAGAGGTGGTATATCGCAGAGGGCCTTTCTACATCCCCAACAGTCACTTCAGTGCTAAAGGTACGACAATACTCTCCACAGCCTCTCTCCAAAACCCCTTTTCTGTCATTAAAGCCACTCTTCGTAACACAAAGTAAACCACTGCAGATGGGCACCCGTGAAGGACTCTCTCCCTGTCTGTTTTCAGAGATTGTGGAAAGGGTCAGGACGGGGGGCTGTAGCCCACTGAGGCCGCATATAGAACAAGCGGAGTGTGTAGAGGAACTGGAGGGTCTCCTGGTCAGCTGCTGGAGAGAGAAACCTGCCGAGAGACCAGACTTCTCATTTCTCAGGACTGCCATCAAAAAAATGTGTCCTAATGGGTCAGTTATGAAGCAAGACATAGAGCAATAATGTGTTGTTCATCATCTCTTCTTTTCATTGTCTAGATTTCTTTTGTAGTCCGAAATAGTTAATTTACAGTCACACACAGTTTATTTGGTCACACTTTAGATTAGGGTCCAACTCTCACGATTAACTACTACTTTTGCCTCAATACACTCCTAATTACTGCTTATTAATAAGTTAGTTGTTAGGTATGGAGTAGGATTATGGTCATGCAGAAAAAGGCATTAATAAGTGCTTTTTAAGTACTAATAAACAGCCAATATCCTAATAATATGCATGCTAATAAGCAACTTTAATAGTGAGAATTGGACCACAACTAAACTAAAGGGTTAAGTTATTTTTTACATTCTTCTTGGTGTTGTTGTTAATATTATTATTATTAAAGAAATAAAAAATAAAGAAAATAAAGTGTGTAGTGATTAGTCATGAATGAGAAAACAATAACGTTTTTTTTTACAATTATTAAAAAAATAATATTCGTTTATTGAAATAAAGCTGAAATAAAATACATATACATATTAGATGAAAACTTAAGCTTAAAATACTTATTAGGAATGTCGCCATGGCAAGTAGCCTAACTGAAATCAAATGTTTAAGTTGAAGTACTAAAATTACTTTAAAAAAAAGAAAAGACAAAAGCACAAAACAAAATCGCTAAAAAATCGCTCATTTATTTATCAGCGAAAAAATAAGCTTTTTAAACTGCATTTTAATTTTAAGCCAAATACCGTACACTATGGCCTGGTTTCACAGACAGGGCTTAGATTAAGCCAGTATAGGCTTTAGTTAAGGACATTTAAGTAGCTTTTATAAACGTGCCTAAGAAAAAAGAAAAACATTACTGATGTGCATCTTGAGACAAAACAATGGCACTGACATATTTTAAGATATGACAGTGCAAGTTGCTTTCAGTTAAACATGCATTTTAGTCTGGGACTAGGCTAAAACAGTTTAATTGCCAATTTACAGTTAGTACTTGCATACCACAAACCAAAACAAAGAGAACCACCACAGACACTCTGACTTTTATATCTGACAGTTCCTCTGCGGACTGCACTTTCATTAGAGTTTCTGTTGAAACAATTTTCCCCACTTGCACTTCTAAGACTCTCAAGTGAAGTCAGTGTTAACATTGAGGTAAGTCTGATTAAAGGCACTTTAAACAAGCAGTGCTGAGACATCAGAAGTGTACAGCTATCTCTCCCTTCCAATACAATTATGTCTTGATCCTGTAACAGTTGCACATTCTTCCTCTCTGTGGTTGTTTCAGCTTTATAAATGAGGGTAGTTGTGACTAATGAGCACTTTTGAGGTAATAAAGAACAACAGGGCAGGGACACAGAGGATCATTAATTACATTTACAAATGACAGTGCTTAATCAGGTAGACAAACAAACAAGATATGAGCACTCTGGGGACCAGAGACACACAACCCAGCAAGCACAGCGTCTCGTGAGAACAACACTGTCAAAGCGTATCACTCTAAACATTTATACTGGCCTTAGAGGAGCAAGGGTGAGAGAAAGAGAGAGAGAAAGACAGATTAAAAGAGCAATTGTGTTACAGTATGTGTACTGTATGTTGATAATAATTATTTTGCAACAGCATGGCCCTTAAAGGCACAATAAAGAATTGCTACTGCTTAATGTGATAGTACTAAAGCTATAATATTAAATGCTAATCGTTTGTGTGTGTTCACAGGGGGTCTGAGAACATTCTGGATAACCTGCTGTCCCGTATGGAGCAGTATGCATGCAATCTTGAGGAGATAGTTAGTGAGCGTACCGCTGAACTTCAGGAAGAGAAGAAGCGGGCAGAGGGGCTACTCACACAGATGCTGCCACGGTAATGCTCCAGATTATAACCCAGAAAGATGGATATAAATCCTTTTCCTTTTTACACTTCCTTGATTTACAATCTCATGCTGTTGTTTGGTATGGAGGCATATAAATCATGGGGTTATCATTGCGCCAACTGATGTTTTACTTAATTCGTAAAAGAAAATATGCATGTAGGCCATGAAGCACTAAGCCGATGGTTGGCCATTGGCCAATGACAGGCTGTCGTTAAAGTCAACCAGTACACAAGATGAAAAATGGAAGTGAGAAGCATGCAAATGACAAAGTCAAGAGGGCATACACAGAATTCTTGTTTGCCTATTTAAAGGGGTCCTATTATGCCCTTTTAAGTCTTGATTTTGTTTTTGGGATGTATTAGAATATGGTTTCATGCTTGATTGTTCAAAAACCATATTTTTCACATATTTTACATTATTACAGCTCCTCTCTCCCCAGTCTGGTTGAACGTGTCATTTTTGATGAAGCCCCTCCTTCCGAAAGACAAAATGTGCTGTGATTGGTTAGCTGGCCCAGTGTGTTGTGATTGGCAGCGCTTAATGTGTGTTCAGGAAATGTCCCGCCCCTTCATAACCACGCTCTACTCAGATGAAAATATTAACGATGGCGTCAATTTCAAACCAATTCAGACCCTGACAATGTTAACGAACAACAGGATTGTGCTGAACAGATTTCAAGCATTGACTTTGCAAGCACATATTTCACAGGACTTTTCAGAGTGGTATGTTTTTTGTATTTTTCTTATAGATATGATGTAATCGATCACAAAATCATGGATCATTTTTCTAAGGGGCATTGAACAGTCTTACAAAAGCAAGAGCTTACAAAATCTAAAGTAAACACTACATCAATACTGTAATGTTAGTTAGCAGGCTAGTGGAGGCAAAGCTTTGCCCTTCCTTTATATCATAGCTAACTACATAAAACTTATAACTGGAACTGTAAATAGAAAACACAACTACAAAAAATAAGACATACTTGCTTACAAGTTGCGATCCATAACTTACAAGTTGTGAGCCATAAACAACAGATAGTCCCAACAAAATGGGAGCGGCTACGTCTTTCAGGAGAAGCATTTGAGCTTATAGCCTGCATTGTACTCTCTTCTGGAAGTAAAATGTGGAGTGCACAGACAAATGTTGAGGTTATATTGTTCAGGAAGAGTGATAAAAATGCATTTTAACCACTCTAAGTTCGTCAGCCTTAGGACAAACTTTTATTAGCCAGGCCTCTCCAACTTTTTTTGCCTACTCCGTGGGTGGGTATTATTTAAATGAGGAACATTATGACTTCATGAGATCCGGAAAAAGTGCGCTGTAGTCCAAACGAGCCGTTCGTTGAGGTTCTTGAAAAGTTGATTCTGTTAAATAAAATATCTCCCTTTGGAGTTATGCTCAAAAAGCAACGTTACACACTAACTAAAGTAGAAAAAGTGGAAAAGCATAATAGGACACCCTTTAAATAATGAATACAGACTACTGCCACCTGCTGGTATCAAGAGTTATTTCCTCCCATACAGGCACAGAAAGAATGCACTAGTTGGCAGTTGGCTTTAGTCTTTGCGGTGTGTTCAAGCGCAGATATTTTTCCCTGACAGGTAACAAGAGGCATCACCACAGTCGGCTTTCATTGCCGCTAGTTTTTTCCTGAAATTTTCCTTAAAGGAAAATTTTAATTGTGTCATCATTTACTCACCCTCAAGTTGTTCCAAACCTGTATGAATTTCTTTCTTCTGCTGAACACAAAAGAAGATATTTTGAAGAATATGGGTAATCAAACAGTTGGAAAAAAATACTATTGAAGTCAATGTGGTCCATCAACTATTTGGCAACCAACATTGTTCAAAAATAATTTGTGTGTGTGTTCAGCAGAAGAAAGTAAATTCATACAGGTTTGGAACAACTTGAGGGTGAGTAAATGATGACATAATTTTCATTTTTGGGTGAACTATCCCTTTAACACTGAATATTTTGAAAATATTTTGTACTGAATGCAATTTGCAATATATGTGCGAAACTGGATATGTGCTTGGGTTATAATGCACTTGTCTTTCATTTGATGAATTATTGCTGCAATTATCAATAAAAATGTACACAAATATATTGTTTTAATAAAATTATGTATACTACCTCATATTAAGGCAAAATCTTTATTAACTTCTCATTTACATACAGCGAAGTCATTTTCGCTCTGAGAAAAAAAGGACACAATTAATTAACTATGGTGCTGTGCTGTTTCAGTACATTTAAGGGGAGAGTTGAAAAAAAAAAATCTGTCAATTACTCACAAGACTTTTGTTCTTTTTCAAAACACAACTGAAATTATTTTTAATAAAATCTGAGAGATTTCGGTCTCTCCATTGACAGTCCATTCACCCAAACCGTATACAGTAAATGCAATCCATATGAAATATGGATTCATATAATCAATCCATCAAATAATTCATATTTAATCCAAGTCTTCTGAAGATACACAATCTCTTTTTTTTATATACAGATTTAATTTAGACTTTTATTCACATATCACTCTTGTCTTTAGCCTTTGAGATGTTGGGCTAGTATCTGTTTTTGTAAGTTGCATGTTGTTTTTATGTGTTGTTTGTTTTATGCTGCCGATTGTACAGCACTTTGGTCTGCAGGTACAGTTGTAAAGTGCTTTATAAATAAAACAACCCCCCACCCCAAAAAAAAAAAACCCAAACATATAAACATTGATCAACGCTCCTACATAGAGTACATCAGTTATAGTAAACGAAAGCTCAACCATACTTTCTTGATGCGTAAGATCCAGTAAGGTTTGAGATTGAGTTTCTGTTTACCATTTGGGTTTTGAAGATGAATGAAACATTTGGAATGATATGAGGGTGAGTTAATAATGACAAAAATGTCATTTTTGGGTTGAACACCTGGTTAAACTGGATGCTTAGTGAAAAAAGATGCATGCTTTTGTGTTGACATATCCCCAACACTTCAATAGTGTTACTAAAAACTTGCCTGCACCTGACCTAACGACAAGCCTATACGTGACCAGTGATCAACATCACCAAGGCCTCCACTTGAAACCTGCCTTTGAAAAGTGCCTGTCTTTTTTCCCTCATATTTTTAGATCTGTAGCTGCTCAGCTCTTAGCGGGAAAGACAGTGAGAGCAGAGACCTACGACTGCGTCACCATCTATTTCAGTGACATTGAAGGCTTCACAGCCATGTCAGCATCCCTCACGCCAATGCAGGTGATGAAAGACACCAAGACTCAAACAGCATCTCGGAGAGTTTCTGCCCAGTGCTTTCTGAGCAGGCTTGGCTGCATTTCGAAAACATTTCACAGAGGGTTTTTAAAAATGTAGATCCTATGTGGCGTCATTTGAACTAACTTCGATCCTATTTTGAAAAATACATATAACCAGAGCCATT
Organism: Rhinichthys klamathensis goyatoka; assembly: GCF_029890125.1. Classification (NCBI taxonomy): domain Eukaryota; kingdom Metazoa; phylum Chordata; class Actinopteri; order Cypriniformes; family Leuciscidae; genus Rhinichthys; species Rhinichthys klamathensis. The sequence continues at coordinate 2,139,837 of NW_026606612.1, forward strand.
TGGCCAGGCTTGATGAGGTGCTGATTTGAGTTGTCTAAGACTTTGAAATTGTTTAACAATGTGTGTGTGTGCATGTGTGTGTGTGTGTAGGCGTCTGTTGTAAGATCAAATACCCGCATAGTAAGCTCTGGAATGGGTCTCATGTGTCCTATGAGAGCTCCTGACATTACTAGATCACATGGCTCAAGTGCTGAAAACTCCACTCTGTCACGAATATCAGGCTTCTGTTAGCATAGCTGTTGGCTCGCTATCTCGGCTGAGTCTTAAAGTGGAAATAATACATTCACATGAGGCTATATGTGGACCATACTAAAGCCCACAGCTGAACCAAAGTGGAAAACTATGGTCACCTTACTGAAACTTTGATCTTTGTATCCATAAGCTGACTTTAAACCGGCCGCACTTGTTTCCTTTCCTGTAGGTCGTGAACGTGCTGAATGATCTGTACACATACTTCGACAATATCATTGACAACCACAATGTTTATAAGGTACGTAATATGAATGCCTCACCGTTTCATTGTAGGTTATTGGTTGCTTCATGTTTCCTTTGCTGTATCCAGGTGGAAACCATTGGCGATGCCTACATGGTAGTGTCGGGCCTGCCTATAAGAAATGGAGTCGAACATGCAAAAGAAATAGCCAGAATGTCGTTGGCTATAGTGCAGGGCATGAGGAGCTTCCAGAGTCCACACGTACCAGAGCAGCAGCTGAGGGTCCGCATTGGAGTCCATTCAGGTAATAACTGGATGGTGACAGCTCTTTGGCTGCATGGGCTATTCTTGTATGCACTCGCCTGCAATGACCCTGATCAATCAGGAAAAAGAAATTCACTCAGGATATGAGTGTACTTTGGTACTGGGTTGTAATTTATGTTACTGTATGTAACAAAAGAGTAAACCTTCATGAACACTTTTTTGTGCTATTCAACTAAAATATGAACAAGTATCAGTGGTGCTCAACCTTAGCAGTAGTTCAAGAGCTAGTTTGGAAAATTTCTTTTGTCTGCAAGAGCCACATTTTAAAAATTCCCTCATGCTCCACCACAGCTTGGTACATGAGAAAAAAAATAGCTACTCAAAAGTTGCCACTCAACTTCAAGTGTTCAGTAAGCCTCTCATATTTCCACCTGATTTTCTGCCCTAAAAATGTGTACTGTGATTCAAAAGTTTGGGGCTAGTAGGATTTTTTTTATGAAATAAATTAATTGTATTCAACTAAGAAGCATTAAACTGATCAAAAGTGGCAGTAAAGACTTTTACATTGTTACAATCAATCAATCAATCAATCAATCAATCAATCAATCAATCAATCAATCAATCAACCAGTCAATCAGTCAATCAATCATTCAGCCAATCAACCAATCAATCAATCAATCAATCAATCAGTCAATCAACCAATCAACCAATCAATCAGTAGATAAATGCAATTCTTTTGAACTTTCTATTAATTAAACTGTTAAATAATTTTTTAACTGTGATAATAATGAGAAATGCTTCATCAGCAGCAAATCATCATATTAAAATGATTTCCAAAGGATCATGCGACACTGAAGATTGGAGTAATGATTCAGCTTTTCCATTACAGGAATAAATTACAATCTAAAATATATCATAGAAAAAGTTACTTTAAATTGTAATATTTTACAATATTTCACAATCTCTGTATAGTATAGGAAACAAATGTTGTGCATTGTTTTCCACAGGTTTGAGAGACTACCTCTCATAGATATATTTGATTATGACTTGTTATTTATTCAAAAGGTTTATACAGTACATTTCATTTCTTCTCTCTCTTGCCTTTTTCAGATGTGTTTTCAATAGAAAACCAATGACACATTTGTATATTCATTCTGATTGGTCAATTTACGCATCAGAGGAGTGTTTACGCTGTCAGCCGCTCTGGCATTTATGCCGAGATTCCAACATGCCAACATGTTTTATGACACATATAAGAAAAATTCTAAATAAATGACATCATTGTACATTATATTACATAACACCATCATTAAAGAGGTGATTTAAGCACACAGACCGTACTACTGTGACAGAGAAATAGAAGAAACTTTATTTGAAATGTGTTTGTTAAAACTACTAGAGGTCGAGGAAAAATGCAGAATCATAAAAAAAATCATATTGCTTGTTACAGGGCCTTGTGTCGCAGGGGTTGTGGGTCTGAAAATGCCACGCTACTGTTTATTTGGAGACACTGTGAACACGGCCTCCAGGATGGAGACATATGGATTACGTAAGATCACTCATGAAGGATGTGCTGACAGTAGATTAGTAAAATGTCAGAGAAGAATTTCAAATGAAACCTGTATGTGATTGACGTTGCATTATCTTGCCACTGCCTGGACCTTAGCACAGTTTTAACACCCGCAATAGTGTAGACAGGTATCATAACGTTATACTTTTCCCTCAGCACTGAAGATCCATGTGAGCAGTTCCACCAAATCTCTCCTCGACACTTTCAGGACTTTCCGCTGTGATCTGCGAGGTGACATTCACATAAAGGTACTGCTGTCACTTTTGACATTCACCTCAGAAAACACCATCTCACTTTCATCTCGCCTGTCTTACCACGTCACAACAATCCTATTCGCTCAACTGGTTCTTTTCACCCGTATTTATTTTAGGATTGGTGCTTCAACATTGCTTGCGCTAACAGTGAAAAATCCATTGTTACAAAGCCATAATGTAATAAAATGACATCATAACTACAATCAAGGATGTAAACATTGATATCTGAAAAGTTATGTATACATAGCAATATAATTTCAGAAAGAGTGGAAATATTTCTTCGGTAACGAGCCACAGCTGGCAAGGACCTATAAATAGATCTCAATAGTTGATTCCTGACAATACGTTTTCAAAGCTTCGGAACTGCTTTCACCTCCCTGTTCTCTTCCATTTCAGGGAAAGGGCTGGGTGAGGACATTCTGGCTTTTGGGAGAGGACCACTAAAATAGACGTCCCACTTAATTTTTGTTTTTGTCTTTAAATGCTGAAAAAAAAGTCTGTTTATTTTTATTAGAGCATACTACACTATATCTCTAATGTTACTTTGTTTTGCATGTTTGCAGTGTTTTATGGCGCTTTTCCACTGCATAGGACGGTACGGTTCGGTTCGGTACGGCACGCTTTGGCGCTTTTCCACTGCATAGTACGGTACGGTTCGGTTCGGTACGGCTCACTTGTGGTGCTTTTCCACTGCATGGTCCGGTACGGTACGGCTCGCTTCGGCTCGCTTTAAATGGTACCTGGTCTGTTGAGGTTCCAAGCGTACCGTACCGGTACTAAAATGTGACGTAAAAACACTGCAGATCACTGATTGGTCAGACAGAATCGTCACTACCACCGTCATTGGACACTAAACCCGCTAGATTTAAATAACCAGTAGACAACAGCCAACGCGGTAGCATCTGTTTTTTAAACTTTAAAAAGAAATGGCTGAATCGTGGTCAGTGGACGAGGTGCAGACGTTCCTCTCGTTGGTTGCCGAGGAGCGGATCCAGCGAGAGCTGGATGGGGCAAAACGGAATGAAAAAGTGTTCCAAGAAGTAGCTCAGCTCTTAGCCGCACACGGCTATCACCGGACCTACAAACAGTGTAGGGACAAAATAACGATCAGTCCCACCCACTTTGAAGAGGTACTAACTGCGGTGGAAAAGCAACCGAGCTAAAGCGAACCGAGTCGAGTCGTACCACGCAGTGGAAAAGCGAAGCGAGCCGAACCGTTCCGCGCCGAGTCGAACCGTACCGAGCCGAACCGAGCCGTACCAGCAGTGGAAAAGCGCCATTAGTTCAATTAGCAAATTTCTAGGTACAGTTTGAGGCCGCACACATTGTTTAATGTTTTAAAAAATTATATATATATATATTATGCTTTTTTATTGCATTTAGGCTGGATTTATTTGATCAAAAATACAATAAAACAGTCATATTGTGAAATATTTGTGTGCCTTTTTTCTATTTTAATTCTATTTACTCCAGACTTTTCACAAAATTGAAAAGACTGTGTTGTGTTTTGTGGAAACAGTGATCCTTTTTTCCCCAGGATTCTTTAACCCTTAAACGCATACTACCTCAGGTCTTTAGTGACCCAGGACATCATTCATTTTTTAAAGTTAGACATTTTTTAACGACACTCGCGAGGAGTGAAACAGTGTAATTATATTTTTTCAGCACAACAATAATTGAATCTTTGATGACTGAATAAGTGCGATTCACATTTATTCTCACGAGACTTCCTATTTCCACCTTACCGGGACGTTAGTCCTGATGTTGCAAGGTTGGTTTTCCGCCTGGGAACGCTGGGGGGAGCGGGGAAAGTCACCATTCTCTCCAGAATAGGTTATTGAACCATTCAAATGATTTCTAAACGGTTTTATTAAGTTGAAATAGTTGCCAAGTTTCCCTTTAAGGGTTAATGAATAAAGTTCAAAATATTATTAATGTTTTTACTGTCACTTTTGATCAATTTAATGCATCCTTGCTGAATAAAATTATTAATAATAAAAAATAAAAAAGTATTAAAGAAAAAAATCTCTTACACTTTATTTTTGTTACAGTGTAACTATCTAATTACTGCGTAATATTAATTAACAACATGTTCTTTCGATATAATTAATAAATAATATAATAATTTGGGTTAGCTGCATGCAATTATGCATAATTTACTGTTTACTAATTACACAATTTACCAACTTACTGTTATTACTACAGTAAGTACATGTAACACATGTAACAAGGACACTGTAAAATAAAGTGTTACCAAAAAAATCTTACTGACCACAACATTTTGAATGGCAGTTTATATATATATATATATATATATATATATATATATATATATATATATATATATATATATATATATATATATTTATATATATATTTATATAGCAGTAATCTCTATGTTGCATTGCCACTGGAGCTTTCACTGAAAGCCTTTAACTGTCGTGCCATATTGACAGCAAACCTGTAAAAACTCTATAGATTCAATCTTAATGGTCTACACATTACCATTGTTGAAAAGGGACTGTCCACATCGGCATTACTCCTTTCTTGCTCTCTGGTAACATTTATCACACGGGTCACAGACAGTCTTGTTATGGGGGAAATAAAAAGGACTCTTTTAGAGTTAAAAGGAAACTTATCTGTCTTCGCCAGAATTTGTTTCTGCAGATTATCTTTGATTCCAACACAAACATCTCATGAGAAGAAGGCTTTAAATCTTTAAACTGCATTTAGAAATTTTGTTCAACGTTTTAAGATTTAAAGATATGTTATGTTGAAAAGATAAATTCGGGATTGAAACTGATTAAAGTAAAACAGGAACAAGGGTTTTTATGATATTTCAGGCTTTGACAAGATGTTGTAAATTTGCCAACTTATTTTCTCTAACACACTCGCATGGCAATTGGTTATACATTTTAGTGAATTGATGGCTAAATTGTATTAGTTCGTACAATCATTTGTACGTTTTCATTCAATCTTATGTCCAATTGACTGTTAGGTTTAGGGGTGGACTTTCATATTCGTAGAAGTTGTATACACTCTAGAAAAAAATCTGTAGAAATTACAGTATTACTGGCAGCTGCTTGCCAGTAACTTACTGTAGTTTTAAATTAATAAAAATAATAATAATAATTCATTACATTTATATAGCGCTTTTCTAGGCACTCAAAGCACTTCACATAGAAGGGGGGAATCTCCTCAACCACCACCAATGTGCAGCATCCACTTGGATGATGCGACGGCAGCCATATTGCGCCAGAACACCCACCACACACCACACACCAGCTTACTGGTGGAGAGGAGACAGTGATGAAGCCAATCAGTATATATGGGGATGATTAGGAGGCCATGATGGACAGGTGGCCACTGGGCAAATTTGGCCAGGATGCCGGGGTTACACCCCTACTCTTTCGAAAGACATCCTGGGATTTTTTGTGACCACAGAGAGTCAGGACCTCGGTTTAACGTCTCATCCGAAGGACGGTGCTCTTTTGACAGTATAGTGTCCCCGTCACTATACTAGGGCGTTAGGACCCACACAGACCACAGGGTGAGCACCCCCTGCTGGCCTCACTAACACCTCTTCCAGCAGCAACCTGGTTTTCTCAGAAGGTCTCCCATCCAGGTACTGACCAGGCTCAGCCCTGCTTAGCTTCAGTGGGCAACCAGTCTTGGGCTACAGGGTGATATGGCTGCTGGATAGAGAGAATAAATTGAGGTTATTTACTGGCAACAGTTTGTTCAAAGTTAAATGAACATTAAACATTAACAAGTCTTTATCTTTACAGAATAAAACTAAAATAACAGCCTCATGCAAAGCATTCTGGGAACCAAAATCTGAAGGAAAAAAAAACAGAAAAAGGTTGATAAAGATTAATGCTTTGCATTAGATTGTTATTTTAGTTTTATTCTGTAAAGATAAAGACTTGTTAATGTTTAATGTTCATTTAACTTTGAACAAACTGTTGCCAGTAAATATATACATCAATTTAAATCTACAGTAAGTTACTGGCAAACAGCTGCATAACTACAGCAATTTTTTTACAGTGTATGTTTCCATGCAAATAACTTTGTATGAATTAGCCTAATATGAAATGGTCACCTCCTAAAATAGTACACGAGATCGGGTTGATTTTCTGACAATACATTTTTGACGTTTTACTGATGCACAACTGACATGCCACTATTTGTGCAGTTTTTAGACATTGGAGTGATTTTTTTTACCCCCCAGAGATTTTAATATGAACAAAGTTCTGTCATCACAACTCTCAGAGTGATTGGCATGGTAATGGGTATGACAATGTTGTTTGGTCTTGGCAGAATAGATCTGCTATGCTGCTGCGGCAGAGCAAGTACGGGACTTGCTACTGCCAATACATACACGACACTCTGCTGTGAGCAAGACATGCTGCTGCTGTACAATATAGCGCACGTGAATTACCCGCTGTCATGGTGCAATAGATCACAGGAAGCAAATGCGAGTGAAAGATACTTTTAATAAACTCAGTCCAAGGCAGTAGCCAGAATACACGGTGACGCAGGGACTGGATGGTCAACCCGATGAGTGAAGACAAACGGTGCGAAGAATCCCAGGTGAACGAAGAACACACTCCAAGCACGATAAACACTCCACGGAACACGAGACGATCAGGAACAGGATAACCAGACAAGGACACACCAAACAACGATCTGACAAGGATGAGAGAACAGCAGTGAGTATAAATAGTGTGGCGATGATCAACTGCAGCTGGTGATGTGATGATGAACAGCTGGAGCGGATCAGGTAATGCCATACAGACACGCCCCTCACACACGTGCGTTCATACAACAACATAAACACGAGACAAGAAGGAACAGAGAAAACGTCTACCGTGACAGTACCCCTCCTCCTAAGAACGCCTCCTGGCGTTCTCAGACTCCCTTACCTGTCGATTGTAATCATCGATAAGAGAGTGATCCAGAATGTCTCTAGCAGGAACCCAACTTCTCTCCTCCAGACCGTAACCTTCCCAGTCCACCAAGTACTGGAATCCGCGTCCCCTCCGTCTAGAGTCCAGGATGCGATTGACCGAATAGGATGGTTCCCCATCTACGAGTCGCGGCGGTGGGGGAACCGGGACTGGCGGATTAATGCGAGCATAAAACACGGGTTTGACTTTGGATACATGGAACACGGGATGAATTCTCTTGTACGCAAGAGGAAGTTTGAGGCGGACTGCCACCGGACTAACAATCTTGGTAACAGCAAACGGGCCAATAAATTTCGGAGCAAGTTTATTCGAGACGGATCGGAGAGGAATGTTCTTGGTAGAAAGCCACACTTTGGAACCGACGACGTATACGGGAGGCCTCCGCCGGTGGCGATCGGCCTTGGCCTTGGTGCGAGCTCCCACTTGGAGTAGAGTCTCACGGGCTCTAGTCCAAGTGCGCTGACACCTCTGGATAAAGGCGTGAGCGGAGGGGGCCGCGACTTCGGATTCCAGACTAGGAAAAATTGGTGGCTGGTAACCTACACTACACTCAAACGGAGATAGGCCCGTAGATGACACTGGTAACGTATTGTGGGCGTACTCCACCATTGACAGTTGCTGACTCCAAGAGGAAGGGTTCTTGGAAACCATACATCGCAACGTTCTTTCCAAATCTTGGTTGGCTCTCTCAGTTTGACCATTGCTCTGGGGGTGAAACCCAGAGGACAAACTAACAGTCGCCCCCAGTAATTTACAAAATTCTCGCCAAAATTTGGACACAAATTGGGGACGCCTGTCGGAAACCACGTCTATCGGGAGGCCATGTAACCGAAAGACGTGATCTACGATAGTTACCGCTGTCTCCTTAGCTGAAGGTAATTTGGGTAAGGGGATGAAATGTGCTGCCTTCGAGAATCGGTCCACCACAGTTAAAATCACTGTGTTACCCTGAGAGGGTGGGAGGGCGGTAATGCAATCTAGAGCGATATGGGACCAGGGTCTCGAAGGCACCGGCAGCGGCTGAAGTAACCCATCTGGAGGTCGATTGGAAGACTTACCAATGGCACAAACTGAGCAAGCCAAAACAAAATCGTGAATGTCGCGAGCCATACGTGGCCACCAAAACCGTTGCTTGACTGAAAAACCAGTGCGATAAACTCCTGGATGACAAGCTACGTTGGAACTGTGACCCCACTGGATAACGTCCGACCGTAATCCCTCCGGCACAAACAAACGATTCGGTGGACAACCGGGCGGAGGCGTTACCCCTTCTAAGGCCCTCTTGACCTTCGCTTCGATCTCCCATGTGAGTGTTGAAACAAATATGGTCTCGGGTAAAATACACTCGGGAGTAGACGGGCGTTCGGAAAAATCAAATATGCGAGATAAAGAATCCGGCTTGATGTTCTTAGAACCCGGACGGTAGGATAGAGTAAAATCAAATCGACCGAAAAAAAGTGCCCACCGAGCCTGCCTGGAGTTCAATCTTTTGGCAGTTCTGATGTATTCTAGATTCTTATGATCAGTCCAGACGATAAAAGGTACCCCCGACCCTTCTAACCAGTGGCGCCATTCTTCCAACGCCAACTTGACTGCCAACAACTCTCTGTTACCAATGTCATAATTGCGTTAGGCTGGGGATAATCGATGTGAAAAAAACGAGCAAGGATGCATCTTGTCGTCCACAGGTGAACGCTGGGATAACACTGCTCCTACTCCCACCTCTGACGCGTCGACCTCCACCACAAACTGACGTGATGAATCAGGGGTTATAAGAATAGGAGCTGAAACGAAGCGGCTCTTCAGTTTAACGAACACAGCCTCGGCTGATTCGGACCACCTGAACGCAGTTCGGGGGGAGGTCAAGGCAGTCAGAGGTGCGACTAGCTGGCTGAAATTGCGAATGAAACGCCGGTAAAAATTGGCAAACCCCAGAAACCTCAGCAGGGCCTTGCGAGAATCTGGACTTGGCCAATCCACCACAGCCTTGATCTTCTCAGGGTCCATCCGCATTCCCTCGGACGACACGATGTAGCCTAAAAAAGGAACAGACTGTGCATGAAAATCGCATTTCTCCGCCTTGACAAAAAGCCCATTCTCTAGCAACCTCTGAAGCACTCGTCGGACGTGCTGCACATGCTCCTGGAGAGACGAAGAAAAAATCAATATGTCATCCAGGTAGACATATATGAACTGATCGATCATGTCTCGCAGCACGTCATTGACCAGTGCCTGGAAAACTGCTGGGGAGTTGGACAGCCCGAACGGCATAACCAAATATTCAAAGTGCCCCCTAGGGGTGTTAAAAGCAGTTTTCCATTCATCTCCCTCCCTAATGCGAACCAAATGATAAGCGTTACGTAAGTCCAATTTTGTGAAGATAGATGCTCCCTGCAACCTCTCGAAGGCTGAAGACATTAACGGCAAAGGATAAGTATTCTTTACCGTGATGGTATTCAACCCTCGGTAGTCAATGCAAGGTCGCAAAGATCCATCCTTCTTCCCCACAAAAAAGAACCCCGCCCCCGCTGGAGAAGAGGAAGGCGAATGAATTTGGCTACTAGAGAATCAGAAATATATTTCTCCATAGCCTCTCTTTCAGGAATCGAAAGTGAATATAACTTGCCTTTAGGCGGAGACTTACCTGGCAGTAAATCTATAGCACAGTCATAGGGACGATGCGGAGGGAGAGAAGCAGCACGAGACTTACTGAACACTTCCTTCAGATCCAGATACTCCGCGGGCACGTTAGACAAATCCCCTGTTTCCTCCTGCAACACAGAAACAGGTACAGACGAACAAGCAGACACAAGACAAGACTTATGACATTCCTTATTCCACTCCAGCACAGCTTTATGAATCCAGTCCACACGGGGGTTGTGTTTGATCAGCCAAGGATGTCCGAGAACAAAGGGGGCCAAAGGTGAGTCCAAAATAAAAAAAGAAATAGTCTCGGTGTGATTGCCAGAAGTAATGAGTGTGATGTCTTCAGTGGTGTGCGAAATGGTGGGAAGTTCTTGACCAGTTAATGCATGAACAGAAATCCTGTGAGTAAGGGGTCGAAGGGGAATCTGGAATGTGCGTGCGAAATTAGAATCCATAAAATTACCTTCCGCCCCGGAATCCAACAGTGCAGAACAATCAGGCTGGTTGGTTGACCATCTCAGTCTTACCGAGAGGAGGGTGGAGGTAGATGTAGCTGGTGAGGTCTTCCTGGCGGAGATCCCACCCGATAGTAGCCTCATGTTTACTATCGGGCTTGGCCTTTTACCGGGCAGTTGTACGCAAAGTGACCAGTCCCTCCACAGTAAAGGCAAAGGCCCTGGGACCTCCGCCTCTCCCTCTCCTCTCGGGAAAGCCGAGCTCGACCCACCTGCATGGGCTCGTGATCGTCGACGGGGCTGACCACGCCCCTGCCGCTGGATCGCCGGCCGTCGAAATCTCCGAGAGGACGGGTGGAAGTTGTTCTACGCTCGACTCTGGACAGTCGAGCGTCCACCCGCAGGGCAAGGTCGATCAAGCCATTGAGATTGGTGGGGAGATCCAGGGCATAGATCTCCTTCTGGACGTGGTCAGCCAGCCCATGCAGGAACATGTCCCACTGCGCCTCCTCGTTCCAGCCACACTCCGCCGCCAGGGTCCTGAACTCGATCGAGTAATCGGATACTGAACGTTCTCCTTGACGGAGTTCAGCCAATGTCCTGGCCGCTTCTCTTCCTGATACCGCTCGGTCAAACACCTTCCTCATCTCCTCCGCGAGGGACTGGAACGAGGAACAGCATGGGTTCTGGTTCTCCCACACCGCCGTTCCCCAGAGTGCCGCTCTCCCAGTCAGCAGTGTCAGTACGAATGCCACTTTCGTTTGTTCATTGAAAAAAGTGCGTGGCTGTAAGGCAAAGTGCATGGAACACCGAGTTAAGAATGCTCTGCAATGTGAAGGCTCACCCGAATAGGCTTCTGGAACGGTAACCGAGGCTCCGACTGGGAGGGGCTTCCAGGTGGTGCGGAAGGAACGGCAGGTGTGGGGGGCGCAGCGGGGACACGTAGGCGCTGGATCTGCTGGGTGAGCTCAGACACCTGCGTCACCAAGGCTTGAACTGCGCGACCCGTGTCGCTGATCTCCTTCTCTTGGGAATTCATTCTTTGAATGCTGTGATGTACAAACTCTTCCATGGATGGTGACGCACTCGCTGCTCCCATTTCCTGGTCAGATCGTTCTGTCATTGTGCAATAGATCACAGGAAGCAAATGCGAGTGAAAGATACTTTTAATAAACTCAGTCCAAGGCAGTAGCCAGAATACACGGTGACGCAGGGACTGGATGGTCAACCCGATGAGTGAAGACAAACGGTGCGAAGAATCCCAGGTGAACGAAGAACACACTCCAAGCACGATAAACACTCCACGGAACACGAGACGATCAGGAACAGGATAACCAGACAGGGACACACCAAACAACGATCTGACAAGGATGAGAGAACAGCAGTGAGTATAAATAGTGTGGTGATGATCAACTGCAGCTGGTGATGTGATGATGAACAGCTGGAGCGGATCAGGTAATGCCATACAGACACGCCCCTCACACACGTGCGTTCATACAACAACATAAACACGAGACAAGAAGGAACAGAGAAAACGTCTTCCGTGACACCCGGAGCAGATCTATACAGGTGGTGCTGGGGAAGGTGGAGGGTTTCTGAAGCGCGCTGCACTGCTAGGCAAATGCTATAGTATTTGAAGGTTGAGCAGCGAGCTCATTGGCAACTGATATGGCAGGAACCAATCAGCTGCGCCCTATAGATAACAATGTGATTATGAAAAGGTGAGTAAAAGGACCTATTAGCCTGCACCATCTAGAGTTTCATGCCAGAATCCGTATTTCATTTTAGAAGATATTCCAAAATCAAGTATTTTGACTCTAATATCTCATGAATACCTAATTAAATTCAAATCCCTCATGAATACTTTTATATCACTTAAAAAGGCAAAGACTGTTGGTGTTATTGTTAATGTAAAAAACAGATATACAGTTATTCAGAATACTAAATGCATTTTATAGCACTTTCTACGGACAAGCTGCATTCATTGTCACTCCAAGATATTTGTAATTTACTAAAAGCACAAACTGTTAAAATAGGGTTGTATTTTCACTCTAATCAATCATTCATGAACACTCAATAAAAATTCTAATTCCTCATGAATACTTTATTTATATCACTTAAAGGTAAAATGTGAGCTCCTGCAGAATTCAAAGATAATCATGTTTTGTCTTGTAATTCATTTTCTAGCTCAGGTTGCTGCCTGCTTCCTGCAATATAGTATAATATATCCTGTAAATGTCAACGGCACTCATCCAAGACCACTTTAGCAATTTCCCTCCGGTTAAGATTCTTGTCATGGAAGCTGGATCAGTGTCCTCTGAGAGGTGCTTTCTTAATGAGCCACGACCCGTGATTTGTTTTACGAAGTGAAAGTGCTGATGGGGTAACTTCCTCTTCACGATCACCCTGTTGTGTCAGTGGTCAGTGTTGTTATAAGCAACATACAGGTCATGTTTACAGTAGAAACTGTGTGTGCAGTATGTTTGCTTTGGACTTTTGCCTGGTTGGCATTGGTGTGCTGTGGACAGTCATTGGCTGGATGGATGAGGAATAATAGGCGGGGTTAGTTCATATTGTATGAGACGGGCCTATGCTTTCCTTGCTGACCTGTGACCGGCACCGCTAAAGTCCCATCAATCACCGGGGACTGTCAATGTCTCCCTGCTGAGCACTCAACAATCATGTGTTTGTTTTCTTTTGTGATGACCCCGATAAGCTGCTGTGAGTGGCTTTAAATACTTGATGCAGATCATTGTTCTTGCTACATAGATGCAACTGAACAGGAGAGTTTTAACCCAAACATCCTGGAGCAGATTGAAGGATATCCTCCTTTCTTCAGCCAGTAAAAGGCAAAGACTGTCAACGTTATTGTTATTGAAAAAAGAAAACAGATATGCATTTTATTTGCGTTTAGTTTCTATCAAGCTTGCATTGTTGCTACAACAAGATACATCTATAAAAGCAGAATAACATATGGTAAAAAGAGGTTTTAAAAATGGCAAACACATTTTTTTTTATTAAATTCACTGCCTCTTTCCCTGATTAAATATAGCTGTTTAAAATATATATATATTTTAATCAAGACAGCTTTTAACCATTTTTTTTAACACAAATTAAGTTGTTCCATTACAGTAATACTTAATAAAAAGTTATATATAGTTTTGATCTTCATATATCTTTTAACAATATTTTGTTTTCTGTAAGGTGGGCCTTTTGTCATATTGTGTCATATAATGTACATGCTAAACAACCCATTTTAAGTACTGTAACATTTCTTATTATGCATTATAATACATACCATGCATACCTAAACTTTAGTCACATAGGTGGTGATACAATTATTTATCAAAATATATAATGGAATGCAATGTGTCTTTTACAGTTTTTCTCAGTTGCTTTGGTACATTTCTCAGATCAGAATTGAAATTCCCAAAACTACCTGTTCAATCTTCACATCTTTGTGTCACTTGTGCACATCAAAAAAGCAGTATTTCTATACATTTCCATTTAGACTTTTTTTCTAAATCTGTCCTGTTCACATATCTTTTTTCTTTGTGCTATGCAGTGCTGTCTTTTCCTTTCTGTATCGCAATGACATGGTCTGTCAACAAATTACAGTACAAACAGTACAAGCGTGAATGTGAATCTTGAACTGGCTTTTGCAGGTAATCCATGGTGTTTTGCTATTTGTACGAATTGTTTTGAGAAATGCACTTACTGTTTTGCAAATGTCGAGGATGATTCGAGAAATGTACCAAAGCGACTGAGAAAAACTGTAAGATATCTACGGTATAGATATTTATATTGCGATAGACAGACAGATATATATATATATATATATATATATATATATATATATATATATATATATGTGTATATAGATAGATAGATAGATAGATAGATAGATAGATAGATAGATAGATAGATAGACAGACGGACGGACGGACGGACGGACGGACGGACGGACGGATGGACGGATAGATGGATAGATGGATAGATGGATAGATGGATAGATGGATAGATGGATAGATAGATAGATAGATAGATAGATAGATAGATAGATAGATAGATAGATGGGTAGAGAGAGAGAGAGATCAGGATGTGCAACAATGTAATACAGGCTGTGGTTACCTTCAATGAATTCTGCTGTTTTATAGTCATAGACTATCCTTGATCATATTCATAATTAACAAAATTCTCATTATGCAGGGCTCAGTGCAACACATCCTGCCTGTTGGTCTCAATCTGCTTATTCAATAGCGCAGATGCTCTGTGCCTCTCCTGACAAACACTCACATTACATATGAATGACTGGGCTGGAGACACCGCTGGCCAAGGAGTGAGTCTGCCTTTTATCTGGGACCAATTGAAAAGCCCACATGTTTAATTAAAGCTCATCCTACACACTTGAAGGACTTGAGCTCAGACAGGCGCTCCAGGTATCTGGAGGGCAGTTTCACCTGTCAGATGTAGCACAGCAGGGGGTCCTGGAGGGAAGAGGGACATGCATAGCACCTCATGTGTACGTCTTGCTTCACATATTCTGTTCGTGGTGAGAGAGACCCGAGTGCTAAAGGAATTACATGTGTAGGTGGGTTGGGGAAGATGATTAGTAGGGTTACAAGTTGACAGATAAAAATCATTATGTTAATGTTTAAATTATATAGATCAGCACCTTCAAATCCGAGGCCATGGTCTTCAGTCGGAAAAGGGCGGCTTGCTCACTTCAGGTTGGTGGAGAGATCCTTCCTCAAGTGGAGGAGTTTAAGTATCTTGGGGTTTTGTTCACGAGTGAGGGAAGGATGGAACGGGAGATTGACAGACGGATCGGTGCAGCTTCTGCAGTAATGCGGTCGATGTACCGGTCTGTTGTAGTAAAGAAGGAGCTGAGCCGTAAGGCAAAGCTCTCGATTTACCGGTCAATCTACGTTCCTACTCTCACCTATGGTCATGAGCTTTGGGTCATGACCGAAAGGACAAGATCCCGGATACAGGCGGCCGAAATGAGCTTTTTCCGCAGGGTGGCTGGGCGATCCCTTAGAGATAGGGTGAGAAGCTCGGTCACTCGAGAGGAGCTCAGAGTAGAGCCGCTGCTCCTGCACATCGAGAGGGGTCAGCTGAGGTGGCTCGGGCATCTGTTCCGGATGCCTCCTGGACGCTTTCCCGAGGAGGTGTTCTGGGCACGTCCCACTGGGAGGAGACCCCGGGGAAGACCTAGGACACGCTGGAGAGACTATGTCTCCCGGCTGTCCTGGGAACGCCTCGGTGTCCCCCCGGAAGAGCTGGAGGAAGTGTCTAGGGAGAGGGAAGTCTGGGCATCTCTGCTTAGACTGCTGCCCCCGCGACCCGGCCCCGGATAAGCGGAAGAAGATGGATGGATGGATGGATGGATGGATGGATTTATATTATATTAAAGGGGTCATAAACTGCGTTGTTTTATTTTTTTATAATGTTTCCTGGGGTGCACTTGTAATGTTAATATGATTTTTACATCAAAAATGGTCATAATTTAGAGATGAAAAGCATTTTTCCTAGGATTTTAGCCCTCTGATTTGAACGTTCTGTTTGAAGGGGCGTGTCTGCTGTGAGATTTCAGTGTAAATGCCCATTGCTGTGATTGGCTGACATGTTTGCATATGAAAGTATTACATGTGAAACCCAACGCTATCTCACGACCAATTCTTACGAATTCGTACGAGTGATTAAAAGGTGGCTAATTCGTACTAATTCATACGACCTCACTCGTACGAATTTGTACGATTTGTCTAAACCCACGTTATGGGTAGGTTTAGGGGTGGGGTCAGGGGTAGGTCATTCGTACGAATTCATACGAATTTGGTAACTCGTAAAATATGTACGAATTAGCAAAAATCGTACGAATTTGTACGAGTGAGGTCGTATGAATTAGTACGAATGAGCCACCTCGTAAAATTCGGACGAATTGCCGTGAGATCGGGCTGGTGGAACCCTCTGGAAAACTTTCAGCACATTTTTTACTATTACAGCTGTCAAGGTTAACTAATTTTGAAAATTGTTAATAATAGTATAGCATTATATTAAGATTGTGGCATGAAAGGTTGCAGTGCTGAACATGTAGCCGATCACAGACATGTCTGTTGAGCGCATGAATGCAGTGATCTCGTCATTGCAATACGATTTTTGCACACTCACGAATGCTTTCATCATAATTAACAGTGCAAACACAATGTAAATAAGAGATTCGTTGATTATAACCGAAGTTTTGGCGAGAGTCCAGAACTCAGTCACTGATAAACTTGCGCTGTTTGATTGACAGCTCCAGGGATTGTAAAGGGTGTAAAGGGAGCATTCTTTGATCGCTTTCTATATATCATTTTATCAGTTTAAATAATTTTTTGAAGGAGTTACACCGCACTTACGATCATCAAGGTGCCAGACACACAAGACTAAAGATCTCAAAAAATAAATAAACTGTCCGCACACTTAAATACTTTAAGCAAATTTAATCCAAGCTTTCGGTCAAAAGACCATCCTCGGGGCATACAGACAATAAATGCAACAATCAATTTAACTGTGTTCAAACACATCAGGACAATCAACAGTGATTACCAACACCCGTGAAAGCCAGGTGGGAGAGTTGTAGTCCAATAGTGGGAGTTGTAGTTTTTCTTTGACCTACCCAATATACTGAGTTATCTAGGTAATTTACATATTTACTCCCCATAGTGAAAATCCCCAATACAAGAAACAAACATAAATACACTTATACAAAAATACTGGCGCATATATATATATATATATATATATATATATATATATACATACATATTATCAGTTTAAATAATAGATTATTTTCATCCTACTAAGAGAAACGTCTCAGGTTACGACTGTAACCTATGTTCCCTGAGAGCAGGGAACTCAACAATACGTCATCGACGTTATGGGGAACGCCTCCGGCGTGACAGGTGTCTGAAATCAAATATCAACTCACAGCAATCATGTTGACCGGCGACAGCCCGTGCATCATCAGCTCGAATGATGAGCGCGCAACCTGGATGTATAAAAAGGGTGCCTTGAAACCGTGACAACATCCTATCGTCTGAAGGGACTGTTGCAGGCAGGCCCCGAGGTATGGCAGGGAGACGTATTGTCTCGTTCCCTGTTCTCAGGGAACATAGGTTACAGTCGTAACCTGAGACGTTCCCTTTCGAAGGGAACTCAACAATACGTCATCGACGTTATGGGGAACGAAATACCCACGCCGCCATACTGAGGGGAGTGCATGTCCAATGGCAGTGACAACTGTCAGAACCAGTAATACAAAGGACACTAAAACCACTCACCCTAGGTCACATTGGGCTGTCAGTGACAGCACTCCCTACCGGTCATAGCCCAAGCTAATGAACTGAGAAAACTGCCAGAACATAGTTCATGGGAGGTATATCTGGGCCAGCTCAAAGGCTTAGGACCACAACTTCCTAATAGAAGGGGTCCCTTCTAGGGAGTGTGGCTAGGGGACTCAAGGGACTCCCAGCCAGTCACTATTCAGGAGAGCATGCCTCCTGACATGCCACCAGGCTGGCCTGGTGATCTATACTAAGACGCACAGTCTGGCCATAGCCTGTCTGTCCGAGACAGAGCCTCTGGAAACTGCCTTGGAAAAGGCATCCAAAACTAAAGGCCTGCAAAGCTGGCAGAAATCATTCAGTTCCGGATCACAGAGACGGGACTACCTGGAGAGTGTAACTCAACCTCAAGAAAAGACGGAAGTCGTCCACTCAATCCATGGGTCTACCCAATGCTCGTCCTGAACACTGAGGAAGTAAGAGAGGAATCAAAAACCAGGAAGGTCTGCTGATGCCAAAAATCTGATTACCCCCTATGTGGGGAGCTCCAGTACCTGAGAGCTCACATCAGGAAAGGCCGGTGAGGCCTGTAACCTGGCGACCACAGTATGTGGGAGCTCATATCAGGAAGGCCGGTGAGGCCTGTAACCTGATACCCAGTATATGGGAACTCAAATCAGGAAGGCCGGAGAGGCCTGACACCTGACGACCACAGCATGTGGGAGCTCATAACCAGGAAGGCCGGGTGAGGCCTGTAACCTGGCGACCACAGTGTTTGGGAGCTCATATCAGGAAGGCCGGTGAGGCCTATAACCTGATACCCAGAATATGGGAGCTCATAACCAGGAAGGCCTGATAAGGCCTGCAACCTGACAACCACACCACGTGGGGGCTACATTAGAAAGTACATGAAACAAAAGTGCATGTACTTAGTTATTCTGAGTCCAGAAAAGACCTGGATCAGAATGAAGAAGTTAGCCAGAAAGGCGTCTGTCGTAGCATATTTTTACGACAGGACGCATCTAGAGTGGGACCCGAGGTTAAAGACTTGGGTCTGGGCCACATAGAAAGGGACTGAAGCATACAGCGCATGACCCTTACCATGAAAATGGATTTTAGAAAGTACACAAGACGTTCTGTCGTGTGACTTACCATAAGTATGGTTTTGACATGACCAGGAAGGCCAGATGAGGCCTGTAACCTGATAGTCAAAAATGTGTGGGAGCCCACCTTCAGGAAGGCCTAATGAGGCCTAGAACCTGACATGTGAAAGCTCACAACCAGGAAGGCCGAGGAGGCCTGAAGCCTGGTGACCACTGAATGTGGGAGCTCATAACCAGGAAGGCCGGTGAGGCCTGTAACCTGACGACCACAGTAGGTGGGAGCTCATATCAGGACGGCTGGTAAGGCCTGTAACCTGATACCCAGTATTTGGGAGCTCATAACCAGGAAGGCCGGTGAGGCCTGTAACCTGGCTACCACAGTATGTGGGAGCTCTTATCAGGAAGGCCGGTGAGGCCTGTAACCTGGCGACCACATTATGTGGGAGCTCATATCAGGAAGGCCGATGAGGCCTGTAACCTGGCGACCACAGCATGTGGGAGCTCATAACCAGGAAGGCCGGGTGAGGCCTGTAACCTGGCGAGCACAGAAGGTGAGAGCTCATATCAGGAAGGCCTGTGAGGCCTGTAACCTGGTGAGCACAGTAGGTGGGAGCTCATATCAGGAAGGCCGGGTGAGGCCTGTAACCTGGCGACCACAGTATGTGGGAGCTCTTATCAGGAAGGCTGGTAAGGTCTATAACCTGATACCCAGTATTTGGGAGCTCATAACCAGGAAGGCCGGTGAGGCCTGTAACCTGGCTACCACAGTATGTGGGAGCTCTTATCAGGAAGGCCGGCTGAGGCCTGTAACCTGGCGACCACAGTATGTGGGAGCTCATAACCAGGAAGGCCGGGTGGGGCCTGTAACCTGATAACCACAGTATGTGGGAGCTCATATTCAGGAAGGCTGGATAAGGCCTGTGACCTGACATATGGAAGCTCATAGCCTGGAAGGCCTGGTGAGGCCTGTAACCTGGCTACCACAGTGTGTGGGAGCTCTTATCAGGAAGGCCGGGTGAGGCCTGTAACCTGGCGACCACAGTATGTGGGAGCTCATAACCAGGAAGGCCTGGCGAGGCCTGTAACCTGGCGACCACCGTGTGTGGGAGCTCACATTCAGGAAGGCCTAGTAAGGCCTGTAACCTGAAACCCAGTATGTGGGAGCTCATAACCAGGAAGGCCGGTGAGGCCTGTAACCTGGCGACCACAGTATGTGGGAGCTCATATCAGGAAGGCCGGGTGGGGCCTGTAACCTGATAACCACAGTATGTGGGAGCTCATATTCAGGAAGGCTGGATAAGGCCTGTGACCTGACATATGGAAGCTCATAGCCTGGAATGCCTGGTGAGGCCTGTAACCTGGCGACCACAACATGTGGGAGCTCAGCTCACCTTACAATACATTACCTTTGCTTACCAAACATGTCCCCGGCTCTGTACAGGAGACGAGTTCTGAAAAAGAAGAGAAAAATGTTATTTGCGCAGAAAAAACATTTTCACTCAACATAAAACCTGCAACGTGCGAAATGAAGCACACCAGGACTCAGGAACTCAGAAACCTGAATTCTACTGTTTCACAAGCCAAGGGAAGGCGCTCCTAACAACCAAGCTGAAGCGGGCCATCAGAGAGTTCTTGAACTCATCATGGGCCCCGCCCCAGGCCTGATGTAGGAGGAGCCTGGCACGATGGTGGTAAGGAGACAAGATCCAGGAAGGTGATGTCTAACGTTCAGTCTGAGAACGCTTACTCTGGATCACCTCCCTGAGATCCTGCCTCCCGCGGGAGTTATGCCTCCTGCGCGCCCTGCTCCCCCTGCTAGGAGGAGGGGGTGCACGGGAAGCGACACTGGCCTTCTGGGTCCGTCTGTGATCCTCAGACCACGACGGACCAGGCCCTCCCGCCTGCCTGGGCTGGGCCGAGGACCTCTGCGGTATGCAGCTCTTAAACGCTGCAGAGCGCGCCCTTGCCTCCCTGAACTTATCGACCACTGTCTCGACAGAAGGTCCGAAAAGCTCGGAAGGCGAAACCGGCGAATCGAGGAGAAAAGTTTTTTCTTTCTCCCCGATGTCAGCCTGGTTCAGCCACAGATGCCTCTCCGTGGCCACCATACCAGCCATCGCACGACCGATGGAAACCGCAGACTGCTTGGTGGCCCGGAGAGTCAAATCCGTGGTGCGGCGCAGCTCCGCGACCGCATCAGGGGACAGGCCGGTCCCCTGATCGAGGTCCCGCAGCAGTTCGGCTTGGTAGGCCTGAAGGACCCCGAGGGTGTGCAGAACCGCACCCGCCTGACCTGCTGCCGTGTACGCTCTGCCATTCAAGCGCGAAGTTGTCCTGAGCGGCTTGGATGGCAGGGTCGGAGCTTCTAGTGAAGACGACCGACCAGAGGCGAGATAGTTAGCCAACGTCTCGTCCACAGGCGGCATCGACACATACCCGTGCTCCGCGGCTCCCTCCACAGCAGCGAAACTAGCTCGTGTAACTACCCAGTTACAGACCCATCAGAAAGAGAAAGAACCTCTTCTATATCGACCTGTAACTCATCCTCGTCAGCTGGCAGATCATCCACGAGGTTAACGCTACTCTCCAGCTGATCTGCCAGCTCCATCTGAGAGCCCCACGAGCTCAAGCGCCGCTGAGCCTCAGCCCGAGCGGGACCAAAACCGCGGGGTTCAGATGCCGCGCCCACTTCCCTCGAGAAGTGGGACAGACGAGAACGGAGCATTTTCAGAGAAAACCGCTCACAGTTTGCGCAGGAAGCTCCCTCGAGAACTCCCCGCGCGTGCTCTTCTCCCAGGCAGAAAACGCACAGATCGTGTGAATCCTCCGGTGTCAAATATCTAGGACACGGGTCGGCACACTTGCGGAAAGTATTTTTCCCCTTCTCTGCACGCTTCATTTTCTTTTTGTTGATTACTCAAAAAACAGACAAACAGTCCCTGAAGACGAAAAGATGTTGTCACGGTTTCAAGGCACCCTTTTTATACATCCAGGTTGCGCGCTCATCATTCGAGCTGATGATGCACGGGCTGTCGCCGGTCAACATGATTGCTGTGAGTTGATATTTGATTTCAGACACCTGTCACGCCTGAGGCGTTCCCCATAACGTCGATGACGTATTGTTGAGTTCCCTTCGAAAGGGAACAATGTGAAGTTGACCGTTTAGTCACTGGTTTGTTTTACTGAGACAAAGACAAAAAAAATCTGACTTTACATGAATCATTACATATCAGAAATCACTGGTCACAGATCAGGCATTAGAATTAACACCGTTACTTACATGTTGTTGCTTTACTGTCGAGTCCATATCGTCAAAGTCTGTTTGCAAAGCCTGCGCCAAAATTGTGACTAATTTAACAAAGAATCTACAGTGAAATATACTGAATACAAATAAATAATGCTTAACTGAGAAATTCACATTGATGAAAATAAATTACCACATTCTTAGCATTAGAATCCTTTGGAAGGCAATGTTTATAATAGTTGCATGCATGCTGTCCACATTTGTGGATATTTCATTTATCATGGTAATTTTCCCCAAACCACTTGAGGGGAGTGTCAGTAGATTGACAGCAATATTGTAACAGTGGCTACTGTCTTGCATTCCAAATATTCATTGCTGGATGACATCATTAATCCAAGATGGCTGACAGCGATAGCCATGTGCCAAATGCCCCAGGCTTTTTATACTTTTATACAAGGTCAATTGAGGTAAAAAAAAAAAAAAAAAAAACTATCTATCTATCTATCTATCTATCTATCTATCTATCTATCTATCTATCTATCTATCTATCTATCTATCTATCTATCTATCTATCTATCTATCTATCTATCTATCTATCTATCTATCTATCTACCTACCTACCTACCTACCTACCTACCTAATCTATTTATCTATCTTTAAAATCTAGATAAAAACATATGTATATTTCTTATAAATTTAGCTTTTTTATTTATGTTTGTGTCATACATTATCGAACATTCTTTTTGACCCCAAATGACGTTTGCAGGAACAAAAAAAAATGTTCCCTTCAACTAAATGGCATGAGATTTGATGTTGTGGTTGACATTTGCTAGTTCTACAAACAAAACAAAAATATTGGAATGTCAGCGTAAAAAAAAAAAAAGTCACAATCAGGATGTTTGGGGTCTCCCGAAATCTCCCGTAAAGTGTGATTTGGTAACATCATAATGTCTTTTTTTTTTTAAACAAATGCAATATAACTCAATGTATTAATGTTTTTACATTTGTGCAGCGTTTACTCCATCAAGGCAAGGCAAGGCAAGTTTATTTATATAGCACATTTCATACACAATGGTAATTCAAAGTGCTTTACATAGAAGAAATTAAAATAATCAAAACAAATAAGAATAATCAAAACAGTTTAGAATAAAAAATAAAGTACAGTAAAAACAGTCGGACGAACAGTGGCACAGTGCTCATTCAGTAAATGCATAGCTAAACAGATGTGTTTTGAGACTGGATTTGAATGTGACTAGGAGCACATCTGATCTCTTCTGGAAGCTGGTTCCAGCTGCGGCTGGCATAATAGCTAAAAGCAGACTCTCCTTGCTTAGAGTGAACCCTTGGTATTTCTAGCTGATGTGATCCTAATGATCTGAGTGATCTGTTAGGTTTATATTCAGTGAGCATATCTGCAATATATTGAGGTCATAGCCCATTAAAAGATTTATATACCAGTAATAATACTTTAAAGTCAATCCTAAATGTAACTGGGAGCCAGTGTAGAGACCTGAGGACTGGTGTGATGTGTTCATATTTTCTGGTTCTGCTCAGGATCCTGGCAGCAGCGTTCTGTATGAGCTGCAACTGTCTTATGGTCTTTTTAGGAAGGCCAGTGAGGAGTCCATTACAATAATCCACCCTGCTGGTGATAAAAGCATGCACAAGTTTCTCTAAGTCTTGATTGGAAACAAAGCATCTAATTCTTGCAATATTTTTCAGATGATAGTATGCTGATTTAGTTATTGCTTTGACATGACTACTGAAGCTAAGGTCTGACAGGGATGTGTTGTGGTATCGCCCCTTCATGTTTTGTGTTTTCTGCTTGGTAACTGAATTGTTTTTGACAAACTATGCAACAAAAAGCAATTTTTATAGTCTCCCATTGATGTCTATGAAAAAAATATTTATTGATTTATTTATACAAGTTTTTAAAAATAGCTTTAATCCCTCCAACACTGCACAAATATAGAGTAAAAACATAATAAACTGAGTGATATTACATTTGTTTTAAATATATATATGTATATATATATATATATATATATATATATATATATATATATATATATATATATATATATATATATTATTTTGTTACAAAATCACATTTTATTGTCTAGAGTCTCTAGAGCCCAACACTCTGAGTGTACATCCCAAACTAATAGTTTAGAAGGGTTAAAAAACATCATAAATAATTTATTAATTATTCTAAAATGTTGAATACTGTCAACTGTAATTAAAAAGTAATATAAAAATACAATTCAACATATTATTATTGTATTTTTGATTTATATATATAAAT
Source organism: Rhinichthys klamathensis goyatoka (assembly GCF_029890125.1). Lineage (NCBI taxonomy): Eukaryota > Metazoa > Chordata > Actinopteri > Cypriniformes > Leuciscidae > Rhinichthys > Rhinichthys klamathensis. Next base: position 2,164,406 of record NW_026606612.1, read on the forward strand.
ATATTGGCGGAAGTTTTTCAAATAATAATTAAATCTTTTAAAAGGTTTAATTATTGCTGATTGATATTCCAAACTAAGCAATCAATCATTATTATTATTGTTATTTTTTTAAGAAACAAAACAATGCTAAAACAATGCCAAACTGCCAATACAATATTTATTTTTAAAGAATTTATGCCCTTTTAATGATACTTACATTTTTTATTTTCTTTCAGCACCTGGATATTTTTGAATTTAAGCCCCACACAAGTTATCCAAAGGTGTGTATTTATTATTGTCGAATAACTTATAGATCCAGCCAATAATCAGCCAAGATTTCTGTGGAGTCGTGTGGGCACAGATTCTGTATGGGCCTGGAGCTGAACTCACTCTGAGACCAGAGCGGAATGCAGTGTGTTTACTGATCGTATCTGTGAAATCCAGATTCTCAACACAGCAGTTTGTGTCCTTCTGCCTTCCGCTTAGCAAAAGCAATCATTTCATCTGATTCAAACAGCAAGCACAATTTGGAAAACATGTAACCTCTCTGTTTATTACCTTGTGACTTTGATGTCTGCATTAGCCACACTGAGAAACAGCGAACAGTGCGGGAAATCTGTCGGATGTGAGGATGATTTGCATAACAATGCCCAACTCTTAATAATACCCAACACACAGGCACCTACACACACACACGCCCCGCCTACATTCTGATCAAGAGGACCGTTTTAGTGCTTATTAATGTGGCATATTCAAAATAACGCGCACACGCAGACACTTTACCACCCTTACTTTACCGATGGAGCTGCCACTCGTCTATTCATCCAGGAGAAATGGAGGAAACAAGAAGAGTCAGATAAACATGGCATTGTAAAGAAAGAAGAAACACTCCCATTTAGGTGAGTAGATCATCTCTGATTTGACGTGTAATACATGATTGTAACATGCTTAATATATAATAATAAAAGCAATAATAATCAATTATTATTATTAGATCTGATTCCAGTATTTGTATTGCATTAAGCATGTTAATACTACTACGAATATAGTATTTTTTAATAATAATGATAATAATATAGCTCTCTCCCAAGACTTATGGCATATTTAAGCATGTTATTATTAATAATAATCAATTATATTAGCATTATATATTTCATAATTTTGTTTTAACCTTTCAAATGTCTGTATTTTTTGTCTTTAAGTATGAAAAGCTGGTATGTAGATCAACTTTTGCACTGTTATTCTTATTTTTTTTAGTTTACATAATCATGAACCCTGAATGTTCTCTAAGTGATTCCCTTTATGACTGACAGGTCTGTTCGTCTCCTTGTTAGTGTGGGAAGGTGAGTTTTATGCAGCCCGCTTTTTGTAGACTCAAATGGCCATTCCTGCCCGGTCCAGTCTCTCCCTCCAATTCCTTGAAAGTAAAGCAAAAACGTATTTTAAGTGAGCTGGCAGAATGCAACGGTTTGATATGGGTCAATTGTTTTGCTTGGAACGCGCCAGAGATTGGTTTTGTTCAAGAATAACAAACAAAGCGACTGATAGCACAATCCTATTGGATTTCCAGCGGCTTTAGTTTAAATATAAAGATTACAGGGATGAATGGCAAGTCATTTGTAATAACTCCAGTAAGTTAATTACAAGAATATAAACACATGAAAAGTGCTTGTGTATTGTCTCACATGATAACCGAAGGAGAGGTTTTGTTATGGAACAGCTGAGCGCTCTGTTATGGTCTGCATGTCTTTATGAACTGGATCAAAAATGGCCCCATATCTTTATTATGCACTTAGAATTAGTCAGTGTTTACATCTGTAATGTGGAGCGTGGGGCTGAGTTTAATAGGTTGTGTCTGAAATGAGGAAGGACCACACACGCAGACACCTGTATCTGTTTCTCCCTGTGTCCCTTTATCTTTAAACTGTGTTCTCAGAACATTGTCTTGATGTTCATGGGTTCTTACTGCAATAGTGTCTCTATACGTTCACCTGCTGTGTCAGAGGGATAGAGTGTGTTTATGAACATGTCTGTTAATACATTTAAGTGAACAGTGTCTGCAGTCCTAACCTCGCCGATCGGTCATTTTGTAAAATTGCTAATAAAACAAGGGAAAAGATAGAATTCTATCATTATCATTTCACATTCTACTCTTCCAATTAGTTTTTAGTGTAAATTGCACTATAATGTGCAATAGAGTATGGACTGAAAGCCATTTGGCATTCCTCTATTTTTGAGCCAATCTTCATACTCAGTCTCTATAAAACATTTTGTTATAGGGACACATCTACAGCATTCTAAATTGTATTATTCATTAAAAGATTATTAAAACAATAGCCCATGATAAACAAAAATGTATGTCAGTTAATGTCGTTTCAAACCAGTATATGCTGTTATATTATATTGTGATCTTTTGCAGATTTTCATAAAAGCATTTTTCAAGCAGGACCAAAAGGACGACTTATACGAGTTGTGCGCTATATTCCATAATCAAAATGTGGAGTGAAAATAATTTATGTCAAAACACCACTGATTCTAATAGATGTGTTTTGAGTTTAAAATATCTATATAGCACATTTATTGTATGGACTACTTTTTTTATAATCTAATGGTGTTTTTGCCCTTTTTGGAGCTGGACAGATTTGGTCACCTTGAACTGCTACTGTATATGGACAGAAATGCGGGTGAATAAATAAAGACAGAATTTTCATTTTTGGGTGAACTTTTCCATTTGTGCTAATGCAGACAGCGAAAAAATACTAAAATAAAATACTAAAATTATAATAAGCAATAGTACCAATTGCTGATATCCACACATGAACCATTAAAACATTTTTTGTTTTTTATAAAATTAACTTTTTTTAATGGATTTTGGAAAATAAGAGCAAAATGTTAAGCATTACCTCTTTCCCTGTCACACGGTCCCATTGGTGGTAATTAAAATTGTATTGTTACTGAACTAAAACCTTTTTTTTTTTTTGCACTTTCCTTAATTTTTCCTCTCCGTCAAACATCCCCAGATGTTGTTTTCAGGTTCTGTCATGGGCTGAGGAACATGCCTGTCACTCATTAGGAACTGACACTCTCTTCCGCTTGACTGGATGCGAGACAATTCATCGGTGGTTTCAGTTAAACACGACGAACATTTTACAAGAAGAACGTGCAATGGAAGGTTTCTTCATTCAATCTCAAATATGTTATTTTTAGAATTCCATTAATAATGTAATTGTAATACATTACACCATCCCCTTGAATTGTTTCAAATAATGAAAAAATATATGTGTCAGACAGTAAGACTGCATGCTTTCAAACTCATGTTTTTGCTCACATCCAAATCCCTAAGTTAAACTGTAACAATGCTGATGACATTTTAGGTTTGCCTGTTAAGTATAATCCAAAAGGTCAAGATGGGGCGCACTGCAGGGATACAGTTCCTGAGACAAGGTCGAGTTGAGGGGCTTTTTATGATTCTTGGCAGATACCCAGAACTAAAAGATCAGAAATATTGTTTTTATTGCAGATTTGGCTTGGGTTTCGCAGTATGTTCTGCTTTTCCCAGCCTTACAGGAGCTTCATGGGCAGTTGTCACTTAGCAAAAATATGAATGGTGAAATAGACTAATTATTATTGTGTGGTGAAACGACACAGCCATTTTTGTTCGCATATATCATCTGAAACAAGCATTCTTGTTGGTCTTCTAAAAAACAGCGTGTTGTGAGAACAAACAAAGCATTTATCAATGATCGTGGGAATACATCTTGAACGCATGTGTCTCGTTTATCACCAGGTTGAACAGCATGGAAAACTCCACGGAATGGAGCAACGTTTCACTCGATGCCGATTTCGAGGCCTGTGCCACGTTGAGGAGCTCTGGTTCGCGAGCCGCCCTCTATGTCTTCATCATCGCTGGGATCGTCTGCACCGTTGTCGGAAACTTCCTGGTGGTGCTCGCCATTGCTTACTTCAAACAGCTGCAGTGCCCTACGAACTATTTCGTCATGTCTCTGGCTGTCGCTGACTTCCTGGTGGGCCTTGTGGTTATGCCGTACAGTATGGTCAGAACAGTGGAGGGATGTTGGTATTTCGGTCCAACCTTCTGCCATCTTCACTCCAGCTTGGATGTTATGCTCTGCACGGCCTCTATCTTCCATTTGAGCTGCATCGCTTTTGACCGCTATTACGCCGTCTGCAACCCCTTGGTGTATTCGTTTAAGATGTCCCTCAAACGTGTCAGTCTGCTGATCGTGGTTTGCTGGGCCGTTCCTTTCCTCATCTCCTTCGGACCAATCTTCCTCGGGCTGCACAAGCTTGGCGTGGACGTTCCTTTGCCTGAGAACGTATGCATCTTCTTAGTAAACCGCGTTTATGCCGTCATGGCATCCCTCGTCGCGTTTTACCTGCCTATGGTGACCATGTTGGTGGCCTACTGGAAGATCTACAAGGCGGCCAAGCGGCAAGCCATGCAAATAAGCGCGATGGAATCGCAGATGGCGGCAGGTGTGGGCAAGGACTCGAGTAAGAAACAAAAACACCGCAACTCTATAAGGAGGGAAAGAAAAGCAGCCAAGACTCTGGGCATCATTATGGGGGTTTTCCTTCTCTTCTGGCTGCCCTTTTTTACCGTTAATATCGTTGATCCATTCATTGAGTACGGGACTGCTGGTGTGATTTGGGACGTGTTCCTGTGGTTGGGGTACGTCAACTCCTCCCTAAATCCTTTTCTCTATGGTTTCTTCAACCGTTCCTTCCGTAGGGCTTTCCTCATGATCATGGGCTGCAGAATATGTCTGTACGGCACAGCTCAAGGAATGGACCTCTCTCACTCGAAAAGAGATGCCAGTGAGCGCACAGAAAACCAGTAGACTGTAGCGGCAGTTCATATGTTTTGAATAAAATGACCCAAATTAGTTCCTGTCCACCCCATACGACTATATATATATATATATATTCAATCATTTGCTAAATAAAAAGCACACCTTAGGGAAGACTGAAATTGAAAAACATTTTTTTAAACCTTTAAAATGCCAAAATATATTACAAAATAGAGGCAAGAACATCCATTTTCAGGATGATTTCTTAAAATACATTTGCATAAATGCAATTTTGGACAATGTTAATGCATTTAGATAAAAAAAAATATCTTAAGAAATACTACAGTCAGCATATGAGGAAATTACACTCTTTTGTATATATTAAAAAATGTATTTGAAAATTAGAGCCGCACGATTCTGGATAAATTGAGATCACGATTCTAAACAAACAACTAAACAAAATAATGTAATTTACTAGAGGTTCTGACAAAATGTTAACTGCTGCAGTGCAGTCTATTTAAAATGTTTACTTCACCTGAATTCGGCTATAAAAAAGAACTCGGTTTGAATGAATGATTTAGTGACTCACTTATAAATTCTTCACTTGTTTCATTACTGGATGAATTAGCGTTTTTGAACAAATCTCTTGAATGAACGATTCAATGACAAATACATTTTAACAGTCTCTTGTCGCCACCTGGCGTAAAGATGTAATCGATGTAATCGTTATTTGAAGCGGCAAGTTACTTTCAAAATCACTTATGTATACATCAGTGACTACGTTTACATGCAGCCAAATTTCGGGTTATGGTCGGGTTAAGGTCACTATTCGGGTTTCTGAAACATTAGGGATAACCCGTTTACATGCGTGAGCAGAGAGAGTTATTCCAGTATACATGGAATTGCAATATCCTGATGTAAACGCGACGCGCGGTTAGCGTCTGGACGTACGGACAACCTTAAGACGCAATATGGGTCATTTCCGATTCTTCTTCCTGTATCCAAACTAAAGACAACAACAACAGCAGCACGCGGATAATGAATAGTTCGGGGCAGATAGCGATCGCCTTTGTTTGCGCTTTGGTGCTGGTACTGACCTCGCTCCAAAAGTACGCTGTGCTGCGTCTCGCCATGTTTACTTCCGATATACTGCACGCGGGTTTTTGTATGCGCCGAGAAGTTTCTCTACTCAAAAGACCAAGATTCCTTGCGAATAGAACATGCGCAGAACACACATCACTATGGGGATATGCCGATGCGCGTTTTTACATGACCAAAAATTCGGGTTAGAAAAGGGGTACCCCAGGTATAATATCCCGGTTTTTAAAATCCGGGATATGAGCATATTCGGGTTTTTGCCGGTGTTTACATGGCCGTTCGCGACCGGGTTATTGCTAATATCCCGGTTTTGAACGGGTTATTGGCTGCATGTAAACGTAGTCAGTGTTATCTGAACTATTAACTTTTTTGCCAGTACTTCTGGGATAATAATAATATTTGGAACAAAGAAATAACAATACTGTGTGTTTGAAAAGACTTTGAAATTGTTTCATATAGATATACCGTAAAACTTCAAATAATAGCCGAGTCCCAAATAGACGCCTGTCTCTTTTACACGCCTGGTGTGGCTGCAGGTTTGGGTAAATAAAGGCCGGTCTCAAATAGAGGCCGGGTCTGTTTTTTAGTTTCGGGTTGTATTTAATCCTCTAAAACCGCTAGATCGCCCGCTTTTTGGCGGCCGCCAAAGCACATTTTTGTCCCTCCAAAGCCTTTTTTTGATCGATGAGTGATGTAGAATAGAATGACTGCTGCGCTTGACAGGGCGCGTTACGAGCAGAGAGAGAGAGAGAGAGAGAGAGAGCGCCCCGACCGCGCGCGCGCACTCTCCCGTCTTCAAACAACGAGCGCTGTCTTGCTCTCTCTCCCTCGCGCATATTAAAGCTGCTGTCCGTAGCTTTTTTTGGGTTAAAAATTATCCAAAATACATATTTGATAAAATACATAACCAGCCAGTGTTCAAAACTATCTGCTTGCCTTAGCTCGATGCAAAACGGTAAGCTTGTAATAATGTTTTTAATTTTAGTGGTACTGGTGGATTTCCGCGGGAGATTCGAGCATGTCATTGCGTCATTACGTCACATCTGTACACATAAAGAAGGAGTCTCGGCTAGTATAAGCTATATTGCGTGTGAGGATGTTGGAGGTAGAGATTTATAGCCTTTTCTCACAGCACTTGATATAATTTGATGGCGGATCCAGAAAGGTTCAAACGACGATCATCATCAGTGACAACTAGAGACTCACCCGCTGTAAAATGCAAAAGACTTCGTTCAGACTTCGGAGTGGCTACAGAAAAAAAAAGACTGCAACCGGACCCATGCGAAAACAAGGATAATATCGGAAGGACATTACATGATGTAGTCACGCAATGCTTGCTGACGTTGTTAACATTAACAAGTAGAGAACATAGTATAGCTACTTTGCACGGTTTTGCGTGAAATTATAACTTATAAGCAATTGTTAGATTTAATCAGCGCGATTTACTGCAATGTCAGAACCAGAACAAAAGTGAATGTTTCTTACTAGTTCAGATGACATTTCCCGGTGAAAATTCTTATGTTGGTCATACTTCCAAAAAGAATAATCTGTGATTCTGAATGACAATATCCACACCGGCACGGTGACTGACAGCCTCACAGTCTCCTCAAACACTGTGTTCATCCGCGCTGTGCCGTGTCGAGGGTGTTGAACTACAACCCACGTAAAGTTGATAATTCCGCGAATGACTGCAATTGCAGATTTCGAACAGAGATGGCGACAAAGAGGAAAAATGCCGGACTGCAGCTTTAATCAAAATCAATTGACGCGATAGTAAAAGGTCGGAAGACCGCAGTTTCACGTAGAGCATTTGGAGATTTTTTAGAGATTAGAGACAGGCCTATACACTCAATGAACGACATCTCAACACTAAATTATAAAGGTCTGTCTCATATAGACGCCTGTCTCCGGTGCAGTTCGACGATTTGGGTAAATAAAAGCCCGGGCTACTATTTGAAGTTTTACGGTACTACATGATAACTCTCTGGGTCAGCAGCAGCACCAACTCAAATTTGAATGTTCCGGTGTGATTTTTTCAAAGATTCAATCGACTCGGGCGAATCGTTGTCATTTACTGTAGGAACGAGGTCGCGTGGGTTTTTGAATCTCGATCTCGATCTTTTAACAATTAATCGTGCAGCTCTACTGAAAATATATGTTTGCCGTATGGGTGACCAAAGGTATTCTTTGTTTTAAGTCTTTAATAGATTTAAAATATTTACACATTATGGAACCTCATAATGGGTTCCAAATAATAATAAAAATGACATGACATGAATCCCAGTTAAATGGGAATAACCCAGCCAAGACTAACAGCACAGTAAGCCATAAAGTGCATGCAAACATTGTGATTTGGTGTTGAACTTCCTGTAAAATGTTTTCTTCCACTTATTTATGTTTACTCTGTGAATAAATTAGATGTCTGGCTTGCATTTATCTTTTTTTTTTTTTCTCAGATTTGGTGCTCTGCAGCAAATTATACATAATTTTTCTGCACTCTCTTTTGGTAACAAACAGTTCTTTACCTTTTGAATTATGAGCATTCTGTGGTACAAGCTGTTACAGTTGAATTCTAAAATGGTTAAGAACACATTTTAAACGCACATTATGTCCTTTGCAGAAAAAGTTCTGGTATGTTTAACAAAATATGGCTGTATGATAATAAACATGACGAGGAACAACCAAGAACAGAAGGTTTTTTGGCATTTGAGAGAGAGGTTACAGTACACTGTACAAAGAGTGCCTGTCAAAAGAAACACTCCGAAGGCATGTGACACATCCTGCCCTGTCACAGATTTGAACCAGTGACCTGCAGAACATCAGAGTCATTGCTAAAATATGTATGAGAACAAATAATGAAAAAATGATGGCAATTAAATCAAATAGTCGTGATCACGTTTTCTTGATGTAATTCTTATGAAATGACATGCTGCACAGAGAAATGGCACCAGCTGGTCTGCCTGCTTCAATAATGAGGTAAGCAAAGATAAAGGAGCTGGGGGGTGGGGGTTCTCAAAAATTTATAGAATTTTAATAATGGAACTCATCTCTGGAAAACATTCAGCATCATGCTATGTTTTTTTAAACGAAGCTAATGTTCCTTTTAACTCTTTGCCCAGCCATTCACTGCAGTGCTCTTTTTTTAGACTTTTATGGCACTTAGCGAATGACAGTGAAATTAAGCTTACGTAAAAACATTATGTGACAAGTGAAAACATACAAGTGCTTAGCTGAAGGAACCCATTAAGAACTGTTATGCATGTTGATGTTAGTCTTCAGTAATCCACAGGAAACAGGGACTCACGTTGATTTACTCTTCAGGAAGTTCTCAGAAATCTTAAATGGAAAAGGAAACCGTTTTTCAAAAAAGTTAGTTTGCACTTATAGTATGTAATACTCACGAGTCATCTTCACACCCACACGCTTGTCACTTTTATAATTATGCATAATGTGAAACGATTCAGTGTTGTAAAATTTGTAGGAATTTGCCTTTTTTTTATTAACAGCGACCTCTACTGGCCATCTTTTTTTGGGAGGAAGTGAATGCAGCAATAAATCAGTTGATGGGAAATGTTGATGGGCAATGATAGTTCAAGATCATACAGTACAGAGCTATAAAATGTATGGGGATAGCAAAGCTATTTCATTTTTATTTCTCTTACTTTTGATTGCAGATTTGGTTTCCTGGTAAATCGGAGCACAGCATGTCACATTGTTGAAATCCCTTCTAGATACAAGGAATGAGTTTCAAAATGTCTTGGAATGTCCTTTTTGTTGCTTAAATGTCATCAGTACTTGAGCAGCATGTACTCCACAATGTTTGTAAAACTTTATAATCATGTTCTCTGGCATGATTTGATAATGTTCCAAAGAGTTTTGTATGCTTCAATTGAAGCAAGAACATCTAACCCTTTGTACAAAGGAGTCACACATTTGTTTATTTGAGCAGCGACCTAGGCTATGTTCAGACTACCAGAAAAAATCTAATTTTTTGAATATTCAGATCTTATCCAGATGGGTTTTTGAAAGTCTGGACAGCAAAAAAAAAAAAAAAAAAAAAAAAAAAAAAAAAAACGAAATCAAATTTTTTTTTTTTTCAGATTTCACATGGTTTGAAATCCGATTCCAATCAGATTTTTACTGAAACATCTCAGTCTGGATGCTCTTGTTGTTCGAATCAGATTTCAAATTTTCCTTTGCATCACTCTTAAGGCGTCACACAACGACAAAGTCAAAACTGGTGACGGAAATGCCAGAAGTATTCATATGTTCATATACTTATATACCAGTCTCCAGGTTATGCACCGTGACGTGACAGGATGCTTATTTGGAGAGAAAGATGATGCACTTTCAGTTTTCCTACATCCATTTTGAAAGCCTCGTCACATGTGGGTAACGCATACGTTATGCAAATCAACCCATGCAGATAGGTTGCTTCTGGGCACACAACTCTTATTTGATCACTTGCAATTAATAGTGTGGACAGTCTGCCTGAAAAGATCTGATTTGAGAAACAATCTGATTTGCCTGCAGTCTGAACATAGCCTTTGCCTAGAGATGGTTTGGAATCTTAAATATTACTTCTTATCATTTATTTTTATTTTTTATTATTCTCTGGAGTAAAGCAAGAGTCTCAAATTGATTTTAATATAATCTCATTTCTGTGCAGGAAATACATTATTAAAGACTTGTGATTTTTTTTTATGGGCATAGTCGTTTGAACAAAACAATTTCATTATTCTTAGGATTCATCAAATATGAGATCAACTGCATGCTCTTTTCAGATTTATTATGCTTTATAGTTGACACTGAAAGACGTCGTCACATCAGCATTACAAAGAAACCCAAAGCTTTTATCAACAACACAAAAAAAGAATTGAGTTGTAGTCCATTAATTATGTTTTTTTTTTTTTTTTTTTTTACTATTGGTTCTCTTAGAGATGACTGAAAATCTCATGGTTGAAATAAGAAAAGCATGAATAGCACACAGTATTCAACTACCCTCTGAAATACTGAAAACATCTGCACAAAATCCATTTCAATTACAAATTGTGCCTCACATTTAATGGTATGTACCTCTAAATCAATTTCGAATCATTTAAAAGTGAATTCCAAGTAATCTGCGAATCACGGTGAATCATTATGTCAAAAGGAATCAGTATCATGGTTTCAACAGTCTCTTGAGTACATCACAGTTAAATATATTCTCCATTCACACTTAATGGACAACCGGTCAAAGTAATTGTAACAATCACTCATTGAAAATACGTTGCTGGTCATCAGAGTGTTTGAAACTGTTTGACTGTTTCGCAAAGGCCACATGGACAACACAGTATACAGACACCCAGCAGCTATGAGTCTTTTCATTCTGGTCCAGTGCAGATACGTTTTTTTTTTTTTTCATAATATGAGACCCTGGACCACAAAACCAGTCACATGGGTAAAATTTTTTTAAATTGAGATTTATACATCATCTGAAAGCTTTCCATTGATGTATGGTTTGTTAGGATAGGACAATTGTTGGCCGAGATACAACTATTTGGAAATCTGGCATCTGAGGGTGCAAAAAAATCGAAACATTGAGAAAATCGTCTTTAAAGTTGTCCATTTATGTTTGCGATTATGCTGCATTCACTCACAAACATACAATGTTTTATATATTCACGGTAGGACATTTACAAAATATCTTCATGGAACATGATCTTTACTTAATATCCTAATGATTTTTGGCATGAAAGAAAAATCGATCATTTCGACCCATACAATGTATTGTTGGCTATTGCCACAAATATACCCGTGCAACTTGTGACTGGTTTTGTGATCCAGGGTCACATATTTCCATTCAGTGTACTTTTCCCACTTTTAAAGTAATATTTTTAAATTAGCCTATCCATGTGGAAATGCATTAATCTCCTTTAACACACAATATAATTTTTCCTCAGATTTGCTTCTCAACAGTGTCGAAGCCATGATAGATTTAACAAAGAGCTGGCAGTGGGTCAGAGCTCTGAGAAAACAGAGAGTAAGCTCTGTCTTTGTTTAGATGTCTGTTTCCTTCAGGCCGTAGCACTCTGTGAGGTCGTAGATCTGGTAGCCGCTCTGATCGGCGCAGTCATTATAAATCCCCATTGAGACGGTGTCGATCTCTGTCCGGGCCAGAGGAGACGTGCTACTCTTCCCCGTACCATTCTTGATCTTATTGGAAATGTTGTTCATTTTCTCCTTCAGCTGGAAGGAGGACTTCTGTAAAGGGGGGAAGAAGCTCCAGCCCTTCAGACTAAGAGGCCGGCTTTTGCTCTGGCAGGAATATAAAGAGTTACCGCACTGCTCGTGAAAGGGTAATCCAGAGCAGTAGTCTCTGTGCGGGTCCCTCCGGGGTCCCCGCATGGCCGTTCTCCAACGCTGATCGTAGAACCGGCGCAGGACGCGGCGCCGCCGCTGGCACTGGCAGCGCAGAAGACGGGTGAAGGCGCGCTGGAATTCCTTGCTCGAGCAAGGGTAAATTACGGGGTTAATGCAACTGTTGAAGTAGCCCAGCCAGAAGATTACTTTGAACACCATCTCAGAAGGCTTCAGAGCTGGGAAGAAAGATCCTGAGGACGCAAATAAAGAGAGAGAGAGAGAGAGAGGTAGAGAAATATTTAGTTGTCGGCTCAAGAGAGATTATGTACATGGGAAATAATGCCGTGCCTCAAGTAACTTTAGCCTGAAGCTACCATTCTCCTCCCACGCGCTGAAAAGTTCAAATCTGCAAGTTCACCGTTTAAAACCATGTGTGCCTAATTATACCCAGCAGACAGATTATATACTTTGTTTTTTTCCTCCAGCTCACTGAAGAAATATAATGCACATGGGATATTTTCTAACAGTCTTTTTGAAACTAGTTCTATTTTTTTTTTTCTGTCTGAAGAGTGGGAGCAATGCCAATATGTCATTCCCAAATTCTCCTCCAAACCAAACAAGCACCATTAACATTGATAGACTGGCCACACAAGCCCATTAGTCATCACAATCAGCATGAACTGCCGCTTGCAAACCTATTTTTCTGCAGTAATCTCTGAGCAAAATATATTAAACGAAACAAATGCAAGGCGAGACTTGATTTTATCTATTGGGAATTGATTGGAACGTGAAAAGTTGGTGGACCAAATGTAGGTCTGATAAAGCATTGCCTAAATAGCTTTTCGCCTATTGGTTAATGTTACCCAACGTGACGTCAGTGGAAATATAAAATAGTTTCAGGGGAGGCAAGTTGTTGCATTTTGATCAAAGATTATGAATACAAATAGTTTGCTTTGGAGTAACATGCACCAGTGAATCAATAAGTTCACAATAAGACCAGAATCATGCATTAAATTGATGGTTTATCCCAAAATTAACTTGCTTTTAAAAACTAAAGGCACTTTATTGGCATTGATATTTCCAGGAAGAACCTTTCAAATCCATAGAACCTTTCCAATGCACAAAATGTTCTTTATAGTGGAAAATGGCTCTTTAGAATATTAAAATGTTATTAAGAAAATAATGGTTATTTTAAGAACGGTTCAGTGAAAGGTTCTTTGGAAACCCAAGATGGAACCTTTCTTTCTTAAGACTTTTCCTCAAAACTTTTTGTCCATACAACGTAAATCATATCAGTCTAACACACCATTGGCCCCTCATTAACTTTCATTGTATGGCCGATAAAAATCCAAATATTTTCTACTGATTTGGAGAGTAAATGATGACATTTTTGGGTGAACTATCCCTAGCAAATAGGCTCAATTGGATTTCATACTGACTTTAAATACCAAACCATTCTTTTAGTTGCAGCAGGCATGCACGAACTGAAGATATAGAGCATATTTGGTCTAGATGGATCTCTGTCTACATTGTGTCTGTCTTCACATTCTCTCCTCCCACACATACACATCTAAACTTCCTCCGACAGACACCACATATGTTGCCAATACCTCCTCCTTGCCTTGCTTTTCCCCCACGAGGAGTGAGAGGAGGCTAGCTTTGCAGTATCTCACATAAACAGTGTTGTCATCGCCCATGCCATGCATTTCAGTGTCACGAGAGGTCAGAGTCCCTTCCTGTCAGTGGATATGTGTAAAAATAGCACCAGGGGGAATAGATAGTATGGACGGACTGGGAATTAGTGCAGTCTTGTTGAAACAGTTTTTGATGAACAAAGAGATATGCTGCTCTCCCTCTTGCGTAAAGGTCGTAATTTGGACTGTGAGATGAAAGCTTTCCCTGGAAAGCTCCTTTTTGGTAATTGTAGTGATTTTGAGATACACCAGGCAGGATGTTTGGTGGCTACTGAGAGAAAACTCCCTGTTGTTTTTTTTTTTGTTTTTTTTCAAAGCATCGTGTACAATGTAGCAGCCCCTATTCCCACTGCAGAAAAAGTGGATCTTCTGACTCTTTTAGTTCTGATTTTAAGGGAATAACATCTGAGGAATTCTGCTAAAAGGATTTAGAAAAGCAAGCCAAACTAAAGTAGACACTTACTGGTAGCTGAAAGCATAATCAGTAAGCCAAACGATGTGTATACATTTCTGAATTATGGATGCGGATGCTAATTATAAGTTAAGGAAATGGGTATAGTTGGCACTTTGTTAGCAAATTGACCTTATTAATAAAATATCCAAATTGACATTCATGTTCTTTACACTCTTAAAAATAAAGGATTCAAAAGGGGGTAGTGATGCCATAGAAGAACCTCCAAGGAACCTTTCAGTGAACATTTCCAAAAAGAACCATATTTTCCTTAGTGTGAAGAACATTTTTAATAATGATGAGGCAGTCAGAGGGGCAATTCATTTAAAGCTGTAAGCTGAGAGGGTTGAATGTGTTCTTGTGGTCTTGAATTTGCTTTCTAGCATTGCATTTGCCTGGCACGAGCCACTTGAGCTATAGTGTTTTGGCAGGAAGCCACACGTTAAAGCTGTCTCATCTTATACTGATCACCTGAAGAAATATTTTCACGGCCTATGGCTATTGGCTACATGTGTAAGTTCCTGTCAAGCTGCATTCTGTGTCAATTTGAATTAAATGTATTAGAAGCTGACATGACAGCTTGGTTCAAAAAGGTAAAGGATCATTTTAACAGGCAGGCAACGTTTTTCACAGCTATGGATATGACTTACCTACTATTTTTCTGCTAGGTTTATAATCAGAGACACTATTAAAACATTTATTAAAACTCACAAAGCACAATCACAGTAGTCTTATATGAGATGGTATTAGTGAAACTTAAGTCATTGTGAAATTTATAATGTTGCATAACCTTACATTGCCAGAAAATTTATTGCAAATATATCACATAACACACATACACAAGTAACCTGAAAAAAGGCCCGTTCTCTGGACTTTGGATTATTCACGTAAACATACTCTCAAATTACTATAATGACAATGTTTACAATTATTACATATTGAAATCAATAGACCTTGCAGTTAACTGTCAAGGTATGTACATGCCATTTCATTTCATGAAAGTAGCTTGTAGTTTTCTTTAGGACAGCAGCAAATCTCCTAAAGAAATGGTCTAAAGAGATGGGATTTAGGAAACTTCATGGCCAAATAATACAGATTAAAATCATAGTGAAATGAAATTCGTAGTGTTGCATAATCTTACATTGCCAATTCATTGTAAATACTGTATATCATAAATATTCAATATACTCTCTCAACACACACACACACACAAATACATTAATGTGTTGCATTTCTTGGATTAATCACTTACACACTCTTAAATTACTATAACGTCATAAAATGTTTTAAATTGAAATCAGTAAACCTGGCAATGCATTTATCAGTCACATAATATTTACCTATGTAATTTAAAAAATATATTCTTTTTAGGAGTGCAGAAACATCTGGTTCTGTTTGTCACCAGAAGTAAGACTCACTTTCCAGCACAAACATATGCCATATGCAAAATATTCCCCTGATCCATCACAACAATAACAGTGTGGACATGCTGTTGCTAAAAATATAACCATCATTAAGAGGGTGGACCTGTCATTTTAAAACCTTGCGCCACAAAAATGACAATTATATAAGTGGAGCAGAGGGGTGTTTATTAACAGGCTGATTGTACTTATCCCGCTCATTGCACAGCTACTCACAAAAATAGACGAACATTAAACACTGATTTGGGTTGAAATTTTTTCCTAATCTTATGTATATTACCTTAAAACTTCCAACAAGAAAAAAAAAATTGTCCATTACCATGTACAAAACAATTGGTCCAGGAAAAATATGAACAATATCACAGCAATGTTAATACTGAAGTGGTCTGAGGTCATTTTCACCAACTAAGATGCAAGATGGCGTCAGTTTTGTTTGTATGAAACAAGACAGAATAAGTCTGCAGAGAGAGAGACGTGAAAGTTGCGCCGGTTACAGTTACCCGGATGAGTGGACGGATATACCGTGCATGGGATTTTAGGAAATATCAGGCTGCTGAATGACCAATCAGAATTTTGAAATTACATTTTTAATAACCATAATATATAATACCATAAGTAGAATATTCCAAATGCATTGACACTGAAACGTCATTCAACCATTCATTTGTAACGCAGCGACTCACAGTTCGTGCTTCTCCAGTGTACGTGTGGATCTAAGCCATGTCATATCCCTCCTCTGTCCTGGTGGCTGGCTGCTTCTGAGGCTTTGGAAAACGAAAGCACCCTCTTTAGCTCAACTTGTTAATAGCCGTGATTAAGGCAGTGGAGCGTTGGGCAAAAAGAGGTTAGGGACCTGAGTGAAAGTGCCTCCTTCCTTTTCTCAGGCTGAATAAAGTCAGGCCCCTCTTCCCAAACCATCTTGATCCCAGAATTTCACCAGTACCACATGTATATCTTTCCAGAAGATGTTATCAACCACTGCTGCCCTATTTTTCCCCACAGTGACTGCGAGTGGAATACCAGCAGGGACTGTCAAAACCCACACTTTTGGAATACCCTGGAGATGGATGGGATGGTTGGTTTGGGGGGAAACCAATAAATTGTGGGGAATGTACAATGCCAGCCATGTTTTTTATTTTTTTTATTCTTTTTAATGTAGCCTAAATTTTAATTATCTCAGTAAATTATCAATAATAGTCAACATCATAATCATTACTATTTGTTTGCTTGTTTAGATACTGTACCCATTTCATGCCTGTCAGCAATACCAAAATTCCTTTAATGTAATGGAATACTGTTTTTCCCCCTTTACTAGCACATTTTTGGGCCTCTGTGACATATTCTTGGGTAATGGTTACGTGACTGGAACACTGAATTTAATGTCTTTCCTTCAGTCTCCCATGGGTGGTTTTTGAGCGGAATATCCCAAACATCTTTTTTTTTTCTATGCAGGATTCAGGTATAGTTATTAACCCTGGGATGCAAAACTTAATAACTTAAGCATTGCACAACTTTTTGTTTTTCATGGGGTTTGGTGAAAATTTTGACATGATTGTGTGTTTTATAGAAAAACGTTTGAAACTTTTGGATGTACTGCTTTTTGTGAGCCCTTGATTATTGTGTTGGGTTAATATTGTACAATCATGGGTAATATAACTAAATGGGCCACAGCTCATTTTTGGCTGCTTGAGAACATGAAAACCCGAATAGAGGCGTGAGGGAATATTATGAGATAAGATCTGTACTGTCACAAATGAACTGTTATTGACTGATTGCATGCATGATTCAAGAGAAAACAAAGCACATTTTTATGAACTTTTCATACCATTGCTTTATAAAAAGGAGTTTATAAACTTTATAAAGGAAGATTGTGCATTAATCTCTCAAGCCTCAGTCTTTGCTTTGTTTTGACAATGTCAGCATGTGCACTGTTGTTATGTGCAATCTATCTATCTATCTATCTATCTATCTATCTATCTATCTATCTATCTATCTATCTATCTATCTATCTATCTATCTATCTATCTATCTATCTATCTATCTATCTATCTATCTATCTATCTATCTATCTATCTATCCAATCCACATCCAACATGCTCCATTACGTAGCCTATACTTGAATCCAACAGAACATAATGTTCTCCAAAACAAAGATCGTTGCACATTGAAAAGAGAGCACATCAAGTTTAGCAAATCAAAACAATCTCCCCTCCGGTTGAGCAGCTATCAAATGCTGACCAAAACTCCACGCCATGTGCAAACAGGCTACCATCTAATTTAATCGTATTAACTGTGAATGTAATAGAAAAAGTGATGCGTGGAACTGCTTTCGTCAGTAAGAAAAGCGCAAGTAATTAACATTCAGATAACAGCTCTTGTCTTGTGTGCTATCAGGATACGCATTTCGCACATTTTTGTTTCCCTGGCCACGGAGTAGATAAAACATGAACACGCAGTATCGAAATAGACGTGTATTTCACATGCATTTCAAGGCATAAAACATTGGCTACTTTAAATTACTATAAAATTATCAACAAACATACCATTTTATGTAATTTGTTTACGTAGCCTTTGGCAGATGCAGAAAATTATTTGCCTAAGTGCATTTTTTTTTTTTTACATTTCAAATTGACAAAAGAAATAAAACAGACAACGAAAGATATAAACAATAAACAGTGGATTATCTAATAAATTTTCTTCTGGAACCAATCTTGTTTCCTAATTAATTGTCTCATAGGAAAAACATAGCCTAACAAAAAAAAAAGTATATTTAGAAAATACATTTCTCAGCAAGATCGAATGTTCCTGCAAGAATTAAATATTTTAAAACTCCTAGCTAACTGTCCAGTGAAACAATCAAAAATACTGTTGCAATGTTATTTTATACAGTAGGATCTTATTTGATTATTAAAGGATTTTTGTTTAATTCCATTATTATTCGTGGCAAATTTTTATATAAATTTGTACACAAATAATGATGATGTAGGCTAATAACATCCATTTACACTGTCACAATAATTTCTGGCATTTCTACTCGTTGCAAAGACATGTAATTTACTTTGGTTTTACTTTTAAACAAATTGTAAAGCAAGACGTTTTAAAAATTTGCTCTGTAAATAAAAAAACAAAGTATGAAAAACAAATAATAACTCGTATAGCCTACATACCCAAAGGCAAGACGAAGAAAAACGGTAGCCAACAGAGAATGAACATGCCCACGACGATGGCGAGGGTTTTAGCAGCTTTCTTCTCCCTGGAGAACTTCATGAGTCTCACGGACAATGAACTTCTGAACGGGTGATTTTTTGTTTTCGAGTTCGAATCCTCCGGAATGCTCCTGCAATGTATCCTCAGCACCACCTCCATTGATTTATCTCTTTCCCGTTTCACACCCGCTTCCAAACTTTTTGTAGTCCTGCGGGCCACGATGTATACTCTAGTGTACATGACTAAAATCACCATGAGTGGTAGGTAGAAGGAGAATAAGGAGGAGAACAGAGCATAGCCCGGTTCCTCCGTGATGCTGCAGATGCTTTCATCAGAAGGTGGAGGTTCTTTCCATCCCAAAAGCGGTCCGATAGAAATCACCATTGAAGAAACCCAGACCACCACGAGGATGACACCTGCTTTCCGTTCAGTCATGATAGTGGGGTATTTCAGACAGTATTTCACCCCGATGTACCTGTCTATGGATATAATGCACAAACTTAAAATAGACGCCGTGCAACAGAGCACATCCACCGCTGCCCAGATGTTGCAGAAAACCCGACCGAACACCCAGCATCCAAATACCTCCAGAGACGCAGAGAACGGCAGGACAATGATACTCAGCAGAAGGTCCGCTATGGCCAGGTTCACAATGAAGAAGTTGGTGACCGTCTGCAAATGTTTGTTGCAAAGGACCGAGAGAATAACCAAAATGTTCCCCACGATCGCCAGCAAAATGAAGATGGCAAGAAAGATTCCCACACCGATGACTTGAGAGTCGACGGCGATTCCCTCACAGGAGGTGTTGCTGATGTTGGAGAGAAAGTCCGAGGGGAATTCATCCTTGCTCTCGTTCAGCAGTTTAGAAAATGTCATTTTAAAACTCCATAAAGACGACTTTTACTGGCTTGGTCCGATGGTGTTGGCTGGTCGGTTCATGGTGAGTTTCATCATCGTCATCATCATCACTGTTGGAAGTTGTCTTCAGATTGTTCAACTGGATCCGTTACTTTGTGAGCCTATTTATAAAATGTTGCATGCTAAACATCTCGTTACACCTACACTTTCATGTGATGGCATAACCTGAAATATCATGTGAACTATCTAAAACAATTGTTTGAGGTAGAATAAACTAACAAGCAACTTACAAGCTCTTAAGCCAGTAAAACCATAGTGCCGATGCACTGCAGGTGTTATGGAGAGGCAACTTCTGGTGGCATCCTCAGCGACCACTCCAAACTGCATTACAGTGGCTCAGTGTGGACCCCAGTGCTCCAGTCCAGGTCTCCTCCTCCTCCAGCTCTGAGAACTTGGTGACGCGTCGCACATTTGCTTCATTTCTTCATATGACCACTAGAGGGTTCTGTATTATTGTGGCACGCAGAAGGACTGCCTGCATTTTGCTATATGACTTTGGATCAGTAGAATATCATTCAGCAACAGTAATGGGGGGTAAACAGTCATGTCAAATCAGATTTATTTGTATAGCTTTTTTTTTTTTTTTTTACAATATATATGGTTTTAATTAAGTAGGTTTACTGAAATTCATCACTATATCCGAAAAAAATCCCTAAATTAAATTATTGAAAGACTGTTTCAATGGTAAGCATGCTCTTTCAGTTGCAAGAAATTACTATTTTACATTCCTTGAAGTCCAATAAAAAATGACTGATATACAGGCAGCAGTCAGTAAAGTGTCCCTCGCTGTCTCCTGATATTCATACTAAAAACACATTGAAAACAAAACTAAAGCAATATTTCAGATTTGTGTGTAAAACCCCTGTGTACAACATGTCGCTTTTCCATTTGAATTTCTGGCGAATCTTTCTGTGAAATCCTTTTGTGAAAAGGTAAATACCACAGGTTTTGTGCGTGTGGTAGAAAATGTTGGTAACGCTTTAGATTACAGCCCGGAAAGTACTGCGTAATTAAAGCAATTTTACAGCATAACCTTCGGTAATTATAGTGTACCTATAACGCACTTACAATATAAGTATAAGGGAACAATATTTTAAGTTTGGGGAATAAAGGGGTAACAACCAGGAGAATTAAACAATTATTTATACTTGAAATTAAAGAACTAAATGGTGCTTATTCTACTATTATGATATAACAATCTTACATGTGGGAGCAATTTAGCAAGAACATACACTGCATTCCTTTTTGAAATAACGGTGAACCAGTACATACTGTAAAATTACAGGCTTTTTAAAAATTACAGGGTACATATCTATGCATTTATAAAGTAATCTTTTTAACAAAAGTGCACTGAAAACGAAAACTATTGCAACTTTTGCTTAAATATTGGGGAAAGATACAATTGTTTCATGTAGTGGTGCTTGTTACCCTCTTGTTCCATGTAGTTACAGGGTAAGTGTGACATTGCGGGCTGTAAATTAAAGTGGTGCTTGTTACCCTCTTGTTCCATGTAGTTACAGGGTAAGTGTAACATTGCGGGCTGTAAATTAAAGTGGTGCTTGTTATACCCTCTTGTTTCATGTAGTTACAGGGTAAGTACAATAAAAATGCATACACAGTTTTATATCACTGACTCGGAAACCTTTATTTATTATACAAGCACCACTTACCCTGTAACTACATCAAACAAGATATATTTCCCAGTATTTAAAAAAATTGCAATAGTCTTAGCTTTTCTTGCCTTGAAACATGTTAGCCCAAACTGAAACATCTGCACTTTTGCTATCAAAAATTAAATAAAGAATTGTATAAATGCCTATATACTGTATGTACCCTGTCATTTTTAAAAAGCCTATACAGTATGTATTGGTACACAATTATTACAAAAAGGTACGCCGTGTATGTTCTTGCTAAATTGATCACAAATGTAAGATTGTTATATCATAATAGTAGAATAAGTACCCCTTAGTTCTATAATACTTACAGTATAAATATTTTTTTAATTCTCCTGGTTGTTACCCCTTTATTCCCCAAACTTTACATATTGTTCCCTTATACTTACATGCAAGTACTTTATAGGTACACTATAATTACAGAAAGTTACACTGTAAATTCCTCTTAATTACACAGTACTTTCCGGGCTGTAATCTAAAGCATTACCAAAAAAAAATTTCTTGTCATGACAGCTTTTTGAGTAAAAACAAACCTCTGAAAGCACTATGCATTCCCAATGACTCTGAAGAGCCACAGGGTCCCTTGATGAGAAGTTGGGAGGAAGTGATTATACCCAAAGAAACTCTGTAAAATGGTACTGGGATACACATTAAAGGTGCAGTAAGAGATTTCCGAGCATCATTGTTGAACACTGTTGATATTTGAAATCAACAAATACACCCTCTGTTTTCAGGCCTTCCCGCACCGCTGGAAAGCTTTTCTAATATTAGCACGGGTCCTAAGCTCTTGCCTGATCATAACCCTTATTGTTCCAGAAATATTCCTCTGACCTTTTCTCTTTTGTAAAGTTTCTCAAACAGTCTTTCTTCAAATCTCCCTCTTGCTCACTTTCTCTCCTCCCCCATTATGAGCACACCCTGCATGTTATGTGGCAGAAGGATGAACCCAATTGCAGACAGCAAATAATACAAACAGGGGTTTATTGACGACAAAAACAGAAAACAAAACCCTCGATGGGGCAAAACAAGACAGGATACACTAGACTAAGACTCAGACTCAGACAATAAACTAACAACTAAGACAGGAACAAATATTTCTCTTAAACAAGACTTCCAACAAATTACTCACAGCTAGATGCACACAACGTATGTCACTTACATCAAACAATGAACCGACACAGGACAGCAAACACAAGGGGATTATAAAGGGAACACTAATGACGAGGACAGGTGAAACTGACTAGACAATAATCACAAGATGAGGATAACAAGGGGGCGGGGTAACGTAACGAGACACCACAAGCACATGGCCAAACAATTGGCCATGCGCTTGTACACAAAACATGGTTCTGTCATGATCCTGCCACAAGACTAGGAATAATCAATAACATGATGGCAGAACCATGACACTGCAACTGATTGGCTACAAGTTTGCTGTGTTGCTCCAACGCATTCTCATCCCAAAGCGTAATATATTGACTCTTTTGCCAAAGCGTCTATATCCAACGCATATGGCACCCTTTAGCGTCAATATAACACGCTTCGGTTTTGGGTAGGTTTAGGTCTGGGGTAGTTTTAGGGTTAGACCACTAGGAGGCGCCATATATCTGCGTCTCATATGACGCTAAAGGGTGCCATGTGCGTGGGATATAGACGCTTTGGCAAAAGAGTCAGTATATTACGCCTTGGGATGAGAACGGGCTCGTTGCTCGGTCTGATCCATTTTCATTAATCGCTTACTGCACCTTTAAGAACATGCAATACACCACAGTTGACTGCCAATCACAGTCAGTGTTTGAATATTGTATGATGCCTTTCAGGTAATCATCACTGATGGCATGATATTAAAACCTGAAAATTACATTCTACATAGATGTTTTGAGATTTAGTCGCATGATCATTTGACATGTGGACATTACATATTGCAACATCAAACTTGATTGTCATCTCAAGATTTGTAACTTAACTGAATATAAGCAGACATTCTGTTGTAGGAATGAATCTGTTGTCTGCAGTGTTGTATGCAGCTCTTCCAAGCTCCTTTCCTAATCCTGAGCAAAGAAGCTTAGTTCCAGCTGGGAAGAGGAAACAGAGGCTACAATTCACACATGATCACCAAATCTGAATAGCTAAAATTGGATAGACACGGCATGGCTTGCAAAATCCTGCCTGCGAAAGGCAGATGGAATGGTCAGAATCTGGCACATCATAAATCCACACATCCTTCCTGCCTTGTGTCAACAGGGCACAGCGGTGACGCTAGTGTAACAGCCCTGGAGAGGTTTTCTTGTGACACATTAGACCAACCGGCCATCAGCCGAATGACGCAGGTTGACTGAGCATTGCTTTGATTATGTGCATCCCCATATAGCCACAAACTACCCATTTTCAAATTTATAGCCTTCAGAAGGTTTTAAAGTATGATGTGAAACTGCATGAAGTGAGTCAGCATGGACAGAAATCCCCAAGGAATGTTTCCAGTGCTCTTCTAAAACCATAATGCACAGAATTCAGCATATTGTGAAGGCAAAAGGAGCTTTTTGTCTGTTGTGTAAAGTGACCATGAAACCAGGAAAAACAGCAAGAGATATATTGATTATAGGTCATTTCACATGCACATGCACATCATCATTTACCATATTATGTAGTCCATTTACTCTCTTGTGCTTTAACCTTGTGCTGTGTCAAAAACCCTATAACACTTGTGATGTTCCCGGTCAAAAATGACCGACCTGCAAAAAATTGCTTATAAATCTTTCGTTATGCTACCTTATCACCAAAATATTGGATTCAATCTTTTTGTCAGCTTGTTTTCTTTCAATTAGGACAGGTTTTGTATTTACTTTTGGAACTCATCGATCATAGGCCTGATTTATCTGAGCTCATGTACCTCAGTGTTTGAGTGAAAAAAGCTTTATTTGTGGATAATTTTGTCAATTGTACATAACATATGAAAATTACACTGTTTTTCACACTAGTGTGCTTTAATGTTTAACCAGAAAATTAGTTTTGAAATGCTTTTATGTTGTACAACATGGTACAAAATCACACTTGTGGTGTTCACGGTCAAAAATGGCCAGCCTTAAAAGAAAATAGCCTGGTATGCTATTTTATCACCAAATATTGGTTTCAATCTTTGTGAAAAAAGCTTTTTTTTTAAAATATATTTTATTATAAATAATGTTTTTTTTTTCACTCAAAAACTGAGGTATGTAAGCTCAGATAAATAAGGCCTACGACTGATCAATTCCAAAAAGATGATGTAGCATAATGAGATATTTATAAGTAATTTGATGTTTCCTGAACATCACAAGTGTTACAATGTGGAAAAATCCCACAAAAAGTATACATTTTTTGGGGGAAGTTGTTAGACTCTGGATGAGTAAAGACGGTAAATTTTAGTCCAATGCAATAACATTACCTAGCATTTTCGGGTACGGGTAGATTCTTTCAGGTCAAAATGACCCGAACACAACCTGAGGGATTTGTTTATTGTTTGTTTGTTTGTTTATTTTATTTATATCAGGACAATGTGCAGTTACATTAAAAAGATGGCTGCACCAGATTTAGCACAATGCTAATTTCCATCTGTAGTCCTACACAATTAAGATCATATGATAAAGTTAAAATTACATAACAAACAAGGACAATTAACATTTAAAAATATATAACAAAGATGGTAGATACAATATAAAAAGGCAGCTTACTGGGAAGATTCAATAGTGCAAATTACCATTTCGTATGTAAGATCAACTAGTTGCAATGTTATAAAATGCTAAGCACATGGGGTTCAACAAATTTTTTTCTTTTTTTTTTCCCTTATGACATACAAAACACAATACAATGCAATACAATGCATCGCATGTACCCACAAGGGTATCATGCGATGGCCAAAATACCCGTCTGGTGCTTTTAGTGTGAACACGACTGCAAGCCAGTCTTTGACTGCCCGTGAAAAAGTGTTAAATTCTGCATTGTTCTTTACATTGTCCGGAAGCCCATTCCATTCTTTGATGGCTTTATAGGAAAAGGCTGATTGAGAGAAGGCAGACTTTCTTTTGGGAATATTGCAATCACCCCTGGATACACACCTCAATGCTCTGTTTGTTAGTTCAGAGCGTAACTGTACATATGTTTTTAAAGGAGGTGGGGCAGCATCATTAAGGATTTTGTGAACCAACCGGATATCAGAATACCTGATCAGGTTGTCAAAGCTTAGTAAACGGTACTTTTCAAGTATATTGCAGTGGTGGTACCGCCGAGGCTTTTTATCTAGGATTTTCAAGGCCTGATTATGTAAAGATCTAAGGGGGTTTAAAACAATTTGTTTGGCTTGAGACCATGATGACATGCAGTACAATATATGAGATATAATCATTGCCTGGAAATACGATTTTGCTGCTTCCAATGATAGAGAGCTTCTGATGTGCTGGAAGTTGGCGATGTTAAATTTTAGAACACGGCATACCCTTTTAACATGATTTTTAAAATTTATGGAATGATATGTAGAAAATTATTCTACTCCCTGAAAGATAGAAATAACTGTCCTTAGATATCATATATCTTAGCCATGTCTCTTTAAAGGGATAGTTCACCCAAAAATTTAAATTCTGTCATCATTTACTCACCCTCAATTTGTTCCAATACTGTATGAGTTTCTTTCTTCTGCTGAACACACAAGACAATATATTTGGAAGAATATGGGTAATCAAACAGTTGATAGGAACCCTCTGACTTCCATAGTATGGGAAAAAAAAAATACTATGGAAGTCAATGGGGCCCATCAGCCCACTCTCATCCTACATTTCGTTGAAATCTTACGCACATGGCATCCTTTAGCATCAATATGAGACGCAGAACCCAAGGCGTCATACAGGTGACGCGCGTCTAAATCCAACGCACATGGCATCGTTTAGCGTGAATATGAGACGCAGATCCCAAGGCGTCATAACCGTACCCTACCCCAGACCTAAACCTACCCATAACGCTAAAGGATGCCATGTGCATAAGATTTCGACGAAATGTCATATGGCGTCACCTATATGACGCCAAAGGATGAGAATGCGTTGGGCCCATCAACTGTTTGATTACCCATATTCTTCAAAATATCTTCTTTTGTGTTTAACCCTTGTGCTGCATTAGGGACATTTTTGGTCTTTTGCAGTTTAATTTCTTTGACCATTTTGGCTGTTTTAATGCAAATGGTATGTAATTTGGCAAAATTGTGACTTTTTAGATAAATGTAAAAAAAATAATCCCATTTTGCAAAATATGTATAACACACTCTGTGTAGAACAAATAGTAACACTCAGCACCATAATGGACAAAAATGTCCCATTGAAACCCATTAAAACGTCGTTTAAAGCCGGGGCCATCATTAATACACGAATCATGATTTATGTTGAAACATCCTTTCATTTTGAAGCAAAAGCATTATATTTGCATTATATAGTGTATTCCACCAGATGACGTCACTACATAGGTATTCCCTATGGGTGGAAATGCATGTTATTTTCCTGGTTTTCCACTAGGGGCACTATTGACTGTGTTATGAAGCATTTTATTGGCTCAATGATCTAAAATTGTTTCTGAGTATGTGTGGATGTCTGAGAGCAATGTGTGTCTGCGTTGAAAAAAGTGTGTGTGTGTGTGTAGGGCCTAAATATAATACATGGTGTTTGGGCGAGTGACAAATCACAATATCCTGAAGGTCATATTTTACCCTTTCTGTCTACTCTCTCTCTCTCTCTCTCTCTCTCTCTCTCTCTCTCTCTCTCTCTCTCTCTCTCTCTCTCTCTCTCTCTCTCTCTCTCTCTCTGTGTGTGTGTGTGTGTCAGTGGTGTATGATGTGTGTGTAGGCGTGTGTGTGCGTGTGTGTGTGTGTGTGTGTGTGTGTGTGTGTGTGTGTGTGTGTGTGCATTTAGCAAGAGAAAGCGCTTCTCACTGCATTGTTTTCTTTCGGTTTGATTCATGCGTATTTTACGCACAGACATGAACCTTTGACACAGCTTCGTTTTTTTTTAGCAGTCTATGTTTCAAAGTTAATTGATAATTTCTCACATACGTAGAGGCACAAACACAGCCATGCAGTCAGTCCTTAGACAATAATAACACCTTTCATCTTGCGGCAACACAAAGATTTCAACGCATTCTCACCCCAAGGCGTCACTAAAATGACAATTCTGACCATGCTTCAATATTCGACGCTTTAGGCACCCTTTAGCGTCAGTTACATGACGCGATCCTAGGGCGTCATCTTACTGACGCTTTACCTAAGCGTCAGTTAGATGACGCGGGTAGGTTTAGGTCTGGGGTAGGGTTAGGATTAGATAGCGTCATCTAACTGACGTTAAAGGTAAAGCGTCAGCAAGATGACGCCCTAGGATCGCGTCATGTAACTGACGCTAAAGGGTGCCTAAAGCGTCGAATATTGAAGCATGGTCAAAATGATTCCCAAGGCGTCAGTTTCATGACGCCTAGGGATGAGAATGGGCTGAAGATTTAGCTGCGAGGGATCCAAAACAAAGTCTGCGTTTGTTTTGGATTAGACTAGTTGAGAAATCATACAAGTGCGGTTGATGCAAAAGTTATAAAGCTGTGCACATCTTTGGTGTGGCAATTTCAAACTGAGCAGAAAATTCAGAGGAAAGTGGGTCTGCAGACACCCATGACAAGAGGAGGAGGGGGTGCAGTTTCTGCCCTAACAAAAAAAGAAAAATCTCCACCACCTCCTCAAAATGTGGCATTTACATCTGTAAGGAGCATGCATTGCAATTCTGCAGCTCCTGCAAATGAGCTGAAGAATGATTTTGTTTTGAAGTTTTGATATGTTTTAATAATAATAATAATAATAATAATAATTCATTACATTTTATATAGAGATTTTCACGGCACTCAAAGCGCTTTACATAGAAGGGGGAATCTCCTCAACCACCACCAATGTGCAGCTCCACCTGGATGATGCGACGGCAGCCATACTGCAAATTTGGCCAGGATGCCGGGGTTACACCCCTACTCCGAAAGACATCCTGGGATTTTTTTGTGACCACAGAGAGTCAGGACCTCGGTTTAACGTCTCATCCGAAGGACAGTGCTCTTTGACAGTATAGTGTCCCACTATGTTAGGACCCACACAGAGCACAAGGAGAGCACCCCCTGCTGGCCTCACTAATTTTATATTTATAGAATTAAATTGTTTATAGAAAAAATAAAAATTCATGTTCATGGTGATCTTGTAGTTTTGCTTTCTTTCTATGGCAAATTTTGATGTGTAGTGAGACAGGCACAGGTTATAATCACCTAGTAGAAATCAGGAAAATGTTTGCAGTAATACAGATGTTTGCAGTATGTCAATTATATGACAAATGGTACCAACTGGTGGAAAACAGTAAAAAGTAAATATTTTACCCCAAGGCTTGGTAATGACAAGGTATTTGAATAGAAATTATGATTTTATGATATTATGACAGTGGGTTCAAAAATGGATATTTGAATGGGTTCAAATAGGACCAAATTTGTCCTTAACGCGCTATGTGTGATTTTTTTCAAAAATCTTACATATCACAAACAAATAAAAATGCACCAAAAATAATGTTGCTGCTAATCTTTGACATATTCAAGACTGTGATAATCCAAAGCCAAGGTTTTCACTTTGCATTTAGTATATGGAAAATAATTACATTTTTGTGTTTTTTTCCTCTTATACAAATTGATGGTATCACCACCAAAACTGGTATTTAAAGGGTTAAAATCCTGAAATTAAATAAATATTTGGTAGTTATGATGAGGACTGATGCTGGTTAAAAGATTTAACTCAGTACAAGTGGAAAATAATAATAATATATAATATTTTAGGCAATGTTTAATATGTGGCCATTTTTGTCCCTTAACGCGCTAAGAGGGATTTTTTTTTTTAAATCTGACATAACACAAAATCTTTAAATGCACCAGAAATAATGTTGTCTCTAATCTGCATATTCAAGACTGTGATAATCCAAAGCTAAAGTTTTCTCTTTGCATTTAGTGTATGGAAAATAATTACATTTTTGTGTTTTTTCCTCTTATACAAATTGATGGTATCGCCACCAAAACTGGTATTTAAAGGGTTAAAATCCTGAAATTAAATAAATATTTGGTAGTTATGATGAGGACTGATGCTGGTTAAAAGATTTAACTTGGTAAAAGTGGAAAATAATAATAATATATAATATTTTAGGCAATGTTTAATATGTGGCCATTTTTGTCCGTTAATGCACTCAACGGCGTAAAAAAATCTAATGCAGCACAAGGGTTAACAGAAGAAAGAGATTCATACAGAACAACTTGAGGGTGAGTGATAACAGAAATTTCATTTTTTTTGGGTGAACTATCCCTTTAAACAGTAAAAAATAAATAAAACAAAATAAATTCTTTATTTAGCCAATCAGAAGGCTTTGAGGTGCTTTCTGCCTGCTTTTTCGGTGAGCAGTCCATATGTGGGAAGCCGGAAGCTGAGAGTGTGAGATGGATTTTTAGTGCTTTAAAGAGTTTGTGGGGGTGCGAAATGTTCATGATTTCTCATTTGTGCTTAAACATCCTGAATGGCAGGACTGAAGAAAATAAAGACGCAAGAGTGAACATCGCTTTTCATCGCAGGATATTGAGTTTCAAAAGGCTAAAATCAGATGCTTGACAGGTAATTATATTGCTGTAGAAAGAAGGGCCGTGTCTAATTCGGTGGCGGAAGTTCTGGAACACGCTCACTTAGGCTTTGTTGGTGGGCAGCTATATCGAGGATGCTCAACAACTTAGGCTCAATATATTGTATTCTGTGCAAGCATTGGTTTCCCTCTATTTTTATTTTTTCAAGGCATTAAATTAGAACGCAAACAGACCGCGCTCTTCTTCTAGAAAGGATTCCAGGTCTTGTCAAAACTGCAACAGAGTTGCCCTGTAGCTCTAACTGAAACAGTTTTTGCTCAGCTGTCAGACCCGCAATGTCATTACTCTTTCCTATCTGAGATGTTTATGAACACTGGTTGTGCTGTCACACTCTCCAGGTCCAGGCCTGTTAGGTCCTTTCATCAATGAATGTCCCCCCCCCCCCCTCTCCCCCCTCTCGACGAAATCCTCCACCTGAACACCGTCAGCTACCTTCCAAAATCAACTCTGGAACACTTTTAGCTTTTATCAGGATGCTTCAGCCTGCTGGCAGTACAAAACTGAGAATCTGAAATATATAGAAAGTCGAAAACAATTGCTAGCAGCTCTACCATTATTAATGAATGACTAACCTTTAATTATGCATATTTAATTGGCCGTTTCTACTTAACGGTCATTAATTATGAATCTGGTGTTAAATAAGAAGACAGCACAGCTTCTTTCTCTTCATGCTTTTTGTCTTTATGCATCAACTAATCTTGCATGACATATTAGAAGTCAAAATTATGACATATGAAATATTTGAAATAATTACATACATCCAAAACATCATAATTTTGACTTTTTTTATGTCAATTATAACAATTATGAGATACAAAGTCGAAATTATGACATACTATGTAACATAGTTATGATATTAAAAGTAAAAATTATGTGATACAGTCAAAATTATGACATACTAAGTGATCATTTTGACTTTTTATAATTGCAAGTCAAAATTGACATAAGTCATAATTATGATATAAATAGTCAAAATTATGAGATAGTCAAAAATATAACATACTAAATATTTGAGATTTAATTATGAGATCTAATTAAGAATTTTGACTTTATGTGATAATTATGATTTGCAAAAGAATGATTTGTTCATATGTGGTGGCTTTCAATATGTCTGTAACTACTACTTTTTTTTCTTCTTTAAAAAAAAAAACACTAGTCAATTTCACAATTAATTACATAGAAATTGCATGTAACATTGAATTGAACATGACATTTTAAAGTAGAAAGACTGAAGCTGTGTTTTCATGTAAAATGTACTTCAATAAACGCTTAACAACTTCTAAAAAAAATTTTTTTACAGTGTAGTACAAATCTCCAATAATGCACTTTATGAGTGTCGCGTTAGGAAAATTTGCATTGCATTTTTGCTACAGATTTAATACAGGGAATAAAGGACAT
The DNA here is from genome assembly GCF_029890125.1 of Rhinichthys klamathensis goyatoka. Lineage (NCBI taxonomy): Eukaryota > Metazoa > Chordata > Actinopteri > Cypriniformes > Leuciscidae > Rhinichthys > Rhinichthys klamathensis. Next base: position 2,196,098 of record NW_026606612.1, read on the forward strand.
TTGTTTGTTTGAAGCTGGCAGGTTTTTAACAGTTCTCCATTTATCCGACAGTCAGTCTTAAACAGTCTCTGGAGCCTAAACTGAATACGGTAGGCTACCACTGAAGGACTCAATGCTATGCTCTAATTGAACTGACACTATGCATGCGCTGTCTGCTTTAAAACATGGTGACGTCCTTTGGGTTTGTGACTGACAGAATTTTCCTATGAGTCATACAGCAAATGAACACCAGGCACTTTTACCTCTCAGATGAGAGCCAGCATCATCTTGCACACTTTAGAGATTATTACCTACCTACTCACAACCAGGTTACACAATGTGGGTCTGAGTGATGCAAAATCACTTTGTTATGCTGATTATAAGAAACAGTTTTTTTGGTTGAGGTCTTTAATAGGTCTTCCACTGAAAGGATATTTGTCGACGGATGTTATTTTGTTGTGCAGTGATGAGACATTCAAGATTCACAGCTGACACAGTTTGAGGGGATGGTTGATGGCTCTAGCTATTTCAACCACAGAAACCCACTGATTGTGCCAAACATAACCACAGCTGCAGAATAGAATCCGTATAGGACACGCACACAGTTTCAGAGGGTGATTCCCCTGACAATGTTCCCTGTTCCCAGTCTACTTGTCACAGCCCCGGTCCATTTCCACACCACTCAATGTGGAAAATTTCCAGCTGCCAATCACCTCTTCCAGCTGTCTGAGCTTCAAATAGAATTATTTAATTATAGAATGAATAGAATTATGAATTATTATTACAGTTTAAAATGACAGTTTTATATTTTGAATTTTCAGCATCCATTACTCCAGTCTTCAGTGTCACACGATTCTTCAGAAATCAGTTAATATGCTGAAAAAAATTATCATGATTTTAAACGGTAAAAGACTGTAAAAATGCTATGGTGAAAAACTGTTAATTGGTTAAAAGAAAGCTCCCGTACTATATACGATGAATAACTGTGATAGATCTAACCGTACATTTTATGTAATTTTACAGCAAAATACCATTAAATACATTTTTTGGACTTGAAAAAGAACAAGTAATTGTATAATTTACAGTAACAAAAAACGTAAATTAATGTTTATTGCATTTTTAAAATTGAATGTGTGTTAGCGTGATGGTGTTTAGTATTTGTGTGAATGAAATGTGCAGCTTCTATATATTAGTATTAACTTTTTCAGCTTGTGGAAAAGCAGCTTGTGATGAGCTTTGATTTGTCATGTGACTCTCGCCCCTGTGATTGGTGGTTATCAGTGTGATGAATCAAAACCGATATTAGTACTTGAATAGGTCGGTAAATTAACATTATAGCAGATAATGAAATATGTTTATTTTACTGTACATTTAAGTCTGTAAAACCTGAAATGTTGCTACCGTATATTTTACGGTAAATTTGAAGGATTTATTTTAGCAGGGTACAGGTTGCAATACACACAAACACACACACACAGACAGAGAGAAGTTCAATTTTACAATACTTTTTCAACCTCAATGCCATATTTTTTTTTCATATAGTATGCTGGAGGGGTTGATCTCTGTGGACATATTATACAAAATATTCTTAAAACACCACAGTGTCTCTAGCAGCAATAAAAATAAAAAAAAAACGTGCAAATAAAGGCAATGCATTTTAATTAGTTCTGTGATTCATGATGTATTACATTTCAGTGTGACTTGTGTATATTGTCAGATTGGTAAAGCAATGGTTGAATCATCATTGTTTGTTTGGGTTTTTTCATATGGTCTAGGTCTATAGGGCATATCCTGTGTTTATTTATTTAGTTTTTCCCAACATTTCTATCGCAAAGGCCAATATGTTCGTCAGAAAATACTATTAAGGAAATAAAAAAGTATAACAATAACATCACAGTGAAATTACTCCATAAATGATTTCATGTCATTCTAATCCCCGAAGTTAGATTCCATAAAGATAATTTCATGACCAGAATATTTCTGATGTCTGACAAAACCCCTGCCGTCCTAATGAAATAAACGGAATTTAAACGACTCCACGTGTCTACACCTGAGAGTATCCATATTTTATTGCTATTAAAACAATAAAAAAAGCGAATGATAGTCAATTGCCTTGTCCTCGTGAAACAGCTCTGATCTGGGAACAACATTCATGTCCTTAACCGTTATAACGGAGACGGCAAATCTCCCCTTTCATCAAAGCAGAGGGTTAAATTCTACCAGCTTTAAGTAGCACATGTTTTATGAGTTCCATGTTGTGTCCTTAGTTCCATCGGGGGTCCCATGGGCCGTCACTAGCGCCGCACCGGACACTGTGGTCCATGGGGTCACATTTTTCACAGATGTCTCCTAGTGGGGAGACATCCGCATCACACAGAGTGCATAGACTCCCACACATATACACAACCCCCCACAGAACATGTCACACCTCTGCACACAATTACTATAGCACACAAGCTTCCCTTTTAAATGCACAAATATACAAATGAACATACTGTGTGCAAGATTATCTCCACGATTTGGGCACCAGTTCTTATTCATTTCCATTAAAAAAAACATTCTTGCACATGCGTTCTTCCGCTGATCCCGACAATGGAACACCGTATTAAAAAAACTCTAAATGTTTTTCAGTGCATTACTTATTCAGTGCAAAACAGTGCGAGCACTGAAGTCCGATTCCTGAGCTATGACTTTTGTTTTAGTGAATTTAAAACATACAATGTGACCCTGAGCTAATGACTCTTATATTCCGGTTCTTTTTAGTTAATCACTGTAAAAGATGATTTTAAGTTGTGAATAGAGTACATTTAGGGCCAAATTTACTAAACAGGGCAAATTAGCATGAGAGCGCAATCCAATAAAAGCGCAGAAGGGAGTTACATGCAAATTAAAGGATAAGTTCACTCCAGAATTCAAATGTCTTTCCTTTCTTCAGTCGAAAATAAATTAAGGTTAAGGGAAAACATTCCAGGATTTTTCTCCAGTGGACTTTAACAGGGACCGACGGGTTGAAGGTCCAAATTGCAGTTTCAAAGGGCTCTACACAAACCCAGCTGAGGAATAAGGGTCTTATCTAGCGAAATGATCTGTCATTTTCTAAAAAAAAAAAAAAAAAAAAAAAAAAATTATATACTTTTTAACCACAAATGCTCGTCTTGCACTAGCTCTGCGATGCACTTCCACGACTTCACGCATTATGTAATCACGTTGGAAAGGTCACGCATGACGTAGGCGGAAATACCACCCCAGTGTTTACAAAGCGAATGTGCAAAGACTGAGACAAATGGCCTTTACAAAAAAAAAAAGGTCAAACAACGATGTCGGACAATTTTGAAGTTGGAGGAGAAAATGAGATGGAGTTTTTCCCCCTACCCATACCTTTTACGCGTGACCTTTCTCTCTAATAAAACAAATCACAAATCATTAATTTCGTTGTTCCCTATACTCTATGAATCAAGAAGTGATACTGGGTTATGTTGGCCAACATGTTCATATTCATGTTCATAGGATTTACTTCCTGCTTCCTTTTCTTATTTAGACCTACATTGCATTGAAACAAGCCTCATCTTTCACCTCAAAGACAGCAGCTCCACACAAGTACAGAACATCTCTTATTTACAACTCTTCCCACCTTTAATCTGTCTTCTTGTGCCTTTAGAACCCGAGATAGTGGCACTAAAAGCAGTTTCTGCATGCGGATGTTTAAATGACTGCATGGATTTTCCATTAATGGTAATGCAACCTGGGGAAATAGGGGACTGTTTCAACAGAGTTGGCTGTTAAATTATATAATGTTGCTTAAGGCTTACACTGTAGCATGTCGTATTTTGTGAGTACTTGTGCATGTGTGTGTTTTTGTTCACAGGTGCTCTTAATGGGAGCAGTGCTAATTTTTGCCCATTAAATTGATTTTTTGAAATGATGGGGTAGATGGGTTCCTATACGTGAGGATATCTATTATCTGACGGCATTGTGCCTGCAGCAGATGAGACAAAATGCGTTTGTTCTAAATAGCCTATTCACGTCCAAATGTACAGTGTGAGAACTTTAAACACACAAAATAAGTATGGTTGTGTCTTTTTGGAAAAATTTTAGAACACCCTGCTTTGCTGACAACCAAACATATATATTTTTATGTTAGAAAAATGTTTTTTTTTTCATTTAAGTTGGTCTTATTTGGCATTATTCTGTGTGAAATTTAGTTTGTGTTTAATACACAGTCATGTCTTATACTCTAAAATGTTTGCCTGCACGCTATTGAGCTTGAAAACCGACATAAAAGATGCTAAATCATTCATTTAATCTTGTTTTCAAATTTTAAGGCCACAACCATGATGAAAATAGACACAAAATACATTTCTCACCTTGACTCAAACTCGTTATTGTTAACTAAAACTATTCAAAATTGTTATCTGTAATTTAAATAAAGCTGAAATAATACAAAGATATAGATGTAGATGGAAAGACTTATTAGAAATGGCAATGGTGAAAGTTGAAGCTTATTTCAGTTAAATATATATATATATATATAAATATAAATAAATAAAAACTAATAAAAATGTACAAAATCACATAGCAAAATGACAACCTAAAAATATAAAATGAAAAGTTATTCTAAAATACTATTAAATACAATAATAGTATTTAAATCTGCTGATCTTGCATCTTATGTATCATTTCCCTCACAGAGATCAAACCGCAAGCAAAATGGATTAAATATCTGTTCATTTGGATCACTTATTCAGCTGGGACGAATTATGCTTCCAGACCTTAACATAACAAGGTTATCTTCTCTAATAACAAGACGCTAGAAGATCTGTGTTGAATTCCACATATTTGTTTTCTTTGTATGTATCAAAAACGTGTGAGAAAATAAACTCTTTGACCCTATTATATTTAAGGAATGCTAGTGGAAGTTGATGGGATGTCGTCTTGGTGTGTTCCAGACTTTAGAGGTAGAGAGTCTGAAGACAGTTTGAGGTCCTCTGAAGTTTGATTAGTGTTCTGAGGGAAAAACCTTTGAGCCGTCATGAGATAAAATGGTGAAAGAGAAAAAAGTAGCCACAAAGGATTGATGCACTGATCGCTTACACATAAAAAAATATGATTTGATAAAATATGATAGGTGTTTTTTTTTATAGTTTGAATCAATGCAGACTGTGATCTGTGAGCCGACTCTCCCAGAACAAAACAAAACACAAGTTGTGAGAAATCAAGGTTAATAAAAAGGTGACAATAAAAATGTGTGTTTGTTTTGACAAGTCATTTAAATACAAGACGTGCTTTGGCCCCTATAACATGGGGACTTTTACCCCAAATACTGTCCTATCACTTATTTAGTAAAAAGACATTGATTTAATCACATTTTGCTAAATCATAAGTATGTTTCTGTCTCAAAACATATGTGATTGTTTCAAGGCATTTCATCAGCTTCATATAGTAAATCTATCAAAAGGCCTAAAATGTTTCTTTTGTTCATTGCATGCAATGACCTCAAGGATCATACAAGGTTTTCAGTTTTAATGATCAATAAACAGGGTTAAAATGAAGACATGATGGTGGGTTTTGTTGAGAAAATAAACAGGCCCTTTAGCTCTGTTGTGTCCTACACTTCCTGGAAAAGCTGTGTAGAAATATTTTAGAACCTCAAGCGGAACAATTCCAGGTTATTCAATTGCAGACATTGTCAGCCCTCATAAGGTTATTATAATTTATGGAACAACTTTTATTTGGAAAACAGCATTTTCTGTAAAGCTGCTTTGAAATGATGTGTATTGTGAAAAGCGCTATACAAATAAATGTGAAGTGAATAAATTGAATTTAACTTTTCTTTCATAGCTAAATACCTTTCTGTTGCCATAATTTTCAAGAAGCGCTTTGACTGCTTTAAAGTTCAATGATTTGACAACCTGAATTGTTGTGGGTCCCCTGTCAAAGTATACGTGGAAGATAAGCTTGAAACAAAGCAGACTCCTGTCACCTAAGTTTTCAGATAAGCAGCATGTTTACACCATTTTGGTGAGGTCAAACATAGAGAATCCGTAAACAAACACTATGCACGTATATGCAGAGGTTTTCAGAGCCCTGGGCATTAGAGAGAAAATGATGTATGTGTTTACTGCTTCTGTCCACGCAACACAAATAGCTCAGACAAATACAATTCTTTGAAGCTGTGATAATGCTTGATGGGACGCCTCTCTGTCTGTACATGTGAAAACTATGCTTTTACAAAACTGTCAGCATAATGGCAAACAAATTTGACAGAAAATACAAAATAATTCTTAGAATGTGGCGTAGGAACTGACACATTAATTAACAAACCTTATGGCCAGAACTTGATGCTGAGCAGTAATTATAATGGAAAAAAAGTGTATTACTTAATTTTTTTTTTTTTTTAGTGTTTGCACTGTAAATATTGTTCTCATCAGCTGTCTTAATAATAGTCACCAATTGCAAATTTAAATTGGTGTCAGGGTTGCTGCAGGTAGCTGAGGACGAGGAACCAGGATTTCTATGCAATAGTTTATTTACAAACTCAAATTACAAAAAACAACAAGAACGCAGGAAAATGCCAGGAACTCAGTGAAAACACAACCATAGATTGACGACGATCGACAAACACTCAGGGAAAACACAGGGCTTAAATACACATGGAATAATAGAATAATTAACAGAACACAGGTGATAAAACTGAACACAAACGAGGAGCGGGAAAACTTAACAGGACTAAACCAAAAACCACAAAGACAGGGGGAAACAAGATCTCAAAAACATAACTAAACACATTGAAAATATGACAATCGTGACAGTACCCCCCCCTCTCCGAAGGCGCGACCTCGCGCCGTACAACATCCAAAGGGGTGGGAGGGTGGGCGCCCTGGAGGCTGACGAGGGCATGGTGAAGCAGGGACGGGAAGCCTCCAGGGCGGAGCTGGTAGCTTGGGGAACCGGGGTGGAACCGGCTGTGGACGTGGCCATGGCGGAGCTGGATGTGGGCGTGGCCAGGGCGGAGCTGTCGGACCCTTGGGCGTCCAGGGCGGAGCTGTCGGACCCTCGGGCGTCCAGGGCGGAGCTGTGGGACCCTCGGGCGTCCAGGGCGGAGCTGTCGGACCCTCGGGCGTCCAGGGCGGAGCTGTGGGACCCTCGGGCGTCCAGGGCGGAGCTGTGGGACCCTCGGGCGTCCAGGGCGGAGCTGTGGGACCCTCGGGCGTCCAGGGCGGAGCTGTGGGACCCTCGGGCGTCCAGGGCGGTGCAGGCTCTTCAGGTGACCACGGCGGTGAAGACCCTTCAGGTGGCCACGGCGGTGAAGACCCTTCCGGTGGCCATGGTGGTGAGGACCCTTCGGGCGGCCATGGTGGTGAGGACCCATCAGGTGGCCACGGCGGTGTTATTTTTCCGGACCTCCGTGGATCTTTGGCCGGCCACGGCGAAGGCGTATAGCCCCCCCCCCAAAATTTTCTTGGGGAGAAGGACAGGTTCAGGAACGGAAACAGACTTGACATCCACGGGCGCTGGGTCAACGGGCTCTGGGTCTGGGTCAACGGGCTCTGGCGCTGGGTCAACGGGCTCTGGCGCTGGGTCAACGGGCTCTGGCGCTGGGTCAACGGGCTCTGGCGCTGGATCAGCGGGCTCTGGATCAGCGGGCTCTGGCTCTGGATCAGCGGGCTCTGGCTCTGGATCAGCGGGCTCTGGCTCTGGATCAGCGGGCTCTGGCTCTGGATCAGCGGGCTCTGGCTCTGGATCAGCGGGCTCTGGCTCTGGATCAGCGGGCTCTGGCTCTGGATCAGCGGGCTCTGGCTCTGGATCAGCGGGCTCTGGCTCTGGATCAGCGCCCACTAAAACAGAAACGGTTACAAAGACAGACAAGAGCACAGACACAAACATGGACTCAGGAACATCAGACATGGACGGGACCGGTTGGACGGGCTCAGGCTCTGGCGGGCAGGCGACGGGCTCAGGCTCTGGCGGGCAGGCGACGGGCTCAGGCTCTGGTGGGCAGGCGACGGGCTCAGGCTCTGGCGGGCAGGCGACAGGCTCAGGCTCTGGTGGGCAGGCGACGGGCTCGGATTGGCTGGACGGAGCCAGCGGTGCAGGCTTGGCTGGGCTGGACGGAACCAGCGGTGCGGGCTTGACTGGGCTGGACGGAACCAGCGGTGCGGGCTTGACTGGGCTGGACGGAACCAGCGGTGCGGGCTTGACTGGGCTGGACGGAACCAGCGGTGAGGGCTTGGCTGGGCTGGACGGAAACAGTGGCGAAGGCCCAGACCCAGCGGGCGTAACGTGAACCCCAGCCTCGGCAGCCCTCCTCCCGGCCGACCGCACCGACATCAGCGGGGGATCAGTCACACTGGACATCATCCGGAGAAGTCCAGGGACCGATCTGGTGGCAAGGCTGATGCGGAGTGCAGGCTCTGGCAGACAGGCGATAGGCTCGGCAGGCGTGCAGGGAAGCTCAGGCTCTTGCTCGACAGGGCAGGACAGGAGTTCGGGCTGGACGTGGAGATCGGGCTGGACGTGGAGATCGGGCTGGATGTCTCCCACGGTGAGTGAGGAACCACACACCCACAGCGAACGGTCAATGAATTTGACAAAAGGGAGGTGGAGATCTCCCACCAGCAGTATCTGGGCGAGAGTATCGTCCATCCCACTCCAGAACTCATGCGTGAGAGATTCCTCATTCCAATTCGGGTCCTGGAAAAGATGGAGATAAATCTCTGCGTACTCTTCTAGAGACCGGCCGTCTTGTGGAACACAGAGTTCGTAGTTCATTATGTTGATTTTAAGGGGTCGATCGTTCTGTCAGGGTTGCTGCAGGTAGCTGAGGACGAGGAACCAGGATTTCTATGCAATAGTTTATTTACAAACTCAAATTACAAAAAACAACAAGAACGCAGGAAAATGCCAGGAACTCAGTGAAAACACAACCATAGATTGACGACGATCGACAAACACTCAGGGAAAACACAGGGCTTAAATACACATGGAATAATAGAATAATTAACAGAACACAGGTGATAAAACTGAACACAAACGAGGAGCGGGAAAACTTAACAGGACTAAACCAAAAACCACAAAGACAGGGGGAAACAAGATCTCAAAAACATAACTAAACACATTGAAAATATGACAATCGTGACAATTGGGTTGTTCACTGAATGCAAAATACCACATTCAGGATAAATTCTTGGCTGAAAGGGGCAAAAATATAATTATGTATTTAATTTGATAATTTTTCACCATTTCAGGAAATTCTGTTATGGTAGTTTACACACCATTCGGAAGGATCACATTTCTTAGTCTTTGGTTTTTAAAAGCCTTGCATGTAATTAATAGCTTTTCTTTAAGATTATTTCTATTGTGGAGAAAATTACTGAACTTAAAATCTGCGGTTGCTTAATTCTGCAGTTTAATTCTGTTGTGTATCCGTCTGCCACCAGGCTTCTTTCTAATCTCCACACACAGACACTTTTCCTCTTCTCATGCTCTTTCTTCTTTCTATCTCTCCAGCTCTATACTTTCTCTGCTTGGTTATGATTTTAATATATTAATCACCCCTATTTTTCACTATAGTACTGATGGTTATATAATGCTGATAGACAGAACAATTTCATGCAGGGTGTACTTATATGTATATTACAGTTCTGGCTCACTTGGTATCTTAGAAAAGATAAAACATGACCACTTGAAGCAGAAGGTTTGGCTCAAATCCCACATTTTTATACATTCAACCGTTCAACTGTTTTTAAAATAACATTTGGCAATGTGCCAATGTTTAATATAACTGGCAATGTATAATTAAGTTTTAATACTTAATAATACTTTATTCGGCAAGGATGCATTTAATTGATCAACAGTGACAGTAAATACATTATGTTATTATGTTATAATGTTATTTATAATGTTTGAACTTTCTATTCATCAAAGAATCCTGAAAAATATTATATTTGTCAGGAATAATAAGTCAGAGGATTCAATCGCAAGTAAAAAGGTAAGTTTATTAATGATGGGTAGCAGATGAGATGATGATCGGCAGGAAGGCCCTTGGCAGCACAGGGACGCTGTGGGTAATCCCAGCCTCAACGGAGATGAAGGTCATGAGAAATAAAAGCCAGGGTTGTCGTGGAGACAGGAGAACCGGAAGATGTCGATGAGATGATCAGCAGTGCGGGAATGAGCGAACACACGGGAACTGGAGACAGAAAGGAAACACGAGAACATGAGACAAGCGGGAACACAGGAAACATCCAACAGCGATCTGACAAAGACAAGGAGAAAACAGAGGGACTAAATAGTGTTCGCGGATCAGCTGCAGCTGGCGTGCTGATCGGATGCGGCTGGTGACTGATCAGCGGCAGTGATCAGCGACCCCGCCCAACGCACAACACGAGACAAGGAGGAGACAGCGAATTCATAAACCGTGACAGTACCCCACCCTCTAGGAGCGCCTCCTCCCAGAAGAACCTACCTGTTGATTGTAATCATCAATCAGGGAGTGATCCAGTATGTCCCAAGCAGGAACCCAACTTCTCTCCTCCGGACCGTAACCCTCCCAGTCCATCAGATACTGAAATCTGCATCCCCTCCGTCTCGAGTCCAGAATACGATTGACCGAATATGTGGGCTCCCCGTCTACGAGTCGCGGCAGTGGGGGAAAGGTGGGAATGAAATACAGGTTTCAATTTAGACACACGAATCTTTCACACGGCGGGATGAATTCTCCTGGACCCATTGTGCAGTTTCCCTCGGCAGACGGGCGACGAACTGCTCCAGTACCACCAGGTCGAGGATGTGATCGACGTCGCTCCCCTCGGCCATCAGCCATCTGCGGCAGGCGTCCCGGAGCTGTTGCGCCATCATAAAGGGTTGGCATTTTCCCCCAGCTCCACAGATCGGAAGCGTTGTCAATGTTCCTCGGGGGTGTGGCCGACCCGCTGAAGGATGGCGCGTCGAAGATCTCCATAGACCAGGAGGTTGGAGACTGGCAGCTGCTGTGCGGCGATCTGGGATTCCCCTGACAGCAAGGGAATGAGCCGCACTGGCCAGTCCGTTTGGTGCCACCCACATGCCTCTGCGGACTTCTCAAACAAATCCAAAAATGCCTCAGGATCGTCCTGAGGGCCCATCTTCTGCAGAGGCATATGCAATGGCTGGTCCATTGCATATGCAATGGTCCATCCAGCCCCGGAACAACTCACGGTCCTCCTGCTGGGCTTGGACAATCGCCCGGAAACATCTTTCCTGATCGTCCCTGAGGCCCAGCAGAGCTTGGTGTTGTTCATGGTGTAGACCCGCGAGAGATTGAATTACCTCCGCAAACGGCGATCCTGGCAGGGACATGTTGGCGGCGGCCTCGTTCCTCTTCACGTCCCGGGTTTCGGCACCAGTGTTGAAAAGTTGAAAAGATGGGGGGGGGGGGGGTATCTTAATACAGCATAAAAGAAAGTCACTTAAATCAGCAATTCTCCTTATCTCCGTCTCTCCGTCCGTGTGCACGAGTTCCCAGGTCTCTCGGAGGGAGTTTGAGTTGGACTGCCACCGGACTAAGGATCTTGGTGACAGGGAACGGGCCAATGAATTTAGGAGCTAGCTTATTATACACGGAGCGGATTGTTTTTGGTTGAAAGCCACACTTTTTGACCCACGACGTATACGGGAGGCCTTGAGCGATGGCGATCGGCCTTAGCCTTGGTGCGCGCCCCCACCTGGAGCAGTACACTCAAACGGAGAGAGGCCCGTGGATGACACTGGTAATGAGTTGTGCGCGTACTCAACCATAGAAAGTTGTTGGCTCCAGGATGAAGGATTCTTGGACACCAAACATCGTAACACTCTCTCCAAATCTTGGTTGGCTCGCTCGGTTTGACCATTGCTCTGGGGATTTTAATGTTCCAATAAAGCAACTGAGTTTCTCAAAGTCTGAGCTTTATTAACATCAAGTTTTGACCGTAACTTACATGCAAACACACAATGTGACTACTCTAGAAAAACTGCAGACTAGCGTTCTGCTTTGGATGTCTGCCACTTGACTCTTGGCAAACACTCGGTCGCCACCTAATGGACTAAAGACACATTACCTATAACAACGATATAAACTGTTTTATATCACAAGGATGATAACGCGAAGGCAGACTGACTGTAGCTCCTAGTAATCTACAAAACTCCTGCCAGAATTTGGACACAAATTGGGGCCCCCTGTCGGAAACCACGTCCATCGGGAGGCCATGTAGACGAAAGACGTGATTTACGACAGTCCCCGCTGTCTCCTTGGCAGAGGGTAATTTGGGCAAGGGGATGAAATGTGCCGCCTTCGAGAACCGGTCCACTACGGTTAAAACAACCGTCATGCCATTAGAGGGCATGAAAATCTAGCGCTATATGGGACCAGGGTCTCGAAGGGACAGACAGCGGTTGGAGTAACCCATCAGGAGGACGGTTAGGCGTCTTACCAATGGCACAAACCAACACAAAAATGTGAATGTCGCGAGCCATTAATGGCCACTAGAATCGTTGCTTAACTAAACAGCTGGTGCGGTTTACTCCTGGATGACAAGCCACGTTGGAGCAATGATCCCATCATATAACGTCGGATCGTAACTCCTCCGGCACAGCAAGTGGGCAAGCGGGCGGATGCGTTACCCCTTCTAAGGCCGTCTTGACCTTCGTTTTGACCTCCTATGTGAGTGTGGAGATAACTATTTTCTCGGGTAAAATACACTCGGGAGTAACCGGGCGTTCGGATGGATCAAAAATACGACGAGATAAGGAATCAGGCTTGATGTTTTTGGATCCCGGGCGGTACGAGAGAGAAAAGTCAAAACGTCCGAAAAAAAGTGCCCATCGAGCCTGCCTGGAGTTGAGTCTTTTAGCAGATCTAATATATTCAAGGTTCTTGTGGTCGGTCCAAACGATAAAAGGTACCCCCGAACCTTTTAACCAATGACGCCACTCCTCCAACGCCAACTTGACTGCCAACAACTCTCTGTTACCAATGTCATAGTTACGTTCGGCAGGTGATAGACGATGGGACAAAAACGCACAAGGATGTATCTTGTCGTCTGTGGAAGAGCGTTGGGAGAGCACTGCACCTACCCCCACCTCTGACGCGTCGACCTCTACCACGAACTGACGTGAGGAATCAGGGGTGACTAAGATGGGAGCCGAAACAAAGCGAGTTTTGAGTTTGAAGATGTCGATGAGTTGATCAGCAGTGCGGGAATGAGCGAACAACACACGGGAACTGGAGACAGGCAGGAAACACGGGAACATGAGACAAGCGGGAACACAGGAATCCAACAATGATCTGACAAAGACAAGGAGAAAACAGAGGGACTAAATAGGGTTCGCGGATCAGCTGCGGCTGGCGTGCTGATCGGACGCGGCTGGTGACTGATCAGCGGCAGTGATCAGCGACCCCGCCCAACGCACAAATACATGGATATTTACAATTTGTCATTTTTAAATATACAATGTGTCTTTGTAAAAAATAAAATAAAAATAAAAATTATTATTATGTAATGTGTGAGAAAAAAAAGTGATTTATGGGCTTTGCAAAATAGCTTCAGGAGCAGTGCAATCTATTTTAGGATTGTCATACTTCATTTTGGAGGAATGTGCTAAATCAATTCAGGAAAAAACGAATGTGAAAAACAATGCGTGCATTGTGAAACTTTATAAAGGTTATAAAGGTGAAGTCTGGTGGTTACTTACAGAATGATTATAAAAGTTGTCATCTGTGATAATTCATTGACAATTACAGCTCTTTCCACATGAGATTAGGTTGGTATTGTGTTGTTCAGGGTTAGTTTTCATCTGGAGTGGAGTTACCATTTTGTTCTGTATGCTTTTGTGTGGGAGTGTGATACAAGTGAAACATTTAATTAGCCTACAGTCCCTTATTAAAGAGCCGCTACAGTGTGAGACTGACTTGCAGGACTGATATATAGTGCAGAGTGTGATTTTGACTAGCTTGGACAATTTTTTGTGGTTAAATAAATTAGAAGTTTTCACTGTTTCTGCTTTACCAGAGATAAAATATAATTTTGTATCATTTCAGTGGTACCTGATGCTTCAGTTTGTTTGTTTTTTCCAGTATGAATAGCATATTCATCTACCTGTTTTTCTAGGCATGAAGTCAAACGCTGGAAATGAATAATGGAATATTGTTTTCAGACAGGATAGATTTTTTGAGTTTTGGCCACCCACAAATAGAAGCTGCTTCATATCTAAGGGTGGTCATAGAAATATTTCAGATGGTCATGAATGCTAAAGCATCATGTGACATACAGAAGACACTATAGCATCAGCATGTATTTTCAGCATTGTCAGGCAACCATACATGGAAAATAATAAAATGTATTGTAAAATTGTCAGGTAATCATATATGGAAAGGAAGAAAAAAATATTATAAAAAAGAAATAAAATGTTGTTATAATTATATCACACAACTCAATGCATTTAGACATGTAGACATTGTCAAGAAGATCTGCTGAAGTTCAAACTGAGCATCAGAATGGGAAATAAAGGTGATTTAAGTGACTTTGAACGTGGCATGGTTGTTGGTGCCAGGCGGCCTGTTCTCAATATTTCAGAAACTGCTGATCTACTGGGATTTTCACGCACAACCATCTCTAGGATTTACAGAGAATGGTCTGAAAAAGAGAAAATATCCAGTGAGTGGCAGTTCTGTGGGCGAAAATGCCTGTTGATGCCAGATGTCAGAGAATGGCCAGACTGGTTAAGCTGATAGAAAGGCAACAGTATCTCAAATAACCACTCGTTACAACCGAGGTCTGCAGAAGAGCATCTCTGAACGCACAACACGTCGAACTTTGAAGCAAATGGCCTACAGGCTACAATTCACACGGGCCCACCAAAATCTGACAATAGAAGATTGGAAATACATTGCCTGGTCTGATGAGTCTCGATTTTTGGTGCAACATTCAGATGGTAGGGTCACAATTTTACATAAATGACATGAAAGCATGGATCCATCCTGCCTTGTATCAATGGTTCAGGATGGTTTAAACGCCTGAGTATTGTTGCTGACCATGTCCATCCCTTTATGACCACAGTGTCATATCCAGCAGGATAACACTCCAAGTCACAAAGCTCAAATCATCTCAAACTGGTTTCTTGAACATGACAATGAGTTCACTTTACTCAAATGGCCTCCACAGTCACCAAATCTCAATCCAATAGAGCACCTTTGGGATGTGGTGTAATGGTATATTCACATCATGGATGCGAAGCCGACAAACCTGCAGCAACAGTGTGATGCTATGTCAATATGGACCAAAACCTCAAAGGAATGTTTCCTGCACCTTGTGAATCTATGAAGAATTAAGGCAGTTCTGAAGTCAAAAGGGTGTGATTTGTACAATAATGTAATGTCTATAATTTGGGAATGTTCTCAGCAAATATTGATGTCACCTGCTATTACATTTATCTGTGAAATAATTATTTTTGAATACGATTTTAAAATGATTGACAGCTCTAAAAAACATTTGCATAGATGCTGAAATATTTACTGTAATTCATGAGTTCCATAACATGTTGTTGTCTCTGGAAGGATAAGAAAAGGAAAGAGAATTTTGGGAGGAACAGTGCCCAAAAAAGACAGCCCAAGTTGCCTTTCAAGAGCGCACTAGATTTAGTCAAACTCTTTCAACGCTGTAAGTGATTTGATAACAAATAGTCAAACATGTTGATCTACACACCAAATCACACACCACACACACTCATATCCTCTTGTCCTGTGCTTGACACTGATTGTAAATCCCTCTTGATTGCAGTGACACGAGTTTACTTAGTGAAGTCTCTAGAGAAGGGCTCTCTGTGTCCCCTTGACTCCAAGGGCCCGGATATCTGGACAGACCGTTCTCACGCTGGCTGGACGTGGCGTAGTTTAAGAGCAAAGGGTGTCTCCACATGCCTCTGTTAGATTCTGCTGAGGTGCTGCCCACGGTTTTCATTTCCTCTTGTTCTCTTCATCTGTGTTTCTTACAGAGGAATGCACGGTCAAAATTAACCCTCACAGTCACATGGTTTACTTTAATTAACCTCAGCGTTAAGGAACGTATCACACTCTTCAGTAACCGCAGCTGAAATCTAATAAGACTATACCAGAACCTAATCAGATTATTGAATTTGCTCAGTGTGCTCTAGTGCCCTATTGTACCTATTAGATATACTTGATCAATTCTACAACATTCAATATATGTAATAGCATTGATACATATAGCATTTTTGCATATAGATCATGTTTCTTTAATTTAATTAATTTAAATGAATATACTATTCTCGGTAACACTTTACAATAAGGTTCATTAGTTAACATTAGTTAACATGAACTAAGAATGAACAATTAGCTACTTCACCATCTAATATTAATTTCAACATTTACCAATATGTTATTAAAATCAAAAGTTGTATTTGTGCACTGTGAACTAACATGAACAAACAATGAACAGCTGTATTTTTATTAACTAACATTGACAGATTGAAGATTAATAAATGCTGTAACAAATGTATTGCTCATTGTTAGTTGATGTTAGTTAATATATTAACTAAATTTAACTAATGAACCTTATTGTAAAGTGTTACCCATTTATTTGTTCCCCCCTCAATGATTTTATTGAAGAACAGTTCTTGAAACAAATTCAATTTGAAAATTAGTAATTTACCTATCGCCACTCCTGGTTTCTGATAATAACAAATTTGGATGGATGGATGGATGGATAGATAGATAGATAGACTTCTGTTAATATTATGGGGTTTTTTAATATTGTGTTGGATATTGGGGGACATTTGTGTTAAAATACTGATTACCACCAATAGATGCAGAGCAATAAACAATATGTTTAATTAAAATGTACGTTTTCATTGCCTTGCCTTTGTCAAACCCAATATTTATGATTTCTATTTACACCGAGTGTTTACTTGGTGCATTTGTGTAAAGGTTTGGATCAGAGCAGTTTTTCAGGAGATGCATAGAAGTTCACAGAAGTCCGTCCCACCGACTGCAAGCGATAATTTCAAACATGCTTTATCCTGTTGGAAGGTCGGCAGGGCCAGTAACTCAGCAGGGAGTTGAGATGCTGGAGCTGCTAATGCCCACCCAGTGAGAGATGCAGTCGACTCAGTTTTACATAGTCATTTGAAAATTAAAATATGACTGAACATCGTCATAGTGAGATGCAGGACTTTACCGCTAACTGTTCTAAAAAACAGGTGTTTAAGCCTATTGTTGGTGCGTTGCTATTTTGAGGCAACTTTAACCTTGCGCACAAACAGATCCGTTTCCTCGCTAGAGAAGCTTTCAGCGTTTCCACTTGCAAATTCCGCTATGTAAATAGCGACTCCGCCATGGCAAGCGCAACTGGCTTTTAAAGGAAATGGGAGATGAGACTCATATTGGTTTATTAAAGCCCAAAACACACCCATTACTCATTAAGAGAATAGGGACAACCCAATTAGCCCATGCGCTGCGCGCCAACCATTTTCCCTGTCGTTAAACTAGCAAAAGTGGATCCGGACATTCACACACTTGCGCCGTGCGCTTTAGACCATGCGCTTAGATCATTTAAATATGGCCCAGTATGTTACAATTCTGAAGTGAACTGACAAAAAAGAAAAATGTGTGTGAGAAGCCTGAAGAGATAAAAATGACTTGTCTTTCTGGTGTCTGGTGCTGCTGGGAAGGCAGTCATTTACTCACTTGCTGTGATTGTGTGTCTGTCAGAAAGAACTACTGGCCCCTAATGGACTTTCAGCGAGGATGGAGTTGGATTATGTGAGATATGTGGTGTGTGTGTGTGTGTGTGTGTGTGTGTGTGTGTGTGTGTGTGTGTGTGTGTGTGTGTGTGTGTGTGCTGAAGACGATAATTAAAAAGTGAGTGAAAGGAAGATGAGACAGAAGAGAAGGAAGAGGGAGACAGAGAGCTGGTGGAAGCATTAAGAGAGAGAGAGAGAGAGAGAGAGAGAGAGAGAGAGAGAGAGAGAGAGAGAGAGAGAGAGAGAGAGAGAGAGAGAGAGAGAGAGAGAGAGAGAGAGAGAGAGAGAGAGAGAGAGAGAGAGCAGGAGAGACATGCAATTAAGGAGATATGCTGCTTTTTGTGTAAAAAATGACTGACTGGTTCTTTCTCTGTCATGCAATTTAATGTTTCAGGACCAGCTCAGCATGTTTCTTGAAGCTCAATAGAGACTAAAATGCTGTTATGAAATATCTCTATTTTAGAGCAGCGATTTTCAGTAACAACAGCAACTTGACTTTTTTGTTTTCAAAACGCAATGCAGTAATACTCAAATGTAATCTCCTTTGGCAATGTTGACCTGTTCACCTGTCAAAAAACGTCCTTTCTCCTGTCAAGCTGTGAACCATTTTTAAAGGATTGTGTAAGAGAGCTGCTCCAAAGATACTGTAGGTCAAAAAAAGTACTGCTCAAAAGGCTATCTAAAAATATTGTGAAAGATTATTTGTTTATGTGTGGATGAATGTGAATGAGTGAATTATGAATTGTTGGTGAACTGTCCCTTTAATCTATTTACTAACTCTAGATATACAGTGCATGCAAAAATATTCAGATCAGGTATAGTGTAAGGTATTCCAAGGTAAATTTATGTATGCATCAGCACTTGCATTGACTTTTAAATATTCATATTTAAAATATGAATATCCATATTGGCTCTACAAAGTTCTTTTGCTTGGGTCGTCAGAACATCATTCAGCTTAGCAAACTCTTTTGAGGCAGCTCTTTTGAAGACGCTTCACATGACTTTCAATCCTTTTTTCTGTAAGAAGATAACGGTTCCCACAGGGGAATCTCACCTAACTCTCTCTCGTACACTGACAAAAACCTGCTGCTGTTGCTTTAGTGCTACTCTAAACTCTGAAAAGGCAACAAAACATTGCTTCATTACGTTTCAGTGTTTTGCAGAACAGTTTCTTCCCATCATGGTGGTCTACTGCGAGGTGGGGTGTGACCTCCAATTAAGGTAATTATTCAGTATAATCAGATCCGCCATAATGGACGTTAATGTTCTCTCTTGCGTAAAATTGTGAGATTTGGAAACGCCATAGGCCAACCAATAGGAACTCTTTTGTTTTGCACAACCTGAGAGACCACAGCGATTTGCTGACTGAGATGTTCAAAAAGAGCAAATGAATCAAAGGCACGTGCATTGGAGCACTTTCACGTAAAGCTTCAAGATTTATTTGCTTTTTGGCATGCAATCTAAAAAAGGATTTCATTATTAGATCTACCTAATTATATTATGTAAACCAAATCTGTTCTGTAAGCTTTGTAAAATATTTTTCAGCACAGGCACCTTTAGGTTAGGCAACAAAATGACTCACAAATTGGGTAAAATTGGTCCCTAATTATCATTATCTTTAATAGAAAAATATTGTAGATTTCCAAGACATTATCCATTTTAGTCACAAACTTAAAAAACAATTCTGTATTTACTACAATTGGATAAAGTATGTTATCACTTTACATTACAGTGTTCATTTTACACATTATTTGAATTCATTTAAATAGCCACATCCGTAACTATGTATAATTACACGCAGCTCCACAAAGTAATTACATTAAGTACATGCTGTTTGTTAGTTTAACTCTGATGTAATTGCATGGTGCGCCGTAACACTGCATGAACACTGATGTTGAGGTTAACCAACAGAATTCAAAACTCTATCATGAGTATCAGAACTAGCATGTCCTTGAAACACTGTAAATTGTATAAAAATAAGTGCATGAGGATATAAAAATATTACATGCCGTGATGTTGAATCAGTCAGCCATTTTTCTTACAGTTTAAGTTTAATAAAGGATGTTTACATTTTCCCCTAATGTGTAACCAGTGTTAGGAGTAACGCATTTGTAATCAGATTACTTTTTCCAAGTAATTGTTATTAGTAAATTAACTAATAACTAGTAAATTAAAGCTGCAGTCCGGCATTTTTCCTCTTTGTCGCCATCTCTGTTCGAAATCTGCAATTGCAGTCATTCGCGGAATTATCAACTTTACGTGGGTTGTAGTTCAACACCCTCGACACGGCACAGCGCGGATGAACACAGTGTTTGAGGAGAGTGTGCAGCTGTCAGTCACCGCGCCGATGTGGATATTGTCATTCAGAATCACAGATTATTCTTTTTGGAAGTATGACCAACATAAGAATTTTCACCGGGAAATGTCATCTGAACTAGTAAGAAACATTCACTTTTGTTCTGGTTCTGACATTGCAGTAAATCGCGCTGATTAAATCTAACAATTGCTTATAAGTTATCATTTCACGCAAAACCGTGCAAAGTAGCTATACTATGTTCTCTACTTGTTAATGTTAACAACGTCAGCAAGCATTGCGTGACTACATCATGTAATGTCCTTCCGATATTATCCTTGTTTTCGCATGGGTCCGGTTGCAGTCTCTTTTTTTCTGTAGCCACTCCGAAGTCCGAACGAAGTCTTTTGCATTTTACAGCGGGTGAGTCTCTAGTTGTCACTGATGATGATCGTCGTTTGAACCTTTCTGGATCCGCCATCAAATTGATAAGTTTAATTATATCAAGTGCTGTGAGAAAAGGCTATAAATCTCTACCTCCAACATCCTCACACGCAATATAGCTTATACTAGCCGAGACTCCTTCTTTATGTGTACAGATGTGACGTAATGACGCAAAGACATGCTCGAATCTCCCGCGGAAATCCACCAGTACCACTAAAATTAAAAACATTATTACAAGCTTACCGTTTTGCATCGAGCTAAGGCAAGCAGATAGTTTTGAACACTGGCTGGTTATGTATTTTATCAAATATGTATTTTGGATAATTTTTAACCCAAAAAAAGCTACGGACAGCAGCTTTAACGCATTACTTTTAAATTTACCACAGAATATCTGGGGCCGTATTCACAAAGAATTTTATCTTACCACTAGGTGTACTCCTAAATCGCACTAAAATATTTTAGCTAGGAGTTTTCTCTTAAAAGTTATTCACAGCGCCTTTCAGACCTACTCTTAGTAAGGAAAAATGACAACTCCTAAACTAAGAGTGAGTCTTCATTGCTATGGATGACGTCACTTCTCATGCACGAGCTTCCTCGCAATGATCACGGTGATTGGTTGTTAGATGACAGGGCGATCATGCGGAACATAACACAGACGCAACAAATCATGGAATTACGACATCTAAATATGTCTGTGTCCTACACAAAATAATAATAGTTATGTCATCGAAATGCATATATAATGACATGTTTGTGCAGGCCCCAGTGAAGTGTAATTCTAAAAAGGTAGAGAGAGAGAAAAGTCGTGAATTAAAATAAATTAAATCAAGGTAGCCTAATACCCCAATGAAAACCGTCACTTGCCTAATAATGAAAAACAACACCTGCATTAACACTTACTTGGTTAATTGACATCCTAAATAGACTACTTAAAAGCAAGGAAATGTTGCTCTTATTGAAGTAATGTAATAGTTGAATGACAGTGGATTATAAAGTCGCCAAAACGTAAAAGAAAGCCCAACTGGACGCAGGATCAGTTACTGCTGCTGGCCGAGTTGGTGCTAAAAAAAAAAAAAAAAAAAAAAAACATAATAAAAGTGAAATTCGACACTGGGATATCAAGCAAAACTAAGCGTGAGACATGGGAGAGGATTTGTTTGCAGATCAATGCAGCATTCCCGCTTGTGTCGCGGACCCCGGACGACTGCGAGAGGCGGTGGTATGCGCTACAATCCTTTGTGAATAGGTCTTAGTGAGTTAGGAGTCCTCTCGACTTCTTTTAAGCTGTCCCAGACTTAGGTGCTACTTTTAGGGCTAAAATGCTTCGTGAATTACTCTTAGTGAAAAAAATTAGGAGTCCTAAAGTTAGGAGTGACACGCCCATTATTTTTAGGAGTTGCTCCTAAATTCGCCAGTTAGGAGCTGCTTTTAGCCTTAAAATTCTTTGTGAATACGGCCCCTGAGTTACTTTAAGTTACTTTGTTTTCTCCTTTATTGACTGACACCTCACCTGTCCCATGTTGAGTAAGACGCGGTATAAACATGATGGTTATTGTAGTTCTAGACTAAATGTGAGCGTGCATTAACCCATCCACTTGCACAAAAACAGATCCAGTATTCTTCAAAAGGAACAAGAACAGTGAAATACAAAATCAAAATATTACACAAACCTGCAAATTATTTGTAAAAAATTATTTTAATTGGCTGTTTTAATACAAATAAAAAAAATACATTCTGCTCATGTGATATAGTGAATTTTATGTTTATTAATTTCTTCAAATGTATTATATTGGTAAATTTTATTTTTATTGTTTTATTAATTATTGATTATATTGTTTAAATGCTTATATGTGCTTTATTTTTATTTTTTTAAATGTTATGTGCATTTATTAAATTAATTACTTTGTTGGCATAGCAGCGTGATGACGTCATCGCACACTTTGGTAGGTGGTGCGCACCCGTGATGCGCTTCTTTCAGAGTAAATACACCGTCAAGGAAGCGATCACTATTTAATTCTTCTTTAATCTTCTTATGCTTCTTTTCAGGTAACTAAAACACACTTCGGTTTTATGTATAAACATTGTTTAATGCAATACTGATGAGTTGTACGGGTTAAAAGCAGTTTGTTTTAGTTTAGTAATAGTGTGTAAGGAGTTAGCATGCCTGAGCACATGGTTAGCATGTGTGCCTCGCGATTAGTGCAGCCTGCAATAGAGAGCCTAAGTCCCTCCCCTTCCGGTCGACCACCATGGGGACCTTATGGTGCGTTCTATTATTTATCCGCGTCGGAGTTCCGACTAGGAAGACAGACGTTGCCTAGCAACACGCCCCCTTTCCTCGGATTTTCCCGCTCGGATTTCGGACAACCGTGAGGACACCGAGCAAGAATTATGATACGGAATCCAAGATGGCTGCGCCCTGTGTGACTTATTATGAATTGTTTTCATTGTTTTTGGACCACTTTGGTTGTTTAAATGAAGATTTTAATCACTCGTATTACTGCAATACCTTACTGCGTCCGTATCACTGCCTGTGGGTATGGGAATTGGCCTTGTTGTGTGTGACAATATTGAATGAAGCCTTGTTTCAAACGGGTGTTACTAACGTGGCTAGCGTTGCTAACAGAAGATAAACTAAAACATGAAATAAAGTGAAAATTTTAGAAGTTCAAATGGCTGAGTTTTGATAAGTGCCTGGTACTCGGCCAGTGCTACCATAGCAACAGCTTTCCGGGTGGCGTCCATGTTTTTTCTCCGACTCGGACGCACAAAACATACCAGAACGCTTGAAGTGTGGAAATGGCGTCATATCCGAGGGCCGAGTCGGTTCGTTGTCAATAATAGAACGCACCATTATTTCGGAAAATTATTGTATGGTAGTCAATGGCGAGAGACACCAAATATTTTGATCTCGTTTGAATTGTGCCCTGAATTACACATATGATGTTTGTCAATTTAAAAGATACATTTTAAAGTCAAGAAAGTCGCAGTTTGATGTACAACTGTTGAGGTTTAAGACTGTGAAAATACGTAATTACAAAGACTACAAACCCAAAAGGCGCACATTTTCTCTCAATGAATGATGCTAACTTTACTGAAGCTAACGTCTGTCATTTTTTCTATAGTCTTACGTTATAATCGTAACGTTACGCCGTCATGCCTGAGTGTTTTGTACCAAACTGCACACATATACGAGCAACAGATCTTGCTCGTTGTTTCGCATTTTCACATGTTACTCTTCTGTTTTATGACAAACTGCGACTTTCTTGACTTTCATAATTATCTTTTAAATTGACAAACATCATATGTGTAATTCAGGGCACAGTTCAGACGGAATAAAAAGATAAGTTGTCTCTCGCCATTGACTACCATATTTTTTTCCGAAATAAGGTCCCATGAGCCGGAAGTGGAGAGGAGGGACTTAGGCTCTCTATACATGAGAGAGGATCATTTATGTCGATATTATTTGAGTATATAAGAGTTCATGATGTTGTTTCAGCTTATGAGTTATCTTAAACTTGCACATTTGGGTGATTTAACTCCATGTCTGTTAACTGAGTTATGCATTTTCTTAGCCTTATTCAAGCTGGTATGTGACTTTATGGTAGGAAATGCATCAGACACGATTGAGTGAACATTGTTTAGACATGAGCATGTGATTAATATCTCAGCTGCATTGTTGTGTCATCAATTTCATACTGTCATTTAGTGGTTAAAGTAACACCAGGTTACTTTTGCTCTCGGGGTGGGGTCCCCCTACAGTTGGGAAACAGTATTGTCCTCTAGACCTCTACTACTGTCCTAAACTTTGTCATCCTACATGCACGTGCAATTGTTGACAACCATGATAGCCCTGAACACTGTAGGAGGAGGTCACATGCAGGTGTTCTGCTTTGCGTCTTGTGTGAAATGTCTTCATCCCAGGTACAGTGGCATATATTTCAGCATGTCATATGAATATAATTGCATGGGTTTTATTTTTTTCTAACGACAACTGATCGCGATGATCACGTTTACAAGCCAGCGTCATTATAGTAGCCTAGTCTATTGGTTACCGTTTTACTGGATCTATATGATACTTCAATGCAATGTTTGAGTGGTAGATAATAACCATATATCGTCAATATTATAATATCAAGCTACCATAAATGAATCTGTAATGCAAATCGATTTGCATTATAGCTTGAGGCAAGACAAATAAACAAATATCACAGACATGTTAGGTATCCTAAAATATGATTTTGTACATCTTATATATTTACTTGCAAGAATGTAGCCCCTACCAAACTTGTACACGCCGTTTAGACATAGGCTTTCATTTGATTTATTTAATTTTTTTGCCAAGTCCGCATCGGTCGGGCACCCCTCCTCCTCCTTCAGCTCACGCCAGCTAGAAAATGCTGGCCCAATGTTGATCCTCATTCTGCCTTTAACGCGATCACTTTCTCTTTTTCTCTTTTTGCTTTGCTCCGATAAAACCTTTGCTTTCTTGTTTTTCTGTGCTGCTTCGGCCATGACTATAACATTTGGCTCGCACGTCCGATTTTAAGGAAGTGGGGGTGGTGGTGGAAGTGACGTATATGCCGTAAAGCAGTCGAATTTTGTAGTTCTCTTCGTTCGCCGGTTACTACCCGAAACCCGAAGTTTAAAAGTATGATTAAAAACGCTACAGACCCCGTCAGGCTATGGCAGACGTGTCATTCAACCTATTGTAAGTCGATGTACTCATCACAAGAGACTTGGAAATATATTATGAAGGTTGAAAAGTTACCTGGTGTTACTTTAAGGGTAAATATTCAAGTCTGAAAATGGTTTCTTTTTGTAAAGAACATGAGATTGGAGTGTCACTGTGTCAGTTGTAAATGCCACACGTCTCTAGTGTGATGGGAAATGCTTAAAGTCACTTATGTTTACAGCCAGTCATTACTGTGAAAAAAGTTATACATGCACTGATAATTTAATGTACTCCGCGTTTGTTATACATGTAAGTTAAAATGCCTTTTATTATTTTGATTCAGAATACACCGTCAAGGAATCCATCACTGCAGAACTCTCTTTTATTGAATTATTCTTTAATCTTTGTATAACTTCTTTTCAGGGCTATTACACTCATTCATTTTATCCAATCATTTGTTATTGCTTATCGTGTTACAACTTCCACCGAGATTCTGAAGTGTGCATTTAATGGACACCATACTATCCCATGAGGCCACGGGAGAGGATTTATGAATGGCAGTGAAGTGACGCGATAATGACAACATGGCGAATAGAGCGTCCAGATTACATTCATACTAGACACATTCATTCTATATAGAATGTACTTTTTTAGAGGTTGTGAAATAATTACTTATTCAGAATAGTTACCTCAAGAGAGTATGCATGAACACTGGTTATTGCGGTGCAATGTGGGATATGAGTTCACTCGATAACGACCACTAATGGTTTCAGACACCACTACAAAATGCTGTCCCTTCAAATAATGCCCTATTTGAGGGTACAGGGGGCGATTTCGTATTCAGCCTTGGACTTTCTTCTCCTGTGTCTTATTCTTCTGCAATCCAGGGGTGTGTTTCCCAAAAGCTGTACAGATGTGCATGCCCTTCAGCCAAAGGCTTTGGTATGAAAGGACCTTTACATCTGCCAAAAATAAAACTTTTTGTTGTTGTTTGTTATTAAAATCAAAACAAGCAAGCTCAGCCCATAAATGATAGCTATAAAAACAAACCAACAATAGAGTATTGTGTCTGAGATGCTGCTGAGCAGGAACTAAAGCTAGTTTCTCTGTAACTGTCACTATGTGTACTTATACATAAATGAGAGCTTTTGTAAATCAAGCACCTTTAGGTCCGATGATAGAAACTGGTCAATCAGCTAAATTTCATCTGAATGCCATCAAACCAACCATTGCATTCTGGCAATGTGGTTTCATAGCCTCCAGTTTTCAATGTGGAGCTTGAATAGAGCAATCAATATTAAGCATGATTGCTTCAGATGCGTCCAACCACTGAGTCGGCACAGGAAAGGGGTTTAGATTCTTTTTATGACTGCCCTTGGCTGTATTTGATCCCTTAACCATGATCTTGAGACTTTGTATGTATTGTAAGGTGTAGCCTATCTCTGACACATGTACATATTTTTACGTTTGGATGGACAGCGATACTTACAATATCAACGTATGAGTAACTTAAACGCGAGACTGTTACGTTTTTTTTACGCAACGGTTTTTTTTTCGGTTTTGTAAGTTTGAAAACGTACAAATGTTCACGAATCCTTATTTAGTCTAATACCGATTCTCTTACGAGAGGTTCTCTCGTATTGCGTAAGCTAGCTTACGCTACGGGAAAGATTCATCTTTTCTGAGAAATTGAAGCCAAAAAATTATCCTATAATTTTGTATCCATTGTCAACGCAGTTCAGCTGCAGCAGACCATGAGCAGCTAGCTAGCAGCTCATTGGTTCGCTCACAGAGAACTGCTTAAGCCTATGAGGAGACGCGAATGAACTCTCGGCCAATGAGAGTCTGACATGCTCTCATTACGTCAGAGCCCGCCGAAACGGGCGTGGTCAGAGAGTATATTACTGGCGTCCTAGGCTGTAAACTCTGATTTTCATCTCTTCAGCGAGGCTACACGCATCTGCTGATCCTGAGAGAAGCCGCCGTCGTTGAAAAGGCACCTTCTAGCGAGCATCTGGGAGACTGAGGAAGCCGGCCGTCTTCGCCACCTTCAGCCATCCTGCAAGCTAGCGCCATCCGACGACGTATCCTTTACAATTGTATTTTGTTTGTGTACCTTCACAAAAGAGCAGCGAGCGTCTTTTTTAAGATGCCTCGCACACCTGCGGCTCATGCCGCGTCCCTCTCAGCGCCAGAGCCCGCCTTCTCCTGCGCTCTCTGCCTGGGACTGGAACACGCAGAGCTTTCTCTCGCCGACGGCGGATGTTTCCTCTGCGAATGGGCTTCTGTTGTCGACCCTGCAGGCTCGACTCGAAGCGTTAAGCCGCCTCCCCCTCTCACCGCCCACGAGCGCTGAATGGGGGACGAGCCGCTTACAGCTGTGCCAACCGCGGCTAGCTTTCTTTACTTTACAAGAGAGCTAGCCCGGCCCCGTGCATACGCGTCACCGGCAAGTGGGTTTATAGTGCGTTAGTTCCGTCGAGGCCGAACTAGTCGCTGCTATCACGCCCTCTTGTCTGCTCGCGCTATTAAACCTGTGTCTTCCCCCTAGCTCAGTGGTGGAACACAAAGCTCTTCGCGCCAGAGACCCGTGTTCGATTCCGGCTCTCTCAGATAATTTTTTATGCAGCTCTGAGCTCTCGGCTAGCTTTCTTACGTTACAGAAAGCGGCCGCGCTCTCCCGCCTGCATATAACGCCGCTACATAAAGCTGGACTAATGGGTTTATAGTGTATCAGTTCCACTGAGGCCGAACCTGTTACTGCTATCACGCCCTCTTATCTGCTCGCGCTGTTTTGTTTGTGTCTTTACCCCTGGCTCAGTGGTGGAACACAAAGCTTTTCGCTCCAGAGATCCGTGTTCGATTCCGGCTCTCGCAGATAATCTTTATGCAGCTCTGAGCTCGCACCCAGCTCTCTTACGTGACAGAAAGCGGCCGCGCTCTCCCGCGCTCATGAGAAACGTTCTCATTTCCGAGCATAAAGCTGGACAAATGGGTTATAGTGTGTTAGTTCCGCTGAGGCCGAACCTGTTACTGCTATCACGCCCTCTTATTTGCTCGCGCTACTGTGCTTGTGTCATTACCCCTGTGGCTCAGTGGTGTATCACAAAGCTTTTCGCGCCAGAGACCCGCGTTCGATTCCGGCTCTCGCAGATAACTTTTATGCCGCGCGCATCACAAGTCCAGCCTCTGCAGGCTAAAAATAGTCTTGTGCCCGCTTGCAGCGCTCACGTTTCTAACACGCACTTGCACGCGACGCGCGTCACAAGTGCAGCCGATTTCAGGCTATATATATATCCCGCTGCAGGCCGCTCACGTGACCAGCCTCAGCTGAGAAAAGGACGGCTATTTCACGCCATGGCCGAACCGCCATCAAAGTTTCGCCCTCTGTCAGTCCCCGTTCACACGGCTACTGCAGCAGTGTACACCGCCATCAACAAGCCGGTCTCTTTTCCCGCTTGCATGTGCAAAAACGCCGTTTTCACCGCGACCCAGAGAAATCTAAAAAAGTGCATAAAAGTCTCTTGTGTAGAAAATGTGCCCACAACGCTGTGTTCACTCATACACAAAGCACTGCAGGTGCACAAACACCGTTTTCACGGCGACCCAGAGATATCTCAAAAAGAGCATAAAAGCCTCTTGTGTAGAAAATGTGCCCACAACACTGTGTTCACTCATACACAAAAGCACTGCAGCTCCCTTGTCTCACACAGAGTCCACTCTCATAATGCGGTTCCAACCCGCTCGAGTTTCAGAGTGCATAAGCGCGCCCACGAGCCCGTGTGCGTGTCCCACCTCTGCTTACTCTGTTATACGGCCCATAAACTCCTCTCCGAGTGTAAGTCCCGCTGTTATAAACACTATGAGCGCGCTCACGCAGCCCGCTATGTGCAGCGACGGGGACCATGTAGCCATTCACCCTCTAGCGTTACGCTTCAAAGCGTGGGAAGCTATTCCGGGATTTTCCCAGTGGGTGCTAAACACAATAAAGCTAGGCTATCGCTTACAGTTTCACCGCCGCCCTCCACGTTTTCGAGCGCGGCTAGAAACTATTGTGAACCCAGAAGCAGTGACGCTGCTCCGTTCAGAGATAGCAAAGCTACTGTGCAAAAGGGCTATAGAGAGAGTTCCTCTGTCTATGAGCGAGTCGGGGTTTTACGGCCGTTATTTTCTGGTTCCCAAGAAAGACGGCGGCCTCAGACCAATCTTAGACCTCAGATTTCTGAACAAAGTTCTCATGAAGAGACCGTTCAAAATGCTCACTATCAGAAAACTCCTCGCGCATGTGCGCCAGGGGGACTGGTTCATTTCACTAGATCTGAAAGATGCTTACTTTCAGATTCAGATAAATCCCCTTCACAGGCCATTCTTACGTTTCGCCTTCGAAGGCCAGGTTTATCAATACACCGTCCTTCCGTTCGGCCTATTTCTAGAACCCCGTACGTTCACGAGGTGCATGGAGGCGGCGCTCGCCCCCCTGCGGAGTCAGGGGCTGCGAATACTGAACTATTTGGACGACTGGCTGATTTTGGCACAATCACAGAGAGAGCTACTGTCTCATCGTACAGTTCTCCTCGACCATCTGAAAGCTTTGGGCCTCTCTGTCAACTGGACAAAGAGCGCACTACAACCCAGTCAGACTATCTCCTTCTTGGGTATAGAGCTAGACTCGGTCACGATGACGGCTCGTCTGTCAACACAGCGCACGCGCCGTGTTCAGCGTCTCGCCGCATCTTTTCAGATGAACAGACTCACACCTCTGAAAACTTTTCAGAAGGCGTTGGGTTACATGGCCTCAGCCTCCGCGGTGCTCCAGGTGGTGTTACTGCGCATGCGCCCGCTTCAGCTCTGGTTGAAGAGCCGTGTGTCTCACCGTGCGTGGACCACGGGCCACCAGCTGATAAAAGTAACGCAGACCTGTATCACAGCTCTGCAGCCATGGACTGTGGCAGAATGGTTTCAGCGGGGCGTTTCCATGGGGACCTTTTCTCGCCGAAAAGTAATCTCGACAGACGCATCCAACTCGGGTTGGGGTGCGGTCTGCGAGGGCTCACCGGCCTTCGGCCCCTGGTCAGCTCAGGAGAGCCTCTTCCACATAAACTGTTTGGAGATGCTGGCGGTCGAGAAAGCGCTCACGCTATTTCTTCCGCGCATTCACGGTCACCACGTGCTGATCCGTTCGGACAATATAGCCGTGGTCTCCTATCTAAACCGTCAGGGCGGAGTCAGATCCAAGAATCTCTTCCGGCTGACAGAACGCATCTTAGTTTTGTCTCAGTGTCACCTGCTCTTGCTCAGAGCGACGCACGTGCCGGGCCATCTGAACGACGGTCCAGACAGTCTGTCCAGGAACCCCATTCCCCCCGGGGAATGGTCCCTGCACACTCTTACAGTCCAAAAGCTGTGGTGAATATTCGGCAGAGCAGAGGTGGACCTCTTCGCCTCAGAAGAGAACACCCACTGCCCAATATTTTTCTCAAAGAGCGAGGACGCGCTAGCCCAGACCTGGCCCAGCCGCCCGCTTTATGCATTCCCTCCGGTTTCTCTGCTACCACAGGTGCTTCAGAGAATCAGGGAAACACGCCACTCGGTGCTCCTCATAGCCCCGTGTTGGGAGGGTCAGACTTGGTTTCCGGAGCTCACTCAGCTGTCACAGACAGCCCCGTGGCCCATTCCAGTCAGAGCAGATCTCCTCTCCCAAGCTCGCGGCACGATCTGGCATCCCCACCCAGAGCGCTGGGCGCTACATGCGTGGGTGATCAACACCTACCCGTTGCTTTGCCAGAGGGAGTGTTAAACACGATCATGCAGGCTAGAGCGGCTTCTACTAGAAGGCTCTATGCGTCTAAATGGTCTGTGTTCTCTAAATGGTGAACCGGCAGAAACTTTGACCCACGGTCATGCGAGGTTCCTTCCTTGCTAGTTTTTCTCCAAGAGATGTTGGACAAGGGCAGGTCCCCGTCCACTCTCAAGGTGTATGTGGCAGCCGTCGCAGCGTTCGTTGAACCCCGGCGCGGCCAGTCACTGGGCAAAGATGGCTTGGTCATCCGCTTCCTCAGGGGAGCTAGAAGGATGAACCCCCAACGCTCCCCTTCGGTGCCGATTTGGGACCTTCCATAGTTCTCGAAGCTATGAAAGCTCCCCCATTCGAACCGCTAAACATCGTGGACCTCAAATACCTTTCGCTCAAAACAGTTTTTCTGCTCGCGCTCGCGTCAGTAAAACGTGTGGGAGACCTTCACGCGCTGTCCATTAGCGCTTCCTGTCTCGAGTTTGGGCCCAATGACTCCTTAGTCGTTCTCAAACCTAGACATGGTTATGTCCCAAAAGCGATTGGTACCCCGTTCAGGGCACAAGTTATTTCCCTATCGGCTCTGCCTGCATCCGATAGCGAATCTGACTCTAATCTCCTGTGTCCGGTCAGGGCCCTGAGATTATACATTACTCGCACTGCTCCGGTCAGACGATCCGAGCAGCTTTTTGTTTCGTTCGGTGGGCACACCAAGGGGTCGGCCGTCTCGAGACAGACTCTATCCAAATGGATAGTTGATGCCATAGCAGCCGCATACGCATCAAAAGACCTGCCATGCCCTCTGGGCATCAGGGCTCATTCCACTAGAGGCATGGCCTCATCGTGGGCATGGTCCAGCGGAATTTCCATTCATGACATTTGTGTGGCAGCGGGATGGGCTTCCCCCTCCACCTTTGTCAGATTTTACAATCTGGAAGTTCCCGCCTTGCAGGCTAAACTACTAGCAGTCTAGTATGTTACAGCTCTTGTGGTTGAGCTGCACTATAGGGAGTTATTCACACAGACCGGTTTCGCTCTGTCCCTCTCTATCATGTGCTTATGTACTACACAATCTCCGGCCCGCTCTGCTGGCCTTTGTCACATGTACTTATATTTATTCCCACTCATAAGGATTCCCTGGGGTCTCCCCTGGGACTCATAGTGGATGCTTAGCACGCACGGCGTTGACCAGGTGTTCCCGTAGCGTAAGCTAGCTTACGCAATACGAGAGAACCTCTCGTAAGAGAACGAATCGGTTACCTAACGTAACCTCGGTTCTCTCTAGATGAGGGAACGAGTATTGTGTTCCTGGCCGTGCTTGTGCTACTAGCGTTCTCGCTTCATTCTATGAAACCAGAGTTTACAGCCTAGGACGCCAGTAATATACTCTCTGACCACGCCCGTTTCGGCGGGCTCTGACGTAATGAGAGCATGTCAGACTCTCATTGGCCGAGAGTTCATTCGCGTCTCCTCATAGGCTTAAGCAGTTCTCTGTGAGCGAACCAATGAGCTGCTAGCTAGCCGCTCATGGTCTGCTGCAGCTGAACTGCGTTGACAATGGATACAAAATTATAGGATAATTTTTTGGCTTCAATTTCTCAGAAAAGATGAATCTTTCCCGTAGCGTAAGCTAGCTTACGCAATACTCGTTCCCTCATCTAGAGAGAACCGAGGTTACGTTAGGTAACCGATTCGATTCATGGAATAAATTTTCTGTTGCATTTCTGATAAAGTATTGTGAGTATTTGGAGCACAAATGTGTTGTGAAACCGATGAAGATGTTTTTCTATCTGCATGAGTTTTTTTCAGTTGCAGCGCGTTGAGCTCTCTCGGCCACCATAGTACACACTTAAAAACCTTAATATTTCTGTAATGGTTTAACCCCTTCATGTAATATTTATTTAATTTGCCATGGGACACAAAATGCATTTTATAAATATGCTGTGACTCAAACAATGATTATAAAATACACCAAATGCTATATAAAATACACCAAAAAACGCAAATGCCTACATAATTTAAACTTAAACATTGTTCAATAAGAAAATATCTCAAAGAAAACTTAATATCTATTTTAAAAATAATTATTGATTGAATTATTTGAAGCTTGATTTTTTCAGATGATAACATTTCTGGAATGCTTTTTTTTTTTACTATTCAAAAGTTTAGATTCATTAATTAAACGATTCATTCATTCATTCATTCATTTTTAATGAAATTAATACTTCTATTTAGCAGGGATGCTTTAAATTGATCAACTCAAAATTGACCATAAAAAAACATTTATAATCTTTTAAAAGATTTCTGCTTCAAATGATGTTTTGAATGAATCAAAGAATCCTGAATAGAAATATATCATGGTTTAAAAAAAAAATATATATATATATATATATTAAGCAGCACAACTGAATTTTAAATATTGATAATAACCAACGCATTCTCACCCCAAGGCGTCACTAAAATGACAATTTTGACCATGCTTCAATATTCGACGCTTTAGGCACCCTTTAGCGTCAGTTACATGACGCGATCCTAGGGCGTCATCTTACTGACGCTTTACCTAAGGCCGGAGACACACCGGCTGCGTGGCCTGAGCGTCTCAGCTGCGTGGCGTGTCCGTTTTTATTTCGGCTCCCATGTTAACAGGTTAGAGCTTGCACACTGCCTGCATGAGCCGCGCGGAAAACGCGTGCATGCTAGAAATAGAACCGACGCCTATTTTTCACGCGACACGCAAGCGTGTTGGAAGCGTTTGCAGGCAAAATAGTATAGGAAAAGATGTTTACATGTCATTTTGTACACGAATACATATTAATAAATTACATTTTGATGTTTGAAAATCTAGGTTTTGACATAAATTCAGATATAAATGTCTTTTTTTTTTTTAATCCCATTATTTTTGCCTATATAATTTGTAATGTAATGGAAATCATGTCATTTTATTTTTTAAACAGTCGAGTCCTGGGGCACGTTCAAGATCACAACGGTGCGCAACGTTTTGCTACGGTTTCCGGGTTGAACGTCATGTTTCCTGGAAACGGCGTGCACCGGTGTGCAACGGGGTTTGAGATGCGTTTTCTCTTGTTTGGTGGGCGTGTCAGAACTGCAGTCCAATCAGCAGCTACATGTATATAAAGCACACGGTATTAAAGAGAACTCGCACAATGGAAGTAATTTACAAATGTGTTCGATACGCAACAACTGAGGATATTAGAAGACATGTTTGTCGTAAGTCTTATTGTAAAAATATAGGATATCAACATAATGATGTAGTTGTTTATATTTTTAGCTTCATTGCAAGTGTGTGACATTTGGTATAGAAATAAACAATGCATGTAAAGTGCTTTTCCTAAAAATGAGAAAGAAAATACGGGGTATTTATAAAACAGTATGAACAACAAATAAAGTCAGTATGTGAGGCTAAATAGATGTGTTTTAGTCTTTATTAGGTAAGATGTGCTTCCATTTCAGTTTCCACAAATCCCTTCACTCGATTGGGATGTTCTCTTGTGTTCTGGGCGGCAAGTGCAGTAACTGTAACATCGGGCATATTTTGTAGTATTAAACATATTTATACCGACTTCATCAGGCTCCAAAAATTCTTCACAAAGAACACAAAAAGCCTTATCAGCTGCCATAGTTGCAACTCTTGCGTCATCAGAACAGTGCGTTCAACGCATCACCGTTTCTGTTTAAAAAACGTTGTGCAACGTTTTGTCGGCGCTGAACGCAGCCCAGGTGTCCACTACAGAGGTAATAGCATATGAATAAAATATAGCCTATATATATTTTCATTTGTTTCTAATGCTATTAACAATGTGATTACATAAAAAAATAAAATAAAAAAAATTCTTTGAAAAAAACTTTCTGGGCCTCAGGAAGATATAAAGTTAGGATAGGCTACAATAACATCCTAGTGTGTCTTCTGAGTGACGGTCCAACATCAGGTAGGCTAAATATAGGCTCTTTTAAGAAACACAAAATTTGTAAATGTTATTGAAATAAACAGACAGCCGAAAAATGTTTCCCTATTTTTCGGATTTTGGAAGATGCGTGATAAAAGTTGAAATTGTTGTCGTAAAGGCAAGAGCAACAGTAATCCAAATGTAGACTGGTCTGTCGGCGCCCTCCCTCTATGTCACATATAGCGAATATGTATTCGTGTACGCCACGCAGCGCCGTGTCAGACACGCTTCTGGTGTGCAAAGACACAGAAAACGCGACGCAGCCGCCACGCAGCTGACACGCAACAGAAACGCCACGCTCACGCCACGCAGCCAGTGTGTCTCCGGCCTAAGCGTCAGTTAGATGACGCGGGTAGGTTTAGGTCTGGGGTAGGGTTAGGATTAGATAGCGTCATCTAACTGACGTTAAAGGTAAAGCGTCAGCAAGATGACGCCCTAGGATCGGGTTATGTAACTGACGCTAACCCCGGATTTCCACCAACTGCGGAACGGCTGCGGATCCGCTCAGGAACGGCGGCGGAGTCAATAGGTTTCCCTTAAAGTCAATGTGTGCATTTTCACTGACTGCGGAAAGGCTGCGTTCCGACTCCGTCCCAGCTCCGGCGACCGCAGCCCTCCGGAAAAGATACGCAGAGTTTCTATTTTTGCCGGATGCCGGAGAGCGCCGCAGGAAGTCGAGCACAGAAACTAAATAAAACATCCGGTAATTTCCAAAATAAAAATATAGTTTTCCCTTTTCCAACAAGAACATTAGTTAACTTTATTTACACAGCCTACTACTTTCCCAATACATTCAAAAAGGAACCCAAATAAACATTTAGCATTTTATAAGTTGATTATATTTAATTATAAATATTGTACTAGAATCACAATAATCTCCACAAAAAAGGGAGATCAGCAGGTCAGCACATAGTTGTTTCCCCTGTACACCTCTGGATGGAAACAAACTGTTGCTGGTTTTGTTGGCCTGTTTATAGAAACTACATCCTGTTATATCGCGCGATCTAATGTAAATTCGCGAGATATCGTGTGTCCTCGTGACTTCAGCTGTCAGTCATGGCGGCAGCCGTTCCGCATCAAATCCGTATCTGGTAGGTATTGAAGGACGGCGGAGCACGGATCCGACACGCAGCGGAGCCGATCCGCAGCCGTTCTGCAGTTGGTGGAAATCCGGGGTAAAGGGTGCCTAAAGCGTCGAATATTGAAGCATGGTCAAAATGATTCCCAAGGCGTCAGTTTCATGACGCCTAGTGTTTCTTGAGCACCAAATCAGCATATTAGAATTCTGCTTTGCCATCAAAATGTAGTGTTTTGAATTTTGTGATCGTTCCAGCAAACTTTTAGCCTCGTGAGACCATCCTGATCTCGCGAGCTTTCAAGGTTTCACTCGCAGATCAGTCTGGATACTTTCCGTTAAAGAAAATTTGGGAGCAGTTCACCAAACGAACGTCCAATCAGCGTTGGCTTTGAGGCGGGTTGAGGTGTGACGCAACGAGAAGCGCGTCACTTCAGTCTAAAGAACATGTCGGCTTCAGCGGATGAAACTAGCATCAGCGTGGCTATCGAGCAAGTTTTATCGGAATTACAGAGTATTTCTTCACTGAAAGAAGAGCAAAACACTGCTCTGGAGGCTTTTCTCAGAGGAAAAGATACGCTCTGTTAGTACGTCATATGCTTCGTTGATCTGATTGGTTAATTTGGCCCGTCTATCACCAACATAGGCCAATCAGCTAACCAGTATTTTCGCCCCTTACCAAAACTACTTCAACGGAAGGTTTCCAGATGGATATGCGGAGCAAATCCATCTGGCGGAGTCAGGTTAGCAAACTTTGTCATCCTGCTTGAATTTATTATTTATTTCTATTGTATTTTTTTTGTTTCTTTGCTCATATGCTGTTCATATTCTGTATAGAATATGGGAGAAATGTTCGTTTTTGTTTTAAAATAGTGTATTGAGTTTTATGACTAAGTGACGTCATTTCCACTTGCTGAGTCGTCCAATCGCGTCTCGCTCAAAGCTTAGAACAGCTTTGGATTTGAGCGAGACAGGTATGTGTCAATGAGCTCTGAAGTAAAGTCTTAATATATAATACATTAAGTTGAAATTTTGATCAATACCAGTGGATGACATGTTTTAATGCTGAGTTGAGTCACTTCATGTGCTTGAATGTCGTTATTTTTGTGTATAATCCAAGTTTTGTGTTAATGAGGTCTTATTGCGTTGGTTCAAATTGCCGCCCGCGCGCCATTTTGAAAGGCGGGTTTCTACAGTTATATAATTCTCAAATATAGTTAAAAAGGGTGGATTATGTTTCTAGAATATCTTGCAGTTAACCTTGTCAATGTATATCGTTTTTATCCGTTGAAAAATGTGTATTTGTAGTTTAAGTGTGTGCTTGAAATAGTGATGCAGATGCAGTTACGGTGTTAATGGGGGCAGGGATTTATTTTTCTATCTTTTCGCACTTCTCACAGAGACTACAGAACTGAGTGTGAGAGTGTGATGTTAATTCCTGTCCTGTCTTTAATAAACTGCAGGTATGTCATATTGTAACAAACATTACCACTATACGATCGGATGTCATTGTGATGTTAGATTGAGACCTATTTTCATGTATTTTCAGGGTATTGAGTAATATATATATATGTATATATATAAAATAGTATTTTATTATATATGCATTTATTATATTATATCTATTTACCTGATTGAGTGGGTTTATGATGTGTTGTATGTAATTTGTGATGCATGTTGTGAAAAGAAATGAAAGAAAAGAGACATTGTAAAAGAGAAGAATGTTTATCAGTAAATGTTATTTAGAACAGCTTTGGATTTGAGCGAGACAGAGACTACAGAACTGAGTGTGAGAGTGTGATGTTAATTCCTGTCCTGTCTTTAATAAACTGCAGACGTAATCCCCCTGAAGAGCCTGGTGTCGGCGATTCATTTGTGGTGCTGAGTGAAGTCCGCTACAAATTTGGTGCCGTGACCCGGATTTCAAGAGATCAGCCATCGCAGATCGCCGGGAGAAACTTCCGCTGACATCACCTTTACGAAGAACCTTGGGGAGCAGATAAGCAGTTAAACTTAAACATGGACCGTTACAGTTACACACACACTAGATCACATGAAGAGTTGCAAGATGCAGATGTTGACCATGTGAATGTTACCCCTTTGAATGTTGTTCCAAGATTACCAGGGGTTTCAACTGGGATGGGGCGGGGGGCATTATTGAATAGTATGCTAGAGCATGACATGATTGCTACTCCAGTGCATCCACCCACTAAGAACACAAGTCAGTCAGGCATAAAAGGTGACTCACCAGGCTCTTATAGTGAAAGACAGGGTTCTGTAGGGGGGGACCAACCAAACCAATGGCAGACTATGGCAGACTATGGCAGACCTAATGAAGCAGTTAGGCAGTGAAATAGGTAACCAGATTGCTGCCAGCTTGTCATCTGCAGGGCAGAATACCCAGAGAGAAAATGCCCAACAGTCCTCAGCTCAGCCACCTGACTGGTCAAAGCTCAACTTAGTCATTAAGCATCAGGATATCAAAGAACCTCCGACATTTAGAGGTGACAAAACTGACAGATGCACTGTTGGTGAATGGGAGGAGTTGATGCAGACATATTTGAACAAGAAGGGATTCAATGTGTCAGAACAAGGCCAGGAAATTCTTGATAGACTGATGGGCCGTGCTAAAGATGTTGTGAGGACCAGCATACGTAACAACACCCTGATTAATTTGAGTAAAGACCCAGATGTTATCTTCTCTATTCTGAGACAGCACTTTGGGGATGCGATTTCCTCGACTACCCCTTTGAGGGATTTCTACGAGACCTTACCCAGACGATCATAAAGTGGGTTAGATTACTGGATCAGACTTAATAAGGCTGTTGACCTCGCTGATGAGTGCTTACAGAGGAAGGGAAAAAGAGTAGAAGACCCTGGTCATGAAGTTACGATGATGTTTGTTAGGCACTGCCCGGAACCTGCATTGTATACGGCCTTGCGGAGTAAACCACTAGAGAGTTGGACTGCTGGGGAGGTTCAAGCGCTCATAGACAGCCATCATAGAGATATGCAGTCAGCAAGTGTCGAGAGAACGTTACAAGTTGAAGAAAAGCCCTCTGGTGCGTGGTGTATGACACAGCAGCAAGCTTCTGCCAGTAGTCAGTCCAGTGGTCTTGATCCAGATCTTCTTGGTAGAGCGGTCTCCCTACTAGAAGAGATTTTCATTTCACAGAAGGGGCAAGAGCCAAAAGCAGTACAAGTCAAAGCCTCGTATGGAGGGCCAACTGCATATTCGGGTTCTTGTGGAGTTTGTAAGGCCCTTGATCACACGACAAAGATGCACTGTTTCAAAGAAGGATTGTGTTTCAGGTGCTATGAGACTGGACACACACTGTAAAAAATATCTACTTGGTTCTACTTAAAATCATAAGTTAAGCAGCTGCCTCAAAATTTCAAGTAAAAACAAAATGGATTAATGAATTGTTTTAACTCATTATTTTGATTCTTGTTAAGCTGTGAATGGTCTTC
Organism: Rhinichthys klamathensis goyatoka; assembly: GCF_029890125.1. Classification (NCBI taxonomy): domain Eukaryota; kingdom Metazoa; phylum Chordata; class Actinopteri; order Cypriniformes; family Leuciscidae; genus Rhinichthys; species Rhinichthys klamathensis. The sequence continues at coordinate 2,235,563 of NW_026606612.1, forward strand.
TGCGAGTCAACATGACTATACAATTATTGTTGTTTCAACTTTGCTATGCAAGTTCAAAATAAAGTGAACTCATTAATGAGCATTCTGTTCACTTATCCCCATTAGTGGGTTCAACATAGTAATTTCAATTAAGTAATGTCTTTGAATTTGGGTATCAAGTTAACATGATCTAAAATAATGCCTTGTTTTAACTTAATTATAAAAACACACAAATTTGAGTACAAAACATTTTTTTTTTATTAAAACCAATGTTAAGCCAATACAAGCTATACATAAACATTTCAATCATGCAATCATCTCAAACTTGTAATCAATACTTTTTTAGTTACCAAACTTCAATTGGGTGTGGGTAACATGAAGCTAAGATAAATAGAAGCTCACCTTCTATATGCACCCTGCTTGTCATATCCCCATTAGGTCACCCAAAGATGTACTGAACACTATTCATATTCACCCAATAGAAAATACATTCCTTTAAAAGCATTAGCTTTTTTTCTTACACAACACTGAAATATTGAACAGGTTTTAAAATTTAAACATTTAAAAAACCTTTTAAAGGATTAGTTAACTTTAAAAAAAACTTTTGCTGATAATTTACTCACCCCCATGTCATCCAAGATGTCCATGTCTTTCTTTCTTCTGTCGAAAAGAAATTAAGGGTTTTGATGAAAACATTTCCAGGATTTTTCTCCATATAATGCACTTCAATGGGCACCAAACGGTTCAAGGTCCAAATGACAGTTTCAGTGCAGCTTCAAAGGGCTTTAAACGACACCAGACGATGAATAAGGGTCTTATCTAGCGAAACGATCGGTCATTTAAAAAATAAATAAAAAAGTTTAAGTTTTAAAAGCACAAATGCTCGCCTTGCTCTGTTCTGTGATGCGCGTTCGTGACGTTCGTTCGTGACCTTTTCAACGTAATTGCGATTCCCTGCGTATTACGTTACGTCATCAGAACGCGAATCACAGAACAGAGCAAGGCGAGCATTTGTGCTTATAAAACTTAAACTTTTGAATTTATTTTTGAAATGCCCTCGTTTCGCAAGATAATACCCTTATTCATCGTCTGGTGTCGTTTTAAGCCCTTTGAAGCTGCACTGAAACTCTCATTTGGGCCTTGGAACGTTTGGTGCACATTGAAACACATTATATGGAGAAAAATCCTGGAATGTTTTCATCAAAAACCTTAATTTCTTTTCGACAGAAGAAAGAAAGACATGGACATCTTGGATCACATGGGGGTGAGTAAATTATCAGCAAAAGTTTTTTTAAAGTGAACTAATCCTTTAACAGTAATCTCACAGATCCAGCTGACTTGTACCAAAAGCTGTCCTGAACCCCAAACACAAACAAACTAAAACTTCAGACTGCAGCTGGTTGTTTTCAAATATTTGAAACCTGAATACAGTATACGTAGACCCCATTATTTGAACAATATTCAGCCTTAAATGTATTCATTCCAACAAAAGCAAATGTATCAAGTCCAACAAAAAAAATCAGGGCTCCTCTCCTGTTTCCAAACCTATTCTCGGGTGGGGCAAGGTTTACAAATTATACCTCAGGAGCTTGTTTCGGATGCCGTGGACTCTGGCAGAGGCTTGATCTGGTTTGATCTTCATCACTACCCTCTGAAGGAACTCAAAGGAATACTTCATGGCTCGTGGATACTCAAGGTTCACGCAGTAGATGATCCCCAAAAGCATGGCAAAGCTCGATGGCACATCCTTGAAGTTGTGAAGCACAACAGTCCCCTCAACCACAACAGCCACATTGAAGACCTCATGTGGAAAGGCATCCTGGTTGTCACCTTCATAGCCTATCAACAGGCCAAGTTGCATCCCCTCCATGGCTTCAGCAAGAGTCTCACCATGGTTCTTGAAAAGCAGAAAAAAATAGTGTGAATGTTTGGGTCAAGAATTACATGCTCTGCAAAGCTACTCAGTGATCATAAAACTTTTCAGGCTAATAAAATAGTCTTCTTGGGCTTTCAGTTGTGAGTGTGCATGTTTGTAGGTGCAATGTTGGAAGGTTACTGCCAGGGTGAAAACTTCAGTGTCCTCTCAGATCTGGGGAATTGTATGTTGCACTGGGTCCTCTCCCCATCACTATTCTACCGCTCCTTTCTCCTCCCCCAACATTGTTCTACCCCTCCCTCCTCCCATCACCACTATTCCACCCAACCCTCGTCCACACCATCACTATTCTGCCCCTCACTCCTCCCTGCATCATCACTATTTTGCTGCCATCAACACCCATGAGTGTATCTAATCCAATCTCTGTGTTAAAGGGCGTGTATGTGTGTGTGTGTGCGTGCAAGTGTATATGTGGGTGGGTTTGTATATGGGCTGTTATGCATAACAGAAAAACGTCTTACGTCACACATCCTGATGATGTCTGATGGCTCTTCTCTTAGGTAGTGTGGCAGACCCAGCAGAGCAGCAGTCCTTCTCCTTTCGTTTGTGTCCTACAAGAAAAAAAAAAAGCAGTGTTGGGATTTTATTGCAAACATCTGGTGCCCAATTTTACAATTCTCAGCTTGTCTACTCACGTCTTTCTTCAGACAGTCCAAAATGGCTTTCAGTGCAGGCTTCTTTGCCGACTTTGTCGCAGCTTCATACACTTCCAGCACTCTTGGTGCCAGCTCATCAAGTCCGTCGAGGAACGACTCGAGAAGGTCTGTGCTTACGACTCTTTTGAACTCTGCCCGAACCTGAGGAGACAAAAAAGACAAAAAGTTTAAGAAATTAGAGAAAAAAAATTAAAAGCATAGAGTCACAATTTAGTAAGCTAAGGTTGTCTGTTGTCAAAGGCTTTCATCCACTCAGTAATATTAAACACAATCCTCTCACTTATCTGTATGGACATTCACGCCACCATTCAAAAAAAAAAAAAAAAAAAAAAAAAACCTTAAATTTTGAGGCAGCTGCTTAACTTTTGATTCTGAACAGACCACAGTATAGTATCAGACATCTCTCTAGTACTTCCTGGAGGGAAGCTAATACATTGATATCCAGTCATTGGATTAAGTGATTAATCTTAGGCTGAGTGTTGTCTATTGTTATACCTGTCTCTCACAGAACATGGCCGGCCATCTAGCTATGACATCCCCAATGAGAGGTTGATCCCCTACGATCTCCTTTCTGCGCTTGGAGAACGTGGCAGACATCAGCTCATCTATCTGCTGGTGATCTGGTTCTTTTTTCAGCACTTCCACCTGAATTGGATTGCACAAGCACAAAGCACACATACTAAGACAAAATATTAGGCAACACAGACACAAAAGCAAAGTGTAGGTAGTTAGTATTATATAGGCAGGTGTGTATGCAGTATGCAGTATGATGTGCATGTGTGTGTATGATGTACCTCCATCATCCTCCGCTTTTCTTCCATGTCTTCATCACTCAGTCCTTCAGGGGGATCTGGACAGTAGTGGACCTCGCCCTTCTTTGACTTCTTCATACGTGGTCCCTTGGCTTCTTCTCCTTTTCTTTTGTTGACCCTCACCTCTGGGCATCCAGCTGCACTTAACTTCTGTCGATAGTTTCCGAGCTTAAACTTCAGGCTGTGGAACCAGCCGTACCAACCCTTTCCACACCCTGGTTCTTTTAGACTGGGATGCTTCTCCACAAGCGCTTTGGCAACATTCTCATAGTGTTGCCTCTCAGGATAAGGACTAATCTTTGACATGCTGTCTGCAAGTGTGTCCAGGATATCAGTTTTCATACCTTTAGGAATCATCAGCACAGATCCATCTTTTGCATATCTTCCATTTGCTTCTTGCAGCGTGAGTTCAACATCATGTGAGAACTCTGGCGCTGAAAAAGTACAAAGTTCACAACGAAGTTTAGCAATGGGACTGGTTCCTTGTTTGTGGTCCGTCAAATGTTTTAAAAGTTCCACATGGGATTGGAAGATGGTAAGACAATTCGGGTAAATACAACTAAAACCTGTTCTTCCACGTCCATGCTTGTCCTTGTAATGATTCACTATAGTCTTTTGAATGTACGAGGCAAAATTGCAAAACTTACAAGTCCACTTCATCAAATGAGTAGCTGAGCCTGGTAATCATAAAACACCTGAAACACACAAAACAGAAGAAAAGTTTTAGCTGCTAAGTGATGTGAATTGCAAAAATGAACAAGAGCACATTTCTAGTCAAGTCAAACTTACAAATTGGATGTATGAATTGTTAGATTGCTCTTTAGCACTAGCTAACGCAACCGATGTTCTGTAATAAGAAACAATAATGAGCTTGCAGCAACCGAGCGGCTGCTAATAATCGAGCACTAAGTTAGTTCGTAAGTATTGCCGCCATGATCAACAGGCAGCTAACGTTACTCAACTCGCACTGGCAAGCGGACCCCAGCAAGAACAACCGCCTCAGCGGTTCTCCAAAATTATTTTGCAGCACTGGGCATGAACATACACTACCGTTCAGATTTTTAATGTTTTTAAAAGAAGTATCTTCTGCTCACCAAGGCTGCATTTATTTGATTAAAAATACAAACAAAAACAGTAATATTGTGAAATATTATTCCAATTTAAAACAGCTGTTTTCTATTTCAATATATTTTAAACTGTAATTTATTTCTGTGATCAAAGCTAAATTTTCAGCATCATTACTCCAGTCTTCAGTGTCACATGATCCTTCAGAAATCAGTATAATGTGAGGATTTAATGCTCAAGAAATATTCTTTATTATTATCAAAGTTGAAAACAGTTGTGTACAATTTTTTTTTCAAAATTCTTTGATGAATAGAAAGTTCAAAAGAACAGCATTTAAAATGGAATATTTTCTTACATTATACATGTCTTTACTGTGACTTTTGATCAGTTTAACTCATCCTTGACGAATAAAAGTATTGACATTTTATTTCTTGCCCCCAAAAATAAAATAAAAATTATTACTGACCCCAAACTTTTGAACGTTAGTGTTTAATGTTACAAAAGCTTTAGATTTCAGATAAATGCTGTTCTTTTTAACTCTATTCATCAAAGAATTTTGAAGAGAAAAAAATTGCACACAACTGTTTTCAACATTGATAATAATAATTAATGTTTCTTGAGCATCAAATCCTCATATTATACTGATTTCTGAAGGATCATGTAACACTGAAGACTGGAGTAACTGTTAATGATGCTGAAAATTTAGCTTTGATCACAGGAATAAATTACAGTTTAAAATAAAATAAAATAGAAAACAGCTGTTTTAAATTGGAATAATATTTCACAATATTACTGTTTTTGTTTGTATTTTTAATTTAATAAAATAAATGCAGCCTTGGTGAGCTTCTTTTAAAAACATGATACAACATCTGACTGACCCCAACGGTAATGTTAACGTTAGTGTATTTCGGTGTATTTGGCCTTGACATACGCAATATCAGAAATGGCGTTTTCTACAACGTTTTACAAAGTTTACAATGAAAACTGGTATCGTCTCAGATAAAGCTTTATCAACCGTCTCTGACTGAACGAAAAGACTGCTAGCAAACGTGTTCGAACTAACGTTACGGTCGCTGAAATGTGCCTCGCTTAAATGACATCACAGTTGTTGCACATATCAAAAGCTAACTAACGTTAATCACGTTATTGGCTTCATCAACTCACATTATTAATATCTACAAAACATGAACACTTACCAATAGCGAACTTGTTCACGCCAATCCGATTCGTCTTGTCTGACAGGCACCCGGGCGATTGAAGTTTGATTGCTTGACTGTTGCTTGATGGCGCGTAAACTAGTTCGTCTCGTGGCTTCGTCGGTAGTCTCCCCCCCCTTCCCCCGCACATGCGCAAAGAGCTGTCCTCCACTCAATCTGCAACACGCCAAAGACTTGTACCCCACTCAATTTAAAATGGCAAGTTAATTCAGGCACCTGGAATTTGTGATTCATTGAAGTAACTTATGAACTTAAATTGGAAAATTGAAAACTCAAACAATTGAGTTGAAATTTCATAACACATTATTTTATGTCTGAGTGAATGACATATATAAGTTATCATAACTTTTTCAGCAGATCATTTTTTACAGTGCAGAGGTTTCGAATGCCCCAAAAGAAAACCAGTCAAGCGAGAAACAACCAGAATGTCTTCTGATTCCGAGCGGCCTTTAAACTAGAAAGCCCACACTTTGAGGGGAACAGTGTGGGTAACAGCCAACCAAGATCCCCAGAGAATTCTTTTAATGTTCAGACCAAAATTGATGACAGTATGACTCAAAAGATAAGCAATAAGGGTGAAGCAAGTACCTCTGAGAATAGTTGGTCACATTTCCTTCCAGAGTCGATCTATACAAAAGTGAATGATGAAGATGATCTTTTCCGTGCACCTGCATTAGTCGAGGGAAAAGTAGAACTCTTAGCCCTTGTAGACAGTGGATCTGTAACCTGTACCCTGAGTGAATCTGCTGAGCGCATACTTCAGGATCACAGTCTTATTTGTGATAAGTTGAGTAAACCCACAAAGAAAGTGCTGACTGGATGTGGAGGTAACCAAACAAAGCCAAAATGTGAATATGAGCTAAATGTGGATTTGCTTGGGTGCAAGATGACTGTGAACTTTTTAGTTGTTCCAGGTCAAGAGGATGACATGATAGTAGGCTCTAATGTTTTAAGACATGTGACTCAGCAGGTCAAGAATACAAAGTGGTATTGGGAGAAAATCTCACAGCCTGTTAAAGGAAACAGTAATGACCCTCTTCTCAGTCTACTCTCTAATGTCGACCGGTGGCACGGAGACAGGATGCCGAAAAGAGTTGGCACTGTGTTGTTAAGACAGTGTGTGACACTGGAGCCACAACACGAACATATAGTCTGGGGAAGGTTGAAAGAAGAGGTTCCATTGTCTGTCGGGAGTACTGTGATGGTGGAGTCCTCGACTTCTATATCTTCACCACGGAACATCATGATTGCTCGTAGTGTGTGTCCATTATGGGCTGATAAGTGGATTCCTGTAAAGGTGATAAACATGTTGGACCGACCGGTGGTGTTACGTCGGAATGCAAAGATTGCTCAGGTACATCCATGTCTTGCTCTTGAAGAGTTAGAGTTTATTAAGCACATGAGTTGTGAATCAAGAGAGGTCCTTCAAAATGTTGTTCAGGTTCACAAACCTAATGAAGAAGACAAGATGTTGCCAACAGACTGTGAAGCTGAGTTGCGAGAGATAGGACTGACACAGATTGATATCGATTCCTGTGAAGTAGATGACTTCTGGAAAAGGCAACTGGCAGACCTCATTGTACGGTATGAGAGCATATTCTCCCGTGATAAGTTAGACTGTGGAGAAGTCAAGAATATTGTCCACAGGATACACCTGAAAGATGAGAAACCGTTCCGACTGCCTTATAGAAGGGTTCCACCGGCACACTACCACACGTTGAGACAGACCTTGGATGAAATGGAGGCACGTGGTATCATCCGAAAGTCCAATAGCGAGTGGGCCTCACCTCTAGTCCTGGTCTGGAAGCCCTCAGGGGAATTGCGGATATGCACAGACTTCAGGTGGCTTAACCAAAGAACGGAGAAGGACGCATATCCACTGCCTCACCAAGCTGACACTCTAGCATCCTTGGGAAATAACTGTTATTTCAGCACCATGGATTTAACATCTGGATTCTATAATATCCCAATCCATGAAGAGGATTGCAAGTATACAGCATGCACCACGCCAGTAGGTCTCTATGAGTACAACCGGATGGCTCAGGGATTATGCAACAGCCCCGCGACGTTCTCTCGAATGATGACAGCGATATTTGGAGACCAGAATTATCTGTCTCTCCTTTGCTACCTAGATGACTTACTGGTGTTTGGGAAGACTGAGGAGGAGTCACTCGACCGCCTTGAGATGGTATTTTCTCGGCTTAGAGAGCACAACCTTAAATTGTCCCAAAAGAAATGTTATTTCATGAGGAAGACTGTAAAGTTTCTAGGTCATATTGTATCCGAGAAGGGTATCGCAACTGACCCAGCAAAGGTATCTGCAATCAGTGAGTTCAGGGTGGTGGATTTAATGGAGGAAGATGGGAAGACTCCATCACCAATGAAGATCAGATCTTTCCTTGGGATGGCAAACTATTATTCCCACTTCATAGAGGGCCTTTCAGCAATAGCCAAACCACTGTTTAAGCTGACTGCTGGGCAGAAGATCAGGAAAAAAGGTGGGAAAGATCGCTCCAGTTTTCCTAAACCCAAATGTTTGAGCCCTGAAGATTGGACTGCGGAATGTGACCTTGCAGTGGAAAAGATCAAACAGTCGCTCACAGACACCGCTATTCTAGCACATCCAGACTTTAAGAGACCATTCCTCTTGTCCACCGATGCATCTATGGATGGGTTAGGTGCAGTTTTGAGTCAGATACCGGAGGGAGAGAAGAAGCCTAGACCAGTAGCCTTTGCGAGCAAGACCCTGTCGAGGGCTCAGTCCCGTTATCCTGCTCATAGATTAGAGTTTTATGCTCTGAAGTGGGCAGTTTGCGAGAAGTTTGCTCACTGGTTGAAAGGGACTAAATTCACAGTACTAACGGACAATAATCCTTTGACATATATCATGTCTAAGCCTAAGTTAGATGCCTGTGAACAAAGGTGGGTATCCAAGCTGGCCCCCTTTGACTTTGACTTAAAATACATACCTGGAACCCAGAACATTCCTGCTGATTTGTTGAGTCGACGTCCCTTTGCCAGAACTCTGGAAGTCTCTGAAGCCTTGGCGAGTAAAGCTCATCATGTAACCTCTGAATTGGTTCAAGAAGCTTTTCGATTGTCGGTGAATGTACTCCATCAAAATTCTGAGGATAGTGTTCAGAGTGTCCGAGTTGGGAGTTTGAGCCAGATAGGAAGTGAAGGCGTGAAAGCCATTTTTGAGTCCTCTCTAGATTGGGAATCCAGCAGACCTGTCTGTGGTGTTCAGCTGACCCGTTGTGCCGGCAGTTTGGTTCATGGAGGAGTAGAGACACTCCCAGTCTTTTCAGTGGAGGAAATACAGGGAAAACAGAGAGCTGACCCCACCATCGCCCGTGTGATATCCTTTGTTGACAGAAGAAGGAGACCATCACGAAGAGAGAGGGATAGTGAGTCTGCTCTTGTATTGAGACTGCTGAAACACTGGGAAAAGTTGGAAGTCAAGGATAATGTCCTCTACCGCAGATCCAGGGATAGGATGGGAAAAATCAGATACCAGCTTGTTCTTCCTCATTCTCTGAGAGCAGCTGCCTTGAGAGGGACTCATGATGATGCTGGTCATCAGGGGCAAAGTAGGACTCTCCATCTGGTGCGTAAGAGATTATTTTGGTCCGGTATGGATTCAGACGTTAAAAGATATGTCTATCACTGTAAGCGCTGTGTAGCTGGGAAGACTCAGGAACCTGAGGCTAGAGCACCTCTCGAATCTATCAAGACAAGTGTGCCTCTGGAACTTGTATGTATAGATTTCTGGTCTGCAGAAGGGAGGCATGGGGAAAATGTTGACGTTCTTGTGATAACGGACCATTTTACGAAGTTAGCCCATGCATTCGCTTGCCCAAACCAGACAGTTAAAGTTGTGGCTCAGAAGCTGTGGAATCAGTTTTTCTGCATATATGGTTTCCCGCAGAGGATACACTCAGACAAAGGGGCCAACTTTGAGAGTAAATTGATTGCTGAGTTGCTGTTGGTGTCTGGGGTCCGTAAGTCCCATACGACTCCCTACCACCCGATGGGAAACGGGCAGACAGAAAGGTTCAACCGCACACTTGGGAATATGATTCGCTCCTTACCCCCTCGATTGAAAGAGAGGTGGCCTCAGATGATACAGACACTTACATTTTCCTACAACTGTACCATTCATGAGACAACGGGATTTGCACCGTTCTACTTGATGTTCGGTAGGGTGCCCAGGTTGCCTGTAGATGTCATGTTTGGGAGTGCCTTGAGGAACGAGTATGTGGAGACTTACGATGAGTATGTGGAGACTATTCAGAAGGATCTTGGAGAAGCAATGAGGATTGCTCAAAAGAACATCACAGGAGCACAAAAAAGGCAAGCAAAGGAGTACAATAAGAAATCCAAAGGTGTTGCCTTGGAAGTTGGAGATCGTGTCCTTCTGGTGAATAAGAAAGAGAAGGGAAAAAGGAAGTTAGCAGATGTGTGGGACTCAGTGCTTCATGTGGTGACATGGAAAGACCCAACGTTGCACATCTACAGAGTTGAAAATCCAACCACAAAGAAGAATAGAGTGGTTCACCGTAACTTCCTCTTGCCTGTGAATTTTCTGCCCTTGGAAGAACCAGAAGTTGAGTCCACGATGTTCTCCACAATCTCTGAGGAAGGAATGAATGAGACAAAAGACCAAGAGCATAGATCTCTGATGAGTTCTGAAACGGAATCAAGGAGTAGCAGGATAGCTGCTTGGGTTTTGCAAGGCCAGTGCCCAAGACCGTCTCAGCCTGTTGCAGAGCATTCTGTTCAAGGACAAGATATTCGGCAAGTCACAAAAGTTCATACTCCAGCCTCAACGGATCACATGAGTCATGGTGGTTCTTCGAGTACCAATGATGAGAGCAGATCCAGTGAATCGTCTAGTGACTGTGATACAGATGATGTCAAAGGAAGTGAGAGGAGTGTGGATGATTTGAGTATTGCATCCGAGTCAGATCCGATCAGGGAAGGCATTCATGAAGAAGATGGACCAGGAGGGTCGGTGAACAGTCACAGTCTTCGAGTAGAACCAGTTACCATGTCCGGAGAATGTAGCTTTGATAGCAGATCTGATCATTGCTCAAAGTTTCAAGCCCCAAGTAATAGATCTGGAGTCACAATGAAAGCTTCCCAAAGAAAAGTGATAGGGTCAGACACGACCCCAAAAGCAAACGAAGAAACTGTGAGAACCAGGTCAGGCAGGTTAGTGAAACCAGTAAAAAGACTATTTGAGTGTATGAGCATGATAATAGCTGAGTCAAGTCAAAGAGATCCAGTGGCGGAATTGTTGAGAGTTCTTTCTAGTTTTGTGGGGAGTTAGATTAAGCTATACAAATGTATGTTTTCCTTTTGAGAAGTGATTGGAATCGTGTAGAAGAAAAACTTTAAGAGGATTTGAGAAGTACTTTATTGAGGAATGTATGGTTATATGTATAAGGGCATATTTCTCTCAAGCAAAATGTTTTGCTATTCGTTTGAATGACTGAAGTCTGGGTGTTCCTCTTTAAAGGAAATTATCTCACCTAAGGCCTTAAAGTTTGCTGAAATTTAGGAGGGGAGAGTGTAGTGTTTTGAATTTTGTGATCGTTACAGCAAACTTTGTCATCCTGCTTGAATTTATTATTTATTTCTATTGTATTTTTTTTTGTTTCTTTGCTCATATGCTGTTCATATTCTGTATAGAATATGGGAGAAATGTTCGTTTTTGTTTTAAAATAGTGTATTGAGTTTTATGACTAAGTGACGTCATTTCCACTTGCTGAGTCGTCCAATCGCGTCTCGCTCAAAGCTTAGAACAGCTTTGGATTTGAGCGAGACAGGTGTGTGTAAATGAGCTCTGAAGTAAAGTCTTAATATATAATACATTAAGTTGAAATTTTGATCAATACCAGTGGATGACATGTTTTAATGCTGAGTTGAGTCACTTCATGTGCTTGAATGTCGTTATTTTTGTGTATAATCCAAGTTTTGTGTTAATGAGGTCTTATTGCGTTGGTTCAAATTGCCGCCCGCGCGCCATTTTGAAAGGCGGGTTTCTACAGTTATATAATTCTCAAATATAGTTAAAAAGGGTGGATTATGTTTCTAGAATATCTTGCAGTTAACCTTGTCAATGTATATCGTTTTTATCCGTTGAAAAATGTGTATTTGTAGTTTAAGTGTGTGCTTGAAATAGTGATGCAGATGCAGTTACGGTGTTAATGGGGGCAGGGTTTTATTTTTCTATCTTTTCGCACTTCTCACAGAGACTACAGAACTGAGTGTGAGAGTGTGATGTTAATTCCTGTCCTGTCTTTAATAAACTGCAGGTATGTCATATTGTAACAAACATTATTACCACTATACGATCGGATGTCATTGTGATGTTAGATTGAGACCTATTTTCATGTATTTTCAGGGTATTGAGTAATATATATATATATGTATATATATAAAATAGTATTTTATTATATATGCATTTATTATATTATATCTGTTTACCTGATTGAGTGGGTTTATGATGTGTTGTATGTAATTTGTGATGCATGTTGTGAAAAGAAATGAAAGAAAAGAGACATTGTAAAAGAGATGTTGTAAAAGAATGTTTATTAGTAAATGTTATTTAGAACAGCTTTGGATTTGAGCGAGACAGAGACTAGAGACACTGAGTGTGAGAGTGTGATGTTAATTCCTGTCCTGTCTTTAATAAACTGCAGACGTAATCCCCCTGAAGAGCCTGGTGTCGGCGATTCATTTGTGGTGCTGAGTGAAGTCCGCTACAAATTGAATAAATTAGATTTTAAAATATATTACAATAGAAAACTTTTATTTTAAATTGTAGTAATATTTAACACAATATTACTGCTTTTACTTTCATTTTGATCAAATAAATGCAGCCCTGATGAGCAGAAGAGACTTATTTCAAAAACATTAAGACATCTTACCAACCTGCAGTGTACTGTATATGTTGGATGATACATTGTGTTAAACAATAATTTGTACTAGTTAATGCTTTTAATAGCATCCCTGATATTAATATAGATATTTTACACATATTCCTATTTATGGACATTTTTTTTTCTTATGTTTATTTGGAGGGTCATATTGTATCACCTCATATAGCAGAATTTTGCAGCTAGAATAATAAACAGTATTTTTTTTGTCATCTCATCCCAGTTTTTAAACCACAAGTGTTGCGTGATGTCCCATTACTGGCCTTTAAGATGAACTTTGATCAAGGTCACAATGTAGTCTGAACTGTGGTTTGACCCCCACTGAACTATGCTAAGAAAGAATTAAGCATATAATAAGATTTAGCATTTTAGTCTGAATGGTTATGTGCACTCTGACAGATAGGTAAAGGGCGTGTAGTTATCTGAAGAGTTAAGAACTATTTGTTTGTTTTTCTACTTACTGTTTTTCTCAATAACACACACACACACACACACACACACACACACACACACACACACACACACACACACACACACACGTCTCAACCCCTTGCTGAGAAGTTTTACAGTGGGTCAGTTCACACAACCTTGTCAAACAAAACTAAATACAAAAATTAAAGTAGGCTCAGATGCCGTAGCTTTATGTGATCCTCTATGGCATTTTGTCTCCGTAAATAATCAGCAAATCTTCTCTCTGCACAATTACTCTTAAAACAGATTGAATCAAAACTTCAAGGTGCTAATGTCTCTTTCAATCTTCCCGTTTGGTTTCATCCTCTCCCTATTTCTCTAGAACAAAACAACATTAAGTGCAGTCAGTTGTTTGTCCATTAAGGAGATTGATACGAATAAAATGTTCATTTTCTTTCGCCAGTCGAATAGAGAACTGCAGTGTCATGTCCTAATCTTTCCCTGTGTATTTCAGGACATGACATCCAGTGTTGTGGAGGAGATGACTGTTGTCATGCAGACCTCCCTTTTTGTGTTATAAATTTGTTTTAGAGGAAGAGGCTGGCATTTGTCCAGTCCATTTATAAATCGCCAAAGCCGTTTCACCAAGAGAAAGCAGGCTATATAAGAGTCACTCAAACAACCACTGTTCATTTATTTTAATGATACAATCTAAATGTGTGCATTTGTGACTGCCACCACACGACAGGCCTGAAAAAATACACTATCCTTAAAAGTTTGAACCTCTCTCCTATCTGAATTTTTGACATTGAATTTTTGACATTGAATTTTAGAAAACTGAATTTGACGTACCGAATTTCTTCATCTTGAAAACTTGAATCCGTATTTTTTTAAACTGAAATTTTGCAGTATTTGAAATCAGAACACAAAAACTAGCTGTTTGAAAATACATGTCTATAAAATTCAGCCATAAAAACCTTTCAGTTTGTTAAATTTCAGATGTTCAATATTCGTTCCAAAAAAATTCAAATTCAGAACTATTTAAAATTCAGTTTTGTTAGATTACACTTGCAAATAATTCAAATTTACACAATTCAAATTCAAATCATTTTGTCATATTATTAGCTCCATAGATTGGCAGTAATGGATCATCAGCCATTTTGTTTTATAGGAGATCTGCAATCTACTCTAGAAAAAGTCACAGATGCCAAAGTAATTTTTTTATGAGTTTTATGAGGGTTGGGATGATACACTTCAACAGTTATGAATGAGGCTCTGATGGGAAGTTTTGTTCCCGACTGCTAAATGTTAAAACACTCATTGTTTTGTTATCGGTTGTATAATCTCTCCTGACATTTCTTGCTCGCATCCATACGCTTCTATTTTTGCTTTCTGACGTGTTTGATCAATAATGTCATGATTGCAATCGCTCACTGTCTGTTCAGCTCCTCCGATCAGAATGGTGACAGCTGTTATGTATTCTGTTTTACACCTGCACTGCACCTGCACAAACTTTTTTCTTTTTATGACTCATCCCAGTTGCCAGTTGTGTTGGTCCATTTACAATTACAACCTGCTTTCATTGTACTGTATTTCTGCTTGATGCATTCCAAAAGTATTCAAAGCAAAATAATGAATTCGTTTCTTTAACAGTTTAGGCATTCTGTATACTTTAAGGCCTTCTTGTGGAAACATGGCATCACTTCCTCTTATCCCTACAGATCGAAAAACCTGGTATAGTGACTGACACCAGAAAATTTGGTGTTTGGCATTAAAAAATCTCATACTCAGTGAGTTAGTCACACCAGTTCTTCCTGTTATATTATAAAATAAATTCAGGAGCTTTGCCAACTCATGAGTTATCAGAAATTATAGTCATTGAAAATATGCATGACCCTGTGTTTATGTGAAGCCATTTGCAACAGCATGGCATCAACAATGACACAAAGGAAAGGCCATATAGTGTTACTAGGTCAATCAACATAAGAGGCTAAATATCATAGCTAAATGCCATAACGGTGCTGTTTTCTCTCATTATAGATTGCAAATATGACATTTTACACCTTGTATCAGAAGATACATCCTTTGAGAGCCACTGCTTTAATAAAATGACCCGAAAATGCAGCAATAGTCCCATCATGATACTATCAAGTGTTCATCCGTCAAAATAACCTTTTTGAACTATGAAACTTTATGTAACTAAAGGTTACTTAAAGTTACTGATGCTATAAAGAAGCTTTGTGTCTTCAATTTTTCTGTAGTTGAACCTCTCTCCTAGAAGTTCTTGATGATTCACAAATTTATGTCACTGCTAAACCTTTTTGCCACGGTTGTATTAACTGTGTTATATGTTTGTTGAAGCTGTGTTATTAAATTTCCCCTCATGTTGGGGGTCCAACGCTATCTGACATCTGCTTGTCTTAGAGTTGGAGTGTGAGTCTGAGGAGATCTACAAAATAAAGTTTCTGTATATCCTTTTCAGAACATTAAAGAGCCCTACTTTGTGTTTGCTATTGTTTTTGAAGGTCACTTACTATGACAGCGCTCTATAAATCTGACTCATTTTGATATTACTGTGAAAATATCCATTCATTCAGTAGCCGAATCTTCCCAGATCATATATATTAAAAACAACAAACAGAGCATGCAGTGATTCCAGTGATCAAAGCATATGCTTCCCTTCATGTGAAGTTAAGGACGTGCTGTTTGTTTTATTTCCTAATGAGGGATTGTGTGATTTCCTTCGCCATAGAACAGCGATTCTTGTGGTTTGGCGTACTAGATAAATAGTTTCAAACCAACAAACGTAAATGTGGTGTGCTTATTTTGCATGTAAACTGCTGTTTATGTCAGGGAACACACACACTGAAAGACCAGTGAGTTTCAAAATAAACCAAGTACTTTATTTATACACTGAACAAAATTATAAACGCAACACTTTTATTTTTGCCCCCATTTTTCATAAGCTAAACTCAAAGATCGAAGACTTGTTCTATGTACACAAAGGGCCTATTTCTCTCAAATATTGTTCACAAATCTGTCAGGTGTGGTGGCGGTGAAAGGAGCGAGGACTCAAGTGCAGAGTTGATGGGTTTTTAATTAGTGCTGGGCAACGATAAAATTTAATCGCGATTAATCGCATGATTTTCTTGCGATTAATCGCGATTAATCGCATTGTTACGTGCAAAATTGAATAATGAATTATAAAGTAGTGTATTGTGCACTTTTGATTTAAATGTACTGCTACAAAAGTGCAATAACATGTGGTTTGCAAAAACTTTAAACAAATAAGGTGCTTTTATACCAGCAGTATTCCCTTTACACAGTATCAATAAAATATTTCTTGTAAATCTCAACTTAAACATTAACGTAATCAAATCAAATATTTAAACAAAGCTATTTGCCACTGCCAGGGCATTACCTTTTATCTAGCTTGTTAAAACGAGTCCAGTTTTCTTGTTTTCTGAACAGGTATCTTGTATCAGGGAGCAGCAGAAACAGTCTATGTAGTCAAAGGGTCATGATCACTACTACAGATATAAGTCGACCAACATTACTTCTCTGATAGCAGCTTAGGTTTGGTCATGGCATGTCATGGTTTCCCACATAAGATTACATTAAACAGAGGTAAAGCCCAATTTATACTTCTGCATCGAACTCACGCCGTAGCTGTGTTGCGCGCGTACCCTGATGTGCATCTCTCCAAAAATGTAACGTCAATTCTACGCGTACCGCAAGCGCTGTGATTGCTAGAGAACCGCTTCCCAGGTTTCACACTCTCCCTCTACATGTGTAATTGCGCGTCAACGCGGACAACGACGCAGATATAAATGAAAACCAACGCGTAGTCTATAGCGTAGAGGCTTCGGGGTAGGTCCGACGCAGAAGTATAAATCAGCCTAGAGTGAGGTGAAGTGGTCGAGCACAGGTGCAGCGACAAGCGGGTGCGTTCCTGTGAAACTGTTGCGGTCATGCTCGCCTCACGCACGCGCCCGCGCGTTGCTGAAGTTCAATTGTCTAACTTTTTGTACACGACGCGCAGCACAAATCATTGGAAGAGAGACTGATCCTCGGCTCGCTGTTTGTGAGTTTCCAGAATCTAAATAGTTATCAGGACATCAACAGGAGGGAATTCACATGGCAGAGAATCCCCGCTAAACTAAACGCAGGCCTATCAGGTAAAGTTATGTATAATTTTAATTTAAGTTAAAAAGGCTACAGCTGCGTAGCGCACAGAAGCCGTGGCCATGGTTACTATCCATAGAGCGCCTGTCATTCACTCGCGGAGCGCTGTCTCCCTTTCTGTTCACCTGAGAGAACCTGCCAAAGCCTCTCCACTGCTTGTTTGGGTGGGTTATTTGCTGGCTGACCAACATCCCACCCCTCGTGTGATCATGGTTTGACTGCAGGCCTATGTGTATTCAGAGCCAGTGAGCAACGGACTTTCAAAATAATAATAATAAAAATAAAAAACTGCGTTAACGCGCGATAAAAAAATTGTCGGCATTAATTAATAAATGCGTTAACACGATAATAACGCGTGGACCGTGGACCGAGCCATATTCGTCGGAACCTTAGGCACGTAGCCCGGACTCGGGTGCAAAAAGGCTTTAACTCTGCCAGGGGCAAACTCCAAGCAAGCTGGTGTCACTGCCAGGGCTTGGAGATCTCCCACCCTCTTAAGAGAGAATATAGCTAAGAAAAATACCATTTTCAGCGTAAGATCCCTAGGTGAAGCCGACTGCAGAGGTTCAAAGGGAGCCAGGGATAGCCCTTCGAGAACCACCCCCAGGTCCCAGGCCGGAACCCTGGACCTGGTTGTCGGTCTCATCCTCCAAGTACCACGGAGAAAACGTATGACCAACTGGTACCTCCCCAGAGGCCCATCACTTAATGGTGCGTGGAAAGCCGCAATAGCAGCCACGTACACTTTAAGCGTGGAAGGGGAGAGACCCGCAGAGAAACGATCTTGAAGAAATTCCAGAACTGAAGCCACCGGGCAGTTTACTGGATCCAACTCATGTTCTCTACACCAAGTGACAAACACATTCCACTTGAGGCCATATAATCTCCTAGTAGATGGAGCCCTAGAGCTAAGTATGGTTTCAACCACTGCCGCCCATAAACCAGCATTTAGGTACTGAACCCCCTCAGAGGCCAGACCCACAGCTTCCATAGCTCTGGTTGAGGGTGGAAGATTGTGCCCTCCGCCTGAGACAACAGATCCCTCCTCAGAGGAATCTGCCATGGCGGAGCTATCAGGAGTGATATTATGTCTGAAAACCATACTCGGGTCGGCCACATTGGGGCTACCAGAAGTAGACTGATGCCCTCCTGACGGACCCTCTCCAGGACTCCTGGAAGCAGAGCGATCGGGGGAAATGCGTACAGGCGAAGCCTCGGCCAGGCCTGTACCATGGCATCCAACCCCAATGAGGCTGGATGTGAGAGGGAGAACCAAAGTGGACAGTGGGACGTCTCTCGAGACGTAAATAGATCCACTTCCATGGGTCCAAACCTCTCCCATATTAACTTCACCACCTCTGGGTGAAGTCTCCATTCCCCGGGCCTTAGCCCCTGCCTCGACAGGATGTCTGCTCCCTGATTCTGAACCCCCGGAATATACATTGCTCTGATAGACAGTATTTTCCCCTGGGACCAAAGGATAATCTGATGCACCAATCTGCATAGAGGGCGTGATCTGAGTCCCCCTTGCCGGTTCAGATAAGCTACCACTGATGTATTGTCTGATCGTACTAATACATGGTAACCCTTGATGTCTGGAAGGAAGCTCCTCAAAGCCCTGAACACAGCCATCATCTCTAGACAGTTTATGTGCCAAGAATGATGATGGTCCTGCCACAGACCCCTGGCAAAGCGGCCGTCCATGACCGCGCCCCAGCCAGTGAGGGAGGCGTCTGTCGAAATGGTCTTCCGGCGACATGACGCTCCCAACACTGGCCCTTGGGACAGGAACCAAGGTTTCTTCCATATTCATAGAGAACGAAGGCATCTGCGCGTTACTCTGATCATACGAAACTGATTCCCCTTCGGGGAAAACCCCTTGGCTTTTAGCCACCACTGAAGGGGCCTCATATGAAGAAGGCCCATAGGTATAATGTTGGATGCCGCTGCCATGAGGCCCAGCATTCTTTGAAAATGCTTCACAGTGATGGCTTGACCTAGCTTTACTCCTGAAACCATATTTAGGATGGACTGGACACGTGCGGGAGACATGTGTGCCCGCATCGTAACCGAATTCCATACCACACCCAGTAACATTGTCTCCTGAGCTGGTTCCAACACGCTCTTTTTTGTGTTGAGTCTCAACCCCAAATTCTGAATGTGGCCAAGGACGTCATCTCGATGCCGAACCGCCATTTCTCGAGACTGAGCCAGTATAAGCCAGTTGTCTATGTAATTCAGTATACGAATGCCCTGGAGTCTGAGAGGAGCCAGAGCTGCATCCATACACTTCGTGAACGTGCGGGGAGAGAGTGCTAGGCCGAACGGAAGAACCCGATATTGATATGCTTCGCCCCCGAAAGCAAACCTTAGGTACCTCCTGTGACATGGAAGGATGGAGACATGAAAATAGGCGTCTTTTAGGTCTATTGTGACAAACCAGTCCTCGGACCTGATTTGATTCACAATGATGGGAATCGTCAACATCTTGAACCTGAATCTCCTCAGAGACCGATTCAAGTGTCTCATATCCAAAATTGGCATGAGCCCGCCATCCTTCTTTGGAACTATAAAGTATCGGCTGTAAAACCCTGACTCTCTGTCTGGTAGGGGAACACTTTCTATGGCCCCTTTGACCAGAAGAGCCTGTACTTCTTGTTCCATAACCCGCGCCTGTTCTGGAACCACTGTAGTCGGCACCACCGCAAACCTGGGAGGTTGGTGACCGAACTGCAGTCTGTACTCTTTTTCTATTATATTCAGGACCCATATAGAAATATTTGGAAGAAGATGCCACTGTTCCAAAAAATTTACTAAGGGAACCAGCCTCTCGAAGCTGGCCTCAGGTGTTTCTCGAGCATTGTTCTCGACTTTCTGAAGCAGCGAACTGGCAGGAAGCAGACGAGAACGATTTTTTGACCATAGGTGGTGCTCCTTTGCAAGCTCTTGGGACGAACGCCACGGTGTGCGTTCGCTGGAAATTGATGCGACCCGAAGCGTCAATGACGGCGGGACTACATCTTTTTCCAAAGGGCTCCGCTGGGAAAACAACCTCGGTTGCCTCACAGCGGGGGGGACAGCCCTCAGAGGTCCTATTAGTTCGGCTAGGACCTCTTCCCTGAAGCCCTCTTAGCCTGAATGACGGCCCTCAGGTCGCCCTTCTGGCCAGAGGATTTAGAATGGGAACGTTTCCTCTGTTGCCAAGCTCCCGCGGGAGGGGCTCGAGAGGAAACGCTCTCCTTCTGCTCCAGGCGATATGTGGAGCTGGTGGACGGCTGAGACTGGCCACTTGGACCAGCCTTCCCAGATTTAGAATGTCGGGGGAGATATTGCGAAAAAGCTGCTGATTGTTTTTTCGTTTCCTGAAACCTGTCGACGACAGTAGATACTGCATCGCCGAACAGGCCAGAAGGCGAAACTGGGGCATCTAATAAAAAGGAACGGTCTTTATCCTTCATACCCGACAAATTCAACCATAAATGCCTCTCCGTGGCCACCAAAGCTGACATGGAGCGGCCAATTGCACGGGCCGCCTCCTTAGTGGCACGGAGAGACAAATCCTCCACCCGCGGCATCCTGCCATAGCCCGCCTCACTCGCACCCACAACGTTACTATAATCACAAGATGAGCCGTGTGATATACGAGACGAGTGGGGCTTTTCCCAGGATCTCGTTATTTCTCTATGGAGATCTGGGAAAAAAGGCAAACCCCGGCGCTGAGGTTGTGAGCGGTGCTGCAGAAATCTCTCGTCTAGTTTATTCTGACGAGTCTCATCCTGCTTACCTTGTGGCCAACTGATGTTGAGTTTGGCCACCGCACGCGTCACAACCTCCACCAACTCCTCATAAGCGGAAACATGAGCTGGCGAGTGTAACTCATGATCCGCACTCCCGATGCTGAGCACATCCACTTCCTCGGAAGCGGATAGCTCAAGCACCGGGCACTCGTCACGGGCAGAAGAAGCCGCAGCGCGGGCTTCTGCACCGTGAGCGAGCGTTAGAGAATCCGCAGATGATGAACGAGAAAGTGCCTCGGCAGTCTCGTTCTCATCTGCGAGATCCTTTTGCGATCCCCACGATCTAAGCCTCCGCGCCGCCTCAACGGACGCGGGACCTGAACCGCAAGGATCGCGAGCTTGACCATCTTTAGAAAAAATAGCCAAGCGGGAGCGCAGCACTCTTAGTGGGAGTGCTTCACAATGTTCACAGGCAACTCCCTCAAGAGCTGCCTGTGCGTGCTGTGCTCCCAAACAATTTACACACAATGAATGTGTGTCCCCACCCGTAATATATCTGGGGCAGGGGTGCACACATTTAGTAAATTGTTCACTCGCCATAATAACTCTTTCACTCAGGACAAACAACAGTAAATAGGACAGACAGTTTCAACATAGAGCGCTTGCTGAAGAGCGATAGCTGGTATGTGTGTGTGTCAGTGCCACTTTTATACTTCCGGTTATGCCGTCACATGTTACGTCAGGACGCAACGCCAATCAGGATTGGAATAGTTTCATTTTTACTTCAGAGGCGCACGCTAAGGGAGCGTCCCCAAAGTGTCGATTCTAGACGCAGTGTAGAGTTCCCTCGAAAGGGAACTACCCCGAGGGGGAAAACAAGACAGACTTGAACGACTTGATTCGACTGAAGCACACAGCAGGGAAACGCACAGTGTACATACGACGACGAGCAAACACAGGGAGAATAAATAGGTAGAGCAAACAAAGGAGGTAACGAGGGAGGACAGGTGGGGCAAATAATTCAATAATCAGGTAACAAGATGGGAGGGGCTAGACAATCAACAGGAGAGTACACATGGCACAAGGAAACATAACAAGCCATGTGCTCACACCAAACCTGACAAAAAACACAAGCACGTGGCCAGTAAAAAAAAAAATCACAAGCCATGTGCTCTCACAAAACGAGACATTAATACGTAGCCAATGAGAACCCTCATAAGCCACGTGTTCACACAAAACATAACAACATGAACACACAGCAAGTGAAAACACAAGCTGTGCGCTACACAGCACAAGACAAAACATGACATGAAAGTACATGAAACAAGGCACACAGACAAGACAAAACAGGAGTGTTAGGGCTCTGTCACAAAACCAAGAAATAGACTAGACAGAAGTGACGGAACCCTGACAAAATCTGTCTTAGTGTTAGTAAATCTGTGTTAGTGAGCACTTCTCCTTTGCCGAGATAATCCATCCACCTCACAGGTGTGACATATCAAGATGCTGATTAGACTGCATGATTATTGCACAGGTGTGCCTTAGGCTGATCTTTGAGTTCAGCTCATGAAAAATGGGGGTAAAAACAAGTGTTGCGTTTATACTTTTGTTCAGTGTACAAAACAAAAGAGGCAATGCGCGAAAATGCAGGCAGCTGGGATAAGCAGACGATGACAGATGGAGTGGTGAGTTGCCACACACACGTTATGCCTGGCTCACACTACAGGAGTTTTAGGCCGATTTATCCCGATTTTCCTCTCCCGAGAATCGGAGACAAAATCTAGTAGATGACCTCGATCGGTTCCGAAGTTTGGCGCAGATTATCTGTTAATGTGAGGCGTTCATAGATCGAATCTTGCACCTCCCGATCTGCTCTCACACAAATCGGGCATCACCATCAACCATGTTTGATATTTAGGATTTTAAATCGGGATGAGCAAGACTGTGATTACGTCAGTAGGCCTATCAAAATAGCCAAGAAGAAACAAGTAGGGCTGTGGTGAAGGAATTTCCCTTGAGGTAATTTTGAGTGACTCAAGTCAACAGCGCGATATGCATTATTATCTCCATTTATTTATTGCTAAATAAATAAGTGTTACGCTGTGGTCAGCAGGCACAAAGACGAGTACATGTTCAGTAATGAAACCGAAACTAAAAAATGCGTTAAAACGAAGTGGAGTAAACTGAAGATACAATGTCAAAATAAGGGTCGTGTCCACATAATATAATAAACAACATAAATGACAATGAGCTTGTTAGGCTATTGTTATATAACAGTTAGTTCTGATCCTCTAATCTCACTTTACGAGCAGATTCATTTAAAGATAGATGTAATGAAACAAGCTGTTAATTATTTTAATATTTAATTTGAACTTTGAGCTCCACTTTACAAGGCTCAGCTGAGCAGCAATGCGGCGCATGGGCAACGCTGAAGCTGATGCGTCACTTCATGATCAATGGCATTGATTCATTGCATTGACCAGCGCTGACGCCAGTCATTAGAAATATCCTTAAATGTTAAAAGGATGATTTTTGAAATATTTTGCTTTCCTTGGTCATTGCATCTGCTTTTCTGCTTCAGATCTGCATGCGTGATATCACGTGAGGGCGAGGCGCTTCCTCTGACACGACAATCTTAATAACATTTTGTAGTGTGTGATGCGCAGCGATTTTCAAATCTTGTAGTGTGAGCATGTTTAAGATTTGAGGGAAGAAAATCTGCAAAGATTCTCCTTAATGCTGGGTACACACCAAAAGATAATCGGGCTGATTTTGGGCCGATTTCCCCCCTTCCGACAATCCTAGCTATGTCCCGATTATCTTGATGGTTCTACAGATTATCTTATCAGATTCTCCCTTGGTGTGAGATGTGTTAAGAGTGTCCGAACCTGCTCGGAAGAACGTCGGAGGCGCCCCGATCGGAAATCCTGATGTGTGGGGGGAACCCCGAGGACAAACGCGCGCGCGCTCTGGAGATTATCACGTGAAACGAAACAATATCCAATCAGAAAGCGAGATGACGGAAGACGGAAGCATAACAAACGCAGTCATGGCGCAGCACAAAGTGAAATTGATGTGGACAGCAGAGATGGAGGATCAGCTTGTTGATTTGTGGCAACAGCACAAATGTTTGTACAACGTGTGGTGTAAAACCTATAGATTGGACAATGAGAAGAGTTGGTCAGAAATAGCTTCTGTAATATTAGAGAGAGAGAGAGAGACAGAAAATTAACCATGTTTTTATTATAGGCGTATTGAACATTTGTATAACCAAATAAATACTATAGTTAGAATTTTTTTTTGTGCAAAACTATGGTTAATTTGTGGTTATGGTCTGCCTTGATTATTCTGATGTCTCACGAGATTTTGCGAGATTTCCTGTGTTCACAGTCGAGAATCTGGTTGAAAATCTGTTCGTGTGTGGTGTGCTGTCACATCATGGCACACCACACACTATAGGAGCAAAACGGTTAAATTTAGGATTTTTTCTCCTCATGTGTGTGGTCTTTCACATTTTGAAAATCTTGTAAGATGTAAAAAATCTTTTGGTGTGTACCCAGCATAAGTGTGTGCTGCAACCAGATTTTACAATCGGTTAGGATTTTAAAACTCCTGTAGTGTGAGCCAGGCATTAGACAGTCAATGAAAAATTAACGAATAAACTTTCATTTTTTCTTTGTAGGACGAGATCACAGAGATTGGAGGAGGATGAGGAACTGGAGAACGGGAACGAGGAGAGAGACGAAGGAGATAAGTATATCATCAGGTAAGAGGTAAACAAACAGGATGCAGTCCGAGCTCTAGACAAGACAAAATTAGACCGTGTGTGACGATCTGCGGCTGGAGTGCCCGCTTGAGCCTCTGGAGGGCACTCCTTCCTAGTTTATTGTTTCCATTATGTTTCACCCTGGACTGATTATGGTTTATTTGTTGCACCTGTTTTAGATTGAGCGTCCCTGATTTAAGCCTGAGTTTTCCCTTTGTTCAGGGCTCAGTATTGTAAGTGTTTGTATGTGTCTCACTGCATCCTAGCGTTTCCTTGTATTCTAGTGTTTCGGTTCCCTGATTATCTGCCTGTTCCCGGTTTCCCGTTTGCCTTATCCCTGCACGGATTTGATGTTTGTTTGGACTGCTTACCTGGTTTTGACCCCTGCCTGTTTCCTTGTACCTGTCTCTGGATTCTCCTCTTAATAAAGCCTGCGTTTGGATCACCTCTGTCCTTGTTCCACGTGCAGTTCATGACAGAATACTGAGCCAATTCTGATCCAGCGGCTGAGAGGAACACGGACCTCGTTATGGATCCCACAGCGCAGATCGTAAGCCTCCGTCAAGGAGAACGTCCTCTCAAGGTTTTTGTGACAGATTTTTTGAAGCTCGCTCGTCAGTCCTACTTGAATGATTTCTGTTTGATGATGTTCTTTCGGGGAGGACTGTCTGAACCACTCGGCTCTGCTATACCGTTTTTCGAGTTCAAGCTGGACTCTTACTCAATATATTGACCTGGCCTTTTCCATGAGCGGTTCGCTTTTTACTGTGGATTTTTTGGAACTTTTCCTTCACAAAAGATCCGACGATTCGCCATTGTACAAGGTACCCACTGAATCCACGCATCAAGTGTCTCCCGGTGAATCAGCGCTTCACACGTGCTCCGCGGAGTTTGCGCTACATGAAAGCCCAGTTGAACCAGCACTTCGTAAAGGGTCCGCCGTATCCACGCAACATGTGAATCCCGACGTTCTAACACTTCACGTAAGCTCCGTTATATTCCTGCCTCAAGAGTTTTCTACTGAGTCTGAGCGCGTGCCAGTCGAATCAAGTGAGTCTTCCAGTGAGTCAAGTGCATCGTCTTCTGAGTCTTCCAGTGAGTCAAGTGCCGAGTCAAGTGAGTCAACTGCCGAGTCAAGTACCGCCGAATCAAGTGAGTCAAGTGCCGCCGAGTCAAGTGAGTCAAATGCGGCCGAGTCAAGTGAGTCAAGTGCCGCCGAGTCAAGTGAGTCAAGTGCCGCCGAGTCAAGTGAGTCAAGTGCCGCCGAGTCAAGTGAGTCAAGTGCCGCCGAGTCAAGTGAGTCAAGTGCCGCCGAGTCAAGTGAGTCAAGTGCCGCCGAGTCAAGTGAGTCAAGTGCCGCCGAGTCAAGTGAGTCAAGTGCCGCCGAGTCAAGTGAGTCAAGTGCCGCCGAGTCAAGTGAGTCAAGTGCCGCCGAGTCAAGTGAGTCAAGTGCCGCCGAGTCAAGTGAGTCAAGTGCCTCCGAGTCAAGTGAGTCAAGTGCCGCCGAGTCAAGTGAGTCAAGTGAGTCAAGTCCCGAGTCAAGTGAGTCAAGTCCCGAGTCAAGTCCCGAGTCAAGTGAATCAAGTGCCGTGTCAAGTGAATCTAGTGCCGTGTCAAGTGAATCTAGTACCAAGTCGAGTGAATCAAATGAGTCGAGCCAAATGAGTGAATCCAGTCAAGTCAGTGTATCAAGCCCAGTGACTCGCCGTCGCAGGAGGAGAAGGAGGACTCGTTTGGTTCGCCAGGCTCCGGTGGGTGTTCCCAGACTCCTCGCCCTGCCGGCCCCGCCTCCGCGCCTCGCCCCGCCTCCGCGCCTCGCCCTGCCGGCCCCGCCTCCGCGCCTCGCCCTGCCGGCCCCGCCTCTGCGCCTCGCCTTTCCGGTCCCGCCTCTGCGCCTCGCCTTACCTGCGCCTCTCAAGCTTCGGGAGCCTTTTCCAGTAGCTGTTTCCAGCCCGGAGGCTTTAGCTTTAAATTTCCCCAAGAACTTTTTTGGGGGGGGGGCAATAGGTACCCTAAGAGGGCCATGGAGGTGGCATCTACGTGGACCCTTGCACTACCACCTACACCTGAGAGGGTCATGGAGGTGGTGCCTACATGGACCTTTGCACAACCACCTTCGCCTGAGCTTACCATGTCACTGGTCCTGTCCAGCCCTGTGCTCCCCACGTCTTGGTCCCCTGTTAAGTGTACTCTGCCCTGGTCCTGTGTTATGTGTACTCTGTCCTGTTCTCCTGTCACTTATGCTCCAGCCTGTCTTCCTGCCAAGCATGCTCCGCCCTGGCTACTTGCGGAGCGTGCCTCCCCGTGGTCTCTTGCCCTGCTCTGGTCTCCAGGCCCCAGGTCTCTACATGGGCCTGGCCCCCTGCCTCTCCACGGGCCTGGCCCTCCATCCCATCCCCCGTCGACCTCCCTCCGGAGCTCTTAGGAGCGTCTGGAAGCCGCTCCTTAGAGGGGGGGTTATGTGACGATCTGCGGCTGGAGTGCCCGCTTGAGCCTCTGGAGGGCACTCCTTCCTAGTTTATTGTTTCCATTATGTTTCACCCTGGACTGATTATGGTTTATTTGTTGCACCTGTTTTAGATTGAGCGTCCCTGATTTAAGCCTGAGTTTTCCCTTAGTTCAGGGCTCAGTATTGTAAGTGTTTGTATGTGTCTCACTGCATCCTAGCGTTTTCCTAGTTTCCTAGCGTTTCCTTGTATTCTAGTGTTTCGGTTCCCTGATTATCTGCCTGTTCCCGGTTTCCCGTTTGCCTTATCCCTGCACGGATTTGATGTTTGTTTGGACTGCTTACCTGGTTTTGACCCCTGCCTGTTTCCTTGTACCTGTCTCTGGATTCTCCTCTTAATAAAGCCTGCGTTTGGATCACCTCTGTCCTTGTTCCACGTGCAGTTCATGACACCGTGCTTGTGTGTGTGAGGAGTTCTTTTCACTGGTGCTCGGACGGGTGACATCTGGTGATGAATACTGAATACTTGCAGGTGATCGGAAGGAGGGATGCTGGGAAATGTAGTGCACGGTGACTGAACTGGTGACCGTGACAGTTTAGACTATTAATTATCTCAAAAGCAACGAATTAGCTACACAACATTCAAGCGATAGCATATGTAAGCAGATGCATGTAAAATAATTCAATCACCAACATTAAACAGCATATAAATCAAAACTGCCTAATACAGAATGAAATGTCGACCCAGGACGAGCTATAGGACTGTGAAGCTTTGGGGGTGTTGATGGACTCGATCTACTCTATCTATGTTTTGATCATCGTTCTGAATCCGACCCGGGTGAAGTCTTTGAGCAAAATTTCTCAGCTTTTTGCTTTTTTTTTTATGAAACTTACCCACATTCAAGTGTTGATAAAAAAAGGAATGCATGAAGCTAGAATAAAACTGGGTTTTTGTTTAAAAGCAGAGGGTCTGTTCTTTCTTTTGATATATTTCATGTTCAGATATTCATACAAAAAATTATCTGGGGGCCATGAAACTTTTGTGAAAATAATCAAAAATGCTGGCGCTGGCTGGCAACTTTTTTCAAAAACGCTGGCGGGGAAAGAGTTAATTTATAATAAAGAAAAGAGGCTTTGACTGAACTTGAAATTGGCTGTCTCATAAAACAAACAGCAGACAATTATTTGGTTTTAACGGTTAACTCTTTAATTATAGGATTCAATGGTCAACCTCATGTGCACATTATAAATCTCTAACCAGCAAATTATCAATTATCAATTGAATTTATTTCAAATGTTTTTTTTTTTTATAATGACTACAGATAATGATGATTCATAATCTTTATTTTATTTCTGATATTCATTATCAGCCCAAAGATTTTCCCTTTTACTCTTAACTTCACGATCAATCAGGAAAGCTTCAAACAATCAAAAGTGTCTGTATTCCAGACGGAAGAACACCCCCGAGATGAGACAGATTGAATGACTCATGTGTGTAAGGGGGGGGAAAAATAAATAATAAAAACAACATCCAAGAGCAACAGATGCAGCCATCGTCCTGTAAGAAAACACTAGGGACTTTGTGTAAATTTGGCTGGACATATTGTGCCTTTCAAAGTCAAATCACTTTGAACATTGTTTGAGGTGGGAGAAGAAGCTCCCTTACATCCCTAGGATTTTAGAAAACGTACCCTTCCCTCTCTTTTATGCATTTAAAAGTATAAAATACTGTTATTCAAGCTTGTCTGTAGGTGAATAGGTGTGTGACATTTTTTTTTTTTTTTTTGGGTTGCAGGCAAACATCTTGGTAACAATATTTCAATAGTCCACTCGATGCATATGTCAACTATATGTCAACTACCAGCCATTAGATTATTAGTAGACTGTGCTTAATACCATCAAACACTTTATTTTAATGGTCACCGACAGACGTGTAGTTAGTTGACATGCAGTTGCAAATTAATGCGAGTTAGTTTACATGTTGCAAAGTTAGTTATAGTTAGCAGAATGTTTAAAGTGGACTATTGAAAAAGTGAAACCAAAATCTCATTTTGTGTCTCTCTGCATATTTCCTTAATGATCAGCAAAGTCTGTTGACTCCAGATATTTTTCCCTTTTATTAAATAATGCCAAGAGCAGTAATAGAAATGTATCTGTTGTACTCAAGTTAGAAGGGTCAGACTTGTCCCAATCAACCAGAGAGATAAGAATTTCGACCTGAATTCATAATGCATTTTAGAGTGCTAATTTACATTCTGTTCCCATAAGTCTGGAACAAGGATATGTTCTTTGGGACTAATGAGCAATGCTGACCTGGATTCAGTTCTTTATATCAGAAATCTGTTTTTAACACAGTATTTTATTAATCAAACCATGTTTTGCGTAACATAAATATAAGATGCATACGATGCAGGCTTTGCAAAAAGCATAACATTTATTGTTTCATTGCATAATGATAAATCTGTTTTAAATGTTTTTATATGGAACTAATATTTTTTTTTATATCCACATAACCTCTTTTTTATATCAATATTTATATATTTAGCATGTTTATCAAGCAGTTTTCCACAATGCCCTTAAAATGCCTGACTCACAAACACATACCCAAATTCATATATATATATATATATATATATATATATATTCTGCTGAAGTAACCCTAAATCATGCAGAGTTTAATCATTTGCATATCATTTGCATGAGTAATTTTCTGGGTAACTCCAAGTATGTGGGATGTTTTAAATATAAAAGATTCATTAACACATTTTGCATATGCACTTTTTAGATTTATATATTTTTTTTACATATTTACTTTAATATAACACACACAGTAAATATGCAACCATATATAATTGTGTATGTTTTTATTAATTATAAAATATATATTACATAAAATAATATCGTTTGAGCACATTTTAGCCTGATGTAACACAATAAAGACCAATATTTATGGCCTAAACTATTTTCACTTGAAGAGAGTGATACAGGGGGGAAAAAAGATAGATGCAGCACATGCCAGGACTCAGATGGTGTGATATATGAGATGATGCCACAGAAGGGAGTGAGATGGGCTTTTACTGCCGCTGTGCTGCCTAATCCTTTTAACTGTGAGCTGAGGTGTGAAAGCTGAATATGAGCTGCTGGTGATGATACAGACTGCTGCATTCCAGCGTTTATTCACACAGCAGATGGGTGAACACCCTCAGTTAAGCTCTAACTGGCTAGTGAGCATACTACACTAATACATGCTACACCGGACTAAATTCCAGTGGTGCTTTCACACCATTTCACACATTAAAGCTACAATTTGTCTACTGTAAAGAATACTTATTTCTAGTTCTAGGGAAGAAAAGCCTAACATTACTTAAAAAGGTAAAAAAAGGGACAAATTGCTCGACCTAAACCTGAAATGAAAGCACAATCAGACACGCCAGACACCTCTCATGTTGAAATGGAAAACATTAGGTTTGCTATAGTCTGTTTGGTTTCTGTCTGTTCTCAAAGCATGACCCAGTCAGCTAACTTTTATATAATGGCAATCCTTTAGAAATGAGATTTGGATAAGATTACTGTTGTTATTTCAAAGTCAAGTATATTGCATAAAGCCTGGAGAAAAAAATTGGCAGAAACTTTGAGCAATGCAGTTATTTACTTTTTATGGAATGAAATTCAGCTGTCTTGAGAGGCTTTTCCCCTCACAAATATTATATGTGAATGTTTATATCCACTTTAGTTAATCAAGAAATCAAGGCACTAATTATCAGATCTGACCTGACAAATGCATGTGGTCAAATCATGTATCATCAGGCTACAAATTTATATTTAATAACCTGTAGTAGATTTTTATTCAGGGCTCGGACAAATTACATTTAAATGGGCACTGTCAAAATCATCAAATGCGTGCAAAATAGTTTAAAGGTGCCCTAGAATGTTTTTTTTTTTTTTTTTATAATGTTTCCTGGGTTACCCTTATAATGTTAGTATGTTTTTTAGATAAAAAATAATCATAATTTAGAAATAAATGGCATTTTTCCTAGCCTGCTTTTAGCCTCTGATTTGAACACTCTGTTTGAAGGGGCGTGTCTGCTGTGGGATTCAGTGTAACCGCGGCCACTGCTGTGATTGGCTGACATGCTTGCATATGAAATAGCTACGCATTACATGTGAAACTCTCCCCCGAATACTTTTACTACTGCTATTATACGTTTTTACTATAACAGCTATCGAGATTAACGAATCGTGAGATGATGTATTTAGATCTATTCCCATCACATAAAATGTTGCCGTGATGAGCATTGAGCAGATGACAGTCTGTTGATCGCGAGAATGAAGATCTTATCATTGCAAAGCAGTTTCTGCACTCTCTCTGCTTTCACCAATGCAAACACGATGATGTAAATACAGTAAGAGCTTTGTTGTGCAGTAACGTGCGTCATTGATTTCATAACGAGTTTGGCAAGTGTCCAGATAAACTCGCGCTGTGTGGAAAGATTGTTCTTTGATCGCTTTCTGTATATAATTTGTTCACAATTTAAATACGATTATTTTCATCCTACTAAAAGAAACGATGTGAAGCTGATATTTTAGTCACTGGCTTGACTTACTGATGCATAAACAGTATTGAACGATTTTGAGAGAAAGATTACCTGTCTGAACTTGAACAATTACACATCAGAAAGTGTTGCTTGGTAGCTCGATCCGAGGCCAGCTCTGTATTGGCCCAAGTTGAGGAAACACATTCGGTGAAATGTTTGGAAATTTCCAGAGAAAATAAAATTAACCCATTGTTTCTTCAGAGGCTCAGATGAAGGAACTAAAAAATACTTTTGTGTTCATGTGTACATCCACACTGAGCAACTGCCATGCTTCGGCTGCGCAGTTCCGCCTGGCATTGAGGGCTGGCATTATGCAAATATTTGGAGGCGTACATATTAATGATCCCGACTATTGCGTCACAGTCGGTATTGTGTGGAGAACCGACGGTTTTTCAGGGGTGTTTTTCATAAACGTGAATTAAATGAGAACGCGAAAACAGTCCAGTTTGAGATTCACTCTATGTCATGTCCATGCACTGAACTCTTGTTATTTGACTATACCAAGGTAAATTCAATTTTGAATTATAGATCACCTTTAATTAACCTTTTGATATTAATGTGAATGCAGTACATGTCTGCCACTAAAATAATCTTTTGGGAGAGACTTTTCATTAATCCACAGTAAGTTCAGGTGTTTTTCTCACCACTGCATCTATTTCCTATCTACATCCCATATATTTACTGTATCGTTCAATTTCACACTGTCAGTTTCATTCACATCTCGATGTTTCTTTATGCTCCAACACTTTATAAAGTGAAAAATTCACTTTAACAAAATCCCAACAGTTCCAGCTCAATAAGAAATATTTTTAGAAGCATGTGAAATTCGTGCTCTCGCATTTGTTGCTCTCTATTTCGTGTCATTTCACCTTTATATCTTATAAAAACTAAAGTGCTCTTGGGGAAGCGTTCAGAGGGGAATCAAAGCACTTGTTTGTATAAACTCCAGAGACTGTGTCAGTCAGAGAAAGATCTGACTGTGTCAGAAAAAGCACTTTCCTTTCTGCTTTTATTTAAGTTTAGTTCTACATAATGTTGCTTTATGAGTCTTTTTTTTTTTTAAGTTTAGTTAAAAAAGCAAAAAAAGTAAATAAATGGATTTGTTTTTATTATGTAAGCCAATTCAAATTCATTTTCAGAGTGCCTTTTAGAGACATTTTTTTGCATTGTAAATGTACTGAAGCAGGTTTTTAATGTGTATAATGGCCCTTTTGGAGCCTTGTGAAGTATTATCAACACCCTTGACATGATAAAGGGATACTTCACAATCACCCAAAAATGTTTTTACCCTCATGCCGTCCCAGTACATTACTTTTTTTAAATGTACACAAACAAAGATTTTTAGAAACATAATCTATCTCTGAGACAATAGTAGTGTACGTGTATAGGACCTCCAAAGTTGATGCTTCAAAAACCACACAAAGCAAACATGGCGGTAATCCATACGACTTCAGTTGATGAATCAGCTGGCAAAAAGTACCCATATGACCTACTACTTCCGCCGGGATTTTGTGTGCACATCTAAAGGATACTTTATTAGGATTTGTGAATGGCAGTGAAGTGACACAACTGATGCCATAGGTCACATGACAGTGACAACATGGCAGATGTAGTACATCCGAATTTCATTCCTACTGCACACATTCATACTATATAGAATGTACTTTTTTGATGGTCAAGCAAGTTTCAAACCACATTTAGTACCATATACAGCAGGGGTGGCCAATCCTGTTCATGGAGATCTACCCTGCAGAATTCACTTCTAACCTTGATCCAACACAAATGTCTGTAAGTTTGATTAAGGTTGGAGCTGAACTTTGCAGGAAGGTACAGTAGATCTTCAGGAACAGGATTGGCCACCCCTGATATACATTATGTGATTTCAGACACAGCAAATCGCACAAGGTTCAGAATGTGCTTTCGTCAGTATTTCCATTTCACAACATGCTGACGTTTACATCAAGCATGAACTCATAAACCCCTCGTATAACAATTGGCTGGAAGCCATGGTTTATAGTTATAAAACTTTAAGATATTAGTGTTTTTCTCATACACACACCCTGTCATTTCTCCAGGAGACATTAATCAACTGGGGTCGTATGGATTACCGACCTATTCATTTTGCGTGGTTTTTGAAGCGTCAAGTTTGCGGTCTCGTATAATTACATTATATGGACTCATAGAGATGGATTATTTTTCAAAAAAATCTTTGTTTGTGTTTAACTGAAGAGTGTGTGTAAATGAGAAGATTCAAATTTTAATCGGTTGCAGCATTTCTTTAAGCTAAGTGGTAACGATGCTATCATCAAAGGTTTTTGTTGTGAAGAAATACCACATTATACAATGTTATTAGCAATATTAAAAGGTCAACGAGATTGTAGGAAAATAAGGCTCCAATTTGACCACTTAATCAGTGATCAAAGGACGTAATAATTATGTCTTATAATTGGACGAGGTTGTCATACTGGTGTGTCTTGTGGAACAAAATAATTACAGGTTCTGGCCACTTTGAAAACGTTCAGAGTGGGCTTGTGTTTTGGTGAGTGGGTGAGTCATGTCTCCAGTTTTTCGACTCTCAGCTCTTCATTTTCAGGATTTCTCCCTCCTCTCGCTGTTTGAAGGCAGAGATTGTCAGAGTGTTCACTTTATGGTCTTTGCTGCACATCCATTGCCTGTGCTACACATCTCGTAAATCATTTGTACACATGCCTGAGACACAAAGACTGACTCCAGCACCTGATCCAATTCCCTATCGCACAC
Source organism: Rhinichthys klamathensis goyatoka (assembly GCF_029890125.1). NCBI lineage: Eukaryota > Metazoa > Chordata > Actinopteri > Cypriniformes > Leuciscidae > Rhinichthys > Rhinichthys klamathensis. The sequence continues at coordinate 2,270,072 of NW_026606612.1, forward strand.
TGAGACGTGCAGATAGCCTCTCTGTAATTGTTGTGTTGAAATGTTTTGCACTTTTGGCTCGGAGATAGATTCAAATGAGTTTCTTTCTCACAAAAAGGTCTTGGACAGCCCCTCACTACTTGTAGTGAATTTCTTTTGTATCACAATTTCCTCCCAGAAGTAGTGATGTCCGCTGAGCGGAATGAGTCATTTAGAAATCTTTCATTCTGGATGAGTGTACACTCAGAATTGAACATTTGAAAGAACTCATTAATGATGATGATCATTCAGACAGTCCCTCTGTGTTTTTACTGTCAAATATGAAGTGTTTCCACTGCCACTTTTCAAAGTGTTTGGATAACAGTCTACAACATCATATGGCAAATATTTTGTAATACATTCTTGGATTTTCTTGGCCGTGACCATGTCTTGAACTTTATTTAAATCCGTATATAATAATAATAATAATAATAATAATATTAAATATAATAATGTTAGATATTGAATAGATAAACAAATATTTATCAAACTTTGACTCCTTTAAAACCTTACATATATCTCCCTTATATATAAAACTCCCTTACATCAGACATCCCCAATTGAATTCCCTTTTACAATAAACCCTAATAATCCAAATATCAAGTCCAGGAATTGTGGCCCTGTGGTGATTGACCTCAAATATTTGTGTACAGGCCAAACATTTATTTATTTATTTATTTATTTTTATAATTGTTGATTTATTACTTTTGGACCACATTGCTGAAATATTCCAGTGTTTACCATCCACATATTTTTTTGAGTCCACACAATGATATCAAGTTGAACTAAAGCTTTCTATTGCATCAAACAGGCTGTAGTCCATTTCAGCATGTTGCACTGATGCCAAATAAAATCTTAAAATTGGACATCACCCACTGACCTTTTCATCACCTTCTTTTATTTTTCTCCACTAAATAAAACTCATGGTTATACCCAGTATTGACTACAGTAACAACAGTATTTATTTTACCTGTAAATGAAACTTTTAGCGTAAGTTCTATCAGGAAGACTCTAATGTCACGTCATTCATTCATACTAATAGGTCTGGCCAATCAACACATTCTCATCCCAAGGCGTCATCTAACTGACACTTTTGACCATGCGTCAACATGCCGACGCACATGGTACCCCTTAAGCGTCAATATGAGACGCTCGTCCTCGGGCGTCATCTAACTGACGCTTTTGACCATGCGTCTAAATCCGACGCACATGGCACCCTTTAGCGTCAGTTAGATGACGCTTCCGTTATGGGTAGGTTTAGGTCTGGGGTAGGGTTAGGGTTAGACCACTAGGAGGCGCGTCTCATATTGACGCTTAAGGGGTACCATGTGCGTTGGCATGCTGAGGCATGGTCAAAAGCGTCAGTTAGATCAGTGATTCCCAAACCTGTCCTCACGGCACCCCAACACTGCACGTTTTCTTTATCTCCCTAATCAAACACACCTGATTCAACTCATCAGCTCATTATTAATTAATGAGCTGATGAGTTGAATCAGGTGTGTTTGATTAGGGAGATAAAGAAAACGTGCAGTGTTGGGGTGCCGTGAGGAAAGGTTTGGGAACCACTGAGTTAGATGACGCCTTGGGATGAGAATGGGCTGGGCCAATCACTGATTGACACCTGGAGTATTTAAGCACTGAACTCTCTGTTTTATGTTCACAGTTGATGACGCTAACGTTCCCCTCCATCCTCCCCACCACCACCAGGGGCCTATACCATGAAGCCGGTTTAGGTGGCTAGCCAGGTATGTTTCAGTTTAGTTTGCACCAACCCTTTAGGCACCATAAAAGTGGTTTGGCTTTTAGCAGTGTTCATCGCCACAGTAACATACGCTCCACGGCTAACCTGGTCCGGGGCAGGTTATGTTCCAGGTAAGAGGTTGCAAACCGAACTTGGACCAATCAGCTGTGAGCAAAGTGACACATGTCTGACGCGATAAAGTCACTCCACCTCTTTCTACTCCAAATTAAAGGTCAATACATAGCAAATGATTTTTAAAGACAAAATCATCTGGCTTTTAGTAATGCTTATTTAGAATAATTAATTTGTATAATTTAGAAATTATTTATGTAATTATTATACACTTAATCGATCACACATGTACAATTTCAGTTCATCAACTATTATTACGCAGATTTTAAATGAATAAATATATAAAGGTAATATAAATACGCTTTAGAATCAATAGATTCTATAGCTATAAAATGACTACATGTGAGCTTAAATGTTCAAATCTCTCTATACCTTTATCAACTGTATAAACTAACTTCACAACTTTTACTTGCACTGATATACAGTAGCGATACTTTTTCTTTTAGTTGTCCTCTTTCATAGACAGCTATTTTCTTCTTGCTGTGTTAATTTGTTTAAATTCTTAATCAGTTCAGTTCAACTTTATTGTCAGGGTCCATTAGAAAACCATACAACATTACAAACACCCAACCATAATATTATATATAATATTTTAATATTTGTATTTAGTAAGTGAATTGCGGTGCTTCTCTCTCGAGAAATGAATTTCAATGAGTTTTGAATGAGTTTCACTCTTTCAGCATGTGATTGGCTGTTCGCTACTGATGTCACACCTAAACTCAGGATCAAAGCCTGAGTTGACAGAGAAAGTTGATGATCAGCATCATGGTACCAACAAAGCCTGGTTGGATTGGTTTGGTGTTGTCAACTCGAAACTAATAATGCAACCCTGAGTTTGTTCAACTACCATCATGGTACAGGCCCCATGTTGGCCCCTGTCCATCCATAGAGGGTAGGCTCCGCCACTCCCTTCGTCTTCAGGCAGGATTAGCCGAATCTGCATCCCCAGGATTCGGACTAAGGACGGCGCCTACGCCAAAGAAATTCTCTATACAACTAAACATGAATCATTGAAGCTCACTACCATCTGTTAATACTTTACGGAATAAATACCATGCAAACGTTCACCTGCCCTCTTTCTGGTCGAATAATGAAACATTAAGACTATTTGAATGAGACCGCAGGTATTAGCCTAAGAAGCAAAGATGACTGGAACCTTTCCACTCCTTCGGGAAATCCTGCTGTATCCTTCCAATAGCGACTCAATTTCAAAAGCTAGTACAATTTTCAATTTTCCTCAATCCCTGCATGATCCTTTAGATGTGTGTCTTGATCCTAATTGACTCAGTTTGTTACACAGGATAAATATACTATCCCATAAATAATGCTATAAAAGAAATCCCACAGTATCAGAAAGAGACTTTGATTTGCTTTTTACATTAACTGCAATAAAAAAGGCGCAGTACATTACAATGATGTGTTTTTGTCATGGAATTTATACATTTATAGAAGGAATGCATGTATATGTGTATAATATCCTTATGTCTCTATTTCTGCTTATCAGCATCTGGAAAAATGCTCCACCGATCCAGAGAAAGTATTCCCACTGTGTAAGTCCAGGTCCTGAACCACTCTGTCTGCATCCTCCGCTCTGGCCAAGAAAAAGGAATGAGCGCTTTTATGAGGAGACATCAAGTCTTAGCCAGTCCTCAGACCATATTTAAGGAAACTCTCTGCACATCTCTTCGAAAGCTATTCATCTAGATTTAGCTGTCTTGCCTTGACTGTTACGTGCAAGACACAGAAATGAATGTGCTAACGCTACTCTAATATGAAATCCTGCTGCTAGTCACCGGTATTCTAATCTATCCTTGCAGATATTTTCCTGTTTCACATGTTTTTATTTATTTATATATTTTAGGCAAAGGAATATTGCTTTTCAAAAGTAATTTTAAAATAAAAAAATATTTTTTCACAAATAAATGTTAGGTCAGTTTTCACATGCTTTACATTTACAATTAATTTTTTATTACAATATCCCCCCCGAAAAATGGATTTGTTTGTTTGTTTATTAATTAATTATTGTATCAATTTATTTTATTGTTTCAAGAATCATGTTTCTGACAAGTAATTTCTGCTGGCAATCTATAAAAAGCTAGATTCTCATATAGTATAACAACATGTTCCTCTATTCGACAAAAAGTTGATGAACTGTATCTTGTTTTGTTTTTGTTTTTTTCTTTCTGTATTAATATTTCATGGAACACGTCATCAGAGCTTGTGCAGCCGCTCTGGAGAAGCTGCGCAGAATGAACGAGCCGGCTGCTTTAGAATCACTTTCACAGTACTTTGCTGCCATACGTCACAGTGACGTGACGTATGGTGACGTTGGCGCTGTCTCAAGTCGGACAAAATTTCTAACCGGCATGAAGTCAAACAAGCCTTATGACAAGACAAACCAATGGAAACATAACACATGAAACAAAGGAACACATGATCAGATCACATGAAGTGAACATAGACTCACATGACACAATAACAGGAAACATGACAATGAGAAACTTCAAACCAAAAGACATGAAAAGATGACCATAATCAAAACCCAGAACAGATGTGACATCTTTTGCAAATTATGTGCCTATTCAGATATTGACCTTCAAAAATGATCCTACCCTGATAATTATTCCCCTATATTCAAATTTAACGTCATGTATGTTCGGGCATGCATAGGTCACAGTTCATTATTGCATTTATTGCATAATACTGTAACTGAGTTCAGTCAGAATGCCCTAGACATTAGTGAACTCATAATAACAGCAAGTATACAAATATTCAAAGATGCAGTTATGAATGTGTTTCATAACATTCATAGGAAACGGTGCTTTTTGTGTGTTGTGAGTGAACTTTAAACCATTGGCACCAGCTGAAAATGCAAACATGTAAAGTCCAGAAAATGTAATTTAAACTTTATTTTAATGGTTCCTTTTGAACATTCTGTTGACTTTGCAACTACATGTCAACTAACTCTAATTAGCATATTACTAGACTGTCTGCGTAATATCTGCTAACTCTTTATTGTGGTGTTCCTCCAACAGACAATCTACTGACTATAAGTAACTTTGCAACTACATGTCAACTTATTCTAACTCTAAACTCTACCAGTCTACTTATAGCCTACTCTACTAACACTCTAATGAGAGTTAGTAGACTGGTAGGTGCAACGTAACTTAGTCAACATAATGTTCAAAAGGGACCATCAAAATAAAGTAACACCGAGTTCTTTAACTAGCACTTGCCATCAAAATTGGGCCTTGACACGTGAACTTTTTCATGCACGGTCTCATAAGAGATTATGTATTTTTCCTCTCTGACAGCCAACGCCATCATTCAAATCCGGAAGAATTCTGCATAATTCTTCGAGATTTTGGCTTTAAAAGAGTAATGTGGAAACTGAAGGGCAAAAGGCAAGACAGGCCACACAAAGACCAGTCTAGAGAGAGATGAGTTAAGGGATGAAGTCACTAGATAGTTTGTCCAGATTTATCTGTGTATTTGTGTATTTATGTGGGAGCGAACAAGCACACGCTAGTGTGTGAACTCGTCTGATGAAACTGCCAGTTTAGACGCAGATTCTTGGTAGTACTGGAGCCCCCCGCAACCCCCTAACCATCCTCAGCTGTGGGAAAATACTTCAGATGTCACTAGTGCACAACCTCCATTTCCCTTCCTTCTCCAGAGAAACCATCGGCCAAGATAATAAACATCCTGAAATTCGGGCCTGCAGAAAACACAACGCCGAACTGGCTTTGGGCTCAACTGCTCAATGATATTGTATAGATGATGAAATCTTGATGAGACCGCTTGGTTCTCTGAGGATCTCCAGACAGACCGAGTTGACAGGGGCATGTTTAATAGTCCTCTCCATATAAGCAATCAATCTTACTGCAATTTCATCTGACCACCTGTGGACATTTTAAATGCATTGCATTTAGTTAGCATTCGGACAGTTTGATGATCTTGATAAATTAGACTTAGTTTTTGTTAGTGGTACGGCCAAAAGAAATACTGTTCATAAATTGAAACGACCTTGCAACTGCTTTTCTGACATTTAGAGAGGGTTGGGATTGTTCAAGAGTTTATATCTTTAAAAAAAAATTATTAAATCAAGCCAGTTAAAGTCCCCCTGTGGTGAAAATCAAGCTTTTAATGTTGTTTATTTGTCTATGTGGCGTTTTTAATATGCTTTAAGACAAACCTTGCTTGGGTTTATGACGTCACAAACTACCTTGTAACCAATCACATCAATGTGTGATCGTCAACGAGTGGATCTCTGAGCTGGTGTGAGTGGAGGCGGGGCTAATTTGCATATTCATAGACCTGCGTATACTAAATGAGGCAAGGGTGCAAAGTTACATTCAAGCTATTTTAAGGCATTAAGAAATTGTTTTCAGGGGGAAAAAAACGGTTTAAATATGTATTTTTGGTGATCAAAGATGAGTTTTAAAGGGATGAAGTTTATGGACAACATGGGGACTTTAAGCAATATAAAACTGATGTAAAGTTTCCACTGACATTTTTGCCAAATAATAGGACAAACATGTTTTATTATTTTGCTTTTGTCAAATTGTATATCAGAAGTGACAGTAAAGACATTTACAATGTTACAAAATATTTCTATTCGTCATGATTTGTCAATTCATCAAAGAATCATAAAAAAAAAATCATGGTTTCCACAAAAAACAACTGTTATTGTAATTGTAATAATATTTCACAATATTACGGTTTTACTGCATTTTGATCAAATGATCAGACTCCTTTCAAGAACATTAAACATTTTAAAAAAATCAAATCGACCTCAAACCTTTAAATGTTAGTTAGTTTGTTTGTTCTTTGCTGATTATGGATTTGTATTATTGTTACTTATTAGTAGTAGTAGTTATATTTACAACAAATAACTTGACTTACTGATTTGAAGGGTCCAACTATTAGGTTTACTGTGGTGTTGATGTAGTTACTTCCCAACCAATACTGTTCTTTTGCCCACATTTTAATCCAAAACAAATGAGTTTAATTAATGCAGTGGTTTTTACCATCAGGTCACAGGAGCTGCCACTGTAATGTATCACATGTCACAACATGCCAAAGCACAGTGTGCAAAGGCAATCCGTCATAATGAACAATGGCCTTCAGCAGAGTCTAGAGCTTAACCAGAAATCCTTTCAGGAGCTTTCTGCATATGTTTAAAGGAAATCCAAGCCATGCCCACGGCCTGATTTAATTAAAGTGGCTTTCTGGCTTGTAAATCCTAGTACAGTGCAGGCGAATCCTCTGAGAATACTATAATTTTACATTCTGATTAAAGAGATAAATGAGATTTTTATGATCCTCTGCTGATGCACTCTATTTACTATTTAGAATATACATGTTTTCTATAAGGTCTTACAGGAGGTCATGTACTGTTTTAGTATTAAGTTCTTTAATGTATAAGTAATTGGCAAGAAGTTACAGGAGTAGTTTAACCAAAAATGAAGATTCTGCCATCACTTACCCTCATGTGGTTCCAAATCCATATGATTAATTTTTTTCAATGAAATACAAAAGGAGCTTGTACTGGTTGCTGTTTTAGCATAATTAGTCCCCAAGGGCACTGAAGCTTTCACATAAAAATAATAATAAAAAAACACCCACAAGAATTATAAAAATCCACCATTTGACTCAGGCTACAGTACATTATTGTAAGAGTAAGTAATTATAATATAAGTTCTCCCCTTCTGTAAGTCAATATCTGTGTCAGAAACCGTGCACTTATAGTGCAATTAGATGAAATAAAATGAGTTTAAGTTTTATTTCAAGTAATGAAAATGTTTTAGTTTAGGTTAGAGCCGATAGCATCAAGGGGACCAATCTAACGTGTAGCGCGATTGTGCTTCGGTTGACCCAAGTTCGAGTGTTGGTGTGGTGCCGAATTCTGTGACCCAATTAGGCGCTGTCATTGCTTACGTTGCACGAGTGCCCACTTAGCACGCCGTTCGTGGTTCGACTGGTCGAGACTGTTTTCCAAGATGGCTCCTGCCTGTATACGCGAAGTGTATTGTCTTTATAAAGTATCTTCTTATTAAACTTTCCGTACACTTACAAAGTTCTCAATGCTTCGATTTGCATGTAGGGACCTTCATTATGCTACCGTGTTAGTGCGGGGCTATTTTGAGGTATTAACTAGCGATTTCTTTTTACTTATTCTATGCCCTATATACTAGCGTTATAAGCTAAACAGTTTTTAGAGATAAAACTCTTCACATTCGATTATCATGAAAACAAATCCCAGAGAACGGTCGACTCGGTACCAATGTGTTATTACACCATAGGTTCATTTTGCGCCGGAGTTGTCCTTTAAGTTTACATATTGAGAAGACTCACTCCCTCTGTCAAAATCGAGCGGTCGAGGGCCTGTTGCTCTCTTGCTCACTTGACAAAGTTGAACGCACTTCAAACTTCCCGGGGGGGAAGTGCTTAGGGAAGTTTGTGAGTGTATGTCTAAAAGTGGAGTTAAACGAAAAAGAAACCAGAAGTGCAATATGGGTTTGAAACAACATGAGGGCACATAATGACTAATAATCAAATAGTCAAAGACAGTGGTTGCCTGGTTAAAACCAGACCATTCTCAGTTGTAACTGAGTTATGGTCTGGCAAAGCGTCATAGACAAATCATTTCCAGAGGGGCGTCACCAACGGACGTCGCGGATAGACCTAAAACCAATCAGAGTGATGAAGGAGATGAAGAGAAACATCTCCGAGTGTTGTTCTTTGCTCGGTTTTTTAACAAAAAGGAAACGTTCAAATCGCTTAAAACAGACGCGATTCGAACGAGTGATGTTCGACGGATGTGGCATCCATCTTTGTAATGTAGGCTACAAAATCTGCTTCAAAATCCCAGCGCTGTCGTCATCGTGTAAAGCCCGCCCCAACGTTTCTGATTGGTGCCTCGATTTCGACGGATTGGAAATGGGCTTGAATGAGCTCTTTGGCAGACTAACTTTCAGAGCAAATCTAAATTTGCCGGAAGTTGTCTGGGTTTTCCCAGGCTAAGACAGTGGTATAACAGTAACATGTTAAGGGGGCTATCCTGAACCAACATACAAATAACAGTGTATATACAATATGTTGTTCTCATTGTGCAGGTTTGGGAAGGATCTGTAATGAGGATGGAAAAGAGGGACCAGGTGGCAATCAATTCTTGATATGACATCCATAAACCTCAACACTTGCCCCAATACACTAGGGAACCCAAACCTGTATTAATGGCAGCACAGACAAGGCAAAATTAGCATCAGGTGTGCCTCCTCATGCACCGCCAGCAACGTTCAGTTTTCATGTCCTGCATCCTGTTATGAGCCTGGGTGATGATGATAAGAGGATTGGTAGATCGTCAGTCACGAAGAGTAATTGTTTGTACACCGGTCTGAGAGGACTGACTTCATATTTATGGTTAAATATTATTAGGAGCAAGTAAAGAGTTGGGGGTTGTTACATTTAATTCACTCTTATAATATTTTGTGATATTTCGGCCTGTGAAATTTCTTGATAAGATGATAAATAATGAGTTTAATTAAGGAGGAAAAGAGAGTGACTAAAATAGAGTGCAAAATGAAAAGGTGGCAGATGGAGATGGTCTCTCAAAGCAGATGGAATGAATCTCAACAGAGGGTAATGATTGAAGAGAGAGACAAAAGGGGATTCACAGAAGCAATTACATAATCTACAATATTTAGTTTTCTTGTTTGTTTGCTATAAAAAAAAAACAGGCAAAATCAGAAAGTACCGAGTTTGTGAACGTTAAAAATCGCAAAATCAATATTTCAGTGTATATACTAAAACATATAGAAGGCATGTCACTGTTTTAGTTATTAACTAAACTAGTGAGTTACCATGATCTTCACTTTAGAGTACTGATTAGTAATTCCTGTAGAATGATGCAGTTAAACTTGATTCATTACTTTCCAAAACCTTACAAAAACCTCAAAGGTTTACAATGACTTCAGTCATTATTAGGTAGTTATCATGCTTTTCACTTGAGAATACTGATCCAAATAATTAGCAATTCATTATAAAGGATTTGGTAATTATTGAGTCATCACTAGTGGGTTACCATGATCTTCACTTTAGACTTAATTATACATTATGCATTATTCACCTTAATTATGAGCCTGTATAGTAGTTCTTAGTAGTCCTCTTGGAGGTATGAAAAAAATTATAGTTACTGATTAGCTAATAGTGAATAGCACTATTGCTTACTAATTTGTTAAGCAGAGTTTATTGTTAGTTAACAGTAGTTACTAGAATGTTAATAGTGTGTTACTCATTTGTCCCTGTGTAGTTACTCATTAATGACGGAACAGTATTCTAAAGTGTTACCCAATTAATTGCTAAATAGATAAAAATAACTTTTTAATTACTTACCTTTTTGAGTTAAAACAAGATATAGATTGAATAGAAGACACTCAGTTTATGTTTAAAAAGGCAGGGTATAAAGCTCAACTATAAATTGCAAGTGAAATCAAAGTGCAAGTGTTTTTCAAAACGTACACTGATTGTATAGACTGAAAGTCATGACGTCCAGAAACACAAAGAGGCTCAAGCCCAACTGAGAAACCCAGAGTACTTGCCAGAAAACAGCTCCTAAAATCAGATCTGGCCTGCAGCTCAATTGTCTAATGGACATATTGCAGGACCTGGCAACAAATGGCTCGTGATTGAAGCAACAATTTGTATCCAATGTGACTCTCCCTCTCCCCTAACCTGGAGTTAAGTGTATTGCTCAATGGTACTGTGCTGGTGATAACCAGGATAACCATCTCAGTGACTCTCCAGGTCAAAGGTCAGCTCCAGTGTGCCCAGAGCCTTGACCACTTAGCTAACAACACCCAATCCCCTGGTTCTGCACCAAGAGATTGCTAAATGAGAAAAAAAGAAGTCTTTCTTGGCCCCTAATGAAATTAGTGACATTGACCAAGTGAAATCCTTCATAAAAAAGGTCAGCCATCCTTTGCTTCTGTTGAACATTATACTGAAATAATGTTCCATGTTTTTCACATTGCTACACATTAAACTTGTTTAATCCATACACTTGTACAATATCTACAGTAAGTTCAACCTATTCAACAGAAAGTTCAACTTATTAGTATGCTGAAGTCTTCAACTTTCCAGAGATAGTTTGAATCTGACAAGAAACGTTCGATTTTAATGTTGCAGAGAAGGGACCACAAGCCCACTAGTGGTGTTGTTCTATTACCTCAGTAGTTACCATGACAACTAGACCTTTTCACAAGCCCAAATACTCAATGACTTGCCCAGAAGCCACTTAATTCTGGAATCAGAACAAATGGCAACAGTACGCCCCATTCTGTGTCTGAAAAGAGCTAGCGCAGGCTTCTTTCCTGTACTTGACCTCTTACGTAGCTGTGGTTTGTGCAGACTCATGTTGTGGCTAGATGAGGCAACAAACATTCAGCTTGAGACTGAGGTATGGTTGGATAACCTGATCTTATATCAACATAAAACATTAGACTAGCTGAGCACTGGCACTGTATAGTGTCATTAAGGGTACGGGAACATGAGGATGAGGCTGCAAATGTAGTTTTGGGGATTAATACACCAACCAGTCATGGTTCTGACATTTGACTGTATAGTAACCCCTCAGGCTGTTTAGTTTCTCTGTGCTGCCCTATTAATTTTTTTTTTTTTTGTTAAGCTACTTGTTTAGGATTTCCAAATTGGCTTGAAACCAGCATGCTGCTACATAATCATGTAATTTAGAGTAATATAGAGGCTTTCATGAAAACAGATGAAATAGGATGTTTTTTTTTGTTTTTTGTTTTTTTCAGTTTTTGTTGTTGTTGCTAATGTTAATACCTGGCATACAATACATGTAAATATTGGGACATGAAATAATTCATCTGAAATAATTTTATATTTGTACCTGTATATTACTTTAAATATGCAGGGGGAAAATAGTCAATTACAATGTACAAAACAATCTGTCTTGCAACAAGATAAACAACAATATACAGTAATATTAATAAGCTATCTGTTCCATACAAAAGCTGCTTGATAGATTTTTTTTTAATTATTATTATTATTTAGAAAGAGGTTTCAAATGCTCACCAAGGATGCATTAATTTGATCAAAATATTGTAAAAACAATATTATTGTGAAAAAATACTATTATTACTGCTTTCTATTTTAATATATTTTAAAATGTAATTTATTCCTGTTGTGGCAAAGCTGAATTTTCAGCATCATTACTCCAGTCTTCAGTGTCACACGATCCTTCAGAAATCATTCTGATATGCTGTTCTGGTAATCAGATTTTATCAAATATTTTTGCTGCTCAATTATTAATAATGTTCTAATGGTTATTATCAATGTTGAGAACAATTTCTGCTACTTAATATTTTTTTGTGGAAACCATTATACATTTAGTCAGGATTCTTTGATGAATAGAAAGTTCAAAAGAACACCATTTATTTGAAATATAAATATTTTGTAACATTATAAATGTCTTTACTGTCACTTTTGATTAATGTAATGTGTCTTTGCTGAATAAAAGCAATAATGTCTTTCATTTTAAACATGTTACTTACCCACACACTTTTGAATGGTAGTCTATCAACTGGAGTAATGGCTTATGCATTGTTTTAATATATTTCATTTTCTGGTTTATCATTAAAATGATTGAACGGAGAATAAATAAATCTAAATAATGTATTCATTCTGCACAGCTGAAAGCTGTATCAAGATATCTGCAGACTTGTCTTGAGCCATCAGTCACCTTAGATCAACATAAGCCAACGCTGTCTGATCAGAATAAAAGTGATGATTTTACCCTTATAATTTCAGCACACAGAAACGTTGATAAATGATGGGTTGGTATAATAATGTGTTGAAAGCCTTGAACTTCTGCCATCACAATCTCCACTTTCATCCCTCCAGTCATTTTACGATGTTTTTCACAGCGTCCTTCTGGATTTCCTTTCATTTCTTAATTTTATGAGCTCAGCATATAAAATATGTTAAATGCTGTGCATAATTTCTGAAGGCCTGTTCTTGACAATCTCCAAAGTTTCAAAAAATGATTACTCCAGCATTTGGGCACCTTTCTATATGGAGTGGTGAATGTTGTCATAATAATGGATAGACCAGTGTATACTATTTCAATAATGAGGTGCCAAAATTTAGATATCCTTTCTTTTCTTTGGCACATAAGGTTGGTGGTGCCATTGGATGTACTTGTACATTGACTGCAAATATTAGATAATATTAGAGTTCTATGCCAAGAATCAATAAGACGCTGAGACCACGACATGATCTAAGCCTCCAGTGTGCCATATTTCCACATGATACCTCCATAATTAAGTATGCTGATGGAAGTCTGGAAAGAGCACAGGGCATCAATTGAAGTGATATTCTGGGATAAATACAACTTTAAACTGAAGTGTTTAATTTCTGGATGTTAAAATATTTTTCTGATCCCATGCAGCTTAATATGCAGAGACAACTGTAAGTAAGCCATTGGGCAGTTAATTTCAGAAATTTATGTAAACATTGTGGCACAGTAAACACTGCTTTGTTTATATGAGCATTTAGACTTGGCCGACAAGCGGACACCGACTGAACCAATGGCGTCGGTTTGAGATGCGACTATTTGTTTGATTGACTAATACCAAATGGAGACCCTTTAAAATCATTATTTTTGTAACTAATGCTATTTGGAACATACATTATAAACCACCTTTAACCCTTGTGTTATGTTGCGGGTCAATTTGACCCGTTTAGATTTTCTAGTTGTTGGAAATACTGGTTAACCTTTGTTTTTTTCTTGATATTTTGTGACTTTTTCTCATTTATCATGATGAACATGCATGCAAAGTTTCAACATGCTGATGTGTTTTGACTTGCATGCATGTTCATGACAAACAAAATTACTATTACTTTCGTGATGTTTGCGGGTCAATTTGATCCTCATAGGCAGCTATCCAAAAGCAACTGTACAGACACAAAATAAAAACATTTATTTTGTGTATGTCAGGGCACTTCAACTCCAGTTCTAAAGTGGAAGTGTATCTAAAAGTGCTCTAACGCCTAACCAAACACACTTGAAATAGCTAAATCACGGTGTTCAGAATTAATTGCAAATTACAGATGAAAATCTTTGTCAGACACAGATTGTAAAATAAGCTCTCTATACTCAAGATATCTGAAATATCTACAGTAGCTTTTAACCAAACCTTTTATGAAAAAAAAATATATGTGCAAAAAGTCAGTATACTGTTTATTTTCAAAATTGGTCAAAACAAAATGGTTTTAAAAAATGTTTTAAAAACATTTTCACCAACCATACAGTATGTTCAGATATATGTTTTATGTAATGTTTGACAAATGTTGATATTAAAAGTTGTCACTTGTTTCATAGTGGGATTTGAGGAATTGTATTGAATCCTATTAGGGTCAATTTGACCCGCTCCATTAAGGGTGTACACAGAAATCAAACAGTGCACTTAAGCTAAGCTCTATAACAAACATCTGTAGCTATGTTTTCATCTACAGTTGCAAATAAAGCCTGGAATATCACATAAAACATTTGCGAATAAAACATTCGCTGCGTCCGAAATAAAATACTTCCCTAGTATGCAAAAAACAGTACATCAACAAAGTATGTTCGAATGCAAAGAATTCGAAAAAGAGTCGGCAAAAGTTCCTGGATGACCTACTTCCACTGTGATTCTGAAGTGCTCATTCGATGGACACTTTACTATCCCATGAGGCCACGGGAGAGGATTTATGAATGGCAGTGAAGTGACGCAACTGACTCCGCTATAGGTCATGTGACAGTAACAACATGGCAGATGTAGTACATCTGAATTTCATTCATACTACCCACATTCATACTTTAAAGAACATAAAAAAACATTCAGTAATAAAATAATAAAAAGTTGAGGTAAAAGTATTTCTATTATAGTTTATGTGCATATTTTCTTACCAAAAAAAAAAACCTGTATCCATCTCAATTGAGCTTATGTTTTGTTTTTGTTTTTTGCGATACCCCAAAATTGGAATCAAAATGTATGACACATAGCTAGTGACATTCTGTCACAGAACATAATTTTTGCTGTGTAAATACCTTGATACTTTGGCAAGATGTCTGTTCAAGCGCTTTAATGCATATTTTTGCCAACCATGCTGTCACTAAAAATGAAAGCATCCTATTTTGGTCATCCAAACAACTTGTGCTCTACCTTTAAATATTCAGAAATATTATTTTTCCGAGGCCAGACTGTAGCTTTGTGTGAAGAACAGAAGGAATTTAAAGTAACTCATATGGAAAAGAGCAGCTTTTCATATGGAAAAGAGCAGTCATTCTGCTATACATTTTGCATTAAATTATTACTTTAAAACCAATTCTTTATTAAAAAGTGATCAAACAAGTTTAAGAATTTTAGTGAAACTACGCAAAGCTTCTAGGTTGTACGTCACACGCATCACACACATGACCAGCGTCGGCCAATAGTGAGCGTACGTGTGACGTGCAACACAGAAGCTTTGCGCAGTTTACTACGTGAAATATCACGCCCCACAGAGAAGGAAATGATTAGTTGAATAAAGTCGTTATTTTTTTTTGGTTTTTTTGCGCACAAAAAGTATTCTCGTCGCTTGATAAACTTAAGATTGAGCCACTGTAGTCACTTGGACTATTTTAACGATGTCTTTCATAACTTTTGGGCCGGTCAGTTTCGATCCCTTAAGAAGCCTATGGAGGAGTGATCCAGCTCTCAGATTTAATAAAACATATCTTAATTTGTGTTCCGAAGATGAACAAAAGTCTTACGGGGTTGGAACAACATTAGGGTGAGTAATTAGAATTTTCATTTTTGGGTGAACTAACCCTTTAAGAATAATAGCATGGACCTTGAAACTAGAAAAAAAACCTAAGGGGTGATATTGAACCAAAAAAACAAAACTACATGAGCAAATTATATCAACCACTTTTTCAGATCTTTGTGATATTTCAACGGCAGGCCTCTAGAGAGTCAAATGCTCAGCCTCCAGGGAGCAAGCAAGTCAAATTACACTGATGGAAAAAAAGAGGGACCGCTTTTGTCGAATAGAATAGAGAACAATCACTAACCAGGAAATGTTAAAGCATGAGTAAACAGACAGGCAGGACAGGCTTTCTTGTCAGAGCTGATTGATATGTTTATTCTTCCAGTCTGTGCACCAATCAATGAATATGACATTCTAGAGAACAGGGTGCACTTTCAGGCATTATACTTGGACGTCCATCAAAAGTGATGGAGCAACATCCCTCACAATGAAACTCATGTATCACTGATGTTTTATGAATATTGAGTAGCAGTTTCAGAGCTCAGGAAATAGACTAATTTTAGCAGCCCAGACTCATTCGAAAAACATTTTTTGTTTTTTGCAAAGCGCAAAATACGTTGCGTCGTGCACGTTTCGCGACAGTTTCGAAGTGAAATGTCCAGTGAGTGCCGCTAAAAGATTGATGCTCAATTACGTTTTAAAATAACGCACACCTACACTATATACCCTGCCCTAAACCTACCCGATAGTGTTAACAAAAGCAAACGCGTCATAAAGACGCAATCGTAACCATGGCATAGCTTGATTTTGAACTTTAAAGGGTTAGTTCACCCAAAAATGAAAATTATGTCATTAATGACTCACCCTCATGTCGTTCCAAGCCCGTAAGACCTCCGTTCATCTTCGGAACACAGTTTAAGATATTTTAGATTTAGTCCGAGAGTTTTCTGTCCCTCCATTGAAAATGTATACACGGTGTCCTTGTCCAGAAAGATTAGAAAAACATCATCAAAGTAGTCCATGTGCCACCAGTGGGTTAGTTAGAATGTTTTGAAGCATCAAAAATACATTTTGGTCCAAAAATAACAAAAACTACGACTTTATTCAGCATTGTATTCTCTTCCGGTTCTGTTGTCAATTCTATTGTCATATATTCCTTTACAAATCATACACTATGGCAAAAAGCGATTTGAGGTCATAACATAATTGTCCAAGGAGCCGCGTGAAAACAAGTCTTTATTAATCCATAATCTTCCACTGTAATCATAATTATGTGTGAAAACGATTAAAAGTGCTTGCTGTTTTACTACCTCTAGTGTTCATTTCTTTTAAATGAAACACGTGTGTTCACAAGAACGTTTTTCCAATGAGCCTGTGTTGAATTTTAGAGAGAGTATTTTTAGTCTGTAAAGTTGGAATGGGGAGGAAGCCTCTAATTGCTCATTTTGCTCAGTAGAAACTGCTGTAACATGATGTTGTTTCACCTATAAGCGAATGCCAAATTGTGTTCAAGCTGTACAAATAACAGTCTTGTGAGCTATAGTCTGCACCGTGTACTTGTTTTTGCTTAATTGCAAAATGTAATTTGGGTGAAAATGTTGCTTGGTGGTCACATATCATATTGTAAATGTAAACGCACTGGTATTGAAGAGAGACATGGTTAAAGAAGGAGGACAAAAATGACATGCACTGAAGAGTTTAGGCCTACTTTTACTAAATTACAAAGACAAATCACACTTTCCTTTCTTCAGAATTAATTTTCATTTAAAATAAAAAAATAAACAAAAAAAAACAAATAATTTATACTATAATCTGTTGTGTTCTAAATAGTTGCATTTTCAGGGCAATTATAAAACTGACTACAAGACTACAAAAACTTCCCATTAATTATTTGAATAGGACACTTTTTTAAAAAGAAATCCATTGATTTTCAATACTGGTCATTTTGACCCCCTTAATGCATTTGTGTAGGTTTTTTGGTTAATTTATTCTAGGATTACATGCAGCGTCAAAGACTCTGTAGTAATGGTACGATAGGAACACTGACATGTGGACAGAATAACTAGGGGCTGTTAGGACCCCATTAAGTTGTATGAATATGGAAGATGGCATGATAAAAAAAAAGTTGGGGTGAATGCCACTTTGATAAGGAACCATGCTTAATCTCCACCTTTGATATTTCCAAGCAGGGACAATTATTCTACAAATTTAGTCGTGGGTAAACATCAAAATGGAAAGGGGTGGTGACAGGTTAATGATTATGGTGGCAGATGCAATGTCAAAAGAGGGCTGAATCCGAGTAGGCGAGATGTAGCAAGTTGAGTAGTTAAGTCCTCCACCCTCCTTTGCCATCCCTATTCTGCTCTAATGAAAGACATTTAACCCACGCTTTTAAGGGAATGGTCACAGTCACAGTATAGAAGGGGAAGGGGGAGGGGGATGCATACTTTAAAAATGTATATAATTTAAAAGTCCTATTTAATACAACTAAGCACATTTCTCATCAAGTTTTCCTCCAATTTTTTTTTTACATTTGTTCTGAAATAATAACTAGAAGAACACATCACATTGCTAGATTTTTTTTTGCAAACACTGCACCCTTATTTCTGGGGTATGATCCAAGAGGACTGATAAGTTACAGTAAGTATAATATTTCTCAACATTTGTTGCATAATCTGCATAACGCACCATAATAAAAGTATATGCATCTGAGTTCTATATTTCTATACAGAATATTTCATTTTGACATGCATATGTTTTTCCTTTACTTTTATATGTAAGTACAGGGGAGTTTCGATTCGAATCATTGCACGATTATTAGAGAGGTTGAAGACAAAAAAAGTGTGGACTAATTAGAATCTACATCCAAAAGAACAAAATAATTGTACCTCCCTCTGTGTAAATGCAGTCATTATCACAGGTAAACCCTTTTTTCAGCCCTACCACCTTTACTGCACCGGTGCAGAAGGAGCAAGCACTCATTCTGTACCCACATCAAGTATAAGTAAGCAAGCAATAAGTATATTGATGATTATCAGGGCCAGTATGTGGAAAAGATGATAACAAAAGCTGTGTCTATGTTTAACTCAACGTCTTCACTGTTGCTTTCCCTGTGCAGCCTGCATGTAAGCAGCTTTCTCTAGCATGAACGAGATTATAGTGTTATTCCCCGATGCTGATGTACAGATCAAACTTGGTAAATTGGTATTCATTATTACAGACTTCTTAACATAATGGATTTTGTTTTTCCAAATAAATTTAAAGAGTATTTTTTCGATTGATCTACATGTTTCAATGTCCAAAACAGAGAGAGTGCTGCGATACGTAAACCTGGAAATGCCCTCAGCCTTAGAAAGCTCAGTACTCTGCTTCTCAAGGTCAAGTCTATCTGCAACCATACATTGAATCTTCTTTGGGCTTTCATTTTAATGGAGTCAGAGTTCAAGGTACATATATTGTCTTGGTTTTTAGTGATAATGGTGCCTAAATATGTAACTTTAGTTTTAACTGGACTGTTAGAGTGGGTGCTGCACAATCTTTGATAGACATTCATTCACATTTACGTATGTTTAGGTTTAGTCCTGAAGCTTTAGAGAACAGTTTATATATAATCAAATGCTAAAGGAATTTGGGAGGCATCTTTTAGAAATAAGGGGGTGTCATCCGCTAATTGACTAACAATAATCTGCAGATCCTCTATACAGATACCCTGAATACAAATGATGTTAGTAACTGCACAGAGAGTAGGAATAAATAGTGAGACATCTAGATAAATTAAACTTTGGTGAAGTGCAATTCTTTAATTGACCAACTGACCAACTTCCATTAGAGGGTTTAAATTACTTTGCAAAACATACAGTATCTCTAAATGTGAATATTTTAATTCTTATGTATGTATATTGTGTGTTGTGTATCGTTTTGTGATTGGCGAGACCAAAGACCAATTTTCAGCCAAGGCTGAACAATAAAGTACGACTAACTAACTAACTAACTAACTAACTAACTAACTAAATGATCAAATGCTTTATAGAAATACAGAGTAAGAAAGATAAGAATGGAGCTGTCCTCATAAATCAATTCCAAATAAACGAATAAACCATGAACCAATCTTATTTTGTTAACAATGTGTATTTTATTCATAAAACCAGATTGTGTCTCTTCTATTTCACCCCCAGTGCAGATTAAAATTTTTAGCAAATATAAGAACTTAGATTTTAAGCAGAGATATAAAACGCCTATTGACCCTTCGCAGGGAGCTTGATTGACAGGTGATCTGGCGGATATACTTCACCATCCGCCATTTAGTAGATATTAGTAGGATTTGAACTTGAAAAACGGAATGTACTGATGCCTTTCTGCGGTTAAAACAACATTCCTTCTTATATTCATTCATGTTTATTTGAAATGAATTAGAAGGAAGAGATGATCGGATCACGGGCAGGTTTAACTGATGCTCTACAGCGATCTTTCACGACACATTAAAGAGCCACAAAACGGTATATATTGTTTAAATTTCTTTTAAACAAATTACCAAATTTGAAAGGTGAGACTTTGTTTAATATGTTTAATATCGAAAGTAACCGAAAAGTAACCTGGTCTGTCCTGTCTGTCAGCGTGTTGTCAGTCCGCGATGTATTTTTCACTGCGTGAGAACATGGTGTGTGTGTGTGAGAGCAGCGTAGCTTGTCGGACATAGCGGCAGTAACTAAGGGGGGCGGGTCTTTGTGAACTGTCAATTGTCAATTAAAAGTAGTTCTTTTTTTGGGGTTTGGGGATTCAAGTAATTTTACCTTAAGTAAGAGTTGAGGGGAAGAGCTTCATTCGGTATGCTTTCTTCAATCACCTTAAGTAAAAAAAGGACACTTTAGAAGACTGTTTGTAGAAATGAAAGCGTAGCGTAAGTTCCGCCAGGAAGACTCAATTGTTACGTCATGTATTACCTTCTCATCTATCCAATCGCGTCTAATACTTACGGTATAAAAGACCGGTACTTACACGTGTTTGAGTTCGCAGATGCTGATGCTTCCATTGATGCTCTCGTTCAGTCGCCAGCCAACATGTTTCAGGACACGCATATTGTTTACAATTATCGACATCCGACGATGTCCCGCCCTACCTCCTGCTGCACGTCGAGGTTCCCGCGTTCAGTCTCACATCTCCCCGTGGGCACAGCGGTCTTCGGAGAGTATTGATTAGCCAAGGCCTTCATGAGAAGTTCTGCTCCTTAGACTGGTGCCATTTATCCCGCAGATCACCGATCCACCGATATAAATGAACAACTATGTAAATCACGAGACTATCTCTCACTGGTTCAAGTTCAAACTCCACTTCCAAGGGTTTCAAGTCCTTTTAAATTTTTGGTAGGCGCTTCCAGCAGCCACTGTTAATGTGTCTCCTCTACAAGATTAAACTTCATTCAGGTAAGTATTTCTCCGTCGCTTCCTACACGGCTGAGTTGAAATTGGCGTCCACGATGACGTGGCATAATCTGATTATTACGGCTGATCTGCACTGCAGACTGCAGAGGGGACTGCAGTCAAGCCAGCCTCCACCTCGAAATGAGCGGTCAAACTAGCCGCCCCTATATTTCTCTATGCGCTTATACACTAGGTATTACGGTAAGACCGTCAACCATTCTGAAACCATTCAGTCAACCATTCTTCCAGCGAAGGCTATTTCATTTAGTCCGTCCGTCCGTCCGTCCGTCCGTCCGTCCGTCCGTCCATCTATCTATCCATCTATCTATCTATCTATCTATCTATCTATCTATCTATCTATCTATCTATCTATCTATCTATCTATCTATCTATCTATCTATCTATCTATCTATCTATCTATCTATCTATCTATCTATCTGATGTTGTTTTACAAAATAAGAGCCCCCAAAACTCATATATTAGGCCTACCTGTTGTCTCCATACATTCAGAAAATCATAAAAATAAAAGTCCTAATTTCCACAGACCAATTCCACCGTCAGATGGAGAGGACACCTTCTCAACGTGTCCCCTGCAAAGTTTCAGGACATTTTGATGTTGTTTTACAAAATAAGAGCCCCCAAAACTCATATATCACCTGTTGTCTGCATACATTCAGAAAATCATAAAAATAAAAGTCCTAATTTCCACAGACCAATTCCACCTCAGATGGAGAGGACACCTTCTCAACGTGTCCCCTGCAAAGTTTCAGGACATTCTGATGTTGTTTTACAAAATAAGAGCCCCCAAAACTCATATATTAGGCCTACCTGTTGTCTCCATACATTCAGAAAATCATAAAAATAAAAGTCCTAATTTCCACAGACCAATTCCACTTCAGATGGAGAGGACACCTTCTCAACGTGTCCCCTGCAAAGTTTCAGGACATTCTGATGTTGTTTTACAAAATAAGAGCCCCCAAAACTCATATATTAGGCCTACCTGTTGTCTCCATACATTCAGAAAATCATAAAAATAAAAGTCCTAATTTGCACAGACCAATTCCACCTCAGATGGAGAGGACACCTTCTCAACGTGTCCCCTGCAAAGTTTCAGGACATTCTGATGTTGTTTTACAAAATAAGAGCCCCCAAAACTCATATATTAGGCCTACCTGTTGTCTCCATACATTCAGAAAATCATAAAAATAAAAGTCCTAATTTGCACAGACCAATTCCACCTCAGATGGAGAGGACACCTTCTCAACGTGTCCCTTGCAAAGTTTCAGGACATTCTGATGTTCTTTTACAAAATAAGAGCCCCCAAAACTCATATATTAGGCCTACCTGTTGTCTCCATACATTCAGAAAATCATAAAAATAAAAGTCCTAATTTCCACAGACCAATTCCACCTCAGATGGAGAGGACACCTTCTCACCGTGCCCCCTGCAAAGTTTCAGGACATTCTGATGTTGTTTTACAAAATAAGAGCCCCCAAAACTCATATATTAGGCCTACCTGTTGTCTCCATACATTCAGAAAATCATAAAAATAAAAGTCCTAATTTGCACAGACCAATTCCACCTCAGATGGAGAGGACACCTTCTCACCGTGCCCCCTGCAAAGTTTCAGGACATTCTGATGTTGTTTTACAAAATAAATGGCCTTTAAATACTTCTTTTTCCTGTCATTGATGATAAAAAAAACATTAATTTGTCTGTTTTTCTTTTTCTGTTACAACAGTGCCTACGCAAGTGCAGATGATGTAAATTACACCGTTGCAGTGTCTTCCATGATCTCAAGTTGAACAATTATATCCTCTCAGTTGTGAACAAGGCCCAGAAGAGACTTTTGTTCATATTCCCTTTGTGCTTGTGTCTATCCATTAAAAATATTAGTTGACACAAATCTCTCAGTGGTGGACATTAATTTCTGCAATATAAATGTCACTGTTTGTCAGTCGAATATTACTTACTTTCCTTACTTTTCCCACTTATGTGGCAAAAATTTCTAAAATCCAAAAGAAGTTCTTACGGATGATTTTTTACTCGTCTAAATATGCTCCTTCAGCACCACTATTTCTTAGATACAAGATTTTACCAATTGAGAATGTCAATGTTTACTTATCATGCTTATTTATTCATAAGTTTATTTACAAGAGAGAAGACTTTCCAACAACTTTACAACACTTTTTCACTTTAATTTCAAATACTCATATCCATCAAACAAGGCATAGTGCAATAAATCTTGTCTTACCGTTTTCTAGAACTTCAGGCTACAGAATAAAACTGACCTCAGCTTTAGAGGTCCTCAATTATGGAGTAAATTAATTTTGTCCCTAAGATCTATGTCTTATTTGTCTGTCTTTAAAAAAAAACAGTTGAAAGACCTTTTGATTTTATTATGACTGCATCTGGTTATAGTTTACTTCACATGTTGCTCTTCCCTTTTGATTTTCTTTTATCATAACTCTTCAACATCAACTTTCAGTTAAAAGGATAATCAGGTTTCTGATAAAATGTTTTTTCCCTTTTTTATTATTCAATTTATCTGTTTGCGGGTCTTTATCTTGTCTTTTTCTTCTTTCTGTAAGTGGAGTGGAGTTACCCATGCCAGAGAGGGTGCACTCTGGCTGGGGAAGTGATTTCAATCTCCACGGTGGTGGAGCTCTCAAAGACATCAAACCTCCAGGAAAAGACGGTCTGATTTTTCTGAAAAGTGCATCCCAGGAAGGGTGCAGGTCTCCTGGGCACAGAAAAAGCCCAATGCCCATGGTGAAATTGACTCTGGGCTTGACTCTGAAGCCTAGATCTCGAAAAATGACAGAGTCCAAAAAGTTGCGGTTGCCTCAAAGCTCCATGCTCTCAGACCTCCCTGGCCAGCCCAGGGAGGGTGTCCCGTCCTGGGCCAGATTCAGATTTGCCCGCCACCCATGGAGGTCCGTCTGGTGCAAAGACGGTCCTAAAACGGACCTTGGGGCTCTTGTAGAGGAGGCGAGAAGCCTTCCCGGGCACAAATAAAGCCCAAAGCCTATGGAGAAATTGACTCTGGGCTTGACTCTGAAGCCAAGCTATAAAAAAATGACAGAGTCCAAAAAGTTGCGGTCGACTCAAAGCTCCATGCCGTCAGACCTCCCTGGCCAGCCCAGGGAAGGTGGCCCGTCCTGGGCCAGAATCAGATTTGCCTTCCACCCATGGAGGTCCGTCTGGAGCGAAGTCGGTCCTAAAACGGCCCTTCGGGGCTGTATGGAAGAGGGGAGTGTGGTGATTGTGGCGGGGGCAAACATACACCTCATCATCAGACCGTCGTGAGTCCCACTCAGAGTCACTCTGGCTGGGTATATAAAATCCAGATTACACCATGCGACGGTGGAGCTCTGGAAGTTTGAAACCTCCAGGAAAAGACGGTATGGTTTTATCTGAAAAGTGCGTCCCAGGCATGGTGCAGCTTTCCTGGGCACGAATCAAGAGCAAGCCCCTTGTGGGGTTGACTCTGGGCTTGGCTCTGGTGTCAAATTTGAAAAATTGACAGAGTCCTAAAATTGGATGTAGGTTCGGAGCTCCATGCTCTCAGACCTCCCTGGCCAGCCCAGGGAGGGTGCCTCGGTCCCGGGCACAGACAGATTGGTTTGCCTACCGGAGCTCCGCCTGGAGCAAAGTCGGTCCTAAAACGGACCTTCGGGGCTGTATGGAAGAGGGGAGTGTGGTGATTGTGGCGGGGGCAAACACACACCTCATCATCAGACCGTCGTGAGTCCCACTCAGGGTCACTCTGGGTGGGTATATAAAATCCAGAATACACCGTGCGACGGTGGAGCTCTGGAAGTTTGAAACCTCCAGGAAAAGACGGTATGATTTTATCTGAAAAGTGCGTCCCAGGCATGGTGCAGCTTTCCTGTGCACGAATCAAGAGCAAGTGCCTTGTGGGGTTGACTCTGGGCTTGGCTCTGGTGTCAAATTTGAAAAATTGACAGAGTCCAAAAATTGGATGTGGGTTCGGAGCTCCATGCTCTCAGACCTCCCTGGCCAGCCCAGGGAGGGTGCCTCGGTCCCGGGTACAGACAGATAGGTTTGCCTACCGGAGCTCCGCCTGGAGCAAAGACGGTCCCAAAACGGACCTTCGGGGCTGTATGGAAGAGGGGAGTGTGGTGGTCAGACCGGGTGGGGAAGCGGCGTGACCCGGCCCAGAAAAAGTGCACTTTGTGCGGGCGCGAGACTTACAGTAAAACGAGGCGCCTCCGGGTTGCCTGGGGCCCGGAGGGGCGCACCCTCTCCTTCGGGCCGTCACTTCGGGGTGCCTGGTCGATTGGAACTTTGGACGCGCCTGGGGATGGCCCCTGCCCGGTCGAAAGACCGCTTTGGGCAGCTTGCTCCTCCCCGCTCTGCGCATCGACTCTAGACACGGCCTGCCTCCGGGGAAAGCAGGCCGCGTCGACCCTCGGGAGACTCAGAAGGCCCGTCTGAAACGGATGTCCGCGAAGCCGGCGGTGTCGGCGGGCGCGTCGGGAGGCTTGGACGGTCGGTGAGGTATGGTGGGTACCCCCTCGTCACGTCTCAGAGCCTAACTTCGCCCTGCGCCTCACTCCGCTTTGAAAGCACCCTTCCCGGTTACGGCCTCGACCCAGAGGCCTCCCACCCCCAGACGGATGGATCCTCGCGCGCCCTATGAGCGGCCGTGCCGTCCTCGAGCCATCCCTCGACCGGGGGCCCGAGCGGAGCGAGACCCGTGTGTAGGAAGCCAGCGCGCCGCGGTTTCGTCTGTCCGGGGCTCTTCGGTTGATCCCGGGGTAAATAAAATCCATATGCTTGTCGAACGGGCCTCGACCCAGAGGCCTCCCAGCCCCAGACGGATGGATCCTCGCGTGCCCCATGAGCGGCCGTGCCGTCCTCGAGCCATCCCTCGACCGGGGGCCCGAGCGGAGCGTGACCCGTGTGTAGGAAGCCAGCGCGCCGCGGTTTCGTCTGTCCGGGCTCCGGGGTAAATAAAAACCATATGCTTGTCGAACGGCCTCGACCCAGAGGCCTCCCAGCCCCAGACGGATGGATCCTCGCGCACCCTATGAGCGGCCGTGCCGTCCTCGAGCCATCCCTCGACCGGGGGCCCGAGCGGAGCGAGACCCATGTGTAGGAAGCTAGCGCTCCGCGGTTTCGTCTGTCCGGGGCTCCTCGGTTGATCCCGGTGTAAAAAATGCTACCATATGCTTGTCGAAGGGTCGGTCTGGGCTTCACTTGGGTATCAAATGGCGAAAAAAATCGACCAAGTCCAAAAATGTGCGATGATTTCAAAGCTCCATGCTGTTAGGCCTCCCTGGGTGGCCCAGGGAGAGTACCTCGGTTCCGGGCACAGATGGATCGGTTTGCCTGACGGAGCTCCGCCTGGAGCTGAGACGGTCCTAGGACGGACCTTTGGGTCTTTGTGGAGGAGGGAGTAACAGCCCTCCGCTCGGACAAGGGAACACGAACCAGAACCAGAGGATCGTGGTGGTCAGACCTGGTGGGGAAGCGGCCTGACCCAGCCCAGATAAAAAGGCACATTGTGCGGGCACGAGACTTACAGTAAACGCGGGTCTGGATTGGACACCCAAGACCCCTAACCGCTGCGCATCCAGGGCGAAGGTTGCAACGCCCCTGGGTGCGTGTGCTCATGGTGAAAGGCCACACTGGAGGGAAATGCCAAGATATGTATATATACACTCAAACAAAGAGCTCCATGCTCTCTCAGACCTTCCTTCTCGTCGCTCCTGCTGGACGACACTCTTCTTGGACAAGGTGACGGTCAACAGGCGCCTCCGGGTTGCCCGGGGCCCGGAGGAGAGCACCCCCTCCTCCGGGCCGTCGCTGCTAGGGGTTGCCTGGTCGATTGGAACTTCGGACGCGCCTGGGGACGGCCCCTGCCCGGTCGAAAGACCGCTTTGGGCAGCTTGCTCCTCCCCGCTCTGCGCGTCGACTCTAGACGCGGCCTCCCTCCGGGGAAAGCAGGCCGCGTCGACCTCGGGAGACTCAGAAGACCCGTCTGAAATGGATGTCCGCAGAGGCAGTGGTGGCGGCGGGCGCGTCGGGAGGCTTGGACGGTCGGGGAGGTAGTAGGGGGCCACCTCTGTCACGTCTTAGAGTCTCACTTCGCCCTGCGGCTCACCCCGCTTTGAAAGCACCCTTCCCGGTTACGGCCTCGACCCAGAGGCCTCCCACCTCCCTCCCCCCCCCAGATGGAGGGTTCCGCACGCGCCCTATGACCGCGCCGTCCTCGAGCCATCCCCCGACCGGGGGCCCGAGCGGAGCGAGACCCGTGTGTAGGAAGCCCGCGCGCTGCGGTTCGCCCCCGTCCGGGGCTCCTCGGTTGATCCCGGGGTAAGTAACATATGCTTGTCACACGCTCAGTTCTGGGTAAACGGCGAAACGACTCCAGGGGCTTGAGACACCCCTGGAGGAGAAGGCAGTGAGAAACAAAAACGGACAGTGTCTGTGAAGTTGCGTACGAACGAGATTCCCATGCTGACTCACCTCCCTGGCTGGCGACCGGGGAGAGTGCATCGGGTTCGGGCACGCGCGAATCCGTCTGCCTGACGGAGCTCCAGATGGAGCAAAGATGGTCCCGAAACGGACCTTCGGGGTTTTGTCGAGGAGGGGACAAGCGCTCCGATCGGACAAGGTTGACGGGCGGGCGGGCGCCCTGGAGGAAGGTGCTCCTCCGAAGCAAATAAAAAACGGACAGAGTCCGGAACGATGCGGTCAAACCAGGTTCCCAAGAACACGCGACTCCCCGGCTGGCGACCGGGGAGAGTGCCTCGGGTTCGGGCACGAGCGAATCCGTCTGCATGACGGAGCACCCGTCGGTGCAAAGACGGTCCTAAAACGGACCTTCGGGGTTTTGTCGAGGAGGGGACAAGCGCCCCGCTCGGACAAGGTGACGGATGAAGCTCGTTCTCGGTCTCGGGTTCCCTACATCCTGGGGAGGATGCGTTATCTGGGGCGGTAAGCGGTGACGAGGGCGCTCTGGAGGAAAAGTCCCCCTCCGAAAAAAGGACAGAGTCCGTAAATGTGCGGTCGAAAAAGTTTCCCAGGACGGCCAGCCTCCACGGCCGGTGACCGAGGAGGGCGCCTCAGACTCGGGCGCGGTCGAATCGGTCGCATCGACGGAGCACCCGCCGGACTTTTATTTTTATGATTTTCTGAATGAATGGAGACAATAGGTAGGCCTAATATATGAGTTTTGGGGGCTCTTATTTTGTAAAACAACATCAGAATGTCCTGAAACTTTGCAGGGGACACGTTGAGAAGGTGTCCTCTCCATCTGAGGTGGAATTGGTCTGTGGAAATTAGGACTTTTATTTTTATGATTTTCTGAATGTATGGAGACAACAGGTAGGCCTAATATATGAGTTTTGGGGGCTCTTATTTTGTAAAACAACATCAGAATGTCCTGAAACTTTGCAGGGGACACGTTGAGAAGGTGTCCTCTCCATCTGAGGTGGAATTGGTCTGTGAAAATTAGGACTTTTATTTTTATGATTTTCTGAATGTATGCAGACAACAGGTGATATATGAGTTTTGGGGGCTCTTATTTCGTAAAACAACATCAGAATGTCCTGAAACTTTGCAGGGGACACGTTGAGAAGGTGTCCTCTCCATCTGAGGTGGAATTGGTCTGTGGAAATTAGGACTTTTATTTTTATGATTTTCTGAATGTATGGAGACAACAGGTAGGCCTAATATATGAGTTTTGGGGGCTCTTATTTTGTAAAACAACATCAGAATGTCCTGAAACTTTGCAGGGGACACGTTGAGAAGGTGTCCTCTCCATCTGAGGTGGAATTGGTCTGTGGAAATTAGGACTTTTATTTTTATGATTTTCTGAATGTATGGAGACAACAGGTAGGCCTAATATATGAGTTTTGGGGGCTCTTATTTTGTAAAACAACATCAGAATGTCCTGAAACTTTGCAGGGGACACGTTGAGAAGGTGTCCTCTCCATCTGAGGTGGAATTGGTCTGTGGAAATTAGGACTTTTATTTTTATGATTTTCTGAATGTATGCAGACAACAGGTGATACATGAGTTTTGGGGGCTCTTATTTTGTAAAACAACATCAGAATGTCCTGAAACTTTGCAGGGGACACGTTGAGAAGGTGTCCTCTCCATCTGAGGTGGAATTGGTCTGTGGAAATTAGGACTTTTATTTTTATGATTTTCTGAATGTATGGAGACAACAGGTAGGCCTAATATATGAGTTTTGGGGGCTCTTATTTTGTAAAACAACATCAGATAGATAGATAGATAGATAGATAGATAGATAGATAGATAGATAGATAGATAGATAGATAGATAGATAGATAGATAGATAGATAGATAGATAGATAGATAGATAGATAGATAGATAGATAGACAGACGGACGGACGGACGGACGGACGGACGGACGGACGGACGGACGGACTAACTAACTGAAATAGCCTTCGCTGGAAGAATGGTTGACTGAATGGTTTCAGAATGGTTGACGGTCTTACCGTAATACCTAGTGTATAAGCGCATAAGAAATATAGGGGCGGCTAGTTTGACCGCTCATTTCGAGGTGGAGGCTGGCTTGACTGCAGTCAGAGGGGCCGGATAGCTTGCCTCATTGCTCGTTGCAAGCATAAGCAAGTTTCGCGTTACCGATATTCCACAGTTCTATGGTTATTTAATTATATCAGCTTGTCAATATTACGCTCAGTTTACAAATACCCACTAACAACTGCATTGATTATAAATCAAATAAGCTTGGAGTGCTTAAGAGCTTTATGCATATGTAATATCACGGGTCGCGCTCTTCATAACATTGCTCACTCACCAGAGTTCGGTTGCGTGTGTATATAAATAAGTAAAAATAAAATAAAGCCCGAGCTAAAGAGCACGTTGTCATTGGCTGTTATGCATACTGCAGTGGACTAGAATGGCAGTAATTTGCATATCACTAGTGTAATAGTAATTTCACAAATAAATATTTCACCTATTAGGCTATTTTAAATTCATAAAGTCACTTTATACTTCAATTTAGATCTATAACATTGGAAATGTGTATAATCGATGTAATACTCAACTTTCTGGTGGCTACTTAATCTACTGATATGTGTTATAGGTGTCATTTATGTGAGGGGTATTTTCACATTAATGTACAGATAAATGCAGACTAAAGGAACAAGGAGTTGTGTGGCGCCGGTCAAAGTTACACATACTTGGCCAAAAACTGCTAACTCAACAGTCATATTAGTATTATATATCAGACTAATCAGGGAAGGAGACTCAAACGACATTGTCTTGCTCAACTGTGTGATTTACATGTCTATGCACCATTTATTCAAGTTCTCAACTGTTGTGGCCAGCGTCTTCCAGCCATGAATGGGGTTATTTCTGCAAAGAGCAACTTGGGAGCCATGGCAGATATTTGCTGCATGCACACCTAAAAAAAAAAAAAAAAAAAAAAAAAATCCACGCTCAAGAGTCAACAGATCAATTATCACTTAGATTCCTATGTCACATCCTGATCATGGCTCGCTGTTCCTTTCTTGTATTCAATCATGAAAATTGAAATTTAATATTCCTTCCATTCATAGTTTGCTATGGCATTCAAATTCAAGTATTTTAATCCTAATTTTTCAAGTCTGTTCCCCGTACCTTCTCTTTGTTTGCTTAAGGCATAATAAACCTCTGGATATGTATGGGTATGCAGGGTTTTGCCCAGAATGCCTCAAAGATAATTGAGTAGTAATGGTCATTTCGAGGGTGAGTAAGCATATTGTTTTGTCTCCACATTTGGATGTGTTAGGGCTGCTGCTTCCGGCACAGGGATCGGAGTTTCAACAGCTCGTTTGCAGCTTTGATTACCTATCACCGACATTTTAACTTTCACTTGTTCAACCGGAATCGCATAAGATGGAGCCTCAAGAAGCGTCGACATAGTCAACATTCCAGATGGTCATTGATGGGTTATGTAGCTCATGCGTAGTTATCTCTAGTCACCGGTTAGGTTATTCTGTTTCGATATTCTATATATCATGTCCATGTCTGGCAGGATCAATTAAATTTAGGCTGTGATGCACTAACCCAGGAGGAATGTCACTAGCTCCTTCCAGCGCTGTTGTATTCTTTAAAAAGCAATTCTCAAATGAATTCTTCCACTGTTTGAACTTTGAGTGTTTAACCTTGCAGATGTTGGTTATGCTTAAAACCGCAGCATTACACTCCAAGTCAGAAAGCAAAATCCACTCAACCCCTTTTGATTACCTCTGTCTGCAGTGGTCTCTTTCTTATTGTTATTCAGATTATAGCTGTCTGTAACAGCGTTCATGGCTCATGCACCCAGAGGATTCACTCCAGGTGCTAAATACTCCCATGGTCTTTTCTAATTACGTTCCTTATCTAATTCCTTCTAAGAATGACTATAAAGGCTTTGCATCACATTATCAATTTATAAATTGGGATTAAAATCTGTCCCTTCTCATCTATGATCAAATTTCTATTTATCATAACTAACGGAGCACTACTCTTTAACCTGGTTCAGGATTCGTCAGTTCTGTCCTCAATAGCTGCAGTCTAACTCCCTCCCAATATACTGGTCATCCCTTCAGGATCTGGGAAGCCACTACAGCAGCTGATCGTGGCTTTCCACTTCAGCTGTTAAGATCCTGGGCAGATTGTCTTCCTCTGCATTAGAGTTTAATAAGATCCGATCTAAAGATCATTCTCGAAGCTCAGCAAGCATTGCAGTAACGATTCAGGTAAATTCCTATGCAATTACTGGTGGTGGTGTATGCTTTATCTATCTGGTGATAGTCTCAGCTTGAATAAATCGCCTTACGCCATCGCCGGCTATACGGTCCTTAGGGGGCCTGCTTTGCGCAGCCTAGTGGCTTGTCTATGCATGTTCAGTTTATGCGCGGCTCTAGCAGCCTAGTGGCTCAGCAAACCTTGTCTATGTGGCTCAGCGTGGCCTCGTTTTATGTAGCTCAGCGTGGCCTCGTCTATGGGGCTCAGCGTGGCCTCATTTTTATGTGGCTCAGTGTGGCCTTGCCTATGTGGCTCAGCGCGGCCTCGTCTCTGTGGTGGGCCTCGTCTCTGTGGGGCTCAGCGCGGCCTCGTCTCTATGTGGCTCAGCGCGGCCTCGTCTCTATGTGGCTCAGCGCGGCCTCGTCTCTGTGGGGCTCAGCGCGGCCTCGTCTCTGTGGGGCTCAGCGCGGCCTCGTCTCTGTGGGGCTCAGCGCGGCCTCGTCTCTGTGGGGCTCAGCGCGGCCTCGTCTCTGTGGGGCTCAGCGCGGCCCCGTCTCGTGACTGTGGGGCTCAGCGCGGCCTCGTCTCTGTGGGGCTCAGCGCGGCCTCGTTTCTGTGGGGCTCAGCGCGGCCTCGTCTCTGTGGGGCTCAGCGTGGCCTCGTCTATGTGGCTCAGCGTGGCCTCGTCTTTATGTGGCTCAGCGCGGCCTTGTCTATGTGGCTCAGCGCGGCCTTGTCTATGTGGCTCAGCACGGCCTCGTCTCTGTGGGGCTCAGCGCGGCCTCATTTCTGTGGGGCTCAGCGCGGCCTCGTGTTTATGTGGCTCAGCGTGGTCTTGTCTATGTGGCTCAGCGTGGCCTCGTTTTTATGTGGCTCAGCGTGGCCTTGTCAATGTGGCTTAGCGTGGCCTCGTCTCTGTGGCTTAGCGTGGCCTCGTTTTTATGTGGCTCATCGTGGCCTTGTCTATGTGGCTCAGTGTGGCCTCGTTTTTATGTGGCTCATCGTGGCCTTGTCTATGTGGCTCAGTGTGGCCTTGTCTATGTGGCTCAGCGTGGCCTCGTCTCTGTGGCTCAGCGTGGCCTCGTTTTTATGTGGCTCATCGTGGCCTTGTCTATGTCGCTCAGTGTGGCCTCATTTGTGTG
Source organism: Rhinichthys klamathensis goyatoka (assembly GCF_029890125.1). Taxonomy (NCBI): domain Eukaryota; kingdom Metazoa; phylum Chordata; class Actinopteri; order Cypriniformes; family Leuciscidae; genus Rhinichthys; species Rhinichthys klamathensis. Next base: position 2,303,078 of record NW_026606612.1, read on the forward strand.
GCTCAGCGTGGCCTCGTTTTCATGTGGCTCAGCGTGGCCTCGTTTTTATGTGGCTCAGCGTGGCCTTGTCTATGTGGCTCAGCGTGGCCTCGTCTCTGTGGCTCAGCGTGGCCTCGTTTTTATGTGGCTCATCGTGGCCTTGTCTATGTGGCTCAGCGTGGCCTCGTCTGTGTGGCTCAGCGTGGCCTCGTTTTTATGTGGCTCTCGTGGCCTTGTCTATGTGGCTCAGCGTGGCCTCGTTTTTATGTGGCTCAGCGTGGCCTTGTTTTTATGTGGCTCAGCGTGGCCTCGTCTGTCTATGTGGCTCAGCGTGGCCTCGTCTATGTGGCTCAGCGTGGCCTCGTCTCTGTGGCTTAGCGTGGCCTTGTCTATGTGGCTCAGCGTGGCCTTGTCAATATGGCTCAGCGTGGCCTCGTTTTATGTGGCTCAGCGTGGCCTTGTCTCTGTGGCTCAGCGCGGCCTAGTCTATGTGTGGCTCAGCGCGGCCTTGTCTCTCTGGCTCAGCGCGGCCTCGTCTATGTGTGGCTCAGTGTGGCCTTGTCTCTGCGTGGCTCAGCGCAGCCTTGTCTCTGCGTGGCTCATCGCGGCCTCTTCTCAGTGCGGCGCAGCTTTTAAAATAAATCAATAAATAAAGCGTCAGCAAATGCGTAAATGTATCATGTAATTCAGCAGCAGAAAAGTATCTTTCATAGAAAATAAAGCATGCTCCACTTTTAGATTGTAGAGTTACTGTTACCACGACGATATCAATGGAACTCTATAATATCCTACTATCCATGGAATTTGATACATCCATGTCTACCAGCTGTTTGCTAACTCTTTTTCTCTCTTCTATTCTAGGACTACATAATATATGGGTGGTGGGTATACTTTTTCTTTTACGTTCTTTGGGGGTGGGCTTCGTCCAGTGGAATTATCTTCCAACTATTTTTGGGGGTCGGCTGCGCCCCTGCCTTCGTCTTCAGGCAGGAAATGCAGAGTCCGGACCCTCGGATTGCGAGCTATGGACGGGGCCTACGCCAAAGAACTTTATTGCATATATGGCTTGCTGGGCTGTTAATAAAATGCATCATTGCACAGTATCTTATCTCCCGAGTCTTTCTGGTAGAACTCTGCGATAAGGTTCTGGGTGATTTGCCATTTTTTTATGTTCAACAATTGAGTTATTTACCTCTAATAAACTAATTTGGTAACACTTTATATTAACTTACATTAATAAATCACTAACAAACATTATACAGTAATGCTTAACAGATCATTAGTTAATATACATTAGCTATAAATTTGAGATAATGTGCTTGTTAATGTTTACTAATGAACTTATTAAACATTACACAATGATTAACTGCAGAGCCAGAGACTGTTCACGTCACGTCTGCCGAGCCAGAGACTGTTCGCGTCACGTCTGCCGAGCCAGAGACTGTTCACGTCACGTCTGCCGAGCCAGAGACTGTACGCGTCATGCCTGCCGAGCCAGAGACGGTTCGCGTCACGTCTGCCGAGCCTGAGCTTCACGTCAGTCCTGCCGAGCCTGAGCTTCACGTCATGTCTGCAACGCTGGCCATTATGGCCACAGCCATGTGGTGTGTGGGCCGCCGCTGAGCCAGTGTCTCCGGACAAGAGGGCCACCGCCGAGCCAGTGTCTCAGGACAAGATGGCCGCCGCCAAGCCAGTGTCTCCGGACAAGATGGTCGCCACCGAGCCAGTGTCTCCAGACAAGATGGCCGCCGCCGGGCCGGTGTCTGTTACTGAGCCGGTGTCTTTTCCTGGGCCACCTGAGCTGTCTGATCCGCCATGGTCCCCTGAACTGTCTGATCCGTCATGGCCACCTGAACTCTCTGATCCGCCATAGTCCCCTGAAGTATCCGGTCCACCCTGGCCACCTGAACTGTCTGGTCCACCCTGGCCACCTGAACTGTCTGGTCCACCCTGCCCACCTGGACTGTCTGGTCCACCCTGGCCACCTGGACTGTCTGGTCCACCCTGGCCACCTGAACTGTCTGGTCCACCCTGGCCACCTGAACTGTCTGGTCCACCCTGCCCACCTGGACTGTCTGGTCCACCCTGGCCGCCTGCACAGCCTGCTCCGCCCTGGTCGCCAGCACAGCCTGCTCCGCCCTGGTCGCCAGCACAGCCTGCTCCACACTGCACTGCCTGCTCCGCCCTGGTCGTCTGCACAGCCTGCTCTGCACTGGCCTCCTGTCCTGCTGCAGTCTCCAGGCCCTTTTCCTCTCCATGCACCTGGCCCTCCATCCCTCCCCCAAGACCGCCACAGCTCCACCACCCTCCTGGACTGATGTTTACTGAGGAGCGTCTGGAATCCGCTCCTTAAGTGGGGGGCTCTGTTATGATTCCTGCCTTGTGTTCCCCTTGTCTTGTGTGTGGACTTTTATTATTCCCTGCTTTGTGCCATGTTTTTGTAGTCCTTTGTAGTTTTTCCTGTTGATTAGTTCATGATTGTTCCCAGGTGTATCTTGTTTCCTCATTACTTAGTTAAGCTTGTTTGTCCCTGTGTACTTATAGCCCTTGTGTTTCACTTGTTACTTTGTCAGTTGTTGTACGTGTAATGGTTGCCTCTGTGATCCCCCGGTTTTGTTCCTTTGTTCCTCGAGTTCTATGTTATCTGTTTTGTGTTACTTTATTAAATAACCCTGCGTTTAGATCCTCGTCTTCGCCTGCTTTCCTCAGCTCTGTTACAGTAACGCAGTATGTTGTTGTGGGAAGAAAGAGGCGGGAACCGGCTAACTTTCACAAAGTTTAATAAATAAATAAACAAATAGAAAACGAAAGTAAAGAAGGCAGCCCCTCACGGACGACTGCCGCCCAAAATAAAACAGAAACATAAATCCAGGCCTGTCCTCTCTCGTCCTTCGCTGTCGTCACTCCTCCTTTCATGCCTCCGCTCCTCCGTGAGAGATACGAGACCGGTGCGTCTCACAGGTGTCGCTCATCGTCAATCACGCCACCGGCCTCACACCGTTCTCTCATGGCCCTCGGCCTCGTCCTACTCACCACAATGTAATAATCCAGTGAGATTTTTGTATGCACAAGGAGTCTGACAACAGCCGGTATGATCCACACGGAAATCTGATTTTACCATCATCGAGTCCATAGGATTACATGAAGAAACAGAAAAAATCTCAGACAGACTATCTCACTTAAATCACTTTATAGCATTTTTACACAGGTTTCTTCAAGCGTCTTGGACAGTTCTGTCTGGGTATATATATACATTAGGGGTGGAACGGTTCATGTATTCGTATCGAACCGAAACGGTACGGGCGTCACGGTTCGGTGCACGAATTTACACGGAGAATACACGGTATAAAAATAAATAAAACTCGCGTGCAAATTAATTAATGTAATGCGGAACTACTGTTAGATACGCGGGTTCTTTAGGGACACATAATCTGTAGCATCGGCTTAGCTCTGAACGCGCGTTCACTTCAAACGTTGGCTTTATACGCGCGTCCTATTCGCTTTGGACTAGCGTCGAACTAGACGCGAATTTTACGCTCTATTCGCGTTTGGTGTGACCGTGACCGCATAATGAACAGGCTGCGATGTCAAGATTGCAATGCTGGAGAGTGTGTGTGTGTGTGCGAGAGAGAGAGAGAGGCGCGCGGGCGCGATCGAACTGTGTGAGAGAGAGAGAGATCAAATTAATCAAATCAAATCAAACCTACAACTGTCACCCAACCAAAATCACATACACACTGTTTTAAAAGCAAAACATATTTATCCAACTCCATTTCAAAACAGTCTGTCTTTTGGACATTCGTCATATTGCATTGGTTTTCATTTCTTGTCCTCGGAGCACTAATCTTACACATTCAACATTGATTAAAAAAGAAAATCGAATGTGTTTTTAATGGTAGTATTATTTTATACAGAAATCAATTATTTATAATTCAGATGAGAATAATGTTACATTGTCAATTAATAATGTTAATTAAAATTAAGGAAAACAAATATATTGATCTGAAATATAGCAAAATAATTTTAAATTAATTCAGGTACAATTACCAAACATATCGCAAGGTATTTTTGTCTTTTTATTAATTTAATTAATAAACTAATTATATAAAACTATTGTCAGTGCACTACAAATAAACTGGTTCTATGCCTTTATTATCAAAACTTATTTAAAAAATACAATGCCTTCTGCATTTTTGTTTTGCTTTTTCCCTCCATTGTACCGAAATCGTACCGAACCGTGATGTCTGAACCAAGGTATGAACCGAACCGTGACTTCGGTGTACCTTCCACCCCTAATATACATATATACATATATATATATATATATATATATATATGTGTGTGTATATATAGATATGGTGGTTTCAAGGTTGAATGAACAGGAATTCCAGTATTGTCATCACCCTGTCCCTGGCACAAATGACAGCTATAGTTACTATTGCCTGCTCAAAATGAAATGAATATCCTCCAGTCATGGGGCGGAATGCAAGTGTAGCCTGTCTATGAATGTTGTCATTCAATCACATCATCTGTAGAATTTCTGGTGCCATCTTGATTGTTGTTTGTCAGCTGATAAAGTGCCTTAGCCTCCCATGTGAAAGGCCTGCAATTTTAGTTCATTTCCGTCAGCCGCTGAGATTAAATAATGCCAATGCCATTCATGTTCACTGTTGCTGAGGCGTAAGTGGCATTCTGAAACATGTTGAGCCAGATTCAAGAAAACTACAGGCCATCATTTTGATAAATAGAGAAATGCAGCAATTACATAATACAATAATGTTGCACCATCCAACATTAATTGTTGTTTTATAAGTTAGAGAAAACATTTAGGAATTGGGTGTTGTTTTTGAGTGATTAATGAGGTTTTCTCCACTTTGTGAAGCTTGTAAGGTTCAAGACACAGCTCAAATTTAAAGGTTAAGTATGTAATTTCTGCACTTCTAGTACAGTAATTCTTTGATATGTCGCAAGAACTGCTGAACGCATAACTTGAGCCCACTGTTGTAATAATGCTGCAGCTTTGCTGAAATGGGCATTTTGGTCAAGATACAGTAAGTGCTTTAACGACAGCAGTAACTGGAACCTCCTACAAACTGTAATGAGGCTAAAAGCTTTAATGATCTATGCAGCACCTGATATTACTGAGATCATGATGAATAGATCAATAAATGTCTCTCTCTCCAACCATCTCTATGATTAAGTTGCGCTTCAATTACAATCCCACCGCACAAGGTTCTGATGGGGATGATTGCAGCCCATTTGCAGCAAATGACTGTAATTTGAGTCACAAATCATCCTACCTGCTTAAGGCCTTCCTACGATGAACACAAATTGCTCTGATAATGCAGAAGTTCATTTTGAATATGCTCCTCATCTTTACCATGACTGTGTGTGTCGGCTCACTTTGTGTGCTTGTTTATGGTTTTTATATGGACATCATTGTGATTAATAGCTGAAAAATAGCTGAAAAGCCGTCTCTGTGGGCCGTTTTTTTTTTTACTTTAGCACTGCACTGTTTTTATTTTTATTTTTTTTATTGCGTCATTTTGCAGTTACTACTTGCGTTTTTAAATTACAACATTTGAAATCTCCGAAGGTGCATTAGTTGGACATATTGATATGTCGTGATGAGGTTTGTGGCTAACCAGATCTTCTTTGAGGGCTTCCAGATGTTGCAACATGTTCGTCACGTGACACAGGATGTCTAGATCTTTCTCGAATGTAACTCTTCATCTGGTCTCCCAACCAAGGCTGGTTATATGCTGTTGAAACAACCAGCGTCTCTCCGAGTGTCTCCACAAGCCACTGTCTGTGGTAGTGTAATCTCCAGTCATTGCTGTCTACGGTTCATAGCCATCATTCTGGAATTCCCATAATGTTTTGAGCACCACTATGAATGCACTGACTTTTAACTAGTCTTCTCATGCAGTTAATTGGAAACAGCTGGTGTTGAGGTATAGCAACAGCACGACTTGCATGATGCTGCAAAAATGTATTAATCCGCTCTTGGCTCTATGTCACAGTGCATTTATCATAGTTTATTCAGTGACAGTACCGGGAATTACCATTCCAAATGAATTGCTCATTTTGGAGATACTAATCAAAGGTAAAAAGCTTGGGTTTGCCATTGACAAACTAGTGTTCCTTGTTGAGAACAAGTCTAGAGACCCAGTGTTTGAAATCCAATCTAACTACAATTATCTAACTAAAATCAAGGTAAAAAATAAATATTACTAGGTCCCTTTCTGCTCCAGTTCAGGGGCAAACAAATTATTTTGCAAAACCTTTTGTTAATTTCAATTATTTAATTGATGAGTTGGAGCCACTGAGACATTAATCTTGTGACATACAGGTATGAAATATAATTTCATTATAAACATTTCAATAGCTCTCAATCAATGCATGGGTTAAATAAAAATAGCACTTTAAAGGGTTTAAAGACCTAGACCGGTGTTGTTTGATCACTTGAGTGTGAGGTCAAGAATCACACCTTGCTGACTGGAGTGTGCGCCAACTAGTTCACTGCAGCTCAATGAAAAGATTCCTTTAGAAGAGGATTATAAGGTTTTGCAAAGACCACTTCTGTTCACATTACACTCTTTCATGAGCATTGAAATGGAAGTGATTCACAAAAATGTTCTCTCTCTATTATGTCTAACAATTTGGCCAATACACAATAGCAGGTGTTAAGCCCCCAGTTTGACAGTTATGCCCATGGTAGTTTAAAGAGATGTTCTTGTCGAGAGCAGAAAAATGAAGGAGTTGCACAGTTTCCCAGGCTCTATTAATTCCAGAGGCTGACTTGGGGTGTACATTCAAATTCACTGCATTTGAGACTGCAAGTGAAGTATTGACAGGAGCTGGAACAAAGCTCATGATATGACAACACATTCTCATCCCAAGGCGTCATCTAACTGACACTTTTGACCATGCGTCAACATGCCGACGCACATGGTACCCTTTAAGCGTCAATATGAGACGATCATCCTCGGGAGTCATCTAACTGACGCTTTTGACCATGCGTCTAAATCCGACGCACATGGCACCCTTTAGCGTCAGTTAGATGACGCTTCCGTTATGGGTAGGTTTAGGTCTGGGGTAGGGTTAGTGTTAGACCACTAGGAGGCGCGTCTCATATTGACGCTTAAGGGGTGCCATGTGCGTCGGCATGTTGACGCATGGTCAAACATGGTCAAAAGTGTCAGTTAGATGACGCCTTGGGATGCGAACGGGTTGGATATGAGCCAAATTTATTACGAAAACTTGTCTCATCACATATAGTCATTATGCAAATCTGGTAATATAACCAGATGGGGGGGGGGGGGGGGCACACTCAAATTTTTTCGGCACTCAAATTTTTATTTTGTTAACTAATCTTATATTTATTTTCTCTCTAGTTCCCTGCAAGGTTTCTGTCACAGTGTGGTGTGGGTTGAAGAAGACTCAAAGTCCAAAGGCTCCAATACAAACGATTAAATTAATTAATTAATTAATTAATGCAATCGTTAGAAATAAAATAATAATAATAAACTTGGAAGGTCTGCCATTGTTAAATCTTTTTTTTTTTTTTTTAGCAGTCCTACAATAAATACTTTCGGATGGCAATGATAACATTGCAATGTGCCTTTTAACAGGAAGTGATCTTTAAAATGATTCAACCATGCATTTCTTTGTGTGGTCAATGGGCTATATTCATGAAACAGGAGCAGAACGAATTTCTTATGTAAAATGTCACATTCAATAATTCAGTGCAACTATTTACTTTAGAAGGGTTTTTGGCAATGGTTTACACAAATTTGCTCTGCTTGTTGCATAATGAAAGCCTTATATGGCGAGTTGAGCACATTCAGTGGACTGAAGAAAAGAGAAAAGAAAAGATCTGCTTCAGGGTCTTCAGGTGAACCCAGTCCGTTTTGTGCACAAACTTTTTCGAACAATTTAAGGCCCTGATATACTTCAAGCAAAAAAGAAGAACGCAAATGTGGAGTTTGAAACAGCTTGCCTAAGCGAACTTTCCAGAAAAGTTTGCTCTGGCTGGTAAACACCTTCGAACAACCATTGGTGCGTTGCGATAACATAATACGAAGGTGTGCTTTGGGCTCCGCCGCCTTTGACATGGAAATCTTCTCCAGTTAATTTCTTTTGTTCAGTCCATTGAGGTACAAACACTGGAGAGACGCTTTATAGTAGAAACTGAAGTTGTACTTGTAATTGAAAGCGACACTGGCATTTTTTCATTGTTTAAAGTGCTAACTAAATAAACATGACATGACTTGACTTGATCGTAGTGCCGAATTGTATAGCTTGTACAAACACATCCACATAGCTATAATCAGATGCTTTCTTAACTGCTGTTTCCTCACTGTAATCATTTTTCCTCACTGTAATCATTGTAATCAATCGTTTATTTTGTTATTGAGAGGAAACCGTCTGCTCAGGTTCTTCAGTTTTTCATGAGCTTTATGAAAGTGATGAAACATTGTCTCTTGTCTCTTTTCAAATCCCATTATAACGTTTTACAGTGATTTCATGCAAAAAAAAAAATCTTTATCAGTACTCTGCCACTGATTCATTGCAGTACCTGCCTGAAAAATGTCTTTATTTTTATCATTGTTAAACCCCTTAACGCAGACTGTCGCGAATTCGCATCAAACCCCTTCCATTCAGACTGCAGGCGAGACAGCGTGTGTATTCCCCCAATGCCTGTTTGTGCACATTCGATACATACCTAGGAACCTTTTGTATGCACTGGTTTCTCGTAGGACCGTTCGGAGTGGGAACTACATCCGGTTCACGGAAGCTGATATTTTGGTTAGCAAAATCCGCATCTCAAGGCCGCAAATGTTGAGAAATTGCCCAAAAGTTGTGCTAAGATAAAAATATGTACAAGCTTACTGATTGCTTCTATAGCTATGTTATTCAAATAGACTTCACGTGACGAATATTTTTTACGTACTTTGTAGATTTATCTTTTGTAGCGAATTCGCGACATTCTTCCTTAACGGGTGGATTCGGCTATTGGCCTAATGGCTAACTATAATAATGCTGTATTTAGATGGCTTTCAGCACTCACATGCATTTTATTTAGGCAGATTATTTCTATAATCATTACAAAAATAGCATGTTAGGATATAAAATTATGGGTTATGCACTGGAGAAGATATGCATATGCATAAAGAGTTAAACAGAGTGTAACATGGAATGTATAAAAACTACTGTCAATGTTAGGGAGTTGGAGAGTGTTTTGTTTCTTGCTGTTGTCAAGATTCATTAATTTCTCAATTCAAGTTTAGAAGTTCTAAACAATCTCAACTTAATTTAGCATCAGCTTGGAGCCAGAAACACACATAATATTTTTTTTTATATAATTGTAAATAAATTCAGGCGTGAAAGGTCATTGCGTCAGTTGCTCATTGAAGCTGCATTGGAAAGATTGACTGTTTGAATGTGTTCATTTACAATGTGCTTTATTCAAACATATTTTGCTATTGTGAAAACATCACAGGTGTCAAGCGTCTTTGTAAAGCTCTAACTTGATCGCTGCTTCTTTGAGCGGCAATGGTGTCCATTAAAAACAAACACCTCAAGGGCAGGGATGAGTGGGAGGACAGCAATAGTTATTATGATTTCTTGTTCCAGCCTCGAGAGGCCAGAGTCCATTAAGACTAATTGCATTAGGCTCATAATGAAAGGCCCACACCTCAGAAACATAATTGATTCACATCAAATTGTGCTCTTTATTATTGTAATTTTAATAGTTAGTATCTGGGGTCTGGAAAAATTAATCTGTCTTTTACAGAAAGTCATGCCAGTAATACATTTAGACCCAACCTTACGGATAACCCCATTCGATATAATTACATCTCTTAGTCTGCTCTGTCTGTTTAATTGAATGATGCACCTTTTATGCATTCCACATTTTGTAAACGTTAAAGCCTGCAATATTGATTATTCATGCTCAGTCCCAAATATTCTATAACCACAGGGCATCACTTTCAAACATAGATGGGAAATGTTCACCTGCTCTTATCTAAATCAACAGACTGGCTTTGAAAATCCATCTAACCTTGAACAAGTTGTCTGTATAAAAAAATAAAATGCTCTTTGATCTTTTAAGATAAAAGACATTGATGTAATATGAAAACACTCTTTTTTTTCTTTAAAAGTATGATATGAACCCTTTAAATGTGCGACCCATAACAACAAAGACAATAATGGCTTTGAGAATAAAACGTCAAAAACTTAGCACAAAGAACCACAAATGTTTTCAACACTGTTAATAATAAAATGTTTCTTGTTCATCAAATCAACATATTAGAATGATTACATCACAGGCATATATTTAATTTTAAGATATATATATATATATTTATATATATAGTAGAAAATGGTAATTTAAAATATTTCACAATATGTTTTTGCTGCCTTGGTAAGTATAAGAATTCATTAAAAATATTACTGATGCCAAGATTTTGAGTTGTAGTGTAGCTTTTTCCAAACTTAACCTCACTGACTGGCTGTTGAGTCTATAATATGGATGATTCAACATTATAAATGTCAAAGAGATCCTTCAGTCTCATTCTCCTTGCTATCGACTGCCCAGCTTGGATCAATCACAATCTCTTCACATCCTCTTTTCTATTATGTTTAAATGTCGAGGTCACGGCACTCTCACTGGTATGAAAAAGTATGACAGCATAATTCCTCACCATCAATGCAAATCTGTAGAGTTCACATGAATTATTGCTTTAGCCTTCAAAGTGTGTTGAACTCAGTGTGCGTAATAGTTGTGATGCTGTGCGTTTGCCTCTTATTATGTAATCAAACATTTGTTTCAATGTTTCATGTCCCCAATTACAGCTGTTTGTTAATCTTGGCTTTGTGTTATGATTTCATGTTGACCTGTTGAAATTTCAGCATGGCTAATGAGACAGTCCTTAGGAAAGCAGACTTGCTCTTGCTGATTCTGGTGAATTTCTGATACAGTCATAGATGCCAACAATCTGCTGAAACCAAGTCAATATGAAATATTTAGTGTGCCCATGGTCCACCCAACACAATGGGTTTTTTGTTAATGTTTTTGTAGCGCCTCTCTGGCGACTAATGAGAGGTGGCTATCCTGAGTTCTTTAAATATCTATCCAATCAAATAAGTGAGGTTTCACTTATAAACTTATATGTGTGTGTGTGTGTGTGTGTGTGTGTGTGTGTGTGTGTGTGTTTGTTTATGTCCCTTTTGGGTACATTCACCAGGATACACACCAGTAAACTGAGGACCACCTCAAAAATTGAGGACATTTTGTATGTCCTCATTTGTTTGACTATATAATGGCATTCAGCATACTCTAAAATGGTGTCCAGACTTAAAATCTCACTTGTCCCAAAAAATCAGTTTTAAGTGATTTGTGTATGTGAAGTGTGTATGCCCCCCCACTAAAGTGTGTATAACACAGCGCCCTCTAGGAGTACTGCACTTCCGGAAAAGATACACACTTCGGGGATTCTGACCAATCAGAGCGCAGGAAGCCACTATGAGAGCGGGACTTAATGATCTGACCAATCTGAGGCCATCACGTCATCAACAAAAATGGCGGAGCGGAGGCGATATCATTATTATGAATGAATTGACAGATAATCCACATTCAATAATAGATAAATTCGCAATAATTATTATTTAAATAAAAATAGACTAATTTACCCTGAGCAGCAGGAGCTCTCACGATGTATATGGGCATGTTATTAAACTTTAATCCTCGCAGTTTTGCTCTCGCATCGGAGTCTGCTCTGTGTAACGTTATGTGTGTGTGAAGATCGCGCTGCTGCGCGTCACCGAGACTATACAGCTGTACAGTAACTTACATAGGAGTTTATTAATCATGTAGGAACGAGTTTGAAGCGGGGAAGAGACAGAGACATTACGTCATGTGAATTTACAAAGTACATATTTTCTTCCAAAAGCGGAGGAACAGCTGTTTAAATCTGTCAATATGGATGTGATGATTTATTCATCCAAGTTTGTTTAATAAAAACACACAAGCCACCAAAAGATGTGAAAACATGCTAAATCGCTTGCTTTTATGAGTGATTTTATTTGTTTGAAGTGTTTTCTCCTACTTTGCGTTCTGCCGTTTCCTCTCATAATATCAGTGATTTCCCTGAGTGGCCACCGCCCCTCCCCCACCCCCCGCACGAGCAGGACAGGACTCCGTTACCAGTTACCACAGCAACACATTCACTACAGCAAACAAGCTAACTTTTTTCTTTATATATTATATTATATTATATTATATTATATTATATTGAGGAGAGCAGTTACAGCAAACATTATTCTTATTATATTATATTGCATTGTATTATTTTATATTATATAAAGAGGAGAGCAGTTACAGCAAACATTCTCTTTGTAGTATATATTATATTATTTTATATTATATTATATAGAGGAGAGCAGCTGCATGAAACATTCTCATATTATATTATTATATTAATTAAATGTTTACACTAATTACATACGTTTTTTTAAGGCGCTTTGGTGCATTTCTCAAATCACAACTAAAATTCTTGTTCAACCTCCACATCATCTAGTCACTTGTGCACATCATGAAAGCAGTTTATCATTCTTTTGAACAAATTGCAAATGCTTTGGTACATTCATGCAATAAATGTAAGTGTCTGCTGTTTCTTACATTATCAATTGCTTATGTCATGTTGATCAAAATGTATTATACTGGTTCTCTGTTGAATAGTCTTACCCCTCAAAACATATAGGCATTAAATTACTAGTTGTCATAAACTGTCAAACATATTTTCTATACAATTCTATTATACTTTTTTTGTCCTGAATTGCAGATGTGAATTTTGAATTTCACTAATGAAGGGGAATGTAAAGCATTAGATCAATCAATGATCACCAGTTCTCTATAATCGCTCAGAGTGCATCTCATGAAGCTTCCTCTGGAAGCCATATAGACAGAGCACAACACATACACACTCTGAGAATGGAAGAACAACAGGGTAACAGCCGAGAAGAAGAAGAGGAGGAGTAAGGATGTGTGGTGGAAGGATACAGAGGTAAAACAGAGAGATTGTAGGTTTCTGAAGAAATAGGGGCCAATATTGTAGATCATGTTCATGACCTCATGGCCGAGGCGGGTTGAAAGCTGAGCTGAATGTTGGGAGAACAACCGTGTGTGTCCTCAAACATTCAAGTCTTTATAGACAGAACATGCGTGTAATCAGACAGTGTTCACTATACTGTACTGTTCACCATAAGCTGTAGACTTACTGTATTACAGTGGAGTCTACTTGCATTTTACATGAGACAGTAAAAATACGTGATAGAGATCCCTTTCCCACTAATTAGATATCTTAAATGATGTTGTGTGCACTTCTGTATTTGTCTTCATTGTTGTACAGCCTTGATGTTAATATTTTGTTGAAAAATTGTTAAGACCCCAGGAAGAATAGCTGCTGCTTAATGGAGTAGCTAATGGGGATCTAAATAATAAACAATAAACAATAAACTCTACAGATAAAGCGTTGTGAATCTAGTTTCGCGTACCTACCCCGAAGTGATAAAATAAAACAAAATTATGTATCAAATTTATAGACAAGTAATTTGTTCAGGCATGGTTTTCTAGGGAAATACAAACCTACGCACATATATTCAAACGCACATAACTATAGAATCAATTCTTAATGCGCATGTGAACGCCATCAGCGTTAATCACAGGTTCACGTTTAAAGTCTGTTTAGAGACATTCATATACATTTTTACCTTGCAGTTACTGTAAATCCGGCCTCTAGTTCATAAACGCCAGAGGAGAACTGGCCCCCACTGAGCCTGGGTTCTCCCAAGGTTTTTTTCTTCTCCATTGGGTCCCTGATGGAGTTTTAGGACACCATCGGGTCACTTGATGGAGTTTTTCGGTTCCTTGCCACTGTTGCCTTTGGCTTGCTCAGTTGGGGATATTCAAATTAATTAACCAATCATTAATACCATTGATCAGCTCTACCAAACGTGGATGTTTTTCCACTAAGAAACGAACATTGTTATTATGTTTTGATTGATACTGTGAAGCTGCTTTGATGCAATCTATATTGTGAAAAGCGCTATATAAATATACTTGATAGAGACATAATGTAACACACACACATATACAGTATGTGTTTGAATAGTCTGTTCATCGCAATGGCATTGTCATTTTTTAACAGACCAACAGTGTATCTGTGAGTCCAGTCTCATAATGGGTACATGTGTTTATGTGTCATACAGATAATGTGCAGTCTTTTCATTGTCATCAAAATCGTAGCCAGTGTTTACTTCTCAAAATACTGATACAGTTATATTGACAACCATCAAAAGCCTGTAACTTGTTAAAAATCCTTAGTACAATATATATCAATGAACATATCAGTGCCTTGTGTCACAAACAAGAATGTCAAAATGCTGTCATGTAATCCTATTGTGTTCTGCTGTTTGTACGAAATGCACTTTCCTTGTTTGCAAATCTTAAGGATGATTCAAGAAATGTACCAAAGCGACTGATAAGAACTGTTTATAGAGGAGAGCAGTTACAGCATACATTCACTCTCTCTCTCTCTATCTATCTATCTCTCAATATATATATATATAGCCTATATATATATATATATATATATATATATATATATATATATATATATATAAATCGATAGATAGATAGATAGAGAGAGAGAGAGAGAGAGAGAGAGAGAGAGAGAGGGGGGGGGGGGGGGCAGAGCAGTTACATATAGTCATACAAAAGAAAAAAAGTGTTTAAAAGAATCATGAATCAAGCTGACACGTTTAAATGTTTGTTTACATAATTATTTTGTACTTAATTTGATTTTAAAAGCCATTGGATCTGCACTAACCCTAACCCTAACCCTAGCTCTGCCTGTGACTGTCAGTCTGACTGAGATCTGCTCACACTGTGATCAGCCGCCCTTCCCCCACAGCACTGAGACTGATCGCGCGCGCGCCCTTCCCCCACAGCACTGAGAGAGACTGATCGCGCGCGCGCCCTTCCCCCACAGCACTGAGACTGACTGGAGTGACAGAGAGTTGAACTTGTCTCTGGCTGAACTAACAGACTGACAGTTACAGGTAGATAGCTAAGCAGAAGTGCTGCTCAAAAGATCACAAACTGTCGTGGCTATGCGTTTTTAAAGCACTTTTACAAGGTCTATTAGCTTCTCCGCCCTGTAATGTAAAATACCATTAATTTATGAAAGAAATACAAAGAAGATAATGCTGTTAAAGTACTTGTTAAAGTTTAATTTAGAGCCTCGAAATAATCCACACCCATCCCCCATCTTAACTCGAATAAATTGACAACAACACAGACTCCAAAAGTAGAGACATATTATACCAGCTTGAATATCAGCCCTGCTGTGTATTTGCATACATCAGTTTACTATTTTGATTAATAAATGCTATTAGTAGAAAATAAGATGTCTGTTCAAGATATCTAGGTTGCTCATTTTGCATTTTTTGCTCTTTTAAACCTGTGCTTGTTCGGACATGCGCACTGGTTCCTAGTTCGAGTCGGGTGAGTTCGTTTACAAGTGATCATGTGCTCTGTCCACTAGAAAGACTTGATCCACGACAGTTTTTTTTTTTTTGAAGAAGAAGAAGAAACACTACTGCGATTAAAAAAAAAAAGATTCTTGTCATCAGAGAGTTTTCTATTCGGTCAAATAAATAGTCACAATTGCAACGTGAAATCCAAATACGTAACTACGTCATTTACGCACGTCTGCGACAGTGGATGTATTTTCCCGGGAAATGCAGACACGTGACAATGGGACGCGAAACAGTCAGACGACAGCCCTCCACCCTCCACCACGCAGGAAAGGTGAGATGAAGTCTTGTCCTGAAAATGCATGATAACTAAATACATTGTGAAATATGAAAGTTAGTAAGATGTATGTTTATTTTAGTGGTTTAATTATTTTTTGCTTAGGGTTTTATTTACTTCTCGATTGTATTTTATTTGTTTCTCATTTGATAATTTGTTGCAATAAGGAAAAAAGTATATTGCCTACTTGTAGGCATTGACCAGTAAATATAATTTTGTTATTTCTTATATAATAGTACTTTAGATTCTACAAATTAAAAAAAAAACGAGTCAGTGATAGCCTACTATATCATTGTTTTTCTCAAGTGTTGTCAAATTGCAACTGTGATTTAAAATATTAATTATATATTTTTATATCATTATTATTTGATATATTTTTAATTTTATGTAATACAATATTTGCCCAAAAATCTTTTTTTCAGTGGAATGTTTTTTTCTAGATTTATTATTTATCTTTTTTATCTTTTTTTGCCCAATGATGGTACATAGACACTTTATAGTATTTTTATTGTGTGTTTCAATGTCCAAAGCAGACAAAAAGCACATTAGAAATAGTCCATATAAATCTAGCTGGTTATTGACTGAAAATATCCTGTATGCTGTAGCTAATCAATATAGTAGATTCATGTCAATTGTGGTCACAAGACACACAAGAACCAATGTTTTTTGGCATCATTGACATTGCCTTTTTTTAATCTAAATTCCTGTTGTAGACTGGTCACACGTGCTGTCATTGAATAGAGCTCTGTGATATAATATAAATATATACTTAAGTGTTGAACAGAAAAAACACACGTGTTTGGAACAACATGAGGTTCAATTGGAACACTTAACATAATTGTATGTTAATTACGTATGTTTTTGGGTGAACAATTCCAGTAAGATCAACAAGATTTTTTAAATATGCTTGTTTATTTCATTCACATTATATATATATATATATATATATATATATTTTTTTTTTTCCCAGTCATTTCAAGAAAGTAAGTCGCCATGCTGGGAAATAAAAGACGTAAGAAACCTCTGCAGGACGCTGAGCATCACATTACCTGTGAAACCGACAAGCCTGAGCTTCAAGAGCAGTTCATCAGCAAATATAAAGGCAAGTATTTATGAATAAGCAGTAATAACGTTACTCTACAAAACTGATAATTTAATATATAATTTATTTTTATTGTGCAGTCAAGATTTCTGAATAGAGTTCTGCAGGCATTAGCCCGAAAACAAAAACAGTTGCATTTTTGCATTTCTGGTTCCATCAACCCAAAGTCAGTGTTTATTTGCGCATTCTTAGCCCAATTATGCACAATAAGCCCATAGTGCGTGTGGTCATGTAAACGCAGACTAAGGTCATCATAAACGGCATAAGCATAAACCAATCGACACCGCTAGATTTTTGCCCCTTATTCCAGATTTGCCCAGCATGTAAACACATTAACCTGCGTTCTGTGGCTTATTGAAGTGAGCATGTGTGACTGGAAAGTGTCCTTATTGTGGATTTAAGCACATCCAGACAGAGCGAGCGTTTTCTTGACCCAAGAACATCTTAAAAAGTGTTCTCAAAAAGTGTTCTCATCTCATGCAGAAGTGGTACAGTCAAAATCCTACTAAAACTTCTTTGTCATTGTGGAGAGTGCAGTGCATGGTTGCATAGCAACAACAGACGCCACGGGAAAATCAGACTGTTATTTTACTATTAATAATAAAATATAAGCTAATATGCATTAACACTAGGACTCCCAGAATTCTATAACTACTATAATGGCCATAGCAGTCATTCTGACTGCTCATACATTATTTGCATATCATTTCAAAAAGCTATATCAAATCTAAGAATAAATGGATCTGTTATGTTAGGATAGGTAATAATAAACATCAGAACACTACATTTTAATTATGATGTATGTAAAATTGTATTAGTTAACCAACAACCACTCAGCCTCATCAAGGCTCTGAAGCATGGCTAAAGCCTCTGTGGCAGTCATTCTTCTTGCTGACATTGTTCTGATATTCTCTTTTCAATATTTCAATTTGGTTTTAGCTCGAAGCTAAAGCTAGATTTCAGCTTTGCAATAGACTAAACAAACAACAAGAGAAATTGTTGCTAGTCAACGGTGATGCATCTTCAAGAGCAGGAAAAAGGAGCAACCGACACACGGTCTGTAATGCATACGGTCAGTATGACTGTTATGACCATTCAAGGTAGAAATACTCAAAACTCAGTCTTTTGTGTCTTGTAATTTTAATAAAATAACAATGATAGAATAAAATATAGACACATTTAGGAAAAGTCAGGGTCCTATAGTTACATGGGTTTTATTTCAACAAAGTTATTACATTGCAAAATTTTAAAACAGTCAAAATGACTGCCTTGGGAGTTCTAGTGTTAATGTACATGTCAAGTAATTTGTCTTTTTTTACTCGTATATTTCAGCCTTTAAATCATTTTTATAAAAAGAATGAGGTTTATCTTTTTATAAAACCTTTTTTGTCAACTTTATTCGAATTTAATTTTACTATATGTGCCTATAGGGGTGGGCCGGGGATGGCAGGGGTTGGTGGCAATGTAAGTTTCTGGATATTTTCTATAAGAAAATTTGCGGGGCGAGGGCTTCGATTACCTCTCTCTTTTTGGACCATACATGTGTTTGCATCCCTGCATATGCGCGAGGGAGGGAGAGAGAGAGCAAGACAGTTTGAAGGCGCGCGCGCGGCCGGGGCTCTGCTCGTTCTTTCAGTAACATGCGCCCTGTCACACTCATCTACATCACTCACCGATCAAATAAGGCTTTGGCGGCAGGGGCGTGTCTAGAAGGGGGGCACGGGGTGGCACTGGCCCCCCTGGAATATGATTGACCCCCCCCTGGTGCCCCCCCAACATCATTGGGCTAGATTTACTGTCAACCTGACAATGCCCAACGCCATTGGATCAGAGCGCTGTCAATCACTGCTTGATTTGCGATTCGCAAAGCGAAATCACAGGTCCGCGTTTTTAAAACAGTAGGAGAGAGAGAGAGAGATACCTCGACACGTCATTGTAAATATTGCACCGTATGTTAGTCTGATTACTTTCATGTGTGACTGATCAAGCCAGTACCGTTAGATCAGCTAACGTAATTTCGGCAGACTGAATAGAGATTCCGTGGCAGCGCACGACCACATAAATATAAAATAGATAATTTTTATAGATTTTTAATAGATTACTCTATCTGTTGTTTTAAATACTAAAGGCACAATAATCTTTTTCCAAAAAAGTCGTGCCGTGGTGAACATTAAAATGTGAGAATGTTAACTAACACCATAGCTACATGCAACTGTGTAATTTAGATACTTAATGGGTTTTTGTTTATTTATACACCGCAACAGGACATCCAAGATTTCTTTAAGAAATCATTTTAGAGACCGATTTCATGCAGAGAACGTTCACCGACACTCACACACACATTCAATGTTTGTGTTGAGAATAATGCATGTTAGATGACTAATTAATGCCTAGGTGATGTTTTTTTTATTTATAAGAACAAAACTGTGTGGTCCAATCCATGTTAAATACAAAATGATTTTCAGGCTCTTGTTCAGTGCCACATTTAATACCATCTATATTAGGGCACTGGGCATTGCAAAGATTTTTTAATTCGTGTTTAATATTTTCTAAACAAGTATTTATTTCTAGTTGAATTTTCTAGCTGATTTCCCATGGGCCCCCCTGACTGGTCCTTGGTCCACCCTGTGGCCCCCCCATTTATAAAATCCTAGAATCACCCCTGTTTGGCGGGGCAAATAAACTGCATCCAACTGCTTTCCCTGACGCCTGGATCGTTCGGTGGCGTATTCAAACATGTTGTTTGTCCGCAGCCAGGAACAGCACGTCTGCGTGGCATCGCAATCTTCTTGTAAACAGACCCACTCGCTGCATGACAACGCATGCGATGATGCGAAATGAGGCATAGTTGTCTTGTGCTGGAGGCGGTCATATGCAAACGACTGGTACGTCACTTCGTACCGTGACGTCACCTCGTACCATGGATCCACAACGAGCTGTATTTAGAGCTTGATTAAATAAATGCTTCGTTTATAATGGGGGGGGGGGGGGCATCTTAAGCTATTAAACTTGCAGGAAGTTTTAATAATACATAGATCTCTTATATACCAAAAGATCAAGGCAAATTTGGTCTCATGTCATGACCCCTTTAAAAGTATAATGTAAAGTATAAAAAGCAAAGCATACTTTGAGATTAGCCTGGCTATTGACTATTTTCCTACAGTAATTTCCCTTTTACATCATATAATGTACATCATATGGTTAAGAACTTTTAGTAATAATCAAAATAATAGTTGACATTAAAGAAACTGCTGCTAATGAATTTCTCCTCTTCAGGGCGTGGAGTTTTCACCACTGGAGCTTTCTTCAGAGGGGATTTTGTTCTTGAATACAGAGGTGAACTTCTGAGTTCAGAGGAGAGTCTTGCTCGAACTGAACACTACACTGAAGCTGAGAACACGTTCCTGTTTGATTTTCAGTGGCATGGCAGAAATTGGTGGTGAGTAAAGAACTGTTGGATTGATGTAGTAGTGATGATAAAATATCTGGAACTGTAAAATACTCAGGGTGTGTTCATGCCTGTAGTTCTGTTCGCTTGGTTCGTTTGGTCCGGGTCTGCTTAGTGTTCAGATTGGCATTTCTATCGTCAAACCTGTTATGCTTGACCAGTTTGTCCTTTTTAGGGTCACATCTTCCTGTTTTTGGTTCGTTTATATGTCTCTGGTCCATGTTATGCTCATATTTCATTCAAACCGCACCAGAGTTTTTCTCTGTATTCCCTAAAGAGAACAAAATGGTTAAAGGGATAGTTCAGGATTTAGCATTAAGCTTTGTATTAGTAGAAAACCTGTAGTATTTTCGAATTACCATGCTTTCCACCCTCATATCCCCCTGAGACGAGAGATTTATGTATTTTTTGTCTGGAAAAAATCCTCCGATGAAGCAAAATTCGTCATTTTGCGTCATCGGAGGATTTTTTGGCCAGAGGCTAAAGACTACAGCCAGTAGTAGGGGCTGTCCCGCATGTTCTCAACCCGCCCATAGAGGGTGGGATCTCACTCACACAATGTACACATAGTGTCAGACATCTTTTTCTGGAAGCTAAGCTAGCAGGTTCTTGTTCTGTGGCGAAAGCTGAGTAGTAGGGGTTACCATCCTCTTTTTCCCGGACATGTCCGGCCGTCGATGTCCGGGATTCAGCTTTTGCTTTCTGCAGTCGCCATTCATTGTTTACATGCACACCTTTTGTTTCAATCTAACTGAATTCATTCCGATTGGTGAATCTGAATGTAGTGTTTACATGAAAGCTAAACAAGTGATCGGTTGATGTGCATTTTAACATTGCTAAGAAAATTTCGTCTCACAGGTGTCGCTCATCAGTAATCACGCCACCGGCCTCGCGCCGTTCTCCCGCGGCCCTCACTCGTCCTGCTCGCCACAGTAAACATGACTCGTGTCGTTCTCCCGCGGCCCTCACTCGTCCTGCTCGCCACAGTAAACATGACTCGTGTCGTTCTCCCGCGGCCCTCACTCGTCCTGCTCGCCACAGTAAACATGACTCGTGTCGTTCTCCCGCGGCCCTCACTCGTCCTGCTCGCCACAGTAAACATGACTCGTGTCGTTCTCCCGCGGCCCTCACTCGTCCTGCTCGCCACAGTAAACATGACTCGTGTCGTTCTCCCGCGGCCCTCACTCGTCCTGCTCGCCACAGTAAACATGACTCACACCGTTCTCCCGCTGCCCTCACTCGTCCTGCTCGCCACAGTAAACATGACTCGTGTCGTTCTCCCGCGGCCCTCACTCGTCCTGCTCGCCACAGTAAACATGACTCGTGTCGTTCTCCCGCGGCCCTCACTCGTCCTGCTCGCCACAGTAAACATGACTCGAGCCGTTCTCCCTCTGCCCTCACTCGTCCTGCTCGCCACAGTAAACATGACTCGTGCCGTTCTCCCGCGGCCCTCACTTGTCCTGCTCGCCACAGTAAACATGACTCGCGCCGTTCTCCCGCGGCCCTCACTCGTCCTGCTCGCCACATTAAACATGACTCGCGTCGTTCTCCCGCGGCCCTCACTCGTCCTGCTCGCCACAGTAAACATGACTCGCGCCGTTCTCCCGCGGCCCTCACTCGTCCTGATCGCCACAGTAAACATGACTCGTGCCGTTCTCCCGCGGCCCTCACTCGTCCTGCTCGCCACAGTAAACATGACTCGCGCGTTCTCCCGCGGCCCTCACTCGTCCTGCTCGCCACAGTAAACATGACTCGTGCCGTTCTCCCGCGGCCCTCACTCGTCCTGATCGCCACAGTAAACATGACTCGTGCCGTTCTCCCGCGGCCCTCACTCGTCCTGCTCGCCACAGTAAACATGACTCGTGCCGTTCTCCCGCGGCCCTCACTCGTCCTGCTCGCCACAGTAAACATGACTCGCGCCGTTCTCCCGCGGCCCTCACTCGTCCTGCTCGCCACAGTAAACATGACTCGTGCCGTTCTCCCGCGGCCCTCACTCGTCCTGCTCGCCACAGTAAACATGACTCGTGCCGTTCTCCCGCGGCCCTCACTCGTCCTGCTCGCCACAGTAAACATGACTCGAGCCGTTCTCCCTCTGCCCTCACTCGTCCTGCTCGCCACAGTAAACATGACTCGTGCCGTTCTCCCGCGGCCCTCACTTGTCCTGCTCGCCACAGTAAACATGACTCGCGCCGTTCTCCCGCGGCCCTCACTCGTCCTGCTCGCCACATTAAACATGACTCGCGTCGTTCTCCCGCGGCCCTCACTCGTCCTGCTCGCCACAGTAAACATGACTCGCGCCGTTCTCCCGCGGCCCTCACTCGTCCTGATCGCCACAGTAAACATGACTCGTGCCGTTCTCCCGCGGCCCTCACTCGTCCTGCTCGCCACAGTAAACATGACTCGCGCGTTCTCCCGCGGCCCTCACTCGTCCTGCTCGCCACAGTAAACATGACTCGTGCCGTTCTCCCGCGGCCCTCACTCGTCCTGATCGCCACAGTAAACATGACTCGTGCCGTTCTCCCGCGGCCCTCACTCGTCCTGCTCGCCACAGTAAACATGACTCGTGCCGTTCTCCCGCGGCCCTCACTCGTCCTGCTCGCCACAGTAAACATGACTCGCGCCGTTCTCCCGCGGCCCTCACTCGTCCTGCTCGCCACAGTAAACATGACTCGTGCCGTTCTCCCGCGGCCCTCACTCGTCCTGCTCGCCACAGTAAACATGACTCGTGCCGTTCTCCCGCGGCCCTCACTCGTCCTGCTCGCCACAGTAAACATGACTCGTGCGTTCTCCCGCGGCCCTCACTCGTCCTGCTCGCCACAGTAAACATGACTCGTGCCGTTCTCCCGCGGCCCTCACTCGTCCTGCTCGCCACAGTAAACATGACTCGCGCGTTCTCCCGCGGCCCTCACTCGTCCTGCTCGCCACAGTAAACATGACTCGTGTCGTTCTCCCGCGGCCCTCACTCGTCCTGCTCGCCACAGTAAACATGACTCGCGTCGTTCTCCCGCGGCCCTCACTCGTCCTGCTCGCCACAGTAAACATGACTCGTGCCGTTCTCCCGCGGCCCTCACTCGTCCTGCTCGCCACAGTAAACATGACTCGCGCGTTCTCCCGCGGCCCTCACTCGTCCTGCTCGCCACAGTAAACATGACTCGTGTCGTTCTCCCGCGGCCCTCACTCGTCCTGCTCGCCACAGTAAACATGACTCGCGTCGTTCTCCCGCGGCCCTCACTCGTCCTGCTCGCCACAGTAAACATGACTCGCGCCGTTCTCCCGCGGCCCTCACTCGTCCTGCTCGCCACAGTAAACATGACTCGCGTCGTTCTCCCGCGGCTCTCACTCGTCCTGCTCGCCACAGTAAACATGACTCGCGCCGTTCTCCCGCGGCCCTCACTCGTCCTGCTTGCCACAGTAAACATGACTCGCGCCGTTCTCCCGCGGCCCTCACTCGTCCTGATCGCCACAGTAAACATGACTCGTGCCGTTCTCCCGCGGCCCTCACTCGTCCTGCTCGCCACAGTAAACATGACTCGTGCCGTTCTCCCGCGGCCCTCACTCGTCCTGATCGCCACAGTAAACATGACTCGTGCCGTTCTCCCGCGGCCCTCACTCGTCCTGCTCGCCACAGTAAACATGACTCGTGCCGTTCTCCCGCGGCCCTCACTCGTCCTGCTCGCCACAGTAAACATGACTCGTGCCGTTCTCCCGCGGCCCTCACTCGTCCTGCTCGCCACAGTAAACATGACTCGCGCGTTCTCCCGCGGCCCTCACTCGTCCTGCTCGCCACAGTAAACATGACTCGTGTCGTTCTCCCGCGGCCCTCACTCGTCCTGCTCGCCACAGTAAACATGACTCGCGTCGTTCTCCCGCGGCTCTCACTCGTCCTGCTCGCCACAGTAAACATAATGAATGGTGACTGTAGAACGCAAAAGCCGAATCCCGAACATTTTGGGCGATCTCAAAACACATTTTCGAACTCACTAGTAGCCTATACTTGTTGTTTAACTACTGCGCTCTGTTACCGGTAGGCGTGGCCTCCTAGGGCAGCGAAGCAAGTGCATTCTGGGAGTTGTTGTCTTTCATCCACATAAGCCAAAAATACATTTTCTGGCTTTTCTCAGTCTACAGTAGAAAGCTCCAAATTCAAAAATAATTTCACATTTCTTCTACATAAATGACCCATTTTAAATACATATTCATCTTCGCAGAGGTGAAGTATCCCTTTAATTTGAGATGGCTTTATCTGAGAGCTGAGAGGATGTTGCAGTACACTATCATATATATCAGTGGTTTTCAGACCCTCTCTGCAGATTCTGTATGTCTCCTTCACCAGACACACTCAGTTGAGTTCATAGAGCCGTGTTCTGATGATAAACTCCTCATCTGAATCAGCTGGATTAAAACACGAGACATACAGCATATGCAGAGCGGTGGGTTCCCAGGACTGGGGTTCAGAACCACTTATAGAAAATAACTGTACATTTCTATCATGTATACTAAGATTACAAGTATTGAGTGATAATTGGATGTCTTTATAGCATGGATGCATCTAAAGAAGACGGGTTGTCCTTGGGAAGACTTGTAAACGATCAGACCAGAAATCCTACTTGCAAAATGAGAACCGTTGAAGTGAGCAGAAAACCTCACCTGTGTCTCTTTGCTGTACGAGACATTCTACCAGGAGAAGAAATCACTTACAATTATGGAGACTCAGATTGGCCATGGCGAGTCAAGGTACTATCAAGAAAATGCTAAAGAGATTGATCAGTAATTCATGATAATCTTTTACTGTCATTCTGATTAGTTACCATGTGATTGTGGTCTCATATTTCTGAAGCCTTTAAATCAAGCATCAGCAGAATCCACTGATAAAAAGCCAGCCAGCAGTTTGGGCCCGCAGAAATCGGTAGGTCCACTTTAAAACATCTGTATCATTATATTATTGACTATTTCAGCTTAGAGATGTGTGTGAAAGAAATGATAGTTAAAGTGTAGGACAGCTAGAGAAATGAACATAAACAAGTTTTTCTGTCCTTCACAAATATTTCCTGCTTTCTTAGCCCCATTGTGCAGCTTCTCTTCCCTTTCCTGAATTGGACAAGGTGAACAGCAAGGGTCCACATAAGCTGTCAGGCAAAGCAAGAACATCAAGGAATAAAACGGTAACCATCTCATACATGCAGCAGCGATCTACTGATGTTTACTGCCAGCTAGTTAAAAGTGCAGTCAGTGATTTCTGATAAACACTGTTGATATTTAAAATCGACAGCCAAACAAACACACACCTCCCTTCATTGCTCCGCCCCCAAAATAATGAACAACACAGGCAACCAGTTGACTACAGGTGCATATCCACTTCATCCAGCACACGTGTGTAATAGTTGTGGCACGTTCGGATCATTTTACTGACTTGGATCTTTGAATCTCGTTCATCAAAATTAACAAATCTTTTTTCGAAAACCTTTTGTTCATTTCAGTAGAATGTATTTAAAATGGTAGCCAAATTCCCCAAACACATCAAATGTTGATCGCATTTAGAATAAGAAAAAAAGTGCGATGCAAGGAAAAGGCCAAATTATGAGAGACGGAAATGATTCATTAATTTATTTGGGTCTTCAGGCTATGCAGTCTGTTAGTTACCTCACCTCCCGATCTAAGCCGTTCGTTCATCCTGTGACATCCTCATAAACTTAACTTTGCAGTCTGTAGTACCGGATACGTACACGTTTCGAGTCTATCGACTTCGGGTTCAAGTCATTCGTTCATCACGTGGCAGCCCCATTGAGCTATGCAGTCTGTAGTACCGGATACGTACACGTTTCGAGTCTATCGACTTCGGGTTCAAGTCATTCGTTCATCACGTGGCAGCCCCATTGAGCTATGCAGTCAATACTGGATGCAGAATTGATTAGTTCATATTTTGAGTCTTCGAGGACTTGAGAGGTGAACTAATCATTTATCTTTCCAGTACTGACAGCATAGCCTCAATGGGACTGATGGGAAGAACGAAGGACCCAAAGACTCGAGTGATTTAACTAATCATTTCTGTTTCCAGTACAGAACCTATAGGATGTTGTGTGTGCGCAGTCAACACAAAATTAAAGAATCACTCTCTGAGACAACTCAGTAGTCACGAGTCATTAAAGATTGTTCAAAATGTCTATCACACAAACAAGCCCCCCCGTTGGACCCCATTGAAGTCACTATATGGAGAAACACCTGGAGTGTGTTCCTCAAAAACCTTCATTTCTTTTACACTGAAGAAAGAAAGACATGAACATCTTAGATGGTGTGATGATGGCGAGTAAATTATCAGGAAATTTTAATTCTGAAGTGAACTAATCATTTAAGTAGTTATTGGTTCAGAGTTTTAATGTCTGAACCAGTGTAACTATTAATTTGACTATTGTCACAATTTTGTTGTTTTTTATTTTATTAATGATCTTTGCTTTGAAGTGTGCAAAACACGTTTCTTTATTTTTTGTTTACCCCTACAGTGTGTTTGTTTTGTTTTATATGGGTGCCACAGTTTTCAATATTTTTAATGTCATTTTATTCTTGTTTAAGCTAAATATCTCTTTATATATCTGCAGAAGCGGTTTCAATCAAGACTGTTACAGTCATCCTCAGTCGCATCCATATCTGGTGCACCCTCTTCATCAGCACCCTGTGCTGTGTCCACCTCTATAATGGCCTCATCAACCTCATGCCCTCCTGCCCTGTCCTCATCAACATCAACACCTCCCACGTCACCTTCATCATCCTCGCCTGTGCAGCCTTCATCATCCTCGCCTGTGCAGCCTTCATCATCCTCGCCTGTGCAGCCTTCATCATCCTCGCCTGTGCAGCCTTCATCATCCTCGCCTGTGCAGCCTTCATCATCCTCGCCTGGGCAGCCTTCATCAGCCTCGCCTGGGCAGCCTTCATCATCCTCGCCTGTGCAGCCTTCATCAGCCTCGCCTGGGCAGCCTTCATCAGCCTTGCCTGGGCAGCCTTCATCATCCTCGCCTGGGCAGCCTTCATCAGCCTCGCCTGGGCAGCCTTCATCAGCCTCGCCTGGGCAGCCTTCATCATCCTCGCCTGGGCAGCCTTCATCAGCCTCGCCTGGGCAGCCTTCATCAGCCTCGCCTGGGCAGCCTTCATCAGCCTCGCCTGGGCAGCCTTCATCATCCTCGCCTGTGCAGCCTTCATCAGCCTCGCCTGGGCAGCCTTCATCAGCCTGGCCTGGGCAGCCTTCATCATCCTCGCCTGGGCAGCCTTCATCAGCCTCGCCTGTGCAGCCTTCATCATCCTCGCCTGTGCAGCCTTCATCAGCCTCGCCTGGGCAGCCTTCATCATCCTCGCCTGTGAAGCCTTCATCAGCCTCGTCTGTGCAGCCTTCATCAGCCTCGCCTGGGCAGCCTTCATCATCCTCGCCTAGGCAGCCTTCATCAGCCTCGCCTGTGCAGCCTTCATCAGCCTCACCTGGGCAGCCTTCATCAGCCTCGCCTGGGCAGCCTTCATCAGCCTCGCCTGGGCAGCCTTCATCAGCCTCGCCTGGGCAGCCTTCATCATCCTCGCCTGTGCAGCCTTCATCAGCCTCGCCTGGGCAGCCTTCATCAGCCTCGCCTGGGCAGCCTTCATCAGCCTCGCCTGGGCAGCCTTCATCATCCTCGCCTGTGCAGCCTTCATCAGCCTCGCCTGGGCAGCCTTCATCATCCTCGCCTGGGCAGCCTTCATCAGCCTCGTCTGTGCAGCCTTCATCAGCCTCGCCTGGGCAGCCTTCATCAGCCTCGCCTGTGCAGCCTTCATCAGCCTCGCCTGTGCAGCCTTCATCAGCCTCGCCTGGGCAGCCTTCATCATCCTCGCCTGTGCAGCCTTCATCAGCCTCGTCTGTGCAGCCTTCATCAGCCTCGCCTGGGCAGCCTTCATCAGCCTCGCCTGGGCAGCCTTCATCAGCCTCGCCTGGGCAGCCTTCATCAGCCTGGCCTGGGCAGCCTTCATCAGCCTCGCCTGTGCAGCCTTCATCAGCCTCGCCTGTGCAGCCTTCATCAGCCTCGCCTGGGCAGCCTTCATCATCCTCGCCTGGGCAGCCTTCATCAGCCTCGCCTGGGCAGCCTTCATCAGCCTCGTCTGTGCAGCCTTCATCATCCTCGCCTGGGCAGCCTTCATCATCCTCGCCTGGGCAGCCTTCATCATCCTCGCCTGGGCAGCCTTCATCATCCTCGCCTGGGCAGCCTTCATCATCCTCGCCTGTGCAGCCTTCATCAGCCTCGCCTGGGCAGCCTTCATCATCCTCGCCTGGGCAGCCTTCATCAGCCTGGCCTGGGCAGCCTTCATCAGCCTGGCCTGGGCAGCCTTCATCATCCTCGCCTGTGCAGCCTTCATCATCCTCACCTGGGCAGCCTTCATCAGCCTCGCCTGGGCAGCCTTCATCAGCCTCGCCTGGGCAGCCTTCATCAGCCTGGCCTGTGCAGCCTTCATCAGCCTCGCCTGTGCAGCCTTCATCAGCCTCGCCTGTGCAGCCTTCATCAGCCTCGCCTGTGCAGCCTTCATCATCCTCGCCTGTGAAGCCCTCATCGCCTTATGCGCAGCATTCATCATCCTCATCCTCGCCTGCTCCACCCTTATCTTCACCTTGTGCTGTGTCAACACCAGTGGTTCACTCATCACAGGTGTCTGAGACACTCTCATGGGAGGTGGGTAGATTCATTTGCTGAATTATTGGGATGGTCGGGGTGTATTGCACTGGTAGAACTAACAATAGATTATATGAAATTATATATCATTTATATTGGTTTGTATTCATCCTCTTCCAGATATCCTCTTTAAGGCCATCAAGAAAAAGACAGGTATGTGACTTGCCATGTGATACTTTATATGCAATTTTTTTTTGCATAATTATGAATTGGCTTGCATAATAGTATCCGCAATATGATGAAACGTAATGTTACAGCAACCACTGCCTTGAGTAAGTGTTAAATTCTCTCATTCAGTATTCCGGAAGTTCCGTCTGTGACACAGACTACAGCGATGTCACAGACTACAGCGATGTTGACTACATACCAAAAATCAGCTCCGATGAATCGGATGGTAGTTCTTCTGGACATGACATGGTCAAAAGTGCTTTGATACATCCAACATCTCCCAACGAGGCAGGTAGTTCATCTGATCAATTTATGACCGCACCATCACCAAAAAAGATGAAATGCCAATCTAAAGAGACAAACACTTTGTCTGGTGAAAAGACTTTTATTCAGTCAATGCCATCACCAAAGCAGGAACGCAAGGCGTACAACAAGAAGCA
Source organism: Rhinichthys klamathensis goyatoka (assembly GCF_029890125.1). Classification (NCBI taxonomy): domain Eukaryota; kingdom Metazoa; phylum Chordata; class Actinopteri; order Cypriniformes; family Leuciscidae; genus Rhinichthys; species Rhinichthys klamathensis. Next base: position 2,332,773 of record NW_026606612.1, read on the forward strand.
GTATTGCCTTTATTGCTCTAAGCCATATTCAAAAATGGCAAGACACCTTGAATTTGTCCAGTGAGGTTTTATCCCGGATGCTTTTGTCAGCTTTTAAAAGTAGGGATTCTTCTGAGCTACACAAAGACATTGCCATCTGTCTGTCTGAGTTTGAGAGGAAGCTGTGTCTGCACTTCACAAGAGTTGAGATCCGGGGTAAACGAGGCAGAAAGGTTCCTGTGCTCCTCAAGCCTTCCATGGTTTCTGCCATGGAGCTGCTCGTTGAAACGCGGGAGCTTTGTGGTGTTCCAGCAGAGAATCCCTTTATGTTTGCCAGATGTGGAGCAATGTCAGCCTACAGAGGTGGAGAGTGCATCAACAAAGCTGCTTGCGAATGTGGCATAAAGAACCCTGAAGCACTGTCATCAACTAGGCTCAGGAAACACATAGCAACCATGTCTAAAATTCTTAACCTTGATGAGAATGAAGCAGACCAACTGGCTGATTTCCTTGGTCACGATATCAGAATCCACAGACAGTATTACCGGTTACCAGAGGGAACACTGCAGCTGGCAAAAATGAGTAAAGTCCTAATGGCCATGGAGAAAGGAACACTGTCTGACTACAAAGGAAAGAAACTTGATGACATTGAAATTGACCCAAATGGTATGAGTATATTTAGTCTGTGTGTATCTGTGCTGTACTTATTTGCAAAACACATCATGTCACAGATACTAAGTATAAGCAATATAGTGTTAATTTTATTGTCATTTAATTATTTAGAGCAACTTGAGGCCCAAGGTGATTCCATGTCAAGTGATGAGGAGGACTACAGTGACCTATCTCAGACAACAGCACCAGCAGAGACTGATCGACCTGTTCAACCTGTTCAATCTGATCAACCTGTTCAACCTGTTCAATCTGATCAATCTGTTTCACAGGTGGATCAATGTAAGAAAAATCTCTAAACTGCACAAACAACAATAATCAAATAAACATGAATTAGCTCCAAGCAGCAATATCCAGCCAAATTCAAATAATCAACACATGAGGACACAATCTTGATTTGGTCTTTACTCACCGATTTAGTTGTAATGAGAATTTACTTTTTAACTATTTCATAGGTTCTTCACACGCTCCAAAAAAGAAATGGGAGGACAGTGAGGTAAAAGCAGTAGAGAGACACATGATGAAGTTCATCAAGACATGCAAAGTTCCTGGTAAGCAAGACTGTGAAAGATGCATTCACGCAGAGCCAGAAGCTTTGAAGCAGCGAACATGGACTGGTGTGAAAAATTATGTGCGGAACAGGATCACGACTCTTAAAAGAAAGGGTGGTTTGTAGGGAGCCATCAACACTTCAACACTTTGCATATTATGCTCTTTTTGTAAGAAATTGAGCTTAATTAAAAGAAATGAGGATAAAGGTGTAGAAATATTCTGAGGATGGAATGAAACAGAATATAAAGTGAAAAGTTAGAGTATAAGAAAGCTAATGAAGAAGTAGAGGATAGTAATATAGTCTAATTTCATTTATTCAGTTTTCTTTGTTCAGTTGCAATGAAGTTGGATGGAATGTCATGTTAAACTTTTTGATATTTCTGTTATAGAGGGAGGAGAGAATGTAAAGATGATAAAGTGAAGAGTGATTAGCTGTGTTGGACATGGGCTGTGGCTGGATGTAACCGATCGGTGAGAGTTGCCGTGTGGAGGCGGGAGGAGCTGAAAACTGAGACGTGAGTTTGACACTTTCTGCTTCCCGTAGTGACGCTTGCGCTGTGTTTGCATACTTTACCACAGCTGAAGTGGAATAAATGCATTATTTGCCAAATACACCGATATTTCAGAGACATTTTGATTCAATACATGTACTGCTTAATACAGCGTCTGTTTGTACAAGAATATAGTTCAACATAAGCCTAAATCCCAATGAAGTGGGGTCTACATTGTATCAGTTTTATTTTGATAACCATGACAATATAACATCGCGACTACATGAAAAGAGCTTTCACTGTTATAAAAAACAGATTTGTGCGGTGGATTCGGCAAATCGTGGATCAGTTGTGTCGTCATCAGAGCTCGTGAGTCGCTCTGGAGAAAGTGCTCTGGCTGAGTCCTGCTCTCGAATCGCTCTCGCCGTACTCTGAGACCATACGTCACAGTCACGGGGCGTCGCTGTCTGAAGCCGTACACAAGCTCTAACCGTCATGCACTGCTCAAGTCAGCCGTCTGTGCAGCGCTGTCCAACAAGTTCAACAAGCATAAAGCTCTCCTCCCTCTTTACATCATCTTTATATTCTCCTCCCTCTTTACATCCCCTTTACATTCTCCTCCCTCTTTACATCTGTAAAGTAAAGGGGATGTAAAGAGAAGGAGTGAATGTAAAGAGGAGAGAATGTAAAGAGGATGTAAAGAGGGAGGAGAGAATGTAAAGAGGATGTAAAGAGGGAGGAGAGAATGTAAAGAGGATGTAAAGAGGGAGGAGAGAATGTAAAGGGGATGTAAAGAGGGAGGAGAGAATGTAAAGGGGGTGTAAAGAGGGAGGAGAGAATGTAAAGAGGAGAGAATGTAAAGAGGATGTAAAGAGGGAGGAGAGAATGTAAAGAGGGAGGAGAGAATGTAAAGGGGATGTAAAGAGGAGGAGTGAATGTAAAGAGAGAATGTAAAGAGGATGTAAAGAGGGAGGAGAGAATGTAAAGAGGATGTAAAGAGGGAGGAGAGAATGTAAAGAGGATGTAAAGAGGGAGGAGAGAATGTAAAGGGGGTGTAAAGAGGAGGAGTGAATGTAAAGAGGAGAGAATGTAAAGAGGATGTAAAGAGGGAGGAGAGAATGTAAAGAGGATGTAAAGAGGGAGGAGAGAATGTAAAGAGGATGTAAAGAGGGAGGAGAGAATGTAAAGGGGATGTAAAGAGGGAGGAGAGAATGTAAAGGGGGTGTAAAGAGGGAGGAGAGAATGTAAAGAGGGAGGAGAGAATGTAAAGGGAATGTAAAGAGGGAGGAGATAATGTAAAGGATGTAAAGAGGGAGGAGAGAATGTAAAGGGAATGTAAAGAGGGAGGAGATAATGTAAAGGATGTAAAGAGGGAGGAGAGAATGTAAAGGGAATGTAAAGAGGGAGGAGATAATGTAAAGGATGTAAAGAGGGAGGAGAGAATGTAAAGGGAATGTAAAGAGGGAGGAGAGAATGTAATGGATGTAAAGAGGGAGGAGAGAATGTAAAGAGGAAGGAGAGAATGTAAAGAGGGAGGAGATAATGTAAAGGATGTAAAGAGGGAGGAGAGAATGTAAAGAGGGAGGAGAGAATGTAAAGAGGGAGGAGATAATGTAAAGGATGTAAAGAGGGAGGAGAGACTGTAAAGAGGGAGGAGAGAATGTAAAGAGCATGTAAAGAGGGAGGAGAGAATGTAAAGGGGATGTAAAGAGGGAGGAGAGAATGTAAAGAGGGAGGAGAGAAGAGAATGTAAAGAGGGAGGAGAGAATGTAAAGGGGATGTAAAGAGGGAGGAGAGAATGTAAAGAGGGAGGAGAGAATGTAAAGGGGATGTAAAGAGGGAGGAGAGAATGTAAAGAGGGAGGAGAGAATGTAAAGGATGTAAAGAGGGAGGAGAGAATGTAAAGGATGTAAAGAGGGAGGAGAGAATGTAAAGGATGTAAAGAGGGAGGAGAGAATGTAAAGGGGATGTAAAGAGGGAGGAGAGAATGTAAAGAGGGAGAAGAGAATGTAAAGAGGGAGGAGAGAATGTAAAGAGGGAGGAGATAATGTAAAGGGGATGTAAAGAGGGAGGAGAGAATGTAAAGGGGATGTAAAGAGGGAGGAGAGAATGTAAAGAGGGAGGAGAGATTGTAAAGAGGGAGGAGAGAATGTAAAGGATGTAAAGAGGGAGGAGAGAATGTAAAGAGGGAGGAGAGAATGTAAAGAGGATGTAAAGAGGGAGGAGAGAATGTAAAGAGGATGTAAAGAGGGAGGAGAGGATGTGAAGAGGGAGGAGAGAATGTAAAGAGGGAGAAGAGAATGTAAAGAGGGAGGAGAGAATGTAAAGGGGATGTAAAGAGGGAGGAGAGAATGTAAAGAGGGAGAAGAGGATGTAAAGAGGGATGAGAATGTAAAGGGGATGTAAAGAGGGAGGAGAGAATGTAAAGAGGGAGGAGAGAATGTAAAGAGGGAGGAGAGAATGTAAAGAGGGAGAAGAGAATGTAAAGCGGGAGGAGAGAATGTAAAGAGGGAGGAGATAATATAAAGAGGATGTAAAGAGGGAGGAGAGAATGTAAAGAGGGAGGAGGGAACGTAAAGAGGGAGGAGAGAATGTAAAGAGGATGTAAAGAGGGAGGAGAGAATGTAAAGAGGATGTAAAGAGGGAGGAGAGAATGTAAAGAGGGAGGAGAGAATGTAAAGAGGGAGAAGAGAATGTAAAGAGGGAGGAGAGAATGTAAAGGGGATGTAAAGAGGGAGGAGAGAATGTAAAGAGGGAGGAGAGAATGTAAAGAGGGAGGAGAGAATGTAAAGAGGGAGGAGAGAATGTAAAGAGGGGGGAGAGAATGTAAAGAGGGAGAAGAGAATGTAAAGAGGGAGGAGAGAATGTAAAGAGGGAGGAGATAATGTAAAGAGGATGTAAAGAGGGAGGAGAGAATGAATGTAAAGAGGGAGGAGAGAATGTAAAGAGGGAGGAGAGAATGTAAAGGGGGATGAGAATGTAAAGGGGATGTAAAGAGGGAGGAGAGAATGTAAAGAGGGAGGAGAGAATGTAAAGAGGGAGGAGAGAATGTAAAGAGGGAGGAGAGAATGTAAAGAGGGAGGAGAGAATGTAAAGAGGGAGAAGAGAATGTAAAGAGGGAGGAGAGAATGTAAAGAGGGAGGAGATAATATAAAGAGAATGTAAAGAGGGAGGAGAGAATGTAAAGAGGGAGGAGAGAATATAAAGAGAATGTAAAGAGGGAGGAGAGGATGTAAAGAGGGAGGAGAGAATGTAAAGGGGATGTAAAGAGGGAGGAGAGAATGTAAAGAGGGAGAAGAGGATGTAAAGAGGGATGAGAATGTAAAGGGGATGTAAAGAGGGAGGAGAGAATGTAAAGAGGGAGGAGAGAATGTAAAGAGGGAGGAGAGAATGTAAAGAGGGAGGAGAGAATGTAAAGAGGGAGAAGAGAATGTAAAGAGGGAGGAGAGAATATAAAGAGGATGTAAAGAGGGAGGAGAGAATGTAAAGAGGGAGGAGAGAATGTAAAGAGGATGTAAAGAGGGAGGAGAGAATGAATGTAAAGAGGGAGGAGAGAATGTAAAGAGGGAGGAGAGAATGTAAAGAGGGAGGAGAGAATGTAAAGAGGGAGGAGAGAATGTAAAGAGGGAGGAGAGAATGTAAAGAGGGAGAAGAGAATGTAAAGAGGGAGGAGAGAATGTAAAGAGGGAGGAGATAATATAAAGAGGATGTAAAGAGGGAGGAGAGAATTTAAAGAGGGAGGAGAGAATGTAAAGAGGATGTAAAGAGGGAGGAGAGAATGTAAAGAGGGGGGAAAGAATGTAAAGAGGGAGGAGAGAATGTAAAGGGGATGTGAAGAGGGAGGAGAGAATGTAAAGGGGATGTAAAGAGGGAGGAGAGAATGTAAAGGGGATGTGAAGAGGGAGGAGAGAATGTAAAGGGGATGTAAAGAGGGAGGAGAGAATGTAAAAGATGTAAAGAGGGAGGAGAATGTAAAGGGGATGTAAAGAGGGAGGAGAATATAAAGATGATGTAAAGAGGGAGGAGAGCTTTATGCTTGTTGAACTTGTTGGACAGCGCTGCACAGACGGCTGACTTGAGCAGTGCATGACGGTTAGAGCTTGTGTACGGCTTCAGACAGCGACGCCCCGTGACTGTGACGTATGGTCTCAGAGTACGGCGAGAGCGATTCGAGAGCAGGACTCAGCCAGAGCAGTTTCTCCAGAGCGACTCACGAGCTCTGATGACGACACAACTGATCCACGATTTGCCGAATCCACCGCACAAATCTGTTTTTTATAACAGTGAAAGCTCTTTTCATGTAGTCGCGATGTTATATTGTCATGGTTATCAAAATAAAACTGATACAATGTAGACCCCACTTCATTGGGATTTAGGCTTATGTTGAACTATATTCTTGTACAAACAGACGCTGTATTAAGCAGTACATGTATTGAATCAAAATGTCTCTGAAATATCGGTGTATTTGGCAAATAATGCATTTATTCCACTTCAGCTGTGGTAAAGTATGCAAACACAGCGCAAGCGTCACTACGGGAAGCAGAAAGAGTCAAACTCACGTCTCAGTTTTCAGCTCCTCCCGCCTCCACACGGCAACTCTCACCGATCGGTTACATCCAGCCACAGCCCATGTCCAACACAGCTAATGTAAAGGATGAAAGAGGGAGGAGTGAAGGTAAAGAGGGAGAAAATGGGGAGGAGTGAAGGTAAAGAGGATGGAAAAGAGGGAGGAGTGAAGGTAAACAGGTTGAAAAGAGGGAGGAGTGAAGGTAAACAGGTTGAAAAGAGGGAGGAGTAAAGGTAAAGAGGATGGAAAAGAGGGAGGATTGAAGGTAAAGAGGGAGAAAATGGGGGAGGAGTGAAGGTAAAGAGGATGGAAAAGAGGGAGGAGTGAAGGTAAAGAGGGAGAAAAGAGGGAGGAGTGAAGGTAAAGAGGATGGAAAAGAGGGAGGAGTGAAGGTAAAGAGGGAGAAAATGGGGGAGGAGTGAAGGTAAAGAGGATGGAAAAGAGGGAGGAGTGAAGGTAAAGAGGGAGAAAAGAGGGAGGAGTGAAGGTAAAGAGGATGGAAAAGAGGGAGGAGTGAAGGTAAAGAGGGAGAAAATGGGGGAGGAGTGAAGGTAAAGAGGATGGAAAAGAGGGAGGAGTGAAGGTAAAGAGGGAGAAAATGGGGAGGAGTGAAGGTAAAGAGGATGGAAAAGAGGGAGGAGTGAAGGTAAAGAGGTTGAAAAGAGGGAGGAGTGAAGGTAAAGAGGGAGGAGTGAAGGTAAAGGAGGAGGTAGAGATTTTGATGGGTGGATGGAGGAAATATCGAGGATGGTTGTGCACTGAGAATCATTCCCACCTCCAAGTTAATTGATTTTTCATTGTTCTTTTTTTTTTTTTTTATGTTTTTGAATTTCTGTCATTAACTGCAATGTGTACTTTCAACACAATGTGTTCAAGACTGTTAATATTAAAGAGTCATTTAATTGGAGTGTGTGTCACTCGAGTCCCCAAAGAGTCATTTAATCGGAGTGTGTGTGTCTCTCAAGTCCCCAAAGAGTCATTTACTTGGAGTGTGTGTCTCTCAAGTCCCGAAAGAGTCATTTAATCGGAGTGTGTGTGTCTCTCAAGTCCCCAAAGAGTCATTTAATCGGAGTGTGTGTGTCTCTCAAGTCCCCAAAGAGTCATTTAATCGGAGTGTGTGTGTGTGTGTGTGTGTCTCTCAAGTCCCCAAAGAGTCATTTAATCGGAGTGTGTGTGTCTCTCAAGTCCCCAAAGAATCATTTAATCAGAGTGTGTGTGTGTGTCTCTCAAGTCCCCAAAGAGTCATTTAATCGGAGTGTGTGTGTGTGTCTCTCAAGTCCCCAAAGAGTCATTTAATCGGAGTGTGTGTGTCTCTCAAGTCCCCAAAGAGTCATTTAATCGGAGTGTGTGTGTGTCTCTCAAGTCCCCAAAGAGTCATTTAATCGGAGTGTGTGTGTCTCTCAAGTCCCCAAAGAGTCATTTAATCGGAGTGTGTGTGTGTCTCTCAAGTCCCCAAAGAATCATTTAATCGGAGTGTGTGTGTCTCTCAAGTCCCCAAAGAGTCATTTAATCGGAGTGTGTGTGTCTCTCAAGTCCCCAAAGAGTCATTTAATCGGAGTGTGTGTGTCTCTCAAGTCCCCAAAGAGTCATTTAATCGGAGTGTGTGTGTGTCTATCAAGTCCCCAAAGAGTCATTTAATTGAAGTGTGTGTTTTTTTTGTTTGTTTTTTGGACAATTACTACACTTTACAGAAGAACATGACTAATGTGTTAAAGCCCCAGTGAGTTAGCCTGGCTCCGCCCTCCTACGCACTTCCGCTCAATTTTATTTTCCTTCAGTACTACGTCTGGGATTGTGCTGTAGACTTTGGTTTCCAGAAATAATTTTTTTACCGGTCCAATCAGCGAACAGAGGGAGTGGCTGAGAACGATGACGTTGATGTAGCGCGTCAGTTTGAGTTGGAGTTCAGTAATGGCAGCGGAGAAAGACGTGAGAAAATCTATTCGGTCCGTTGTTGCAAAACTGCCGAATATCCAGAAGTTAAAGCCGGAGCAAGATCAATGTTTGCTAAGTGTTGTTGGTGGCCATGATGTTGTGGCCCTCCTCCCCAAGGGGTTCGGGAAAAGTTTAATTTTCCAGCTCACTCCGCTAGTGGTGAATGAGTTAGCTAAGGCGAACGATAGGATGCAAAGCCGATAGTTGTTGTCGTCTCCTCTTGTTGCACTAATGGAGGACCAAGTGAGGGAGGCAGAAAGGTTAGGAGTTGGTGCTGGGCAGCTCGGCGTGCACGATGATCACTGTACAGCATTTGCGGCAGATCCGAAACGACCGCAGCGGCGTATTGTTAATGATTACACCCAGCTTCGACAGTTGACTGAATACATCACTGTCCTTAGTGTCAAATAAACATTTAGAATTTAGAATTGTTCCTTGAACTCTTAAATTCGATGAACAAAACATGCAGCTCTCGTTGACAGACATCTTATTCTAAACATAATCCTCTGATCATTCGGACTTGTTTTTTTATTGCTTAAAACAATACACAAGTAATAACAGAAAACATAATACAAAAACAAACAAAAAATAATAATAAAAACAAAACAAAAATAAAACAGTAGGAGGATAATATAAAATAAACATGAACAAGTTAAGAGAATTACATGACACTGAAAAAGGAAAATAATTACAAACAGTTAATGTTTTTAAGGCTTTTTTTGTTCTCAGACAACTTAATTGAAAAGAGGTATTTTTAAAATTCTTTCACAAATATAAGAAAGAGAGGTTTAGCATTTAGATATTTAGATTTATGAATATGGAATTCGGACTTGTTGTTTCCAGCCGGTTACGGCGCATGACATACGTCACGACCACACGTTAGCGATTGGCTATGGCAGATCCTGAGTGACGCTGGGCAGATCCAATAGTTTTGAACTTTATCAGAGAACCCGCCTACAAGGAAGTAAACGTTTCTCAATGGAGCGAGGCCAGACTCTCTGTACAAATGAAATGTACGAGAGTCTGGTAGAACCAGGCTACCAGTGAGTAGCCAAAGACTCAAGATGTTTTTGTGATAATGATTATTTTGCAGTCGATGCTAAATTAACTAGAGGGATGCAGGCCGTGGTCTTAGAAAAACTATTTAGGCTATATATATATATATTAGTTTGCGTGCCGTGTGCTCGGCTGCTTGCTGTGTTGTGATCGTAATTATACGATCACGCGAGAGAGAAAGTAGATGTGTGCAGTTTCAGCCGTCCTCCTCTGATTGTGATGTGATCGAAATAACAAACAAAACAATTTTGTAAAATGATATATGAATCATTTTTATTTTATCATATATCATTTTACAAAACTTTTTTGTGCATGTGCTCCCGCACACACAATTTCAGTCACAACACGCAGTCAGAGGATGCGCTGAAACATCAGCTCGCGATGCTGTTCCCTTCATTCATAACTCGGACTGAGAAGGATAGGCTATATTTGTGTAAATAGTTGTGCAACTGCGCAAACTTTATGAAGTTTAATGTTTGGGTTCCAGGGGAATTTATGACTGTTTCACCTTTTCAACCTCATCAAAGTTTCGTAATTAGTAAGTTCTGTGCTTTTTCTCTTTTTTTTCTTGTGTGCTGACTGATGAGGGGCCGATGTGCCTTGGTGAAACGGTGTTTGTACATGTAGCTTATTTTTTTAATTATCGTGGCAAGCAATCATAAAATACAGCATATTGCACAAAAAAAAAGCAATTTACTGAGAAACGGACCTCGGGTTTGGGTCGGGCTCAGGCTTAAAATATAACCGTAATGTTCGGGTCAGGTTAAATGATTTCGGGTACGGGCCGGGTTTGGGCTTAAGTTTAAAGCCTGTGCTGACCTCTACTTCAGGCACATAACTTGTAAAATTTCAGCAATTATTAAATGACTTCTGTAGAGCTGTTTTACAGTTGAAATAGAATTGAGCTGAATAATGACACTATTGTCTTCAGTTCCATCTTTGGTTCTCTCTGATAGTCAATCAATCAAATACAGTCAAATGAATAATATTTCTGAATGTTAATTGTCATTCCCCAACTGAGCAGTGAAGGACACTTCATCTCAAGCTACAAATCAGACAAAAATGTTGGCTACCCATTTTCTGTGATCTTGACGAAATAAAAATAAAAATAAAAAACTGTTTACTCACTAAATATATACCATCTCAACAAAGTCCTGATATTATACCTTTACCAGAATCTGTGTATCACCATGGTCCTCAAAGTATGACTTAACCAGAGTCTGTGTATCACCATGGTCCTCAAAGTATGACTTGATCAGAGTTTGTGTTTAATGTCCCCAAAATGGACATAAAAAATACTGTCCCTAAAGTGAAGGCAAAATGTCAGGTCTTTAAGGAAGACTTTTATTAATAAAATCAAGTGATAAGTGTGATGACAGCTTCTCCAGAAGTGCAGTCATGTCTTTCTTTTGTCTCTAGACCCTTCAGAAAGGGGTGTCCCTAAAGGTAGGGTTCCCAGTCATACGTCCTCACATTGTGGTTAAGTAGGTATGTGTGTGTGTGTGTGTGTGTGTGTGTGTGTGTGTGTGTGTGTGTGTGTGTGTGTGTGTGTGTGTGTGTGTGTGTGTGTGTGTCATGAATTGCGTGGAAGCAAAGGCGGTAGTCGGATCTAAATGCAGCAGTAGACTTTAATAATGCAGACTAAACTCAGAACAGACAAGACACTCGTGGTACGTAAATACATTCATTCAATAACTGACAAAGACAGGGCAGAAACACAGGGCTTAAATAATCAGAGACAAACGAGCAGACAGGATAACAAGGGGGCGTGGATAACAAGAAACACCTGGGACAACTAATGACAAGACACTAATGACACTAAACATGACAGGACACAAAACCCACATTATGACATAACCCCCCCCCCCCCTTAAGGGCGGCTCCTGACGCCCAACAAAACCCCCCAAAAAAACCAAAAAGTTCAGGAGGGCGGTGAAGCACAGGCGGTCTTGGGGGAGGGATGGAGGGCCAGGCCCGTGCAGGGGAACGGGACCAGGACCAAGGCAAGGCGGGCCTGGGCCGCAGAGCGTGGGCGGACCAGACTGGGCCGGTGACCAGGGCGGAGCCGGACGAGGCGAAGGCCAGGGCGGAGCAGGACGAGGTTGAAGGCCAGGGCGGTGAAGCCCCTGCAGACGACCATGGCGGCGCATCCTTCATGGTCTCTTCACCGGACCCTTGCCCCCCCCCCCAAAAAAATACTTGGGAAAACCTAGGGGGACAACCTCCGGGCTGGCAACGGGCTCTGGGACAGTCTCATGGAGCTTCATAGACATTGGCCGAGCGAAGAGCAGAGACGGGGCCGGCAGGGCGAGGCGCAGAGGCGGGGCCGGCAGGGCGAGGCGTCTGGGAACACCCACCGGAGCCTGGCGAACCAAACGAGTCCTCCTTCTCCTCCTGCGACGGCGAGTCACTGGGCTAGATACTCTCACTTGGCTAGATACAGCACTTGACTCACTTGATTCACTTGACACGGCACTTGATTCACTTGACTCGGCACTCGACTCACTTGATTCGGCACTCGGCTCACTTGATTCGGCGGCACTCGGCTCACTTGACTCGGCACTCGGCTCACTTGACTCGGCACTCGGCTCACTTGACTCGGCACTCGGCTCACTTGACTCGGCACTCGGCTCACTTGACTCGGCACTCGGCTCACTTGACTCGGCACTCGGCTCACTTGACTCGGCACTCGGCTCACTTGACTCGGGACTCGACTCACTTGACTCGGGACTTGACTCACTTGACTCGGGACTTGACTCACTTGACTCGGGACTTGACTCACTTGACTCACTTGACTCGGTGGCACTTGACTCACTTGACTCGGGACTTGACTCACTTGACTCGGGTTCGTCGAGGCAGAAGCGACGTGCGGGTTCGGCTGAGCGGGCGAGAAGCGCGGGTTTGCGGAGCGCGGTCTCGGCAGGGCTGGGGTGAAGCGCGGGTTCGACATGGTGGGACCCTGGAATGATGGTCTTCCTGGCAGCACGCGCAGACCTCATAGGAGGATCAGCCACACTGGAGATCGGTCCCGTACGGCCATAGACCGATCCGGTGGCTGGCTTGATTGCTGGCAAGACGTGGAGCGTGGTCTGAGGGGATACTGCAGGTTCAGGGTGCTTCTCCTCCTCGCCCACGGTAAACGAAGAGCCGCTCCACAACAGGGCCAGGTCGATATACCACTCTAAAGACCCGTGCGGATCAGGTTCGGGCATCTGAGTGGTTCCGATAATCCCCCGCGGAAGAAGATTTTCAAGCCCTGGGTGCTCATTTGCGCGAGATGCGCCAGTTCAATGAAATCCGCGACGTACCGTTCTATGGAGCGATTCTCTTGACGGAGACGGAGAATCTGGACATCAGGACTCCAGGTTGGCATGGCTGCTGGATCACGATGCGGTGAGTTCTTCTCCTAACTGCTAGATCCTGGGAGGTCAGTTATTCTGTCATGAATTGCGTGGAAGCAAAGGCGGTAGTCGGATCTAAATGCAGCAGTAGACTTTAATAATGCAGACTAAACTCAGAACAGACAAGTCACTCGTGGTACGTAAATACATTCATTCAATAACTGACAAAGACAGGGCAGAAACACAGGGCTTAAATAATCAGAGACAAACGAGCAGACAGGATAACAAGGGGGCGTGGATAACAAGAAACACCTGGGACAACTAATGACAAGACACTAATGACACTAAACATGACAGGACACAAGACCCACATTATGACAGTGTGTAATTACTAACTTATTATATGAAATACTTTTCCCCTTTAAATCACTATTTAAGAAGTAATGTTTACACTTTAACAGGAAAAGAAATGTCCTGGAATTAATTTTATCTTATAAACACATTTAAATAAAAAAAATACTATTTTTCTTAATTAACTTAAAATATCAAACGAGTCAGTAACCACAACTGTTTTATAAAAAAAGTTGAACAGATTTACTTAGAAAAAGTAGGTCAGAAATGAAAGATGTCTTGTCAAAATCACTTTTCAGATCACAAATGCATTCAAATTCAAATTCAAAACATAAGGGCTCAAGAAAATAAAATAGCCGGCAAAAACCTAGCTTAATTTGAAATACCCTTCAAATGATGCAGGCCTGGATGTAGCTCGGGTACGTTGTAGCCTTAAAACCAAATGGCTGCTTCACCACACAGGCCAAACAAAAAAAAGGTATCTTTACTCAATGTGAATGTAACCTCACGCGCACATGATCAAAGGCGTCAGCAGCAGAAGACAGGACGAGAGGATTCATGATGAAGAGAAGACGGTTGAAGAAGAGAAGAGTCACATGGTTGACGATCACGGCAAAGGCCACCACTCGGTAACGCTATCCGGCTCCGTCAGGGTCATTGATCATCGTCGGTCTCACAGTTCCACACAGGCTTAACTAATCGAGGTCGCTGGCCACTAGCTTGTTAGCAAAGTCCATGCAAAAACACTAGCCACTAAATCAGCGGCTAACTTAAACGTATGTCTTCGTGTGATGAGTATACCACTCACACAGACAGAACAATCACCATTAACGTTTCGAATAAGAGTCCTTGTTGAACACTTTCACTAAACTGGTGCATTACCGTGTTTCTCTTTCAGCAAACCACACGCGTCTCCCTCTCACTTCTTCGACTCTCCCTTTTTTCCCTTGTCCTTTTCCCTCAACTGTGATTGACTCATACGCAAAACTTTCAGAAATAAAATAAATTCACAAAACATTTGTGTAACAGTAACTCTTCCTTCCCATTCTTACAGGCATCTTTAAAGCATTTTCACATATATTATTACCCAACAAATATTTAACATTTGAAGTGCTGTATTCAGTAAACCATGAACATTACCCAATATGCATTTCTCTCATTGAGCAAAATCATAACTTCATTGCTGGTCAATGAATCTTAACTTTTTAACCTTAAATTATATTTATTAACCCTTTATAGGGCACTCATTGAAATACTTGGAAATTCTAAATTTCAACCATAGAGTGTTATTGGAGGATATTATATGACTTCTAAACATTTGTGAGTTTTAAAAAAATAATATTTTTTTAGGTTGGAAATCAAGGGCAATGAAGTTACCATATATGGTTCCTCGCCAATCTAGGGTAATTTTTTTTTTCCCTTAAAAAGTGTATATATAAAAATATAATAAAAACACAAACTTGTTACAAACATAAAAATATTTATTTAGGAACATTTTAAATTATTATTAGGTACATTTTAAATTAAATTACACCTCTTGGCAGAGGGGCCTATATCACTCTGGCCTGGAGTGTCTAGGTTGTGGGTGGGTGGGAGAAAGTCAGGGTCTGCCACATCATCATCTTCCTCCTCACAGCCCTCATCATCACTGATGCTGGGGTGGGCTGGCACAACTGTCTCCCTCTTTCCGTAAAAGATTTGCGTAGATAGCTGCAAAGAACAGAGAGTACATTTTTGAGTCAATATCAAGCCCAGTTTTAGTTATTTGTTGAGTAACAGTGAAGTGCAGATCTACTGAAATATAAATAATAAGAAAAATAAGTGAGTCACATTGGACTGGTCTGTCATAATATATGTAAATATATAATAAGAAGTGCAAAATATCATTATAAGTATTAAAAATTGTTATAAAGGTCATAAAAACTGACCAAAACCACACATATTTCAATATCTAATATGGCTTGAAAATGTCTATAAATGTGTTTCGTTTCCCACTGGATCACTTTATAATGTTATTCAAACCTGTGATAACATCCAATGCACTAGTAAATACTGTTGTCCTACATAATAATCATAGACTGTGGTTATAATGCATTATTTGTAGAAAAAATACCCTAGTACAGCTTTTCTAAACGCATAGGGCGTATGTCTAAATATGGTCTTCCTATCACTTGCGCTAATCTTACGTGAACAGGGCGTATGATCAAATATGGTCTCACCATTTTTCATGCCACAAATGTCACTACTTTCAAGAAATCTATGCAAACAACACCTATCTCAACATGTTGCACAACTATTCAACCATAGAATGTGTGAGTTTCATCAACTTACCATTTTTTGTTTTGAAGTTATTAGCGCTGATGTGGGAGTAGGTAGTAGCGCATAACCTCACTTTCCAATAACCGGAACGACACTGAAGTTTGAAATGCTCCGCGCAACTTCTGATTGGTCAGATGCCATGGTGTGACTATCAGTGACGTAGCCTGATCTTCGCTGATTGGCTAGGAGAAATATATGCGCTCATACGACAATGCAAACAGGCAGGGGAGAGTCAGTTTGAATGCGCGATTAAGTTACCAAATATGGTTCCTCGCCCGATAAAGGGTTTTAAACTATGAAATTATTTATTCAAACTCGTATATCTTATATTGATGAATATATGTCAACAGGGTTACATTTTGATGGTTGATTGATGGCTAATTTTTTATCACTTTGTACAATCCCATTTGTAAATTCCATAATACCTGCTTACACCCCATTGGCAGTGAGGTTTAGCCTGGGGTGGGGTTAATTTAGGCAACACATTTAAAAAATAAAGTTTATGTAATAATCATGTAATCAAACTTATTTAATAATCAAAAAAACTTGGTACAGAGAGTTCTAAAAATTGCACATATGGCACTAAAGGCAGTTTTTATATCAACATTTCAATTATAGAATACATTTTTTACTCCTATTTGTTGTTGATATATATTTAAATGGTGGCATAATAATTAGTTTTCATACATTTATTCAAACAGTAATTAATAAAGACATCACTAACAGGTTAAGTAAAAATTTAACGAATACGTTGTACAGTTAATTTAGCAAAATGCTCTTCTCTTCTCTTTTAGCTAACTAACGAGCTATTGACATTGAATAGTCGATAACACTTTATAATAACTGCACACTTTTAATCATTAGTTAAGCATTAGTAAACAGTTAATTCATCATTTATAAAGCATTAATAGACATTAGTAAACAGTTCATAAATACAGTAATACATGCTTTATTCTTGCTTTATAAGCATATCTATAATGTGTTTAATAATTGTATTTTCATACTTTATTAATGATCAATTGATCATTTCCAAAAGAAGTATTGCATTATTTACAAACCAGTTATTTAGGAGTTGTCAGTGGTTCATAAGATCACTTAAAAATATAAGTAAATTACTAATAATCTATTTAAATGTACATTCATCTTATTATTCAGACATATGGTAATAGTTACTTAGTGTGTTAATAAATGCTTTATTAACATGTATTTCTACTGTAATTAATGGTTAATTCAGGTAGTTACAAAGCATTTAGTAGTGGTCAGTTAACTATTTTTTGTGAGCTCATCTAAAGTGAGGACTAGTTATGCCTCTTAAAGCATTTACAAAGGAGATTTAAAGGCTCAGTTATCTTCTAAACAGAAAAAGGAAACAAACACAACACAGTGATACAGAACATAGAAATATTTAAGATGTATGAATGTACATTTAAATAGTTTACTAATGCTTAACTAATGATTAGTTATTATAAAGTGTTACCGACTAGTCTTCCTAGACTGGAATAAAAAAAATGTGTAGAACCCAAACCAACTTCACCCAAATATTGCTAATTTTCACAAACAATCACAAAATGAGTAAACCTGAAATTTTGAAGTAGAAAAACTGAAACAGTAATTTGTATTCCAGTAAAATGTACTCCAGTGATCTGTTTTATTTAATTTAAAACATAGAAAAATCTTTTTTAGTGTAGTTTGTCTAGCATTACGTGACATTGTTTATTAACATCTTTTCATGGTTGAAACACTTATGACTAATAGCTAATAGGGAGAGATCGTTTCATGTTGGCTGCAAATTATCGTTTTCTGCGGAAAAAAATTCCAGTTGTCGAACTTTCAGTTTAAAATTGAGGATGTAGTGCATCGTAATGCATCGTGATATCGAATTGAACTGAATCGATGACATGATAATCATAATCGAGCCGAACCGTGAGACCAGTGTAGGTTCACACCCCTAACCCTTATTATACAGTGAAAAACTGTAATAGCTCTCACGGGACATTTCAATGCTATCTCACGACCAATTCGTCCGAATTTGACGAGTGATTAAAAGATGGCTAATTCGTACGAATTCGTACGACCTCACTCGTACGAATTTGTACGATTTGTCTAAACCCACGTGATGGGTATGTTTAGGGGCGGGGTCAGGGGTAGGTCATTCGTACGAATTCATACGAATTGGGCAACTCGTCAAATATGTACGATTTAGCAAAAATCGTACTAATTCGTACGAGTGAGGTCGTACGAATTGTTACGAATTAGCCATCTTTTAATCACTCGTCAAATTCGGACGAATTGGTCGTGAGATCGGGTTGGACATTTCATGTAATTTTACAGTAAACTACGGTAAAATACTGGCAACCACAGCTGCCTTTTTTTTTTTACCGTAAATTTTACCGTAAATTCTGTTTGTTTTTTTACAGTGTGCGAACACTGTTACTTTTTCTCATGACATCGGGCTGGTTTCTCGATCTGGTCAGCTTTGAACTGATTGGCCTGCAATCCATACAGACGAAACCTTCCCCTTTTTGCACAACTACAGATGGAAGCGTCACAGGGTGTTGAGGTGACTTTGAACTGAGGTGACGTGGGTGAAGGCTGGCCGATGACAGGCTGCATGACTTGCGTTGGGTTTAGTGGGTCAGAGTGGGTTAATTGTTATTAGCATTCTGAGCGCAGTAAAGAGACGTAAGTGAGAGTAGAGGCAGTGCTTTATTTTTAGGATTTATGAGCACAAAGAGTATGCAAACAATTACATCTACATGGATTTAAACTTAAGATATGCACTGATGTACATAAAACGATAAGACTTACACAAAAGTGTACATTTTACATAGACATAGACTGTTCGCTCCAAGCCACCCACCCACACATACTTGCAGTGAATTGGCTTCCCGACTGAGCAAGAACAGATGACAGAATCTGAATAATGAGCTCTCTACATGAGCAAATTGCAGTTCGAAATTAACTCGGAGTACCCACAAAATCAGTACCTCTGTGGAGACAGATACCAGAACTAATGTCCATGTTGGCGTGTGGGCTGCTTTATCATCGTTCAGAAGGAGCAACACAGGCTTAAGCACTCTTTGTATGGTGCTCTCTGAAGACATTTACAACTCTTCAGAATGGTCAAATGTAGGATTCGTGTCTGTCTGTCTGTCTTTCTGCCTGCTATCCTTCCATCCGTCCATCAATCCATCCGTCCGTCCATCCATCCATCCACCTGATCAGCACGGAAAACGCATTCAAACACTGTTATACATGTTGCAAGTGAGCTTAAGCACTCTATGGTGCTCTCAGAAGACATGGGCCCATTTACAACTCTTCAAAATGGTCAAATGTAGGATATCTGTCTGTCTGTCTATCTGATCAACACGTAAAACGCATTCAAACACTGTTATACATGTTAGCTAATGGTTGCCAGTGAGGATGTGCTTTTATGAGGTGTGCCAATATTGTTTATAATAAAAACGATGAAGGTTTACCTTCTAAAGTTCAATCTAGCAGTCAGGTTCACAAATCGGACCTGAGATGTTAGTCTCGAGCTAAAAAAAGAACCCTCCATTAACAGCACTTGACAGACAGATGGCATCTGTCCCCATGTGTCATCTTGATCTGCCCTCTCGCTGATTAAAACTCTGATTTACATATGGTTCAGAGCATGAAAAAATCCTCTCATGCTTCATATTCAGCCGAAGGGTTATTTATAAATCATATAGCATGTATAATAGAGTTTTATAGAGAATTTAGGTATGAAGTGGAGTTTTTTGCCTTCCATTAGACAAGACTGGAAGCAGCAGGAATTTTAATAGACAGGCATGGCCGAGTGATGGGAGAATTTTGGGTTGACATCGCAGTAACCCTGGCACACATGCAAGTGATTCGGTAATGTTTGTCAAATTCCCTCTTAACATACTGGAGCTTAACTTGCCTGTCAGGCTGTGAATGAATCATAAAAGCAATCGGGATTGTCATGAATCTTTATAAAATGGCTTCCCTGGCATTTCCTGTCAGTGTAAGGCTGCTTTTAAAAATTCTAACAAATCTAAATGTCTACTATTTGTTCTCATATTAAGTTCTGACATAACCCCTGTCAGTTTTTCTTAACCCATAATGTAAAACAGGTGTACTGTGTTCTGTTCAATCCTAAATCCTGTATTTAACGTCTCGGAAAATACAGTACTAAAATGCTGAGACTGTAAGATAAGGAGTAAACAGGAGGTGTGCTAAATGTTAATTTGTGTATCTTTACAGTGACAACAAGCCTCACTTCTCTGTGCTGTTGTTGACAGACAGATGCCACACATGTGCGTCAGATAAAGACGGTGAAGTGCTACAGGCCAACAGGCACAGCTGTACTGAGCTGATTCAACCCTGCTGAAACACTTCATTCATTTCTATTGCTAAGCTATTCTTATTACATCTCCTTTGTGGCTGGGGACAACAGCACCGTGTTAAAAGACTCAGTGTCCTAATTTGACACATTATTTTTTTTTTTTTGTTCGCCCAGTTAGGAGCGTTCAGCAGCCGCAGTGGTGTGAAATGCATACAAAAAGGAAAATTTATGGAACAAGCAACATTCGTCCAAAATTTAACAATCGCATAAGTAATGAAGGAACAGTAAATAAGGGTAGCAGGTTCTTGAGTCATGACCGGAGGCTTTGTGTTGTTAATGTGAAGGAAATTGTTATGTTAAAGGATTAGTTCCCCCAAGAATGAAAATATACTCACCCTCATATAGCATACTTGTTTAAAAGCTGTACACACACACACACACACACACACAAAGAATATAGCAAACAAGTTATTTGGATCCTTAGTTTTTTTTTATGCTACTTTTCAGTCATTTTTATAGTTTTTTTGCTTGTTTTATTGACCGTTCAGCATGACAGTTGCCATTAAAAACACTGCATTATTTTGCTGTTACAACGAAACATCAGTATAGAGACTAACAATTTAAAATAGACAACATTTTAAAATATACAAATCTGTACATGCAGAGCTCATTGTCTGTCAGGCATATTTTATTGAATTATAATATTTCTTCTACTCTGAGAATTTTTTTTTTTTTTTTTTACATCCAAGTTTAAGTTAATAACAATTTAGTTTTAGAATTTGTAGTAAAAATGTATATAAAATATATATTAATTTCTATTTAAATATTGTATAATATCTTATTTAGTTTCTGTTTTAACCTAACGCTAACGTTTTCGCCATGAAAATAGCCAAAGAAGCTGGCATGGCATTAAAACAAACAAGCAAGCAAATAAAAATGAACCAAAATCTATAATATAGTAATGATTCATCTAAAATCTAATATCCCATATTGCAAGCAAATTTATTAAATCGTTGAAGCTTGAATTGTAATTGCATAGGAAAGAGCTATTCTTCTTGCTAACATTCTTTCAGTTTTTTTGTCATTCAGTATGAAATATATGAAAATCGGTCATGGCAGACTTTCATTTACCAATAGGGTAACACTTTACTTGAAGGGGTGTGCATAAGACTAACATGACACCTTCATAATCATGACATGACACATGTTATGAATATGAAGGAAGTTTTATGCATGTTTGTGACAAGTGTCATTAAGTGTCATTCGCTCAATTGTGAAATTTGTAATGCAAATATGACATTGTTTGAGATGTCTTTGTTATGACACCTTGACATAAACCAATACATCATAACCTGTCAGTGTTTTTGTCATTACAACTTAACATTACTAAGACAACACAACCTGTCATAAACATGACATAGCAGATTAATTATCAAACTTAAGAAACCACTTAGCTTTATTGGTTAACATTACATTAAACTGTCAGGTGGTTGGTTTTGACATTGGCTGTCATGAGGCCATTATAACTTTTTAATGACAAATTCAATTTGTACCACTGTAGTTGAGGTCACGAAAAATATTCATGACACAGTTATAATGGCCTTATGACAGCCAATGTCAAAACCAACCACATGACAGTTTAACTTAATTTAATGTCAAGTTGTCATGACAAAGACACTGACAGGTTATGATGTATTGGTTTATGTCAAGATGTCATAACAAAGACATCTTAAACAATGTCATATTTGCATTCAAAATGTCATTATTAAGCGAAAGACACTTAATGACAGTTGTCATAAACATGCATAAACCCTACTTTATGTTCATGACATATGTCATGTCATGGTTATGAAGGTGTCATGTCAGTCTTATGTACACCCCTTCAAGTAAAGTGTTACCAAAAATAGTTTTACTAACTGTTACTGCATCTTGTAATTCGGCATAATGCATGTCTGGCAGCATAGGTAGATTTAACTTAAATAGAATATCACATGACATGAGCATGTCAAAACAGACTCCCCACTCTATCTGCTTGAATCCTCATTCATGACAATTACTGAAATTGCTTACTCATGGGTATTCTTTGAACTGAATAACTAAATTTAATTCCACCTTTGCACCAGCATGTTTTTTTATTTTTATTTTACACCTCAGAAGATTATAAGTAACAGTCTGGGAATGCTTGAAATCGGATTTCAAGTATACGCAGGAATGTACCTCTTGATGTTTTGTGCCTGTGAAATATCATGTTCTGACCCTGAGATTTTGGTCAAGTCAGCCAGATTGGACATTAGTTTCTCAGGTTCTGAAAAAAAATCTTTAGCTTGATAAACACTCTTCTTCTCTAATTCAATCAATACTGAACACTATTGATTTAAGTGCAATCTATGAACTATTTTACCCAATAGTTTATGTATTTGTAATATTTCTTTTTATGCTTTATTATTTAGATTAGTTGTTAGGGCATTTTGCTATTCCAATTTATCCTTGACAGGATGATCATTATAGCAACATGCTAATAACATTAAAGTTGGATATAGTTGTGAGTCATATTTGTGAGATAGGGAAGAAAAGACGATCACAATTTCAGTTTCTTGTAGACTTTCACTAATGAGACCTTATTTAAAAGTGTAACTAAAATAAGGTGGATAGAAATCACATATTTACCCATCTTTCATATTTAAGCATCTGTTCTTTCAACCAGACTGGAAGTCTTTTTTTAAATCTTCAACAACTTTCCAAAGTTCTGTAATTCATAGTGCTCCAGCTGTCTGCCAACCTCTCACGATGATTTGTCTCCCTATCATAATACTTGTTTGGAATCCATTCTCTCAGATCTTCATGAGTACACAGTCAAGAAGGGTCTCCCAAGCTGGAGGCAAAATGATAAACGACGGCTTGAAACGTCTTGAATATAATCATGAAGGTTTGCCCAAAGTTCTGGTATTTTAGGGACAGGACCATAAAGCATGAACAAAAATATCATTCCTCAAATCTACATTGCCAGTATTCTGCTGAATCTTGTAATTTATTGATTTTACTCTAGAATTTTGTATTGTAGCCATTTTGTCCCTCCGCAAGTTGTAATATACTGAATGCTTTGCGACAGAGTTATTTTTTGAGGCTCATTCTTCAGCACTCAGTGATGGAAATCTCAGCACTGCTTTGCCGAGAGGAGGTGGTGAACAGCGTTGGCTGTATTATTCTGTGCTACAGCGGCGTCTAGCACTGAGACATGTTTAGTTTACAGCTGCCAGGCCTGTTGCCTCGCTTGTCACGATAGGCTTGTTGATTGTGAAGTTTTCGCCTGCTTACATTCACACTGCGCTCATGAACGCCACTTCCTAAAGCCTCTGGGAGCTAAGGTTGGTAGGTTATGTCAAAGTGTGTGGGAACTATGTTGGACAAAGCATTTCCTTCTCCTTCCGATCACACACATTTACTCTCAACTGAGTGTTCTACACTAAGGCCTGTTGATAAAGAGATTAATATTCCTATTATTAGGGTAGATTACTAAGGTACAATGTAACTGATAGGAAAGTTGTTAAAGAAAAATTCAGCCAATGGGATTCTAGGATTCTGGGAAATAACAGCAAACATACTGTAACGTTTAAATGTTTGGGGTGGGGGAGATATACATATTTATTTAATTAATAAATGCTTATATTCAGGAAAGTATATTAGTTTTAATGTACCCCGATAAGGGGTTGGGTATTCTCAGGACTGAGGTGAAAATGTCATGTTATTGATGTTTTGGTGGTTCGGAATAATTGTCACTACAGCTTAGTTTCTTTTATGTGGCTAATTTGATTGACCTTGCAGAGCTGGGATTATACAAATATATGCAGCAGTTCCATCATGCAAAGTGAAATGGGGTTTCCTGCCTACTCTACTTTGATTCAGTAAAACTACACATCATTTTGAAAATGGTGATGAAGACAGAAAATCCAATTAGCAAGAGAAACTCTTATTCAGATCCCATTTCACCTCTTCACCCATCAGCTTTTTTTAATCATTTTAATTACAGCACAACATTAATCGTCTGATTCGTCTCTATTCATTTAGAGATTAAATTTGTTAAGTTTTAAGTTAAGTTTTCATGCAAACTCTTTTTATATCTCTTCAAATGTTCCTTCTAAATGTCTTGGATCATTGTGAAGATTTGAACAACCCAATCACAATTTATATCACATGCAATCAAAAAGCTAAATAATCAAACTACAGACACATTCATGCAAATTTAAAAGTTTCTCACTTAATATCTGTCGTATTGACCATATGTATATTGATTAACAATAATTGTTCTATATTTGCACTCATCAAGTATTCTCCACAGCAGACCATTTTCAATCAGACACAGTTGCGCCCGTAAAGGATTTTTATCCCCTAATCAACAAATCAGCCTGTGCTTGGCAGCTCTTTTTGCCTGAAATTAGATACAAGCTGTAGTGGAAAAGTCTGAGATGCAACATCTGCATGTTTAGATTGAGGAGGAATTAACTATGAACAAATTGCACCTGATGGTATCACAGTTTATTTATCCGAGTTTCAGGGTTGAGAAACAATATTATATGTACAGTATGTGCTATCATTGTTCTACATTACAGAGAAGTACTAAACCATAATAATGAGCCTTTTAAAATAGACATTATACGCTCAAGCACATGCATACAGCTTTCCGAAGCACACCGGCAGAAATAATGATTATGAATGTGTTTTGAGTCAGTGTCAGCTGCAAAGATGAAGTTGATAATATTGACTCGTCATTTCCCCCATATAGTGGATGTGCCTATAGAGAGAAATGGACGTTAAGTTAAATGTCATGCAGTAAACACTGTACTAATTTAGCTTTCACACTCCGCACGAACACTTGGATTATGCGCCTGATAATAGAGCACATTTACCTAGTTTAAAGGGGGCCTATATTATGCAAAATTCCCTTTTACATGGCGTTTGAACATAAAAGTGTATTGGCAGTGTGTGTACACAACCACCCTATAATGGTAAAAATTCCCCCACTTCTCTTTTTTTTTATCCTCATAAATCATAAGCAGTGTCTCAGAATGAGCGTTTGCAGTTTCTATGCAATGTGACGTCACATTGCACAGGCCCCGCCCACGACTGCTGACAGACTCTGCCCTATTGGCATAAACCCCGCCCTGAGTGAGCTGTACACAGTCCGCCATGTTTATCTCCTCGCCAGAGCATTTAACAGCAGCATTCAAGTAAGAAATGTATTCTTATTAAAGATCCTGGTTATTCAATCAAGAGCAGTGAGTGATTTTCTGTTTTTCTTTTGTTGTTTGATTCATATCAACAACATATATAGCAGTTGGTACTGTATATTATGCTGCTTTCAATTTAATACACAGAAATACTATACACTTTTTTTACTTGCGTTACATAACCGACAGTGTGTTAAGTGAGCTTTGTGTGTTTTTGATATAACCTTGTGTGCAGTGTTGTGCCTGAACGCGTTCAATGAACGATAGTTCATGAACTCGTTCACATTTTGGGCGAACGTGAACTGAACGTACTGAATTACTACCTGATGAACGTTACTGTGAACTTGTTCATTCTGGTGTCTGTGAACGCACGCTCTCTCAGTTTAACTTCGTTCAATAGGGTGCCAGATTTCTATAGAGCCTTCCAGGCGAAAACCCGGCTAAAACACACCGTAAACAGGCCTTAATATGTAGCGAAAAAAACACCCAATCTGGCAACACCAGTGTCGCACCGCCGCATGCGTCATCAAAACAAAAAGCAGCAAAGCAGCAAAGCAGCGAGCGAGTAAGGCGTCGTCGTACGATCATTTTAACGAGTTTTATGACAAGGTCGGTGAGGATGGGAAAAATCGTACATTTCTGTGCAAACTTTGCCCGTCGATAAAATAATTTCTGTCTGGTTGTATATGGGCTGTGGCAATAATAAAAAAAAAAAAAGAAGCTCGCAGCAACATATGGACAAAAAGAACTATGAACTAGTTAATTTTTTGAAGTATGAACTATGAACTGAACTAGTTCATTTTAAAATTTGTAAACTGAACTTTGAACTATTCATGTAGAAAATGAACTTTCCCAACACTGCTTGTGTGTATTTGACAGTTTAAGCGCAATAAGACGTGAAAGAGAATTTAATTTAATAATCACGGGACACGCCGTCTGACAGCCAGCTTTCTGTGCATGTGATTCAGGTTTGTGCGTTCAGAAAACCATATATCAGAAGTTCAGACTGATATGGCTTTAAAACGCATGCAGATAATAAACTTTCATGATGAGGAAGAACTGCAATGTAACTTGAGCGTGACCGCGATAGAGATGATTATCAAAACCAAACAAATGTTTTGTTAGTTTTTGGCAGAGTATCAGAGGCACAAGCTTTAGGCTCTGCCCTCTTCTGGAAAGTGTGATGGGGAGCAGCAGCTCATTTGCATTTGACGATATGCACGAAAACAGCATGTTATAACCCAAAAAATGGCTATAATAACTGTGGGGTATTTTAAGCTGAAACTTCACAGACACATTCTGGGGACACCCGAGACTTACAAAATGGGGCATATAGGTCTTTTTTTTTATTTTAGGTTTTATTTTCTGCGACCAACCGACTTATTAAAGTTTGGTCAACCAAGCCTCTTTTCATCGACTAATGTGTAATTGACTAAAATTATTAAAATCAGGTAAATAATTTACAATTTATGGTAGTTAGCAGAGGATGCAGCAGACTACCACAGTCTGCCGTACTTTGACTTTTTGCGCTGAAATACTGAATGTGCGTGCAGCTGTTGGATGAATTTAACCTAATAATCTGTGGAGAATTTTGCAATGTTTAATGTTTTGGAAAACTAAAGCAACTCTGCTTTTTTTTATTAGTTCTTTTTTAGAAAAGCGCATTGAAACTCTCAGTATTGTAATCAGCATCAGCAACACTTTATCAAGTTCTTCGTTGATTTCATTAAGCACTTCATTATGGATGAGCTGTAGATAAGTACTCTTGGCATTAGATAGAATCAATTAGCCTTGTTTTCAGCAAATAAACCATTCTGAGCTTAAAAGCACCAGAGTGTTAGTTCAAATAATGGAATGACTGTGTTGAATCTGTTTGTGAAACACACTTTTAAAAGTTACATTTAATTAGAATTGACTTTAGAGAAGTTCATGCTTTCACTTGAAACTCACAAGGGTTTCTGCTGCTATCGAGTGACATTTTCTTACCTCCTTGACTAGTGGGTTTTTATTTATCAAGGGTATTTTGAAGGACTTTCTTAAAAGCTCTACTTTTGTGCTTATCAAAGAAACGGTCAGCATCTGTTACAGGTTTACTTTTTATTTAGTTTCAACTGTGCAGGAAAAACTTTGCTTTACCTTTGACCTAAAAAAAAGTGATGGCTGTTTGTTTTGTCTTAAAATGGAACTTGGACATTCCACTGGGCATTTTAAATGTACATTTCTGACCAGTAGAAACCTAGTATCACATTTCCTTGAAATGGAAACTTGGAAGTACACTTTTTATAAAAGTGCCTATAAGAACTTTAAACTGAAATTTTATTTACAGGTAAAAAAAATAAAATAATAAGTGCACTCATAGATTGTAATCAGTGCTTAGAATTTAACACTAAACTTCACATTATCCACATGATTACAGTAGACAATCATTTTGCATCCTTGTGCCACAGATGGCATTGCTTTAAACACACCTGGGGTCATCTATCTGATTTTATCAATAATTACAGCCATGTGTTTTACATCTAAATTACATGGAATCAAATTGGTATGGACATTACAAAATAACCGCATTTTCCAAATTATTTGTAAAAGCTTTAACAGGAGAACAGGGTTAGGCGTGGCTGTTAAATATATGAGAAAACGATTCAGAAGGAACCTACCCAGCTAACAGGGAATTTTCTCAGAACTTTGGCTAATATTCTCACAAGGTTCTCTCAAAGTTTTAATCAAGAAGCCTTCCAGTAACATTAATAGAATGTTTGTTCAAAGTTATCTGGTATTTAATAATGTTCTCAAAACGTTATTTCTATAATGATAACTCTCTGAAGATGACAATGTTAATGTATTTGGTCTTGGTGGAATAGATCTGCTGTTTACTACTGTTGCTGTAAAATAATGGCACTGCTGCTGCTGTTGCAGAGTAAGTACAGGAGCTTGCTACTGCCAATACATATGTAGCAAAACGTGGAGTAACGAGGAAAACAACCCAAATAAAAAAGGGACACACAAGTACGTTCCACTTAGAAACAGCAAAAGGCGTGAGTTTCCGTACAAAAATAGTAGGTTTTATTAAAGTAACAAAATTTGGCCAATAGTCATTTAAGACCCGAAATCAGCACCATTGCCAGTGGTTGAATAAAACAACAACAAAACAAATTAACAATAATAATTGCAGAAGACTGAGGCTTCCTATTTGAAGAACCGGCTAGTATGACAGCACCAGGTACACAGAAGAGACACCACGCCAATCAGAATCACACCCACCAGATTCACTGCAAATATGACACAATAATGACAACCTTTGGTGAAGTAAAGCCTGTGCAGCAAAGAACCAGCCTGCTTCAGGAAGCACTCAGCTCCTAGAAAGGAGGAACAAAAAGAAACAGAAAATCAAGAAAAACACAAATTACAATATACAAAGGATAAATATTACAGAACCCTACACATTAAAGACAAAACGTCTCGGTTACGTATGTAACCCTCGTTCCCTGAGTAGGGAACGGAGACATTACGTCGGATGACGACGAATGGGGTTTCGCTTAGAAAGCCTATCAACTTCGAGTATTACAAAACGAGCCAATGGCAAAGAAATGCCATGTGTCTGTGGAATTTGCATGGCGCAACTCCGCCCCACCTCATGGGTATAAAAGGAGGAAGCCGGCAATATGCAGATATGTTTCTTTGCTGAGGAGCCAAGACTGAGCTCAGGCGATCCCCACGGTACAGCGGAAGTGGCAGGCAGACGTAACCGAGACGTTCCCTTTCGTTGTCACTCCGAGTTACGTCGGATGACGACGAATGGGGTTACCAGTCTAATCACGTCACCTTCACAGCTGTCTTCCAAGTGCCCTGCGTAAATCTGAGATCCCTGTCGTGAGACTAGCACGGACGAAGGACTCCTATTTAGCACAGGAATACCAAGGTACACTGGGGAGCATATATCATATCTCAGAGAAATATGCAATTAATGCCAACCCCGGGGGGGGGGGGGGGGGGGGCGGGGGGGGATATGGCTTAGAGAATACACATATGACCCAAAGGAATGCATATGGAGAATACTGGGGTGTCCAGCCGCTGGTGGAATATTTTAACCCCAGGGGTGGCAAGGTGGCTTGCCAAGGGAAAGACACGTGCTCAGAGAGGCTTACAGTGGAAATACACATGTGGGGGTCGCTCAGGGGAGGGACCATGCACACAGGAGGCCCCTAGCCGACACACAGGCAATAGACACTGGCGCCGACGTCAGGAGTGCTGGAGGAACTCAGGGCTTTCGGGGAAGCTCACCTGAGGAGAATATCGCACGTATCCAGTCCGTGGAGTGGAATGGCGAGCAAGCGAAGACACCTGAGCGGGTCCAGTACTAGCTGGTTGAAGCGAGTACATGAGAGGACACAGGCTCCACTCGGAGATTGTAGAATCTGGCGAATGTGTTAGGTGTCGCCCAGCCTGCAGCTCTGCAGATGTCTGTTAGCGAGGCGCCATGCGCTAGAGCCCAAGAGGACGCCACACTCCGGGTGGAGTGGACAGTCACACCAAGGGGGCACGGTCGACCTTGCTGCTGGTATGCCAAAGCAATGGCGTCCACTATCCAGTGAGACAGCCTTTGCTTGGAGAGAGCCTTTCCCTTCAGCTTCCCACCATAACAGACAAAGAGCTGGTCTGAGGTCCTGAAACACTGCGTTCTGTCTACATAGGCGCGGAGGGCACGTACTGGACAGAGCAGTGCCAAGGCTGGGTCTGCCTCCTCCAGGGGCAGCACTTGCAGGTTCACCACCTGGTCCCGGAAGGGAGTGGTGGGAACCTTGGGCACATATCCAGGCCGGGGTCTCAGGATCACGTGAGAGTAAGCCGGCCCAAATTCCAGGCACGCTTCGTCAACGGAGAATGCGTGCAGGTCCCCTACCCTCTTGATGGAGGCCAGTGCAACCAGCAGAGCTGTCTTCATAGACAGGAACTTAATCTCCACTGATTACAGAGGCTCAAAGGGAGCATTCTGCAGGGCAGTTAGAACCACTGAGAGGTCCCAAGAGGGAACAAGAGGAGGACGAGGAGGATTCAGTCTCCTCGCTCCTCTCAGGAACCTGACGATCAGGTCGTGCTTCCCTACGGACTTACCTTCCACTGTATCATGGTGTGCAGCAAAAGCGGCAACGTATACTTTGAGGGTGGAGGGAGACAGCCTTCGCTCCAACCCATCTTGAAGGAAGGAAAGCATGACACCGATCGAACATCACCGGGGGTCTTCTCGGCGAGAAGAGCACCAGCTGACGAAGAGGTTCCACTTTAACGCGTAGGCGTGTCTTGTGGACGACGCTCTAGCGGAAGTGATGGTAGCCACCACCGCTGGTGGTAGGGTACTCAAACCTGCCTCGTCCTGTCCAGGAGCCAGACATGGAGGTTCCAAATATCGGGACGAGGGTGCCATAGGGTGCCCCGTCCCTGAGAAAGGAGGTCCTTCCTTAGAGAAATTGGCCAGGGAGGTGCTTTCGCGAGAAGTACGAGTTCGGAGAACCAGGTCCCGGTGAGCCACTGTGGCGCGACCAAAATGACCTGCTCCTCGTCCTCCCTGACTTTGCGGAGGGTCTGCGCAAGAAGGCTGACTGGGGGAAACGCATATTTGCGGCCCCGCGGCCAGCTGTGCGCCAGTGCATCTGTGCCGAGCGTGCCCTCGGTCAGGGAATAATACAGGTCGCAATGGGTCGAGTCGTGAGAGGCAAACAGATCTATCTGTGCGTCCCCGAACTGGTCCCAAATCAGCTGAACCGACTGGGGATGGAGTCGCCATTCTCCGGGGAGGGGCTGAAGCCGTGAGAGCTCGTCGGTTGCACAGTTCAGGGCTCCGGGAATAAAAATGGCTCGAAGTGACCTCAGATGCTTCTGACTCCATATGAGGAGGTGGCGGGTGAGTTGCGACATACGGCGGGAGCGTAGACCACCTTGATGGTTGATGTACGCTACAGTGGCGGTATTGTCTGATCGGACTAGTACGTGTAGACCCTTGAGCAACGCCCGTAAGCGGTGCAGAGATAGACGTACTGCCAGCAACTCGAGGCAATTGACATGCCATAGGCGCTGGGGTCCTGTCCAGGAGCCCGCGGCAGCATGTCCATTGCACATGACGCCCCAACCCGTGGTGGAGGCATCTGTTGAGACAACAACATGCCGGGAAGCTCGTTCCAGGGGCACTCCCGCCCGTAGAAAACTGAGGTTTGACCACAGGGAGAAGGTCTGACGGCAGGTCGGAGCAACTGGTACTCGGAGGGTGCCGTGTTGCCATGCCCACCTCGGGACTCGGTCGCGAAGCCAAAGCTGAAGCGGTCTCATATGAAGCAATCCGAGTGGCTTTGCCACGGCTGCAGATGCCATATGCCAGGAGCCTCTGAAATAATTTCAGTGGAACCGCACTCTTGCCCTCGAATTGTCTCAGGCAAGTCAGCAGTGACTGCGCATGCGCGCTCGCTCGTAAGCCGCGCGGACATGGCGACCGAGTCGATGTCCACACCAAAAAGAGAGATCCTCGGCACGGGGCAAAGTTTGCCTCTTCTCCCAGTTGACCCGAAAGCCCAGACGGGCTAAGTGCCGGAGCACTAGGTCCCTGTGTTCACAAACCTGGTCTCGAGAGTGAGCTAGTATCAGCTAGTCGTCGAGATAGTTCAGGATGTGAACCCCGTGTTCCCGAAGGTGAAAAAGGGCTGCCTCAATGACCTTCGTGAAGACGCGAGGAGACAGGGCTAGCCCGAAAGTGAGAACCGCGGACTGATATGCCTGCCCCTCGAAAGCAAACCGTAGGAACGGTCTGTGTCGAGGGAGAATGGAGACATGGAACTAGACGTCCTTCAGGTCATTCGCTGCAAACCAATCCTGTGGCCGCACACATTCGAAAATGCGTTTGGCAGTGAGCATCTTGAACGGCATCCTGTGAAGGGAGCGGTTCAGCACGCGCAGGTCCAGGATTGGCCGTAACCCACCGGATTTCTTCGGGACAATTAAGTAGGGGCTGTAGAAGCCGGACCTCATTTCGGCTGGAGGGACAGTCTCGATCGCACCCTTCGCCAGTAGGGTAACAACCTCCGCTCTCATGACAGGGGCATTGCCACCGACCATAGTGAAGCAGACTCCCCTGATGCCCGGCGTTTAGCGGGGGGCGGGGCTGGAGAGGGCTGGGGCGCCTTCTTGCGGCTTCCTCCACGACCGGGCCCGGGTGAAGGCTGCTGCTTGGGCCGGGCGGGAGGGGTGGGAGCCGCAGGATGGGGCAGGATGTGCTTTATGGCCTCAGTCTGCTTCTGAGCAGTCGAGAAATGTTGGGCAAAGTCCTCGACTGCACCGCCGAAAAGGCCGGCCTGGGACATGGGGGTGTCGAGCAGCCGGGACCGCTCGGCATCCTTCATGTCGGCCAGGTTCACCCAGAGATGTCTCTCCTGGACCACGGCTGTGGACATCACCAAACCCAGGGAGCGTGCGGTCACCTTCGTCGCCCGGAGAGCGAGGTCGGTGGCGGCGCGCAGCTCATCAAAGAGCCCTGGGTCTGTCCTACCCTCATGCATGTCTCTGAGCATCTGGGCCTGGTAGACCTGCAGAGTGGCCATAGCATGCAGAGAAGCAGCTGCCTGTTACGCCGCTCTGTAAGACTTCACCACTAACGTAGACGAAAACCTACAGGCTTTGGATGGGTGCTTAGGCTCGCCGCGAGAAGAAGCACTCTGAGGACACAGTTGCATCGCAACAGAGCGTTCAACCGGGGGGAGCCCAGTGAACCCACGGGCAGCTGCCCCATCGAGGGGAGGAAAGGCGGATGAAATCAATGAGCGGTCACGGGAAGACATGGGGGTCTTCCAGGACTTTGATATCTCATCATGCACATCCGGGAAGAAAGGTATTGGGGTTGGTCGCGTACGGGGGTCCACTCTAACCCAATGCTCGCGGCCGCCCGGGAAAGCATGGCAAAGCATGACGACTGCACACCCAAAGGTGGCAGCGCTGCCGAGTCATCACTCGATGAATCCTGCCCACCTTGTGATACAGCGACAGACATTGCATCCTCCTCTGCAGCGCCAAACGAAACCCGTGGGGCATCCGAAGATGTACCCGCGGAAATCCCCTGAACACTAACGGCACCATCACTGGAGGGAGAGGTGCAGGGCACGGACAAATAGTTGGCGCCTTGTTCCACACCGTCACCCTCAGGTCACCCTGGCCACCAGCCGAAGTACTAGCTATAGGTCTAGAGGAAGTAGATCGGGGTGTGGATGAGGGGACTCTCACTCTTGCGAGCTCATTGAGTCTCGACCGTAGTGACGCGATGGTCATGTTCCCACAGAGAGAACATGAGTCATCCACGAGTGCTGCTCTAGCGTGATCAATGCCCAAACACACTAGACAGCGCTCATGCCCATCAGAGTCAGACACGAGTCTGCCGCAACCAGAAGTGCACGGGCGAGGCACCTTTAAAAAGACGTGCCGCGTGCAAGCTCTTTTAAGAGAGGTGTTCAGTGTTGAAGCGCCCAGAGAGAAACACACTCACTGGCAAACCACTGCACAGATAAGCAGGAAGTGTGCACTCGCTGGGAGATCGCCATCACACCAACACTGGAGAATCTCGCTCGTCTTGTAAAGCTGACAGTTCAGAGATGGCTTGTGGAGAGAAGAATAAACTTGGCTCCTCAGCGAAAACATATCTGCATATTGCTGGCTTCCTCCTTTTATACCCACGAGGTGGGGCGGAGTTGCGCCATGCAAATTCCGCAGACCCATGGCATTTCTTTGCCATTGGCTCGTTTTTTAATACTCGAAGTTGATAGGCTTTCTAAGCGAAACCCCATTCGTCGTCATCCGACGTAACTCGGAGTGACAACGAAAGGGAACAAGGACTTATACTGTCACCGAAGTATAGAGATCAAACCAAACTCAGAGGTAACTACAGGTCATAGGTTAGCAAAAACGACTGAAACATCTAAAACCACACGCTGGTAATCGCTAAAATTGATGGAGACTGTTGCTGTAGGAGCCATTTATGGGGTCATGTAATTTTCTTTCACACCACAAGAGGGCACATACTGTATTTATATTGTCAAATCGACACAGAAGTGTGCGCGAAGAAGGTCAAACTAACTTTTTTGATAGACTTGAATGGATTGTTGTTTGATAAGGTGCATGACATTTTTTTTGTTTAATTTTGAAAGAAACGGACAATAAATGGATTGGAATATCCAACTTTATTTCCAAAAGGTATGGACATTGCATCTTACTTTTAATCTGTTCAACAACATACACGTCAAAACCAAGGATCTAAAAATAGGACAAAGCACGCCTACAGTTGCAAAACAGTCATAATCATTAAACAATTCGGTGACAGTAACACAAAAAAAATCTACAAACACACATAACTATCCAAACAAAACCAAAAAAGGAACTTTCAACCCCACTTGGGCATTGGACGAGGAGGTGACTTGACCCCAAAAGCAACAGCGTGGCCCAGAGCAAGGAATAGGAAGAGAGCTACGTTAAGGTGACTGCTCTCAGCCTGCCCTAACGCATGCACAGAGGACCTTAAAAAACACAACAAACATTTATTCAAATCTCAATTTAAAAAGCATACAAGTTTATTTAGCGCACAAACAATTTACCTACCGTGATTTAATGACGTAACCCCTAAAATCCACTGGATCCATCTACGGCGCGGAACGTCAGCGCCACATTTTGATGCGTCCCTAGCTCGGCGTCAAAGTCCACTGAAAGCGTTGCTGACTTCTTCAATCGGAGCGTTGTTTATTTGTCGTTCATTTGTCCTCTTTTGACGCGGCAAGCGGCGAAAATAGACCTGCTACCTATTCTCTGCGGAGCGGAGCGGAGCGGAGAGACGCTTCTGGGACGCTTCTGAGACGCGCTGCGTCCGCAGCTGGTGGACTTAAGAGCATTGACTATAATGGCCGCGATTAGCTCCGGCATCCGCGACGCTGACGTTCCGCGCCGTAGACAGATCCAGTGGATTTTAGGGGTAATACTCACAACGGTACATACAGAGATCATAGAGTAGCTTCTTTAGTGGCTATAACAGCAACAGCGGGTGCTCCGACCTGGCTATGTTACACTGTGGTACCACTCAGATGGGGGCCCTGAAGGCACACCACACTGAGACCTTGGCCTTGGTAGCCCAACGTCACACTACACAAGTAAAATCGCATAATGTCACAAAATAACACAGAGATAAAACAGCTAAGCTACACAGCTAAAAATATATATATCCATAGTACGAAGCCACGAAAGGAAGGGGCGGGCTTTCAAACATGACACACCCCAAGAGGCATAAACAACAGGTACTGTAGCAGAGCGATAGCTCATTTACAGATTGTGATGTTTTACACATCACAAACATCACTACACATACACCAATTTACTGCCGTGGCATGTAAGCAATACTGCTGCTGCACAAATGGCATATAAAATGACCTGTAACAGATCTCTACAGGTGGAGCTGGGGAAGGGGGAAGGTTTGAGAGAAATTCTGAAAGTGCACTGCAAACTGCTGCTGCTTCTTCTTCTTCTTCTTCTTCTTTTAGTTTCTTGACAGATTGCATCGTTCATTTGTTGCATACCGCCACCTACTGTACAGGAGTGTGTAGAGTTTTGCAGTAATCTTTTGGCTATTCAATCAAAAAGGGCCAAACTAAATCTAAAAATTAAAAATAAAATTGTTTTAAATTCTTCTCATTAAATCACTATCTTAAGGAAAATAAGTAAGGCTCTAATTCTGTCGCTTTGAATTCCTTGTTCCCAAAGAATATCCTCAATGTTATTGTCCATTTCTTGCCATCTCTGTCTCTGCTCACTGTATCTCCTACATCTAAATAAAACATGTTTCACATCTTCCTGTGTTTGACATTCTGTGCATAAGCCATTTCCTTTTCCTACCAGCTTCAGTGTTGCATTCAATACTGTATGTCCCATTCTTAATCTTGAGTATACTATTTCTACCTTCCTATTTTTTATATGAATTATTTTTCCTCCAACCTGTTTATGAATATTGCCCAGCTTTAGGCTCTGCTTCCCATTCTTGTTGCTAAAGTATTTTTAGTGCCTTTTTAGCTAAATCATCTGCCTTTTCATTACCTCTAATTCCAATGTATGCTGGAACCAACAGAACCGAACTGTTATTCCCAGGCTTTGCATATTTAACAGTATATTTCTAATCTCTAGTAGCTCATCTCTGACTGAAACTCCACTTTCTAAGCTCTGTAATACAGCCATTGAATCTGAACATATTAGTGATTTTAATGGTTTTATGTCTTCTACCCACCTCAATGCTGTTATTATACCAGTCATTTCAATTGAACATACTGAAAGGTAATCATTTAGTCTATACTTCATACTTTTTTTTTTATTCAGGAATGCAAATTCCTATACCACAATGACCATTTTGGTCTTTTGATCCATCTGTGTAAATGTTAATAAAACCATAAAATGAAGAATACATATCTTTTACTATACCATGCAAAACTGTGATCATCTGAGTGTTCTCTCTTTTCCTTCAATAGTTCTATATTGACTTCTGGAAATGGAAGCATCCAGGATGGAACTTCACTCATAACTATTGAAGGACTAAACTCTAACTCTTTAATGCCATAAATTATGTATGCCCCATCCAAACCCTTTATCCTTTGTTTGATATTCCCAACAATCATTCAGTACTGACACTGCTGGATTATTACTACTTCCTAGCAACCTAACTCTGTTAATGCCAGCTTAATGAATCTTAATGTAAGTGGGGCTTCCTTTTTCTCTACAGTATAGCACTTGTTGGAGTCGTTTTAATAGCACCTATGGCCATTTTCAGTGCTCTAAACTGAATTATATCTATCTTTTTTAAATTTGTTTGGCATGCTGTGCTATATACTATACAACCATAATCTATAACTGACCTGATTAATGCTATATATATATATATATACATTAAAGATTGTTTATCTGCTCCCAGTTATGTCCAGTAATCATTCTCATCATATTTATGACTTTTTTACATTTATTTTCAACGTGATTTATATGATATTTCCATGGAAGTTTTTAATCCATCCAAACTCCTAGATATTTAAATTTCATGACTACCTCTAGTCTAGAGTTTGGTTGTAAATAAACAATTTGTGGTTATCAGCAACTTTCTTTCTTGTAAAGAACATAACATTTGATTTTTGTGTGGAAAATTTAAATCCCCAGTCAATTCCCCATTGTTCTAATGACTTAATTCTCTTTTGCATTATGTATGGAATATTTCTACCTCTTTTCCATATTACAGCATTATCTGCATACAGTAATCCTTCACTTTCTTGTCATAGTTTTACAAATATATCATGAATCATCAAATTAAATTAAATGGGACTGATTACACTTCCTTGAGGAATTCCACTCTCTACTGTAAATTCATCTGAATTTTCTGAGCCTATTCTAACTCTAAAAGTATGCTGTGAAAGGAAGTCCAGTATAAAATTGTACATTTTCCCACCAATTCCCATTCTATCCAGTTTGATCAATATTCCTTCTCTCCACATAGTATCGTATGCTTTTTAACACACCCTCCTTCATAATCAATGTTTTCTGCACTTCATTACACAACTTTACCAAAGCATCTACTGTAGATCTACCTTTTCTGAAACCAGATTGGTAATATTTAAAGAAACTTTTCTTCTCCAAAAAATAATTTAGTATGGCCACTATTATTTTCTCCATTAATTTCCCTAAGTGTGATGTCAGCGCTATAGGCCTGTAGTTCCGTGGATTACTTGGATCTTTTCATGGCTTAGAAAATGGATCTGGCTTTGGCATTTTTCCCTTATTCCATACTTCGTTAAAGGCACACTGTAGAAATTGTGCTTTTGTCAAACAGCGAACCCTATAGTCGCTGTGGAATACTTGCACTGTCGTAAATAGGGCTTGGGCGTCGTGACGTCATTACTTGGCGTGGCCGCCATGTTGGTAGCCTCGCGAATGTAAACATACAGCAAGTCGAACGAGGAGAAGCAGAGTTGGGAGAAAGAAAAAATATGTTAAAATCCCTAAAAGGATGTGGGATTTACCGGGATACGTTACATAGGGAAGCCAGGGAACGGTATGTGGACAAAATCTGCACTATTACGGTTTGGATCCATATGAGAGCAGCTGTCCACCCTCCCGTTCTTTTCCGGGTTTCTCACGTATTTGAGCTCTCGCTGTCTTCCCGTTTTAGTATTGTCCTGTAAAATATCCCGTATTTTAATACTCTAATAACATTAAGGTTAGCCCTTCCATCTGACCTGTCAGTCTCTGTACTGTTGTCCTGTTGCCCTTCCAGCGAAACAGATATGTTTTCAAAGCATGGTTTTGCTTACTACCTTAAGTGTTTTGCTTAAAACAGCTACTTACTACACTTTTGAAACACTATAGTTAAAAGTACATGTGTGAATGGTTGTTAGCACTAACGGTTACTAAACTAGCATCTAGGTGGAGCGCAGCTTAAAGTTACCGTTGTCCGGATTACTGTGTTCCCAACACCTGTTCTTTGTTGGAAATTTCATATGGATCCAAACCGTTAATAGTGCAGATTTTGTCCACATACCGTTGCCTGCTTCCCTATTTAACGTATCCCGGTAAATCCCACATCCTTTTAGGGATTTTAACATCTTTTTTCTTTCTCCCAACTCTGCTTCTCCTCGTTCGACTTGCTGTATGTTTACATTCCCGAGGCTATCAACATGGCCGCCACGTTCCAGAATGCAACGCGGCACCCAAGCCCTATAGCTAGCTAGACATAATGTGGAAATTGTTGGACTGGTCTAATTATCAACAATGGATGAATGAACAGCATCGTAAAAAAATGACATACTACAAGCAAGCGCAACAACATACAACATAGAACGCAAACAAATGTAGAAATAAGACATTTACTAACTAGTCCATCAACAAGATCGCCAGGTCAGCATCACTGTTGCATCCAGTGCTGCTTTTTAGCTTGCGCCAACTAATGAAAGGCCGACCGAGTGGGACTCTTGTCCGGTTCCTCACGCGGTCAGATTCTCTTTTCCTTTTCCTAGTCTCTTCCGACCGCGTTTTCTTTAAATTTTCCATCGTTGAGTATCACGTCTGAAATGCGCGCAGGTGTCTTCGTGCTTCTTATGATGTTGTTCATGTGTGTGACGTCGTTGCCGTAAAGCATGTTGTGATTCTCGCGAGATTTGTCGGGGGCGCTCCTCTCAAACTTGCATTGCTGGTTTTTCCAGCGGCGTCCTCCCCAAGCTTTACTACCAGGATGATTCGCCCTACTATGAGTTTGTTTACCACCGAAATTACTTTAAAGCTGTTATATTAAGGTACAATTCTTGCATAGTGTGCCTTTAAATAATTCTAGAATCGTATCCAATATGCCATCTGGTAATTTCCTAAGCATAGCATAACATTAAATTGTCTATTCCTGGTGAGGTGTATCCAGTGTTATTTAAGGCCATTTTAAGTTCTGACATAGTTAATTCAGCTTCTAGTATTTGTCTCTTGTTTAGTATTTAATATATCTTTATGTTCCTTCAAGGTTTCATCTTTTCTTTGAAAACTTCTTCTAGGTGGTTACCTTTATGAATTTCAGGAAACCTTTCACCTAACATATTTGCCTTATCAGCATCTGATATAGCTTGATTTCTTCCATCTATTAACACTTCCCCATCATCCACATCTTATCCAAAGTTGTTTCTCTTCCAATTGTTGGACAAAATTGTCTCCAAGTTTCTTTCTTGGCTTCTTTAATTACCTTCCTTGCTATAGCTTTTTTCCTTTTGATAATCTACCAGATTATCCATTGTTAATGTTTTGCGTAATTTCTTAAGTGCTTTATTTCGATCTGTTTACTTCTGTGCATGTTTCATTCCACAGTGGAACATTTGTTCTTTTGATTTGGCTTTTACTGATTGGAATACTCTGACTTGCTACATTTAGAATGATGATATTCAAATAATCACTCCTTTTATCTATAGACTCATCCAAACTACAAGATGAGGTATTTTGTCATTACAACATTTCAGATATTTTTCCCAGTTGGCTTTTTGAAAGCACCATTTGTGATGTACATATTTTTGTTGTATACATTTGTCTCTAACTTGCAGTAAATTGGAAATGATCGCTACCAATACTTGTATATTGATCCACTTCCCATTCACATCTATTAGCTATTCTCCTATCCACTAGTGTTAAATCTATACAGGATGTTTCATTTCTATATATATATTTGTGCATGTACCAGTGCCATTGTTTAAACATACCAGCATTCAATCATCCATCATTTCTTCTCCATTTAAATCTGTAACTCTACTTCCCCATAGAGTATTATGGGCATTAAAATCCACACACCATATTTCTTTATGGCCTTTTTTATTAATATTCTTCATTAACTCATTTGATAATGCTTTACATGGGTTATAGTAATTGATCATTATCATATTACCTTTGTCCTCATTATTAAATATCTCAGTCACAGCACATTCATATTCTTCAGCTACCTTGATTGGCTGTATGATATTCCTTCTTTAATAAATGTCATATCCCCCTCCTCTATCTATTTCTCTGTCACATCTTATACTGTTGTATCCATTTAATTTAAAATCTAGTTGTGGCTTTAATCATGTCTCTTGAATGCATATCACATCTGGTTTACTTGATAATTCATATCTTTTGAATTCTTGTCCATTTGCAATTAAACTTTGTGCATTCCACTGAAGAATAAACAACACCATATACCATTTAACTATTTTGTGTTCCTTCATGATTAATATTTAGTATTTCATGCACTTCATCACCCTTTGCAATGATCCCCAAGTAATTTTTAGCTGCTTCTACTACTGACTTTATCCTATCTCTTTTCTTAGCGTGCTGTATTGTGACATTAACTGAACAGACACTGTAAATGCAACAAAATTGTTCTTATTGACCAGCAATGTCTATCCTGATATTTTTTCTTTGTATTCATTTACTTCTGGGATAGTCTTTATGTTTGCCTGTTGTGTTTGTTCCCTGACATGTCTTCTGTCATTCCCTCTACCTTTGTCTGAAATGTCAGCATTATCACTCCTTCCGCCCTGTTCTTGAGGATATAGGCATCTGACTGTTTCTGTCATTATCATTCACTTTCTTAAGCGCCTCTGCATATGCAACGCTATCTCACGACCTCACTCGTACGAATTTGTACGATTTGTCTAAACCCACGTGATGGGTAGGTTTAGGGGCGGGGTCAGGGGCATATGATACTTGATGTGTAATCTTATACTTCTGGACTTTTCTTGCCTCCTTTTGCTTTTCACAACCCCCATAAGCTGCAATATGTTGGCCTCCACAATTACAACATTTTAATTCAATTTTTTTCCCCC
The DNA here is from genome assembly GCF_029890125.1 of Rhinichthys klamathensis goyatoka. NCBI lineage: Eukaryota > Metazoa > Chordata > Actinopteri > Cypriniformes > Leuciscidae > Rhinichthys > Rhinichthys klamathensis. The sequence continues at coordinate 2,373,958 of NW_026606612.1, forward strand.
ACAGTTCCCATACTCATGTTCCCCGCCACATTTAGCACATCTAATCTTGCCTCTGCATTGAGCTGCAATATATCCAAATCTTTGACATTTAAAACATCTTAATGGGGCTGGGATGTATTCTCTCACTGGATAGCTTACATATCCCAGATGAACTTTAGGAGGCATTTCTGTTTTAAAATATAGCAGGATTGATAAACTATCAACTTTCTCTTTTCCTTTAGTCAGTCTTTTTGCATCCATTAACTCACCCCCTTTCAAACTATTCTTGATTTCTTCAATGGAAACCGATATTGGCATTCCTGTTATCACTCCTCTTGCTTTTGCTGTTGTACCTGGTATGTGTGACGTAATCTTGGCCCCATTTAGTGTTTCTTTGTTTAAGACTTGTGCACGTTGTTTTTCTGATTCTGCAAATATAAGTAATCTACCGTTTCCCATGAACCCAGCATGATTGATTTTGCCTATTTTTTTCACTATTGCTTTAGTCACATGTCTGCAAACTGCTATAGGCTAACCAGCTATTTAAATGATGAGCTGCAAGCTTGGCTGCAGATGAAACATGAACCAATCAGCTAGTGGAATGTAGTTAACCACGTGTGGACCCATCAGCCTGTGCCGTCTAGAGTTTCATGACAGAATATAGTATTTATAAATAATTCATGGAACTCTCTATTCTGAAAAGTTTTGAAGTTTTTTTTAATGTTATTACTTGTTTCAGAATGTTCAGAGAACATTCAAAAGTAATGGCCATGTTCCCATAAAGTTTGCATAACTAATATTTTTTTTTCTGTTAGCTATTATATATATATATGTGTGTGTGTGTGCGTGTGTGTGTGTATGTGTTAGCTGGTTAAGCATTTGATGCATATGGTTATCTACAGACTTCATTTTCAGTCAATCTTCATTATTACATCAAATAGCTAATAAAAAGTGATTGTACTTCAAACAGTAACTTTTTGTTTAAAGTTCTTTTTTGACACATCATAGAAGTGATGAACGCGATTGTGCCAGGCTAATTGCATGATGCTAAGTAAAAATGCATGATGTCACAATGTAGTAGCCTTTAAATTAAAGATTTCACCATCAAATGAAATAAAGCAAAATGTCTATCTTTGAATAACAATGTGCATATACGATAATGCGTCTTCTGCCGTCACTCCCCACATGCTTTATGCTTTTGTCTGAAATGAAAATGCCTTGGAAATGAGCACCAGACATTAATTCTTGTCAGCAAAATAGCCTTGTAGAGTAAAAATTTAAATATGTTTTATAATTGTGGTATGTTTGAGAGTTAAGAACATTTAATGAAGTGGACATGGTCTTATCTGTTCATTCGCTGGACAGCACACGAGGCCCACTCAGCTCTATGAACAATATATCTTCACAGACAAGCTTCTCATTACATTTCCAGCTAACGGTTCATGCAAATCAATTTCAATATTTGAGTGTTAGGACCTTCAGATAAGATAGCCTTGCGCTTCGCACATTATGCAGATTATATAGCATAATATAGAGCTCAGCTGAATCACGGCCACAGAAGGCAACCAATGAATCAGTTATTCTATTGTGCAGAAAAAACTGTTTATGTAATAGTACACATAATTAAGCATTTCCCCCCGTCTTATAGTAACCATGTTTTGCAGAATAATTTGTAAGACTATAGGTTGACTTTTAACACTTGACAGCATTCCTTCATTCTTCACTCACCCTTATGTTGTTTTAAACCTGTATTAAATCCAGAGAAATAGAGATGTTCGATTTGTGAACTTATCATTCTTTTGAGCCAGATCTTCACAAGTGAATAAGTTGATAAAAGTAAAAAAAAAAAAAAAACGGTTAGAATATTTGTTCATGAAATAGACTGCTGTGGTCAAGCTTTATAATATGAGTTCAGAATACTTCAATATAGCTCACAAGTTGTAGGGGTGTAACAATCGTAACAATATATCCATATGGACCGATACATCCAGCCCAGGCTCATTAGAAAAACGGACATGTGGCAACATTTTTGCAAAACGCAAAATACGTTGCGTCGTGCACGTTTCGCGGCAGTTTCAAAGTGAAATGTCCAGTAAGCGGCGCTAAAAGCGTGTTTATTTTTTTCCCCCGAACAGATGAACGTGAATATGGCAACGTTTTATTACGTTGGAGTTTCTAAGTATCACCACAGTTCTGAATTTAAATCCGTTGAGTGGCGCTAAAAGCTTATGCTCCATTTTAAAATAACGTACTCCGCACTAAACCCTAAACCTACCCGATAGCAGAGATGGGACCAAGTCACACATGTGCAAGTCTCAAGTAAGTCTCAAGTCTTAACCTTCAAGTCTCAAGTAAGTCCCAAGTATTTTTTTCCTGGGCAAGTCAAGTCAAGTCAAGTCACAGGCTATGTCAAGTCAAGTCAAGTCAAGTCTTGTAGTAGGTCAAGTCAAGTCCAAGTCAAGTCACCTTATTATTGTAATTTTACCTGCAGAGTTTGATCTATGGGCGTCAGTTTGGTTTGAAATGAACAGAGGCGCATTCGGAAGTGCATTTGGGAACAATGACGCATTCATTCACTTTTTTCTTTCACGCAGGTCATGTTTTGAAAGATGGTGTCCTGTAGCTTACTAATTTAAAGAAATAAAAATGTATACAAAAATGTGATGTCCGACTTCTTTTATGAAGAAGAAAGCCTTAAAGGGGTCATATAATGGTACATGCACTTTTACAAGTTGATTGTACTGAAATGTGTGTTGGCAGTGCCTGTACACAACCATCATATAATGATAAAAATCCATACAGTGGTTTTGTTTTAATCTCCTTATATGTTTTCCCCTGCCTCAAATCGAGCCGTTCGAGCCTGTGACGTCACAGGCTCGGAAGCCCCTCCCACGATTGTTGAATGACAGCCGCGTTTCAACACAGACCCGCCCTCGCTCGTGAGAGCGAGCTGTCAATCATAGTCTGCGCGGACCGGCGCGGTCATTGTTGATATGCTGGAGCACTGTCTATGAGCAGAATGGCATCTAAGCGATTGTGGTGTTCTGTTCTTGGGTGTAATAACGAACACAGTCATTTTAATGTTCCTAAATCCGAACCGCTGAAGACGCAGTGGTTGAGTTTGTTTTCGAAGGGAATATTCCCCACGAGCAACGTCAATGCTCTCATGTTTGCGCGAATCATTTCTCACACCAGACTGCTTTATAAACGAGGGTGAGTATAAAGCTGGATTTGCTAAGTAGCTGCTCATGAAAAAAGATCGGTACCAGATATTCGTGTTCCTGCTGAATCTCCAGAAGAACTGAAGTGAGTGTAACGTTTTATTCAACTTTATATTAATATTTATATCTTTGCAAATCGCTAGCTGCACACTTCACAATGAATGCGTCTAAGGTTTACACTCAGGGTACATTACGGCATGTTTTCTATGTATGACGTTATCAATATAATTCATAATTCCACGTTTATACTGAACAACGCGTTATGGTTATTGTGTTATTGTGTTACAAACGGTGTACGCACAGAACAGAGAGGCGGGGTGAGCAAATTATCATTTAAAGTCATATGCACTGAAACGGCGTGCTGAAAACAGAGCTGTTTTTGACCAAGTAAAATAAGTGTTTTCTTACAATACTAATGAGAATTTTTAATTAAAGTATATTACAAACTTTTAATTTAGACCCCAAAGAATCATATTAGCTTGTACAAAAATGACATTATATGCCCCTTTTAAGTTTTCAAAAAGCATTAGACATATGACCCACTATTCTGCTTCGTGTAAGTTATTTATCAATGAATTCAAACGCGTTGGCTGGCGCTGAGCCAGAGACATACGCTCTCAGTGCTGTCATATATCACAACTGTTCAGTGTTTTCAACCACATCATTTTTATTTTAGGTTTCAGACATTTAAATACACATAACTACTAGCAAAAAATATATTTGTAGTTTGTAAAATATACACTGATGTCTATGGAAGCGTCAATAATAATCATTTCCATTATAATAAGACGCACGTTTTATTCATATCAGATACACATTGTGTAAGTAGCTTTACATTTTACCCTATTCTTCTCCCAGTTCACCGGTCACTTACTTTCATGTATTTCGTGAGAAGTTGAGAAATTAACGTGTTGTAAACTAACGTTAACATGGCACTGCCCATTCGCACATACAGCTCAACTAACGCGATCATTATAAAGGTGTTTAAACAACAAAACACATCCACTTACACATATTTGACAATCGGAATATCAGTGTTGCATGTTATAGCTAATACATTTGTGAACATTTTGAATAAAACAGGAAAAATGACATAAAAGCAGATCATCATTCATTCAGCGATGTGTTGTGGTTGCGCTGTGTCACTTGACAAGCAATGACGCGTCACCATGAAACATTAAAGTGAGTGACAGGTTCTAAATAACGGTCGCCTAGAAAAACTCACGCTGGGGGATCAGTTAGAATAGTTTAAACTTACTTGTGAAAGGGTTAATGGCTACTTTAGCTATTACATTAGCTAACTACCAACTAACATTAACAAATTGACAAGCACTTACTGGGCAGAATGGCTCTTCAAATGACGGACGAAATTGGAGGTTGTCGTCTGGCTGTCCGCAATGTTAATGTTGTAGCCTATGTCTTGCAAAGCGCTGTTCGTCTTTTGCCATCGTGTGAATAATTCTTGAAGCCGAAAGCAATGACCCTCGGTACCCCTCCGGCTGACATTTTGATGTGATATCTGATCTAAGTGGGCGTGGTGTGCGTAAGGTACGAGGTATGACTGATGATAGTGTCGTGATCAACTTTAAAACATTTTTTTATATATATTTTATATTCAAACTGAAAACATGATGTGATTAACACTCAAGTCATTCAAGTCATCGTGTCTCAAGTCAAGTCAAGTCCCGAGTCTTTAACTTCCAAGTCCGAGTCAAGTCTCAAGTATTTCATTTTATGTCAAGTCAAGTCACAAGTCATAAAAATAGCGACTCGAGTCGACTCGAGTCCAAGTCACCAAGTCACAAGTCCCCATGTCTGCCCGATAGAGTTAATAAAAGCAAATGTGACTTAAAAATTAAATCGTAACCATGGCATTTTAGCTTGTTTTTGAACTCTTGTCTTCGAGCTCTTTTTTGTCGTGACTTTCGGGATTCGTAGCTCTCCGCATCACAAGTAGCCTACAGTTCTGTATCGAACAAGCTTTATGTCAGTAAAACCGATCATATAAAGCTGGTTAAGAGATGCAAACTCCAAAATATATTCGTTTACAAATCATTCACTATGGTAATTAGTGTTTTGAGGTCATAACATAATTGTGCAAGGAGCCGTGTGAAAACAAGTCTTAATCTATAATCTGCCCTATAATCATAATTGTGTATGAAAACGATTAAAAGAGCTTGCTGGTTTACTGCTTCTAGTGTTCATTAGTACTTGTACCCTACGGTGGCCCAGTAGTGCACAACACAACGAAATTTAAAAAGCAAACATAAGTTCACAACACAACGAAATTAAGCCACAACACAACGAAATTAAGCCACAACACAACGGAAATAAGCCACAACACAACGGAAAATGTACAACACAACGGAAATAAGCCACAACACAACGGAAAATGTACAACACAACGGAAATAAGCCACAACACAACGGAAAATGTACAACACAACGGAAATAAGCCACAACACAACGGAAAATGTACAACACAACGGAAATAAGCCACAACACAACGGAAAATGTACAACACAACGAAATAAAGCCGCAACACAACTGAAATGCTCCCAACCTGACTGGGCTCTCGGAGCGCGATAAAGTTAGTTTTCCTTGCCACTGTTCTAGAGTCAGCACTCAGTCAGCAGTCTAAAAAATATCAACACCACGATTAGTTTTAACAGTATAGGTAAACATTGTAACTACATTTATTAATTCAAAATCACCTACGTGCATTATAGCTGCATATTTACAATCTAACGCCGGTTTCACACTGCACGCGTTAGCAGAGCGTAAGCAGCGCAGGAGCAGTGCGTACGGTGAGCGGAAGCAGGACACGCGCGTTTTGCTTTCATACTGGCAGCGTTTGACGCGCGCGGCGTGTTTACAGACAAAGTACTCTATAATGGGTAAGTTGGCATTGCTTTATTTTGTTTTCAAATACATTTAAGAGAAAAGACTTGTCAAGAAGCTTATTTCATTAATTAATAGGCTATATTATAAAACTTTTGGTTCATATTTGTTTTTGTTGACTTTGTTTTATGTTTAAATTGATGAAGGTCATTTGATTGACTGTTTAAAACATAATAGATATCACCAATGCGCTTTTGGGTCAAACTGCTGTGTTTTTGGCCATGATCGATGCATTGCCACTTTAATTCAGCGTAAGCCGCGCGGCAAAAATAGACAGGACGCCGAAACGATCACGGCACTGCTGCTCCTGCTCTGCTCCTGCTACGCGCTGCCGCGCCGCCTCTGCGTGCGGTGTGAATGCTCTAATCTGTTAACATGGGCGCCGAAAAAAATACGCGCTGCTTACGCTCTGCTAACCCGTGCAGTGTGAAACCGGCGTAACCCCCAATTTCCACCAACTGCGGAACGGCTGCGGATCCGCTCAGGAACGGCGGCGGAGTGAATAGGTTTCCATTAAAGTCAATGTGTGCATTTTCACTGACTGCGGAACGGCTGCGTTCCGACTCCGTCCCAGCTCCGGTGACCGCAGCCCTCCGGAGAAGATACGCAGAGTTTCTATTTTTGCCGGATGCCGGAGAGCGCCGCAGGAAGTCGAGCACAGAAACTAAATAAAACATCCGGTAATTTCCAAAATAAAAATATACTTCTCCTTTTCCAACAAGAACAATAGTTAACTTATTTACACAATTCATTCAAAAAGGAACCCAAAATAAACATTTAGCATTTTATAAGTTGATTATATAATTATAAATATTGTACTAGAATCACAATAATCTCCACAAAAAAAAGGAGATCAGCAGGTCAGCACAGAGTTGTTTCCCCTGTACTCCTCTGGATGGAAACAAACTGTTGCTGGTTTTGTGGTTCCGTTTATAGAAACTAAATCCTGTTATATCGCGCGATCAAACGTAAATTCGCGAGATATCGTATGTCCTCGTGACTTCAGCTGTCAGTCATGGCCGCAGCCGTTCTGCAACAAATCCGGATCTGGTAGGTACTGAAGGACGGCGGAGCACGGATCCGACACGCAGCGGAGCCGATCCGCAGCCCTTCTGCAGTTGGTGGAAATCCGGGGTAATGCTTTGACGCGCTACCACAGCGTAACCCTAAGGGAACATCTGCCAATTCCTTCAAGTTGTTTAAACGTATAATTTGTATTAATTAAAATTACTTTTAACATTCAAAAACATACATGTTCAAAATCCAAAGCTTGATTGTATTGGTAGTAGACTGACTTACTACTGCTGACTGTTTGTCCAATACCTCCCTTCATGTATATAGCCTACAGTAAACAAATATTTTTTTAGGAAATTTCTGTAAAAGTTTTTTTTTCTTTTATCAGGTTTCAAAGGTTGTAGTTCCTATTAACCTTAAAACAGGTGAAATTTTGTCAATAGCTCCCTGCATGCACAGTACACAATTTGTTTTTTATAGAAACATTAGGCCTACTGTAATGTCCCAAAGCTTGTGTTAGGTTCCTAGTGACCTGACTGACTTATTACTGGTGAAATTGTGCCAATGCCTTCCTGTAATTCTGCAATTCACCAAATGTTTTATATTTTTATTCATCAAATTATATTATAATAAATTATACGTTTTAACCACTTGGTGGAATTGCCAGACGTTCTAGGGATCATGCGCTGTGGTAGCGCGTCAAAGCATTCTCTGAGTATAAATACGCTTGTGTAGGTGATTTTGAAGTATATTTTATGTCGATTTACAATGGTTACATACTGTTAAAACTAATCATGGTATTGATATATTAAGACTGCTAACTCTATAACAATGGCAAAGAAAACTAACTTTATCGCGCTCCGAGAGCCCTCTGGTGAGGAGCGTTTCCGTTGTGTTGCGGCTTTATTTCGTTGTGTTGCGGCTTTATTTCGTTGTGTTGTACATTTTCCGTTGTGTTGTGGCTTATTTCCGCTGTGTTGTACATTTTTCGTTGTGTTGTGGCTAATTTCTGTTGTGTTGCGGCTTTATTTCGTTGTGTTGTGGCTAATTTCCGTTGTGTTGCGGCTTTATTTCGTTGTGTTGGACATTTTCCGTTGTGTTGTGACTTATTTCCGTTGTGTTGTGGCTCATTTCCGTTGTGTTGTGGATTCATTTCGTTGTGTTGTGGCTTCATTTCGTTGTGTTGTGAACTTATGTTTGCTTTTTAAATTTCGTTGTGTTGTGCACTACTGGGCCACCGTAGTGATGGCATACTTTACAAATACATATTACACTAAAATGTATAAAAAAAAAAAATTATATAGCACCCTTCTTGACGGAAAGTTTCTTAGCAGCGTAGGCCTACTTCTCCGTAGTCATCCTAACTCCTTATTCTCTATTAACTGATTTGAAATTGCTGCAGATGAAGAAGGTATTGAGGAACACAGAGAAGACTGCAGTTGTTATTTGTTGCTGGGACATAGACTCTATAATATATCTCTCCATTATATAGAAAATACATTTTATATTTAGTGCAGTGAATCCAGCAGCAGCAGACCTTGAACTTAACAGCCATTTTAATTCACACAAAATAGAAACTGAAGACTGTACACTACCAATCATGCTTCAGTAAATTATTCAGGGCATCGCTAAGATATAGCTCTGGAAATAAACAATGTAATGGGGCTTTACCCATCCATGTCTAAAAATGTGAATCATTTGCTGTGGCCTGTTGTTAGTTTCATTATTTTGCTAATAACAAGCATTGCTTTCCCATCCAAATGTACAAGGAAATGAAAATTGTTGATCACCGGGGTGTCATTTCCATGCCTAGTTTGAATAATCAACAGCATATTCAGCTTTGCATATGCAATCGATGTTATATGAGTAACAGTCCTAAAAATAACAACCGTCCCATCAGCATAATATTACAACGGCTTGCATTTAACTGTTGTCTCTCTATGAGTCTTTTAAATGGAGGTAATATGCAATTGTAAATACAATACCAAGTTATCAGTGATCATTTTAATTTAATGGAATTGTTTTTGCCATCATTTCTAACCACTTGATCATGTGGAAATATTCAATTGATTGTTGACCAGCTGTACACAATAACAGCTTTATTCAGTATGGCATTCAGTCAATGAAAAAAGGTAAAGCACATACTACTTTTCCTATCTGGTACAATTTTTCATTATCTGATACAATTTATCTATATTATATGCTATGTTATATTTATCAACTTAAATGATAGACACACTGTACCTGCAATTGCAAAAGTTAATCAATTTCTCTTCACCAACAATGCACTTTTCTCATGGTCCTTTACATCTTTATGCATCCAATATTTTTTAAATTATAAGGGAAGAAAGGTGGCAATTGATGATAAATATACAGGATTAGTTGTGTCAGGGTGGAACTGCAGTCAGTGGTATTTTTCTCAATTCATATCGTTCTGGACCGAGGCCACATTGTTCTTTCTCCAATCACGTACTTCCTCCGTGTAATGAGGTGTGAAGAGACTGTACATATTTGACGGTTGCAAAATGTGCTGTTCAGATGAGAAGATTTCCAATAATATTAATGTAATCAACATAAATATATTCCTGCAGTTATTAAGTACATCTGGTACTTCTTGAATAAATTGGAGGAGTATTTTTTTTTGCATAAACTGCTTCGAAATTAATATAACTTATTTAACTTCATGAAGGCTAAAACAACTTTTAACAGTGACTAGTACCAAGTCATATCCTCACAGATGTTTGAATGTTAGATTCTCTATTGAGATGAATGAAAATGCAAATGGATAGTTTCTCCAGGTAGATTATAGACCTCCTTGATTGCATTTTTGTCATTGAAAAGGCTTGACAAATGCAGACTGAAATGAAATCGGTTTAATTAAATGTGTTAAAATAATATACTTCCTGCAAAACATACAACTAACTCTGTCCAATTTTTGTCCATCTCTTATTTTCAGCTTCTCTTGCCATGAAGGCTTTTACCACAAAAGCATTATAATAGATGCAGCATTTGAGTTAAAGACCCAGTTGTTAAGATCTGAGCGAGAGATATAACCCGTCCGAAATTTAAGTTTTAATTTGACTTGCTGTTCACCAATCCTGCCTGACATCTTTTATTACAAACCTGTCCTTCTGACAAAAAATATATATTTCTTTGACATTATGATTCGAGTAATCTTTTAAAGGCATTTTTAGTCAAGTTTCAAATATGACCAGACTAATTCATACTTATGCTGCAGACTTGCTCACATTGCTGAACATGTGAAAATTAGATGTACTCCACAGCATCATGTGGGTGATTTATCTATTGTGGTCTATGGAGAAGCAATTACAGTGATTTACCACAGACACTGATTAAGCCTAATTGAGCATTATGACACGCTATCAGGGGAGTGTTAATTAGAGGTTGTCATCATGGCATAATGTGAAATCAACCATTGAGCTCTTGTAACTGGTGCAGTGACTAAAACATGCAGAGTTGATTTAAAACCATAACATTTTCAAACTGGGATTCCACATTTTAAATGTGGGTATTTTTGTATATACATTTATGTATTTAAAATGTGCTTACATTTTTTTGTATTGATTGTAACAGGGTTCGTTGTTATGGGAAGAAGGAGGCGGGAACCGGCGAACATTCAACAATATTTAATAACATAAAATAAAACAAATACAATACGAAACGAAAGTAAAAGACAGCAGCCCCTCACGGACGACTGCTGTTACATATAATAAAACAAAACACAACATAAAATCAGGCCTGTTCCTCTCTCGATCTCCACTGTCGTCGCTCCTCCTTTTATGCTTCCGGTCCTCCGTGAGAGATACGAGACCGGTGCGTCGCGCAGGTGTCGCTCATTAGTAATCACGCCACCGGCCTCGTGCCGTCCTCCCACGGCCCTCGACCTCGCCACATAGATTTTTACATTTAAATGTGTATTTTATATTTACAGTAGCTAAGTAAATTGACAGTTTACCACTTTGATTGAAAAAACTAGTTTATGCCCGCACAAATTTTAAAGGGCTGTTCACAACAAGAATGATAAGATAACTATAGCTATAACTGTAATATAGCTGCAAGCAGCAATCACGGGGCCAAGCCCTTCCAAGGGTTCCTTGGAAAAATACTAAGCTAAAAATACTTAGTTACTTTATTTTTTATTTTATTTTATAGTTTTCATAAATGATTTCAGATTTCTGAAAGTCAAAAAGGTCATTACTGATACCCATCCTAAGATGTTGATATCTGTAAATTCTTAAAAATGGGTTTTGAAAAAACATATCTAAAATTATTCCGGTAAAAATGGTTCAGCTGCCAAGGTTCAGTATAGTTCAAGAGTAAATTAACTCAAAATTAACACAAGGTCTGGAACAAAAGCATATTTTTCACCATTTCTTGCCACAGTACCTCTTGCAGTCTGGGCATGTTCTACACAGGACTCAAACCCACGACCTGAAAGGTTCGGGCTTGTTGCTTATACCAGTGTGCCACAGAGGTCACATATTATGCCTTATTATGGAAGAGAGGTTTCAAGGCAAGAATGAGCACACAAATACATCAGTCAGCATGTTAACTGTTTAGCATGCTAAGCCAACTTAACCACTAACGCGGCTCATGGTCACAGAAAGAATTGACAAAATTTGATATAATAGCCAATTAGTATGCTAAGCTAAGTAGCACAAGACATGAAACACATGCACAGTCAACTTTGTAGAGATTTTCCTCGGGAATGGTATATCAAAAATCCGCTCTGTTATTTTTGTGCAGCTCGGTCCAAAGTTCATCTGATCAGATTGAGAAGAAAAAATTGGAAAGAATTTGTAGGAGTAGCGAAAAAATTTGTTTTCATTTACTTCAATTTGGTGGACACCAAGGTCATGATTTTCCAAAAAAACGTTTTGAGCAAAAATAGCCATTTTCAGGTTTCATGACCTGTAGGTGGCACTGTTCCCAAATTTGGCATGGACCCTCAGACTATGTTGTAGATGAAGCCTACCGAGTTTCATTTCAATTCTATTCATTACCATCACTACAAGTGTTCCAATTTTCATAATTTCCCTACTTATGGTCCATAGGGCTGCCATAGTCTCCCATTTAGAGGGAATAATAATAAAGAAAACCAACAATTACAATAGGGGCTATAGCCCCTTCGAGGCTTGTCCACTAATTAAAGTACACACCAGCGGAATATATCTGTCATGATTTCCCAAGTGTCTTGTGTGTTTTGTGTTCAAGGACTTTTATGTCATATTTCTAGTTTAGTTCGTATTTCCTTTCTTTTCTTTTGCTGCATTGTTTGTTCCTATAGTTACCCTTGTTAGTTTCCATACGTACCCTAGTTATTCACCATGCCAACTTATTACTTACACCTGTTCCTTATTCGCCTCTTGTTAGCCTGTATACCCCTGCTTTTCAGTCATCAGCTGGAAAAAAATTGTCCTGAAAGTGATTCCAATTATATATATATTTTCTGTGGCCTGTTATTATTATAGTTGTGGACTCTTTTTTATATTTAGAATGATAAGAACTATTTTTTTATCGTTATAGTTATCATCCTTGAGGCCATTCATAATGATAGTGGAACAGCGTGGTTTGTTAAACTTGTTGACTCTCAATAATGCCATTGTTTTGTGTAATACATACATTATGTAACTTTTTATTATTTGTAATTATATATTTTTTATTTATTTGAACATTTTCTGACACAACTTTTTATTAAATAATTTAAAAGTTTCACATACTTTTTTCTTTTGACAAGAATGGCTTGTTAGCCTATTACTCTCAGTAATGCCATTGTTTCACCATATAAATACATGCTACATTGTATAATGTTTTATGGTTTATTTTATCATATCCAACATGCCCCTTTTGGTTGATTTCTAAACTATTTTTTCAGTGTTCTCTGACATAACTTTTTATTAAAACCTATAAAAGATTTAGATAAAGTCTCTAAACGTTAGTCCAAAAATAATCCTGCTAGGTTCCTACTCAAATATTTTGCACTGAAATGAGAGCTTTGATTAATGATGCATGAGTTTCAAGCAGTACAGCCACCTTCACTGGACCATCATAGGAGAAATCTAATATTGAACACATGGTAACAAACTTAAGGTATTGGGCAGTAAACAATGACTGTGCCTCTAGCACCTCCATATTAGTAAGGAACTGTCAAAATGCACATCAATTATTGATTCATGTTACTTTTTGACATTGCTCCAACTAAAGAAAAGGCTTGTTTGGTAATTTATCACGTTTCTTGATGATTTATTTCTGGGGAGTACATTCTGGTTTGTATGGTCTGTGAGTGGTGAACAGAAGATGCTATTTTGGCAACTGTATCCAACTATGTATAACTGTTTCATTTTGTAGGAGTCCTGTCAATGAGCCATAGAAGATCAACATATGCGTCTTGCAAATTTACAGACATAACAGCAGTAGTTAGTAGCAACAGTGTTGATTCAGATGTTCAAAGCTCTCTGTTGTTTATTCATGCCCTATGAGTCATGTCTCAAAAAAACAAACCTACTTATTTAAATATGATGATTGTGTTTCATCTTTGATCGATTTATAGATGGATGACTGTTCTATGTCCGCATAAAAATGTTGGAACACTCGTTCTTTCGGCTACTGAGAGGACCCTGAAGCACAATGTTGTTACTGGATGGGTCAGGCCATCAGTACGTCAGCTCCTTAAAATAAACTGCAGGTAATGGTGGCTGCACGAACATCACGTACACCTGCTCAGATCAATACCCATGAACCTCTGCAGAGCTACCCATACAGGCTCAATGACTTGGGGTATTTTTTTTGCCTCCATCTAAAAATACATTTTAAAATGATTTTCATACAAAAATAACATACTCTATGATGTTTTCAAATGATGAATTTAAATAAATTTTCATTTTTAATTAATTTTGAATTTGTGGAGATTAAACTCAGAGCTGTATGGTGATGGTACTGTCCAGATATTGTTTAAAGAAACAGCTATCAGCTATAAACTTTTTCTAATTTCAGTAAAAACTTTACTTTTTTTTTTCTTTTTCTTTTTTACTTGGTTATGCTACTTTTATTATTCGGTTATGCTACAGTCATTTAGTCATGTAAATGTTTTTTTTACAAACAAAAATGTAAAAAAAATTCTTCACATATCCTTTTTTTAAAAGGTTTTTGAAAGATTTCTCCACTTTATGATCATATTATTGCAGCGTTGGGGGCAATGCATTACAAGTAATGTAATCAGATTACTTTTTAAAGTAACTAGTACATTTTCTTCTTCTTTTTTATTTCTGAAGATTGTAAGATTGTTGATCTTTCTTCTCATGTGTCTTATTCTTCTGCGGTCCAGAATGGCAGCACAGCTGAAAGGTTTGTTTGAGCTGCGTCCTCTACTGTACATTTCCTTCGGCCTGAGGCTTATTCATTTCACTTTTGGTGTGAAAGGACCTTTACATTTTTGCCAAAAACAGAACTTTTTTATTGTTGTTGTAAAAAACAGACAAACAATAAGCCCAGCCCAGATCTAAAAAGGAACTAAGAAATGCAATTAGCTACTTATTTAGGGAGTAACACAATTGTAATGCATTACTTTTAACAGTAACTTTCCCCAACGCAGCATACTTGAGTATTTTTCATTGACACTTTTAGAGATGCAATGACTAAAAAAAAAATACATTTGTTGTCAGGAATCCATACATTTCCCGTTTAGAAACCCCTACATACACTCCACAAAAGAGCCCAAATAGTTGGTTTTTTTATTTATGAGAGTGTACTACCAGAGCTCTAGTATGATTGAATCTTGTTTGAAATCTTTTCCTCAATGGATTCCACTTGAGCGTGGTAAAACAAGATGCTCATGAAGTGTCTACTCTAGAGTTAAAAATGTATTTTACATTTGTAATTAGCTTTTCGCACATCCTAACCTTCTCTATGAGGGCTTTCCTCACAAATGCATCCTTAAGGTCTATTCAGTAACGTGTCAGAATGCATGGTTGGTGAAGGAGACATATTGTCTTTTTTTTCAGGCATGACTATCATTGAGCTCTGTCTCTATGATTGGTTTATCAATTCTCCTCACTGCATTGTTAGCTCTATGCTAGATCTCATTCAGTAATCTCATGATTTGGCCTCTCAAAGATTATCCTCGTATCACTGTCTGCTCTTCACGCCACTCCTCCATTCACCTCTGCTGAGCCATCTACACATACCATAAATTTAGTCTTAAGTCTGCTCTTTTCATCTCTTCGGTGATGGGTGGACTGTGTTGTGGAATAATTGCGTGCTGGTACTGGTCCAAAGCACACATACTTTTTCATCTTATAAGGATTGGACTGCATTTTCCCTCCTTGTTCGTGACCCTGTAGTGGATGATTGGAAGGCAGTGAACTCCTCTAGAATAACAGCAGCAATCAGGAAGCCCCTGTTAACCCTTGCCCTGGCAACAGAAACCCACTTGATGGATGATAGCCTACCTGCTTTTGAAATGACATGTGAGGGGAGATCCGAAATATCTGAAAAACAAGTTTTGATTGTTTCAAGCTGCGCATTAAGCGGATGCCAAATATTGACTGAAAGCGAAAAGCAAAAAGCCACATACAACATCCATTATTGAGGTAAAATACACTAAGAAACATTGTTGTAGAACTGCCTAAAAGATTAACTTTCAAATAGCTTATATTCGCTGTCGTTTATTACACACTTTTTCACTTAAGACATTTAAGTTATACTTTTTGTCCCCATAATGCACTTTGAATTCCCCAGTCAGCCAGAGAAAAAAAGATAGGCCTACCTAAAGGCGAGCCTGTTTAAACTCCTTAAGCAACCGCCGCTATCAAGCTTTATAACACGCCAACATGATGATGGTATGTAACGTTCCTCGTGATTAATGATTGAACGATTACAAGCACTAATGATTAGCACTTTAATTATTGCTGTGAAATTGTTCCTGCTGATGATGATTTGATGAAGCCTCCCATGTTCTTACAGACAAGAGTGAATTTCACTGTTGGTAAACTTTGCCACATTTTTCCCTCATATTTTTTTCGAGCACAAGTTGTAATTGCTGCCTAACGCATTCGTTGTGTTAGCTTAACTGAATACATGTAGTTAACTAACCACATGTACTATATTATAGCTGTATATTGCTGCCATTTGTTTGATACACTCATCTCTTGCTGATAAGAGAATACTTCCTGAATTGTAACGTTGAAACAAACTTTTTCTGTAAAACTGCTGATCTGATTCTAAATTCCATTGATTTCATCCTGTGTCAAAATAAGGAATAATTGTGGTTTATAAAGGCAAAAACAGACATGGAAATGTCAAATGTCAACTGAAGAGCGAGCCCGTTCTCATCGGCTTCATAAACTGACGCTTTTGACATTTCGTCTAAATCCAACACACATGGCACCCTTTAGCGTCAATATGAGACGCAGATATATATGGGCCAGAAGGCGGCTCCTAGTGGTCTAATCCTAACTCTACCCCAGACCTAAACCTACCCATAACTATATTGACGCTAAAGGGTGCCATGTGCGTTGGATTTAGACGAAATGTCAAAAGCGTCAGTTTATGACGCCTTGGGATGAGAATGCGTTGGAAGAGCATGCTTATGAACTTATACCAGTATTTATACTTCTGAACCAAAAACGGATATTTGTGGCCATTCTGTAGATGGAGTTGATGCTCTTCTTCACATTGCACTTGAATTTAATATTAACTGTGATTTATAAAGTGTGATGCATTTAGATTTTTTTTCTTTTTGTGTAGACACTTTGTTAAACATTCACACTTAGGATCATTCTCTGCACGTCTTTATGAATGAGGCCTCTGGACTGGTCACAGGCTGTCGGTTTGTGTTGTGCAAGGAGTGATGTGTGTATCTTTTTTCCCTTTAGAGGCACTTTAGCACACTACTCTATAAGGGCGTCTCTGTTATTTGCTTTGCATAAAAAGATGTCTGGACAAAATCAATATGTTGGTGTCAATATTTTGTTTCATCCTGTTGTTGTTGCATCACAGTTGATTGCATGCTTTTGTCCACTATATCCTTCTTCATCTCATTTCAAATTAGCCCAGCATTAAAACAATAATTGAGTCCCACACCAGAAGGTCTTCTATTAGTACTGCATCTCATCAAGGAAATGGTAATTTCTTTAAAATAAAAATAACCTAGAAGTTATTATTGTATGTGCTTCTGAAGGTTCATGGAAATGCTGTTGGCTTGAAGATTAATCATAGTATTTGTGTCTGCCGACTAAAATTATCAAAGAAAAACACTCAGAGTGAAAAGAACAACATGAAGTCAGTGCCAAATAAATCCAAGTTCTATTTTGGTGTAGTGTTATCGCACTGAGTGGAATAGAAGGTTACTCAGTTTGAGTATACCTTAATTCTCTTCAGTATTAATGTATAGTATTAACGGGTGACTGATTTAAAAAGGCCTTTGTTGGTTATTTAGAGTGTTAGCTGATGTTTCTTATCCAAGTGATTTACAGAACATTAATTACAGTGACAGTTCCTTTACACCATCCTGGAGTTAAGTGTCTTGTTCAGGAAAGTGATGGCTAATGGCTTCTACAACCTCCAATTAAGAGCTTTGGATTGTTTGGTAATGTCATAGATTAGGATCTTCACACTTTACTTTTCTTCTTGTATCCCTTCTATTCAGTTTGTGTTCTTTCTCTTCTCATCCTTTGCTCTCTTCCAGCAAATGTACTATGTCCTTTCCTCTCGCACTATTTCCATTATTTCCTCTTGGACCCTTTGCTTTTCCTTTCTTCTTACACCATTTCCATTCTGATCTTAATGTTTCTTCTTGTAACATTTCCATTCTTTTTTTTTTTTGGATTTTCTCTTGCACCCTTACCTTTTCCTTTCCTCTTACACCAGGGGTAGGCAAGTTCGGTCCTAGAGAGCCGCTGTCCTGCAGAGTTTAGCTCCAACACTGTAAAAAACCTCTCCTGCCTATAGCCTTAGTAATCCTGAAGACATTGATTAGCTTGTTCAGGTGTGTTTGATTAGGGTTGGAACTAAATTCTGCAGGACAGTGGCTCTCTAGGACCGAACTTGCCTACCCCTGTCTTACACCATTTCCATTCAATTCTGTTCATTTCCTTTCCTCTTGTATACCCTTTCCTTTTCCTCTTGCACCATTTCCATTCTTTTTTTCCTTTTCTATTGCACCCCTTCCTTTTTCTCTCTCTCGCCACATTTCTATTCTTTTTTCTGTAATTTATTTCCTCTCGCACAATTTCCATTTTTTCCTTTCTTTTCTTTTTCCTTTTTATTTCCTCTTGCACCCTTACCTTTTCCTTTCCTCTCGCACCATTTCCATTTAGTTATTTACCTTTCCTCTTGCACGCTTCCCTCTTCTTTTTCATTTCCTCTCACACCATTTCCTTTTCCGTTCCTCTCACACCATTTCTATTCTGTCCTTTTCCTTTCCTCTTTCAGCCTTTGCTTTTCCTTTCCATCTTGCAACATTTCCATTGTTCTATTTTCCCTGTCCTTGTTCGTTGTCCTTTCCATTTTCATTTTCATCGCACATCCTTTTCTTTTCCTCCTACAATATTTTTTCTTTTCTTACTACATCATTTTCTTTCACAGAGGTAGAGTTGAGATTTTCAATTTCTGAGAATCAAAGACTTCTACTGCACTATAGCAATTATATTGATGTGTCAAGGTGTACCAAATTAAGAGGAAGTTCCCATACATTGGTCTGAAGATGCAACAGAATCAAATGTACCACAGGAGTGGTTAAAAGGGATTGTTTGATCCACATAAAGTGGTGAAGCATCCTGTTTATTCCCCTTCCAGAAATCGGAGTGGTGACGTGATATTCTTGGGTCTTGATTGCTCTTCACCATCCCATTATGATGTGCTGTCATCATCGCCTTTCATCACTCAAGATGTTTCAGAGAGATTGATGTTCTTTTATTTTGTTAAAACAAAATACATAAATAACATTGTTTATGTCTGTGTGTCAGTACACTTAGTAACTATATTAAATGTTTGTGCAGGGATGGCACAAAACGTTCCTTTTATGATGGCAATCTACTTTATTGCTATACTTTATTTAACCCCTTAACGTACAGAGATCGCCGATGGCCCCAGATTATCCAGTCATGGCGCTGTGCATGGCGGCACGCACCAGCAGTTGGGTAGCCTACAGTGTCTTAGTTTGTTTGTCGTTTTGTTTTTTGTCATTTATTTGTCTAATAACAATGACTTCTTTTGAGGCTTTTGCCCATTTTTTGAGTGTTTTTTGCAATCTCCATGAACCTCTACAGTATAGCCGCGAGTTTCTCCTACTATACGTAACTTTGGAGATGGCATTGTGGACCCTCTGGCGGCGTTTCCAGCAGAGGTTATCCAGTGACGTGTGTCAGAGGTTGAAGAGGCAAGGCCAGCGTTGTATACCTCTCCCTACAGTTATGTTGGCTAATGTTCAGTCATTCCGTAACCAACTGGATGAGCTTTGGGCAAATGTTAAGTTCCTGAAGGAGTATAATAGACAACGCATTCTCACCCCAAGGCGTCACTAAAATGACAATTTTGACCATGCTTCAATATTCGACGCTTTAGGCACCCTTTAGCGTCAGTTACATGACGCGATCCTAGGGCGTCATCTTACTGACGCTTTACCTAAGCGTCAGTTAGATGACGCGGGTAGGTTTAGGTCTGGGGTAGGGTTAGGATTAGATAGCGTCATCTAACTGACGTTAAAGGTAAAGCGTCAGCAAGATGACGCCCTAGGATCGCGTCATGTAACTGACGCTAAAGGGTGCCTAAAGCGTTGAATATTGAAGCATGGTCAAAATGATTCCCAAGGCGTCAGTTTCATGACGCCTAGGGATGAGAATGGGCTGTAATAGAGCATGTCTTCTTTTTCTTTATGGAAACAAGGCTCAAGGAACAAGACTCTTATTCCGATCTTGACATTTATGGTTTTGGGGAATCCTATCGTTTGGACAGAGATCCAACAGTGACGGGTAAACCACTTGGTGGTGGATTATGTCTTTGTTAACAACAATTGGTGTAATACAGTAGTCGTTAGAGAGACATTATGTACACCTGACATTGAACTTTTATCTGTACTTACCAAGGGAGTTCCCACTAGGGCTGGATATCGTTCAAAATTTTTCGATATTGATACCGATACCTTGACTTCTATACCGGTTCCTGAACGATACTTTTTTCGATACCAATTTTATTAAATCCATTTTAACAAGATTAAATTACATATTACATAAAAAAAAAAACCTTTGGTTTTATTTTTTAACCTTTAAGAACCGGATGTGACGTGGGTGAACACTAATGATCATCGGAAAAGGTTTTTTAAAACGATTATACCTCACTTTCAACCCAGGAACTCCCTAAGGGACATAATAAGGAACATCCAGGTTCAGTCATGTGACAATGTGTGCATTTTTGTTGCCATGGTAACATTTCCAAAATGGTGGCCTGTCTGGTGTGCACATGTTGCAGTGTCAGCACTTTTTAAAGACGCTTATTTTTGTTACTAAAGGTACGTTTCAACCCATGCAACAATTCTAATGTTTTAATAACATATCCTAGATTACACTTGACCTGATTTTAAAACGTTTCTTGTACAAATTGATATAAAACAAGTTTTGAAAATGTTGTTGTGACATATGTGTCACATCGGGCTTTTAACAGTAAAACAGGAGGTGGAATTTTGATGTGACGTATGTGTCACATTAAGAAAAATGCTAATGAGCTGCTCAAATAATTTAGCTGAATCAATTATTTTAGTATTATATATAATCTGCTGCTCAATTCAAAGCATATTTTAAACAAAAAAATGTCAAATTAATAACATTGTTAAAGGGTAACTAAACCCCTGGTCAGAGCCTGACTCCACCCACTGGCAATATTTGAAAAATGCTGGAAAAGTGGGCAGAGGCCAGCGGAGGGGGGGGCGTGCACCTGAGACAGGTCTCTCTGTGGGCAGGGGTGTGGTTAGCTTTTAGCCTGCTTACGTCACAGGGCACCACAAATTGAAAATTGAACTGCAGTAGCCACCGTTCAACCTGAAGAGGGCAGCACTCAGATGTTTTTACACCATATATTGTAGAATTAAAACACTTTATACCCAAATGTCCAAAAAATTACTTGAATCAATGAACAGCAATAATAAAGCCCCAGTCATTAACTAAAGAAAGTTGGTTTAGGGTTTACCCTTTTATGAAATGTATTTTGAAAATATGTTGCATATCTGTAACTAAAACAGCTATGCAACATATGGTACAAAACACCATATTTATTTTTGTTCAGTTTGCACATTTTCGAGTTGTGAAAAAATAATAAAAAAAGGTATTACTGGTTAAACCGTATACCTGAAAAGGTAGAATTTGGCAATGTTATTGCACTACATGCATGTTCAACATGTTGACCTCCAGTGTGAGGTAGTTATTTATTTTTATTCATTTTGCACATTTTCGAGTTGTGAAAAAATAATCAAAAAATGTATTTTTGATTAAACCGTATACCTGAGAAGGTTGACTTTTGATGTTACAAAACAGTTGTTGTAAAATGTAATGGTCACAGTTGTGTGGTTTTGAAATATGTGGCAAAGCAAATAAAATGCAAAAACTATTACATCTGAAAAAGTTTTTTTTTTTTTTTTATCTTCCCAGAAAAGTAATCATTTAGAAAATGTTGTGGAAAAGAAAATAAACAGACAAAAACTGTTATTTAGCAAGAAAACTGACCAAATTAATTTTTTTTTCAAATGCATCATAAAAGCCCAATGTGACATATGTAACATTAAACATGCATCATAAACGCCCAATGTGACATATATGTAACATTACAGATCTTTGACAAGGAGTGGTTGTATTTAAAAAACAACAGCAGAAACATGTTTTAAGTGGTCCATTTAGTCTGTTTTATATGCCCCATAATTTTCCTATAAGGGGAAATTGGTCCGGGTTCTTATGGGTTAAGTTAGTTTACTTTTTTTACAGACTTAATGCCTTGTGCTCAAGTGCACGCATCAAGCTTAGGAGATATTTTAATTGTTTATTATTAAACTAATGTTTTCAGAGTAAATGTTGGCTACATAGATGAAGTTGCCGTTGCTGACTCGTCATCTCCGCAGTATAGTGAACGCGCACACGCCTATAGAGAGATTATATACATAATCAGAACGTATTTGTTTTCGATTAGATTTGGTTAGACATTTTAAGCTTTCTATATGCCTATTTCTCATGTCGGTGAGGCAAGTAGAATATACGCTGAGTTTCGGTTCATTTGTGACGCGCTCCAGTTCATCTTGCAGTCGAAGACGGAGCAACTTTCTGCTCCTAAGTTTATTAGGTGCACTCATAAGTTTGCAACGCCCCCTACCTGTCGTTCTTGACTAAATAGGGAACGCCCCAAAGTCCTCAACTATATGCCTACAGATGTTGTAGTTAGGCCCCTCTATAGTCACTACATGAAAATAGAATAATAATCTATACTTTCATATTATGAAGTTACTCAGAATTAACTCTTGACGTCCCTTCAGAGATGCTCACAAGTCTCTGAGCTAGAGTCCAAGTCAAGTCTCAAGTCTCTGAGCTAGAGTCTAAGTCAAGTCTCAAGTCTCTGAGCTAGAGTCCAAGTCAAGTCTCAAGTCTTTGAGCTAGAGTCCAAGTCAAGTCTCAAGTCTCTGAGCTAGAGTCCAAGTCAAGTCTCAAGTCTCTTGTGGTTATAAGTGTTGCATCACGTACAGCGACCCATCCAGGTTGCTTAGAACACTGCATAGCTTTATATATGGAATTCAAAGCATGTAATATGTTAGGTTACACTTTATTTCGATAGTCCACTTTAGACATTCAACTAACCATGTACATTTTCAACTACATGTCAACTAACTGACTCTCATTAGAGTATTAGTAGACTGTGGTAGACTGTCAGGTTATGATGTGGGTTCGGGTTTGGAGAACAAGTTGACTTGTAGTTGCCAAGTTACTTATAGTCAGTAGAATATCTGTTGGGGAACCAACAAAATTAGAAATTATAATATATAATTAGCAGATATTAAGCCTACTAATACTCTAATGAGATTTAGTTGACATGCAGCTGCAAAGTTACTTATAGTTAGTAGAATGTATAAAGTGGACTATCAAAATAAAGTGGTACGGTATGTTATTATGACTCCTTTATCTATTAGCATACAGTATCAGCTTTGATTTTGGTATATAATCAGTATAAACAGGCTATTGCAACATGACAAAAACACCAAGAATGCTTTACCTTTAGTTAATTTCTTTATTTTGCCTTGTAGCTGGAACATACCAAGACATAAGACCAAATATAGAAAATGATATAACTCACAACACTAAAATTGACACACTCCTATTTAGTGCAAAACATCAGTGTAGCTAAATGCAAATAAACTAACTTCCAAAACATTAAAATGCTCAAAATCTTTAGTGTAAATGTGAAGCAACTGACCAACTTATGGCATGTAACTTGTTAAGAACAAAATGTTTAGAAATAAAAAAAATCCAAAGGGTGAGAACAGACTGGTTAACCTTCTCTTCTCTTAACACACTAGGTATGGGCCACAAAACATTTCTTCTGGCTGCACTGCCTATGCAACTAATCATAGCTTATATACTGTAAGTCAACACATCCCAGACTCTCAAACCAGTGTAACGTTATAACTAAATGAAACTGTAACGTTACATAAACAACAATAATCCTGTAACCTGTTTGTAGACAACGGGCAGCCAGCGGCACGTAAATGATTAACGTTACGTTAATCGACCACCACAAGTTTGGCAATTAAAAAAACGCTCATTCATATTTCATAAGGAAGACAATCGGAGTTAACCTCCCGTAACGTTAGGTAGCTAAAGCAATAAGCAAGCTAACGGTAGATGGTCAATGCTGAGCTAAACATGTTTACTCACCTATCAGGGTGCGTTTTCAGATGCCTGATAAAATTAGATGTAGTTGAGCCAGAATCTTTTATCGTGATACTGCATATTTTGCATTGAGCGCTTCTTGTTTGAAGTTTTTGAACCCAAAGCTAACGATGAATGGCACAGCAGCGGCCGGTGCAGTCGAACTTTTTGTTTGTTTTCCTCTCATGTGTGGTCGCGCGCGCGCTGCCAGCAATAGGCCACGTAGTACGTGGTTACGTAGGCAGGCTGTAACGGAGGGAGGGGGATAACAGCGAGCTCATCAGACATTTCCTAAAAATAAACATTGTTCACGAGTCCCGCAGCTCGAGTCCGAGTCGAGTCTGAAGTCTTTCGAGGACGAGTCTCAAGTCGAGTCTGAAGTCACTGTGTGTGGGACTTAAGTCGCACTCGAGTCCGAGTCTCAAACTCGAGTCCCCATCTCTGCGTCCCTTAACTGATAAAGAAAGAAAAACCCTCCTGAAAAAACCCTAACACTCAGGTAAGAATACAAGAAAAATAAATGGTTTAATGAAAATGAATGATAAATGTTAATTGGCTCAATAAATGAATTTAAACATGTAACTGGTTCACAAGATCACATTCACAGAAAAACAAAACACAGTTTAAGCCCCGAAAGGCAATCTCTCAGATACCAGTACTAATAAAACCAGTTAAATACACGTATGAAATACCTCTCAAATTATAACGAACACACACTGAGCGTAAAAGTTACCTTTTAGTGCACCGAGTAAAGCTGTATGCAACAATATTTACTGCAGTGGGCCCACACACACACACACACCAGTCATTGTTGCCACCTGTCCCGGTTTTACCGGGATTGTCCTTCTTTTTAATAACCTGTCCCGCAGAGCCGGCCGAGCCACTAATGGCGCTTTTCCACTGCATAGGACGGTACGGTTCGGTTCGGTACGGCACGCTTTGGCGCTTTTCCACTGCATAGTACGGTACGGTTCGGTTCGGTACGGCTCACTTGTGGTGCTTTTCCACTGCATGGTACAGTACGGTACGGCTCGCTTCGGCTCGCTTTAAATGGTACCTGGTCTGTTGAGGTTCCAAGCGTACCGTACCGGTACTAAAATGTGACGTAAAAACACTGCAGATCACTGATTGGTTAGACAGAATCGTCACTACCAGCGTCATTGGACACTAAACCCGCTAGATTTAAATAACCAGTAGACAACAGCCAACGCGGTAGCATCTGTTTTTTAAACTTTAAAAAGAAATGCCTGAATCGTGGTCAGTGGACGAGGTGCAGACGTTCCTCTCGTTGGTTGCCGAGGAGCGGATCCAGCGAGAGCTGGATGGGGCAAAACGGAATGAAAAAGTGTTCCAAGAAGTAGCTCAGCTCTTAGCCGCACACGGCTATCACCGGACCTACAAACAGTGTAGGGACAAAATAACGATCAGTCCCACCCACTTTGAAGGGGTACTAACTGCGGTGGAAAAGCAACCGAGCTAAAGCGAACCGAGTCGAGTCGTACCACGCAGTGGAAAAGCGAAGCGAGCCGAACCGTTCCGCGCCGAGTCGAACCGTACCGAGCCGAACCGAGCCGTACCAGCAGTGGAAAAGCGCCATAAGCGACCGTTGCAATTGCAAAGGGCCCCGTGGCCAGCAGAGGGCCCCCTAGAGTCACTGCTAGCTAGTGGGGGGGGGGGGAAATCGCACAACGAAAGTAACATAAAATAAATAAATAAAAAGAAATGGACCTACAGCGCTCTTTATCAGGCATCATGATAAGCACAGAGTTGTTATTTATTTAGTTCTGTATTATGGCAAATCAACCGGGAGCTCCCCGCGAAGGCGCGCGCGCGTCTTGATCCCGACTGCCCCTATGATGATGTCACTCGTTGTCACTTGGTCAGTCAGTTAGCGACTCCGACGAATCGACGATGTCTGACAAGAAACGAAAACATCTTTCTGGCCAAGAAAAACGACAAAAAAGAGCCTGGAAGAAGAGAAGAAGCAAGAAGATAAAGGTACGTAAGCCTGTAGGCTTAATTTTCCGATTTCTGTAATATGGATAATCTGCACTAAAAGTCTTAACATTAGCCTAAATCGTGCTTGTATTAATTTTCTACAGTTTTTTAACTTACATGCTAATAACATGCTGCATAAAATTGGTTTAGTATTAGGCCTATACCATTTGCTGTGGTGTTACTGTTAAAGTAGCCTATTTAACAGAACAATATAAACCCAGTTTGGATTCTACACTAAAGGGGTAACATTAGTTTACTCCTTATGTCCCCTTAGGAGCACTATTAAAGTAACGTTATATGCTGCCATTAAGCAAAGCTCCAGCTGTTGGTGAGTATAAAGGGGCTGTAAAATGATAACCTTCTGCATTTAAAAAATTAAGTCTAACTTTATGTATAATTATTTTCTTTATTTGGATTGCATTTTAATAGTTATATTGAAATGTTACCTTATTCTTAATATTGTTACTATTGATCTTCTTTGTGGTGTTTTAGATATTATTGTTAATTTTGTTTATTTAAAAAATCTATTTATTATTTTATATAATATTATATTTAAATGTTATTCTATTTGCTCTATTTAATTTAAATTATATATATATATATATATATATATATATGTGTGTGTGTGCTGTAGTTTGTGACTCTTAAACTCTGGTGTCAATAAAAATGTATCTTTGTTCAGTGATAATCACTTTATCTGTCTTTTTATTCAGCAAGTTAATCAGTGTGTGTGTGTGTCTTGCACTGCCATTCAGATCAGTGGTATCATAATTTTCCTGTTAGACATCAAACATAGTATAGACAGTATAATATAGTATGGTATAGTTATAAGGTAGTCATTGCGTTTCTTTAGGCCTTAAAACGGTCAAAGGGGCCTCCAACCAAATTTTGCTTAGGGCCCCCAAAGGTCTAGGGCCGGCTCTGCTGTCCCGGGAAATTTATGCACTCTGAAATACCTCTCTATGTCCCGGTTTTCGAAAGGCTACGTGAATGTGTATGTTCAAACTGTGTAGCGCGCGCAACGGCAGAGAGGGAGAGAGCGAGAGACCTTGCGTGTGTGTGCTAGTGTGCGTCTGTGAGTCTGCCAAGAAGCGCATAAGAAGCGCATGTAATCGGAGTGTGGAGCGCGCTTGCTGCACGAGGCGCGGGCGCGAGCACTTCCGTTTTTCTATCAACAGTGGAACAACTTAAAATAGGCCTACTACTCTATCATTTCTGGTCATAGAAAATAAACATCATTCGCAACAATACATCATTCGCAACTACTTTTATTTGTGTAAACTCACAATAACAAGAAAACGTTGTGCTTTTGTAAAATAAAATAAAACAATCAGTCGCGCTCTTTTATGGTCTCCGTGAACTGGATCGCGTCTCAAAATAAACAAGCCCATGTAGGCTAAAGCTTGAAATGTCCACTTTTAAACGAACAAATTCGAATCGAAAGAAAATACAGTCTGATTATGTAATCCATATGAATTTCTTATCTAAAGGCGCATCTGCTTTACAGCGGAGATGGAGATATGTTGCAGCCGATTTAGAAAATACTAGTTTATTAATAAACAATTAAAATGCCTCGTTACTTTTTCAGAAACATTTATAATAGCCTATAAATCATCTATAGCCTTAGAAATATAGTGTTTGGCCTTAGAAAACCATTTTATCCATATAATTTGTGAATATTTTAAATGTTTAATAAAGGGGCAAAAAAATCATGAACAAAAATCTGAAAATACGCGAATATAGGCTATATTTTTGTATTCGGTGTATAGGCCTACAGTTCAAATTTAAATTTTGGTGTTCAACCGTTCATTTTTGGTCTTCAAACACGGGATTCGAGACTCGACTCGGACTTGAACTCCGGTAATGGTGACTCGACTTGGACTCGACTCGGACTTTTTTTTGGTGACTCGGACTTGGACTCGGACTCGAACACTGGGACTCGAGACTCGACTCGGACTCGACAGTTGGTGACTCGACTACAATACTGACTGAACGTGATAGCATTAACGTTCAGAGGCACTGCTATCCACAGTGAATGTTATGTTACACTAAACACAGTCTGTATCCGACCAGACGGCCGATTAACCACACGGTAAACTGACCGTAAAACACTGGCAGCGAACTAAAACAAGCACACAAAAGCGATTACCTCTGTGTCAGTCCTTCACATCAGATCTACATTCGATTTAAAGATATTTTAAACCTGTAAATACGTCAATATAAAAACTCTAATACCGCAAGCGCGTCTCTCTCATCTCCGTCCCTCTCGCGCTTGTCAACAAAAACTCTCATCTCCCGAACAACCACTCACATTACACAAAACACCAGTGAGGGCGGGACTTAATTCACATACACCAATAAAATAATCAAACACCTAACTGGACACCTGTACACCTACATCAAACTTGTATCTCATGCACGCGCGCTCTTAAAGGCACAAATACACGTATAATCACAAACAAAGATGAATGGTTAATTCACATTTTATCTCTTAATTAAACATAAATACAAGCTAATAAATTGAGGTAACTTATTAACAACATAGTTATAACCTACTGGGTTACAAGTTCTTCATCAGATTTGTCATGTTCCCGGTCTTGGCAGCAATGGTCTTGTTGCAAATATTGCATTGTGCGCTGTTGGCATCGAGGCTGGTGAAATGTAGCCACACTTTTGATCTTTTCCACATCTTTTCCATCTATTTGGGTTGGGACGCTTACACTGTCTCACGTGTGAGCCACGACTCTTTGGGTGTAACCGGCAGAAACTAGTGTTTTTTTTCTTGATGCCTCGCCCCAGCCAATCATGCTTCATGCTTATTGGCTCACTGCCGTTGACGAGATTAACCCCTTAGGTATCGAAATTTGGTACTGAACGACAGGAAATTTTTTGATACTCGATAGTATCGAGGCAATTCGATCGTTGCCTAAAAATATTTGAACTCGATACCCAGCCCTATAGTTACTTACCACAGCTATTTGTTAAGCTTTTGAATATTTACCTGAAAGCTAAACAGTGAAAAGGCTTCAATGGATGACGCCATATGCACTGAACTTAGTTTTTGGGTGATTTTAAAGGGTTAGTTCACCCAAAAATGAAAATGATGTCATTAATGACTCACCCTCATGTCGTTCCAAGCCCGTAAGACCTCCGTTCATCTTCGGAACACAGTTTTTTAGATATTTTAGATTTAGTCCGAGAGTTTTCTGTCCCTCCATTGAAAATGTATACACGGTATACTGTCCTTGTCCAGAAAGATTAGAAAAACATCATCAAAGTAGTCCATGTGACATCTGTGGATTAGTTAGAATGTTTTGAAGCATTGAAAAAACATTTTGGTCCAAAAATAACAAAAACTACGACTTTATTCAGCATTGTATTGTTTTCCGGTTCTGTTGTCAATCCGCGTTCAGTGATGCTGGCGACGTAAGACGCTGCTGACGTGTTAACAGTGCGCCCAAGCTTCGTTTACAGTCTGAGGGAGACGCACGCTGTAAACAAAACAATCTTCGCAAACATGTCTAAGGATTTTGACAGAGGAAATCTTGCATTTTTTTGCCCAGCCATATTTATTTGAACCCGAATACACGGACACACCAGATACACGTCAGCAGGGTCTTACGTCATCAGCATCACTGAACGCGGATTGACAACAGAACCGGAAGGGACTTAATTTATTACAATGTTGCATTTTCTTCATGGTTCACTTTCAAGGCAACCTTTCAAAGCGTACTAAAATGTGTTTTTGCAAGTCAAATTCGAGGACAACTGTCCTCTTATTGGTTTCTTCTGCGTCATCCATCAAGATGATTGACAAGTTCGCTCCATGGACTTATTGTGGCTTTATTTGAAACTGTCGAGACACACTGTGTCCCGCTGTTAAATTATATACTACATTCGTATTAATACTACAGCAAATTCAAACACGCTCTCTCTGGATCTCTCAGCAGTGTCAAGACACATGCAAACACTATACAAATGTTATAATCCAGCTAAAGCAGGCAAGGAATCAAGGCTTCATCGGGACAGCATTCTCACGCGGAGAACCGCAATCACACAACAATTTTAAGATGAAGAGGTGTTCTTTTGGTTTTCAACTGTGATAACTAATGTGCTCACTAACAGAATCAGACACTACTGCTATTTATATAGCACATTTCCCGTTATGAATTATAATAACATTCGGTTTGTTGGTCGTTTGGGACGGATTGCTTTTACACTTCAAGTGAACTGCCCCAGAGAGAGTTCATTTGCAATAGGGCCGAGACCACCTCGTTCAGGTGATCCCAGAGCGATTGGGCCCAGTTGCATATTCACTGTCACAAAAAAAAAAAAAAAAAAGGCTGGGGGCATGCACAGTTTGGCAGGAGCTGTGCGCTCTCTTCTAAAACCACCCGACTAATGCAACCATCTGAACGCCTTTTACAAAGCTGGATAATAATATTTTAGATTGTGACACTATCAATTGTGTCTGTCAAGCATTGTTGCCTGCAAGAGAACCAAAACTGCTTGTACACACAAGACAAGAGCCATCACCTTCTATATTCCAAATTCTTCAACAATGAACTTCCTAAAATACCATCTAAGGCGCATGAGAGATCTTCATTGAACAACATTAGTGTGATTTCTACTCAATTGGTGATTGTGCTACTTCTGGCTGGAGACATTTAAGTTAATCCAGGCCCAACACCAGCAGTTAACATCACGGCATGGCACTACAGAAGAAACTAAAGTGCCAACAAATTGTGGCGCTCAATATACCACCCTCCGGTCATTGCCAAATCACCCATTTTAACCCACCTCTGGGGGCCCTGTGGAGTTCCCACGTCTTGTGCTGTGGCCATGTGGGGCTTCCGCATCCTGGGGTTGGGCCTGTGGGGTCTCCGTGTCTTGGGCTGCTGC
This sequence comes from Rhinichthys klamathensis goyatoka, assembly GCF_029890125.1. Classification (NCBI taxonomy): domain Eukaryota; kingdom Metazoa; phylum Chordata; class Actinopteri; order Cypriniformes; family Leuciscidae; genus Rhinichthys; species Rhinichthys klamathensis. Next base: position 2,404,888 of record NW_026606612.1, read on the forward strand.
GTGCTCGTGGCCCGGTTGGCTTGCGCGCAGAGTCTGCACTGCTGTGGTCGGGACCTGTGTCGTGGACGCTGCCGAGTTTTGGTCCTGGCGGCCTGCGTGTGGTAGGTCTGGAGGGGGCTTTGGGGCGTCCCACTGGCTCAGGTGTGTCGGTTCCTGCCAGTGCCTCTTCCTGGTTCGGTGCGGCTGTGTCGATGGCTGGTGGCGAATTATTTAAATTATCGCCCCATCAGCATCCTCCCTGTTGTATCTAAGGTTGCAGAAAAGTGGATGCCCAGCTGCCAAATAAACACCTCAGCCACGGCCATCCTCTTCTGCACCCCATGCAATTTGGGTTTCGCCAGTACCACTCCACAGAGATGGCAAACTGTGTCTTCATAGAAACAGTGAAATCCTTGCTTGATAAAACCACCTGTGTTGGTGCAGTCTTTTTGGATTTAAAGAAGGCGTTCAATACAGTAGAATCGAGCCCTTCTGTCTAAACTGACTCACTTAAATTTAGCTCTAGCTTGGTTTCAATCTTAATTGTCCAATAGAAGACAATCTGTGAGTGTTGGTGGCACTATGTCGTCTTACCTCTATCTTGGTACCAGTATTGTTTTCTGTATATATAAATGATCTGCCAAACGTTTGTCAAAGTCCATTTCCAAATGTATGTTGATGATGCGGTTATTTTTACACCAGCTAAAAGCACAGAGGACGCATCATCCATCCTCACATTAGCACTGGAGAATATACAGTACTCCTTAAATCCTGCCTATTATTGAACAAAAAAAAACTGTTGCTATGATGTTCACAAAAAAAAATCCATAAAACTGGAGTGGTTGTCACGAAGACTGCTGCGTGAGGAAACTTCAGGAGACGAAAAGCAGGTTAACAGTCTTTAATAAAAAACAAGGCAGAGCCGAAACGGCCGATCAACAGAAATGTCTCAAAATATTCGTGAAGAAACAGAGAAGCGCTCGCAGCAGGTCACGTGGACTGGAGAAGGGTGAGCAAAGGAGAACTGGAGAAGCGCAGATCCCTCACACCTCTTCTGGACTCAACACAGGTAACCGCTGATCTGGTAAAGTAGCAGGTGGATAACTGACAACTGGACTAGACAGGACATAACAAATAACAGGAGATCAACTGCGGTAACAAACGTGACGGTCAACAATAATCCGACAAACTAGAGTGGAACACAAGAGACTAGAAATAGAGAGAAGCTAATGATATGATAGAGAACAGGTGCGATAATGAGAAGATGAGAAACAGCTGGGGAAGATAAGTAGATGAAGAGTGAGAGCGAACAAAAGGGAACAGATACAGAGAATGACCAGAAGAGGGAGACAGAGACCAATAAAACAAGAGAAGGGAACCAGGATCATGACAGTACCCCCTCCTCAAAGTGCGCCCCCTGGCGCACTCAAAGAGGAAGACTGACGAGAGCGAAAGAAATCGTCGATGAGCGAGCGGTCCAGGACATCCCGGGCGGGAATCCAGCTTCTCTCCTCAATACCATAACCCTCCCAGTCGACCAAAAACTGATGGCCACGACCACGAGGACGGACATCAAGGATCTTACGGACCCGGTAGACTGGGGAGCCCTCGACACGAACCGGAGGGTTAACAGGGCGGGGGGGTGGGCGAACAACGGGCTTGAGAGAAGAGACATGAAACACGGGGTGAACACGGCGGAGATTGGATGGCAATCTGAGCCTCACAGAGACAGGGCTAAGGACCTGAATTATGCGATAGGGCCCAATAAATTTGGGAGCCAGTTTACGAGACGGATACTGGAGAGGAAGATTGGCGGTGGAAAGCCACACTCTTTGACCAATGACATAACGGGGACTCTTGATACGACGTCTGTTAGCGGACCGACGGGTGATGGAGCGAGACTTTAAAAGAGCGGATCTCACCGTCCTCCAGGTTCGTTTGCAGCGTTGGATAAACGCATTTACAGATGGAACATTAGATTCCGGACTCGAGGAAGGAAAGAGAGAGGGTTGGTACCCTAAACAGCTCTGAAAAGGAGACAGGCCGGTGGCGGACGAGGGAGCGGAATTGAACGCGTACTCTGCCCATGGAAGTTGCTCAGACCAGGAGGCAGGGTTGCGGTACGCGAGGCTTCGCAGAATACGGCCAATGGTCTGATTCGCGCGTTCAGCTTGTCCATTGGTCTGGGGGTGAAAACCCGAGGAAAGGCTGACCGTGGCTCCGATGAGGCGACAGAACTCTTTCCAAAACAGGGAAGCGAACTGTGGCCCTCTATCGGATACGATATTCTCAGGGAGACCGTGGATCTTAAAAATGTGATCGACAACAATTTGGGCGGTCTCCTTGGCGGAGGGAAGCTTTGGAAGAGGGACAAAGCGAGCCGCTTTCGAAAATCGATCGACGACAGTAAGAATTACAGTCTTTCCACCCGAAGGAGGAAGTCCTGTAATAAAATCAAGGCCAATCTGAGCCCACGGACGTGACGGAACAGGCAACGGTCTAAGGAGACCAGCGGGAGGTCTATTACTAACCTTAGTCTGAGCACAGACAGGACATGCCGCAATGAAACGACGGATATCACGTTCCCGAGTGGGCCACCAAAATTTCTGAGACACAGACGCAATAGTACCCCTAACCCCAGGATGAGCGAAAAGCTTGGAGGAGTGGCCCCACTGAAGAACGGCACGACGAGCGGAGGGGGGAACAAATAAAGAACCCTTAGGGCAGCCACGGGGAGTTATTGCGTGAGAAAGCGCGCGCTTGACGGTTCGTTCTATTCCCCAAGTAACAGCCCCTACCACTCGTTCCTGAGGAAGGATAGACTCGATGGGTGACGACTCGGGGGAGGAGAATTGACGAGACAGCGCGTCAGGCTTTAAATTCTTAGAACCAGGGCGGTAGGAGAGGGAGAAATCGAAACGAGCAAAGAATAGAGACCAACGAGCCTGACGAGCGTTGAGTCTCTTAGCGGATCGGATGTACTCAAGATTTCGGTGGTCTGTCCAGACCACGAACGGAAAGGAAGACCCCTCTAGCCAGTGACGCCATTCTCCCAGGGCTAAACGGACGGCGAGAAGTTCGCGATTACCCACGTCATAGTTTCGTTCAGACGGAGAGAGACGATGCGAAAAGAAAGCGCAAGGATGGATCCTCTCGTCAGTAGAAGACTGCTGCGAGAGGATGGCTCCTACTCCTACCTCTGAGGCATCAACCTCGACAATGAAAGGCTTAGAAGTGTCAGGGGTGACGAGAACCGGCGCGGTCGTAAACAATGTCTTAAGATGATCAAAGGCGGTCTGAGCCGCGTTGCTCCAGACAAAACGAGACTTGACAGAAGTTAAAGTGGTTAGTGGAGCGGCCACCTGACTAAAGTTCTTTATAAACTTACGGTAAAAGTTAGCGAACCCTAAAAAACGTTGGAGCGCAATACGAGAGTCGGGTGTTGGCCAATCGGTGACCGCGCGAACTTTAGCTGGGTCCATACTGATGCCCTGTGCCGAGATGACGGAGCCGAGAAATGTAACAGACTGAGCATGAAACGTGCATTTCTCGGCTTTGACGAACAATTTGTTCTCTATAAGTCGTTGGAGGACTCGACGTACATGCTGCACATGAACCTGTAAAGACGGAGAGAAAATCAAAATGTCATCAAGGTAGACGAAGACAAAAACGTTTAGCATGTCTCGCAGAACGTCATTGACCAAAGCTTGAAATACGGCAGGAGCGTTCACCAGGCCGAACGGTAAAACCCGGTACTCAAAGTGGCCCAGTGGGGTATTAAAAGCGGTCTTCCATTCATCACCCTCCTTGATGCGGACTAGGTGATACGCGTTGCGAAGATCCAGTTTTGTGAAGAAGTTAGCTCCCTGCAAGATTTCAAAGGCTGATGACATAAGTGGCAAGGGGTAGCGGTTCTTGATAGTTATGTCATTCAAACCTCTGTAATCGATGCAGGGACGTAACGAGCCGTCCTTTTTCTTCACAAAAAAGAAACCTGCACCAGCCGGAGAGGAAGAGGAAACTATGGTGCCAGCGTCTAAGGATTCAGAGAGATACTTCTCTAACGCCTGACGCTCCGGGACAGAGAGAGAATAAAGCCTTCCCCGAGGAGGAGTAGTTCCAGGAAGAAGCTCAATGCTGCAGTCATACGGGCGATGAGGTGGAAGGGATGCCGCCCGGGATCGACTGAAAACCGCTCGCAAATCGTGATACTCCTCGGGAACTCCTGACAAATCACCTGGCTCCTCCTGAAAAACAGAGACAGAAGACACAGGAAACACAGCAGACACCAAACACTTAGCATGACACGAGAGATTCCATGACAAGATTGTGTTCTTGGACCAGTTAATCTGAGGGTTATGTTCTACCAGCCACGGATGACCCAGCACCACAGGTATATTAGGGGAATGAAACACCAGAAAAGAAATGGTCTCGCGGTGGTTACCGGACACGGTGAGACTCAAGGGGGCAGTAGAGTGGTGAACCCTGGCGAGAACCCGTCTATCCAAGGTGTAAATAGTGGTGGGCTCCTGAAGATCAATGAGGGGAACGCCATGCCTAAGAGCCCAGGCCTCGTCCACAAAATTTCCCTCGGAACCAGAGTCAATAAGAGCCTGACAGTCTATAGAAGAGTCGGACCAGCGGAGATGAACAGAAAAAATAGTCCGAGAAGGAGGCGGAGGGCTTAGAGAAGATGCGCTCACCAGTAACCCTCGCTTTACTGGGGAGCTTTGTCTTTTAAAGGACAGGAGGTGACGAAATGGTTGTTAGCTGCGCAATAAAGACACAGACGGTTCATAATTCGACGCTGGCGTTCTGAAGCAGAGATCCGGATTCCACCCAGCTGCATGGGTTCCTGGTCCGCCGCAGGTGCAGTAGAAGGGAAGCCGATAGACGATGAGAGAGAAGGCGGGGCCGCTGGACGTGCTCGTCGACGCAACTCAAAACGTTCCTCCACACGTAGAGCCAAATCAATGAGGGGGTTGAGGGAAGATGGTATCTCACGATCCCTGATCTCGGCGTTTAACCCTTCGACAAAGCGCGCTACCAGCGCGGGCTCATTCCAGCCACAAGAGGTAGAGAGCGTGCGGAATTCCACCGAGAAGTCGGCGACAGAGCGTCTTCCCTGACGCAGAGTGGATAACTGACGAGAAGCCTCCGGTCCCCGCACCGAACGGTCGAACACTCGTAACATCTCGTCCTTAAAAAGGGAATAACTGTCGAGGCAGATGGCTTCGGAATTCCAGACCGCTGTTCCCCACTCACGAGCCCGTCCCTTGAGAAGTGAGATGATGTAGGCTATGCGAGTCCGTTGTTCAGAATAAGTGTGTGGCTGAAGCGAAAACACAACTTCACATTGGGTTAGAAAAGACATGCACTCGGTAGGCTCACCCGCATAGCAGGGGGGATTATTCACACGTGGCTCGGAAGCGGAGGAATCAGAGGACCGGACCGGATCTGTTCGAAGACGATGAAACTGCCCAGACAAGTCAGACATCTGGGAAGCCAGCGTCTCAACAGCCTGGCGAGCGGCGGCGAGTTCCTCTTCGTGTCTCCCCAGCATGGCTTCCTGGATCTCAAGCACGTTCTGAATGGGTTGCCCATCAGCTGGATTCATGGTGGTCGGATTATTCTGTCACGAAGACTGCTGCGTGAGGAAACTTCAGGAGACGAAAAGCAGGTTAACAGTCTTTAATAAAAAACAAGGCAGAGCCGAAACGGCCGATCAACAGAAATGTCTCAAAATATTCGTGAAGAAACAGAGAAGCGCTCGCAGCAGGTCACGTGGACTGGAGAAGGGTGAGCAAAGGAGAACTGGAGAAGCGCAGATCCCTCACACCTCTTCTGGACTCAACACAGGTAACCGCTGATCTGGTAAAGTAGCAGGTGGATAACTGACAACTGGACTAGACAGGACATAACAAATAACAGGAGATCAACTGCGGTAACAAACGTGACGGTCAACAATAATCCGACAAACTAGAGTGGAACACAAGAGACTAGAAATCGAGAGAAGCTAATGATATGATAGAGAACAGGTGCGATAATGAGAAGATGAGAAACAGCTGGGGAAGATAAGTAGATGAAGAGTGAGAGCGAACAAAAGGGAACAGATACAGAGAATGACCAGAAGAGGGAGACAGAGACCAATAAAACAAGAGAAGGGAACCAGGATCATGACAGTGGTCCAATGTGTGGGGGGCGTGGAACTTGACATTGTAGAAGAGTTCAAGTACCTCGGGGTCACACTGGACCCAACACTCTCATTTAAAAAACACATCAAACTCTCAGCGAACACAATAAAATTCAATCTACATATCTTTAAACAAATCAGACCATCATTGACAATTACTTCTGCTAAAATGTTCCTACATTCAATGATATTTCACACATAGATTACTGCACCTAAACCTGGTCACTCACTGGAGATACAATTTTAAAACCCATAGAAATGTTATTCAAAAAATCTATAAAAATAGTTGATCAAAAGCCACTGTCATTCCATCACTGTAATATTTAGGAAAAATACAATATGCTCAATTTAGAAAATTTTATTCATTTTAAAAATAGCTGTTTAATTTATAAAGTTTTTTTCACGGACTAGCCCCACGTCCACTTTCTACATACATTAAACCAAGGACTGACAGAGGTTTTTGCACAGAGCCTCATTCAGAGGAGACCTAGAGACAGGCCCGGATTAACACAGTGTAGTGCCCTAGGGTGACCACATTTTAAGTGCCCCCCACCCCCACCCCATTCAACTCACATGCTAGTGCAACATGAACATGTCATACTAAATATCTTTATTTCCATAATAAATGGCATGTATGAGGACTACATGCAAAACCTTATGTCAAAAAAAAAATCATATACCAAATAAGCAAGCCCAAGAATCAGCTAAATTCAGCACCACAGAGACGCACAGCAGCAAAACATTTAAATGCAACCAAATCATATTAAATTAGTAATCGGATTGACGGCTCAATAGAACTGAAAAGCTTTTATTCAACCTTTATTGATCCGATTGAGCTCGATCGGAATCAAATTTCGATCGGATTGAAAGGGGTGTTTTTTTTTTTTTCTAATCCGATCGAGAGAACATGTAAACACTTGATCGGATTAAAAACCGAAACTGAAAGGACTGCGTACATGTGCAATGACGTTGAAATAGCGTAATGACATATGACGCTCGGAATGTTCTTCCTGTTGAATAAAGTGTCATATAAATAAGTGTCCCGTCATTTTAAAATTCTCCTTTCACTCAGCGTCTGTGAAGTGGAGCAGGACCAACCAGTCATTTTTCGGAGAGACGACTGGTTTTGGACGCGAGAAGGGAGGGGGACTGAATTCAGTCCGATTGAAAAAAAATTATGCATGTAATAAGCATCTCTAAGCAACCAGCTAAAAGAGAAAACCGTTCCAAATTTCAAATCGACAACAGCGTCACATACAAGGCCTAGCCTATTTGCCCAGAAATAATCGTAAATAAGCCTTACCTTTAGCAGAACAACTTTTTCTAGACTTTGTGTTAGGCTACCGCCTTTGCTCACAACATTAGCAGCTGCTTGAGTATCGGTTGAGGCATTTTTCGCTGCTAGTGGCTGTTGATGCCGATCGATGTCTTCTTCTCTTCTTCGTTTTCTTCATTTCAAAGAAATACGCTACACTGTGACCTGACCCAATCGCAATTCTTTATATGCATATTTTATATTCTCTCTGTATAAATGTTATGATTAATTGTTAATTTTATATCTGCATCTCTTCCAGCAAAATAATATATATATACAAAACATGAAAACTATTTTAAAGGTTTAGTCATTCTCTTAATCATTTGGTGCCCCCCTATTGGCTGGTGCCCTAGGGCACTCGCCCAATCCCGTCTATGGATAATCCGGCCCTGCCTAGAGATCCCACACAGAAAATCAACCTTTGGACAAACTGTTCTGTCTATCAGAGGAAGTCACTTTTAGAACAGCCTCCCAACAAACATTAGAGAATGTCACACTTATTGCACATTTAAAAAGCATCTTAAACAGTTTCTTAAAAGTTCCCAGTTGTCCTCATTTTGACTAATTTTATTGTTGTAATGCAATTCGTGTCATTGTGTTTCTTGACTGATATATTGTCATATTATCCTATTGTGTTGTTGTCTTCCTGCCTCTGGACTACAGATGAAAATTAGCATGTATGCTATAATCTGGCTCATTTACAGTCTCTACACGAGTGTAAGATTGTTCATTAATGTGCACTGTCCTGAATAAATAAATAAATAGTTTAGATGCGGATCCGAGCGCGATTGTCGTGTTCACGTATGCCTAAACAAACCGAACCGAACCAAGGGGTAAAACGCACCAGGTTTCGAAGAAACGCTCAGGAGTGAAAACACTCTAAATGTTAATAAGGATTTGATTTTAAAACTTTTCCAGGGTGTAAGTGAGAGGAAAAGTCCTGGCCCGGATGGTATTGGAGGCCGTATTCGTAAAAATTGTCCGGAACAACTGACAGATATTTTTTGTTTCATTTTTAGAATGTCATTGTGTCTTCATAAGGTTCCTCATCTTTGGAAGGAATCAATTATTGTACCTGTGCCTAAGAATAATGTACCAAAATCTTTAAATGAATACAGACCAGTAGCACTTACCTCTCTGATTATGAAAACATTTGAGAGTATTGTTAAGGATGCGCTTTGGACCATGGTACAGGCAAATCTAGAGCCACTTCAGTTTGCCAACAGGTCAAGCAGGGGTGTTGATGGAGCAATAAGTACTCTATTAAACATCAAGCGTAGTGTCAGTTCTGACAGGTCACGTTAGTCAAGCTCGCATCAGCTGACTCTCAGCTGATCCACGTCTACCTATAGGAATACGACGCCTATCACTATACATATATAAGCTCATTCAGTATTATCAGCAGCTATCACATTTATCAGGAGCTGATTACCCTCCTCCATCCCCAGCTCCTCCTCTCTTCAGTCAGTATTTGGCATTCTGATTCCCCTTGAATCAGAATAAATTCTCGAATTATGTTGTACTTTAAAATCTTGAATTAATGATATCTGCATACATTCATGTTGGTTCTGTTCTGTTTACCCTAAGGGGGGTTATTGCTGCTCTCCCTGCTCTTATCCATGCTATGCTGCATGGATGCGCAGGGAGTTCTTGCCCTGAACAGAACCATACCGCCAATCCAAACTGTACGCTAATTGTCAATTGTATTTGACAATAGTGGTCCTGACATAAATGATTTTAGCACATCTAGATGGGTGCAACGACTTTTGTGTGATTAGTTTTTATTGATTTTTCATCAGCTTTTAATTGTATCCAGCCTCATATCCTAGCAGAAAGGTTAAAGAGGGTTCATAATATTGATTCTGGGTTGATATGTTGGCTTATGGATTTTTTAACTGATAGGTCACACTGTATGAGGGTAAACAGAGTTTTATCTGATGTACTTTTTTCTTACTGGGTCACCGCAAGGATGTGTTCTTTCACCTCTTTTATTTGTGCTATACCAATGAGTGTCAGACGCAACTAGAGAGGTGTCATATCATTAAGTTTACGGATGATTCAGTGATTGTTTCCCTCCTTATAATGCGGACCCTGATCATGGTTCCCGACTGGCAGATTGTATTGAGTATTGATGGGTGTAATTTGTCCTTTTTGGACTTATTTTTGGACAATATTTAAAACTGAAGAGATGATTATAGATTTTAGGAAGAATCCTAGTCATCTCTCCTGCTGTTATTAATGATCATGCTGTTGAGGTTGTACATCAATTTAAATACCTTGGTACTGTAATAGATGAAAAGTTGACTTGTGAGGCTCATGTGGATGCTCTGTGTAAGAAAGCCCTACCGGCGTATGTATTTTTACGGACGTTTTGTAGTTTTAATGTGGACAGTACTTTTATGAAAATGTTTTATTCTTGTTTTATTGAATCTGTCATTTTTCTTTTTTTTTTCTTTTTTGTGCTGGTATGAGTCACTTAATCTTAAAGGGGTCATATAATGCCATTTTTGTACAAGTTAATATGAATGGGGTGGCAGTGGCTCAGTGGTTCGTGTAGAATTGTCTACAAAGCGGAAGGTTGGTGGTTCAATCCCCGGTTCCACCTGACCAAGTGTCGAGGTGTCCATGAGCAAGACACCTAACCCCAGCTGCTCCCGACGAGCTGGATGGCGCTTTGCATGGCTGACACCGCCGTCGGTGTGTGAATGGGTGAATGCGAGGCAATATGTAAAGCGCTTTGGTGGCCATTGCGTCTGTGAAAGCGCTATATAAATGCAGTCCATTTACCATTTATACTTTTATTAAAAATTCTCATTAGTATTTTAATAAAACACTAATTTTACCTGGTCAAAAACAACTCTGTTTTCAGCACGCCATTTCAGTGCATATGCCTTTAAATGATAATGAGCTTCGCTGACTCCGCCTCTCTGTTCTGCGGCATTTAGAAACAACGCACGTGGAGTGTTCCCTTGACAACAGTTGAGGGTATATTCAACGCATTCTCATCCCAAGGCGTCACTAAATGACAATTTTGACCATGCTTCAATATTCGACGCTTTAGGCACCCTTTAGCGTCAGTTACATGACGCGATCCTAGGGCGTCATCTTACTGAGGCTTTACCTTTAGCGTCAGTTAGATGACGCGGGTAGGTTTAGGTCTGGGGTAGGAAGCGTCAGTTACATGACGCTAAAGGTAAAGCGTCTGTAAGATGATGCCCTAGGATCGTGTCATGTAACTGACGCCAAAGGGTGCCTAAAGCGTCGAATATTGAAGCATGGTCAAAATGATTCCCAAGGCGTCAGTTTGATGACGCCTTGGGATGAGAATGGGCTGTTATATTTTGGAGAAAGAATGGCAGCGGGAGTCTCTAAAGACACATCTGTGCAATCGTATCAGTTTGAACCGGAGTCGGACCGGAACAAGATTACGGTCGCAAAGAAGTTCGACAATTAAGGCTCGAACAGGACGTTTCTGAATGGTTGGTTAACGTAGTGTCACTTTGATCTATTTTTGTATGTACTGGCAGGGTAGAGTAGTGAGATACGAACGCTATGTGTTTACTGATGTATACGTTAACGTTAGTTCATTGACAGATTGACGTTACAACTAATGGTCATGAAAAACTTTTTTTCACGATTTGCAAAGATTAATATAAAGGTTAATAAAACTTTACACTTACTTCTTCTGGAGGTGCAGAGGGAACATGAATAGCTGCTACCGATTCTTTTTTCAGGAGCAGCTTCTTAGCAAAACCAGCTTTATACTGATCCTCATTTATAAAGCAGTCTGGTGAGAAAAGATTCGCGCAAACATGAAAGCATTGACGTTGATCGTTGGGAATATTCCCTTCGAAAACAAAACTCAGCCACTGCGTCTTCAGCGGTTCGGATTTAGGAACATCAAAATGACTGCTGTGTTCGTTATTACACCCAAGAACAGAACACCACAATCGCTTAGACGCCATTCTGCTCCAGCGTATCAACAATGACGGACTTTGATGACAGCTCGCTCAGTGCGGGTCTGTGTCGAAACGCGGCTGTCAATCAACAATCACAACCTTTGGCGTCATACATGTGACGCTTTGTACATTTCGTTGAAATCTTACGCACATGGCATCCTTTAGCATCAATATGAGACGCAGAACCCAAGGCGTCATACAAGTGACGCTCGTCTAAATCCAACGCACATGGCATCGTTTAGCGTGAATATGAGACGCAGATCCCAAGGCGTCATAACCGTACCCTACCCCAGACCTAAACCTACCCATAACAGTGCGTGTTATATTGACGCTAAAGGATGCCATGTACGTAAGATTTCGACGAAATGTCATATGGCATCACCTATATGACGCCAAAGGATGAGAATGCGTTAGAATGTGGGGTATTGCTAAAGTGTGTGATAGTTGGCACCACTTTGAATGATTTGAATAGTTTGTATAAAGCCAGGACTCTGAGGAAGGCCAAGTTAATTATGAGAGATCCCAGCCAACCCTTGCAGAATGCTTTTAAGTTGCTTCCTTCTATTCATAGATATTATCTGCCATTTTGTCAGACTAATAGATTTAAAAAACCTTTTGTACCAGCTTCCTTTTTTTTTTTTGAAGTCTTTTTTTTTTCCTTTTTTTTTCTGTGTGTTGGTCTTGTGTGCTTGCAGAGGTGGAAAGAGTAATAAAATATTCTACTCAAGTAAAAGTACTACTACTTCAATTAAATTTTACTTAAGTACAAGTAAAAGTACTGGTCTAAAAATCTACTCAAGTAAAAGTAAAAAGTAGCTCATTTAAAATTTACTCAGAGTAAAAGTTACTGAGTAACTTTTTTAACAGCGGGGGTGGGGGACTCTCCCTTGTAGGCTTGTAATGGTATGAGATTTTCACAGTATGATAACGTCTCAGAAAATATCACGGTTAATCAATGAAAATACAGTATTAATCAATTAATAAATAAATAAACTGTATTATTAAATTATGGGTATTATTATTTATCATCATCAGTTAAAATGACAGTTAAATTAAAGGGTCACTTCAGGATTTAGCATTAAGCTTTGTATCAGTAGAAAACCTGTAGTATTTTCGAATTACCATGCTGATTTCTTCTACATAAATGACCCAGACCCATTTTAAATACACATTCATCTTTCCAGAGGTGAAGTGCCCCTTTAATGAAAACAGGATTTTTTTTTTTGGTTGAACAAATGCTTTTATTATAACAAACTTGAAACCATTTGTTTGTTTTGTTTATTAAAATTTCAATAAAACATGTCTAATCAATTAAATTTGATAATTGATAATGAATTAGATTAACAACTTATTTTTAACATTAATAATTTATGAAAATGTTTAAGAAAAATATTGTCCTATGAAATGTATTTTATTCAGAAAATGAATGTTTCTTTTTATGATTTAATCCAAATATATGATCAAAAACGGTTGTAATCAAATGTAAATTTCAAATTGTGTCTTTTTATTTTTTGGGGAAGCGCTGCAAAAACAGATTTACTAAATTAAACCATGGACAAAAAATATATTCCTTTAAATAATGTTTAAATAAAATGCATTATTATTGTTCATATCCTCAAATTGTTTGTGAGACTCTAAATGTCACGCGTACTTGAGTATGTAGTAGACAAAGCGGCGCAGCTCAGCAGAACAAATAGGGTTATATTTACATGCAGTATTTTTGTGCTAATCTTAAATATTCACAGACCATGTCGGGATTGGATTTATTGCACAGTTCTACTTTCCATGTATTCATCCATCCATTATTTTGCGTGTTTTACGTGACATCTGCGTTATGTAAATTTCATTTTCATGACTGGATTCCGGGGTTCCCTCTGCATCAGGTAAATCGGGACATACCTTTATCTGCAGGAGGGATGGTGTCCTATATCCTCCTTTTGCAGCCACTTTGCGTCCACATTTTTTGCAAATTGGATATCTATCCTCGAGGACTACCACGCTTTTTTTCTACAAAGTATTTTCATACTGGCCATAATTCGCTTGGCACTTTGGTTTCAGCTTCAGCTGCGTCTGCGTCACCTTTTTTGCGCGTTTGTTCTCCCGCCCTTCAATCAATGCTGTAGTTTCCGGAGTGTGGTTTTTTTTTTTTTACTCAGTAACGGATATGATTTCAAATGTAGCGAAGTACAATACTTCAAAGAAAACATACTTAAGTAAAAGTAAAAGTACAGATTTTAAAAACTACTTAAAAAAGTAGAAGTACACAAAAAAACTACTCAATTATGTAACGCGAGTAAATGTAATTCGTTACTTTCCACCTCTGTGTGCTTGTTTTGTTGATTGTATGGTTTGCTGCTGGCTGTGAAACAAATGGCCCCTTTGGGATAATAAAGTTGAACTTCTTTTACCTTACCTTATTGTTGTTCAACATTCACTGCACTTTAAAACATCACACTCTTTCTTGTTCGGGACAAACTAAGTATCATTAGAAAGATTAAAGGCTCCAGCTTTAGCCTGGTTAAAACCAGACCATTCTCAGTTGTAACTGAGTTATGGTCTGGCAAAGCGTCATAGACAAATCATTTCCAGAGGGGCGTCACCAATGGACGTCGCGGATAGACCTAAAAAACAATCAGAGCGATGAAGGAGATGACATATGCAGAGCGGCGGAGAAACATTTCCGAGTGTTGTTCTTTGCTCGGTTTTTAACAAAAAGGAAACGTTCAAATCGCTTAAAACAGACGCGATAGCTGATTCGAACGAGTGATGTTCGATGGTGGCATCCATCTTTGTAATGTAGGCTACAAAATCTGCTTCAAAATCCCAGCGCTGTCGTCATCGTGTAAAGCCCGCCCCAACGTTTCTGATTGGTGCCGCGATTTCGACGGATTGGAAATGAGCTTGAATGAGGTCTTTGCCAGACTAACTTTCAGAGCAAATCTAAATTTGCCGGAAGTTGTCTGGGTTTTCCCAGGCTACTCCAGCTTCGATATTTGACCACATTTCTACAAGTGAAATAAGAAGCTAATAAACACACGGTTATGTTAGTATATGGTTTGTGTGTGATTTTCTTGCGATTCGGGGGATATTCATATAAATACAGAATATTTACAGTATACTGTACATGCTAAGCAAGTGTAGCGATTAGCTGCATATAAAATGGTAAACATAACATATTTCAACATCATTATATGATGTTGAAATAAAATCAACATTAGATCACAATCAGAAGTTAATAAAAACAGTCAATGGTGGTTTGAAATGAGTTTTGAGTAAATGTGTAATATTAATCTTTTAAATTGTGTTACGTAGCTTGATGCTAATTGTAGCTCTAATGCGCCTGCAACGCCAGGAGCTATTCTATTCCATAAGCTAATTTGTTAAAAGAATTCAAGGTTCCAAGAAAATGTTTTTTTTTTTTTTTAGATAATAGGTGGATTGAGTTAAGTCTCACACCAGCAGAGGTGTGAAAGGTTCGTCGAGTGAGACATAAATGGAGCAGTTCACCTCACCTGACATTAGATAGAAGACTGTAAGTAGGTGTTTACAGGACTAAAAACTTACATGACATGGTCTTAGAAAATGCTTAATAAAGTTAATAGTTTTAGAGATATAATCATCAGATTTGAAATGAAGCATGAACAGACTTGTGGCTTTACGTTAATTGTGGTTATAAGTTGTTATACTACATCCACATACTATTTTTATACATTTAAAAAATATATTCTTAATAGTTTTTTAAAGGTTGCCGACCCCTGCTGCTGAGTTGAAAATATTGATTGATGAGATTATTCTCGATTTTAATAAATTTTCATTTTGATTGACCTAAATTGATTCTTAAATGGCAAGAATTTATCTTTTATACTAAACAATATTTGTATTGCCTGCCATCTAGAAATCACACCAAGCTTTGTGCTTTGTTACTTTAGATATGGAGCAAAATCTCAGCTTTCAAATTTAGTAAATTCTTTAGTCCCTTTATAATCACTAAAAAGCTGTCACTCATTTTAGTTCATCACGTTCTTACAAAGTTCCATTATAATCAATGAAGCTACACTTTGTTTGTTATAATGAGAGGATCCGTGGGTCCAAAGAAGTGGGCACGAACAAAAACTCTAGCGTACTAACTTAAACATCTCTGATTGGCCATTGCATTCAAGAAATCAACAGATATGTTTGTGATTTCGCACTACTCTGCTCAACGCTGCAAAAACTCACAGAAAATAGAAACATTTGATGCTCCCCAGAGCGCAAACACAGACATGAACTATTATTACACAGAAAACTGATCCTAGTTCCGCATTTATGAGCAGCATGTCATTCTAAAAGCAATCAGAAGCAGCATCAGACATTGGTTTGAGTGAGAAAATTCAGTGCTATCTCAAATCTATTTCCAGGGGAAAGCTAAGCCTTGCCAAGCCTTACATGCTCCACCAATGGATGTTGATGTTTGTGGTGGTAATTTATTTACTTATATTAGGCATGAATATTAAACGCTGTGCCAGAAATCACTTATTCACAATTTGGTCAGTCTAATGAAGTCGCATGTTCTGCAGGTCATTTTTCCCCCATTGGAAAGTAAAAGAGGTTATTATGAAAATGTCAAAGCTGTTCTATACATTTATGTTTCAGGTTTTTGCTTCATTAAAAAGAAAAAAAATATATATATAATAAGACAGTATCTTGAATGCTAGGTTATTTCTAGACTATAGCACAATTTACACTTTTTTAAAAATAAATTAACCAAATATTTTCAATGGTTATGTCTTGGCCCTCGATGAAAAAAAATAACAAAAATAAAGTAAGTTAAATTAAGTTTCTCGGACTGGTTTGGAGATACCCCTGTGTGCATGTTTTTTTCGTTTTTTTTTTTTCTTCTTCTTGGGTTTCCACAGTAATCAACATGCGTGAGTTGTAGCTATGGTGATAGCCTGAACCGGTCATGTGTGCACTGAAAGAGGTATACTTTAATTTGATGCTCTCAGGTCTCAAGAAGTATTGATTTTCTTGGTTTCTGCATGAATTATTCCACATTGACAATTTTCTCCATTTGAATTCAAGTTGAATAGGTTTTGTTATTTTATCTGCATGCTTTTTTGAATAAATATGAAATATTTCCATCTCACTCATAAGTCAAAGTTTTACTAATGAGGAAAAGCTAATGCTACAGAACACATTTACATAATATCCATTTTGATCTGGGTTTCGAAATCACAGCATTTGCTTTGCAAAATCTGTGTTCAACATTTATTTAGTTAATGCTTCTCCAAGGATTTTGTATGCTGTTATGTTCTGGCTGAACATGTATCATGTTATTCGGTTTTGTTTGATTTAGCTTTATTTCATCATTACATCATTGTTTTTTTGGCAGCATTAGAAACATTTGCATTTCCATTGCTCATCTTGTTATTCTCTTTTTCCCACACTAAAAAGCTTGTCACGTTGCTTTTATATTCCAAACTTTATAACATATTCACTCATATCTCAGGGAGAATACTGTACAACCAGCTGGTCATCATCGCAAAATAAACTCTGACAAGGAGCACATGGGACTTGTATTTCCCCTTAAGGGTTTATTTTGCGATAATGACTAGCTGAATTGTCCTACTTATTATCTGCATTATCCTGACTTCTCACCAAATAAAAAAAAAATGTAGGCATGGAATTAGAACTTGAGTTGAGATTATATTAGAATTTACCTGTATATTATTTTACTTGTATATTAATCAATAGTCCATTACAATATAATGTTGTCTTGCAAAAACATAACATCACTAGTATTAATATTAATGTAATATTACTGCAAAGACCTCTGAGGTTATTTCCCCTATGCAGTCGATAACTGAAAAGAAAGATAGTGCCAGTTTAATTTGTCTGAAATAATAGCCAGAGTCCAAAATGTGATATGAGATACATAAAAGTTTCAGTTAAACAGAAAAGTGGTTTGATATCGTTTTGACATTGACAAAGGTGAAGAAATATCTGACTGTCAGATGGTGCAATTGACCAATCAGAATCAAGTGTTTGCAGGCATTTTTCAGTGTAGTCACTTACAAACAGTATCCATTCATAAACTCTTATATCCATATCCAGTAAACATCTGTAAGATCTCATGAGGCACAGTCATGATATTTTCCTGGCCCCTGTCTTCATCAATATTGCCTCTGCCAGTGGCTAACCTCCATAAAAGTTTCAGGCTGACTCATCACAGCTGCCTTCGCAGTTTTATCACCTCATGAACTCAACTCCTTGATCAATCCCCCGGTGGGCATTGAGACTTCGGACTATACTGAAAATAGTGCAGGGAATAACAAAAACTCCATTTGCTCCCAAAGCCAAACATTTACTCTGTTATCTTACTTTTGTTAGGTGTTTAAAAGTGTGGATGAGTTTTGCCAACCGCCATGAAGCCTCACGCGAAGAGGGACTTACATTTGTGAGTTTGTGAGTGATCTAGAAAATGTAAGCTAATACAACACCTTTTTTGTGTTGATTCCTTTTGATGTTTTAAACAGACGTTTACCTAATTTATCTGAAAACTACATTTGTAATTTTTGTTGGTGTTAAGGACCAAGCATGCTTTGAGATTGTTTTGAATTTAAGTGCTATTTTATATTTTTTGAGCAAGATTAAAAAGGACTTGTAAATTATTAATAATCTGTTGTGTTGGGATTTCCTGAACGTAGATTTTCCATCACAGATGTGCAAATGTATTCCCGCTCCACAAGGTGTTGAGTACACAGTTGAACATAATGTTATGAAAACCCATTTCCTATGTGAGCAATTGAATTAGCCAAAGAATGACATGTTTGCTGTTGTTGAGTGTACTCATTTGTCTGCCAAGTGCCAAAAGGAGACCTATATGCACAAGTGCATCACTGTCCAATTTCTTTGTCACGGTCGATAACAACATCCAGTTACACCTTTAACTGAGGCTGCATATCACACTTCCTGAGCTCTGTTCTTTTAATAGATCAGCATCTCGGGGGGAGATATGATGCTTGATGTGATGCTGTCATCCACCCATCTTCCCGGCTGTCACACAATTTCAACTTGAATCATGATGGTCAGGAGAGTTTTGAGAGTTTTGAAGTGGTGGCATATGTTTTGTTTTGACACTTGATTTTGGGAACAGTGCATTTAGAGTTCAGGCCACCAGCAGAATCACTAGAAACTCCATATTCTCCAGAGAGATGCAACTGAAGCCTTCTGGTGAGGTTTTCTTTTCTTTTTTTGCTGAAGAACCTGGGAATCTCTCACATGAGATCACACCAATAGCAAACGACAACGATTCAATCAAGTCCAACCTACATTTTTTTTCTACAACACCATATTTGAGCATTTGACCATAATTTTGATTCCATTTGCTGTCGGCTCCATTTGTGAAGCGGAAGGATGAAACGATAATTAACTCTTCTTTGTAGCCATTTGTTTGCCTCTTGTATACATGAAACACCAGTAAATTCCTATAAAGATTAGAAAAAAGAAGTTACTAATTCCATACTAGGTTTAGCATGATTAAAAATGATCCTGCTCAATCTGATGTTATAATGCTTAAAAGCACAGGTCAAGCATCAATCCACATGTTTAGATTGAGAAAATGCAGTATTGCATGACATGTTTTACACTTTTGAAGCCACACATCATGAAAAGATGTATTCAGTCAGAGACAGCCTTGATAGAATACCCCATATTTTTAATGCAACTGAGCCAAAATAAAAATACAGATTGAATGAGCATCTCTGGAAGTAGTCTATTTATTTATTTATTTATTTATTTATTTAGCATAAACCTATTAAATATAATGTTTTGAGCCAGCCCGACAGAGACAGAGGCTTGAACTTTATAAAATAGTGTCACCTAGAGGTGTGTTCGTGAAATAGCTCTTGTTCCACACTGAATAATGTCTCCATCTGCTGGTGACTTGTGGTAGTATGATTTCAGGATGTTTGGCCACCTGCTTATATTATATTACATCATATTATATCACATCAAGTGTTTGCATTGACTAAGGCCAAAAACCATTTAGCTGACGTTTAGCTTCTTTAGCATTGGTTGAAGGTAATTTATATAGGCTAGATCATTTACATAATATACAGAAAACATATGTGGGTTTTGTATTGCGA
This sequence comes from Rhinichthys klamathensis goyatoka, assembly GCF_029890125.1. Classification (NCBI taxonomy): domain Eukaryota; kingdom Metazoa; phylum Chordata; class Actinopteri; order Cypriniformes; family Leuciscidae; genus Rhinichthys; species Rhinichthys klamathensis. The sequence continues at coordinate 2,424,460 of NW_026606612.1, forward strand.
GATATGAACTAACAATTCTTGCAATTGCAACTTAACTCCTTGCAATTTTTACTTGATTTATTGCGACCTAAACTCAGAAGTACGAGATATAAACTTACAATTGCAAGAAAAAAGTCAGAATTGAGAGATATAAACAGCCATCAGTTTTAGTTTTTTATTTCCTGGCTGAAACAAGCTTCCCATCCGTACCTCTCCATGCATGGACCGAAATATTGTAGGTGGGCCTCATCACAGGGCCTGGGACAATATAGTTGCCCATCTGCATGTACTGTCTGACGTCTCCTACTTCAAACGCATGCTTCAAGCCTGATTATAATTATCTGCTGCTTTGCACCTCTGTGCATTAGTGGCTGAGATGCAATCAGATAATTGCACACTTGTAAATGTCAAAATGTCTCATCATGAATTCATGCTATTTTTATATACTATAGTAAACTAAGCCAATACAGCGCGTTGCTTTTACCAGTAAAATTAATATTGCCAACTGAAATAATGTGTAGTTAGAAAAAAACATTTAAAGGGTCACTTCACCCATTTCAACATTAATCTTTATTGAAAGTGGGTCATATATGTAGTCGAAATGTAAAAGAAATTTTGAATTTGATGCCCTCTTGACCGAGAAAAGACAGAAAATAACTTTAGTGCGCATTTGTATGCAAGACGACAACTCCCACAATGCACCACATTGCACAGCTCCGCAAGCCACTCCCACTAATCCAGAACAGCGCAAACATCAGAAAAATCACTTTTCCGTCTACAAGGCTAACGTTAGCTGCCACCAGAGTTAGAAATTCATTTCACACAAAATTTATAGTTAGTTGGCTGTGGCGAGCAGGACGAGGGCGAGGGATGTGATAGGACAGCGCGAGGCCGGTGGCGTGAGTGATAATGAACGACAGCTGTGAGACGCACCGGTCTCTCTCGCGTCTCTCACCGAGGAGCGGACGCATAAAACGAGGAGCGACAGGGCAGATCGAGAGAGGAACAGGCCTGATTTTATGTTGTGTTTTGTTTCTGTTGTGTGTGGCCAGCAGTGAGGGGCTGCTCGCTTATATTTTTGTTTTGTATTTGTTTATTTTACTATTAAAATGTTTAAATGTTTGCCGGTTCCCGCCTCATTCTTCCCACAACAACGAACCCCGTTACATTGGCAAACTCATTAGTGAATTACTCCTCGTTTGTATTTCTTTCTATATGGTGAATTATTGCATGATGATGATAAAGTTACCTGGATGTTCAGTCAGAACATATGCGGTGCGAAACTTGGATGGATCACAACACAAACGTCCGTGTGCTCGTCTGATTCAGAGATTTCGTCCAGGAGATATTGCGATCGTTGAAATTCAAATTCTCTGCAGCAGACGCGGACTCTATCTGTGTCCGTAGCGCACAGCGAGAGCCGAGAGCACGACATGTAGGCACCAGCAGTCCGCCCAGCTCGAGCCAGTCCGGGCTTCTCGTCTGCGCCGGGCTGGTCTCCTGCGGCGGCCGACGCCGCCGCCTCTTGTTCCTCCATCAGCCTCAGCTGCTCTTCGCTATATTGTGGCTCGTATAAATAGCCACGAACATCAGTTTCGAGCAAAAGATTGTCAAAATCCTCGTCTTCCATATCGTGTGTCGTAAATTCAGGCATTATGGTAAATCTAACTCCTTGAGCGCTTGTTAGCTTAGCTTGCTGTCTTCCAAGCAAGATGGCGGATTAATAGTTTAGTTTCTTCAGGTTTAGTCCCACCCACTGATCTGTAATAGGCCGGTGGGGTGAGTGGGTCCCACGCCCTTGAATAATAATGAGCTAAAGGCTGTAGTTTTCTTAATATGCAATGAAATTTATCTTCCGTCCTATCGTGACGCAAAATGACGATATTTACGTCACGATAGGACGGAAGTAAAACACTTAAATCCTTTTTTCTCCCATCTCAGAAAAAAAACAAGCAAAATTCCACCATCATTATAATATATGACTGGGTTTCTAACAATACAAACCTTAATGCAAATGGGTGAAGTGACCCTTTAAACAATTCCAAGCTCTCTAACCACACAACAGATCACATCTAATCAAATAAAGTTTATAGCAGTTCTACCAGAAAGACTCGGGAGATAAAATTATGTAACAAAGCATTCATTTATTGGCAGCCCAGCAAGCAATTATTTGTAAAGTTCTTTGGCGTAGGCCCCGTCCATAAGCAGATTTTTCTTCAGGCCCGAAGGTGCAGTTCTCCAGGTACTGACTCAGCAAGAGCAGATTGGATTATGTCCTGTCACCCACCAACGTCCCCACGGGGCAGTGCTGTGGCTCAGCAAGACTTTCCACCTGTGGTTCACTGGAAAATAGGATAAGTGCTCAGTGATTTCCATACATTCATAGTCAGTAGTCGCCCATGGAAACTGTTTACTGTGCTGGTCTCAAACGATATTGTTTATCTACATGCCAGAGCTTGACTGAAGTCATTAAAGGGAGGTCAGTTGACTCAGTGGCCATATTGGTATCTAATGCTTGGCATTGCCAAGTCGCTCTCTCATTCTTTTATACTGATGTGAAGATGGCAACTTGCTATTTGGAATTGTATTTTCTTCTTGTGTCAATAAACTATAAACTAAATGTTTATAGTTTATTGTCGGGATGTTCACTAACAGTATATCGCTGGTCTTGTATTTCAAACTTATTTTTACTCCTAAGCGAGGAACAAAAAATAACTTTGCTATGAGTATAACGGGCTCTTTAGGCTTTTAAAGGCATAATTCACTCAAAAATAAAAATTCTGTCATCTACTGACCTTCATGTCGGTCCAAACACAAAATATGTTATGCTTTGAGAGAAAAATAATGTTCTCTTACGAGAGGTTCTCTCGTACTGCGTAATATCTTACGCTAGGGGAAAACCTCTTTTCCACGAGATATTGAAGCGAAAAATTATCCTTAATTTTGAATTAATGTAAAACGCGTTGCGGCAGCATACAGACATAGGCAAGACGGCTCTCGTACATATTGGCTGTCCTGCGGCAACTGCAGCAGCCTATCGAGAGAGGCCCTTGGTGACGTCAGATCCAATGGGGGCGCTTCGCGCCCACTACATCACGTCCCGCCGAGACAGGTGTGGCCTGGGCCTATAAATACAGCTCTATAGGCTGATATAATCAGATTTTTCATCTCTTCATGGGAGATGAAAAGATCCGGAGTGAAGAAGCCGCGCCGTCTGAGAAAAGCCTTCTGTGGGACGAGCCTTTGCATCTGAAGCCGCTGGCCTTCATCTCGCTTCCTTCAGTAGCCATACCTGCTACGATTTCCAGCGTATATATCCTTTTAATATCTAAAAGAGCAAGCGTCTTTTTAAAGATGCCTCGTTCCTGTGGCTCGCGCCGAGCCGCACTCAGCGACGGGGACCGCCATGTCATCTGCGTTTCCTGCCTGGGTAAGGATCATGCAGCTCTCGCGCTCGCTGACGGCGGCTGCCATCATTGCGAGCTATTGCCCATGGTGACTCTGAGGACTCGCCTGGCATTTTTCTCAGAGTCTGCACTTCTGCCCGCTATACTGCCCTACAAAGGCAAAGTGCAGTAACTACATAATTGGTCAAAATTGAGTTTAGACTGAAAATGGGCTTCATAACACCTCCTTTGTCTTGGGACAAAAGCTCTTGGTCCAACTGGGTCCCGTTTTAGAGAAATCACTATGTCAAATTTGCAGTAACTACGAAATCCAACCTAATACCGAGGCTAACCGCAGTAAGTGTAGATACTACGTTCTGCCTGTGTTTACCTGGCTTTGACGCAGATACTGCGGTCTGCCTAGTAGCCCCATCCAAAACATTCCATCACACACACCACAAACACGATAGCTGCTAGAAATATATGGTAAAACTGACACAAATATCATGGCACAATCCCGAGGAAAAACCATGGTGGAACTTGCTTTGAAACGCAAGTATCCAAACAACGGTAGGAAGATGGATAACATATGAACAACTAACCAGTCAAATAACATCTAAATCTATTAATTATCATAAGCCGGTTTAATAGCGAGCCGCTAGCATATTAAACCATTTTAGCCTACCTGCTCCCTTGAAGACTGTAACATCTATCCAGTCTGGAAATGCTGTCATAATCCAAATACGATCCCGTCACTGTTCTGTTTCTTGCCTTCATTTCTTCTTAAGCTATTTTCGTTTCAGGCAGCTAGTCCAATTGTTGTGAAGTTAACAAGATTACATTTAGTTAGTCGACTGGAGCAAAGTCACTGTTAGTTTAGCATTCTAGTGCTAGCCGATCTCCTGAGGAGAGCCGTGTAGCACCTGCAGCCGCAAGGACGGTCTTGAATTAAATGTCACTTTATCTTGGTTGTTTACTTCTCATTACACACGCTACATCACATGGTTTAGGTAAAATATCGCGTTGTTTAATTGATAGCCAATGAAGTTCAAGCTGAAAGTCATGGGTTGCGAAATAACCATCGAGATCAGTCGACTTTTTCCGTTCATATCTTCTACTCTCAATGATTACATTGGCAGTCACTTATTTTGACGTTAATAATTAACGGTTAGATCTAGGCTGTTCTGTTTATTGTTCTGTTTATTGTTCTGTTTTGGTATTTAATTAATGAATTTTCTATTAAAATGAAAATCCACAAACCAAAATACCATTGATTGTGTGTAAAATGTTAAGGATGTTTGGAAAAATGACAATGTTGATGACAAAAAATTTTTTAGGACTGCGATGTGACAGGGACATTAGGACAAAAAATTATTATTGAAGGTTACAAGCAATTTCAATACTCTCAACCTATTATAAACATCTATAAGCAAACCACAAAACAGATTAAAAGACATAAGGAATACAAAAATGTGGAAGTCTGAACACATCTAAATTGTAGATACTGCACTTTGCTTTTGTAATAGTGCTCTAGTTGATCAAGGTAATTCAAAGGCAGAGTGCAGTATCTACATTTTTGGGGTCAAAGGTCATATCATTGGTCTTTTTTTATATATATATAATTTTCCTTCCTAAAAAGGTATTAATTGAAAGTATCAACACTATTGGACCTGCTACATGTTGGACTGGCCAGTATGAAAACTTTAGAGGCATTTTTCTCAGTTTCAATGGTGGCGTAGTTACTGCACTTAGCCTTTGTAGGGCAGTATAGTGCCGCGCCGTAAAAAGCGCCGTACTCAGCGGGTCCCCGAGCCTTCTCCAGCTTTCTCCAGCCAGGCATATCAATACACAGTCCTACCGTTCGGCCTGTCCCTAGCACCCTGTACATTTACAATGTGCATGGACGTGGCTCTCGCACCCCTGAAACTTCGGGGCATGCGAGATTTGAACTACTTGGACGATTGGCTGATTCCAGCTCGATCACACTCAGAGCTCATAGAACATAGGACCATATTACTCAAACATCTCGAGAATCTAGGTCTCAAAGTCAATTGGGCGAAGAGTTCGCTGTCTCCCAGTCAGAGAATATCTTTTCTGGGCACAGAACTGAACTCGCTGTCTATGACAGCGCGACTGTCGCCAGAGCGCAGACTGAACATTCAGCGCATCACGAAATCCTTCCACTGCGGCACTATAGTCCCGCTCAAAAGGTTTCAGAAAATGCTGGGTCTCATGGCCTCGGCATCATCAGTACTCCAGTTAGGTCTGCTTCGCATGCGCCCGCTGCAGTTATGCCTAAAAGCGAGAGTACCACCTCGCGCATGGGCCTCCGGTCTGTTTCGCCTCAAGGTCGATCAGAAATGCGTCACAGCTCTGAAACCTTGGAGAGCAATTAACACAGTCTCATCCCAAGAAGTCATATAACTGACGTCTTGGGACGTCTTTTGACCATACGTCAATATCCGCCTTTTTAGGGTACCCTTAAACGTCGGTTTATGACGATCCTGGGACGTCATACAACTGACGCTTTACCTTTAACGTCAGTTAGGTGACGGGGTAGGTTTAGGGGTAGGTTTAGGTCTGGGGTAGAGTTAGGATCCGATAACGTCATCTAACCGACGTTTAAGGGTACCCTAAAAAGGCGGATATTGACGTATGGTCAAAAGACGTCCCAAGACGTCAGTTATATGACGTCTTGGGATGAGACTGCGCTGGAGCAATCGACTGGTACCAGTCAGGTGTAAACCTGGGGACTTCCTCGAGTGTGAGAGTGGTGTCCACGGACGCCTCCACCTCGGGATGGGGAGCGCTGCTCGAGGGCAGACCGTTCTTTGGCCAGTGGTCAGAACGGGAGAAGCTTCTACACATAAACTGGAAATGATGGCAGTCGACAACGCGCTGAGGCGTACTCGGCTGAGGCGTACTCGTACTCGGTTACTAACGTAAGCCTGCTTCTCTCTAGAAGAGGGAACGAGTACTGTGTATCTTTGCCGTGCCTGCAACACGCTCTGGTTCGCTTCGGCGATGAAAAACCAGATTATATCAGCCCATCAAGCTGTATTTATAGGCCCAGGCCACACCTGTCTCGGCGGGACGTGACGTAGTGGGCGCGAAGCGCCCCCATTGGATCTGACGTCACCAAGGGCCTCTCTCGATAGGCTGCTGCAGTTGCCACAGGACAGCCAAAAGGGCACGCGAGCCTTTGAAAATATTGTTGTTTTCGACCCCACTGACTCATTGTATGGGCAAAAAAACAACCTTCAAAATATATTCATTTATGATCCACAGAACAAAGGATGTCATGCAGGTTTGGAACATATAATAGGCTACTACAACAACATGTCAATAAAGTATTAAATGTGTTATTTGATTATGTTGTACTTTGAAATATTAGCAGAATGTAGAGTTGCTTATAGCCACTTGGAGGCATTTGTATACTTTTAAAAATGGAAACAATGAACAGACATTTTGGAGTGCAGGTGTTTGCAAATGCACCGTGTCTCACCTGACTGAGCTCAGAATATAATGTGCCGTCTGCATTGATCTGCCTCCTCTCATGACAGTGTAGCAGGAGCCGCCAGACTCATCCAATTTGCATAATCCTAATGAATATAAGTGAACCTTGTCCTCAAATGCATTTTAAATAGACAACTTTTGTCTTTTTTTTCCCCTGAAAGAGTGAACAGCAACCGCAGTCTGTCCAGATGTCTGATGAGTTGCTTCAGTGGGAATGTCACTGACGTGAGCCTGATTAAACCTGTGATAGTCCCTTTGATCGCCCTGACAAAACTTGCTGAAAGAGTCTCATGTTTGAGGAGATGAAATCTGGCCACGTTAGATAAATGCATTAGTGCGACAATCTCATCTCCAAATATAACGAATATAATGAGAGGCCAAACCGCAGGGAAATATCTGCGTCTTCCCTTCGTGTAAACGGGGCAAAAATGGACATTTTTTTTATGGAATATTACGATAGTTATTATAATGATTTATCTGTGCCCATCATTCTTTTTCTTTTTTTATTCATGCATGCCCTCATAATAAAAATAACTTCCTCTTCCCTCATGAAATGTTGATACAAGGCAGGATGGATCCATGCTTCCATGTTGTTTACGTAAAATTCTGACCCTACCATCTGAATGTCGCAGAAGAAATCGAGATTCATCAGACCATACAATGTTGTTTTTTTTCAAACTTCTATTGTCCAATTTTGATGGGCCCATGCAAAATGCATCCTCAGTTTCCTGTTTTTAGCTGACAGGAGTGGCACCCGGTGTGTTCTTCTGTTGCAAATCTGCTTCAATGTTTGACGTGCTGTGCATTCAGAGATGCTTTTCTGCATATAGTTGTTGTTATTTGAGTTACTGTTGCCTTTCTATCAGCTCAAACCATTCTGGCCATTCTCTGACATCTGGCATCAACAGGCATTTCCCCCCACAGAGCTGCCACTCACTGGATATTTTCTCTTTTTCGGACCATTCTCTGTAAGTCCTAGAGATGGTTGTGCGTGAAAATCCCAGTAGATCAGCAGTTTCTGAAATATTCAGACCAGCCCGTCTGGCACCAACAACCATGCCACATTCAAAGTCACTTAAAAGAACCCGGACCAATTTCCCCTTATAGAAAAATTATGGGGCACATAAAACAGACTAAATGGACCACTTAAAACATGTTTCTGCAGTTTTTTTTTTTAAATACAACCACTCCTTGTCAAAGATCTGTAATGTGACATATATGTCACATTGGGCGTTTATGATACATTTTTAATGTTACATATATGTCACATTGGGCTTTTATTTCTCATTTGTAAACAAAATAAATTGTGTCAGTTTTCTTGCTAAATAACATTTTTTTTCTGTTTATTTTCTTTTCCACAACATTTTCAAAATTATAACTTTTCTGGGAAGATAAATAAAATAAAATAAACTTTTTCAGAAGTAATAGTTTTTGCATTTTATTTGCTTTGCCACATATTTCAAAACCACATAACTGTGACCATAACTGTGACCTTTTCAGGTATACGGTTTAATCAGAAATAATTTTTTAGATTATTTTTTCACAACTCGAAAATGTGCAAACTGAATAAAAATAAATAACTACCTCACACTGGAGGTCAACATGTTGAACATGCATGTAGTGCAATAACATTGCAAAATTCTACCTTTTCAGGTATACGGTTTAACCAGAAATACATTTTTCGATTGTTTTTTCACAACTCGAAATTGTGCAAACTGAATAAAAATAAATATGGTGTTTTATACCATATGTTGCATACTTGTTTTAGTTACAAACAGGTAAATTAGATTACAATTAGGTAAATATTTTCAAAATACATTTCATTAAAGGGTAAACCCTAAACCAACTTTTTTTAGTTAATGATCTGTAAGACTGGGGCTTTATTATTGCTGTTCATTGAATTTTTTGGACATTTGAGTATAAAGTGTTTTAATTCTACATATATGGTGTAAAAACAATATACCATATATGTAGATATGGTATATTGTTTCCTCCCCCCCCCCCCCCCCCCCCCCCACTCCGCCCTCCGCTGGCCTCTGCCCACTTTTACAGCATTTTTCAAATATTGCCAGTGGGTGGAGTCTGGCTCTGACCAGGGGCCCGTTCTTCGTACGTCGCTAACTCAGCTGGATTTGATTGTTGGCGATTTGGCATGATCTTGGATTGTTTGGTTCTTCGAAGCTCATCCTAGACTTGCTGTCATAGCAACAGGTGCGCAAGCTTGAACCTGCTCGGGAGCAGGCTTACTTCATGTAAACAGGATTAGATCGCGGCTTTATAAACGGAGGTGATACGGGAAGTCTTTTAGCGCAGCGGGAATGTGTACTTTTTAATTATATTTAGATATATCATTTTTCTCATGACTCGTGAGGATGTCGTTTACATCATTAATTTGTTGGAAACGCATAAATGTTCGACTCGTCGTAGTCAGGCTTTAATAACAGTGCAGGCATAAGTTACTATTGCGATTCTTAATATTCCAGATTAGTAATATTATATCAAAATTTACAAAAAAGGGCATTACAAAGTGTTGTACTTTCTTTCCCTTTTGATGTAACATTAGAAAAAGTCTTCCTGCACATGCTTCAGCCAACACTTTCTTGGGAACAGGTAAAAGTGATGGTGTATTGTTTAAAACTGCACAAAAGAGGAAAACACAATTTCATTACAATGAAGTACACTGGGGGGAAATGTGATCAATAACTCATGGCAACATATTTTTTTTACATTAACTACATGTAGTTTCACACATGTAGACTTTCACAAGTCAAAGCAATTCATTACTACTCAAGGTTTAACAGTTGATATGACTGGACAGCCATTTGGATTATAGGCCTACTTAATTTAATGCAGCAACAAATTATTTTACAGTGTACTAGGATCATTTAAAGTTGATTTCCCAGCAGTGAAGGTGTTGCTGCTCCTGGCCTCTGGCTGTGTGTCTGAGGAAGAGCTGAACCCAGCGATGCCCTCCACAACGGGTCGGTTCACATTCAACCCATGGCCAGCTCTTCTGCCGGGGTATACTGTGGGGGTGCAGGACCACCACCTGTTTGTTTTTCTTTTCTTTTTTTATCAGCCTTTTTCTTGGTTGCTTTTATAAACAGGCAAACATTTATTAACAGTGCCTTTTTAAAAAAGATTAGTATAAGTAGTACAAATTATCAACCATTATGTAGAATATTCTTGTACTTCACTTTTACTTGTTCCCATGTTCTAGTAGTGGGTGGTGACTCTGACATTACAATGAACAAAGTTATTAATTATTTAGAAATGTTTAAAATCTAAAAATATATATAGTAATAAGTGATAAAAACATCTAACATGGTCACTACAAACTTAATTTGTCTGCTACTTTTTGCCAGCCCTCTCTCCTGGCTTTTGCACACTTTGAGGTGTTCCCTGGTGTTTTAATTATGTTTTCAAATTCTGCATATCCTTCAAGCAATAACTCTTGCTCTGCTGCGGTGAAAAAATGAGCGCGCTCTTTGGCCACGGTGAACAGCCAATAGCAGCGTTGCTGATCAATGTTTCTACTATCGATACATATCCCCTTTTAAACCAGCGCATGAACGCGCAATTATCTCAGATAACTCAATCCAGCGATACTAATCATAAACAACAGGAGTGTTCGAAGAACCCAATTAGCCGGATCATGATTAGCACGATGATATCATCTTGGATGTCTCGTTTGATCTCGGATGTTTTAAGCAACGTACGAAGAACGGGCCCCAGGGGTTTAGTTACCCTTTAACAATGTTATTGATTTGACTTTTTTTTATTTTTTTTTACATATGTTAAAATATGCTTTGAATTGAGCAGCAGAATATATATAACACTAAAATAATTGAATCAGCTAAATTATTTGAGCAGCTCATTACCATTTTTCTTAATGTGACACATACGTCACATCAAAATTCCACCTACTGTTTTAACCCCCATGTGGTGTTCAAAACCCTATAACACCTGTGGTGTTCCCGGTCAAAAATGACCGGGCCATAAAAAAAACCTTATAAATCACTCATTATACCATATTTTCACCCAATCTTGGATTCAATCTTTTTGTCAACATGTTCTCTTTCAATTAGGACTGGTTTTATATTTTGATTTGCATCTGAATAATCATAGGCCTCATTTATTTGAGAGTAGGCATTTCATTTTTTGAGTAATTGTTTTTAAAAATGTGAATAATTTTGGAAATATTAAATAAAATCTGAAGAAAATTGGTATTGTTGATCACACTAGTCAACTTAACATTTTCACCAGGAATTTTGTTTTGATACTTTTGTTTTGTAAAAAATATGGCACATAGTCACACTTGTGGTGTTCCCGGTCAAAAATGACCGGCCTATAAAAAATAGCTTATAAGTCACTCATTATACCATATTTTCCCCCAATCTTGGATTCAATCTTTTTGTCAACTTGTTCTCTTTCAATTAGGACTGGTTTTATATTTCTGTTTGCATCTGATTAATCGGGGGCCTCATTTGTCTGAGAGTAGGCATCTCATTTTTTGAGTAAAAAACAAATAATTTATGAGTAAATTTGGAAATATGAAAAAAAAATATGAAAAAAAATGGCTACTGTTGATCACACTAGTCTACTCTAATGTTTCACCAGGAATTTTGTTTTGAAACTTTTGTTTTGTAAAAAATATGGCTCATAGTCACACTTGTGGTGTTCCCGGTCAAAAATGACCGGCCTATAAAAAATAGCTTATAAATCACTCATTATACCATATGTTCACCCAATCTTGGATTCAATCTTTTTGTCAACTTGTTCTCTTTCAATTAGGACTGGTTTTATACTTCTGTTTGCATCTGATTAATCATGGGCCTCATTTATCTGAGAGTAGGCATGGTCAAAAATGGTCACAATGGCCGACCATTGAAAGTGAATGGGAGAGACTGAAAATAACAGAACAATTTAGTTTTCAGGAGCATGTTCATTATTTTCATGTACACATATGAGCATGTGTGCTTGCAAACATCGAGCCCTTGGACCTGTGCATGTATCGATACATTTATACACACGCTACCCAGACACACACACGTTAAAACACACAAACTTTTTAAAATATTACACACATTCTTTTCCACAGAGAGAAATTTGATCCTACCCTAACCTGCATCTAATATACATTTATCCATCTGACATTACCACACACACACACACAGGCCGTGATCAGATTTTTGACTCAGAAACTAGTGAGGAGGAGGAAATTCAGGATGCATCTTGCAGTAAAGATGTTTCTGAAGAGGAAGGCACCACTGAATCGGCTACGGAGCTTGAAACAACTGATGAGGAGCAGTCTTCCAGTGATGAGGGCCCAGCTGAGGTTACCGTTTCATTCTGGTCAAAAGATGGAACTTTGTCCTGGCCTTCATCCCCACCTATGAGGCAAGGCAGGTTTTCTTCTGAAGCCCTTCCTCTTCAGAAACATCTTCACTGCAAGATGCATCCTGCATTTCCTCCTCCTCACTAGTTTCTGAGTCAAAAATCTGATGAATAACATCATGTGCAGAGCTGTTTTGCCATTGTGCTGCCACAAATGAATGACAAGCAAGGTGCTGTGAGGCATTTTATGTATGCCTGTGCTATCACATGATGTATATTTGTAAATATTGTCTAGTTCTGTGTGAGAACCTCACAGTTCCAAAACAAAATGTCATAATATTTTGTCTGGAAGCTGTGATGAAACAAGACCATGATTCTTTTGAAGCCGGGTCACTGCAGTCACGGCCAGTTTGTGTGTGTGTGTGTGTGTGTGTGTGTGTGCGCGTGCGCGTGTGTGTGTGTGTGTGTGTGTGGTAATGTCAGATGGATAAATGTATATTAGATGCAGGTTAGGGTAGAATCAAATTTCTCTCTGTGGAAAAGAATGTGTGTAATACTCAAAAAAGTTTGTGTGTTTTAACGTGTGTGTGTCTGGGTAGCGTGTGTATAAATGTATCGATACATGCACAGGTCCAAGGGCTCGATGTTTGCAAGCACACATGCTCATATGTGTACATGAAAATAATGAACATGCTCCTGAAAACTAAATTGTTCTGTTATTTTCAGTCTCTCCCATTCACTTTCAATGGTCGGCCATTGTGACCATTTTTGACCATGCCTACTCTCAGATAAATGAGGCCCACAATTAATCAGATGCAAACAGAAATATAAAACCAGTCCTAATTGAAAGAGAACAAGTTGACAAAAAGATTGAATCCAAGATTGGGTGAAAATATGGTATTATAAGTGATTTATAAGCTATTTTTTATAGGCCGGTCATTTTTGACCGGGAACACCTCAAGTGTGACTATGTGCCATATTTTTTACAAAACAAAAGTTTCAAAACAAAATTCCTGGTGAAAAATTAGAGTAGACTAGTGTGATTAACAGTAGCTATTTTTTCATTTTTTTTTTCATATTTCCAAATTTACTCATAAATTATTTGTTTTTTACTAAAAAAATGAGATGCCCACTCTCAGATAAATGAGGCCCACGATTAATCAGATGCAAACAGAAATATAAAACCAGTCCTAATTGAAAGAGAACAAGTTGACAAAAAGATTGAATCCAAGATTGGGTGAAAATATGGTATAATGAGTGACTTATAAGCTATTTTTTATAGGCCGGTCATTTTTGACCGGGAACACCACAAGTGTAACAAGGTAACAAAACTCCCACAAAAAAAAATAAGAAAATTTTCAAAAAAAACCTGAGATTTAGTTAAACCGTTTGGGAACAAAGTCACTAAGTTTCAGTCCAAAGCGATAACATTAACTAGTATTTTCGGGAAAAAGAAAATCTTCTCCGGGTCAAATTGACCCGAACACCACATGAGGGTTAAATCACCTTTCCTTCCTATTCTGATGCTCAGTTTGAACTTCAGCAGATCTTCTTGACCTTGTCTACATGCCTAAATGCATTGAGTTGCTGCTGTGATTGGCTGATTAGATTTGTGTGTTAACGAGCAGTTGAACAGCTGTATCTAATAAAGTGGCCGGTGAGTATGTCACAATCATAGACAGTAAAAGAAATGGACACAGCGACCCCATAGACTTCAACGAAGAAAAGTGAAGTCAATTAGAAGGACTCACTTCCTGATAGCCAAGCGCACTGCGCAGGCTCAAATTAAGCTTGACGATGTAGATGTGACATAAGCAACCTGTCTGACAGTTGTAAGTCTTCTAGTAGCTGTGCCAAGAGGAATCTGAATCATTCCCTTCCGAATCTTGCAGAGCAGGAGAGCGTGAGCGTGAGCGGGCTTGTACCTTGACTTTATGCCTCCACATCCCCCGATCGCCTGCGAGCTTCTCCTCCTGTCTATACGGTAATTTCTCTACTGTGCAACAGAGAGTCGCGTGGTATGACGCAATCGTTAGCCTATTTTTACAAAAACTGCTTCTACGGAGCCATAACGTAAGATACATGGTAATTGAGCCTTTTATACATTGTCGTGTTTCTTTAGAAATAAACAATGGACAAATTGAGTCTTTAAACGCCTCAGATGTAAAGTTATTCGCTGTCAAAGTGATGACAAAATGAATGGGAGTCGATGGAATGCTAACAGCAGGTGAAGGCTTGCTAGCCAATGGCGGCCCCCAGGGAGACTTCAGTTTCCGGCTGGTGGATTACCCCCTTGGTCACAATAGGGAAGAAAAGACTATCGCTTCCATGCCATGCTGACTTTAAGCTTCAAAAAGAATTCAAACACACCATACAATTATTTTAATTGTGGTCTATATGACTGACTATATGCCAAGTCTTTTTAAGTTTAAGTCAAAATAATGATTCATTTAGCAATGTAGTCCACATTTGTGTTTGTGTGTGTTTTTTAAAGCTTGAAAGCTACAGTCCTCATTCATTGTAATTTAATGGAAAAGAGCAAAAAGTGCTTTAGTATTTTTCAGAATTGCTCCTTTTGTGATTCATGGAAAGATGAAAGCCATGCTAGTTTGAGACTAAATGAGGGTGAGTAAATTATGACAGAATTTATTTTTGCAACTATTGCTTCAGCACTATTCCTTTAACATACAGCAGCAGAAGAAAGGAGAAAATCAAAAGTAATAAACATTTCCAGAGAGCATACTTTACTTGTATTGCCCAATTCAGTCTTTTTCCTTTATCATTTTTCTTTCTGATTTTTGCTTTTATTCTCTCAAGCTTTCTTTGTTGTGCTCAAGTGCGTTTGCAGTGAGAGAGAGGACACATGCCGCTCTGCATTGATTGATGTTGTAGTTGCAGACATTGTCCAGTCAACCAGAAATGTCTAGAGGAGAACTTCAAGCTCTCTTCCTTTATCAAAATCAATTCGGCTCTCTTTGTTCTTTTGAATTTTAGCAATTCGCTCCTGTCTCACAAAACTCTCTTGCAAAATTCTTATAAAAACCTTTAAATAGTGTGCTGTTTACACTAATTGATGTAATTCAAGTCGGCATGAAATATAAGTTGTGATATGCTTTTCCTCCTTATTGTGATGTATATCAGAAGCCAAGTTTCCATCCACTTGTCAATCGAATTATCTGAAGTTCGGTAAATAACTCATGCGAATAAAGCTGGTGAAAGTGTGTTTCCATCCAACGGCTTTAAAGCGAATAAAAACCTGTGCGTAATGACGTCACATGCTGTTTTGCGATCAAATTGGTATATCGAATTGATTTGAGACATTTTAAGGTGTTTCCATTCATTTTCGCACTGAATCGCACAACATTCAAGCAAACATTTGCGAACAAAATTTTGCTAGACAAAATGGATCGCGCCATCTACCAACAAATGATCAATATTGCACAAGTTGTAGCCTAATAGTGCTTATGTGCCAGCTGAAAGCAACATGTAAGGGATAATGTATAGCGAGGCGGTTGTTAGCCTGAAGGGGTTGCGTTCGTTCGCTATAACAACCGCCTCGCTATACGTTATTCCGCTTATTACATGGCTACCTACCAAATAAATCAATAATTTGACACAAAATATTGATTTAAAAAGGAGTTTATTGATTTAAAAACGATTGTATTGGTTCCGCTAAAGAAAATAGTCCGTTCCGTCTCTGCACTGTGTCCATGGCAACGCTCTGTTTTTCATGGCAACGGTGTGTTATACTTAGCAGCGTCTGTTATCAAGAAATAACAGACCACATTCTACATTAGAATTCAACCAAGCCATGTAATAACAAGCTATAATAAGAAAACAACGACGCTATCAACACATTGCTATGATGATGCAGATGCACGTAAATGCCCGACGACAACGGAGGCGGCCTGTGGTGTGGGAACGACAGCGCTCCAAACAGTTCTGGGAGATCGTGGTTCAGAGACACTTCACGGAAACCCTTTGGTTGAAGCGTTTTTTTGCTTTGTCCACTTACATCTGTCTTTGTTGACACCCGCCATGTGTGCGCAAACAGAGCGGAAATACTGGGCGGAAATGAACTAAAACTTATTCTTCTATGTTTTGTGGCGTGTTGCAACCATAAAATGACCTAAAACTTAATCGCAATTCATTATTTATTCGGCAAATAACGTTTACATCAGCGTTTATCGCATAAGCCGCATATCGATCAAGATAAAATCCGATGAGACCGAACGTATTTCATTTGAGTCGATTTTTATGAAATTCAATCGAATTTTACTGTTTCCATAAGGCATTTTTCATTCGATATCACTTAATTCGGATAAAAACGTGTGGATGGAAACATAGCTAGAGTGAAATGGAATTTTGAGCAAGAAAAAAATTTAGGGTGGGACATGATTTTGTCCATCAGGAATTGATTAGATGGTTGTGGTTTGCCAATTGCTGTGACCTCATATGAGTGAAAGGTTTGTCCTGCCATCGCGCCAGTAAAAACATCATCACAGAAGAGAAGAAATGTCACCGCAAGAGGGGGGGGGGGGGGGGGGGGGGGGAAGTTACTTTGATTAAATATTATGTGGGCACGTGGATTTAAAAAAAATACGATGAGCACGGATAAATCATTTATAATAAATACTGCGAAATTCCATAAAAAAAATTAAGAATTGTCATTTTGATTTCATGGTGACATAACACAGCCCTATTGTTTTTGACAACTAATGAACACTGGGGTGAGAGAGATATCTCTTGGTGAGAATGAGAAGTACAGAACATAATGACAAAACAGAAGTCAGTGACTCTTCGGCCACAGGGGACCCACACATGGATGACTGTTTTCCATAATCCATCATGAGTGAGTTCAAACCGTGGAGTATCTGTGGATCAGAGGTTGTGAGGCCCCCACAGGATCCCCGTTCTCTGAAGGTCAGACTGTTGCTCGCTCCCCCTCCCATTGCCATACATTAGTGTTCCTGAGGTCAGAGGTTAAGTGAGCTCAAAACAACAGTGGCTCGGCTTCCATGTGAGTCAGCAGATGTCTGGAATTGACTAGATTGTTTTTATAGAGGGGCAGAACAGCTGTGAAAGCTTGATAGAACACCTGCTGCAGTTAGACATTAAACTATTTTCTTGTTTTACCATATATAGAAATATATATATTTATACAACAGTTCTGTCCGGTTCTCGACTCTGATTGGCTGAGAGCCTTTTCCAGTCATGTTTAATTTGACGGTCGCGCAAATCCACCATTTTTGTTAATAATTTTGTTTACAAATACTACTGTTATTGTGTCACGAAATGTAGTTTTAAGAGTTTTTTAGGTGAGAGTGTAGTTATTTAGACCTCAAATATGTGACCCATATATAAACATAGCGCCTGTTTTACAATTTGTTTAAAAACTTTCGCAGATGCGAGCTCCAGGCCATCAGCAGCTGTTCAGCGCTCATGTACCCGCCGAAAACAACTTCATCTCTGCCAGTTCTTTGGGAATGTGCTGTTGCCCTCTAGAGAGTGGTTAAACATGAGATATAATTCATTTGGGGGATATCAAACAGACAATCTACGGCTGAATCACATCCGTGCTGATATACAGCCATATCACACTGTGATATTGCTCATATATGTCTTAAAATACTAATTAGGAACTCTGTGATTAGTGGAAGCTAATGTCCGTCTTTCCTGCTGTGTACAGGAAAAGATTTGGGATCATGTTTTTCGAACAGAACAGCTTTGATTTTACTGTGATATTGCTCATATATGTCTTAAAATAGTAATTGGAAACTCTGTGATTAGTGGAAGCTGATGTCTTTCCTGCTGTGTACAGGAAAAGATATGGGATCATGTTTTTCGAACAGAACAGCTTTGATTTTACTCCTTAAAACTATGTCATTCATTTGATTGCTTTCAGCTAAACCGCTTTAAAATCAGCCGAACCATTCATCGTCTCGCTCTTCAGAACAATTCATTTTGTATGGGTCCGATGAAGGCATGATGAGTTTTTCATGAAACGCTCTCGACTTCCATTATTAGTGCGGTCATGCTGAGCGGAAACTGAGTGATTGAACAGTTGTCTTTATCCGTTCTGAACTCAAATGCAAATAGCCTTGATGGAATATTCAGAAATGTTTTGTAATACGTTTTCCTTTTCTAAAAGATTTTGATTTCTCTTTCTTTAATTCTCAGAGACAAATTACCATAGATGCATTGTCATATATGCATATTTCTTTTTTTGACCACTGTGATGTAATTAATAGATTTTCCACACAAGTAAGAAAAAAAAAAGAATGTGGTTTATAACTAAAAACTGTGAAATACAGTTGAAATACAGTTGAAGTTATAAACATTGTTATATTTAGAAAGTGTATGTATTGTTCTGTAAAGGCCTGTGTTTATGTTGGAGATGTAATTTCTTCTATTTTAATGAAGGACATAATAACTTTGAACTTTGTGTCACAAACTGATAAAAATGACCTAGATAAATTATTGCAGGCATGAGTTGGTCAATATGCACTACAGAATTAGAAACTTTTTAATTTTTCAATTGATTAATTGCTCTAGAATGTAATTGAGCTCACATTCTGTAGATTCTCTCTCACCCATAATAGCATTTCTTTTGAAAATCAATAGTTTTAAAATGGACTTTAATGGACTTGAACTTGTGTTTTGGCCTGCATTTCAATGAACGGAGGACGTGCCAATAGGGCTGCAGATGAAGTTTACCCCTCCAGTTTGAATTAGATTATTGGAATTTACTTAATAAAAATATCATAATTTTGCAAAGGGAGAAAGTCTGCAAAAGGCTTCTAGTTACAATGCAATAAAAGTGTCATGCTTCATGCTTATTGTAATTATCTCTGCAAACTTGGTTTCTCAGTTTAATTAATGTGCTCTTTCACAGTCGCTATTTTTGTAGCATTTCGTAATGTCACTATTCAAACTCTGGGTCAATATGTCTTTGTGCTCTGTCTCTTCTCGATAATTGCATGTGCACTGGACTGAGAGGAACATCAGACTTCACCAGAACGATCTTTCTAAAGATACTGAAGGCAAGTCAGACCTATAGGCTATGTGTGATCAGTATCTGAAATTCCAATCATTCAGAATAGATGTTGCATTGAGTGGATTGATCCAAACAAAAAAATTGATTCTAATATTTTTTACTGTTTACCCATGCCAATTAATTGGCAAAATACCGGAAGTGGCACATTCAATAACGAGAATCAATGAATCACATTATTAGACCATTTCATAAGGCTGCTTGATATATTTAATCCATTTAAAAATCATAATATATTGTTGTGGCGAGCAGGACGAGGTCGAGGGCCGTGAGAGAGCAGCGCGAGGCCGGTGCCGCCATAGATTACTGATGAGCGACACCTGCACGACGCACCGGCCTCGTATCTCTCACGGAGGAGCGGAAGCATAAAAGGAGGAGCGACGGCAGTGGAGAGCGAGAGAGGAACAGGCCTGAACTTATGTTGTGTTTTGTTTCTGTTTTGTGTGGCCAGCAGTCGTCCGCGAGGGGCTGCTGGCTTATACTTTCATTTTTGTATTTGTTTATTTATTATTAAAATGGTTGAATGTTCGCCGGTTCCCGCGCCTCCTTCTTCCCATAACATTTGAACCTCGTTACAATTGTGAAATCACAAAGTCTGTGATTCAATTAAACAACACTGTAGGTTTCAGAGTGAAGCGCAAGAGTGAAGCTCTTTAAAAAGAAACCATGTCAGAGACAGATTTCATGCAGAGAACGTGCGCCGACACACACACACTCACACACACACTCAATGTTTGTGTTGAGAATAAAGCATGTTAAATGACTAATTAATGCCTATGTGATGTTTTTTTATTTATTAGAACAAAACTGTGTGGTCCAATCCATGTAAGATACAAAAGGATTTTCAGGCTCTTGTTTAGTGCCACATTTAATATCATTTATATTAGGGCACTAGGCGTTGCAAAAGATTTTTTAAATCATGCTTAATATTTTCTAAACAAGTATTTATTTCCAGTTGAATTTTCTGATTTTCCATGGGCCCCCCTTGACTGGTTCTTGGTCCCCCCTGTGAAGCCTGTGAATTTCTCCAATTCCCCAGATTTGTTACATAAATCAGTAATAACCCTATGCCAACACAGGAGAGTACATAAATATGTTTCTAAATAAAACGTTGTTCATCGCAATTTCAAAATAAAAGTTTAAACCTTTGAAATGCTTCTGTCTTAAAGAAGTGGTAAAATATTAAGGATTAAGTGGACATTTGATTAAATATTCTTTGGCCAATCCCAACAATGATTGATTATGTTGTAAAGTGTAACAAAAACAGTGGCAGCATTTGTTATACTACGTAATATACATAAGTTGATTGTTTATATTATGCATATACACTATGTATTTGCACTGTTGCTTTTGATACTTTTTTGAACTATTTATTATTGTCTTGTTATATGCATTTTAAGTCATTTTAAACGCTATTGTTTACTTAGTTATTTTTTTGTGGTCATAAAAATAGACCTGATTACTCGATTAATCGTCAAAATAATCATAAGCGGCAGCCCTACTACCATTCAAAGGTTTGGGGTCAGTAGATTTAAATGTTTTTGAAAGAAGTATGCTCATCAAGGCTACTTATATTTGATCAAATACACTAAAAGAGTAATATTGTAAAATAGTATTTAAAATAACAGATTTTTATATAAAATTAATTAGATTGATCTAACTGATTGATTTAATTGATTGACATGATTGATCATGTCAAGAAGGATAAGTAATCTGC
The DNA here is from genome assembly GCF_029890125.1 of Rhinichthys klamathensis goyatoka. Taxonomy (NCBI): domain Eukaryota; kingdom Metazoa; phylum Chordata; class Actinopteri; order Cypriniformes; family Leuciscidae; genus Rhinichthys; species Rhinichthys klamathensis. Next base: position 2,445,449 of record NW_026606612.1, read on the forward strand.
AGTTAACACTGAGTTTTAATGTTAAATGGCTATAATTATATATTTTATCTGTAGAAGCAACTTTCCATTTAATAGAAGTAATAAAATGAAGATCAATATGAGCATAGTATTCATGTCTCCACATACTCACATATTATGTTAGGCCATAGTGTGAGTTGTTTTCTGCTCCTTTACCAATTGCACGTACTACTTGAGCTGTATTTTACTGGCATATTTTAAGTTGAATACTGCTGTCATATGTTATATACATGTAGTGTGCTTGGAAAAGCTGCCAACACAACAATAATGTGATTAGCGAAAAATGTGAATGCTATAATTGATGTTTGTATGTGGGTGCGTCACAATTGTTGAGTGTGACATATGGTGTATTGAGTGGAAAGGCCTCCTAGGGAGAAGACTGAGAAAGAAAATAGAGATAGAGAGAGATGGACAAAGAGTGTGGAGGTGGATGAGGGAGGGCATGAATATGTCAATAGTCAGCAGGATATTGTCGGTGAATCAATGAATTATATTTGTTCGTGTAAGATATACTGTATGTCCACACATGTGCTCTGGGGCTTTATATAGCCCAATAGGAAGTGGCGATATGATACATTTTCTGCACCATTTAATCCCAAAGAGAGATAGCACAGGAAACGGCTCCAGCTGAGTGCCTTAAGTTGTATTACAGACACTTTGGACAGTATCACAGGTAGATTACCCTTGTAGCAACCTGGGGTTAAGAGTCTTGCTCAAAGGAATTTGAACTTCGACCTTTTTGTTGACCAGCTCTGAGAAGTACTGAACTAAATCTGTGATGGCAAGAGTTAAATCACAAATGAATTAATTGTACAGACGTATAGAATATCGTGTTCCAGCTTGCTGCCTTTGAGTCGTTTTAATGAGTTTTAATAAAGTATATTTTGACATAGAGAATAGTTTTACTTTAAAGAGCAAAAACCGAATCACTGATAAACAAATCATGGATGAAAACATGACGCAGAAGCTAAAGTGAACATAGACCGATGGAGCACAGTTCTTCTCAGGTCACCCAACAGATTAAATCAAAGACAGGAAAGTATTTCGACGGAATATGACCGTGAGTCATCTAGAAATCATATTTTATTCTAATAACAGGTGCTTGAGAGCTCTAGTGTATTGAAGGTCATCTTGTTTTAGAGACTAAGGCCCCATCCACACTACTGCGTTTTAGTTTAGAAACGGAGAATTAAAACGAATACGATCTCCGTCCACACCAGCGTTTTAGCTGCGTATTATTGAATTGATCTCCTTCCACATTAAAACGACTGAAAACGCGGATCACGTGACCATTCACCAACACTGGGCATGCGCGTGCCGGTGTAAACACAACTTCATTGATAAAATTATCCCACCATGCTCTGGGTTAACCCCAAACCGACGCTCCATGTACGGTCAACGCCGCCGCTGCACACGGGAATTGTCACAAATCGCTCGAATAATAGCTTGACTCCGGCACATGTAGGCAATTATAGCGTTGTAAAATGCAGAATTTACTTGTACAACAGCTGCTAGCAAAGATATACGCCATGACTGATGACACCCAATCATAGAGCCGAGCGTGAGCCTCTACTACGTCATCGTTTCTAAAGTCCTCCGTCTTGACCCGTCTACACTGAAACGCCCGTTTTAGCGTTTCTAAACTTCTCCGTTTTGGGTCTCCGTTTTTGCCGTTTTAGTGTGGACGGGAGGTGCAAACGTTGCAAAAGGTCTCCGTTTTTAAACGAAAACGCAGTAGTGTGGACGGGGCCTAAGAAAGACACAGTCACATATGATGTGTCTTTTCCAGACTCCATACCAACAGAACCCCTGGACACTGCCTGTCTGTCCACCTGACCCAAACATCACTTGCAGAAAATCCTTTCCTGTTATCCATCATTGTTAACTAAAGTTGATTCATATGTCAGCCAAAAATGTAGGCGAAGCTCTCAGACTTTAGATAATTTTCATTTGGCAGAAAGTTTTTCCAGGTAAGGAACAATCTGGGACATTCTTGATTGATTGACTTTGTGCTTTGTTGCACATTGTGTTGGTGCTTTGTTGTGTTTTTGTTGTGGTGGTGTTTTTGTGCTTGTTGTGTTGTGTTTTGTTGTGCATTGTGTTGATGTTTTTACCCCCTTGTTTTGTGTGGTGTTTTGCTTTTTGTTTTGTTGTGATATGTTGTGTGTTGTGCGTTGTTTTTGTGTTGTTGTGCTTTATTGTGTGCTGTTTTACTGATTTGTTTGGGGTTTTTTTTTTCGTTTTGTTTTGTTGTGCGCTGTATTATTGTATTGTTTTGTGGTGGTGTTTCATTGTTTTGTTGTGGTTTGTAATGTTCTTTGGTTTTGTGTTGTTTTTGTTGTTTTGATTTTTGTTTTGTGTCTTGTGCATTGTGTTGTTGTTGTTTTGTTATGTTGTTGTGTTGCTGTGCGTTGTATGTTGACGTTTTGTGTTTGTTTCGTTAGGCATTTGGGGTTTTTTTTGTGTGTGTTTTAGTTTTAAGTTTTTTTGTTTCTAAAAAAATAACCACATGTATTTGAAGCGTCTCTTAATTTTTAACAGAAATACATTTGTTTTGATTGGTTTTCCTTTACATTAAACCATGGCCCCTCAGGCTGACTTTTGCACTAGGGGGCTATGGCTGTTAGAAGGGTCTTGCGCCCTTCTAGCCCATATCTATTTGAACTATGCTCCAGTTGACTCAAAAGGGACGTGTAGCTTATAGTCCCTTCTATTGTCACACTCGGCCTATTCAGTTTGTCATAGTTTTTATTTTTGGAGATCTCATACGAGGACTGACTCGGCTGTCAGTCAACAGTATAAAGTGCACTCGATGCACCCAAGTACATAAGTTGGGATTCAGACTCAGCATTATTCCTTCAGCTTGCTATTACTTATATAGCTCTAATAGGACATCCTGATGCACAATCCTCACCTTTCTGCCATAACATTAAATCACACTGGCAGTTCAGTTCCACACTCCTCTGATCCAGTAGTGCGGAATAGCATGGAGCACATTCTGATTTACCGTCCTTTGATACAGTGTGTCCTGCCGGTAATAGACTGCTGCCTTGAGGTGGGTACGTAATGGAAGTCAGTGCTTTAATGCGTCGGATATAGCAGATTTTAAACTTGTGGTTTTTAGCAGGGTGCATTGCTCTAGCTCTCTAAATGTGGCCAACAACTGAAAAAGGTTACGTTATAATGATTTATTATATTGTCTATGATCACTATTAGTTTTTCAAACAATTGTTGTGATACAAGCTTGAGCTGTAATTGTGTCTCTAAAAACTGAACTTCACCTGTTCAGCTCTCACTAACTGAAGCTGACAGAATGTCAGCCGATTTGCATAACAGTAATCAGAGAAAAGTGAAAAGGAAATGATTTCTTTGGCCCAGGCTATGCATACAGATGTTTCCATATAACAGAGTGATGGAATTGCTGGTCAGCTGAGGTCAGATGATCATTTTCTGTCACTGCACTCTGGAACCTCCATTAGTTCATTGAGTGACAGGCGATAGATAAACTGCTGCAGACCCACAGGGATAATGAATCCTCTGACAACAGGTGCCATTGTCAGAATAGCAGGTAAGAGCATCCAGAGGCAGCGGGAATGTCTCTTGTCATTACACAAAGTGCCTGTGCCCAATCTAGGGGTTTTCAGAGTTTTTTTTTTTTTCAATTGTAACTTCAACACACACACACACAAACAATTATCCGTGCTGTGCGTGCATGTGAGAGAGAGAGAGAGAGAGAGAGAGAGAGAGAGAGAGAGAGAGAGAGAGAGAGAGAGAGAGAGAGAGAGAGAGAGAGAGAGAGAGAGAGAGAGAGAGAGAGAGAGAGAGAGAGAGAGAGAGAGAGAGAGAGAGAGAGAGAGAGAGAGAGAGAGAGAGAGAGAGAGAGAGAGAGAGAGAGAGAGATAGTTTTCAGATATTTCTGGGCATGACATCCAGTTTTTTTATTGTTGTTGTGGTGGCAGATATGGTAGCCATATTATATTTACTGTATCAGACATGTACTAGCTTGGGTACAAAATGCAAAGCTTTCAATCCTATTGTAGAAACACACTATCGACAGTAACCCACACTATAATAAATGTCATAATTTTAATGGTAAAAAAAAAAACTGGTTAATGGTACCTTCCCTTACACTATACAATGAAAAACTGTAAGGAACGTTGAACGTTGAAGTGAAAAGAACAAGTCATATTATAATTTACGGTGAAAAAAACATATACTGACATTAAATCTCTGTGTGACAGCTCATAATCATTGATATAAGTATACTTCTGGTCATTTATGTGCATTTAAGTTTTTTGTTACATTTTATGTTGTTAAATTGAATGTTTATTGCTTTATTTTAGTGTCCTGTGTTATGATGGTGTTTTGTATATGTGTGTATGACACTGTGTATCTTATATGTATAAGTATTTATTTCAGCTTGTGGAAAAAAAAACTACTTGTGATTTCACTTTGTGACTTTAATTCATCACGTGTCTTTCTCTTTACCACCTGTGTTTTTAGGGTGGTTGTCAGTATATTGTAAAGTGAAAACAGATTTGAGTAAATTGGGAAATTATCATTATTTGATTGTTTTTACTGTAAATTTAAGTTTGATCTGTAAAGCTTAAATACAGTCTAAAAAAAATGTTTGCACGGTAAAATGCTGGTAACCAAAGCTGCTGTTTGTTTTTGTTTTTTTGTTGTTGTTTTTTTTGCTGCAAATTTCACAGATATTTCTTTTCACAGCATAATTGGTTTACTTTTTGACCAAACATGTCCAATGATAGAGGTCCATGAGATCCCCATGGGCTGATAAACAGCTTATTAGGACTTGAGTCTTCTTGTGTGAGTGGATATGATTTAAAAAAATCTTCTTCTTTTTTTAAGATGTATATATATTTATATATATATATTATTATTTTTTAAACTCGACTGGAAAAGTGCACATTTTAGGGGTTATTTTAAAGGGAATATGTAACATTCATATGGAAAAGGTTTTAATGTAATGAAAGCTCCCCGTTATATGGTGGACTTCTAGATGTGGGCATTTGAGTCTACAGTATAATGGCTGATTTTATTTCAGCTTTATTTTACAGTACAAAATGACATAAGGAAAATGTAAACGGGTCTCGGAAGATTTTTTTGCCTCACGAAACAAGTTTTTCAAGTTTAGAATCAAGTTTTTCCACCTTTAATATAACTTATTTTGTAGTTGACTGTGTAATACTGTACTGTACATAACATAAAAGTGCAGATTTTTTAAAAGTGGGGCATAAAGCCAAAATATTATATCTGAAGGATGCAGTGAAGTTATACCGTAGAAGGCCAAGTGAGCAAAGATTGACCCTCAGCGTTGCATGAATAAATCACAGCACAAAGCAGACCAAGTGCTGCATTATCTCATCACTGTAACATAACTAATGCACAAACACATAACAGACAAGTCAGATAGGCAGTGATAAATAATGGATGCAGTACTGCAATGCCAAATTAAACTAGCAGCCTTTTGTAAACTCCACCTGAGGGCTCAAGCATTGGCAGGTTAGCGTGGTCCAGTTAGCCAGCGTCAAGGTTAAGAATTCACTAGCAGAGCCACTACCATTGAGTTGAATAGGAAATCCAATGTGTTACAGACCCCAGGCCACAGCAAATCATTTTGAGATGCATCAACATTCTGAGGACTCATTCAGAATGCTCTGAAGACCTAAAAACTTTTGGTTCATTTTTGGATCATTTGCCTAGTTTGTTTTTTGGAGGCTTGTCAGTAACTTAGATGTTAATTTCAGATGCTTTAGGTTAAATAAATCTCATTTAATGATTCGATACACGTCTTGACAAATAAGTCAAGCAAACAATTCACTCCTTTCTGTGAAAGTGGGTCGTTTTCTGTATTATTTTTGAAGTGGCAGACAAAAGTAGAACCGAGAGCGAGTTACTGGCCTGATATTATCAACTTGCAACTATCTTAGAATGTAAACTTTTTACATCAGTGTGCCATAAGACTTTGTGAGAGATCTTTCTCATAAAGATTGTATAAGGTATGCTGTATGTTAAAATGGCAATTTCTTCTGTTTGATGCATTTGTTTGTGTAGGGGATGCAAATATATTAATACAATTCTGAGGTGTTATTTTTGTTATGACATGAAATTGAAACAAGCAGCGAGAACCCACATATAAATGTACAACATTTCAACAAGAAAGGCTCCAGTGATATTACTGTAGAGGAAGGCAGATTTTAATAAAGTGTTTTAATTAATTTTCAGATTTAGTTGAAATTAGAAAATGAGACATTTTGATTAGAAAATTTAATTGGAAACTTATTTTCAGAGTCCAATGCAAAGATTTAACTAAATACTAAAGAGGAATTGGCATGAAGTGCATCAATGCTACATGAACATGCCCCCTGTGTCAGATATCAGTGTAAGGGGAGGGAACCTAGATTTGTATTGCTCTGAATAAGGTATGATGAAATGATGGGAAATAATAAGACAGTTCTTTCAATATTGCTGTGTGAAAAATAAATGATAAGCTTTCGATTCCAGCTGTTATACAATTTTCATGGCAAACATCTGAATACATGGACAACGTAAAACACATGATCATGCATTTTTTGTTAATTATTTAATACATTTTACTTTTAGATATGGTTTGGAATTGGATACTTAAGGTCAGGAATCTGACACTTGTTATAAATAAAAATTTTGATTCCTCATCGATTCCTGTGTGCGCATTTAATGTGGTTTTAAACTATTCAAGCGCAAGAAGACGCGCAAGAGAATTAATTTCTGCACTAGCGCACTGTTTTCTGATCAATCCACAGCGCGCACTCAAAAAGCTAGAGTGCACGAATACTGAATTGAGTTCTCTTTCACGTATTGCGCTTGTACGGACAAATGCAAACAAAATGATGTCAAAATATCCTTGTGAACACAATCGATTATGTCCTAAGTGAACTTAAACAGTTGAGAAAGAAAACACATGTGTAACAGTAAATTGGAAACGTGCATTAGATCTTAAAGTTTGTGACATTACTGTTAATAGAAAAACAAACAAATAAGAAAATCACTCACTTGCGATTAATCTATATTTTATTTATAAAAAGAAAACTATGCAGTATTTTACATTTGATTTAAATTTCTGAACTTTGTTCAGCTGTATTTATTGGTGCTATTTCAAATTTGCAAATGTGTTCTTATTGTATTACTGACTGTATACTTATATTTAATAATGATTGAAATTTGTATTAGTTAGTGTAGTTTATTAGTTAGTTTTTTCTATAGGCTGCTGATTTTTGTTCATGCTATTCAGCGGCAACAAAATGTTTTGCAAAAAGACACAGAATAAATATGTTTGATATATAAATGTTTGTCTTAATTTTTTTTCCCCAGTCAAAACTGGGAATCAATAAGAACCGTAATCGATAATCGGAACCGGAATCGCTAAAATATAAATACCCAACCCTTTTAAATTATTGATAAACTTAAAATAAGTTTGATTTCAATTCATTAGGCATGCTTTTTTGATTGCTAACATTTAATTCAACGATTAAAACAGAATCCAGAAAAACTAGAAAAACAAACAACAACATTTCATAGGGCCCTATAGGCCAAGTTGCAGCGCAGTCTGTAAAATGTAATCTTGTGTAAAACTGCACTTTTCTAGGAAGCCCTCCACACATCAATCAGATGTGCTACAGCTTGTGCCGTTCAGTGAATTTATAGAGAGGAAATGCTACGACAGCATAGTCTCCATCTTTCGCTTGGGAAGGAGCTTAGGGAGAATATCCGTCAAACATCACAAGACGTTTTTTAGAGCACTTTTTTTGTGTGTCACAGGGACTGGGCAGGAAAGGTCCAAATGTGTGATCATGAGCCGTCACTACCAGCCTGTACACCGCTGTATGGTCATAGCTCACTGTGACTCTCCTCTAAATGATTCATTCTTCTCATGTTATTAAATCATGAATGCTGTTTAATTCATGACCCAGGTGCCAGGAGTCCATGGCCAGAATTATGCAGTGCCTTGAGTTTTTACCCTCGGGATGTTCTTGCACTGCACTGAAAATGTGTTATCAAGTCATAGTCCTCTCTCTCTTTCTCTCTCTCTGTGACATCACACACGTCGTTAAAGATGGCAAGCGATGATTGGTTGGGAAGCAATGTGTAGTCTGACATATTTCTTGTCCACGACCACGCATAATCTGACACAGTGAATATCGTAACAGACAAAAATATTGTGTAGTCTGAACCCGGCAGCTATCCAACAGTTCAGTTGCATTTTCAGAGCTTGTTTTAAAGGATTAGTTCACACACAAAAATTCTTTCATTTACAATACACACCCTCATATTGTTGCAAACACGTATGATTGGAACACAGAAGGAGAAATTTTTAATGATATACTGGTCGCATTTTTTCATGCGATTACTAGTCTATACGATCACTATTAGTGTTTTGAGGTCATTCAGAAGCTTTGTGTGATGAACACTGCAAAGACGTTATTCACATTTATGTGAACTGAATCAAATGACTAATTGAAATGCAGGGTAAGCGTTAACTAAAACTAAAACCCATTATCATTTGAAATATAGTAAACATTACCTTAAATAAAATACAATACAAAAATCTCTTAAACTTAAATGAAAATGAGAAATGTTGTTTTGGCAATTAGTTGAAATAAAGTAAGTTGAAGTACTAAAAGAACTAAAACAAAAAAATCTAAAACTTAATAAAATCTATAGAGATATAAAGACAAAAACACAACAAATTAATAAAGCTTTATAGTTAAAAGAAAACCGAAAACAAAAAAGGAATTAAAAATATGAAACTATAATAATATCAAATAAAAAAACAAAGATCTGACTAAAAGAGGAAGTTATTTATGACACTTTCATCACATATTCATCTTTTTATTTATTTTAATATATTTGTGTTGTTTGTTTTGTTAAACATTTTTTTTTTTACTTTTTCAAATTAAGTTTTACATGTCTATTCATTCTTTTGTTTTCTTTCTTTCTTTCTTTCTTTCTTTTTTTCTTTCTTTCTTTCTTTCTTTCTTTCTTTCTTTCTTTCTTTCTTTCTTTCTTTCTCTCTTTAAAGGGACACTATGCAGCTTTTTTAGCTTAACTGAACAGCTTCAGAGTTATTGAAATGTTTATATAACTTCTTTCGGGTTGAATGGTGGGCGTCTCGACCCCCCCTGGTGCCTGTGAGCGAAAAAATCCCACTTGCAACTTCGGTGCGGCGGGCCGCGTCAGGAAGTATCGCGTGATATCAGCTCTCGCGATGTAACATATTCCTTTACGGCAACTGCACACATACACACAGGAACAAGGTATAGATGGATGGAGTTTGTCACACTATCGTCATGGCTGAGCCGGCATATAAGATGCAGAAAGCTAGGAAAGCATTGTCGGAGGAACAGAGAAAGAGGCAACGGCAGACTGACCGAGCGAGGAGTCGGACACGAGCATAGGCATAATTTGCAGGGGTGTTATGTCCCCATTGAAACTTCTCGCGGCACGGATGTAACGTTACCATTACAAACAAATAAAACATCTCCAGGTAACTCTAGTAGAGCATTCATTTCGTCCGTTTGTTAAATAAGAGGCGATCTGAAATGTGTTATTTTTTAAATCAAGTGACCAAAGTGCTCGTTGCCTCTGCGATCAGTGGTGCAGATAAGTTACAGTGTTCTGTTGTGACGCGCGCCTGAATCCGTTGCGGGGACTGAGAGACTCTCTATATTTTGTTATGGTAAAATCACTAAACCTAATGCACAAAAAACATGTCCCTGCTTGAAATACAACCACTAATAAACAATCGGTTTTGATGAGGAAAATAAACTATACTACTAGTACCGACTAGAACCCAGAACCTCTGACACACTTGGCAAAAGTTCTGCCTCTGGACCATTAAAATTGTCGGATCTATGTATTTAATCACGTGAAAATTCTCACCACTAACAACATATATTATATCTCATTAAACGACAAATTAAACACAATGTACTATTGTATACTATCTATGTAACAGGCCATGTCACGCTCTGAGTGAGTGGTATTTACGACAGTAATGTTAAATTCAAGCACTCCACAGTAACTCTAGGGGTCGCTGTTTGACAAAAACGGGATTTCTGCATAATGCCCCTTTAAATCTGAAAGTGCACCGTATATAAAGTTATTGTCTTTCAAAAGTAAGAGTCGACTCTGAGTCGATGAAATGAATCGTTTTTCAAACGAGTCATACGCCGTTTCGTTGTGACGTCAAGACGAAACATTAGCATATTGCCCGCTCACTTATTGCGCTCGCAGAGACCAGGGAAAACTTGAACCTCAAACACTGCAGCTGATTCCTGTGGACACTGGACAGCATCATGTCCAGAAGACGCTGTGCTCTACAATGTGAAGGTAAAGACAATTTTTTTCCACTGCCCAAGGACGAGCTTGGATGTTAATGCTGATAGTGAGGAATTACAGTTGCAACATCTCATAATGTACCTCAAACTGAGTAGTGTTTCACTGAGAAACGTCCTGCTTGAGTCGTCCTTGCGATGGAGGTTCGGGTTGAATGAATAGTTCTATCAATGTTTCATCATCAGACTCGCGCTCGGATTGATGGTAAAATCGACGTCATTGTTCGTTACTGTGTTTAGTTTACGGTGTAGGAAGCCTCAGGACACGCAGAGCTGACGTTGTTATAGCAATGGCCGTTTTTGTTTTCGACATGCGCGCTGTACGCGGTAGACCAATCACAACAGACTGAGCTGTCTGGCCAATCAGAGCAGAGTAGCTCGCGGAAAGGAGGGATTTAGAGAGATTGAGGATTTAGAGTCGTTTGAGAATCATTGAAAATGTGGTGATGTGCAAATGTATATTATGAGAAAATGAAACAGTTATTTGACCTTTGATGCATGTAAAACTGTTGTAGGAGACTCCAAAACAACATTAGGAAACTTTAAAATAGCATAATAGGGGCACTTTAAATCTTTGCCTTCAAGGAGTCTCCATTTGTGAAAATGTTTATCCTGGAATAGCTGTGAAGCAGAAGTGGCTGCTGTAATGTCATCAGCACTTTGATGAGCACTATGGACCTGAGAGCTCTGCTCACGGATGTGGAAGATAACACACAGCTAGTGCTGGCAATGATGAATGCCTGTATGGTGGTGTGCTCTCTTATGAGTTGATATACAGCGAAAGAGCACTTGGTCAGGTGTGATTGAAGTGGAACAATTATCCTGTCATTGCACAAACACACGTCATTGGTTGAGTTTGGTTAGACCACGCAAACAGTATGGATCACACTTAGGGTATGAAAAAGGATTTACTTACTCTACAGGGGGGTGTTCCAGAAAGAATGTTATATGACTTAGCTGTGCAAGTGGAAAACTTCAACTTTACTTTTAGGGTATGTAAGTAGCCATAGCAACTTATTCCCTGAACATAACCTGCTCTGAATTTATTTTATTCCCAACTCACAGATCATAGATCTGAACTCAAAAGGTATATTTTATGTAAACTAAAGTGAATTACAACACAATTATGTGTATACATGTAAAAGCCTGAAAAAAAAATCCTGTTGTCACCGGCACGCAATAACTGCAAAGTTTCCACTCATTCTATCCTTCACAGCCCGTGGAAAGAAGCAAACATTTGTAGGCCACATTCGAATGAGACTGCGAATTGGGAGAGCCTTCGTCACGCCGCTGTGGCGCAGTCGGTCTTCGAATGCGGCCTTCTAAGGATGCAACCTCCGAATTGCGTTATTCCAAAATATATAGGCTCATATAAGATGTCTGGTAATGTTAATTGACATTAGAAAGCTGTTCATCATTAAAAGCTATCCTCATTGATTCAATTAAGCCGATTACTGAGTGATTAAACTGAATGAACTTTTCTTTATGTTTCATATGGGACACATAATGATGGCAGTTGATTGGCCATTACGCCGGTCAAGTTTAGGTCGGAGAGCCTACTGCCAATGTTATTCCTTAGTTTGTTGCTGTGTGCTTTTTTTCTCTCTCTCCATTTTTTGGGGCGGGGAGAGGGTTGCAAATATGCTTTCGTTTGATTTCATACAGCCATGTGAAATAATCAAGGGGTTTGTCACAGCAGGCAGCATCTTCTCCCACACAATAACAATATTCCCTCTTTTTGTATCCACAGGTGTGTGCTGCGACAGAACCAAAACCACACATTGCTGGAAGCCGAAATTACAGTCAACACGCCCAGTATTGCATCACTAGATTCACTATTATTATTATTATTATTTATTGTCATAAATAAATAATAAGCTGCCGCTGCCCCCGCAGTACTGTGCTTCCAACTAAATCAAATTGAATTAATGAATCTATTCATTCTTTTGGAGTCCACCAGAATACTAAAGGTAATTCAACCTAACGTATTGGCAAAGCTCCTTGTTTTAGTTTCAGCAGTACTACGGATTTCCCTATACTGTCTCTCTGTTTTATTTTAAACCTATTATCCCTCTTCTTGATTTGCTATTTGAAAACTGATAAAGACTCAGTAGAAGGCTAGTTGGTAGAGCAGGGTGATGATGCAACAATCTCATAGTATGGCTCCACCGTTTTGGTGTCAAACTGGACGACATGGTGACTTTAAACTTGTGTACTCAACAGATGGGCAGGGTATTGGCACCCCCATGCATGGTCATGTCTGCACACCGTATATTACCTGCATTACAGAAAACAAGTTACACATGATTATTGTCACGGTGTGGGTTTTGGATTTTGTTCCTTGTTGTTGTCTGTCATGTGTTTCCCTGTCTTTTCATGTTCAGCTGTTCCCCGTTAGGTTTATTAGTCTCCCCAGGTGTCTCTTATTAACCACGCCCCCTTGTTATCTTGTTTAGCTTGTTTGTCTGTGTGTATTTAAACCCCTGTGTTTTTTAGTTGTTTGCTGTCGGTTGTTGTTTAATGTTGCTTGAAGTCCGAGTTCCTTGTTCCTAGTTCTGAGTTCTGAGTTTTGAGTTTACCCTGGATTACCTGTTTGTTGGATTATTAAAGTGCTTGCATTTGGATCCACTCTCTGCTTCATTCCTGCCTACATCGTAACAATTATATCCTACTGACTACGTGACTGGAACTATAAAATATAGTTGAAATGGTTCAATTTGTTATGTTAGTGCATGAACATAGTAAGATTTTAACATTTTACTAACATTTTTAGTTTAATCCTAATTTCTACTGTACATACATAACTGTTAAAAAATCTTTGCAAAATGTCTCTTATGCTCAACAAGGCTGCATTGATTTGAAGGAAAAATGCTGTAAAACAGTAATATTGAGAAATATTCATTAATTTTAAAATAACTTTTTTATTTGAATATATTTTACAATGTAATTTATTCCTGTGATGGCAAAGCTTAATTTTCAGCAGCCATCACTCCAGTCTTCAGTGTCACATGATATAAATTATTCTAATTTGCGGATGTTGTGCTCAAGAAATATATTTGTTATTATTATTCTCAATGATGAAAACAGTTGTGCTGGTTAATGTCCTAAAATGGAAAAGTTTTTCAAGTTGTTTATATCCCTATATATGTCGTGTTTTAAATATGGTTTAAAGGTGCATTGCGCAACTTTTCATGTTAAAAATACCTGTTTTTCTTCCTATACATGCTTAAAGAACTGCCTGATGGGCTGAATGAGCCCTTCTGTGCTTACTGAGATTGCCTCTATAATCCTGTACAGTAAAATATATAAGAGGGATTTGGGGCTCGAATTTGAGACTGGGCGTGACGTCATGCGCGTTCACGCTCACCAGGCTGTCTCGCAAGTTTGTGTATTCGCCGGCGCCGCCATTCTCCGCATCAGCGGACAACTCGTGCGTCAGAAGTAGAAGATGGATTCAAAGAGACCGGCTTGTAGTCCATTCCAAACCCCAACGCAAACTCCACGTAAAGTAAAAAAAAGAAACATTTTGTCTAGTGCCACCAAAAGGGCCAAATTGGAGTCAGACAGGCGTCGGAGTAAGACGAGAGTCAACCTCGGGAAATGGAGAGATCTCCGGTCTGCTCTTGGTCTCAAACGGGATCCTCAGTTGTTTTTTTTCTTGATAAAACGGTAAGATATAGCCCAGTCTCTAATGTTTGATACGGCCAATCTATGTATGACAACAAATGACGATGCGTAAAATGTGTAATGCTTTAGCGTAAGCTAGATACATATACAATCAGAATTGATTTTATACCATTGTCAGTGAACAGTTTCATAAATTGTGTTCGGACCAACAAGGAAGAACGCCGTTGCATTGGCTATATTGTCTTTTTCGGTAAAAATAGTAAATTGTAAATCCTTTCACTGCTGTCACTGCTATCCTCAGTGCTTCTCTCCACAGTAGCATCAAATTGGTCAGAGCTCGTATTCTATCAAAACGAGGAAAACGTAAAATATTTTGGTATTGTGGTAAAATACATGTTAATGTGTCAATACAAGTATTGACACATTTCACATTAATGTTTGTCAGTGTGTATTGTCCCTGTCAAAATATCTACTAAATAAATCAGCGCTACATGTAGTTTAGTGATTAGCAAAACAGTTCAAGATTCTTGAGTGTGATAACATGCTGAAAAATATGACCGATAATTAGACACAAATTTTGAGTAAATTCTAACAGAAAAAGGATGTATTGTTATTGGAATATTCTCAGATCAATACAACAGGCTGAACCCCGCAAGTCTTCGGCAGCTTAGCCTGTTTTGGCTTTTATGAAAACGTCATGGTGACATTTGATTGTTTATTACCTTGAGACATTTGAGTGAACGTTGTTGACCAACCGTGTACGGTATGATTATTATTTTGAACTATTGCGAAGTAATCAATTATGTTGTTCATGAACGTGTTTTCATAACAATACAATCATAGGTGGATACAGTAAACACATAAACAAAGTTTTCTACTACCCCCGTTTTCCCCTCACACATAAGAGTAATTTACTCAAATGTCTTTCCTTTCATATATTTGAAATGACTTGCAGATTTATAACTTTATTACCTCTGAAGACATTTTGGCTGTACTGTACACCAAAGATCTGTACAGCAGATGCTCCTTTAGTTATGAACAGCTCGTGCATGCGTGCGTGTGGTCTATGAGCGTGCACAACTCTGGTTGCAGTTTCGCTTGTCGCCAGAGGGGGCGTAGTTCTGCAAAAACTCAGAAACCTGCGTTTTGCACCTTTAAGACAAACCTTGTGCAAATTTATAAGTCAACACCATTGCTGAGTATTTTCTCCTCAAAACTGCAGTGAACCAAAAACAGTCTCAAAAATGTGGTTTGAAATCGCTGGTGTTTCTGACGTCACAAACTGTAACCAATCACGTCAACGTGTGATCGTCAATAAGTGGATCTCTGAGCTGCTGTGAGTGAGTGGAGGCGGGGCTAATTGCATATTCATAGAACCGCATGTACTAAATGAGGCAAGGGTGCAGAGTTACATTCAAGCTATTTTAAGCCATGAAGAAAGGGTGAAAAAATGCTTAAATGTATCATTTTGGTGATCAAAGATACATTTTAAGGGATACAATTATGGACTACAGGGGGACTTTAACTAATGTTAATGGCTCGAATCTTATTGTTTCCCCCCCAGACTGCATGTTAAATGCAAGAAATGTGTATTTTGAGCAAAGAGCTTAAACCAATTACTAACTGCAATTGTAAATGAAAAATTAAACGGAATTATATTATCTTTACATCATGGGCGACTTATATGCAAATGTACATACTGAACAAACAAACACAATCAGGTTTGGCTCTGACCGTTGTCTTCTCAATAGATGATTTGTTCCAGATGAAGAGAGTGGAAAGCAGCAGATGGTGAGGTTTGAGAGGGGTTGGGCAAGACTAAGACTCTCCCTCAGACAGCCATAATCCCCACCAAAACAGCCCTGGATGCTGCCCGCTGACATCCAAACTCTCAGACAGTCTGAGCTGTGCTGCTGTCATACAGACAGCGGTGTGTGACCACATATTTTACCATAGTAAGACAGAAGGCAAAGGGTAATTGTGCAGGATCTTTATATTATTTATTACTGAACCTCCTAACCTCCATCGGTTAATATTCACTGACTTCAGCAACCATGTTTACGTTTATTGCTTCCCAAAGGGTGTATTAAAATCACTCACAACTGACTTAACAATTTTGACTGGAACTCAAGTTCAATCCTGTTTCAAATGCAAGGCACAACCTTAGCTTTTTGTAATTGCCTACTTACTCTGGGCTGTGAGATTTGTCTTCGAATTCAGCAAACGTACAGTGCTCAAGTGGAAGCCTCTGTGGTATTGATGAGCATGTGTCTGTCTGTAAACATAATCATTCTGAAATGTGATGCAACTGACGCAGAACATTACTCATGACCTTCGGAATTTGCGGTGAAGTAGTTACTTAGTCATTTAGAAGGAATTTACAGCATTAATTCTAATAAACAAAACAGGATAGCTGAAAGGCAACTGTTGATTTGCATCTGTCTGCTGTGAACAGATGTTATGTAGTGTTCAGAACTCCATGTGACATTCTGCTAATTGCTATTTGAAAAATGATGTGCACACGTTAGAGTCCATTTTTAATCTGAAATTGGTTAAGTTTTAGGTCAGATGCTCTGGAATGCTTTTAGAACCAAAAAAAGCTGAACAGGGTTTGAAACATCAATTGATTTTATGCATTCAAGAATTAGTTCTACTAAAAATAAAATAAAAAATTGGTCATCATTTATTCAATTCCATATCAGTCAAAACCTGTGTGATGGACTTTTATTCTGTAGAAGAAAAAAAAAGAAGAAAAGAAATTTCCCCTCCAGCGAGATTAACTGAAGAATCGTTTGACGTCGATAACCAAATCTATGGAAGAAACGGAGCCCCTAAAGGGACATGGTGATGAGAAAAATATGAGATGGGAGGAAAATTATATGTATCCCTTAAAACTCACATTTGATCACAAAAATTACATGTTTAAATGCTTTTTCCATGAAAAGAAATTCTTCATGCCTTGTAATAGCTTGAATGTAACTCTACACCCTTGCCTCATTTAGTATACGCAGTTCTATGAATTTGCAAATTAGCCCCGCCTCCACTCACTCAAACCAGCTCAGAGATCCACTCGTTGATGATCACACGTTGACGTGATTGGTTACAGTTTGTGACGTCAGAAACACCAGCGTTTTCAAACCGCATTTTTGAGACTGTCTTTTGTTCACTGCAGTTTTAAGGAGAAAATACTCAGCAATGGTGTTGACTTATGAATGTGCTCATGGTTTGTCTTAAAGCATATTAAAAACACTAGGGGAGAGCGGGGCACAACGGATTTTGGTTTTGGCTCAATTATTAAAAAAATTATTAAGTTAGATTCACCTTTTTTTTTACACAAGCAACATACACATCTCTGCTACAAATGAACACTTAAAGTTTTTTTTCTAGGACCTACCATTTTCGTACTGTTGCACTGAAAGTGACAGAAATGCAAATGTTACAACTTACCCCATTTGCGGGGTTAATTGTAACAGACAGAGGGGTTAGTTGTAACACTTGTGTGTAACACACATAATGCAGTACTATTTTATTTGTATAGTTTGATATTGTTTGTGCATCTGTATAGATAGATATCCATACATCCATCCCTCATCCAATCATCCTTCTATTATGGATCAATATCATGGATAGAGACATAGAAAAGGGCAGCACAGTTTTGCAATAAATAAATAAATAAATAAATAAAATCATCAAATATTGTAATTGCAATTGAATTAGATTTGTGTGTGGCAGTTGCATGTAAAATTATTATTATTACCGTAATACTAATAACAGTAATAATAATACAAATGAGCTTAAAATCTAAATTTAAAGGGTTTATTGCATTAAAAACAGGCCATATTTTTAATAAATAAAGTGATCAATGCATAGTAAACTGAATTTTAAACATTTTAAATTCCAACATTGTTTGTGAAAGTCCAACAAAGTTAAATATATAAATAAATACTCAAACCTGAAAAGTTGTGTGGCTCCCTGTTTTCATTTGTTTATCATTGTACACTTGGCGGCTTAGTTGTAACACTGTGCTACAACTAACCCTGCTGTGTAAAGCATATTTTAAGCTTTAGCAAACAAGACAGTGGTTAAGGCAATATAAAGTTAGATTTGAAAACGTACACACCCAACTCAGAAACCGAAAAAAACCTATGATGAAAAAATTGACTTGCATGGTGTCAAAACACTCTTTGTACAGTATCTTCATGAAATATTATCAAAACTTTCCACAAATTCACGGGAGACCATCTTCTGGCAGCGAGAGAAAAAGAGCGGAAACACAACCTGCTTGATCCTGACTAACTATGTAAAAGGTCCGTGTTACATTTAACCCCGCGTTAGGTTGTGCCCCGCGCTCCCCTACTTAGACATATAAAACACATTAAAAACTTGATTTTCACCACATGGGTACTTTCGCAAAACGCAAAGATTCACGGATTGGAACGCAACAATTTTGCGAAGAATGCAAAGTTTCTCTGGGGAACGCTGTCACAGACTGTCTGTTATTTTTGTCTTAGTGTCATTTTCATGGACTTTCAGATTATATTCTTTAGTTTCCTTTGTTTAGTTTTCCTGCCACTCGTTAGTTGTCATGGCTACTGATATGATTAGTCATTAGTTCAGCTGTGTATCATTAATTTACCTTGTTTGTATAGTAGATAAATTCCGGTGTCGTCAGTATTCAGTGTCCGGTCTTGTCTGTTGCGTTCTAAACTATGCCTTCTGTTTATTTATCCTGTGAAATAGAATTAAAGACTCTGTTGGAACTTTATCTTCATCATCGTGTCTTCATGCAACGAGAGGACGCAAAAGCATTGAAAAATATTTTTTCCTCCCATCCCATTTTTTTTTTCTACCACCATGTCATTTTAGTTTATTTCTCAGAATTTCAATTTAAAAAAGTCAGAATTGTGAGGAATAAGATCACAATTGCTAGCCTGGTTAAAACCAGACCATTCTCAGTTGTAACTGAGTTATGGTCTGGCAAAGCGGCACAAATCATTTCCAGAGGGGCGTCACCAACGGACGTCGCAGATAGACCCAAAACCAATCAGAGCGATGAAGGAGATGACGTATGCAGAGCAGCAGAAACATCTCCGAGTGTTGTTCTTTGCTCGGTTTTTAACAAAAAGGAAACGTTCAAATCGCTTAAAAGAGACACGATAGCTGATTCGAACGAGTGATGTTCGACGGCGGCATCCATCTTTGTAATGTAGGCTACAAAATCTGCTTCAAAATCCCAGCGCTGTCGTCATCGTGTAAAGCCCGCCCCAACGTTTCTGATTGGTGCCTCGATTTCGGCGGATTGGAAATGAGCTTGAATGAGTTCTTTGCCAGACTAACTTTCAGAGCAAATCTAAATTTGCCGGAAGTTGTCTGGGTTTTTCCAGGCTACACAATTGCGAGAAAAATCCCACAGTTGCAAGGTTATTATCCTGATGATGAATTGTGAAATGTGAAATCACGATTGCGAGTTATGAAGTCAGAATTGCAAGATATAAACACAATTATGAAAAAAAAGTCTCACTTACTTAGTCATTTACTTTTTACATTTTGTAATGCCGTGGCGAAAACAAGTTTCCATATACGAATCGATCCGAATCATGAACAAATCATTTAGATGAGTTTTGCAATAGATCAACTAATTCATTGAAAAGATCTGACTTATTAGAGCAATTCATTATTGATCTTGAACAATTTCTTTAATTGATTTTCCAATGTTGCCAAAGCATAGTCCAAAAGTGCATACAGTATATCATGATCATTTAATCATGATTTTTAGAATGGATTTAACCTTCCAAAATGTCTGTCTTTTCCAACAGGCAGAAGGTCTTTCTGCTATACTGGTATACTTGCTACAGCTTTATGAATATGTAAACCTCTCACTTATTCAGCACATGTATTATGCATACTGCCAATCTCTGGCAGAGGTGGAAGTGTGCGTATCAGCAAAAAAAAAAAAAAAAAAAAAAACAGCCTGTTGTTACACTAGAAAGGCTGTATAAAAGGCTTTAGACCATTCACTGTAAAAAAATAATAATTACAAAACCCTATCTGTCCGGTGAAATCACATTTAAGTGGACTAATTGATATAATCAAATTGCAATACTGCTTTTATACTCTATATATAAAAAAATCTGCTTGTCGAGAGCTGGTCAGGATTTGTGTGGAATTGAGTGTATTTGTCCCTGTGATCCTGACAGCCTTCTGATGTAACTGGCACAGCATTGCGAACATACGCCTGAAAGAACAACAATGTTCACAACCCTGGGTTCACTGGGGATAGACAGTGGCCTATTTTTCAAACAATATATAGTTCTCCCAGAAATTAAAATGTAATTTACTTACTCCCATGTTGCTGTAACCTATATGTTTTTTATATTTAACAAAAGTAGATTTTTTGGCAGAATCTTCACTCAGCTCTTTTCTATGCAACTTCAGTTTCTAGAACCATAAAACAACTTTGAGCAACACATCAATCATGTTTTAAAATCTGAACGTGGGGTTTTCAGAGGAAGATTGTTAGTAGTAAAAGACTTTTCTTTGATTTTGAGATCAGCTTTTGCAAAAAAAAATTGGGCAATCAGCCGATTAAGAAAAGTGTTCATTTTGATTAGTCTACGAGTTCCAAAATCAACCAGTGGACATTTTGTGTTTTTGTTGGTATAATTATGAGTGAATAACATTTTGCTCTTTTTGTTGCACTTTTATTTATATGCAATAATAATTCAAAAGAAATATTGATCAATATTATTAATCAAGATTGGCGTTTATAAAATGTGCTTTCCATAAACACAGTAGGCCTGTTTCCCAATAAAACGGAAAAAAAAATACACAATTCCAAACAGTGGTGAACTCCTATTAAGCATACGTTTGTGAGCACGCGCTCCATCCTCCAGCTCAGCATCACTATTTAACAAGGATGCGCAGCACCATCTTCGCCCCGCCTATCCCAGGCTGCGCTCTTTCTCGCCGCGTTCACAGCGCAGGCGCATTGGAGAGCCTCCGCGCGGCTCACTATTTAGCAAGGAGGGAGCGCGCATACTCAGCACCTGTCGTGTTTGTGGCTGGGGATTCAGTGGGAGGGGTCATTATTTGGCAGGGAGCGGCAGAGAGACGAGCATTTCCTAGATACCCACAGCAACGCGTGGATTCATTCTGCTTCCATCACTTCAGAGGCGAGCCGGCGGATTTTTTTTAGGTGTTGTTTCAACTTACTGGCCAGGTTTGGAAAGCCGCCCATTTGGAAATAAATCACACCATCGTATTTTCCTCGGAAGTGTTTTGTTCCTGCACCGGGGCTGTCACCACTGAAGGTAAGATCAATGGAAGCCACTTTGGAACAAGAACCCGTTATTAGATGTGTCAGAAAGGCGAGGCTTGTGCGTTTTAGCCTTATTGTGCTGATTATCAGAAGTCAAAAGGAAAAAAAACTATCAGATTTCAGAGGAAAGATACATAGGTAAATTCCTCAAGCGATTGTCTAATGCATCCCTCCGCTGTATGAATACAGTTATTCCAGCACCGAGGTGATGGCCAGTGCCTCCCATCTGCAGCCTGCTAGCATACCGGCTAACCAGCTCATTTTATGTTAATTAATGGTTTTCTTTTAACAGAATAATAGCAGAATAATGTCCGCGTGATGACGGGCATGGTGTATTGCAATAATATAAAACCATTGGCTCGTCTAACTGCGGTCTGTAGACACCTCTCCTTATTGCCGGAGCGCCTCCCGTCTTATGTCCCGTTATTCTTTGTCTGCTATTACTATTGGGCTCTATTTTACATTTGAATGGTAGGTTGAAGAGGCTTTTAGGATCTGTACGTTTATAAGAAGTAAATAGTAAAGTTGTGTAAAAACATACAACTTTAGGCTTCATGACATTGAGATATTTTGCCGGTTCCAGCTGGATGAAGCCCAGTGTTGGAAAATGAACTTTCTATTTATTATAGAATGATAGCTTCTTGCGTCCTGGAATCGATTTTCAGGGGATTTATTTATTTATTTTTTACCTTTTATGAGGCCCCCTCCTCCCACCATAAAAAACAGTACACAGTGTCATCAATTTATGTTTTGTCAAATAGCCTACTCCAATTGCAGGGTGCGAGTTGTCTGGGTGTTTGAGGGAGTTGTGTCAGACTCCGCTTATTTAGCATCGATCCCCAATAGGTAGTCAAAAAAAGGTAGGGTTTATTTTTCATAAAGTTTAGTTTTAGGTTTCAACATGATATTAATTTTCATTAGTAATGAGAAAAGTAGCCTATATCAAAGAGCATATTTTCACGTTTTGCCAAATAGACTAATGGACAGAGGTTGCGCGTTCGCTAAGTCAACAACAGTTTTAGTCACACTCTTTTCGTTGCGTTTTGGGCGGTTTGTCGATGCAGGACAACTACCATCATAGGGATCACTTTATTATAGGTTTACATATAACCAATATAAACTTTTTTCATTGTTATTTTTTTAAAGTAGGCCTATTTGGTTTTTAGTATTTTTTTATAAGTATTTCAGGTCATTGTTGTTTAGCTAACTGTGCTGGTGGTGTAAATGACAATCAATATAAAGGCTGGTAAGTTACATTTACATTTAAATGAAACCTACAGACATTGAAATGCAATGTTAAAAGACGGCATTTCTTTAAAATAGTCGAATCACTGAAAGTCGTTGAATAATTCACACGATGTTATCACAATTTGCTGACCTGAATCAGTTAGGCCAACTTAAAAATGTAAACCTATGACTACATTTTATAAAATATAACACAAAAAGAGGAATTTGCATTAAACATTTTATCACATATTGGCATTATTTATTTGAGACCTGTTCAATTTCAGACCCTAACCTAACCATAAACTATTTAGCGTATTGTTGCTATCATACAATAATTCCTGTCTTATCTAAGCTATGTGGTGAAACTGTAAAATCAGCCAGGTGCAATAATGTAGTTGTAAATTTGTACACTTTATGTCAGGGTATATATATATATATATATATATATATATACTGTACATATATAGTGATTTTGTATTGCAGTTTATTTATCGGTTTATTTAACATAGAATGTGCAAGCAATGAATGTTCCAAGTTCCTTGTCTATCTATCTATCTATCTATCTATCTATCTATCTATCTATCTATCTATCTATCTATCTATCTATCTATCTATCTATCTATCTATCTATCTATCTATCTACAGTTCAACAGATATACCTGATTGTGTTTGTAACTTGTAAACATAATTTCCCCTCAATTTCCCCAAAGTGTAACAAGAAAACATTTTAAATTTCCTCACAGTCAGTGCCGCATTGTAACACCCTATATTGTTGGCGACGCCACAAACTTGAATGTTCCTATTCTAATCAATGAAGCTGACTACTTCCTTGATCGTGAGGGCAGTTTTTATTTGCTCACTTGCAGTGTAGATGTAAGTTTCCATGCCGTAACAGTAGCCGTAAGCAGAAACCAAATGGGTGTGAAAGGGCAACAGTGAGGCTGCATTTAGAAGTAGAGCATTTGATTGACAGGGAGGTGTGCAACACTATTACAGTCTTCACAATCTTGTCAGGGTTTTTTTCTCAGCTCTGTAAGTCAACCTGTTAGCCAAAGAGTGCTTTTAAAGGGTCACTTGCTCTCTGTTTTCATGAAATATGACACTATGTGAAATAATTTTATACGCACAGTATTTATGATGTTTCATATACAGTAGCCCATTTAAAAGCAATTTCCTGAATCCTGAAAAACAAATACATTCTAAATGGACTGACATTGCACAGAAATAATGCGCTTTATAGTGAGTACCGGGAGAGCTGATTTGCACCCTGTCAGCTCTTTGGGACGCCCTGTGTGCGTGATCTGTGAATCTGGTCGCTATGGTGTCTCCAGGCTGAGGTGAGGGGCTCTGTTTGCAAGACAAACAAGCAGTAATAAAGCACCCAGCTAGACGGTGAGACTTTCCTATGTGAAGGCATGCCTGCTGCACTGACTGGCAGGAAGAATCATAGAATAAATTGTTCAGACTATTGATTTTAATGTTTGCGAACATCTGTACTGATCTTGTCTTCTTGTGAAACCACACTAGACGATTACATGCATGCCTGTACATCTATCCATATATCTGATTCTGCAGTATTTAAATCAGTGGTCCTAAAAAGTATAATTGTGCATTAGATTATTTTGAACAAAGTACAAAACCAATAGTTTTATTGTTAAAGAAATATGGCAGACTTTTCAATCATTTTACACAAACGAAGTTATTTGAAATGAATCAATAGGTTTGTTGTTCAAAATTATTTTTTAAGCATCCCAAATGTTTCTTGAACACATTCAGCATATTAGAATAGTTTCTGAAGGATCATCATTCAGCCTTAGTGAGCATAAGATAATTCTTTCATAAAGATTACAATTCTTACCAACGCCAAACTTTTGAAATAAATACCCCAAATACCTTTTGGGGTTACTTGACAGTATACACTCACCTAAAGGATTATTAGGAACACCTGTTCAATTTCTCATTAATGCAATTATAATCAACCAATCACATGGCAGTTGCTTCAATGCATTTAGGGGTGTGGTCCTGGTCAAGACAATCTCCTGAACTCCAAACTGAATGTCAGAATGGGAAAGAAAGGTGATTTAAGCAATTTTGAGCGTGCCATGGTTGTTGGTGGCAGACGGGCCGGTCTAAGTATTTCACAATCTGCTCAGTTACTGGGATTTTCACGCACAACCATTTCTAGGGTTTACAAAGAATGGTGTGAAAAGGGAAAAACATCCAGCATGCGGCAGTCCTGTGGGCGAAAATGCCTTGTTGATGCTAGAGGTCAGAGGAGAATGGGCCGACTGATTCAAGCTGATAGAAGAGCAATTTTGACTGAAATAACCACTCGTTACAACCGAGGTATGCAGCAAAGCATTTGTGAAGCCACAACACGCACAACCTTGAGGCGGATGGGCTACACCAGCAGAAGACCCCACCGGGTACCAGTCATCTCCACTACAAATAGGAAAAAGAGGCTACAATTTGCAAGAGCTCACCAAAATTGGACAGTTGAAGACTGGAAAAATGTTGCCTGGTCTGATGAGTCTCGATTTCTGTTGAGACATTCAGATGGTAGAGTCAGAAAGTCATTTGGCGTAAACAGAATGAGAACATGGTTCCATCATGCCTTGTTACCACTGTGCAGGCTGGTGGTGGTGGTGTAATGGTGTGGGGGATGTTTTCTTGGCACACTTTAGGCCCCTTAGTGCCAATTGGGCATCGTTTAAATGCCACGGCCTACCTGAGCATTGTTTCTGACCATGTCCATCCCTTTATGGCCACCATGTACCCATTCTCTGATGGCTACTTCCAGCAGGATAATGCACCATGTCACAAAGCTCGAATCATTTCAAATTGGTTTCTTGAACATGACAATGAGTTCACTGTACTAAAATGGCCCCCACAGTCACCAGATCTCAACCCAATAGAGCATCTTTGGGATGTGGTGGAACGGGAGCTTCGTGCCCTGGATGTGCATCCCACAAATCTCCATCAACTGCAAGATGCTATCCTATCAATATGGGCCAACATTTCTAAAGAATGCTTTCAGCACCTTGTTGAATCAATGCCACGTAGAATTAAGGCAGTTCTGAAGCAAAAGGTTGGTCAAACACAGTATTAGTATGGTGTTCCTAATAATCCTTTAGGTGAGTGTATATCCTCCACACATTTTCAGGAGAAAAACCTTTCCAGACCTGTTTTTTTTCTCTCGTTTATTTTAAACAGATTTGAAAGAGTAAACATTTGTTTAGATTTAATCATAAGCATTTCTTTGCAGTTTCAGAATAATTCATTAAGTTAATTGCTTTTCTGTTTGTGAATCTGCTTATAAATGTGCCAATAAAGTGGTTTTCAGACTGAGATAAGCCATTAAATAAAGAGGTATAATTACCTTTGAAACTTTCATTGTCACAGTTAAAAGTGATTTTCCAATGATGCATAAATAAAGACTGAAGGAACAAGTAGCTGTGAAGTTAAATATGTATAAAGTATAATAAAAATAGAAATGAGGCTTGTTTTTTTCATCTAATGCTATGTTTTTATTTAATTAAGAGGAATTTATATTGTATTGGTTTGGGCATACGCCACAGAGCTAATGCAAGTTTCATGAATACTCCCACTTATTCTTTGCTGACATGCTGAACTCATGAGCTTACGCATTGTAATCTGGCTAATGTGAGTAATTTGGTAAGACTTGAAACATCCATTTACATCAATGTTAATGTGCCTAAGTATATTTTGATATGCCTACTGGGATAAAGATGAAGTTCACCATCAGGTCCTGTGTAGAAGTTGTTCTGTGTGCTGATCTTGATTAATTTCTCATTGATTTATAAAAGAGGAAGCATTAAACTGGCGTCAGGTGACTCACGTCCTGATTTTGCAGTTAGACACCTTCCTAGGTCAACCTAAACCTAAACCTAACTCTACCCATAAGTTATCCCTAAAATCAGAGTAGGTGAATAACTGATGTAGAAGCACCTAACCCTGGTTGTTAGCTTAAACTTGACATTAACTGTAAACTTGTCCTTCAAATCTGATTGGTTGATTGGAATATTGTTCCTGTATCAACAAAGATGTTGATCCAGGAACATGTTGCACTTGGTAACATTTAGAGGTCGACCGATATGTTTTTTTTCAGGCCGATGCCAATCTTTTGAAATCCGGGTCGGCCGATGGCCGATTAATGCTGCCGATTTATTTTGGCCGATATTTGGCCGATATGTGCTTGTTTTTAACCTCTATTTGAAAGATAAAATGTAACAGAAATAATAATTACTTAACATAGACAAAATTTCTCAAAAACATTTATTGAACACTTGAACAATGAACAATCTGCACTTGTACACTTAAATTTAAAAATGTATAATGTCAGTGCATTGTAAGTAATACAAGGCTAAAAACATTTCTATCCTCTTCCCAAAAACTGTCCTGAAACATGGGCTGTATTTTTGGTTTGTTTTGTTTGTTGACGGACAAAGCCAAATGAACATAACCTAATTATCACAAAAAGGGGAAAAAAACTTTTAATTATTTAATATTTTTTTATATATATAAGGTTTATTACATTTTATTTTATTTAACTTATAACAATAACGTATTTCACTAGTAAATTACTGTTGAACGACAAAAACAACCACCAGATGGGAAAATGATATTTTACAAAAACTTTGAATGCCCACAACGCACCGTCCGTCTGTTGTTCTTCAGACAACGGCATCCCGCTGTTGGACCTTTTAGTCTACAGTGAAATACAGTCACACTTTACACTGTTTGGCCAGCATTTTAATCATGTTTAATCCAGCTACTAACTAACGGTATGATCAAATTCGCTGCTGACTAGCGTCACGTGCAGCAAAGCGATGTTTCTGTTATTCTAACGTCCGTTTTCTGAGCATCCAAGAGAAGCACTGGCAGTCCCGGCGCCATGGGCGGGCATTGGGGGGCCTGGCCCGCCCTGTGAGTCACTAGTGCCCGCCCTGAGCGAGTCTCTCCCTTCACCAACTCCACTTCAAGTCCCACCAGTCCTTGCTTGTTTGCACAATATATTTTTTATCAATAGGCTACTGTTATCAAAAGTTATCCTTTTGAATATACATAACTCCTGAATAAAAATAAAAATGTGTTTGGTCGGATTTTTTTCTAATTGTAAACGGATTGATTGGTTTGTCGATAGAGAGCGCGGAAATGCATGTGATAGCGGTCTTATTAAGCGAGTCATTCATTCAAACGTTTCGTTCAAACGCCATAGAGAAATGCACATTTCATACGGATTACATGAGCAGGGAGCAGTCTGTAGTCTGTTTTCTTTCGTTTTGAACTGTTCTGTTTAAAAGTAGACATGTCTGTGAGGCGGGCTACCTTAGGCCCCGTCCACACTACTGCGTTTTCGTTTAAAAACGGAGACCTTTTGCTACGTTTGCACCTCCCGTCCACACTAAAACGGAAAAAACGGAGACCCAAAACGGAGAAGTTTAGAAACGCTGCCGACCCGTTTTTCGTTTTGATTCTCCGGAGGGCGTTTTAGTGTAGACGGGTCAAAACGGAGGACTTTAGAAACGATGACGTAGTAGAGGCTCACGCTCGGCTCTATGATTGGGTGTCATCAGTCATGGCGTAGCCTATATCTTTGCTAGCAGCTGTTGTACAAGTAAATTCTGCATTTTACAACGCTATAACTGCCTACATGCGCCGGAGTGAAGCTATTATTCGAGCGATCTGTGACAATTCCCCGTGTGCAGCGGCGGCGTTGACCGTACGGAGCGTCGGTTTGTGGTTAACCCAGAGCATGGTGGGATAATTTTATCAATGAAGTTGTGTTTACACCGGCACGCGCATACGCCTACACGAGTTTCGGTTCAATTGCGACGAACTCCAGTTCACGCGCTGGCACCTCCGGTTCGTCATTATCGTCTGCTATATTTACTTCTTATTTATTAAATCCATCCAGGCAATTGGTTGATGAAATATTGATTAAAATTAAGATACAATTAATACAAAACGAAATTCACTTTAAAGAAAGGTTTTGCTTGCTGTTTGATGTCTCTGTGAAAGTTTTAAATCATCTTTTAGTGCCGCTTTCAGAGCGCTCACGTCCGTAACATTGTTTTTTCCTCATAAATGCGAACACGAAAAATAAAATGAAATGAATATTTTATGCTCTGTGGAGACTACTGTTAGCCTACTCATAATTTGTATTATGAATACGTAATACGTTGTATTACTTTGAATGAGTGTTTATGCTTTCGAGGTTTTTAAATAAGCTTGATATGTGTTTGGGAAGATGTTTATGTTTTGTTGACATGTCGAGTTTTTTCGGTATTATATTTTGGCTAAACAGCACAAGACTTTAATTAAGTAGGCTAACGTTAGCCATTCTGTTTGTGCTGCGTGATTTAAAGAAAAGTGCGCTCTTGCTCACACGATCAGCATGGTGATCTTGTGTTTTCTCCTAAATAAAAGCTCAAAGGTTTATTTCTTACAAGTGAAGAAATTAGGACAAAAGTAGTGTAATTTTCCTATTCTATAGCTTAATATAAAATAGGATGTAATGTAGACTGAGACTATAATTAACAAGATGTTTGAGCCCTCTTTAGGTACAAGTCAATGCTTTTTCTTTGTTCAATGTGCAGTTCATGGGTCGAAGCCGGTTGAAGCTCTTAATTTTGAGCTCTCAATGTGCACCAGATTGATGCATTTAAACTTAAAATGTACAAAATTTTCTTGCGGGGGAGAATGCCCCCGAACCCCCCTAGGGACAGAGGTCCACACAACATGCCCATTTTTTTTTCCAATAATAATTCACAGCACCCACTGATTACCTGAAAACACCTCTCAAACCTACTTAAAAAATTAAATCGAAATTTGCGGAGGCAGTGTGTAAACGTACCTTTAGCGTCAGTAGCCTATTATATAATTATTATGCTCTATCGATCATTGCATAGTATCATAATCGATTCTGTTATGATGCAATGAGGTTGTTTTCATTTGTGCCCCCCTGAAAAAAATGAATGCCCGTCCGTGAATTTGTGTCTGGCGCCGGGTCTGAGCACTGGCATAACAGTAGCACCGAACTGAAGCACAGAAATCCGCGTTGATATTCGGTGCGGTAGATAACGATCGTTAAGGTTCCAGTGCCGTATTAGCACCGGGTCTGTCTGTAGCTACCCGCTAGCAAAGCAAAGCCAGTCTGTCACTAGCCTATAGTGCGTTGGTCTCTTTTTTTTATTAACGTTACTTATTTCTCTGCATTGAGTGACAACCCTCTCAAATATAAGCCACACAAACAGAACAAATAAAAGTCTCAGATTCACTCTGTAATTGCAAAATTATTGCTTACTTATTGTGACATGATCGCAACTCTTCTACTGTGATAATGCAACTTCAACTACGATCCAAAGTAGCCGAATGTCGTGTCGCTTATTCAGGTTTTTTCTCGAAGTTGGCAGTAACATATCAAAAGTTTTTAATTAAATATAAAGGAGTTATAAGAATTGAATCCTTATCGGTTTCTCCAAAGCACTTAGTTACCTCCTGCCTTAGGCACTGTATGAGGTCTGCTCACTCGGCTGGAAAATGACTCAAGCGGCAGCGCACGTCAAACACATGTTCCACGACAACACTAGGCTGCCCACAGATGCGCCTGCCTAATAATCGGCTTGATATACTTGGATATTGGCCGATGCCGATTATGTAAAAAAATGCAAAAAAATCGGTCGACCTCTAGTAACATTGTTCTTGATTTCCACTTTATAACAAGTAATTTTGAGCATTGTCATCCAGCATTGCATTTTGCATCATTTTACATCCTTAAAGGCTATTATTTATATCAGTATTCCAAGTTTAGATTTATTGTTTTTTCTATGTGGTCCAATGCCCACATCTTGATATTTGCAAAAGTTTTAAATGGAAAATGTCAGGTTACTTGGCTTTGCGACACAAATGCATTACATGAGCAGCTCGTGTTGTTGTCAGTTGAGATTAGTCTTCCGAGAGTCATATGGTTAGAGAATTTGAGAAAAGCATGGATCAGTGCAAAAGGGCAGCGTCTACCTGGAGACACAGTTGGTTTTTAAAAGTCTGCATTGCAAGTAGTGATTAGCATTTTCTGGGAGGAAGATTGCAAAAACTGTCTGTATTTTTCTGAGATGCTGAGCAAAAAGCCACATCTGATCTTCTCGTTTGCAAACAGCGGCGCCTTTGAGTTTGGAGACGGTGCGAGACACTGCCTGCAGCGCTCCAGAAGTAACTGAACCAGTGATGCTGCAAGAAATAACTTAAGCAAAACAAACAATTCACAATTTATGAGAGATTGCAAGCAGCACTAGATAACACAAACAAAGTGTTTAAGAACTTTTTATTTGAACTTTTTTGACACTTTTATTTAGCTTATCTTCTTCAGAATTCAGTATGTGAAAAGAGTTATTTCTCCAAGCACTTTACCATTCAAAGAATCTGCTGTTTTTTTTTATCTGTCCAGTTTTGCTGTAGAGTCTCCCTGGAGACTTTTAAAGGGCACTGGTAAACCTTGTCTGATTTTCTTTCTGTATATGCATGACTGTGATAAGTCAGCAGAATCTCTCTGAGACGGCATCAGTTCATCCTCCTCTTTTTTCTTACAACTATTCTTCCTTTTTTCCCCAGTTCCCTTCTTCCTCTAACCCAACATGAGAACAGCATTCCACTATAGGATATGGAGGATTCATTGAAGTCATCTCCTTCCTCACCTTGCAATCTCCCTCTCTTCTCTTCAAAAAGTGTCTGACTTGATGGTTAATTTTTCGGTAACACTTTATTTTAAGGTGCTTGTAATAAGCAGTAATTAACAGTTAATAAGACACTTATAAGACCTTATAAGATGCATATAAGATGCATATAAGCATTAACTAATTATAATAAATAAATTAAATAATAAATTTCTCAAGTATCAATACATTGCACTTTTAGAACAGCCGAACAAACATAAATGGTAACACAAACTCCCAGTCCCTTAAAAATGTACCTTCCCAAGAGGGAGTAGTTTCCCTGATCTCTTCAGGGCCTGGACCTTTAATTAACCCTTATATGAAGTAGTTAATGCTTATATGCATCTTATAAGGTCTTATAAGTGTCTTATTAACTGTTAATTACTGCTTATTACAAGCACCTTAAAATAAAGTGTTACCAATTTTTCTATTCTGCCCCGACTGCAAGTAGAAAATCTTGCCGATCTCAAACGAAGTCAAACACACCTATTTACTAAAGTATTAACTTCAGATCACATGGATAATGGCTTTTTTAGGGACTAGCTGATTAGTTCGGGCACTAGTTAATGTATTTGGAAAACATTGTCGGCACTGAAAAATGAAAAACCAGTGTTGCTTGCTTCCATGTTTTTCTGCTACACTGTGGGCATTCATTTCCTTTCATGATTCCATTCATTTCCATTCATGATTACCAGACTTTTTGCTTCCAGTCAGAAAAAAAAAAAAAAGTCTGGCTACTTAAGATGATGCTAGCCCTAGTTTCCCTTCTCTCTCCCCATTTTTCTTTACCTTACTTTCTCTTCATTTTCTCCCCATGCTTTCAACACCCCTGCGGGAAATTCTACAGCACAAATACTTCCACAGTGTGTGAATGAACACAGTACATTATACTGAGCTGGCCTCCATTGTCTTTTAGATTTGTCCTCTTCCTCCAGATCTCATTTTTCTTCTTCTTCTTCTAATGCTTCCCTGACCTTCTATCTTTGAGATTTCCAACATTAATTAACTTTCTTAATTAACTTTGGTTACCTAAGCCAAAATCTATCAGGGGGTCAATAAATGTTTTAGCTCTACCATTAGCATTTGAAGCGCTCAGGTACAGACCAAGTGAAGTGACCAGTATTCAGGGTGTTTTAGGCAAGCTGTGCCCATTTACCTCCTTTTGAGGTGTCATCAGTCGCAGCATTGGACAGATGGTCACTCCTCCTCCTGTCTGGCTTGAGTTCTATTACTGAGGGAAATCAATAGGACAGAAGTCACCGTGACCTGTAATTTAAAAACATCTATAAAACTGCACGCTTTAAACTTTGCTTAATTATTACAGAGGGTTCCTCTCGGATGGGCAGTTGTCATTTTGACCATAAACACAATTGATTTCCGGCCGTGAAATCAAGTTGTGGCATTCAAACAATATCAGCAACTCCCAAATCAAATTTTTAGACGTGTGCTTTTTATGCTCAGTATGCTGGGAAATTCAGCACTGTGAATGAAATCAACAATCCTATTTCATGTCTGAACATTAATCTTCAAAATAGACCATTTTCTCTTTGGTATTTTCATGCAATATGTCTGTAATCAAAACCAAGGACAGATCTCATTTGCCTGTGTGTTAAAGAGATTCACTGAACAGCACAGGAATATGGCGTCAATATTTTCATCCCAACATATAACAAAATTTAAATTGCGAAAATGTTATACTTTTGCATACTGTAACGTTTACCCTATTTGTCAGTTCTCCTGTCATACAACAGCTTTGTGTAAGGAACAGAGCGATAGTAAAGCCGTTATTCACTGAAGATTTTGACATCTGCCCTAGCTTTTATTGGTGCATTTGAGAGATTTTTGCATATCTGATTCATGACCAATTTGTTCTTTTGAATCGGATCTTTTAAATGAATAATTTCTCCAGTTTACAAAGCCTCTCAGAATAATTTGTTTATGAGTCAGAATCAATTTCTTAATTTAGTTCAATGAGTCAGTGACTCAGAATCAATTCAATGATTCACCGATCTGGTCTCTTTTACTTGAGAGGAGATTACAGTTTTTCTGAATTGCTAAAACACTAAACCCCATTCTCTGAACCAAATTCTCAATAGTCGAAACCAATTTGTCGAATAAATCACTCTTTCCGTAAAACATTCAACAAGTTCAGGTATAAACACTGTTTGCAAATCTCATGCACTATTTTTTCAAAACTCTAAACACATTCTCACTCACTAAAACACATTTTGCACTGTGACTTATGTTTCAAAATGTTAAACACAGGTAGGCGAAAGTTAAACACAACTGCAACACAGTTGTCATCGTTTACACACAACGACTCAAAATCGTTCACACTTATTTCTAATGATGTACATAATACAAGTTAGTTCATATTCCCAAAATTTACTCAAAATGTTGCACTGAATGTTGATTACCAACAATGGATGGAAACAATATAAGAGGGAGAGAAGGAAGAGGATGAGTAAGAGGAGGTGAACAAGCAGGAAGAAGATGAGGACGAGGAAGAGCAAGGTGTGGAGAATGTTGCTAAGGCTGGATCTGCTTTAGGGTTTTTCCCTTTGCCTGCAGAGATGACATTGTCTGAGAAGTGGAGAAACTCCTCTGGCCAGACCAACATGAAGACATGATGCTGAAGCAGAATCAAATCTCTCTGACTGACCTTGATTTTGCAGTTGCACAACTCTGAGTGTACTTTACTGTAACATGCTTTTCATTTAGAGCTTTTACTGTAACCTTTTTGGCTTTTGCAGTTGGGTCACTGTATTTTCACAGTATGCAAGTGGTGAATATATAGACATTCGATAGGCCTACTATTCAATATTCAGTACAATATACTTGCAGTGGATACAGTATACAATTTATTCACCTTACTACTGTAAGTTGTCATTACTATACTTTTTTACGTAATTGCAAAATTTGTTTACTTTGTTACAATATACATTTTTTCTGTAACTGCATGATTTGGATTCTGTGTTCTTCATTTTTTGATGTAGTGTCTAATGAACAGGGCCGTAGCTAGAGGATTCGGGGCCCCCTGAAAAAATATTGATGTGGGCCCCCACCACCCTCCACCAATATCATATACTGTACAATAGATGAACATGGAGGCCCACATAACAGAAGATGGTGATGTTGTTGTAAAACCTTTATTTTAAAAGTTAAATGTTTATATAAAAATTACAACTAATAAAAACTAACAAAAAAGCAAGAAATTGTTAAATAATAATAAAACCAATTTTTAAAAAGTAGCCTAATAATTTTTTTCCCCATCAGTCTGTTATAATTCAGAAATCAAAAAGTAAACATTTAAAAAATTGACAAGAATGCAGTCTAATTAAAAAAATAAAAGCATTCATTGTCTTATTTTTTAATAAAGATAATATGGAACTGGTAATATTATTAAATAAAGCGAATACATTTATTCATCCAAGTGCAGTGTGTTGTATTCATGTTTTCTCGATGTTTTAAATATCATCAGCCGGCAGGTCAGATGCATAATGCAATGCGTCGTGACTCGTGTATTTTTTTTTAAACTCTAGTTACAATACTGTAAAAAGACAGGAATTTAGACCACGTAATCATTCGGTCGATTGGGGCGCGCACCGATAATAAAAAATGACTGTACACGGCAGACTGTAGACGGAAGTTTTCTAATTCCCAGCGAAATAACAATATATAACCGGTCTTTAAGAACGTCTTGATCGACTGGGATACAACCACTCTCCTTGCCTCCCTCTCCGTCTTTTCCTGGCATTTCTGGTTCCCTGATTTGTTTTCTTTTCCCCGACATTTTTCAGTCAGTTCACGAGTTCACACTTACATCAATTAAACAGAGTAAAGATTATGCGTATTTGGCGTGCTGTCCGGGGGGAGGGCTCCGAGCTCGGAATTTTGCCCGAACCCAGAGTACTCCCCCCGTTGTTGTAAGAGTATTAGGACTATAAGTGAGGAGATGGGGTGGTGGAGGGATGCTGTTAAACTGTCAATGAACGGAGGTAAGTTTGCTGTATATATACACAGCGCTTAACTCGTTGATTAAGCACCACTCGTGTCTAATTAGGTTTGATTATCTGAATGTGCTCCACGTGTGTTTAATTAGGTTTAATTATCTGAACGTGCTCCTCCCGAACTTTGTTAATAAAACATCATTTAGTCTCCTGCTCTTCCACCAACTTCATCGTTAACTTCAGTTCAGGCTGCCGCCTCAACTCTGATTGGTTCTGTTCACGAGCTGGGGCGGGACTTACAACTTTATTGGGTCCATCTGATGTTTGTCACTGACTCTGACTGAATAATTAATACATACTTTAGGTCGGACTAAACCATTTTTATGGAGGTAAGAGAAGCAGATATTTGGAAAAATATTTACCCAAATTGCACGTTTTTGTGGTTTTCATTTAAATCTCAGGCATACAACTAATATAAATATTAGAATTATTCATACTACAGGGGCCTAAATAGTATAACTGCTGGATTTTGTGGGGCCCCCTGGGCAGCGGGGGCCCCTATAATTGTCACCACCTTTCACCCCACTAGCGACGGCCCTGCTAATGAATGATCTGTGGTGTTTGTAATTTTGACTCGCTGTGTGTATGATCTGAGAGCATTGTTTGATTTTGAGCACAGATAAAATGGTTTTGAGGCAATTGTTTGATTTTGCCAAAAGAGCCAGAGGTTCTGTGAATGTGGTTTGAAAATGTGTTTTTGTGTTTAAGGTTTTGAGAAAGTGAGTGATGGTTTCAAGAAATGTGTTTTAGCAATTCAGAATAAACTGTATTAGTGAATAATGAAATTGATTCTGAGTCACTGACTCATTGAACTGATTTAAGAAATTGATTCTGAGTCACTGACTCAGAATCAATTCAATGATTCACTGATCTGGTCTACTTGAGAGGAGATTATTAGTGAATAATTAAAAATTTTAGCTTGTTCACTCAAAGCTATCTTATGAGTTCAGAAGACAAGGAATATGGTGCAGTGTTCAATGCTGACCTCTTTTATGGTGCCTTTCAGACCATTTTGAAGTTGAAAGCTCCAGGCCCAATAATAAAAATTATAATATCATAATAATATAATAATAAAAATGAACTATTTCATGGAAAAGAGCTACCAGTACAAAATTCATACTTTCGTGTTTCACTGACGAAAGAAAGTCAATCAGGCTTGGAAGTAAATTAAAGATTTGTCATTTTTGTGTGAACTAATCCTTGAACAGTTTTCCTCACGGATACTGAAATTAGCTGTCAGTGCTCATTTACCTTTCCCACAAATATTTGGCTGAAATGTTATTAGCTTCAGCTCCAAAGGCAATTGCTGCTGAGAGTAATTTGACTCTTGCTGTTTTTGTCAGATTGTTTTGCAATAAAACTCTATAAAAAGTTGAAATTATTGTGCACGTCATTTGTCACCGGAGAGCAAAAAAGCGAGAAATTCCCTCATCCATTTAGCTCAAACCTGTTTGTTATCTCTCTGCCTCCTCAAGACACGACACAATAGCCACTATTTGGAGCGCTAGCTAATAACAGAGATCTAAAATGGAATATGCTTTTCCAGCTCTTTAATAACGAGTCTTAAAGGAATAGTTTACCTAAAGTCTGTGCAGCATAGAACGTACTGGAATGGAACACCGTGAGTGTAAATAATGACAATTTCCATTTGTTGGGGTTCTGTTCTTTTTTAAGATTATTTGCAAGCACATATTTCATAGCTCATTTGAAAGTATGTATGTGTTTGAGGAGTAGTTTTAATTGTCAAATTTCACATGTTTGGAGCTACTTAGCAGTTAGTGCTCATGCTAACATGTTGAAGCCTTGGAGCTCATTTGGGTGACACAAATTTGAGGTTTTTGGACGTTTAAGTAGTTTTCCCTTGTGTTTGGTATGATGTGTGATTTATGAAGTAAAATTGATCACTTTTTGACTATATGACCATATATAGTAAGAACTGAGTGGAAAGCCCAAATATACATAAATGTTGTCATCAGCATAATATGAGTGTAGCCAGATTTTTCCTAATGTATGTTTGAAGTGTGAACTGTCCAAAGCTTGTTAAAACATCAGGTCTGAACTGGCTGATCTTCATTGCCGTAGTCCCATAATGAGGGCTTTTCATATCATTCCATGATCCTGATAATTGGTTATTATGTAAAGCAGAATACTTGATTTGCATACCATAAGGTAAATATCAGTGCTTGCAAGGCAGCAAGAGAATAGCTGACAGTCAAAGCAGATAGGTGAGATCTCCAAAGGCCATTATGACATCATCAGATTGCTCCCATTGTAATTATTGGAGCTGTCTGTCAGGCAAGTGCCTGATTGCATTATGTATTATTAACTTTATTTAATGAATGCCTCACTTCTATTTTTGATGCATTGCACAAATACTTCAGCTACTTTCTGTTACATCAATGCAAGCTTGTGAAGTTTCTGGTTTCTGGTCTATTATTTTAAACATCCATGTATACTGGGTGTGTATGCACATGTAATGTTAAATTTTACATCACTGTATTTCCTTGGAAATTTACCCCATTATACTTTTGCTCAAGCTCACAGAGCACTGGTTCGTGGTTAGATCGTGGTTCTGATGTTGTAGAGCTGAAACTGTTGTAATTGGATGGAAAACAGCGACCTAAAGCAGGGTATGCAGGGTATTTAAATAGGCTTTTTTATGTTTTTGAATTTCTTATAGGGTCATTCCACCCATTTCAACATTAATCTTTATTGAAAGTGGGTTATAGTTGAACGAAATGTAAAATAAATTTTGAATTTGGTGCCCTCTTGAGCGAGAAAAGAAAATAACTCCCACAATGCACCACATTGCACAGCTCCGCAATCCACTCCCACTAATCCAGAACAGCGCAAACAGAGAAATCACTCTTCCGTCTACAAGGCTAGCTGCCAAAAGAGTTTGAAATTCATTTCACACAAAATGTCTAGTTAGTTGGTTGTGGCGAGCAGGACGAGGGGCGTGAGAGGACGGCGCGAGTGATAATGAATGACACCTGTGAGACGCAGCGGTCTCATATCTCTCACGGAGGAGCGGAAGCACAAAAGGAACAGGCTTGATTTTATGTTTTGTTTCTGTTGTGTGTGGCCAGCTGGCTTATACTTTTGTTTTGTATGCGTTTATCTTGCTATTAAAATGTTTAAATGTTCAACGTTTAAATGTTCCCGCCTCCTTCTTCCCACAACAACGAACCCCATTACATTGGCAAACTCATTAGTGAATTACTCCTCGTTTGTATTTCTTTCTATATGGTGAATTATTGCATGATACATGGATGTTCAGTCAGAACATATGCGGTGCGACACTAGGATGGTTTACATCACAACACAAACGTCCGTGTGCTCGTCTGATTCAGAGATTTCGTCCAGGAGAAATTGCTATCGTTGAAATTCTCTGCAGCAGACGGACTCTATCTGTGTCCGTAGCGCACAGCGAGAGCACAGGCATCAGCAGTCCGCCCAGCTCGAGCCAGTCCGGGCTTCTTGTCCGCGAAAGGCAGCCGCCTCCTGTTCCTCCATCAGCCTCAGCTGCTCTTCACTATATTGCGGCTCGTAAAGATAGCCACGAACAGCGGATTCGAGCAGCAGAATTTCAAAATTCTCTACTTCCATATCATGTTTAGTTTCTTCCATATCATGTTTAGTTTCTTCCGTCATTGTCATAACTTCCTATCTCCACAGCGCTTGTTAGCTTAGCTTATAAACAAGATGGCTGATATTAATTTCAGTATCTACAAGTGAAGTCCCACCCACTGATCTGTGATAGCTCTGTCAGCGCATTAGGTCCAACCTCCTATGGGCGGGTTTGAAAGGGTGGGATCTAGTGCTTGTAGTCTTTAGAGAAATCCCCCCCTCTTACATTTCCTCCTACAATGACGTAAAATGACGATTTTTGCATCATTGTAGGAGGAAGTGAAAAAGGTAAATAACGGAATTCTCTCGTCTCAGGGGAAAATGAGAGAGTGTTGCACGACCATTCAATAGTATGACTGGGTTTCTAACAATGGAAAGCTTAATGCAAATGGGTGAAGTGTCCCTTTAAAGTTGATCCAAAAATAAAAAGCACACTGATAATTGAAATTACTTCAAAAGTTAAATGGAATTTTTGTATGTAAATAAGTTTTTTACACTGCTGTTAAAAAGTGTGGGGTCGTTATGTTTTTTTTATTGGTTTTTGATAGAATTTCTTTATTTTCATTGCTCACCAAGACTGGATTAATTTAATAAATAAAAAAAATCAGTAAAACAGCAATATTGCAAAATAATATTATTGCTATTTTCTATTAAAATAAGAGTTAAGATATTTTAAATTGTAATTTATTCCTGTTATGGCAAAGCGTCTCAGGTTACGACTGTAACCATAGTTCCCTGAGAAAGGGAACGAGACGATGCATCATCGACGCTTTGGGAACGCCCCCAGCGTGAATGCGTCTGAGCATCAATGTCAACTAGTCCAATGGAAAGAATGAGCGTCACGGGCGGGTGACGTCATGACCAGGAAGGGATAAAGCACATCCGGTGCAAACCGGCATTAGCTTCAAAAATGTCGAAGCAAGCCGATCACAGGGATGCAGGAAGTATGGCAGGGTGACGCATCGTCTCGTTCCCTTTCTCAGGGAACTATGGTTACAGTCGTAACCTGAGACGTTCCCTTTCGAGGGAACTCGCGATGCGTCATCGACGCTTTGGGAACGAGAAAACCCAAAACGCCAGAATTCCAAGTACCTGAGTGTCAGTCTGTTGAAACTAAGCACTAAGCACCTGAGAACCTGGGGCAGCATCCAGGTCCAAGCTGTAAAACCTCACGAATGTGAGCGGTGAGGACCAGCCTGCCGCATCACAAACGTCTTGAAGAGAAACTCCAAATAGTAAGGCTTCAGAGGCCGCCATACCCCTCGTATAGTGAGCTCTGACTGCCAAAGGACACGGCTGGTCAGAGTACTCGTATGCAAGTGAAATAGCCTCAACTATCCACTTACTAACCGTCTGTTTAAAAGCAGGAAGATCCTTCTTAGGTGATCCAAAGCAAATAAATAGCTGGTCGGACTTCCTCATTGAAGATGTCCGATGAACATAAGTATCCAGTGCTCGCACTGGACACAAGAGGTTCAGCCTTTCCTGGTCTGCAGATGTAAAAGGAGGAGGACAGAAACCTGCAGCACAATAGGCCTCGGAATAATGGTAGGCACCTTTGGAACATATCCATGTTTCGGGTAAGATTGCCTTGGCCATCTTCGGTGCACTCAAGGCAGGTGGGGACCGAAAGGGCCTGAAGGTCTGACTCTAATAGGGACGAAATAGCTAGCAGAAAATAGTCTTAAAAGAAAGGAACTTCTCTGAGACCAAATCTAAGGGCTCGAAGGGAGCCCCAGATAGGCCTTCTAGAACTATTGCAAGGTCCCAAGCCAGCACCCTAGTGCAAGTTGCAGGCCTCAGCCTCAAAGTGCCACGAAGGAAACGAGTGATCAGGGGGTCTCTACCCAAAAATGTACTACCCACCAGGGCGTGGAAAGCCGCAATGGCCGCCACGTATACCTTAAGCATGGAAGGACATAGACCTGATACAAAGCGTTCTTGCAGAAACTCGAATACTGTGTTTACTGAACAGTTAACCGGATCCCACTGACGCTGGTAACACCAAGAAGTGAAAAACTCTCGAAATAGTGAATATAGTTTCCTCGTAGCGGAAGCTCTGGAGCTTAGAATGGTCTCAACAACCTCGGTTGAGAGACCACTCTCTATGAGTTGGGCCCCCTCAGAGGCCAAAACCACAGTTTCCAAATCCCCTGCCGGGGGTGCAATATTGCATCCCCTGCCTGAGACAGAAGGTCTCTCCTGATCGGGACCTCCAAGGGAGGTCCGTCGAGGAGAAAAATGAGGTCCGCAAACCAAATTCAGCTCGGCCAGGGTGGTGCTACTCAATAGGCTTATTCCATCCTGGCGGAATCACTCCAGAGCTCTTGGGAGCTGAGCAACAGGGGGAAATGCGTACAGACGTAGCCTCGGCCACGTCTGCACCATAGCAACCAGCCCCAAGGGGACTGGTTGAGTGAGGGATAACCAGAGTGGACAGTGCGTCATATGCTGAGACGAGAACAAATCCACTTCTGCCTGGCCATAAAACTCCCATATTTGCTCCACCGCCTCGGGGTGGAGTCCCCTGGCCTCAGCCCCTGCCTCGGCAGGGTGTCTGCTCCAATATTCTGGCCCCCCTGGAATATACACTGCCCTCAGACAGCGTAATTTCCTGAGGGACCAAAATAATAGGCCACCAACGTGTTGTTTGTTGGTTAAAGAACCAGAGTTTCCTCCATATAACCAAGGCGCGGGGATACTGCCGCGTGATCTTGATCGTACGGAGTGGGTTTCCCCTCAGGGAGAACCCTCTGGTCCTGAGCCACCACTGTAAAGGTCTCACGTACAGCAGGTCAAAGGGTATCACATTGAACGCTGCTGCCCTGAGGCCTAACAGTCACTGTTTCAGAACAACACATGATGGCCCCTCAGGTCTGGGAGGAGATGTCCCACTGGGGGCGGAGATGAGCCACTGGGGGCGGCAGTGGCTCAGTGGTTCATGTTGGTTGTCTACAAACCGGAAGGTTGGTGGTTCAATCCTCGGTTCCACCTGACCAAGTGTCGAGGTGTCCATGAGCAAGACACCTAACCCCAGCTGCTCCCGACGAGCTGGATGGCGCCTTGCATGGCTGCCGTCGCCCGTCGGTGTATGAATGAGTGAGTGAATGGGTGAATGTGAGGCAAATTGTAAAGCGCTTTGGTGGCCATTGGGTCTGTGAAAGCGCTATATTAAGCAATAAGGTACGAGAGGCTGTGCTGTATCGTGAATAAGTAACGGCTGGAGGGCGTTGTTAGGCACGACGCGAAGCGGAGTGCCTGCAACCCCTTCAGCCGTTACTTATTCACGATACAGCACTTGCCTCGAGTACCTTATTGCTTTTATAAAACGGTTGCCACACAATAAAAATATTAAAGCCGAAAAATATGTATCTATGCAACTTTCATGAACTAAAATCACTAAAAGCCTGCCTTCCGCTGGAAAAAATAGTCCCGGAACGTGAACAGCAACAGAAGTTACATATATTATTTCGCCAATAGATGGCGGCAAAGACTGTCTTTATGAGTGAGTGAGTGAGTGAGTCTGTAGAGAAGGCTTTTGAAAGGACTCGAACTTGTGATCACGGAGAAGACAGACGCAACTGACAGATGACTAACGTTATGCACGGAAAACCCCATGACTGTTAAAAGGACAAAATATGCAGCGGACATTCAAACGCATTTTTTTATTATGAATATAGGACTGACCTGAAGGAAAATGCTACGTCTACTGTAAATGCAGGTACACTCGCTTACTCGATCTCTCACAATGCTCTGCTCTAGCTTTAAATGAACAATATCAATGAGATGAAACA
The DNA here is from genome assembly GCF_029890125.1 of Rhinichthys klamathensis goyatoka. NCBI lineage: Eukaryota > Metazoa > Chordata > Actinopteri > Cypriniformes > Leuciscidae > Rhinichthys > Rhinichthys klamathensis. Next base: position 2,488,199 of record NW_026606612.1, read on the forward strand.
TCTGTTTAAGTTGCTAAGAGTGGTTGCTAGGGGTGTTGTGTAGTGATACATAGAACCGTTGGGTGAAGCGGTCATAGCCGTGTTTTATCGTGAATAAAGCACAGCTATTGACCAATCAGAATCAAGGATTGGAACTAACCGTTTTATAAAAATGCAGTCCATTTACCATTTACCATGTCTCAACGCATTGAAGACGACCATCATCTCTAGGCAATTCATGTGCCAAGCGAGATGATGACTCCTCCCAAGCCCTGAGCTGAGCGGCCTTCCAATACCGCTCCCCAGCCGGTGAGGGAAGCATCTGTCGAGATCACAACTCGATGGCAAAGAGCTCCCAACACCGGACCCTGGGCTAAGAACCAGTGTTTCCTCCATATAACCAAGGCGCGGAGACACCGCCGCGTGATCTTGATCATACGAAGTGGGTTTCCCCTCGGGGAGAACCCTCTGGTCCTGAGCCACCACTGTAAAGGTCTCATGTACAGCAGGCCAAAAGGTATCCCGTTGGACGCTGCTGCCACAAGACCCAACAGTCTCTCGAACTGTTTTACAGTGCGTGACTGGCCTAGCCACTCAGCTCTTTTGTGGCTGTTAGGATAGCAGCTACACGAACGGGCGACAGAGTGGCCCGCATCGTCACTGAATCCCATACCACATCAAGGAAAGTGGTTCTCTGTACTGGAGAAAGCACACTCTTCTTGGCATTGAGCCTCAACCCCAACATCTGCATATGAGCGAGAACGACACCTCGGTGCCGAACCGCTAACTGTTCTGATTCCGCTAGAATCAGCCAGTCATCTATGCAATTCAGAATGCGTATACACTGCAGCCTGGCGGGGCCAGAGCTGCGTCTACACACTTTGTGAATGTGCGGGGTGATAGAGCTAGACCGAAAGGAAGTGCCTGATACTGGTGTTCTTTGCCCCAAAGAAAACGTCAGGAACCTCCTGTGCTGAGGGAGGATGGAGATATGGAAGTATACGTCTTTCAGATCTATCGTGACAAACCAGTCCTCGGATCTGATTTGAGTCACGATCTGTTTGAGTGTCAGCATCTTGGACTTGAGTTCCAACACCAAACACTCCAACAGACGAAGATCTAGTATGTGACGCAGCTCTCCATCCTTTTTTGGAACAATGAGATAACGACTGTAAATACCCGACGCAATGTCGGGTGAGTACACCTGCTCTATAGCTTTCTTTGCTAACAGGGGCTTTACCTCTTGCTCCATTACCAGAGAGATTACCATTACCCATAGAGATATATTTGGCAGTAGCTTCCGCGCTGCCAGAAAATCTACCAAGGGAACCAGCCCCTCGAGGCTGGCCTCTGGTGTAATAAAGACAGCCAGTTCGGGGACCTGAAGCATACTGGCAGGAACCACCCGAACTGACTGTTTTCGAACCCCCCTCAGAGGGCGCGAGTCCGACGCAATGTCGAGTTCACGCTGCGCCAGAAGCTCGCTGGAGAACGCTGCACCCCGAAGCACCAAGGGTGGCGGGATTGGCAGAACGGTCCCCTGAGGGCACCGAGATGGAAAGGGCACCGTATAATGATGTGTACACCATTCCACCCCGGTTGGGGCTGCCCTCACCGGTCTGACGCCGGTGGCGCCAGACCTTTTCTTTTGAGCCGCAGCCTTCTCAGCATGAAGAACGGTCCTCGGATCCGGCTTCTGCTTTGAAGGCTTTGGCTGCTGTGTTGTGTATGAGAAACTAGCCGGCTGGAGCTGCTCACGCCCAGCAGCCCCAGGGGGTTGGACATAGCGAGGGAGAGATTATCTTGCTCCATGATTCCCATCAAATTGAGCCAGAGGTGTCTCTCAGTGACCACAAGGGCTGCCATCCCTGAGAGATAAATCTGAGGCCCGACGGAGTTCTCAAACCCCATCGGGCCAAACTCCCTCACTTCTGTCCAAATACCACAGCAGGTCAGCCTGATATGCTTGCAGCACTGCTATAGTGTGCAAGCAGGCTCATGCTAGACCCACTGCCATATATGCTTTTCCCACTAGATTAAAAAATAGTTTTCTTTAATGGTTTAGTGAGAGAAGCCGACGCCTTCAGGGACGATACTGAACCGGGAGACAGATAGCTCGCAAGTGTCTGTTCTACCCAGGGTATTGCCCCATAGCCATACTCTCTTAACCCCCAAATATCTGAATATACATGAATGTGGGGCTAAAAAATGAGTAAGGCTTTTTCCATGATCTAGACAGCTCGCTGTGCAGATCGGAAAAAATGGAAGGCCCCGTGATGGAGGTGGAAAAATAGAGGAAAGGAAACTCGTTCAATTTATTTTAAGGACGAGTGCCCCCTTATTTCTGCTGGCCATTAAATATTTAATTTATCTACAGCCTTAGTTAACACCTCCACCAGCTTATTATTATTTTTTATATATACATTCTTTATATATATATTCACTTTATTTTATATACTGTATAATATATAAACTATCATATATATATATATATATATATATATATATAGGCTATATATATTTCTCATACGCTGGGGAAGAGATGGCAAATCCACTTCCCCCATGATTGTGTCACTTTCAATGCCCAGCACATCTACCTCCTCGGAGGTAGAGCACTGAAGCATTGATTTCTCTCCCCGGGCGGAAGAGACCGCAGCGCGGGCTTCCGAGACCGGAGAGAGAGCACTGGATCCCTCGTGGAAAGGGAGGAGATAAGATCCGCGGACCTGTCTCCAACCCCGTAAAGAGATCCTATTCGCGATCCACAGGAATGCATTCTCCACGCTGCCTCGGCAGACGCGGGTCCTGCACCCTGAGGATCGCGAGCCTGGCCACTTTCCTCGAAAAGCGCAAGGCGAGAGCGGAGCATGCGGAGCGGAAGCATCTCGCAATGCCGCAATCAGCCCCCTCGAAGGCTGACACCGCATGCTCCACTCCTAAACAAACTACACAAAGCTCGTGTGTGTCCCCACCCGTTAAATAACGCGGGCAGGGAGAAGCACAGAGTTTGTAAAGTTGTTTCGCCATAACTCTTCCCAATAATATCGAACAGACAACAATAAATAGACAGAGACAGAGTAACACAGATCGCTTGCTGAGACACAGAAGCTAATGCCGGTTTGCACCGGATGTGCTTTATCCCTTCCTGGTCATGACGTCACCCGCCCGTGACGCTCATTCTTTCCATTGGACTAGTTGACATTGATGCTCAGACGCATTCACGCTGGGGGCGTTCCCAAAGCGTCGATGACGCATCGCGAGTTCCCTTTCTCAGGGAACTACATTTTCAGCATCATTACTCCAGTCTTCGGTGTCACATGATCCTTCAGAAATCTTTGCTGCTCAAGCTACTTTTTATTAAGGTTGTGCATCCTACTAGTTTTTGTGGAAACTGATCAAATAAATTCAGAATTCTTTGCTGAATAGAAAGTTCTAAAGAACAGCATTTATTTAAAAATTGTAATCTTTTAAAACATTATAAATGTCTTTACTGTCCCTTTTGATCAATTTAATGCATTCTTTCAAAATAAAAGTATTAATTTCTGTTAAAAAAATCTTACTGACCCCAAACTTTTAAACAGTAGTGTATTAATGTAACAAAAAAAATGTGTAGGATAAATCAAAGTACCTCAGTTCAAACACTGCAGGACTACTGTAGATTGCTATGTTGAATTTTGGATTGTCCCTAACATGCTTCTTTACCTAACCAGCACCACTTTCCTTGGTCAATCAGCTTCACCGGATAGACCAAGCTGGCCTACTGTACCAGTTAAGCTTGTTTTCCCCCTGTGAAATCAGGAAAGAAGCATTTCTGTCCAGGGCTGTGGTTACACACTTTGTTTCCGAACTGAGACGATCAGAAAGGAATCATTTCTAGATCAGTATAACGACTGTCTTGCGGCAGAGCAAACAAGACCGGTCGAATGGTACCAGTCATTATTCCCTCCAGCATCTCATCTGAAGTTAGACAATGCTCTGTTGATAATAGCGGTGGTTACCTCAGGCATTGGGAGCATCTGTGCGTCTGCTCGGCCTGAAATAAAACAGAGCCCAGAGCTCATTCTCTGTCTGAATGAGGATTAGTGAATCAGATGGACGGTTTTGCTCACAATCCTCTTTTGAAAGGAAATCTGTGCGTTAGTTTGGTCTGTGGGCTTGTTAGTCTGACTGGCCTGCTACATGTTTATCCAGCTGACTTTGGCCTTTATCACATTTAGAGGATTCAGTATGCCCTTTTTCCCATGTATTTATTCATACAATTTAAGTTAAATAGCATACATTTGTATTTTATTTTATTTATTACAAAGCAAATATACATCTTTATCTACACACTGTCAAATGATCAGTCAATCAATAATGCAATTGATTTAAGTTTCAATGACCTTAAAGTATACATATATATATATATTATACATATAAAGTATAACATTCAAAATGGACATTACCTGAATGTAAGGATAATTTACAGTTAATTGAGTCAGATTCAGGATTACTGCGTAATTAAAGCGATTTTACAGTGTAACCTTCGGTAATTGTAGTGTACCTATAACGTACTTACAATATAAGTATAAGGGAACAATATTTTAAGTTTGGGGAATAAAGGGGTAACATAAAAATATTTATACTGTAAGTATTATAGAACTAGGGGTACTTATTCTACTATTATGATATAACAATCTTACATTTGGGAGCAATTTAGCAAGAACATACCTTTTTGAAATAATGGTGAACCAGTACATACTGTATAGGCTTTTTAAAAATGACAGGGTACATATCTATGCATTTATAAAGTAATATTTTTAACAAAAGTGCACTGAAAACGAAAACTATTGCAACTTTTGCTTAAATATTGGGGAAAGATACAATTGTTTCATGTAGTGGTGCTTGTTACCCTCTTGTTCCATGTAGTTACAGGGTAAGTACAATAAAAATGCATACACAATCATATATCACTGACTCGGAAACCTTTATTTATTATACAAGCACCACTTACCCTGTAACCACATGAAACCATATATATTTACCAGTATATCTAAAAAAATTGCAATAGTCTTAGCTTTTCTTGCCTTGAAACATGTTAGCCCAAACTTAAACATCTGCACTTTTTTTTATTATAAATGCATAGATATGTACCCTGTCATTTAAAAAAAAAAGCCTATACAGTATGTATTGCCTTGGTACATAATGATTACAAAAAGGTACGCAGTGTATGTTCTCACTAAATTGCTCCCAAATGTAAGATTGCTGTATCATAATAGTAGAATAAGTACCCCTTAGTTCTATAATACTTACAGTATAAATATTTTTTTATTTCTCCTGGTTGTTTACCCCTTTATTCCCCAAACTTTACATATTGTTCCCTTATACTTACATGTAAGTACTTTATAGGTACACTATAATTACAGAAAGTTACACTTTAAATTCCTCTTAATTACACATTACTTTCCGGACTGTAATCTAAAGCGTTACCGACATTTTCAATCTGGTAACTGCTGATTTTGTGAATCTTTCTGAATGATTCATTAAAGAACTGGTTCGTAAGAGCCATTTATTTGTTCAGTTCAGTTCAGTTTACTAATAAAGACAGAATGACACAGAATTTTGTTTTCCATATTAGTCCGTACTAAAATTTAGAGATAGTGTATCAGTGTGAGAGAGTCTGCTAGCTGTGTTTCTGAATACTAGAAAGACAAATTGCATTTCAAACAATGACCTCATGGTGACATAGTTTTGAAATGTTGCCGTTCCAGTTGGAATTTCGCGAGGGTTTGCTAGAATGTGGGCTGATAAGGAATGTCATTTGTTGTTATGGCGGACTAGTCTGTCTCTGTGGTGACACATTCAAACACAGGTTAGGAATCTCATTGCTAGTTCTAGTGTGAGTAACAGAACAAGAATAGAATGTATTTTCCTTGAATGTCCAGCTTACCTCTTACATGTAAACACACATTCAGCAGTAGAAAGGCAATGCAGTTTTTTTTTTTTTTTTTTTTTTTTTTTTGCTTCTGTGTCGGTAATGACTGTATTGCATGTATGCCAGTTGTTTCTCTGTGGTCAGGACTATTTTAAGAGAGCTGCTCTCAGCAAAAGCAAGCCACCCGTACCATTAATGAGTAATCTCTTCAGTAGAGATCAGCCAAATAGAGATGTATATACTCCATAGGTCTATCGTTCGTAAGATGTAGGGTAACAGTCTGGAGAAACACATTTGGGGTTGTAAATCTGAGAAGAACTGTGAAGTTGCTACCCTTACAGAGTGTGCAAATGTAATGATGGCTAAAAGTTTGAGCTAGTATCGGGTCAGTCCTTTTCACAAATTAATAACTCTGGTTAATTTAAAGGTGCGGTTGATTATGATTTCACTTTTTTAACTTTAGTTAGTGTGTAATGTATTGGTTTGAATAGAAACAACATCTGCAAAATCTCGACGCTCAAAGTTCAAAGTAAAGGGATATATTTTCTTTTACAGAAATCGCTTTTTAAGGACAACAAACGGCTGGTAGGGACTACAATGAGCTTCTTCACGGGTTAGTGACATCACTAACCCTTAAATTTACATAAACCCCGCCCCCGGTCGCGATTTATAGATTATCATTACAGAATATGCTAATCAATGACTTGAAGATAGTTAACTCCACATCAGCTATATAAATTCATCAACTAACCATTCAGAAATGTCATGTTGCATTCTACATGTTGTCACTTCTTCTTGAGTCTCTCCATCTTTGTCTGACTCCGGTTTGAACATAAAAGGCTTAACGGTTTTTGAAATTTTCAGTGCGTGTCTGTGTGAATGCTAACACTCATGAGCACTTGAAGCTCCGCCCTCTGTGCCGGGAGCAGCAGCTCATTTGCATTTAATGGGACACACACAAAAACACCACATTTTTGCTCACCCTCAAAAAGAGACAATTTTAACATGCTATAAAAAATATCTGTGGGGTATTTTGAGCTAAAACTTTACATACACACTCTTGGGCCATGAGACTTATTTTACATCTTGTGAAAAGGGCATTATATGACCCATTTAATAAATCATTCAACGATAATCACAAACACAGTCTGAAGAATACTTCCCTCAACCAGACCACAATAGTGTTGTGGCTATAACTCACTTTCTTTTGAATAAATAAAGGAAAAATAGGGCTTAATTAAAAATATGCATTTTCAACATATTTTTAATTGAGGTAAAAATCAAGCAAAATCTGTATCTTTGAGTGCTGCGTAGCCTTTTGTCCTTGTGGTCATCTCACCATCAGCCACTGACATGTTCCAGAGACTTGTATCCGCCGTATTGTGACTGTCACCCTTTATCTGCTCTGTGTGCTTTCATTATTCTTGGCCATTTCTCTCTCTTTCTCTTATACTTCACCCCCCTCGTCTTCCTATTGCATCCGCTATTCTCCCTTTCTCTTTATTTGTTTCCTCTGCTGCATTTCCTCTTGTCCTCTACTTTGTCATTTTATCCTCCTCACTCTCTCGCTCCATCTTTCTCATTCCCCTCTAACTCTCCTCTGCCCCTGTGGCAAGATGAAAAAAACTGTTTGTGGAGGAAGGAAACAACAAAAAACGAAATGACTGGAGATATTCCTGATGGTTGGAAAGGTAGAAAGAAAAATGTACTGTGAAATGGTACAGTGGGTTTAAGTTGCTTCCTGTCAAACGCAGCTACGCCCTCTTGTCCTCCTCCTCCTCAACATGTAACAAAGTTATTGGGAGAACATTCTTGGTTTGACACCAGTTTCACTGCTACCAGCTACTGCAGTGCAGGCCAGACTTCAGACGGTTTTAGCGTTCTGACAGAGTCCTGTGCTTCAGCTAACAGCCTAACAGTTATCAGACTGTCAGCAGCAAGCTAAAACCCTCTCAGAGAAGTTCTGTCTCTAACTTCATCCTCTTTAATGCTCCGCCAACTAGTTGATTAGTCATTCAGACAACCCACCGGGTAGTCGGTTTTGAAAATATTGGGCTTTGCATATCCCTAATAAAAACCTGCACATCAATGAGTTCTGGAAGTTGCGCAGCTGTGGCAGAATTGGGGATTTCAGCACCTCTAAGAGCCTGATATACTTTAAGCAAAATCCAAGAAAGTACTGGTGTGACACCATTTCAACCAAAATCAGGCCAAAACAAAGTTTATTTTAAGGGAGTTTCGGGAGTCCCACACATGACATATGGGCAAACATGTATTCAATAAGAATTCATGAATATGTATTCATATGAAAACATATGTATTTAACTATTAATTCCCACATCTTGCTATACAGTACGTCTGTGTCACAGTTATCTGGACTTATTCATCTTTAGTTTCAGGCCCCGTTTACACGAGAACGATTCCGGGTGAAAACGTAAAAATATTTTATCGGATGTACCTTTCGTTTACACGGCAACGGCGTTTTGGGGGCTTAAAAACGCAAAAAAAGTGAAACCACCCTCCAGAGTGGAAATCTTAAAAACGCTCCACCGTCGCGTTCCCGCCTAAACGGTAAAAACGCAAATCTGCTCACGGTGGCTCTCGTCGCGTACGCGTTTACATCACATGCATGCGCCAGTACAGGAAAATAACAACCAACATGTCAGATTATTTCCATACGTCGGACCTTCAAGTTGCCCTAGCAGCTCTGAAAAACAATACAAGAGTCTTTTCAGCAGTTGTACAAAATATTCTAAGATATTGGTGTTGTTGTGTGGCAGTGCTTCACATTGCCACCTAGCCGCCTGGAGTGCATACTACATCGAATTTCACACATTTTTGCGTCACCATATGGACGCGGATTTCCCAACCATAACGCTCGTCTAAACGCAGAATAAAAAGTGATAACACAACGCCACTTTTGCGTTTTCTCTTCAGATCGTTTCCGTGTAAACATAGCCTCACTTTCATGGACTTTCAGTTTGTTTTCATTCATCACGTGTTCCTTTGTTTGATTTTCCCGCCACTCATCAGTTATCATGGACACTCAGATTAGATCATCACACCTGTTCGTCGTCTCCTTATTATCACTTTGTATTTAAGCTCCTCACCTTCACTCTGTGTTTGTCGGTTGTTGTTTGTGTGTGCATGTTACACATGCTGTTACTTTCTCTTCGTCGTTGTGGATTACCTGAGTTTGTTTTCGTTAACCAGAACCATTTTGTTTATAGAAACCATTTTGTTTATATTTGAACTCTCCTTCATCTTCATCCTTGTGACAGTCTGCATGATTTTACTAATTCGTTCCCTCGTTTTACTAAATCTTATGCACGGTATAGCTTAATTAATTCCCTCATTTTACTATATCTGGGCCTTGTTTTAAATCAAAATGAGGGAATAAATGAGTACAATGTTTTTCCCCTGCATGTCATGTGTGGGGCTCTGTACAAAACCGCTTGCCAAAGTGAACTTTCCAAAAAAGTTTGCTCTTGCTGGTAAACATCTTTGAACTACCATTGAGTCCCTGGTGATAGGTGTGCTCTGGGGCTCTGCTTTCTTTGACGAGGACATTTTCTCCAGTTCATTTCTTCTGTTTTAAGGAAAGCGTACTGCACACCTCTATGGAGAGAAGGTTACAGTATACCACTGAAAAAACACTTTTTACCCCTAAACGAGGATTAAAAAAGAAGTTTGCTGTGAGTATATTGGGGCCTTAAATGTACCGACAGCACTGCAAGAGCTAGTGGTGCCATTTAGCTGCTGTGTGCGGGACATATTTAGCATTTTAGCAATAAGAACACTCGGCAAGCACCGAATGCGAGTAAAAATTATTATTGGCTAGTATATGAATTTGTCAGTTGTTGCATTTTAATTACGGAAATATATTGTCTGATGTTTTGCGTGTTTCAGATTGAAGCATGCCACTGTGTTACAAGCAAGCAGCCCATGATAATGGGTGTTTTAAGTGACATGGAGCGACTCGTTTGCAGTAAATGCTGCTCAACATCTTCCCAAATTTTAAAATGAGAATCATTTGTAAATCTATTGGCAACAAATGAAAGCTTCTCACTGCAGTTTTCACCAAAATAATAGCTATGGATAGCAAAGAAATTAAGACAACCATAAATATTAGTATTGCAGATTTACTGTTCTGTAAAATAAATGGATGTTAATGTTTTTCTTCTACTTGTAAAATTTCACTATCTAAGAAAAGCTGACCTGAAACTATAGACTGTCTGACAATGAGAACTTCAGTCAATATACTTTGAGTTGTGGGAGAGAAGCTGGCACCAGATCAGTAAAAAAAAAAGGCTAAATTGTATTCTTTTTTCTTCTTTGCATTAGAAATACAGAAGATTTATTTGGGGAGGTTTAATGGCTGGAACACTGGAGGGGTGTGTGTTTGTGGGCAATGGATGTTTTGCTTGTCTGATATTTAGTGTGGGTTAATCTAAGCTTTAATCTTCACCACTCTAGGGCAGGATCTCTGGGAACGGGCTGCAAAGAAGTTTAGGCTCAGGGTTTAAATTTAGGATGCGAGGCAGGAATATGCAAAACAGAATCAGCCTCCCGTTGATATTTTCAGTGATCCAGTGTCCTCGTTTTCTCAAATGCACACAAAGTTGGTAACGTCATAGTTTCATTCAATTTCATATCTTACACATTTCTCAAAAGATATTAGCATCGGCATATTGAGGTCAGCGTAAGGAGTTGGAGTGAATAAAAGAGGTCAAAAATGGCTGTGCTGGCTTTAGTCTGCTATGTGTGTGATGGGGTCACGATGAGCCTGATTGAGCTGTCTCTAATCCTCTCTACTGTTTAAGTGTCACACGGCATCACAGGTTTACATCCCAGACGATTATTACTATTTATGTGAGGGTTGTTAATTTGATCCGTTAATCTAGTGTGATTTAAATTTTTTTTAATAAATGCAAATGCAATTAATCATGCCCCCTAACCCATACGTAAAATCCGCGAAAAGGATATTTTCCGATTCAAGCCATATTGATTTGATTTCTAAACGGATTGCTGTGAACTTATTATAAGTTATTATGTGAAGTTATTATAAATGGCTTATATTTAATGATACAAAAAACACAACAACCAATATATTGGCTTCTTAAGCCTTTTTTTTGTAATGTCTGTGTCTATGTAATATTTTACTCATCTGTCACAATAGAATATCTTTATATGACTTCATTCTTTATTTCTGATAATACAGTTAACACATTTTTTTCTTGAAATAACAACATCAAAAGCATGTGTTGTCACATCAGCGGTAAAGATTTCCTTGTCTTTGTGGCAGTCTCTCAGTTAACACGGCTCTTCCTCCATATGAAAGCTTGCTGACCCGTCCTGACTCCACTGTGTAGAAATTGCATGTGTGAAAGTGTAGCATTTCTGCCATTATGCTCTCCTCGTTATGACTGCTGTTATTATCATCCTGGCAACCAGGCACAAATAGTGTAATTATTCCTGTTACCATTTCCGCAGGATAATTGAAGCATTATTCGGTGATAATGGAACTGAAATAGATCTTGCACAGCTTCCTTCCGGCGTGCTTTTCTGGAGATGGCTGTGTGATATACTGGTCAGCTCACTGTGAAAATAGACCTTTTTCTTTCCTACAAATAAATGTGAAGTCCTTTTCGGTTTTCTTAGAGTGAACTGCTAAACCTGATGGTATAAGAGAAAGTTTATTTTATTTTATTTTATCTAGTTCTAGAAAACCAATCTAGGGCATTAAAGCGGTGATACTTAAGTAGTTTTGTTGTTTACCCACATTTTCCATTGAACATCAGATGGTGACCAAAACAGTACCTGAATTGTTTAACCAAAAACTGAAATCGATTAATATTACCATGAACTGCACAGGACCAACGTTATTTACATAACATGCAGTGTTTTATATTTTACAGTTTTGTTTTTGTTTTTGATTATGTATTACTCAAGTCAATGAAAGTAACATTTTAGTCAGCAAAAATAAAAATCATGTGCAAAATGACCATGTTGTGAAATCATGCTTTAGAGACTTTTTTATGTTTTCGATACTGTTTAGGATATTACATGACGTGTAGTGCATATTTAAAGGGATAGTTCACCCCGTAATGAAAATTATGTCATTAATTACTCACCCTCATGTCGTTCCAAACCCGTGAGAACTTCGTTCATCTTCGGAACACAAGTAAAGACATTTTTGATGAAATCCGAGAGCTTTCTGACCCGTCAGACAGCAAGGCAACAACCACTTTCAAGGCTCAGAAAGGTAGTAAAGACATTGTTAAATTAGTCCATGTGACTACAGTGGTTCAATTGAAGTAATGTTATGAAGCGACGAGAATCATTTTTGTGCCTGAAAAACAAAGAAAAAAATAACACTATTTTTTTTGTTTTTGGTGCACAAAAAGTATTCTCGTCGCTTCATTACATTGAACTACTGGAGTCACATGGACTACTTTAACGATGTCTTTTTTACCTTTCTGGGCCTTGAAAGTTGTTGTCTATGGAGGGGTCTGAAAGCTCTCGGATTTCATAAAAAATATTTTCATTTGTGTTCCGAAGATGAAACACATTCTGAAGATGTCTTATGGGTTTGGAACGACATGAGTAGTGTAACTCGAGATTTCACGTAGTGTAACTGCGCAAAGCTTCTAGGTTGTACGTCACACGCATCACACACATGACCAGCGTCGGCCAATAGTGAGCCTACGTGTGACGTGCAACACAGAAGCTTTGCGCAGTTTCACTACGTGAAATTTCACGGCCCACAGGAAATGAATAGTTGAATAAAGTCGTTATTTTTGTTTGATTCTGCGCACAAAAAGTATTCTCGTCGCTTGATAAACTGTAGGCACTGTAGTCACTTGGACTATTTTAACGATGTCTTTAACTTTTCTGGGCCGGCCAGTTTCAATCCCTTAAGAAGCCTATGGAGGAGTGATCCAGCTCTCAGATTTAATCAAAAATATCTTAATTTGTGTTCTGAAGATGAACAAAAGTCTTACGGGGTTAGAACAACATGAGGGTGCGTAATTACTGACAGAATTTTCATTTTGGGGTGAACTATCCCTTTAAGATGTTTTTTCCCTCATCATTTTGTTCACCAGTGTGCAACACAAAATATGGGAAGTGATTTATCCCTTTAAAAAGCTTCTTTCTTTTTTTTTGCCATTTAGCATAGTTTTCATCTCTACTGTCTGTGACCTTATCAGAACAGACCTGCGATTCATTTTTGGTTCGCAACTCGCCAAAGGACCCAGAAACCAAGTCATCATTATGTCTATAAACATCAAATACTTTTTCATCTCCAAGGAACTGCATAGAACCCTGCATAGTGAAATATGGTTCTTGATAAGAAGAGGGTTTTTGTTGCTGCAAAGACCCACTGACCCACTTTATTTTTAAGTGGTGAAGTGTGAATGGTTACACCAATTTCAAGGTGTAAAATCGGTGTAAAACTGAGCAGGAGAGGTATCAAACGTGTGGTTTAATCGCTGTTAAGTCTGTTGTGTAGGACTCTGGAGTGTGTGTTTGACACTTTAGGGGGTGTTTGACACAGCGACTGAGACTGTCGGGATCCTCTCTTGAGGATTCACTGACAGCTACATCAGAAAAGAGGAAATACGAAACAGTTTGAGCACAAAAGAATGGTGATGCTCACTGACAAGTGAGGAACTGTGACTGGAGCATACAGTGGATGATGGTTTGATCTCATGCTGATTCTTCTCACACCAGACTGTTCAATTGTGTCATTTTTATCCCTTGTGTTCTGTTCGATTTCTGTGTACACCCCTTATGGACCGGGTCAAATTGACCCTAATTGGATTCAATACAATTCCTCAAAAATCACACTATGAAAAACAACAAAGATTTAGATACAAACTGTAAACTTTTAATATCAACATTTGTCAAACATTACAAAAACATTATATCTGAAAATATGATTTATGAAAATGTTTTTAAAACATTTTTTTAAAACAGTTTTGTTTTGACAAAATTGGAAAATAAACAGTATACTGATTTTTTTTGCATATATATTTTTTTACTTTTTTTTTTTTTTTTTTTACATTTTATGCTTTGAACATCGTAACTGAACAAAAAAAAAAAATCTGTATAATGAAATTTTTTCATTTTCCTAAATTAACTTTCCCTAGTTTCCTAAGACCTATTTTCCTAGTTTCATTATTCACTCACCGGGAAGTGAGAAACCAAACATAACAAAAACATAATCAAATAAATGTTTTTTATTTATTTTTTGGCTCTGTGAAGCTGCCTTTGAAAATCCTACATAAAAGTTTTGGTTAAAAGCTGCTAGGTATTTTAGATATTTTGAATATTGAAATGAGAGCTTATTTTACTATCTGTGTCTGACAAAGATTTTCATCTGTAATTTGCAAATAATTCTGAACACTGTAATTTTAGCTTTTTCAAGTGTGTTTGGTTAGGGTTAGAGCACTTTTAGATGCACTTGCACGTTAGAACTGGAGTTGAAGTGTCCTTACATACAGAAGATAAATGTTTTTATTTTGTGTCTGTACAGTTGCTTTTGAATGGCTGTCTATGAGGGTCAAATTGACCCGCGAACATCACGAACGTAACAGTAATTTTGTTTGTATATGTCAAAACACATCAGCATGTTGAAACTTTGCATGCATGTTCATCATGATAAATGAGAAAAAGTCACAAAATATCAAGACAAAAAACAAAGGTTAACCAGTATTTCCAACAACTTGAAAATCGAAACGGGTCAAATTGACCCGCAACATAACACAAGGGTTAATGAAAACAGTTCAAGCCAACTTGCTTGTTGCCAGTATTGGGAAAATAATACATGCTTATCTGTTCTTAATCATGTGACACTATTCTGGCACGTAGTTGAACACAATCTTTATGAAACCCCTAAAGAGAAAAAGGAAAGAAAGAAAAGAATTCCTAAATTGTCCCTTGTTCAGCACATCATTATATCTGTCATATTTTCACTTTAAAGTACTTTTCAAATGACGTAAGGCGATCCTTTTGTGTAATTTCATATCTTGCTTTATCACAATATTTCATGTTCTTCCATCTGAACTGACTCCAGAACTGAAATAAAGCTGAAATAATAGAATAAAATTACATAAAATATTTGAAATGTTGCTTTGGCAACTAACTGGAAAATAAATAAGTTTGTTGAAGTACTAAAATTACATAAACTAAAACTAGAATACATATAAATGAAAGATAAATAGAAATAAAAAACAAACTAATGATATTGCTAACAATTAAAATATTAATAAAAAAAATGTAAATGAAAACTGAAATTCTAAAAATAAAATCTAATTATTAATAATAATAATAATATATAAATATATAACACTGCTCATGCAATGTTCATTCAGTAAGTCATGCATTGAAATGGTCCTTCATAATTGGCATTCGAATGCTGTTTTACGTAAGTATAATTATCTACGAAGCCATGAAAGCAGGACACAATCTTAAAAAAAAGTACACTTACAGAAGTGATCAAGAATTATTCATTCACTCTAAAGATTACTTCAAACATACCGATTTATGAACGTTGGTATGCATTGGTATTCAGAACAATTCTGTAACGGAGGCGAAATGGAACTCTCAAATATAAAGAACATAAAGAACAACTATGTGTAAAAGTTGCTTCTGGGGAAATCGCAAACTGTCTCACACTCTTTCTTCCACATTCCCTCGCAGCTTGAAGGCTTTTTTTCTCTTAAGTTTCCCCTCAGTCAGGTAAACTTTTCTCCCTCCTGCTACACAGGCCTGATCCTGTACCTCAGATGTCTACCTTAATCAGGAACCACCTGCTTACATTACCAGTGTTCAAAGGGCCTGGAGCTGGGCTTCCTACGTGCATATGTTTTTTGTAATGAGTATCTGTTTGCAGGATCTAAAGATGCAGGAGGGAATCTAGGCCAGTGCTCTCATGAATGACAATATGATTGAAAATGCCTACGTTACAGGATCCCCACTACCAAATGAAAGTCAATACTCTCTAACCTAAGATGTCATGGTTGGTGGGATTCTAGTTTTTGAGTAGTGGTTCTCTAAAATCGTTTTTTTTTCAGTAGCTGATTCTAGCAGGGTGGCTGATGGCCACACTTAAATAAGTTATCATGAAGAGTGCAATCTCGCTCTTCACAGAAACACTGTGGCAATCTCAAAATGCCTGTCTTGGCAAGATACTATAAATGTGAACAGTAGCCTATGTAAACGGAACGTTAGCTCTTTTAAATACGTTACCCTTTTCAGTGCTGCAGTATTTTCTGCTCATGTTGCTATATTTCTGTTGTTTTGAAAGTGTAAAGTTTGGTGGGCGACAGCAATTCCTTAAATTAAACATTATTCAATAAAAACGGGATGTGTACATCTTCAAGTATTATACCAAAGGTTATGTAATTTTTTAGTAAACTCAGATACCAAATTAAAGGTAAAGTTTGTGAAGTTTGAGAACTTTGCAACTATATTTTAGGTTCATGATTAATATTTGAGAAATTTAGATCACTTCATGGTTAATATATAATTTGATCACTTTAGTCTCTCTGTGTGTTTTTTCAACACATTCTCATCCCAAGGCGTCATCTAACTGACACTTTTGACCATGCGTCAACATGCCGACGCACATGGTACCCCTTAAGCGTCAATATGAGACGCTCATCCTCGGGCGTCATCTAACTGACGCTTTTGACCATGCGTCTAAATCCGACGCACATGGCACCCTTTAGCGTCAGTTAGATGACGCTTCCGTTATGGGTAGGTTTAGGTCTGGGGTAGGGTTAGGGTTAGACCACTAGGAGGCGCGTCTCACATTGACGCTTAAGGGGTACCATGTGCGTCGGCATGTTGACGCATGGTCAAAAGCGTCAGTTAGATGACGCCTTGGGATGAGAACGGGCTGGTTTTTTCCATTAAAAGTGAGATAATGCAGTCTGACTTGCAAAACAATGTCTGGATCCCACATTAAGACTCATTCTGAAGTCATTAGCCTCTGATATAATGTGTCATCTGAATCTTTTATAGTCTCAATTTTAGCGTGATGGATGTGCAACATTTAAAGTCTTTTCAACGGAGAAGCGTTTCTGTTTTAATAATAGATGTGCGGCAGACTCACCGGCCTTTGATTTTGTTAAGAAAGTCATGAAGCATGAAACTGATAACCGAGTCTGTGATGTCTGCACCTTTTCCTTTTATCGTCCTATTAATCTGTCATTCTCTGTTTTTAACATCTCTTTCATCCTTTCAAAAATTCACTACTCTCTTTTTCTCTAATCTCCTTTCTTTCCACAGTAAACATGACGAGTGCTACGTCCCCAGTCTTGCTAAAATGGGACCCCAAGAGTCTTGAGATTCGCACACTGACTGTGGAGAGGTTGTTGGAGCCACTGGTCACACAGGTAATGTCCTGTTAGATTTACAATGCTGGCCGTTTCTTATTTTCAGGTCCGGTTGATTAACCTACAAATTCTATTGAGAAACTTGGTTATTGTTGATAATGTTAGCCTTAGCTGTGCCATGTCTTTTGGGTTGTGTTAAAGCCTGTTCACACCAAGAATGATAACTATATTGGTGTCCACACCAACACACATTATAGTTCTGTTTATGATAAGCATGCTGCGGTTTTTTCGTCTGCTTTAAATGCTCGAGCTCTTTAAAGCAGGATGGATTCTGATTGGCTGTAAATGTTTTTATTATTCATCAGCTGTAAATACATAATTCTGAGATTCCTACGATATTGTTTCTCTGTGCCATTATCATTATAGTTCTAAACTGGCTTTAAACATTAGTTCCAACTGATATGGAAGTGAGTAAGTGTTAATTGTCCAAGTGGGCATGGTTTTTTGGTTGCTAATCTCAAAACATTAAGCAATTTATTGGTCTGTCACTAGATAGCTTTATAATTGTCAAAATGTCCTGATGAGCCTCATTAAACCAATATTTAGGGCTCTATCTAAGCGCATGGTCTAAAGGGTCTAAAGCGCACGGGGCAAGTGCTCTTATGGCGTGTCCGAATCCACTTTTGCTAGTTTACCGATGGGAAAAATGGTTGGCGGGTGTTCTAAAATGGGCTAAAAGGGTTGTCTTAATGAGTAATGGGTGTGTTTTGGGCGTAATGTGCAATAAACCAATCAGAGTCTCCCATTCCCTTTAAAAGCCAGTTGCGCTCTCGACATGGCGGATTCGCTATTTACATGGTGGAATTTGCAAGCGGAAAAACTGAACGCCTCTCTAGTAAGGAAACGGATCTGCTCGTGCACGAGGTTAAAGCGCACGAGCAGACCATCTACGGGACAAAGTGTACACGCGCAAAATAGCAACGCGCAACAATGTGCCTGAAGACACCTCATTTTCAGACCATGGGCACACAAATGAGGCAAATGCATTTGCTATTTAAACAAGGTGGCGCAGGACGAGAAAATTATAACTGCGCCTGGTACTGCATTGCGCCAGGTGTATGCTAGGGCCCTTAGTATTCAAAATTAACTTACTGTACATCAGTGATGATCATAATGTCATTAATGGCGTGTTTGAAGTCTTCCTTGTATTGGCTGATTGCTGGACAGTGTAGACAACTGTTCTAAGGCTTTGTCAGAGCAGTGAAGGCTGAATATAGGTTGATGATGCTGGATATTACATCGTTCAGTTTCCTGAAGTCCAGAGCTCACACCAGGAATCTCATTTTAGACTTGGTTTTTCTTTGTTTACTCGTGTCTAGGGTATATCTAGGGTTTGTTTGGCTTAAAATACTAAGCAAAGTTTGCAAATGAACAAACAAGCAAACTTCTTGGACTTTCATACCATCAGTCAAATGTTTGAACACAACTTATTTGCCTCATTTAAATAATAGTAAAGTCATTAAAAACACAACTGGAACTATGGGAATTATGCAGTGAGCAAAATGATAAACGAACCAGAGCTATCTCAAATTAGAATCTCTTCAAAGCCGCCTTGTTTTGTCATTGGATATATCATGAGAAACAAATTCAGTCAAGTTTTACTGGTAGCTTAGTCACCATGTACTAAGAAGGTCAACTTAAACAACCGCTCAAAGGTTTTGGACTAGCAATATAGCTATAGGTATAATACATTAATACTTTTATTCAATAAGGAGGCATTCAAGTGATCAAAAGTTACAGTAAGGACTTTTAAATTGTTACAGAACATTTCTGTTTCAAGTAAATGCTTTTCTTTTGAACTTTCTGTTCATCAAAAAATGGTTCTTGAGTATAAAATCAGCCAATCAAAATGATTTCTGATGACACTGAAGACTGGAGTAATGGCTGCTGAAAACTCAGCTTTGCCATCACAGGAATAAATAAAATTTACAATAATAAAAATAGAAATCAGCTATTTAAATTTTAATAATATTTCACAATATTACTGTTTTTACTGCATTTTTAATCTAATGCATTCACCCTTGGTGAGCATAAGAGGCTCAAACAAAACAAAACTATCTTACTAAATAAGTAAGCAAACAAACAGTCAAATTAATTAATAAAACTTATCAACCCCAAACTTTTGAAAGGTGGTGTACAGACTTTTTCCCTTCAAAAAAGCAGAGATTGTTAATGTCTGATGGAAAATTACATTTCCCCTTAAGTAGTATTTGCTATATTCTGAGCAATTATTTGTTTTTAAACCACTGTTTTATGGTTTTTATGTTTTTCTCAGGGAATAAGTTGCCTGAATGAAGTGTTAGATCTCATAAACCAAAATCATGTCTTCCCATAAAAACTTCCCATTAAAAGCAGACCTGGAGCATTTTTCTTTTCGCAGCTTTTATGGCTGAGTGCAGATGCCGGGCATGACCTCTCTATACATTAAATTATAGACAGCTCCCCTTTGCTTATTCTGTGAGAGAAAATGGGGGGTGGGGGAAGGCTCTAGTTCATACACACACTGTAATATTTGGGGATTTACAATCATGTCCTGTACTAAACACCTTGTGACGGTAAACTTGGATGCCAACTTGTTTGGTGTAAAATGATTTAGACCAAATAAATTCAGCCCGATCTCACGGCAATTCGTACGAATTTTACGAGGTGGCTAATTCGTACTAATTCATATGACCTCACTCATACAAATTCGTACGATTTTTGCTAATTCGTACATATTTTACGAGTTACCAAATTCGTATGAATTCGTACGAATGACCGGCTACCCCTGACTCCGCCCCTAAACCTACCCATCACGTGGGTTTAGACAAATCGTACGAATTCGTACGAGTGAGGTCGTATGACTTAGTACGAATTAGCCACCTTTTAATCACTCGTACGAATTGGTCGTGAGATAGCGTTGAATAAATTAGCATCCATAGACGTTGTAATAAAAATCCAGGTATGTCCTTTTTCTCTTCTGCATTCACTCACACATGCTTTGATCTAATGATGTACCTTGACCTCTCACAGAGATGCCATTTACCATGCACAGCTCTGAGGACAGACAGTCCAGTTGTCTGGATCTAAATGCCCCGAAGCTGAATTTTCAAAGCTAGGTTGGAAAAATGTTAGAATATGAGGCCAACAGTCTGTCTGACTATTATGTGAATTGCCTGCTTTGATGTGGAAGGGGGTGATTGCAGAAATACCATTGCCCTGGGGGTTTCTGAACATTCTGTGCTAACTCATAATCATGGTATTAATAGCCAATAATAAGAGGGATCATAAAGGAATAGTCAATTGGTAATAGGTGGAATCATGAAGGTTGACTAACAAGTGCCCTTGTGGTCTGTAAAACGCAGCAAAGTTTAAAAACACAGATTGCAGAACACAGATGTAATATATGGTTAAATGGCCAGAAAAATCCTGTTGCTGTTCACTTCAATCTATTTAAACACAGTTTGTCTAAATAGTTTGCTATTTAGGAATTAAACAGGTAAAAATACATATAAGGTGTGGTAACTCCTTTTACAGAGGGAAGCATTTTATATATACACATTGAGTACCCTTTATCCTAAAGGACTTAATTTGGATTTTGATTATTTGGGATATTTGTTTTTATTACGTTTGTGCCGTTTTAGATTTATTTTTGCTTAATGGATAATTGGCTAGTCAAGATTGTCAGGAAGTGCTGGTGTAATTGGATATCTAGGGCCTCATGAAATCCTTTTATTTTTCCAAAATTATTTTGTAACAACGTTCAAGGCTTAGTGAAGAAGGTGGAAGCGGGGAACGTTTAGCATAACTTTATTCAACTTTAAAACATTAGTATATTTGATCCAAAATTTAAGTTAAACCAAATTATTTTGGTAGGTTTATATTTTATATTTTATTAATTTATTTGACAGGGACAGTGTACATTAATTAGCATTACTGCAAATGTACCAGAGTTAGCCAAAAGGCTATTTTTCATCCATTGTCCCTGGACAGATCTTATTGTCTACCTTAAAAAGAAACAGCAGTTAAAACATTACAAGGAAAAAGGTTTTAGTGAAGACCTTTGCGATTCTGTGTGGTTCATGTTCATACACTACAAGCGTCATGTGTGCTTGAATATGTGTAGTGCACGAAACTGCGCCATTCATTCAGACAGAGACACACATAACATGCAGACTTAAATAGTATTTTTTGTAGTTTAATGTTCACTAGTCGTGATTTTGTTAAGTGTTCACCCCTACTTTTGATTTATTCAGCAAAATTTTGCCAAATTCTGTGACATTCCACGCTATACAATAAATTCAGTTTTTAAGACGAGAATACTCAATTTCATCTGCGTTTTAGACATTGTGGAAATCATAGAGCCCTAGATATCACTCAACTCACTACAATGACAAATATAGGTTGTTCAGTCATTCCTTGCAATATGTTGTACAGGAAGCATGTAATAGCTCAGAACATAAGATGCAGCCGGAGAAAAAAGAGTTTGATTTCAGATAAACAAGCGGATAAAAACATTTGCTCTCTGGGTGAGAGACTGATTGATACTGCCAATTTACAGCTTTTGTGGAATTTAGAGCTCAGCTTTCATCTCCCGACCCTTGCTATACACTCCCTTTCTTTTCCTCGTTGTTTCTCTCTCTCTCTCTCTCTCTCTCTCTCTCTCGCACACTCCTCAGCACAATATGACAACTCCCCAAAGTTGTTTGCCTAAGGCTTTCCCATTGTTCTGTCACATAATGGCATGAGCAATCATGGAAATGCTAATGGATTCTTAACATGGCGTTAATACTTTATTTGGAATTGGCATCCCAGCTAAAAATTAGGCTTCGTTTCTCCACTCACTTACTCTATTAGGATCTCAGGAGGATATCTGTAAATAAACCAGCTACTTAGTCAAGCCAAGTCACCTTCATTTATATAGCGCTTTTTACAATACAGATTGTATCAAAGCAGCTTCACAGTGATAACATGGAAATAATACAACAAAGTTTGTTTCTAGAAGAAAATTGAGTCATCGTCCACCTGAAGTAAGGCAGATCAATAATATTGTTGAATATTAAATGTCCCCAACTAAGCAAGCCAAAAGCCAAGGCAACAGTGGCAAGGAACCAAAACTCCGTCAGGTGACAGAATGGAGAAAGAAACCTTGGAAGAAACCAGGCTCAGTCGGGGGCCAGATCTCCTCTGGCCAACGAAGGAACAGTGTATGATTATGCTTCAGGCAACATTACAGGTCAGAAGTCAGATTGGATCAGAACATTCTCAATATTTATCCAGTTTCATCTGGTTGGAGGTCGGAGTCATCACGCCGGTATGGAGACGAGTTTGTTGAGGTGTCCATGAGGCCTTCACATGGCTTCATCCCAGAGGAAAGAAAATCAAAAATGAGATCTCTTTAACATCTCAAATGTTTCTCCTAGACAAAAATTAGGTTACTTTAACATCAAATGAAGACTTTGGCTAAAGTCTCCTGCTTCTAACACTTGTCTCCTGAGACAAAAACTCTAACACTCTCACAATGGTCTCCTTTAAAGTTTTAGAAGAGATCTCAACAACATCACACACTGTACTCAGGTTTTTCTCCTTAGCTAGAGACTCTGGTGGTCTCATATTTGTCTCATTTTTTGTCGCCCATAAGTTTAGAAGAGATCTTAACAACTTTACAAATCAAATGTCACCGTATGAACACATTTCAACCATACAATATGTATTAATAATCAAATTAGTCAAGGGTTAAGTCTTAAGCCATTTAATGTACCTTTCAGCAAAGAAAGCTCCAGGGTTAAGACTTCTGTAAGTCAGTTTTGATAAATGCATCGGGTACATTACTATTTCAAAGAACAAATGATGTCTCCTATGCACATAAACTGTAGAGCTCTAATCTCTATTGTGTGTCAGTAATATATAATGTTAACCTTCTGCATAACTTCACTCTTAATATAGGCTTAAACTCTGTATGTATGGGTTGTTTTTTTACTGTAGTCCCTTTTAAGTATTTGACCTAAGTTGTTGAGGTTTTTTATATATATATATTTGCAAGTGCTTCTAATGCAAGACTCCTTTATTAACTTTATAAATGGACTTAGGAGACAAAAAAAGCTACTAAAGTGTAGAATTGTCCCATTTAAGGGGCTCATCTTTGTCTGGGATTCAGCAACCCAAATGGAGAAACTCTAGCTGAGTGTGTTCGTGTTCATGAGCTCAGTGTACAAAAACGGTGCCTTGACAGCCTTTTGGTGAATTTTGCACCCTGGTCTCAATGTATTCCACTTTTATTTAAGGAAACTGCTTAGAAGAGGCCAGAGGACTAAGAGGCTTGTTGTAGTACTTGATTTCTGGTGTTTGTGCAGTTTTTTCTGGCTCTTCTTTCCCCTCATTTCACTACAGTATCTCTGTCCTGAGGTAAATGTATCCAGGCATTTTGATTTATGGCTGTCTCTAATTCAAACAATAGTTCAGCATATTCAGCTGAGGTGCCGCTTAAATCATGTTGCAGAAAGCAGAAGCTTAACGTCAGACGATGAGCTCGGGCTGTTGAAATGCTGAATTTTTAAAGTCATTTAAAATGCGACCATTTGGTGTAGACTGGCAACGAGTCAAGGTCGTGACTCCATTGACGGATGAGGAGAAACTGGCCCATCAGGGTGTGGACTGGACTGGACACCAGGGATTTGTGACTCACTGATTGAGCAATGCCCTATGGATTTAAGATTCCAATGTAAGCGCAGTTATACTGCGCCTTCGTGGGATGGCCACATGGATTATAAATGTGCACTAAATCTTTTTATCAAAAAATATGATTTGATTCCGCTAAAGTCAACATATTTATTAATAACGGGGGGCATTCAATGCTTAACAGATAATGCATTTAAGATTCATTTAAGGTTACTAATCTAATGGTAATTTTTCATTTTCAGTTTAAGTACGTTTGATGCAAGAAACCCAAACTAACATTACAGTCTATATAGAATTGGCTCATTTAAGAGATTCATCTTGTTCAACAATGCAAATGGTGAAACATAATAGATTTTTAAAATGTTATCACAGCCTTGTCATGTTTAGTTTCCTTGTCTTCTGTTTAATTTCTTGTCATGGTTTTCTTTGTCAATGTTCTGGTTATTTATTAGTTTACCTTCCTTGTTTTCATATGTTGCAGATTATGTTACACACCTGGTTCTTGTTGAGTTGCTCATTACCGCTTGTATTTAAGCCCTCAATTTGTTCAGTTCTTTGTTCGGTGTTGTCTTACCCTATCCATGTAAGCTGTTGCATTTCTGCTTCTTTTTTCCTTTCTTTCGTTTCCTCGTTTAGATTAGCCTTCTTTGTTTTATTGTGTTAAATTAAATAAGTATCTTTAAGTGGTAAGCTATCTGTTTCCTCACCTCCTTCATCTTCCTTCTCAACTTTACGTGACAGATGTCTTCTAAAAACTTCAATTCTTGTCAATGACTACAATTGACCGTTCGCAGGCCCCTCCCACAAAACGGCCATTGTCCGTCAAACATTGACTCCAAGCAAGATGGTGAAGTGGTGCGCCCACGGCGTTTGTAAATCGGACACTAGATACCCCGAGAGATTGTCTGGAGGAGTTGTGTTCTTTCCGTTTCCAACGCCGAAAACACAACGTGAGCGGTGCCTACAATGGATAAAGACTGGTTGCCCACTGAAGCTAAGCAGGGCTGAGCCTGGTTAGTACCTGGATGGGAGACCTTCTGAGAAAACCAGGTTGCTGCTGGAAGAGGTGTTAGTGAGGCCAGCAGGGGGCGCTCACCCTGTGGTCTGTGTGGGTCCTAAAGCCCCAGTGACGGGGACACTATACTGTCAAAGAGCACCGTCCTTCGGATGAGACGTTAAACCGAGGTCCTGACTCTCTGTGGTCATTAAAAATCCCAGGATGTCTTTCGAAAGAGTAGGGGTGTAACCCCGGCATCCTGGCCAAATTTGCCCAGTGGCCTCTGTCCATCATGGCCTCCTAATCATCCCCATATATATATATACACTGATTGGCTTCATCACTCTGTCTCCTCTCCACCAGTAAGCTGGTGTGTGGTGGGCGTTCTGGCGCACTATGGCTGCCGTCGCATCATCCAGGTGGATGCTGCACATTGGTGGTGGTTGAGGAGATTCCCCCTTCCATGTGAAGCGCTTTGAGTGCCTAGAAAAGCGCTATATAAATGTAATGAATTATTATTATTATTATTATTATAAAACAGTGTGGACGGCCCCACTCCCAGTTAAATGTGTCGAACATGGTTAACTCGCGAGACACTGAGATTAGTCAAAGAAACATGGAGAAAGCAGATCAAGAGGATCCACAAAGGAATTACGTTTTCTAAAGGGTTGTTGTTAACATGATATTCTCGGGGAAAATGAGCAGCAGTCAACAGTGCAGCACCCGTAGCTACAGTTTACAGGAGTGCACGCTCGCAACGGGGAAAGCATGAAGCTTAACGTTACTTGACAACATCAGTTCATATATCAATATCGTAACGAATAGAAATAACCTTAATAATGTATGGTTATCTGCATCTTTCCGTCTCATATGTATAGTTACTTTTTAAACACGAAAATCACATTCAGCATGACATGCAAGCGGTTGCCGTGGTAATGAACAACCTGCTTGTTAAAGTGAATGTATCTGAGGCAAAATTACTAAATATGCAGCGCGAGTTATTTATTTCTAACTCCAAACAATTAGCCACTGAACCAGCTTATAAAATCTTCTTCAAGACTGTGCTGGTTGCATTTGAGGTACAGGTCATGTGGTTTCTCAGATTTCGCTTGAGACCGGTATGTAAGCATTCGCCTCGATAGTAGTCGTGTCTCTTTCATTGTGTATTTTTATATTTTGAATATATCCCTCCACTGCATAATGTAACCCCTTTTGCCTCGATCTGGAGGATATCGCTGAGTATTGCTCCAAAAAAAGGTCACTGACACGCACGGGTATACCTCTTTCCGTCATGGGAATCTTTCGCGCTGGTCGTGTTTGACCATTTGTTTGACGGGCGTAGTAACAATAACTAGGGGGCGTGGCTTTTGCGAACGGTCAATTACACTAGCATATAGATAACCTTAAAAAGCTGAAAGACAATGACCATAAGAAACAAAACTTGATTTCATGGACTCTTTAACAGGCCAGACCAAAAGATCATAGGTTCAACCAACCTGTCACTCATGCCCTCAAACCAAAGTCTTTCCATCAGTGTTTTTCCCTCTTAGAGTTTGTAATTCATCACATTAACTCTGGCTGGCAAAATAGTCTCAGTGCTATAAAAAAAAAAAACTGCAAAAAATCTCTTAATGATTCATGAATCTCTTTTGGTAAGAAATACACAGAAATTGTACTCCAAAATGTTCCTCACACTCATAGATCTGTTCTTTCTATGTAAAATATGTCTACGATCAAGACTAAATTAGGGCCCTGAGCTCAGCTTCACTCTTTTGTGAATTTTGATTGTTTTTTTTTTTAAAATCCTCTAAAGAACCATTAAAAAAGTCACTATTTTTTGATGCCGAGACAGTACTACTCTAGAGCTGTTTGATAGTCTTGCCTTGCTTGATTATACCAGTTAAATGTGTTGTTCAATGAACTAAAAAACTAAAAACTACAATTAAATATATGCTTTAAAGGTGAAGTGTATTAACAGATAGAAGAGAAAAACAATTTTTTTGTTGTTGTTTTTTTTCCAGTTAATTGCGTGTGTAGATGATGTTTGCCTTGTTCATGTTGTTAGTGCAAGTAATTTTCTGAAGCATCTTGGTTTTAATGAGTAGTTCCTCAGAAATGTGATAGAGTTCATTGACCCTGTTCTAAAGAAGGAATGCTTTATTGAAACATCTAGAACTTTATGGTTTGTTAGCAAGTGTCATTCCTTCCCTGCAGTTCAAGGTTTGTTAAATATTACTGCACAAAAAAAAAAACTCTCTCTCTCTCTCTCCATAGATTATGTGAGGAAGTGAACGAACAGAGTGGAAACGAAAGCTTTTTATCTTTCCAAATCCCCTCGTGTGACCGTGTTTGTGGTGAGGGAAGTGGGATTGTTTCTCCAGTTGATTTGGAGGATATTTTTTCTGAGAGGATTGATGATGTCTGTGGAAAAGGGCTTGTGTTGGTCTGTACAGAGAACAGCATTTTTCTTAAACAAT
The DNA here is from genome assembly GCF_029890125.1 of Rhinichthys klamathensis goyatoka. NCBI lineage: Eukaryota > Metazoa > Chordata > Actinopteri > Cypriniformes > Leuciscidae > Rhinichthys > Rhinichthys klamathensis. Next base: position 2,515,628 of record NW_026606612.1, read on the forward strand.
GTCAATGCATTTAAACTAAATAAGGCTTATATAACCTTCAAACTGGCAAGAATTTGTCCACAGTCTATGAAGTGCTACCAAAGTAAAAGGAAATGGAAGAAAATCACCAACCAAAACTCTTTTCTAGCTGCACTGTCACTCATTTTTCCTTACATGCTGTAAGTGCTCCCTGACAGGCTTCAAGTGCTTTATTAGAGATGCATATTTCCTACTTGATTCCATTATTTCAGCGTCAACTTAGATGTGGTCAGGCCTCGCTCTCCAGCTCACACTGTATCAAGTGTACAAAGGCAGACGAAAAAATATGCAGTGCAGTTTAGATTCGCATGGCATTGAATTAGGCCTAGTGTCCTGACATTTTTTTTACATCTGAAAGGTTTCCAGCTGGTGATTGTGAAAGTGCATTTTGATTATGTTAAATCGTAAGGAGTTTTGGAGCAGCTGTGCCACAGTTGCGAGTCTGAGCTTTTGCAAGTGTTATTATGTGGTTGACAGTGGAATAGAGCTCACAGCTTCTGATAGAATCACATAAGACAAGTGTGTGCACATGCCGCAGGTACTGCATGTAACACACAGGATATAGTTCATGGAACACATTCATGGTCACACATTCTGGCATTGCTCCAAGCAGAAAGGATCTGTTGAAGTCTCCATTTTGACACAATCTTTATCACCAGTTTTGTTATATTTCACCCGTCTGGCTTTAGACACCCCTTACTTTAGACACTACTCCACTAAATCCTACATGTTATGTGATATGTTCTTGTGTTTTCCTAACAGAACATTCTGTGTGGCATCAAATACATTGTATGCCTTTTACAGTCCTTGATGTTTATTATAGATAATCAGTGTCTGGAACTATTTTATTTTAACAGGTTTGTTTATATAGTATTTGATTAAATCAGTTCACTAAAATGAATTGATCTTGATTGATTATTTATTTACGCTATTTTTGTATTTTTACTTTTTTATTAAAAAAGTAAAAAAAATAATATATATTTTTACTTAATTTTTATTAACTCTCTAAATATTTTATTTTATTTTATTTTATTTTATTTTATTTTATTTTATTTTTATTTTATTTTTATTTTATTTTATTTATTTTAGGTTCATTTTTATTAACTCTCCAATTTAATCATTTTACTAAAACGAATCAGACTTAATTTTGTTCGTCCATAACTGTAATACACAAATAAATTATTATTCAGGTCCAAGGTGAGCTGGTGAATTTTTGTATGGAATCTCAGGGAGTATTTTTTAAGCATGTAATGAATTAGGGAAAACATGATTCATACTACAATATGAGAAGCCCAGAGTTGCTTTTAGGAGAAATCGGCCTTGCCGTTCAAACGCACTTTTGAAATATGATTGACAGTCAATGAGATTCCATATGTGCAGTACCATTTCCAGAAGGTACACCATTTTTTTTTTTTTGGTCACCGGCCTCAAGTGCTTGTTTGATGTTTGCTTGATTGGATTTTCTACGTGAATCCTTTGCATTGAATGATGTTAGCTGTTCTCCAAAGTCCATGATGTAAATTACAGTGAAATTGTGAAAGCAAAGAAATTTTGAATAATGTATTTTTTTTCAAGTCTGAATGCTATTCTGAAGTTAGATCTGAGCATTCCGAGAACAAGCTCTTGATGAAAACTGCAACATGTTTTATGTATTTCATTATATCTCTGCTTGTACATTATTGGGTTTGAGTAACATCGGGTGATATTTTTGCATATCCTTTCTTGTGAAGAGACACATATTGAAAGTCATTGGTGAAAAATCTGGACAGCTTCCCAGGGGAAATGGAATGAGGCAAGCAGGTGGCTTTAAAAGATGAGATGTAGCTCAAAAGCAGTAGCATTATTTAAAACTCACACTTGAAGATATTAATGGCTGTGGATCTTGTTTACATATTAATGCATCAAATTATGTGGATTAATGTGGATACCCAATAGCTCAGATAATTTGACTTGCAAGAATTTGATGAGAAGTGTTTGATATCATACTAGAATCTCTGACTTTAAATTGCTGACTTTGGTATCTTGGCAATTCCGAATGCCATTTGAGATGTTAAGATTATCTCTTTCTCGGACCTTTACCATGACTGTTCCCTGCTGGTGGAATGATCTGCCTAACTCAACCAGAGCTGCTGAGTCCGTAGCCACTTTCAAGAAACGGCTAAAGACGCATCTTTTTCGGCAGCACTTGATCCAGTGATACTAACACTTTCTCTTCTATTCTATTTTTTTATTTAAAAAATGTCAAATTTTTTACATGTACTACGTTAGATTAAACTGAGAGCGGTCATAGCACTTGCATACTGTTGTTCTACTGTTAGTTTAACTGCTTCTATTGTTCTCATTTGTAAATCTCTTTGGATAAAAGCGTCTGCTAAATGAATAAATGTAAATGTAAGATCCACTCTGAAACTCTAGAAGATGAGATGGGATTATTTTTCTTGGGATACAAATCTGAGAAGCACAAATAAAAGTCTCAATTTGCTCTCACATTTATCTCATAGCTGTTTGGGAAACATTTTTGAGACCTGCACAATTAAAGGAATAGCTCACTTCAAAATACAAATTCTGTCATCATTTACTTACCCTCAAGTTGTTCCAAACCTGTGTGAATTTCTTTCTTCTGCTGAACACAAAGGAAGATATTTTGAAGAATGTTGGTAGAAAGTTGGAAGAAAAGAAATTCACTGAACTGTTGATCTTCATTGAACTGTTCCTTGAACCTTAAGCTCAATCATTAGTATAATATATTAGTAAATTTGCTAGTTTAGCTTGGTATCAATTGCCAGTGGGCAATAAATAGCATAGGTTGCACGTTTTACTCCCAACAATACCAGCAACTTTTCTAATTTTCACAGATCCAATTCTAACTGGAGTGGTTTACACCCTCTCAACACCTCCACCCACCAGGCATATTTAAAGCTTATGGAGACAGCCTTCTGTGACAATCCAATTGTAAAACAATACCTTCTTGCTTTGCTGCAGAAAAAAAGTTGTCATCCTGAATTGTAGATATAGGACCTCAACCTCTCTCCAAAGAGACATTCTTTAGCATCAGGCTTTAAAAGTCACAATGAAATCAAAATAGACAAGTATTATTATTTTTTTAATTATATGGCAGTGATTATTTTAAATGATTTATCTGTGCACATTATTAGTTTTTAATTAATGTGCCCTCATAATCATTCATCAAAATACATTTCTTGTTCAAGAAGCCATTTCACTCAAATATATTTCACAGAAGGAAAGAAAAATTAGACCAACTCAATGGAGGAGCGGACACCTGAGTTACTTTCTTGTCATGATCATACAGGAGCGTAGCGTGGCATTGACCTCTACCTCAACGAACTCTAACCCAGGAACTTTTCTTGCACTCTCTCCAAATAACACAGCACACGCTTTGTATCCAGGGAACAGTGGGTGGATGTTTATCCGTTTCGTTCTCCTCCGTTTGACAATCTTTTTGATGAAATGTAAATTCATTCACTTCAGATATGCTGAGCTGATTCCATCGAGCGTTAGATTCCATCAGCGCTAACAGTCTCACTCACGGTTGGTCTTTAATGCGGAAAACTAGCAGCGTGACATGTACATGTATTCGCCGATTGAGAATTGTGTATCTTATTAATCTTATCTTAAGGCTTAGAATTACATTTGTTTAATTGAAGTGTGTTTATCTGCCCTGCTAGTTTCACTCCTCTGTGCTTGCTTTAATGCTCTGTTTATTGACATGGTCGACATTTGTCCCTTAGAACAGGTATTTGATTGGAGTTTGGAGACTCTTTTCTGTGGCCTTTATAACATTGATTGAAACCAAGCAGAGGTGGTTTTAAAGCTACTGTACCTTGTAACCATAGCATTTCTATCGCTCTCTCTCATACATCTTTCATTTTTGATCTGTTTATCCTTATAACTCTCTTTTTATACTTTATACATTCCTCTTCCTCTCTCATAAATTCTTTGCTCTCTTCCAAGCCATCCCTTCCTGTCTATATGATACTTAACTGTTGTTTCTACTTTTCCTTTCGCTTCCAACAGCTGATTTATGATCTCTGTCTTGATAATTTCTCTCTGGAATTGACTGGCAGGGTCTTCTGATTGCTTTTTCCTGGTGATAGCGGAGTTTAACTAAACAATTTGTTGCCGTCCTTCATCGGTTTTTACGGAGATTTGCTTCCTACTGCTAACCTGAAAGCTGCATGCACATTGATCTTGCAGCTGATCCCCCTCTTCAGCTGTGTTGTTGTCAGATAGTTCACTTGGGAAAGGCTGGATATAGATGATGGTGGTTGCGTACGCTCGATATAGGGCTTGTCGACATGAGCGTATATACCAGTGGTATTCAAAATGTTCAGAGGTCCAGTCTTTGTATTTCCCAATCACAAGTTACACTGTTTCAGTAGAATAGGGCTTGATTTAATAGTTGAGTAAGAAGTTAAATGCCATAAGTCTCAACAGAACTTTTGTTTTGTCTAACATACTCTGTAAAAAGCAAAAATGGTATATTTCTGAATAATTCTGTATCTATGTTATTTTCAGCACTCATCCATTGGTATTAAAATTTCATTTGCATTGTCTGTTTTAGAGTAGCAGAATTTTGCACACAATTATTGATGCAGCTGTTGTTTATGATGTAAATGTGACCTGAAATAAGAAGGCAAAAAACATTACAAACTTGATTTGATGTTCTGAATAATTATGATATCAATCCAAAATCTGTCTTGTGATGCAGCCTGGAATCATAAACACATTTTTTTGTTAGTTTCTGTCCCCTGATGGAGTTTGGGTTCCTTGCCACTGTCACATTTGGCTTCCTTAGTTGGGGGACACTTAATATTCAGCAATATTGACTTGAATATAAAACTTGACTGCACTGACACTATTGGATGAGAACTGAACTGAGCTGGATGATGACATCACTGTTTTCTTCAGAGCTGCTTTATAGCTGAATTGATGACCTTTACACAGTTATTGAACTGAACCAACACTGAACTGACTTCAGGTGAACAATGACACTATTGTCATTGATGTCAATAATGTTTTTTTTAGAGCTGCTTTAAAGCAGAACTGAATTCTGTTTGCATCATTCATAATTATTTTCCTGTTCATTATTCTAAAGCTGCTTCTGTATTAAATCTGTAGTGTATAAAGCACTATATAGTATAAATAAAGGTGATTTGACTTGGCATGTAACAAAAGCGATTATAGCAAATACAATCCTTAGCCAATCCAAACATCACATTTATGATGTTTGTAAATTAACAATAATGGGATATTTTTCACGTGACCTCTAATGTAGGCTATAGAATGTGATAGTTTTGATGTGTCAACCAACCATTTAAATTGTAATTGTGACAAAAAAAAGTTGTGAAGTGTCAAGAAATGACTATGACATAAGTTATAGAAAATGTGATATAGAAACCTTTTCAGGGTTTCCAGGGATAATATAAAACAATGTCATATGAAACTTCATATAGTGTTAAGATTTAGTTCCTACCCACCCCTATAGCATAATGATTGTCTGGATCATATTCAGGTAATGAGTTTTCTTCATAGAGTTGCTTGGCAGTCTTTCCTCTTAGTGAAAGAACATGTGGGTTGAACAGAAAGAAAGAAAGAGGCAAAGAAAACCTGATGCTTGATTAGTGAGCATATTCATAGATATGTTTGTTTCGTATTCCATGCAGGATAGCTTTAATCTGTATGCAGGATGCTAACATTAAACGCTCAGGTTACAAAGTCAGAGATGAAGAGAGCAGAGAGCAGATCATGTGTCAGATGAAACATCAAGACCTCACTTTGCTTTGTAGGAATCTCAGATCAAAAGACAAGCGTCCTTTAAATGTCTGCATGAGAGGATGGCATCTCTGTATGGGCAGCATATTAGACGGGTCTAGTGTTCTTACTCTTCTGCCTTCAAAATGTACTATGGCTCTGCTCCAGAAGCTAGCTAACTAGATAGCTGTCTTCTAAGTCTACTTTTATAGGTAGCTACCTTATCTTCATTCTGATAGAAATGAGATACTATAGGTTTTACATGGATCCACTGCATTTTACATGCAAATCTTAACCTGATTATGCTTTAAGATGAAAGTGTAGTCACGTGTACCTTAAAGTGCATTTAAGAGCCTTAAAATGTGTTTCACGAGTTCACACATGAAATCAAATGTAATATTAATGCGTATTTGGCTTGCTGTCCGGGGGAGGGCTCCGAGCCCGGAATTTTGCCCAAACCCAGAGTACTCCCCCTATACTGGGGTAGACCCAGCCGAGTGTGAGGTGATGGGGTGGTGGAGCGATGCTGAGAGACTTGTCGTGAGACAAGAGGTGAGGAAAAGCTTTATTTATACCGGCTTCCTCTTGAGTTGATTGGTTGATTACCTGAACATGCTCCTCCCGAACTTTGTTACATAAAACTTCATTTAATAAAACAGGTTGAAATTATACATGGTTTATTTAAAACCAAATCGACACACTTAGAATGCTGCCCACTTGTATCTCTTTTTGTATGTAACGTCTATATCTCTAACTGATTAGAGGATGGTTTTTTGTCAATCCATGCTAATGAAAAATATTCCTGTGGTGACATTTTTGCTAAAATTATATTACATTGCTTCTTGCTCATTTCCCGGCAGTGACAAAGTTAAATGTCCAGTGAGTGGTGCTAAAAAGCATGTTCAGTTTTCTCCAAAACTAAGAAATGTGACTGTGTTTTATTACATTGGTTCATGCACGTATCATTGCAATTCGGAAATGAAATGTCTGGTAAGTGCTGAAATGTTAATGCTTTATAGTGTTTAAAAATGACATACCCCCTATACTAAACCCAAACTTAAACCCAGTTGATAGTGTTAAAGAATGAAAATGTGAAATAAAGACGCATATGCTGAAGCAACCAGGCCATTTTACCTTCTTTTTACACAGATTTGTGCTCTTTTGTCGAACTGTTTCACAGAATCTATATCCTAACACTATACCAGGTGAGCTACAAAGCAAGTTTACTATTGAAAAAAACCAACATGTAGGCTAATGGAGTTGGATATGAAATGCAAACATTAAAATGTTTTAGTTTATAAATATGTTGTTTTGATTTTTGGAACCGTGTGGAACTGAGCCTTCATTAAAACAATCTTCCCCTGTAATCACATTTTGCATGAAAAGGAATACCAGTTGTTGGTGTTTTACTGCCTCTATAGTGTTCATTTTAGCTGGAATCTATGGGAATTTCATGTATATGTATGGTTTGAGTTGTGGAACAGTGTAGGAATAGAGGCACATTTTTCCAATGAGCCTCTTTTTTTTGCAAAGAAAGGGAGATTGTTAAAATGAAAGATGTCTGATGGAAGTTGCAATTGGAGTGGCAATTGTGATTTTGAATGCATATTTCTTTCCTGCTGTCTTGGATGCTGTTATTTGATTACACATGGCAAGTGGGGGTTTTTTTCTTACTATGTGGGCAATAAATGCTATATTTTTAGACAAAAATGACTTTGTTTATCTGTCCTGCTGTCCATATCTTTCTGTACAGTTTGTTCCCATTATTTGCTGGCACATTTTAGAGAACAATCAGTTTCATTAAATCTAATTCATTTTTTTCAGAGTCTTGCCTAATTGCCATTTTGGTTTGCACTGACTGGACTGATCACCATCTGTACTTTGTTCGGTTTTCGCTCATGCCCTTGACTCTGGAATCCCAATAAGGAAGGAGCTGATTCTCCATGCATTCTCATGGAGTTATCAAGGACAGAGAAGGGATTTTCGCAATCTCTCTCCTTCCTGCCTATAATCCTGCCCTTTAGATGTATTTGAGCCACCGTGATGGGGACGTTGAGGACTTTGACTTCCTCTTCCCACAGTATTGCACACTTTTCTTCACTTTTTGCAGCCATGCACTTAGCTGTAGGATTAAGAGTGTGTGCTCCCTCTTTCAGGCGGGCTATCTGAGTTTTTTTGTATCCATCTTTGAGGTGAAAGAACAGCCTAATACCCTAAACACATGCAGTCACATTGTTCTTGGTCCATCCTTTTTTTTTTTTTTACCTGTATCCTAAATAACTGACTGTAAGAAGGGCTATTATGTGTACATTGTTAAACCTGAATGCACATTGCACTGCCCTTTTCATTTAGCCTATTAGTACCACATGGATGACACTGAACTTTAGGTTGAAAGATGGGAGCTTATTAGCCAGGACAAGGACATTTAGAAGATGTGGCCCTGATAACTGCTTGGAGATCTGATTTTAGCAAATCTGTTTAAAACTAGAATGCATTAACCAAAAAACCTACATTACTGCATAAAGGGGGGCAAAATTACGTGTTTTAGAATTAATGGTTTTCTTCCAAAAAAGGTGTTCTATTAATGTACTAATTAATTTAGTTGATGATACACAAATGTTGTAATATATCAAACATGTGTATTTGTTCACTTTCCTTTTATATAAGCATTACAAAAGAAAACAAATGCTACATTTCCCTGAGTTGCTATATATGAGCTTGGTTTAAACATAGAAATCTAGCAGAACAGGAGTTGTTAGTTTGTTATATGGCACGTCAAGAAAGTGTGCTTGTTAGTACAAGGTAGATTTACAGATTGACTATTTAAATCGTCAAAGTACTATTTCCCTCTTAGGTAAATAAAAGTCTTGTCTTATTTCAGCTTCTACTCAAAAGTCAAACTTTTCCCCTGCTCTGAATTATGCACCTAATTCATTTCATGCAGAACGAATGAACAAATCCACAATGAAACTGCAAATGTTTTAAATCCGAATACAATCTCTTCGAAACGTCACGCGTGCAATTTATACCACAGAGCAGACAACATGTTCTCCTTTTGAACAACCAGCTAGACGTCGAGAAGTTCACCGGAGTGAAAACTAGTGGAGGTCCCTCATAACGGATCTTCAGCGAAGTCATTAATTTAAAGGTATTCGGGTCATAACTTCTAGCCCGCTATTAAGCTCTCTTTTATGGATCTTCACGAAATGAGTTCCGATCGCTGTACCGATCATCCATGAAATGTATTTCTCTTCATAGTTTAAACTTTCATGCGACATTGATGCTCACAATCCATTAAAGCAAGCAAATACTGTTTCCTGTCCCCTAAGGGAGGATGCTGTATTTAAATGCACTTTTGGGGGCATTTTGAAAGCGTAAGCTCAGTGTCCCGTTCTGCCTTTTCCTTCGAGCCAGGTGTACTTTTGAACTGAAGTTGAAGAGCTTTGCAGTTTAATGAAGACAGAAAGGCAAGGAAGAGGGGAAACCTGCACAAAATTTAATACAGATATCTGCTTTGCTCACTATCTTTCATCCTGACCTCAAACGCGGCATGACTCTGAACCGTTTGAAGGATTAATGCAAACACACCCTAGAGACAATCGTATAGAAACAATACTACAAATAAAAGAGAAAGAAGGTGAATAAAGAGTCAGGAATGCGTTTAGGAAGTCCATAAAGGTTCAAAACAAGAGGTCAAGGTTTAGTCACCAAAAAGGCCTATAGTACCTAGAGAAAGTTTTCTGTTAGCATTTCCATTCACATAGCAGTTGCTTGGCTGACACAGGATAACCCGGAAGTTCTGGAGCCAATTTATCACCTGAGATGTGAATGCTGTGTGAAATCGCAAATATATTATAGTGCTTTTTGTTTGTCAGTGACTGATTTCTTTTGGTGTAGAGATTCACTTCAGTGATTCTATCCTGACACGAGTTGATAAATAAACTTCCCTGTTAAAACAATACATAGGATATGAATAACCGCATCTATTTGAGTTCACCTCGGAAAAGTTGGACCTGTGAGTCACACTCTCACCAGTACTTCATTTACGCCTGCATAGATTTTTGCTCATGTCCAGCCGTGAAAGGTCAGTAAGATTCTCTGACACTGAAAAACAGAAAGCAAATTCTTGATACTTGATAGAAATTCCTAAGAACTTTATTCTATACTTTTATGATTGATTGTTTGATTGATTGATTGATTGATTGATTGATTGATTGATTGATTGATGGTGCTTAAATGCAGGCAATAAAATGATACAATATGCTTAGCAGATGCCTGTGGTCAAAGGAATAGTTCACCCCAAAGAAATACAGCTGTGCAAAGATTCTTCAAATACTCTTTGGTGTTCCATGAGGAAATTAACATAAAATGGGTTCAGAATGTCATGAGGGTTAGAGAATAACAGCAGAACTTTCATTTTTCAATAGCATGCAGACTGTCCACAAAAGCTTCTTTTTCTCTTTTTTTTTGTTGCTCTTTTTCCTGGAAAAAAAAACATTGTAATGCAGCTTTTCCATTTAAAAAAGCATGAAGGTAGCAAATGTTTATCTCCATTAAAATGAGGCATTTTTGTTTGAAGAGCACTAAGATATTTCTAATGAAAAGCCACACATGCTTCATAAAGAGTGACTGTGTATACGTAAAGTCTTTTTTTGGAGGGCAAAGATTGGGCAGATTGCTCTCTATTCAGTTGTTTTTATTGCTGTATTTTCCACTATACCCTCCGCCTTCAAATGCTGGATGCAGAAACCAGGGTCAGGGTGTTTCAGAGAACTAAGCAAAGCTCTTAAATTAGCTTCTGTGGGAGTTCAACCCGATTGTGCTTTTGAGCGATTGAAAAGTGGAGATGCATTTTTTTCCAGGGTGGGTTTTTGTAAGGCATTGATTTGGAAAGGAATGGATTGGCACAAATACAAATCAGTGTTAAGAAATTGGCCATTCATCTTTGCATGTCTGATTCTTAGAAGCTGATGCACTTCTACAAGTTTCCTTCATTCAGTGCATAGCTGCTGTCATTGGCTTTTGTTTTCTCTCATGAGCAATGCGATTTCACCAAAAACAAATTTCTTTTTGATCTAAAGTTGACTTATTTAGATGGAATAGTTTGGTGTGACAATGCCCTCGAAGTGTGCAAACCCTCATTTATCTGCAGACAACAGGAACAAGAACAAAAGACAAAGGTGAATTGATCCAAAGCCCCAGCTGTGTGTGGTGGAGATTGCAGGCGCTGTATATGCAGTTCTCTTGGAGATTGTTCAATCTTTCTGGCTGACCTTTCTGCAATTCAAAGCAGTCCCTTTGGTCTCGCGCTGTGAAGAAGGCAGAACGTAGTTCAAGAGCACATACGCAGACTGCCTCTTTGGCTGGCTTGGTCTCAAACTCCCGCTGCATCCTCTTGCGCTCTCTTTTTATTGCTTGTGCTGATGCGACATGTATGTAGATTCCAATGTTTGTACTGCATACAATAGATTCCTTGTGTACTGCATACATAGTGTATAAGGCAATATCCTAAACATCATGGACCTTCGTAAGTAACCATCTCCAGTTTAACATTATAATGTTACTAATATAGATTCTTAGAGGCAAAAAACTACATAGCATGTATTTGATAAATAATACATTTTAATGGCAACTTATTCCTGCAATTCAGCTCCAGTTTTGCGTGACCATGTTAATATAGATTCGTACAAGCATAAACTACTGTACATAGCATATGAAAGTATACAATAATCCATTTCTAGTTAAACCAGACAAATTCAGCTTCAGTTTAAAGGTACACTTTGCAATAATTGTACCTTAATATAACAGCTTCAAAGTCATTTCGGTGGTAAACAAACTCATGGTAGGGCGAATCATCCTGGTAATAAAGCACGTCAGACCCAAGTCTCATTGAGACTTGGGTCTGGGAACTACGTTCATTTTCTCGTATTTGAGGCGTGGTTTACGAATGCCCAGAGCCGTTTATTGGGTGCTACGAATTTCTATCAAATGCGCCTGTACGTAGCTCATAGCCAATCGTTTCAATTATACCAGATGACGTATGTGGAGCGACAGAAATTAGACGAGGAAGAAGTCGATAGGTCAGAGATTTATGTGTACACGATGGCGTGTATCTAACGGCCGTTTCACACCGCATGCGTAAGCGGCGCGTATTTTTTCCGGCGTGCATGTTAATCAATGAGTGCATTCACACCGGGAGCAGGAGCAGCGCGTGAGCGTCGAGCAGGAGCGATGCGTGAGCAGCAGTGAAGCGGGGTTTTGGCGTCAAATCTGTTTTTGCTACACTTCTCCACGCTAAATTAAAGTGAAAGCACACTTTTGATGGACAAAAATAAATATTATTTCACACAAAAAGTGGCCAAAATGCACAGAATAAGCATGTCTAGTAAGTTTTAACAAGAACTTGAGTAGGCAAATAAAAAATAAAGACTCAAAAATATTTATAGAAGATTTAGGCTACCCGGTAAAAACTTGTTTTTAATTATTCAGTTTGGGTGAAAGTTGTGTATTATATAAAAAAAAATAAAGTAAACTAGCCAGAAAATATTATATATAAACGTTCTTTTAGTTTATGTAACACACAGACAGCTACATAGGCTGTCATCTGGGTTGTTTTGTTGTTTAACATTTATATGTGAATGTGTTGTACACCTCCCCATTACAAACTTTCAAGACTATCGATGTTATAATTGACAAACTTCTAAAAACAAATGTATAGTTGTCTTTGTAAAGAATTGCTTGCTTATGTAGCGTTGGAGCCACTGCTGTGACACTGTACAAACGCTTCCAGTGTGAATACTCTCGCGCGTCTGCAGCTGCAGTGACGATGTCGCTCATGCTTGCGGTGTGAAACCTATGTGTGAAACGGCCGTAAGGCTGCATCGAAAGGTAACTTCGCGTCTGCTGCCATGTTGGATCCATAGGTATAAACAAACTGCTTCGGTGTGTCGCATAGACGTCGTCATCGTCTTGCTGCTCCCTCCCCGTTCTGTGATTGGTTCCCTAGATGAGGCGAAAATTTGCAGTAGCACCTCATTGCAGTACACGAGATCCAGGGGGCGGAGTTGGATCCACATCTAAGGGGTGGAGATGGGTAGGATTAGGGGTGGGGTTAGAGATCAGGGGGTGGAGATGGGTAGGATTAGGGTTGGGGTTAGAGATCAGGGGGCGGAGATGGGTAGGTTTAGGTATATGTAAGGTGAGAGGAGTTGGATCTGGATCCAACTCCTCCCCCTGGATTTCGTGTTCTGCAGTGAGGACCATCTCAAAATTTGGTCCATGGTATCCAGACCATAGATATCCATAATAAAGGCTAGATGTCTCGTCCGCGCTGCTGGCCAATGGAGGTCGACGTCTGCACCTAACAAATCCAGTTCCAATTTAGAGTTAGTTTATTGCTAATCTAGATTCTAATCTAGATGTTAAATGAAACAATGCCCGTACTTTTTAAGTTTTGAACAAAATATAAGTTTATTTATTGATAACATTTTCTAGGTTTGTTTGCCATCTTGGGTTTACTTTTATGCTTGTCTGTGGTTGCACTTGTATCAACTGTTGTATTAGTTTAAAAGGGTAATTTTATTTTTATTTTTCAGTGTACTTAAAATGCTAAATGCCCCCAAAATGGTCATTGTAGTTTTACATGACAATAGCTGGTAGATGAGACTAAATTACCTACTATTTTGGAAATAAAGAGAAAAAAAAGTTGCTGCATTTAGCTGGTGTGGATGTTAATTTCCCACCTTTATTGTTAAGACTAAGATTTGCCAGTTTAGTTCCATCTGGGAGTGATCCAGGAACTGGGAGGTTACAGAGATCCCAATTCTGTCTAATCACCATTGTTCCCTTAAGCAAGGCACTTCATCCTGGGCTGTCCCAGAACGACTGACTCTGCAGTTACTGTACTATAAATTGTACTGTAAATTGCTTTAGATAAAAAGTGTCTGCTGAATGGCAAGTAACTGAGTTTAAAGTCTTATAATCGGCAAAGCTCAGAGCCTCGATTGCAAACTTTGGCTCTCCAGTGTTCCTTATCTTATTTGCTCTCTCTTTCTCTATGTCTATTCCTCCTTCCAGTAGTGTTACTCACAGTGCTGTGTTGTTTTGCTATTTTGCGAGGACCAACCATGCTGTTTCTCTTCATAGCTATGCTTTGCTGCAATCTAATCAACTTAAGTCTGACTGAAGATGCTACTTGAAGTGCATGTGCATAAACGTTTAGCCTATCTGTGTTTCAGTGAAATATAGTGTGGTATTAGAATAGATGCATCAGCATAAACTTTAGACACTGATGATGTGTCAATGGGCTACATTTAATTCTAGCTAAGTCTGAAAGTTTTTTTTAAAGCATTCATTTCTGTTGAATGAGGAAGTAAATGCATTTCCTTGTGTTATTGTAAATGAATCCTGAATGTAGAAAAATTAACAGCTAGTGTTGTGCTGATGCCGTAATTAGATTTAGAAATAGATTCTAGGTCCTGACTTTTTTATTAATGACTTAATACTTTTTTTTAATTACTCATTATACTTTTAAATGATGTTGTTATTCAAAATACAATACACTTTTCCCAGTTTCAATCGCCGTGGAGTAACTGGGTTTAACCGTCGTAGATTAGATTTAGATTTATCCATTTGGCAGATGTGTTTATTCAAAGGAATTTTCATTGCATTGAAGGTCTTGCTCAAACATGGTTGGGTGGCATGACCAAAAATTGCCATGATATAAGGTTTCTGCCGCTGTAAATATGATATAGTATTTATTTATTTTTTGCTGGAAAGGTAACCCACATTTTTTTTAAGTACTACACTTTAATCTTTTTCATTCATTAAATTAATTCATGTTAAATGTTTATAAATTACTATTACATGTGGGTATATGTATGTAACACGCCAGAAGTGTCATTGTAAAAAGGGCATATAGCATCAATATTATGTTAAAGCTTCAAGTGAATTTTCCAACATTTTTCTCTCCCCTTTTATCGATTCCTGTAGCTTCAGGGTACTTTTCTGTTTGCTGCCTAATATAATAATAATAATACAAGAGTGAATGTTAAAACTTGGTAGGGAGCGCTCAATGCACAACACCAAATGCTGGCAGCACACAGAAGGAAACAGCATCTGACTCCGTGTCTCAGACTTGAGGGCGATGCGAAGACAACATAATCACAATTTTTGGCAAAGCTGAGTCTGGCTGAATGGGTTTTTGTGCTGTTTGGCTTGGTGTCCCACAAGGCTGTGCCATTCAAGGAAGAGTGCAGAGAATATTGAAAGGCACTGATATTGGCTTCTGTTGTTGGACTCGGGGAATACAGCAGCATTTAAATGCTAATACATAGCTTAAAAGAATAGCTCGCCCTAAAGTCAAAATTCTGTCATCATTTACTCACCCTCATCTGAGTCCAAACCTATATGGAACACAAAATAACCCCTGCATTCTTTTAAATTTGAACTTTTAATGTTCCACAGATAAAACAGTTGCGGTTTTATATGAACTTTTTATCAATCATTCAATGAAAGTTCAGTGTAAATTTATCAAGGATGAGTCAGAGATCTCGTTGAGGTCGTGACTTCCGAAATAATTCTCTGTTCATGTAGTGACATGCCACAAGTCTCACTTCATATTTTTTTGGTAACGCTTCCTTTTACAGTCCTGTTACCCATGTACTTACTATGTACTTATTATAGTAATTATAATTACTGGGTAATAACTAGGTACTAACCCTGAACCTACCCCTAAACCTACCCCTAACCCATGTACTTACCTTATATTAGCCAGTACTTTCTAGGTAAGTACACTGTAAGTACACGTAAGTACTGTACTGTAAAAGGAAGCGTTACCCTTTTTTTCTGTTCTAATTATTGTTTTTCAGGCTTTACTGAGATATATTTCATTCATTTATTTAGTGTAACTCTTATTTGCATTTGCATTTGCATTTGTTTGCAGGAGAGATGATCTATGATTCATGTTTACTGCAGAGAAACTTCCAGATGCAGTGGAAAAGAGTAATTGAGAGGAATTTGAGAAACAGTTGAGCCCTAGTAATAGATTCCAAACACAAGGACTCTATTAATTAAGAACTTTATTAATGACCCGTATGACTACAGTAGGTGCCCAGGTACCACAGAGAATGGCACATTTGAGTGCAGTGAAGAAAGGCAAGATCATTTTGTTACTTGTCTGTTTGTGGTCTCAATCATGCTCTTTCTTGGTAAGTTACTTTCAAGCTTTCTTTCCAAGGCTCTACTGTGTGAGTATTAACATTTTTCACAATCACACACAGTAACTTATGTGGGCGCACAGGTGCATATGATATTTGATAGCAGATCAAAACTCCATTAGGTGAAAAATTAACGCACACTTAGCAATGCAAGCCTATCAGTTCAGTAAGTAACTACTGATTGAATGTAATATAATTTAATCAATATTCATCTAAGCATTCATTCAATTGGACGTATGAAAGCCCGTAACTGCGTTTAAATAAATAATAAAATGGATAATTGTGCAAAATAATAAACAAAGTCACAGTGTGACTTTCATAGTCATAATTATGAGGAATTCAATGAAAATTCTGAAAGTTACAAGTAATTTGCCATTTCATGCTTACGTCCTTGCTAAAGTTTCAAACATCAGCGTAATATCATCTGCACAAATTATTAAGAAGTTATCCTCCAGACTGCAATTATAGGAACCTGCTTGCCCATACTTATGGAAACACTTTTTGTTGGCTGAATTGTGTTAGTTTTGCAATTTTGGTAATGCATGCTGAAAAAAATAAAGCTGTTAATACATGAAAGAGTTTGGGAAAGAAGTATTAAACTTGTCAAAACATGGTCTGTGAATTTAATTTATCTGTCTATTTTCTCAGCTCATACTATCATGGTGCCGTTGCGCTTATGAAAGAATCAGTATAAGACAGTAAAAAAGCCAGTAATTTTTGTTGCACTGCAGGTATGAATTTCTTTGTATGCTACATTGCAATACAGCATTGAATGTGTGTGTGTGTGTGCGCACTCAGACATTAATGTTAAATTGATCCTCTACAATTGTTATGGCTGTACAGTGGTATTTGTAACCTTGATAATAATAGTGCAGTGTCTCTCTTTTTCTCTCTTGGTAGTACCCTATATGTGTAGATCATTAATAAATTGCGTGATTAAGAGGGATTACATCACACACTATGCGCATCGTATTAGACAGCCCTTTGAATATGGTGCTTCATTATAAAATGTCACAATTTGAGAATGTGGATGTTTTCTGTAGGGTGTCTTTGAAAACGCACACTAGACATTCACATGCTTATACAGCACAACACAGAACCAACATGTCCATTTCCCTTCCCCTCAGATGTTATGCCATGTTCCAGTGCTTTCCACCCCAACCCTCCTGCTCCATTATGAGAGCTCATAAATAAAACACACACAAAAGCAGTGCGCGCACAGCATTATCTGCTCATGAACCCCTCCAGACGTCACTCCATCGCCAACACTCATGCTCAGTGCCCACCCTCCAGATTTGAGGTGGATGCATCAATATTTGAGTCACTGAAGAGAGAGGGGGTTACGTCTGTGTAAATATTAAACTTAGGGCTGAGAGACTGAGATCATCATAACCATGTGAAGATGATGAAAGTGATCTTTTGAAAAGGTATCAGAGATTGATTAGCTGAGAGTATATTAGCAGTATCAAACAGACTAATGAGACTGGCCCGGGGCGATACGAACTGTTCTTGTCATTGATTGCTCATTATTGACTTGCCTAGTTCCACCCCAACATTTGGCTTTCTCATAAAAGCAATTAAAGTTCTTAAAGAACTGGTTATAAAGAGAGTATGGCTGGCATTTAGTAGAACTAGGGGCTATGTTGTGGAAATGTAAGTTTTTTTGTTTTTTTGTTTTTTTCTCAAAGTTGTGGGTATTTGATGAAGGATTCTGTTTGTGCACAGACACTTTTTTGTCTTGAGAGACTGGACAGATGTGATAAGACTATATGAAGCTTATCCACAGCTGTTGGGTCAAGCCTTCTGACCAATCATTTTCTATGATTTTCCAAGTTTTATTTTCACAAATATTGGAAAAGTAATTTAATAGAGGTGATCGCTATAACATATATACTATATTAGGGGTGAAACGGTACACAAACATGACGGTTTGTTACAAACCTCGGTATTGAAGTCACGGTTCGGTACAGGTCACTAAATGACTTGCCAGAGGTAAATGTGAGATATTATTCGTGAGATATTATTCTCTCAAGCTGTTTTATTGATGTCTTTATACGTTTGAAATACTGATTGAGAGATTACACATAAACATCTACTCATAGATTGTCTGTTCTGTTGTACTGTGACAGTTCGGTACGAATACACTCCTAATATATAGAGTAGACTTTACAGAGTGCTTGACTCTTGCATTGTCAATACAAGATCTTGACCAAAAATTGATGCACCTCTTTATTGAAATAAAGGTTGTGATGTTATTTCCATTAAGAGGTGCATTTTTGGTCACGATCTTGTATTGGCAATGCAAGAGTCAAGCACTCTGTAAAGTCTCCTCCAGCACAACCCAAAGACTTTTAATGAATTTAATGTCTAAACACAGAGGTGGCAATTCAAATGTGAAAATGATTCTTCAAGCTCCGTCCCAACCGTTCTTTCACAATTTGAGCCTGATGAATCTTGACATAGTCAGCCTGAAATATGGCCATGATGTGTTTTCCTACATGGTTGTTTAAGAAATGAAAAGCTACACACTCCAATACATCAATTAGGGTTAGAAAAACTGTTGCCAAACATAAACAGTAACATGCTAGAAACATAATAATCACTGCACTAATGATCCAGTCATAGACTCTTAAGCATTTGCCTATTTAAATACAAACAGTGACCCCCTTTTTTGGGGGCCGGAGTGTATATATATAAAGACATTGTAGCCCAGAGTAAACTCTTGCACTCTTTTAATTTTAGCTTAATGCACTCATTTATATTTTAGCTTAGCTGATCATGACTAAGCCTAAACCCTGAACCCCAATGTGTCTCATTCTGGTTTATTTTTTCTCTTCGTACTCTCGCCTAGCTTCAAAGCTTTGAAAACTTAACCTTGTGTCTCCTCCCCTTCAGCAAAGAAATGACACAAGACACCACAAAAGATCTTGTCCTTTCCGCTAATGTAGTGTGGCACTTGAGCCACATGCTTCCCAACCCTGTGAGGGTTTTTTCCCCGACCCATTTACTTTGTCAATTCATTTTATTTCCGAATTTTTTAGGTTTTCTCTGGTCTTTTTATTTATTGATACGGTGTATATTGCAAGCTTTAAAATGCTGCCCTGTCCGAGCACTCTTGCTATGCTAATACACCGCCTTTGAGTCAATTTCATACAGATCTACTTGCTTTAGTGTCAGTCAACAACTTACAATCTGCCACTGAACTTTTATTTATATCTATATATAATATTTTTGACAAACTTACACGTTCTCACTTTATCTTATTAGTGTATATCTTATTAGTGTAGATTGCCACAATAGCAATGTTTGGAATAAAGACTCTGGATGACCTACCACATTAGCCAAAATGTGCTGAGCATGCTGCAGCCTGGATGCCAGCCGAACTTAGCCCCGCCCACAACATTTGAGGATGGGAAGTTTGGTCTGGACTTGATCCGTTGTGAAGGCAGAATGCCCGAACCAAAGCTGTTTGGACCAATCAAATTGTCAGGGCGGGCTTTATACGATGATGGACAGATGATCAACAGTAACGCAATCACCCACGTCACCAAAGAGCGCTTGGGTTGAATTCGTTTACAACAAAGAATGGCTGCCGCTGGAGAATTTAGATGTGTAGATTCAGCCATCGAGGCTGTTATAGAAGATGTAGACAGCGTATTCATTTTAAAAGAGGAACAGAGAACCACGATCAAGGCATTTGTCAATCAGAAAAAGATGTTTTTGCCGTCCTTCCTACGGGATTCAGTCTATCCAATTGAGTTCAGAGGCATTTTTTTTCCTGGTTCAGTTGTAACACGCCCCATAATCACAGCCCAATGGAGCAATATCAGACTCACATTCTGACTAGAATCTGACTATGACGACGTCAGGCTAGCACTGCTGTATTCCGAAATGCACTGTCCATTACTTGACCTTCCATTTCCATGGAGGAATCAGCTGAAAGTAAAACCAGCCATGCTTTTTGAAATATCTTCCTGGATGCCACTCACTGAATGGGTCATGTGACAAACATAAAGAGGTCATGTGATGACAATGTGTTGGCATACTGTTTAAAGTGTTTATGTTTCACTTAGGCTACTATTTTTTTAAATAGTAAGTAATATACAGTATTTACTGCGCACTATTCTGTAAGTAGCACGTCAGTATTCTAAACTGAATGTTTCATTCTTCAAGGATATTTGTATGACTTTAATTTATGCAACTGTCATTTGGAATAGTTTATTGCGTTTGTGCTACAATGGCCTTTGTCAGTGTGATATGTTTACTGTTTCATTATTTCAAGAGTATCACTTTACATAACTTTAACACTTGCAAGCTCTTAAAACTTTCTAAAGACAATATGGTGAAGCATGCATGTGTTAATAAAATTAGGTTTATGTTATATAAATGTGACAAAACATACAGTAGATGCTCATTATTTTCTATTTATCACAATGGACACCATCCATTTTACAATAAAACACAAAGCTTTTCTTTTATTATATACTATGTTATATACTGTCTCACTATTAACATAAACTTCTATTTTGGACTTTTTATCTAAGTTTCCCCCATGCATAAATGCAATATGTGATGTTAATACACAGTATACTTCGATGAATGTTTATCAATGTACACTTTACAACATGTAGCGATCTCCACAAATAAACCTGCCAGACCTTTTTTTCTCTTGATCACTGTACATAAAGAGTTAATTTATGCGCTTGTCTGACCATTTGTGTGACTCTTTGATTCCTTGTGTTTCCATATCCATTTTCTGTGCACTTAGTGCATTTACTGGAGCAGCGCGTGGCATGTTAATTTTGGGTTGACAGTGGCGTTAAATTTTCTGAAAGCTTGCGTGTCACACGGCCTTGTAGACACGCCAGTTTCAATAAACAGATTAACTTGAGCCTGTTCATGGTTTTTGTGCTCATCTGAGTTCATTCCACCAGTCGCTGCCTTATGTAAGCATCATTTTAACTCTTCCTGTGGAATTATATGGACAGGAATGTTCTCTCTGATTGTATCCTCTTGCCTTTTGTTCACTCTTCTTTAGAATAGCTTGTTGGCTCATTTGCAGCACAGAAGAGACATGATTTTTATTTAATAGATATGAGTATGACTTTCCCAAGGCAAGGTTGTTTAAACAAACAGATCATCTGTAAAAGGTCATCCATCATTCTGTCTGCTGATGCAAAATATAAGCATGTTGACGTGTGTCTTGCCCTGTCATCGAACCTTGACACACTGAATACGTTCCCTCAGACGCACTGACTGCAGGTGTATTCTGCGTCTGTCTCTCACTGTGTGAGCTTAGACATCTGTTCACATCTGTTCACTTCCTTCAGATAGCTCAATACACCAAACAAAGTTCTCGCTAGCTCAGTGGCTCATCGGGAATGTTTTGTGGGAAGCAACAGCTCATAAATTCATTGTTCTCTATCAAAGATTTCATTGTTTGAAAAATATCCTTGCTGAACTGTATGGAGAATCTGCAGAACATCCTACTGAACTTATGTTTGTGCCAAATTGAAGAACTAGAGCAACTCAGAGAAATCATTTCATTGAAATTACTTGCATAATGTTTTTTTTTTCTCCAGGTGATAAAGTGACAGTCAGCAGCAGGCAACATACTGTAACGGCTTGTAATAAACAGAACGTCTGTCCGTTGGCATTGTTGACGATAATATAGTTATCATTATACTTTTTGGTCTAAATGGGCCGTAGGGTGTGGTCATATTAACATGTTTTAAAATTACATTTTAGAGAGAGTAATTAGTACAGTAATCGTATTACATTGTTGAAGATGTAATTAGTTGCTAGTAATTAATTACTTTTTTTACAGTAACTTACCCAACAATGCTGGATACTACTGCTAGATCTTACTTTGTTTGTAACTTTGTTATATTGCAGTTATCTATGTTTGTAATTTGTGTATTTGTTCTTATTTTATTACTGACTGTTCACTTGTCTTTAATAATGTTTGAATTTCTTTATTAGTTTGGCTGGTAGTTTTTGCTGTGGTATCAAAGTTCTTGAAGTGTTCTTTCAGTAATAAACGAAAAAGCCCCCCAAATAAATGACTAAAATAAATAGAAGAAAATCTATTATTTTTTATTTATTATTTTTGAATTTGTTCCCCTTAATTTTTTTTTTTTCTTAGATTTGTTTGATGATTTAATTAAAAAAATCTTTCACCAGGTTGCAGGTTTGCAGTGTTTTGGGGTTTAACTAGTTTTGCATGCTTAAAGCCTAATGTTAATGCAGGTTTGAGCTTTATCCGTTTTGTTATTGAACTTTTGGTGAACTACTTTATTTATGTTTGGTTAAAAAATGGAACAAAGCTGCTTTTGTTTTTCTGTTGTTTTTCCTTGTCTGCCTGTAGATATCTACAGTAAATGTATTTCCTGCCTTCTCACTCACTGCCCAGTTATATTTGGTATATTTGGAGTTTGGTATATGAAATGCGAACATAATTTTGAGTATCATCACTGCAGCCTCTTAAATGAACATTTCACCTAAAACTAAAAATTGTCATAATTTCAAATCACTTCACATTAAATACAATTATTCATTTGTTTTTAGAAATATTCAATCCAACTGACATGCACACTAAATTACAGCTATACATTCATGTGATAACTTTGTATGAGCAACATATTTAATTTATTGAACTTTAACTTCAACTTTGACCTCATTAGAATTGCTGCATCTGGTTTGATGCTGCTAATGTTTGGCCATGAGATAATATCAATAATCAAGGGAGGCAAGAGAAACTTTATCAGCTGGTGTCACTGTGTGGTACAACACTTTAGGGAGGAAATGTTGTTTACACTCTATTGCATCAGTTTATTGTTGTACTATCAATTATATTTTCATCCATACACTACTTTATTACAAATCTTAATAAAGTTTTTTTTTTAAAGAAGTCTTTTATGCTCACCAAAGACTGCATTTATTTGATAAAAAATCAGTAAAACATTCAAATTGTCAAATATTATTACAATTTAAAGAACCGTTTTCTATTTTAATATATTTTAAAATGTAATTCATTCCTGTGATGACAAAGTGTCACATGATCCTTCAGACATCTTTCTTATTTGGTGCTTAATTGTTGATAATGGTTATACAATTATCATTGTTCTTATTATCATTATATAACATGTCATATAACATTCATCCTAGTTTAATATGTTTCTTATGTCAAAAACATTTTGTATTTCAACATATTTCAGTCGATGTACATGTTTATGTAAAAAAACGAAACAAAAAAAAAACATATTTTCTAATGTAAGTAAAAGTAAATAACTCGTCAGAAATTATATCCTCGGCTGGATCAAGTCACTCCTCAAATTCTTCCAGGATTATTCCTCACCACGTCCCAAACTGATGTAAAGTAAATGGATCTGATGTTTTATCGAGTTGATGTGGGTGTTGTCTCTGCTTGCATGGATCACCTCAGATCATTACCTATGTATTACGCGCGCTGTCTGTAGGTGTGTTCACATTATCTGTAATGGGCTCACACAGGAAGGACTGTACATCTTTCTATTTTCATACAGATTACATAATCAGAGAATATTTGTTTTCATTTTGAATTAGATAATTTATATAGACATATTGCTGGTGTCAAGTATTCGCTGAGTTTTGTTTCATTTTTGTGACATGCTCCAGAAAAACACCAAAATTCATCTTTCATCACAGGAATAAATCATATTTTAAAATATACAAAAATAGAAACACAACATGATTGTGCATATAGTATTTTTGATCAAATAAAAAAAGGCTTCTTTCAAAAACAAAAACAAAAAAATCTTCCGAACTTTTGAATAGTAATGTATATTTATGTGGAAGTGCTGCCTCCATTGCCTCCTCAGAGAAAACACCCTTGATGTAATTAAACTGTTATTTTTACCTTATCCTAATCATTTTGTTCATTTAGATTAAGGCAGACTAATCTGGGTTGAGCAAGTATGTGAAAAGGAGGAGTTGGGCTGTTTGGTTTTCTTTAATCATTTTAGAGCAAATTTATTTAAAGTCCTTTTTTAGAGCAAATCTTGCAGCATGTTGCGTAATCTTGCCTGTTTAACAGTAAATAAATACAATTTGTCTTTTTCCACAATAAAATACTTTTTGCCTCTGATCTCAGCTGTGATAGATCCCGCTCTAATCACAGTTTGCAAAAAAAACAATTCTCAAATCGCTGCACAATCACAGTTACAACAGCTCTGGGTGTTTGGGATGAGAAAAGTGTTGGTGCAATCTTGAAGAACTTCCCTCACCGACTCGCTATAGTGATCAAACTGATCAGGGAAATTAAACGGATCAATGCGTTCTCTCGCTCTGCCACGTGCCCGCCTCTATGTATCAGTTTGCTCTTCGTGTTTTAAAACCGTTGCTTTTGGCTTATTGAATATGAATTAATCAACTCCGGGCCCCTGTCGGCAAACACAGAGTGAGAAAACATGAAGGGGGGAGGACGAGAAAGCAGAAATCTCGCTTCACCATGCCGCAAAACATGAAAGAAGGACAGGCGACAGGGGTAAGAGGCTTCCGAGTGCCTTGCTCTTTTAGAGTCCTTGACTGTGACTAACACAGAATTGGCGTATGGCCACGCCATCGCCGCCTCATAATTCCGTCGAGGCCCGTGTGACAAGCTGAGTCATCTGCCAGCCAGCGCTTCTTATGTAGTCTAAGCTCAAAGCACTCGCTAATACTGCTGCAGTTGCAGAGTCTGTCTGGTCATCTTTACATCAACCAGAAATGCTCAAGGAACCTGTCTGTTTGAGAAAGGCTTTGTCAAAGAATGTGGGCGCAAACACGCAGGATGAAAATGTCATCCGAGGATCGACAAGACCGTCTGGCTACGTCCTCAGTTTCTTTTTTTTCTTTCTTAGATAATCAAAATTGTCTTGCACACTATTCTAAAAAAATACAATGTTTTTCTGCTGATGTAAACAAGGGCACATTGACAAGGCAAAATGAGAACAATATCATAGCGCGCATTTCACTGTCCAATCATGTATAGTCCAAATATACTTAGACCTTTCTGTCAATACGTCAAGTATACTTAGGTGCAATTTCAAGGATAATTCTAAGTACATAAAAAGTAGACTGAAAGTACTGTATACTTTTTTATTTTTTATTTAAAAGGGGTCATATGATGTATTTTTTTATGTATACGATCTGCAAAGTTACAAAGCTCATAGTCTCCCAAAAAGGGGCTTATTCTATCTAATAGAGAAATGGACTGCATTTATATAGCGTTTTCACAGACCCAATGGCCACCAAAGCGCTTTACATTTTGTCTCACATTCACCCATTCACTCACTCATTCATACACCGACGGCGGTGTCAGCCATGCAAGGCGCCATCCAGCTCGTCGGGAGCAGCTGGGGTTAGGTGTCTTGCTCATGGACACCTCGACACTCGGTCAGGTGGAACCATGGATTGAACCACCAACCTTCTGGTTTGTAGACAACCATGAACCACTGAGCCACTGCCGCCCCATGAACACAGAATACTGATGCAGACCTGCCCACCTCGATCCAAGGCTAGATATTACTTCTGCAAACGTCTAGGTCACAATGAGAAATATTAGCATAATGGCCGCACAAAGTGATGCGCAAAGAGAGAAGATCAGTGGTTAACCCTCTGGGGTTCTTCGGACCAAATGGACCCGAAGAATTTAAATAAAAAAATGTGTAAAATCATAGCTTCATCGGAATGGTCCGAAATTTGGTGACTTTGTTGGTACTTGGTATATGAACACCCAAAAAAAATTGGGGACAGGATTTGAATAGTCTAAGTGGTTGTAAAAAAAATGGTCACACTCAGGGTCTTCGGGTCCAAATGGACCCGCCATAGGAAATGAATGGGAAATTGACAAAAATGTGACAATACAGAGTTGTTTTGTGCGTACAATCAACAAATCAGCCACGATCCAGAAAAAAAGCACACAACAGTGAAGGGGTGAATCTATAAAACATCAAGAGTGCAAAACAGACACATCCACACACACTGGTATTAGGTATGTGAACAAACAAAAAATATTGAGGTCATGATCCAAGCATGCTAAGTGGTCGTCACACTTCTGCTCTTTGGTCAAAAATGACCCCCATAGGAAATGAATGGGAAATTGTCAGAGTTTTTTTTTTTGCATACAATCTACAAATCAGCCAGGATGCAGAAAAAAGGACTCAACAGTGAAGGGGTGAATCTCTAAAACATCAAGAGTGCAAAACAGACACACACACATACACACACACACACACACACACACACACTGTATTATATATTTATAATAATCTGTATTATAAAGTAAAACTGGCACTTCAAATTACCATTTAAACCAAACAAACAAACAAAAAACAAGACAAAAATAGTCTTTGAGAATCTGTTATTATATTTTAAAATCAACAACCTGAAAAAAATTGTCAAAGATGTGCAAAACTCACAAGAATTCTGAACCCTTTCTACAGAGAGCTGTAAATCCACTAGTGGTAAAAATGTGCTATTGCGTGATAAAAATGCTCAGTGTGTCCAGCAGATGGCATCCATTTAATTTCAAAAATTGTTTTCATGAGGCCTAGGCTTGACTCTAAAATGAAATACAGCTTTAAAAAAAAAAAAAAAAAAAAATACATATTTATAAAAAAAATTATATTATATTCAATGGGAAAAAATGGGTCATAATTATTGCATAAATATTAATTATAAATCATAACATTTTCTCAAAACACCAAAAAATAAAAGAATTTTTTTTATAAAAAATAAGTAAAAAATATATATGATTTTCTTTTAATAAATATGAATCAAACCCTTCCGGACCATTTGGTCCCGAAGACCCTGAGTGTGACCCTGAAATGAAGGACCCCAGAGGGTTAAGATTTATTTATGATGCTGTCCCAGAACAGTACAACCCAAAGTTTACTTGTGCACATCGCATTTTACTCACATATAGCTTCCTGAACCTGGGAGAGTACAATGCTGGCTATATACAAAGACTACTTACCACTGTGAAAAGTTCTGCTCAAGTTGTGTTTTCAAAGTTGGGTCCGAATCAGCTTGATCGTCCACATTTCCTGGCACAAACTGATATGCACAAACTGATATCATTATTAACTGTGTTTACAATTGCCTTGGGAGCTGATGCTCGCGATTATGGTAAGGGGTGTTACATTTCCGACACACTTGAGGTGTTTGGCCAATCACAACACAGAGTCTACTGAGTCTGCTGGCCACTGCTGGTCAGCTGAGCACTGTGAGCTTTTCGGAAGAAAAGCAGAAAAATAGACTTAAAATACTCTGTTGATTTTGATCGTACATATAAGTGTTATACATCAATCGATCCTGTTAATTGTCTATTATTTTTCTGTATACTCACAATAAAAACAAAGTTTTGTGCTTTTTGTCAAATAAAGAAAAATAAACATGATGCGAGTTTTGCCTTCTCTCTGTCAGTGCAGTCCATTCTGAAACACGTCCGAAAAATTAACTCTAACTCTGCAAATACTTGTCATACAGGCACGAGAGATTTTTCTTTATGAAGCTTGAATTCTCTTCTTTTCAATGAAGTAATTTATATAAAAAACAAATATTCTCAGTTTATGTAATCTGTATGAAAAGAGAGTGCTGTCAGAATTTTTTCCCCCAGCTCATTACACTTCATTACGCGTTAATCTGACACGCCCACGGAGGACGCGCGCTATTCAAACGCAAATGTTGAGGCAAGCCATGACAATGCCCACATCAGCCGTTCCACCGCGGCGGTAAAATGTGGGGTGTATTTTCTGCCTTTTACCGCTAAGAGGCGCTACAATCATAGACTCTGAAAAGTGTTCGTTTATTCTTTCTAATGCGTAATCTGCCGCCGCACCGCGGCTCATTCAGAGCGATTAAAAGCTGGTAGCAGATGAATTCAACAAGTGAAACGTAGTTAAAATAATTCATAATCACAATACTGAAATTAGGCTACTGTAATGAAATTGAATAAATAATGAAAACATAAAATACGCAACACAACACGAGCTTCGAGGAGCTTCAAACGACCCGAGATCGAATCTCAATGTAGCATACATGTTGTTAACCGATGTTGGCCAACAGCGTTTATATTTTACCTTCTTGATGCTTAAATAGCTAACTGTTTATAACTGTTTACTTATTTAAAGTCAAGAGTTTTGTTTAATTATCATAACATAAATTTGCTACATTCCTGTAGAACCGCAGCCGCTGCACAAACGACAAAAACTGATGAAGGAAGATTGTCAGCCGATTGCATCAGAAAATGAAAATGAAGAAGCACGTCTTTAGTCTGCTAAATTATTGTGTAATGTAAAAGAACACTAAAATTACTTAAGTTTGAAACCAAGTTCGAACATTTCAAGGTTTAAATAAAGTGTCGGGACAGTTTTTTTTATTATTTAAAACAGGGTTGCATCGGGTTTAGAGTTTATTTCTTTTGCGATGCAAAATAAGAAACACTATAGGCTAATCTTATTCTTGCGACATTTTAAATTTGTATTGCCAAAGAAATGACAGCTATATTAAAGGTTCTCTAAGCGATCCTGGGTGACGTCACTTCTTGTTGACATTCGAACTATTGTCAAACAAAACGGAGGCTAGCTAGACCCTCCCTCCTCCTCATCCGCACACTAACCCCCCCAAACCACCCCCCCAAACCCTTCTTGTCGGTCATTGGCTGGAACAGTTTGTTATGTTTCGGGGAGCGGGTCGCCGCAGTTTGTTTTTGTTGCCGTTTGTGGAGCCTGGGCTGTCTACAGAGATCGCGTTTCTTTACAGTGTGTTCAGGGGACAGGCAGCCAGCGGATAGTGAGGAGATGTTTGCTGTATGTGACAAAAAATGTTTTGGCCTAAAAAACGCGTGACATCGCTTAGAGCACCTTTAAACAATTAAAACAGTAGGCCTACAAAACGAAAATTGTCCAAAGCAACATAATTAAATTAAAACATGCGTTTTTCTTTGCCTCTCTCGCGCTGAATCTCTTTTTTAACAAGTTTATTTAGTCTCCCTCGCTCTCCATATGAAAGAGGAACATTAACACCTAGGCCTATTGTCCTGCGCGCTGGATACAGCACTGAACTGTCCCTCCAACCCCCCACCGGCTATCGGAGTCTGAGGCTGATTTAACACAAAGAGAAGTCGCAATTTACACTTAAATCGCTATTCTAGACAGTGTTGATAATGAAGGAATTAAATTATTTAAGTTACATGTAGCCTAGTGATATTTCTGTCATAAAAGTTTATTACTAAATATTTCATTATTTCAATAATTGATGAAATAAAACTGGTTTGGGCCAGCTTTTTCCAAGCAAACTAAATATAATCTGAAAAAACGCATGTTAATTTGTTGTCATGAACAAAATGTTCAACTCAATATTAAAGTCTACAGGGATCTTTGGATCCTTTCAACCAGGCATGCAATTTGTGAATTAAGTTTTTATTTTTTGTATTATTCAAATAAATATCGAAACACGGTGCTTCGTGGTAATGCTGCTAAATTAAATAACATGTAGCCTATAGAATAATTATGAACTTAAATGAAACAATATCGCAACATTTCGACAAATACATTATTTGATCTGTTTTTACATTTTAATTCAGGGCGATTTAGCCTGCTACATTTAATTAGAGCGAGATTTTCACCCTTGTCTTGTCATTTTCTCATTGGGAAGCGCTTAGGCTACATGTTTGAGTAGATCCTCTGTACCTCTCGTTTTCATATGGATTACATAATCAGATAACATTTATTAGCCTGAATATTTAGACATTTAAAGGCTTTAGACATAGCCGATTTCTTATAGTGACAGCTGAAGTGGCTTTCGGTTCATTTTTGTGACGCGCAGTTCCTGGAGACAGAGACGACAGATAAACTTTTGTCGTTAGCAAAAGTTCGAATAAAACCCGACTTTAGAAAAATGCATAGGGCCACTCGGCGTGATCTGCCAAAACACTTAATTATAAACTTCAATATTTCATTCAAAATAATCTCAAAACGCTTTGTGAAATTTTGAAAAGCCGTGCATGCATTAAGGCCACTTGAACTAATGAACAACTGAAACGCTGGTTTTGATTTTATTGTTTGTCGTTGTTTAAACGTGCTTGTTGCATATCTCTATTTTATATTTGATATGGTCTATTGGTGAAGTAGCCTATAGCATTGATTACT
Source organism: Rhinichthys klamathensis goyatoka (assembly GCF_029890125.1). Taxonomy (NCBI): domain Eukaryota; kingdom Metazoa; phylum Chordata; class Actinopteri; order Cypriniformes; family Leuciscidae; genus Rhinichthys; species Rhinichthys klamathensis. The sequence goes on from NW_026606612.1 coordinate 2,545,806, forward strand.
GTGGAGGGAGGGGTGTGGGGATTCAAATAATTCAGCAGAAGCAGGGATGTTTAGACCAGAAGGAAATCCCCGTCCCCCCTGGCAAATCACACTTTAGGCTACTTAAAACCATGTTTTTTAAAAACTCTAGGTTGTAGGGAATCAAAATAATAATAATAATAATAGGCCTAATAAAAAAAAAATATATATATATATAGGCTATATATATAAAATTACTTTTTTTACAGAACTGCTTTTGAAATTACGATTGGTAGCCTCGTACGATTGGTACAGATGCAACGTCGTTCTGTTGGATACTATTGTTCCTTAGTGTAAAATGGAAATGCATGGTAATTTTATTTTATAAATATAAGCAAAAAACTGTATGGTGTAACAGAGTTTTAGAGCTAGACAAATCTCTCTGCATTAATAAATATAAAATTTTCAGTAGACCATGATTGATCGGGATTTGAACCCGTGTCATCTTGATGAACGAACCGTAAGTTCTACTGCTCGGCTATGAATTTTCTCACTGAGATATGCCCAAACGTTTGTTTCTCAAATGAGCGAGAAAACGTACTCGGTTACTAACGTAACCTCGGTTCTCTCTAGAGAGGGAACGAGTACTGCGTACGCTAGGGGGAAAAACTCTTTTCCGCGAGATATTGAAGCCAAAAATTATCCTTAATTTTGTATTAATGTAAAACGCTTTGCAGCAGCAAGCAGACATAGGCGAAACAGCTCGCGCGCCTATTGGTTGCTCTGCAGCAAATGCAGCAGCCTATCGAGAGAGACTCTGCGTGACGTAATGACCAATGGGGGCAATTCGCGCCCATATCGTCACGTCCCGCCAGAAGGGGCGTGGTCTCACCCTATAAATATGCTCGTTAGGCTGATACAAGCTGGTTTTTATCACTGAAGCGAACCAGAGCGTATTCCAAGCACGGCAAGATACGCAGTACTCGTTCCCTCTCTAGAGAGAACCGAGGTTACGTTAGTAACCGAGTACGTTCTCTTACGAGAGTATCTCTCGTACTGCGTAATAGCTTACGCTAGGGGAACACAATGCAACACGCCGTGCGTACAGGGATCCAACACCAAAGTCCCGGGGGCCGAAGCCCAGGGCTCATGTAGTGCATAATCACCATAAACTCACATAGAGTGGAGGAAGAGAGGCTGGAAGCGTCATTCCCTATAAAAAAGCACCCAGCGGGGCTATTATATGACAATAAAACGCGCAGCCTGGGTGAAAGCTTTCAGCCTGATCTGGGTGGCCATACGTGTGTCAACACTCATGGGGCTGCAGTAAACTCAGCATCTGGGCCGCACAGCGGGGCAGATAGCACTGAATTTTAGACCGCCAAAAGCTTAGCTTGTAAGGCGGGTACCTCCAGGTTATAGTATTTTATAAATGTAGACGGCGAGGCCCAGCCCGCGGCCGTACAGATATCTTGCAGGGAAACCCCGCTCGACCATGCCCACGAAGAGGCCACGCCTCTCGTGGAGTGCGCCCTGACACCCAAGGGGCACTGTAGGCCCTTCGCAGAGTAAGCGAGCGCAATGGCATCCACTATCCATCTGGATAGGCTCTGTTTTGAGGCGGCGAGTCCCTTGGAACGCCCGCCAAACAAAACAAAAAGCTGCTCCGTCTGTCTGAAAACAGACGAGCGTGACACATAAGCTCTCAATGCCCTGACGGGGCAAAGGAGACTCGCATCCTCCTCCTCACTGAGAACCGGAAGGGCGGACAGGGAAATTACCTGGGCCCTGAACGGTGTATTGAGGGATTTCGGGACATACCCGTGCTTTGGTTTGAGAATGACCTTCGAGTCATTAGGCCCAAACTCCATACACGACGCGCTTACTGAAAGCGCCTGTAAGTCCCCTATGCGCTTCACTGAAGCGAGAGCCATGAGAAACACTGTTTTGAACGACAGGTGTTTCATGTCCACCAGCTGGATTGGCTCGAACGGGGCGCCTTTCATGGCCTCCAGGACCGTGGAAAGGTCCCACGTCGGGACTGAAGGGGGCCTGGGAGGGTTCAGCCTCCGAGCTCCCCTAAGGAAACGCACGACTAAGTCGTTTTTCCCCAGCGACTGGCCAGACACCGGTTTTGCAAACGTTGCTATGGCCGCCACATATACTTTGAGCGTGGATGGGGTCCTGCCCTTATCCAGTAGCTCTTGAAGGAAGGAAAGCACTTCCGAAACCCCGCATTCCACAGGTGAAAAGCTCTGGGCTTGACACCATGCAGAGAAAACAGACCATTTCGAGGAGTAGAACCGTCTGGTAGACGGAGCTCTAGCCTGCGCGATCGTGTTTAACACTCCTTCTGGGAGACTAGCGGGTACCCGTTGATGGCCCATGCGTGCAGGGACCACAACTCCGGGCGAGGGTGCCAAATCGAGCCCTCCGCCTGAGAGAGGAGGTCTCTCCTCAATGGTACAGGCCATGGGGCAGTGCTGGTCAGCTGCATCAGGGCAGGGAACCACGTCTGGTTTGTCCAGAGCGGAGCTACGAGCAGCACTGGGCATCCGTTCTCCCTGATTCGTTCCAACACCTGAGGCAGGAGCGAGACAGGAGGAAAAGCATATAGGGGGCAGCGGGGCCAAACATGAGCCAGCGCGTCCTTGCTTTTCGAGAAAAACTCCGGGCAATGAGCGTTTTCGTGGGACGCGAATAGGTCCACCTGTGCTCTGCCGAACGTTTTCCACAGCAGCTGGACCGTCTGCGGGTGCAGCGACCATTCCCCTGCTGGAACATTGTTCCTGGACAGTCTGTCTGGTCCCACATTCAGGTGACCAGGCACGTGCGCTGCTCTCAGTGAGAGCAGGTTGTGCTGAGCCCAGACCAGGAGGCGTTCCGTCAGCCTGTGAAGGTTTCGTGACCTGACGCCGCCCTGGCGATTTATGTATGCCACCACTGACATGTTGTCCGACCGGACCAAGACGTGGTGGCCTGTTACCTGGGGACAAAAACGCCGTAGCGCTTTGTCGACTGCTATCATCTCCAAGCAGTTTATGTGAAGGAGCTTTTCCCGTTCTGACCACAGGCCAGCTAGCGGTCTGCCCTCGAGCAGCGCTCCCCACCCCGAGGTGGAGGCGTCCGTAGACACCACCTTCACACTCGAAGCGGTCCCCAGACTCACACCTGACTGATACCAGTCGGTTATTTTCCAAGGTTCCAGAGCTGAAACACACTGAAGGTCGACCCTGAGGCGAAACAGACCCGCTGTCCATGCCCTGGGTGGAACCCGCGCTTTCAGCCACATCTGCAGTGGGCGCATGCGCAGCAAGCCCAACTGGAGTACAGAGGCCGCTTAGGCCATCAGCCCCAGCATTTTCTGAAACCTTTTGAGCGGAACTATCGCGCCGTGGCGGAAGGATTTCGCGCCGCGCTGAATATTTAGCCCGCGCTCTGGTGACAGGCGTGCTGTCATGGACAGCGAGTCCAACACGGTTCCCAGAAAGGAAATTTTCTGACTGGGAGACAGTGAGCTCTTCGCCCAATTGACTGTGAGGCCCAGCTCCTCGAGGTGCTCGAGTAATGCGGCCCTGTGTTCTATGAGCTCCGATCGTGATCGAGCTAGAATCAGCCAATCGTCCAAGTAGTTCAGGACTCGCATGCCCTGAAGTCTCAGGGGTGCGAGCGCCGCGTCCATGCACTTCGTAAATGTACGAGGTGCTAGGGACAGGCCGAACGGCAGGACTGTGTATTGATATGCCTGGCCCTTGAAAGCGAATCTCAAGAATCGCCTGTGATGGGACGCCATTTGTATTTGGAAATAGGCGTCTTTCAGATCTATTGACATAAACCAGTCCCCGTGGCGCACTTGCGCGAGGATTTTCCTGGTCGTAAGCATTCTGAACTGGCGCTTCACAAGCGCTCTGTTCAGCTGTCGCAGATCTAAAATGGGTCTGAGACCTCCATCTTTTTTCGGTACCAGAAAATATCTGCTGTGTAGGCCCCCTTTGCTCTGAGCTTGAGATAAAGGTTCTATAGCACCTTTGCTCAGTAGTTTCGCTATCTCGGCTCGAAGTAGATGAGATACTTCGTTTTCCACCGTCGTCTCGACGCGCGCCGTATAACGGCGGGGACGTCGAGCGAACTGTAGCGAATAGCCTCTATTTATAGTGTTCAGCACCCATTCTGATACCCCAGGAAGCTGTGCCCACACTTTCGCGTGAATAGCTAGGGGTAGAATGAGATCTGGGCTCTGGCCGAGACATAGTGACGGCAAGAGAGCTCCGGCGTGCTGTAACGCAGACACTGTGTTTTTACAGTGTGTGAGGCGGGGGGCGCGCCGATCGCGGCGGGCAGCCTGGCCGCGCTCAAAACCCTTATAGCAGTTTGCTGAGGGAGAGAGAGCGGGGCGAGCCCCGTGGGGCTTAACATGTCTGTGAGTGAATGTGGGCGCAGGACAGCGGGCACATTTACTGCACTGAAAAACACCGTCGGCCTGAGCTGACTGAATGCGTGTTGGTTTCGTTTTCACAGAACCCGTGGGACATGTGGTGTGTAGTGTTGGTGGGCACTGAGACGTAGGCACATTCACTACATTTAGTGCACAATCGACATGAGGCGATTTTGTTTGTGCGAGCCCTGCATTTTTGCGGGCTGTGTTTGTGTGTAGAAATGAGCCCTGGGTTGTAGGCATTTTCAATACACTCATAACACCATCGGCTGTGGCCGGAATACCAGAAAATACACCATTTATGTGATTTATCTGGGTCGCCGTGGGAACAGCATTTGTGTGCAGGCAAGCGGGCATGGTACTGGCTTGCTTACTGCAAAATACACTGGAACAGTCACATTTTCTGGAACTGAACGAGCGAAAATTTCAGTGGAAGTCTGGCCACGGCGAGACTGAAACACCGTCGATTTCCTAGGAGGCTAGGAAGACTTGTGTTGGTTTCGTTTTACAGAAACCGTGGTAGTGTTTGTGGGCACTGGGTTGTGGGCACATTTACTACATTTAATGCACAATTGACATGCGTCGATTTCATTTGTGCGAGCCCTGTACCGTGGCGGGCTGTGTTTGTGTGTAGAAATGAACACTGGGCTGTGAGCATTTTATTACACTTATAACACCATCGGCTGTGGCCGGAAAACCAGAAATACAATGATTACATGATTTTTCTGGGTCGCCGTGGAAACGGCCTTTATGTGCAGGCAAGCGGGCCGTGGTACCAGCTTGTTTATTGCAAAATACACTGGAACAGTCGCATTTTCTGGAACTGAACGAGCGAAAAGTTTTTGGTGGAAGTCTGGCCGCGGCGAGACTAAATTTTTATCTGCTGCGAGAGCCGGGATCGAACACGGGTCTCTCGCGTGAAAGCTTCGGGTTCCGCCACTGGGCCACAGGGAGAACTACACTAGCGCAAGTAGATAAGAGAGCGTCATCACAGTTTTGTGTGTGTCGGCGTTTGTATGCAGGTGTGCGTGTTATACAACAGGCTCATTGCTGCAATAATGACATTTTCAGCCGCTCAAACTAGGAGCCGAGAAATGTTTAAGAAATGGAGATTAGTCCGGCCTCGGCGGGGACTAAAACACACTCTTTTCTCATTTGCCGGTGACGCACGCCCATGGGGGGCGGGGTAGATTTCTTATAACGTAAAGAAAGCTAGCCGCGGTTTTAGGGCTCTCGGTCTTGATGCTGGCCCGTTTCCTTGACGACTCGCGGACAGAAGGCGGAGGTCCACAGAGCTCGCCTGTTGCGCGGCGGTTGCGCGGGCGCTTCCCAATCGGGGCCGATGCTTTCCACGGCCTGAGAGAGCAGACGCATCAGCTCAGTCTCAATGCCGGCTCTCTTACCAGTGGTCTGGCGGGAAACGCTAGCGGAGGGGAGGTCCACGGAGCTCGCCCAATCCTCGCTATCGGATGCCAGAAGAGAACACGCCTCGGTGGGTTCGTCAAACTCGTGGATGGACGCGGCAGCAGGCGGCGGCCGTTGTCCGTCAGTGAGCGACTCGAGCGAAGCCGGCGGGCGAACCGGCGAGCTTTGGCGGGCTGGAGAAAGCTCGGGAGCGCGCTGGGTGCGGCGCTTCTTGCGGCGCGGCACCACGGCGGGCTGCGGTGAAGGCTCGGAGAATGATGCCAGGCGAGTCCTCAGAGTCACCATGGGCAAAAACTCGCAATGAGGGCATCCGCCGTCAGCGAGCGCGAGAGCCGCGTGATCCTCACCCAGGCAGGAAACACAGATGACGTGCCGGTCTCCATCGCTGAGCGGGGCGCGGCACGAGCCACAGGAAGGCATCTTTAAAAAGACGCAGCTCTTTTTGTGAGAGAAGTGTGAGTCGCGTCAAGTAAGCGAGCAAACACTCTCAACAGAGTAAATACACACAGAGTATGAAAGGATATAGAACGCCGGAAAGCGCAGCAGGTACGGCAGTTGAAGGCGGCGAGGCCAGCGACTCCAGAGCTCGTCCCGCTGAAAGGCTTGCTTCGACGGCGCGGCTTTTCACTCCGGATCCAGCGATGCGTGTGCTTCGCTGAAGAGGTAAAAATCAGCTTGTATCAGCCTAACGAGCATATTTATAGGGTGAGACCACGCCCCTTCTGGCGGGACGTGACGATATGGGCGCGAATTGCCCCCATTGGTCATTACGTCACGCAGAGTCTCTCTCGATAGGCTGCTGCATTTGCTGCAGAGCAACCAATAGGCGCGCGAGCTGTTTCGCCTATGTCTGCTTGCTGCTGCAAAGCGTTTTACATTAATAAAAAATTAAGGATAATTTTTGGCTTCAATATCTCGCGGAAAAGAGTTTTTCCCCCTAGCGTAAGCTATTACGCAGTACGAGAGATACTCTCGTAAGAGAACGTTTTGTCGTTAGCCTGTGAGTGTAGGCCTACTTTAGCCTACATGAAAAAAAGTAGACCTTTTACAGTTTTAAAAGATGATATCTTATCTGTATGACCAACAATTACGCAGTAAGTTCTTTTAGCTGTTATGAGAAAAATAAATCCAAATGAACGCGCCGCCGCGTTTGTCAAACTCTAATTCAACATGCCAGAATAAAGCCAGATTTTAGAATAATGCATAGCCACTCGGCGTGGTGTGCCAAAATACCCTAATTATAAACTTCAATATTTCATTCAAAACCATCTCAAAACGTTTTGTGACATTTTAAAAAGCTGTGAATGTATTAAGGCCACTGGAACCAGGATCGTAATTGAAACGCGCTGCATGTCTCAATACAGGAAGCGCTGGTTCAGATTGTATTGTTTGTTGTTTAAACGTGCATGTTGCATATTTAAAAATATTTGTTTAAAAATAAATGTTTGTTGTAGGCTTATTTGTAAATTACCATAACTTGTAGAATTTCATCCTTACTGTTAATTGACATTAGCCCCACTTACGTTTTGATAAATGTCCCTTTGCGCCACCTGGCGGTCATTTCGCGAGCGACTTTGAAATGCGACTGGTTTATTTTTATTGTATTGGTCTACTTTAAAAAATAATACTTTATAAGACATTTATGGGAAAAGACTATTTTCTTTTCAAGATGTTTCCAACTGTAACTTTGAACCAATTCTGTAGACTGGCCCATATAGCATTTGACCAGGATTTGTTTCCAGGTATGACTAAAAATGTGCTTCTGGCTTTCATTTATATTTTGATTGTTTGTATATATATATATATATGTGTGTGTGTGTATATATATATATATATATATATATATATATATATATATATATATATATATACATGTAGGCTATATATATACAAGAAAGAATGCAATGACAATATATATATATATATATATATATATATATATTGTCCTTACATTCTTTCTTGTGTGACACCCCTGAATGAAAGGCTCATTATTATGCAGGGTCACTGTCTGAGAACCACTTAATTATTCATGATAGGGGTTGGGCCGTTCCGCCCATCCGCATATTGCCTTGGCAAACAAAAAAATGTTTTTCACAATTTAAAACAATCTATTGTTTTATGTGAATGATTAGGAAGGATAATTTTCAGATCATTTTGAAGCAAAAACTCTAGGCGACAACGTACATTAGTCAAAAGTCTTGTGGACTCATATTTAGTATGTTTTTTGTGTCCTTATTTCAAAAACTTTATTTTTTAGTTTTTTCAATAACCACGCATAAACAATATTCTCTCAAAAATACAAACATGTACATACATGTTGCTCACACATTATGGTAGTCCTGTTTATGCTAAATAGAGTGTAATTTCACCTGTGCCATTAATATGTTTATAAGCAACTGAAAAAAGCACAAATGTCAGAGCATGTCAAAACATCTCAAGGACCCCAAAAACACCTTGGTCCCCAGAGGGTTAATATATTAATATAAAGTTTAATAAAACGTTACACTCACTTCCGTTCTTCTGGAGATTCAGCAGGAACACGAATATCTGGTACCGATCCTTTTTTCATGAGCAGCTTCTTAGCAAATCCAGCTTTATACTGATCCTCGTTTATAAAGCAGTCTGGTGTGTGAAATGATTTGCGCAAACATGAGAGCATTGACGTTGCTCGTGGGGAATATTCCCTTCGAAAACAAACACAGCCACTGCGTCTTCAGCGGTTCGAATTTAGGAACATTAAAATGACTGCTGTGTTCGTTATTACACCCAAGAACAGAACACCACAATCGCTTAGACGCCATTCTGCTCATAGACAGTGCTCCAGCATATCAACAATGACCGCGCCGGTCCGCGCAGACTATGATTGACAGCTCCCTCATGAGCGAGGGCGGGTCTGTGTTGAAACGCTCCTGTCAATCAACAATCGTGGGAGGGGCGTGCGAGCTTGTGACGTCACAGGCTCGAACGGCTCGATTTGAGGCAGGGGAAAACATATAAGGAGATTAAAACAAAACCACTGGATGGATTTTTATCATTATATGATGGTTGTGTACAGACACTGCCAACACACATTTCAGTACAATCAACTTGTAAAAGTGCATGTACCATTATATGACCCCTTTAAAAATATTACCATATGACCCCTTTAAAATGTAGTTTATTCCTGTGATTCTATTACTCCAGTGTTCAGTGTCACATGATCCTTCAGAAATCCTTCTAATTAGCTGATTTGGTGCTCTAGAAACATTTCTTATTATTATCATTTTTTTCCCGCAGATTCTTTGATGAATAGAAAGTACATCATTTACCGGTATTTGAAATATAAGTAAAAGTCTTTACTGTCACTTTTGAGCAATTTATCACGTTCATGCTAAGGTATTCATTTCTTTCAAAAAAGTCTTACAAAAAGAACGAAATGCTCTACCCTTCAAAAGTGTACGGTCGGTACACTTTTGAAGGGTAGAGCATTTCGTTCTTTTTGTAAATTGTTTCAATTCTTTGTGTTGGTTTATTCGGAACTTGGACTCTGACAGTGTACTTGAATGTGATTGAAGGAGGTAAAATGTGTGACTCTATATCAGAAGGTTCTCCATGTCTTAATTTGACTGCAGTTTTGGTACATGCATGGCATGAGTGCGCTTTTGCCTGGCATCTGCTTTTTCTGCCTCTCCCTGAAGAGATAACTAAATCTATTCTGACTAAATCCAGTGGGTGAGGAGAAACAAAGGATTTTCTCTCTCTTTTGGCAGGTTACCCGTCTCTCTGTGAGAGCATCTTTGACCTTCACCTCAGGTCAGAGCTTCTCAGGGAGGCCGTATTGTTTTAGCGGTGGTACGCTCGCTCACACTGCTTTTCAATCAGGAATGATATTTATGGTCGTCCACATGCTAGTGATTCAGGCAATGCTATTTTCACTCTCTCTGAATGGAATTCTGGAATGGAAATCTGAATGGATTCTCAACACACAGGAGCAAGGATAAGGTGGAAAGGAGAGGGACCGGTGAGATCCTGCTGATAAGATAATGTATGAAATCTCACTCCTCCCCTTTCACCTGTAAACCTGATGGTCTTTACTTAGAATTGGCGGCTCCCTCATTCATAAGTTGCAGATATCCCAAGGCGTAATATACTGACTCTTTTGCCAAAGCGTCTATATCCCACGCACATGGCACCCTTTAGCGTCTTATGAGACGCAGATATATGGCGCCTCCTACAGGGGCGCCGCTAAGGGGGGAAAAGTTAGGACGATTCTAAGGGCCCACACACTTTTAGGGGCCCCAGAAATCGATTTTATTAATTGAACGGGTGCAGCAGTACCTATTTTTTCATGGGGCCCAAAATCCCTGGCCGCACCCCTGCCTCCTAGTGGTCTAACCCTAACACTACCCCAGACCTAAACCTACCCAAAACCGAAGCGTGTTATATTGACGCTAAAGGGTGCCATATGCGTTGGATATAGACGCTTTGGCAAAAGAGTCAATATATTACGCTTTGGGATGAGAATGCGTTGTATATTCTCACTGTGGGTAACCCAGAGGCCAGTGCGGTATTTGAAGTTGATTTGCTGACACCCAAGACCTGAGTAGTAGGCTTAGAAAACAGCCAGCAGAAATCTGAGCAGTATTGTGTTGTCCTTTGAATTATGTAATTATTTAATTAATGTGGCTGGATTCACTGGTGGGCTCTCTGAGCCAAGTAGATCACTTGTGGAACATTTAGGATTATTGATTACTGATTAAACAGAACTGTAGAGGTCTATGGACCGTGGGGAAAGGACAGCAATGGCAGCTAGTGATGTTTTCGAGATGGTCTGTGACTTTTATTGGACCTCATTTAAAGTTTTCAGGTCACTTACCACACTTGGGCCCTTCAATATGCCATTAACAGTTTTATCACGCTCAGACCCTCAGCCAGCGGTTCTTCGTTCCACTACACTAAGTAGTTGTTTTAAATAAACTGATATTTATTTCTTTGGTTTACTGAAGTGAAATAACTCATAATGTCTCTTGTCTGGCTGTGAGCATGGTTTCGCAGGTTAAAGTGACTAAGCCTGACTAAGCGTTAGATCTCATCGCATGGATAGGTAGGTGCTGTTACACCGAGCTGTCAGTCTATTCTCCAGGCCACCTGCTACATCTCGCCATGATGTGTTCCTTCAAATTGGGCCTCGGGACAGCTCAAGCATACTTGTCCTCATTCTTTCCTTCTGACTTTTCATCCCATAGGGCTTCCCCCTCCCTTTCCTCTGTCAGCATTTTTCCTTTTTCTCCTTTTCACTTTTGGAGAAAGTCCCTGTCATGTATGGCAGGACGTCGCACGTCTATTGAGATCTATAATTAGTAACTGAATTCTCACAATGCTGAAACACTCTGTGGGCAGTTGTCTATTCTGTCAAAGCACAATTCAAATGTGCTAAATATAAGTTTAATCCAGTAAATGAAGTGGAACGCTCACATCTCAAGACAGTGGCTATGATGATGCTGAATACATACATATTGAATGTTTTCTGACTGCTGCATGTTTACTTTATGTTCAGCTAATAATCTCCCTAAATTATGTGATTATTTGAATTTCTATAATAGTGGTCGGCCGACATATCACCAGGGCCGATGTATCGGTCGATATTTGCCATTTTTTAATTATCAGCATCGGCCTGTGAGTTGTTCTCTTTGGCCAATGTGTGGGAATTGGGACTTTTATTTTGACAGCACCTGAGTGTCTTAGCTCTCATTCTCCATCTTCATTAGTGTATTTTCTCTCTTTAATAGTTCTGCCTATTTGAAATACTAGAGAGAACAGTTAAACAAAAAAAAAGTAAACCGTATACGAAAATTTGGTAACACTTTACAATAAGGATCATTCGTTAGCATTAGTTAACTACCTTAGTTAACATGAACTAAGAATGAACAATAATTTTTCAGCATTTATTAATCTTAGTTAATATTGATTTCAACATTTACTAATACATTATTAAAATCAAAGGTTGTATTTGTTAACATTAGTTAATGCACTGTGAACTAACATGAACAAACAATGAAGAGCTGCATTTTTATTAAGTAACGTTAACAAAGATTAATAAATACTGTAACATGCTGTAATTGCTCATTGCTAATTCATGTTAGTTAATACATTAACTAATGTTAACTAATGAACCTTATTGTAAAGTGTTACCGAAAAAGTAGAAAGGTGTTTACTTCTCTGTTATTAGTAATAGTAGCACTTTATTTTACAGTCCTGTTCCCCATGGACATACTATGTAGGCTACTTATTATAGTAATTGCAATAACTGGGTAATAACTAGGTAATAACCCTGAACCTACCCTAAACCTAACCTTAACCCATGTAGTTACCTTATATTACCCAGTATTCTTAGGTAACACTGTAAGTACACATAAGTGCACGTAATGTAAAATAAAGTGCAATAAAGAAAGGCAAACACTATATTACTTGGGTCTAATCACCTACCATCAGCCTTTATATAATTTATTATATTTGGATATCCAATAAACATGGATTTCACAAACTTTGCAAACTTTGGAAAATCCATATCATTCATTGTGTACTGTATATAAAATCAGAGTTACATTTACTTGAGAAAATATGATTTCCAGTTTGCACAGACTTACCAGATTACTGAGTGCACTAGTGTTTACTTCCGTTATATTAATATTTTTCACAAATAAAGAAATAGTTTAAAAAAATACTATAGCAGGATTACAAAATCAAGAACTTGCCATATAAAGTATAAATCTGTTTATTTTACTGATTTATTTTTTATCAAGTTCAAATTATTTTGTTAATATCATTCATTTTCAAAGAATTGTTTTCTAATTTAGTAAATATTACATTCAAATGTAATTTCAGCAATTGTTATGCATGTGTTTTACATAGTATGATATCATATAAATTGGCTTTATATCAGTCATTGGCAACCCATGCTCTCTAATATCGGTCGACTAAGTCTATAACATAGAATAATTGCTATTTGAGACGTATAAATAACAACCACATGACCAGTTACTCTCTCCGGGTCAGCGGCAGTGACACAGAGCATGGAATTGCACAAATGCAGATTTGAATTTAGTAGTTTGATTACATCACACAACTAAATGTTTTAATCACACCAGTTTGATTGTACTTGTCAAATATTTAAGGCCACTTTTAAAGAGACTGTTTCACATGACTTGCTTCAGTGTTGCAGGTCAAACATTGTAATGTGACACTGAGTTCAAACTGTTTCAACTGTGACCGTGTTTGCCGTTGAGCTTTTAAAAGGCAGCCATTAATTACCAAACTGTTTGCATGATTTACGATTATGAGACCTTTTGTGACATTCAAAGAATAATGATCATATGATATTCAGTGTGAATTAATAAATAGTGAAATAGCATAACAGAGAGGCTATCCAACACGTTTCGTGTGAAATTCTAAGAAGCTTTTTGGTGCTTGGCACAGCATTGTACAGGAAAAAATATGTGATGTATAAACACTCCCCATTACCGTTTTATTCTTTCTTCTATCCTGTTATTTTCTTCTTTCACTATAGCTTTTTTGTGTCATTTTCTGTTCTGTTTCAGGAAAATGGACTGACTGAAATGTTATACTTTTCTTTCATTGTTGTCATGCATGAATATTAAGAGCACTTCATCGCCACCAGCACTGTCTTGAAATCAGAAGTAGGTGGAGTGGCTGTGCCGCTTCATTTGTCATTTTAGGTTGACGTTTTCAATTAGGTTTTCCAACTCAAGCAGACTCCCCTTCTTTTAGGCCCCCCCTTGCTATTGCCACCCTCGGTTTTTGTGACACCATGAAAGCATTGTGGGCTGGCTGGTAGAAACGGAGATTTCATTCTAAGTTTCAGCACAGGGGGCTTTCACACTTTTGTCTGTTAGATGGTGTCTTTTCTTCCTCTTGACATCCTCTGCTGTTAGCAACCGTGATCATTTTGGCATGGACACCTGAAACACAGTCCTAGGAATCTTAGTGGGGAAATAATGAGCTTTCCCAGCACTTCCAGCCAAATCATCCATCTTGGTGAAGTTGTCTGTAGTCTGTAGAGAATATCAAAAAATTATGTTGCAGAGGGAATGCTTTTTATTAAGGCTCAAATTATTTGTTCAAAAACAATCTAATAATGTTATTATATTACAATATAATAATTAATGAAATATTATTACATTTTAAAATGTTAAAATTATTCCTGTAGTAGAAACTAAAGTCTTCAGTATCACATGCTCCTTCAGAAATTATTCTAATATGCTGAATTGTGCTGCTTAATATTTTGTGGAAAGTGATGCATATATATATATATATATATATATATATATATAGACATAAGACACAGTTAAACATTTATAAATGTCTTTGCATTTTATACAAGTACACTTTTCGGTCAAAACTTTTCACAAGAAGCTTCTTAATTTTTTTTAGGTGTTTTAGTTTTGGTTTGTTTGTTTGGTCACTGTATAATTCCCACACTCTCAGTTGTTTTATTTCATAGTTTTGTTGACTTTTGCCACATCAGCCATGCAATACAATGTGGCAGTGCAACTTTTATTTTCACCTGGACCTTTTGTTGATGGCTTTGACAGGACTGTGGGCGTCGCCATGGAAACCCAGCCATGGAGTGTGTCTCCAATTAGACCAGAGATGTCAGGTGGACTTGGATGACTTTTCATGAGTTGTGGAGTTGTGGTAACTTTTGGATCAATATGCGAATCTGTCTTTCTGACTCTTAGGGCCTATTTTGTTTTAAGATTCGGTAATAAAATAAATAAAAATAAAATAAAATAAAGGAAACCTTCTCATTAATGATAATAATTTAATTCCTTACAGGCAGCTCATGACAACTTTTTTATTTGACCTCAATCGTTAAAACATTTTTTATCCTGTGATGAGAGAATCGTTTTGATGTCAGATTTAATGAAGTCAAATATCAAGCAAAAATAAATGAAGAAAAAAAGTAATTATCTTCTGTTAGAAGATACAAGCCGGCAAAGCAGTTTTTATGTCATTTTCACTCTATATCCTTTCATGTTGACCCAGCTGGTTCAGATGAAACAGTTAACAGCCTTAGACAGTTTAAATATACGTACAGTAAGGGCTTTTCACATTATGCTTAACACCATGTGTCTCGTTCCCCTTCTCAGGGAACCATGGTTGCATGCATAACTTTCTAATGAGAACTCGCACTGCGTCCTCTCTAGAGCAGTGGTTCCCAACCACATTCCTCCACCCAATTTTTTTTTAAAACAGGTTACATGCTGTGTTTGCCTAATCAATGACACTGGCACCCCTATATGCAAATGATTAAATAATGATGTTAACCCAAGGTTTAGGAATGTGTGTGAAACGTTAATAAATACCCAGGACTTATTGTTATCCCTATAAATAATGAGCAATTTAAAACATGATTATGTTTACCCTGGGTTTAGAATGACCCAGGATTAACTATTTCAAGTGTAAAAAGCCCTCTATAATGTTACTTACATCATACAAGTGATCGGATTTCATGGTCAGGGCTAATCAGATCATGATAATGATGAAAGCCAGCTCAGCAAGCATCTGGAAGGTTAGCCTCTAGCTCTGGATAAATCAATGCTCTGTGCACAGGAGGATAGACTTCATCTCTGTGTGTTACACAGAACAAGGGAGAAGGATGTGTTTGGATCCATTCGTGACTGTCTTTCTATTGCTACCGTTTATTTACACTTTTGTTGTCATAATACTATTGAAAACTTCCCCACAGTTTTATTGTTCCCACATTATTATAGAACAGAGAATTCCAGAACTGGGGTTTATTTATGAATGTTAGTGCTTCATTTGTCTTGCTGATGCTGCTATTGGCACTGACAGTGTTATCCAAGAGAAGGTAAGCCTCAGTTGGGATTGATTGTGTGGTGATGAGTGATAGTAGTGTCAGGGAATTCCCTTCAGGAGCACTGAACTCACAGTGAAACAGGATATTTTAAGTATGTTCTGAATTGGATGTAGTATATTAAAGGGGTTAACCCAATAATAACAACCATGTTACCCTCATATACATCAGCTCCGTACATGTAGGCCTATGACTTTTTTGGTGAATTTTCAAAGAATATTATGACTTCTCTTTTCAATATGATGCACATGAATGATGCATAAGGCTGTCAAGATTTTCTAAAGGGATACAAAATACCATAGAAGCATCATAAAAGTGGTCTAAATGACTTCCGTCATACAATTTGGTTTGTGACTAATATTTAGGTTGTTTTTTTAGCTGTACACTGTAAAAACTAAAGGTGCCTCAAAGCTCTTCCTCCAGTAGGTTTACTGGTGGAGCACTGACAATCTTTGCGGTTCTTGCTGGAACTTATGGGATCCTTTAAAGGAACACGCCGACTTTTTGGGACCGTATCCCCCAGAGTTAGATAAGTCCATACATACCTTTTTCATCTCCGTGCGTGCTGTAACTATCTGACGCACCCACCGCTAGCCTAGCTTAGCACAAAGACTGGATGTAAATGGCTCCAGCTAGCATACTAATCCCAATAAGTGACAAAATAACGCAAACATTTTCCTATTTACATGTTGTGATTTGTATAGTCACAGAGTGTACAAAATAACAAGGTCATATGAGACACAGCCATCTTTTAACCGTATAAATATTGGGAACTATATTCTCAGAAGGTGAAGCACTGCTAATTGGGCGGAGTGATTACCGCAGCACCTGAGACGCACCGTGGTGAGGAGCAGAAAGTTCGTTCAGAGTTGGAGTAATAGAGTCAGCAATTACTAGAACATAAATGCATAGTTTACAATCATGGGTGTTCACTGTATTGTAAAGAGCTGCGACAATAAACAGGGGAGACCAGGTAATACCATGAAGTTTCATAGAATTCCAACCAAAAACGCTGACCTAATGAATCAATGGCAGGAATTTTTGAGGGGTGGCAACATGGCAGACGTATATATACTGAATTTAATCACAGTTAACACAGTTTGATGATAAATCGTATGTATACACACTACAAAAGGGCATTTTTTGTATCTGTTTGGGGGGGGGGGGGTTTCATCTGTTCACAGTGATGAATCCTAAAACAAGCTATAAGCTGCATTGGGATAGCAATACCGGTTTTTCCCATAGGATTTTGGGAAATCTGTGGTGAGTGTCCTACGGGGGTTCCGGGGCATGCTCCCCCGTAAGAAAATTTTGTGCTTTTTAATGTTAAATTCATCAATCTGGTGCACTTTGAGAGTTCAAAATAAAGAGCTCCAACCCATATTCAGTGTGCAAATTGAACAAAGAAAAACTCAAAACTCTTTTTAGTTGTGATATAGTGTCTGTCTACATTACACTACTATATAATAATAGTTATAATATTATGGCCAGTCCAGCCCTGTGTGAGTATAAAGGCAGGGGTGCGTTTAACTTTTGGAGCCAAGGTGTGCTGACCTTTTTTCCCTTTTTTATATATATTATTTTGTTGAGCACCCAACAAGAATCAATTATATAATTTAAATACTACTAAGATCCATATTACTATCACACGAGCCAATGGCAATTAAATGCACGGATGCATAACGTTAGTCAGATTAATGAATGAAATACAACTGTTCACGAACAGAAGATTGTATTGGACTCATGCTGCATACATACGCAATGACAATTATGCCTACTGTAAATATAGAGTTACAACTACGATTAGAGTTGTTAAATAAAATACCCTGTGAACATTCACACGTTTGCTTTATGATAGGCTAAAATTTATCTCCATAAATATTAAATAATATTTTCTTAATTCTGCGCATGTATTTACATCAATTGCTCGATCAATATTATTATCACATATTTTACATTTATATTTTTAACTGTACACAAACAACTTAATATAGCTAAGTTTGTGTATATTTTACACGTAGTGAAATACTGTAGGCTACTGCTTATAAACACCAGACAGATAATGATATATGAAACAGATGTTCTTTACTCATCTCACTTGCACAAAATAAACGCAGTAATATAAAGCATAGAAACGCACAGGTGAAATACACTGAAAATGATATGCATTTAAAAATTTAGTCGGGTTGAAAACTTATCTCTCTGGTAATGGAACTCGGTCGCTGTTGTCTCTTGCTCTCGCTGTCTTCCGCTCTCGCGGTCAGATCACCGGAAGTTTTCGCCGGAAGTATTTGCCCACACAATAAAGTACGAACGTCAACGGTCGTCATATTATGCACGGAGCGAATTCACTGCAGTCGGACATTGGAGATTCGCGTTCGTAAATTGTCAAATTGGCCATAACTTTTAATTCGTTGCTCTGTAATAATAATTCTTTATTCGTGTTCTGTGATATTTATCAATCAGGATGCGTTTTAGGTTGGAATTCTATGAAACTTCATGGTATTACCTGGTCTCCCCTGTTTATTGTTGCAGCTCTTTACAATACAGCGAACACCCATGATTGTAACCTATGCTTTTACTATCTAGTAATTGCTGACTCTATTACTCCAACTCTGAACAAACTATCTGCTCCTCACCACGGTGCGTCTCGGGTGCTGCGGTTATTCCTCCGCCCAAGTAGCAGTGCTTCGCCTTCTGATAATATAGTTCCCAATATTTATACGGTTAAAAGATGGCTGTGTCTCTCATATGACCTTGTTATTTGTACACTCTGTGACTATACAAATCACAACATGTAAATAGGAAAATGTTTGCGTTATTTTGTCACTTATTGGGATTAGTATGCTAGCTGGAGCCATTTACATCCAGTCTTTGTGCTAAAGCTAGCGGTGGGTGCGTCAGATAGAGTTACAGCACGCACGGAGATGAAAAAGGTATGTATGGACTTATACAACTCTGGGGTATACGGTGAATAAGCTAAAGTCCCCAAAAGTCGGCATGTTCCTTTAAGCACTTTGTATTCAGTTCAGAGGTTCTGGAGTCACCCTTTCACTACCATGAGACCTCGAAGTGCTTTGGGGGAAAATAGAGGAACTTGAATGCTATAAGAGGGTTATTGTAAGATCTTTTAACATTTAAGTGGTTCCTGGAAGATCTCTTATGGTAAAGCCAGCATCTGGAGGAACCCAATGGTTCTGTGAGGCCAGAATACGATTATTATTATTATCCTATTATTGTTATAGGCTACTTAAGTTAAAAAACAAAAACAATAAATAGATTTCATAAATTATACTTCTGATTCAGTATACTTACATTTATTTAGTATAGGCCTATTTTATTGATTAATTTAAAACTTAAACAACTACCATAAATAGTAGCCTAATAATAATGATAATATGAAGAAGAAGAAGAAGAAGAAGAAGAAGAAGAAGAAGAAGAAGAAGAAGAAGAAGCAGGAGGAGAAGAAGAAAAAGAAGAAGCAGGAGGAGAAAAGTTTTATTCTGTCACGAAACTGCTGCTATTCCTCTGCTGTCATCGCTTCAGTGAACCTCGCGCGCAACACAGATCAGCTGATCGTCATCGGATTTGAAAGTAACGGCTCCTCTCCTCTCACCAAAGCTTCAGCTGTTTGTTCGGCTCTCCGTTACAAGGTTTGTAAACTCGCTAAATAAATATAAATACAGAGTCTACTCACTATATATTCAAACACAAACTAAATTAAATTAATTTGTATTTATTTATCGTTTTTACAGTGTTTACCACTCGTTTTTTATGGTATGAATGTTTTAGCCGCGATGCTAACTAATCTAATGAACTAACGTTAACGTTAAAGAATAAATGGAAATCATTGACTTATTGTCTTAACTTAGATTGTTTTAGTCATTCACTTCAATGTATTCTGTACAACTGTGTCTTCAAATCGCTGATATAACTAACTTAATTTTAATAGTTGATTCCTGCTGTCGTCATTGGCTTTTGTTATGAATAACACAAGTGGATAGGCCTAGTTAACGTTAGTTTGGTCTGTTTTTGTTTTATTTACTACAGGTGCCCTGATTCTTTCAAATACCATTTTAAAGCCCTTTACTGGCCACTAAATATTATGTTGTGAATGGATATAATCAGCTTTGTTCTTTTGTTTCCCCAGAACAACAACTGCATTTCTAAAATCATCTGAACATTTCAGAGGAGACATTGAATTACAGTAAGTTACCTGCACCACATGCAAGTTCCTTATTACTATGAACTTTTCTGTGTGAATGTTTTGTTTGACAGTGTACTTGTGTTTTTAATCCGTTATTCTCTGAAAATCTTCCTTGATGCTCTCAAATCTCATTCATGTTTCTCAGAAAACTTTTCTGGGACATTTTTGGAGCTTAACAGAATATTTAACCATTTTTACATAAATTGTTGCATTGAATTGAACTAGACAAGTGTACATAAGAATGGTTTCATGAATGATTTACACAATTTTTTTCTGCTTGTCTCATGCAGTGAAATTGAATGATGACTGGGGTTGCATTATGCCCGAGATCTGCTTTTGGGTTCCACCAAGCGTGCAGCACAAGCCCTGAAAAGTGAAGCCAAAACGTCTCGATCGCCCCGGTAGCCGGTCCTAGTATAGGTCATAAACCCCACCTCCCCATGTTATTCAACGGCACGTGAGACCAACTAAACAATTAAATTACACTTCAAATATCGTTTTTACAAATATGGTTTCTGTCATTTACTGTAGTTTTATCACGCTGATGTAATTTCAAGTGTTCGTTTTTAAAATAAGTTAGTTTAGTTATTTAAATTATTTATTTAATGCGGTGGTGGTGACGTCATGATTGACAGCTGTGATTGACTGGTTCTCTGAGCGAAGTAGTCACTGAAGCACCAACAGACTTTTTTTCGGGATCTTCGGAGGACTGAGGAGATTGCAGCTTTAAATTTAATATCTAATTAATTTAAAAAAAGTGCGTGTTCTTGCGATGGGCGGGGCCTTGATTTCGCGGTTTTACTTCCTGCTCACTACTGTGCATGTCTGGTCCTGAAATCGCTTCTGCGCAGACTCAAGTTCCAAGATGTCAGCGCCATATTGGGATACTGGCGGCTTCACTTCTGACCAATGGAAGAGAGCGAAGGGGCGTCGTTCATCTTTTTTCTACAGTCTATGGGTTCCACAGACAGAAAGTCAAACAGGTTAGGAATGTCACAAGGCTAAGGAAATTATTTTAGGTTCACAACTATCACTTTAATAACATTGCTTATAGTAATTTTGGTTCTTTGCAGGGACCTCGGTAAGCTGAAATACAAGTTTGAACAATAATAAAAATCCTCTTGTAGACCTGAAAATCATTGAAGGAAAATTAAGTTGCACCTGCTGCACAGGGATTAAAGTTCTCCGTCGCTACGACGGATTTCCGTTAATTGCAGCGAGTCTATGACGGATATCCGTCAATTGCAGGGTTCCCGTCTGTCCTTATGTCTTAAATTAACTTTTCATAATTTTAAGGCCGTAAATAGGCTTTCATTTCGCAAACAGTGTGATAAATGTCTTAATTTTAGTTTGAATAGGTCTTAAATTAAGGAAAGATGATGCGTATTCACCCTGCTGAGGGGGGATGTGATAAAGCCTGGAGTGGAGCAAAAGCACGTTCCTCTCTCCACTCTAAGCATTCTGTAATCACTTTGCTCATGGTCCACTCCGGTTTTTCAATTCCCGCTCACGGAAAAACTGCTCCCTGGACCCTGTTCACTCAATCTTGTCAGGCGAGGCTACAGCTCGTTTGCTGCGGTCACATGATAGAAAACAGAACGCGGGTCAATATTGGTCGTTTCTCAATACCAAGTACGCAAACTTCGGACTTGCGTCCTTGGTAGTTCGGACTTGCCAAGTTCGACTCAGGAGAACAAACTCCCGAGGACGAGAGGACGCTGCTAACAGCGCGTTCTTGATCGCGTCACTCAGCACGCGGCTACTCCGGTTATCAACTCTGCCTTTTTTCATCAACACCACTGTGCCTCTTTTCTTTTATAAATGAACATAATTATTATCATAAACATATAAATGGCCACACAAATGTGGTTCAGGCAACGCACATTGATTTATCATATAGTTATAACAACACGAAATATAGCTAAAACACAAACCTGCTTCTTTTTGTTTTCATTTTAAAAATATGAAACATTATTTATCATTAAAACTGACATTTAACAAACAGACAGGGTTGTATCGTTTTATTGTATTATGCGTACACATACAGTGAAGAGAATGCATAGTAATATAATATTTTATATATTTTAGAATATATAAAATTACACAACCATGTCTCTTTTTTGTTAAATGTCAGTTTTAATGCTAATATCCCGTTCAAAAGTAGTAGCCTAAAGGCCCGTACACACCGGGACGAATATCGGCGCGCGTTATTCGTCAGCGTTTTTCAACGCGTTTTTTGTGTTCACACCCAAGCGATTTTCGCTGACGATGAGCCGAGTGAACATGCAAATTCATTCCCTGACACTAGATGGCGCGTAATGCAAAACAGAAATACCCCGGTACACAAGGTGGCGCTGCGCAACTTTTACGCTTCTGATACTCGCTTTCACCTCCGATGAAGAGAGCAAGTTTTTACGCGCATGTTTACGCGCTTTTCTAAATCAGACAAAGAAAACATGGAAATTTCAAGCACCAGTAGCTCCAGCTCAAGCTCCAGTGATGAGGAACTTATTATTCTTCTTCTTCCGGCAGTATAGACGGTGGCGTATATCTTCTTCGCCGTTACGTTTGTAACCGTTTTGTGTTTGAGCGCCCCCAAGTTGTGTTTTACTGTAACTTCAGAAGCACCAGACACGTGAGCAAAAGCGCCAGTCTCATTGGTCGGAAAGTTTTTGACGCGGCGCGTCAAACTAAAAAAACGAACCCGAGGCGTTTTTTTTAAAATGACGCTTTTACGCGTGGCGTTTTACGCGTCGGTGTGAACACTCACATTGGCGCCCTTTGTTTAGTCACGAGGCGTTAAACGTCGGCGAATAACGCGCGCGAAATTCGTCCCGGTGTGAACAGGCCTTGATAGGTAGGCTATAATAAGCTATACAATGAGAAATAAAGCAAACAATTCAATTAAACATAAGTCAGCTCTGTAATAGGCTACAAAGTTAAAGTTAAATATAGCCTACATAATAAAGTTATAAAACTTCACTTTGCCCTCAGCCAAAACAATTTGCATTGTTTGGTCTCATAAGATAAATAAAAACATGCACTGAAAAGTTATGTAGATGGTTGATTATTTGTCAAGATAAGTAATTGTTTTTCATAGATTAAAATAGCTTTTAAATTACTCAATATTAGATCGGTTTTAAACATCTTCCCTTAAAACGCTATTGGTCTCGACTATTTAAATAAAGTTACAGGAATATGACTTGGCCTGAAAAAAATTTCAGTCAGAAGAATTTTTTTCACTTTAATCCCTGTGCTGCACCTTTTTACTTTATTTACTCGTTAAGTATTGATTGCATTTTATGTTGCAGCGAGTAAAGGTGCGGTCACATTTGTGAAATTCGCGAAATTACACTGGCAAAAAAGTCCATTGACCATTGTCAGCAGTAGGGGTGGGCGATATGAGCAAAAATTCATATCACGATATTTTTCACTGTCCGGACGATATCGATATTATATCGCGATATGAGAAAAAAAATTGGAATCACATTTTAGTACACCTTAGTTAAATTACAGGCAAAATATGTATTTTTACAGTAGATAACTAGAAACAGGTGAGGCATTTCATTGGACATAGACCTGAAATGTATTTTTTTTTTTTTGTGCCATTTTTTTTCTCAAAAAGTGCAAACGTGCAACATGAGGTAGGCCTGAATGCACTTGTTATGTCTTTCCACTTTTTGCTCGTCTTGTCATAATGAGAACCGGCAGCGAATGAAGACTTTATTGATTTCTGAGTGAGAGCCGTCTTCGGGTGTGCTCTGTCTCCGCCGGGAATATCTGTTATTATAGTTTTGCTTTTTTAAATTAGTTTTTATTTTAATATCGTTTTCAATTTTGCTTTAAATTTCAGTTTAGTTTTAGCTAGTTTCATTAATGGTTTTGTTAGTTTTTATTTAGTTTTATTTTACAAACACATTTCTATATTGTTTTTTTTTATTTAGTTTCAGTTTTAGTAATTATAGTTTAGCTTTAGCAGAGCGAGCAGAACACTTCCAGTGTAGACCAAAGCGAGACGTTTAATTTAAGTTTAATGTTTGCACAGATTACAGTTAACTCTTATGCAGACATCTTAATAATAAAAATAAAATAATGGTTTGAGATTGAACAAAGCACCAAATAAATAGAACTTAAAAGTATACAAGAAAAAAAACAATGAAAATTTTCATACAAACTAATTCATTAGTGTAAGGAGACAGAATAAAGGCCTACAGTTTGTACAGTATAAAACCCATTACGTCTATGGAGAGTCCCCACAAAGATAGTGGACCAGTGTGTGAATGCGCGCGCTTATGTGTGTGTCATGTGTATGAGGGCGCTTGTGTGTGTCGTGTCCTGTTATTCATTAGGGGTGTAACGATACACAAACCTGACGGTTCGGTTCGTCCCACGGTTTTGAGGTCTCGGTTCGGTTCGATTCGGTTCGGTTCATTTCGGTGGGGTGGGGGGGTTTAGAAAGCTAAAATTGCTTTTATTTTTTATTAAACAGTGCTTTAATGAACAAATTGTGTCCTTGTCTTTAAATTAATTCAATTACAAGTAAACGTTTCTCAAGGATAACAAAATTATCTGTTAATGCTGTAAACTACAGCCCTTACTTGCACATTACTATAACATTAAAGCTTAACAATATAGCCTAGACTTTCAGCCTAAATGATATAATAATAATCAACACTCAAATAACAAATTGTATGAAAACATGTAAACTGCACATAAGGCAATTTTTGCATTAACATGTTTTTACTCTAATTTGTTATTGTTATATAATAATTTACACAGTTGCTGTTATTTTCATGACAACTATTTTAAACATACATTAAATAATCAAGATATCATAAACAGGTTAAGTAAAATATAATATATAGGCTAATATATAGCATTTATTTAGTGAAAGAGTTAGCAAACCAGCAAGCTGTGGACACTGAATGACTTGCCTGAGGTAAATATAAAGCTATGTGAAAAACTAAGCGTTTTATTGACGTATTTCCGCTGTTGAAACACTGATTGAGTGTTTACACGAGTTAATGATGCCTTTCAGTAATAGGGGTGGTTAATCTGTCTGATTTCCCGATTCGATTCGATTACGATTATTGAAGTCCCGATTCGATTACAGTCGATTTTCGATTATTAACGATTCTCGGTTAGTGATTATTGATTTTCCATTTCACAACAGTAAATGAAAATACACTACAAAGTGATTGCAGTATTAAAAAAAGTCAGCTGCTGAATTACTTAACTCTTTTATTGAGTAACAACAACTCAAAGCACTTTCTGTGTCATGTATGTAGCTTATGTTCTGTAGAACATGAATACATCACATTGTGTTGTGACCATAGACAGTATAAGAAATGGACAGAGCCATCTCATTGGAACTCAGTTGAGACAGTTGAAGCCCATTTTTAGCGATTTTTGAGCACTTCCGTTCCTGATGCGCAGACTCAAACCGACTCAAACTAAGCTTGATGACGTGAGTAACCTGTCTGACAGACGTTACTCTTCTAGTAGCTGTGCGTGAATATTGCCAACGTTAATCTTGCAGAGACGGGGAACTTGAGCAAAGAGTTCTTTGGCGTGAGTGAGCAGGAGTAAGTATCCCGTTGCTTTTATGGACTCATTATCTATGGGCTTCTCCCTTGACGGGACGTCCCCCCGTTGGCCTGCGAGCTTCTCCTCCTGTCTGTACGGTCATTTCTGTACAGCGCGACAGAGAGTCGAGTGGTTATGACGCAATCGTTAGCCTATTTTTACTAAAACTGTTTCTACGGGGCCATAATGTAACATAGAAGGTAATGGAGCCCTTTATACATTGTCGTGTTTCTTTAGAAATAAATAATGGACAAATGGAGTCTTTTAACGCCTCAGATGTAAAGTTATTCGCTGTCAAAGTGACGCCAAAATGAATGGTAGTCAATGGAAATGCTAACGCAAGTGAAGTTCTGCTACAAGATGGCGGCACCCGGCCGGCTTCAACTTCCGGTCGATGGATTACCCCCTTGGTTGTGACTCATCAAGTTGAACTAAACAATAACAAATAAATGATGGCTTATTTCCTTTAGGAAGTAGATCAGAACCAACATACTGTAGAAATTGGACAATTTTCTTCTAGAAAGACAAGGTGTTGTTCAGGTGGAGGAAGACTGCAGGTTGCAGTCGAAACATGTCAAAGTAAAGAAAACGTTTTTTCTCCACCTGAACACCTTGTCTTTCTAGAAGAAAATTGTCCAATTTAATCATTAAGAAGACAAAATGAACATTTTTGAACAGCTTACTGTAGCTTCAGCTTATATACTGTACTGTAGAACACAGTGACAAAATGCAACACACTAACTAGACAGGCCTTTATAATTGAGTGATATGTTGTTCTTTGAGTGTAGGCCTAGAGTCTCTAATCTCTAAAAATCTCCAAATGCTCGACGTGAAACTGCGGTCTTCCGTCCGACCTTTTACTATCGTGTCAATTGATTTTGATATGCGCGAGGGAGAGAGAGACCAACAAGACAGCGCTCGTGTTGTTTGAAGACGTGAGAGTGCGCGCGCGCGGCCGGGGCTCTCTCTCTCTCTCTCTCTCTGCTCGCGGCTGTCAAGCGCAGCAGTCATTTTTTTCTACATCACTCACCGATCAAAAAAGGCTTTGGCGGGACAAAAATGTGCTTCGGTGGCTATATGAAACGTGTCATATGGCTTCTCATATTTGTCGTGTTTTCCGAAATATTTTAGTTTTATTCCACAAAGCTTACAAATAGTGTGGCTCTTGTCCAGCTCCTTTCCCCCCTTCAATTTCACAGAAGCCAAAATATTTCCACACGTCAACAAAGGGATATCGCGTTTGGATATCGCGCTCAGTCATCGCCATAGACAAGTCATCGCGTCTCTGTTATGTGCACAACACAGACGGTCCGGGCACTGCACTTCCGCGCTTCAGAGTTCCGTCAATACATTACGTTATTATTAGGGCTGTAACGATACGCGATATAAAATCGAAATCGCGATTCTCAGGTTCACGATCCGCGATCACACCCCTTCCAACTCCCAGATTTATCCTTCCTGTCCAGAACCAGGGCTCGAATTTCGGGCGCGGGATTGCGGGTATTGCGCATAATTCTAATCATTCCCGCAGGTCTCCCATTTATAATGCGGGAAATTCCCGCAATCGTAATCCACACAGATAATAAAATCAAATCATTCTTTTAACAACTATCTTCCAGACGCAATTTCACAAACAGCGTGAGTGTTCAGCGGTGCCGCGCGCGTCTTCGATCTCTTCTCATAATGTGTTGTGCAAGGCAGACATCGAGCGCTGCGGCGATAATACACACTCGCGTTTTGGAGTCGGGACCATAGACTGTAAGGTCGGGACATGACGGAATATTCACTTGCACAATCGGGCCAGCAGTGCATCGTGACTGAAGTCTTTTTAAGTCTTACCAGTTTAAACAATCAAGCGATTTTAAACTAATCAGTGCTCGCGCGCTCTCTGAGATTATTTTCTATGCGCACATTCATAGAAAATCCGCCTAAAAAACAGCTGGCCAGTAACTATTTTTCGCGGACTATATTGCTTTTCCTATATTGCAAAATTGTCAATTTCGGTCTTTGTGAGTAGGCTATACTCTAAATATAGTCGGTTTTGTCTTTAATAAGCATAAAACGCATGCAGTATAATGAACACAGGATCCGTGCACTAGCTCTTAAAGTGACGGCAGCCATATGTGTCTGTCATTAATTTTGTTGTCAAAACAACAAAAGATGGCTTTAAGTTAAAGGAATCAGGATTAATAGCCTATGAATTTTTTTTTTCAGGACTAAAATACTACCCAGTGTTATTTTCCATTTGATTACTTTATTCAGTATCTGTATATGAATACTAGTGTTAGACCTATTCAAAAACTTTTCTCTTTAATTGTCTTTATTTGTATCTTTATTCTATTGTATTTATTTGTGCTACTTTTTTCAATTTAATTAAACAATTTAAATCAAGCTTCCTTGTGATGTGTAAATTCTTAACAACAATATTACCCCATTGTAAAAATGCAATGAGCACAAACATTTAGGCAAGATAAATGTAATAATTTTGTTTGGAAAAATTTCAGCATTATGGACGTGAAATTTGCAGCCAAAACTTGAAATATAAATTCTCAGAAAGTGCATTAAATTAATCCTCAATTGACCGGCAACACGTTTAACATGCAGATGCATATCCTACGGCACCATCCCGAAATCAATTTAGTTGGAGTACAGAACACAACCCAAAAGTAGCAGCCTACACTGCCTAGTATAGTTTAATAATTTGCATAGTTATTATTGTTCTTTGGTGTTTAGATTATACAGGTTTTTCCTAATGTTATTTAATAAAAATACCGGTATTTTTTTTCTTCTCTCAAAATCTCTTTTTTTCACCACAAGCCCCGCCCCCTCAAGCCCCGCCCCCGTGATAGAATCGCGATACGAATCGAATCGTGGGTCAAAAATCGTGATACGAATCGAATCGTGGGTTTGGTGTATCGTTACAGCCCTAGTTATTATATATATATATATATATATATATATATATTTTTTTTTTGAAAATCGATTTTTGACATTTGCGAATCGATTCAGAATCGCCCACGTCCGCATCGCGATGCATCTAAGAATCGATTTTTTCCCCCACCCCTATTCAGTAAGTATACTGTATCTTTCAACATACCTTCGGGTGTCCATTCATGTTTATTCTGTAACTGAGGAAGAGATGATCGCGCTCCGCGCATACAGTGATATCTGTCACGCCACATCTAAGAGCGCCAAAACGGCATTTATTGTTTGCATTTCGTGATCAAATAGACATAATTTGAAAGATTACACCTTGCTTATTATCAAAAGTAACAAAACACTGAGCTTATTGCGATTATATGTGGTTAATGGTGGTTAGGCAACAGCCCTGTATTCGTTGTGTACACATAACGCATGAGGTGCAATGAGCCGGGGCTGGGCGGGGCAGCAGGGGGCGGGGCGTGTTCGGTTCGCCATGAGAGTATCGCGATACGTATCGTGGGTGGTGTATCGCGGTTTTTCGGTTCGGTTCAAATATCGTTACACCCCTATTATTCATAGCCTAACGTTACATTGCGGGGAAATGTCTCCACGTGGATAATATTATTAGCAGTAAATGTTTTGTAAAAACAAAGATAATAACAGCAGCTTTCAACCTTCATGAAAACATGAAATCTCAAACATACAGTAGCCTAGAACTTTAACGTTTGTTTGTGCTTGACGAACTTGTTTTGGTGTTGCACCCGCGTCTCGCAAATGAAACGGCATTCTAAAAATGCTGCGCTCCAGTTAAAAGTCAAACTTGCGTCTCATTACCTTGTTATTTCCCATTCCACCGCAAAAGATGCATCCTTTATGAACAGCCGCTTAGCACTAGCGATGTGTTCTACGTTACGGTCCTTCATTGAACGCGTCACAGAACAGCGGTTAATCGCCTCAGCAACTTCACGCATGAAGCGCCAAATCAGCCATTTCCTTAAACAGCGTATTCGATTCTGTATCGTCATTAGTGTTAACAGTTGTAAGGAGTAGGCTACCAAATTGAACAAAACAATATAACTGCAAAATGTGAATTTATGAATACGGTATCCTCGGTATCGCAAAATCTATATCATGGCACAACATAATACCGGTATTCACGTTCATACCGGTATAGCGCCCACCCCTAGTCAGCAGTGTAGCGACGTAATGTATGAAGCACAGCTCACACAGGAGTCACTTTCAAGCAGCTTTCTGTGGGTCAAATCCAGTTAATTCCACTGACCAACTTGGTCCCAGAGTGACATTTTTGACCACGCACAAAATTGCTGATTGTGTGGATTCTTATTGAAATGACTGGAATTCACCAGTGAAAATTCAATGAACAACAGATAATTTTACTGCACCTTAACTATCTATCTTGTTTCTAGTGAGAATACTCAACAACCATTTATTAGTCCTGTTGATTCAAGTCACACATTTAAGCTTTTCAAAAGCCATAGTGTTCATTAGTCTCCAGTCTCACGGCATCCCAGGCTTCAATATTTTATGATTCAAAATAGCTGAATAACTAACCATCTGAGATTTCGGTATAGAGATAAAAGTTAGGATCATCATTTTCAGTAATTTTACAGCACAATGAGTGTATATTAGCACCGTTTGTTGTTTGTTTATGGCATCTGATAGAGCTTTTGGATTTGGAAACAGTGACATCAGACTTAACAAGCTTAACACAACTTAACTTAAATGAAGATGCACTTTTTTTTTTTTTTTACATTGATTTATTACATGAAACATATGTTTCCATGCATTTTGTTGAGATGTCTTTTCTTGTATATCCTATTGTATATACATGGTTGATTTTTCATGTTGCATATGTATTATACTATTTGTTTGTGTATTCTATTCATTGATATTAATTTATTATTAGCTTCTTTTCCCAAGTGCATGGAAGTGTATGTATTAAAATGGATCTAAAATATGTAATAAACAATTCTTATTTGGTTCAGTTTGTTTATTATAATAGAAGTTAATGGTAACCATAGTAACAACATGACATAATAATAAATAAATTAAAATTGGTTCCTGGAGGCACCCAAAACGGTTCCACACAGTGCCTAATATAAGAGTTCCTCAGGAAACCTGTGTGGTTCCTCAGAGAACCGCCCCTTTTTAAAGGGTTCCAAGAGGATCTACATACGGTTCCGCCGGTGTGGCAAAGTGAAGAACCCCAAAAGGTTCCTTCAGGCACCTTTTCTTTTTACAGTGTAGTTTTAGTTGAATTTGAGAATTGATTCACTTAGATTCATGTTTGTGAACTGGACTAACCAATTGATTGTAAAGATCTGACTCAAAATAACTATTCCTCCTTTATAAACTCTGAAATACTTGATTCTGATTGGTCAATAGCAGAATTCTGCAGTCATATATTTTTGTAGTCTGAGGCAACCGATTCCCAGCAGAGCTGTCATAGTTTCATACCTGCATCTTTCATCTTTTCTTCATGCCTTAACCTTGCCGGGGTTTGTTTTTTGACTGTACAATTATCTCTAATGTATGTCTTCTGTAGTTTCTGAACTCTGTTTAGTGGAGAGTGTTAGATTGAAAACCATTTCTCCAATTCCTGTAATGAAGCTTAATGCAACATTTGCTGGCAATATTAACTGATATTCCTTACATAAGCTTTGCCTTGCAAAGTCATTTAAATCTTTTGTCCAAATTTAATGTTTTTTTCATTATCATTAACCCAGTCTAAGCTGGATTTACTTAAGATCACTTGCAATGTTCTCCTTTAAAAGTCAACTATGCTTTGTTTTGATTAAACCTCTCTTAATGTAATCCAGTGTTATTCTGTGCATCGCCTTTGAGAATAACTGCGATTAAATGTCAGACAGAGGGGGTCTTAAGTTTTTATCAGCTGTATAGGCTGAGTTTGCAGGTGTGACTTGGCCTGCAAATCTCACTGGCCAATGTCCATTGGCTCATTTTGTTACCCCTTGAGGTGATTGGGCTCCCAGGTGAGATCCCATGACATCAGTCCGACATAACGTCAAATGTGACTGACTTAAAGGGAACTCAAGTTAGTTCTTTGTTGTACTATGGCAATTGCTTATCGTGGGTGTCCTTGAAAATACATTACCCTGGGAGAACGGTCCCAGCAGAGACCTGCAGCAGAAAGTGAAAAACAGCACTGTTTTATAGGCCCTTTGAGAGCTTAATGGCTGACTATGGAATGAGTCACTATACATCACATAAAATGTGTAGACAAATATGGCAAATTGCCAGAAATGTCTGCAATGCAAATAATCTCTTTTGTCAAAGCAAATACATTTTTTGTTTTTTTTTACCCTGTCCAAATTCATACGTCTGCTTAATATGGGAAATTTGAGGATTTTGATTGCGATGCAGTTGTTAAATCAATAAATCAAGCTCTTTTCACAATTCAGACCTGAGACATTTTGGTACTTCTCTTATTTATTTATTTTTACCTTTTACATTAGTGTTGTTAAATGGTTTATTCAACAACATTGATGTAAAAGGTAAACAAAAAAAACAACTTGTCAATGTTGTACTATGATGGTATTTGATGGTAATAGATTTCTGAATTTATATAAATACCCTGAATGCTGTTTTTTTCAATTGTGTTAATCAAAGAATCATGGAACAATCACTATCATAGTTTCCAAAGCTAAAATAGATTACTAGATGTAAATATAGAAATAAATAATTCACACCAAACTTTTGTTTAAGGTAACAAAACCTTTTTTTTTTCTTAACATATATATTTTTAAAACACACACACACACACACATACACAAACAAAGATTTATTGAAAAAATGTATTATTATATATAATTGGAAATAAACTCAGGTCTTGACACACAGTTATTTAACTAAACTAAAAAAATTATTGAAATGCCTGCATTATTACTATTCAAGGTTTCGAATTGACATTTGACTTCTAATGGTGACATTAACTTATGTTTGAAGGGGACACTTGGGTTCTGTTCACACTGGGCACGTCCTTGCACTTGACTGCGTCTTTTTAATTGTTGGTCTATGCTAGATGTATATCTTTGACTGTTGCGACTGCAAGCGTCCCCTTACTTGTACATAATTCTGAAAGCACACAAATCCAGCAGTTTTTCTGACCCATTGGTTTAGAAATAAACAAACTTATGCTCAATCATCCTTGTGTACATAGCGTTTTACTTTAAATGTGCCATATGGGTTATGTTGCTAGACCTACTTTATGCAGTTCAGTCGAAATGTGAGTCAAAGGAGTCTTTTTACACTACAATCTTTATATGCATCTTCATCTTTGACTCTTCTCGTCCACAGGTGACCACCCTGGTCAACACCAGTAACAAAGGCCCATCCAGTAAGAAAAAGGGCCGCTCTAAGAAGGCGCATGTGTTGGCTGTGTCCGTGGAGCAGGCGACCCAGAACTTTTTAGAAAAGGGCGAGCAGATTGCTAAGGACAGCCAGGACCTAAAGGAGGAGCTTATCGCAGCTGTAGAGGACGTCCGCAAGCAAGGTGAGCAGCCTGTTATCATATGAACGAACTGTCCCAAACAAAATCGTACTAAAAAATATGAATATGCTCTTACAACATTTTGCTTATGTTCCCATTACGTTATGAAAATGCTATTTTTAGGGCTGTCAAGCGATTAAAATTTGTAATCTAATTAATTACACGATGATGTGGTGATTAATCTAATTAATCGCAAATTAATCACGTCAAATTTGGCTGAGAAATTAGCCCCAAACGATAATTTAAAGTCCAAATTTGCCTTGGTCTTTTGGTATATAATAGGTCTTTGTACCATTAAAACTTCTGCAAGTTTCATAGCTTAACCCTTTGACGCGTACGATCACACCGGTGTGATCAGTCTTGGCTGGTCCCTGGAGCGTACGATCACACCGGTGTGATTAGAACGGTCAGTGCATCACGTGATCAACTGCTAAATTCAAACGTGCTTTCGCGCGTTGGCTGGCGCTGAGCCAGAGACAGACGCACTCAGTGCTGTCATATATCACAACTATTGAGTATTTTAAACCACATAATGTTTATTTTAGGTTTCAGACATTTAAATACACATAAGTACTAGCAAAACAGTGATTTTGAATTAGTAAAATAGACACTGATGTCTATGGAAACGGCAACAATAATCATTTCCATTATAATAAGACAAAACGTTTTATTCATATCAGATACACATTGTGTAAGTAGCTTTACATTTTACCCTATTCTTCTCCTAGTTCACCGGCCACTTACTTTCATGTATTTCGTGAGAAACAACAGATCCGATTCTCTGAACTGTGAAACAAACTAACATGGCGCCGCCCATCGTGCATACAGCTCAACTAATGCGATCGTTATAAATATGTTTAAACAACAAAACACATCTACTTGCACATATTTGACAATCGGAATATCAGTGTTTCATGCTGTAGCTAATACATTTGTGAATATTTTGAATAGAAAAGGAAAAAAGACATAAAAGCAGATCATCACTCATTCAGCTCTGTGTTGTGATTGCGCTGTGTCACGTGACAAGAAATGACGCGTCACCATGGAAACATTAAAGTGACAGGTTCTAAATAACGGTCGCCTTGAAAAACTCACGCTGGGGGGTCAGTTAGAATATTTTAAACTTACGTGTGAAAGGGTTAAGACGTCCTCCCCATTATAAACGAACAATTTATTTAATCAAGCTCTAAATACAGCTCGTTGTTCATCCATGGTATGAAGTGACGTCACGGTACGAAGTGACGTACCAGTCGTTTGCATATGACCGCCTCCAGGGCAAGACAACTACGCCTCATTTCGCATCATCGCATCGTTGTCACGCGCACAGGTGTTCAGTCGACGTGCAGCGAGTGGGTCTGTTTACAAGAAGATTGCGATGCCACGCAGATGTGCTGTTCCTGCTGTGGACAAACAACATGTTTGAATACGCTGCCGAAAGATAAATTTATGCATTTTAATATTTGCGGACGTCCCAGTCACGACAGTGTTAATTTAAGTGTGTGTTCTCTGCATTTCAAAGATGACTGTTTTGAGAACAAATCACAGTATGATGCTGGCTTTGCCAGAAAACCTTTTCTTAAAGATCAGGCTGTGCTGACTATTCTGGGCCTAACAACGACGCCGCAAACTGTAAGTAATGTAGAATCTTAAAACTACTTTTTAAAACGTTAATTGCAGTTTCATTCATTGTGAATAATCACAGTGCTTTTACTTAGTTTACTTGCATATTGTCCGTCATGTTCAGGCCCACGTAATAAAAGATGTAGGATGTCAAACTGACCGACCCACTCAGACATCTGTGGGCACACAGCTGTCGTTTCAAACTATAAGATCTAACTAAGTACCGTAGCAAAGGTATTATTTATATAATCATAACTTGTCATCATAATTCTATTCATAAGAATCTTAAAAGCTTATTGCCTAAAAAATGAAGTATTTATAGTCCATATTTTTGTAGTACTGCAATTACAATTGATAGAATACAACTTTACATTGTATTTTCTAACTTTATAGAAACACAAAC
The DNA here is from genome assembly GCF_029890125.1 of Rhinichthys klamathensis goyatoka. Lineage (NCBI taxonomy): Eukaryota > Metazoa > Chordata > Actinopteri > Cypriniformes > Leuciscidae > Rhinichthys > Rhinichthys klamathensis. The sequence goes on from NW_026606612.1 coordinate 2,580,770, forward strand.
AGAGCAGTCATCAAATCTTTCAATTGTTGATGTCGCCATACCCTGGACTAATTCACAGCCTTTTACTTCAACAGATTTAAAAGATGCATCTTCAAATATGGCCTGTGCGTGCATTTTGTCCGTGGTAGACCCTAATTTATGCATAAGCACTGACGTTAGCCAATCATAACAGTGGGCGTTAACACTGAACTCTTAAAGGGGAAACACCCCCAAAACAGACTGTTTGAATCAGAGGATGAGAAACATGGTGGGAAAAGGTCATACATTTTTTAAAAACTTTTAAAGTTTTTTGTTACAAAAACTATAGTAATACTATAATTGCACCTAAGGTAACATAATAAAACAAACAAAAAAACATGTCATGACCCCTTTAAACGGCTGATTCATTCAGGAATTAAATAAATGGCTTACTTTATGAATTTGGCCATTGAATCATTGGTTCACCCGATTGATTCGCTCAAAACGCGGATTCATTTAGAAACGAAGCACAGCTGCGTGTTGCTCGGAGACGCACAACAATTCTGCTCTGGCTCTACAGGTAATATTTTTGTTGGCAAAATTGAGCAAAAGCAGACAATACTGTGTATAAAATATAACACAATATTAACTTATTTTTTATTGAACGGTTGTATTAAATCAATAACACATTTGCACTCATGCTATCAGGACAAAAACAGCACTCGTGGGATATTGTATATCATGATATAAATATGAGCCAAAAACTCATACAGGGGCATTTTTGCCCTGATATCTTGAATTTTAGGAGTATTCTAACTACATTCTATAGGCTCCATTACGCAGTGAGTTGTTGCCCTGCATCATATTTGTCACCAAGCAACTATATAAAATGTATCATTATTCTCTGCAGCACCATCTTTAATTTTAGCGGGAATGAAAACGAGGCTGTGAGGGATAGACATACATCTCTTCAGAGGGTCGTGCTGTTATTTAATGTGTTTTTGGATTGTTCTGCTGACGAAACACTGCAAAAAATATCTTTACAAGAAATTTCAGTAAACAAAACACTCCCGACAATAGCTGTGGAAAATTCTGATCTAGGAGCTTATAAAGGTTTTTTTTTTTTTTGGTGTTTTTTTTTTACAGCATAGGCCATTGAAAACTCGGAATAAGGTCTATAACTTTCAATGAAACTTGCCAGAATATAAGCCAAAGTTCTGAGAACATTGCTTGTTTTAGCTTCTTATTTGTTCCAGAATCCCACCAAGCAGCCAGCTCTAAAGGTTTAATAACTGAAGATGGTGTGGCATAGTGGCTAAAATGCTCTCTCTTGACTCGTTGCCTGTCCATTAGTCATTCTGGTTTCCCGAGAGAGTAGAAACGACTTTTAGGGTCATGTGGCAACCATTCACACTCATTATCTGTCATATTATCTCACCATTAAAGTCATTAATGTGGTAATTTGCTGTGGTCTTTAGTGTTTTTTTTTTTTTTTTTTGCCTATGTGTGGCAGTTTGCAGACAGCTAAGGTATAGCTTTTTTCTCCTCCGTCACCTATAAGTTCTGCCTATTATTTACAGCCCTTATCTGGCAGCACATTACACACACACACTGTCTCTTACTAAGTTTTCTCTACGTCCTTTTTTCTTTTATGATTGTTCCCATACACACTGAGTCCCTTACCAAACCTTGCATACTCATTGTTCTGGACTGAAGTTAGTGTTTGCTCAGCCAAATTACCTCTATGAAAATGGCAAACAGTTATTGATGGTGTTTCACAGACCATTCATCATCCCATAAACACAGTCGAAGAGCAATTATGAGGTTGTGGAGAAAAGAAAAAAAGCCAATTTTAAATTCCAAAAGCTAAAATATATTTTCTATCATCTGTTTTCTCTTTTTTCTGGTTTGTTTTAAGGACTGTATGATGAGGTAATGAATTATTAATTTGTTTAGTTTAAATGTCTTGCTAATATACTATTAATGGATTTTGGGGTGATTATTTGTCTATGTTCAGGACTTTAAACATTAACTAATCCGTGAGTAAAACAAAGAATAAAATACAGCTTGGCGAAATATGTATTCAAATGAATACTGTTCAACACAAGAGCACAACTGTTTTCAATATGAAATATATAACAATAAGACATTTTTGAGAAGCAAATCAGCATGATTTCTGAAGGATCATGTGACACTGAAGACTGGAGTAATGATGCTAAAAATTCAGCTTTGCCATCACAGGAATACATTATTTATTTTTTTTATTCATAAATAAATTATCCTTGGTGAGCATAAAAAAGTTCTTTCAAAAATATAAAAAAAATCTTACCAACCCTAAACTTTTTGATGGTAGTGTATATTTTTCCACAAGACCAGAGTCACAGAGTTTGTAATAGTCATTTGTGGTGAACATGCACAAACGTTCTCAGATCTGCAGTGAATTGACTGCTGTACTGACAGATGGAGACTGAGCCAAGCCTGGCTGCAGGGACAGAATGAAGTGTGTTAAAATACTCCGTGTGGACCATTAGCAAGCCGACCTTTAGCTGGGGTGAGGTTAATAAACAGGTTGGGCATAATGGTCCAAGTGACATACCGCTCCCAAGGCTGACCGTCTGTTAGCCTACTCTGTGTGAAACAGGGATCAAAGGACAAAGAAAATACTTAAAAAGAAACGAGAAGCCGTTCTTTTTCGATCTAATTGTTGCTTGTGTCCCATCCCACAGTTATTGATTTATTCACTTACCGACAATGAAAAATGACTTTGTGAAACTTTCAACCAAAAGATAATTAAGCTACTAATCAATTATATAAGACTTAACAAGACAGTGGATAAAAAGACAATGCAGAAGATCCATTGAAAAATTAAAGAGACTTCAGTGGTTTTTCAACAAGGTTTCAGTAATGGGACCTGAGGGTCATCTCAGGGATCGATATGCTATCCAGCTAATGCTAGCCGAAATGCTCTGCACCAAGGTCTGTAATACCTGGATAAATCCGTTACCATCTCAATAGCAGTTGTCCGGCTTTTTTCAGGGCCTCCCTGTAAGTGTGCAACCTCTCATTTCTGGACCTGTGCCATAAATGCAATGGAACCTGTCAGCAGCAGCTAACTAAATTATGCTAACCAGCTAAACCTTAACCTATTGGTTGCAGGAAGTATTAGCAGGGACTATAAATTATACATATTTATATCCGATTTCTGTTTTATGTATTCATTTAGAGGTTCCTACAAAGTCAAATTGATTCCCCATGCTCCCAAGTGTTCCTCAAAGAAATGATTCCTCAAATTCTTCAAATAAATGATTTCATTCAATTCCAAATTTATCTGGGGCGGCAAACGACCTAGTCCTATCTTAATGTTTTCCTGTCACACTTTCCAGATTACAGCCATGTGTATCTTGGAGGAGTATTGAATCTGACCGAGTTCGCCCTAATAGTTTTTAAGACCTAGCCTTTACTGGTATAGGCTCAAGAAGACGTCATCCGAAATTCGGAAGCATTCAACTATAAAAGCTTGGTTTAATGCTGTAGCAAATTAGCTCCAAAGACAATTATGATTAATTAATCATAACTCATTATAATTAATTATAAATATTTGGATCAGTTAATCAAAATATCTTTATGTAGCTGAATAAATATTACCGTCAATTAATCTGTTCGTCCAGCGAACACTCAGTATTGATCGTCTATCATATTTTCGGGACCGAATGAAATGATTTAACGGACATTTTATGGTCATACGCCTTCCACAGATGTTATATATTTATAAAAATACATTTAGACCGCTTAACATAGTGATTGCTATCAGGATGTGAGAAGACTTTCAACCAGTATAAGAAAAAACAAACCTGTAGAGAATCACCTATTGCACATTTAATGATATGCTAAAGCCTGCACGCACTTTGACGTGATTGGCTACAATGTAGTTTGTGACATAAGAAACACCAGCGATTTCAAACCGCTTCTTTTTTCTTTCACCGCTGGTTTAAGGAGAAAAAACTATGGTGTTGACACATGAATTTGCACATGGTTTGTCTTAAAGCATATTAAAAACAACACATAGACATTAAAAAAACAACATTAAAAACTAGATTTTCACCAATTTTTTTTTACTTTTTTTTTTTAAATCAGCATAGATGAATTCACTGCCCTCGATACGATACGTTCCTGGTTCGTAAAAAAAGAATAAATGGTTTCTGACAAAGTGAGGTAAAAGACAATATTGCAAAAATATTGATTGTTTCAAACGGATTGGATGAAAATGAAAGAGCAATATGTCTGTCCTATAATGTCCTATATGCCCAGCTATAATGGAAATTATATAATAACCTCCTCTGGTAATCCATGAAGGTAGAGCTGCCACAAAAATACACAGAGCCAGAGGACAGTGCTGACATTTCAGCAGCAAGACACTGTTAAGAATAGCTGGCATTCTGTCGTTTCAGTTCAGTGTGCGAGAAGAACAGCAGAATGCACACATACGCTAAAGTACAGCCTTATTTATGGTGTACATGCAAGTGTTCACCCACACAGAGCCAGTACGGGGTTAAAAACAAATATTCCCGTTCTCTCTTTCCCTAGACTCTGTGAAGTCACAAGCTTTCATATCTGTATATCATTCTCAGATCCAATGACATTTGCTAATGTCTCAGCCGGGCTTTTTGTAAGCTTTCATTAATCAAGTCTGTCCCACCTGTGGCTCCTGTTCGGATGGAAGGTGGGGGGTCCACTTACTGTAGGGTCATTAATAGATTCTGTCAATGAATCTGAGACAAATTGCTCATTTCGACTTTAGCTACCATGCCACAGTACCGTACTGATGTAGTCTGAATCATTTAGGCACAACAAAATATGTGTACACATAAATAAATGAAAATGCTACCTTTGACAAATGGAGTGCTAAATAAATGTTCAGAAAGTGCATGGTCATCTAATACTGTCAATCAAAATGAAAGGGTATTAAACAGCTGCTTACATAACTGTTATGACAACTTAAAAATGGCTTTCTTTATTTTGGTTTTATTATTCTCGGCATATTGATCTCATCTATTGTGTTTAAAGTTTTGAAATGTTTATTGAAAGTTCGAAAGGCACTGCATTTCATGGACAATATAGTTGGACACAATAATGGCACATTGTGTTCCAGCAAGTTTCTGCATAGTTTATTTATTTTCTGAAGTGTGCCGTTTCTCTAATGAACACTCTTGGAAATCTTGCCTGTGCTCACAGTTTATTTCACTGGTAAACAGATGCACAGCTATTAATAAACCATTGACATGTCCAGGCAGCTTTATTTGGTTCCGAGTTAAAATTCCTAGAAATGCACAAGGGATTTGCTTTGTGGTATAACATTAAACATATGTTGTTTTGTGCCTATGTGCAGGTGAGACGATGCACGTGGCCTCCTCAGAGTTCGCGGATGACCCCTGCTCCTCTGTGAAGCGTGGGACCATGGTCCGTGCCGCCCGCGCCCTCCTGTCTGCTGTCACTCGCCTTCTCATCCTGGCGGACATGGCTGATGTCATGAGGCTCCTGGCTCACCTCAAGATCGTACGTTCTCTTCTCGTTCATCTCTGACTGGTCATTTCTTTCCCCCACAGTTGCAGTTAATTTGTGAAATTAATCACTATTTATTTATCATTAATAATTTATTGTGTTTATAATTTCAAAATCTTTCTTTTAAAAAAAAAAACATAAAACAAAACAAACAAAAAAGTTATACAAATTATTAATTTGTATAACTTTTTTTGTTTGTTTTGTTTTATGGTTTTTTTTTTTTTTTTTTTTTTTTTTTTTTTTTTTTGCTTTGCTTTGCTTTTCGTTTTTTCGTTTCGTTTTTTCGTTTTTTTTGTTTACCAGATTTTTGCTTTTGTTTTGGCATTTGTTTTGTTTTGTGTTTTATTTGTTGTTTGCTTTTTTCTTTTCTTTTTGTTTTTAGTTTTTCAGATCATACAGCCTTACTCTCTACCCTCCTTACACACTTTTACACACATATGTATTAACCTACATTTTGTTGCCAGTGAGAGTCGTCTCCTGGAAAATTCATTGTCATCTTTCTGTTCCTTTTTGGTTCTGACTGAGTGACTGAGTGCGGCTGGTCTTCGCAGCTGGTCACTTTCCACTGGGTCAGAACAAGCCGGACCATCCTCTTAATTGTTTTGATATCCAAGTAAACACATCTGCCTTTATTTCAAGGGCACAGGAGTTATATTTATTGTAGAAAAAAAGAAACTCTTTATTTCCACTCCTGCTCTCTATTTGCATAGCACATACAGTATTGCCAAAGCAACAACCTCATGGCATAACTTTGTAACAGAGAATTTAAAATGCATAAATAACACTCTCAAATACCACTTATCTTGCCTCTGGTCATCAAATAGGCTTCATGTTTTGCATTTGTAATTTTGGTGTAGATAATTATATTTCAGAGCGGCTGAATTTAGGCTTTTTGCTCTTATACCTTAATTTTCATACAGTTTTGCCCTTAATCCTATTTCTTCTAGTTGCATCGTTCTGTTTTCTTTAGAATTTTGGTCCCCACTGGCACGAAGGAAACAGACACAATTCTTCTCACTCTAAACCAACAATTATAGAGTTTAGAGTGTTTTTTTTGTTGTTGTTTTTTTACCCAGTGGCCTCTCTGTTATATAATCAGTAAGCACATTTGAGAACTAAGATCTGTCAAACTCAATGGTTGCGAAAAAAATAACTTTTATAGTGTAGGATATGACTGAGAAACTTTTATATGTCCCTCAAGGGACAAAGCACCTACTTGTTCTTCTGCTAGTCTCATTACGGAGAGTGAAAACTGTCAGAAATCACATTACATGGAGTCCCAGGAGAACCAATAATAAGCACTAGAAAAGTTAACCGTGTGCTTTATGGAACTTTTATTCTACCATTCATTTTATGGATGATGTCTAAACAGCTGGATGTGTGTGTGTGTGTGCGTTGATGCGTGTGTTTCCAGGTGGAAGAAGCTCTAGAAGCTGTCAAGAACGCCACCAACGAGCAGGACTTGGCCAATCGCTTTAAGGAGTTTGGGAAAGAGATGGTCAAACTGAACTATGTTGCTGCTCGTAGACAGCAGGTATTTATTAATATCACTTGTGTTTTGAATTTAAGAATATCATGAATTGTATGTAGTGTATATTTTTAGTTTTTTTTTATAACAAAAGGCTATTCTAATGATTTGTTTTAATTCTTGGAAGTTTTAATTCTATCCATTCTATCACAAATCGTTGTATGCATGAAGGGTCTTTGACTAATTGCGTTTTGTACAATTATAGGATGGATGGCTAGCAGTTAAATTTGAAAATGTATTAATCTTCAAACTTTACTCATTTCATTTGCTGCTTTACAGTGGCTTTCGATAGCTAGCATGTGTGTGTATTTGTGTATGTGTGTTGCAGGAGCTGAAGGACCCTCAGTGCAGGGATGAGATGGCGGCAGCTCGAGGAGCTCTTAAGAAGAACGCCACCATGCTCTACACTGCCTCCCAGGCCTTCCTGCGCCACCCCGACGTGGCTGCTACACGTGCCAACCGTGACTACGTCTTCAAACAGGTCCAAGAGGCCATCGGTGGCATCTCCAGCGCTGCCCAGGCCTCCTCGCCCACCGACGAGAAGCACGGACACGCTGGCATCGGCGAGCTGGCAGCCGCTCTCAATGAGTTTGACGTGAGTAAACAGCATATTTATGCAGTCACACAAACTGTAACATGATGCAGTTTTTTCATTGTTTTTAATGTTTCAAGCTATCACATTTTGAAGATTAATGTGTAAGCTTTTTAAAAATCTTTGTAATCCCCATAAGGTGCTTGGCACTTTGTTTCGATCAATTTGACATATTTTACATATATTTAGTGCTAAGGTGTGTCATTTCCACACCACTAATAGCACCGGCATTGCTTATCTTCCATTGTTTACTCAAACAGGAAGTCCTGGACAAAACTCATGACATTGGCACAAAACAAAACAAAAGCAAATATAATATTCTAACCACCAGAATCTCCAACATTTTTGAAAGTAACCGTATTGTACGAAACATGTGGTCTAAAATAACAAAAGCAATGGGCCCTTCATTTTCTTTCTTTCTTAATTTTTTCTTTAAAACAAGAAGTCAATATGATTCTAATATTGACATTAATGGGAAACCATCACAGAAGTTTTAACTTCCTGTGAGCGACTACTTGGAATATAAGGTCAGGCTGCCATCTAGTGGTCATGAAGGACGTTTAAGGTGATCATAAACACTAATGTTTACAAGTGTTAAAATTAATGTAGTGAATTTTTTTAATGTAGTGCAGGTTGTATTGAGACTATATAAAGCTTGGAATATGATCTGCCCTTTTTTATCTTCACCAAGACTTTTGTCAAAATGATGTCTGCAAAATGATAATGATTGGCATAAGGTTCAAGGCATTTCAGGGGTGTACTTGGCACACAAAATGGTCAAAAGTGTGTGGATAAATGGTACCAAATCGGTTTGAAATTATGTACACTCTAATGAGATAGTTTAGATTAAGATGTTTAGCTGTTTAAGTATGTTGCCTGGAGGCACCAAAAAGTCTTTGCCGCCGTCTAATGGCGAAATAATGTAACTACTGTTGCTGTTCACGGTCAGGGACTATTTTTTCAAGCGGAAGGAAGGCTATTAGTGATTTTACTTCATTAAAAAGTTGCATTGATACATATTTTTTTGGATTTAATATTTGTTTTGTGTTGTAACCGTTTTACAAAAGCAATAAGGTATTCGAGGCTAGTGCTGTATCATGAATAAGTCACGGCTGAAGGGGTTGCAGGCACTCGACTTATTCACGATACAGCACAGCCTCTCGCACCTTATTGCTTATAGTATTTTTTTATATTTTGACTGAGCTTTTATTTTTATATTTTGACTTTTCAATTTTAGTAATCTAAACTCTAACTAAAGACAATTTCAGCTGTGAAGTATCTTGCAGCTACAGGTCAGAAATAATTGTTTTTTAGAATGGATGATTTTAATGGTTAAGACTTTCTTCTATTTTAGTGTAGACAGCTACAGTATACTGCAGCTCTGTCTGAAACCTGCTCTGTTTATGTGGATTAAACATAGAAGTGCATTTTAGTCACTGCAGCAATATGCTAACATCTAAGTCTGTGGAAATCAAGTTGAGAACTTGCAGCCTGGAATATAAAAATTACTGCGTTGGACAAAATGGCTTTTGGATATTTGTATGGGGAGATTAGATTTAGTGTGCAGAGAAAATTACTCATTGGTTGAAAATATGTGACTTCTGGCTGGACCAGTGGCATTTTGTTTGACAAAGGAAGACGGGACAGTGGAAGAAGGTGAAGTGTTTTGGAAGCCGGTTTAATCTTTTTTGTTCGTTTGATCCACAGAATTACGGAATTACTTAGAATTTACACTTTTAACAACTCAGTTTCCTGTCTCTGTCTCCTCTGTGTCTCAACATTTCGTCTATGCGCTTCATTGAGGGCACACTTTCTTGATAGTCAGTGTAAATGGAGGTTTTCTCACACCTGCTGGATAGTATTAAATCGTGTGTGGCAGTGATGCATATGATTTCTGAAAGAGGAATCGCAGCTGGAGGTGCGAGACGTGTGTGAAGTGTGGAGAAGTCCCGTTAATGAGTCTCTTTCTCCCCGACCTCCTGCATTCCTCATGAAGCTCAGACGCACAGCTCACCCAGATTCCACACTCTTATTTATCAGAGTGAATATGCATGCGGGTAGATAGTAATGGCATGACAGAAATTGCACATCTCTTTGAAAATTCTCTGTGAAAATTTGTCATCTACTAGGGAATGTTCTGCTTTGATATTCTATGTTTTGAAGTAAGGTCTGCGTATGAGATTTTGCCTGTGTTATGAGGACAAAATATATGCGGGTCACCAACATTTTGACATGAAATGCCATTTTTAAAACAATTATAATAATATTTAATTTTTCATAATTTGAATCATACTTTATTTCACAGTAATATTGTGAAATATTACAATTTACAATGTATTTATTTATTTTTTAATACTGCAGTTTTCAGTGTCACATGATCGTTCAGAAATCATTCTAATATGCTGATTCGGTGCTCAAGAAACATTTCTTATTATTAGCAATCTTGAAAATAGTTGTGCTGCTAAATATTTTAGAGGAAACCGCGTTTTCCTCCCCCAGAATTCTTTGATGAATAGAAAATTCAAAAGGACAACATTTTGTTGAAATATATTTTTTGTAACATTATGTATGCTTTACTGTCACTTTTGATCAAGTTTATGCATGTTTGCTTTACAAAAATTATGTTACAAATAAATCTTGTTCTTTTGAGCTTTTATATTCATCATTGGATCCGATGTATCATGGTTTCTACGTAAAATATTTAAATATTACTTATTAATATTATTATTGAAAATGATTTTTAAATACTTAAAACATGATATATTATTAAAATTAGCAGTACTTTTCTGGTGTCTTTGCACATATTGTGTTAAAGTTACTGGGTTTACCAGCTTTACATGGACATAACAAGAGTTCTGTATTTCTTTTTACAGCCAAGGTTTTATCAGTGCAGTTCAATGTCAAAACACTGTTATTTTAATGCTTCCTCCCAGTGCAAAGCCTTGTCCCATAAGCTTTCTTTGTGAGTGTATTACTGTTAACACGATTTTTACTTGATTTGACAAACTGAGGGATGAGACCAAATGACTTTCTGTGGTAATCGACGCACCGCTCAGATGCTGTCGATAGAGCTTAACTGGTATTGAACCCAAGACATTGCTTTAAAATCTTACAGAAAACACAAAACAGCTGAGTAAATGGAAGATAAAGAATGCGTAAGCCCTGTTTGTTGATCCAGAGCTCAATATGCTGTGATCTTATTGGGTTTCTAAACGGAGTGATACAAAATTTGTCTTGAAACTCACTAGAGGGCAAGTTGGCAAGGTTTGCAGTTTATACAGCATTTTCCGCTTCTGTGGAAATGACTTTTGGCGTTTTAGGGATGTTTACCGCATCTGTCGTGCGGAAGTTTACAGGGACAACAAGAGATATGTGCCAAAACCTAGTGATTTAGGGCCTTATTGCCACTCCTGATGTGAAGACTGTTCCAAAAAGTAGGCCTCTTAATTATGTTGCCTCTCAAGGTAACTTGTTTTGACCAGATTGTAAGACAGCATTCGATGTATCTTTCAGAGAAGGCAATCCCAGAATGCATTTCAACAAGCTCAGTGAAAACAACAAATCCAAGATTGCAGACAAAGCTAGAGTCATGGTATACTATGGTATTATTATTATTATTATTATATGCATTACTGTTCAAAAGTATTTGTTTTAATGTTTTTGAAAAAAGTCTCTTATGCTCACCAAGGCTGCATTTATTTGACCAGAAATGCAGTAAAAACAGTAATATTGTTAAATATTATTACAATTTAAAGTAACTGTTTTCGATTGGAATATCTTTTAAAATTAAATCTATGTAATAATGAAATGTAATTTTTAGTTAATAATGTAATTGATTCCTGTGATGGCAAAGTTGAATTTTCAGCATAATTACTCCAGTTTTCAGAGTCCTTCAGAAATTATTTTTATATGCTTTTATTAGGTGCTAAAAGTAAAATTATTATAATTTTTCACAACATTTGTTTTGTTTAATATTTCTGTGGAAACATAATCTTTATTTGATGATTGAACAAACATCAAAATAATAGTATTTATTAAAATTAGATTTTTTTAACATCATAAATGTCTTTACTGTAATTTTTGATCAATTGAATGTGTCCTTGCGTGAGGTTAATACAATTATTATTTTTTATTATATTATATTATATTATATTATATTATATTATATTATATTACATTATATTATATTATATTATAGGCAGCTCCCATAGGTTTTGGAACAGAGCAATGCATGATCCCTGCAAAGTGCACACTTAAGGCCAATTTATACTTCTGCGTCGGGTGCGCGCAGTAGGTACGGCGTAGCATACGCACAGGCGCGTACCATACGCCGTACCCTTCGCCGTAACCTGACGCGCACCTCCTCAAAAATGTAACTACACGTCGCGACGACGCGGACCGCAAGATCTGTGATTGGTCGGCTTGGTAGCATCGCGTTTCCTCCTATGCATTTCCGGCGTGTTCTTCTGCACCGCCCGCCATTTTTAAATTCTAAGTACAGCGAAACTGTTAAAAAAACTAAAAATGTACCTTTTCCACCTCGATAAGCTCCAACTCCAACATGATCTGCTCTCTTTCAGTCGCCATTGCTTGTAATAACCTAAACTCAAAACAGCCGCGAGGAATCTTCTTCTTCTTGCCGCGAGGAATCTAAACACAGTGGAACATTAAAACCCTCCGCCGCTAACTAGCGTTTCGGCGCTGTACTGCAGAGCAAGGCAGACCTAAACGCAGAAGTATAAATGCTCATGACGGCGTCGCCTACGTGCGTAGCCTACGCCGTACACTACGGCGTACACTCGACGCAGAAGTATAAATTGGCCTATACTCTCTTACAAACACGATCACACACATATCGTGTCTTCTTAGTGCACATTGGGACTTAACATCAGGATCATGGAGAAACATTGAAAATTTGATTAATGCAGCAGCCTTTGTAGTGTACCACACACACACACACACACATTCATGCCTGTTGTTTTCCTCAGAGTGCTCCTTTTTTTCTGTTTTGACCTGCAGGATGCCGTCTCTGAGCAAATTGAACAGATCATCAAAGAAACTGTTTATACCCCACACAGCCATTTGTTTACCCAGCGTGCTTCACTCTTAAAAACAAATCAGTGTCTTGAGCATGCATGTTCTCTCCACTAAAGTGCCTGTTTTGTTTTCTCATTAGTGCAGAAGATGGACTGCAGTTTTGACTGCTATTGCTGATATTATTTTTTTTTACTTTTAAGATGATTGCAAATTCAATAATTTTCCATTCAAAAGCCTAGTACTATGATGTTATGTCATCATGCTGAGGTTAAGTATTGGAGTATGTTTATTTATAGAGCATTACTGGTTTCGCTGTGTGTCCTGTGGAGTGACGCGGTTGTGTCTGGGCAGCACACACCATTGGTCAGACTGTGCACATCTCAAAGTAAACTGTAGGGGGCAGTGTTGCGCCACACCAGAATCCCCTCTCAGTATGAAAGCAAGCATGATTCATGTCGTTTCTTTCGCATCTTCTCTGGTTTGGTAGTTACAGGCCAGACTTCCTCTTGTCTTTCATCGCACTCAAAGCTCTGTATTGATACTGTATCTCAGTAAGGCTTGGTAGCTTCAGACAGAGTATATAGTGTGTGTGTGTGTGTGTGTGTGTGTGTGTGTGTTTGTGTAGTGACTAGTGGCCATCTTATCTACTGCTATGAAAATAACCATCACCAGCACTCATGTCTTCTGCAATATCCTTCCTTCCTTTCTTGCTTCCTTCCCTCATTTCTTTCCACATTTCCTTCCTTCCCTAATTTTTCCACATTTCCTTCCTTCCTTATTTAATTTTCCCTGTTTCTTCCTATCTTCCTTCATTTCTTACCTTCCTTGATTATTCCCCTCTATTATTTCTTTCCACATTTCTTTCTTTCTTTCTTTCCTTCCTTCCTTCCTTCCTTCCTTCCTTCCTTCCTTCCTTCCTTCCTTCCTAATTTTCTTTAATTCCCTATTTCCTTCCCTGTTTCCTTCCTTCTTTCTTTCCCTTCCAACCTCTCTTTTTTCTTCTTTTGTCATTTCTTTCTTTTCATCTTCTCTTCATGTTTTTCTGTTTCTTTATTCATTTCTTTATTTATATCCCTTACCCTTACCCTTTCCTTTCCTTCTTTCCTTTGTTTCTATGCTTCCTTCCTTCATTTCACCAATTCTGTCTACCTCTTTTCTTTCTTGCTTCATTCTTTTCATTCATTCCTTCCTTTCTTTTTCTGCTCTTGTTTCCTTCATGCATAGTTTTTCTGCTCTTCATAATTCATATGTTCCTTTCTTTACACATATTGCTGTCTTCCCTCCTACTGCCTCACCCTTTTCTTTCATTCTTCTATTCTCTGTTCCTTTCTTTATGTCCTCCACCCCACCCTTCAATCATCCCTTTGTTTTTGTGCTTTCTTCATTTTACCATTCCTTTCCTCGTTTCCTCCGTACCTCACATCCTCATCCTTTCTCAATTCTTTTCTTTACTCATTTTGCTTCCTTGCCTCCTCCTATTTCCTTTTCTTCCTTCATTTTTTCTTTCCTTGCTATTTTGAAAATTCCCCTCTCATACCTGCCCACAATCATTTCAGTTGCTGATGGAAGTGTTCTGGGAAAAGACCCCCCTCTGGCTTAAACACTCATATTACACACACACACACACACACACACACACACACACACACACACACACACACACACACACACACACACACACACACACACACACACACACACACACACACACACACACACACACACACACACACACACACACACACACACACACACACACACACACACACACACACAAACAACGAGCTGTGTCTGTAGCAAATAATCCTGCCATCCTTTATTATTTTTTTACTATGTGTCTCTGCCTCTGTGGATTTTATAATTGTGATTAGGTGTGTACGCATATGTGTGACCTTTCCTCGCACTCTCATATAAGTAGATATTGTAGCTCAGGGCTGCCGGGAAGTAATCTCTTTGTCAGAGTTGTCTCATTCATGACCCCATCATATCCCCTGCTATGTCATTTCCTGTGTCAAAATGATGGAGAATCCAAAAAGGACCCCCTGCTGTTAGATTAATCTGTAGTACAAAAGCACCTGTCAAATTAGTGCTCACACCTGACAGACCACCAATGGGGCATGTCAGATGAGCTTCCTGTGCTCCTTAAATCATTTTATGTCAGCACAGTGACATGGAATAAATAATCTGTTCTTAAAGGCCAGAACACAACACAACTACAAGTCCTAAACACAATCACACACACACTGTAGCTTCAGACATACTCTGAACCAATACCAATCCTTACTGAAAATGGATGTCGGCTGATGAGCATAAAGAGAAAGTAGTGTTTTATATACAGTATGTTTATATGTTTATATAATCTTTGAATGAGTACAAATATTTGGTTCCCAGCTAATAAAAAGTAACTTATAGGGCTGCAGAAAAATGAGAAATTGTACATTGCAAGATGTATTAAATCATGTTTATACATGCTTATGCTTGAGAACCCCAGTGCCATGATATGGCACACACACACATACACACACACAGGCGCACAAGCAGCCCACACAGGCGCACAAGAAGCCCACACAGGCGCACAAGAAGCCCACACAGGCGCACAAGAAGCCGGGAAGGCTAATATATAGATATGTATTCGTTGCAGATGAATAAGGTTCGGCGTAATTGCTATATCAGTCTATTCTCTACATTCCTGGCTGTCTTTGCAGGCACACCCTCCCTTTATCTCACCCAGCCTCTGCTTTTCCTTTCCTTTATTTTTTATTAATTTCTTCTCTTTTTGGATCTTAAGAGAGGATTCATAATGATGACTTAACATCACTAGGGAGCGTTTTTATGGCTTAGACTGAACATAGCTTCATTGCACATTGAAAGTGTCTGGAGTCTGAAATGGATGGACAATACATGGACACCCACACAACACCCACATGTTAAATCAAAATCCCATTTTTTGATCTCTGAAAGTTTCAAATGTATGCCTGTTTTGGGCCTGAGTATGTAGACTTTAGGATTAGAGTGGATTAAACAGCAGTGAGTTTACCAGTGCATGCCTAGTTCCTCAGACCTGGAATTTCGGTCCTCTTATTCCTGCAGAGGAGCCAAACCCCTTCACAGAGGTTACCCAAAATCAATATCGGTCTCTCTTCTGTGTGTTGAACATATTTAGTTATTTATCGGCCAAAGAGCAGCTCCCCTTCATCTCGGCTACATTACGGTTATCCGAATAACATTTTCACTGATGCTGTGGTTTTATAGGTTTTGTTTTGTTTTCGTTTTTTTTCCCCCTAGCCTACTAATACTGAGTGTTTTCATATTATTGAAACATCTCAGCTTCAGACGATATGCCTACAGACCACTCACAGTGCTACAGGTTTTTTTACCTTGAAATATCAGTTTAAAAATCATTCTGATGGTAAACTGGCTTCAAATAAGGCAAAAGGTTTCTGTTTCTTTTCCATGCTGTGACGCTGTGATTGTCTGTATAACCCGCTTGTAACTGCTTGTTTGGTGTTGTATGCACCAGTACACTTGTTGCTTCATTATGTTGTAGGCTATGCAACAATACACTTGTTGCTTCATTATTATGACTCCCTGTGACATATTAGTCTCGCGTCGGCTCGACCGTGTTCAGGGCGGTGGCAGTGCTGAAGGCGGCGGCGCAGTTTTGGCACTCTGCCAGCTAGATGCATGCGTGTTTCAACCAGGTCCGGTACCCGACCTGGGTTAGGCTGGGCGCTAGATCTTTGTTGTATTCACCTGCTACGGCATGAGTAACATTTTTCTGTCAACTCTGCATATCCTTTGCGATCGATATCGCACGTTTGTTGATGGAGCGGGTACAGACCATACTAAATGTTCTGACCACGTTTGTGCAGGACAAAGCTGTCCCTCTGAGGACATTTCAGAGGTTACAGGGACTGATGGCAGCAGTACACAGGCTCAACCGTAATTTAAATGCGGCAAATTTGAATGGACAGTAAAACAAAGGCAGAACACCGTACAATCTGGTAGGTAGCATTATTTGACAGAACACCGGCACAGTAACTTTATATTGATGCACGGCTAAAAAAAGGCAAAGTACCGTAACCCAAGTTGAGCGTTCCAAAACAAAGCCAAAGAGCGGCATCTGGTGTAAAGGTGTTCTGCCTTGGTTTCTCATGGGCTTTTGGAAGTTACTGTTAAGAAAAACCCATTATTTTCTTGAAAAAACAACGAAATTGACTCAAAATTATTATCCACATGATATAGGAGGTCTTGAATGTGCCAAAAATATCAATAACTCATTTTCAAACTCAAAAACGAAGTTACAACCTTTTGCCTTTGCACGGCAGCGTACGTCACACAATACATCAAACCAACAATGCTTTAGCAAAGCAGTATTATCAGTATGGACATCATGGCAAAGGCTTACACCATTCTACTCTGAGTGCGACAAAGCGCCCTTCTGTAAATCCATTTGTTCTTCATGTCAGAAGTAGCGTGAGCACTTGAAGCACATCAAGGCATCTAATGGGGGGGAGGGAACGTACAAATGACTCTCCTGCCAGTGTTATTTATGAAAGATGGCAATGTAGGCTGTAACCTTATTGGTGTCGTCTTAACATCACAGAGTTTGTAGTCACTTTGTAGATAAGCTTTAAAAGTTTGCAGCCTTGCAGATGCATCTCTTATAGCTTGTAAGAGTCTATACTGTCAAATTTATGTGGGCTATTGTGTCGCCAACATTTGATTACACACATACACATTCAGACGTTTAGCACACAATATGGAGTGGTGTAAAGTATTTGAGTAAAGGAGTTACTGTACATAAATAACTGTTTGGCGACTTTGTACTTTGACTGGGTATCAAATATATTAGCAACTTTTACTCTCTACACTGTACAAAAAATCTATGGTCAATAAATTACGACAACATGTGTTTTTACATTGCTTTACAAGATTCAACTCATTTTTAAAGTAATTTTAATGTCATTTAAGTTGAAATTACTTTAACATCCAAATTGGTTGTACTTAAAAATTCAAGGCAGCAACTTTTTTTATAGTGTACTTCATTTTTAAATAAGTATATTTACTCCAATACATTTGCAATGAGTAATGCAATAATTACTTGTTACATTTTGCAAGGTACCAATTATGAGATGAGGAGTAATTTTGTTATTCCTGCTGTATGTTATTATTTTTGTTATGGTTGTAATATGGCTCACCTTATCAGTCGACATGGTTCTTCTTTGCTTTTGAAATCAATTAGCAATTATCTATCCAAATCAGCTATCCACTATATTTATGACAGTGGAATATTTACAACAGTGAATTCCACTCACTAACTGTAGGGGGCTCCAAAATCGCAGAACTACACAAACATTTTTTTTAAAGTTGATTTAATTTGGGAATTAATTTTGGCAAGTTTAGTCTGTAGAAGTGCCTGCACAACTTGGCTGTTGATTTTCCATATATCTCGCGTGAGTATTTTATTTTTGTTTTTAATAAAATTGATATATTTATTCAGCAAGGGTGCATTAATTTGATCAAATGTGACAACACAGTAAATATGTTTACATTGTTACCATTTCAGTAACACTTAAAACCTTTAAAGCCTATATTGAATTTTAAAGGTATTCACAATGTATGATATGAGGCAATATACACTCAACTAAAGGATTATTAGGAACACCTGTTCAATTTCTCATTAATGCAATTATCTAATCAACCAATCACATGGCAGTTGCTTCAATGCATTTAGGGGTGTGGTCCTGGTCAAGACAATCTCCTGAACTCCAAACTGAATGTCAAAATGGGAAAGAAAGGTGATGTAAGCAATTTTGAGCGTGGCATGGTTGTTGGTGCCAGACGGGGCGGTCTGAGTATTTCACAATCTGCTCAGTTACTGGGATTTTCACGCACAACCATTTCTAGGGCTTTCAAAGAATGGTGTGAAAAGGGAAAAACATCCAGTATGCGGCAGTCCTGTGGGCGAAAATGCCTTGTTGATGCTAGAGGTCAGAGGAGAATGGGCCGACTGATTCAAGCTGATAGAAGAGCAACTTAAGACTGAAATAACCACTCGTTACAACCGAGGTATGCAGCAAAGCATTTGTGAAGCCACAACACGCACAACCTTGAGGTGGATGGGCTACAACAGCAGAAGACCCCACCGGGTACCACTCATCTCCACTACAAATAGGAAAAAGAGGCTACAATTTGCAAGAGCTCACCAAAATTGGACAGTTGAAGACTGGAAAAATGTTGCCTGGTCTGATGAGTCTCGATTTCTGTTGAGACATTCAGATGGTAGAGTCAGAATTTGGCGTAAACAGAATGAGAACATGGATCCATCATGCCTTGTTACCACTGTGCAGGCTGATGGTGGTGGTGTAATGGTGTGGGGGATGTTTTCTTGGCACACTTTAGGCCCCTTAGTGCCAATTGGGCATCGTTTAAATGCCACGGCCTACCTGAGCATTGTTTCTGACCATGTCCATCCCTTTATGGCCACCATGTACCCATCCTCTGATGGCTACTTCCAGCAGGATAATGCACCATGTCACAAAGCTTGAATCATTTCAAATAGGTTTCTTGAACATGACAATGAGTTCACTGTACTAAAATGGCCCCCACAGTCACCAGATCTCAACCCAATAGAGCATCTTTGGGATGTGGTGGAACGGGAGCTTCGTGCCCTGGATGTGCATCCCACAAATCTCCATGTACTGTAAGATGCTATCCTATCAATATGGGCCAACATTTCTAAAGAATGCTTTCAGCACCTTGTTGAATCAATGCCACGTATAATTAAGGCAGTTCTGAAGGCGAAATGGGGTCAAACACAGTATTAGTATGGTGTTCCTAATAATCCTTTAGGTGAGTGTATCTGGTCATAATAATTGTAACCAAAGTGAAAATGCAGTATACTATTTGCAGATTCCTTTTTATTCAGCAATTTGTTTTTGTTATGTGTTTTAAAGCATTATACTTTTTAAAGGTGTGTTCAATTAAGTATTACAATTTATTATAACAGTGGTTACAATTATCCAAGAGATCACAAAAGGTGCATTGCAAGAAATAATTAATTTAGTCACACTTAAAAATGGCTGAGGATGAATTTTGGCTGACCTCACAGTGGCTCTTGTGTAAAATCAGCACAACTGGTTCTGTATGTAATTCTTTTCAGAGTGGGCATTGTAACCTTCAGTGAATGGCACACTCATTAGCATTCAATGGATACCTCTACATTCTTAAGGCCTTCATGTGATGGGTTGGCTTTCACATATTCCCCTTCACACTGCTTTGCCTTAAAGTCAAGGTCATTTGTTCAACGATTACAGAAAACCAGTGTACCCACTCATATGTTTCTGGAACAATCATTGAGCTGAGATCAGTACGAGCGTGGAGTCTAAGCCAATGCTAAACCTTCGTGAACCGAGTGAGAAGGAGAGATTGGGCAAGGGATATTGAGCTGACTGCTTGGTTCTTGCCAAATGCAAATGCAGCTTCTTTTCCTGGCAGTGTGTCCAAGGCTTCTTTGTGAAAGTTTTCCATGTCTCTTCACCAACCCTGGTAAAGAAACTTTGTTCGGGAATATGTGCGCAGCCCCCCTGGGATGCTAGACAAAACCTGGAATAGAGATTACGAGCACCGCAGACCAATTTAATCTCCTTTTTGCAAAGCTTTTTTTCTTCAATGACTACAGTAATGCAAAATATCATGCACCCTGCGGTCAGAACGCAAATCTATAAACCTCTAGTTAAGGCTTTTTTATTTAAAATGTATGTTGTGGAATACTTAACAGGGAGATATAGAAGGCAAAGTCTTTTTTGAGTTCCATATTGAACGAAATAAGAAAATGATTTACGCTTTTTAGGAGAAATGGCGGTGGCCTTCTTTATAGTAACAGGAGGACACATATTATTGCATTCTGCAGTAAATATGTCATTGACTACACTTCTTAAGCGTTATATATGACATGTCATGGTGTAGCGTAACATGAAATGACCTCATCTCCTTTTGAATTATTTCAGTTGTATAAATCTGTGGCCTTCCATATCTCTTTTCAGAAGGAACATCAATCACATTTATTGAGGTATGCCCAGCGTGTTGATTGCTATTGATTCCGTTGACATGTTCCAACTGTCTACATGTTTGATATAAGTCCAGGCCATCGGTTGGTTCTAACCCTGAATGAAGATATTCTCGAAGTCTTGTGAGACTGAAGATTCCAGCACTCTTGTTTGTAGTGAAGGTGTGAAACCAATATTCTCCCAGACTATATCTGTCGACCTACCTATCTGTCTGCCTGTGTCTAGGTGACACATTTTAACTTGTAAGTTGTTTTTTTGTGTGTGTGTGTGTCCGAATGTGGGCATTATCTTTGGGCCAACACTAGTTTTATTGCTTTTCCTGCACAATGTCAGCGAGCAAGGCCACATCATCAAGTTGTCATTCCCCAAGCAACACTCATCTCTTGAGTTCACAAACAACACATCCTCCTTTTCCACATTGCTGATAAACTCACCTCAATACACAAAGGAACCCATGTTGGATGCTGTTCTTCTTTCTTCTTATGACACAGATTTTATTTGATTTAATTGACATTTTTAACATTATTAAATCCATCCATCCTTTCTTCCTTTCTTCCTTCCTTTCTTTCAAATTTATGTTCAGTTTCATTTTCATGGACTTTTAGTTTGTTTGTCTTCAGTCACATGTTTCCTTTGTTCTAGTTTCCTGCCACTCATCAGTTTCCAAATGACACTCATCAATTATCACAGCTGTTTGTCATTATGTTCATTACCATTGTGTATTTAAGTTCCTCACCATCTCCCCCTCATTGTCTGGTATTGTTTGTGTTTTTGTTATACACACGTTTCGCTTGTTTGTCTCTTGGATTAATAAAGAACATTTATATTGGAATTACCTCATCTACCATCTTCTTCCCTTCAACAAAGCACTACAGGTTCAGAATCAGAACTTCTTTTTTAAATCCTCAAACTTTATTTCCAATAAACTCTCTATTTTCAGTCTGGTCTCAGACTTCTAGACACCTCTGTGTTTGTCTTGCATTCCATTCATTTTGCACTCTGCATTTAGCATTATGTTCACATAATAGTATTGCTGGCACTTTGCTAAACCCTCAGTGGACTGGTGTATTATCTAAGCAAGTCTAATAAAGCTCTGCTGTGGGTGTTAGCATTTTGTTACTTCTGGCTGTTCTCTCGGGGGTCTCTGCCATAGGTTTCACTCTCTAAACGCTTCTTGGCTCCATTTCTGAGAGTTTTGCAGACTGTTGTTGCCCCAACAGTTCAATTAGAACTTATGGAAATAATCTAGGCAACTGCCAAGACGATTGGCAGGCTTCTGGTCATGTTCCTCAGATGTGTTTTTCCAAAACACGGTGGTGATCTTGAGGGTTAGCGTGAAAACGCCGTTTCGAGATGTTGCTCTCTGGGCTTACGTGTGCCTCAAAGTCTAGGGTTGAGGGGGCGTAAAACTTTCCATAGTGAGTGACCTCTTCACTTTATCTGGAGGACAGAATGTTTTCCTGACCTCAGTGGCTTTGATATTGTAAATACACTCACAGGCTAGACTAGCACTTGGCTACAAATGTGATTTTTATAAAAGCTTGTGCTTTTATTGGGAAAATCTCCTCTTTCTCTCTCTCAAGCACCCACTGGGGTCTATCAGTATATGGCAGAAGTCCATGTGCTGGGTTTTATAGATGTTACATTATTAGAGACCACGTCTATCACCAGCCCAGCCGACAGATGAGTGCCGGTGTGTGATCCAATAGATCTGTTGTGTTTTACTGGCTCGGTCTCTCTTTTCCCCCCAGGCCTTGTGCTGCAGGATCAAAGTCAATATTTAACAGAGAACAGGCTAATGTGGTTCAATACCTTCTGACTGTGGCATCCTTGAGATCAAAGCAGGACTACAGGACTCCGTTGTGTCTCTAGTGGTGAACACTCTGAACGCGTTCTGGTTATGGGAACTATATGCCTTAGGGGAAACAATGTAGTTAAGTTTTACTTAACTTGCCTAATCTTTTACTCACATTTGTATTATGTTAAAAGTAACACATTTGCACATCAAAAAAACTGTACAAAGAAAACCGAGCCATAAAATGATAGACAGCCACAGATTGTTTCTAATAGAAAAGTGCAGGCCACTCTCCTGACAGTTTTTTCCCTAGCATCTAGAACTGTCACAGAGACAGGTGCGATTACACTTGACACCTATTTCAGTGAGACTGTCATGTTCTAGGGACATTTTACGTGCATATACCGTTTGTACCATATGTATATATAATTTTTTTAAATATTTGTTATGTTTTTAAAAATATTTATGTTACCTCAAGTTTTCATTCAAGGAAGAAATAATTAATGGCATTTCAATAACTCGCGAGAGGATGTTTTTGAGTACGAAGAGATTCTGCACTCAGTATTCAGTTCTGTATTCAGGTGCTTTGACAATGAGCAACAGGTGTGGGAGTTGCAATGGACAGCTGCAAATCTGTATTCATTTGTGCTGTCATTGTGCAAATCTGCTGTCGGGTCTTTGAGTGATAGAGATTAAGAGAGGGTTTTATGCCTATTGTTCATGTCCATTGTTGTTCTGTATTGCCTCGGACACAGCAGTCAGTATCAGGGTCGGAGATGGGTAGGTTTTTCACCGGCCCATAGAATGAATAATAAAAAAAAGCTTATTTTTTAAGTCTATTCATATTCAAATTATCTCAGTCTCCCCTGCTGGGTTTTCAATTATTGTGATGAATCTATTATCACATCATCACTCAAGAATGCATTTACTGAACACAGTATCATGGAGTTCAGCCTTTTAGTCACTGAGGGATTGTAGGATGTTCTTGCCTGTGTTTGTCATTTTTCTGATAGTGTGATGGTGTTATTTGTAATTACAACATGTTTTCTATTTTAAAATGTAATGTCTTCCTGTGATGGCAAAGCTGAATTGTCAACAACCATTATTCCAGTCTTCAATGTCACATGATCCTTCAAAATCTTTAGAAGCAATACGTTAGTTTTATTTGAGGAACAGACCAAAGTTTAAGTTGTTAATCTCCCGAAAGCTATCATATTGCTTCAGAAGACTTAGTGTGCAGGTAATATGGACCATCTTTATGAATATTTAAAAGTGCTTTTGCTTCCTTTATGAAGCTTCCAAGTCTCAGTCCCTTTTTAATGTAATTGGACCAACATTATTTGAAATTACTTCTTTTGTATACCTTAGATGTCATGCTTGTTAATAATGAGCAAATTATGACAGAATTTTCATTTTTGGGTGAACTAATCCTTTAAGTGAGACAAATTAGAATCACTGAAGCGACACTGTAATCTAGCTGTATTGCACGCTTTGCATAATTGTATTTTAGTCCATCACTCATGTAGCCTGATGAGACAGGTTTTTTTTTTTTGTTCTTTCTTTTCTCCTCTGATTATTTGTTTTTCTCCTTCTCCAATTTCAACACTAACCTTCACACTATTTTATGTCCCCTGCCCCTTGAACTGTATCTAAACCAGGCATGACAGGGAAATTTTCCAGCGAGAAGAAATGTATAGACTACCGGTCAAAAGTTTGGAGTACTTAAAAAAAAAAAAAAAAAGTTTTTGAAAGAATCTTATGCTCGCCAAGGCTGCATTTATTTGATAAAAAAAAATAAAAAAATTGTAAAATATTATTACAATTTAAAATAACTTATAATTATAAGTCAATTTAAAATGTAATTTATAGTTGTGATGGCTGGATTTTCAACAGCCAATAGTGTCATTATGACATGATCCTTCAGAAATCAATCATCGGACCAATGAGATTTTACAGTGAGCTGCGCTTGCCAGAATAACAAGACACATACTGTATAAAGCAACTGAGTAGATGTTTTGTAAATTGCCACAGGTTTGCAGAAAAAAACCCCAGATCACGATGGAAAAAAAGGCTTTTATAGTCTGATTTGGTCGCTGCACTTTTGTGCTTCTGTAGCTTGTATGCTCTTCACATTTGCATTATGGACCTGCCACAGTCTACTGGTCATTCCTTTGCCATGAGAGACACGTCCTAGAGTCTTACTGCTCTTAATCCTCATTAGGAGCTGAGCAGACACAGCTTGTCAGTTGTCGTACCACTGGGCTCTTAGAGGAAGTTGTTCTGAATTATTAATAAGGCTTCTCTGGCCTCTGCCGTGGAGACATGTATTCGAATGGTAATTGCGTGTTTGTATCCCTGTGATTTCTAATTATATTCTCCCTCTTCTGATGGATAATAAATAAATTCTAATGACCGGGGTGAGCCGGACTGGTAATTACTCCAACTCCCAGCAGGCGAGTTAGACGCTACTGAAAAGTAAACACAGAGAAACACACACTCATCCGTAAATATAAAAGTGTTGATGGGTAGGGGAGATCCGTTTTTCTCCCTGCAGCAGCTGCCGCAGTGGCCACACAGGTGAGCGGGACTCCCGCTGGGCCGCGCCAACACCTGCAGGGCCCCCCCGCGCTTGAGCCCAGAGACTCGTTTGGTTATCTGGCCGGGCGAACGATCATCACATCACTCTGTTGCTGCAGAGAATATGGTGTCATAAGGGGGCATTCGAACTCTTCAGTGACTCCATTAGCTCCTCTGCTCATGTATGAATGCCCTCCGACGCTGCAGATGTGCACAAACCGAGCCAGAATGGTGACTCCGTTTGAGCCAAAATGACAGCCTAATGTCCCACTTATTGTGTTGGAGCTGAGCATGATTTCCCATATCTGCCAGGTCCCCTTCATTTGTCTTTTTCTCACGCTTTGCCCCACGGATGCGTAATTCCAGAGCATTATGGACTGGACATGTGGTTTCAGCTGGTGCTATAGCTCCCACTTGACCTTATCTCCAGCTAACAGACAAAAAAGCAGACCCACCTCTGATGACACTCAAAAACAAAGCTGCGATCGTCCCGGGTAGATGAGATTTTTTTTAATTTTTTTATAAAGGTTTTGTTTAATAGCCACACAGAGGTTAGCAAAAATATATGAACATACTGTAATGATGCAAATTTTTAAATCTATAGCCATTTGATACTTTTACGAATATTTGTTTCATATCTACAGTATACTGTCCTTTTGGCCCAAGGAATTCTATAATACCTGGAGAAAGATCCCTTATCATTCCCATTCATCTCACTGGTGAAGAAAATGGAAGTCCATTTCACACTTTTAAGATGCATCCAAAATTAATTTTGGGAACTGTGAAATTGTCTACTCTAATATAATGAAATGTTTAATGAATACTTATTCATATGCTTTATATACATATATATATATATATATACACTCACCTAAATGATTATTAGGAACACCTGTTCAATTTCTCATTAATGCAATTATCTAATCAACCAATCACATGGCAGTTGCTTCAATGCATTTAGGGGTGTGGTCCTGGTCAAGACAATCTCCTGAACTCTAAACTGAATGTCAAAATGGGAAAGAAAGGTGATATAAGCAATTTTGAGCGTGGCATGGTTGTTGGTGCCAGACGGGGCGGTCTGAGTATTTCAAAATCTGCTCAGTTACTGGGATTTTCACGCACAACTATTTCTAGGGCTTTCAAAGAATGGTGTGAAAAGGAAAAAAAACATCCAGTATGCGGCAGTCCTGTGGGCGAAAATGCCTTGTTGATGCTGACTGAAATAACCACTCGTTACAACCGAGGTATGCAGCAAAGCATTTGTGAAGCCACAACACGCACAACCTTGAGGCGGATGGGCTACATCAGCAGAAGACCCCACCGGGTACCACTCATCTCCAATACAAATAGGAAAAAGAGGCTACAATTTGCAAGAGCTCACCAAAATTGGACAGTTGAAGACTGGAAAAATGTTGCCTGGTCTGATGAGTCTCGATTTCTGTTGAGACATTCAGATGGTAGAGTCAGAATTTGGCGTAAACAGAATGAGAACATGGATCCATCATGCCTTGTTACCACTGTGCAGGCTGGTGGTGGTGGTGTAATGGTGTGGGGGATGTTTTCTTGGCACACTTTAGGCCCCTTAGTGTCAATTGGGCATCGTTTAAATGCCACGGCCTTCCTGAGCATTGTTTCTGACCATGTCCATCCCTTTATGGCCACCATGTACCCATCTTCTGATGGCTACTTCCAGCAGGATAATGCACCATGTCACAAAGCTCGAATCATTTCAAATTGGTTTTGTGAACATGACAATGAGTTCACTGTACTAAAATGGCCCCCACAGTCACCAGATCTCAACCCAATAGAGCATCTTTGGGATGTGGTGGAACGGGAGCTTCGTGCCCTGGATGCATCCCACAAATCTCCATCAACTGCAAGATGCTATCCTATCAATATGGGCCAACATTTCTAAAGAATGCTTTCAGCACCTTGTTGAATCAATGCCACGTAGAATTAAGGAAGTTCTGAAGGCGAAAGGGGGTCAAACACAGTATTAGTATGGTGTTCCTAATAATCCTTTAGGTGAGTGTATATGTGTTATGTGATCTTGGAAAACCCGTCAGATGTCGCGCTGTGGCGTTTTCAGAAAGATAAAAAAATAGTTTGAATGTCAGTTTTTTGTCAATTTTTTTAAAATAAATAATTTTTCTATGACATCTTGTCTCTTATCTCTGAAAATATCTGGGCAAAATTCCCTTGTTCAGTGCAGAAAAATAGCGATTTATAGTGGCAAGCTGAAAATACTCTTTCTCTAATACGACCATTTCTCTAACGCCCGGCTGAGGTGCAAAAAATGGCCCATACCTGTCCGTCTCTTAACACTACAAAGATAGTTTACCTATCAAAATAAACCACATAACATGTACAGTAGGGGTGGAACGGTACATGTATTCGTATTGAACCGAAACGGTACGGGCGTCACGGTTCGGTGCACGAATTTACACGGAGAATACACGGTATAAAAATAAATAAAACTCGCGTGCAAATGAATAAATGTAATGCGGAACTATTGTTAGATACGCGGGTTCTTTAGGGACACATTATCTGTACCATCGGTTTAGCTCTGAACGCGCGTTCACTTCAAACGTTGGCTTAATTTAGACGCGCGTCCTGTATTCGCTTTGGACTAGCGTCGAACTAGATGCGAATTTGACGCTCTATTCGCGTTTGGTGTGACCGCATAATGAACAGGCTGCGATGTCAAGATTGCAATGCTGGAGTGTGTGAGAGAGAGAGAGGCGCGGGCGCGCGATCGAACTGTGTGTGTGTGTGTATGAGTGAGTGAGAGAGAGAGAGAGAGAGGGAGAGGCGCGGGCGCGATCGAACAGTGGAAACATAAAAAAAACATACTCCGTCATTTTGTTCATACAGATCATTAAACCTGCAAAGTGTTTACTTATATTTGTGTACACACTCGCAATAAAACACAACATTGTGCTTTTATCACACTGTAAACTCTTGTCAAACTGTAACCTACAACTGTCACCCAACCAAAATCACACACACACACACACACACACACACACACACACACACACACACACACACACACACACACACACACACACACACACTGTTTTAAAAGCAAAACATATTTATCCAACTCCATTTCAAAACAGTCTGTGGGTCCCATCTTTTGGACATTCATCATATTGCATTGGTTTTCATTTCTTGTCCTCGGAGCACTAATCTTACACATTCTACATTGATTAAAAAAGAAAATCGAATGTGTTTTTAATGGTAGTATTATTTTACAGAACTCAATTATTTATAATTCAGATGAGAATAATGTTACATGGTTAATTAATAATGTTAATTACAATTAAGGAAAAGAAATATATTGATCTGAAATATAGCAAATTAATTTTAAATTAATTCAGGTACAATTACCAAACATATCGCAAGGTCTTTTTGTCTTTTTATTAATTTAATTAATAAACTATGTAATTATATAAAACTATTGTCAGTGCACTACAAATAAACTGGTTCTATGCCTTTATTAATAAAACTTATTTAAAAAATACAATGCCTTCTGCATTTTTGTTTTGCTTTTCCCTCCATTGTACCGAAATCGTACCGAACCGTGATGTCTGAACCGAGGTATGAACCGAACCGTGAGTTCTGTGTACCGTTCCACCCCTAATGTACAGTGAAGGTGTATCAGTGTGCATTTCGCACCAATCCTGTTTAAACTGTAACGATTTATAACGTTATCTCGAGATGGAGGAGAACAAGAGAACAACGGAGTCTGAAATAGCTGCTCACTTATATGATCTTAAAGCTCGCCTCAATCTGCTAATTCCTGGGGATGTCAGTGCCCTTAATGATGTCATAATGGACTCACAGGATGAAATTTGAGTTTGTAAGCTTTCAAATGATATTTAATTTATGATCATTACTAAAATATGTGATATGAAAAAAATGGCAATAAAAAAAAGAGTGGCAAGCGTCCCGTTAGCGGGACGGTGACAGTTAATTAAACCTGTTTTTCTCAAAATTCCATTCCTGAAAATCATAGCGATCAGATAACTTTTGCTACCAACAAGCTATGAAAAAAATAAAAACAGATTTGGAAAGGGCTTGTAATATGTCAAATTTCACCATGTGGTGGGTTTTCCCAGATCGCATCAACATATATATATATATATATATATATATATATATATATATATATATATATATATATATATATATATATATATATATATAAATTCTGAAAAATGCTTTTTGCTTGCAGAAGTTGTATTTACAGCATCCACCAGCAGGGGTTAACAGGAGCAACACAGTGAACCTTTGTTTTGGCCTTTTTAAGTGGGCACCAGACTGAAGGTTCAAGATGTTCTGGTAACTGTCGCCAGGTCACAAAAAACTGGCACCGTGGATGTGGCCATGTCCCCTCGTTCCCACACGTATCCCTTACCTCTGAGTGATTTTTCCAGTATACAGTCATGTAGTCCTGATACCGAGAGAGATAGCCTTCAGCTCTGCTGAGATTTATACCTCCTTAAAGGCAGCTTTATAGGGAACAGAAGACCACTAAACCGAGCCTAGAAGCCTGTTAATAATCTGTCCATGTGCCCGTCTATAGCCTTTTTGCTTTTTTACACCAACAACAGCTTTTGTCACCTTTCTGTATAAATCCACTGTTGTTGGCTCTTTTTGAAGCATTTAAAAAGGGCGCTAAGCAATATAGTAACATATTGACCCCCCCCCCCCCATAGGTAGACTTTTAAGGAAGCAGGGGTCGATTTGGAATGATTGAGCATGAGTTACTGCAGTTTCCTTAGAAGTCTACCTATATATATATATATATATATATATATATATATATAAATATATGCTCCAGGAGATACAACTCTGAGCCGAGACAAATAAATATAGATGTTGAATGTTCCTGGCTTTTCTGAGAATATATAATTTTCTTTCAGAAAACTATTTTTCCCTTCTGTTTTGAACAAAATAGTCCATCCAACATTACAACTATTTTTTTTTTCTATAAGTATTGTGTAACTTTATATTAAATTATATAGGTAAGTGGCCACACACACACAAGCTGCCTTTACAATCATGTAAGATTCCCCTAAGGAACTGCTAAATTAAGCTTACAATTCGGTTCCTCTGGAAAGTACATTGACGTTTCCTTCTGGTAAATAATGGATGGAGTGCTATAATGAGTTACCAGAATGCTATGCTATATTCTCTGCCATTTTTATCCCTACCATAGACTGTATTTCTCGATTCCGTCTTTTTAACCTATCTTTTCCATTCTCTTTTATATATTTTTGAGATCAGACACATGCATGCTTTTCATCAAATTTTTTTTTTTTACCTTATTCTTGTTAACATTTAGGAGTTGCTTCCCATATCCTTCAATGAAAACATTTCATAAAAGTACTTTTCTTAAATGTCAGTCCAGTTATGGGTCAGCATGTGTTCCTCAGTCTGAGCTTAACCCAGTATGGGCCGTGTTGTCGGAAGAAGGGCCTGACTTCCCTTTCTGCCACATTAATTACCCACCATGTTAGTAGTATGTTGACAGATTTGCCGCTACACCTCTCGGAATTCCCTGCGGTGCCCATCTGCCTCCGTGGCCAATGGGTGCCATGCTTTAGCGGCCCTGTGCTCGGAACAGGCTCCCTTGACACCGGGAGGTTGTGGGGTCTGTTCCCTTAACGCTCAGCTCACAAAAAGACATCCAAACAGGCCAGTGCCAGAGAGAGGCCGGGCCGGGCTCCAGCATCGTTAAGAAGCCGCGAGTGCTCTCTGCTGGCCCATTAGAAGAAGCCATGATTAATGAAGCTGCTCCACCAACCTCACAAGAACAAAACATTTCGCCATATGTTCATCAGGCCAAATATGGATATGAGATTGACGCCTCATCGATTTCCAAACTCTGCCAAGAACAGGTCAATGAGATAGTCTATCAATAACGAAGCGCACGGACTCCGTTTCGACGAGCAAAGTTCTTGATGAATGTTTTGTTTGGCTAATTAGCATATTTTTCCACCATCGAGAGATTCTTTATTCCTTTATTATCATGTGTAAGCTGCAGCGCCGCATATTTTATGAGGCTAAAGCTTTCATAATATATTCCATACTGCCGTTTGTCAAGCGAGAACTGTTTTGATAAGATGTGAGATGAGAGGCTTTTTGCTGATTTGTGCGTCCACTGAGGGAGACTAGGTGATTGCATTCCAGTGTTTGAAACGAGGAGACATATTAGGAAGCAGAGGAGGGGCGATGTGGGACATGAAAGTGCCGAAACGCTAGGAGACTCCAGAGTACCGACAAAGCTGATAGCTTATGGAAATAATCGGAGTCATGTAAGCAAATCGGTTAGAATAAGGAAATAAAACCACATTTCGGCAGTGTGGAGAGGATTTTAAAAGAGGCTATTTCCAGGAGGAATTCCCACATTGCAAGATATTTCAACATATTGATGGGCAGACTATTTTGAAGGCGAATCTGAAAGTTATCTGAATGATTTTTTACGGATGATACTTAATACTTAGAAAAAAAAAAATAGTAATAACACAAACCTGGATCGATCTGTTCGATTTTTTATGTACCATTTATAATAGGATTCTCGCCCGCAGCTGCCAGATAAAAAAATAAAAAAATAAATCGAGTCCAACATTTTAGTTTAGTCCACATTTTCTGAACAGACACGGTCACTTTATATAATTAACATATTTAATTTAGGCTTTTATTCACATATAATCAACGCACACATCAGATATGGGGCACACATCAGATATGGTTAACAGAAGCTCAAGCATGCTTGCTTGACGTGCTAGAACCAATGAGGTTCATTCTCATGTGTTACGCAACCAGTGTTGTGCCTGAACGCGTTCATTGAACGATAGTTCATGAACTCGTTCATATTTTGGGCGAACGTGAACTGAACGTACTGTATTACTGCCTGATGAACGTTACTGTGAACTCAATCATTCTGGTGTCTGTGAACGCAGTTTAACTTCGTTCAATAGGGTGCCAGATTTCTATAGAACCTTCCAGGCGAAAACCCGGCTAAAACACACCGTAAACAGGCCTTATATGTTGGAAAAAAACACCCAATCTGGCAACACCAGCCACCAGTGTCGCACCGCCGCATGCGTCATCAAAACAAAAAGCAGCATGTAGCCGACAAAGCATCGAGGAGGCGTCGTATGATCATTTAAACGAGTTTTATGACAAGGTTAGTGAGGATGGGAAAAATCTTACATTTCTGTGCAAACTTGCGATAAAATAATTGCTGTTTGTATATGGGCTGTGGCAATAATAATAATAATCAAAAAAAAAAATAGCTCGCAGCAACATATGGAAAAAAAGAACTATGAACTAGTTCATTTTTAGAACTGTGAACTTAGTTCAAAATTGTGAAGTATGAACTATGAACTGAACTAGTTCATTTTAATATTTGTGAACTGAACTTTGAACTAGTTCATGTAGAAAGCGAACTTTCCCAACAATGTACGCAACACATTTGAGCTTCTACAAGAACCATTGAGGTTCATTCTCATGTGTTACACAGCACATTTGAGCTTCTGCAAGAACCACTGAGGTTTGTACTCACGTGTCAAGCAAGTACAGTTAAGCTATTCCGAAGATGAACAAAAGTCTTATGGGTTTGGAATGACATGAGGGTGAGTAATTGATGACATGATTATTAATCTTTTTTTCATTTTTGGGTGAACTATCCCTTTAATGTTTTTGAAACCATAGGGAAACACAAATGCTGTTGAACACAGTATTTATCAAAACTGTTTATCTAAATGTAATAAATTAAACACAAAGATTAAATCGAGACCTAAACTGTATAAAAGCAAATATTTCTTCAAGTTTATTAGGATTTTATAAAAAAAATAGTAAACAGAAATATTACAAGCAATATAACACAAAAAATAACAGACCAGAAATAAAAATTATGTAAACAATGTTTGAAATAAATCTGCTTAAGTAATTGATACAGGCCTGTTTTCACAGACAGGGCTTAGATTAAGCCAGGATTAGGCCTTAATTCAATTAGGACATTTAAGTAGCTTTTATAAACATGTCCTGAAAAAAAAAAAATACTGGTCTGCATATTAAGACAAGTGCAAGTTGCTTTCAGTTAAAACAGCTCAAACATGTATTTTAGTCTGGGACTAGGTTAAGCCATATCTGGGAAACATAGTCTTCATTGAATTATATTTACATTAATCCACTTTCGATGATGTCTGAGTTTGCTGAGAAGGTTAAATGTGCCGTTATACTTACATTTCATGTTTGATTGTTGTTTTTAAGACATATCTGTCTGCATTTATTTTTCTTTGTCCCCCTCCATTTTAGTGTTGACTTTGTATCAAAGCATTGGTAGTTGTGACATACCTAGTTTTCAGAATTTCAGTCATTAGTGAGTATGGGTGGCCATATTGCCCTGTGTTGACTGCTCAAAGGCACAAAGCTGTGCTGAGCTTTCCCCCAAACCCACACACAAACAAACTCCTGTGTTCTCTAAAGGATTGATTGAATTCTGTTCCGTTACACTGAATCAAGCACGCGTGTTCTCACGGCGTTGAGTGTTTGTTGTTAATTACCTGATGATTTACGGATTCCAAATTCTGATTCAAACGCCTTGTTCTCAGTATGAGTCGGCAGAGGAAAAACGCTTCAGAAAACAGCGAGGACGTAAAAAAGTCCATCGATCTTTTGTTCGAAGAAGTAACTACTGTCCGGAGGCAGCAGGAAAACCTCTTGGCCCTAGTGGAGGAGGTGAAAATGCTACGGCTCCAAATAGAAGTCAAAGACAAACGGATTGTGGATTTGGAGTGGAGGGTGAACGAGCTCGAGCAGGACTCCCGGATGAACGACCTGGTCATCACTGGTCTACCGATCAAACCACGCTCGTATGCACGCGCTGTGGTTGGGGACAATAGGGATGAGCCAGAGCTGGAGTCGCGCTCGGTGGAGCAACAGGTGGAAAGCTTTCTCCAGAGTAAAGGAGTGGAGCTAAACCTGGATCACATCGAAGCATGCCACCCTCTACCCAGGAAGAGCAACAGCAAGCCCGTTGTCATCGTTCGATTTGTCAATAGGAAGAATAAGATAGCATTGTTGAAGCAAGGACGCAAACTCAAAGGAACAAATGTTTACTTGAACGAACACTTGACAAAGAAGAATGCCGAAATAGCCTGGAAAGCAAGAGACCTCAAGAAACATCATAAAATCCAACATACATGGGTTACCAATTGCAAAATCTTTATTAAGTTGAATGGCTCAGCAGAGGAAGCCAAGATCCTCACCGTGAGACATTTGGAGGAATTGGACAAGTATCAGTGAATGCAAAGAGTCAACGCTTATGCCGACGTGAATACATCAAGGTAATTTTTGACGTACAGTTGAACTATGATAACTATACAGTATGTCCAATCCAAAAGACATTAATACTGAACTATTGAGGAGAATCCATGAACTCCAACTGTTGGACCTGAATATGTTTAGTTATACAGATTTCAATAATCATGACACCGAAACAGACATTGACCCAGACAATAATTTTTTTTCTTCTGCTAATATTAATTGTAAGTATTATACTAATGCACAGTATAACACTAACTTGATTACAAAGGGTAAATTGTCTATTATCCATTTCAACAGTCGAAGTATGTACTCCAATTACAGTGAAATACCTGATTACTTAGAGTCATTTATTCATCCTTTTAGTGTCATAGCAATATCTGAAACTTGGTTTAAAGATGACAAAGGAATCAACTTTGAAATAAATGACTATGCCCTCAACTACATCAACAGACAAAACAAGACGGGAGGTGGCGTTGCACTGTATGTCCATAAAACAATACATTTTTCAATAGTAAATAGCCTGTCAATAGCACTTGATAATGTCCTGGAGTGTGTAACTATTGAACTAAAAAATGAAAAGCAAAAGAATATTATTATAAGCTGTGTCTATAGGTCTCCTGGATCAAGTGTAGACTTATTCAATGAATGGATGGTGAAATTGTTTTCTGAAGTTATAAATAAGCCCTTATTTGTATGTGGGGACTTCAATATTGACCTTCTGAACTCAAACAACCACAAACCTACCTGTGAATTTGTTGATAGGATGTATAGTATGTCCTTATTTCCATCCATCACAAAGCCTAGTAGGATTACCTCTCACAGTGCAACTTTAATTGATAACATCTTTACTAACAACCTTTTAAACAAAACAGTTAATGGTCTATTGATTTGTGATATCACTGACCACTTACCAGTCTTTACTATATATGACTGTAATGTTTCTAAACATATTAAAACTTGCAATGTGAACTATAGACGAGTACGAACTGAGGAAGCTATTAATTTATTTAATGATGAATTAAGGTTACAAGATTGGAATACTATTTATGGAGAGATGCAGACTGATGTGGCTTACAATAATTTTATAGAAATATTTACTTCCCTGTACAACAAGCACTGTCCCATCAGAATATTTAGTAAACCGAAAAATAATCTAAAATGCCCTTGGATTTCAAAAGGCCTGCAGAATGCATGTAAGAAAAAAAATAACCTTTATAAATTGTTTGTTAAATCGAAAACCAAAGAAGCTGAGGACAGATACAAGCTGTACAAAAATAAATTGACAACTATAATGAGAATGGCGAAAAAACATTATTATGAAAAACTATTAATTACTAATAAACCTAACATAAAAAGAACCTGGGCAGTATTAAATAGTGTTATTAAGCAAGGATCGAATATAACGGATTATCCAGAATATTTTGTTGACTCTAATGGAGAAAACATTGATATGAATAAATTAGTAAATGATTTCAATAATTTCTTTGTAAATGTTGGTCCTGATTTAGCAGCTAAAATTCCTAACCAAGAATTGAAGTTGAACACTGAAAGAAATGACTGTACTATTTTCCTCTCTCCTGTCAGTGAGTGTGAAATAATGAATATTGTTCAAAAATCCAAAAACAAGTTATCTAAAGACTGTCACTCCATCGATATGGTACTAATAAAAAAGACAATTAATAGTATCATAAAGCCTCTAACACATATCTGTAACATGTCGCTTAAAAACGGCTGTGTGCCAAGAAAAATGAAAATTGCTAAGGTTATACCATTGTTCAAAAATGGAAATAGGAATCACTTTACTAATTACAGACCCATTTCTCTCCTTCCCCAGTTTTCAAAAAACCTTTGAAAAGGTTTTTGACAAACGGTTGGAAATTTTTACATATAAGCATAAGCTAATTAATGAAGGACAATATGGGTTCAGACCCAACAGATCTACTTCGATGGCCATAATTGACGCCACAGAAGAAATATCGAAGGCTCTAACAAACAAAAAACATGCAATAGGAATTTTTATAGATTTCAAAAAAGCTTTTGATACCATTAATCATGATATATTACTTAAGAAATTAGAACGATATGGAATACGGGGAGTTGCTGGGAAATGGGTGAAAAGTTATCTGAGCGACAGAGTACAGTTTGTTCAAATGGGTGAGTTTTCTTCTGGATGTCTTGACATTGCTTGTGGTGTCCCGCAGGGGTCAGTATTGGGCCCCAAATTATTTAATTTATATATTGATGATATTTTCAATGTTTCTCAATTGGTTAAATGTGTATTGTACGCTGATGATACAAATATTTTCTATAGTAACGATAGTTTGGAGCGACTGATTAGCGTTATAAACAAAGAACTAAGTAAATTTAAAAAATGGATGGAAAGTAATAAATTATCATTAAACCTAGATAAATCCAAAGTGATGTTTTTTGGAAAGTATCAAGCTGATTCGCAGAAAATGGTTGAGATAGATGGAGTACACATTGAAAATGTTCAGGAATTTAAATTTTTAGGTGTAACGATAGACAACAAGCTAAGTTGGAACGCCCACATCAGACATATAACAACTAAAGTCTCCAAAAGCCTTGCCATAATAAGTAGAGTTAAGCATATCCTTGATTATAATGCACTCCATACCCTGTATTGTGCTTTAATACAGCCATATCTAACCTACTGTGTAGAGGTATGGGGCAATAATTACAAAAATGTAATACAGTCACTTTTTTTGCTACAGAAAAGAGCGATACGAATTATACACAAGGCCGCCTATTTCGAACACACAAATCCTCTCTTTCTCAAATCTAAGCTATTAAAAATGAAGGATCTTGTAAAATTATATAATGCACAGTTCATGTTCAAAGCGTATCACTATTTATTACCTGTGAACATTCAAAATATGTTTTCTCATAAGGAGCAGTCGTACAGTTTGAGAGGATTTGGAAACTTTGTGGTCCCAATGGCGGGTTCCACCAGGAGGAGTTTTTCTATGTCTGTTTGTGGGGTTACTTTGTGGAATAATCTGGGGCTTGAATTAAAGCAGTGTCAAGGCATTCACAATTTCAAACGTCTTTACAAACGAAAGGTCTGGTTCCATTACAATGACAATGAGGTTTGATTGTTTCATGTTGTGTGGATTGTTGGATTAGTTGTTATTTATTTACCCTTGTGGTATTCCGTCTACCATTGTTGGTAGCTGTTTATGTCATTATGTACTCTTGTAGTATTCCATCTACCATTGTTGGTATTTGATAATCATTGTTATGTACCCTTGTGTATTTCGTCTACCATTGTTGGTATTTGATAATCTTTGTTACCTGTGGATAATCATTGTTACATGTGGAAATATCTGTATATTATTAATATGTATGGTATGAATGTATGGTTTTGACCCGTTCAACCACTGTTTCTAAATGAGGTATTATTATTACTATTATTATTATTCTTTTTTATTTTTATTATATTATTTTCTCTTTGAGATTATTGCTGAAGGAAGCAGCCTTTATTTGTTTGTATAAATTCTTTTATAGATTGGGGTGGGGTTTAATAAGTTTTACTTCTTCCCACTCCATTTTCAAGCATACGTGTATAATTTGTTATTATTGTGTATCTTTTCTGTTGTCACACTATTTTGCTTGAAATAAATAAAACAAATAAATAAAAATGTTTACTGAATTCTTGTCCCCAGTCAGCCACTGCCTTTGTACCAGCATTTCCAAGTATCTCTCATTGACATAATCAACACAAGTTTCTTGTCTTATTTGAATACAGTTTTTCTGTGAGATACCAAATGTCCTTGTTACTGTGCTGTTTTTGTTTTGAATGCTCGGTTTGATGCGAGAAGCACAATTCTTCTTCTCAAGGAGAGGCAAAACCTGAGGAAGGGAATAATTTAGCATTGTCCTACTGAGTGCACATCCTTTAATGCATGTACCTCAACATTATTCTCTTTCTGAAGCATGAAGGATAAAGCTGTGAGGTGACGAATAAGCACTCCACAGTGCAGCTAAAAAGCGATGCTTGTTAGTTACCTGTACTCTCAAAAAAAAAACATGTGTCTTAATGTGTTTGTTCATTTTACTGGAGAGAGACTGAGAGGGAGAGTGGTCAGCTATTAAATATCAATATGTGGTGAGTTTTATCATTACTCACACACTAAACTTGAAAGAGGTTTTATTAGCTTGTGCCGTTTATCATCACTTGTTTTATTTATTTGGTTTTCCTTCCACCAGTACAGATGTCTGAAAATGATACATTTCTTATAAAGCATGGGAGATGCATTATTTACAGATAGCTTACAGATACCTCTAAAAATGTTTTGTCTTCTGTTTAATCTTTCATTTAATGCATGTTCAGCCTAACGTACAGTGTCAGTATCTATGAGGTTGCAACAGCTGATTGAAATATTTCAAGTGTACGTCACACGCCTCATGTTCTTTTAATATCTATCTATCTATCTATCTATCTATCTATCTATCTATCTATCTATCTATCTATCTATCTATCTATCTATCTTACTCTATCTATCTATCTATCTATCTATCTATCTATCTATCTATCTATCTATCTATCTATCTATCTATCTATCTATCTATCTATCTATCTATCTATCTATCTATCTATCTATCTATCTATCTATCTATCTATCTATCTATCTATCTATCTCTACTCTACTCTACTCTACTCTACTCTACTCTACTCTACCTAGAGCATGAGCGAGACCTGACAGCAATGAACTGAAACAGAGGAACTTAAGTACACATGCAAACAAGGATAATTAATGACACATCTGAACTGAATGACAAATTAAACGAATAACCACGACAACAACCTCACCAAGGGAAAAGTGCAGGCAGAAAACTATATTTTTGTTTATTGTTTTTATTTAGCAATTTTTTTTATTAATCAGTTTTTATATTATTCATTAGCTTCCTATGATAAAAAGTCCTTAAACTAATAATTCAGCCTGGTCTTGGTAGATGGACTGTGTGCAGTTCAGAACATAACATTTAAAATTCAATAATTCCAATAAAAAATGAATGCAATGCTATATAAGCTTATAATATAATATAATATAATATAATATCATAAAATATAATAGCCTGAAATCATCAATTGAAAACTACAGGTCCTTCTAAAAAAATTAGCATATTGTGATAAAGTTCATTATTTTCCATAATGTAATGATAAAAATTAAACTTTCATATATTTTAGATTCATTGCACACCAACTGAAATATTTCAGGTCTTTTATTGTTTTAATACTGATGATTTTGGCATAAAGCTCATGAAAACCCAAAATTCCTGTCTCAAAAAATTAGCATATCACGAAAAGGGTCTCTAAACGAGCTATTAACCTAATCATCTGAATCAACTAATTAACTCTAAACACCTGCAAAAGATTCCTGAGGCTTTTAAAACCTCCCAGCCTGTTTCATTACTCAAAACCGCAATCATGGGTAAGACTGCTGACCTGACTGCTGTCCAGAAGGCCATCATTGACACCCTCAAGCAAGAGGGTAAGACAGAAAGAAATTTCTGAACAAATAGGCTGTTCCCAGAGTGCTGTATCAAGGCACCTCAGTGGGAAGTCTGTGGGAAGGAAAAAGTGTGGCAAAAAACGCTGCACAACGAGAAGAGGTGACCGGACCCTGAGGAAGATTGTGGAGAAGGACCGATTCCAGACCTTGGGGGACCTGCGGAAGCAGTGGACTGAGTCTGGAGTAGAAACATCCAGAGCCACCGTGCACAGGCGTGTGCAGGAAATGGGCTACAGGTGCCGCATTCCCCAGGTCAAGCCACTTTTGAACCAGAAACAGCGGCAGAAGTGCCTGACCTGGGCTACAGAGAAGCAGCACTGGACTGTTGCTCAGTTTTGCATGTCATTCGGAAATCAAGGTGCCAGAGTCTAGAGGAAGACTGGGGAGAAGGAAATGCCAAAATGCCTGAAGTCCAGTGTCAAGTACCCACAGTCAGTGATGGTCTGGGGTGCCATGTCAGCTGCTGGTGTTGGTGCACTGTGTTTTATCAAGGGCAGGGTCAATGCAGCTAGCTATCAGGAGATTTTGGAGCACTTCATGCTTCCATCTGCTGAAAAGCTTTATGGAGATGAAGATTTCATTTTTCAGCACGACCTGGCACCTGCTCACAGTGCCAAAACCACTGGTAAATGGTTTACTGACCATGGTATTACTGTGCTCAATTGGCCTGCCAACTCTCCTGACCTGAACCCCATAGAGAATCTGTGGGATATTGTGAAGAGAAAGTTGAGAGACGCAAGACCCAACACTCTGGATGAGCTTAAGGCCGCTATCGAAGCATCCTGGGCCTCCATAACACCTCAGCAGTGCCACAGGCTGATTGCCTCCATGCCACGTCGCATTGAAGCAGTCATTTCTGCAAAAGGATTCCCGACCAAGTATTGACTATTGAGTGCATAACTGAACATAATTATTTGAAGGTTGACTTTTTTTTTTTGTATTAAAGCTGCTGTCCGTAACTTTTTTGGGTTAAAAATTACCCAAAATAATAATAATAAAAAAAAACATAACCAGCCAGTGTTCAAAAATATCTGCTTGCTTTTGCCCGATTCAAAACGGTTAGCTTGTAATAATGATTTTAATTCCAGTGGTACTGGTGGATTTCCGCGGGAAATTCGAGCATGTCTTTGCGTCATTACGTCACATCTGTACACATAAAGAAGGCGTCCCGGCTAGTCGGCTATACTGCGTGAGGATGTTGGAGGTGGACATTTTTAGCCTTTTCTCACAGCATTAAATAATTAAACTTATGGCGGATCCAGAAAGGTTCAAACGACAATCACCAGTGACAACTGGACATTCACCACTTGCAAAACCCCAAATAATTCGGACTTCGGAGTGGGTAACGTTAGAGAAAAAAAGAGACTGCAACTGGCCCACGCGAAAACAAGGATAAACATCGGTTCAAAACGGACGCAGAGACGGCTTTTTTTCTTTTAGGACAGGTAAGACATTTCAATAGTTCAATCGTGTAACAGTAGCACACTTGTTCGCTTATTCACACAGTTACGGAGTTTCCTGTCTTTATTCGTTTATGTGCTAGCTATGAGAGGGAGCAATTCACCTCTA
This sequence comes from Rhinichthys klamathensis goyatoka, assembly GCF_029890125.1. NCBI lineage: Eukaryota > Metazoa > Chordata > Actinopteri > Cypriniformes > Leuciscidae > Rhinichthys > Rhinichthys klamathensis. The sequence continues at coordinate 2,622,336 of NW_026606612.1, forward strand.
CTCCAAGCAAACCAAACCGGCCTCCTCCGAAATTATATATAGTTTTAAATATGCATCGGATTACAGATACGTGTTTTTTTTTCTTTTCTTTTTTCTCAAAGAAAACCAGTAAAGAAACATTAATTTATTGGTATGACAATTAGAAATTAGACTGCACAGAAATAGAAACTGAACTACAGGGTAATCATAATACACATTAAATGTAGTCACAATGCTGATGTTGATAATTTGAGAACAAAGTATAATTTGAAAGGTTTGACGCGATCGTTATATTTAATCAGCACGATTTACTGCAAGGCTTTCCCCCCTTAGTTGATGTGGATGTTACTTACTTGTTCAGATGACATTTTCCGATGAAAATTCGTATGTTGTCATGGTCATACTGTAGGCCTACTTCCAAAAGTAGAATGTGTGATTCTGAATGCCAGTTTCCACATCGGCGCGGTGACTGACTGACTCGCAGTCTCAAAACATTGTGTTCATCCGCGCTGTTTCATGCCGATGTGCAACTCACGCAAAGTTAATAATTCCGCGAACAACTGCAATTACAGATTTCAAACAGAGATGGCGACAAAGAGGAAAAATGCCGGACTGCAGCTTTAAAAACACTTCTTTTATTGGTCGGATGAAATATGCTAATTTTTTTAGACAGGAATTTTGGGTTTTCATGAGCTGTATGCCAAAGTCATCAGTATTAAAACAATAAAAGACCTGAAATATTTCAGTTGGTGTGCAATGAATCTAAAATATATGAAAGTTTAATTTTTATCATTACATTATGGAAAATAATTAACTTTATCACAATATGCTAATTTTTTGAGAAGGACCTGTACACTGACAGCATTTACATGAATTTATTTTCCTTTTATTTTAACTTTAACTTCAATATGACGTTTTGCATATTTTTTGCTACAGCAATTCAAATTTAGACACTTTAATAAGCATTCTCAATTACATACGTAGAATGGTGCACAACCCTTCTTTGCGGTGACCTCAGTGTTGGGTCAGAACAAGTGACCCCCCTTTGACACTTCTTCATCTCATTCTTGATTCTTTATCCTTCACACTAATACAATATGATGCAAAAGCCTCTAAGTCCGTCTAAAGTTTTTGTTTAATATTAACATTTTTATCAGGCTCCTATGTATAGGTTTCTAAGTATACCGGCATTTCTGAATGGGCTGAGGCTGGCATTTAGTGAGTTTGAAGTGAAAGTATTTGATGAACATATACTATGTGCGGTGAGCATTCACTCAATATTATAATCTCATTTTTGACATAGGTTGCTTTTAGAGGCTATTTTTAGAGGTCTTCTTATATAACAGTGTCCACAGCATTACCTCACAGTGCCTGGGGAAGCCCCCTTTGAAATATTTACACAGCCCACAGGTGGCCTGGAATTACCGGCCTGCAAATTTGATGCAACGCTCCAGTCAGCTCTCTCTATCTGTTGTACTGCCTAATGAAAAGTGACAGCCAAGAAATAAGTTGCTCTCACGTGGGACCCCCGGCCACCTTCTCACTCGGTTTGGCTCCACATCTGTGATTTTAACCTCAAACGTTTTACAGTATAGTTTGTTGGATCCATAAATTGCAGTGCATGTGTCCCTTATTAATTAAATACCGCAGAGACTTCTTTCATTACTTTATCAAGTCACCTATGTTTATGTAAGCCATAAGTCTAGACTCTACACAGTATGGCTGTTCTTGGAGTTTCAAACAGTCACTTTCTCCAATTAGCCTGTGATTTGTCTTTACATATTACATTTGATATTTTGTCTGTTTATGCTTGGAAAGTAAAACATTTGCGATGTTTTTGCGAATTCTTTTTTCATTTAACCAAGCCACCAAGGAAGGTAACATTATCTAGCTAGCTAACATAGTTTTGATCAAAACTAGGGATGCACCGATATGAACATTTTGGCCGATACCGATAACCGATAATTCTTTACATTTGAAAGCCGATAACCGATATATTGGCCGATAAATCTCAATTAAAATTTTGATATATACTTTGATAGCCTGTATACATAAACAAAAGGCTCACCATTAAAAGCCTTGTCTCAAACACTTTTAACATAAATCAAACATATACAATACAGTATAGCCTAGTTTGAAGCAGTGTAAGATTCCTTAACTTTTAAAATTAATTTTACACTGGGCAACTTCCTTTATTAAAAAATGGTAACACTTTATAATAAGGTTTAATTTTGTTAGCAGCCATTAGTTAGCATGAACTTATAAGACATTTTTAATAAAGTTGTATCCGTTAACATTAGTCAATGCACTGTGAACTAACATGAACACATATTTTATTGTAACAATAACAAAAGCTATTGCCTCTCTGTTAGTTAATGCATTAACAAATTAGACCTTATTGTAGTGTTATCAAAAAATCTATTGCCTAACAAAAAATAAAATACCTAAATAATGCAAACAAGTCATTGGATAACATTGGGCTGCTGCATAAAAAGAAACAAAATGCATGTGCCATGGATCAATAAAATGGAATCGCCTCCGCACGGACAATAAGGAAATTATTTTAATCAAACCATATCGTTGATGATAATAAAACGAGAAGAAAATAATGTTAGTTATTAATTATAACGCAATGTTTTTGAAAAAAATTTAATATTTTTAATATTACAGTGATAGTAAACATCTTTAATAGCTTAGTTACTGTTTCAAATGACATTGCTGTGTGAGCGCGCGCGCTGAAGCTGAAGAGAACGAAACTGAATCGCTTTGCTAGAAGGTTAATCAACTCAATGGTTGCTGAATTTACAAATTTATTACAATAGTGGATACAATTATAATTATATGACAGTCCCAATCATAGCTTTTAATGTTTTGCATTGTTGTTTAATCTGCGCGCGCTGAAGCTGAAGAGAACGAGCACCGGGAAATTGAAGAACTTTTCTAGCAGGTTGTTTAAACGAAACGCATCATATGTGAGGTAAGGTTAATCAGATATTTATATTACATCAACTTTATATTACGATTTATCTGCACAAAATGACGTGAATGCACAATCGAACTTGTGCAGGATCATAATGTGTCAGCTAATCCCTGTTCTGGACGCGCTATTCCCACAACAACGCGCTGAAACGGCAACTAAACCCAGAGAATTCACAACGTTTTATTACAATAGTGTTCTCATTATAATGGCATGTATATGACAGTCCTATAATGTAGTTATAAATGTGCATTGCTGTTTGAGCTGCGCACGCTAAAGATAAAGATGATCACCGGTAGGCCTACAATGAAGCGCTATGCATCGTTCATTAACTCAACCAAACGCATCCTATATTAGATTAATCAGAAATATATATATATATAAATACACAAAATAAACATATTACAACTTACAATGGCACAGAATGCTGCGAATGCTCAAGAGAACTTGACTGTGCTTGTCATGAAGGCTTAACTCCACAGACGCGCTCTTTCCGCCACAACGCGCTTGTCGCGCTGAAACACTGGCGAACAAGAATTCACAACATTCTTTTGCAGGCTGCTCTTATTATAATGTTATGAAGCCTATGTGACAGATTTGTGCTGCACATGTTGCACTGAACTGTATCTTCCTTTTCGAAGTGATTCCAATCATTCAAAACCGTCATGGCGAACCGCGCGCATCTCTCAACTGAAGTAAATAATCTATTATTTATCGGCTTTGACATATCGGCCCAATTTTCTTTTCGGACCGATAACGATAACATCAAAAAAGACCATTTATCGGCCGATATCGATATGTGGTCGATGTATCGTGCATCCCTAATCAAAACTGTGAGAATGACTTTGAAACACCAGTAAGTGTGGGCAGAAAATTATAAAAAAACAAAACAAAAAAACAATCAGGAATGTTTTGCACCATGTTCCAGAACAAAATGTGGATTTGACAGTTTAATATACATTTGTAGTTGTATAATTATCAGCTATTTGCGCAAATTAAAAACCTATTATTAATTATTATTATAATTTATTTTTGTTAAGATACATTTGTATTTATTTTTATTTAAAAATGATTTGCGGACCACATGCAATGTCTCTGTGGGCCCCTAGGGGTCGTGGGGGCCCCTGTTAAAGACCCCTGCTGTAAGGCACTGTTATGCAGTTTTATAGGTCACTGTAAGAGACTCCGAATAAGTGTCCCAGTAAAGCATAGACTTGCGGGGAGTGAGATGACGACACGGGAGGATGGGACGTACAGAAGAGGCCCGAAACTGTGCCGTGAGTGCTGACTCACTGTCTGTTTTGCATAGAGCCTTAATATGTTATGACTGAATGGTGGTGAGTAACCCGGCTTCCTCTTCATCTGACTCCAGGCAAGAGAATCACAATAGCAAGCGTGCCCGTTGGAGACATACTCATACGTACACACATATATGAGCATACATGAGTGGATGGCTGTACCCAAGGCCTAGCCCTTTGTGATGTCATGGACGTCAGCAGGCAGACCTGGCTTCCTCATTGTTTTTCCTACATCACCCATCAAAGCAGGCCCCTGGTCTCGACTTCATTGTTTGATCATGCCTGATAATAACTCAATTTATCCGCTCGCTCAACTGGTCTCAACCCAGCCGCTAGCTACTTGGAGCAGAGGATGGTCTTGTCTCTGTAGAGTTTAGCCTGTGGTTTGCTCAAAGAGGTTTTTTAGAGGAAATTATGGCCTGCATGGCATTTGTGTTGTGATGTCCACTTTAAGAATGCAAAATGTAAGTTTTGTAACTATGACTGTTTGTTTATACTATGTTATTTATGCTATGTTACTATCGTCCATGATACAGTTTGACTGTCCCTTGTGTATGTATAGTAATTATATAGTAATTAAAATAAAAAAAATTAAATAAAAACTTCTTTATCTCTATCATCATCCTTTACACTGGTCAAATACATGGCAGAGTTAACATCATTACTCACTCTACCTTGCAAGTTAAAAGTATACTGACTGAAAATCTTTATATTTAAATTTTTCTTCTTTAAATTCAAAGTTTTGCCCTGTTTTTACTGCCTCAAATGCAATTCAAATGTAGACACTTGAATTCTCAATTAAATTTGGAATGGTGCACAACCCTTCTTGGCAGTGACATCAGTGTAGGGTTAGATCAAGTGGCCTCCTCCCAGAGATGCTCACAAGTCTCTGAGCTAGAGTCCAAGTCAAGTCTCAAGTCTCTGAGCTAGAGTCCAAGTCAAGTCTCAAGTCTTTGAGCTAGAGTCCAAGTCAAGTCTCAAGTCTCTGAGCTAGAGTCCAAGTCAAGTCTCAAGTCTCTTGTGGTTATAAGTGTTGCATCACGTACAGCGACCCATCCAGGTTGCTTAGAACACTGCATAGCTTTATATAAGGAATTCAAAGCTTGTAATATGTTAGGTTACACTTTATTTCGATAGTTTACTTTAGACATTCTACTAACCATGTACATTTTCAACTACATGTCAACTAACTCTCATTAGAGTATTAGTAGACTGTAGTAGACTGTCAGGTTATGATGTGGGTTCGGGTTTGGAGAACAAGTTGACTTGTAGTTGCCAAGTTACTTATAGTCAGTAGAATATCTGTTGGGGAACCAACAAAATAAGATATTATAATATATAATTAGCAGATATTAAGCAGACAGCCTACTAATACTCTCATTAGAGTTAGTTGACATATAGCTGCAAAGTTACTTATAGTTAGTAGAATGTATAAAGTGGACTATCAAAATAAAGTGGTACCATATGTTATAATGACTCCTTTATCTATTAGCATACAGTATCAGCTTTGATTTTGGTATATAATCAGTGTAAACAGGCTATTGCAACATGACAAAAACACCAAGAATGCTTTACTTTTAGTTAATTTTTTTATTTTGCCTTGTAGCTTGAACATACCAAGACATAAGACCAAATATAGAAAATGATATAACTCGCAACACTAAAATTGACACACTCCTATTTAGTGCAAAACATCAGTGTAGCTAAATGCCAATAAACTATTGCATCCAAATGAAATTTTTAACACTACAGTGCACTTCCAAAACATTAAAATGCTCAAAATCTTTAGTGTAAATGTGAAGCAACTGACCAACTTATGGCATGTAACTTGTTAAGAACAAAATGTTTAGAAATAAAAAAATCAAAAGGGTGAGATCAGACTGGTTAACCTTCTCTTCTCTCAACACACTAGGTATGGGCCACAAAACATTTCTGGCTTCTTCTGGCTGCACTGCCTATGCAACTAATCATAGCTTATATACTGTGTCTGTAAGTCAACACATCCCAGACTCTCAAACCAGTGTAACGTTATAACTAAATGAAACAGTAACGTTACATGATCAACAATAAACCTGTTTGTAGACAACGGGCAGCCAGCGGCACGTAAATGATTAACGTTACGTTAATCGACCACCACAAGTTTGGCAATTAAAGAAACGCTCATTCATATTTCATAAGGAAGACAGTCGGAGTTAACCTCTCGTAACGTTAGGTAGCTAAAGCAATAAGCAAGCTAACGGTAGATGGTCAATGCTGAGCTAAACATGTTTACTCACCTATCAGGGTGCGTTTTCAGATGCCTGATAAAATTAGATGTGGTTGAGCCAGAATCTTTTATCGTGATACTGCATATTTTGCATTGAGCGCTTCTTTTGAGCGCGTCTTGTTTGAAGTTTTTGAACCCAAAGCTAACGATGAATGGCACAGCAACGGCCGGTGCTGTCAAACTTTTTGTTTGTTATCCTCTCATGTGCGGTCGCGCGTGCGCTGCCAGCAATAGGCCACGTAGTACGTGGTTACGTAGGCAGGTTACAGGTAACGGAGGGAGGGGGATAACAGCGAGCTCATCAGACGTTTCCTAAAAATAAACATTGTTCACGAGTCCCGCAGCTCGAGTCCGAGTCGAGTCTGAAGTCTTTCGAGGACGAGTCTCAAGTCGAGTCTGAAGTCACTGTGTGTGGGACTTAAGTCGCACTCGAGTCCGAGTCTCAAACTCGAGTCCCCATCTCTGCCTCCTCCTAACACTTCTTCATCTCTATTTGCATCCTTCACACAGAGACCATACATGGCAGTGACCACAGTATTACCTCACACTACCTTTCTGTAACTGTGACCATTTGTTTGTAAACAGTATGCCGTCTATTTAAATCAGCGATTAGATATAACAGTCGTTGGAATTCTATAGAGTCTTTTGGAAAATGTAAAACCCAGATACTCAAATGGAGGGATATAAGAGATGTAGAATCCAGGTTTTACAGTGTTGCCCGGATCTAGCCGTTCTCTTGGGCCGTTGGAGTGATGAATGGGGCACTTAGTGTGTGAGCACATGTGACTTAGATATCTGTGCTGCTGAAGGGTATTCACAATCTCAATTCTGCCTGTGGAGGTTAGGAACATTACCAGAAACCAGCTGCTGCTCTGCGAGTTTGGGAAACAACATGTGTCTCTTCTACCTTAGCAGGGTCATATTTAACTGGATTTGGCTATTTTTGAGTATGTACAAGTGGCCTAAAACATATTTGGACACTTATTTGCAGCTGCACGAGGTAAATTACCTTCAAAGCTTTTTTAATGGTCCATGGTCTTTAATTCATATAACTGAATAAATCAATATTATGAAGACTTAATACTGGTTTTGAAATGTGGCCTTTTTGCACAAAAGCATCCCCGAAGATGATGATGGAGATGTGACAGTTTGAAGCTGGCAAGGTGTTTGCTGCGGTTACCGCTACAAAGGGAGAGGGAGAGAGATTGGTCAGTATATAGTTTGTTTTTTGCTGGCAGGAGGATTACAGGTGTGGCTAACAGTGAGGAATTGATCGAGGAAGCAGTCAGATGGAAGACTGTGTTTCATTCAGTCTATCACAGAGGAGCACAGACACAAAATTGAAAATGAGAACAGGAGTTGAGTCGAGTGCCAGAACCACCTTTTGAATTTAAAGGCATAGTTCAACCAGCAATATCATTATTTACTCGTAATTCTAAATTTGTATGACTTTAATTTGTAAAACAAAAATAGACATTTTGAAGCATCTTCAAATTTCCATTTGTTTCAGTTCATGACATTTATAGTGACAATAGCTTTTAACATCCAACAAACTAACTAAACAAAACAAAGAAACATGCAAATAAACTAGAGGTGGGCATAGATTAATTTTTTTAATCTAGATTAATCTAGATTAATATTGAAATTAATCTAGATTAATCTAGATTAAAATGGCTCATTTGAATTCTCTCGAAGGCATTCAGAATATGTGTGCTACCCAAATAATGACTAAAAGTAAGTCTTCGAGAATAGTTTGCCTCGCGTAGGGATGTGCATTTCTGCCAAAAATGCCATTCGACAATCGAGGAGCAAAAGTCGAATATCAAAAAAAAAAAAAAAAATTGACAGAAAGGGAGGCCAATGTCATCTTTAGCGATTTGTCATCAAACAAACTGTTTATTAATTGGAACAAGTAACATGTTTTCGTTCTTTTTTTTTAACATAGTAGGCTAATTGGAAGAAAAAAACCAATACGCACAACAGTCTGTTTTTGCATCGCCAATGCTCGTTAGATCAAAAAATAATGTCATCATATGTCATAAGAATTTTATGCGAACCTGCCTTGTTACTGCAATAGCCTCATTTTTAAACAAATTAGTTTCAATCAATGTAAACTATTTGTGTGATTATGCCACTGCGCAATACACGTGCAATACACACACAATGTATTACCTGAATGAAATGAAATCGAATGTATCGTCCTGTGGAATCATTAATTCACAGACAGCTTACGAAGATGTTCAACTAATAAAGATCTTCATCGCTGGCAAAAATATGATGCATTTGCAGATTTGCATTCACTAGACTAGACTGTAGATCGGCCACTTCATCCAACGCTCTTGATGCTCTTAAATCTTCCTGTTTCGACTCCGAGTGTGAATTGAAAGCGCTTCAGACGACTCAGTGCGCGAGGAACTGAACAGATCAACTGATTCGCGAACCGATTTAGACAGATCATCTGACAACTTGTTTGATGAAGTCTTTGAACAGAATCGACTCAAAAGAGTGATTCATTTGTAAATGAGCATCGCTCATGCCCATACAAAGGACACAGCGCGCTTGGAATAAACTCATTTAACAACGTATTGCATTAAAATAAAGTAACGAGAGGAACGTCGCCCAACGTAACAAAGTAAAAGTACACCTTGTGTCCCTGACAGGAAAATACCCTACTGCGCGATCTGTGACAGTAGGCGCGGCGTCATACTACACATTAGAATTGCGCGAAAATATAACGATATTCGAAAAAGCTATTTATGATCCCAACCCAACTTTGATTAACGGCGATATTTTTTTTATCGCCCGATAAGAGTCTCACGTTAACGCAGCACGTTAACGCCGATAACGGCCCAGCACTAAAATAAACATAAACGTAGTACGAGCACTTCTAGAAACTCTTATGAGTAAAATATCTCTGAAGTACTTTCCATTTTTATTTACATGTTTTAGCACGCCAAGGTGACTAGGAACATGTCCTGCCATGACTTACTAAAATTTCCTACATTTCCAAATTTCATTCATCACAATGGGTAAAGCCAAAGAATATAGTTCTGATCTGCAGCAAAAGATTGTTGTGCTTCACAAAATACAAAATGGCTGTAAGAAAAAAGCTGAAGCATTGGAAATTCCCATTTCCACCATCAGGGCAATAATTAAGTCCCAATCAACTAAAAATGTTGAAAATAGAATCTGCCTTGAAGAGGATGAACAAACGAACAAACAGCACCTACATCACCACAAGTTGTTTGGGAAGGTTTGAAGAGAAAAACAAATCATCTGCTCTTATCCAAAAACAAAACTCCAGCGTATTCAGTTGTCAGACACTACTGGAACCTCAAACGGGACCGGGTTCTAGAGTCGGATGAAACTACCTTCAATGAGCTTTTAATTTGAAAACCACTCCAGTCAAATCAACCATTTCATTGAAAAGAATTAGCAACAAGCAGGCAAGCAAATATTATCTGATTTATTATTTTTTTTGTTTGTTTGTGTGTTTTGTTTGTTTTTTGGATGAGCTATTTCTAGGTGTTTTTTTCCCCCTTCCATTTCATTGTATCAAAATCGTTACATCTGGGGCCAGTTGCATAAACATAGCCATTATGTTAAGACAGTGTCTTAAGAACTACTATGACCAACTAGCAGTTAGTTAAGGGTAATCAGTCTTACTGTTTGGTATCAAATTAGACCAATGTACATTTTTATGTAACTAACTTTAAAAAGTTATGAACAGTCTTGAAGAAAAAAAATGGATGACTAACTTGTAAGACTAGTCTTAGCAGTTTTTGCAACTCGCCCCTGTTCTTTTTATTGACTTGGAGCACAACTAGTGCACATGATCCATATGCTGACCCTTATTGGCAATGGTGCCTGCAGTCATCTCCCTAACCACAATCTGTCACAGAAATCCCTGTTTTTCAATGTCAGCTATTCGTGTTCCTGCGGCACCTCCAGAAGAACTGAAGTGAGTGTAACGTGTTATTAACCTTTATATTAATATTTATATTAATCTTTGCAAATCGCTAGCTGCACGCTTCACAATGAATGCGTCTAAGGTTTACACTCAGGGTACATTACGGCATGTTTTCTATGTACGACGTTCTCAATATAATTCATAATCCCACGTCTATAATGAACAACGCGTTATGGTTATTGTGTTATTGTGTTACAAACGGTGTACGCATAGAACAGAGAGGCGGGGTGAGCAAAGCTCATTATCATTTAAAGGCATATGCACTGAAACGGCGTGCTGAAAACAGAGCTGTTTTTGACCAGGTAAAATAAGTGTGTTCTTACAATACTAATGAGAATTTGTAATTAAAGTATATTACAAACTTTTAATTTAGACCCTAAAGAATCATATTAGCTTGTACAAAAATTGCATTATATGACCCCTTTAAACTAATATCCAGATCAGCTCTTATAGCTAGTAACTTTGTGAGGCGAAGCTCAGCTGTCAACCTCAGTCTCGTGGAGGGATCCCACTATAGTCAGGCCTGACCTAAACATCATACTTGCTTCCAAGATACAACCTCATTGCTGAATGTTAATACATACGGAAGACAGGCTAATGCTGTGAGCGATGAAGACATACTGTATCAGTCTTTTGTGTACAAGAAAAATCCTCAAAGCTCCCATTTTGTCTTCTAACAATGCAGCCCAAAGACACACTTGAAAAACATGTGTGCAGATGACCTTTAAGGACACCACGTGTGCTGCTGTTCTTGAGAATGTCCATCTTGGCAGCACTTATTTAAAGGCACACTATGCAATAATTGTACCTTAATATAACAGCTTCAAAGTCATTTCAGTGGTAAACAAACTCATAGTAGGGTGAATCATCCAGGTAGTAAAGCTTGGGGGGGGGGGCTTGGGATGCCGCTGGAAAAACCAGCAATGCAAGTTTTAGAGGAGCACCCCCGACAAATCTTGCGAGAATCACAACATGCTTTACGGCAACGACGTCACACACATCAACAACAACATATGAAGCACGAAGACACTTGCGCGCATTTCAGACGTGATACTCGACGATGGAAAAAGCAAAGAAAACGCGGTCCATGACACTGATAGCAGCGGACACGAGCGCTCAGCTTGAGTTCAAAAACACATTTTAGCGCTAGATCTCTTATTTAATGCAAAAAAAGCACACTATGCAAGATTTGTACCTTAATATAACAGCTTTAAAGGGGTATCAGGCCGTGAGTGCAGAGACCAGTCTATGGCAGAGACGCTCTGCGTGAGTGGTATTTACGACAGGAACGTTAAATACAAGTACTCCACGGCGACTCTAGGGGTCGCTGTTTGACAAAAACGGAATTCCTGCATAGTGTGCCTTTAAACCTTATTTTGTTCCTGATAATAACAGCTAAAATGCAACGTCCACCCCAGGTGTTAGACTGTAAACCAGTTCTCTTTCGAAAGGGAACTCACACTGCGTCGATGACGCTTTGGGGAACGCCTCCGCGTGAACCGGTGTCTGAAATCTAATCACGGCAATCCTATTGGCCGGCGACAGCCTTTGACATCACTACTAGTGCGACCCGGAAGTATATAAGGGGAGCCTGGAGAACATGTCAACATCTTTTCGTCTTCAGGGACTGTTTTGTTTGTACGCTTCAACCTGAAAACTCCAAAAGGTAATCATGGCTTGTGAAAAACGCTTCAGGAAGTGTGTGCATCCGTGTCTAAGATATTTGATACTTGATGACACACAACTTGTGTGTTTATTGTTTGGGCTCAGAGCATGCAGGATGAGTTCCTGAGGGATCTGCTTGTGCCACTGTGAGTTTTTTCCCTTGAGAAACTTGAAGTCTTTTCCCACTCTCGTCTGCCCTCTTCTCGAGGGAAGAGGAACAGACATCTGTACCAGACGGTTTGGGTCCCGCTCGCGGAGCCGGGCAGAGAGGAGACTGGAATCGTGGGGTTTTTCAGAGGGAGTTCGCTGAGGAGGATGAGAGATTTGTTAATCTCTCACGCCCCTCGGAGACACGCGAGAGTGAGCTACAGGATGACGATGTGTTGTCACTAAAATCCTCTGATCCAGTAGTAAATGCTCTGCTGGATATAAAAACAACCAGCCCAAGAGAGCAGGAGATGGCTGATGAGGGTGTAGAGGATATACAACCCGAACCCTCACAGGCATCCTGCCCCGCGTATGTTAAGCTGTTGAGTGTTATGGCACTCGCTTCAGCGAGGCTCCTGCTGTCGTTGGAGCGCGTGAGGGAAGAGACCGCTCATGGCAGACGTAACGAACAGTTTACAGTCATAAAGCTCCAGCTCTCGTGAGCCTTCCGTTCCTGCCCGATCTACACAATGAGATCTAAAAAGCATGGAAGAATCCGTATTCAGCTCGCATTCATCTCCATCAGCAACACTGATGTTGAGGGGATGTGCAAACACGGGTATGTGTCAATACCCCAAAAAGTCTCAACTTTCAAATTTGGTCATTTTTAAAAGAAATTTAAACAATAAATACCATTTTGTGGCTCTTTAATGTGACGTGAAAAATCGCTGTAGAGCCTCTTAAAGGGACACTCCACCCATTTGCATTAAGCTTTCCATTGTTAGAAACCCAGTCATACTATTGAATGGTCGTGCAACACTCTCTCATTTTCCCCTGAGACGAGAGAAATCTGCTATTTACCTTTTTCACTTCCTCCTACAATGACGCAAAAATCGTCATTTTACGCCATTGTAGGAGGAAGTGTAAGAGGGGGGGATTTCTGTAAAGACTACAAGCACTAGTTACCACCCTTTCAAACCCGCCCATAGGGGGTTAGACCTAATGCGCTAACAGAGCTATCACAGATCAGTGGGTGGGACTTCACTTGTAGATACTGAAATCAATATCAGCCATCTTGTTTATAAGCTAAGCTAACAAGCGCTGTGGAGATAGGAAGTTACGACAATGACGGAAGAAACTAAACATGATATGGAAGTAGAGGATTTTGAAATTCTGCTGCTCGAATCCGCTGTTCGTGGCTATCTTTACGAGCCGCAATATAGTGAAGAGCAGCTGAGGCTGATGGAGGAACAGGAGGCGGCCGCCTGTCGTGGACGAGGAGCCCGGACTGGCTCGAGCTGGGCGGACTGCTGGTGCCTGTGCTCTCGCTGTGCGCTACGGACACAGATAGAGTCCGTCTGCTGCAGAGAATTTCAACGATAGCAATTTCTCCTGGACGAAATCTCTGAATCAGACGAGCACACGGACGTTTGTGTTGTGATGTGAACCATCCTAGTGTAGCAACGCATATGTTCTGACGGAACATCCAGGTATCATGCAATAATTCACCATATAGAAAGAAATACAAACGAGGAGTAATTCGCTAATGAGTTTGCCAATGTAACGGGGTTCGTTGTTGTGGGAAGAAGGAGGCGGGAACCGGCGCACATTTAAACATTTTAATAGTAAAATAAACAAATACAAAACAAAAGTATAAGCCAGCTGGCCACACACAACAGAAACAAAACATAAAATCAGGCCTGTTCCTTTTGTGCTTCCGCTCCTCCGTGAGAGATATGAGACCGCTGCGTCTCACAGGTGTCATTCATTATCACTCGCGCCGTCCTCTCACGTCCCTCGCCCTCGTCCTGCTCGCCACAGCCAACTAACTAGACATTTTGTGTGAAATGAATTTAAAAACTCTTTTGGCAGCTAGCCTTGTAGACGGATTTCTAGTTTCGGATTTTCAAACAGAGAGTGATTTCTCTGTTTGCGCTGTTCTGGATTAGTGGGAGTGGCTTGCGGAGCTGTGCAATGTGGTGCATTGTGGGAGTTGTTGTCTTACATACAAATGTGCCCTAAAGTTATTTTGTGTCTTTTCTCGGTCAAGAGGGCACCAAATTCAAAATTTCTTTTACATTTCGACTACATATATAACCCACTTTCAATAAAGATTAATGTTGAAATGGGTGGAGTGACCCTTTAAAGCTGCTCGTGAACCGATCATCTTTTCTTTCTAGTTAATTTATAGCATCAAATAAATATGAAAGAACATAAGAAGGAATGTTTTAACTGCGGAAAGACATCAGTACACTCCGTTTTTCAAGTTCAAATCCTCAAACGTTAGTCTACTAACTCTCCTGACTGCTTTGTCGGACAAAAATGGCGGATTCGGCGGAATCCGCCATTATGATTGCGGATTATGATTGCTCAGACCGCCTGTCAATCAAACTCTCTGCGAAGGGTCAATTGACGAGATGTTCGCAAACTATCTCACGGCTGGAGAGGCATCGACACTAAGTGCTCCGGCACTGCCTTTAAAGCCACTAAAATATGACAGAACGCTGAAATGGCAGGGCTTACGCTGCGGCGGGTCTGGCTGGTGATGCCTTGCACACAATGCAGATTTGCAAACATACCAGACTGATCTGCTGACAGATTTGAAGCATTTAAATCTCTCACCCCAAGCGCATCTTGCATCAGCCCTGAGGCTGGACCTATTATGAGTTATTCCTTCAATATGGAACCCTTCTGTAGGTCTGGCATCGGGTTTGGAAATAAGTGCGCTCTTTCACGCTCTTATGGTGATAGGCCTCCATTTTATGAATGTTGTTTAGGCCATCACTCTATGGACAGCAGGTTGAGCTCTGTAGGTCTTCTCCCTTTACGAGAGTTTTTTTTTTAGTAAGATTTGAGTACTAGACCACGGTTCCCTGTTAGAAAATATTAAGGGGGTGTTAAATAGGGTTTTCATAGGATGGTGAAATTAGGGCCCTGAAGTTCTCATATATAGGTAGGCTATGCATACCCTTCCCATAGGCCTCCTCTTATGTTAGAGTTGTCAGGCTTATATAACGGTTAGTGCCAATCTGTAGTAGTGAACAGGTTGGCTGTATGGAAAATTCTCTAGTGAGGCCACCGTTCATCCGAGCATCTAATAGACATGTTTTATGTGAGATGGCTTCCTCACTATCGGGAGTTATTCTACTGAGGCCACCACTCTGTCAAGCTCCAGATAGAACTACAAAGTCAAGCACTGGCCCTCTTCGGGCCACCTTGATAGCCACCTTATACTAAAGCAAAAGTTCTCCTCTCACTTTAGAGAGTCGTTGAGATTATAACTCTGAACTTCAGTCACTTATATTCGTGAGGGCCGCCTTGATTTCTGGCTTAGGCTTAGTAACTAGGAAATTGGTGGCGGTTTGCTAAGCATTCTCGACTCGAGCCTCTCAGTATCTGAGTGTAGGCTCCTCAGAGCTAGAGCCCATCAGAATAATTTATTCCTGTTAATCTAGTTGTTCCTAGTACTGGCCTCCTTTTACTACAAGAGTCGTCTAGCCAAGGCCCTTCTTTTGCACTAGGTGTAAAAATGCTAGTGGTGTTACAGGGTAGATAGCAGCATAGGTAGCAGGTTATCTTCAAAAAGCTTCCCATGCAGATATCTCATGGGCGTTTTCAGGCGTTTTCTCTCTAGAAAGTAAGAAGCAGTATGCTCAGGCCTCCACCCTTTAGAATATTGTAGCTAGTTTTTCCAGCTAGGCCTTAAAATTGAAAACTGATTTTTTTTTCCCGCTGAGCTCCTTGAATAAAACAATTCAAGTCATAAGGTTGAATGTCGTTGGCCGCTTATTGTGGCCTCCATTTCCTTGGGTTTAGTAGAGAATGTAAAATCTGTCTTGTAAAAAATACAAGATAATAGGCCTCGACCCTGATACATTCCTCGGGGGTCATGCTGATAGTTCTCCCCTTGTTAGGATCTTTATTTAGAGTACTTTGCTACCCATAGCTCGTATGATATCACCCTTCACCACCCAGGCTCAGGTAGAGACAGATTCGTTACTCCCTCCCACTTGGGGTGGTTGTGTATGCTTCCTTAGAGCCGAAGCACTCCCTGGGGACTCTCAAGAGGCCACCCTGTTAGATCAGCCCTAGAGCTGGAGGTGCTCCCCAATTAGGGTCCCTTTCAGAGTGCCCAGCCTCCACATGGCTCTGAAGCACTGTGTAGATCCAGGATTGGGTAGAGTTACTCCTCTCGTTCGCAAGGGTTAGAAAGCACTATGCTGAGTTCTACTCTCCAGGATGCCCGTCTCTATGATCCGGCCTGTGAGCGATCACTGTCACTATCTGCAGTCGTCCCTATCGGATGCCTCCACAAGTGAGGCAAACTATGTTAGAGACTCTGTTTAGGATACAGACAGGTTGTTGGCAAGACTAGGTCATTAAATTAGACCAGGTCAGCCACACTGGTGGCATGTGGGGTTGACTTCATGTCCCCCTCAGAAAGTGACTGGACGGGACTCCTTTGGACTCCTTGGCCATATTCCCTTAAAGGAACCCCTTCCATGAAAGTTGTTGGTTCCAAAGTCTTTGAGCAGCCTTGGTAGGCCTTCATTGTATCGGAGGCCTCTTTGAGGGTTATAGCTTGGGCAGTGGCCGGCCGTAAGGAATACTGTCACTGACAGCCTGTATGTGACCCGAAGGGGGAGTGTTTTGGCATTTCAGTGAAACTGCCATCTTTGACGTATTTGTCACAGCCATAATTTGGCATGCACTCCCCTCAGCATGGTGGCGTTGGTATATCGTTCCCCAAAGCGTCATCGAAACGCTTTCGAAAGGGAACGTTTAGGTTTTGACACTGCGTCTTTTCGCCATGCCTCGGGGATGCTTGCTGAACAGTCCCTTCAGACGATAAGTTGTTGACATGTTCTCCAGGCTCCCCCTACTTCCGGGTCACACTAGTAGAGATGTCATAGGCTGTCGCCGGCCAATAGGATTGCCATGATTAGATGAGCATTTCAGACACCGGTTCACTCGGAGGCGTTCCCTAAAGCATCATCAATGCAGTGCCTCGTTCTCTGTTCTCAGGGAACAGAGGTTACAGTCGTAACCTAGACATTTCCAGTATGTCCTTACGAAACCTGTGATTACTCAATTTAGGTGCTTTTGTCCAGATGGTTCGACCTCACGGAACTGTCAGCTGAAGTTGTTTTCCTATGCACTATGCGCGCAGCAAGGATACAAGCCCATTCAAAGTTTGGGATAGTCAAGTCAAGTCACCTTTATTTATATAGCACTTTTTACAATACAGATTTTATCAAAGCGGCTTCACAGTGATAACATGAAAATATGTTATAACATGCTTCACAGTGATAACATGAAAATAATACATGACATTCATATATCTACTCACAGAAATAGTCACATTATGTGAAATTTGTTCTTTTTCTTTTTTCAACAAGTAGTCACTTGTTTGTGGCCTAGTCTCAAGTGGCTGGACCCAAACAAAATTATGTGGCCTAGTCCAAAGTGGCTGGACCCAGACACAATTAGTCTGTCTGACACAAAATGTATATATATATATATATATATATATATATATTTTTTAAATTAATTAATCAATATATATATATATATATATATATATATTTAATTTAATTAATTAATTTATTTTATTTTATGTATTAATTTTTGCTTCATGCTTTTTAAGTGCAAAATATGTAGTGGTGCAGTTTTTTTTAATCCACACTATACATACTGAATTTGACAGCACATATTATTATACATTTTTCTATTTTTGAATCCCGTTTCAATGTACATCCTTTTTTCTCACTACTGCGTCTAACCCTTGTCACAGCAATCAGTGCACATTTTGTATTCTTTCACTTATACTTAAGAATGAGTAATCAACTTGGTTTCCTAAGATGGAGATTCTAGTTTAAGTGCAATTATTCAGCACATGTGCATTCAAAAATGTATGCAAATCTACTTTTTCATGATATACATAAATTATATCTCAGATGCATCTTCTTGGCCTCCCCAAAGCACACAAGTAAAATGTGAAATGACTATTTGCTAGTTCTATACTACTTCTCTTCATTTTTAAGTCGCTTTGGATAAAAGCACCATTGCTGAATGTGTAAATTTATTTATTTCACCCAGAGCAATAAGGGTGGGCTTCCAAATCTTAAGCCCCAAATATTCTTTTTTTTAGTGAAGCACAACATGTTTTTATTTTAACATAGTGGCAAAAATTTTATGCATGTCAATTTTTATCACCATTAAATCCATTTAGAACAGCAATTATGTTCTAATTTAGGCTTAAATTAAAGTATCATTATTACAGTATTGGCATATTGTAGCTTATTTTGCGAGTGAAGTGAATGCATGCGTAAATAGCATAAATTTTTAAACAATTTTAGAACTTAAAAAAACATACACAGCGTTAATAGAGCATTTTTAACATTTTACATTTATATTAATGTGGGCCTTAAAACATTTTGATTTTATTTATTATGCTTAAAATCTTAGTTGGATTTTTTGCTAGACTTGTTTATTTGAAATATGTGCATTTCTTTTATTATTTATCCTGTATTTTATCCCTCTTTAGTTTAGTTTTAGTTTTCAGCACTTTGCATTATGAATTGTGTAAAATATAAGCTATAAATACGAATAGCACTGTGACAATGTGATAATCTGACATAGCCAGACACTGTCTATAAGCTAGTTTTTGCTTCGACACACGTATCGTCTTATTTGGTTTTATTAGGGTTTTTTCACACTTGGTTTGATCGCCTGGTCCGAACCAGAGTCCGATTGCTCCCCCCTCCCCCTTCCCCTGCTGGACTGTGTTCACATTACATTATTTGAGTCCAAACCTTAGTGCATTTTCATCATCAAAGCAGCAGCCGTTTACCCCTGTTGCTTCAATGATGCAGGAGAAGGTGGCAAAATGCAAATGTATATTTTGGTGTGTGAACCTTTGGTTTTGTTTTCAAAGCGTCGGCACAAAACGACAGTTGCATATCTGCTGTGAATGCACTACAAATGTTCTAAAGAGCGCGGGAGTCCATTTCTGCTGAAGGCAAGGAGAAATGAGATATACATTCTCTCTGCCTGCAGTGTGTCAGTCACACTTGTCTGGAAAGTGAGAACACACAAAAACAGCAGTTCAGTAGCCAACCATGCCAGAGTTCACATGAACCGTATCCTAGACCACCCTTTTAATGTGGACTCATATAATGTTGCGAGGTTCACATCATCTAAATGAACCGAACTCTGAGGTCAATCGGACCCGGGTGCGCACCAAAAGTACTAGTGTGAAAGCTCCCTTACAAATTTGTTCTTGGTTCAGTAAGTCGGTGAGTTGTTGACTCATGAACAATTCATGAACTTATTGTTCAGTTTTGCAAACCGGTTCAATCGAGTCATTAAAAAGATTCGTCTCGAATGAACGATTTGTTCATCAATCAGTATCTGCTCCTTCACGGGCAAGTTGGACTCAGTCCTTCTATCTTTTCTTCACCGTCGTTTCAGATTGTCACTCAGACCCTGTGCCTGCAATAAGCACCAAATGGAATAACAATAGGGGCTATTCCCCAGGCACTCTTTCCTCTGTGTTTTCTGTCTTGTATTCAAACAAGCTGTTTTCCAGAGGCTCCCATGGCTCTTTGTGCCCTTCCAAACCCGCTTTTAAAGTCTCTGTCTCATTGTCTCTGTCTCTGTGATTGGAGGTTGCATTTTTTCCCTGTTTCATCCTCTACCCATTTCAAATGACACACGTTGATTAAAATCAGCCTGCCATTTGGAGTGAAAGTTAATGAAATGTATTATGAATGCAGAATTATAGCTTTTTCCTTCTGTGCTGACCACTGACTCTATGTATGGGTTCTTTTAGAAATAAATTATGTATTATATTATATAATTAATTTATATATTACTACCAGTAAATTATAAATTATGATATATATAACAGTATATTTAACTTCCCATCAGACAATTTTTTTTACTTCTCAGTGTTACTTGTGTTGACTTTCCAGCAAACTTCTATCGCTTCTTAGGACAAAGACAAAGCAACGATTCATGAACCACAGTGGAACTGATTAACGAACGACTCTTTTTGTCTCTGAATCACTGATGCAGTGGTGATCTTTGTACGGTCATTCCTTATTCTTACAACACCAAATTAATCTAAAACAGTTTTAGCTCTGTACTTATATTCATTGTCATTTCTGGCTTTTATTTGCCTGCATGTTATGAATCCAACCAATTTCTTTATTTTTTGGTTATAATAATAATCATAAGTGCTGTCAAATCCATTAATTGTGATTAATCACATCACATCATACAAACATAAAAGTTTGTAAATATAATCTAACTAATTATTTTGTAAATATAATTTTTCCAATAAACCTGATTTGGAATGGGGGGTTGAATCATTTTGATTACAACTGTACACAAGCATATATTATATATTTCCTAGGGGTGGGGAAAAAAAATAGATATTGCAATATATTGTTGTGCTCTCTGTCGCAATAAATAATCGATACACTAACGCCCAATATCGATATTTTATTACAACACAAAATGATTAATTTACCCGTTGTCAGTGTCACTGTCACTACCCAATATCTACCATTCTGTTTGCGGGGGGCGCTGTTCGAGTAAATAGGGGTAAAGTGGCGCAAACAGCGGCCGGTGAAGAACACAAGTTAACTAACAACAACAGAGAATTGCAGAAAAAAAAGAGAAGCAAGAAGAATTCGGAAAACAATAAAAAACTAATCAAAGACCCACCCGCTAGTTTCCACTCTAAAGTGTGGAGACACTTCGGGTTTTACGAGACAGTCGACGGAAAGGCACTGGATAAAGACTGCAATCTGCAAGAACTGCTTTGCAAAGATAAAATATAACAGCAACACTACGAATCTGCAAATGCACCTCGTTCGCTATCACGGTGAACTACTCTCAGGTGATAATGAGGGCAAACCAAGTCAGCCGACAATCACTACTGCGTTCAAAAGCAAAGCTCCCCTTTGGGTCGCCGAGGGCACAGAGTATCACTAAGTCCATCGCCGAATTTATTTGCAAGGACCTTCGCCCTTACAGCGTGGTCGAGAATGATGGATTTTGCAGAATGTTGACAACACTGGAACCGAGATATGAGATACCGAGTCGTCTGCACTTTACAGACAAAGTCATCCCTGCATTGTATGCAGATACCAGAGCCAAAGTGGAGGGTGCGCTCCGGTCTGCTAAATGTTCATGCACTTTTATCTGTCTAGATGTACAGTGTTTACATTTAAGTCCAGGAGGCAGTGAGTTATTATGCAAATGCATATTTCTTTGCACAATGTTGGAAATGTTGGAATTAATAAATGCATAACATTTCCTTATTTCCTTATTCCTTCTTTTTCTTTTCAGTCACATATATCGTGATATATCGTTGATGAAATTTCTTGCAATATATTGAATATCGTAGATATCGCGAATCGTGATATCATATCGTGGACCACATATCGCCACAGAATTGAATCGTGAGGTACCTGTATCGTCCCACCCCTAATGTTTACAAACGTTTTTGTTAGATGTGATTAATCGCGATTAATCGATTTCACAGCCCTAATAATAATAATTTAAGCCAAGGGCTTATTTTTTTCTTGTGTGTTTGGAGATGCATTTATGTATTTTATTGTTTTGAGGTTTTTAAACATATCCTTGAACCTCAGGTTTTGGTAGTTTTGAGAGAAAAAAGCTGGAAATTTGTACTCTCAGATGATTGACAGCAGGGACGGACCAATCAGCACGTCACCTGCAAAAGTGAAAGTATAAATGGAGAACGGAGAGAAAAAAAAGCAAAGAACACCCAAACCACACATCCAAACGTCACATAATGGCAATTGTAAATTATTTTAAAACCAACAACAACATAATATTATAAATGCAAATAAGAAAAACAAAAGTGACATGACCTCTTTAAGGGGCAGATTGTTAACTTTTTTTTGGCCATTGTGTGATATATGAGATTTCCTTGACAAGTCATAAAACCATTTTAACACATGATTTGTCATTCTTCCTTTGCATCTGTCACCAAAATGTGTTTACTAAGGCTTTCTCAGTTTCAGAACTCTTTTACCCTACAGACTGTGAGAACTCAGAATTACAGTTGGTGTATGTAAACCATTGTGGACAGAAGGCTCGCCAACACACAACAGAAACACATGAGACAGACTTCTGATGTGGGCAGTCGCTTTACAGTGATGGCAGAAACTTTTTAATAGTGTATCAAAGGGTGAAGTGTTGGTGGCACTGCGATGGAGCAGGTGGTGTTTGTATGACTCAATCAGATGGAGCACCAGCCCTCTTAACCTTGCTGTACAGTATGTCCACACACACACACACACACACACATTGAATGTAGGACAACAGTTTGCTGGATTTCGTCCAAAATTAGAGACACCCCACATAGACAGTAGTCATTAATAACCTGCACAGACTAGTCACCAGGCTAGCCAACTTTGTTGTTCGTCACACACTTTCTGTCCTTTTCGCTCTTTCTCTCACCCATGTTTTCCACTTTTCCGTCCTCTCACTCCAAAGCTCTTTAGTCACTGTGTAAAAGTAGGTTACGTTCAATGCACCGCTCTCCTGTACGCTCTCTCATTATATCGTCCTTGACGAACAACCTGTCACATTCTGTGAGTGGAGTAAGTGGCAATCCCACCCACTTCTAAAACATACACGCTCATGCATACAGTATGCTACATAACTGATTGCGTCTGGCCCATCATGATCCATTTTTACAGATGAGTTTGTGTACTCCTCAGCAATCAATCTGGACTAATTATGTTTGTTCTGACAAATTGATGGCACCCTTTCAGAATGGTGTTTTACATTTCACTTCATATGTCTTTTTAGTGCATATTGCATTTATGTGTCTTTTCTTTAGGTATGTGTGGTCTTACAGATTTTATGTATTAGATATTCTTATTGAATATAGACTTTATCTCCAGAGAAACTTTGTGAGATATTTATTTTTCTATATAATTGTATTATTCTCAGTTATATACTACCGTTCAAATGTTTGGGGTTGGTAAATTGTTTTAAATATTTTTCTGCAATGATTATTTGAAAAACAAAATCAGTAATATTGTGATTTTTTATTTTATTTTAAAGAACTGTTTTCTATTTATATATTATAAGATGCAATTTATTTCAGTGATGGCAATGCTGAATTTTCAGGCTAATTACTCTATCCTACAGTGTCACATAAGCCTTCAGAAATAATTCTAAAATACTGATTATTTTAATATGTAATATATATTTTTGTAACTTTTGTTCCCCCCCCAACCTAGATATTAACCATATACAGTATACATGTCATATATAAGATTTTTCTCTTGATAAAATAGCACATCACACACATGAACAGCCGACCCCCCCCCCCCCCCAAATCATAATTGGAATATGTAGTCAGCATATGAGTCACACAAGATCTAAGTAATCTGTACAAATTGTTTCACAATGGCTTTTCTCCAGCCTGCCAGCATCTGAATGTCCTGCCTGTCGCTTTCCAATCAGACATTTCACATGAGTCTTTGTTTTAGTCCCTCATTCAGACAAAAGCGGGTGGACCGGAATAGACCTGAAAACTTGACGCAGACAGATTTCAAACAAACCAATAAATGTCCACATACTTATCATCGAGTCATTGAGATGGCCAAGACTGCTGTTACAGCTTTTACTTAAGAGTTGATCACCATGGCAACATGCTATAATGGAAAAGCTTTCTCTCTCTCTCCAATTGTGCTGTTGTTAGTTTGCATTACTGCCACTGGATTAGCACATGCGGAAGACGCAAACCTCATTCCCTGCCTGTGGACATGCCAAATAACAGGAAGTGCATGCTGAGATATAAATGATGAAAGACCTGTGAAAGATCTAACTTATTATTAACCGCTTGGTGAAGTGCCTTTCTGAATATTAGTCTCAAAAGTAAAGGGCACTAGCCACTTCTGGTTCCTCTAAATGCCACCTACACCTCATCTGCACTGGCAAAGTCCACAAAATGCAAACTGCTGCCGAAGCCGTATTCATATATAGCCGTAAAACATAATATCGCCACTATCAATATGGTAATTTCCCCAGCCCAGCCCTAGAGATCATAAAACCTGTATTTGGTAGCAACTTTTCAATAATAAAAAGGGAGGGTGTTCTTGAGTCTGCATCCTGTGTTTAAAAGCCCCATTAAATCACAATGTGGTTGTAACCGAGGCCCTGGATCTCGTCTTGAAGGTCACCTTATAAAACCCTCTGGATATAGGCTCCAACAGAATGTCTTCAGTGGATCGCTAATGGAAACTATCACAAACATCTCACAGGGCTTGTTATCCTTCTATCTGCTACACAAAACCTCTACCATCTGGGGGATATATATAGTACAGTACATCAATAGTTCATGACTGACTATAGGGTTTAAATATTTTATCCAGCATAGTATGATTGGGAAGTTTGTGTGTGAAACAGCCAGGTGTTACTATGGCACTTAAGATTATGGGCCAGATTTACTAAATAGGACAAATTAGCGTGAGAGCACAATTCCATAAAAGGGCTGATGGGAGTGGAAAGTTCTGCATTTGATCTACTGACGACGTGCAAAATAAAGAACACAGACACAGACGGATCATTTCCATAATGACCAATGCAATCTACCAAGAATAGCACAAATTAACGTAGGGTCGCAAACAAGCAGAGCCGTTGTTAATCTGGTGCGATTGATCTACTAACAACACAGGCGCAAAATGGTTTAATACATGCTTTTTTTGGGCGTTAAATAATGGTGCAAATACCAGTAAATTGACTAGTGCAAACCTTAGTAAATCACATTTCATGATTCAATAAATACTCTGCTCCCATAAATTTTGCGTCTCAAAGGGAAACTCCTACAAATGCATATGCAATAAGGTCAGCCGCAAAAATAACGGTGTGCCCAAACCTTTTCAGTGCTATTTTATCACTGTGTTTCTTTAGTAAATCCCGACAGTATGTTAGTAAATAATCCTTATATCTCTAATTCAGTCATGAAACTCTAGATGGCGCAGGATGATATGTTCTTTACATGCAATATGTAAACAATCCTATCATTACTAATTGGCACAAGCTGATTAAGCTCTTCTTATTCTGCAGCCAATGAGATTGCTTGCACAACATTTAACCCTCTGGGGACCAAGTTTTTTTTCAGGCCCTTGGGATGTTTTGACATGCACTGACATTTGTGCTTTTTTCAGTTATTTAAAAACATGTTAATGGCAACGGTGTAAATTCACTCTATATAGCACAAACGGGGCTACCATAATCTGTGAGCAACATGTATATACATGTTTGTATTTTTGAGAGAATATTATTTATGCATGGTTATTGAAAAACTTAAAAATAAAAGTTTCTGAAATAAGGCCACAAAACACATATTGATTATTTCTTCACAAGACTTTTGAAAATTGTATCACATAGCCTAGAATATTTGCTCCAAAACTATGTGAGAATCATCCTGACTACTCATTCAGATAAGTCAATAAATTATTTTAGAATGTGTATGACGTGTTTAGTGTGAGAAAGCTTTATGCGAGGAGGCATGCTCTCTCATTAATATGTATGGCATTTCACACCTGAGAAAGACAAAGACCCTTCCATAATGGCCCTATTAGGTGCTATCAGGCCCCATTATGAGGAGCCTTGCACAAAGAATGAGGAGATTTAAAAAAGAATGGCTTTTAGATTGTTTGGATTTATTTACAAAACAACATAATCCAAAGATACACAACAAAGGACTGGTTTCTGGTTAAAATTGCTTTTTAATTATATATATATATACACACACACTGCTTAGAATGAGTGAAAACACCCATGCTAAAGTTGACTAAAAAGAGGAATAAAAAATCTTAATGCCTTAATTTAAAAAATGAGGAAAACTCCAACCTTTAGGGAAATGAATAATGTCCCTGAATTCTTTGTGAATGAATAATGTATCACAAATAATTAAATGTTCTTCTTTAAAATACAGGGTGCATACGTCTGGACACTTCTATCACACACCCTTCACCATATAGACATGGTTTTATTTCAGTTCAAAGTTAGAGTTGGAAACATCTTGAAAAGAAAATAGTCTTTTTCCATAAATGTCTTAGTTTGATCATACATATTTCAAAGTTGAGGATTCATTATTTTGAAATAGCTTGCATTGGAACAAACATCTTAGTTGATTAGTTTATTGACAAAACATAAGCTTATTTGATGTCTTTATTTTGAAGCTTATTTGAAGCTTATTTGATGCTTATTTGATTTGAAAAACTGTATCCAAAACTATAAAGAAATGTTCTTTTTTTCCGTCTGTAACTGTATCTGTGCGTTCATTCATTCATTCATTCACACACACACACACACACACACACACACACACACACACACACACACACACACACACACACACACACACACACACACGCACACACACACACACACACACACACACACACACACACACACACACACACACACACACACACACACACACACACACACACACACACACACACACACACAGAGAAACATGATTCACATTTAAACAGTATGCTATTTTTCCGTTTACAGACACTAACGTTATTCTATCTCGCCATTAGAACAAAGCACAAGCATAAAACACTTACAGTTCTCAGCTGAATCTGTCGCTCCTCCTCGAAGTGAAAATAAACCAGCACTTCTGTGGTAAATGTCCCAGGATTATTCCTCATAGCCGCACAAGACGAATCTTAATCTAACTAAAAAATATTGTGTGTTTACAGCATTTGCCTGGGGGCGTTTATCTATTTTGCAAATGGCCTCAACACATTATCTTATGAATAGCGCGCTCTGCGAGTGGGTGTGAACAAATTAACGATAATGAGCTGAGACAGGAGAAACTGTACTTTGCAGGAGAATATTTGTTTTAAATGTGAATTGTTTTATTTAAAAGTAGAAATTTAAAGCGTTCTTTAGACGTATGTTTCATGTTTGTGTGATAAGTATTAGCGGAGTTTCCGTTCATTTTCCAGACATGTTTCAGAAAGATTTTTTGCGGAGACAGAGTGAGAAGAAAGCGCACCCTGTTTATTTTATTTATTTAAAAAAAAACACAAGGTTTTGATGTTAATGTGAGTGTACACAAAAAAAGAAGACCCTCTATAGTTTATAATCATGTATTGATTTTATTTATATGACCATAAATGACGGAGTATTTTAAGTCTATGTTGCTGCTATGTGAAAAAAAACAGGCTAGGTTTTCAACGTGCTATTATAGTTCCCTCTCAGTTCGGTCACGTTCGACGTAGTCGGACGTACCGTACTGATTGGGATCACGCTTAGGGAGCCTTTCATCTTCGAGTATTGAAAAAACGAACCAATGCACATTGGCGTGCGAGATTTGCATCTCGTTCTCTGCCCCGCAGCGCGGGTATAAACACGGAAGCGGATGCATTCACCACTTGTCTTTCGCTTCGGAGCCGATCGGATGTCAATGTCTCTGAAGAGTGTTGGAGTGTTTTTCAACGAGCGTGTGTGTCGGTGCTTCTTCTGGAAGTCTCTCCTGGTGCTGGTGTGTTACAGCACGAGTTCAGCTGTGATCGCGAGCCCTCTGAGCTCTCAACTGCTGTTTTAACAGCATTTTTTTTGTTTGTTTGTTCTGACGGTTGGTTAGAGGGAGAAGAGGGTGAGTGCTTCACTGGTACAGGCTGCACCATCTCCTGTCAGTGTTGCCGCAGTCATTCTCTTTGTGCTCCGGCATTGGTTGAGAGCACTATTTCCTAAAAAGAGCAACACGAGTGTGTCTGCGTCTTTTTCAAGATGCCATTCCACCCGTGCGTTTCTGGATGTGGTCGTTCCCTGTCCCCAGCTGACGGTCACAATAGATGCATCAAATGTTTGGGCTTACAGCACACTGAAGCAGCTTTTGTGGATGGTTCATGTTCCCATTGCGGAAACATGACTATCTCGGTGTTGAGATCGAGACTTGCCTTCATTCGTTAAGGTGGAGTCCCCATTCCCATTCCCCGCCCTAGCGTCCCGTCTGGCCAATCCCAGAGAAGAACTACTGCGCCGTGTGGGATGGGGGATCTGAGGATCACAGTGAGGGCTTCCCCACCCGGTAACCAGTCCCCGTGGGCCCCTCACTCCTCTATCACACCGCAGCTGGTGTAGCTCCCTGTGGAACGTGCTGGTCCCTCTGTAGTGGACCAAACATTCGTTTCATTCGGGGCTCCTCCTGAGGACAGGATGTCGATCGCTGCATCGGATGGGGAGCTGGACTCTAGAGATAAGGATTCGGCTGCGCTGCCTCCTTCTGGGAGAGCAGCGTTGCCCGAGTTGGATTCAGAAATGTCAGCTATGCTGAAACGGGCCGCCGAGATGGTCGGGCTCGTGTGGAACCCTCCACTGTGTCCCGAACCGTCTCGGTTGTATGATTGGTTTCTCAGGGCGGGCCAGGCTGGTCCTCAGCCCACCACCCAAGTGCCATTCTTTCCCGAAGTGCATGAGGAGGTTACTAGGTCGTGGACGGCACCTTTTTCTGCCAGAAACCGGGTTAGTACCTCCTCCCCCCTCACTACCCTTGACGGAGGAACAGTGAAGGGTTACGAGCCTATCTCTCCAGTGGAGCGGTCTGTCACGATGCAGCTGTGTCCGGCGACCCTCTCGGGCCTGTAAGTTCTCGTCCGTTTTCACGGGCAAGGCTTACAAAGCCTCTGGGAAAGCCACTTCCTCCCTGCATGCCATGGCGTTGCCAGTCATTCGAGTGTTCGGGTCAACTGGGAAAAGAGCAAACTCGCCTCCATGCAGAGGATCTCTTTTCTCGGTATGAAGCTGGACTCGGTCCACCAGACGGCACGCCTCACAGAGGATCATATCCGGTCGGTGCTGAACTGCTTGAATACTGTCAAGAGAAGAACAGTGGTCCCACTGAAACTTTTTCAGAGGCTCCTGGGGCATATGGCATCCTCAGCCGCAGTAACGCCGCTCGGACTGCTTCATATGAGACCGCTTCAGCACTGGCTTCATGGCCGAGTCCCGAGATGGGTGTGGCAGAGCGGCACGCTCCGTGTGACAATCACCCTGGCCTGCCGCCAAACCCTCAGCTCGTGGTCAGACCCTTCTTTTCTTCAGGTCAGAGTGCCCCAAGAACAAGTGTCCAGGTATGCTGTGGTCTCCACAGATGCCTCCAACACCGGCTGGGGGGCCACGTACAAAGGACACACAGTAGCGGGTGTCTCAACTGCATTGACACATCAACTGCCTCGAGTTGCTAGCAGTACACCTTGCTCTGCGACACCTCAAAACGGCGCTGCTCGACAAGCATGTACTGGTCCTTATGGACAACACTGCGATCGTTGCGTACATCAACCATCAAGGTGGTCTACACTCCCATCGCATGTCGCAACTCGCCCGCTATCTTCTCCTATGGATTCAGAAGCATCTGAGGTCGCTTCGTGCCACTTATATCCCCGGCCTGCTCAATCGTGCCGCCAAACAAACTCTCACGACAGCCTGTGGCCCAGGGAGAGTGGAGACTCCATCCCCAGGCGGTCCAGCTGATTTGGGACCACTTCGGGGCCGCACAGATAGATCTGTTTGCCTCTCCGGACTCGTCCCATTTCCAGTTGTTTTACTCCCTGACCAATGGGACCCTCTGCTCGGATGCACTGGCACTGGGTTCTCCACAGGGCCAGCTCTATGTGTAGTATGTGTTTCCCCCAGTGAGCCTTCTTGCATAGACACTGTGCAAAGTCAGGGAGGAAGAGGAGAAGGTCTTGCCCCTTATTGGCCCAACCGGACCTGGTTCCCCAAACTGATGCTCCTCTCGACAGCCCCTCCCTGGCCCATTCCTCTGAGGGAGGATCTTCTCTCTCAGGGATGGGGCACCGTATGGCACACTCATCCCTGGACGGGACGCGGAGGTTCTAGGTGATCTATCGCAAGCTGCCGAGTCTCACGTAATCCTGAGACCCCGGCCTGGATATGTGCCCAAGGTTCCTACCACTACCTTTTGGGTCCAGATGGTGAACTTTCAAGCGCTGTCCCCGGAGGAGGCAGCCGTCCGCGCTCTGCGCCTGTACTTGGACAGAACGCAAAGCCTCAGGACCTCAGACCAGCTCTTCGTCTGTTACGAAGGCCAGCAGAAGGGAAAGGCTGTCTCCAAGCAGAGGTTGGCTCACTGGATAGTGGATGCCATCGTCTTGGCGTATCAATCCCAAGACGCACCATGCCCCTTTGGTTGCGAGCCCACTCCACATGGAGTGTAGCTTCTTCCTGGGCGTTGGCACAGGGTGCCTCCCTGACAGATTTTTGTAGAGCTGCGGGCTGGGCGACACCAAACACGTTCGCTAGATTCTATAGCCTACGTGTCGAGCTGGTAGCTTCCCGTGTGCTCTCTTTGCATAGAAGCCAGTCAACACCGTAAGCCCCACTCAAAGTGTCGGCTTGCTGCGCCATTCCCCTCCTATGGACTGGATACGTGCGCCATTCTTACTTCAGTAGAGTTCCTCATTAGCCAAACCCTGTTGAGTTCCTCCACATCCCTCGGCAACGGACATGGCGGAGCGTCCGATGCCAAGCCTAACTCTCGTATGCATTGGTGGAACCTGTGCTAGGCTGGGTCCCATATGTTGTGATCCCTACGGCGATCCCATATGTGTATTCTTCCACGGTACGGCTCCCTATGGCTAGCCTGTGGCTTTCCCTTGGCAGAGCCAGTTCTGCTGTCTCTGACCGGTGTTGTCTCCCCCCTGCTATACGCCAGAGCCTCCTAAGTGACAATCCATATGTTGTACTGCCCGGAAACGCCCAGTCCATATGTGTAACATCCACATTATACCTCCCTACGGGCATGATGTGTCTTCCGCAGCGTCTCCCTTTCCACCGAAAGGGCACGCTTTCCCAGTGTTATCCAAGTCTGTCTGAGTGGGTCATGCGGAACAGCAGTGAACTTCCCACCCTGTCCTATCTCCACCTCAATTAATGCGGGGGGATCAGGAGGCTTTCCGCTAGGCACTGGAATGTGGCAATACTAGGTGGCGTTTTAATTGGGATCCTAATCAATACGGCAACTGAAAGGGAACGTCTCGGTTACGTATGTAACCCTTGTTCCCTGAAGAAGGGAACGGAGACGTAGTCCCCTCGCCACTAGTGCTGGATCACCGCTGACCCCTTGCTCCGCTCGGCCCCTTAGCGAAAAACAAGTAGATGTAAATATTGCAAGCCAATGTGCATTGGCTCGTTTTTTAAATACTCGAAGATGACAGGCTCCCTAAGCGTGATCCCAATCAGTATGGTACGTCCGACCACGCCTCCGTTCCCTCCTTCAGGGAACGAGGGTTACATACGTAACCGAGACATTCCTCTGAAACCCTAACACCTCCCCCAGCTCCACCTGTCTATAACTGTGTGCCTATTCATGTATAGCAGTATATCTTACATGCTCACAGCAGCATGCCTGTGTATCTATTGACAGTAGCAATCCACACTTGCTCTGCAAAAACATGCATAGCAGATCTTGTCCGCCAAGACCAAATACATAAAAAAAAAAAAAAAAGACAAAACAAATGCAATTGATGATATGACTCGCAATGCTCATACTAACAATTCTGGAAAGCAACCTATTAGTTACTTACTTATAGTTACTCTTAAAGGTGTTTATGGATTTTAGTGTTTTCAACAGAAACTTTCATAACCCTGTCCCTGGCCATCTTTTCT
This sequence comes from Rhinichthys klamathensis goyatoka, assembly GCF_029890125.1. Taxonomy (NCBI): domain Eukaryota; kingdom Metazoa; phylum Chordata; class Actinopteri; order Cypriniformes; family Leuciscidae; genus Rhinichthys; species Rhinichthys klamathensis. The sequence goes on from NW_026606612.1 coordinate 2,654,348, forward strand.
TCTGTTTCAGAATAAGATTATTCTGGATCCGCTAACATTTAGTGAGGCTCGCTTCAGGCCATCACTGGAGGAACGTCTGGAGAGCATCATTAGTGGCGCCGCCCTCATGGCTGACTCCTCCTGCACACGCGACGATCGCCGTGAACGCATCGTAGCCGAGTGCAACGCCGTGCGCCAAGCCCTGCAAGACCTGCTGAGCGAGTACATGAACAATGTAAGTCCTGAACATCCTTTTCCACTATGTAGGTAGCTTGATTATTAGTTTTTCAAGTGACCTTTTTTTGAACACTTTGTTAGTTTGGTTTAGGTTTTCTGATTTTTTTCCTTTTCTTTTTTTAATATTTTTGTATTGTCCTTAGGTTTAGTGACTCACAGCAAGGCTTACTTGATGTTTGAATACTTTTTGTGGCTAATTGTGGCATGGTACTTTTCCTTAATTCACACACATCCTGCATTGATTGTGATTCATACCTAAGGCTGTATGGCTAGAAAACATTTTCCTCAAACAACCATGGTTATAGTAGTCATACTTTTCAGGGAATTGACACATACCATATACATACACATAATATGTCTTAGTGAGTATTTATGTAATTATCAGTGCTGACATGGAACATGAAGAGCTTTCTGCATAGACAGCCTCAGCATCATCACATATAGTGCACTATCTTAAGCTGTTTGAGGCTATTTCAGGTTAAGTACATTTCTGAAGTTTTAAGTGGTTAAAAACATGTTCAATTTCATATGTCCTTGAAAATTAAATTATTAATTTCTTTAAATAGTTATGGTACTGGTACAGTGGTGTGTATGTTCAAGCAATACTATATATATATATATATATATATCCCCTTTCCATCAGTCCCTATTGGATAGATACTGACTGTTCATCTGGGAAAGTTCACCAGTTAAAAGGGTCTTAATATTCTTTGATAAATCAATACTCTGACCTTTAGTCTTTCACAAACCCTTCTTTTATGTGTCTCTCTGTGTTTGTTATCCTTTGCTTAAATGAAAGACTTTAAGGCATATAATCCTATAGAATTATCATGATGGTGTGTATGCATGTGCCTATGTGTCTTTCTTGTTGTGTGTATCTGTCAATTACGTTGAAACAGGTGTCACAAAGCCATTGGCAAGTGTTCTGTAATATTGATCGCTATGGTATCAATGGGCCTGTCTGGCTCTGACGCTATGCAGTAATCAATGGCTTCTACCCAGCTATAATCTAATGCATTTTTCCTAGTGCTGGTGTGCTCAAGCACCATACGGGAACAGAGGGATATTAAATACAACCTCTCATTCGATTAGCGATGCCCCTTTAGTCAAAACACAACGCCAGTGGAGATGAATATCACATCATCACTCAAATTACAAGCTCCTGCTCTGGGAGGAAATGTGTTTGTGTTGCTAGGACGCTTGTTTTATATGAGTTTTAGTCTCTCAACGGATTCATTTTGTTATGCTTTTTTTTCTTATGTTTGCATATGCATCTTTGTATGGGTTTGTTCATGTGAATATTTTCATTAGCACAAATACGTTTTCCTCGTGCACTTGTTATATATATATATATATATAACATACAAACCCGATTCCAAAAAAGTTGGTACACTGTACAAATTGTGAATAAAAACAGAATGCAATGATGTGGAAGTTTCAAATTTCAATATTTTATTTAGAATACAACATAGATGACATATCAAATGTTTAAACTGAGAAAACGCATAATTTTAAGGGAAAAATAATTTGATTTTAAATTTCATGGCATCAACACATCTCAAAAAAGTTGGGACAAGGCCATTTTTACCACTGTGTGGCATCCCCTCTTCTTTTTATAACAGTCTGCAAACATCTGGGGACTGAGGAGACAAGTTGCTCAAGTTTAGGAATAGGAATGTTGTCCCATTCTTGTCTAATACAGGCTTCTAACTGCTCAACTGTCTTAGGTCTTCTTTGTTGCATCTTCCTCTTTATGATGCGCCAAATGTTTTCTATGGGTGAAAGATCTGGACTGCAGGCTGGCCATTTCAGTACCCGGATCCTTCTTCTACGCAGCCATGATGTTGTAATTGATGCAGTATGTGGTTTGGCATTGTCTTGTTGGAAAATGCAAGGTCTTCCCTGAAAGAGACGACGTCTGGATGTGAGCATATGTTGTTCTAGAACTTGGATATACCTTTCAGCATTGATGGTGCCTTTCCAGATGTGTAAGCTGCCCATGCCACACGCACTCATGCAACCCCATACCATCAGAGATGCAGGCTTCTGAACTGAGCGCTGATAACAACTTGGGTTGTCCTTGTCCTCTTTAGTCCGGATGACATGGCGTCCCAGTTTTCCAAAAAGAACTTCAAATTTTGATTCGTCTGACCACAGAACAGTTTTCCACTTTGCCACAGTCCATTTTAAATTAGCCTTGGCCCAGAGAAAACGCCTGCGCTTCTGGTACCCGTTTAGATATGGCTTCTTTTTTGACCTATAGAGTTTTAGCCGGCAACGGCGAATGGCACGGTGGATTGTGTTCACTGACAATGTTTTCTGGAAGTATTCTTGAGCCCACGTTGTGATTTCCATTACAGTAGCATTCCTGTATGTGATGCAATGCCGTCTAAGGGCCCGAAGATCACGGGCATTCAGTATGGTTTTCCGGCCTTGACCCTTACGCACAGAGATTGTTCCAGATTCTCTGAATCTTTGTATGATATTATGCACTGTAGATGATGATAACTTCAAACTCTTTGCAATTTTTCTCTGAGAAACTCCTTTCTGATATTGCTCCACTATTTTTTCGCCGCAGCATTGGGGGAATTGGTGATCCTCTGCCCATCTTGACTTCTGAGAGACAGTGCCACTCTGAGAGGCTCTTTTTATACCCAATCATGTTGCCAATTGACCTAATAAGTTGCAAATTGGTCCTCCAGCTGTTCCTTATATGTACATTTAACTTTTCTGTCCTCTTATTGCTACCTGTCCCAACTTTTTTGGAATTTGTAGCTCTCATGAAATCCAAAAGGAGCCAATATTTGGCATGACTTTTCAAAATATCTCACTTTCAACATTTGATATGTCATCTATATTCTATTGTGAATAAAATATACGTTTATGAGATTTCTAAATTATTCCATTCCTTTTTTACTCACAATTTGTACAGTGTCCCAACTTTTTTGGAATCAGGTTTGTATATTAATGTATTTTGCATCCGAATAGTCTCTGGATATTCTTTAGCTGCGTTTACAGACTGATGCTGTACAAAACATTTTTGTCTCAACAGACCAATGATCTGTTTTACAGGTAGTACAGGATACCGCAAGTTTACAAGTCAGCATTGTTGACTTCTAGCTTCTGGGAATTAAGGGTACAGTAGGTATCTAGAAGGGGTGTCTGATTTTTCCATTGCTTCAGTTTTCCTCTAACACCTCTTCAACTTCTGCCACCTTCTTTCCACCTTTTGCTCTAATTGTTCTTCAAGCTCAAGCCTGAACGACTTGTGGAACGGCATGAGCTTGATCAATGTGCTGGTTTGCAATAAATTAAGTTCAAGTGACAAGAGATGTCTATACTTGTCCTGGCCGGTGGTGATCGTTGATTGGTGACACCCGCCCAGGCTCCCAAGACTGCTGAATCATCAGAATTGGCTGATTTAGTTACGGCAGCCTGGACAGGCCAATCTATCAATTGATCGGTTGGAGTAATGCATTGCTGACCTGGGTCAAGGGAGCTCGGTTTGTGGCTAGAGGTTGATAGGGTCCAGGGTTTTGTGGGTGTGGTGGTTCACCTCGCTAGCCTGGCCTGCAGTGCACTAAAGAGGATTTAGGGAGTTGGTTAGTAGAGCTTAATCTTACACTTAGCGGGACGTGGCACTCTGGCGGTCACACTGCGTTTAAAGAAGATGGATGCCTGTTCTTTGGGCCTCCAGGGGGCTACACAGAAAGGCTTGATCAAGAGGAAGGTTCTTCAAACACTCCATCAGCCTAACAGTGTTGCAACCAGCCGCATAAGCACAGAGCCTGTGCGACCCAGAAGATTACTTTAGAAGAACAGCAGATCATCGAGTTATAGAGAAATAAATAGAAACAATGGGATGTATAGATCAAAAGAACATGAGATCTGGTGTTACCACATACTCCATACTGCAGTTCTAGGGTAGGATTCTGTTTTGTGACTTAATATTAAAAGTTGGGTCACCAGCACTTTATGTGCATCTAACACCCCAATTAGTTGTTCGGCTAGGGCATTTTCATTCCTAGGTTGAAGCATTTCCATTTGAAATGTATTGTATTACTATTATGACCAATTTGCTTTAGTGTTATATCAGCCATTAACCATCATTTGTTACTTACAAGTCAGTTGCATGTGGTGGAAGGCCATTCTAAGAGACCATTTGATTGGACAAAAATGGGTTGTAAAATATTGTAACCCATAATCCTAGAAGAAATTATTATATACACATAGTAGTAGTTCAAATTCAGCTAGCTTTCAAATTCAGTCCAAGTGACTTGTTTCGTTCCTGAATGAATCGGCATTTTGAAATGAATAATTTGAGTGAGTGATTCAGTGACTCAGTGACTCACTCAAAAGAAAGAATCACTGGGAAATATCTAAGAGTAATGCACCTGTTGTATTATATTATATGATATCATATATTATATTATATTATATTATTACATTTTTGCATTATTGGAACGTTTAGTAGAGGAATAAGGAATACAAACACTGGATAACACTTCAAAATAGACTTTACTGGAGCCGCAGAAGTAGAACTGGACATTACACGAAACAATAACTGACAAAAAAATTTACAGAACAGGGAGTATATACATATAGTAAATGAGGGAACTAAACAGGAACAGCTGGACAAAGATTAACTAATCAGTAACCATAGAAACTAACGAGAACTCATACAGACATGACATTAACAACTAAACAAAATATACCGTATTGTTCCGAATATAAGAATATACGTTTTTTTTTCTTGGAAATACATCTGAAGAAATGGGGTCGTCTTACATTCGGGGTCTAAACTTTTACATGTCAATAATACACCCGCAACAAAGGGGAGCGCCAAATATGTGTAAAATGTATGTGTTTACCAGGACTGAGTCATCAAACAACTCTCATTAAGCAGCCAAGAAATACGGTGTGTAATGTTAAAAGATGGCGAGCCCAAAAAGAAGATGGCGAGCAGTCAAATAAAAGCTTACTGCTGTCCTAAAAGTGTCCACTTCGAAGAAACTGACAGGCCAGTATGTCAGTACGTAGCCGGAAATAGAAATGTGGGGTTGCCCATAACCAGAGCCGTCATCCAGCTGAAGGCATTGGAATTCGCCCAAAAGATTAACTTACCCACCATTAAGGCCCATTTCTTATTTCGGCTACGTACTGACGCACTTGCCTGTCAATATCCTCGAAGCACGCCTCTTGACCTTCGACTTCAGGGAGAAACTGCTGTCTTTTCAGCGCTATGTGAATCACCCTAAGGAAAAAAACATTCATATCCCCTGGATCAGATAGATAAAGGTGAGAAATCAGTCATTGTGAAATCTACTAAATGAGAACTTAAGGTTATTTTTATGGTAGCAAAAATGTATTTATTTATAAAATATTTTCCTTAAAAGACTAAATTTACATCTACAAAAGGTAGGGGGGCGCTTGTCTGAAGTATAAAATCATTGGTTACCCGTAAGCCAATCACATAACGCAATCACCTCTCTCTCCAACTTAAACATCACCTCCATTCAAATTTTTTAACAAACACTCTTCTTGTTCGGGCTTCAGTTTGCAAATGCCGGGAATATTCTCCACAACAGAGCGAATTGCATCCCGTATCTCCATATCCACGGTCGTTTTCGATTTCCCTAACCTAAAATACAATCTTAAACTCGGCACTTAGCGTCTACGTCACGGCTCTCAGCCCGCCCTCTGTTCGTTGATTGGCCGGCTGTTTTCAGGCCGGAGGAAAACTGAGAGATAGGTCGCTATCTCAGACTGAGTACAGAAGCAAACTGAAATTGAGCGGAAGTACGAAGTCTGACGTAGTCAGGCTATTATTTTATTACATTACATTACATTAAATTACATTACATTACATTACATCAATCTGATTTGTTTTGGGCTCTTAAAAATAGAAAGTTGATATTTTAGCTCATTGTAGGTCTATTGAATCCATAGTTCAGAATGTTCTAGAACTTGGAGTTTTTTTTTTCTTTTAATAAAAGGTCTGAGTTCTAGAAAAAGTTACAGAATGTTGTGACTTTCTGCCCATCTCCCTAGGATAGCTAATAACAAGCTGTCGTGACATGACACAGTAATGTCATGTGACTGCTGGTACCTCTGCACAGTGTCCTCCCAGCCGCACAAGCGCTTTGATGCCTCGATTTGGCAAGTGCTAGACACCGTCTCACTGGACAAGACCAGTCATTTCAGAGAAAATAACCCACAGCATGCACAAGAAAAAGGCCTTTCTTTCGCTCTCACCATCCATCTCACTCCGTCTGCATTGGTCCAAAACATGCCCCCAAAGACACAAACAAAAATACACATGCATATCACACATTTCCCTTCAAGCTTTTAAGCAAAGTCTCCTGCAAACATCTCCTGTGATTTGCTCTCTCTCTCTCTCTCTCTCTCTCTCTCTCTCTCTCTCTCTCTCTCTCTCTCTCTCTCTCTCTCTCTCTCTCTCTCTCTCTCTCTCTCTCTCTCTCTCTCTCTCTCTCTCTCTCTCTCTCTCTCTCTCTCTCTCTCTCTCTCTCTCTACTTTTATCTTCTGCTAGCACAAATTTAGCTATTCTATGAACCTGGCTACAAGGATGTTGAGTCCTCTTAGTTCTCAAGTAGCCTGGCTGAAGATTGAGGACTCTTTTATAGCTGTTGGCTACAACTGGTATTTGTTACATTTTGAAGTACACTGAACAAAATTAACGCAGCACTTTAGTTTTTGCCCCCATTTTTCATGAGCTGAACTCAAAGATCTAAGACTTTTTCTAAGTACACAAAAGGCCTATTTCTCTCAAATATTGTTCACAATTCTGTCTAAATTTGTGTTAGTGAGCACTTCTCCTTTGTCAAGATAATCCATCCACCTCACAGGTGTGGCATATCAAGATGCTGATTAGACAGCATGATTATTGTTAGGGTTAGGTGTTATACTGTAGGTTCGGGTTAGTAGAAAAAGTTGAGGGACCATCAAAATAAAGTGTTGGCTGATATTAAGCAGACTGTCTACTTATACTCTAATGACAATTAGTTGACATGTAGTTGCAAAGTTACTTAGAGTTAGTAGAATGTCTAAAGTGGATCATCAAAATAAAATGTTACCTAATGTTTGAAAAAGTATTAACAAGTATTCAAACCCCTTAATTTGTTTCACATTTTGTTATGTTGCAGCCTTATGTTAAACTACTTCAAATTACTTTTTTTCACATCAATCTACACTCCATACACCATAATGATAAAGCAACAACAACAAAAGTATTTTTGCATAAGTATTCAAACCCTTAACACAGTGCTTTGTTAAAGCACCTGAACAGCCTTAAGTCTTTTTGGGTATGATGCGACAAGCTTTGCAGATCTGCATTTGGCGATTTTTGCTGCATTGAGAATTCCTTCTACTCTGACAAGTCCCCCAGTTCCTGTCATTTTGAGCAGTGTTGAGCGGATTCTGACTGACTTAAACACATCTGATTGGTCATTGCATTCACACGCAGATATGTCTGTGATTGACCACAAAGCTCAACGCAGAAAAAACACAAATAAAAACATTTCCCAAATCCCAAAATTAATATCCACTCTTTTATACTGCACTTTATAATATTGTCATGCCTAAATTCACTTGTAGCGATAGATTTTTTTATTTATTTTTAATTCTATATTTATTTATTATACATATATTTAGTTTTTAGTGTTGTATATATATATATATATATATATATATATATATATATATATATATATATATATAAATGATAAGCTATTGGTATCAGGCAGAAATTTAATATCCTTACTTTCTTACTCAAAAGTGCTGTGACTGGGGACAAAAGGAACTTTTGACTTTTGTAGATCCTCTGCACCTTCACAAAGGCATCTGAAACTGTAATGAGAAAAAGTAGGAGGACGCATAGTTGCAAACTCTCAAGGAGGGACCTTTTATCTTCCAATTTCCTTTACAAGGACTCCTGCCTGCTTGCTGGCCCTTGGCCTTGCTCCGGTAACACAAGGAGAGAAGCATTTCTTTTGAATTATCTTCTCCCTCACGTTCCCCCCTCCCCCAAAGCTCTGGCTCTATTGGTGTTAATCTGGACTTGCACTGCGACTCCTGTCCCACCCTCCAAAAAAAAAGGTTTTCAGGTTATAAAACAAAATTAGTCCCCATATATATTTAAAGGGCTTAATTTGGCAACGCTATGCAAGTTAATTCAGGCAAGGTAGGAGCAAAGTGGAGTTTATAATTCCCCAACATTTTCATTAATTTGCTCCTCATGTTTTCTGCCTGCAGTAATCGGGGAATGAAATAGGACTCAGAATGATGATAAATCACTCGGTCACTGTGTTTTCTGCGGTGCTGCTTCATTACTGAACGCTGATGAGAGTGAAAGTAGTTTTTGCATTGCTTTGTGAGTCAGGGAAGGGTGGAATGTGTGTGTGTGTGTGGGGGGGATATGTGTCATTTTCTACCCTCTTACCAGCTGGCATTTTCTATGTTTTTTAATTTTTTTATGTCTGTGTGTTTTGGTCAAATATGTACTAATGCCTACTTAAAATGTGTGAGTTTAACTCTTTGCATTGAAAATGTTTTTTTGTGTGGGTGAGTATGTGAAGGGCTTCACATTATGTCTCTTTTGTTGCATCTTTTTTTCTGTTATATTTGTTTGCTCCAGGCTAGCGAGCACCTCACTCATTTCATTTCGGGGGGTTTGTGTCTGGTTGTAAATCAGTCTTGGGGTTAGCAGGGTTTAAAGGGCTGAATGTGATCCAAACAGGCCGAAATCAATCTTGCTGTGGTGATTTTCTTTCGCTCTTTTCTTCCTCTGAATGTCTTGCTGGTCATTCAGCTGTATTGTTGGTGCAAGTATCAGTATGCTGAGAATGTGATGTCTGTATGCCTTGAATTCCTGCATGTCAAGAACTGAAGATTATAATTTCCTGTAAAACCATGTTGAAAATATAGCTGTAGTATAAGAAACAGCTATTGAATTCCCTCAGAACTAAAAACACAAAGTCACTTTCTGACTTTGTTTGAAGTTTGTACCTGTGGTGTGGAAAGTTTATTTTGTGTGGTCAGTTTTGTTTTTAAAGGGATAGTTCACCCAAAATGTCATTAATTGCTCACTTTCAAATTGTTCAAACCTGTATGTTGTGTTTCCTTTCGTTGTCACTACGAGTTCCGTCGTGACGACGAATGGGATTTCCCTTAGAAAGCCTATCGACTTCGAGTATACAAAACGAGCCAATGGCAAAGAAATGCCATGGGTCTGCGGAATTTGCATGGCGCAACGCCGCCCCACCTCGTGGGTATAAAAGGAGGACGCCGGCAATATGCAGGTATGTTTTCGCTTCGGAGCCAAGAGTTTTTCTTCACTCCACAAGCCATTTCTGATCGACTGTCAGCTACGAGACGAGCGACTCTCCGGTGTTGGTGTGATGGGGTTCTCCAGCGAGTGCAAACTACCTGCTGATCTGTGCAGTGGTCTGCCAGTGAGTGTGTTTCTCCCTGGGCACTTCAACATCCGCGGAGTTTTCCTCTCACAAAAGAGCTTTGCACGCAGCACGTCTTTTTAAAGATGCCTCACCCGTGCACTTCTGGTAGACTCATTTCTGACTCTGATGGGTACGATCGCTGTTCTGCGTGTTTGGGCATTGATCACGCTAGAGCAGCGCTCGTGGATGACTCATGTTCTCTCTGTGGGAACATGACCATCGTGTCATTACGGTCGATACTCAATGATCTCGCAAGAGTGAGAGTCCCCTCATCCACATCCCGATCTACTTCCTTCTCGAGCTAGTACTTCGGCTTGTGGCCAGGGTGACTAGAGGGTGATGGTGTGGAACAAGGCGCCGACTATTAAACCGTGCCCCGCACCCTCCCCTCCTGTGATGCTACCCGTTAGTGCTCAAGGGATTCCCGCGGGTCCATCTTTGGATGCCCCGCGAGTTTCCTTTGGCGCTACAGAGGAAGATCAGATGCCAATCACAGCATCACAAGGTGGGCAGGATTCTTCAGGAAGTGAAGACTCGGCAGCGCTGCCACCTTCGGGTGTGCATACGGCGTTTGCCGAGCCGGATCCTGAGATGACGGCCATGCTTTCCCGGGCAGCCGCGAGCATCGGTTTAGAGTGGAACCCTTAGAGTGGGTTTTTGGGTGTGGCCGCCGATCCCCGTCGGCGTCCAACCACAATACCTTTCTTCCGTGTGCATGGTCCCCCCTCTGGGCTTCTCCACGGACTCCAGCTCTAACTGCACCGAATGCAGCTCAAATGTGTCCTCACCTGCACTCAGAGGTAATGTTAGACACACATCCGATATATTCGCCATTATAACAGATGAACAGTAAATTAGTAGTGATACTACATATATCACTATTAATTTAGGACTGAAATCCTGGATAGAACCCGTATCCTTTCAGTGATATGGGTGTAAATAAGACGATCGATAGGCGAGAGGCCACGCGTGCAATGCTAGCGGGCTTAAGGCTAGTAGCGGAAATTCGGAAAGTTGGAAATAAGTAGCGATATCAAAGCAATCTGATTGTTTTTTATAAGGAATAGTATCGAAGATATGTTCACATACTGTAAAAATAGAAAATGCTTGTTTATAAATTAGTGTAAAAAAGAAAATCAAGGATTATGAATCAATTCAACGGAGCTCCAAAACACAAACCGCCTAAATTAAATGCGATTCAATTGTCGTGATGTGGGTTTTGTGTCTTGTCTTGTCTTTTCATGTTCAGTGGTTCCCTGACCTGTCTATTAGTTATCCCAGGTGTTTCTTATTATCCACGCCCCCTTGTTATCCTGTTAGCTCGTTTGTCTATGATTATTTAAGCCCTGTGTTTTTGCCCTGTCCTTGTGAGTTGTTGAATGTTTGATGTCGACATTGGTCGCTTCTGATTCTGAGTCCCACAAGAGTTAGAGGACCCACCGGCCTCTTTAAGATCGCAAGTTTGGGAAAACTTTGGTTTCCCAGTCAGTTACGCGTGCGTGCTCTCTCTCTCTTTCTCTGGTTAATTCATAAAAAAATTATTACAGCGCTACTTTATTTCACTTCAGAATTCTAGATCTGAGCTGTAGATAAACGGGAGGAGAACAAATCAGAACTATATATATTTTCCTTTTGACCAGCAAAACATTCATGAGTCATGATGACAGCTGTTATATATTTATCCAACCCATTAAAAACATTCTGTGGGTGCCATCTTGTGGACATTCATCATATTGCATTGGTTTTCATTTCGTGTCCTCAAACAGAGCACTAATCTGTTTATTTTTAAGTTACACATTCTACATTGATTAAAAAAATAAAATCAAATGTGTTTTTTAATGGTAGTATTATTGTAGACAGAAATAAATTATTTATAATTTAAATTATAAATAAATTATTATAAAGTTAGTGTTAATTAAAATTTTAAGGAAAAAAAAAATATTGATCTGAAATATAGCAAATTAATTTTAAATTCATTCAGGTACAATTTACCAAACATATCTCAAGGTATTTTTGTCTTTTTATTAATTTAATTAATAAACTAATTATATAAAAATATTGCCAATGCATTGAACTGGTTCTATGCCTTTACTTTATTAATAAAACTTATTTAAAAAATACAAGGTTTAAGACATTTATTTTCCTTTAATCCAGCCCCCCACACCCACACAGAGAGAGAGAGAGAGAGAGAGAGAGAGAGAGAGAGAGAGAGAGAGAGAGAGAGAGAGAGAGAGAGAGAGAGAGAGAGAGAGAGAGAGAGAGAGAGAGAGAGAGAGAGAGAGAGAGAGAGAGAGAAAAAGCTCCAATAGTAATACGTTAATTACATGAATTACTCAAATGTAGTTATACACTAGGTCAGGGGTCTCAAACTCAACTTAACTGGGGGCCGCTGGAGGTAGAGTCGGAGTCAGGCTGGGCCGCATCAAGTATTCCAAAAAAGGAGCACAACTGATCCAATCTTCTCAATATTTATTATTAACGTTTCTTCTGAACTGTTCCTCTGAATTTGAACATTCCTTTCTGTACATGATTGGTTCTTCATGAGCTGTCCTTCTGACAGTTGAAGTTCATTTTACAAACTTTCTTTGTCTATAACACATATTTGTGATATTTATATTTGCTTATGTCCTTTTTATTTTCTTTATACAACACATTAATGATATTGAATGTTTTTTTTTGGAAGGCACATTTCCTTTTATTATACTTAGAAAAACAATTATTGCTTTCGAAATACAAATATTTGCAGTCATGTCTGCCCGTCTTATTGAATTCTTTCTACACATGTATAGTGTCTCAAATTACTGACTACACAAATCAAAGCAAACCTTCTTATCAACCTGTTGGACACATATTACAAGCTCAAAGTGATTATTCTCACATTGTTTTAGAGCAGGGTCTCTCTCCAACACGTCGCTCGCGAGCTACCAGTAGCTCGTGGTCTGATTGGTGGTAGCTCGCCAAGGGGCCGTTCACATATCGCGCTCACATATTTTGCGCGCTCAAGTTCGTTATTTCAAATGTAGGCGCGCGGTAAGCGCGCTCATAATTGAAGCGACGCGCTCATTTTTTCCAGGCGCAGTATGTTTGTACTTCGCAGTTGTCTATGACAACTATTGACAACAAACCCACCGTAAGCTGTCACGAGACTATCTATGGTAGCTCATAAGGGATAAAAAAAAAAAAAAAAAAAACGCGGCACACGCAACGACGGGCCGCACTAACATAAAAATTTAATGTCAAGTAGGGGGCCACAAAATCGGCCCGCGGGCCGCGAGTTTGAGACCACTGCACTAGGTGGTACAGCCTGAGACATGCATAATAAAAAAAATAAAAAAAATTGCCTTCTGCATTTTTTTTTTGCTTTTGCCTCCATTGTACCAAACTCGTACCGAACCGTGATGTCTGAACCGAGGTATGAACCAAATCGTGACCTCTGTGTACAGTTTCACCCCTAATATATATATATATATATATATATATATATATATATATATATATATATTAGTGTTGTCAAAATTACTTTTTGTTAAACTTAAAGGGGGGGTGAAATGCTATTTCATGCATAGTGAGTTTTTTACACTGTTAAAGAGTTGGATTCCCATGCTAAACATGGACAAAGTTTCAAAAATTAAGTTGTACGTTTGATTGAGTATTTCTGTTCTCAAAATACTCCTTCCTGGTTGTCACAAGTTTCGGAAAGTTTTTTTGCAAGTATGGGCGCGTATGACGTCAGATGCGCCGGAATTTCCTTATACGGTCCTAAGGGCACTTCTCTCGGAAGGGCGCGCGCGCAGCTGTAGAGCGATAGCCGTAACCTATGCCCATCAAAGCGTTGTGCATCGGCTGCGCTGCAATATTTCACCAAAGAAGTGTGTTTTCGGTTGCCAAGGTAAGACAACACTGCACAGATTCCCAAAGAATCAAGCGTTAAGGGACCAGTGGATGGAGTTTGTTTTTCCAGAACATCAACACAGTTGTGCAAGTGTTCTTGTTTGTTCCATGCATTTCGAGGATGATTTTTTTATAAACAAGGCCCAGTTCGAAGCCGGATTTGCTAATCGTTTAGTTCTCAAGGATGGAGCAGTCCCAACACTAAAGGTTAACGGTCTTGCATTGGAACCGCAGGTGGTGAGTAGAACTGCTTCAAATATCTGTGTGTTTATCGGCGTGTAACTTAAGCACAGCAAGTAGGCTAAACAACATGATCACGAATAGTTAATGTATCTATGGAGCATGCGATGTATGTTGTGTGTTTGTTTAAATACATTTGTTTAGGTGGCTACTGTAGGTGTCTGTTTGTTTATTGTAAAACCAAATCATGTCTTCATAAACCACGAGTAGACACACACAAATGTTCTAAAACTTTACGCGCTCGTGATTGTTTAGCTCTGCCCACACTGCACGCCTCCACCCGCTCGGCTTTTTCTGGAAAGACTCGGTACAGCCTATCTTTCTTTTATAAATATAATAAAACTAAAGACTTTTTGGAGATATGATGGATGCAATATTACTCTATAGGTACTCAAGATTAACATGAGATTGACTGAAACTGAGTGTTTCACCCCCCCTTTAATGCAATTAACGCAGCATCTGTTTTTTTCCTGTCATCCTTTGGCTAGCGCTACATTATATGACCACGATCGTATTCATTCAAATGCTTTTAAACCATTCAAGCGCAATAAGACACAAAAGAGAACGCAGTGCGCTATTGGCACGCATCTATGAATCTCCTGTCTATGTGACACAAACACGACTCGTGAGCACAGAAAGCCGCTTCAGACAGTGCTTGAATGGACAAAAAGACAAAAATATGAAAAAAGGCCTGTTTTGTAGAGTATCCTCGCAAGCACAGTTAAATTAGTTAAATGAAGTCTTAAATTAACATACAGAGTTGTGAGAAAATGTGTTAGTTCCGCGGCATGTGCGACAGGCTAAAGTGCCAGAAGCCTAATAAACCCTGTTATATTGTCTGTCATTAAGGATAATTAAAGAACAAAAGAAAAGAGAAAATCACTCACTGCTCTTGACTGAATAATATTTGCAGCTTTGATTCATCTATATTTAATTTATAATGTACGCTGTGAAGGATGTGAAGTGTTCCTTTATCAGAAAAGTTGGATCAGAAAAGTTCATCAAAGTTGTCCTACGACAAGAACGGGTATCGTTCAAAATATGACTTTGATCCACTTCAAATGTTGACTACTGTATATTGTGTAGCCAAACATAATGTGGCAGATGGAATAGGGAATACGTTTAGAGAGCGGATGCAATGTTTCAGTAAAAAAAACAACAACAAAAAAAACTTAATGCAATATTACAAAACTGTTTCTTTAAGTAGTTTTTATATAAATATGCTGAGTGACATATTATATAAAGTCTAAATCCTTCAGAACTTTCAAAAAGTTTTTTTTTTTTTTTTTTTTTTTTTTTGATATGTTTACTTTTCAGAATTTGACTGTTTGTCAGATCGGTCGTTATGCCTCTGCCATTTTAACAGGTAGTTCCGCAGATGATGCATGACAGGCCAACGTGTCTGGTTCACTCTTAGTCATGCACATGTTGCTCTTCCAAATAATCACTTGGGTGAAAAACATCAGCCTCTCCAGAAAAGTCTCCGGGTCCATCTGGTGAATTAGCTTTCTGCTCTGGCTTGACGTCAACATTCCCTCTGCATCCTCATTGCATGCTTTCTTTAATAAAGTCAGGAAACTGCTGTCTGCCAACAGTCATGCTCGCTTTCAATTAAGGACGTTTCGGAGGCATCGTGCCGTGAATCGGAACACCCGCCGTGCAAGCGAGGCCTGAGATGCTGACGCCAATGCATGCGAATGGGCGTCCGTGCCGCAAGGCCACGCCATTCTCCGCCGAGGTGATGCAGGCAACCGAGATTTAATTGTGTTTTTAGGCTATCTCATATTAAGGGGATGAGATGGAATTAACTAGAAACAAATTAATGTAATAAAATCTCTCAGAGCTACATGCCCACTTCTCCACTCCCCCCTATTGAGTTTCAACTTGACCACACCCCCTCCCCCCACCACTTGAGAGCGGCTAACGCGATTGACATTGATAGGTGGATGGAGCTGTGGAATCGAGTGTAATTGCGTTAATCGGGCAGACATGGATCTGAGGAGCAGGGCTCTAACTGTGTTAGCGCGCTACATATGTTAGCGTTATGAATGCAGGGGGTGAACTTGGTTGGGTGATGGAGCATGCAGTTCATCCCGCAGCCCGAGCGGAAGGGGGCGGGTGGAGAAATGCATGCTGGGCTGTAGGGGTAAACCATGTGGAACCGTTCAATCAGAAATCGGAGGCAAAGAACGAGAGAGATATGTGGAGAGTGAATGCTGGAGGATAAAGGAAATGCTTAGAAGAACGCTGTATTATGGGCCTGCTCTTTGCCTTTAAACAAGAATCAAATCGTTTGGTTTTATTGCTGATGTTATTGTTCTCCTTGTTGTTGGTTTGTTGTTTTTTCCCCCCTTAATAGGTTAGTAATGATAATGCACTCATATTCTGAGTTGACATGTCATTTGACTTAATTACAGTCACTTATATGCTTTTACTCGCCCACATGTGTGCTTTTGTATTGTCAAACTAAGATCAGTTGTCTATCAGTAATTGCCAATCTGGGGTTTGTGTTCCACTGGGGTGACATATAGACATTCAGACATTTCTAATTAAAATATCTCAATATTTTATTTCTTATTAGGTAATATTTAATTATATGTTTTATTCAATATTTAATTAAAATGATATACACAATAGGGATCGACCGATATGGATTTTTTAGTGCCGATACCGATTTTTTTCCCATCAGCCTTAGCCGATGACCGATACGGGCTGCCGATTTTCTTGAGCCGATATTTGGAGCCGATACATTTTGTTCCCTCAATTTACATCATAAAAATGACATGATGTTAACAAATGTTACAGGTCTCAATTTAATTAAAGTAACATTTATTTAACGTAAAAAAATCAATATTTAACAAATAGTAAAAACATGTGAGGTAGAACAAGAACAAGTAGATAAACAATATTTAACAAATATTAAAAACATGAGGTAGAACAAAAAAAAGTTCACTGCTGAAAATAAATATTTAAGCATAAATAAAATAATTACACTATTGCACACAGTAGCAACCAGCATAATAAAGTGCACAGTGCACACTGTACTTCATTTTAAAAGTAACGAACTATTTACTGCCATGGTTTAAATTTTTCTACATAAAATAAAATGAGCATGTCTAGTCTCTAATATCACTGCGATGGCGAGGGAGACACACACCACACGCGTCCAAACCTCAGCCAGGTGGTCGCTGAATAAATCTCCCACAAAAAGCACGGAACAACGTTGGTATTACTTAATCCTATGACCAGTGTTCGTAACAGCTACCGTACGCATACTAGGGCTGTCAAAATTGCTCAAATGGCGTTTGTATATTCCCTCTAAAAAACATATTTGAACACATCGTCGTGCATTTGGTCAATGACGCGCATTACGTCAATAACAGGACAAATTAATACAAAGAGACATAACTACTAGTATTAAGTAGCTTATTTGAGTTTAAACATATTTGACAACGTATTACAAAAAAAAAAAAAAAAAGTAAATCAACTAATGGCCAAGACCGCAGAGCTCACTCTGGCTCGCCCGGACTCGCAGGCGCACTCTGTCTCTCTCTCTCTCGCACTCACCCTCACGCTCTCCGCGCAAACCGGTTTAAATGAACAACAACAAACAAATGTTGAGTGCTGATCAAGAGTTTTGTGCAAGCAATTTAAGGTATATAGCAGGCTTCATTCAGTGATTGAAACAAATACATTAATTGAAGTTTCACAGTACATAGAACCGACACTGAGCGCTCCGAGCGAGCTGTGCTGTGGTAACGTTAGTCTGCTACCGCGGGCGTGTTTTTCCACATTCGAATATTAATTTTCACCTTCAAAATTCAGTTTTTTAAAACTATTCGAATATATATTCGTATTTAGAATATTCATTGACAGCCCTAATGCATACTGAACGGATAGCCTACAGCTATTTGCAGCTCCCTAAATACAATGGCAAGCAAGCAGTTTTATAGACGAGTCATTCGCGTTTTCCATTTGGACCCACAAACTTGCTTAGCTATATAGTTGCAACCACATAACAGTTATAGAGCAACGTTTCCATTTTCAAAGTGTTTGACAATATTTCAGCAGTCAAACAGTTAAAAGATGCTTTGAAAGTTTAAAAGTTACCGTTATCTTGAAGCGCAGGTTGCACTCTGCTAGTGGGGGAGGGACAGTGCAGGGTCTGCACGTGAACTGCACTGCAGCGTCTCCAGCAGCACAGAGCTGCCTGTGGACGCCTGTCTATAAATAATGCCGGGAAAAAACTATCGGCGAACGCAGCAGCCGCGTATCGGCCGATTCCGATACACGTAAAAACCGCAAATATCGGCCCGATATATCGGCTGGCCGATATATCGGTCGATCACTAATACACAATATATTTTATTATTTTATAAATGACTATTTTATCTATTAAATCATCCATTTATTTATTTTCCTCAGTTTTCTTTTCTTTTTTTTCCTTTTTCTTTTACAAAATTCAGCAGTTTGTGTGGATAATACTCCTATTTTCATCACTTCAAATCTTTCAGCCAATCAAACCATTTTCAAACTAAATGAACTTAAAAATAAAAGCTTCTATATTTCTCAAACAGCTTCATTTTGAATGAAAGCTATTTGGTGAGTCTGTTATTTTTTTGACAGTATTGATTGTTTTTATTTTTATTTTATATTTTTGTGGGGGGGGGGGGTATAGAAGTGAGTCATTGTACTGATGACAATTTTAATTATATTAAAGAGACAGCTAAGTGATATCTAGTATAATAAACAATAAAATAAACATATTTCTTGTTTGGAGTTGATATTTCCTTTATTGATCTTGACTTGCATATTTATTACAGTGGCACCTGCAGCTGTATGGCTCTACGCACTGTGCGTACCATGAGCACTCCGACTGACCTAACAAACATTTTCCATGGGAATATTTTAGCAGTTATTATGTCCTGTATTTCTGTCGACTGAA
The DNA here is from genome assembly GCF_029890125.1 of Rhinichthys klamathensis goyatoka. Taxonomy (NCBI): domain Eukaryota; kingdom Metazoa; phylum Chordata; class Actinopteri; order Cypriniformes; family Leuciscidae; genus Rhinichthys; species Rhinichthys klamathensis. The sequence goes on from NW_026606612.1 coordinate 2,673,114, forward strand.
CCAGTGATTCCAATCATTCTTGAGTTAATCATTCTTTTGAGTCGATTCTTTCTTTTCGGCGAATTGGCCAAACACGTTTGCAAAAACGGTCTTAATCGATTCGGATTCATTTGGACCGCTCTCCCAATGAACCATCTGATGCGATTTCTCAGGCAGTAAAACAGACAGACAGCATCAAGAGAACAAACAGCACTGTTTTTCAGTTTTCATATGTGAACATGCTCTGCCATTGTTGGGTCCTTTCTCATTCCCCCACGCATGACACATGAGAATCTTTCACCAGTCTTTGTTAGCATTTCTCTGCAAGTCTTTATCTCATGAGCAGCGCCAAATGTGACGTTTTAATCGCTTTTCTGCTTGGAGCTCAGAGCTCCATAAATATGTTCTGTCAACATGCAAACATTTATAAATAAGTCATACCGCCCCAATGTTTCAGCCTGGTTGCTTGCACACCCTTTCTATGAGTGAAAACGAATGTCTGTCTCACCCCAGTTTATTGTGCCTCCTTGTTTACTACATGAAAACATGAAATATAAATGCAGGTGTGAAGACAAAGGCATTAAGGTCATGTATGATGCATGAGCTTATCCACCCTGATTCCACTTTTTTTGCACTTTATATTTCACACAGTACATACAGATGTGAGGGTGGAGTGACTCAACTGTCAGTCTCAACTGTTTTTTTTATGATTTTTATTATCATCACGGACTGTGTGTTGGTGTCTCTGAGACCGAAGCAGTATGTTTAACACAGTCGCATACTGTGTGATTCAGTAAACAAGGGATTTGATTTGCTATATGACATTCACAATTACAAAACATAGCAAGAATCCTGCATGAGTTTCTATGAACTTAGACAGTGTCTTCTTAGGTAAGCAGTGCACATTTTTTGCCATTTTGTAAAAAAAAAAAAAAAAAAAAAAAAAAAAAATTCTCTATTTATTTACACAAAAACATTTTATAAGCATCACATTCAAATTAAATGACTTAATACTTCCTGTCTGTAAGCCCACTTTGTAGTAAGAGTTACATAAAACTAGATTTTATTCTTGTCTGTCTGGAATTATGTTAACATGACCTCCATTAAACACACAATTTCAACAAATGGCAAGTGCTTAAGTCCATTCTTCAGTTATGCAATTAAATCTGTATAATTCAAATACCTTGGAAGTATTTGAAGAATAAATGTGTAATTTCAGAAATTATAAAATTGCAAAAACAAACTAAAAAACTTCATCTTCTAAATTCATAGATCTTTATTTATTTATTTGTTGTTGAATTTATTGGATGGGTGGATGGATGAATGAAGACTCACCCTTAGTAAAAATTCACCAGGACATTCTTCAAATATTCACATTTTGTGGATGGATGGATTGATGGATGGGGATTCACTCTTAGTAAAAATTCACCAGACATTCTTAAAATATTCACATTGTGTGAATTTATATTTTAGGATGCTCTTAAGTAAACCTCAGCAAGACCAGACCAGATCAGTCACCTCTGCACTTACTGGAGAAATCAAGCCGACAGAAGACATAGATGTGTGGCCAGATTATGGTCAGGGTGGTTGTAAATCTGATCAGTGTTGTTTCTAACCTGCAATGGTGCCACAAATGGCATTAATTGTCCTTATCGGACCCATAAGACCCTCCTCTCCTCCTCAACCCACAGACCAGAGTGACCACTCATCAATTTATCTGATACGAGCTGTTGCTATTAGTCTGACTGGGTTTTATGTTCCTATCCTGTAAACACGGGGGTAACTGGGGTCGCTGAGTCCAATTTATAGAAGCTTGACAGGCTATTTACAAAAGCCAGACAGAAAAATGGTTCTGATAGTAGATCTTGTGATTAGAAGAGCAGAACTCATGTGAGGTGGTATATAGTTGGATGCATTTTAACCTGGACAATTGTGAAACTTCTTTGCTGATGGTTACTATTAAAACAATAATATAGGCAGAGGAGGTCACTAGAGGTTTTATTGAAAATAAAAACAAAGTACACAGTTTTAACATACCCCCCCCCCACACCTCGTCCCTGTTTCCAGTCTCCAGTCTTTTCGTGAGCATCCTACAAGAGAAAAGGAAAGTTTTTTGACATCTCTCTCTCTGTGACTGTTCAAAGTGTGTGTTTGTGTGTGTTGTGTGCTACTCACCATTCGTCATTCATTATCATCATTTTCACTGCTGTGCTGCTTCACTCAGTTTCCTGTTTCCTCATTTATGAAAATAAAGTGTTTTGGATATTATTTTGAATACTTACCGGTCAGTCCAGTGTGCGTTTCCTGACAGCCTAATATGTGTGTATTATGATTTTTTGTTTGTTTTTAGTTTATTCGTACTATTACACAAATCTTGCCTATTTTATGTATGACTGACAAATGAATTGTGTAGGCTACTTGGACGGAAATTTTAAATGCAATTCAAATACACAATCTTAAATTTGGCCTATATATATATAATATCTCTCTCTCTCTATATATTTTTTTTGATTGCCATATTTATTAGTTTTTTTTACTAATAGCAGTAGCGCACTTTGCAGCCCAAGAAATCGACTTCTCTCCTTCTCCTCCGCTGCTTCTCTCCTCCTACGCTATCAGATAGGTGAGGCTTTGACCTTAATTCTTCACGGTCTGTCAGCCGCTCCCGGGCTGGCACAGCGGGTCATCAATAATGTCTGGCCCAGCATTGCCCACTGTTGGCACGGCGAACCCGCGGCTGCACTGCACCCTGCCAAGCCCTGGGAGAGTTTATTAATGAGAATAGCTTGAGTGTGGCAGGCATAGGTGAGAAAGTGTGTGTGTGTGTGTATGAGAAGAAGGCCTTATTTTCTGTCTTGCTGCTGGGGTTCCAAACTGTAGTTCTAGGGTCTGTCTCCAAGACACCCATTTATTAGAGGAACCGTTTCTCCAGCCATCTCTAAAACACTGGTAAGAGTGAGGAAATGCCCTCCGGGTCAGTTCTCCATTGAACAACATTCGATCACCTTCACACTCTTTCATAGGAAATGTGAACTTCTAGCTGTGTCTCATTGCACTCCTTAGGTGCACTGTCCACTAAAAGTAATTGTTAGTGGAATTGTAAAGAAGAATTGGAACCACATTTGTTATTTTTGCATGATTCTCAACCCTGTTCCCTGCACAGTGTACTTAGTACTAAACAAGGGAGCATATTGAGACAGTATTCCAAAACCAACTAGTGTGCCGTTTATAAAAAAATAAAAAATAAATAAAAATCCTTTTACTTTAGGTTCCTGTTTTAGTGCACAGCACAATCTGGAGTGCCATGCATCATTTCAGCAGGGTTCAGTAGCCTTGCTTTCTCTGTGTCGCTGTGGTTTTCACTAAAGAAGCAGTGTCATCTCATCTTCCCACTTCTATCCACCTCCACTCCTGTAATTACCTGAAAGCATTTGAATACGGTGCTCATAATGGTGGCTTTCGAGTGTCTAAATGAGCTGGGCTGTTACATGAAGACTGCTGTTGTGTTTGCTTGAGTGAAAGTTTGTTGGTATGCTTTTACTCTTGACATCTGACATATCAGACTTTTTAAGTAAACATTTGAGTCACAACAATTGATTATATACTTCCTCCACAAACTTTCCCGTATATTTGTTTAAAATTATTATTAAATAACTGTATTTTTGGTAGAACAAATATACAGTATTTACTCTGCTCTTCATGACCTGTGCTTTTATTTTATTAAAAGTAAATTGTTTAAATATTTAACTGCTCAATGAAATGGATCTCTCTGTAGGTATTTGGAAAGTTATGGCACACTTTAGCTACTCACTTTTGTCTGTACACATGATCAATTATTTATTTATTGTCTTTTCTGTCATTATCATTTGCCACAGATGTGTCCTTTAATGAGATGTCCATACCTGGTGAATGGACATATTCTAGATTTTTCAGCATGCTAATATGTGTACTATTTTAATGACCTGAATTATTTAAATATATTTGAATAGTTTGATTTTAGCATGTTGACAATGCTAATGGCATGATGGTTACATAGCACACATGAATAATAAATAATATAATTATTATTAATATTATTGTTGGGTTAACAACATTTATTTATTTGCTTTTTTAATAGGGTGTTCAATATTGACTGCATTAATAATTAGCAATCAACGGTAATCACATTTTATTTTTAATCCCAACTGAGCTGGTTGCTGTGCATTCTGGAATATCCTTATCTCTGAATGATACATGAATGATGCAATGATTTTGGCCAAAAAGAAGGTATCTAAGAATGTGAACATTAAAAGGACTTAAGTATGTCCGGAAGTGCTTCGGAAGTGTGCCTTGAAATCCTGTCTAGGTAGGGAGCCCGTTACATTTCCACTGAACTTCTATCTTTATTATTATTATTAGCAGACTGACATCACTGTCTTCTAAGGGGACCAGGGAGTGTGTGTGTAAGAGTATGTGTGTGTGTGTGTTTTGCTTTAGCATCAGCAGAGGGCCTTTTTGTGTGTGCACAGCAGGATGGCACAGCCATAATTAAGACAATTAATTCAAACGGGGAAGAGCGTTGCACATTAGCCAAAACATTTGCACACTGCTGATTTCAGCCGCTGGCTTTAAGAAATGTCATTGGCATCAGGGCTAATCTGATTAAGTGTTTGTTGTCTGTTAATGCACAATTAAAGGAATGGGGGGGGGGTGGGGGGTGGGGAAGATACTCACATCTCACACTCTTCCCTCCCTCTTTCTTTTTTCCATTTTCCTGCAGGGAAAAATATAGCTAAGATTATCAAACCCCTATGGGGTATTACACTTGTCTCCCAATCAGGCCAAGCTTGGGATTGTTTGGTATTTACCTGGGTTAAGATGGTCTAGCTGGTCTCCTTGCCTGACAAAGCTAGTTGTTCACTGGTTAGGCTGATCGGCCTAAAAAAATATCCCAGTATAACCAAATTTACCAGTTTTTTTGAGACATATAAATGAATTCACATTAGAGACAATTCAGCTAAATTTTTTTGTGTAAAAGGTCCATTATCCATTGTCAATAGCGTAGAGTTGTATGAAGCACAGCTCACACAGATGTTACTTTAAAACCAAGCAGCTTTCTGTTGTTCAGCGTGGAAAATCACGACTAACTTGATCATGAGCGAGATAGGCATGGTGAACTTTTTCACCCTCACGCAAAACTCCCGATTACGAAGATTCCCATTGGAATCACCGAATTTCGCTTGCAAAATTCCACTGAGCAATGGTAAATATGACCACACCTTTAGGTACAAGTAGTGAACATAACACAATGGCTATCTCATTTGTAATGTTGACATCAATAGCTAAATGGCATGACCTTGGAGACCGTCAGCCTATCAGAACACCCTCTTCCCTTTCAAATCTCAAGAAAATTGGTGTATCTCTCCGTCTCGCTGTCTTTCTTTCAATTTGTGTCTCTTTGTCTACCTTTCTCTCGCTCTCTGACCTTGGCCTTATCATATCAAAGCTCCTCTATTTCCTGTAAGAGCTGCTCAATGGCTTTGTCTCCAGATTGGGCTGTTAGAGAAGAGTTCACCAGGTGCCTATCGGGCACATTTATCCCAGACTGTTCCAGAAATGAGTCAAGCAAATAAGCAGGGGAGGAGGCGCTTGCCGTGCAGATGGCTGTCTCTGACACAGAGAACAAATTATTCACCCCGCAGAGGCTAATGTACATTAGTGAGGCGACGTCTGCTGCCGGGAGGAGACGACAGGGACAGGTATCCCCACAACTCTTCTGCTGGAAGCCTCACAACTTGCTTTACAAAATGCTCATTAATCCACCGCCAATCGTTTGGTTTCGCTACAGTCGTATGCCAGGGGAGCTGGAAGAACAGGTAGAAGAATAGAGCTGGAGTTGACTTATAATGCCAAGAGATAAAGAAAGAGAGTCAACAACAGATAGTGGAGCAGGGAAATAATAATTATTGACTCATTCAGAGAGACTAGTTTAAAAAAGTTTCAAACTCAGATAACCTTGGGGCTGCTAGCCAAATTGTTTTTAGATTTTTTTTTCAGCTGTACTGTATGTATTTTTTTTTTCAAAAACAATAATTATCCATGCGCTGTTAGTGTTCACTGATATACAAGATTTCATATAAATTTATTTGATTTAATATATGAAACAAAATAACAAATGTCATAGATTTCTATGATATAGTGATCGCCCAGAAAATTGTAAAAAAAAAAATAAAGAAAAGGATTACAAATTGATATTGGTGCATGGACAAACTGTTGAGGGACTCATCTCACCTATAATTCTGCTCAGTTTTTTGGACTAATGATGCCTGAGATTGTTTTACTTGAGGACTGCATTTTCTCCTAGCATGACAGGCAGTCAACAGTCCCATTAATAGAGCATCATAATCTGCTTTTGATGGTATGGTAATAAGTAATTTAAGTATAGAAGGACTAAAGCACAAAGCAGTCAATTAATACGAATAATTTTTGATTTTTATTCATAAAATCATTTTATTTCTGACAAACAAGCAACATAATCCATGTAAAACTTTGAGGGGTCGTGTGTAACTACCAAATGCCACTAGTTTGAGACGGCTGATTTAAAGATGGTTCAAGTGTCAAGCCATTTTAGGAAAGTGCTTGTTCTGCTCTGACAATCCTAAACACTCTTCAAAACCACCAGACCCCCTGCCTACGCAATACTACTTACAATACTAGCTTTTATCCCTCTGTCTCTATCCCTGCTGAGCAACTGTTCACCTCTTTCCTCCCCCCTCGCTGATTTTCACGAATTGCACATTTTATGTACAGCTCAGGGTTATGTATAATTGTCTAAATCACAGATTCTACTATAGGCTCGAAAAATTTGTTTGTTTCTTTCAAAAGTGAGTTGCCTAATGCACACATAAGCTGAGAGCTTTGCTTTCATCCACTTCATTAGGGGCCAAGCACTGAACGTGCTTAAAATCGTTGGCGTTCTTATTATTCTTCTTCTTCCATTCCCTTTCAGTCGCTCACGTTCGACGCAACGTGGACGTGACAACAAAATTGGGATCACTTCAGGGAGCCCTATCATCTTTGAGTGTCTACAGAACGAGCGAATGAACTTTGGTGTGCGTGCGCCCGCTTCCTGTTTATACCCGTGCTGCGGGATTCACGCACACCAAAGGAAGCGGGCGCACGCACACATTGTCTTTCACTTCAGAGCCGAGCTTCTGTTTGACTTCACGAGTGCTGCAGGAAGAGACTTTGGTGTGCGTGAATCAAGAGAAGAACTCGGTCTTGTGTTGGTGTGACGGCGCAATCAGCGGTAGCCGCGAGCATTACAGCTCACAAACTGCTGTTTTTACAGCATTACACTTCTCGTGTGTGTGTGTGTGTCGGTTTCAGTGGGCGTTTCCCCTGAGTGTGTATACATTACACCGCGGCTATCCCTGGGTGCCTCAGCATGGAAAGAGTTTTTTATTTTCTCTTTTAAAAAAAAAAAAATTCTGACTAAAAAAGCAACACAAGCGTGACCCTGCGTCCTTTTTTAGGATGTCATTCCGCTCGTGCGTTTCAAGATGCGGTCGTTCCCTGGTGCCAGCAGATGGTCACAATAGCTTCCTCTCGTGTTTGGGCATTCAGCACGCTGAGGCAGCCTTTGTGAATAGTTCATGTTCCTATTGCGGGAATATGACTATGGCAGCGTTAAGATCGAGACTTGATCGAGGTGCAGTCCCCTCGCCTATGCCCCGAAATAGCGTCTATTCTGGACCTCAGAATAGACCTACTTCTGTGCATGGCCAGGGGGATCTGAGGATCACCGTGAGGGCTTCCCCGCCGAGACAATCTCCGTGGGTCCCTCACGCCTCACAAGCGCTGCCGCAGTTGGATCCTTCAAAGGAGCGTGCTGGTCCTTCTCATGGAAGACCAGCCGTCTCCTTTGGGGCTCCGCCTGACGATCAGATGTCGATCGCAGAATCGGAGGGGGAGCTTCAGTCCTCTGGAGATGAGGATTCGACTGCGTTACCCCCTTCGGGGAGTGTAGCATTGCCCGAGTCCGATCCAGAATGGGCGGCTATGTTTTCCCGGGCCGCCGAGAAGGTCGGGCTTGTGTGGAACCCTCCACCACGTCCCGAAGCTTCCCGGTTGGATGATTGGTTTCTTGGGGCAGTCCGTGCTGGTTCTCAGCGCACAGCCCCGGTACCATTCTTTCCGAAAGTGCATGTGGAGCTCACTAGGATGTGGGCGTCACAGTATAGTGCCAGAAGTCGTCCTGGCAGCTGGCCTCAGCTTGGAGTAAGCCACAGGAAGTCGACCACGCCCATCCAGGCCGCTGCCAGACCAGGAGGCAAGCGGAGGTGCAAACTACCCTGAGACGGGCGACCCAGAGGTGGATCAAGTTGCCCCGGTGGAGGGCCGGGCGGAAAATCTTTTGTTTCCTTTTGTTTTTGTACCGCCACTGGCCCCCGTTCCCAAGAGGGTGCGCTTGGCACTCAACGACGCTATGCCTTGTCACCCTCAAGCCCCTCTTTCATCGCCAGCGAGCAGCAGTGGCTGTGTCCCGGATGCACTGATGCCTCCGCACACTCACTCTGCCCTTAAACGGAAGCAGGTACATGTTGCACCACACACTCAGACACCACTCCGGGCCGCTATGCCAACGTTCATTGGCTCGTTCTGTAGACACTTGAAGATGATAGGGCTCCCTGAAGTAATCCCAATTACTACGTCATGTCGACGTTACGTCTCCCGTTCCCTCCTTCAGGGAACGAGGGTTACATTAGTAACCGAGATGTTTCTTCTTCTTCTTCTTCCCATAGAACCGCTTGCGGGAAAGTTATGAAATTTGGCACACTGATAGAGGACAGTCGAAACAGTCACCACAGAAAATTTGGAGTCTCTAACTCAATCCCTCTAGCGCCACCAACTGTCCAAATTTGCACTTGTGTTTATGCTAATAACTTTTGAACCTTAACGGCTAGAAACAAAATTATGTTTCCCTCTGATTCCTTAGCTCAAGCCTATCCGATTGCACCATATGACGTCATTTTCCGTCATGTAGATCTTTCCGCCATTTTGCATTTTTTTAAAGTAAAAGGATAAAAACCTTTTTTGTTTTAAGTAGGATAAAACCAATTTTTTTCATTTATTTGCTAGTTTGTTTGATATGATTTGCAATATTATAGTTTGAAAATCTGATATTTGTAGAACATTTATTGGCTCTTTTAATCTTTGCAGTAAATTGCATTTCTGAGTTGGAAACTCATTTCGAAGGTTTGCCATCTGAGTGCCATCTGTGTCGGCTCTTGCGGTTATAACTTTAGCTTAAATCTGATGTATCTTTGAAAGCCAATATGGAAGCTGACATCTGTTGAATCTTTCTAAATGCTTCTTGCCATCTTATCTGTAGTAGACCTTTCGGATTGGTATGTGGTCAATCTCTGCGGTGGACAACAACCTGCTGTGGCAGCAACAGCAATTATGTGTATGATTTGCTTTTACATGCTGATTCAATGTGAGCTTATCCAAGCAGCAGATATTTTGATCATAATAGCTCTCTCTAAGCAAACACATTGATGTTTTTGTATCTACATAGCCTTTTTATTGAGTTAGGCAAATTCTTTCTCTCTCTAATAACCATCCACGTGGTAAAACCATAAACGTTTGGTAATAAAGACAATATTTCTGCTGGAAATAGGGCTTAACACTGTTTATCACAAAGATGACAATGTGTGGAACTGAAAAACATGCCTTATGGGTGGATAAGTCTTTTAGAAAAATAGAGAGACATTTAGCTATATGTCACCTGAATGTAGCTAATTAGACAATGACCTTTTCCAGAAATATATTGCATTTAGTCAAACTACAATGACCCATGCCAAGTAATGATTTATGGATTGAGCTCCACCTCTTATGATTAAAACAAACAAACAAACAAACAAATAAAAAAGTAAGTAAGTTGGTATGTTCTGGAGTTAATACCTGCACACAAATCTTTTTTTCTCACCTCTAGCATGTCACTTTTTTTCTTTTGTTTCTCCCCCGTTTCCAATAAATAGACTGTCTGTGCCATTTTGAGCTCACTTGTGGAAGTACTGCCAGGCCATGGAAGGGTCAGATCGAAATTGTTATTGATTGTTGAGTTACAGAAGTGAACCCACGCATAAACAACATCTTGAAGGTGCTGTAAACAATTCCAGTCATTCTAACTTCCAACATTTTGTTAGCTTGTATGGCCACTCAACAAAACCTCATCCACTGCAAATTCAGGATGTCAGGAAACCCAAATGTGCAAAATTATTTACAGTCAGAGAGTTTCTGATTGGTACAAAAAAGAAGAAAAAAAAGACCTTTCAAAATATATATTTTTTCCTCTCACCTAGGTTTGATACCTCTGTTGGACAAAAAAAAACCCTTCTAACTGTAGAATCTTAATTAATATATTTGCTGTCAGATTTGATTTGGAGTTGCAGAGCCTACAGCAGCTGTCTAATTGTGGTAATAGTGGACATGTTTGTGCTATCGTGCTGGTACATAATGTTCATGATGTTGTCTTGTTCATGTTACCATGCTTTTCAGGACAGTTTAGCCTGATTTGAATTCCCCTTCTCTATTTTTCATAACCTTTAATATATTAGAACAGAGGGCCAGATGTACTAATGCTTTTGCGCCCACTTCAGGCGTATTTGTTTCGCAAAGTGCACATAAAACCATGGCGAGGTATGTACGAACGGGACGCACGAGATGCAATCGCAGACTGCCTGTCGCGGGAACTGAAAATGGCAAAATGCGCTATTCGTGTCATGCATATGCATTCATGGGATGGTCAAGGGGAAAGTGGGAGTGTCACATAAAGAGATGGGAGGGGAAACGTAAACTAGGCCTAATTATGTATTGCGTGTTATATACAGAAAAAGCCGGTGAAAGCGAGCCTCTATTTTACCCATTCAATTGCGCGTTTAAATACGCGCAATTTACGGTATAGTGGGTGGGGACAGGCGCTGATTACCTGATGAACTACAGGTTTGGTACATAACACGCACACTGCGGTTTCACATCAATCGCTTTCTGCGTCTTGGCCATGGCGCTATTAACGCTGCGTTCAACAAGTTTATCAAGTATATTATTCATATACTCGGCACATGGACCACTCGCTTAGTCCGTTGATTCTCACTGTGTGAATACGCTACTAGTACTGCTTATACTAAATGGTGCAGAATAGTGAAGAAATATACAAAATGTGTCTTCTTGTTTTCCAGTTTAGACTGTTTGAAAAAATCCAACTACAAACGGGTAGTTTCTTAAAAGCGTATAGCTTGAGAAAACAAAACTATTCTACTTAAGCTTAACACCCAAAGGACTTTCTCCGTTATTAGCCAAAATGTCGACGCCATGGACCCAGAAATGCAATGACAATGTTAATTTGGTTATGTCTGAATTATTCTATCTCCTGCTGCCAGATGGGACAATCTGTAATTAGCCCAGTGAAGGAATCGCTTTTCCGTTTTGGCAAGACTTAATGAATATGAGTCTCTTTCAATATGAGATTCAAAAGCCCACGTGGGTTTTGCTAAGGCACCTGGGCCAGTCTCTCTAGCGCTAATGAAATCCTACTGGAAACAAACTGGCTGGTGTAGAAAGTCTTCAATAAAGCAACAGATTCTACCATTTATCCTTCTTGATTGTGCCAGAAATTAGACCTTGCGGTTTTTAATATCCTTTCTCTACCGCTTCATCTTATTCTCATCCTCTCCGAGTCCCTGGCCTTGCCCTGGCACATCTGTTTTGACAGATGTTTGACTAAAGAGATTTGGCTGGCTGTTCTCTCATTAGTAACTTAAGTTTTCCCGATCCCTGTTTGATATTGTTCCACTAGAAGACAGTTACAGAGAACACCTGCTAATGTTAACTCGACTTACCGCTTCCCACTTGGAGAGTCATTCAGGTTCACTGCGTGTTCCGCATCTCTGTTCTCGCATGCAACCTAGCAGGTACCAGCTGCTCATCGAGACTCAATTATCATCAGGGATCATTGAGGGGGACGATTTGTGGTATTTTAGCGAACTTATTTAATTGTACAGAGCTTGATTAGCCGTTTCAGTGAGTGGTCCCTGTGTATCTTAATGGGACTAAAGAGTGACTAAAGACTTGATTTTGAACAGTGCAGTTTGTCTCACTGTGTTTTGTGCGCATTAGCTGTCTATGAACTCCAGCAGGCTTGCTTCAGGGAAATTGCGTTTTATGCTATAGGTAAAAGACACTGTGTCAACTATGATGAAATGTACTATAAGATTATACGTATGTAGAGACCAGTTTATTTTTAAGGACATTCATTCATTCATAAAAAAAAATAGTGTCATATATCTGTTTAATTGTTTAGTTAAGTATATCCTTAACTCTTTCTCCGCCAAACACATACTTTTCCGTTATTTGTGAGAAAACGCTTCCCCGCCAAACACAGAATTTTCTGGCTTTCCGTTTTTTTCACACTGTTATACTGTAGGGGGCGCTATGACACATTTTCTGAAAGAGTACTGAATCTCTGGATCAAAACACAGGCGAAGAAGAAGCAGAATTAAGCGATAGCATATGTAATCACATGCATATGTAAAATAATGCGATAATCAACATTAAACAGCAAATAAATCCAAACCTGCCTTATGTTACTAAATGAAATGTTGACCCAATACAAGCTATAGGACTGTGCAAGCTTTGGGGGTGTTGATGGACTCAATTTACTCTATCTATGTTTTGATTATCGTTCTGAATCCGATCCGGATGTAGTCTTTGACAAAAACATGATTTTCTCAGCATTTTGCTCAAAATGTTGCTTTTTTTATTAAACTTACCCACATTCAAGTGTTGATAAAAATAAAACAATAAAAAAATGCTTGAAGCTAGAATAAAGCTGTTTTTATTTTATTTTTTAAGCAGAGGGTCTGTTCTTTCTTTTGATATATTATTGCATGTTCAGATATTCATACATCAAAATATTCTGGGGGCCATGACATTTTTGTGAAAATTATAAGAAATGTGGGCGGTGGCTGGCAACTTTGAAAAAAGAAAAAAAAAAAACACTGCGGGAAAGAGTTAATATGAATGTTTATTAATTTATTTATTTGTATATATAATTCATTAATTCAGTAATTTATCTATTTATTCCATTCATTCATATGAATGTTCATTCATTCATTCATTCATTCATTCATTCATTCATTCATTCATTCATTCATTCATTCATTCAAATAAATGTTCACTCACTCACTCACTTACTCACTCTTTCATAAGTCCATTCATCCATTCATTCATAAAAAAATATAGTGTCAAATGTCTATGGCTTTTTATAAATTTAGTTAAATATATTCTTAACATGAATGTTTGTTCATTCATTCATTCATTCATTCATTCATTCATTTATGAATGAACGGACAAACATACAAACGAATGAACAAGTGTCAAGACTGAAGTGTGCACCGATTTTTTTCTGATCATGGAATTTTTTTTCCACAGACCTTTTGTCCATACCTTTTTTTTTTTTTAGCTATAGGACATGGTTGCAGTGACCCAAACATTAAACTACAGAGAGGGACAGAGACCACAAGGTTTTATAATACACACCTGTTGCTCCATTTCCATTAGACGCCTAATTGTAATGTCTACATTTTTCATTGCTGGTGGCCTACATTATAAGTGTATACAGTGGCTGCTACAATTACAGTATTTGTCATTTAAAAATAAATAACAGAAAAGATGCAATGAATTGACCAGGTTTCCATTATGTAATCCACTTAAATTAAATTTCAAAGTCTGTCTGCCTCTGTCTATCTATCATTCCGTCCATCTTGTGCATATTTAATTGATTTAATGACCACAGTAATCCAACACTAATAGTCCCTGTGTGTGATAAAGTAATTGCCCCCCAGTTAGAGAAGAATAATTAAAGGGGTTATTAGAATCAGGCGACTGCACACAGCCAAGCCTTATTTCAGTCACACAGCACAGTCAGTACAATTCTCTTCTTTAGATGTTCTAGCACTAAACAACTTGAAAATTGTGTCGTGATCACTGCAACTATCTGATACATTAATGGAATCTTTGGTTTGTCTTCTATAGATTTAAAAACATCTTAAGCTGAAAATAGCATTAAGGAAATCAAGAATGCTCTTATGGAGCTTTGTCCACCTGTTAATATGCTTCTTTTCTATCTCGGGTTGTGTGGAGTTACACTTACAGTATTCTTCCACATGTCGGCTCTGAACCGAATCCTCACACACATTGACCTGTAAAAAGCCATCGTCATAGCAACAGACCATCATTCTTTCTACGACCATCACTCACACCTTTATATCTCCCAGGATTTTCATTTGTTTTGCTCTATCCCTCTCTCAACATACATTTTCAGTAAGTGACATCTGGAATTGAACGTCATCTGTTTTAATGAGTAATCTAAGTTCATCTCAGAAAATCTATTAAAAACATGTTAGTTGCCTGTGCACATTTCAGCTTGAGCAAATATCTCAGATTTAGAACAAGTTAAAGAACAAGTTAAATTGACTGAAATCCTTGAGTTTCAACCTAGCTATCCTTAGCGAGTTTAAGAGCATTTATCAGAGAAGAAGCAACATCTGATTTGTGAATGAATCATTCCTGTGAGTTGCAGTCTTTTGAATAAATTGGTAGATTTGGTTCCCAAAATAAAATATGTATGATCATTAAATCAGACTGACTTGATTCTCAATTTCAACTCATTGACTCTGTTGCAGCAGTTAAAAGCTCACTGGAGGGAATGATTATCAATAAATGACTTACATTTTGGTATGTTCAAAAACAAAACAAAAAAATGCTGTTGTATGAATTCAGGTTTGTGTAGACCAGTTTTATGGTTTTCTTTTTCGAAGTTTAAAATCTCCAGTTTCTGTCCACTGTATTGGTATTAAATTTTTTTTTTAAAAAAGACAAAAAGTGGAACATATGTATTGAAATAAAATCAAACAAATATTAATGAAAAACTTAAATTTTAAAACAAAATTTTATTAGAAATGTTATCTTGGCAACTAACTGAAATAAAATAGTACTAGTACTTAAATTATTAAAACTAAAACGAATAATAAAATTAAATAACAATAAAATGAAATAATACAATATATATATATATATATATTAAATAAAATAAATTAAAGCGTAATGGAAATGTACACAAATAATAAAAATGACAAAAGGTTTTTAACAAAATTACTAAACCTAAAAGTAAACTGAAAATAGGATCAAATATAAATAAATGCAATAATAATTTATAAATTATACTAAAATGCATTCTAAAAAATAAAGGTTCCAAAATGTGTGTTTTTCTCCTCGGCAATGTCATTAAGGAATCCTTCTAGTTTCCCCAAAGAGCCTTTCTTGGAACAATTCTTAAAATAACCTCTTTTTTTTCTTAGTGTGAATAACTTTTTAATAATCTTAAGTGCCTTTTCTTTACTATGATTAACCTATTTGTGGAATTGAAAGGTTCCACGGATGTTTAAGGTTCTTCATTGGACTATATATGTTAATGAATAACATTTATTTATAGGAGTGTACCACTGTTTTGGAATGACACAAGTGTAAATAACCAAATTTTCCTTTTTAGACAAACTAGTCCGTAAAAGTGAATACAGTCTCCATCCGACCATCTCACACATAAATAAGAATTTCACTGTAACTATGACGCCCGGCTCACAAAGTGCTCCACTTTCTCTACTACACATTTTCTTACTTTTCTCTCTGTACATGATTAATGGCGTAATCAAGCATCCCTGCACGTAAGACTAGGGGGGATGTGAGAATAAGCATTTTTCATGCTCGGCTAGATAAGATTATAGCTTATAGGATCAGATAAAATGTCTCTCTCTCCCTTTGCTGTATTTTTGAAAGTGGCCTAGTTTTAAAAAAGTTCAACACATAGCGGGGCGGCATCAGAGAGCCGAGTGTGTGATGTGAGGGACGGAGAAAGAGAAGGCTAGTGTGAAGCCAGAGGATGCTGCAAGGTGTGTGGACGTGGCGGTTTCATTTTTGAAAGAGCAATGCAACAAATAATAATAAAAAAAAACTTTGTGAACTCTGTGGTATTGTACTCCCAGAAGCTCTGTGCACATTGTGGTGGATAAAAAAAGTGTAGCGACACATAGTCTGTGAGTATGGGAAAAAAAGTTCAAAGCAAAAAAAAAAAGAAAAGCGATGACTCATATTTTATCTTCTCTTTCTTTTGAAAGAAGACGTCCCTCAGGCTTGAGGGCCAGAGTGGTGTTTAATGGCAAAGTTTTATTTGTGTGTGTGTCTGTTTGTGTGTCTGTACAGGAAGTCAAGCAGGCACAGACAAATAGTGCCATCACCGTGTGTGACATTGACTGATGAAACACATTTCATGTAGCACACACACACACACACACACACACACACACACACACACACACACACACACACACACACACACACACACGCACACACACACACACACACACACACGCACGCACACAAGCACGCAAGCGTACACACACACACATACACACACTATGAAGCTGCATCATTCCATGACAACACTACAGCGTGTCTCACTCACACTGTGCATGTTGAATTTAAAGTCATCTGGAATTCCTATGGGTCAAACAAACCTACGTTCCATGCTCCCAAATTATAAATTATTCAATTATTTTAAATATAGCCCATTTGGAGTAGGGTTCTTCAGGCCATGTTGAATTACACAGTGTTTCATGAACACAGTTGACACAGTGTGTGGGGTCGGATGATATGTTAAATATATATATATATATATATTATATGATTTTATAATATATTGTGTGATATATTACTATATTGACAGTGAGTGTGCTTCAGGCCTGCTTTCACAGTACAGCGGGTTTTGTTGGATTTTGTACGCAGAGTTAGAGCTGGAGCCGAGCCTGTTTTGCTGGCAATATAAAATTAAGGAACATTGTGATTGATGTTAATGTGCTTTTTATTTGGCCATTACATTTCCTAAAGAGCATGCCATTAGACTGTTTCCACCATTAGACTAGAAAATGCTCATTAGACCAGTTTCGCAATTCCTCTTTGTCTTGTGACATGATTATGAGAGCGTTAGGACAGAAATGTTGTTTCAGCATCTCTGATTTAAAATTAAGCAAGTAGGGGTGTGCCGGTTTCAGAATTGGTGATGACCGTTATGACGTGAGTCAAATGTGACGGTTCATAACATAACCGTCGTGGGGGGGGGGTTGAATAACTGTTCGTCTGTTATAGGACAACTTAGTTTGAATAAACAAGCAGACACTGATTAGCTACTGGCTCTACGTTTATTTAACATGAACAGCAAGACAACTAGAAGTGAATGTGCTTTCCATTAAATGTATCACACAGTAAACAAATCCTTAACTAACAAAACAAACAAACGTTGCAATGAACGTGCTTTTTTTTTTAATAAGTCACACACAGTAACAAAACCTTAACGAAAAAACTTTGGAATGAACTTTGCCATTTAGACGCGCAAACTGCGTGCCGGTGCGGTGAGACGTGCATGCTCGGCAGATTCGGCTTGAAGTCTATGATTCGGACGCGGCGCCGCGCGCGCTGTTACAAAAAAAAGCCGTGCACACAGCCCATAGATATAAACACACAGCCAAGCCAAATGGGGTCTTGCCGGTCTTGCGCACCGAACGCGTCATTTTTGCCGCGCACCTTCGCGATCGTGCGGACGCATCGAGTATAAACAAGGCTTTACTCCGTGTCAGCGCGCGCTCTGATCGGTAAAGGTGCACAGACCTCTCCCGAATCATCTCCAGCAGTAGCAGCCTCCATTTCCCTCTTAAGCTGATATTAGTATTTAAACATTCTCTATGATAAAATTTTTTTTGTAAAAAATATTTTAATAGCACGGTTTTGGCGGTTATAGAGTTCTAATGACGGTGTTCAACTATAACCGTCGGTCTCACGGTTATATAATAACCGTCACACCCCTATAAGCAAGAAAATGTTTGAGTTTATAACTCTGATTAATGTGTAAGTGCATATATAGAGGGGTTTCACCAACGTCACGTTCTGGGCGGTAACCCGGATGCGCGGCCATTATGGAGGCACTCGGATGTAAACAACAGCATGGATTGCACTGTTTATGTACTACTGAACACATTGTTACACTAATAAACCACGGAAAAAACACGTGGTAGGTGCGAAATCATATAGAGAAGGACTTGGGAAGCAGGAGAGAGCGCAACATTTTGACAAACTAAAGTTAATATGTGGTAAAGATCCGAACGAGTTAGCTTCTCTAGCACGTAACATTACTGCAATTCTTCCATCTATTTATTATCCCGACATAGGATACGTTCAGATTGTCAGTCCAAAAAAGCACATAAAATCCGTTTCAAGTTACATCCATATGTGGTTTGAAATCCTATTCAAATCACATATCAGGACATCAGCCTCAGTCTGAACGATCGGATTTCGCGTGGTATGTCTTAAAATGCAAACGTCATTTATAGGAAACATGCTGAAAGTCACTGCCGAAACAATGCTGTGTTGTTGCAAATTGCCGGACGAGCAGAAAAGTATTATTTCTGAAACCGGCGCAGACGAGCGTGGGGAAAAAGCAGTAGGCTACATACCAGCCTCCAGTAGTCCAGCGCGCCGGCTACACATTTCCATGTTGTAACATTTAAATAAGACAACATCTAACATTATATTGCAAATGCAACCCCCTCCATCAACGCAAAGTCATTGCCATATTACCAAATAACATGCATGGACACACACACGTCGGATCTGAACAGTTGCGATACACAGTGTGGACATCATTTTAGATCAGATTTCAATTTGATACAAAGATCATCGGATTTGGTCTGACAGTGTGAATGTAGCCATAGTTAATACGTCAACATTTTAGCCATAGTCAACGCTTCATTTACACATGTAGCTGATGCTGTACCTCTCTCAACCACAAACGCCTTCTTTCATCAGTTTTTGCACTCTTTTCTTTAACTTTTGACTGTCTATAGCACTCAACATGTTTTTTCCCGATGTGACTGATTGGTACAGACCAAAACTCGACCATTTTTAGCAGCAATAATCAGCCAAATTTGCGAGTCCATTCAGTTCAGTGGCATTATTTACATTCTGTGCCTCCAAAATGGCCGACTTCCGGATTGATGACGCGTCGTGAAACCCCTCTATATGACCGCTCTGAAGCAGAAGAATTTACTTTTTAGATTTGTACTGTCAATTTAACACATTCCTTTTAGCATAAATAATTGCACTATAGCGTTCAAAGGTTTTGGGTAAGTAAGATATTTTTTTTTTGTTTTTGAATCAAAAATACAGTAAAAAATTTAATATTGTGAAATATTATTACAATTTAAAATAGCTATTCTCTATTTTAATATACTTTAATGTATTCCTTCACATGATCCTTCAGAAACATTTAGGGAAAAAAAACTGGATTCTTTAAAGAATAGAAAGTAAAACAAATAAACAATATTTTAACATTCATACTGTCGCTTTTGATCAATTTAATGTATTTAATGTGTCTTTATGGAA
The DNA here is from genome assembly GCF_029890125.1 of Rhinichthys klamathensis goyatoka. NCBI lineage: Eukaryota > Metazoa > Chordata > Actinopteri > Cypriniformes > Leuciscidae > Rhinichthys > Rhinichthys klamathensis. Next base: position 2,692,623 of record NW_026606612.1, read on the forward strand.
TATTAGTTTATTTATTATTGAAAAAAATATATCTTACTGACCCCCAAACAATTTTATTTTTACAAATGCAATTGAAATCATAAAAAACAATTCAAATATAAATACATGAGTTAATTTACATAATCACACAATGATGTCGCATATACACAATTCTATTGTTAAATAAACCAATAATGATGTGAAACACGGATGTTGTACATGTCTAAAGCATATAAAATGAATAAACTAGTGTTAATAAACTCACCTTTTTACCATGAGAAACCATCAAAAATCTTGCAAAAATTTCACATCCTCATTAATCAGTATTGAATATTGCACACATGTATTTGTTTGTTCGTTTGCTTGTAAAAGTATCAGCCTTGGAGCAAATTCACTTCAGATCTCTACAAGGGATTGAGAAAAATCCTTGACCACAACAACCTCTAATAGCAGGGTTTCCGCGGGGTCTTAAAAAGTCTTAAAAAGTCTAAAATTCTGGACTTTAAATTTAAGGCCTTAAAAAGTCTTAAAAACGGCCAGAGTTTCATCCTAGGCCTTAAATTTCATTTAGTCAGGTCTAAAAAAGTGTTTACCCTCGTTCATTTCCATAAACGCTGGCTGCAGAAAGTTATTACAAAGTAGCAAATAAGCATCGAGTTGTAGCCGACAAAGCGGAGCCCTAGAGCAGGGGTCTCCAACACGTCGCTCGCGTGCTCCAGTAGCTCGTGGCTTGATATGAGCTAGCTCGCCAGAGGGCGTTCACATATCGCGACTGTTACGCGCTTAAGTTTGTTCAAATGTAGTCGCACGGCAAGCGCGCACATAAATGAAGTGACGCGTTCATTTTTTTACCAGGCGCAACGAGATGACAAAAATCGAAAGTTTTCAGAATGCCGCAAAAGCACCGCAGGTCATGTGACAGGAACCAACCAATCACCCCTTTCCATAACAACATTGAAAGCTCCGTCAACATGAAGGATGGGGGGTGCCCCCAAACACTACTAATAAACATAAGCTAATTTGTAAATGTCAGTAATTTGATCTTTTTTGACTCATTCTTTTTATAAAAATATTTAAAGGCTGAAATATGAGGTTCCCTTTCGAGGGAACTCTACACTGCGTCGAGAATCGACACTTTGGGGACGCTCCCTAAGCGTGCGCCTCTGAAGTATGAATGAAACTAATCCAATCCTGATTGGTGTTGCGTCGTGACGTAACATGTGACGGCATACCCGGAAGTATAAAAGTGACACTGTCACAACACACACTAGCTTTCGTTCTTCAGCAAGCGCTCTGTGTTGAAACTGTCTGTCTTATTTGGTGTTGTTTGTCAATCAGTTGATCAGAATGGCCAGCGAACAATTTAAAAGATGTGTGCATCCTTGCCCTCGTTTTATTACGGGTGGGGACACACATGCTTTGTGTGTGAATTGTTTGGGAGCACAGCATGCACAAGCAGCTCTTGAGGGAGCTGTTTGTGCAGACTGTGAAGCACTTCCTATTAGAGTGCTGCGCTCCCGGCTGGCGTGCTTTGATGAGCACGGTCAGGCTCGCGTTCCCCACGGTTCTGGTCCCGCGTCCGTTGAGGCGGCGCGACGATTGAGATCGCGGGGTTCGCAGCGGGATCTTACAGATGAGAATGAGACTGCTGCGGCACTTTCTCATTCTTCGTCTGAGGATCCCGTAGCCCCTGAGAGTGGTACAGGAGCCCGCATCGCGGCTTCTCCTGCCCACGATCAGGTCCCAATGCTTGAGCTCTCTGCTTCCGAGGAAGTGGATGTGCTCAGTATTGATGCGGATGACCGTGATTTGAGCGCGCCAGTTCACGGCCAAAGCTATGAGGAGCTGGTAGAGGTTGTGACTCGTGCTGTGGCCAGACTTAACATTAGCTGGCCACATGATGAGCAAGGAACGCAAGTGAAAGCAAGCTTGATGATTCCTGCAGCACAGGTCACAACCTCAGTGCCGGGCTAACTGTTTTTCCCCAATCTTACAAATAAAGAGATAAGAACTCTCCGGGAAAAAAACAAACAAACAAACAAAAAACACTCTTTTTCACCTGTACTCTAAGACGATTTTACAGGCGTATAATGGCACTAAACGTACCATAGCTTATTGTAGCAGTTATGATGGTTGAGAGACATCAGTGGCTTAATTTGTCTGGTATAAAAAAGGGAAGACAAATATTTTCTGCTGAACGCTCCGCTATCACATTCTGGCCTGTTCTCCGACGCTGTAACTTCTATCGTCGACAGGTTTATGAATAAATAAATAAAATAAATATATATATATATATATATAAATAAATATATATATATATAAAACTATATATGTTGTCCCGCCGTTTTTGAACGTTTCGGGCTACATCGATTTCCAGCGAACGCACACCGTGGCGTTCACCCCAAGAGCTTGCAACCGGGCACCGACTATGATCACAAAATTTTTCTAGACTTTTTCCTGCCGGTCATCTGCTTCAGGAAGTCGAGAATAGTGCTCGAGAAACACCCGAGGCCGGTCCCAAGGGGCTGGTTCCCTTAGTAGATTTTGTAGAATGGCAACGCCTTCCAATTATCTCTATGGGTCCTGAATATTTTTAAATATGGGTACGGACTGCAGTTCGGTTACCGACCTCCCAGCTTTGTTGGGGTCGTACCGACCGCAGGGGTTCCAGAACAGGCTCGGGTTATGGAACAAGAGGTACAGACTCTACTGGAGTTAAGGGGCCATAGAGAGTGTTCCCCTACCAGATAGAAAGTCCAGGTGTTACAGCCGGTACTTTTTAGTTCCAAAGGAGGATGTTGGACTGAGGCCAATTTTAGATCTAGGGCTATTGACTTGTTCTTTGAGGAGATCCAGGTTCAAAAGGCTTACAATTTCCATTATCGGAAACCAAATCAGATCCGAGGACTGGTTTGGCATGGTAGATCTAAATGTTGGGGCTGTCCACTCAGTTGCAGGGCAACCGATGTTGTTCTTGCAGCGGGGCCCGGAAACGATGCGTATTGCCCGCCGTCTATGACGCTTTGGGCCGCATCATTTTCCAGGGAACGCACTCTGCGTCGTCTGTCCTCGAAAAATAAAAGACGAGCATCAGTTATGGTCACGAAAACCGTATCGACTACAGCCTGCCGGTCTTCCGCTTCAGGCAGTCGAGAAGGGTGCTCGGAAACCACCAGAGACCAGTCTCGAGAGGCTGGATCGGATGTGGTTCTTGCAGCGGGGCCCGGAAACGATGTGTACTGCCCGCCGTCTATGACGCTTCGGGCCGCATCATTTTCCAGCGAATGCACTATGCGTCGTTTTTCCTCAAAAAAAAAAAAAAAACGAGCATCAGTTATGGTTACGAAAACCGCATCGACTACAGCCTGCCGGTCTTCCGCTTCAGGCAGTTGAGAAGGGTGCTCGGAAACCACCAGAGACCAGTCTGGAGAGGCTGGATCGGATGTGGTTCTTGCAGCGTGGCCCGGAAACGATGTGTACTGCCCGCCGTCTATGACGCTTCGGGCCGCATCATTTTCCAGCGAACGCACTATGCGTCGTTTTTCCTAAAAAAAAAAAAAAAAAAAAAACGAGCATCAGTTATGGTTACGAAAACCGTATCGACTACAGCCTGCCGGTCTTCCGCTTCAGGCAGTCGAGAAGGGTGCTCGGAAACCACCAGAGGCCAGTCTCGAGAGGCTGGTTCTCTTAGATCGGGTTCTTCCGTTCGGCCTAGCACTCTCTCCCCGCATGTTCATGTGTAGGTTTATGGATGCGACTCTGGCTCCACTGAGGCTTCAGGGCATCCGTACACTGAATTACTTCGACGACTGGCTCTTATTGGCCCAGTCTCGAGGAATGGCAGTTCGGCATTGAGATGTCGTCCTTGGTCAAGATTAGAATCGGGGGTTGAGACTCAACACTATGTGTTGGAACCAGCTCAGAAGACTGCTCTTCTGGGCATGAAATGGAATTCGGTTACAATGCAGGCACGTATGTCTCCTGCTCGTATCGAATCCATCCTGGCCATGGTGTCCGGGATAAAGCTAGGCCAGGCCATCACTGTAAAGCAGTTTCAAAACTGCTGGGCCTCATGATAGCGGCATCCAACATTATACATTTGGGCCTTCTACACATGAGGCCCCTTCAGTGGTGGCTGAGAGCCAAGGGTTTTTTCCCTCAAGGGGAATCTGTTCCGGATAGTCAGAGTTACGCGCAGATGCCTTCGTTCTCTGGTAATTTGGAAGAAACCTTGGTTCCTATCCCACAGGCCAGTGCTGGGAGCGTCATGTCGCCGGAAAACCGTTTCGACAGTCGCCTCCCTCACTGGTTGGGGCGCGGTCATGGACGGCCGCTTTGGCCAGGGGTCTGTGGCAGGACCATCATCATTCTTGGCACATAAACTGTCTAGAGATGATGGCTGTGTTCAGGGCTTTGAGGAGCTTCCTCCCAGACATTAATGGTTACCATGTCTTAGTACGATCAGACAATACGTCTGTGGTAGCTTATCTGAACCAACAAGGGGGACTCAGATCGCGCCCTCTGTGCAGACTGGCGCATCAGATCATTCTTTGGTCCCAGGGGAAAATACTCTCTATCAGAGCAATGTATATTCCGGGGGTTCAGAATCAGGGAGCAGACATCCTGTCGAGGCAGGGGCTGAGGCCCGGGGAATTTAGACTTCATCCAGATGTGGTGAAGTCAGTATGGGAGAGGTTTGGACCATTGGAAGTGGATCTGTTTGCGTCTCGAGAGACGTCCCACTGTCCACTTTGGTTCTCCCTCACACATCCAACCCCACTGGGGTTGGATGCCATGGTACAGGCCTGGCCGAGGCTTCGCCTGTACGCATTTCCCCCGATCGCTCTGCTCCCGGGAGTCCTGGAGAGGGTCCGTCAAGAGGGCATCAGTCTACATTCTGGTTGCCCCGAGGTGGCCGACCCGAGTATGGTTTTCAGACATAATATCACTCCTGATAGCTTCGCCATGGCAGATTCCTCTGAGGAGGGATCTGTTGTCTCAGGCAGAGGGCACAGTCTTCCACCCTCACCCAGAGCTGTGGAAGCTGTGGGTCTGGCCTCTGAGGGGGTTCAGTACCTAAATGCTGGTCTATCAGCTGGAGTAGTTGAAACCATACTTAGCTCTAGGGCTCCATCTACTAGGAGATTATATGGCCTCAAGTGGAATGTGTTTTCACTTGGTGTAGAGAACATGAGTTGGACCCAGTTAACTGCCCGGTGGCTTCAGTTCTGGAGTTTCTTCAAGATCGTTTCTCTGCGGGTCTCTCCCCTTCCACGCTTAAGGTGTACGTGGCTGCCATTGCGGTTTTCCACTCACCTTTAAGTGATGGGCCTCTGGGGAGGCACCAGTTGGTCATTTGTTTTCTCCGTGGTACTTGGAGGATGAGACTGGCAACCAGGTCCAGGGTTCCTGCCTGGGACCTGGCAATAGTTCTGGAAGGGTTGTCCATGGCCCCCTTCGAACCTCTACAGTCGGCTTCGCCTAAGGACTTAACGCTGAAAATGGTTTTTCTCTTAGCTATTACCTCACTTAAGAGGGTGGGAGATCTCCAAGCCCTGGTACACCAGCTTGCTTGGAGTTTGCCCCTGGCAGAGTAAAGCTTTTTTGCACCCGAGTCCGGGCTACGTGCCTAAAGTATCGAATACGGCTCGGTCTACAGTTCTTCAGGCATTCCATCCTCCACCTCATGTGTCGGCAGAAGAAGAGAAGCTTAATTTGCTCTGCCCCGTCAGAGCTTTAAGGGTGTACCTTGAGAGGTCCTCTTCTTGGAGAAGGTCGGACCAATTATTAGTATGTTTTGGGTCACCTAAGAAGGGGCTCCCGGCATCCAAGCAAACTATTAGTTTTTGGATTGTTCAGGCTATTACTGAGGCTTATAAGGTGCGCGATTTGCCTTCACCTTTAGCCGTGCGGGCTCACTCAACTAGAAGCATGGCTTCTTCTAGGGCCCTTCTTTCGGGAGTTCCTCTACAGGAGATCTGTGAGGCAGCCGGTTGGGCTACTCCACATACTTTTATTAGGTTCCACCTTCCTAGTACGCCTGGCACACACGTGCTCAGTCCTTGCTGAGTGCCTAAACAGTTTCACTCCGGGACAGGCCTATTCGGTGCGTGGCCTAGTGGGCACTCGTTCCCCAAAGTGTCGATTCTCGACGCAGTGTAGAGTTCCCTCGAAAGGGAACGTCTCGGGTTATGACTATAACCCTTGTTCCCTGAGAAGGGAACGAGACACTGCGTCGTTCTGCCACGCCCCTTGAGGCCTTGGAGCGTCTTGCTTCATCGCGAGGCTAGTGTGTGTTGTGACAGTGTCACTTTTATACTTCCGGGTATGCCGTCACATGTTACGTCACGACGCAACACCAATCAGGATTGGATTAGTTTCATTCATACTTCAGAGGCGCACGCTTAGGGAGCGTCCCCAAAGTGTCGATTCTCGACGCAGTGTCTCGTTCCCTTCTCAGGGAACAAGGGTTATAGTCATAACCCGAGACGTTTTTCTTTGTATAAAACCTTTTTTGTCAAAACTTAATTTGAACTTGTACATGTTAGTAGATAACATGTTGCAAGACACTCTTTTAAAATCTGGCCATCATTTTTAAAAAGTGCATATTGATGCTAATCAATTTGTTATTTGCTGTTTTTCGACATACAACTTGTTGAATTGACTTCATTCTGTAGTATTAGTACTTTTTGAACAGGATTCTGTGATAACCGTCATAATTTTGGTCACTTTAATCATCTCATAATTTCCTCTCTAGTTATGATCAACTATGATCAACTAAAATCAACAATAATTGTGTTTTTACAGTATAATATGCAAAAGTACAATTTTCTAATAAAACAATATCAACCTCTCCCTCTCTCTCTCTCACACACACACACACACACATCAGATAATCCTAGATAGATAGATAGATAGATAGATAGATAGATAGATAGAGATAGATAGATAGATAGATAGATAGATAGATAGATAGATAGATAGATAGATAGATAGATAGATGATTCCGAGGTAACCATCTATCTAACTTGGATAATGCGTCGTGTAGGTCTTAAATTTCAATCTTAATGGTTTTAAAATGTCTTAAAAAGGTCTTAAATTTGACTTACTGAAACCTGCAGAAACCCTGTAATAGGAAGAAGAGAGAGAGAGAGAGAGAGAGAGAGAGAGAGAGAGAGAGAGAGAGAGAGAGAGAGAGAGAGAGAGAGAATGCATGAATAACAAATATGATTGTTATCTGGCAGGAGGAAATAGGAGTATGAAAACAGAGGAGTGAGGTAGACGGTCGTAATGCTGGACATGTGTTTGAGGGGACGTTTTGATGGGCTCTTCATCTGCTGTGCAAATCAAGTCGTTTGAACAGAGTGGGACGTTTTAGGTGTCTCAAAGGACAAACATTTTTTTTGCTTTAATTTCACACATACACATACAAATGGATCCTGTTATCAGCCACTTAAACCTGTGAAAACTAGATAGGCTCAAGGCTAAATCGCTACACATTGTTCTCTAGAGAACTGACCTTAACCGACCTAATTATTCCGCAGCTTGTGAGATCTATTAAATCGTCTTTAGCCTCAAGAAAGCCCTGTTAGTGTCCCTTTCTTTCTTTCTTTCTTTCTTTCTTTCTTTCTTTCTTTCTTTCTTTCTTTCTTTCTTTCTTTCTTTCTTTCTTTCTTTCTTTCTTTCTTTCTTTCTTTCTCAGCCTCCCCACTCTGAGCCCTAGTGGCACTTTTCACATCACCCCTTTGATTGATCTCATTAATTGTTTGTTAGATGTGTAATTAAACAGTAGAGATGGAAACATCTTGGTGGCAGCTGGGGTCTTTATGTGCTTTTTGGACTCCAGTCTTAGTTAAGCTACAGTGAGAAATTAGGAAGCCGTCGCTAAGCCCAGTGGGAACATCTGCGGGAGACTGGAGCCCCAGTTTGGGAGCTTTTAATAGCTGATTGTGTAAACGGCTTCATTAGACTGTATTCGGTGATACGCTGGAATAATATGTTTAATGCCAGGCTAATGGGCGTCTTTCACATACTGTCAGCAGAGGATTTTATAGCATAGGAGTCTAAGCATTAAGACATGAGAATAAGATGTTTAACTAATGACAGACACATCCAAACTTTAGACTGTAGATATATCTATTACAAATATGTACACTACAATTCAATTCAATTCCATTCAAATGTATTTTTATAGCGCTTTTCACAATACATATTGTTTCAAAGCAGCTTTACAGAAAGTGCATTTCAGAAATGTACTTAGAAAAATACAGTTAGTTAATCATGTATTAATTTAGGGTATAACATATCGCCGGCGCTGACTCGTCTCTTCACAGGCGTCGAGTCGTCTCTTCACAGGCGTTTAGTCATCTCATCGCAGGTGTTGGGGCATCTGAAGTCTCCGTGAGAGGCTGGATACAAACTGGAGCTGACGAACGCTATAGATAACAGCAGAAAAGCAGATGGGAAATAATTAGCATAGCTGCTGTTCATAATATTAATGCATTCGATCTTCACTAACTGTAGCTTGTTTATTGAGGATGCAGGACAACCAGCTAATAAAGCATTACAGTAATCTAGTCTCGAGGTCATGAATGCATGAACTAACTTTTCCGCATCAGAAACAGATAGCATGTTACGTAGCTTAGCAGTGTTTCTAAGGTGGAAAAAGGCTGTGTTCTTGTAACATATGAAATATGATTTTCGAAAGACAAGTTGCGGTCTAGTATAACACCCAGGTCTTTTACTGTAGTGGATAAAGTAACAGGACATCCTTCTAAATTAAAGTTGTATTGTAAGAGGTTTTGTGGGTAGTTTTTTGGACCAATAAGTAATACCTCAGTACACTACAGTTATAGTCAGTGTTCCATGTTGTTAATAATAAGAAATGTTTCTTGAGAACTAAATCAGCATATACGAATGATTTCTGAAGGATCATGTAACATTGAAGAGTTGAAATTTAGCTTTGCATCACATGAATAAATTACATAAAAAAAAAAAATATATATATATATAGGCTATATAATTTATTTTAAATTGTAATAATATAACACAATTCGGCTGTTTTTACTTTATTTTTGAACACATAAATGTTGCTTTGGTGAGCATAGAAGACATTCAGAAATATATTTGAAAAACTCATCGACCCTAAACTTTTGAACAGTATTGTATGAATATTTTAAAGGCTTCACACACGCCGTGAAGGGTTGTGGAGGTGTGTGACGGGCTGAACTAGGAAGGTATGGTAATTGTGTCAATTGGTGGACTGCATTTTATTATTATCCTACTGACTGCGGCAAATTACTTTTCTGCACTGTTCAACTAGCCTGCCTGTTTGACAAACTACATCAATACTGGCAACTGCCATGCAGAATACAATTTATATCTCTTCTCTTCCCTTCTCCGTTCTTCCTTCTCCCTGTGTTTGCCATTTGTTTATGGGGAGCATGACTGTCTCTCGGTTCTTTTAATTGATCACATGGTTTTTTATGTGGTTTCTTTTGCGTGTTCAATGAATTTTTGATCATCACAGAAAGAGCAACTGCCTTGTGAAATAATCTGTGTTGTGAGCATTGTAAATGTAAAACAAGTAAAAGCTGATGTATGGAACACACACACACACACACACACACACACACACACACACACACACACACACACACACACACACACACACACACACACACACACACACACACACACACACACACACATGAACTGTATGAAATTGTAATTATAACTGTATTTAACCCTTGTTAAAAATTTAAAAAACACTACAGTTCATATTTTTGTTATTCAGCCAGTGTTTGTGGGTCTGGTGGACCCGCTGCATTTTTGGGGTTTTAAATTCAACACAATCAAACTTTTATGTTAAAATACTCAACAGATGTTTACTTCATCCAAATTACAAGCAATATAAACCACATATATGGTTAATATTTTATCTTTACCTTTGTTAGATCACATTTAAGAATTAAAGTGCTACTCATTTTTTGTTTGTTTTTTAATAAAATATAATTAAAAAAAAGATCAAGATATGAGTCTAAAAATTCAACAAATTTACAAATGAAGCAAGGTTTTTCATGACTATGTATTTATTATTTATTTGAACTCCATTAGAAATTTAACCCATTCAGGTTAGTTTACACAACACAAGCTGAACACATACAGTAATCTAGATTCTAGACGACACATCAGCCCTGTTGAACACATTCCCTTTACATACCAGCCTGTACAACACATGTGGGGCAGAGTTTTACTGTGTGTATGTTGCATACAGTATCTACTTCTTGCACTTGATCCATGTATATTGTGTTTTACTGTCCATCTTGGGTCCACACACTTCGCAGCACTTCATTTTGTTGCTGCTGGCCGCAACCTAGAATATTGAAAAGATCAGGAATTTTACTAACACCCTCTCTCTCTCTTGCAAGGCATGAGTGTCAGACATATGCTGTAACAGCATAACACACTTACTTCAGGCTCTGCAGATGGTGGTTCTGTAGGTCGGGTGGATGTGGGACCAGCATCCTCCTCCTGAATCCTCCTCATGATGGCTGCATCATCATTCCTCTATTCTTCTACATCATCAAAATATTCTCTCTCTTCCTAAATCAATTGCAAGGCCCTCTAAGCAGCGAATCTTTTGGCCATCTTGATCAGTTGTGATAAGCAACCACACTGTCAAAGCTAAATTTATTGTGTCCTGCCCCCAATTTAGAGAAAATAAATATTGGTTCCCACAAGACAGAGGGTAAAATGTGCTGGAATGTGAGAGCAGACGGTACAGTGTTCTGATATATGTTCTTTACAGAAAATGAGCCAAGGCCAATGAGTCTGAGTTTGAAAAAATAATTAATCATATCATTTTCTTTTGATAAAAAAATGAAAATGGGTCCTACAGACCCGAACTCCATACAAGGGTTAAGTATATAATACTACTAATAATAATTATTAAAGGATATCAGTAGTAGTAGTAGTAGTATACACTAAAGACAGTACCATATTAATGTATGTGCATACTTTATAATGCCTGCATTGAAATGCATTTTGTATACTTGAAAAAGACCTGTGTTTGCTCCCCTGCACAACAGGATTAAAAAAAAAAAGAAAAAAAAGGGAATATGTAAAGGAGGGTATTAGTTCACTATCTTGTTTTCTTCCAGCCACCAGATTCCGAACCTTTCGGTTCAGTACAGCAGTAAGTAACTGATATTAATGCCTCTGAAAGAAAGAAAGACGGAAGTGGGAGCTTGATAATGGCATTAAGCGGGGAAAATGGATTTTAAAAGTACGGTAAATCCTCCTTGGTCTTTGGTTTCTATAAATATTAATGTTATCCCCAGCTGTTCAACAGGTATGCACGGAATAAAAAGCTAGTGATAAGTTTCACTCGCTCTGCGTGTGCTGCATTCTCCCCCCTCTCGTTCGATTGTTCACCCGCAGAAGTTAAAACGCCTTGAAAAATGAATAGATCCCCATCCACTCATCCCCTTCTGCCTAATTCTTTAGCTTTTTTTACGCCCTAATACCCACTGTAAACAGCGCGGCAGCCCGTCTCGTTGTGTTTTTCCACTTGAAATCACGCTCATCTTTGAGCCAGTGGAGCAAAAGGCAGAATGCCTTTCGGAAGCAAAGTACTTCTGTTAAGTTCTCTCTCAGATGAGTCGCCGCCTTCCTTGCGCTTGTGAATCATTACACTTAGCAAAACATGAACTTGAAGTGCAATGTCTCAATGTAAAAGTGCTAAAAGCAGGGCATTATGGGTCATATAACTCAGTACTCCATGGGAATTGTCGAAGTCTTCGTGAGTGGAACAGAATTGGGTCCCAAGATGCATTTATTTATTTATGAATGAATGAATTAAAACTGTTATGATAATCGTGAGATATATTATAATAATGTCACCAAAAGAGGCGTTGTGTACAGAGCTGAAATATATTTACAACATTTTGAATTGAATCTGTATGTTGAGTGGTTTGGGCTGAATTAATTGTAAGCATGGTCATGTCATTAAAGCACCCGGAGTCTTGGTTCCCAGACTCAGTTCATGAACATAAAGGGATCATGACCGTTTACTGTGGCCCTAATCTCTGCCATAGAAGGGCCACTGCAGGGGTAATTGTCTTTTAAGAAGCACTAATGAATCCAAGAAGCTTCTACAGTGACCGATCGATGGCCTCCTGCTGTGTTGTTTAATTGTCTGTGCTTTATGGCAGCGTTCACTGTGTGTGACAGTGCAGGGGGCTTAAGTGCATATGCGTTATCTAAATAGAAAGAGGCCTTTGCTGCTTTTTGCACCATTACACTCAACCTGGCAACCGCAATGTGCATATTTCTTTTCTGAGAAGCTCTTTGAGGAGTGAACTGAGATGAAGAATAGAAAGAGATCATGAGGAATGAGAGTGAGAAAGACAGACATGGTTTTAGTTTTCAAATAATATTAATGGTCAGGTAGGACACATTAAGGAGAAGTCCAACATTCAGACAATGAATATAGCCTAATCAAACACAACAAAAAATTGTCCCTATAGTCTAATTCTGCATACACACATAAATACTAGGGGTGGGGGAAAAAATCAATTCTTAGATGCATCGCGATGCGGACGTGGACGATTCTGAATCGATTCGCAAATGTCAAAAATCGATTTTCAAAAAAAAAAAAAAAAAAAAAAAAAAAATATATATATATATATATATATATATATATATATATATATATATATATATATATATATATATATTTATAATAACGTAATATATTGACGGAACTCTGAAGCGCGGAAGTGCAGTGCCCGGACCGTCTGTGTTGTGCACATAACAGACGCGATGACTGAGCGCGATATCCAAACACCCCCCTCGTTAAAAGCTGACGTGTGGAAATATTTTGGTTTCTGTGAAGTTGAAGGGGGAAAATTAGCTGGACAAGAGCCACACTATTTGTAAGCTTTGTGGAATAAAACTAAAATATTTCGGAAAACACGACAAATATGAGAAGCCATATGACACGTTTCATATAGCCACCGAAGCACATTTTTGTCCCGCCAAAGCCTTTTTTGATCGGTGAGTGATGTAGAAAAAAATGACTGCTGCGCTTGACAGCCGCGAGCAGAGAGAGAGAGAGAGAGAGCCCCGGCCGCGCGCGCGCACTCTCACGTCTTCAAACAACACGAGCGCTGTCTTGGTCTCTCCCTCCCTCGCGCATATCAAAATCAATTGACACGATAGTAAAAGGTCGGACGGAAGACCGCAGTTTCACGTCGAGCATTTGGAGATTTTTAGAGATTAGAGACTCTAGGCCTACACTCAAAGAACAACATATCACTAAATTATAAAGGCCTGTCTAGTTAGTGTGTTGCATTTTGTCACTGTGTTCTACAGTACAGTATATAAGCTGAAGCTACAGTAAGCTGTTCAAAAATGTTCATTTTGTCTTCTTAATGATTCAATTGGACAATTTTCTTCTAGAAAGACAAGGTGTTCAGGTAGAGAAAACTTTTTCTTTACCTTGACATGTTTCGACTGCAACCTGCAGTCTTCCTCCACCTGAACAACACCTTGTCTTTCTAGAAGAAAATTGTCCAATTTCTACAGTATGTTGGTTCTGATCTACTTCCTAAAGGAAATAAGCCTTTCATTTATTTGTTATTGTTTAGTTCAACTTGATGAGTCACAACACAATGTGATGTATTCATGTTCTACAGAACATAAGCTACATACACAACACAGAAAGTGCTTTGAGTTGTTGTTACTCAATAAAAGAGTTAAGTAATTCAGCAGCTGACTTTTTTTAATACTGCAATCACTTTGTAGTGTATTTTCATTTACTGTTGTGAAATGGAAAATCAATAATCATTAACCGAGCATCGTTAATAATCGAAAATCGACTGTAATCGAATCGGGACTTCAATAATCGTAATCGAATCGAATCGGGAAATCAGACAGATTAACCACCCCTAATAAATACCCGTATGGTCAGAGAAAAGTAATATACTCACTTAGAATGTCTAATGTGGACTAAATAAAGTGTAACCAAAATAGTATCATCCATCCATCATTCCATCCATCCATCCATCCATCCATCCTTTAACGCTTGCGAGTTACTCATCCTGCTCTAAGCAAGATGGCTGAATTTTTGTATATTTAGGGCTGTCAAACGATTAATCACGATTAATCGCATCCAAAATAAAAGTTTGTGTTTACATGATATATGTGTGTTTACTGTGTATAATTATTTTGTATATAAATGCACACATGTATATATTTAAGAAAAATATGTTATTTATATATAAAATGTTTATATTTATATAAAATATACATTATATATAGGCTACATTCAGTCTATATACATGCAAATATTTCTTAAATACACATGCATGTGTGGGTATTTATGTATTAAAATAATTATACACAGTACACACACATATATTATGTAAACACAAACTTTTATTTTGGATGCGATTAATCGCGATTAATCGTTTGACAGCCCTAATATATATATATATATATTTTTTTTTGGTATTTTTTTTTGTACATGGCCTATTTTGGGGCGAGTTCTACGTACTTCCTAAATGTTAAGATAACTTTGTTTTCAGTTCAAGTCAATTGGACAAATCAATTGGATAAACAGAGCAAATTAAGTACTAAAATCATTGTGATTATTAATTAGTTATTAGATATTAAGTAAACCTAATCCTAATGAATAAAATTAATCTTAACGGTCCCGCCAGTGCTTGGAGTAAAAAGTGTAAGAGCAATGATTTGGCAGACACCTGGTGCTGTGTCATGGGATCTTCAGCTATCCTCAGCTAACCAATTTCAGAGGCCCTAACCTGCAATATCACTCCATATCCTCCCTGTACAACTCTGTCTGTCTCATCTGGACTTGTTGATGCAAGAATAAGACAAGTAAGTAAAATAACCCCCATTATGTGCTATTGTTCTGAGAGTGGCAGGGAGGGGCAACCTAACGCCCCTGTGGTTGATTGCCTTAATTAGCACTGTAGCTTCAATAGTGCTATTACGCAATAATCCCAGGCAACTGGGAAATGAAGCATGTCTTTTCTCCTCTTCATTTTTTTAAATTAAATTATTTATTTTCTCAAAATTAATCACAGAATTCTGCCATCTTGCTTAGAGCAGGATGAGTAACTCGCACGCTTTAAAGCACACAGCGTTTAATGATAATCTATTATTAAATGTGACCTTTAATCATACACAACCACATCAGCCCATTTCATTTCAAACATTTCATTTTTGAGCTGTCCTCTTAAGTTGTTTTTGTTGGAGGGGGTGTGGTACATCTGGGACTAATGGCCTTGTGTTTTGTTGATGAACCATTGAGGGTCAAGTACAGAATTAGTGGAACTACTTTCTAAAAATGAGCAGATACTGTCATTTGTCTTCACATCTACCTCTGAAAGCTCACTGGCAGAGTTTAGCAAACAAATATGACACTAATAGTGGTTTGAATACACCGCCAAACAAGGGCATGAGGGAATTTATTAAAGTTTTTTTCTTCCCACCCTCCACGGGCCTTGCGGCAGCCAATTTGCAATCTCAGTGTCTGATTGTTAAATCATTGAGACAGGATTGAGTGAGAGAAGATGGGGAAAGAATGTTTTTGTTTGAGGGAGTTCAAGGTGATGAAATTCAAGCTAAATGTGGGGAGCAGATAGCAAGGATGGATGCTCATTACTGGAAAATAAATCACGCCCCGATCTCCCTCGTTAGCAATTACTAGCGCACATTAGCGTGTAGCACCTCAGGCTCTTTGTCATTCGCCGTCAGAAGGCAGGCGGCGCGGGTTTCGGCACGTTGTACATCATCTCCCAGGATGCATCAGTGCCGCCAGCTAACATCCTGACAGAAACGTTACGGTATCTGCTCCTATCATCAAGGTGAAATGTGTGCTTGCTTAGGTCATAAGAAGATAAAACATGCTTTCTGATCCACATTAGTGGTGTGTGGGAGGTTATGTTTATTTATGTGGGAGTGTGTGCACGTGAGATGAGTGTTTTGTTATGTTAATAGGGAGTGGACATTTTTACATGCACAAATTCTGTTTGCAAAAACAGCATGAGAATGAAAGACTGACGGAATCAGTCTGGGTGAATCTCAGGGCTCGAATTTCGGCGCGGGATTGCGGGTATTGCGCATAATTCTAAGCATTCCCGCAGGTCTCCCATTTATAATGCGGGAAATTCCCGCAATCGTAATCCACACAGATAATCAAATCAAATCATTATTTTAACAACAATCTTCCAGACGCTATTTCACAAACAGCGTGAGTGTTCAGCGGTGCCGCGCGCGTCTTCTATCTCTTCTCTCATAATGTGTTGTGCAAGGCAAGCATCAAGCGCTGCGGCGATAATACACACTCGCGTTTTGGAGTCGGGACCATAGACTGTAAGGTCGGGACATGACGGAATATTCACTTGCACAATCGGGCCAGCAGTGCATCGTGACTGAAGTCTTTTTAAGTCTTACCAGTTTGAACATTCAAGCGATTTTAAACTAATCAGTGCTCGCGCGCTCTCTGAGAGATTATTATTTACAAAAACAGCTGGCCAGTAACTATTTTTCGCGGATTATATTGCTTTAACGCGCAAAATTGTCAATTTTGTATTTGTGAGTAGGCTATAGGCCTACTCTAAACATAGTCGGTTTTGTCTTTAATAGGCCTAAGCATAAAACATAAAACATATTATACAACGCAAGTATAATAAACACAGGATCCGTGCACTAGCTCTTAAAGTCACGGCAGCCATATGTGTCTGTCATTAATTTTGTTGTCAAAACAACAAAAGATAGCTTTAAATGAAAGGAATCAGGATTAATAGCCTATGCATTTAATTTATTCAGGACTAAAATACTACCCAGTGTTATTTTCCATTTGATAACTTTATTCAGTTTCTGTATATGAATACTAGCCTAGTGTTAGACCCATTGAAAAACTTTTCTCTTTAATTATCTTTATTTGTATCTTTATTCTATTGTATTTATTTGTGCTACTTAAACATTTCTGCAAGATAAATGTAATAATTTTATTTGGAAATAATGCCCCGCCCCCCCCCCCCCCCTTCTCCCCCTCAAAAAAAAAAATCCCCCCCATGAGAATCATCTATGGGGGGATTTCCCCCCCATTTTCCAAAACGAAATTCAGGCCCTGGAATCTTATGAAAGCTGTCAAGAACATTCCCTGGTCATGTTTCACACTTAAATCTAAAGGAAGTAATTATATATATATTTTTTGCTTGAAGACAGTGAAGCCCTTTCTGGACAATGACATTCTTTGCATTTTGACTTTTATTTTCTTGAAAATTAATCAATATTGCACTAAGAAAGAAAGATAGAAAGAAAGTATACATAAATTCATAAATACATACATTTAAAATAGTATCTAGTTTGTATATACATATATATAGTATAGTAAAATAACAATAAAATAAAATATAACAATAATAATAATGAATAATAATGGTGATTAATTTTTATATATTTAGAGTATATATTCAGAGTCGTTTCACTCAAAATGTGCTTAAATGTTGTGAAAATGTATCCATCCATCCATCCGTCCGTCCATCCATCCATCCATCCATCCATCCATCCATCCATCCATCCATCCATCCATCCATAATCTACATAAACTTACATAAGCACACTTATTTTCCTCTTGTTTTGATCTAAAAGTCATTCGGAATCGGCCTGTCCTTCAAAATGCATATTATAGAGAGAGAAGATAGAAAATGTGGGCATTGGCATGGCGAAATGTATAAAGCAATTTATGATTATGGCAAACAGCTGGCTAGATCTTGGTCTGAAATATCTTATAAACATTATGCTCCTTTTGACAGTATTGCTAAAACACTCTTTAGAAACAGCTGCTGGAAGGAGCGCTATATGACATTATCCATTAAACACGGACGTGTAATAAAAGGTGGTACATAAAATTGTGCTGCGAAGAAATTGGAGATGGCTATAGCTGAGGAATGCTTTGAGGTGCTAAGTACTTCTCAGAATTTGCAGTCTTATGCTGGAACCTCTTCCTTGTTTTTCATGCTCTGCTCACTCACATTCACATGACTTGAACCGAATGGATTCTGCTTTTGTTTGCTGCAGGCGTCTCAGGAAAGGCCAGTAATAGGTTTCTCAGGGACAAGCGGATAAGACACGAAACCAAGGGGATAGAGAAAGTGTAAATGGGGGGAATTGCATTCAACACACTTAGTGCCGTCTTCTAAATATAGCTAAACATAGTCTTGTGCCTGCAAAGGTATTCAAGCCTAAAGCTTTTTTTTTTTTTCTCCTCTGGTTGTTTAGCACTGCATTTTGCCACAAACATTGACCTGAAGTTTCCCTTTCGGATAACTTAGTTATTGATAACCTTGCGGTCTACTTCTGTTGCTGATTAGGTTTTCATTCCAATTTAGAATTAATTTGCAAAATTAGAATGAGGCTTATTAGTTGTATTATGTTATCTTGATAATTGTATTGAATCTGAGGTTGACGCAAATTCAATTTGGCTGGGATGCCCAGTTGTCAAATAAATTTAACCAATTAGTAACTCATTTTGGGGGATTAGATTTGCTATGGCACAACTAATTATTTTAAAACATTTATCATCTTAACTCCAATCAAAGAGAAGAGAATAAAATAAAATCCCCCCCCCCCCCCAATGCAATTAATATAATATAATATAATACAATAATAGCTTTGTTCAGATATTTAGTTTAGCCGTTTCATCAGTTTTGTTATAGGATATTCAGATGAAAGGGATCTCAGTGAGCAGCACCGGTCATCCATCCGTCAAAAGAATCTATGATAAGGGAAAGAATGCTGAGGTTTCACGATGTCAGCAGGTCATGTCAAATGTGTTCAGAGGTCAGGTTATGTTATTAACCTCCAGTCAACACAAGTAATTGGTCAAGAGTAAATAATCGCCGGTAGTGCGTACCGTATGTCATCTGACCTCAGGTTGTGCTGACTCCATTGAAAACTGAAGGTTTTGAAAGTACAGACACATGCATAATATGAAAGATGTAGTTGAGAAGTGCGAACAGGGGTGTGATTCAGAGATGTGGAGTGCTGCACATGTCTCATGAGACGTTTGTGGCAGTCACTTGTTTTCTATTACCACTGTCAGCTCTCTGTGGTCTGTCAGCCTCTGATGCAATTGTTTATACACAAACACAAATATCTCTGAATAACTCACATCTCTGAATATGGTAATATAACCAGATAGACAGACAGACAGACAGACAGATAGATAGATAGATAGATAGATAGATAGATAGATAGATAGATAGATAGATAGATAGATAGATAGATAGATAGATAGATAGATAGATAGATAGATAATAGATAGATAGATAGATAATAGATAGATAGATAGATACAGAGATAGATAGTTTACAGTAAGATAGATAGATATTTTACAGAATAGTAAATGTCAAAGTTAACAATAACTAACATTAATATTTGTTATCTTATATGATTAACTGTTAACACATTTTTTTTAAATTATTTTATTATGTTATGTTATTTTTTATTATTATTGTTTTATTATTATATATATATATTCATTTTTTATCATATTTTATTTCATTATTATTATTATTGTTTTTATATATATATATATTTTTTTATTGGTATTATTATTGTATATTTCATTTTACTTGATTTAGACTCTACATTGGACATGTGAGCATGTCTGCTGTGTTATACAGCCCCAAAATTACAAATACAATACAGTGACAACACAAATCACCTTTGCATTTCCACAGCCACTAATGTCCATTTTCTGTTATTTATTTTTTTTAACTTTATTTTTTATTTTTTTTCATGAGCAAACAGGCATCAGTTGTCAAGTTTAGCAGTCCATTAGAACACAGGGCGCACTAATCAAACATCACACTTTGTGCCAGTGGATATAAGCGGAACTGATGTCATCCAACTGTGTTGGTGCCACTGGTCTTTATGTCCTCTGAATAGGATCAGTCATTTAGAAGCTGAGAGCTCTATGAGCTTGTTGGCTGCAGCGAGTGGTCATTATCCAGTGTGGTCTTGTTTGAAGCTCTAACTGGCATGGTTGTGTAAATCCTGTTGCTCAGGGTGTTGATTTAAACAATTAATCCTGTGGTACAGGATTATTATAACATTTTAATGACAAATTCAATTTGTACCACTGTAGTTGAGGTCAAGAAAAATATTCATGACACAGTTATAATGGCCTCATGACAGCCAATGTCAAAACCAACCACATGACAGTTTAATGTAATGTTAACCCATAAAGCTAAGTGGTTTCTTAAGTTTGATAATTAATCTGCTATGTCAAGTTTATGACATATTTATGACAGGTTGTGTTGTCTTAGTAATGTCAAGTTGTCATGACAAAGACACTGACAGGTTATGATGTATTGGTTTCTGTCAAGTTGTCATAACAAAGACACTGACAGGTTATGATGTATTGGTTTCTGTCAAGTTGTCATAACAAAGACACTGTCAGGTTATGATTTATTGGTTTATGTCAAGGTGTCATAAGAAAGACATCTCAAACAATGTCATATTTGCATTAAAAATGTCATAATTGAGCAAATGACACTTAATGTCAGTTGTCATAAACATGCATACAACCTCCTTCATATTCATGACACGTGTCATGTCATGATTATGAAGGTGTCATGTCAGTCTTATTCACACCCCTTCAAGTAAAGTGTTACCGTTTAAAAAAAAACCTGCAACTGTCCATGGTGCTGAAATACTGTTTTGTTTTATATGACTTTATTTCACTTTTCAACTATGGCAATGTTGGCTTTTATTGATTGTACTTGTTTTTATGTTCAAGTCTTGTATTTTTTAGGGCTGTCAGTTAAACGCGTTATTAACGGCGTTAACGCAAACCCATTTTAACGGCGTTATTTTTTTATCGCGCGATTAACGGTCTTTTTGGCCTAGCAAACTTTGTCGTTTTTTTCACATGCTTTTGCAACAGGACGCGGCATGCACTATGAAACCCATTCATTTCAATGGCTTGCGCCGCGCGAGGACGTTCTGTTGCTTCGTCGCACGACGCACACACTCGTTTGGGCTTGCGAGCCGGCCAAATAGTAGGTTAACGTTACGTTTTGAGTGGATGACGAGCGCAAGACGCCGAAATGGATGCCAATAAGATTCTGAATGGAAAGTTTACTTTTAAAAAGTTGCCAAATGGTCCCATTGACAAGACCAAAGTGATCTGTGTGTTTTGTCGTTGTGAACTGAGCTATCGTTATCGCAGCACGTCCAGTCTGAAATACCACTTCAGCTCACACACACACACACACACACACACACAGCTGATGCGAATTCTCCGCCCCCTCGTCAATATCAGGACCTGTCAGTATTTCTTTCACCCTTTTATTGATGGACAGTGTTACATTGTGTGAGAGATTATTTGCTCCAAGTGAGAATGTTAGTGTGAAATTGAACACAGTATATGCCACTGTTGTTTTCAATAAAAAACATTTGCACAAAGCAAGCCGATCCACTTTTCCATGTTGATAAGAGCATTAAAATGAATAAAAATAATGGGACAAAAAGAAATCAAGAGACATTTAGAATAGATAAAAATGTGCGATTAATCGCGAGTTAACTATGACATTAATGCGATTAATCGCGATTAAATATTTTAATCGTTTGACAGCACTAGTATTTTTCCCTTCAGCCTTCAGATACTACAGCATATTTATTCTTCTGCTAAACATTTTTTTGATATTATCATTACATAATGCCCCTATACTTCCCAAAGCTGTATAGTTTGCACCTATTTAAAGTGATGGTGATATGGCCCAGGTATTTGTCTGTTTATTTTTTACTGAAACACATACACATTTGAATTGCCAGCACAGTACATCCTTTCAGTGCACAGTATAAGTGAACTGGGACTTCCTCCAAAGCATTATAAACACCCCTCAAGGTATGTAAGATGTTGTTTACTTATGGTTGAAAGGTTATTCCATTGATTTGAATGGAATAACCTTTCAAACATTACTTATATGTACTAATATACTTATGTATATATACATATACACTACCGTTCAAAAGTTTGGGGTCAGTGAGAATTTTATTTTTATTTTTTGGAGGAAAGAAATCAATACTTTTATTTATCAAGGACAGTAAAGACATTTATAATGTTACAAAAGATTCTATTTCAAACAAATGCTGTTCTTTTGAACTTCCTATTCATCAAAGAATCCAAAAAAAAACAAAAAACTGTACAACTGACAGACCAACAACTGTTTCAACATTGATAATAATAATAAATGTTTCTTGAGCATCAAATCCTCATATTATACTGATTTGTGAAGGATCATTTGACACTGAAGACACTGACACTGGTGATGCTGAAAATTCAGCTTTGATCACAGGAATAAATTACACTTTACTATATATTCACACAGAAAACAGCTGATTTACACTGGAATAATATTTAAAACTATAACTGATTTTTGTTGTATTTTTAATCAAATAAGCGCAGCCATGGTTAGCAGAAGAGAATTCTTTTAAAAGTATTTAAAATCGTACCGACCCCAAACTTTTGAACGGTAGTGTATATATATATATATATTTATATATATAAGATATGACCATGCCACAGCTGATCGCTCTTGCAGTGGTAAACCACATGCAACCATATAGACCCCTTGACATGTTTAAGAACTTGCAAGTGTCTTGGTGGAAGAGTGGAGTGACATCTCACAGCAAGAACTGGCAAATCATATGCAGTCCATGATGAGATGCACTGTAGTACTTAAAGCAGCTGGTGCCACACCACATACTGACTGCTACTTTTGACCTTTTCTGTTCATCAAATGTCTGTGAAATTTGTTATCTGTATGCGCACACAAATATTTACAGGTTTTAATCATTTGCTGGATAAAAAGCAGTTAAAAGTGAAAGGATGTTTCTCATTAAAAGTTCAAATAAAATTCATTAAAAGTCATTAAACCCACCCTTATACCCACCCAAGGACCACAAATGTTTTGGTCAACAAGTCCAACCAGACACTAGCAGGGTTCTCTTCATCCCCCCCCCCCCCCCCCCCCAAAAAAAAAATGAAAGAAGAAAATAATAATAATAATAATACTGCAGTCCAATAGTAAGTGAGGTCCGAGTATCCTGGAGATAGGGAATAGTGGGCTTACCAAGACTCCCTCACCACATGACAACATGGTCCAAACATATATATATAAACAAACAAAAACAAGCCAACAGTAGTTTTGATTGGGAGCTACTCACACAGCAAGACTTATCGATTCACCCAATATAACCTTCAGGGCTAGGCTACAATGATGGATTTGTAGAGGGTGGAGAGAGGTATGTGTGTTGTTGTTGTTGTTGTTTGTGTGTGTGTGTGTGTGTGTGTGTGTGTATGGTGTGTGTTTTGATTTTGGGCGGTGAGAGAATTACAGACAATGCCATGTTTTGTTGAAACCCGATTGATTGATTGACTTAAAGCTTCTGTGTTCAGAATATCTTACTATCACTTGTGTTTATCTAGTGTGCAGTATGTATAACATGCACTTTATGCAAATGCTCTGCATGCATATAATCCCTAGATGACCTGCTGTATTTTTCAGAATGTGTGTTATACAGCAGACCTTGCATATAACATGCAACATAATCAGGACAAGTCCCTTTCCCTATAGTCTTCCTACAGCCTTTCCTTCATGAAATTTTAATGTTGATTTTTTTGTAAATAATGGAAAATGGAATAGTCATGTATTCTTATGTAGCACTGTGCTTTATCACTGTGACAACACTACTGTTTGTTTATTGATTTATTTTATTTATTACAAGCAGGTCAGAGTGTGTGAGTGTGATATTTCTCCAAACTCCACTTTGGACAATCGCTTGGGTAACAGACCTGCTTGCAGATTGCATTGGGTCCAATTGAAACAACCACACAAGCTGCCCTCAAAAAAAAGCCTCCATTCACACAGAATGGCACACACAAACATGTTGCATGGTGAATTGGGTGTTTGCTGCACAAATTGGCATTCTGACTGACATGTGTCCCATGTTACATTAAAAGACAGTATTTAATGGTGCCTACTGTTTTCCATATTAAGTAAAACAGTTAGTGGTATACAATGAGTATGCCAAAGTGGTATTCCACGCATTTCCTCATGTTGGTCATGGGAAAGAAAAGCTCTGCAGCATTCTCAATCTGCTGTAAAATCGGAAGAGCTGCATGCAGCACAGTTCACACCGCAGTCGTTCCCGCTCTGCTAGCTCCACACAGCTTGACTCAGTTGATTAGCTCCCTCGTGTCAGACGTGGTGCACAGTTGAATTCATTTGCTCTCACGGTAACTTTCAAAAACCAAACACGTTGGAAACCCAAGCTGTATGTGTATACCTTACCAACACTGGCTGCATTTTTCTGAACCGTTGTCATGGTAATGGCCTGTGGCTCCGCTGCGATACACCAGACATGAAGCGAAAAATGCTAATGTGCGCATTACTCAACAGAGAGAAAAACAAATACAGACAACTACATCGAATCTGAGCTTGGCGGTCTATCACATCTTACACCGCATTGGTGTCACGTGTTCTTCGTTCCCTTGTTCATAGACAAATATATATTACACTTGGCAGACAGGTGAAGCAAACAAATCACCTGACCGAACGACAGTCAGTTAAGTCATACTGAATCGGTTGAGATAATTTGCACATACAATTTTCTGAAAACCTCTTGTTTAATGAAATTTACACTCTTGTTTGGAGTTTTTTGGGGGTTTTTTTTCACCTGCATGCGACTTTGCCAGCATGGCAGGATCACGTTGAAACAGCAGTGTCTGTCTGGTAAAAGTTTATTAACCTTGAAATGAAACCCAGGCCGTGGAGGCCACGGCCCCAGACACGTCATGTGTAGCAGAAAATGAAAAAGCACTTGATATACAGTCCGGGGGTAATAGACTCCTCTGGCCCTGACTGATAAGTCATTACAAGTCTTTACCTATTTATAAATCAGTTTTTGTACTGGTTTTTCATGAAATACTTATAACTGATTAAGTTGTAGTCAATGTATGTTTTTTTTTTTCTGTGATTTTTGGAATGCTGGACGATACACCTTATATATTTCTCATTAGGGTCTAAGTGTATGTCCATTGGTATGTCCATTAATGTTCCTCTTTTTGCATCTACTATACACATTTTATTTACTTTTAGTTCAGATGAGCGGAAGTTATATTTAATCGTAATCAAACATGGACGTCTTTATTCATGACTGCCTACCTTACATTTCCTATAAACTCATTTAAACTTAGCTAGAACTTGTGTTTTCAGGAAATGCATTCACATGCCAGGAACAAGTTGTTCAGAAGTCTTGGAATCTGATTTTGGGCCAAATTTACTTGGATGCTAGAAATATATGCCATTAAATGATATTTTATTTAGGAACATGTTCAAATGATCTATCCAATCAGCATGAGAGGAGGCTTGCATATATAAACCTACCTCCAAAGCTACAATACTGTGAAAAGTTTTAGGCACTGTGTAAAAATGCTGTAAATTGAGGATGCTTTTCAAAAATAATATCATAAATAGATTGTATTCATCAAATAACTTTAAAACAGCTTTTGTCCTAGGTACAGTTGCAGGTAGCTTTGCAGGTCGGTTTCTTCAAGCGTCTTGGAGACGTTGCCGCAGTTTTTCTGGATTTCGTCTGTCTCCGTTTTTTTTCTGTTTCTTCATCTAATCCTATGGATTCGATGATGGTGAGATCAGATTTCCATGTGGATCATACCGCCTGTTGTCAGACTCCTTGTGCATAAAAAAATCTCACTGTATTATTACAATTAATGGCAAAATGAATGTTTGGAGTTGTGAACTGATATTTCCTACTGACAGACTACTGCAAAAGATATAAATATCTGGCTTAAAACCATTGTTATTTTTGTGTGTGAAAAAACTAACATGCCTAGGACTTTTGCACAGTACTGTACATAGCCAACTCCCCTGTTACTCAACAGTATTCTACATCTCTCCATCACCTCGACTCCTCCGTCTCGGCTGGATACTATCCCAGCCAGAGGGGGGGGGGGGGGTACTCTTGGTTCGGGTCAAAATCCGAGATCAGAGCCCTCCCCTTGGACAACATGCCAAATAAGCATACTCTTTACTCTATATGATTATTTGTAAGTGTGAACTCATGAAAACTATATTAAAAGCCACATTTATAGTGCATATATCTTATTAGTGTCTGATGTGCTTTCTTGGATATACAGCAACCTAAAGCGCAGTTAGAGATTGTATAGTACCTCCCCCCGGTTGCACATTTTATTTAATGCAGGGGACATTCACATATACTAATGTAGCTTATATGTCAAAATAATTCTTGCTTTGATTTAATTATTCATACTACCCAAAACATTATATCATATATTCATACACTATTCATCATAGCTCGTTATAAATTATTCAGCCATTTTATTTATCACCATATATTGTGGTGTGAAACACACCACCTGCAGGTGATGTTGAACGCAGTTCATTTCAGTTTTTGATATTCAGTGTTGATTAAAAGGCTTGAAATTAATACTGTCTTTTAGTGTAACATGGGACACATAATAGTGGTCAGTCCGAATGTCAGTATCTGCAGCAAACACCCAATTCAGTGTACAACGTGTTTGTGTGTGCCATTCTGTCAAGGTTTTCGAGAGCTGCTAGTGTGGTTGTTACATTTGGACCAAATGCAATCTGCAGGCAGGTGTGTGCTGTACTGAATGAATTTTACCCAAGTGATTGTCCAAAGTGGAATTTGGAGAAATATCACACTCGCACACTCTGACCTGCTTGTAATGACCTCATAAGGGAGCCCAACAGCTTTGAGTTGGTCTGACCTTTATTAGGAGCTGATGTGGGTTCCAAGAGAGCTCAAAGAGACTCAACCCATCTTCCCAAATGGACATGGTGTGTTAAAGTAGGCCACAGTAATGCCTGTACCAAGTATCACTCCAAATAAGACTTTATTTCCGGTCTGGTACTTCAGGGCAGCACAAGTCATTTCTTCCACAATACAGGGAGACAGGAGGACCACAGGGAGGGAAGGAAAGAAAGAAAGAAAGAAAGAAAGAAAGAAAGAAAGAAAGAAAGAAAGAAAGAAAGAAAGAAAGAATGGAAGAAAGTGAGAATGAAAGAAAGAAAGAATGAAAGAAAGTGAGAATTAAAGAAAGTGAGAATGAAAGAAAGAGAGTAACGAAAGAAAGAGTGTATGACAACAAAAGAAAGAGAACAGAAAAATGAAATACAACTAACTAAATAAAAAAATGAACAATCCAACACGAGGAGTATAGAACAAGAACAAAAACAAAGCAAAGAAAGACCGCAAATAAATGACAAACAATATAGAACTAAAAAACAAAAACAAAAAGAGACAAAATAACTACAAATGAGAGAGAACAAACTAATTAAAATTTGAACAAAAGCAGACAAATTAACAGAAGAAAAGAACAAACAGAACAAAAGAAAGTATACACAGAAAAAAATAACATGGAACAAAGAAACAAATTAATAAACAAGCTAATTCAATTCAATTCACATTTATTTGTATAGAGTCCACATTACAATTTAGAGTGATCTGTTCTCAGATATAACTGTCTAAGTTATGTATTTCAGAAATGTACACATACAAAATCACAGTTAGCTAAAAATGTATTAATTTAAACAGTGTAATAATTTAAGGATGAAACATTGAGCTCATTGAAGTAATGAATACTTGAATGAATACATAATGAATAAATACATAAAAAAAAGAAAAACAGAGAAGTGACAACAAGGAATGAAAGAGAACAAATAAAAAAAAATGAAACAAATAAAATGACAGTCAAACCAAACAGGAACAAAAATGAAGGGAGAGAGAGAGGGGGAGAGTCAAAGAAAGCAGATTCCCAGGTCTGGCTGATATCATTTCCTCTTGTATTAGCCCTCTGGCTGAGTGGCATCTCCTGAGATTGGCAGGGTCTGATAGGGAGCAGTTCACACTTGTCACAGGCTCAATAACACCAAAACAAAAGCAAGTGCAGTGGAGAGCAATGCGGCCGTATGCCCCTCTTATTCTCCTGTCTTTCTCATTCTCTCACCCTCTCATCCCCTCTAAGATTTAAACTTCATTTTAAGACACAGGGAGATTGCAGCTGCGGCCCGTCTCTGTCTGCGTGCGCCGAGGAAAAGAATCACCACCTTGACCTTTCCCGACGTTCTCTGAAATTCACAGCGGCCTGTCAACATGCGCTGCCGATTTCTGTTTGACACATCTTTAATGACGCCTTCTTTAACAAGCCCGAGCCGCAAAGTTCAAAAGCAACATCTTGCTTTTGTTTATGTAAATAGCACGGTTGCTCGCGGAAAGTCATTTGACGCACTGCTTATCCTAATTAGCAGGACGACCCGTGCGACCGCTTTTCTGTTTGAGTCAGCTCCCGCACGACAACACTGGCATTTACAAGGACGACTTTCAAGAGCGCTTC
Organism: Rhinichthys klamathensis goyatoka; assembly: GCF_029890125.1. Lineage (NCBI taxonomy): Eukaryota > Metazoa > Chordata > Actinopteri > Cypriniformes > Leuciscidae > Rhinichthys > Rhinichthys klamathensis. Next base: position 2,721,109 of record NW_026606612.1, read on the forward strand.
TGCTTTTTTGGCAAAATAAATCCATGGTGCATCGTCGTATTTTGCGAGGTGGAGAGTCAAGGAGAATTGTGTAGCATTCATCACACGCTCTGAACTAGATCTTCAAAGCCACATCTGAATATCCTTGTAGTGCTAGTATATATATCAGAATTAAAAGATTTCTAAAACTACATTTGGTTTCAATCATGTCAGTCTGGAGTGCATGTACACGGCTGCTTGTATAGTCTTGCCAACATTGCAAAATTCCTCATTCATTTTTAAGAGGGACCATGAGCTTCTTCTAAAAGAAATTCTACTTTGGGGCCATTGTTGCTTTTTTGTTGATATGGAATCCGCTTAAATATGTGTGTATAATACCAGATGATAGTGAGTAGACCGCAAGGGAGTCCATGCTGTTTGTTTGCCGACGGTGCCTTGCGACTCCCTCCGTGTGTGTTTTAGGTGGCTGGCAGCCTGTGGGTGGATCTTATCATATGTAAATAAGCATCCCCTCAGGCTCCGCCTTTTCATTTGAGAGCATGAGGGAAACCCAAACGTTTGCTGCTTTTCAAGTCTCAATGAATTCAATAATAGTATTTGGTATTATTTCCGCTGAAAGTAAAAATGTAACACCCTCGGCTAATTTTTTTTTTTTTTTATGTTCAATTTTTGTCCTCCCAAAATCACTGGAGAAAATTCTCTCCTCCCCAAATTTTACATTCCATCTAGGTTTGGTTATATCATGAATCATGCACATATTCACTATTTATATGTTTCCATTCCCATTTTGTCTTCAATGCTAGATGGCTCTCCAATGGGACAAGTATTGGTCTTGCTTTGTTCTCTGCAAGTATTTGCTTTGTTCAGCGAAGAGTTGATAATGTTAGACCAAGACTTCCTGTGTCAGGGGAAAGTTTGGGGTCTGTTCTTTTTTCTGGGGTCTGTTATTTTTTTTCTGGAGGTTACGGTTGGCTCCTCTCACTTTTCAGTTCTCGGTGCACACACTTACACCTGAGCCAGTTTGACCTGGGGCCAGTCAATTCCAACCTCAAACTCTGGATAGATGACAGAGCAGGGTCTTTGTCTACGCTCCTATGCTCTTTTTAAAGCAGCCGCCTGTAACCTCTGACCCATGACTCTGCCAGTTGCTGATGTGCTCTCCTTTTTCCCCAAGTGTGTCTTCAAGATAAGGAAAGGGATTAGGTTAGATATTCGGCTCATGCAGGGAGAGACTAGAAGCACTTACACACACACACACACTTTGTAACTTTTAATTCCTGTCTGCAGACCTTCGGAATCGGCAAAGTAAGTTCATAATGTTCTTTAGGCCATATTAGCCAGCCTTGACTTTTAACTCGCACCTCAGGATAGGTTCAGAAAGATAAGAAACCATAGAAACTCAAAATTGCCAAAAACACCTAATAGAGGCAATGAGAAATACAGGATGACGGATTCAAACAACCTCAGATGCGTGACTTATAAAAGAGACCTGTGTGCTGAGGTAATTAGCCTCCTGATGGCAAACATCCCCTCTTATCCCTGCTTCATTAGGGCTGTAAACTCTCTCTCTCTCTCTCTCTCTCTCTCTCTCTCTCTCTCTCTCTCTCTCTCTCTCTCTCTCTCTCTCTCTCTCTCTCTCTCTCTCTCTCTCTCTCTCTCTCTCTCTCTCTCTCTCTCTCTCTCTCTCTCTCTCTCTCTCTCTCTCTCTCTCTCTCTCTGAGTAACCACAACCTTAATTGGCATTGTATACTAAGGTTTATGACCCGAAGCAAATCTGCCTAGACTCTGCATTCATTTGGCCAGTAAGATTGTCAGTGAGCTTGTGTGTGCACTACCTTGTTAAGCATCTCCCGCATAATTTGTGGACGAAGGCCATGGAAGTAAAGGTATCAGATTTGAAGCAGCTTGTAATCTAATGAAGATTTCAGTAATGCATGGAGAAAGACATTGGGTTTCCTGGACCCATTTCCTGTGCAATTTAGTATCTCTTACCGTAGCGAAACATGAAAGCAAGTAAAGGCAAAAACATGGAGATAGAATGAAAATGTTCCCTTGTTGGATAAATCGGTGAGAAGTAGGGATGGGAACCGAGTGAACCAATTCCTTGGAACCGTTAACATGCCTGCTTAACGATTCGCTTATCGGTTCCGCTTGTTGCAAATGTGTCATGACGTCACACACGCGCTGCGTTGTTTTAGTTCAGAACGCAGCAAACAACGGCATCGAGGCAGAAGCGCTCTACAGTTTGGTTATATTTCATGCGAAAAGACGACAATATATGAGGCGCCGTCTAGGGCTTAAATCAAACTTCATTCACGCACACATATATAAAACACTTGCATACACATATACTAAGTAGTCAAAACATACATGTATACTGCTGAATGCTTAAACAAATAAATATGAAATGCACAACGACACACCTAATGTCGCTCACGCACATCCATGCAAACTCTACACACACAAGATGTGCGGAATTCTCCAGGCACATACTCATATGAAACGCGCACGCTCACACATAAACTCTCCATGCGCATGCTCATATGAGACGCGAGCACACACACAAACTCGCGCAAATACTCAATGAGAAACGTCACCCGAATCCGCAGCCAAAAACAAATCATCCACTTGCCCTAATAATGTTCTCTGATTTAAGTATCCGCACCCGATGGTCAAATTACAATTGTTCTGTGTTGTTACGCGTGATATAAATGGATGATCGTCACCTTCAACTGCGGACTCGGCGACGGTTGATGCGGGCATCTCTAGGTTAACATTATACTCTGATGAATGAGCGCTGCTTTTAAATGAACATTTCTTTAAAACAAAATTGATTTGACAGAATTTAATTTTCTTAATGGCATAAACAGACTTTAGTCTCATGAAACTTAAACTGGAATGTCACTGTTTTTGTCACTGTGACTTCCCGAACAGGCGAACACGCACACACGCGCGCAAGCACACATCACTTTTAAAGTAAAAGTGAAAATTGAGGATGCAGTGCATCGTAATGCATCGAGATATCGAATTGAACTGAATCGATGACATAATCGTAATCGAACCGTGAAACCAGTGTAAGTTCACACCCCTAATACCCTTATAACACCCCTGTACTTATTCCCTCACCCAATGAGAATCGATAAGGAATCGAATCGATAAGCAATATCGATAATGGAATCGGAATCGTTAAATTCTTATCAATTCCCATCCCTAGTGAGAAGTCAAATTTCTATGTGTATTTGGACATTTAAACCGTTAAAATGGAGATCAAAGAGTTAGTTCATTTTGATTAGGTCCAAGAGTGTCGCTCAGGTAAAGTGGCTCAGATGTGACTGTTTGTGGTGCAGTGCTGAGACCATACAAAGTAGCTTACTAATGCATCACCACTGCATAAAAGGACAAACTTTAGATTTGCCACAGTACAATAAATGGTAGTACTTTACATGTAAGTGCCCTGGTACATTTCTATTTAACCATATTTTGGAGACAAATTTGTATGCAGGAGTGGAATAAACCTGACAAAACCTCTCAAAACCAAATTTTTGTCACGGTTATGGTCTCTTATTTTGATAATCTTTAGTTCCTGTTTCCCTGCTCTGTTTAGTTTCAGTTTCCTAGGTTTCTGATTATGTCCCTGTTTGTTTCTGTGATTAATTATCATCAGCTATTGAGAATGAGAATGTGACGTCACGCGCTTCACTCCGCGTTGCATTGTGGGAACGCGTCGCCATCTTGGAAGGATACGCTATCCGTTGTCATTGTAAGACTGGAAAACTGGTTATAGGGAACGACCACTTCTTGAGAAGACAAAGAACCCACTGCATAGTAGCATTTGGGCTCACTCTTGTGAAGCCCCCATCCTAGACTAGAGGTCTCACCTCTGAATCATCCTAATCTACATTTCTTTCCCTCATCCCCCACTCCTTCCCCTTCATTCAGATCACCTGAAACTCACATAAGAATATATGTATGGTTTGATGTGAATGATTATCATTGAGTATTATGTTTGGTATCATTTGAAATGTCTCAAGAATGAGTGGTACAAATGTCTCATTCCCAAAGTATAAAACAAAAGGAAATAAGGTTTTTAAGAGTTTAGGAATAACTGGCACACAAAGGAATGTGGTCTCTAGGCACTCCCAAAGGTGTATGAATTTACTAATTTCCACTGTTCTTCGCAGATGGTCAAACTTCTACCCCCAGTAATGGTGGGGGAATACAGTAAATTTCCACTAAACTCTAGTTTTACATATCAAATAAGGTTTGGCTATATAAGGAAAATGCAACGAGAGCTCAGGGCTCTTTCTGTATCTCAGATCAGCCCGTGAGGTTAGCTCATGTAGTTCTTAAATGTTGGGTTTGCATCTATTTCTCTTATCCTAAAGCATTTGATGTTTTGTATTGATGATCTTTGAACTGATTATGAAATTGGCATAATACTTTTACCTGACATAATAAATTGTTATATTTGATTATTCTAACAGACTTTGACCTAATTTCCATTGGAGTTAAAAGGAATAGTCAAACATTAACGTATATTTAATGATGCACAGATATCATTGAAAAACTTTTTCATTTTATGGAGTCAGATGAAACGAGTTAATACATAAGATAAAATGTATTGTATTTAATTAAAAATCTCTTTACCATGATGGGAAAAGACGGAACACGCGTTGAGACCTTCACCGCTAATTTGAATGCCGCCATTGGATCAAATTAGACGGACTTACATCATGGTTACTTCAACAGTGAGACCGAGAGAAATAGCGACAGAGAGAGAGAGCAGCTTGATATTTGTTTGCATTTTTGCGATAAGGCACAGTTTTTTGGGAATAAATGAAGAAGGGGGAAGCAAAATGAAGGGGCTCTATCGGGAGAGACTACCAAGCAGCAACACCAAGCAGCGTTATTTAGAGAAACTACTTGACATCAACATGGACCCGTACAACCTGCTACAGAATGGACGAAAGACCCAAAGCACTACCATCTTTCACATACCCTGACATAGTCAATTACCTGGTTTATGGTATCAGTGCCTAACGTTACTGCCTACACAATGCAAGAGTTCAGAAGCTTTAAGTCATTAGAAGCTTATGAACAATTCTGCTGCGGCTGGGTGCAAGACTTAGAAACCCCCAAACCTGTAACGTTAAATTGCGAGAGTTCAGTCATACTTGATGTTTCAGTTCTCATTCATATGTGGAAATAAATCTGATATGAATAAGCGGACAGATCGGACAATCCCCTGTCATTGCGAGTCCTATGTCATTAAAAAAAGTGTCTTTTTAAAACATTTTGCGGTACAGATATATCTATAACAAATTAAACAACTCTAGTTGAATAACAGATTATTTATTTCGTTCGTTTGTGTTAAATAAAAGGCGAACTGTGCTGAAATGTGTTGCTTTTGAAATCATGCTTTGCTCGCTGTTGCTGCTGTCAGTTTATTGACAAGCAGTTTCTCTAAATAAAGCTGGCTAGCATTGTTATTTAGTCTCTCCCGATAGAACCCCTTTCATTTCTCTTCCTTCTCCATATCTTCCAAAGAAACTGTGGCGTATAGCTAAAATGTAAACAAATACTAAGCTGCGCTGTCTCTCTTTCGCTAATTCTGGAATATTTAGTCGCGCCTCTTTGAAGTTCTGAAGGCGTTGCCCTCTGGCAACCGATAGCGTCTCCTACCATCATGGCCGACCGGCTCAGACCCCGCCCAAATCGACACGTGACTCCTCATTCTCAATAACTTATTTAGTTCCTGATTATCCCCTGCATACTTCCTGTTCAGGGGTGTGTTTCTAGTACAACGACGCAACTCGCTGCTTAACTACCATAGTAAGATGCATCGTTGAATAAATTAACTAGCTAGCTGTATTGTCGCAAATTGGTCGTTCAACCACATTGGTTAATGATGCCACGTACGTGGTGGAGTAATAACTTATTTTAATGAATCTGTTTGAGATCGAAATAATGCTAGATGTTTTTCTATAAATTACGGACATGGCATTTGAGGACTATTTCAAATTTTCTCAGTTATTACAAAAACTGTGCTTTAAATCTCTTGACAAACTAAAAGACGTAAATAACATTTGTATATAATATAAATAAAAGATACAGATTGTACTGGATGTCAGCTTGCTTATTTTGCTCAAGACAAAGTTTTATTAAGTCCACATGTCATGCAAACTAGAAACTATGCTTCTAACCACAGATCGAGAGCTGTCGTTCCAACCACACCACTTTGCGATGGTGTTTGCGAATGTTCGTTAGAACGATGGTTTCGGGAAACTTGCTTAACTACGCTAATAACGACGGAACTATGTAATGTGGTTATTACTCCCGTGTTCAGCATTAACCCTTGTGTTATGTTGCGGGTCAATTTGACCCGTTTCGATTTTCAAGTTGTTGGAAATACTGGTTAACTTTTTTTTTTTTTTTTGATATTTCGTGACTTTTTCTCATTTATCATGATGAACATGCATGCAAAGTTTCAACATGCTGATGTGTTTTGACATATACAAACAAAATCACTGTTACGTTCGTGATGTTCACGGGTCAGTTTGACCCTCATAGACAGCCATTCAAAAGCAACTGTACAGACACAAAATAAAAACATTTATTTTCTGTATGTCAGGGCACTTCAACTCCAGTTCTAACGTGCAAGTGCATCTAAAAGTGCTCTAACCCTAACCAAACACACTTGAAAAAGCTAAAATTACAGTGTTCAGAATTATTTGCAAATTACAGATGAAAATCTTTGTCCGACACAGATAGTAAAATAAACTCTCATTTCAATATTCAAAATATCTAAAATACCTAGCTTTTAACCAAAACTTTTATGTAGGATTTTCAAAGGCAGCTTCACAGAGCCAAAAAATAAATAAAAAACATTTATTTGATGTATGTTTTTGTTATGTTTGGTTTCTCACTTCCCAGTGAGTGAATAATGAAACTAGGAAAATAGGTCTTAGGAAACTAGGGAAAGTTAACTTAGGAAAATGAAAAAAAATCATTATACAGCATTTTTTTTTTGTTCAGTTACGATGTTCAAAGCATAAAATGTAAAAAAAAAAAAGTTTTTTTTTTTTTTTAAATATATGCAAAAAAAATCAGTATACTGTTTATTTTCCAATTTTGTCAAAATAAAACTGTTTTAAAAAATGTTTTAAAAACATTTTCATAAATCATATTTTCAGATATAATGTTTTTGTAATGTTTGACAAATGTTGATATTAAATGTTTACAGTTTGTATCTAAATCTTTGTTGTTTTTCATAGTGTGATTTTTGAGGAATTGTATTGAATCCAATTAGGGTCAATTTGACCCGGTCCATAAGGGGTGTACACAGAAATCGAACAGAACACAAGGGTTAAAGTCTGTTCAATGAGAATTATTAGTATGTATTGCCTACTACCCCAGAGTGTTATAATTTTAAGGGATGACCTCATTTACAGTATAAAATGGAATAAAAACGATTAATTATTTCTTTAACTTAGAAACACTTTACAGACTGAATTGGGTATAAGTCTCACATTTTTACAGCAACTCAGCAGGCCCTTGTGACCTTCAATTTTGTGTGTTTCAAAAAGGGCATACCTCATTTTGTTCCAGCTTTAAAGTATGAATGCAAAAAGAAAGAAAACCAGGTGCAAATGAAGGGGACTGGGGTTAGGTGTGTGGGAAGCAGAAAAAAGAAAGACAAACAGCAAAGAATAAAAGCAACCTGGACCCACACATGTTACCCACTCAAGGTGAACAGCTCGCTTCTGCCCAGAAACAATGGCCATTACTCACCATGCAGCAGACACACAAAATTAGACGGTGGAGGGAAAATTAAGTTGAGGAAGGGAGGAGAACGAGAGAGCGTTTCGTAGGTGATATATTTCAAGCTCAGCTGCTTATGCTAAGCAGGAACAAAATGGCTAAAAGCAGTGGTTAAATATTAATGTGGAATGAGGGCCCTCTAGGAACCTATAAACACTCATTGCTCAAGCTGTGGATTAAAACGTCCATTAGCGAGGAGGCCATGGGTTCATCATTCACAGCTTACAGGAAGCCAACACATGCGCTAATCATGTTACTACTGTATGCCCACCAGTTGTCTTGGGAGTTTGGCATGGTATGTTTAATGGTGGCCGTCACACAATGTTGCACATGTAAATACAAGAGAGAGTGCGATGGCTCCTTCTTAACTTAAAGTCAAGCACAGGTGATAATTGAACAGGTGACCAATTCTTGCAGTATACTCACAGGTTTTGTCATTCGAAACCTTACAAACAGGCCAATTGGCTTTCAGTTCAGAGAAAAGCGGCTCACACTTCACTGTGTGCTGAATCCAGACAAGTTTGGGCAGATGATTATATCGATTTGTCTGCATGAAGTCGCCACAGTGATTTCTAAGTTCTCATATGATTGGTCAAGGATACACACACTGCTCTCGCAGAGTGTGTAATGGATGTATGAGTGTGTTTACCCATAAGAGCTGTTATTGTCTTTTGTATTGATTGGCACTGATGCACAGTTGTCTTGCTATGAAGGTGATGCTTTCTTCACTTAGGTTGTTGGTGTTCTGTGAAATCTGTTGCCATCAATTGTAATATATTTTTCTCTCTCTCTGTTTTTTTCCCCTTCCTGCAATCACAAACCAGGTAAGTGCCTAAATATGTCATTATTTATTCATTAATGTATTTCCTTATCTACCATTCTACCCATTTGTTATCATCATATATTTAAGCCATATCACCTGTAGGCATGTAGCAATTTAGTATTGTATCCTTTTTTTTCTTTCTGCCAACAAAAGTAGTTCCAAAATAACTACTTCTGTGACTTCACAATTTGTGTTAACTTGCCAAACAGTCAACTCTATGCTAATGGATTTATTGCATGAGGGATTAATTCTTTATTCGTATAACTAAAGATGCACAATACACATAATATTTTTTTTAGTTTAAAGTGAACAAAATTGGGAAGGAAACAGCCATGCCACATACAGAATTTAATTAAGAATACATTTTAAATTGAAACTAATTTTAATTTGAATTGAGGTAGCAAAGAGAATGTAGCTCTACATTTAGAATTTGAATGTAATGATGTAGAATTATAATTCATTTAAATTCCAAGCAATTTTATCGAAGCAAAATTTATCAAAACAAACTTTGAATCAATGCCTGCTTGACTGCCTTTTTTAAATAATAAAAGATAAAGAGTATAAAGTAATACAAAAGAGTATAAAAGTGTGATGATATACATATAGATAGATAGATAGATAGATAGATAGATAGATAGATAAGATAGATAGATAGATAGATAGATAGATAGATAGATAGATAGATAGATAGATAGATAGATAGATAGATAGATAGATAGATAGATAGATAGATAGATAGATAGATAGATAGATAGACAGATAGATAGATAGATAGATACATATTATATAAAAATCTTCTAAATGTGGGTATAATGAGGCTATTTGAATGAAGGTGTTTTTTTGTAAGCCACATTCCCTTTTGTTGCTTACCAAAAGTCAATTGAGCTGTCACCTACCCACAGCGCTTATTTAAAAAAAACATAAAAGACATAAAAGGTCTTCCGTCAAGTCCTGTGCCTTTTCTTTTTCTGTTATCCCAGTCTAAAGGTCAGAACTGCTGTTTTTTTGTTTTGTTTTTTTTGTTTTTTAGATGAAATTGCAGTCATGGTTGCAGGTGTTTACACTTGGCACATTCTACACCTCATTACTGTCCTTTTTTATTTTTGTTGTAGAACATAAATTAGGCTCATTATAAAACTGTTGACATTTCATGAGTTAGGATAATTAATTTGGCCTCAACAGGTGGCCTGTAACACAGAGAAGCAGGTTGTGTGAGAGAAACTTTCCCAACTTGAGATCACCTCTCTTAGCATCTGTATTTTTTTTATGCCAGAGGGTGTTAGATATATACAATATGTGAGTACATACTCTAAGCCATTAACCCTCTGGGGACCAGAGTGTTTTTGGGGCCCTTGGGATGTTTTGACATGCACTGACATTTGTGCTTTTTTCAGTTATTTATAAACATGTTAATGGCAAAGGTGTAAATTCACTCTATATAGCACAGACGGGACTACCATGATAAGTGAGCAACATGTATGTACATGTTTGTATTTTTAAGAGAATAATGTTTATGCGTGGTTATTGAAAAAAAAATAAAACTGAAAGTTGCTGAAATAAGACCACAAAACACATATTGATTATTTCTTCACAATACTTTTGAAAATTGTATCACATAGTCTAGAATATTTGCTCCAAAACTATGTGAGAATCATCCAGACTACTCATTCAGATAAGTCAATAAAGTATTTTACATTTTTAATGACGTGTTTTGTTTGAGAAAGCTTTATGCAGGAGGCGTGATCTCTCATTAATATGTGTGGCATTTCACACCTGAGAAAGACAAAGACCCTCCCCATAATGGCCCTATTAGGTGCTATCAGGCCATATCATTACAGGAGCCTTGCACAAAGAATGAGGAGATTTAAAAAAAAGAATGGCTTTTAGATTGTTTGGATTTATATAAGGAAAATACAGGGTGCATACGTCTGGACACTTCTATCACACACCCTTCACCATATAGACATGGTTTTATTTCAGTTCAAAGTTCAAAGTTAGAGTTGGAAACATCTTGAAAAGAAAATAGTCTTTTTCCATAAATGTCTTAGTTTGATCATACATATTTCAAAGTTGAGGATTCATTATTTTGATATAGCTTGAACAAACACTATAACATCTTAGTTGATTAGTTTATTGACAAAACATACTATATATTTAACATATGAGCAGAAACTCCTAACAAAAGCTTATTTGATGTCTATTTTAGAGTAAAAACTGTATCCAAAACTAGTCGAAATGTTGTCTTTTATTTAGTCTGTAACAGTACGTATCTGTGCGTTCATTCATTCATTCATTCATTCACACACACACACAAACATGATTCACAAAAACAGTATGCTATTTTTCCGTTTACAGACACTAACGTTATTCTATATCGCGATTAGAACAAAGCACTTGCATAAAACACTTACTTCTCAGCTGAATCTGTTGCTCCTCCTCGAAGTGAAAATAAACCAGCACTTGTTCTGTGGTAAATTGTCCCAGGATTGTTCCTCATATAGCCGCGCAAGACGACAGTAGATTAATCTGACTAAAAAATAATGTGTGTTTTCAGAGTTTATGGGCGTTAACGCGTTTCAATGTGTTGCTTCACATATTTGCGTTTGAATAGCGCGTGCTCTCCGTGGGCGTGTCACATTACCAGAGATAATCAGCTGAGAGAACGATAATGAGACGGGCTGACACGTCTCTCTTTTTATATAGATGACATAAACGGAGAATATTAATTTTAGTTTTGAATCGGATCATTTAAAAGTACAAACTCAAATGATTTAAAAGATATTTTGCTTATGGCTGGGTGAATAGTATTAGCTGAGTTGTGTTGAAGATTAGAGACGTGCTCCAGAAAAAAAGTTCACGGTGACCGAGAGGCAGAACGCACACCCTGTTTATTTTCTTTATTTTACAAAAGCACAATATTTTATTTCGATTGTATGTGGGCACATAAAAAAGTAGACATTTAACAGATTATTTTCTCATATTTCTTAACTCTATATGAACAGAAATGATGGTAGTACTTTAAGTCTATTTTTCTGCTATGTGAAAAAAAACGAGCAAAACACGCCGACGCGTTTCTGGTCCCCAGAGGGTTAAAGATGAATTATCAGTTGTAATAAAAATCTTTCTTGAAATTTGTTGGGTGCCACATCTTGAGTGGTAGCCCCAGGGCTCGACATAAGCAATGGCCCGATGGCCCGGGGCCAGTAAAAGAGTATGTCGGGCTAGTTGGTTGGCCAGTCACTGGCCCGCGCGGGCCAGTGAATGGCCATCAGCAAAACAAACAGCAAACGTCATGATACACAGTGGCGCGAAGAGTGTCAATGTTACTTCAGGTTATTTATAACGTGTTAAAATGTCGAAGAACTACGAGGCTGATACGAGAAAGAGGACATTCCTAGTAGGGCTGGGCAGTAGGCCATATATCGAGTTTGTACAATATATCGATTTTTTTAAACGATATGGAATGAGGCAATACCGTTTATCGATACAGTAGTTTGATACGAGCACATCTGAAAAATATAGCGGAGGGCAGTGTGAGCTCCTGCAGTGAAAGAACATAGATAGTACAATTGTCCTAAACATGACACAAGCTAGTATTAAGCGCTTCAAAATAACTAGTAAGATATAGTTAACAAGTTTAAAGCAGCCCTGTCAGATGCTCTGACAGATACTGTTGCTGACTGACAGATAAATACTTGGGCTGTTTAATGCGTTTGAGATGTGGTGCTTTCCTCAGTGCTTAACTTACATTTCACGGGTATATTCTCCATCTGTAAATGTTAGAAAGTCAAACAAATATGTCCATTTCACTGTCAGGAGAGGACGAGCTTCTGCAAGTGAATCTCCGCTAAAATTCAAGCTTCCGTTAATGAGCGCCGCCGCGAGCACGCGCGCCTCTAACAGACGAGCACAATAAAGAGTAGCGCAAAAAATTCTGACTAAAATATACATGTTGCTAAAATATTTGTTGTTGGAGACAATAAATGTGCCATATGTGGAATTTTAAACCTACAAGTATATTCTTTATGAAAGTGACCATTATAATGGGGTAATCAAATGCAGGCTAAAATAATTAGTGTTTGCTTTTGTTTTTAGTTTAGCCTTTAGTCATTTTAAAAACAAAGTTTTTAGATTGTAATGTTACAATTTTAGAATGTAATGTGATTTGAACCACCTTTTTGCACATAATATAGCCTATTGCATAGCCTACATTACATTCCCTATATTTGTTTCCATATCCTTCAATTTCAACATTGTTTTGTTCTTCTTTTTTTCCATTGACAGCTTTTTTTAGGTCATAAATGTTAAACGAATGACAAAAATAATCAGGCAAACTAATATACTTTTGTTTAATTTCACCATTTTGAAGTGAAAATAGGCCTATGTAACGTTACTCATCACTCATGTAATGTAATAATTAGTTTACTGTCATTGTGAGGGGACAAGAAAAATTAATTCTAATGTATACAATAAATACAGTTTAATGGAAAAGTGCTTTTCCTTATATTTCTTTCAGGGCCAGTAAAAATAAAGAAGGGGCCAGCAAAACTCTGATCTACTGGCCCTGGGGGCCAGTGGAGATTTTTTTTTATGTTGAGCCCTGGGTAGCCCATTACATATTTGATGTATGTAATATTTTGAAATCAATACTGCAGCAAACTCTTCCCAGTTCAAACACAGTTTGAGACGAGTGTCTTGCTGAGATGGTCTGGAGAACCAATTTACAACTCCAATTTTGTTAGACCAAGGGAACATACAGCACAAATAGATCAAACATTACACAAATGCTGGAAGCACTCTGTCTTGTTTAGAAATCAACTCAGGTTAGGCATAAATCCAATCTGGGCTACATTTTTAAAATTGTTCTGTGTCTTTGTGCACACTATAAAGAGAGAGTTTGATATGCCTAAATATGACATTCTTTACACAAAATCAAGTAATGACTCGTATTGCATTTGAGGATTAGAGCTTTGCAAAAAAATAAAAAAGAGTCCTCTATGTGTGGTTACTTTGTTGGCATAGATACAGACCTTTTGGACGGTCATCAGGCAAGTAGACTGAGTTGTGCTGCTGTAATGTTGGTTCATGGCCTAGGTGTTGTTAATGCATTGTATGGCCTGTGTTAATGGAGGCAGAGTGAAGGCCTGGCTGCACCTTCTATTGTCACTTAATAAGATTGCTCTTGACCCCTGACTGCCAAACACAAAGCTACAGAGCTCAAAATAGCCTGAGTTTCTTTTCTTTTCTTTTCTTTTCTTTTCTTTTCTTTTCTTTTCTTTTCTTTTCTTTTCTTTTCTTTTCTTTTCTTTTCTTTTCACACCCCATCCCACCATTAATCCACAATGCATGCACCATTTTGGCTGTCATTATACACCAATACATTTTTCCAGGGGTTCAAATGTTCTTTTTTTTATCCTTCCCTCTCTCCCTCTACTTTCCTGTCTTGCCTTACTTTCCAGTTCATTAAAGGCATAGAAAAGCACACAGCATTCAGACACATGCAGACATGCTCCTTTGGTGGCTTAATAACTCTGTGTTTAACATGCATTATGTAAAGATTAGTTAGACTCTGAAAGACTTCAGTACATTTTATCTAGTTCCAGGAGTCTAGTGAATAAGAACACTTTAGCATTATAATGATTATGGCCTCTCTCGTTTTACCCATGTCTTGGTGTTCGCATGCACTTTTAATACTGCAACAGCAAGGCTCTTTTGTAAAAGGTAATCTCCTTAATCTGGGGACAATTAACCAGCTTTCCTCCAACCTGATATTAAAGTACTTTTCCTTTACTTTTTAAGGTTATTTTTTCTTCTTCTTCAAATTAAGCCCTGTCGGGACCCCCTGTTTTCGATTCTAAAAAAAAAAAAAAATCAGTGCTCTGAAGAATTTCCTGCACTCTCTGTAACAGGATTTCAGAGCATAAAATGGAATGACACTAGTTGCACACACATTCTGGATTTGGTGCAGCTTCTCCACATGTGCCAGTGGAAGGGGGTCTTCTCAGAAACAAACATTTTCACTTTTGGCTAATGGCAGTAAATAGCTGCGAATCTGTGATTTTCCTCCCTGTTGGTTTTTACTGAGTCTCATTAATAGCAGCATTAAGCTGAGTCTATAGATCCCTGGCTGTGAACGAAAGACAAAAGGGAATGCTTCATTGTTACACACGACCATAATGTCTGCATTAACAAGTATTAGGTTAAGCTGCTATATTATACCTGGAAAATAAGCCTCATATTTAGTCGTGCTCAACAGGGGCATTTGCCCATACCTTTCTCGATGTGAATGGACTGCTGATTTGTAGAGAGGACTGACACACTTGTCCTTTACATAAAAAATAAATAAAAAAAGTTCAGAAAAAACAAAACAAAATTATCATTTCCACAATGCCATGTCATTCCAAACCTGCATGGACTCAAAAAGAGACCTACTGAAAAATGCTGTGTACGTAAATGGTAAATGGACTGCATTTATATAGCGCTTTCACAGACCCAATGGCTACCAAAGCGCTTTACAATTACGTAGTGAAAGGGGCCTGAAGCCTTCATATATCAATGGGTAATGGGAGAAAATCAACCTCAAAGTATCATGGTTTATGATTTCTTAATTTAAATGATAGCTTTGTGTCCAGTTTACCAAAAACCTCTAGCTAGCACTCATTGATGTTCATGGGAGTTGAGTAGTAATGTCTTGTTGTCTAATATTATGTTGAAGACTGGCAAATGGAGTATCACTTGGGAGCCCCAATCACCTCTGAGTTGTAGAAAAACAGCCAATGGAATTGGCAAGTGGAATTTGTCTTCCAAGCCACTCTCCCGTACATATGGGTATATAAGATATGTACGGCACGCATACACTCATTCAGGTTTATGCTGAGGAGCCGAGACAGGGCGAATTTAGCAGGGTGGTTCAGGGTTGTGGCAGGAGGAACATAACGTCTCCATTTCCTCCATCAGGGAAGGGTGACATCAGTAGGGCTGTAATCTCCCAGTCGACTAGTCGGTTTATTGGTCGATACGTTCTGGCTCCACCAAAATTCTGTTTGGTCGATTTTTTGCCGTGTTAATTTCATCAGGTGGAAAGCACTAATTGCTAATGGGGGTGTTTTCAGAGCACCCCTGTTTCACAGGTAACAGTCTGTGTTCAGAACACCCCCCTTGTTTTCACTTTTTTTGGATTAGCCCAACCCAATGTCTAAACCTAATGCGCAATTGCGCTGTGCCCACTGTTTGTATTTGTTTTGAGCCTATGCTTTATATTTCAGTTATGCACTTTATTTCGTTTCTGCTCTCGTCTTGATCTGGTTTGTTTAATAAATATATTTGTTTTATTAAAGTGGACGTGCCTTTTGTGTTTAAGAGTAAAAGCTTTAAGTTAGTAGTCTTTTTTGTCTCTCAGCCGCCAAGCTGAGCTCCTGAAATGATAGTGTCTGTCAGTTATTATAACATATGACAAAAACAATTGTCTAAATTATATTGCATATTCCTCAACAGTTCTTGTGCTGATATCAATAGTTGACATAGTACTATTTTTGGAAATCATAGGCTATGATATTGCGGCGTTTCACGTGATGCAACGCTGTCAGAGACAGACTCGAGTGTGTCATTTCAGTGCAAAATAATTAGGTCAAAACCGATTTAATATACTGCAAATATAGCCTACTAGATTTTGTGTTTATTTATAATTCATTTAGGCGGACAAGGCTACCAAGTACTGCGCAGCTAATTAATCTAACGTTTTTTTAATTCAATTTCTAGTGAAATTTCAGGACTTCAGTCGACCAAGATTTTCTTTGGTTGATTACTGCCCTAGACATCAGTAACCAAGACATTCCATATCTGTCAGTCACGTTCGACATTATGTCGAAGACTGACAAATCGGGTCCCTATAGAAAGCGCCACAGCCACTGAACTGTGTTACAAGTGTTGGAGACGCATATGCTGGCAAGCTGTTACGTGCCCTTTTGGGAACTGCCTTCATAAAGTTATAACCTTTCCAATGCCCCATGTAAGCCCCCAAAATAATAGTCCTCCATGTCAACGGGATGGAAGGGACAAGCCTTAAAATGGAGACGGTCGTTGCTGCTGTTCCTTTTGTATGTTATTTCACGGGAAGAGTGATTTGGTGGTTTGGTTTTATTTCACGGGAAGAGTGACTTTTCTCTTTTTTTTTTGTCATCCATGACCTGTGTTGTTACCGCCGGGGAAGCATACCTAGTCCAAAGGAGAGGGACGCTACAGAGGCCACATCCTACCTGTAGAGAGGACCATGTGAAAATACTCAAATGGACTGACCCGTGGGGCAGTGCTATATATGGAACATCTCTGCGGTAGGTCCTTCCTAGACAGAGATGGGACCACTACAGACACAGCGACGGGGCAGAGCGGAATCTGGCCAGGGAAAGACACAGGTTTACCGAGAGGTAAACCGTACTGTGGAAAAATACACACATGAGATTACCAAGAGGGAATGACAACATATGGGGCATCTAGCCCAGTACATGAGCTGACCAAATGGGCTTGAGTATTGGGCCTGGCATCGGACGTCTCCACAGCATCTGACTGCCGATGGATTTTCGGAGGAAACTCAATCCAGGGTTCGGCAAGTGGGGACCTCACCTGAAGAAAAAAAAAAGGCACTCGTATCCTCCCTTAGAAGGGAATGGCGCTTCAAACTAGACACCGAGGAGATGGAGTCTTCATTCTCTCAGAAGCGTGAGCTGTCGTGAAAGCGTGTCGGCCGTACGATTGAGTTTGTCCGGAATGTGAATGGCGCTCTGGGCAATTGGTATGCCACTGCAGCCGAGGTCCCTTCCAGGAGCCCCCAAAGCTGCATGCCAGTTGCACACAGTGCCCCAACCCATTCTATAGTCATCTGTTTTAACAAGGACACTTGTTCTAAGGGCAATCCGGCCTGTAGAAAGGCAAGGTCTGACCAAGGGCTGAATGTTCGGCGCTAAATCTGTGCGATGGTCTCATGGAGTGTGTCGCGGCGCCATGCCCATCTTGGGACTCGGCCATGTGTAGCGTGACTCTTACCTGGTTTTGTGGTTCCCGCGAGGAACTAGCTAAGGAGGCGTGAGGAAGCAGCGCATCCTCAAAACACAAACTCCTGGCTTGTGGCTCTCACTGTCAAACCAACCCCGGTATGGCGCAGAGGCTGAGGAAACTGTTCTTTTATTTAAATAAGTGGGAACCGCTGGCAGAAATAAACTTTTTCAAATGAAACTGAAGATTCTTCACTTGGCCCTCCTGCAGTGAATGGTGCGATCACCACCTCCTGGTTCAGAGAAGCTCCCTCCATCTCTGGACCACCCGTATCAAGGCCACTTTGATGGATGCTTAGAGGGTTTAGCAGCGGCCTGAGGGACGTGTCGCCTTCCTGAGGGGGCTCAACGGGGCGGCCGGGTTGATGTCTCTGCTCATGCCAGACCAGGTGTAGACGCCGCAGGGGGACACCCTACACACTATTCGCTTGTGACTGTTCTCTACAGCTGATATGCAGGGTGCAATCTTGATCTAACAATGAATGTAGCTATCTAAAATATTTATACTCTTTTAATGGGGTTTCATTTCTTTTTCAGCAACAAGACGAAATAACACTTATACAAACTCCCTCTGTTATTACCCTGCAGGCTCTGACCATTAAAAACACTAATTCTAGTCTATTAGACACAAAACAAGTACAATAGATGGTGATATTCCTTGCTATTAGTAGGGCAGGTTTCTCTGTTTTGCAAATGGGTTTGCGTGCTAGTCTATTGAGGCAACAGTTCATATATTGATCAGATGGGGATTCTGTTTAATAGATTTTCATACAGTAGTCATTGTGCCATGCACTATGTACTTATGTTATCAATTGGTAGATTATTCATCAGTATTGTTCCGACAACAAAACTTGTACATGGATGGATGGATTTAATTTATATACACTTTATTCATTGACATCATTCTTCATTGTGTTCCTCACAGTACATCTGCTACAACCTTCACTGAAGGCTATTTTTGTAAAATTGTAATGCCTAATTCCCTCTCTCTGCTGTACACATGTTCTCTACACACTGTTATATTACCAAAGCTTCCAACATTCTGTCCTTGTTTGAGCTTCTAATCAACCAGCACGTCTTGCACTAATGCAAAGGGGAGTAAACACATTAATAAACATTACGCCCTAATCACACATTCAAAAGGTGCTTATTGCTCTGAGGTGCTTGTTAATTAAAGGCACTTTTGCGCAAGTGTTTTAGCATGCAGCACTCTAGCACCAGCCGACCACCTCCCCAAAATTTTCCCTGATCAATCGACAGGAGTCCCTCGTCTCACAGGTTTTATTTGTTTGGCTCTCTTATTAATTTATTGTCTGTGTATTGATGTACAGTGGGTGAGTAATGGATTTGCTGCACAGGAGAAGGGTGGGTTGGAGTCTCAGAGGGCCCTTTGCCCATCAAGCAGTGCTGAACGCTGCAGTACTCCAATAGCAAGTCAATTTGCACCCTTAAATTGGTTGATTATGCTGAATGGGGGTGGCTGAATGGAGGCTCATAACTCAAATAGATTTCATATTATGTAGAATGGCCAACGCTATGCTAATCTCATCTGCTCATTGATGGAGGGAAACAAAGCAAAGCAGCATGGGAGACTTTTGGTAGTAGGAATGAACTGAGGGGACTGAGCAGAAAGTGTAGGGCAAAGTGTTTAGACATTTCTCTTTCTTTGCAATTCTTCCTCACTCTCTATCTTTTTCATTTCATATCATTTATCTCCAGGGCTCAACAATAAGATGTTTTTTTTTTTGTTTTTTTTTGCTGTCTCAGTTGGCCCAGAAGTTCAGTTTAGTACATACAAATACAAAAATATGGATTTTATTTTTATAAAAAAGATATTAGGTGTCAGAAGGAAATATTTTTGACATTTTTCATAGTTTTCTAGACTAAATGTTTCATAGTTTTCTTGACCAAAAAAAAAAAAAAAGTTACGACTATGCATGTTTTGAAAATTGCAAAAGGGTAATAAAAGGAAATTGTGCAACTTTAATGCAACTCAGTGATAGCTATACATGTACAGTACACTTATGCGTACATTGATGTATTAAGACTAGAGACCAGTTCACTATAAAGATAACTATAACGATAACCATATTAGCATCCACACCAGCAGACGGTATTGTTCTGTTTATTCTAAGCAGGTGCTGCAATGTTGATTTCTGCCGCTATAAATACTTGAACTCTTTAGAGCGGAATGGGTTGATTGGCTGTCAATGTTTTTATCATTCATCATCTGGATTTTAATGATATCGTTTATCTGTGCTGTTATCTTTATAGTTGTGGTGTGGACTCTGCAATTCTTTTATATTTAGAACGATTTCTAGAACTATATCTTTATCATTTTAGTTATCGTTCTTGGTATGAACGAAACAGCTAAGTTAATGTGACCATTTTTTTTTACTTTGCAGCATAACAAATCATACAAAGCTAAACATATACTGTATAATAGCTAGCAACTCCAGATAATCGCTTCTACTTTTAATACATATGATTCATGTATTGTGCAAGAATAGTAAAATTCTTCTGTCTGTCTTGTAATACAATAGATGGATTTGCATTTCAATGCATTCAATAGTATAAATAAATGTATATTATATATTTTTGTACATAGTCTAAGTGACATCTTTTGTATATTTTATTTATTTATATATTTTATTGCATTTTTATTTGTAATGCAACTAAGTGACATATATAAATGTATATGCTGGAAAAATGACATACAGTGGTATATCATAACAGCTAGATAAGTTTTGGTAACTAACTAACTAACTAACTAACTAACTAACTAACTAACTAACTAACTAACTAACTAACTTATTTATTTTAGCTATTAATTACATCACACAAAATGCATGTTACAAATGTAACAAAACATAAAACACAGCTTGCACAGAAGTATCTCTCACTGTCCCGATGTCTTCGGGCTATTCTTATGGTTGAGCCCTTTTATCTCTATGTCCTTATCTTTATTCAGCTCTCTTTCATGGGAACACACACACACATACACACACATTAGCACATTCAAAGTATGAATCATAAACCCTGTTCTTAGACTGTAACTCAGCTCAGAGATAAAACAGAGGCCTCCTCCCCCCTCCATCTTTACAAGTGAAGGCCACAGCTGTAAATTTGGGCTGTTCTGAGTCAGCGAGAAGTCAAAGCTGTGACACAAAATTAGAGTGTTCTCCTCCACCAAAGTGCTCCTCCTAAAGATCTTTAAAGTGCTCAAAGATTTTCCCTCCATCAGATGTCTGTAATAGGCCCAATCAAATAATAAATGAACAACATAAATTCCAGTCATGGCTGGAAGGGGGAACTTTCAGAAAATCTAGATCAAACTAAAAGAGTTTTGTGCTTGCATTGCCAGTCTTGGCTGGTGTCCCCACAATAAACTTGAGCTATTTTTTTTTCTCAGTGGAAATTTTATTTAGTTTTTGTCTTTTCCTAAGTTGCAAAACTTCCCAAGGACTGAGATCTCTTTATTGTCCCAAACCAGCATTATAACAGTAGTCTTGTTGACGTACATTTCAGTTGAACCGCCGTGCTCTTCATGACCTTTCACTCGCATCTCTCTCTATTACATTGTATGAGACAGAGAAGTAATTGCTTTTGACAAGGTCTGAGCCATGGGGTGACCTTTAGTCTGCTGATGGTCAGATCATCCATGTGAACTGCTTCTAGGGCCTCAAATAATCTAAAAAAAAGTATGGCTAACTCAGGACTGCTCAGTGTCTCTACCTAGAAAATTCCACTATGGGCTGCTCTGCAAGGGAACCCAAATCACTGAAAACAACTCTAGCATTAACTTGTGTCCTCATTTGATCTGGTTGCTATATTCAAACTGAAGGTTCAGAAAGGCTAGATACAAATAATAGTAATGATATTTCTTCACAGATTAATCTTTCTGTGCTCATCTCTACATTGTGCCACAATTGTATTGAGCATTCAGTAATCATTCTACTCTACGTATTGTATGTTGTCTGAGGTCTAGGTCTCCCAATGCTTTTGTTTTATGTGATTTATTAGGCTGTAATGAAAAATACATTTGATTTTATTAAAGAGACTTTTTATTATTTTAAAAAACCCAAATGAATTATTACTAATATATAAATATTACCTTAGCTCTGTGATGGACTGCCCATCCATCCAGGGTATTTCCCCTGCCTTTGGGCCTACATAGGACAAACGGTTTGGAGAATGATTGGATGGGAATATTATCATCATTTTCATAAAATTATGGCTGGCTTTATGGTGCATATTAGAAACAAACTCAAAAACACACTGATGAAGACATTGATTACATCACTGAAGTACTAGGCAGACAGTTTAGTTTAGTTTTGCTTTGGTTTATGTTGTTCTGCTTTATTTTGTTTTGCTTTGTTTTTATTTGTTTCACTTCATTTTGTTTTATTTTTGTTTGGTCATTTTGGATAATTTTGTTGTTTATTTTTTCACCATTTTGTTTTGCTTTGTCTTTTGTATTAATTCATTAATTCATTCATATATATATATATATATATATATATATGATACGAAATTATCATTACTGTTGAGATGCCTTCTTGTTATTTGGTATAGACCTTATTCGCAAACACCGGATGTAGCTAACCACGGCCATATTGTTGACATGACATCTGTCCTGCTGCCCCTAGCCGTGCACAGATTTGAGTTGAGGGGAGCAGTAGCCTGGCTTCATCTCGTCGGTATCAAGAGAATATAAGCTTGATTGGTGTGGACTCACATCAAATAGACCCAATAGCATTAAGTAAAGATCCGTCCTTATTGCCAGCCGTAACTTATCCGGATATCACGTTCATACAGTATCCGTATACAAACTACAATTTACCTCAACAAGGCAACATAATGAACGACATTCGTCTCATTCGTGGCGGTGGAAAAACAAGTTATTTGTGACATGCAAGATTTGTTGTATTAAAATATAAATGCAAAAGAAAAGGCATGAGAGTCGGTTGTTTTTGTCAATTTTAAGTTTTCATTTAAAATGTTTGCGATTTTAATATAAGTACATGGTTACATATTTGACCACTTGCTTGAGCAACTTAATATATAGAAGTAATGCATGGAATAATTGGCTTACGTTGTTAAAATAGTGAGTATGTGTTAAAATAAAAATAGTGAGTACCGGGGGTGTTTGTGGTACAGCCGCGGATCAGTTACGCACTGCAAACGCAGCATATAAAAGCACTATCGCGCGCCCTGCTTCTGTACCGTATACGCACCGCACACGCATTGCACACGGATTATGTGTGAAACCTGTGGTAAAATGATGGGAGCAGACTTTTCTGTGGGGAGTTGGCTGAAAGTTTATCCTAGCTAGCCTCTCCTGCGCTGGCTTAACTCTGTCTCCTTCCCTTCGCGTTTTCTGACAGTCGGTAACTTATCGCAATCATAAAAACAAACTCCGGGGTTCTTATTGCTGTTGTTAGAACAGCCGTGTATTACACAACACACCATCACGCTGTTTAAAAAAAAAATACAGTGATAATACCATGGATAATACAGACGCTGCCTCGCTTGTCAATTGACAGACTGACAGTTGCCGTGGATTCTATGTCAACAATATGGCCGCCGCAAACATTGATGATGCAGATCGAAATTTAGCATAGAGCAACAAGGCAATCATGTCTGGAGGAAAGTCTCATCAGTTAGGGTAAACAATCCTCCTTGTCGGAATTTGGTCTTACAGAACCCATGGGAGTCTATAGGATAATCTAGCATTTGACATAGGCATGGGTACTGGGTGATAACTGTGGTTACATGTACTGTAGATGTGTTCCGGTTTGAGGACCTGCGGGTTGGTGTTGTAAGGCTGTGTATGTGTGTTGCCGCCTGCATTTGTGCAGTTTTTTGTGCTGGTGAAAAAGTGTCTCCCATCGCTTTCCGTAAATGACACCATTCGTCTCAGACTGCTGATTCAAGACCTCTAGTGCTAGCACTCTGTCTCAAACCTTCTCGTCAGCACCTGACCTTCCGCCTTGAACCTCTCACCTCCATGATGATTGCAAGTTATTGCACCTCATTTCATACAGCAAACTTTCAAATCCACTCGGCCCTTATGGATTGCACTACACTTACTCTTACTCTTGCTTAAATCCCCCTGAACTGCATGTCTTTGGATTGTGATGGGGTTCGGATTT
Organism: Rhinichthys klamathensis goyatoka; assembly: GCF_029890125.1. Lineage (NCBI taxonomy): Eukaryota > Metazoa > Chordata > Actinopteri > Cypriniformes > Leuciscidae > Rhinichthys > Rhinichthys klamathensis. Next base: position 2,744,934 of record NW_026606612.1, read on the forward strand.
TTCTTCTTCTTCTGATCTACACCCTGTTAGACAGAATAAGGAATACATGACTTATTCATCTAGCTCAAAGTTTAACATGGCAGATCATCAGATCAGAAGGCCCAACACTGCACTCTCCTCATAACAAAGCATTGCCTGCGGGGCCAGCACAAGTATCAGCCAAACTAGAAACAGTTTTTGTACACATTTTGAACACATTGTGCCATGTTTGAGTCTACTCCACACATTTTCCCATGGCATTAGCAGAGAAAATGTGAGTTTCACCCATTGAGTCATACCTGATCTCTAATGAAACATTTAAACATTGTCATATTGTCAGAGTAGTGGTAGTGGTAGCGCACATCCTCGTGATGCATAGAGGCTCTTCCCGGCCTGCGACATAAAGGGAACCTTTAATGAAATACTATGTTCCTGTCTCTGTAATGAAGCTGCATGAATGAATAGGTGCAGTGGCTATAGATGACAGTCGCCCTGTTTTATTAAATTAGGGACCTTTCCACCAAGCCATACCACTGCAGTTTCTTTCTGATATTTCTCTCTCTCTCTCTCTCTCTCTCTCTCTCTGGTATTTATTAGTTCACCCGCTTCATACTATGAATAACAGCGCACAGTGCATTTGCTGACACCGGGCTTTTATTTGCCCCTCCTTCTGGTCCGCAGCTGTTTATATATTGGATTGAGCCTGCTGTCAGTGTCAGAATATCGTTAAAGGGCCCCCCCTCTATTGTGATTGATATTATTAGTGTGCAACCGGGCATTTGAGAACGAGAGATCTGTTGAGAAGACAGCACATGATAAAAATGTAGTGAAGCCTTAGATCACAAAAATGTGTAGTTCATTTAATTTGTAGGACTGTCAACTTATTCATATGTTGAATCAAGTTAATAACATAATATCCCAAATTTACCTACAATTTCATTTTAAACAGACATTTTGGTTTCACAGACAGGGCTTAGATTAAGCCAGGATTAGGCCTTAGTTCATTTAGGACATTTAAGTAGCTTTTATAAATATGCCATAGAAAAAAAAAAAAACTTTACTGGTGGGCATCTTAAAACAAAACAATAGCATATTTCAGTGCAAGTTGCTTTCAAAACTGCTCAAACATGCATTTTAGTCTGGGACTAAACTTGAGCCTTGTCTGTGAAACCAGGGAAATAATTCCTTTTATACATACACTAGGATTCAAAAGTTTTGGGTCTGTAAGATTTTATAATTTTTTTGAAACTATTATACAATTATTTGATGAGGGAATATTCTAAAAACATTAATATTGTGAAATAACTGTAACTTTATAAATACATGTTTTCTGTTGTAAATATTCCTGTAATGGCAAAGCTGAATTTTCAGCAGCCATTACTCCAGTCTTCAGTGTATATATATGAACACTAAACATGTTAATTTGACAGCCGTAGCCATTTGCAAACTCAGAAGTTTGAAACATTACATGTTTTAATATTAAATTGCAGCGAGGCTGGCTGTGAGAGTAGGCGGGCTGCTCGCACCCTGCTGTTTCTCGGTGGAAAGAGACCCTGCCGAGAGAACAGTCCATCCAGATAGACCGTGGCATAAAGAGAGAACACAACTCGCATAACAGAGGTTCTCTCCTAATTGTACCCACAGTAGACACTTCTAGCTGAGCTCTCATTCTTTATTTCCTGACTTTTTTTTAGTTCATCATACAGGAGGCCACTGCTCGCTTAGCCTGCTCTCTCTCTCTCTCTCTCTCTCTCTCTCTCTCTCTCTCTCTCTCTCTCTCTCTCTCTCTCTCTCTCTCTCTCTCTCTCTCCTATAATTTCTACTCATTTATCTGCAGTTACAGCCTGTTTGCCAAACGTTGGACAAAGTGTACCTTGAATCTGTAATCTCTCAGTCTTCATAATTCATAAGCCTGTGCTCAGCACCTCATGAATTACTTGGCACAGCTTGTTGAGGTATACAGCCTGAGATAATATATCATGCATAGAAATTACGCATTCTGTCACAAGAATGAATATCGAATGTGAGGAGCATGGCTGAAAGATGGTGGGGTAGGGGAAGAAAGAGAGAGAATTTAGGAAAAACTTTCAATCAATTGACTACGTGTTGTGCTTAAAATGAAGGCCACGGTTTTAGTAATGCACCTCTCACTTCTCAGCGATGTCCCTGCTGCAGTCATCAATTCACTCAAATCTATAATTAAAATACATTAAGTCTCCAAGTGTAAAGCAAACACCCACAGGCAATGTTAAGTTCACTTCTGCATTTTAAGTCAACACTTGTTTTTGTGTTTTATTTTTGTTCTCTTCTTTCCATGATTATTGAATTATTTTCGGTGAATTCGTTTTGCCATGGCTTGAAGGCAGGGGAAGTAAAATAAATAAATAAATAGGGCTGCAAATATAACTTAAATATTAAATAATTATTTTTATATTTAATAAAAAATTATTTAAAATAAATAAATGAATAATTAAATAGTCATTATTAAATACATATTTAATAAAATATTGATAGAGGTAATTTGATAAATGAATCACCATATCATGTAATTAATATTATCAATTGTGCGAACTTGGAAGAAGCTTTTTTGAGGAATGAAATGTCCTAGAATGGGGAAGGTTTAAGCGGAGTGTCATCCTGAAAGACACTCACTTCCTTTTTTATCTTTTAAATCTAACCCTAGCATTCTCTTGCTTAGACCTCTTTGAAATAATCCGTGTCCTTTGGACTCTTTCTCCACTTTCTTTCTCCATCTACTATACCATCTACCTGATCCTCTCTCTTTTATCTCTGTCTTCTAACATGAATGTTTTCTCTGTCAGAGTCCTTGGCAAAGAAATGAAATGAGAGAAACTGCAGAAAGGAAGATAGCAGAATTGATTGGTCTGTACTGTAGGGGAGATTGTTAGACATTTTCAAGGGCCCATTTGGCAAATTGAGGCACAGTGAGGTGATGGGGTCCCATTATGGTTCACGCTCATCCTTTGTGCATTGTGCTGCCTGCTTGCTGTGCTTGATTGCTTTAAATGCTGTTTAGGCATTGGGAATGGTGAGAGAATAATCGCTGGAGGGGTCAGCAGGGGCCAGAGGAGACCCTCCTAATAAGATCAACAATAGGAGGAAATAATGGTTGTTTGTACACTGCAACATTAAAGCTGATCCCGGGTAGTCTTTCTTACCAAAACATTAACACGATTTCCAAAGAGTGCAAAAAGCGTACAGGTTTTGTTGGTCAATTTAAAATTTTAAACGGAATTCTCAACAGGTATTTTCGAAAGTAACCATTGAAACATGAATTATTGAACATTGAACGTAGAATGGAGAAGCAAGTCTGAACATCTTAACACTGTTTAGACAATGTTGCAGGAAAAAGATTTATGAAGATTTTTTGGAAGTTGTAAATAAAACTAAGATTATTGGTGTACATTTTTAAAATAGGCCTACTATTTCTGTTTTCTACTTTTAAAACATTGCATGTTTAATTCAATGTGTTACTTGCTGTTTCTTTGTAAATGTTTGTGAAATTTACTAGACATTTACGAGTGAAAATTGTTTCTACACCATTTTTTTTTCCAGTCAAGCTGTTAAAATAACCAGAAATGTAAATCGGAATATGATCCGAGCCAATCTTAAAATCTCAGATTGGGATCTCCAGATTAAATTTGAGACTGATTTTAAGACCATAGCCACATTCTATTATAGGGATTTGAGATGAAGCAGTTGAGATGATGTGAGCTCTTCTTGCTGTTACATTCTGAAACAGCACAGGTGGAATGTTGATCTTCTAGCTTAACTGTTCTCATGTGGCGAGAAAGAAGACAAACAGAAAAAAATGCTGGTAGCGCTGCCGTAAAACTCAAATTCAGGAGTCCACAGGGCACAGGGATTTTTATGTGTTTGCTGGGATTATATGTGACAGTGCCTTCTATGTCTACCTTGGGAGAAAGTGAGTCAGTCTTGTCAGGGCTGTTTAGCTTTGCAGCTATAACAAGTAGTTATTGTGAGAAGCGATCTGATAGTACAAGAATATACACATTTAAAATGCCCCATTGTCAAATGGATATTGACAGTGATCTAATGTAGTGTGTACTACACCATTTCCTCATTGGATTTGTTTTCAAGCAGTCCAATAGGCATTTCATCAAAGCCTCTGTTGGTTTAGTACGTTTCAGACCATTGACCATTGACCTTAATAGCACAATACCTGAACAGTTCTACAGAGAAACAAAGCTCAATTATTCTGCATAATAAAGGGGTGTTTGCTTATTCACATCTGCTTGACCTCAACTTGGGAGAGAAAAAAAACAGACCCAGAGATGTTTATAGTTCTCTATCAGAAGATTAGTGGAACAATCTTCTGATTAGTGGAGCAATCCCTGTCTGTCTGGGTTTTGCAAATATTTAACCAATAAAACGTATTAAAGAAGTGTTTGTTTGAATAAGTACACAGTTTTCTTTACTCAAGATCGTATTTTGATGTTAGAGGGTTCAGTTGAGGGGATTCAGGGCTTACATGCAATGAGGCATGGAGTCCTGGAGGAGGCTTTACCATATTATACACAGGCCAATCAATCACAAGAGTAGGTTTAACACAACCATAAGCCTACTATAGGATTCAACAGCAGTGTGTGGGAAGATTGCCAATTGTAAGATACGTCGGTATGGATCTTGACCAGGGTTAAGGATGCTTACTGAGAGGACTTAAGTGAAGACCTGTACATATCTCAGTCACGTCATTCAAAGAAATATACATGGTAAAATGGCTGTCTACCCAAATACAATGCCCATATTATCCATTCAAAATAATTGGATATTTCAAAAATGTAATCTTATTAAGGGTTCGCATCAATGAATCGACAGATCAAAGCTCAAAAGGGTCTAAATGTATAGTTCACCTCATTTCTTTGTTCTGTGGAACAAACACAAAGATATTTTGACAAATGTCCAATGTTTTTCTCCATACAATCAAGGTCAATGGGGTCCAGTGATATTTGGACTAGAGATGCGCGGATGGGCTATTATTTCATCCGCAACCGCATCACAAAACTCATCATCCGTCCGCCATCCATCCGCACCAACGTTTTTGACCAATTTTCAAAACCGCACCCGCCCGCCATCCGCTGATTAGGCGATACAAGGCGCTGCTGATGACAGCCGCGAGACTAGAAAGCTCTCAGAATATCAGCAGTAAACTCCGTCTCCGATCGGCGCGCAGGGACAAAAATAAATAAATTGCCTAAATTAAACGCACTTCGGCAAACCTGACCTTATCTGATGGGCTACTGTACAATATTTTCATTGTAGCCTAATAGAAAACGCATTTAGGCACATTATTTCAACATGCTGCTATTGTATGGGGCGTGACAGTTCTCCATTACGTACGCGAACACTCAGAAAGCGGCACTAAAAGACTTTCAAACTTTCACAATAAAGCACAAAGCCTTTCTTTAAAGCGAATTTCGTTTTGTATTAATTGTATCTTCATTTTAATCCATGTTTCATTAACCAATTTCCTGGATTTAATAAATAGGCTAAAAAGTAAATAGTCTATCTTGATTAGGCTATTTTTCATTATAAAATATTAGGCTGTGTATACCGACATGGATCAATTATTAATATTAGATTTCATCTGTCTTTTGTAGGCATAGCTGATGGCGCACCAACGAAAAAGCCTAGGAGTGACTTCGGCATTTCTTTAATATCGAGGCTCTATAGTTTATTATATGATGGTTAGGCCTGTTGATGGTATAAAATGAATTGCACTGTGCCTGAAAAAGACGCGGTCTCCGCTCTCTTCCCGTGCATTCAAAATTAACGGGAGTCTTCAGAACAGGCTCGTCCAGCGTCAATATTTCAAAGTGTGCTCGATTTTTATTTTTTTTGGATGTAGGTATATAGTCATATAACAATATTTAACAATGTATATTTTTTCATTTGATTGGTTCAACCGCCCGCCACCCGCCCGAATTTAATTAAAATTTTTTTTTTCGTCCCGTCATCCCCCCGATCCGCGGTTTATCCGCGGAGTCCGCGGCTGTAACCGCCAACCGCGCATCTCTAATTTGGACCCCTACATTCTTCATATGAAGAATATTATGTATTATGCATATATCGTCGCTGTAAGTTTGAACCGGTTTCCAGGTTATAAAGTTTACTGTGGGCGCTCAGATTTTTCTGTAGTTGTCTGCGTTGTAAATGATGAAGTGCAACACACAGGTTATTTAACACAGTATTGGCTATGAATTGACAACAAATGCTAGACTTTAGACGTTTTTTTATGCCCCTCAAATACATGTTGTACCGGGGCCACAGTAAGAGTCTCCACACACACTGCTCCTGCCCCAACGGGCGTTATTATACAGCATGTGTATCAGTCTGTGTGTGATTGTGTGAGTGGCCTTGAGCATGACTACCAGTTTCACAAACTATCGATTCTTCCTCCACCAGGCTTCATCTTCCACCGGCTTCCCATTTTCTATTAGCATGAATTATCTGATGTTGTAATTGTAGAAGCATTAGCTCAGCACAAAGTGGTCAACCATTAAGGGAGGGTATGCCGTCATTCTTTTTTAGGGCCGCCAACACGGTCGTATTTGTTTATGAGATGATATTCCATCAGGGTGCGATTTAAGAGCTCACATATTTGAAATAAAATGCCATCAGTCAATTTTTTGGAGAGAAGAAAGCAATTACATGGATATCACCAGATGCTTGTCGTGACTATTAATGATGACTATCATGACGATTTGAAACACTGAATCAACAAAAAACTAAATACTCATGTTTTTGGCTAAAATGTGTAACAATATCCATCCATCCAAAAGACTGGTATTAGTAAGATTTGTTTTTAGTAAGACGTTTTTGAAAGAAGTCTTTTGCTTACAAAGGCTGCATTTATTTGATCAAACATAATTGTATAATATATAATTTTATAAAATAATTTTATTTTATATATTTTTATTTTATAAAATGTATAGTTTTTTTTTTTTAAATAATGTTATTAACTCTATTTTAATATATTTTACAACATTTTTTTTTTTTTTTGATGGCAAAGCTGAATTTTCTCCAGCCTTCAGTGTCACATGATCTCTCAGAAACATTTCTAATTGTTGAAAACAGTTGTGCTGCTTAATATTTTTGTTGAAACCATGATACTATTTTACAGGATTATTTTTTTTTTTGGATGAATAGAAAGTTCAAAATAACAGCATTTATTAAAAAATAGATATATCTTTTGTAACATTCTAAATGTTTTTACTGTTAAATTTGCATACTTTCTGAGGTATTCATTTCATTTAATGTTCATTTACATAATACACTTTTAGATATGTTGTATTATTTGTTTAGATTTTGACTTTTGGAAATGAAAATGATATCAAGTGATATATAAATGAAAAATAATGATATGTATATAAAACATTGATTTGGTTAATACGTAGATTCTTTATATGCATGGTAAATCTCTATCTATCTATCTATCTATCTATCTATCTATCTATCTATCTATCTATCTATCTATCTATCTATCTATCTATCTATCTATCTATCTATCTATCTATCTATCTATCTATCTATCTATCTATCTATCTATCTATCTATCTATCGTTTTAGTGGTTCTGTGTTTTTTCTTTCTTTCTTATATTCTAGTTGAAAAGTGTATTTAAGGATAGTCGTTTCTCTCTGACGACCACAATCCAACAATGCTGTGCCTCCTCCTCCTTTCCTCACAGCGAGCTCAAACTGCCCTTTTCATGGTACCTCTGCGGTAGCCTTTGAGGACCCACATACTGAATGCTAACTAAAGCTGAGCCCAGAAAAGCTAAAAGAGAGTTTTCACAGTCTGAAAAGTATCTACTGTGTCTGCACGCACACAGAGATCAACTTCCTGTGAATAATGGGGAGGCTACAGTCATCCATACAGAGACATGTCATTACTGACGCAGAGACACTGTCAGACATACCTCAGCCAGAGCTTGCTCTTTTCATTCTCCCTCATTTACTCCTCCTCTTGCTCTATCTTCCATGGGCGGCTGCTATTAAATACAATGCGTCCTATCCCATCATGCTGCATTTAATTGAGTTAGCTTTCATTGCCACTTTTCGGCTTTAGAGGCTGTTAACATTTATTTTCCTGTCTAATGTATTAGCCCCGGGTGCCTTAATGAAGTGTCCCTTGAGGGAGGCTCTCGCTCACTTGCTCTCTCTCTCTCTCTCTCTCTCTCTCTCTCTCTCTCTCTCTCTCTCTCTCTCTCTCTCTCTCTCTCTCTCTCTCTCTCTCTCTCTCTCTTGGACTCGGTTTCTCTTTTTCCTTTTTTTCCTTTGTTGCTGAAGACAACTAGTTCAGGCCATATGCTTTTCTTTCATACACATAACAAACAAAATGTGTTGAGCAGGTTGGATATTCTTCCATGAATAACTCATTTTTGGTTCTATAGAAGAATTAATACAGGTTTTGAAAGACGGTTAGTACATAATAGTTTTGTTCATGTTTAACAGAATTAATGTTTTTGAAGAGGATTATTTCTTTGAGAGAATTAGCCTATACTTTTTTAGCATGGAATATATAAAAAATGTAAGTGAAAAGCTGCTATGTAAATTAAAATGAATTCATTTCCCCCCATGTTCTCATATTGATTAGTCAACAATTTGCTTATTAGTGACTTGCTTATTTTATTGTATTGACTTAATCTGGCATATTTAATGTTTTTTTTTATGTCAACCATTTTCTTTGAAAATAATTAACTTTATTTCCATTTTCAAGAAAGAAAATTTTTTTTAGGTCCCCACTGTTATTTTTTTTTATGTTAATGAAACAAGTTCCTTATTCTCACCAACGTTGCATTTATTTGACCAAAAATACAGTAAAAACAGTATTGTAAAATATAATTACAATATAAAATAAGTACTTTCTATTTTAGTCCATTTTAAAATTTATATTTATAAATATTATATTATAAATATATGTTTTATAATATTTTAAAATGTTGTTGTCATAGCTGAATTTTCTGTAGCCAATTACCAATACTGTAAATAATTATAGTGGAGTAATTTTTATCAATATAAAAACAGTTGAGTTGCTTACATTTTTTCATAGATCTGTGATGAATAGAAAGTGCATTTAAATAAAAAAGAAATTATGTCTACCATCACTTTCTTGAATTCTTGCTGACTAAAAATATTAATTTCTTAAAAAAAAAAATTACAATAAAACTTGGAATGGTAGTATTAATATAAAGGGTTCATAGATAAGGCTGTGGTGTCATAAGATAGTGTGTGTGGGTGTGGCAGTGAGTCTTGTCTTAAGATCAGGAAGGCCTCCAGAGCTTGCTGAGCATCTGTTCCTGTTCTGTCTTCACGCGGCGCTCTGTGACCCATGTGATGCAGTCTGCTGGAATTGTCTTTTAATGATGTAGAGCACGAGTCTTTTACCTCACACACACACAAACTACGAAGCACCACAGCGCCGCAGGAGTCCCCCCACCCACCTGCTTACCACACTGTTCTTCTCGCCCTCAATAAGGAGTATTTGTGTGTGTTTTCGCGTATTCATCCAATAACAAACATCGCTTGCAGAAGTTTCCCCGTTCCGCTAAGAGTTCCACACTTGAAATGTAGGCTGCGATCAGGCCCGCGGCACAGCTTGATCTTTCCCATTAATCTCAAAATTCCCCTAAAATCACAGAGCGACGGTGCGCATTACTCCACTTCAGGAGCCACGCAGATGAGGAGCCAAACAGGCCGCGGCGCCCGAGTTTGTCACAAAGCAGGCAGCAGCTTCCATTGAAACGATGATTAAAGCGAGAACAGCCGGGGCTTGTGTTCATCTCACAGGCCAAAAATACATCCTGGAGCAAAGGAAGTGTGTGTGGGGCTGAAAAAAGAGAGAGAAAACGGCTGCTGCTTTTGTCTCTCATCTGATCCCTGGGTTGTACGCTCACACGTGGCAGCTGGGAGCACGGCGATAGAGGCTTCTCTGCGTTTGCGTTTTGGTGGCACCGTGCAAAGATAGCAACATGCTACACTTGAGCTCCTGCTAATCTAAAGCACAATACACACACTGCACTCTTGCTTTATTCCTTTACTTAATACCCATTAAATCCAACCTGAAGCGTGTGAATGTTTTACACTGATACTCTCATGCCTTATCTTAATTATGTGGTTTTTCTGCAGATTAACAGTATTATGACTTTTAAATTAAAATGCAAGATTTTTTATAATAATTTTTACTATTAATTCCGTAAAGCCTGTCAAATAGTATTCAGATTTATTCAGTTGAATAGTTTATTGAACCTTTAGACAAAATAATAATAATAAAAAAAAATCCAAACTGAGAAAAATATTAACTTTGGTGCAGTTATATGGCCAAAAGGTAAGATGAAATTCTGGTAGCTTGCAAGGTAAAATCAATGAGATCTTCTAACAATATAGCAGACTACTTACATAAAATGCATATAAATATCAGTTGTCACTCAATCTCCCAATAATGTCTTAGTAAGACTGTATTGAAATGCTTAGTTTTATGATCAAAGCTCTATAGTTGTTGTATTGTAAAGTGCAAAACATAAAGTGCAATGCAATACAATGATGATTGAGAGATGTATAAATACACATTACTCAAAAGCCTGATGCATCATATTTGATACTCACATGTTTTTTTTTGTCACATGGTTAATGTTTTTTATAAAACATGATTTATAATCAAGTAGACCTGCTAGGTGTCCAGTAGGTCTTTATCTTGAAATATTACTTAATTTATTGTTACGTTTATTATAGAAAAGTCAGTAAAGATTTTACAGCAAAAAGACATGTGTACCATGACCTTAAGGTGGGTTTCTATTTTTAGAAATATACTAAAATGCCTTTAACTTGCTTAAAAAGGTGTGACAGTCAGTCAGACTTCAGTCAGACTTCAGAAGGCATGTAGGAGATTGTTCTTTAAAGGGTTAATTATGTGGTTGGTTTAAATTGGATTTAGTCTTGTTTCTCTATTTTCTTGTATTGTTTGCTTTATTCTCAGTTGCCTAGACGTTTAAAAAAAAAAAAGTGATTGTTCATGCAAATAAATGCACATTTTCAATTGTGCCGTGATCATGTAAATCCTCTGAGAATTAATGAAGCATCAATCAGAAAAGGGCAAAAAATATCCTCCTGTCTGTCTTTTTTTTGCACTCATTGAAGTTTTTAAAAGCATATACTCGTAAGTTCCCATCAGGTTTGGCCATTCGACTCTGTCCTTGTAAGTTTTATGCCTCTGTTTATGCATCCTTGCAGCATTAATTGCATGCATTAGCATCTTTCCTCCAGGAGCTAGATGAGTTTGTGAGTGATTTCTGCCCTGCACTAAAGCTACACTCATTTAGACTGTTCACTTAAAACAATCACCCTAACCATTGTGGAGGACAACATTGTTTTTGCCTTTGTTACTTTCAGTGGAGAGTAGAAAGCACAATGGATGATGTGGAAAAGAAAGAAAGAGGAACTCATGTCATCTGCATATGAGCGGCACAGATGCGATCGGATTAAGATACAATTCTTCTAAATCAAGCATAGCGTCAGTTCTGGCACGTCACGTTAGTCAAGCTCGCATCAGCTGACACTCAGCTGATCCACGTAGGAATATGACGCCTATCACTGTATACATACAGTATATAAGGTCCTTCAGTATTATCAGCAGCTATCGTGTTTCTCAGGAGCTAATTACCCTCCTCCATCCCCAGCTCCTCCTCTCTTCAGTCAGGATTTGGCCTTCTGAGTGCCCCTTGAGTCAGAATTTATTCTTGAATTACGTTGTACTTTAAAATCTTGAATTAATGATATATGCATACATTCATGTTGGTTTTGTTCTGTTCACCCTAAGGGGGGTTATTGCTGCTCTCCCTGCTGGAGTTCTCACCCAGAACAGAACCATACCGCCAATCCAAACTGTATGGTAATTGTCAATCGTATTTGACGATAGTGGCCCTGACAGAAATGAGCACTATGGCTCAATATGTTGCACATACACTGACCACTAGACCACAGATCAGACATTTTGTCATTTTAAATAAATGGTAACCCAGACAGCAACATAGTGTCGGCCCAGATCCGGCCCACATCTGGTATGGGGGAGATCTTTCGCCCCTTGAGCTTTTTATGCGAATTACTTTTGAAATGACTGGATTTTGCCTGCAAAAATTCACAGAACAACAGTAAATGTGACCCCACCTTAATTCGAAGTTTAGTTCCCATCCCACCTGTGAGTTGAAAGATGACATGGTATAATAATTTTGTGATTTATAATCCAAGTCTTTGCATAATGAGCACAGTCAGTATATACGATTGACATCCCGGAAAACCATGTGTACAGGAAAGTGACAATCTTTTCTTGACAATTTGGTATATTTGACAGTGAATGGCTTACTTCATTCCGCCCACTGCTCATAGTCACAGAACAGATGAATCCAAACGCTTGACATTTAACTCAGCTGGTAGAACACTGCGCTAGCAATGCCAAGGCCATGGGTTCATTCACCGGGATCACACAGGCGGATAATATATATTTGTTGAATACACAATAAGTTGTTTTGCATAAAAGTGCCTGTGAAATGCATAAATTCATTAAAAAAAATATCAGCTGTGATGTTACAGTTTGTTAGGTCTTCCTGCAAAGGTGAGATTAAATAATTTCACAATCTAAGGCTTTGAGCCTTTCCAGTGCAACTTCAAACTCAGATTCCCTCAGCTAAACTGCCCTCTTTGACATTAAGGAAATATTAGATGTCATAACAGATGCCATGTCCAATTTGTTAGCCCCCATGTTCATGACGAAAGCTCATTTGATCTGTCTCCTATTCTAAAACGATATTGCATTCTTATTTTCTGGCTCTAAGTGAGTTTCAGTTTCCTTTGGAGGCCAGGGTCAAGAAACAAGACAACAGACAAAAGCATCTCCAAATACCTTCTGACAAGCTTAGTTTGTAAGATCCAGTTTTCACATCCAGTGCTCTGGATAGGCTTTGTTCATAAACAGCTGTTAAATCTTTGGCTCACAGAAGCGGTTGAAATCTCTGTTAGCATTCTGCACACTTGATTTACAGTAAGCTTAAATCAAGTGCAACTTCACAAAGCTTTCATCATTCTTCAAGGCTTAGTCATTGGAATCTTAGTGATGACCCTTCTCAGTTGGAGCCCTAGGCAACAGAGCAATCTTCCCGTCCTGGGTGCCAAAGGTCTTTGGATGATGTGTTTTCAGAAACCCCAAGCACACTAATAATAGATGACGGTTAATTCCATTAATAGGTCTGACAGAGAAAATTAGGCCTGCGGAGACTGACTGCATGAAGGATGTAAGCTTAAATCCTAAGAGAGAAAGTTCCAGCTCAGATTGACTTTGCAGCTTTTCTGATGGTTGAATTATGGAACATCGTTTCATGCAGCTACCAACCTCCTCACCAAAAAAAAAAAAAAAGAAAGTTGCTGTGCTGTTGATCAAAATAGAATATTTCCAAAGCCCCCTGTGGTGGTAGTGTCGCTCTTTCTGTCACTAATTCTGAAATCTCCCATTGGTAAGCTAGCTCTTTTAGGGATGTTTGCGTCTCCCAAACGCCATTAAGAACGAGCCTTGGTTTGATGGGCATGCGACGTTGACTCATGCTAATCCATGTGGGACTCGCCGCCACGCGCATGTATATCGTTGTATCTGTTTGTTTATCACTTGCACTGTTATGAGCTGAACAAAACCAAGACAATGAAATTATAAACTGACAACAAAACAAAAGGAAGCATAGAGTGGCAATAGTGTCAGTTTCCACATGAAGTTTTTGTTGTGCACCGGGGAGCTGCTCTAGTTTTGGGAGGCAATTGCCTTAGTTAAGCATGAAGCCGTTGAATAGCTCAGTAAAAAGAGGAACAAATCACTGACTTCCAAATGCATTTGTATGTGTGCGTGCATGTATATTGCAAGGGCAAAGCATTAACAACATTTTTTAGCAGAGTTGTCACTCTTTCTTGTTTGGCAACGATTGCTAACTGGAATCTCTTATGCAGAAGGTCAGAAAACCTTGATCTACCATTTAACCCAATAATCTTTTCAGCAACCCGTTGTCCACCGTGATGCTAGTGGCACAGAAATTGCCGCACCTTTAAGCAGCTTGATGAAGAGGTTGCTGGCAGTACAGTAGTTTGTGCATATTATATGAGTAAGACAGGAGACAACATTTAGCCCATAGGGGCACCTGTGTTAATGACTAGGGGGGCTTGCCAGACCATCTGCTGCTTCTCTGTTAGGATGTCAGCGATTTGAGAGCTGGTGTGAGAGGGGGTGATGACTTCAGCTATAGTTTATGGATATGTTCCTGTATGATAGTGTTGACAGCCAAGATGATTCACAACCATATGCAGAATATACACTCTCAGTATAATTGAAACATGTTTGTACAGGGACTAAACATTAACGTTTGTATGCATATGGTTTCACTTTATTGTGAAATGTCACTTTAACACATTCTGTTGACTAAAAATAATGTTGCACCTTCATGTCTACTAACTCTCATTAGAGTGGTAGTAGAGAATGAATAGACTGGTAGGGTTAGAATAAGTTGACATGTAGTTGCAAAGTTACTTATAGTCAGTAGATTATCTGTTGGAGGACCATCACAATAAAGAGTCAGCAGATATTAAGCAGACAGTCTACTATACGCTAATGAGAGTTAGTTGACATGTAGTTGTAAAGTTACTTATAGTCAACAGAATGTTCAAAAGGGACCATCAATATAAAGTGTTACCAGAAATATTTATACATTTGTTAAGACTAGTAAACTGACTTAGTTGCCGGACCATTGGAAGCTGTGGTAAGAAGCTACATTTGTTCCCTGTTTGTATTAGTATTGTGATTCCTAATTCCAAAGGTTCTTTAAGGTCTCTGATCTTCACAGTTACTTTTGGCTGTGCAATAAGTTTTGCTGCCGCGATGCAAAATTGCTAACCATGATATGTCCATCATTGATGAATTGTCTAACCTTCAAGGCCTGTTTGAATAGCACTCTCCCTTAATTGACTTTATTTTTACCTGCACTACATTAGTTTTATATAAGCTAACGATCATTGGCACCCTGGGGTTAATTACCGGGCATGAAAAGTTGGCCTCTTTTACCTGCTGTGCATCTCTCACCTCAAACAGAATTGCTCTGCTGTGGAAAGGGAGAGAGTTACAATGCATCGCTGACTGGAGAAGCAAGGTTCCGTGTTGATCTGCATCAGCAAATTCTTTTACGAATTCACACGACCTGCTCACCGCTCCCTGCAATTTGTTAACTCCCTTTTGACTTTGTGAAGTGTCTGTGTGAAGTGAACTACTCATCTATGGAGCATTTGTCGAGCGTGTAGGCACACTAGTACATGGTGCAATGGTGCATTAACCTTCTCGCTGTTGGGCTGTAAGTGGGAAAAATATGTTTAAAAAAATGAAATGGTGTTACAAAAAAGTGGAGATATAGAGATATATAAGTTCAAATGGAGAGGGACCGTCTCCTATCTCCCCTCACCTTCACAGTCAGACTTAAAAAGTGTAGTCCAATGCTCCAGCGAAGCAGGCAATAAATTAAAGCTAGGGAAAAGTTAGGAGCAGACCGATTCGCTATTCGCTATTCTCTTCTGTTTCATCTATAACCTTTGAAAATCACCATTTATTTGCCAAGGCCAGGGGAGCCTGTCATTGTGTGAAATAAGAAACATGGGATTTAAATCCATTCTCCATTGTGGTAGGCGCAGAATAAACATAGAGGACCATGCAGGGACAAAAACATATCTCCAGCAGATTCACCCTGCCAATGACTTTATGAACAAAACTAGTTTTCAGTTGAGGAAGGTTTTTTTTTTTTTTTTTTTTTTAGAAAGACTAGGAATGGAGATATAAAAATGCATGATGTGTAAGGATGGACCAAATATGAGAATAACATCCTGAACGTCAAGCGTCTGACAATCTGCATCATACAGACAGTGATGATTTTTCTCCACTAAAGCTAAGAGCCTCTTTTATCAGTGGTCCTGAGTGCTCAGGATTTTGGGAAGATTGGTTTAAAGTGCCGGACTCGGATTCATGCTCCACAAACTGAAGTAGCTATGCTATTATACAAGACGGCATTTATGTCCTCTGTGCTTATCATAGACTGTGGATGAATATATGTGTGGCTAGCTGTGCATTGTCAAAGAGGATCAGGAAATCAATTCAGCTGTTGCCTGTTTTTGAGAGTAACCTGAGGTCTTGTATGACTGAACCAGCAAACGGGGAGAATTTGTTCCACCCTTTGCTCGTCCACAGGTGTTGGAATGAAGATAAGACCCTTTCCAATGGCCCCACTTCCTCACGGCACCATGATCCATGGGCAGCCCTCCTTGGCCTATTAGAAACACTTTTAGATATGGGTTTGGATCTCAGTTTTGTTCTTTCCCCTCAGTCCAGTCTTTCTTTCTGACCTTCTGTATTCTGGAACAAATGTGTTTGTGAAAGAGGAATAGAGAACTGCTTTCTTGGATGAAACTAGTCTTGGGAACCAGATACCCAGTTATTATACTGGAAATTACTGTTTTTCCTGGAATACTATTTACTGAATATACAGAACAGAACATACAGTGAACAGCATAGTCTGATTTCTGAACAAATTGACTAAAAATGACTCACGAACAAGCCATAACATTTACTGACTTACGTGCTTGATGATAACCTTGTCTGAACGAAGTTACTGTATTCTTGGGGTTTGTGAGACTTAAATCAGTGTAGTTTCTCACTGTTTTTATGACACTATGCAACATTATTGTGAAATCAAACTTATTTTTTTATTGGCAGTTTGATTTTTCCTCTTCACTTTACAAATTATAAACTGTCAGCCTGAGATCCTTTCCATCTAAACTGGTTATATCTCTTAAGCCCGGAATTGCATGTTTTATGAGCTTTAGGATAATATTTCTCTCTTTTTTTCTTTTTCTTTTTTTTTTGTTATGAGAAAGAACCATATTCATCCGTACAGTCACGCACAGTCACAGTTGTTTTTTAACCGCTAGAGGGACAAAAGTTACATAGTGTACCTAAGCAAAGAATACTTTTATTAGGCAAGGATGGATTACGTTGTTTAAAAGTGACAGTAAATAAATATATGATGTTACATTTTACAAAAAAAAAAATCTTCTCAAATAAATAGCCTACTGTTCTTTTGAACTTTCTATTCATCAAAGTATCCTGAAAAAAAACATATCATAGTTTCCACAAAATTGAGCAGCACAACTGTTAATCGTTAGAAATACTTTGTGCTCAAAATATTTCTGTTTTTCTTTTTAATCAAATAAATGCAGCCTCAGTGAGCATACTAGACTTCTTATATAACTGTTTTGTTAAAATATTAAATTATCATTTGCATCGCTGAGGGCAGTAAATGCAAGAAGAATTATAAGAAATACATCTTTCTCAGCAGTACTAAAAGAATCATTAAAGACATCATTAAAAAACTGATAGCAGAATTGTAAAATTCCTTACGATTTCAATCCATATAGTTGAAACTAAGACTTTATTATTTTATTAATCCATTTCCCCCCATCTTTTCGCATTTCTTTATCTTTTCGACTGGCATTTTATCCCTCTGCACTCTGTTACTCATTTGTTACTTTCATTAGTGTAGCACACGTCCCAAGGCTGAGCCAATGTATCTGCCCCATTTTTTTGCAAACCCATGAGAAAATCATGCACATTGAATACACATACAAACAAGCACATGCTAGCAATGACTAATGCTCGCTCTCTATATTTAGATCTACCTCTCTTGCTGTCCATTTAATCAGTTCATATGAGGTCTTGGGCGAACCATTTATATTCTCTTAGCAACAGAAACAAAATCATGCCACGTGTATATAAACGTTAACCTGAGATTCCTCCACACAGATGGCAGAAGGGCAACTGATGCATCAGTATGTGCGTTTGACAGAACAGAATCGCAGCTGATTCAGAGGTCAGGTTGGGACCACACTAATCATCATCTCAAACTCCAGAGGAAAGAAACAAAAAAAGGATAAAACATACAAAAATGACAAGGACAGAGAAATGACAGCTAATTGATAGAGGCTAATGGTTTGCTGGCGGCCCATAACTAAAGACAAAAACATGTAATTAATAGATTCTGCAGAAATAACATGAATGGCGTTCTGAGAGCCCTGTGGTCAGAGTTTAGAAATCCTTGTACACCCTGAGGCCAAAACTCTCCACCCTTCCTCCTTTACGCCCCCTCTACTTCACTGTCTATGTCCTTTTCAGTCTATTTCTCTCTAACTCATATCAGAAACCCCCGGGCTGTATGGTCAGATACTGTCTAGATCAGTAAAGATTTGCTTTTTGCTTTGGGTCAGTGAACTCTGTTTGTTATTTTGTAAAATAGCTTTTGCTCATTTTAATCAAACAAATTTGCTTTGAGTTAAACATTGGATCTTTAATTCTGCTGCTTTTGTGCAAATTAAATTGAAATAAAAAATAAACAATTTAAAGGTGCCCTAGAATGTTTTTTATTATTATTTTATAATGTTTCCTGGGTTACCCTTATAATGTTAGTATGTTTTTATGGAGGACTTTTCCCTCCACAGACACACGGTTAACTAAGAAATACACTTGCGCTTCCCGGGGCGGTTCAGCGCAAAGAGGAGGCGTGTTCTGGCGCAAACTTTCCCTCATGCTATTTTGCTGTTCTATAAAACAATTGCGCCACTGACCAGAAAAAACCTAGTCTAAAGTCAGTGGCGCGTTGCGCGTTGTTCATTATGCTATTTTAAGCGCGCATGCTTGGCCATAATCAATGTAGCGTGTGCACAACGCGCATACACGTTGCTTCTCTCATCTAAGCAGCAGTTTTCATTTTTGCAAATCATACATTATTACGATAGATAGATAGATAGATAGAGAGAGAGAGAGATAGATAGATAGATAGATAGATAGATAGATAGATAGATAGATAGAGAGAGAGAGAGAGATAGATAGATAGATAGATAGATAGATAGATAGATAGATAGATAGATAGATAGATAGATAGATAGATAGATAGATAGATAGATAGATAGATAGACAATTTATTATAAAAGCATACATGTAGCTTACACATTTACCCAAATTATCATACGCCTGTTTAACAGAAGTTAATTTGTGTGGGTTTCTCCATCCCCAATGTCACTTCTCTGTGTTTTACGGCCCTGACGAGAACGTTGCTCTCCTCGGCTGTGAACCGCTCCTGGCGCGCGCCTGGCAAATCCGCCGTTATAATAGGAATCCGCTTTAGAACAAGCGCGCCTGCTCTTAAAGGGAATGTGAGATGACGCTCTGATTGGTTTATTTCACGTTACGTCCAAACCACACCTATGAATAATGAAGCTACTTCAGACCAACCCCTTTTAAATTTGCGCCAGGCGCAAGAAGCATTTATCCCGCCGGGAAAATAGCAACAGCGCCGGGATCCGCCCACAAAGTTACTTGCGCTTTGCGCTTTGACACTTGCGTTTCAGATCGTTAAAATAGGGCCCAGTGTGTTGATCGCGAGAATGAAGATCTTATCATTGCAAAGCAGTTTCTGCACTCTCTCTAAGGCTTTCACCAATGCAAACACGATGATGTAAATACAGTAAGAGCTTTGTTGTGCAGTAACGTGCGTCATTGATTTCATAACGAGTTTGGCAAGTGTCCAGATAAACTCGCGCTGTGTGGAAAGATTGTTCTTTGATCGCTTTCTGTATATAATTTGTTCACAATTTAAATACGATTATTTTCATCCTACTAAAAGAAACGATGTGAAGCTGATATTTTAGTCACTGGCTTGACTTACTGATGCATAAACAGTATTGAACGATTTTGAGAGAAAGATTACCTGTCTGAACTTGAACAATTACACATCAGAAAGTGTTGCTTGGTAGCTCGATCCGAGGCCAGCTCTGTATTGGCCCAAGTTGAGGAAACAGTCGGTGAAATGTTTGAAAATTTCCAGAGAAAATAAAATTAACCCATTGTTTTTTCAGAGGCTCAGATGAAGGAACTAAAAAATACTTTTGTGTTCATGTGTACATTCACACTGAGCAACTGCCATGCTTCGGCTGCGCAGTTCCGCCTGGCATTGAGGGCTGGCATTATGCAAATATTTGGAGGCGTACATATTAATGATCCCGACTATTGCGTCACAGTCGGTATTGTGTGGAGAACCGACCGTTTTTCAGGGGTGTTTTTCATAAACGTGAATTAAATGAGAACGCGAAAACAGTCCAGTTTAAGATTCACTCTATGTCATGTCCATGCACTGAATTCTTGTTATTTGACTATACCAAGGTAAATTCAATTTTGAATTATAGGTCACCTTTAATATGACATATTTATTACAAAATTAGTACATCTTTATTACATATTTACTATATCTATCTTCTACAAAAATATATTTATTCCTGATGCCAAAGCAGAATTTTCAGCGGTCATTATTTCAGTATTCACCGTAACATAATCTTTCCGAAATAATTCTTATGCTGAATTAGTGCTCAATAAACATTTCTTGTTGTCATTACTTTGTTGTTGAAAACAGTTGTGCTGTTTAATATTTTTGTGGAAACTGTGATGCATTTTTTCATTTTTTTTTTTTTTTTTAAAATTATTCTGATCAAATAAACAGGATTTATTTGAAATAGAATTCTTTTGTAACATTGTTTTACGATCAATTTGTATCTATTTGCATCCTTTCCGAAGAAAAGTATTAAATACATACATGCATACATACATATTACTGAACCCATATTTTTTAACTGTAGTGTAGTTTGTTATGGAATACCCAAATTACCTATTTTTATGTCAAAATGTGCAGTATACAACAGCACTCCGTATTCGGTACTGTATCCGACAATGCAATGTGCTTGACTGGCCCTTCCATTTCAAGAGTGATGAAGCTATTTTAAAAACTTCTTTTTAATTCATTATTTGAAATTGTCAGGAGACATTTTTACTTGGATTGAAATGCCGACAAAAGAACCATATTTATAGCTGTTAAATGAATAAATGTAAATGAGGTGATAACTGGACTCCACTTGCTATATTAAACATGCAATGTGATGACAATGTTGTATACCACTATGTGAAATATGTATTATTGCACATTACATATGCAGCAAGTTTTCTTTTCTTTTTTTCTTTTCTTATTTTGAACATATGAAATTAGTATCTGTAACCTGCAGTAAATTGCCACACACCCACAGAAAAAAAACAATACAGCAATTTATGCATCACCCCTTGCACAGTTTAAACCAGCAATATTTCAGTCAGCAACTACATTTTTAACAGTTAGGCTAATATATACTCATGATCGTTATAATTAATTCGTATTTGTGGTACTAGTTGTTGCTGTGTTAATTACATGCAGCTAATGTCAATGTATCTGCCAGTGTTAAGCTCATGTAATCACCTGCTCTCTGTCACCAACACTTCATATCCCTATTTTCTCTGTGTTATCCCCCTGTCCCCTCTTCCTTTTCTCAAGCACAGAGTTTCATCTATCTGTGAGATCAAAGCACGCTCGTATGATGCCGTATTCGGCAGATATCAAAGTTGTCTCACTGTTAGCATGTCACCCTTGAAGGCAGGGCCGATAACAGCATCCGTCTCATCACAGAGGCCATTTTATTAGCGCCCCACTCATTTACAACAAACACATTTCATCTGAAGCCCGCTGAGCTGGGAAATCATCCAGGAGATAGCTCTTAGAAATCAGGAAGCAACAGTGTTCATACTTTTTGATGAGGATGTTGCAAAATGAGCCTGTGGGGTTTCCTTAATCTCTCCATTCTGATTCCACTCCGGGGTTTTCACTTACTCCACTCTTCTCATGCCTCCCATTTGCTTTTCATAGAAACTTCAGCTTGTTCTGCGAAAAAATGTGCACATTTTCATTAAAAAAAGAAAAAAAATTGATGATGATGATAATAATAATAAATACATATTAATAAAATATATATCTCCAATAATAAGTTATTATTTTACAGAATACATTATTATGATGATTATTATTATGATTATTATTGTTATTATTATTATTAGTAGTAGTAGTATTAACAATAATAATGAAAGCGATAGTCTGTACTTCCACACATGTGCAGTTGGGCACAGGCGGGCCACAATGGCCTCCTTGACGGCGATTTAGTGTATCCCAATCGGTCGGCTCGGTCACAGAAGAGAGTAGATGAGTTTCTGCTGCTTGGGCTCGCGCCGAATAGGGGAATCGTGAAGCCCGCGAGATTTCCTCGTGGACCTCGGGGAAAAATGGAGTGAGTATCTGAGGGATTGGCGGCTTGGTGACCCTCCTGCAGAAACCACATGTCCATTTTGTTCCTCGCTGGCTGTTCTGGTGGTGACCTGTCGACGCCCAGGTCCTTAACAGCCTCTGAAAGGATGCTTAATAGCTCTTCATCCATCGCAGCCGGAGGCTCGGTCAACTCAATGTGGGGAGCCTCGGACTCCTGACAGGACCAATCACCCGAGTCAGAGGTCGCAGTTCAGGACGGTTGAAACCCTGGCACAGAGGGTCCTGACTGTCATTTCCTTGCAGAAAAGACAATCAGGCCTATCCAACACGGCCTCTGCATAGGCTTGGCCCAAGCAAAAAACGCATGCATCATGCGTGTCGAGGAGCTCTGTGGGTCCACCACACACATGACATTTCTTGATGGATATCTTCTTCTTCCTGCCGGAAAGCAGAAGGGGAGCGGCGAGAGAAAGTTTCATCCTCTTAATGGCAAAATCAACGGCGAGAAGAAATCCAATGCTCTCTTTGTGAAGGAGAAAGACTGAGGCAATGACTCTCAGTCGCCATTGGCCAGTAATTTTTACTGGCCCAATGCAATCAGGCTTCAGTATTCGAGGAAGGAGTGGGATACCCCAAAGCATTTGCAAGCAATGTCAAGAGGCTGACTCGAAAAGAAAAAGGAAATGTAACTTAGCCACATGTGGCATCCTTTTTTTCGGTCTGTACCTCTTATTCAGTGGATTAACCTGCAAGCAGCGCAGGGTATGGCTGCCAGTTGTCATTATTATCTCCATCCGTAACAATCACTCACTCACTCACTCTCTCACACACACACACACACACACACACACACACACACACACACACACACACACACACACACACACACACACGCACACACAAACACGCACGCACACGCACACACACACACACACACACACACACACAGCATGAAACCATCATTACAGTCCTTAACCTCAGATGCCTGTGTTTGTCTTAGTTACCCTAATCATTTTTTTCGCCTTATTGAGATAAATTAGTGTAATGTTGTGGTGTCAATGTTCCTTGAATAGAAA
The DNA here is from genome assembly GCF_029890125.1 of Rhinichthys klamathensis goyatoka. Classification (NCBI taxonomy): domain Eukaryota; kingdom Metazoa; phylum Chordata; class Actinopteri; order Cypriniformes; family Leuciscidae; genus Rhinichthys; species Rhinichthys klamathensis. The sequence continues at coordinate 2,768,263 of NW_026606612.1, forward strand.
TGTCCTATGTCTGATATAATCCTGTTCTGCATCGGAGCATGCAATACATATGAAATACGACACCAGAAACACATTTACCATCTTCAACAAGTATTGATACATATAATACCAATACCTGTACACAAAAAAAAAAAAAAAAGAAACAAGGGACTGTTAAAAGATGGACTTATGAAGCAGAGCAGTATTTACATGCCTGCTTTGAGTGCCCTGATTGGAGTGTTTTTGAAGTTGCTGCCACCAATCTGGATGTGCATACTGATGCTGTAACATCATGTATCAGTTTCTGTGAGGGTGTGTGCATTCATATAATGACTTATTTAATTTACAACAATGTGGTTTACTGCAAAACTCAGACAGCTTTGTCAGGCCAAAGAAGATGCCTACAGGAATGGAGTGGTCTTGTATAAATAGGCCAAACACATTGACAAATGAGATCAGAGAGGCTTAGAGGAACTATTCTGAAGTTTTTTTTTCAGCCAACGACCCTGCACCATTGTGGAAAGGCCTGAAAGACATCACCAATTACAAGACACCATCCCCCAGCACTTTGTCGAATCAACAACTTGCCGGCGATTTGAATGAGTTTTATTGCAGGTTTGAAAAACCCTGTCTCACACCCCACACCCATTCTGACCTTCTCTTCATGTATCCATTAACACCTTCAGCAACACCCCATCCCCCCTACTGCCCTTTGAGTCTGTGAAGAGGACGTGTGTCGGGTCTACCGGAAACAGAAGACAAGGAAAGCACCAGGCTCAGATGGGGTTTCACCAGCCTATCTAAAAAAACTGAGCTGACCAGATGCCCCCTATCTTCACACAGATCTTTAATAGATCACTGGAGCTATGCAAAGTACCTTCCTGCTTCAAATGCTCCACCATCATCCCCATCCCAAAGAAACCCTAAAGCATAGGACCGAATGACTACATACCTATTACCTTAAAGGGTTAGTTCACCCAAAAATGAAAATTCTGTCAGTATTTACTCACCTTCATGTTGTTCCAACCCCGTAAGACCTTCGTTCATCTTCGGTACACGAATTAAGATATTTTTGATGAAATCTGAGAGCTGGATCACTCCTCCATACTAGTCCATAGGCTTCTTCAGGGATTGAACTTGCCGGCCTCGAAAAGTTATTAAAGACATCGTTAAAATAGTCCAAGTGACTACAGTGGCTCAATCTTAAGTTTATCAAGCGACGAGAATACTTTTTGTGCGCAAAAACAAACAAAAATAACGACTTTATTTCAACTATTCATGTCCTTCTCTTTGTGTCCTTCTCTTTGGGCCTCTAGTCAGTCAACGTAGTGTGATTCCGTAGAGCTACGTCACACATAGGCTCACTATTGGCCGACGCTGGTCATGTGCGTGATGCGTGTGACGTACAACAACAGAAGCTTACGCTATTACACTAGTGAACTGACTCGAGGCTCACAGAGAAGGAAATGAATAGTTGAAATAAAGTCGTTATTTTTGTTTCTTTGTGCACAAAAAGTATTCTCGTCGCTTGATAAACTTAAGATTGAGCCACTGTAGTCACTTGGACTATTTTAACAATGTCTTTAATAACTTTTCGAGGCCGGCAAGTTCAATCCCTGAAGAAGCCTATGGACTAGTATGGAGGAGTGATCCAGCTCTCAGATTTCATCAAAAATATCTTAATTCGTGTTCCGAGGATGAACAAAGGTCTTACGGGGTTGGAACAACATGAGGGTGAGTAATTACTGACAGAATTTTCATTATTGGGTGAACTAACCCTTTAAAGTCTGTGGTCATGAAGTCATTTGAAATACTTCTTGGCCTACCTGAAGGACATTACTAGACGCTTGCTGGACACCCTGCAGTTTGCTTATCGAGCAAAGAGGTATGTGGATGATGCGGTCAACATGGGACTGTGTTACATCCTGCAACATCTGGACAAACCAGGGATCCTGTTTGTGGACGTCAGCTCGGCCTTCAACTCCATCATTTCAAATCTCCTCCTGCCCAAATTAACCCAGCTTTCTCTACCCACCTCCATCTGTCAGTGGATCACCAACTTCCTGACAGACAGGTACCGTCTATAGTGAGGCTGGGAAAATTCTCATCCACCACCCACACAATATGCACTGGCGCGAGTCTCCCCACTGCTCTTCTCCCTCTACACAAATGACTGCACTTCAGAAGACCCCTCTGTCAAGCTCCTGAAGATTGCAGATGACAGCACACTCTTCAGCCTCATCCATGATGGTGACGAGTCTGATTACAGACAGGAGGTTAAACAACTGGCTATCTGGTGCAGTCACAACAACCTGGAGCTGAACACGCTCAAAACAGTGGAGATGATAGTGGACTTCAGGAGACACTCCCCTTATTCACCATAATGAACAACACTGTGGAAGCAGTGGAGTCGTTTAGGTTCCTGAGCAACACGAATTCTCAGGACCTGTAGTGGGACAATCACATTAGCCGCTTTTTCACTGTCGGGCCAGTTCGAGCCAGGGCTAACAACGTGCCGTGCGGGGCCAATAGCCTCGGGCCTCAAGCCCTGAGCCCAAAATCAAATTTCATTTCCACTGTCAGGCCAGTAGCTCCGCCCTTAAAACGTCTCCATAGAACGATGTCACACACATTTCACCAGCTGAGCTGACTGAAAACTACCTAGATCACATAATGAGCATGACAGAAGCAAATGTTTGGTCTTTACTTGAAGATTAAAGATTCCAGCATCGATATTTGGCCAATGTTTTACAATTAAAAAATTTACAGTGACAAAAATGTATTAATTTGTGTCTGGATTGCACATCAATCATGCTAAATCAAACTGGTATTTACCATTTCACATAACACATAGCTATTCAGTTGTTCCTGCTTCCATTTATTTACCTTCACAGGAATGCATAAAACCACTGTATTAAGGCGAGACACTACAGGTGAATTGGGTAAAATTTTAAAATAATAGATATCACCATGAAACTTCATCAGTTGATTACTTACACAAGTTTATAAAAAAAATGTATTACAAGTTTTTGAAATGTGTATGTTTAATTATGCAAATTAGGCATTATCTCATTAAATATGCACGATTTTGTATATATTTTCGGTAGATAGATCTGAACATATGATAAAGTCAGGTACAACATTTTTTCTTTCTTTTTTTTTTACACACAAGATGAAAAAAAAATGTTTAGAGGGATTTCAGGATATATGCTTTCATTACCTAGGAATTCAAAATATACTGTCCATAGCCTTAAAAAATGACATAAATCAGGCCAGGAATGATTTATTAACAAATCCCTCTGAAAATATCTTCAGAATACTGTTAAGTGTATAACTGGAAATTTTGGTGTACATAGGTGCTACATAGGCTGAGATGTTTGTACTGGATAATGACAAACTCATTTTGAGAAAAAGGCATAGATTTAAGTAGGGAAATTAATACATTTCTATTGGAAAATATTGCTCAAAATCAGAATAAATGCTCAGACCCTTAGTAATAATAATATATAATATTTCAAGCTCATGAAAACTGATTATTTAATAACATGGCAGGCATGTAATGCCTACAACTGCAGTAACTCAATGAATTGACATTGGCCGAGTACACGTTAGCGAATCACGTTAGCAGAAACCAGCAGTAGCCAATGAGATTTCGTCATTAGCTTTAAATCACCCTTTGGACATTCACGATTGGTTACTTATAGAAAGGAAATGCCCATATTTGGGTTAGATAGCGTTGTGCAGGAGACTCAGAGCTTTACAACGATACCGGTCATGACAGACTTCAGTAAACAGACGGAACTCGGCATGACGCGTTAGAATGCTAACTTCTTGGTAAATTTGGGAGAAACTTACTGCCGCAAGTAAACAAAATGTAATAAAATAAACATCTGAATGTACACTCACCTAAAGGATTATTAGGAACACCTGTTCAATTTCTCATTAATGCAATTATCTAATCAACCAATCACATGGCAGTTGCTTCAATGCATTTAGGGGTGTGGTCCTGGTCAAGACAATCTCCTGAACTCCAAACTGAATGTCAGAATGGGAAAGAAAGGTGATTTAAGCCATTTTGAGCGTGGCATGGTTGTTGGTGCCAGACGGGTCGGTCTGAGTATTTCACAATCTGCTCAGTTACTGTGATTTTCATGCACAACCATTTCTAGGGTTTACAAAGAATGGTGTGAAAAGGGAAAAACATCCAGTATGTGCCAATCCTGTGGGCGAAAATGCCTTGTTAATGCTAGAGGTCAGAGGAGAATGGGCCGACTGATTCAAGCTGATAGAAGAGCAACTTTGACTGAAATAACCACTCGTTACAACCGAGGTATGCAGCAAAGCATTTGTGAAGCCACAACACGCACAACCTTGAGGCGGATGGGCTACAACAGCAGAAGACCCCACCGGGTACCACTCATCTCCACTACAAATAGGAAAAAGAGGCTACAATTTGCAAGAGCTCACCAAAATTGGACAGTTGAAGACTGGAAAAATGTTGCCTGGTCTGATGAGTCTCGATTTCTGTTGAGACATTCAGATGCTAGAGTCAGAATTTGTCGTAAACAGAATGAGAACATGGATCCATCATGCCTTGTTACCACTGTGCAGGCTGGTGGTGGTGGTGTAATGGTGTGGGGGATGTTTTCTTGGCACACTTTAGGCCCCTTAGTGCCAATTGGGCATCGTTTAAATGCCACGGCCTACCTGAGCATTGTTTCTGTCCATGTCCATCCCTTTATGGCCACCATGTACCCATCCTCTGATGACTTCCAGCAGGATATTCCACCATCTCACAACGCTCGAATCATTTCAAATTGGTTTCTTGAACATGACAATGAGTTCACTGTACTAAAATGGCCCCCACAGTCACCAGATCTCAACCCAATAGAGCATCTTTGAGATGTGTTGGAACGGGAGCTTCGTGCCCTGGATGTGCATCCCACAAATCTGTCAGGTCTGTGAGTTCTAGTATTTTGGCAGGATCATGACACCATCAACTGCAAGATGCTATCCTATCAATATGGGCCAACATGTCTAAAGAATGCTTTCAGCACCTTGTTAAATCAATGCCACATAGAATTAAGGCAGTTCTGAAGGCAAAAGGTAAAAACACAGTATTAGTATGGTGTTCCTAATAATCCTTTAGGTGAGTGTATATTTTCAAACAGTTGAACAGTTAAATCCCCCAACTGGGCAAACAACATGTGCAATACAAACACAATTTATAACGTATATTTATTTATAAGTATACCTCTTATTTAATCACACCATTATTTACATTCCCTTACATTTGTATATAACATACCTTTATGTTGTCTATTTTGTATATTTGTTTTGTCGCTGTCATTCTGTCTGTGCTGTGGAAGCTTCCAAGACAAATTCCTCATATGTGTAAACATACTTGGCATTCTGATCCTGATATGTTCCAGTCTCAGCTCGAGCCCTAAAGACTGGGTATACCTGAGCGGTAAACGCATGAAAACAGTTTTGCAAATACAAAATGACATAGCTGTTGGTTGCTTGAAGTTGTTTTCAGAGTCAATCATTAATCATATTAGGCTATCAGCAGGTGACCAGCCGTACTGTGAATACTACTGTGTACACAGTGGATACTATGAGAAAGAATTACCATGAGCTCAGCGGGAGAACAAACAACATGTTTGGTAGCGGTAAATATTGCCTCTTTTACTGAAATGACAGGGACATTGGAGCTCTTTCTTTAAAAGAGTAGCAGACAGTTTTGTCATTAATTATTTTATTTCTTCTAGTGAACACACACACACACACACACACACACACACACACACACACACACACACAATACGTTTTAAAGAATCGAATTGGTTGCTCTTTGCAAGGGAAAAAAAATAGACTTTTAAGCTTTGCAAAGATGAAAAATAATAATAAAAGTATCATAAAATATGGTCCATACAACTTCTGAATTCCAAGACTTCTGAAGTCACACAATAGATTTGTTTGAGGTACAGACAACTTTATTTATTCATTAATATATTACCCACTGTCAGTTGTTAACCACTGAAACCAATAATTTATCTTGGAGAATAAGGCATTTAGTTTTGCACTACTGTTCAGAAGTTAGTGGTCTGATTAAAAAAATAAATGTTTTTAAAATAAGTTACACTCACCTTGGCTGGATTTATTTGATAAAAAATACAGTAAAAACAGTGATATTACTAATTATTATTACAAATTATATTCATTTCTATTTCAATTATGTTTTTATACAAATATTTCTGTGGAAGCCTTTCTATTTTGATGAATATAATGTTAAAAATAACAGCATTTAATCTGTCACTTCTGGTAAATTTAATGTGTCCTTGCTGAATAAAATTATTCATTTCTTTCAACAAAAAAAGAAAATATATATTACTGACCTAACTTTGAACAGAAGTGTTTAAATTTGACTCGTCACAAAAAAACAATTCTAATATTATTTTTGTGAATACATTGCAGGAATTTAGACCTTGGACATGTCAACAACAAATGAACACTATGTTCTTTACCCCTTCACAATCATTTACCATCGTGTGTGCGTGTGTGCTCGTGTGTGAATGTTTATGGACATGCAGGGTCCTGGAACAGGATTTACCTCTAGGTTATCCTCCACTTGATTTATTCAGCAAATACAGTCTCATCAACATGACTAATACGATTTTGCAGCACTGCGGGCGATACCGAGGGCACAGGATTAGGTAAACAGGGGCTTTAATCAAAGGCTCACATTAAAGGCTCATCACAATTAGCAGACCTTTTTGGTTTTTTTATTAGTGTTATGGCACAGGAGCTCTCAGGAGCACCGCTCTCCTCCGTGAGAGGCTGTCTCCGGGTTGATGCGGAGGTGAGTGGAAGGGAGTCGAGGATGAGGGTGTCCTCTAAAGGGGAGTTAGCTGTAACTGAGTGCAGGTAAAGACCAAATGATGGTGTTCCATCACAGATAAGTAAATCACATGGGGCAGTGTGTATTCCTCAGTGGAGGGATTGTTATAGTAATTCTTCTCCCAGTATTTTATTTTCTAGAACAAGTTTCTTCATTACTGTTTACCCTCTGCCTCTACAAATAATGGTATAGAGGATCAGATGGGTGAGTTAAGTAATGAATCTTAATTATCTATCAATAAAAAATATCAATCAACACTTAGCGGAAACAATACTTTAAAAAGAGTGAAGAAACATGTTTTTGGACAAGGGACGTTGATATGTTTCCGCTCCTCTGTTTTCGATCAGATCATTTTAAACCTTAAACTCTTGTAAAGTTTTCATTCCAAGGATCCAGTAAGCAAATGCATTCCAACTGTCAGCCCAAAACAGCCCTAATGCAGAGAAAACCTGGCCGAATTCATCAGAGATGGTGGAGAGAATAGTGTATACCAGTGTAGTGCTAGTAAAGTTTTGATGAATGACGACTGTAATCTTTCAAGGTAAAGGCAATTTACAGTGACATAGAGGAGTCGTACATTAGGCACACAAGACAAGATATTTTATTATTGATGCGCAAACAAACTGTGTGTGTGGCACTCTTGGCACACTCTGATCGCTATTGAAAATTAGTAAAACTTAGGGGATGGGGAGGCACCATTGTGTATGTGGTGTCGAGGAAGGCTTGACTTTGGTCTATGGGCATTTTTAGCTTTTTGATCGTCTGTTACGAAGACAATCAAAGAGCTTACTGCAAGAAAGAACATGTTTTAGTACTTATGTTTGTTCTCTTTTTGTTTTAATAACAAATTGTAGTAACAAACATTAGCAATATATTGTAGACTCTCCTGAGATCAATAGCAAACCACAACCATCCAATCAATTCCAAATGTACAAAATCAAGTCCCGTCCTACATTTTTTTTCTTGCTCAAGAAGCTGTTTCACTAATATATACATCACAATAGGGAAGAAAAGTCTATAGAAACTGTGTAAGACCAAACTTTCACTTGTTTTAGAACAACAGATATTTTTGAATGACCCAATGTTTCCTTTGCTTCTGCACCACATTGTGTAGTTTATTTCCCTGCAGAAGCGTCCTGGGTGATGTTGTGAGATGACATCTCAATGCAGTCCTCCAACTGACAAGAAAAAACAGACGAAAGAGACAGGACATAAACAAAGCTGAGCTACAAAAGAGTCCCCGCAAGGTGCACATACACGCGCACAAACACACGTGTCCCAGCAGAGTTGTGTTGATGGAGAGTCAGTTTGTTGCAGATCGGCCTCACGCTGCGTTTCCTCCCACGCGGTCTAGCCAAGCCATGCTCCAAACCAGCAGTTTACTGATCTGTTCTTTGTTTCCCTGTCTCTTTCTTTCACTCTATGCTTAGATATTTTTATGTTCCTCGCAAAGTCTTACTTTCGTTATTCCTTGTAAGCCTCTTATTCGTTTTTTTTTATTTTTTTTTATAATTTTGATAGGGAAACTTTTTTTTTTAAAGAAATGTTGCAATCTTACAGATTCCATTTTTTTGTATTTATTTTTTATATAGAAATACAAAGAAAAACACAGTATAAAAAATATATATATATATATATATATATATATATAAAAAGTGCAAACCATCCCTCACCAGACTTATTTACATTGAATTGAAAAGGTAATGTGAAATCATGTCATTGTTTTGACAAAAGGTAGTTGTGCTCCATTTGTTTTTATTTTCTCTTAATCTGATTGGTTGAATTTACACAATTGAGTTTTCCCTATAGTTATGTATATATATACTCACCGCCCACTTTATTAGGTACACCTGTCCAACTGCTCGTTAACACTTAATTTCTAAGCAGCCAATCACATGGCGGCAACTCAGTGCATTTAGGCATGTAGACATGGTCAAGACAATCTCCTGCAGTTCAAACCGAGCATCAGTATGGGGAAGAAAGGTGATTTGAGTGACTTTGAACGTGGCATGATTGTTGGTGCCAGAAGGGCTGGTCTGAGTATTTCAGAAACTGCTAATCTACTGGGATTTTCACGCACAACCATCTCTAGGGTTTACAGAGAATGGTCCGAAAAAGAAAAAACATCCAGTGAGCGGCAGTTCTGTGGGCGGAAATGCCTTGTTGATGCCAGAGGTCAGAGGAGAATGGCCAGACTGGTTCGAGCTGATAGAAGGGCAACAGTGACTGAAATAACCACTCGTTACAACCGAGGTATGCAGCAAAGCATTTGTGAAGCCACAACACGCACAACCTTGAGGCGGATGGGCTACAACAGCAGAAGACTCCACCGGGTACCACTCATCTCCACTACAAATAGGAAAAAGAGGCTACAATTTGCAAGAGCTCACCAAAATTGAACAGTTGAAGACTGGAAAAATGTTGCCTGGTCTGATGAGTCTCGATTTCTGTTGAGACATTCAGATGTTAGAGTCAGAATTTGGCGTAAACAGAATGAAAACATGGAACCATCATGCCTTGTTACCACTGTGCAGGCTGGTGGTGGTGGTGTAATGGTGTGGGGGATGTTTTCCTGGCACACTTTAGGCCCCTTAGTGCCAATTGGGCATCGTTTAAATGCCACGGCCTACCTGAGCATTGTTTCTGACCATGTCCATCCCTTTATGGCCACCATGTACCCATCCTCTGATGGCTACTTCCACCATGTCACAAAGCTCTAATCATTTCAAATTGGTTTCTTGAACATGACAATGAGTTCACTGTACTAAAATGGCCTCCACAGTCACCAGATCTCAACCCAATAGAGCATCTTTGGGATGTGGTGGAATGGGAGATTCGCATCATGGATGTGCAGCCGACAAATCTGCGGCAACTGTGTGATGCCATCATGTCAATATGGACCAAACTCCCTGAGGAATGCTTCCAGCACCTTGTTGAATCTATGCCACGAAGAATTGAGGCAGTTCTGAAGGCAAAAGGGGGTCCAACCCGTTACTAGCATGGGGTACCTAATAAAGTGGCCTGTGAGTGTATATATATATATATATATATATATTCCCTATATATTTTTTTTACATGTTAAATCTTCTGCTTGATCATTTTGAGTTATTAAAACTGGATCTTATTGTTTTTATCTATTATTTGTAAATTATTATTCTTTTTTTTAACGAATGTTATTATATTTAATGGATACTTTAAGATTTATGATGTTCTAGGAACTTGATTAATGCTAGTAAGAAAATAAAAAAGCTTTCTTTATATGTGGTTAGAGTCTATGTTTAATATTAATTGCATCAACTACAATTAATAAATTATAGAGAAATAAGTAGGATCAATAGCTCCTGGTGTAAATGAATTTTGCTCAGTTATTTAATTTAATTTAAAAGTACAAACTTTATTATTATAATATATATGAATTCCCTCCACTCTTCTATCAGTTTATTACTTTAAGTTTTTCCTATACATCCCAATGAGATAAGCTGTCAGAAAGAGCGTTTTCTGACTGTTTAGCATTCACCCATATATTTATTGTTCGTTTATAGTTGCAGGGCTTAGCAATTAGTGTCACGCCTCTATCTGCACTTCTCTCCTTGGCTTCATGCTTGCATTCACCGCAATTAAGAACAAACTGCTCATGTGGATAGATGTGGCCTTCCATTTTTAATTAGCAAAGCTAGTGTACATAGCCTAGACTGTTTGGCCTGCATGTTGATGAGTTTGTTTGCTGACTTACAAGACCATAAAGGATATTTTGCTGTAATGCAAACATTTCAAATGCAACAAATTATTATGATTGGCAAAACAGTGATGAAGGTGCACCAGTTTTGGTCAAGGTTTTGTGTGTGTGTGTGTGTGTGTGTGTGTGTTACTTAATGCCACATTTTGACTAATAGCAATATTCATGTAGTTCAGATAAACTATGGTGTTGTGAATCACATCAGTCCCTTGACTGGCAATCTAGGCAGGACGAAAATTAACTTGCATAAGTTAATATGCTGGTTTTGCTGACCAATTCAAACACATCAATAAATAATATAGTTTGGGATACGAGGTAATGTAGTCTTCAACATTTTTGTATGTCTTGGATAATTTAAAACGGCCCTGGTTACATTATTAATGGCTACCATGCTCAATGTTGAGCGTTTAATCCAGTGTTTCTGAGTCTGCTCTTTAAGGGTGCTTCAAGAAATCAACTTTGAAGAGCAACTTTGAGCATGGACTGAAATTACAGTGTGCAATCCGCAAACCCGCAACACCTCACAGCCTGTTCCTTTAGTAATAGTGTGGGTTTTGCATTAGAGTCTACAGAAAACTGTAAGCGAATCATAAATAATAATATATATATATATATATATATATATATATATATATATATATATATATATATATATATATATATATATATATATTAGGGGTGTGCAAAGCAGCCAGTATTTGAAACGTTTATTTATTTGTATTCGAGTAAAATTCAAAATAGGCGTAAAAATCCAGTTTTTTTGCGTTAAGGGGCTTTCACACAGGACGCGGAATGCGCTGCGCTGGCCGCTGGGTTCAGCGTTGCCCTTCAGATACAACGTGATTTGCGCTGCGCTATGCCAGAGCAAAGTAGGCGGAGTTTTCAAAAACTTTAAGCGGGAGTTCTACACGTCAGTATAGTAACGTTAGTTATTTTGATTTTTGTTCCTCCTTTCGGTCAGCAGTAAACTATTTATCTGTCCCGTGCACAGTGCTAGCCGTTCATCCATTTTGATTTCCGTGTTTGTTTGGATGTCCCTTTTCTATTGGCCGCGCTGGTAATCGTCACAGAGCGCAGCGGCAAAAGTTGAACTATTTGGAACTTTGACCGCGGCATGCGCGCGAGCTGCGCACCGCTGCGCTTGCGCTTTGGTCGACGCAGCAACAAAACGTCTTCGCGCGGCGCAAGCCATTGAAATGAATGGGTTTCATAGCGCAGCGCTTTCCGCGTCCTGTGTGAAAGGCCCATTACACTTTTAATTTACGTTATAGTGTAAGTATTCTTTAATTATATCCATTATAATAATTATGGATATGCAATATTGGCAGTGGCGGTTCTACATTGAATTACACCCTGGGCGAGACCCCCTTCGAGCGCCCGCCCCCCCCCCCCCCCCCCCCACACAGTAAGAAACAGTAAGAAAATCCAGTTATTTTTCTATATTAATCTAACTTTCAGGGAGGAACCATTAGCTCATTGGTTACTGCCTCGAATTCTATGCATGGCACACTTTTAGTTATGACTTGTTAAACTATACTTTGTCACGAAATAGAGTTTTTAAAAGTGAAAGTGGCCGAGAGATACTTATGTAGTAACACAATACTTATCTCTTAAATAATTTCTAATAACTCTATTAACAACTATCCAAACTGTTTTAGACCTAAAATAGCTTAGGCCTTAAATGTCAGAGAAAAGGACAGAATCAGAGATTATTTTTTAATAGAAAATTGTACTTTGCATATTATAGGCTACTGTAAAAACACATAATTATAGTTGATTTTAGTTGATCATTATGAAAATTATTTTCATTTCATGAATATAGTGACCAAAATGATCACGGTTAAACACAGAATCTTGTTCAAAAAGTAGGCCTAATACACAATGAAATCTATTCACCAAGTTAATAACATTAAAGATGATGGCCAAATTTTAAAGGAGTGTGTTTTATGTTATCTAATAACATGTACACGTTCAAATAAACTTTTGACAAAAAAAGGTTTTATAAAAAGATAAACCTCACATATTTCAGCCTTTAAATCATCTTTATAAAAAGAATGGGTCAATAAAGATAAATTCCTGACATTTATAATGCACAGTAGCTTATTTTTTATTATTAATAGTAAAATTCGGTCCGATTTTCCCATGGCTGTCGTTGCTATACAAACATGCACTGCGCTCTCCACAACGACAAAGAAGTTTTAGTAGCTAATGGATTTCCACCACAGAAAAACGCTTGCTGTAGCTCTGCTAAAAGATTTATTTACGGAGAAGAGAAAAACACCCACGTGTTTGGGTGCACCCCCATACTGAAAAGATTAAAAATGTTCATCTCGCTGCTCCTGGAAAAAATGAGCGCGTCGCTTCAATTATGAGCGCGCTTCCCGTGCGCCTACATTTGAAATAACGACCTCGAGCGCGCAAAAGACGCGATATGTGAACGGCCCCTTGGTGAGCTACCTCCAATCTGGAGACCCCCTTGACATAGCTTCTGTGCACGGCACCTTCTCAGCAAGCAGGGGCGCCATTGCCAATAATTGAATTGAAATGATAGAAAATAGAAAACCTTCGCGGCGCAGAGGATTTTTTTTAACTGCTCGTGCCGCCCCCCATGTGACATGAAAAAATGCCGCCCCGGGCGACTGCCCGGTTCGCCCGTGCCTAAAACCGCTACTGAATATTGGTTGACGTTTTTCTATAAATCCAGCAATGAACATGTACGAAGGAACGTCATTGAAAAGAAAATAACATAACAGCCATTACCTCATCCATGGTTAAACCAACAACTAATAAAATACCATTGTGAACATTATGAACCCCACCACCACCCGTCCTTGTTGGAGGACGCTGAACAGACAGAATAAGTAAGGGGTAATGTATAGCGAGGCGGTTGATTATGAGCCTGATGCGAAGTCGCGGCGTCGCGTGTAGTTAGGACACGGTGTGAAGGGTTTGTATTCGCTATAACAACCGCCTCGCTATACATTATCCCGCTTACTACATGGCTACCTACCAAATAAATCAATAATTTGACTCAAAATATTGATTTAAAAAGGAGTTTATTAATTTAAAAACTATTGTATTGCTTCCGCTAAAAAAAATTGTCCGTTCCGTCTCTACGTTTAGAATCCATGGCAACGCTCTGTTTTTCGTGGCAACTGTGTGTTATAATGTTACTTAGCAGCGGTCTGTTATTAAGAAATAACAGACCGCATTCTACATTAGAATTCAACCAAGCCATGTAATAAAAACAAATAATTACCGAGCTAACAGAGCTACATAAACAGAGCGAACATGAGCTTCACACATCAAACTCCGCTTCCCGAAAGTTATAGACTGCCTCCGAAAACCAGTTAAGGTACACAAATCTATTCAACAAAAATAGTAATGCAGTTAAGTGTTTTTTCGCTCAGCCGAGCCCTCTCTGTTGCTGTGTGGAGCAGCCTGTGTCAGTCACCTCTTCCTGAACGTCACTCACTCGCGCACTGCGGTCTAGTGAGGAAACACAGCTTTTTGATATAACGTTTTTCTTGTTCCCGAATACAAATATTTTTTAAAGTATTTGTTCGAAATAAGTATTCGTAAAAAACACATTATTTGTGCCTTTCCGAATACCGTATTCGGGTTCGGCTCCACCCCTAATATATATATATATATATATATATATATATATACACTCACCTAAAGGATTATTAGGAACACCATACTAATACTGTGTTTGACCCCCTTTCGCCTTCAGAACTGCCTTAATTCTATGTGGCATTGATTCAACAAGGTGATGAATGCATTCTTTAGAAATGTTGGGCCATATTGATAGAATAGCATCTTGCAGTTGATGGAGATTTGTGGGATGCACATCCAGGGCACGAAGCTCCCGTTCCACCACATCCCAAAGATGCTCTATTGGGTTGAGATCTGGTGAGTGTGGGGGCCATTTTAGTACAGTGAACTCATTGTCATGTTCAAGAAACCAATTTGAAATGATTCGAGCTTTGTGACATGGTGCATTATCCTGCTGGAAGTAGCCATCAGAGGTTGGGTACATGGTGGCCATAAAGGGATGGGCATGGTCAGAAACAATGCTCAGGTAGGCCGTGGCATTTAAACGATGCCCAACTGGCACTAAGGGGCCTAAAGTGTGCCAATAAAACATCCCCCACACCATTACACCACCACCACCAGCCTGCACAGTGGTAACAAGGCATGATGGATCCATGTTCTCATTCTGTTTACGCCAAATTCTGACTCTACCATCTGAATGTCTCAACAGAAATCGAGACTCATTAGACCAGGCAACATTTTTCCAGTCTTCAACTGTCCAATTTTGGTGAGCTCTTGCAAATTGTTGCCTCTTTTTCCTATTTGTAGTGGAGATGAGTGGTACCCGGTGGGGTCTTCTGCTGTTGTAGCCCATCCGCCTTGAGGTTGTGCGTGTTGTGGCTTCACAAATGCTTTGCTGCACACCTCGGTTGTAACGAGTGGTT
The DNA here is from genome assembly GCF_029890125.1 of Rhinichthys klamathensis goyatoka. Taxonomy (NCBI): domain Eukaryota; kingdom Metazoa; phylum Chordata; class Actinopteri; order Cypriniformes; family Leuciscidae; genus Rhinichthys; species Rhinichthys klamathensis. The sequence continues at coordinate 2,783,360 of NW_026606612.1, forward strand.
ATTTAAGTCAAAGTTGCTCTTCTATCAGCTTGAATCAGTCGGCCCATTCTCCTCTGACCTCTAGTGTAGAACTTTCCATCAGGTATAACTAGTGTTTACATATATAATATATATTAGTAATGGATGTTATTATTATGTTCTGGGGTATTTGAGAAAATAAATATTATTATTCCAAATGAAGGCATATTTATGTGATATGTTATATTCTTACTAGGTTATAGGTTTGTTTATTATTATTCCTGGTTTACAGACTATTTGTCTGCGTATGCTTAATTAGTTACAGTGCACAGGCGCCTTTGCCTTTAGGTTTCATTTTCATTTAGTTGATGTTCAGGATTGGTACGCCTTGCCGGTGAGTGACTATAAACTAGCATTGCTAGTAATTCAGATAAAAAATTTATATCACATGATTGTGTAAATTTATTAGTTAGTTCTGGTATTTGTATTTTCATTGCAGGTTTACAACCTAACCAACGCTATCTGTCACTAATATACAGCTGACAGACTAGCGTATAGCATTCAGGCTACCTTTGTGGATGAGGATTGTGTAACTCATGTGTGCGCAATAAAAGCTCATAAAGTGACTCGAGTTGTATCCGCCGTACTTTTCCTGAAACCCTTCCAGTGGGGAGTTTATTGAGCTATAGCAGGTAGCTTAATAGAGGACTAGACAGTTGTAAACCGTCGTCGGAGCCGTGAAAGAGAGTACGCAGACCCCGAGCGGAAGAAAGCCATTGTTGATGACCGGCGCCGTGATCGGATTCAGATTCTGAAGCGACCGTCAACAACACCACTACAACGGAAGAGCCGAAGTCGAGGACTAACGGGGCCGTTAAAAGGCTGAATAACTTCCACAACCGTGAGTAGGACTGTGTGGATTATGATGACAGCCGCGGGGCTAATATAGTGACTTTGTAACGCCGCTATAAGCCATAACAGCTGGCGAAGACGTCTGTGTTGTTCGCGAATGAACGATTCTTTTGAATGATTCTTTTAACGATTCTTTTGAATGAGTCATTTTTCTAAAAGGTGATTTTAGAGATTCTGTTCACTAGAAAAACAGAAAAAGAAGAAGTAAGAAGATAAATAAAATAAAGAAAAGGTCAAAATGGCAGATGACAAGCCAGATCTAGAGAGCTTAAAGCGAAAACGCTCAAATGCGCAACGAAACTTTACAACACGAATAAACCGCCTTAACGTTAGTGCTTGCCGTTTACGTAAAGTTGAGTTGTCTGAAGAGTTAGCAAGATTGAAGGATGATTATGACAAACTTCTCGATGTCAGTAATGAATATGTTGACGCACAGAGCCAGATAGACCCTACGGGTGAAGACAGTGAGTTGAGGGATGCCCTGGCGAAGAGAGATGCAAGTGAGCAAAGGTTCCTTGAAACTGAGAGCAAGATCATGGAAATGCTGTGGTCTAAGTATGCAGCGCCGGACATAGACGTTCTTGTAACACAGTTCAAGTCTGCTCTTGGTCGGTCTGAGGCGCTCGGGAAAGGTGAGATAGTGCCATGGACGCAGCAAGGGGTCGAGAGTGGTAAGCTGGATAGGAAACTCCATGAACTCAGGGAGGCTGTGTACACTTGGAGAGACTATCGGCCACATGGAAAGGAGAAATGGATGCTCTTTTTATCATTAAGAGAGGACAAGAAACAACTGATGGATGAGTGGACATGCCGACGTGATAATGAGGTCATGAAGAGGAACAGTACAGAACTAAAAGACGATGTAGACGGAGGTGAGGAGGAAGAGGATGAAGATGTGGGAGCCAATGATGCGGTTGGTGGGCCTGTCACAACAGCTATCGACAGCCTTACAGCTGCAGATAACATCATCTGTACCCAACCAGTAAGCCTTGCTATTTCTACTCCACCTGTTAACACCCGGCATGCTTTCATCAATCCGCCCACTGACGAGCAGGGAACTATATATGTTACGAGCTCACCTTCATTCATGTTCTCTGATAGAGCAAGCATCTCTACATGTGCTGCTCAAGTTGCTACTGTCACTAGTCGACCTCAGAGCAGGTATGTAGCATCTACCACAAACAATACCCCCCCAAGAGACGTTACAGCCCAACCTGCAGTCAAGACGGTCTGATAGTGGACTTGGTGTCGGTTTCGCTCAACCTCCGACCCATGCCAGCACGCCACTATTGATGAGTGTTCGTACCGCTCCGCCCGTTAATCTCAGCATGGGACAAGGTAGTAGTATGCCGCATAGCAGCCCTGGTTTGTACGCTGGTGGGGATAACAGCTCTCAATGGGCCCGACCAAAAATAAGGCTCACTCCCATAAGTTTGCCTAAGTTCTCCGGGGACAGGAGGGATTATTGGCGCTGGAAGACTGAATGGGAGAGTATCCAGGTGCAGGCGGAACCTACGGGGTCAAAGGAATGCAAGAAACTTCACTTGCTAGACAGTATAGGAGAGTCTGTGAAAAGTGAACTCAAACTGTTACGCTGCAGAGATGCAAACGATATCTTCAGGGAATTAGAGAACCGTTATGGTGACTAAGCACAAACGGCAGAAGAAATTGTGTTGGAGCTTCAATCACGACCTGCTGTAAAGAACCACCAGCCACGAGAGACGTTAGAGTTGATCCTAGCGGTGGAGAGGGCAGCATTGGACCTCACGGACCTGGGGTGCGCAGACGCTGTACAGAATCAGCTGGTGATACGGTCTTTGGAGAGCAAACTCCCTGATGTCATGAAAAGAGAGTGGCTCATGTGTGTGAGAAACCCTGTTAACGACGTCCACCCAGGAAACCGTTTCGACAGGCTCTTGCTGTTCCTGGAAGACCAAAAGGCGTTGCTCGTGAGGTTGGAGCAGTTGCTGCCCAGCAAGCCATAGCCTGCTAATGCTCCTGAGCGACCAAGCTACCGGGAGAAACCAGGTGACCGATGGAGAGAAAAGAAGTCATTCACTAAGACTATGGCAAGTGAAGTCAAAAGAGACTCCAAGCAGTTACCATGTGCTGTGTGTGGTGATGAAGAACATGGAGGTAAACTGTTTCGCTGTAAAACTTTCAGGAAGGCCAGTCTGTCGGAGAAGAAATCTCAGGTGAAAAAGGCAAAAGCATGTACAAAGTGCCTGGATGTTCACGGGGTGGACAGTGGCTGCACTCCTAAGTTCCTATGTCGTAAGGAGGAGTGTAAGAAAGGCGACACTCCAGTGGACCACCACTATTTTCTCTGCCCTAAGGCATCAATTAAGAAAGATGCTACTAAGAGGGAAAACAAAGCAGGGGAAAAGAGGGGACCTCGTGGTCCGACAGAGGAGCAAGAGGCTGTGTTCGCTGAGTTGGGACTGACTCCCCACCAGTTGGAGGCTGTCCGCCAATGTTGTTTTCGTCAACGATGACGATAACGAAATTATTTCGTTGACGCACTTTTTTTTTTATGACGATAACGCGACGATGACTAGCTAAAAATAGCCCTAAGGTGACTAAAACATGACGAGACGTTTTCGAGTTTTCGTTGACAAGACGAGACGGAACGAAAATGACTATAAGTCTGACGTTCGCAATGCAGGTCATTTCTGCCTATTTTGCGTGAAATCTGTCTGTTTTGAGCTAAAAAAGTATCAGCAATGCTGCCGCTTCCTATCATTGTTTTGGGTACCCATGCCGCGCGCACCAGATTCCACACAACAACACACCTGCGGCTGCGGCTAGTCACTCACCACACATCTTCGAAGGACCATGGCGGCGAAGCCAATAAACGGGCTTGGTGGTCGGAAACGACGAGATGATTTATGGACATACTTTCAGTTTCAGTATAATCGAGCGGTTCTCAAGGTGTGGGGCGCGCCCCACTGGCGTGACAGGTCTCCTCCAAACGGGAGGAAATTTTCCGTTTTATGCCTTTTTATCTTTATTCGTTCATGCCGAGTCCGCATCGTCAAATTCATCTTTGCAGCGAAACCCGAAACCACCAGTTTATTAATAAACAATTAAATGTCTCCTTGCTATTTTTTTACACATTCATAATCATTACTTTTGCCGGTTCTTTGTGACAAGCTTTATGCGTGCGGCCGTGCGGCTATATAACGCTCAATATCCCGTATAGCTTATTTAAGTAATTAAATTAATATAAAAGGGCGATTTGTCCACTATGGCTTAAATGAACAACTACTAATCGACTAGAATAAAAACTTTAGTCGGAGGCAGCTCTTATTCCACATATTCTCGAACCAGCAGGCCATTCTGTGTTGAGCGCGCGACCCTGAGCTGAATGAGCGAGCGGAGGAATATTCAGAAATGCGCTCTTCGCTCACATGCTCTGATCGGAACAACGGAATATTAAAGTAATTAATCATTAGTTTATTTCTTACACACTGCCCATACACTACCCATCATTTAATCCCATATCAACACAGTATGTTATGTCTATTTTATCTAGGCTATTTAAAAAAAATAAAAAAAATAATATATATATATATATATATATATATATATATATATATATATATGTGTGTATATATATATATCATGTTTTTAAGTAGGCTAAAGGCAGAGAGCTGTGTGCATTCTTCTTCCCTTTGCCACATCATATCTCTGTGAGATGGGCTTTTCAGCTGTTTCAGTTTCACTGAAAACAAACTACACATTTCAGCTGAACATTGAGCTTGACTTTTGAGAAATTGTGCAATTCAAAACAGGCTCAATGCAGCCAGTAATGCAGGGATAAATAGACCTGTCTTGCCAAATGGATTTCTATTCTTTTCTTTTTTTTAACAGATTGCAAAGTGGCACTTTTATTTCTTTTCTATTTTTGAACTTCGATACCAATTTTGACACAGCCGCATTTTATTTTCTCTATTTTTTAAAGACTTTTTTTTTTACTTAACTTGATTAAAACCTTTTTGCGTTTTCGGCGACTAAAACTTGACTAAAACCTTTTTTTGTTTTCGTCGACTTAAACTTGACTAAAACTATTACGTTTTTAAGTGACTAAAATGTGACTAAAACTAAAAAGCATTTTCGTCCAAAAGACTAAGACTAAGACTAAAACTAAAAGGGCTGCCAAAAACAACACTGCTGTCAGCAAAGCCTGTACTAACAAGGCAATGTCGACAGTGTGTTCTGGCGAGGGTTTGATAGAACAGAGTGGCTTGAAAGAACATCCAGTCCTCATGATGCTCGTTCCTGTCACAACGAAGAGAGGAGACAGTCTTGGAGCCTTGGTTGATCTCGCGTCTGACACAAATTACATTACGCACCAAGCTGCGGAAAGGCTCGGACTGACGGGTGAACCAATCTCCCTTGTCGTGTATGGTGTCGGCACGATGAAGGTGAAGGTTGATACAAAAAGGTATCTCGTGACAATAAAAGTGTGGACCTCAAGAGGAACCCTGAAGTTTCACGAGATGATCTGCTACGGGATGGAAGACATCGCCAAAGTGGATCGAGTGGTGAGATCAGAGCGACTAGAGCAGTTCTTCCCTGAAGCTAAGCCGGGAGAACTGGCCCGCCCAGAGAAGATCGATCTATTGATCAGTACTCAAGAAGGTCGATTAGCTCCACAAAGGCTGCAAAGGGTCGGCGACCTGGTGTTGTGGGATGGTCCTCTGGGTAAGATCGTGAGTGGTGTGCATCCAGACCTCTTCGAAGAAGTGGAGGTGACAACATGGCAGTCAGAGACGCACTTTGCTCACTCAATGAGGTCGGTAGCCGTCAAAGTTGAAGAACACTTCGTGGGAAGGCCAGGATGCCATTTGGAGCAAGAAAACAGTGTAGAAGTTCGAACGACAGCAGTGTGCAATAAAGAGATCCTTGAGTGGCTAAAATGGGATAGCATCGGTGCTGCCTGTGACCCTACCTGTGGAGGGTGTCGCTGTGGAAAGTGTCCACCAGGAGGAAAGGAGATGTCCCTGGCTGATGAGAAAGAGCTGGAGATAATAAAGGCAGGTCTAACCTTCAGGGAGAGAGACGCCCACAGCGACCAGCCACACTGGGATGCGAAGTACCCCTGGAAGGAAAACCCAGCCTCTCTTCCCAATAACCGAAAAGCTGTGAAAGCAACGTTCCTGAGGGCTGAGAAGCGGCTTGAGAAAGACCCCCTGTGGAAAGAGGCTTACATGAGGCAAGTCCACGAGATGGTGGGAAGAGGAGCTGCTGTTAAGCTCACTAAAGACATGATGGACAGCTGGGAAGGTGCTGTGTGGTGGGTGAGCCACTTAACCGCTCCAAATCCCCACTCAGTGACTACGCCGGTGCGCCTCGTCTGGAACAGCAGCCAGGAGTTTGCCATGCGCGAGACCACAAAGTTGCCCCAGTTCTCTGAAATGAAGGAGGAAAGAAGAGTCATCGAGGAAGACTCCTACGTCGATGACCTCCTTACGTCCCACAATGACCCGCACTGTCTAGACAAGATCCAAGAGGGAGTAGAGAAAATACTGAAAGCTGGAGGCTTCTACCTCAAACCTTGGGTCCGGTCCGGTCAAAGTGGGAGGCGGGACGGGACAGAGTCCAAGCCAATGACTCTGACGTTGCCCAACCAGCTAAGGGAGGAAGATAACAAAGCCCTGGGGGTTGGTTACCTCGTGCAAGAGGACAAACTCTTTGTGATGGTCTCCATCAACTTCTCCAGAAGGAAGAAGAAGATGAGGACTGAGATTGACCTCACTGAAGGAGAAGTGGAAGTAAAGACACCGAACCCACTGACTCGTCGTGTCCTACTGAGCCAGATCGCCGGGCTGTATGACCCGATCGGTCTAGTCACACCAGTGAAGCAGAAAGGAGTGATCCTTGTGAGAAGAGCCTTCCAGGAAGCTGGCAAGCTTACTAAAGACACCTGGGATGAACCTCTGTCTGACGAGCTCAGAGGAAAGGTGATTGAACTGTTCAAGGAGTATGCTCGTTTGAATAGCATTAAGTTCCACAGAAGCCTCACACCCTCTGACTGGAGGGGTAAACCCTGGGGAATCACGTTTTCTGACGGGAGCTGTGAGTCCTATGGCGCTGTACTGTACTTGCGATGGGAGACGTCAAATGGTGTGGTCACCCGGCTGGTAGAGTCAAAGGCCAAGTTAACTCCCCTCAACCAAAAAGGTGACGCAGTCAAGGCTGAGGTATGCGGGGCTGTCTTTGCCACACGTCTAAAGGGATACGTATTGAAGTATGGAAGGTTAGATGTGGAGAAGTGGTACCACTTCATTGACAGTCAGACAGTGCTGGGAGCTATCCAGAGAGAGAGCTACGGATTCCAGACATTCTTTGCGAACCGAGTCGGAGAGATTCAGAAGGCTGGACCCGTAACTGACTGGTGGTGGATACCAGGCGAGGTCAACATCGCTGATCTAGTCACGAGGGGGTGCTCTCCTGAATTGCTAGGTGAGAACTCTGTGTGGCAGGAAGGTCCTGAGTTCCTGTCTAGTCCAGTCGAGGATTGGCCCATGAAGTCCGCTTCAGAAGTGGCAGCTGATGCTAGGGAGGTGGTGAGTAAACTCCAGAGAAAGGCCTTTTCGGCAGTCTTCACCAGAGCTCAAGCCAAGAAGCAGTTGAACCCTGACAGTCCTGGGGGTGAAGATCCAATAGCCATAGTTGGAGTTAGCGGGGTTTCAGCGTCCTCAGAAAATGGGATGAAATTGACCTTAGCTGAGGCCAAAGAAACGGAGACACTGTGGGGAGCCATGCTCATAGACCAAGTGGAACCAACAAGGTGCAGTTCTCTAGTTAAGCTTTGTGGAGTAGTTGGTTATGTCCGCAGAGCTGTGAAGAAGTGGTTGGCCCGTGTAGGCAGGGCCTCTATACCAGCTCCCGAGGGTTTAAGTATCCAACTTACCCTGTTGTGCGGCTGAGAGCAATCCAGATCGAGGTTGACAAGTTCTGGAAGCGGTGGAGCCAGTTGGCAGGTCCGGGCCTCTACATCCGTCAGAAGTGGCACGCGCCTGCTAGAAATGTTGCAGCGGGGGACCTGGTGTGGTTAGCTGACCAGAACGCGCTGAGGGGCCAGTTCAGGCTGGGTCGAGTCGTGGAGGTGTGTCCTGATGTGAAGGGCGTAGTACGAGATGTAAGGGTGAGAACATGTCGAAGCTGTCCAGTTTCCGGCGGACAGTTCAAGAAAAACCAAGGTGTGGAGAACTATCCCTCCACCATCCTCCACAGGGACGTTAGGAGGTTGGTGGTTCTGCTTCCAGTGGAGGAGCAGTAAAGAATCCCCACCATGGTGTGTTTCGGTTGGTAAAGGATCCCCACCATGGTGTGTTTCGGTGAAGGATCAAGACTCTCCCCACTACCATCCTCCCGAAGTCTGGTGGTGTTTTTCGGTAAAGGAGGTTGTAATGTCAGCAAGGACAATATGTGTTGTTCGTGGACATTAAAACTAACTTGAAGAGATAGTTATTCATGTTGTAACATAGTACGTTAATATCCAAGTATGCAATGTTATTTGCATGGTCATGGGGAGAATTTCATATCTAGAAGTTTAACTGTTTTGGTTATGGTGGCCTACTTAGATTCTAGAATCAGTAGACCAAGTGGGAGGTGTAGAACTTTCCATCAGGTATAACTAGTGTTTACATATATAATATATATTAGTGATGGATGTTATTATTATGTTCTGGGGTATTTGAGAAAATAATTATTATTATTATTCCAAATGAAGGCATATTTATGTGATATGTTATATTCTTACTAGGTTATAGGTTTGTTTATTATTATTCCTGGTCTCCAGACTATTTGTCTGCGTATGCTTAATTAGTTACAGTGCGCAGGCGCCGTTGCCTTTAGGTTTCATTTTCATTTAGTTGATGTTCAGGATTGGTACGCCTTGCCGGTGAGTGACTATAAACTAGCATTGCTAGTAATTCAGATAAAAAAATAATAATATCACATGATTGTGTAAATTTATTAGTTAGTTCTGGTATTTGTATTTTCATTGCAGGTTTACCACCTAACCAACGCTAACTGTCACTAATATACAGCTGACAGACTAGCGTATAGCATTCAGGCTACCTTTGTGGATGAGGATTGTGTAACTCATGTGTGCGCAATAAAAGCTCATAAAGTGACTCGAGTTGTATCCGCCGTACTTTTCCCGAAACCCTTCCAGTGGGGAGTTTATTGAGCTATAGCAGGTAGCTTAATAGAGGACTGGACATCTAGCATCAACAAGGCATTTTCGCCCACAGGACTGCTGCATACTGGATGTTTTTCCCTTTTCACACCATTCTTTGTAAACCCTAGAAATGGTTGTGCGTGAAAATCCCAGTAACTGAGCAGATTGTGAAATACTCAGACCGGCCCGTCTGGCACCAACAACCATGCCACGCTCAAAATTGCTTAAATCACCTTTCTTTCCCATTCTGACATTCAGTTTGGAGTTCAGGAGATTGTCTTGACCAGGACCACACCCCTAAATGCATTGAAGCAACTGTCATGTGATTGGTTGATTAGATAATTGCATTAATGAGAAATTGAACAGGTGTTCCTAATAATCCTTTAGGTGAGTGTATATATTAGGGGTGTAACGATACACATATTTGTATTGAACCATTCGGTACGAGGCTTTCGGTTCGGTACGCAATACGCATTACAAACCGAACGATTCGTTGGACCATTTTTCCTGCCGACCAAAAACCACCACAACGTTGCGCAGGATCAAATGGTAAACGTAATGAAAGCGGAACAAAACTCATTATTTTGTGCTTCACGGACATAGAAGTAAAAGAAATGGACACAACGACCCCATAGACTTCAACGGAGAAAAGTGAAGTCAATTAGAAGCACTCACTTCCTGATAGCCAAGCGCACTGCGCAGGCTCAAATTGAGCTTGACGACGTAGATGTGACGTGAGCAACCTGTCTGACAGTTGTAAGTCTTCTAGTAGCTGTGCCAAGAGGAATCTGAATCATTCCCTTCTGAATCTTGCAGAGCCGGAGAGCGTGAGTATTAGCTGTCTATGAACTAGCAGCAGGATCAACTTTATGACTCTCTATGGGCTTGTACCTTGACTTTATGCCTCCACATCCCCCCAATTGCCTGTGAGCTTCTCCTCCTGTATATACGGTAATTTCCAAAGGTGAAGGCTGTCCGGCCGCTTCGTAAGCAAGTGTAATAGCCTCAACTACCCACTTGCTCATAACCTGCTTGGAGGCAGGGCAACCTCTCAACCCCCCGAAACAGACAAATAACTGATCTGATTTACGCCACAGGGCAGCTCTGTGGACATAAGCATCCAAAGCCCGAACAGGGCACAGCAGATTAAGCTTTTCCTGATCAGGAGAGTGAAAAGGTGGAGGACAAAAGGCCTGCAGAACTATAGGACCCGAAACATTAGTGGGTACTTTAGGAATATAACCCGGCCTAGGGTGAAGAAAAGCTTTAACCATGCCGGGAGCAAATTCCAGGCACGAAGGAGCAACCGAAAGGGCTTGTAAATCACCTATTCTCTTAATAGAGGAAATGGAAATGAGAAACAAAGTTTTTAATGTAAGGAACTTTTCTGAAACCTCTTCAATAGGCTCAAAGGGAGCCAAAGCCAAGCCTTCCAGTACCACGGCCAAATCCCAAGCCGGTGCTCTAGTGCGCTGTGCAGGCCTAAGCTTCAGAGTGCCACAGAGAAACCGAACAATGAGAGGATCTCTCCCCAAGGATGTACCACCCAAAGGAGAGTGGTAAGCAGAAATAGCCGCCACATACACCTTCAAAGTGGATGGGGATAATCCAGCAGAAAACCATTCTTGCAAAAAATCAAGTACTGAACCAATCGGGCAGCTAACAGGATTACAATTGCGTTCTACACACCAAGTAGAGAACAGTTTCCATTTCAAAGCATACAGTCTTTTCGTGGAGGGAGCTCTAGATTGGAGTATGGTCTCCACGACCTCAGTCGAGAGACCTGACTCTATGAGCTCGGCCCCCTCAGGGGCCAAGCCCACAGTCTCCATAACTCCGGGCGAGGGTGATAAATTGTGCCCCCTGCTTGGGACAGCAGGTCCCTCCTGATCGGAATCTCCCATGGAGATCCGTCTAGAAGAGACACTAGGTCCGAGAACCAGACTCGGGCCGGCCAGTACGGGGCTACTAACAATAGACTGGCCCCTTCCCGGCGAACCCTCTCCAGAACTCCCGGAATCAGAGATATCGGGGGAAATGCGTACAGGTGCAGCCTCGGCCTCACCTGACCCATCGCATCCAGTCCGAGAGGAGCTGGGTGCGTGAGAGAAAACCACATTCGACAATGAGTTGAATCTGATGATGCGAAAAGGTCTACTTGAGCACGACCAAATTTCTCCCACAGGAGCTCCACCACCTCGGGGTGAAGTCTCCACTCACCGGCCTCGGCCCCTGCCTTGACAGGATATCTGCTCCCTGATTCAGATGCCCTGGAATATAGACTGCCCTGAGAGACAGCAATTTCCCTTGGGCCCATAGGAGGATCTGATGAGCCAGTTTGCAGAGGTGACGTGACCTCAGACCCCCCTGATGGTTGATATACGAGATCACCGATGTGTTGTCCGTGCGGACAAGCACATGGTGGCCTCTCAGGTCTGACAGGAAGTGCTTGAGAGCTCGAAACACCGCCATCATTTCCAGACGATTTATGTGCCAGGAAACATGATGGTCCTGCCAGAGACCCCTCGCCGAGCGACCACTCATGATCGCCCCCCACCCTGTGAGGGAAGCATCCGTCGAAAGCGAAACGCGTCAACAAGAAGCCCCCAACACTGGACCCTGGGCGAGGAACCAAGGTTTGCTCCACGTGACTAAGGCACGAAGGCAACGCCGCGTGACCTTGATCAAGCGAAACGGATTTCCCCTCGGGGAAAACCCCTTGGTCCTCAGCCACCACTGCAGGGGTCTCATGTACAGAAGGCCAAAAGTGATAACGTTGGACGCAGCTGCCATGAGACCCAACAGTCTTTGAAACTGTTTCACAGTGAGTGACCGGCCTAGTTTCACCCCTTTCACGGCTGAGAGAATCGATGAAATACGAGCTGGAGACAACTGTGCCCGCATCGTTGTCGAATCCCACACCACACCCAGAAAAGTCGTCCTCTGAGAAGGGAGGAGAACACTCTTCTTGGCGTTGAGCCTCAGCCCTAGCCGTTTCAAATGGGACAGAACGACATCTCAATGCCGAACTGCCACCTGCTCTGAGTGAGCTAAAATCAGCCAATCGTCGATGTAATTTAACACACGGATGCCCTGGAGTCTGAGAGGAGCCAGAGCCGCATCCATGCATTTCGTGAAAGTGCGGGGTGATAACCCTAGGCCGAACGGAAGAACCCGATATTGGTACGCTTCGCCCCCGAAAGCGAACCTCACAAACTTCCTGTGATGAGGATGGATGGAAATATGAAAATAAGCATCCTTCAAGTCTATCGTCACAAACCAGTCCTCGGACTGAATTTGCGACACTATCTGTTTGAGTGTAAGCATCTTGAACTTGAGTTTCTGAACCTTGCGGTTTAAGAGACGCAGGTCTAGAATAGGACGAAGCCCCCCATCCTTCTTCGGAACAATAAAGTAGCGGCTGTAAAACCCTGACTCTCTGCTGGGAGGAGGAACCCTCTCTATAGCTCCTTTTTGCAGAAGTGTCAGTACTTCCTGCTCCATAACCAGAGCCTGCTCGGGGTCCACCACAGTGGGAAGGACCCCTATAAATCTGGGCGGACGAAAACCGAACTGAATTCTGTAACCCGAATTTATAATCTGCAGGACCCAACGAGATACATTTGGCAGAAGTTTCCACGCTGCCAGAAAATCTACTAAGGGTACCAGTCTCTCGAGACTGGCCTCTGGATTTGACCGAACAGCCACTTCGGTGCCCTGAAATGGATAACCGGCAGGGAACAACCGACTTGACTGTTCTACAAACTTCCTCGGAGGATCGTTTGGGGACGCCGACACCTCGGTGCCCTGAAACGGATAACCGGCAGAGAACAACCGAACTGACGGCGCTGCGACTCCCCTCAGAGTGTCGCCCCCCAGAGGGCGCCGAGGAGAAGCGATTCCTCGAAACCGTTTCTCCCCGGAGGGGACCACCCTCAGAAGCCTGACAGCCTCGGCGTCAGGACTTCTTCTTAGCCGAAGCTTTCTTAGAGACAATGACAGTCCTCAGATCTGGCCTGTCTCTAATAGGCTTCGACTGCGACATGGTATGCAAGCATGCCGCAGCCTGACCCGCCGCCGAATACGCTTTACCCACCGGCGCTGAAGTTGATTTTAGTGGCTTGGTGGGTAACGCCGGGGCTTTAAGAGATGACGCTGACTCAGGAGAGAGATAGCTCGCAAGCATCTCTTCAGCCTGAGGCATTGTCATATAACCCGCACCCTTCATCCCCATAACATTGCTGTAATTATGTGTTTGGTGATTAAAGACACGAAAAGACACCGGTTTATTCCACGACCTCGACACCTCAGTGTGGAGATCGGGAAAAAACGGGAGTCCCCGGCGTGGAGGCTGAACTCTAGATGGCAAAAATCTCTCATCTAATAAACTCTTTTTATTTTTGCTAACATCCTGATCTTCTGTTTCTGCCCACTCAATATTTAATTTAGAAACAGCACGAGTTAAAACCTCCATTAGCTCCTCATCTACAAGTGTTTTATGATATGGCATGTATTCATGTTCACTTGCATCAATACTAACGACATCCAATTCCTCAAAACTGGATAGCCGCAGTATTGGTGCCTCATCTCGGGGAGAAGAAACAGCAGCGCGTGCTTCTCCCTGAGATAAGGCACTAGATCCAACAGGTAAGGGCAGAGAAAGGGCGGAGCCCGTCTCAAACCCCGCTGTTAGATCCATTTGCGATCCCCAAGACGAGCGTCGACGCTGTGCCTCGGCAGCAGCGGGACCCGCGCCTCGGGGAGCGCGCACCGAACCGTCCTCCTCAAAGAACGCCCGGCGGGAGCGGAGCGTCTTCACAGACAGCTTCTCGCAATGCTCACAGTCAGCTCCCTCGAGAACTGACTAGGCATGCTCCACTCCTAAACAAGCAACACAAAGCTGATGTGTGTCCCCACCCGTGATGAAACGAGGGCAGGGAACAACACAACGCTTGTACTCTTGTTTTGCCATATATATATATATATATATATATTGTGCAAGACAGACAACAATAAATCAGACAGGGACAGTATACAGAGAGCGCTTGCTGAAGGCAACAGAAGCTGATGCGGTCTGTTTTCTGGGGTGCTTTATAGTTTCCTGGTAATGACGTCACCCGCCTATGACGTCTCATTCTACCATTGGACTGATTATACACGTGCTTCACGACGCAATCACGCAGGGCGTTCCCACCGCGTCTCAAACGCAGTTCGAGTTCCCTTGAAAGGGAACTGTAACCATGGAAGTTTGGGTGATGTAGTAAAATGCTTTCAAGTATACCACACATCTTTTTCCAGCACTTCAAAACTCAAATATTATGTTTTAACAAATTTTAAACATTATTTGCTCATCCTTCAAAGATTACCCCCATTTATAAAAATAAAAGTTTCAACATTGTAGCGTTTATACGCACGTTTAAATATGACTAATTATTATACATAACGGATTATGATCAATAATTAATACTTTAATTATTTTCAGAATTTACTGTAGCAGAATCAATGCTGTGAATAGCCTGTCCTTAAATGAACTCGAAGCTCTGATTTCAAACTAATAGTGAGTGAAGAGTTTTCTCTTCTTGTTGTGAGCAGGGTCTCTCTTGTGTGGACAAGGTGGATGACAATAAGTTTGTTGTAGGCGGAAAAGTCAAAGTTTGCTGGTTCTCACTCAGACATTGTGTTGCTCAATCATTATTAGACTTCCATGCACTGATTTTAAATTCTTTGCATTTCCTGCTGGCAAATGAATAATCAGATTCATCTCCTAACTTGTTTCAAATAATTTTTTTGCAAATGTTGTATTGTTATCCGCCTCCGATCTTCTTCCTCTGTGTTTTCGGATTTAAATTATAAGGACTTCTCACTCCTACATTCGATTTTATTAACTAATAATAAGGTATCGTTCTCCAAATAATAACTAACTAACATACATGCATACATACAATGTTAGGATTCACTAGTTTAATTTAAAACCTATATACTCTTACATAAAGTAAAAAACAAAATAATAACTTAAATAATGTGCATGCTCTTTTTTCATATTTAGACCACTTTTATTGCATTTTTATGGTGTTTTATTGTACTTTTTGGAGCTTTACATCTGTCATTGTATGGAAGAATGTGTACATTGTATTTTATTTTACATAATATATAATGGTATATGAGATTGTAAGGTAGTTTAGTAAATAATGACTTTGTCCATATCTTTGTATACTTATTAGGGATGCCAATTTACATAAATTCATATAATCGATCATTGTTAAAATTAACGATCAATTAATCGATACATCGCTAACCTCAATCTCTTAAATCTTAAGTGGGGGCGCTAATAAGTAATGTTACTTAACAACCACTTGCTTAACCAACACAAAAAAGAGTTGTTTTAAAGTGCCCCTATTATGGATTTTTTAAAATCACCTCCTGCAAAGTTTTAAATCTGAAAGTTCACCGTATAAAATTATTGTCTTTCAAAAGTAAGAGTCGACTCTGAGTCAATGAAAAGAATTGTTTTTCAAACTAGTCATAAGCCGTTTCGGTGTGACTTCAAGACCAAACATTAGCATATTGCCCGCCCATTTATTGCGCTCGTAGACACCAGGGGAAACATAAATCTCAAACACTGCAGCTGATTCCTGTGGACACTGGATAGCATCATGTCGAGAAGACACTGTGCTCTACAATGTGAAGGTAAAGACAGTTTTTTCCACTGCCCAAGGATGAGCATGTGAAGAATCAGTGGTTAAAATTCATCTTTACTATGATACCACAGCAGTGTAATCCTAAACTTTTGCTGTGTTCCCTTTATTTTACTGACGACTGCTTCTCAAATCTCGGAGTTCAATGCAGGATTCGCAAACCACTTGCTTTTTAAAGATGGTGTTCAAAATACTTTGTTTTGAGTTTTGTATTGTGTAGGTCTCCTGCTAACTGGCTTACTGAAATGCTTCTGCTGATGCCACTACTACTTAAAACTCTGTCTATTAACGCAGATTGTCTGTCGTTCTCACTACTTTGAGGAAAGATTAAGCATGGAGCAAATTTTTTTTTTTACCAACGTTTATGTTACATCAGTCATTCACGGTAGAGCTCGGCTAATGTATGCACTGTTATTGATACATTTTGCACATGTTCACCCGAAATAAATTAGCAAAATTTCTCTCTAAATAAATACATATAAGTAAAATAATCGGTTTGTTGATGGACATGCACTTGTTAATGCTGATGGTGAGGAATTACAGTTGCAACATCTTATAATGTACCTCAAACTGAGTGTATCACTGAGAAACGTCCTGCTCGAGTCGTCCTTGCGATGAATAGTTCTATCAATGTTTCATCATCGGACTCGTGCTTGGATTGATATGGTAAAATCGTAGGCATTGTTCGTTACTGTGTTTAGTTTACGGTGTAGGAAGCCTCAGGACACGCAGAGCTGACGTTGTTATGGCAATGGGCGTTTTTGTTTTCGACATGCGCGCTGCACGCGGTAGACCAATCACAACAGACTAAGCTGTCATGCCAATCAGAGCAGAGTAGCTCGCGGAAAGGAGGGATTTAGAGAGATTTGAGAATCATTGAAAACGTGGTGATGTGCAAATGTATATTATGAGAAAATTAAACAGTTTTTTGACCTTTTATGCATGTTAACCTGTTGTAGGAGACTCCAAAACAACATTAGGAAACGTTAAAATAGTATAATAGGGGCACTTTAAAGCTTAGACGCTTGGCTTTACAGTGAATCGGGAATATGACCATCACTTTAAAAAAGTGCTTTTAATTTTGCTGACATGTCAGAAGTGCTCTATTTTCATAGCATGAATAAAATAGCTTCTTTACATGGAAACTTTATCTGTAAAATCATAGTACATGACAGATAAAATTGTGTCATATATCATTGAAAGGTCTCAACTAGCAGAATACAAGTATGTTTGTTTCAGTTAGAGACCAAACTATACCAAGTATGTAAAAGCACCACAGACGCACATGTAAACAGTATACACAAGGCTATATACAAACTGAGAGTTTTTAAAATCATGTTTTGCAGCATTCTCAGTTCTCCGTTCTCATTTGTGTTAAGTGGTTGTTCTGCTCCGGCGTGTGGATAAGTGTGTTATTTTGCTTTATTGTTTATTAAAGTTTTACTGCTGCATCAGTCTGAAGATTTCAGCACTGGTTCTGTGGTGATTGTTCGTTGGCTTAAGGAGCAATTGAACACACGAGAACTGATTTACTCCCTTTCCTTTAATCCCTCAGGTGATACACGCTCCAAAGCACCATTTATTTGACTGATTTGATCTAATCCAATTGGATTGGATTTGATTTTCTTCGTTAGCCCTTCCCGCCAATTGGACCAAATCTTGTATGGCGAGGTGGTGATGGGATGGAGGGGGGAGGGGACCAACTCTAGTTTTTGAATCGAAGAACAAGCTCATATGAAATGACATTACGGTTTGCTTTGCTAAGTTAATGCGCACTAGTGTCTGATCAGACATCACCGTATGCCTGTCAGCGAGGCCTCGTTGGACTGCCGGATGCCAACAGGCATTTGCTAAGCTCCTTGAACACACCTCCAAAACATATATATGTCACAATGGGTCAAGGAGGAATTAGATTACTTACGCCTGCAGTGCCGCCCACTCCCGTCCTGAATAACCATGTTGTGATACATATAGTTTGTAGCAATAAATAGTATGACTGGGCCTGCTAAATGCCCTGGAGATCGCACATGCCATTACGATTAAACCTCTCTTTTTCTCTCTCTCTTTCTCTGTCCATGACTGTTGCTTTTGAAGTGCTTCTGAGAAATTCATGGGGGCTGCTCCAAGCTTCTGATAACACCCACATCAAATCTGTACGGCACAGCAGAAACACTAGAGTGCATATGCAAGTCACTTAACTAATTGATGGAATTGGACTAATATGCTTTTACTTGAAGTTCCAGAATCCCCGGGGACTCACTCGCACACAACCATATATCCAGCACACTTTTTTTTTTTTTTGTCCTCGCTCAATCTATACATAGCTATAAATGTACTTTGACTCTATGGTAAGATAATTTTCTAATGATCTCATTTGTTTATGCTTGGTTATCTAAATTTACGGAAAACACAAGAATTTGGAAGTTTCATAATGAGGTTTATCCTTGCACGCACTGTATTCTTCAGAAAGTAGAAGCTCAATCTGTTCTCTTTTCCACTAAGAATCTTCTGTAGTCAGCAACAACAGTGGTAATGATAGCAGCCATTTGAAGTAGTATTGTTTATCGACAATTTGTGGCACTTCATTCGTGGCTGTTTTAGTGGCTGTATCTCTCCTGTCGGTTCTTCTTTCACATGTATCTTTAGTGTGACAATAATGTCTGCCGGTGGTCTTCATCTCATGACAGATTGAGACTGTGTTTTTTACTAACCTGTTCACTGCAAAGTAAAACTGTAGTCAGGCTTTTGGGTTAGGGTTATTCACGGCAGGATTACTGTATTATCTGAATTTCATGCTGGTTGTGCTGTGAGTTGAATTTAACGGCGTTTGTGTGTGTGGGGGGTCTGTGGGGGGGGGGGGGGGGGGGGGGGGGTGTTGGTTTTTAATGCTCAAACAAAATAAAGAAAGTAGAAAATGTAAAAAAAAAAAACACCAAAAAAAACAAACATAAAAGGTCATCTTTAAATGGTTAAAAGAGCTTAAACAAAAAAAAAGTTTGGTTGTTAGTTTTCCTAACAGCGCACACACATTACCAAGTAATTTGCAGTATGTTACTAAAACATTCTATTTGTGTTCAAATGGCATCAAGCAGATGTTTTTGCAACATTTATCATTGAATGTAGTTGAAACTTCTTTTTTAAAAGATGTGGTAACACTTTACAATAACAGTACATGCATAATCATGTACTAATACCTGAATTAAAAATTACTTTACAATTAAATAATGATGACTTAAGACATGTACTAATGAAGAACTAACCTTAACTAAGACATGAGTCATGAATTCCTGCATGAATATATCATCTTAACTACACGTTAGTACATGCTTGTTAATAAATGTATTAATTAACACTTTGGGGTAAACTAAATCAAACATGCTCTAGATTAGAAAAAAAGATGTATTAAAAGGGCACAATGTAAAATTGTTCATACATTTGCCACCAGCAACTGTCACAAACATCATTGAATGACACTGGATATCTTGCAATATTTACATTTAACCTTACTCATTGAACCCACAATGATGCATTCATCATTAAAAACAATTTAATCTCATTCCGTTTTAAGTGATTCCACTGCTGCCATCAAGAGTGAAATACCTACACTAACATATCCATTAAACAGATGCAATTTTCAAAATTAAAATCAGTGTTAGCACAGATGATGGTTATGCCTGTGGTTATTTTGTGGATTGGTGTAGTCTTGTTTTCTTGCTCTTCTTTGGGCCCACTATTGCTCCTTCAAAATGTGTCCACTTTCCTCCTACCGTTCAGTTCCTTCTCCATCCAAGTTGTGACGCCACGTTGCGACATTCGTCTGTTATAGGACAACTGACGCTGATTAGCTACTTGCTCTACGTTTATTTTAAATTAACAGCAAGACAACTAGCAGTTAATGTGCTTTCTATTAAATGAATCACACACAGTAAACAAATCCTTAAAAAAAATAAAAAAAACAGGCCTTTCTTTGTCAGTGTCGGCTGCAAAGATGCGATGTTGACTCGCGATCTTCGCAGTAGTCAACGCGCCAGAGAGAAATGCACATTTCATACGGATTACATAAGCAGAGAGCAGTCTGTAGTCTGTTTTCTTTCAGTTTGAATTGTTCTGTTTAAAAGTAGACATGTCTGTGAGGCAAGTAGGCTACCAAGAAGGCTACCCAAGTAGGCTACTGAGTTTCGGTTCATTTAATGAGACGAGCTCCAGTTCACGCGCCGGCGCCTCCGTTTCGTGATTATCTATCGTCTGCTATATTTACTTCTTATTTATTAAATCCAGGCAATTGGTTTTTGAAACATTGATTAAAATTAAGATACAATTAATACAAAACGAAATTCACTTTAAAGAAAGGTTTTGTGCTTTCTGTTTGATGTCTCTGTGAACGTTTTACTCTGTGAGATGTGATTAAATGTCACGTCTTTTAGTGACGCTTTCAGACCGGTCACATCCGTAACATTGTTTTTTCCTCATAAATGCGAACACTAAACATAAAATAAAATTAATGAAATGAAATGAGACTACTGTTACTCATAATTTGTATTCTGAATACGTAACGCCGGTACATGTATTCCGTTACTCCCCAACACTGATATTAGTATAACCTTATCTGCAAGATATTTTAATAACACGGTTTTGGCGGTTTTAGAGTTCTAATGATGGTGTTCAACTATAACCGTCGGTCTCACGGTTATATAATAACCATCACACCCCTAGTTACTTTATAAGTAATTAATGATGAGTTAGTAATAATGTGCCCCCTCAAGTAAAGTCATGACACAGTCATGCATTAACAAGCCATTAGTTGATATTAGTGTATGGCTAGTTAATAATGAATTAATTAGGATGTGCTTCCTCAAGTAAAGTCATGACACAATGATGCACTTACAAATCATTAACTAAAATATGAATAAACATATACAATAAGAGTGCCATCCTTATTCCTTTACACCCATGGTATAAAAAACAAAACAAAGATAAAAAGTATGTGTAGTTCTTTTATTTTTATTTAAACAATTACATAACTGTAAAGAAACACATACGACACGTTTACATGTGAAATAGGGAATAAGCTATAAGCTAATGCTAATTGAACCATATATATATATATATAAACAACACAAATACAGTTAATTATTGTATATAACCTCCCGAAACCTCCCAAACACAACATACATGCAAACATGTCTTTAATTATTAATTATGTTTACCAAAGAAGTCAACATTTATGAGATTAAAATGTTAGCATTACCATGGGAATACAACCAACATGCCGAGCGAGCACCGAGTGCGCCACTAATGAGTGTCCCACCAGAAACAAAACCTACATACTGTAGTTCCAGGAAGAAAAGTAGCTATTAGGCCTAAATAAACTATAAAAATCAGAAAACGGTTTAGATCAAATTTAATTAATTAGTGCTAGATATTAGTCTATTTTCCACATTTGATTAGACGGATCTGTGTAATTAATGGCTAAAAAAAATCATGTGCCATTCCAATTATTTGTCACAAAGCTGCAGATAGCAGATTATGATATTACAGTTTAAATTATGTCAGTATTAAATTATATGTTTAATTCAAATTTAGATTATTTCTTATGTATTCTTACGGAGACTGATTGATTTTCCGTAAAACTTCAAATAGTAGCCCGGGCTTTTATTTTCCCAAATCGTCAAACTGCACCGGCTTGTATTTGAGACAGGCGTCTATATGAGACAGGCCTTTATAATTTTGTGTTGAGATGTTGTTCATTGAGTGTATAGGCCTGTCTCTAATCTCTAAAAATCTCCAAATGCTCCACGTGAAACTACGGTCTTCCGACCTTTTACTATCGCGTCAATTGATTTTGATTAATATGCGCGAGGGAGAGAGCAAGACAGCGCTCGTGTTGTTTGAAGACGTGAGAGTGCGCACGCGCGGCCGGGGCGCTCTCTCTCTCTCTGCTCGTAACGCGCCCTGTCAAGCGCAGCAGTCATTCTATTCTACATCACTCACCGATCAAAAAAGGCTTTGGAGGGACAAAAATTTGCTTTGGCGGCCGCGAAAAAGCGGACGATCTGACGGGTTTAGAGCATTAAATACGACCCGAAACTAAAAAACAGACCCGCCATCTATTTGAGACCGGCCTTTATTTACCCAAACCTGCAGCCACACCACGCGTGTAAAAGAGACAGGGGTCTATTTGGGACTCGGCTATTATTTGAAGTTTTACGGTAGTTCACACCTAAACGTTGATTAATGCATTAAAGGGCATATTGCAGGTTAGAGGACCCAACGAGTAAATGTATAGAAAAACAATGTAGTAATTAGATTTTCTTTAAAATATACTTATAAATACGTTACATTGGCTTCTGGAGTCGTTTTTGTGAGAGAATTTTACTTCAGCATCTGAAAATGGGCGTGACGGGCGTGACGTAACGGGCGGGAGAGCGGTCGATTCAAACCATTCAAACAACAGGAAAACAATGGATCGCAATGACATTTCGGACTTACTCGTATGACAGACCACGGACGACAGCCTTACATTTATGAGCCTGCTATGCTGCCGAGAGAGCAGGGACAGGCCAGGATTAAATGTTAGACAGAACAACGGTCAGAGGAGACACACATTATTGCAAAAGTATTATTATAAAAAAAACTTGTGTGGAGTGAGTGTGCGCAGCCGCAGTTTATTGCATCACTTAATCGCGCGTATTTTTGATTAGCCTAGCTGTCAGATACTGAGTAAACATTAAAAGAACAGGCCTATTCAAAAGACTGCTTGTCTACAGGACGTCTCTAAAACATTCCCTGTCGGATGTCAGAATGACATTCAACAGATGTTTTTGCAGTGAACATGTTTATCAAACAAAACGCTTTGTACAAAAAAGTGCTTAAAATGAACACAATGCTTTCCAGATTTTTTTTTCCCCACCAGCTTATTTAGTGTTTGATTTGTAGTGAATCTTTTAGAATTCCCTGACAGTAAGGGTGGCCTTTCTTTTTGAATATTAAAAGTGAGATGCTTTGCATTCTACTCAGAGCATTAGAAACCTTGATAAGCACAAAATTCATAGATGTCTCTCTTTCCCACAGCTCTCAGGCATATAAAGAGAAAGGAACTCGTTTTATCTGCAATGCAGCAGCAAAGCAAGCTTCTTAAAATCATGGAAATATTCATGAATCACAACAGCATCACAAACACTCCTTCGAACTCCCCTCGGCTCATTCTGCTGTGCAGGGTAATGAACAAAGCTGAATGGGTGACCGGTTCCCACACACAAACTCACCCTTCATATCATAAATAAAGATGCATAAGTTGTAAAGCACTATGAGAGCTGAAAAGAGTTGAGAGGAAAGTGTTACCCCCCTTGCTTCTTTCCACAAGGCCGCCTTGAAAGGCCTTTTTTTCTCATTGTCTGTCTCTGATCCGCCTCGTCTGGCTGCTCAAAGGCCAGAAACTTAGCCCTCCATTGATTCCTTCCAGATATATAAAAAGCAGTTAGAAGCTTAGAGACCAACTTGGAATTAGACAATCTAAAACTGTAATGACCCATCGCAAACCTTGGGATCACTTTCAGGCCTCCATGCAGCCAGAGGCAACAAGTGTAATGTTACTTCCCCAAAGACAAATCTGGCCTTCTCAAATGCATTTTAAAGGGGTCTCCCTGAATTAAACACCACCCCTCTGCTTAAATGCCTTAAGAATACGTACTCATGTCCCAGAACAATTAACCTAAACATATTGTGCTTCAGTTCAGCTGCAAGTACATTGCAGAAACGTAAAATGAGCAGTGCATGCCGAGTCGAGGGTTGGGACTTATATTAATCGAGCATTAATACTGCTGTAGGCTGATAATGATGATGTATGTGAGGGATTGTGGCCCATGAGGGCTGGCCGATACATTAAAGTATGTGCCATTGTCAAAGGAAAAGAAAACTGCTACTTCTTCTCTATATGGGTGCTGTTTGTGTGGCTGAAAAGTAGAGCCCGACCGATATATCGCCTGGCCGATATTATTGGCCGATTTTAGGCATTTTCCTAACTATCGGTATCGGCATTTATAATGGCCGATAAATGAATATTTTAAAAAATGCGTGTGCGGTGATTCATGTAAGGGTGGCGCTGCCAATAAAGCACCTAAAAGCTGTCACAAGAACTGGCAAAAGTAATGATTATGAATACAACAAATATAGCAAGGAGACATTTTAATTGTTTATTAATAAACAAGTGTTTTCAGTCAGTGTCAGCCAAAGATGAAGTTGACGATGCTGACTCGCGATCTTCAGTGAGCGCGCGCCAGAGAGAAATGCACATTTCATACGATTACATGAGTCTGTCTGTCTTTCGTTTTGAATTGTTCTGTTTAAAAGTAGACATTTCAATATAAATATATTTCAATTCTCAGGTCTATACGCTGAGTTTCGGTTCATGAGACGAGCTCCAGTTCACCCGCAGGCGCCTCCGTGTCGAGATTATCTATCGTCTGCTAAATTTACTTCTTATAAATTAAATCCAGGCAAATGGCTGATGAAACATTGATTAAAATTAAGATACAATTAATACAAAACGAAATTCACTTTGAAACGAAAGGTTTTGTGCTTTCTGTTTGATGTCTATGTGAAAGTTTCAAAGCATTAGTGCCGCTTTCAGAGCGCTTACGTCCGTAGTGCTGAACTGTCGCGTCTGTAACATTGTTTTTTCCTCATTAATGCGAACACGAAAAATAAAATAAAATAAAATGAATATTTTATGTAGCCTGTGGAGACTGAGAGCCAACCCTTCTTCATCCGGTGGGTAGCAGCCTACTTGTGATTTGCGCAGTGTAATTCACAGAATTGATTTCTCTGCTACAAGCCTCTGTCACGTATTGTGTGAGCGTGTGACTATTGCAAGCGCGCAGCTGAGAAGTCCTGATTATATTGTCTGCTATATTTAGGCCTACTTCTTATTTATTAAGGCAATTGGTTGATGATACATTGATTAAAATGCGTGGCGCGAGCGATCTCCGACAGTAAACTGATTCTGCTTTGTCTCGGGTAAACAGCTGTTGCGACGCGAGCAGTAACGGACGCGTCCGGTGTAGACACCGTGTTAAAGCTCATTCTGCCTGATAACGCTACGTTACAACATCAAGCAATATTCCAAAAATGTATATAATTATAACACTTTATAGGGCCATTTTGCATTAAGAGTAGCCTAGTTTCACGTTTAGTACATTTTGCTTACTAATTATTTAAAATAGTATAAAAGTACTGTACATATGTAATTAAAAACGTTTTCATTATGATATTATTAATTTTACTTTAGTAAAAAGATCTGAGTTCTTCCTCCACTGGTAGAGATTAGATGAATTAAGAGTAAAAATAGAAGATAAGGTTTTGTCAGTGACACTTTTTATATATTTATTGATACAAGTTATGACTAAATTAAAAGACAAAGTCGTCGTTAGTGAAGATTATGCAACATTATTTATAATATAATATAATATAATATAACATGCAATGCAAACTAGTTTGGTTACAGCTCAGCTGTATAATTCTCATTCTATCATTCCCCCTGCCTCCATTACATATCTGTGTCACACAAGTGTTTGATTACCACATTTGAGTGATCATTGCAAAACGTGTTTATAAAATATATTTATTCTGTTTATAGCTACTGTGTAAAGTACCCATCAAAAGTTTGTACACACCAATAGGAAAGTGTCCAAACTTTTGACTGGTATACTGTACTATAGTACACATAAATAATATTGCTACTGTATTATAATATAGGCTACACATAAATAATATCGGCCGATATATCGGTATCAGGCTTTTTTTACTCCCTAATATCGGTATCGGCATCGGCCCCCAAAAATCCATATCGGTCGGGCTCTACTGAAAAGCATTTGTTGTTTTAGTATAGTCTCAAATAAGTTTCTTTTTGCCTCAGATTAAAAAATAAACCTGGCAACTATGAGATAAAGAGTAAAATAAGAAATTGTCACATTATGAAATATAAAGTGACACTCTCATTGTTAGATATCAGTTTTTTCTCTCTAGGATTTTTTCCAGCCTTGGTGGCAGGCCCATTTCGCCAGGGGGAGAGGGCGTCGCCCATGAGTGATATTGACCACGCCCCCTTACCCCAGGTGTTTAAACCTCCCCTAAGCATTATAACATGAAAGGCGCCAATAAGAGCGGCAAAGCGATTATGCGCATCCCGTGCGCAGAGTGATGCACTTGAAGCAACGCGAAGTCACAGCGTGCAGCGCTTCGCATTGAGAAGTTCAAAGCACAAAGCGAAGAGATTATATACATCTATGCTTAATGTATTATATCTATGCAACAGTTTATAGAGCCTTTTCTTTTAACAGTTTTAAATTTCAGTTACAGTGCGCATGAAGAACACTTCACAGCGCTCTCTACTCCAGTGCTGTAATCTAACAGACACCCGGGAGAAAGGAATATGATTTAGAAAGCGCTATAAACTCCAGCAAGATAAAGTCATTTTATGCAAACTATAGACCTTTATCTACAAATAAAGTATAAAAATGGGAACATTGATCTTAAAGAGAGTGTCGTCGTGTTACTGTCATAACCGAACGCGACGCGCTGTTTAAATGCTGAATAACTGAGGAGAGATGAGTTTCCATTAACTTTAACTTAACGACTTAAATATTCATTTTTACCTCACATTATGCTATTGAATGACTTTAGAAGTCTTGGAATATAGTGCGAAAACTTTATGGTGCTTTACAATGTTTTGTATGCCTTTAGTGGGGCTTAACAATAACACAATAGTATGCACAATATCGGACCTCACTGAGAAGCTGCAGCCGTGGCGGGATGATTTTAGGTGTGGCGGCGCGCCACAGCAGAATGACTGTAGTGGAAACACTGGATATAAAGTCACTATTCATAGAAATAATGTTGCAATCACAAGAATTAAAGTCACAAATGTATTTTTTATTTAATTTTTGCCTCAACCAAAACGATGGAAAGGATCTTGCATGTAGAGTGTTGTCAGCATGTTAATTAAAAATATATAAGAATTTTCTGTTACTAATCAAACTGTAGGCTGAATGTGAATGTCCATTTTGGTTTGCTATTTTGTTATCAAATGCAATTACATTTACAAATTGTTTTGTGGGACTTAAGTGTCCAGAACTGTCCAAATTCATTTTGGGGCCACTGCAGATATGGCAATAAATGCGTTAAATTTTAAATTATTACATATTCAAGGTGTGAATGGTTCTATCCATACATCCATCCATATTACTGTCCATCCATCCATATCTATTTATCCATCAATTTACCCATCCATCCATCCATTTTTTCCAATAATTAGTTTACTGTAATGAACCACTTTTCACATTTCTGGTGTTCTCAGAAGAAGTCCTCATAGTTGGGTAAACTTCTAGAGTGGTGAACGAGAGACAACAGCAAATTTAATTTCAGTATTCCCGTTTGCTACACATGCAAAAGAAAAAAACAATCATGATAGCATTTTTAAGACTCTTCAAAAGAGGGGAAGAAAATATAGATACAATTATGTGAAATTTGCTGTCACTCCCTCAGCAGATGTATTAGAAACACCCTTGCAGTAGTTTTTATTTATTTTTACACCCTCGCATTTTTATTTATTATTAATATTTTTTGTTGTTGTTATAACTAACTGCCAATGTAAAAAAACTTTACTGGATTTGCAATTTTGATAACTGTTTAAACACATCATCACAGTCTGTGAAAAGGGTCCAAACACAAAAAAAGTGTACAAAAACGTACTTTCTTCTTTTAGTATCATGTACCAGATATTAAAGCTGCAGTCCGCAGTTTTTCCTCTTTGTCGCCATCTCTGTTCGAAATCTGCAATTGCAGTTATTCGCGGAATTATCAACTTTACGTGTGTTGTACTTCGACACGACGTGGATGAATACAATGTTTGTGCAGCTGTCAGTCACCGCGCCGGTGTGGATACTGTCATTCAGAATCACAGATTATTCTTTTTGGAAGTATGACCAACATAATAATTTTCACCGGAAAATGTCATCTGAACAAGTAAGTACTGTAACATCCACTTTTGTTCTGGTTCTGACATTGCAGTAAATCGCGCTGATTAAATCTAAAAATCGCTTATCATATCACGCAAAACCGTGCAAATTATACTTTGTTCTCAAATTGTTAATGTCAACAACATCAGCATTGCGTGACTACATGTAATGTCCTTCCGATATTTATCCTTGTTTTCGTATGGGTCCGGTTGCAGTCTCTTTTTTTCTGTAGCCACTCCGAAGTCCGAACGAAGTCTTTTGCATTTTACAGCTGGTGAATCTGTTGTCACTGGTGATTGTCGTTTGAACGATACGTTCGAATTGATAAGTTTAATTATATCAAGTGTTGTGAGAAAAGGCTATAAATCTCCACTTCTAGCATCCTCTCACGCAATATAGCTTATACTAGCCGAGACACTTCTTTATGTGTACAGATGTGACGTAATGACGCAAAGACATGCACGAATATCTCGCGGAAATCCACCAGTATCACTGGAATTAAAAACATTATTACAAGCTTACCGCTTTGAGTCGAGCTAAGGCAAGCAGATTTGAACACTGGCTGGTTACAGTACTTACTCAAATATGTATTTTGGATAATTTTTAACCCTAAAAAAGCTACGGACTGCAGCTTTAAATGAGCTTCCCAATTCTGTGACTGATTTATTATTTATTTATTCTTTGGTCACACTTTATTTTAGGTGGCTTTAACAAATACTGCCTGTTTTTACTGCAAAAAATGTTTCATGAGTACTACAAGTAATGTGTGTATTTTTCTTCCTCACATGCTGCTCTGCCTGGATGATCAAAACAGGTAAGTGCGACTGTCTTTCTCTCACCCCTGAGCTTTATAATAACTGTCATTGAAGCACTATTATAGCGTGATGTATATGACTCGAGGTAAAAGTCTTTGAAATCTGTGCTTGCATGTATTTGACAGTCTTGTGCAAATACGGATGGTTACTTAGCAACAACACTCAAAACATCAGTTTTTTTTTTTTTTTTCTATAGTCTTTTTTTAAACCCTTCTGGGGCATTGAAGGATTTGCCTTTACCATTATACCATTTAGTTCTGATATTCACTCATTGAAAAGAAACAAACAAGAACACAATATAAAACAAAACCACCCATCTTCTCCCTCAGTTTCATTTGATCAAATACCTTTCAGCATTGCTCTGCCGGACTGAAGTTTGCATTTACTTCTCTGTCGCTCGTATTTAGGCCTTTGCCGCCCAATGGTAGATTGAAAGCGGCATTTCTCGTGCTGCCAAATTGTAGTCTCCTCCTGTGCTTTTAGTTCCCTCCTGGTCTTTCTTGCCTCTCTCTCTCTATCTCACTCTCACTCTCTCTCTCTCTCTCTCTCTCTCTGTGTGTACTTTCTGCGCAAAACAGGTTTGATGTAGGCTGGATGCTCGCAATTGATCTAAAGCGCTTTTATAGAATAGGAAACTTTCTCCTCTCGTTTGATTTGGCCATGTGCAGCAGAGGGAAGAGCAGATAAACACCCCTGTCTCTTTTGATTCTCTCAGATGCCGCGTGAGACCCACAGACCACCAAGCGTGGCCGCGAATGCATGCATTGTACTTCTTAAAGCATGTGTGTGTGCACAGATTTTGTGCGTTTCCTTGGTCTCTGCAGTTATTTGCTAGCTCATTAGGCTTTCCAGCTAGCTTAAGCAGCAGAGCACCCTTAAAGACCAGCCTCAGCACTGGCTCTAATGATACACATCAGCAGATGTGTGTTTGTGTGAGTTTGTCAACGTGGGGGTGTGTGAAGATGCCATTCAATAGTGGAGTCGTTGTGGTACTGCATTGCACTCCACAACCAAGTATCTTAAAGAGGTCATGGATTTGTTATTTTATTTTATATTTTGAATATGTTTTGAATATGTTCCCTGAATTTCACTTAAAGGGCCCTATTTTAACAATCTAAGCACATGGTATAAAGTACAAGGCGCAAGTGCACTTAGGGCGAGTCCAAATCCATTTTTGCTAGTTTAGGGACGAGAAAAATGGTCTGTGCACCCAGCAGATGGTCTAAAATGGTTGTCCCTATTCTCTCAATGAGTAACGGGTGTGTTTTGGGCGTAACATGCAATAAACCAATCATAGTCTCATCTCCCATTTCCCTAAAAAGCCAGTTGTGCTTGCGCTGTGGCGGATACGCTATTTACATGGTGGAATTTGCAAGCGGAAAGACTGAATGGTTCTCTAGCGAGGAAACGGATGTGCTCGTGCGCGAGGTTAAAGCGTGCAAGCAGACCATCTATGGGACAAGCCGGATTCCACCATATCTTTGTGTACACAAGATTAATATTTTACATTGTAATCCTTTTATTTTTAATATTTGGCATGTTTGTGAGCTGCTGCGCATCCCTGTCTGTGTCATAAGAAGAGTGTCAAAATATAGGCCTATAGGCGTGTGGGGCACCCGCTTATAGGCGGACATTACTAAGGTGCTCTTTAAATAACAAAATAATATACTACGCCATTGACTTTAGACCAGGTTTCAGTTGGTCAATGGGGCAGTCTATTTCAGTTACCTCAAAATAGCAACGTGCCAATAATCCGCCTAAACACACCTCGTTTTCAGACCAGCACGCCCATGGGCGATTTAAACAACGTGACGCAGGACGTGAAAATGATAACTGGGTCGGGCTGAAACTATAGCAAAAAACACTTGCATAGTGCCTGGTGCCGCATTGCGCCGGTTGTATGATAGGGCCGATAACGCTAATGTATATAAAACATTTGTGATGTCATCAAGGAGGAAAAGTTGTTAAAATAAAATAATTAAATTGGTTATTGCGTTTTGGTGAAGATTATTATTTGTGACGAGTGGGGAAAATGCATTTGTGATATCAAAGACAACTGTAGGGCACAGAAGAATGACCAGACTGTACTTTCTGGCTCGGCGTTGGGATCAGAGAGAAGATTGCATCGGCAGGACTCACGGTGCGACGCATCAGCTTTCAGCTCCATTCCATCAGGCTGACATGCCGAGATCAATTTCTGAGAGGGGCAAAACTACGTTCAGCCTGCTGTGCCCACTGAAGCCGGTTCTGACCCGGATTACTGAGCACAGGCTCTGGGTACCAACCAACAAACTACCAGTGGCTGCAGCCGTTCTCTTCTAAGAACTTATGTCACATATCTTCACGTGAACTCTTGACTTGGCTAAAGCCTCACAGTGAAATTTATTGCCCTTTTGTGGTTTGTCATTTTTGTTGCACTGTTGTTCTGTTTTGTTTTCAGGAAATCTGTTGTGGAAAGATTAGCCTTTCAGACATTTACCATGGTAACCATAGTAACTGCTAAAATAACCTGCAGTGGCTCCCAAACATATCTGATTTAGCATTTTCAAGATGTGAATGGTTCCATCCATATATATATATATATATATATATATATATATATATATATATATATATATATATATATATATATATATTAGGGCTGTCAGTTAAATGCGGTATTAACGGCGTTAACGCAAACCCCTTTTAACGGCGTCAATTTTTTTATCGCGCGATTAACGGTCTTTTTGCCCTAGCAAACTTTGTAGTTTTTTTCACATGCTTTTGCGACAGGACGTGGCATGCGCGGCGCTGCGCTATGAAACCCATTCATTTCAATGGCTTGCACCGCGCGAGGACGTTTTGCTGCTTCGTCGACCAAAGCGCAAGCGGATCTAGCTAGACCGGAAACAAAAGAACAGCCACGAGCCGCACACACTTGTTTGGGCTTAAGAGCCGCTACGTTTTGAGGGGATGATGAGCGCGAGACGCCGAAATGGATGCCAATAAGAATCTGAATGGAAAGTTTACTTTTAAAAAGTTCCCAAATGGTTCCATTGACAACACCAAAGTGAACTGTGTGTTTTGTCGTTGTGAACTGAGCTATCATCGCAGCACGTCCAGTCTGAAATATCACTTGAAATACCACTCCGCCCCCTCGTCAATATCAGGGCCTCGTCAGTATTTCTTTTCACCCTTTTATTGATGGACAGTGTTACATTGTGTGAGAGATTATTTGCTCCAAGTCAGAATGTTAGTGTGAAATTGAACACAGTATAGACTTTATGTAGCCCCGCCCCTTTTCAGCGCTGCGTTTGTTGTCTTTTGACTTCCGGTCTGTATTTACACAGCGATCTTGCATAGGTATGAATGAACGGCTTGTAAAAAAATTCCCGGTCGACATTTGTTAAGACATATGCTTTACAATGCTTATGATAAACATTACAATGCTCATGATAACTTTCGTTAACTCTACAATAAGTAAATCCACTTCACTAGCTAATTACTCCTGGACAGCGATGCCATAGAAATATACAGAGTGACCGCAAAAACGGAAGTTCAAAGACAATATTTTTCGCTTGTTTCTCTGGTGCATAAGTGTAACGAAGAGGCAGAGTCGTGCGGATCCATTCGCAGTAACTTTAATAAACAGAAAAAGCACACAGAGAGAAAACAGGGAACAAGGAAAACCAGGGATACTTGGAAATGTCTGCAGGGCAAAACAAGACTTCGCAATGGACACAGGGATAACTCAGGCTTAAGACAGGTGCGCTAAACAAGATAATAAAACACAGGTGCATAAAATCAACCATAATCAGTTCAGGGTAAACATAATGGAACATAATAAACTAGGAAGGAGTGCCCTCCAGAGGCTCAATCGGGTACTCCAGCCGCAGATCATCACATAGCCCCCCCTCAAAGGAGCGGCTTCCAGATGCTCCTAAGAGCTCCGGGGGGGAGGTCAACGGGGGCTGGGATGGAGGGCCAGGCCCGTGCAGGGGAACAGGACCAGGAAGTAGCCCAGGCGGGCCTGGGCCGCAGAGCTTGGGCGGACCAGACTCGGCCGGTGACCAGGGCGGAGCAGGATGAGACGAAGGCCAGGGCGGAGCAGGACGAGACGAAGGCCAGGGCGGAGCCCCCTCAGGCTTCCCTGGGTGTGAAGACCTCTCGGGCCGCCATGGCAGAGAAGACCCCTCGGGAGACCATAGCAGCACGACATTCATGGTCCCCTCGTGGAGCCTACTGCCCCCCCCCCAAAAAAATACTTGGAGGAACCTACGGAGACATGGGCTGGAACAAGAACCGGCTCTGGGACAGACAAGGGCTCTGGGACAGACAAGGGCTCTGGGACAGACAAGGGCTCTGGGACTGTATGTTCGTGAAGAACAAGATCGTCAAGGCTGTCGTGAAACTCTGGCTTGTCGTGGCTGACGTGAAGCTCTGGGACAGGCTCATGGAGCTTGAGAGACGGGGCCGACAGGGCGAGGCGCAGAGGTGGGGCCGGCAGGGCGCGTCACAGGGCTTGATTCACTCGATGCACTTGATTCGGCACTCGATGCACTGGACGATGCACTTGATTCACTGGAAGATGCACTTGATTCACTGGAAGATGCACTTGAGTCACTGGAAGATGCACTTGAGTCACTGGAAGATGCACTTGAGTCACTGGAAGATGCACTTGAGGCACTGGAAGATGCACTTGAGTCACTGGAAGATGCACTTGATTCGGCGCTTGGCACGCTCGACTCGGGATTCGGTTCACTTGACTCGGGATTCGGTTCACTTGACTCGGGATTCGGTTCACTTGACTCGGGATTCGGTTCACTTGACTCGGGATTCGGTTCACTTGACTCGGGATTCGGTTCACTTGACTCGGCGGCACTTGACTCACTCGACTCGGCGGCACTTGACTCACTCGACTCGGCTGGCACGCGCTCAGACTCAGTAGAAAACTCTTGAGGCAGGAATATAACGGAGCTTACGTGAAGTGTTTGAACGTCGGGATTCACATGTTGCGTGGATACGGCGGACCCTTTACGAAGCGCTGGTTCAACTGGGCTTTCATGTAGCGCAAACTCGGCGGAGCACGTGTGATGCGCTGGTTCACCGGGAGACAATTGATGCGTGGATTCAGTGGGTACCTTGTAAAGTGGCGAATCGTCGGGTCCCTTGTGAAGCAAAGGTTTCAAAAAATCCACAGTAAAAGGCGAACCGCTCATGGAAAGGGCCAGGTCAATATATTGGGTCAAAGTGCAGTCAGGTTCAGGGTAGGGCATCCTTGAGCGAAGCGGTTCGGACAACCCTCCGCGGAAAAAGATCTTTAAACATACGGTGGTCATTCTCGTGAAACGTGCGAGTTCAACAAACTCCTCGACATACCACTCAATCGAACGACCCTCCTGACGTAAACACATGATCTCAGCTCCAGTATCCGTGTCGTACTTCACTGGGCGAACTTGACGTGGAACCCGGATCGGTTCAGGACTGACAACAGTGGAGACGGGTTGAGTGCGCGATGGTACCGGTGTGAAGAAATGAAGACCGCGAACCATCTTAGCCGACCTCTCCAACGACGAGGTGAGTTGATTCAGTTGAACCTGCTGTACAGCGCTCTGATCTGCATTGGCTGACTGGGAGGCATACAAGGCTGCTGGATCCTGTTGTGGCGAAGTCTTCTGTAACGAAGAGGCAGAGTCGTGCGGATCCATTCGCAGTAACTTTAATAAACAGAAAAAGCACACAGAGAGAAAACAGGGAACAAGGAAAACCAGGGATACTTGGAAATGTCTGCAGGGCAAAACAAGACTTCGCAATTGACACAGGGATAACTCAGGCTTAAGACAGGTGCGCTAAACAAGATAATAAAACACAGGTGCATAAAATCAACCATAATGAGTTCAGGGTGAACATAATGGAAAATAATAAACTAGGAAGGAGTGCCCTCCAGAGGCTCAAGCGGGCACTCCAGCCGCAGATCATCACAATAAGGTCTATATGCCAATGTTGTTTTCAATAAAAAAACATTTGCACAAAGCAAGCCGATCCACTTTTCCATGTTGATAAGAGCATTAAAATGAGAAAAAATGATGGGACAAAATGAAATCAAGAGACATTTAGAATAGATACAAATGTGCGATTTAATTGCGTTTAATGGGGAGTTAACTATGACATTAATGCGATTAATCGCGATTAAATATTTGAATCGTTTGATAGCACTAATATATATATATATATATATATATATATATACAGTATATATATATATATATATATATATATATATATATAGTGCTGGGCAACGATAAAAAAAAAATTCACGATTAATCGCATGAATTTATTGTGATTAATCGTGATTAATGGCATTGTTACGCCCAAGAGTGAATAATGAATTCTAAAGTAGTGTATTGGGCACTTTTGATTTAAATGTACTGCTATATACACAAAAGTGCAATAACATGTGGTTTGTAAAAACGTTAAACAAATAAGGTGCTTTATACCAGCAGTATTCCCTTTACACAGTAGCAATAGAATATTTATTGTAAATCTCAACTTAAACATTAATGTAATCAAATCAAATATTAAAACAAAGCTATGCCACTGCCAGGGCATTACCTTTTATCTAGCTTGTTAAAACGAGTCCAGTTTTCTTGTTTTTTTTTTCTCAACAGGTATCTTTTATCAGGGAGCAGCAGAAACAGTCTATGTTGTCAGAGGTCATGACCACTACAACAGATATAAGTCGACCAACGTTACTTCTCTGATCTTAGGTTTGGTCATGACATGGTTTCCCACGTACACTAGATTACATTAAACAGATGTAAAGCCCAATTTATACTTCTGCGTCGAACTCACGCCGTAGCTACGTACATGCTGTGTGTAGCGCGCGTAACCTGACGTGCACCTCTCCAAAAATGTAACAATGCGTCAATTCTACGCGTACCGCAAGCGCTGTGATTGCTAGAACCGCTCCCTGTGTTTCACATGCATGCTCCCTCTGCATGTTTAATTGCGCGTCAAGGGGGACAACGACGCAGAAGTATAAATAAAAACCAACGCGTAGTCTATAGCGTAGAGGCTCCGGCGTAGGTCCGACGCAGAATTATAAATCAGCCTAGAGTGAGGTGAAGTGGTCGAGCATAGGTGCAACGACAAGCGGGTGCGTTCCTGTGAAACTTGCGGTCATGCTCGCCTCACGCACGCGCCCGCACCCTCCCGTTGCCGAATTTTAATTGTCTATAGTAGGGCTGGGCGGTATGACGGTATATATCGTTACCGCGGTAGAAAATGTCAACCGTAACAGATTTTTTTATTCCGTGTATACCGCGAAATGCAAATAAGTGGGCGTGGTTAACTCGCATGCAACGTGCGTAAGACTGAAACACTAAGAATTGTAAAAAGAAACATGGAGAAAGCAGATTAAGAGGACCCACAAAGGAATTACATTTTCTAAAGGGTTGTTGTTGTTGTTGTTAACGTGATATTTTCGGGGGGGAAAGGCGCAGCAGTTAACTAGAGCAGTGCAGCA
Source organism: Rhinichthys klamathensis goyatoka (assembly GCF_029890125.1). Lineage (NCBI taxonomy): Eukaryota > Metazoa > Chordata > Actinopteri > Cypriniformes > Leuciscidae > Rhinichthys > Rhinichthys klamathensis. Next base: position 2,819,452 of record NW_026606612.1, read on the forward strand.
CCCAGGCGACAGATTAGTGCACGCTCGCAACGGGGAAAGCTGGACAACAACAGTTATCAATAGCGTAACGAATAGAAATAACCTTAAATAATGTATAGTTATCTGCATCTTTCCGTCTCTTATGTATAGTTTTTAAACACGCAAACAGCTTGCCGCCCGTGGTAATGAACAACCTGCTTGTTAAAGTGAATGTATAATCCTGTAGCCTATCTGAGGCAAAGTGACTAAATATGCATCGCGAGTTATATATTTCTAACTCCAAACAATTGGCCACCGAACCAGCTGATAAAATCTTCCTTTGATTCGATACGTGATTACAACTTGACACTCAAATTAACCGATCGCATTTTACTGATGCAGAAGGCGCGCGCGTGCACACGCACTGAGGGAGCGCGGTGTTCACCGGGCTATGGTCAAATAATGACGCAGTTACAAGGTGTGTATAATTTAAACTAGGCTACTTAGTCAACACTAACAGTAGCTGCTGTTCGGTTTTCAAACTGCTGCTCTCCTGCTAGTCACTTCTGAACTTCTATTGATTAAAGCGCAGGGTGACGGGTTGCCAGATATCACAAAAAGAGCAAAACAAGACCCTTAAAAACGCAGTGTAGCCTAAGCAGACATGGCAAAAATGTACCGGGGAACACATTTAAACAACTAGTATTACTATCCTACTAAATTAAAAGGAAATAACTAATTTATCATGAATAGAATAGTTCAATATAAAATATTCAGATATTATAAACTGATTGATGAAGTAAAGCATAACATGAGATTGAAAAATGATTCAGAAACACTTTATTTAAAGTTTAATTGCACCTATGAGTTGTATTTAATATCAATCAGTTGGGGGCAGTTTATCTAAAAGTTGATGAGTGTGTTTTGTTTATATTTAGCTATCTAAATAGTTTACCAAATAAATAATTTACCAAATAAGAGAAAAAGAAAACAATGTGAAGTACTTTTCATTTCTAAAGTATTTGGGTTTATTTATTATACAAAGCCCTTTTTGTCGATTTTTCGAGAATAATTACATATATAAATATCTATATCGTGAAATATATCGTTACCGTGAAATAAAATGAGTCATACCGTGAAATAGAATTTTGGTCATACCGCCCACCCCTAGTCTATAGCCTAACTTTTTGTAGCTACACGACGCGCAGCACAAATCATTGGAAGAGACTGGACCTCGGCTCGCTGTTTGTGAGTTTCCACAATCTAAATAGTTATCAGGACGTCATCAACAGAAGGGAATTCACATGGCAGAGCATCTCCGCTAAACTAAATGCAGGCCTATCAGGTAATGTTATGTATAATTTTAATTTAAGTTACAAAGGCTACAGCTGCGTAGCGCACAGAAGCCGTTGCAATAGAGCGCCTGTCATTCACTCGCGGAGCGCTGTCTCCCTTTCTGTTCACCTGAGAGAACCTGCCAAAGCCCCTCCACTGCTTGTTTGGGTGGGTTATTTGCTGGCTGACCAACATCCCACCCCTCCTGTGATCCATGGTTTGACTGTAGGCCTATGTGTATTCAGAGCCAGTGAGCAACGGACTTTCAAAATAAAAAAAATAAAAAAACTGCATTAACGTGCGATAAAAAAATTGTCGGCATTAATAGGGGTGTAATGATACACGTTACACCCCTATATAGGGGTGTAACGATACACGTATTCGTATTGAAGCGTTCGGTACGAGGCTTTCAGTTCGGTACGCATTACAAACCGAACGATACGGTGGCCGAGAGGTGCAAAACAAATCACAATAATAAAAACACAATAACAAATCCAAAAACAAAACTACAAATTATAAGACAATGGCAAGTCAAAAAACAAATGAACAAGTAGAAAGATTCGTTGGACCATTTTTCCTGCCGATGCGACCAACATTTTGTTAGTAGTCGCACTGGCCCAACATCAAACGGCAAACGCAATGAAAGCGAAACGAAACTGCAATTCATTTGTGCTTCATGGACTGTTTATCATTTAGGACGCGAGCCGATCTTGATCAAGCGACACTGTTACTACACTGTGCTAAGAGATCCAGTAAAGAAAGCAATTCGCCACAGAAGTAATAACATCACTGCGAGATCTAGTGAGAAACATTCAAATTTATCTGTTATTAACCGTAGATCTCTATTCGATCAAACAACGCTGACATGGAAACTAGGAGAAACATCGTGCCATGAATTTATAGGCTTTAACTCCACAAATCAGAAACATTCACCATGGATTTAATGTAGTAACACTAACTGTAACCATGGAAGTTTGGCAGGAATAGCAAAATGCTTTCAAGTACATCACATCTTTTTCCAGCACTTCAAAACTCAAATATGGCCAAAACATTATTTGTTCATCCTTCAAAGATTACCCTCATTTATAAAGCTAAAAGTTTCAAGATGTAAGTATTATTTAAAAATACAAAAGACATTAAATTACCATTGTAACCAGTAGGTGGCTGCCATTTCCACTCCCAAATATTTATTTTTTTAATCATTTTGCTTTTGAATTTGCTGTAGACAATACAAATTATGAATAAAAATGAGCTGTTTTTGTTTTATATGCTGCTAAGAAGACACCCCAGAAGATGGGTCAAGTATAGCTCCATCATTGTTCAAAGTAAAAAAAAAGCATACTTTATGATGTTAGTTTTAATACATAATAATAAAAATAAAAAAATCAAGGAAATTTCTCTGACATTTTTTTCCCTGTATCAGAAACGTACTGAACCGTGACACCACTGTGTCGTATCGAACCGAACTGTGAATATTATACCGTTACAATATATATATTTATATCCGTCCATCCATCCATCCATCCATCCATCCACCAATCCATCCATATTTTTTTCCACAATTTTCTTTCATTCGTTCGTTCATTCTGGCCTAAACTCCTTCAATGAATATTAAAAAAATATATACGTAGCCTCTCAATTAACTGCATGTACAGTATATAATTACTGCAAAATTAAGAAAGGTGCATTGTCATATCACAGGGCATTGCTGACACTGCTTGGCGTGTCATGTCACCTTTTTAAACTATTTTTATTTGTTTATTTATTTAGTTACATTTACATCTTACAATGCTTTTATTCATTGCATTCAAGGCACACATTTACATTTGATCAGTTCTTGCTCTCCCTGGGAATCAAACCCATGACCTGGATTTGCTAACGTCACGCTATATATTTGAGCTACAGGAAAACTCAACAGGGTTTAATTCTAAATCAGATCACATAGAAAGGTAAATAGCTAATAAATAGCTAATCTTAGCTGGTGTGTTGACTGGTTTTAGCAGGGTTTTATCAGGGGCCCTTGTCAACTTATCAGGCTTGTGCTGGCTTAAAGATTGTTCCTTTATTATACTATTTCCCATAAGCTTCTGTAGTAAATGGTATTTTTGGCAGAAACTCTGGTTACCATGGTGATCATGGATATTTGTAAGTTTAGTGCTGTTTTTTACGTAGTGTAAAAGTTAGTTTACAGCACGTGTATTTTTTATTTATTTTCTGTTCATGTTGGCTCAGTCATCACTCTTATTCTACACTGCCAATGAAATGCCCCTCCTCTCAATATGTCCACCGAGAGACACACTGGCCACAGTCAGGGGAAAATGTCCTTATATTCTTCTGTTCTTATGACCACAATCCTCTTTTTACTAATTTCTCTCCGTCTCAGACAGTTCTTAACTTAATGTGTCACATCCCCATTTCTTCCATCATTTGCTGTTCCTGTCAAGCCTGAGAACACATTGATACGATGCAGAAACCCATCGGATACACTATAGCTTAGCTACACAGAAAATAACTTAACAGGAGTTGTTTTAATGAAATCCTTTCCCTCTCTGACTGTTCTTCTGCTGCTTCTGTGTACCCTTGTTATTAACTCATAAAGTTAACATTTAATAATGCGTGCACGCACGCACGCACACACACACACACACACACGCACACACACACACACACGCATTTCTGTGTCCTTCCTGTTATGCCTCTGGGGGTGTGTGGGTGAAGCGAGCCCCCAGTGATGCACATTAAAAATGAAATATGCCATACGCAATTAATTATTAACCACACAAACATGTTTTATCTTTTTATCTTTTATTTTTTCTCTTTTTCATCTCTTGTAGAGATAAGATCCGGCTTGAATTTAGCCACTGAATATGGAGAGAGGCTTATCCTCCTGTTCAACATCTCTCTCTCTCTCTCTCTCTCTCTCTCTCTCTCTCTCTCTCTCTCTCTCTCTCTCTCTCTCTCTCTCTCTCTCTCTCTCTCTCTCTCTCTCTCTCTCTCTCTCTCTCTTGTTCTATTCTGAGGCCCTGTTTACTCTAGTGCATTTTCGTTTTAAAACGCATAACGTCTCAGTTACGAATGTATCCCTCGTTCCCTGAAGGAGGGAACGAAGACGTAGTCGGACGTACCGTACTGATTGGGATCATTTTGAGAGACCAATCTACTTTGAGTGTAATAAAACGAGCCAATGCACATTGGCATGCGATAATTGCATCAGCTGCTCTGCCTCGCAGCGCGAGCATATAGTGAGCAGCAGGTGTGTCGCTTCTTTGTTTTTCCGCTGAGGAGCCGAGCGGAGCACCGGAGTCAGCGGTGGTCCAGCAATAGTGGCGACGGGACTATGTCTCCGTTCCCTTTCAGTTCGGTCACGTTCGACATAGTCGGACGTACCGTACTGATTGGGATCCCAATTAACACGCCACCTAGTGCTGCCACCTTCCAGTGCCTAGCGAAAGCCTCCTGATCCCCCCGCATTTGAGGCGGAGATGGGACAGGGCTTACACCGGTCAGAGACGACAGTGCGGGCTCTGCCAAGGGAAAGACACGGGCTCGCCGCAGGGAGCCGTACAGTGGAAAAAAAACCCATATAGGATTGACGTAGGTATCACAACATATGGGACCCAGCCTAGCACAGGTTCCACCAATGCATATGAGTGTTAGGCCTGGCACCTGTTGCCGAGGGGTGTGGAGGAACTCAACAGGGTTCGGCTAATGAGGAACTCTACTGGAGCAAGAATGGTGCACGTATCCAGTCCATAGGAGGGGAATGGCGCAGCAAGCCGACACTTTGAGCGGGGCTTACGGTGTTGACAGGCTTCTATGCGAAGATAGCACACAGGAAGCTACCGGATTGACACGTAGGCTATATAATCTAGCGAACGTGTTTGGTGTCGCCCAGCCCGCAGCTTTACGCTCATTTCCAGAGCGTAACAGCCCTCTCTCCGATTCAGCGATCGATACCCTGGAGCCCCGAATGAAATGCTAGGTCCCTCATGAGAAGGACCCTCAATCCCATCCTGAAGCTGCCAGGCATGAGAGACAGTGAACGTGACCATCAAACTCGACGGCACTTATGAGAAAGGCTAGACAAACAACATGCCGATGTGGTCATGCTCTCATGAGAGAACATGAACCACCTACGAACACAGTCTCTCAGCATGTTTGCGATGCGATAGAGGAGTGAGGGGCCCACAGGGATTGGTTACCGGGTGGGGAAACCCTCACTGTAATCCTTAGGTCACCCTGTCTATTCTGCAAAGTAGCACTTTTCTGGTGTACCAGGAGAGGAACTAGATCGGGGCATAAGCGAGGGAACTCCACCTCGTTTGAGGCACTTGAGTCTAGACAGCGCATCGAGACTCAAGTGCACACGGCACGCTGAGCAGCTCAATTCTTTACGAGAAAGGTGAGACGAACAACATGCCGACGTGGTCATGCTCTCATGAGGGAACATGAACCACCCACGAACACAGTCTCAACACGCTTAAGCCCAGGCATGTGAAACAGTGATCGTGGCCGTCAAATGAGGATAGGAAACGACCACATCCAGAAACACACGGTTTGAATGACATCTTGAAAAAGACGCAGTGTCAAAGCATGTATGCTCTTTCAGGAAACTGCTCTCTCTGGTGCCTAGCGTACAGGGTCATGGTCGCGGCTACACAAACAGGACGATAGTGCAAGCCTGATGTGAGCACTCAAATTCTCATTAAAGGCACAACGTTCGAGCTGTGAAAACCGCTGTTTTGCTCTATGTGAGATCGCGGCCAGCGCTGTCTTTCGCTGTTTAATCCAACACCAGCTTTTAAGAGACGTTCTCCCGAAGAAACAGTCACTGTCAAACTTTGACTATGTCGAACGTGACCGAACTGAAAGGGAACTTTTGCTACTACTACTTCGACCCTCGCTACACACACTGCCCACACTACACTACCGGAACACAACAATAACACACCAAAGTCGTCTCTCTCAATGGCTTTGTAATAGACAAAGCCTCGACGACAGAGTAAACAAAAACATGGAGACGGAACTGCAAGCTTTGCTGACTTTGCGGTCCTTTTTAGCAGCCATTGTGGAGTTAAACTCTGCATTTTATAATACTGCAGCTGCCTACGTGTTCAAGAGGCAAGCTATTATTAGAGCAATCGGCACCTGTTTACCTTACGCGCATATGACATACGTTTTCGGTCGTGTAGTATGTAAGATGATTGTTTTCATTTTAAAACGTTATGGTAAAACGAAAACACACTCGTTTAAACAGGGCCGAAAGCTGCATACTAACTGATATGGAACTGATATGAAGTGACTGTCTTTGGTACACTACATAGGCATAAACGTGTGCATCATAAAAGCTAGCTCAGTATTTGACATGCTTGCCGTTGCATTATTCTCAGATTAGAATATAGCGAATACTTTTGAATGCTAGTGTTTTTACATACATCTTTCTTACACTTTGTTTCCACTTAGCTTGTCGCAATGTATGGGATTGCCTTCTAAAGTGAATAAGTAGTGCTACATTAGATTTTCAGAAAATACTGGTATCTTAGAGGGCAGGAAAAAATATTTTAACCACAATAATAGCAGCTCGATTGAGTTTAAAACAGCTTCTTTATCATGTATGTCCTTCTTGTATGCAGTCACAGTCATTCCTTGTACATAAATGAGACCTTAAGCTTGTGAGTGTGTGTGTGTGTGTGTGTTACATGTATGAGGTCTGTAATTTCAATGTAGCTGTAGAGAGTAAAATCTCAGCACTAAAATATACATGAGGATGTCAGCGCTCGCAATGCAGGCCAAATCCTTACCAGGTCCTGTCCTTAACGAAACCTACCTGTTCATTCTTGCGATTCACTTTTACAAACAAAGTAAAACTAGGATCTTACCTCACCCAAAACCTCAGTAGATAGTTAAACTGCAAGTCTTTAATTAGCCTTAACCTCCGCGTTTTAAACGTTCCTAAATGAGTCTGTGTTACTGGCTTAACTGATAAAGAAAGATCAATGCAATAAAGGGTGTGAGAGAACAAAATGAACCCCACACTCTCCATGTGAACCGATATGTCTATCATCATAATGAGAGGGCCACTTAATAAAATATGTTGTTTTTTCTCAATGCTTTCATATCAGGAGTGGTTCGTTGGGCAGTTTGGGCTCTTTTTAAAGCCCTTAATTGAAAGACTAATTATATATTTGCTTCAATAAGTGTCCTTGAAATACTTATGAACACATTGATTAAGACAGAGTAGGGTCTAGACTAGGAAAAGCCAAAAGGAGGAGGAATGAGAGAGAAAGGGAGGATGACTGAGTGAAACATTGTAAGAAAGCGCTGTGTGGGTGTCAAACTCTGTTTTTCTATTTATGTATGCCATCATTTATTTACAACGGGTTATGGTGTACATTTTCTGCTCATTGACTCATCTGCCACCTCGTCTTTTTGACACTTTGTCTCAACTATAGTGCCACACCATTTGCTTTATCCAATCAGAGATGTGGAGACAGGTGTGCTTTAAAGGCAATGCTGAACACAACAGACCAACAGTGATTCTAAAGCAGATTCTAGCCTGCCTTTCTATCTATCCATCAATCCATCAATTTTTTGTGCTGTTTGTTACTCCTGCAATGAATATTTATAAATGCATTGCCACTTATTAATTATTATAATATGGAAGCTTATGTGTAGCAATATTCAATTTGAAATGTAATATGCAAAATGATAATGCAATATGTAAAATGACAATGCAATATGTAAAATGGCAATGCATTTCTGTATTTAAATTTACATTTTCCATTACATTTGTGCAACGTTTGGTGCAAAATGAAAATGATAATTCAATTATATAATTTACATTTGCCATTTCATACATATGTTTTAATATGTAAATTGAATACATATTTTAACGCTTTATAAGTTGCAAAATTAAAATGAAAATGTATTAAAGAAATTATTAGATCTGTTTAAAATGTTCAAGCCAAAACTGTAGCAAAATGATCATTTAAATGTTATTTTTCTTAATTGCGTTTACATTCAGGGTTAAGACACTTGCGATTGCATTTTCATTAAATGTCCCGCAATGAATGTAGCAAAATTCAATGTGCAAATTGAAAATGCGTTCCGAGCCGATCACGCCCCTGCCCCGCCCCCTCCCGCTCGCTCGCTCGCTCGCTCGCTCGCTCGCTCTTGTCAATCACTGCGTCAAGGCTCGGCAACATTTTGAGGTGTTGGAAGGAAACATGGCGGCGGCAGAGCTGATACGAGCGTAAATTTACTGGCAGATGAAGGGAAGCGTGAACAGAGAAATTGTAGTGTTTCCGAGGATTATTACTCGTTTGCAGGTGATAGAACCAGTGCGTTGTTGGACCATCTGGGAGAATGTTCTGCCTTATCAGTATCACCCGTTTGATGTCAACATTATGCTGCGCTGTTGTTGTACTATAATTACCCAATAATGTTGGAGATCCTACAGGTTTTCTTTACAAATGCACCTACTCTGAGATCACAGAATATGACAGGTCAAATTCATAGCTACCAAAAAAATTTGACCGCTCTATATTTCTTCATAACTGACTGTAATGTTCAATAAAGTGTCTCATGTGATGTTTAACCATCTCCCTTTTCTATTTTATAAAGCATATTGATCAGATATTTATAAATATATAGGGTCATCACAGAATCTGACGGGTTTTGATGCCATCGTCTATAATTGGTCTATATTTTAAAAACTGAAGCCGCACAAACAAAACTTTAACCGGCACAAACAAACGAGACTATTTTATTTGGAGGATGTGGGGGGCTGGGTGACCTCAGGCTCAGAATGACCTATAAATATTCTTTAAATATCTAAAAAATCGAAGCAGCACAAACAATAAAGCAAAGTAACAGCACAAATTAAGTAAAAACGATTGAGCCTATTTTGCCGACGTTTTGCATTGGGTGGGGGCGGGGCCAACTTCACGCAGTGATTGACAAGAGCGAGCGGGAGGGAGGGGGCAGGGCAGGGGCGTGATCGGCTCGGAATGCATTTTCAATTTGCACATTGAATTTTGCTACATTCATTGCGGGACATTTAATGAAAATGCAATCGCAAGTGTCTTAACCCTGAATGTAAATGCAATTAAGAAAAATAACATTTAAATGATCATTTTGCTACAGTTTTGGCTTGAACATTTTAAACAGATCTAAAAATGTCTTTAATACATTTTCATTTAAATTTTGCAACTTATAAAGCGTTAAAATATGTATTCAATTTACATATTAAAACATATGTATGAAATGGCAAATGTAAATTATATAATTGAATTATCATTTTCATTTTGCACCAAACGTTGCACAAATGTAATGGAAAATGTAAATTTAAATACAGAAATGCATTGCCATTTTACATATTGCATTGTCATTTTACATATTTCATTATCATTTTGCATATTACATTTCAAAATGAATATTGCTACACATAAGTTTCCATATTATGAGGTCAACTGCATGTAAAGTAATTCTGCATTGTCATACTGCAGGACATTGCTGACGCTGCTTGCCGTTTCATGTCAACTATCCAACTGCCGATGCAGGTGATGCTTCTTTCAAGCGAATACCACAACCACTTAGCTCTGCAGGGCTCTAGATCACTAATCAAACACCCTGTACACTCATTGGGACTAGTGTTGTCAAAATATTCGGTACTTCGGTACCAAGTCGGTACTAAAGAAAATTAAACGTCACGGTACCAAGTTCCGGTGGTACCGAGTACCCGGGGAAACCCGGTTCTGGATACGCATGCATGCATGATGGGCGTGAAGTTGCGTCCTCTTCATGAAAGCGGCGCGCTGAGACAATCTGCTTGTCTCTGTGTGAATGAACGGCGCAGACGCGCGGTTTCATTTAACGTTACCTCACCTCACACACATACACACACACACACACACACACACACTGAAGCACGAGTGACGCTTGCGCTGTTTTCAGTCTACTGCCTCACGATATGATGGCATGATTCAATTCATCTCCGAGAGTCACTTCATGAGCATTTTACCGTTTAATTTGAGAAAAACTATCGTCATATCATACACACACAGAAACTCAAAGGTCTTCACGGCAACCCGTCAAAATAAAAGTTTGACAGAAATAGGCTACTTATAGTAGGCTACTGTACAATAGATTTAACTACGTCTCCATTAATTAAAAATACTACTACTACTACTAATAATAATGTGTGCATAGAAGGTTGCTTATTTTCACTTGATTTTTTTACAAGCAATATTTCTCA